>NW_024465322.1:0-2729166 GCF_017591425.1 Ochotona curzoniae
GGGAGGGCCCGTGGGGTGAGCTGTGGAAGGCCGGCCGTGTGCCAGGAAGGCCCCGTTCTAGCCCTGCACGGCACCACTGCTCTGGTGGGGCACTGCTGGTCTGCAGAGCGCTCTTGGCAGTGTGCCTCCCTGAGAGCCACGTCCCTGGCCGTCAGCTGCGGTGGTGAAGCCCCCTGGGGCCTTCCCTGTGTCGCAAGGGACCGGAGGATCAGGACCCCTTGTGGGGTATCCGTGCCGTCCATCTCCACGTGTTGCGTGCGAGTAGTAGGCAGTGAAGCCCGTAACAGTGTGTGTGTGAGTGCCCCAGGAAAGTGTGGGTGAATGATGTCATTGCGCGAGTGAGTAGCTGGTGTGGCCGGCATGCGGCACGCACACGGAGCAGAGGGCCAGGTGGCCGCGGGAAGCCCTAGCGTGTGTGTTCCTGGGTCCTGCCGGAGTCGGGCGCATGGGCATGTCCCCGGCCAGCTCAAGTGGGACTGTTGGCGTTGCCCAGGCTCCTTGGGCTTGCTTCTGGCTCGACCTGGTGCGTGCCCAAGCGTGAGGGAGCCAGGGCCTTGGGGCTCGGGGGTGACGTGGGATGCTGTGCTTCAGAGCCCACCTCTTGGCCGTGCCCACGCAACGCAAACACCACCCCCACCTGGACCACGGCCAGCAGGGCGTCCCAGTCCCCTTGTGTCAGCTTGCACCCATAGGTGCAGTGGTGCCACGGTGCTGGCTCGCTCGGGTCCCCGCCGGCATGGGTTGCCACTGTCACAGTGCTTTTCCTTGGGAGGCCAGCCGCTTGGGCCCAAGAGGGTGGCCCGAGCGCTGGCGGTGGTGGTTCCTGGGGCAGCCGGGTCCCAAGCCATGCCCCTGGATCCAGCAGCGCTCAGCTCTCTTCCCCCTGGCCTCTTTCCTCAGGCCGGGCTCGGCCCCACACTACCTGGACGTGACCAGATTTACCAATAGGAGACCCGAGGCCCTGGCCCACTGGGCTTTGCAAGAGTGGGCTGCCAGCCTGGGCATTGTTGTCAGCCCGAAGAGCCTCCAGTTAGAGGCCGTCGAGGGTGAGTCGCGGGATGCAACTCCCGCAGGGTGAGCTGGCCCTCAGTGTAGTTGGCGTTTGTCTCCTGGTGCTGCTGCCAGAGCCCCGGGACACAACGTGAGGTTGCCGTGAGCCCAGGCAGAGCCTCTTGGTGCTGCTGCTGCTGCTGTTGCTTCTGCAGGCTGGGAGTCGTGCCCACGCTTCCCTCCCTCTCGCACAGCCCCTTTCCCCCTGAGGTCCAGGGTAGAATGCGCAGCCCGTAGGATGGCTGGACGCAGTAGTGTTTGCATGGGCGCTACGGGGCTGGGTTGCAACCTTGACAACTGTGGCCAGCGCCTGCCTGAAGTCCTGGCTGTGTGGTGGTGGTGGAAGGGTCCTGCCATAGGTTAGAAACCCTGAGCTGTCAGTGTGTGTCAGGCCCCAGGGGCAGTGCACACGTGTGCTCCCCGAGTGCAGAGGGCTGCTGCCAGAGTGGGCTTGCCCATGCAGAGAGGGAGAGATGGGTGGAGGGGGGGAGGCAGTGAGGGTAGGAGGGAGGGAAGAAGAGCACAGAGGGCTGGCAGAGGCCACGCGTGCCAGGTCCTGCGGCATGCAGGGCGGCTGCCCAGCCAGGCGGTGGCGTGAGCTGAGGCCACGGCCCTCCCCTGGCTGCGGAGCTGGCACGCTGGGGACCCTCGCGTGCTTTGGTCTCACGGGAGTTCCCCTGCCCCTCCGTTGCAGTGGACGCCACCGCCCCCTTTGTAGGACCACCCACACCAGATAATGACAAAGCACTGGCCATTCCCACTGGCAGGACCGACGTGGACTCGGGGTAAGTGTGTGCATGTGACAGTGGCTGTTGGACATGGCTGCCAGGCCTGAGTGGAATGTGGGGTGTGTCTGTGTTGCCGGGGGAGGGCCGTGGGGTGAGCTGTGGAAGGCCGGCCGTGTGCCAGGAAGGCCCCGTTCTAGCCCTGCACGGCACCACTGCTCTGGTGGGGCACTGCTGGTCTGCAGAGCGCTCTTGGCAGTGTGCCTCCCTGAGAGCCACGTCCCTGGCCGTCAGCTGCAGTGGTGAAGCCCCCTGGGGCCTTCCCTGTGTCGCAAGGGACCGGAGGATCAGGACCCCTTGTGGGGTATCCGTGCCGTCCCATCTCCACGTGTTGCGTGCGAGTAGTAGGCAGTGAAGCCCGTAACAGTGTGTGTGTGAGTGCCCCGGGAAAGTGTGGGTGAATGATGTCATTGCGCGAGTGAGTAGCTGGTGTGGCCGGCATGTGGCACGCACACGGAGCAGAGGGCCAGGTGGCCGCGGGAAGCCCTAGCGTGTGTGTTCCTGGGTCCTGCCGGAGTCGGGCGCATGGGCATGTCCCCGGCCAGCTCAAGTGGGACTGTTGGCGTTGCCCAGGCTCCTTGGGCTTGCTTCTGGCTCGACCTGGTGTGTGCCCAAGCGTGAGGGAGCCAGGGCCTTGGGGCTCGGGGGGTGACGTGGGATGCTGTGCTTCAGAGCCCACCTCTTGGCCGTGCCCACGCAACGCAAACACCACCCCCACCTGGACCACGGCCAGCAGGGCGTCCCAGGCCCCTTGTGTCAGCTTGCACCCATAGGTGCAGTGGTGCCACGGTGCTGGCTCGCTCGGGTCCCCGCTGGCATGGGTTGCCACTGTCACAGTGCTTTTCCTTGGGAGGCCAGCCGCTTGGGCCCAAGAGGGTGGCCGAGCGCTGGCGGTGGTGGTTCCTGGGGCAGCCGGGTCCCAAGCCATGCCCCTGGATCCAGCAGCGCTCAGCTCTCTTCCCCCTGGCCTCTTTCCTCAGGCCGGGCTCGGCCCCACACTACCTGGACGTGACCAGATTTACCAATAGGAGACCCGAGGCCCTGGCCCACTGGGCTTTGCAAGAGTGGGCTGCCAGCCTGGGCATTGTTGTCAGCCCGAAGAGCCTCCAGTTAGAGGCCGTCGAGGGTGAGTCGCGGGATGCAACTCCCGCAGGGTGAGCTGGCCCTCAGTGTAGTTGGCGTTTGTCTCCTGGTGCTGCTGCCAGAGCCCCGGGACACAACGTGAGGTTGCCGTGAGCCCAGGCAGAGCCTCTTGGTGCTGCTGCTGCTGCTGTTGCTTCTGCAGGCTGGGAGTCGTGCCCACGCTTCCCTCCCTCTCGCACAGCCCCTTTCCCCCTGAGGTCCAGGGTTAGAATGCGCAGCCCGTAGGATGGCTGGACGCAGTAGTGTTTGCATGGGCGCTACAGGGCTGGGTTGCAACCTTGACAACTGTGGCCAGCGCCTGCCTGAAGTCCTGGCTGTGTGGTGGTGGTGGAAGGGTCCTGCCATAGGTTAGAAACCCTGAGCTGTCAGTGTGTGTCAGGCCCCAGGGGCAGTGCACACGTGTGCTCCCCGAGTGCAGAGGGCTGCTGCCAGAGTGGGCTTGCCCATGCAGAGAGGGAGAGATGGGTGGATTGGGGGAGGCAGTGAGGGTAGGAGGGAGGGAAGAAGAGCACAGAGGGCTGGCAGAGGCCACGCGTGCCAGGTCCTGCGGCATGCAGGGCGGCTGCCCAGCCAGGCGGTGGCGTGAGCTGAGGCCACGGCCCTCCCCTGGCTGCGGAGCTGGCACGCTGGGGACCCTCGCGTGCTTTGGTCTCACGGGAGTTCCCCTGCCCCTCCGTTGCAGTGGACACCACCGCCCCCTTTGTAGGACCACCCACACCAGATAATGACAAAGCACTGGCCATTCCCACTGGCAGGACCGACGTGGACTCGGGGTAAGTGTGTGCATGTGACAGTGGCTGTTGGACATGGCTGCCAGGCCTGAGTGGAATGTGGGGTGTGTCTGTGTTGCCGGGGGAGGGCCCGTGGGGTGAGCTGTGGAAGGCCGGCCGTGTGCCAGGAAGGCCCCGTTCTAGCCCTGCCACGGCACCACTGCTCTGGTGGGGCACTGCTGGTCTGCAGAGCGCTCTTGGCAGTGTGCCTCCCTGAGAGCCACGTCCCTGGCCGTCAGCTGCAGTGGTGAAGCCCCCTGGGGCCTTCCCTGTGTCGCAAGGGACCGGAGGATCAGGACCCCTTGTGGGGTATCCGTGCCGTCCTATCTCCACGTGTTGCGTGCGAGTAGTAGGCAGTGAAGCCCGTAACAGTGTGTGTGTGAGTGCCCCGGAAAGTGTGGGTGAATGATGTCATTGCGCGAGTGAGTAGCTGGTGTGGCCGGCATGCGGCACGCACACGGAGCAGAGGGCCAGGTGGCCGCGGGAAGCCCTAGCGTGTGTGTTCCTGGGTCCTGCCGTAGTCGGGCGCATGGACATGTCCCCGGCCAGCTCAAGTGGGACTGTTGGCGTTGCCCAGGCTCCTTGGGCTTGCTTCTGGCTCGACCTGGTGCGTGCCCAAGCGTGAGGGAGCCAGGGCCTTGGGGCTCGGGGGTGACGTGGGATGCTGTGCTTCAGAGCCCACCTCTTGGCCGTGCCCACACAACGCAAACACCACCCCCACCTGGACCACGGCCAGCAGGGCGTCCCAGGCCCCTTGTGTCAGCTTGCACCCATAGGTGCAGTGGTGCCACGGTGCTGGCTCGCTCGGGTCCCCGCCGGCATGGGTTGCCACTGTCACAGTGCTTTTCCTTGGGAGGCCAGCCGCTTGGGCCCAAGAGGGTGGCCGAGCGCTGGCGGTGGTAGTTCCTGGGGCAGCCGGGTCCCAAGCCATGCCCCTGGATCCAGCAGCGCTCAGCTCTCTTCCCCCTGGCCTCTTTCCTCAGGCCGGGCTCGGCCCCACACTACCTGGACGTGACCAGATTTACCAATAGGAGACCCGAGGCCCTGGCCCACTGGGCTTTGCAAGAGTGGGCTGCCAGCCTGGGCATTGTTGTCAGCCCGAAGAGCCTCCAGTTAGAGGCCGTCGAGGGTGAGTCGCGGGATGCAACTCCCGCAGGGTGAGCTGGCCCTCAGTGTAGTTGGCGTTTGTCTCCTGGTGCTGCTGCCAGAGCCCCGGGACACAACGTGAGGTTGCCGTGAGCCCAGGCAGAGCCTCTTGGTGCTGCTGCTGCTGCTGTTGCTTCTGCAGGCTGGGAGTCGTGCCACGCTTCCCTCCCTCTCGCACAGCCCCTTTCCCCCTGAGGTCCAGGGTAGAATGCGCAGCCCGTAGGATGGCTGGACGCAGTAGTGTTTGCATGGGCGCTACGGGGCTGGGTTGCAACCTTGACAACTGTGGCCAGCGCCTGCCTGAAGTCCTGGCTGTGTGGTGGTGGTGGAAGGGTCCTGCCATAGGTTAGAAACCCTGAGCTGTCAGTGTGTGTCAGGCCCCAGGGGCAGTGCACACGTGTGCTCCCCGAGTGCAGAGGGCTGCTGCCAGAGTGGGCTTGCCCATGCAGAGAGGGAGAGATGGGTGGAGGGGGGGAGGCAGTGAGGGTAGGAGGGAGGGAAGAAGAGCACAGAGGGCTGGCAGAGGCCACGCGTGCCAGGTCCTGCGGCATGCAGGGCGGCTGCCCAGCCAGGCGGTGGCGTGAGCTGAGGCCACGGCCCTCCCCTGGCTGCGGAGCTGGCACGCTGGGGACCCTCGCGTGCTTTGGTCTCACGGGAGTTCCCCTGCCCCTCCGTTGCAGTGGACGCCACCGCCCCCTTTGTAGGACCACCCACACCAGATAATGACAAAGCACTGGCCATTCCCACTGGCAGGACCGACGTGGACTCGGGGTAAGTGTGTGCATGTGACAGTGGCTGTTGGACATGGCTGCCAGGCCTGAGTGGAATGTGGGGTGTGTCTGTGTTGCCGGGGGAGGGGCCGTGGGGTGAGCTGTGGAAGGCCGGCCGTGTGCCAGGAAGGCCCCGTTCTAGCCCTGCACGGCACCACTGCTCTGGTGGGGCACTGCTGGTCTGCAGAGCGCTCTTGGCAGTGTGCCTCCCTGAGAGCCACGTCCCTGGCCGTCAGCTGCAGTGGTGAAGCCCCCTGGGGCCTTCCCTGTGTCGCAAGGGACCGGAGGATCAGGACCCCTTGTGGGGTATCCGTGCCGTCCTATCTCCACGTGTTGCGTGCGAGTAGTAGGCAGTGAAGCCCGTAACAGTGTGTGTGTGAGTGCCCAGGAAAGTGTGGGTGAATGATGTCATTGCGCGAGTGAGTAGCTGGTGTGGCCGGCATGTGGCACGCACACGGAGCAGAGGGCCAGGTGGCCGCGGGAAGCCCTAGCGTGTGTGTTCCTGGGTCCTGCCGTAGTCGGGCGCATGGACATGTCCCCGGCCAGCTCAAGTGGGACTGTTGGCGTTGCCCAGGCTCCTTGGGCTTGCTTCTGGCTCGACCTGGTGCGTGCCCAAGCGTGAGGGAGCCAGGGCCTTGGGGCTCGGGGGGTGACGTGGGATGCTGTGCTTCAGAGCCTACCTCTTGGCCGTGCCCACGCAACACAAACACCACCCCCACCTGGACCACGGCCAGCAGGGCGTCCCAGGCCCCTTGTGTCAGCTTGCACCCATAGGTGCAGTGGTGCCACGGTGCTGGCTCGCTCGGGTCCCCGCCGGCATGGGTTGCCACTGTCACAGTGCTTTTCCTTGGGAGGCCAGCCGCTTGGGCCCAAGAGGGTGGCCGAGCGCTGGCGGTGGTGGTTCCTGGGGCAGCCGGGTCCCAAGCCATGCCCCTGGATCCAGCAGCGCTCAGCTCTCTTCCCCCTGGCCTCTTTCCTCAGGCCGGGCTCGGCCCCACACTACCTGGACGTGACCAGATTTACCAATAGGAGACCCGAGGCCCTGGCCCACTGGGCTTTGCAAGAGTGGGCTGCCAGCCTGGGCATTGTTGTCAGCCCGAAGAGCCTCCAGTTAGAGGCCGTCGAGGGTGAGTCGCGGGATGCAACTCCCGCAGGGTGAGCTGGCCCTCAGTGTAGTTGGCGTTTGTCTCCTGGTGCTGCTGCCAGAGCCCCGGGACACAACGTGAGGTTGCCGTGAGCCCAGGCAGAGCCTCTTGGTGCTGCTGCTGCTGCTGTTGCTTCTGCAGGCTGGGAGTCGTGCCCACGCTTCCCTCCCTCTCGCACAGCCCCTTTCCCCCTGAGGTCCAGGGTAGAATGCGCAGCCCGTAGGATGGCTGGACGCAGTAGTGTTTGCATGGGCGCTACGGGGCTGGGTTGCAACCTTGACAACTGTGGCCAGCGCCTGCCTGAAGTCCTGGCTGTGTGGTGGTGGTGGAAGGGTCCTGCCATAGGTTAGAAACCCTGAGCTGTCAGTGTGTGTCAGGCCCCAGGGGCAGTGCACACGTGTGCTCCCCGAGTGCAGAGGGCTGCTGCCAGAGTGGGCTTGCCCATGCAGAGAGGGAGAGATGGGTGGAGGGGGGGAGGCAGTGAGGGTAGGAGGGAGGGAAGAAGAGCACAGAGGGCTGGCAGAGGCCACGCGTGCCAGGTCCTGCGGCATGCAGGGCGGCTGCCCAGCCAGGCGGTGGCGTGAGCTGAGGCCACGGCCCTCCCCTGGCTGCGGAGCTGGCACGCTGGGGACCCTCGCGTGCTTTGGTCTCACGGGAGTTCCCCTGCCCCTCCGTTGCAGTGGACGCCACCGCCCCCTTTGTAGGACCACCCACACCAGATAATGACAAAGCACTGGCCATTCCCACTGGCAGGACCGACGTGGACTCGGGGTAAGTGTGTGCATGTGACAGTGGCTGTTGGACATGGCTGCCAGGCCTGAGTGGAATGTGGGGTGTGTCTGTGTTGCCGGGGGAGGGCCGTGGGGTGAGCTGTGGAAGGCCGGCCGTGTGCCAGGAAGGCCCCGTTCTAGCCCTGCACGGCACCACTGCTCTGGTGGGGCACTGCTGGTCTGCAGAGCGCTCTTGGCAGTGTGCCTCCCTGAGAGCCACGTCCCTGGCCGTCAGCTGCAGTGGTGAAGCCCCTGGGGCCTTCCCTGTGTCGCAAGGGACCGGAGGATCAGGACCCCTTGTGGGGTATCCGTGCCGTCCTATCTCCACGTGTTGCGTGCGAGTAGTAGGCAGTGAAGCCCGTAACAGTGTGTGTGTGAGTGCCCCAGGAAAGTGTGGGTGAATGATGTCATTGCGCGAGTGAGTAGCTGGTGTGGCCGGCATGTGGCACGCACACGGAGCAGAGGGCCAGGTGGCCGCGGGAAGCCCTAGCGTGTGTGTTCCTGGGTCCTGCCGTAGTCGGGCGCATGGACATGTCCCGGCCAGCTCAAGTGGGACTGTTGGCGTTGCCCAGGCTCCTTGGGCTTGCTTCTGGCTCGACCTGGTGCGTGCCCAAGCGTGAGGGAGCCAGGGCCTTGGGGCTCGGGGGTGACGTGGGATGCTGTGCTTCAGAGCCCACCTCTTGGCCGTGCCCACGCAACGCAAACACCACCCCCACCTGGACCACGGCCAGCAGGGCGTCCCAGGCCCCTTGTGTCAGCTTGCACCCATAGGTGCAGTGGTGCCACGGTGCTGGCTCGCTCGGGTCCCCGCCGGCATGGGTTGCCACTGTCACAGTGCTTTTCCTTGGGAGGCCAGCCGCTTGGGCCCAAGAGGGTGGCCGAGCGCTGGCGGTGGTGGTTCCTGGGGCAGCCGGGTCCCAAGCCATGCCCCTGGATCCAGCAGCGCTCAGCTCTCTTCCCCCTGGCCTCTTTCCTCAGGCCGGGCTCGGCCCCACACTACCTGGACGTGACCAGATTTACCAATAGGAGACCCGAGGCCCTGGCCCACTGGGCTTTGCAAGAGTGGGCTGCCAGCCTGGGCATTGTTGTCAGCCCGAAGAGCCTCCAGTTAGAGGCCGTCGAGGGTGAGTCGCGGGATGCAACTCCCGCAGGGTGAGCTGGCCCTCAGTGTAGTTGGCGTTTGTCTCCTGGTGCTGCTGCCAGAGCCCCGGGACACAACGTGAGGTTGCCGTGAGCCCAGGCAGAGCCTCTTGGTGCTGCTGCTGCTGCTGTTGCTTCTGCAGGCTGGGAGTCGTGCCCACGCTTCCCTCCCTCTCGCACAGCCCCTTTCCCCCTGAGGTCCAGGGTAGAATGCGCAGCCCGTAGGATGGCTGGACGCAGTAGTGTTTGCATGGGCGCTACGGGGCTGGGTTGCAACCTTGACAACTGTGGCCAGCGCCTGCCTGAAGTCCTGGCTGTGTGGTGGTGGTGGAAGGGTCCTGCCATAGGTTAGAAACCCTGAGCTGTCAGTGTGTGTCAGGCCCCAGGGGCAGTGCACACGTGTGCTCCCCGAGTGCAGAGGGCTGCTGCCAGAGTGGGCTTGCCCATGCAGAGAGGGAGAGATGGGTGGAGGGGGGGAGGCAGTGAGGGTAGGAGGGAGGGAAGAAGAGCACAGAGGGCTGGCAGAGGCCACGCGTGCCAGGTCCTGCGGCATGCAGGGCGGCTGCCCAGCCAGGCGGTGGCGTGAGCTGAGGCCACGGCCCTCCCCTGGCTGCGGAGCTGGCACGCTGGGGACCCTCGCGTGCTTTGGTCTCACGGGAGTTCCCCTGCCCCTCCGTTGCAGTGGACGCCACCGCCCCCTTTGTAGGACCACCCACACCAGATAATGACAAAGCACTGGCCATTCCCACTGGCAGGACCGACGTGGACTCGGGGTAAGTGTGTGCATGTGACAGTGGCTGTTGGACATGGCTGCCAGGCCTGAGTGGAATGTGGGGTGTGTCTGTGTTGCCGGGGGAGGGCCCGTGGGGTGAGCTGTGGAAGGCCGGCCGTGTGCCAGGAAGGCCCCGTTCTAGCCCTGCACGGCACCACTGCTCTGGTGGGGCACTGCTGGTCTGCAGAGCGCTCTTGGCAGTGTGCCTCCCTGAGAGCCACGTCCCTGGCCGTCAGCTGCAGTGGTGAAGCCCCCTGGGGCCTTCCCTGTGTCACAAGGGACCGGAGGATCAGGACCCCTTGTGGGGTATCCGTGCCGTCCTATCTCCACGTGTTGCGTGCGAGTAGTAGGCAGTGAAGCCCGTAACAGTGTGTGTGTGAGTGCCCCAGGAAAGTGTGGGTGAATGATGTCATTGCGCGAGTGAGTAGCTGGTGTGGCCGGCATGTGGCACGCACACGGAGCAGAGGGCCAGGTGGCCGCGGGAAGCCCTAGCGTGTGTGTTCCTGGGTCCTGCCGTAGTCGGGCGCATGGACATGTCCCCGGCCAGCTCAAGTGGGACTGTTGGCGTTGCCCAGGCTCCTTGGGCTTGCTTCTGGCTCGACCTGGTGCGTGCCCAAGCGTGAGGGAGCCAGGGCCTTGGGGCTCGGGGGTGACGTGGGATGCTGTGCTTCAGAGCCCACCTCTTGGCCGTGCCCACGCAACGCAAACACCACCCCCACCTGGACCACGGCCAGCAGGGCGTCCCAGGCCCCTTGTGTCAGCTTGCACCCATAGGTGCAGTGGTGCCACGGTGCTGGCTCGCTCGGGTCCCCGCCGGCATGGGTTGCCACTGTCACAGTGCTTTTCCTTGGGAGGCCAGCCGCTTGGGCCCAAGAGGGTGGCCGAGCGCTGGCGGTGGTAGTTCCTGGGGCAGCCGGGTCCCAAGCCATGCCCCTGGATCCAGCAGCGCTCAGCTCTCTTCCCCCTGGCCTCTTTCCTCAGGCCGGGCTCGGCCCCACACTACCTGGACGTGACCAGATTTACCAATAGGAGACCCGAGGCCCTGGCCCACTGGGCTTTGCAAGAGTGGGCTGCCAGCCTGGGCATTGTTGTCAGCCCGAAGAGCCTCCAGTTAGAGGCCGTCGAGGGTGAGTCGCGGGATGCAACTCCCGCAGGGTGAGCTGGCCCTCAGTGTAGTTGGCGTTTGTCTCCTGGTGCTGCTGCCAGAGCCCCGGGACACAACGTGAGGTTGCCGTGAGCCCAGGCAGAGCCTCTTGGTGCTGCTGCTGCTGCTGTTGCTTCTGCAGGCTGGGAGTCGTGCCCACGCTTCCCTCCCTCTCGCACAGCCCCTTTCCCCCTGAGGTCCAGGGTAGAATGCGCAGCCCGTAGGATGGCTGGACGCAGTAGTGTTTGCATGGGCGCTACGGGGCTGGGTTGCAACCTTGACAACTGTGGCCAGCGCCTGCCTGAAGTCCTGGCTGTGTGGTGGTGGTGGAAGGGTCCTGCCATAGGTTAGAAACCCTGAGCTGTCAGTGTGTGTCAGGCCCCAGGGGCAGTGCACACGTGTGCTCCCCGAGTGCAGAGGGCTGCTGCCAGAGTGGGCTTGCCCATGCAGAGAGGGAGAGATGGGTGGAGGGGGGGAGGCAGTGAGGGTAGGAGGGAGGGAAGAAGAGCACAGAGGGCTGGCAGAGGCCACGCGTGCCAGGTCCTGCGGCATGCAGGGCGGCTGCCCAGCCAGGCGGTGGCGTGAGCTGAGGCCACGGCCCTCCCCTGGCTGCGGAGCTGGCACGCTGGGGACCCTCGCGTGCTTTGGTCTCACGGGAGTTCCCCTGCCCCTCCGTTGCAGTGGACGCCACCGCCCCCTTTGTAGGACCACCCACACCAGATAATGACAAAGCACTGGCCATTCCCACTGGCAGGACCGACGTGGACTCGGGGTAAGTGTGTGCATGTGACAGTGGCTGTTGGACATGGCTGCCAGGCCTGAGTGGAATGTGGGGTGTGTCTGTGTTGCCGGGGGAGGGCCCGTGGGGTGAGCTGTGGAAGGCCGGCCGTGTGCCAGGAAGGCCCCGTTCTAGCCCTGCACGGCACCACTGCTCTGGTGGGGCACTGCTGGTCTGCAGAGCGCTCTTGGCAGTGTGCCTCCCTGAGAGCCACGTCCCTGGCCGTCAGCTGCAGTGGTGAAGCCCCCTGGGGCCTTCCCTGTGTCACAAGGGACCGGAGGATCAGGACCCCTTGTGGGGTATCCGTGCCGTCCTATCTCCACGTGTTGCGTGCGAGTAGTAGGCAGTGAAGCCCGTAACAGTGTGTGTGTGAGTGCCCCAGGAAAGTGTGGGTGAATGATGTCATTGCGCGAGTGAGTAGCTGGTGTGGCCGGCATGTGGCACGCACACGGAGCAGAGGGCCAGGTGGCCGCGGGAAGCCCTAGCGTGTGTGTTCCTGGGTCCTGCCGTAGTCGGGCGCATGGACATGTCCCGGCCAGCTCAAGTGGGACTGTTGGCGTTGCCCAGGCTCCTTGGGCTTGCTTCTGGCTCGACCTGGTGCGTGCCCAAGCGTGAGGGAGCCAGGGCCTTGGGGCTCGGGGGTGACGTGGGATGCTGTGCTTCAGAGCCCACCTCTTGGCCGTGCCCACGCAACGCAAACACCACCCCCACCTGGACCACGGCCAGCAGGGCGTCCCAGGCCCCTTGTGTCAGCTTGCACCCATAGGTGCAGTGGTGCCACGGTGCTGGCTCGCTCGGGTCCCCGCCGGCATGGGTTGCCACTGTCACAGTGCTTTTCCTTGGGAGGCCAGCCGCTTGGGCCCAAGAGGGTGGCCGAGCGCTGGCGGTGGTGGTTCCTGGGGCAGCCGGGTCCCAAGCCATGCCCCTGGATCCAGCAGCGCTCAGCTCTCTTCCCCCTGGCCTCTTTCCTCAGGCCGGGCTCGGCCCCACACTACCTGGACGTGACCAGATTTACCAATAGGAGACCCGAGGCCCTGGCCCACTGGGCTTTGCAAGAGTGGGCTGCCAGCCTGGGCATTGTTGTCAGCCCGAAGAGCCTCCAGTTAGAGGCCGTCGAGGGTGAGTCGCGGGATGCAACTCCCGCAGGGTGAGCTGGCCCTCAGTGTAGTTGGCGTTTGTCTCCCGGTGCTGCTGCCAGAGCCCCGGGACACAACGTGAGGTTGCCGTGAGCCCAGGCAGAGCCTCTTGGTGCTGCTGCTGCTGCTGCTGTTGCTTCTGCAGGCTGGGAGTCGTGCCCATGCTTCCCTCCCTCTCGCCCAGCCCCTTTCCCCCTGAGGTCCAGGGTAGAATGCGCAGCCCGTAGGATGGCTGGACGCAGTAGTGTTTGCATGGGCGCTACGGGGCTGGGTTGCAACCTTGACAACTGTGGCCAGCGCCTGCCTGAAGTCCTGGCTGTGTGGTGGTGGTGGAAGGGTCCTGCCATAGGTTAGAAACCCTGAGCTGTCAGTGTGTGTCAGGCCCCAGGGGCAGTGCACACGTGTGCTCCCCGAGTGCAGAGGGCTGCTGCCAGAGTGGGCTTGCCCATGCAGAGAGGGAGAGATGGGTGGAGGGGGGGAGGCAGTGAGGGTAGGAGGGAGGGAAGAAGAGCACAGAGGGCTGGCAGAGGCCACGCGTGCCAGGTCCTGCGGCATGCAGGGCGGCTGCCCAGCCAGGCGGTGGCGTGAGCTGAGGCCACGGCCCTCCCCTGGCTGCGGAGCTGGCACGCTGGGGACCCTCGCGTGCTTTGGTCTCACGGGAGTTCCCCTGCCCCTCCGTTGCAGTGGACGCCACCGCCCCCTTTGTAGGACCACCCACACCAGATAATGACAAAGCACTGGCCATTCCCACTGGCAGGACCGACGTGGACTCGGGGTAAGTGTGTGCATGTGACAGTGGCTGTTGGACATGGCTGCCAGGCCTGAGTGGAATGTGGGGTGTGTCTGTGTTGCCGGGGGAGGGCCCGTGGGGTGAGCTGTGGAAGGCCGGCCGTGTGCCAGGAAGGCCCCGTTCTAGCCCTGCACGGCACCACTGCTCTGGTGGGGCACTGCTGGTCTGCAGAGCGCTCTTGGCAGTGTGCCTCCCTGAGAGCCACGTCCCTGGCCGTCAGCTGCAGTGGTGAAGCCCCCTGGGGCCTTCCCTGTGTCGCAAGGGACCGGAGGATCAGGACCCCTTGTGGGGTATCCGTGCCGTCCTATCTCCACGTGTTGCGTGCGAGTAGTAGGCAGTGAAGCCCGTAACAGTGTGTGTGTGAGTGCCCCAGGAAAGTGTGGGTGAATGATGTCATTGCGCGAGTGAGTAGCTGGTGTGACCGGCATGTGGCACGCACACGGAGCAGAGGGCCAGGTGGCCGCGGGAAGCCCTAGCGTGTGTGTTCCTGGGTCCTGCCGTAGTCGGGCGCATGGACATGTCCCCGGCCAGCTCAAGTGGGACTGTTGGCGTTGCCCAGGCTCCTTGGGCTTGCTTCTGGCTCGACCTGGTGCGTGCCCAAGCGTGAGGGAGCCAGGGCCTTGGGGCTCGGGGGTGACGTGGGATGCTGTGCTTCAGAGCCCACCTCTTGGCCGTGCCCACGCAACGCAAACACCACCCCCACCTGGACCACGGCCAGCAGGGCGTCCCAGGCCCCTTGTGTCAGCTTGCACCCATAGGTGCAGTGGTGCCACGGTGCTGGCTCGCTCGGGTCCCCGCCGGCATGGGTTGCCACTGTCACAGTGCTTTTCCTTGGGAGGCCAGCCGCTTGGGCCCAAGAGGGTGGCCGAGCGCTGGCGGTGGTGGTTCCTGGGGCAGCCGGGTCCCAAGCCATGCCCCTGGATCCAGCAGCGCTCAGCTCTCTTCCCCCTGGCCTCTTTCCTCAGGCCGGGCTCGGCCCCACACTACCTGGACGTGACCAGATTTACCAATAGGAGACCCAAGGCCCTGGCCCACTGGGCTTTGCAAGAGTGGGCTGCCAGCCTGGGCATTGTTGTCAGCCCGAAGAGCCTCCAGTTAGAGGCCGTCGAGGGTGAGTCGCGGGATGCAACTCCCGCAGGGTGAGCTGGCCCTCAGTGTAGTTGGCGTTTGTCTCCTGGTGCTGCTGCCAGAGCCCCGGGACACAACGTGAGGTTGCCGTGAGCCCAGGCAGAGCCTCTTGGTGCTGCTGCTGCTGCTGTTGCTTCTGCAGGCTGGGAGTCGTGCCCACGCTTCCCTCCCTCTCGCACAGCCCCTTTCCCCCTGAGGTCCAGGGTAGAATGCGCAGCCCGTAGGATGGCTGGACGCAGTAGTGTTTGCATGGGCGCTACGGGGCTGGGTTGCAACCTTGACAACTGTGGCCAGCGCCTGCCTGAAGTCCTGGCTGTGTGGTGGTGGTGGAAGGGTCCTGCCATAGGTTAGAAACCCTGAGCTGTCAGTGTGTGTCAGGCCCCAGGGGCAGTGCACACGTGTGCTCCCCGAGTGCAGAGGGCTGCTGCCAGAGTGGGCTTGCCCATGCAGAGAGGGAGAGATGGGTGGAGGGGGGGAGGCAGTGAGGGTAGGAGGGAGGGAAGAAGAGCACAGAGGGCTGGCAGAGGCCACGCGTGCCAGGTCCTGCGGCATGCAGGGCGGCTGCCCAGCCAGGCGGTGGCGTGAGCTGAGGCCACGGCCCTCCCCTGGCTGCGGAGCTGGCACGCTGGGGACCCTCGCGTGCTTTGGTCTCACGGGAGTTCCCCTGCCCCTCCGTTGCAGTGGACGCCACCGCCCCCTTTGTAGGACCACCCACACCAGATAATGACAAAGCACTGGCCATTCCCACTGGCAGGACCGACGTGGACTCGGGGTAAGTGTGTGCATGTGACAGTGGCTGTTGGACATGGCTGCCAGGCCTGAGTGGAATGTGGGGTGTGTCTGTGTTGCCGGGGGAGGGCCCGTGGGGTGAGCTGTGGAAGGCCGGCCGTGTGCCAGGAAGGCCCCGTTCTAGCCCTGCACGGCACCACTGCTCTGGTGGGGCACTGCTGGTCTGCAGAGCGCTCTTGGCAGTGTGCCTCCCTGAGAGCCACGTCCCTGGCCGTCAGCTGCAGTGGTGAAGCCCCCTGGGGCCTTCCCTGTGTCACAAGGGACCGGAGGATCAGGACCCCTTGTGGGGTATCCGTGCCGTCCTATCTCCACGTGTTGCGTGCGAGTAGTAGGCAGTGAAGCCCGTAACAGTGTGTGTGTGAGTGCCCCAGGAAAGTGTGGGTGAATGATGTCATTGCGCGAGTGAGTAGCTGGTGTGGCCGGCATGTGGCACGCACACGGAGCAGAGGGCCAGGTGGCCGCGGGAAGCCCTAGCGTGTGTGTTCCTGGGTCCTGCCGTAGTCGGGCGCATGGACATGTCCCCGGCCAGCTCAAGTGGGACTGTTGGCGTTGCCCAGGCTCCTTGGGCTTGCTTCTGGCTCGACCTGGTGCGTGCCCAAGCGTGAGGGAGCCAGGGCCTTGGGGCTCGGGGGTGACGTGGGATGCTGTGCTTCAGAGCCCACCTCTTGGCCGTGCCCACGCAACGCAAACACCACCCCCACCTGGACCACGGCCAGCAGGGCGTCCCAGGCCCCTTGTGTCAGCTTGCACCCATAGGTGCAGTGGTGCCACGGTGCTGGCTCGCTCGGGTCCCCGCCGGCATGGGTTGCCACTGTCACAGTGCTTTTCCTTGGGAGGCCAGCCGCTTGGGCCCAAGAGGGTGGCCGAGCGCTGGCGGTGGTGGTTCCTGGGGCAGCCGGGTCCCAAGCCATGCCCCTGGATCCAGCAGCGCTCAGCTCTCTTCCCCCTGGCCTCTTTCCTCAGGCCGGGCTCGGCCCCACACTACCTGGACGTGACCAGATTTACCAATAGGAGACCCAAGGCCCTGGCCCACTGGGCTTTGCAAGAGTGGGCTGCCAGCCTGGGCATTGTTGTCAGCCCGAAGAGCCTCCAGTTAGAGGCCGTCGAGGGTGAGTCGCGGGATGCAACTCCCGCAGGGTGAGCTGGCCCTCAGTGTAGTTGGCGTTTGTCTCCTGGTGCTGCTGCCAGAGCCCCGGGACACAACGTGAGGTTGCCGTGAGCCCAGGCAGAGCCTCTTGGTGCTGCTGCTGCTGCTGTTGCTTCTGCAGGCTGGGAGTCGTGCCCACGCTTCCCTCCCTCTCGCACAGCCCCTTTCCCCCTGAGGTCCAGGGTAGAATGCGCAGCCCGTAGGATGGCTGGACGCAGTAGTGTTTGCATGGGCGCTACGGGGCTGGGTTGCAACCTTGACAACTGTGGCCAGCGCCTGCCTGAAGTCCTGGCTGTGTGGTGGTGGTGGAAGGGTCCTGCCATAGGTTAGAAACCCTGAGCTGTCAGTGTGTGTCAGGCCCCAGGGGCAGTGCACACGTGTGCTCCCCGAGTGCAGAGGGCTGCTGCCAGAGTGGGCTTGCCCATGCAGAGAGGGAGAGATGGGTGGAGGGGGGGAGGCAGTGAGGGTAGGAGGGAGGGAAGAAGAGCACAGAGGGCTGGCAGAGGCCACGCGTGCCAGGTCCTGCGGCATGCAGGGCGGCTGCCCAGCCAGGCGGTGGCGTGAGCTGAGGCCACGGCCCTCCCCTGGCTGCGGAGCTGGCACGCTGGGGACCCTCGCGTGCTTTGGTCTCACGGGAGTTCCCCTGCCCCTCCGTTGCAGTGGACGCCACCGCCCCCTTTGTAGGACCACCCACACCAGATAATGACAAAGCACTGGCCATTCCCACTGGCAGGACCGACGTGGACTCGGGGTAAGTGTGTGCATGTGACAGTGGCTGTTGGACATGGCTGCCAGGCCTGAGTGGAATGTGGGGTGTGTCTGTGTTGCCGGGGGAGGGCCCGTGGGGTGAGCTGTGGAAGGCCGGCCGTGTGCCAGGAAGGCCCCGTTCTAGCCCTGCACGGCACCACTGCTCTGGTGGGGCACTGCTGGTCTGCAGAGCGCTCTTGGCAGTGTGCCTCCCTGAGAGCCACGTCCCTGGCCGTCAGCTGCAGTGGTGAAGCCCCCTGGGGCCTTCCCTGTGTCACAAGGGACCGGAGGATCAGGACCCCTTGTGGGGTATCCGTGCCGTCCTATCTCCACGTGTTGCGTGCGAGTAGTAGGCAGTGAAGCCCGTAACAGTGTGTGTGTGAGTGCCCCAGGAAAGTGTGGGTGAATGATGTCATTGCGCGAGTGAGTAGCTGGTGTGGCCGGCATGTGGCACACACACGGAGCAGAGGGCCAGGTGGCCGCGGGAAGCCCTAGCGTGTGTGTTCCTGGGTCCTGCCGTAGTCGGGCGCATGGACATGTCCCCGGCCAGCTCAAGTGGGACTGTTGGCGTTGCCCAGGCTCCTTGGGCTTGCTTCTGGCTCGACCTGGTGCGTGCCCAAGCGTGAGGGAGCCAGGGCCTTGGGGCTCGGGGGTGACGTGGGATGCTGTGCTTCAGAGCCCACCTCTTGGCCGTGCCCACGCAACGCAAACACCACCCCCACCTGGACCACGGCCAGCAGGGCGTCCCAGGCCCCTTGTGTCAGCTTGCACCCATAGGTGCAGTGGTGCCACGGTGCTGGCTCGCTCGGGTCCCCGCCGGCATGGGTTGCCACTGTCACAGTGCTTTTCCTTGGGAGGCCAGCCGCTTGGGCCCAAGAGGGTGGCCGAGCGCTGGCGGTGGTGGTTCCTGGGGCAGCCGGGTCCCAAGCCATGCCCCTGGATCCAGCAGCGCTCAGCTCTCTTCCCCCTGGCCTCTTTCCTCAGGCCGGGCTCGGCCCCACACTACCTGGACGTGACCAGATTTACCAATAGGAGACCCAAGGCCCTGGCCCACTGGGCTTTGCAAGAGTGGGCTGCCAGCCTGGGCATTGTTGTCAGCCCGAAGAGCCTCCAGTTAGAGGCCGTCGAGGGTGAGTCGCGGGATGCAACTCCCGCAGGGTGAGCTGGCCCTCAGTGTAGTTGGCGTTTGTCTCCTGGTGCTGCTGCCAGAGCCCCGGGACACAACGTGAGGTTGCCGTGAGCCCAGGCAGAGCCTCTTGGTGCTGCTGCTGCTGCTGTTGCTTCTGCAGGCTGGGAGTCGTGCCCACGCTTCCCTCCCTCTCGCACAGCCCCTTTCCCCCTGAGGTCCAGGGTAGAATGCGCAGCCCGTAGGATGGCTGGACGCAGTAGTGTTTGCATGGGCGCTACGGGGCTGGGTTGCAACCTTGACAACTGTGGCCAGCGCCTGCCTGAAGTCCTGGCTGTGTGGTGGTGGTGGAAGGGTCCTGCCATAGGTTAGAAACCCTGAGCTGTCAGTGTGTGTCAGGCCCCAGGGGCAGTGCACACGTGTGCTCCCCGAGTGCAGAGGGCTGCTGCCAGAGTGGGCTTGCCCATGCAGAGAGGGAGAGATGGGTGGAGGGGGGGAGGCAGTGAGGGTAGGAGGGAGGGAAGAAGAGCACAGAGGGCTGGCAGAGGCCACGCGTGCCAGGTCCTGCGGCATGCAGGGCGGCTGCCCAGCCAGGCGGTGGCGTGAGCTGAGGCCACGGCCCTCCCCTGGCTGCGGAGCTGGCACGCTGGGGACCCTCGCGTGCTTTGGTCTCACGGGAGTTCCCCTGCCCCTCCGTTGCAGTGGACGCCACCGCCCCCTTTGTAGGACCACCCACACCAGATAATGACAAAGCACTGGCCATTCCCACTGGCAGGACCGACGTGGACTCGGGGTAAGTGTGTGCATGTGACAGTGGCTGTTGGACATGGCTGCCAGGCCTGAGTGGAATGTGGGGTGTGTCTGTGTTGCCGGGGGAGGGCCCGTGGGGTGAGCTGTGGAAGGCCGGCCGTGTGCCAGGAAGGCCCCGTTCTAGCCCTGCACGGCACCACTGCTCTGGTGGGGCACTGCTGGTCTGCAGAGCGCTCTTGGCAGTGTGCCTCCCTGAGAGCCACGTCCCTGGCCGTCAGCTGCAGTGGTGAAGCCCCCTGGGGCCTTCCCTGTGTCACAAGGGACCGGAGGATCAGGACCCCTTGTGGGGTATCCGTGCCGTCCTATCTCCACGTGTTGCGTGCGAGTAGTAGGCAGTGAAGCCCGTAACAGTGTGTGTGTGAGTGCCCCAGGAAAGTGTGGGTGAATGATGTCATTGCGCGAGTGAGTAGCTGGTGTGGCCGGCATGTGGCACACACACGGAGCAGAGGGCCAGGTGGCCGCGGGAAGCCCTAGCGTGTGTGTTCCTGGGTCCTGCCGTAGTCGGGCGCATGGACATGTCCCCGGCCAGCTCAAGTGGGACTGTTGGCGTTGCCCAGGCTCCTTGGGCTTGCTTCTGGCTCGACCTGGTGCGTGCCCAAGCGTGAGGGAGCCAGGGCCTTGGGGCTCGGGGGTGACGTGGGATGCTGTGCTTCAGAGCCCACCTCTTGGCCGTGCCCACGCAACGCAAACACCACCCCCACCTGGACCACGGCCAGCAGGGCGTCCCAGGCCCCTTGTGTCAGCTTGCACCCATAGGTGCAGTGGTGCCACGGTGCTGGCTCGCTCGGGTCCCCGCCGGCATGGGTTGCCACTGTCACAGTGCTTTTCCTTGGGAGGCCAGCCGCTTGGGCCCAAGAGGGTGGCCGAGCGCTGGCGGTGGTGGTTCCTGGGGCAGCCGGGTCCCAAGCCATGCCCCTGGATCCAGCAGCGCTCAGCTCTCTTCCCCCTGGCCTCTTTCCTCAGGCCGGGCTCGGCCCCACACTACCTGGACGTGACCAGATTTACCAATAGGAGACCCAAGGCCCTGGCCCACTGGGCTTTGCAAGAGTGGGCTGCCAGCCTGGGCATTGTTGTCAGCCCGAAGAGCCTCCAGTTAGAGGCCGTCGAGGGTGAGTCGCGGGATGCAACTCCCGCAGGGTGAGCTGGCCCTCAGTGTAGTTGGCGTTTGTCTCCTGGTGCTGCTGCCAGAGCCCCGGGACACAACGTGAGGTTGCCGTGAGCCCAGGCAGAGCCTCTTGGTGCTGCTGCTGCTGCTGTTGCTTCTGCAGGCTGGGAGTCGTGCCCACGCTTCCCTCCCTCTCGCACAGCCCCTTTCCCCCTGAGGTCCAGGGTAGAATGCGCAGCCCGTAGGATGGCTGGACGCAGTAGTGTTTGCATGGGCGCTACGGGGCTGGGTTGCAACCTTGACAACTGTGGCCAGCGCCTGCCTGAAGTCCTGGCTGTGTGGTGGTGGTGGAAGGGTCCTGCCATAGGTTAGAAACCCTGAGCTGTCAGTGTGTGTCAGGCCCCAGGGGCAGTGCACACGTGTGCTCCCCGAGTGCAGAGGGCTGCTGCCAGAGTGGGCTTGCCCATGCAGAGAGGGAGAGATGGGTGGAGGGGGGGAGGCAGTGAGGGTAGGAGGGAGGGAAGAAGAGCACAGAGGGCTGGCAGAGGCCACGCGTGCCAGGTCCTGCGGCATGCAGGGCGGCTGCCCAGCCAGGCGGTGGCGTGAGCTGAGGCCACGGCCCTCCCCTGGCTGCGGAGCTGGCACGCTGGGGACCCTCGCGTGCTTTGGTCTCACGGGAGTTCCCCTGCCCCTCCGTTGCAGTGGACGCCACCGCCCCCTTTGTAGGACCACCCACACCAGATAATGACAAAGCACTGGCCATTCCCACTGGCAGGACCGACGTGGACTCGGGGTAAGTGTGTGCATGTGACAGTGGCTGTTGGACATGGCTGCCAGGCCTGAGTGGAATGTGGGGTGTGTCTGTGTTGCCGGGGGAGGGCCCGTGGGGTGAGCTGTGGAAGGCCGGCCGTGTGCCAGGAAGGCCCCGTTCTAGCCCTGCACGGCACCACTGCTCTGGTGGGGCACTGCTGGTCTGCAGAGCGCTCTTGGCAGTGTGCCTCCCTGAGAGCCACGTCCCTGGCCGTCAGCTGCAGTGGTGAAGCCCCCTGGGGCCTTCCCTGTGTCACAAGGGACCGGAGGATCAGGACCCCTTGTGGGGTATCCGTGCCGTCCTATCTCCACGTGTTGCGTGCGAGTAGTAGGCAGTGAAGCCCGTAACAGTGTGTGTGTGAGTGCCCCAGGAAAGTGTGGGTGAATGATGTCATTGCGCGAGTGAGTAGCTGGTGTGGCCGGCATGTGGCACACACACGGAGCAGAGGGCCAGGTGGCCGCGGGAAGCCCTAGCGTGTGTGTTCCTGGGTCCTGCCGTAGTCGGGCGCATGGACATGTCCCCGGCCAGCTCAAGTGGGACTGTTGGCGTTGCCCAGGCTCCTTGGGCTTGCTTCTGGCTCGACCTGGTGCGTGCCCAAGCGTGAGGGAGCCAGGGCCTTGGGGCTCGGGGGTGACGTGGGATGCTGTGCTTCAGAGCCCACCTCTTGGCCGTGCCCACGCAACGCAAACACCACCCCCACCTGGACCACGGCCAGCAGGGCGTCCCAGGCCCCTTGTGTCAGCTTGCACCCATAGGTGCAGTGGTGCCACGGTGCTGGCTCGCTCGGGTCCCCGCCGGCATGGGTTGCCACTGTCACAGTGCTTTTCCTTGGGAGGCCAGCCGCTTGGGCCCAAGAGGGTGGCCGAGCGCTGGCGGTGGTGGTTCCTGGGGCAGCCGGGTCCCAAGCCATGCCCCTGGATCCAGCAGCGCTCAGCTCTCTTCCCCCTGGCCTCTTTCCTCAGGCCGGGCTCGGCCCCACACTACCTGGACGTGACCAGATTTACCAATAGGAGACCCAAGGCCCTGGCCCACTGGGCTTTGCAAGAGTGGGCTGCCAGCCTGGGCATTGTTGTCAGCCCGAAGAGCCTCCAGTTAGAGGCCGTCGAGGGTGAGTCGCGGGATGCAACTCCCGCAGGGTGAGCTGGCCCTCAGTGTAGTTGGCGTTTGTCTCCTGGTGCTGCTGCCAGAGCCCCGGGACACAACGTGAGGTTGCCGTGAGCCCAGGCAGAGCCTCTTGGTGCTGCTGCTGCTGCTGTTGCTTCTGCAGGCTGGGAGTCGTGCCCACGCTTCCCTCCCTCTCGCACAGCCCCTTTCCCCCTGAGGTCCAGGGTAGAATGCGCAGCCCGTAGGATGGCTGGACGCAGTAGTGTTTGCATGGGCGCTACGGGGCTGGGTTGCAACCTTGACAACTGTGGCCAGCGCCTGCCTGAAGTCCTGGCTGTGTGGTGGTGGTGGAAGGGTCCTGCCATAGGTTAGAAACCCTGAGCTGTCAGTGTGTGTCAGGCCCCAGGGGCAGTGCACACGTGTGCTCCCCGAGTGCAGAGGGCTGCTGCCAGAGTGGGCTTGCCCATGCAGAGAGGGAGAGATGGGTGGAGGGGGGGAGGCAGTGAGGGTAGGAGGGAGGGAAGAAGAGCACAGAGGGCTGGCAGAGGCCACGCGTGCCAGGTCCTGCGGCATGCAGGGCGGCTGCCCAGCCAGGCGGTGGCGTGAGCTGAGGCCACGGCCCTCCCCTGGCTGCGGAGCTGGCACGCTGGGGACCCTCGCGTGCTTTGGTCTCACGGGAGTTCCCCTGCCCCTCCGTTGCAGTGGACGCCACCGCCCCCTTTGTAGGACCACCCACACCAGATAATGACAAAGCACTGGCCATTCCCACTGGCAGGACCGACGTGGACTCGGGGTAAGTGTGTGCATGTGACAGTGGCTGTTGGACATGGCTGCCAGGCCTGAGTGGAATGTGGGGTGTGTCTGTGTTGCCGGGGGAGGGCCCGTGGGGTGAGCTGTGGAAGGCCGGCCGTGTGCCAGGAAGGCCCCGTTCTAGCCCTGCACGGCACCACTGCTCTGGTGGGGCACTGCTGGTCTGCAGAGCGCTCTTGGCAGTGTGCCTCCCTGAGAGCCACGTCCCTGGCCGTCAGCTGCAGTGGTGAAGCCCCCTGGGGCCTTCCCTGTGTCACAAGGGACCGGAGGATCAGGACCCCTTGTGGGGTATCCGTGCCGTCCTATCTCCACGTGTTGCGTGCGAGTAGTAGGCAGTGAAGCCCGTAACAGTGTGTGTGTGAGTGCCCCAGGAAAGTGTGGGTGAATGATGTCATTGCGCGAGTGAGTAGCTGGTGTGGCCGGCATGCGGCACACACACGGAGCAGAGGGCCAGGTGGCCGCGGGAAGCCCTAGCGTGTGTGTTCCTGGGTCCTGCCGTAGTCGGGCGCATGGACATGTCCCCGGCCAGCTCAAGTGGGACTGTTGGCGTTGCCCAGGCTCCTTGGGCTTGCTTCTGGCTCGACCTGGTGCGTGCCCAAGCGTGAGGGAGCCAGGGCCTTGGGGCTCGGGGGTGACGTGGGATGCTGTGCTTCAGAGCCCACCTCTTGGCCGTGCCCACGCAACGCAAACACCACCCCCACCTGGACCACGGCCAGCAGGGCGTCCCAGGCCCCTTGTGTCAGCTTGCACCCATAGGTGCAGTGGTGCCACGGTGCTGGCTCGCTCGGGTCCCCGCCGGCATGGGTTGCCACTGTCACAGTGCTTTTCCTTGGGAGGCCAGCCGCTTGGGCCCAAGAGGGTGGCCGAGCGCTGGCGGTGGTGGTTCCTGGGGCAGCCGGGTCCCAAGCCATGCCCCTGGATCCAGCAGCGCTCAGCTCTCTTCCCCCTGGCCTCTTTCCTCAGGCCGGGCTCGGCCCCACACTACCTGGACGTGACCAGATTTACCAATAGGAGACCCAAGGCCCTGGCCCACTGGGCTTTGCAAGAGTGGGCTGCCAGCCTGGGCATTGTTGTCAGCCCGAAGAGCCTCCAGTTAGAGGCCGTCGAGGGTGAGTCGCGGGATGCAACTCCCGCAGGGTGAGCTGGCCCTCAGTGTAGTTGGCGTTTGTCTCCTGGTGCTGCTGCCAGAGCCCCGGGACACAACGTGAGGTTGCCGTGAGCCCAGGCAGAGCCTCTTGGTGCTGCTGCTGCTGCTGTTGCTTCTGCAGGCTGGGAGTCGTGCCCACGCTTCCCTCCCTCTCGCACAGCCCCTTTCCCCCTGAGGTCCAGGGTAGAATGCGCAGCCCGTAGGATGGCTGGACGCAGTAGTGTTTGCATGGGCGCTACGGGGCTGGGTTGCAACCTTGACAACTGTGGCCAGCGCCTGCCTGAAGTCCTGGCTGTGTGGTGGTGGTGGAAGGGTCCTGCCATAGGTTAGAAACCCTGAGCTGTCAGTGTGTGTCAGGCCCCAGGGGCAGTGCACACGTGTGCTCCCCGAGTGCAGAGGGCTGCTGCCAGAGTGGGCTTGCCCATGCAGAGAGGGAGAGATGGGTGGAGGGGGGGAGGCAGTGAGGGTAGGAGGGAGGGAAGAAGAGCACAGAGGGCTGGCAGAGGCCACGCGTGCCAGGTCCTGCGGCATGCAGGGCGGCTGCCCAGCCAGGCGGTGGCGTGAGCTGAGGCCACGGCCCTCCCCTGGCTGCGGAGCTGGCACGCTGGGGACCCTCGCGTGCTTTGGTCTCACGGGAGTTCCCCTGCCCCTCCGTTGCAGTGGACGCCACCGCCCCCTTTGTAGGACCACCCACACCAGATAATGACAAAGCACTGGCCATTCCCACTGGCAGGACCGACGTGGACTCGGGGTAAGTGTGTGCATGTGACAGTGGCTGTTGGACATGGCTGCCAGGCCTGAGTGGAATGTGGGGTGTGTCTGTGTTGCCGGGGGAGGGCCCGTGGGGTGAGCTGTGGAAGGCCGGCCGTGTGCCAGGAAGGCCCCGTTCTAGCCCTGCACGGCACCACTGCTCTGGTGGGGCACTGCTGGTCTGCAGAGCGCTCTTGGCAGTGTGCCTCCCTGAGAGCCACGTCCCTGGCCGTCAGCTGCAGTGGTGAAGCCCCCTGGGGCCTTCCCTGTGTCACAAGGGACCGGAGGATCAGGACCCCTTGTGGGGTATCCGTGCCGTCCTATCTCCACGTGTTGCGTGCGAGTAGTAGGCAGTGAAGCCCGTAACAGTGTGTGTGTGAGTGCCCCAGGAAAGTGTGGGTGAATGATGTCATTGCGCGAGTGAGTAGCTGGTGTGGCCGGCATGCGGCACACACACGGAGCAGAGGGCCAGGTGGCCGCGGGAAGCCCTAGCGTGTGTGTTCCTGGGTCCTGCCGTAGTCGGGCGCATGGACATGTCCCCGGCCAGCTCAAGTGGGACTGTTGGCGTTGCCCAGGCTCCTTGGGCTTGCTTCTGGCTCGACCTGGTGCGTGCCCAAGCGTGAGGGAGCCAGGGCCTTGGGGCTCGGGGGTGACGTGGGATGCTGTGCTTCAGAGCCCACCTCTTGGCCGTGCCCACGCAACGCAAACACCACCCCCACCTGGACCACGGCCAGCAGGGCGTCCCAGGCCCCTTGTGTCAGCTTGCACCCATAGGTGCAGTGGTGCCACGGTGCTGGCTCGCTCGGGTCCCCGCCGGCATGGGTTGCCACTGTCACAGTGCTTTTCCTTGGGAGGCCAGCCGCTTGGGCCCAAGAGGGTGGCCGAGCGCTGGCGGTGGTGGTTCCTGGGGCAGCCGGGTCCCAAGCCATGCCCCTGGATCCAGCAGCGCTCAGCTCTCTTCCCCCTGGCCTCTTTCCTCAGGCCGGGCTCGGCCCCACACTACCTGGACGTGACCAGATTTACCAATAGGAGACCCAAGGCCCTGGCCCACTGGGCTTTGCAAGAGTGGGCTGCCAGCCTGGGCATTGTTGTCAGCCCGAAGAGCCTCCAGTTAGAGGCCGTCGAGGGTGAGTCGCGGGATGCAACTCCCGCAGGGTGAGCTGGCCCTCAGTGTAGTTGGCGTTTGTCTCCTGGTGCTGCTGCCAGAGCCCCGGGACACAACGTGAGGTTGCCGTGAGCCCAGGCAGAGCCTCTTGGTGCTGCTGCTGCTGCTGTTGCTTCTGCAGGCTGGGAGTCGTGCCCACGCTTCCCTCCCTCTCGCACAGCCCCTTTCCCCCTGAGGTCCAGGGTAGAATGCGCAGCCCGTAGGATGGCTGGACGCAGTAGTGTTTGCATGGGCGCTACGGGGCTGGGTTGCAACCTTGACAACTGTGGCCAGCGCCTGCCTGAAGTCCTGGCTGTGTGGTGGTGGTGGAAGGGTCCTGCCATAGGTTAGAAACCCTGAGCTGTCAGTGTGTGTCAGGCCCCAGGGGCAGTGCACACGTGTGCTCCCCGAGTGCAGAGGGCTGCTGCCAGAGTGGGCTTGCCCATGCAGAGAGGGAGAGATGGGTGGAGGGGGGGAGGCAGTGAGGGTAGGAGGGAGGGAAGAAGAGCACAGAGGGCTGGCAGAGGCCACGCGTGCCAGGTCCTGCGGCATGCAGGGCGGCTGCCCAGCCAGGCGGTGGCGTGAGCTGAGGCCACGGCCCTCCCCTGGCTGCGGAGCTGGCACGCTGGGGACCCTCGCGTGCTTTGGTCTCACGGGAGTTCCCCTGCCCCTCCGTTGCAGTGGACGCCACCGCCCCCTTTGTAGGACCACCCACACCAGATAATGACAAAGCACTGGCCATTCCCACTGGCAGGACCGACGTGGACTCGGGGTAAGTGTGTGCATGTGACAGTGGCTGTTGGACATGGCTGCCAGGCCTGAGTGGAATGTGGGGTGTGTCTGTGTTGCCGGGGGAGGGCCCGTGGGGTGAGCTGTGGAAGGCCGGCCGTGTGCCAGGAAGGCCCCGTTCTAGCCCTGCACGGCACCACTGCTCTGGTGGGGCACTGCTGGTCTGCAGAGCGCTCTTGGCAGTGTGCCTCCCTGAGAGCCACGTCCCTGGCCGTCAGCTGCAGTGGTGAAGCCCCCTGGGGCCTTCCCTGTGTCACAAGGGACCGGAGGATCAGGACCCCTTGTGGGGTATCCGTGCCGTCCTATCTCCACGTGTTGCGTGCGAGTAGTAGGCAGTGAAGCCCGTAACAGTGTGTGTGTGAGTGCCCCAGGAAAGTGTGGGTGAATGATGTCATTGCGCGAGTGAGTAGCTGGTGTGGCCGGCATGCGGCACACACACGGAGCAGAGGGCCAGGTGGCCGCGGGAAGCCCTAGCGTGTGTGTTCCTGGGTCCTGCCGGAGTCGGGCGCATGGACATGTCCCCGGCCAGCTCAAGTGGGACTGTTGGCGTTGCCCAGGCTCCTTGGGCTTGCTTCTGGCTCGACCTGGTGCGTGCCCAAGCGTGAGGGAGCCAGGGCCTTGGGGCTCGGGGGTGACGTGGGATGCTGTGCTTCAGAGCCCACCTCTTGGCCGTGCCCACGCAACGCAAACACCACCCCCACCTGGACCACGGCCAGCAGGGCGTCCCAGGCCCCTTGTGTCAGCTTGCACCCATAGGTGCAGTGGTGCCACGGTGCTGGCTCGCTCGGGTCCCCGCCGGCATGGGTTGCCACTGTCACAGTGCTTTTCCTTGGGAGGCCAGCCGCTTGGGCCCAAGAGGGTGGCCGAGCGCTGGCGGTGGTGGTTCCTGGGGCAGCCGGGTCCCAAGCCATGCCCCTGGATCCAGCAGCGCTCAGCTCTCTTCCCCCTGGCCTCTTTCCTCAGGCCGGGCTCGGCCCCACACTACCTGGACGTGACCAGATTTACCAATAGGAGACCCAAGGCCCTGGCCCACTGGGCTTTGCAAGAGTGGGCTGCCAGCCTGGGCATTGTTGTCAGCCCGAAGAGCCTCCAGTTAGAGGCCGTCGAGGGTGAGTCGCGGGATGCAACTCCCGCAGGGTGAGCTGGCCCTCAGTGTAGTTGGCGTTTGTCTCCTGGTGCTGCTGCCAGAGCCCCGGGACACAACGTGAGGTTGCCGTGAGCCCAGGCAGAGCCTCTTGGTGCTGCTGCTGCTGCTGTTGCTTCTGCAGGCTGGGAGTCGTGCCCACGCTTCCCTCCCTCTCGCACAGCCCCTTTCCCCCTGAGGTCCAGGGTAGAATGCGCAGCCCGTAGGATGGCTGGACGCAGTAGTGTTTGCATGGGCGCTACGGGGCTGGGTTGCAACCTTGACAACTGTGGCCAGCGCCTGCCTGAAGTCCTGGCTGTGTGGTGGTGGTGGAAGGGTCCTGCCATAGGTTAGAAACCCTGAGCTGTCAGTGTGTGTCAGGCCCCAGGGGCAGTGCACACGTGTGCTCCCCGAGTGCAGAGGGCTGCTGCCAGAGTGGGCTTGCCCATGCAGAGAGGGAGAGATGGGTGGAGGGGGGGAGGCAGTGAGGGTAGGAGGGAGGGAAGAAGAGCACAGAGGGCTGGCAGAGGCCACGCGTGCCAGGTCCTGCGGCATGCAGGGCGGCTGCCCAGCCAGGCGGTGGCGTGAGCTGAGGCCACGGCCCTCCCCTGGCTGCGGAGCTGGCACGCTGGGGACCCTCGCGTGCTTTGGTCTCACGGGAGTTCCCCTGCCCCTCCGTTGCAGTGGACGCCACCGCCCCCTTTGTAGGACCACCCACACCAGATAATGACAAAGCACTGGCCATTCCCACTGGCAGGACCGACGTGGACTCGGGGTAAGTGTGTGCATGTGACAGTGGCTGTTGGACATGGCTGCCAGGCCTGAGTGGAATGTGGGGTGTGTCTGTGTTGCCGGGGGAGGGCCCGTGGGGTGAGCTGTGGAAGGCCGGCCGTGTGCCAGGAAGGCCCCGTTCTAGCCCTGCACGGCACCACTGCTCTGGTGGGGCACTGCTGGTCTGCAGAGCGCTCTTGGCAGTGTGCCTCCCTGAGAGCCACGTCCCTGGCCGTCAGCTGCAGTGGTGAAGCCCCCTGGGGCCTTCCCTGTGTCACAAGGGACCGGAGGATCAGGACCCCTTGTGGGGTATCCGTGCCGTCCTATCTCCACGTGTTGCGTGCGAGTAGTAGGCAGTGAAGCCCGTAACAGTGTGTGTGTGAGTGCCCCAGGAAAGTGTGGGTGAATGATGTCATTGCGCGAGTGAGTAGCTGGTGTGACCGGCATGTGGCACACACACGGAGCAGAGGGCCAGGTGGCCGCGGGAAGCCCTAGCGTGTGTGTTCCTGGGTCCTGCCGGAGTCGGGCGCATGGACATGTCCCCGGCCAGCTCAAGTGGGACTGTTGGCGTTGCCCAGGCTCCTTGGGCTTGCTTCTGGCTCGACCTGGTGCGTGCCCAAGCGTGAGGGAGCCAGGGCCTTGGGGCTCGGGGGTGACGTGGGATGCTGTGCTTCAGAGCCCACCTCTTGGCCGTGCCCACGCAACGCAAACACCACCCCCACCTGGACCACGGCCAGCAGGGCGTCCCAGGCCCCTTGTGTCAGCTTGCACCCATAGGTGCAGTGGTGCCACGGTGCTGGCTCGCTCGGGTCCCCGCCGGCATGGGTTGCCACTGTCACAGTGCTTTTCCTTGGGAGGCCGGCCGCTTGGGCCCAAGAGGGTGGCCGAGCGCTGGCGGTGGTGGTTCCTGGGGCAGCCGGGTCCCAAGCCATGCCCCTGGATCCAGCAGCGCTCAGCTCTCTTCCCCCTGGCCTCTTTCCTCAGGCCGGGCTCGGCCCCACACTACCTGGACGTGACCAGATTTACCAATAGGAGACCCAAGGCCCTGGCCCACTGGGCTTTGCAAGAGTGGGCTGCCAGCCTGGGCATTGTTGTCAGCCCGAAGAGCCTCCAGTTAGAGGCCGTCGAGGGTGAGTCGCGGGATGCAACTCCCGCAGGGTGAGCTGGCCCTCAGTGTAGTTGGCGTTTGTCTCCTGGTGCTGCTGCCAGAGCCCCGGGACACAACGTGAGGTTGCCGTGAGCCCAGGCAGAGCCTCTTGGTGCTGCTGCTGCTGCTGTTGCTTCTGCAGGCTGGGAGTCGTGCCCACGCTTCCCTCCCTCTCGCACAGCCCCTTTCCCCCTGAGGTCCAGGGTAGAATGCGCAGCCCGTAGGATGGCTGGACGCAGTAGTGTTTGCATGGGCGCTACGGGGCTGGGTTGCAACCTTGACAACTGTGGCCAGCGCCTGCCTGAAGTCCTGGCTGTGTGGTGGTGGTGGAAGGGTCCTGCCATAGGTTAGAAACCCTGAGCTGTCAGTGTGTGTCAGGCCCCAGGGGCAGTGCACACGTGTGCTCCCCGAGTGCAGAGGGCTGCTGCCAGAGTGGGCTTGCCCATGCAGAGAGGGAGAGATGGGTGGAGGGGGGGAGGCAGTGAGGGTAGGAGGGAGGGAAGAAGAGCACAGAGGGCTGGCAGAGGCCACGCGTGCCAGGTCCTGCGGCATGCAGGGCGGCTGCCCAGCCAGGCGGTGGCGTGAGCTGAGGCCACGGCCCTCCCCTGGCTGCGGAGCTGGCACGCTGGGGACCCTCGCGTGCTTTGGTCTCACGGGAGTTCCCCTGCCCCTCCGTTGCAGTGGACGCCACCGCCCCCTTTGTAGGACCACCCACACCAGATAATGACAAAGCACTGGCCATTCCCACTGGCAGGACCGACGTGGACTCGGGGTAAGTGTGTGCATGTGACAGTGGCTGTTGGACATGGCTGCCAGGCCTGAGTGGAATGTGGGGTGTGTCTGTGTTGCCGGGGGAGGGCCCGTGGGGTGAGCTGTGGAAGGCCGGCCGTGTGCCAGGAAGGCCCCGTTCTAGCCCTGCACGGCACCACTGCTCTGGTGGGGCACTGCTGGTCTGCAGAGCGCTCTTGGCAGTGTGCCTCCCTGAGAGCCACGTCCCTGGCCGTCAGCTGCAGTGGTGAAGCCCCCTGGGGCCTTCCCTGTGTCACAAGGGACCGGAGGATCAGGACCCCTTGTGGGGTATCCGTGCCGTCCTATCTCCACGTGTTGCGTGCGAGTAGTAGGCAGTGAAGCCCGTAACAGTGTGTGTGTGAGTGCCCCAGGAAAGTGTGGGTGAATGATGTCATTGCGCGAGTGAGTAGCTGGTGTGGCCGGCATGCGGCACGCACACGGAGCAGAGGGCCAGGTGGCCGCGGGAAGCCCTAGCGTGTGTGTTCCTGGGTCCTGCCGGAGTCGGGCGCATGGACATGTCCCCGGCCAGCTCAAGTGGGACTGTTGGCGTTGCCCAGGCTCCTTGGGCTTGCTTCTGGCTCGACCTGGTGCGTGCCCAAGCGTGAGGGAGCCAGGGCCTTGGGGCTCGGGGGTGACGTGGGATGCTGTGCTTCAGAGCCCACCTCTTGGCCGTGCCCACGCAACGCAAACACCACCCCCACCTGGACCACGGCCAGCAGGGCGTCCCAGGCCCCTTGTGTCAGCTTGCACCCATAGGTGCAGTGGTGCCACGGTGCTGGCTCGCTCGGGTCCCCGCCGGCATGGGTTGCCACTGTCACAGTGCTTTTCCTTGGGAGGCCAGCCGCTTGGGCCCAAGAGGGTGGCCGAGCGCTGGCGGTGGTGGTTCCTGGGGCAGCCGGGTCCCAAGCCATGCCCCTGGATCCAGCAGCGCTCAGCTCTCTTCCCCCTGGCCTCTTTCCTCAGGCCGGGCTCGGCCCCACACTACCTGGACGTGACCAGATTTACCAATAGGAGACCCAAGGCCCTGGCCCACTGGGCTTTGCAAGAGTGGGCTGCCAGCCTGGGCATTGTTGTCAGCCCGAAGAGCCTCCAGTTAGAGGCCGTCGAGGGTGAGTCGCGGGATGCAACTCCCGCAGGGTGAGCTGGCCCTCAGTGTAGTTGGCGTTTGTCTCCTGGTGCTGCTGCCAGAGCCCCGGGACACAACGTGAGGTTGCCGTGAGCCCAGGCAGAGCCTCTTGGTGCTGCTGCTGCTGCTGTTGCTTCTGCAGGCTGGGAGTCGTGCCCACGCTTCCCTCCCTCTCGCACAGCCCCTTTCCCCCTGAGGTCCAGGGTAGAATGCGCAGCCCGTAGGATGGCTGGACGCAGTAGTGTTTGCATGGGCGCTACGGGGCTGGGTTGCAACCTTGACAACTGTGGCCAGCGCCTGCCTGAAGTCCTGGCTGTGTGGTGGTGGTGGAAGGGTCCTGCCATAGGTTAGAAACCCTGAGCTGTCAGTGTGTGTCAGGCCCCAGGGGCAGTGCACACGTGTGCTCCCCGAGTGCAGAGGGCTGCTGCCAGAGTGGGCTTGCCCATGCAGAGAGGGAGAGATGGGTGGAGGGGGGGAGGCAGTGAGGGTAGGAGGGAGGGAAGAAGAGCACAGAGGGCTGGCAGAGGCCACGCGTGCCAGGTCCTGCGGCATGCAGGGCGGCTGCCCAGCCAGGCGGTGGCGTGAGCTGAGGCCACGGCCCTCCCCTGGCTGCGGAGCTGGCACGCTGGGGACCCTCGCGTGCTTTGGTCTCACGGGAGTTCCCCTGCCCCTCCGTTGCAGTGGACGCCACCGCCCCCTTTGTAGGACCACCCACACCAGATAATGACAAAGCACTGGCCATTCCCACTGGCAGGACCGACGTGGACTCGGGGTAAGTGTGTGCATGTGACAGTGGCTGTTGGACATGGCTGCCAGGCCTGAGTGGAATGTGGGGTGTGTCTGTGTTGCCGGGGGAGGGCCCGTGGGGTGAGCTGTGGAAGGCCGGCCGTGTGCCAGGAAGGCCCCGTTCTAGCCCTGCACGGCACCACTGCTCTGGTGGGGCACTGCTGGTCTGCAGAGCGCTCTTGGCAGTGTGCCTCCCTGAGAGCCACGTCCCTGGCCGTCAGCTGCAGTGGTGAAGCCCCCTGGGGCCTTCCCTGTGTCACAAGGGACCGGAGGATCAGGACCCCTTGTGGGGTATCCGTGCCGTCCTATCTCCACGTGTTGCGTGCGAGTAGTAGGCAGTGAAGCCCGTAACAGTGTGTGTGTGAGTGCCCCAGGAAAGTGTGGGTGAATGATGTCATTGCGCGAGTGAGTAGCTGGTGTGGCCGGCATGCGGCACGCACACGGAGCAGAGGGCCAGGTGGCCGCGGGAAGCCCTAGCGTGTGTGTTCCTGGGTCCTGCCGGAGTCGGGCGCATGGACATGTCCCCGGCCAGCTCAAGTGGGACTGTTGGCGTTGCCCAGGCTCCTTGGGCTTGCTTCTGGCTCGACCTGGTGCGTGCCCAAGCGTGAGGGAGCCAGGGCCTTGGGGCTCGGGGGTGACGTGGGATGCTGTGCTTCAGAGCCCACCTCTTGGCCGTGCCCACGCAACGCAAACACCACCCCCACCTGGACCACGGCCAGCAGGGCGTCCCAGGCCCCTTGTGTCAGCTTGCACCCATAGGTGCAGTGGTGCCACGGTGCTGGCTCGCTCGGGTCCCCGCCGGCATGGGTTGCCACTGTCACAGTGCTTTTCCTTGGGAGGCCAGCCGCTTGGGCCCAAGAGGGTGGCCGAGCGCTGGCGGTGGTGGTTCCTGGGGCAGCCGGGTCCCAAGCCATGCCCCTGGATCCAGCAGCGCTCAGCTCTCTTCCCCCTGGCCTCTTTCCTCAGGCCGGGCTCGGCCCCACACTACCTGGACGTGACCAGATTTACCAATAGGAGACCCAAGGCCCTGGCCCACTGGGCTTTGCAAGAGTGGGCTGCCAGCCTGGGCATTGTTGTCAGCCCGAAGAGCCTCCAGTTAGAGGCCGTCGAGGGTGAGTCGCGGGATGCAACTCCCGCAGGGTGAGCTGGCCCTCAGTGTAGTTGGCGTTTGTCTCCTGGTGCTGCTGCCAGAGCCCCGGGACACAACGTGAGGTTGCCGTGAGCCCAGGCAGAGCCTCTTGGTGCTGCTGCTGCTGCTGTTGCTTCTGCAGGCTGGGAGTCGTGCCCACGCTTCCCTCCCTCTCGCACAGCCCCTTTCCCCCTGAGGTCCAGGGTAGAATGCGCAGCCCGTAGGATGGCTGGACGCAGTAGTGTTTGCATGGGCGCTACGGGGCTGGGTTGCAACCTTGACAACTGTGGCCAGCGCCTGCCTGAAGTCCTGGCTGTGTGGTGGTGGTGGAAGGGTCCTGCCATAGGTTAGAAACCCTGAGCTGTCAGTGTGTGTCAGGCCCCAGGGGCAGTGCACACGTGTGCTCCCCGAGTGCAGAGGGCTGCTGCCAGAGTGGGCTTGCCCATGCAGAGAGGGAGAGATGGGTGGAGGGGGGGAGGCAGTGAGGGTAGGAGGGAGGGAAGAAGAGCACAGAGGGCTGGCAGAGGCCACGCGTGCCAGGTCCTGCGGCATGCAGGGCGGCTGCCCAGCCAGGCGGTGGCGTGAGCTGAGGCCACGGCCCTCCCCTGGCTGCGGAGCTGGCACGCTGGGGACCCTCGCGTGCTTTGGTCTCACGGGAGTTCCCCTGCCCCTCCGTTGCAGTGGACGCCACCGCCCCCTTTGTAGGACCACCCACACCAGATAATGACAAAGCACTGGCCATTCCCACTGGCAGGACCGACGTGGACTCGGGGTAAGTGTGTGCATGTGACAGTGGCTGTTGGACATGGCTGCCAGGCCTGAGTGGAATGTGGGGTGTGTCTGTGTTGCCGGGGGAGGGCCCGTGGGGTGAGCTGTGGAAGGCCGGCCGTGTGCCAGGAAGGCCCCGTTCTAGCCCTGCACGGCACCACTGCTCTGGTGGGGCACTGCTGGTCTGCAGAGCGCTCTTGGCAGTGTGCCTCCCTGAGAGCCACGTCCCTGGCCGTCAGCTGCAGTGGTGAAGCCCCCTGGGGCCTTCCCTGTGTCACAAGGGACCGGAGGATCAGGACCCCTTGTGGGGTATCCGTGCCGTCCTATCTCCACGTGTTGCGTGCGAGTAGTAGGCAGTGAAGCCCGTAACAGTGTGTGTGTGAGTGCCCCAGGAAAGTGTGGGTGAATGATGTCATTGCGCGAGTGAGTAGCTGGTGTGGCCGGCATGCGGCACGCACACGGAGCAGAGGGCCAGGTGGCCGCGGGAAGCCCTAGCGTGTGTGTTCCTGGGTCCTGCCGGAGTCGGGCGCATGGACATGTCCCCGGCCAGCTCAAGTGGGACTGTTGGCGTTGCCCAGGCTCCTTGGGCTTGCTTCTGGCTCGACCTGGTGCGTGCCCAAGCGTGAGGGAGCCAGGGCCTTGGGGCTCGGGGGTGACGTGGGATGCTGTGCTTCAGAGCCCACCTCTTGGCCGTGCCCACGCAACGCAAACACCACCCCCACCTGGACCACGGCCAGCAGGGCGTCCCAGGCCCCTTGTGTCAGCTTGCACCCATAGGTGCAGTGGTGCCACGGTGCTGGCTCGCTCGGGTCCCCGCCGGCATGGGTTGCCACTGTCACAGTGCTTTTCCTTGGGAGGCCAGCCGCTTGGGCCCAAGAGGGTGGCCGAGCGCTGGCGGTGGTGGTTCCTGGGGCAGCCGGGTCCCAAGCCATGCCCCTGGATCCAGCAGCGCTCAGCTCTCTTCCCCCTGGCCTCTTTCCTCAGGCCGGGCTCGGCCCCACACTACCTGGACGTGACCAGATTTACCAATAGGAGACCCAAGGCCCTGGCCCACTGGGCTTTGCAAGAGTGGGCTGCCAGCCTGGGCATTGTTGTCAGCCCGAAGAGCCTCCAGTTAGAGGCCGTCGAGGGTGAGTCGCGGGATGCAACTCCCGCAGGGTGAGCTGGCCCTCAGTGTAGTTGGCGTTTGTCTCCTGGTGCTGCTGCCAGAGCCCCGGGACACAACGTGAGGTTGCCGTGAGCCCAGGCAGAGCCTCTTGGTGCTGCTGCTGCTGCTGTTGCTTCTGCAGGCTGGGAGTCGTGCCCACGCTTCCCTCCCTCTCGCACAGCCCCTTTCCCCCTGAGGTCCAGGGTAGAATGCGCAGCCCGTAGGATGGCTGGACGCAGTAGTGTTTGCATGGGCGCTACGGGGCTGGGTTGCAACCTTGACAACTGTGGCCAGCGCCTGCCTGAAGTCCTGGCTGTGTGGTGGTGGTGGAAGGGTCCTGCCATAGGTTAGAAACCCTGAGCTGTCAGTGTGTGTCAGGCCCCAGGGGCAGTGCACACGTGTGCTCCCCGAGTGCAGAGGGCTGCTGCCAGAGTGGGCTTGCCCATGCAGAGAGGGAGAGATGGGTGGAGGGGGGGAGGCAGTGAGGGTAGGAGGGAGGGAAGAAGAGCACAGAGGGCTGGCAGAGGCCACGCGTGCCAGGTCCTGCGGCATGCAGGGCGGCTGCCCAGCCAGGCGGTGGCGTGAGCTGAGGCCACGGCCCTCCCCTGGCTGCGGAGCTGGCACGCTGGGGACCCTCGCGTGCTTTGGTCTCACGGGAGTTCCCCTGCCCCTCCGTTGCAGTGGACGCCACCGCCCCCTTTGTAGGACCACCCACACCAGATAATGACAAAGCACTGGCCATTCCCACTGGCAGGACCGACGTGGACTCGGGGTAAGTGTGTGCATGTGACAGTGGCTGTTGGACATGGCTGCCAGGCCTGAGTGGAATGTGGGGTGTGTCTGTGTTGCCGGGGGAGGGCCCGTGGGGTGAGCTGTGGAAGGCCGGCCGTGTGCCAGGAAGGCCCCGTTCTAGCCCTGCACGGCACCACTGCTCTGGTGGGGCACTGCTGGTCTGCAGAGCGCTCTTGGCAGTGTGCCTCCCTGAGAGCCACGTCCCTGGCCGTCAGCTGCAGTGGTGAAGCCCCCTGGGGCCTTCCCTGTGTCACAAGGGACCGGAGGATCAGGACCCCTTGTGGGGTATCCGTGCCGTCCTATCTCCACGTGTTGCGTGCGAGTAGTAGGCAGTGAAGCCCGTAACAGTGTGTGTGTGAGTGCCCCAGGAAAGTGTGGGTGAATGATGTCATTGCGCGAGTGAGTAGCTGGTGTGGCCGGCATGCGGCACGCACACGGAGCAGAGGGCCAGGTGGCCGCGGGAAGCCCTAGCGTGTGTGTTCCTGGGTCCTGCCGGAGTCGGGCGCATGGACATGTCCCCGGCCAGCTCAAGTGGGACTGTTGGCGTTGCCCAGGCTCCTTGGGCTTGCTTCTGGCTCGACCTGGTGCGTGCCCAAGCGTGAGGGAGCCAGGGCCTTGGGGCTCGGGGGTGACGTGGGATGCTGTGCTTCAGAGCCCACCTCTTGGCCGTGCCCACGCAACGCAAACACCACCCCCACCTGGACCACGGCCAGCAGGGCGTCCCAGGCCCCTTGTGTCAGCTTGCACCCATAGGTGCAGTGGTGCCACGGTGCTGGCTCGCTCGGGTCCCCGCCGGCATGGGTTGCCACTGTCACAGTGCTTTTCCTTGGGAGGCCAGCCGCTTGGGCCCAAGAGGGTGGCCGAGCGCTGGCGGTGGTGGTTCCTGGGGCAGCCGGGTCCCAAGCCATGCCCCTGGATCCAGCAGCGCTCAGCTCTCTTCCCCCTGGCCTCTTTCCTCAGGCCGGGCTCGGCCCCACACTACCTGGACGTGACCAGATTTACCAATAGGAGACCCAAGGCCCTGGCCCACTGGGCTTTGCAAGAGTGGGCTGCCAGCCTGGGCATTGTTGTCAGCCCGAAGAGCCTCCAGTTAGAGGCCGTCGAGGGTGAGTCGCGGGATGCAACTCCCGCAGGGTGAGCTGGCCCTCAGTGTAGTTGGCGTTTGTCTCCTGGTGCTGCTGCCAGAGCCCCGGGACACAACGTGAGGTTGCCGTGAGCCCAGGCAGAGCCTCTTGGTGCTGCTGCTGCTGCTGTTGCTTCTGCAGGCTGGGAGTCGTGCCCACGCTTCCCTCCCTCTCGCACAGCCCCTTTCCCCCTGAGGTCCAGGGTAGAATGCGCAGCCCGTAGGATGGCTGGACGCAGTAGTGTTTGCATGGGCGCTACGGGGCTGGGTTGCAACCTTGACAACTGTGGCCAGCGCCTGCCTGAAGTCCTGGCTGTGTGGTGGTGGTGGAAGGGTCCTGCCATAGGTTAGAAACCCTGAGCTGTCAGTGTGTGTCAGGCCCCAGGGGCAGTGCACACGTGTGCTCCCCGAGTGCAGAGGGCTGCTGCCAGAGTGGGCTTGCCCATGCAGAGAGGGAGAGATGGGTGGAGGGGGGGAGGCAGTGAGGGTAGGAGGGAGGGAAGAAGAGCACAGAGGGCTGGCAGAGGCCACGCGTGCCAGGTCCTGCGGCATGCAGGGCGGCTGCCCAGCCAGGCGGTGGCGTGAGCTGAGGCCACGGCCCTCCCCTGGCTGCGGAGCTGGCACGCTGGGGACCCTCGCGTGCTTTGGTCTCACGGGAGTTCCCCTGCCCCTCCGTTGCAGTGGACGCCACCGCCCCCTTTGTAGGACCACCCACACCAGATAATGACAAAGCACTGGCCATTCCCACTGGCAGGACCGACGTGGACTCGGGGTAAGTGTGTGCATGTGACAGTGGCTGTTGGACATGGCTGCCAGGCCTGAGTGGAATGTGGGGTGTGTCTGTGTTGCCGGGGGAGGGCCCGTGGGGTGAGCTGTGGAAGGCCGGCCGTGTGCCAGGAAGGCCCCGTTCTAGCCCTGCACGGCACCACTGCTCTGGTGGGGCACTGCTGGTCTGCAGAGCGCTCTTGGCAGTGTGCCTCCCTGAGAGCCACGTCCCTGGCCGTCAGCTGCAGTGGTGAAGCCCCCTGGGGCCTTCCCTGTGTCACAAGGGACCGGAGGATCAGGACCCCTTGTGGGGTATCCGTGCCGTCCTATCTCCACGTGTTGCGTGCGAGTAGTAGGCAGTGAAGCCCGTAACAGTGTGTGTGTGAGTGCCCCAGGAAAGTGTGGGTGAATGATGTCATTGCGCGAGTGAGTAGCTGGTGTGGCCGGCATGCGGCACACACACGGAGCAGAGGGCCAGGTGGCCGCGGGAAGCCCTAGCGTGTGTGTTCCTGGGTCCTGCCGTAGTCGGGCGCATGGACATGTCCCCGGCCAGCTCAAGTGGGACTGTTGGCGTTGCCCAGGCTCCTTGGGCTTGCTTCTGGCTCGACCTGGTGCGTGCCCAAGCGTGAGGGAGCCAGGGCCTTGGGGCTCGGGGGTGACGTGGGATGCTGTGCTTCAGAGCCCACCTCTTGGCCGTGCCCACGCAACGCAAACACCACCCCCACCTGGACCACGGCCAGCAGGGCGTCCCAGGCCCCTTGTGTCAGCTTGCACCCATAGGTGCAGTGGTGCCACGGTGCTGGCTCGCTCGGGTCCCCGCCGGCATGGGTTGCCACTGTCACAGTGCTTTTCCTTGGGAGGCCAGCCGCTTGGGCCCAAGAGGGTGGCCGAGCGCTGGCGGTGGTGGTTCCTGGGGCAGCCGGGTCCCAAGCCATGCCCCTGGATCCAGCAGCGCTCAGCTCTCTTCCCCCTGGCCTCTTTCCTCAGGCCGGGCTCGGCCCCACACTACCTGGACGTGACCAGATTTACCAATAGGAGACCCAAGGCCCTGGCCCACTGGGCTTTGCAAGAGTGGGCTGCCAGCCTGGGCATTGTTGTCAGCCCGAAGAGCCTCCAGTTAGAGGCCGTCGAGGGTGAGTCGCGGGATGCAACTCCCGCAGGGTGAGCTGGCCCTCAGTGTAGTTGGCGTTTGTCTCCTGGTGCTGCTGCCAGAGCCCCGGGACACAACGTGAGGTTGCCGTGAGCCCAGGCAGAGCCTCTTGGTGCTGCTGCTGCTGCTGTTGCTTCTGCAGGCTGGGAGTCGTGCCCACGCTTCCCTCCCTCTCGCACAGCCCCTTTCCCCCTGAGGTCCAGGGTAGAATGCGCAGCCCGTAGGATGGCTGGACGCAGTAGTGTTTGCATGGGCGCTACGGGGCTGGGTTGCAACCTTGACAACTGTGGCCAGCGCCTGCCTGAAGTCCTGGCTGTGTGGTGGTGGTGGAAGGGTCCTGCCATAGGTTAGAAACCCTGAGCTGTCAGTGTGTGTCAGGCCCCAGGGGCAGTGCACACGTGTGCTCCCCGAGTGCAGAGGGCTGCTGCCAGAGTGGGCTTGCCCATGCAGAGAGGGAGAGATGGGTGGAGGGGGGGAGGCAGTGAGGGTAGGAGGGAGGGAAGAAGAGCACAGAGGGCTGGCAGAGGCCACGCGTGCCAGGTCCTGCGGCATGCAGGGCGGCTGCCCAGCCAGGCGGTGGCGTGAGCTGAGGCCACGGCCCTCCCCTGGCTGCGGAGCTGGCACGCTGGGGACCCTCGCGTGCTTTGGTCTCACGGGAGTTCCCCTGCCCCTCCGTTGCAGTGGACGCCACCGCCCCCTTTGTAGGACCACCCACACCAGATAATGACAAAGCACTGGCCATTCCCACTGGCAGGACCGACGTGGACTCGGGGTAAGTGTGTGCATGTGACAGTGGCTGTTGGACATGGCTGCCAGGCCTGAGTGGAATGTGGGGTGTGTCTGTGTTGCCGGGGGAGGGCCCGTGGGGTGAGCTGTGGAAGGCCGGCCGTGTGCCAGGAAGGCCCCGTTCTAGCCCTGCACGGCACCACTGCTCTGGTGGGGCACTGCTGGTCTGCAGAGCGCTCTTGGCAGTGTGCCTCCCTGAGAGCCACGTCCCTGGCCGTCAGCTGCAGTGGTGAAGCCCCCTGGGGCCTTCCCTGTGTCACAAGGGACCGGAGGATCAGGACCCCTTGTGGGGTATCCGTGCCGTCCTATCTCCACGTGTTGCGTGCGAGTAGTAGGCAGTGAAGCCCGTAACAGTGTGTGTGTGAGTGCCCCAGGAAAGTGTGGGTGAATGATGTCATTGCGCGAGTGAGTAGCTGGTGTGGCCGGCATGCGGCACACACACGGAGCAGAGGGCCAGGTGGCCGCGGGAAGCCCTAGCGTGTGTGTTCCTGGGTCCTGCCGGAGTCGGGCGCATGGACATGTCCCCGGCCAGCTCAAGTGGGACTGTTGGCGTTGCCCAGGCTCCTTGGGCTTGCTTCTGGCTCGACCTGGTGCGTGCCCAAGCGTGAGGGAGCCAGGGCCTTGGGGCTCGGGGGTGACGTGGGATGCTGTGCTTCAGAGCCCACCTCTTGGCCGTGCCCACGCAACGCAAACACCACCCCCACCTGGACCACGGCCAGCAGGGCGTCCCAGGCCCCTTGTGTCAGCTTGCACCCATAGGTGCAGTGGTGCCACGGTGCTGGCTCGCTCGGGTCCCCGCCGGCATGGGTTGCCACTGTCACAGTGCTTTTCCTTGGGAGGCCAGCCGCTTGGGCCCAAGAGGGTGGCCGAGCGCTGGCGGTGGTGGTTCCTGGGGCAGCCGGGTCCCAAGCCATGCCCCTGGATCCAGCAGCGCTCAGCTCTCTTCCCCCTGGCCTCTTTCCTCAGGCCGGGCTCGGCCCCACACTACCTGGACGTGACCAGATTTACCAATAGGAGACCCAAGGCCCTGGCCCACTGGGCTTTGCAAGAGTGGGCTGCCAGCCTGGGCATTGTTGTCAGCCCGAAGAGCCTCCAGTTAGAGGCCGTCGAGGGTGAGTCGCGGGATGCAACTCCCGCAGGGTGAGCTGGCCCTCAGTGTAGTTGGCGTTTGTCTCCTGGTGCTGCTGCCAGAGCCCCGGGACACAACGTGAGGTTGCCGTGAGCCCAGGCAGAGCCTCTTGGTGCTGCTGCTGCTGCTGTTGCTTCTGCAGGCTGGGAGTCGTGCCCACGCTTCCCTCCCTCTCGCACAGCCCCTTTCCCCCTGAGGTCCAGGGTAGAATGCGCAGCCCGTAGGATGGCTGGACGCAGTAGTGTTTGCATGGGCGCTACGGGGCTGGGTTGCAACCTTGACAACTGTGGCCAGCGCCTGCCTGAAGTCCTGGCTGTGTGGTGGTGGTGGAAGGGTCCTGCCATAGGTTAGAAACCCTGAGCTGTCAGTGTGTGTCAGGCCCCAGGGGCAGTGCACACGTGTGCTCCCCGAGTGCAGAGGGCTGCTGCCAGAGTGGGCTTGCCCATGCAGAGAGGGAGAGATGGGTGGAGGGGGGGAGGCAGTGAGGGTAGGAGGGAGGGAAGAAGAGCACAGAGGGCTGGCAGAGGCCACGCGTGCCAGGTCCTGCGGCATGCAGGGCGGCTGCCCAGCCAGGCGGTGGCGTGAGCTGAGGCCACGGCCCTCCCCTGGCTGCGGAGCTGGCACGCTGGGGACCCTCGCGTGCTTTGGTCTCACGGGAGTTCCCCTGCCCCTCCGTTGCAGTGGACGCCACCGCCCCCTTTGTAGGACCACCCACACCAGATAATGACAAAGCACTGGCCATTCCCACTGGCAGGACCGACGTGGACTCGGGGTAAGTGTGTGCATGTGACAGTGGCTGTTGGACATGGCTGCCAGGCCTGAGTGGAATGTGGGGTGTGTCTGTGTTGCCGGGGGAGGGCCCGTGGGGTGAGCTGTGGAAGGCCGGCCGTGTGCCAGGAAGGCCCCGTTCTAGCCCTGCACGGCACCACTGCTCTGGTGGGGCACTGCTGGTCTGCAGAGCGCTCTTGGCAGTGTGCCTCCCTGAGAGCCACGTCCCTGGCCGTCAGCTGCAGTGGTGAAGCCCCCTGGGGCCTTCCCTGTGTCACAAGGGACCGGAGGATCAGGACCCCTTGTGGGGTATCCGTGCCGTCCCATCTCCACGTGTTGCGTGCGAGTAGTAGGCAGTGAAGCCCGTAACAGTGTGTGTGTGAGTGCCCCAGGAAAGTGTGGGTGAATGATGTCATTGCGCGAGTGAGTAGCTGGTGTGGCCGGCATGCGGCACACACACGGAGCAGAGGGCCAGGTGGCCGCGGGAAGCCCTAGCGTGTGTGTTCCTGGGTCCTGCCGGAGTCGGGCGCATGGACATGTCCCCGGCCAGCTCAAGTGGGACTGTTGGCGTTGCCCAGGCTCCTTGGGCTTGCTTCTGGCTCGACCTGGTGCGTGCCCAAGCGTGAGGGAGCCAGGGCCTTGGGGCTCGGGGGTGACGTGGGATGCTGTGCTTCAGAGCCCACCTCTTGGCCGTGCCCACGCAACGCAAACACCACCCCCACCTGGACCACGGCCAGCAGGGCGTCCCAGGCCCCTTGTGTCAGCTTGCACCCATAGGTGCAGTGGTGCCACGGTGCTGGCTCGCTCGGGTCCCCGCCGGCATGGGTTGCCACTGTCACAGTGCTTTTCCTTGGGAGGCCAGCCGCTTGGGCCCAAGAGGGTGGCCGAGCGCTGGCGGTGGTGGTTCCTGGGGCAGCCGGGTCCCAAGCCATGCCCCTGGATCCAGCAGCGCTCAGCTCTCTTCCCCCTGGCCTCTTTCCTCAGGCCGGGCTCGGCCCCACACTACCTGGACGTGACCAGATTTACCAATAGGAGACCCAAGGCCCTGGCCCACTGGGCTTTGCAAGAGTGGGCTGCCAGCCTGGGCATTGTTGTCAGCCCGAAGAGCCTCCAGTTAGAGGCCGTCGAGGGTGAGTCGCGGGATGCAACTCCCGCAGGGTGAGCTGGCCCTCAGTGTAGTTGGCGTTTGTCTCCTGGTGCTGCTGCCAGAGCCCCGGGACACAACGTGAGGTTGCCGTGAGCCCAGGCAGAGCCTCTTGGTGCTGCTGCTGCTGCTGTTGCTTCTGCAGGCTGGGAGTCGTGCCCACGCTTCCCTCCCTCTCGCACAGCCCCTTTCCCCCTGAGGTCCAGGGTAGAATGCGCAGCCCGTAGGATGGCTGGACGCAGTAGTGTTTGCATGGGCGCTACGGGGCTGGGTTGCAACCTTGACAACTGTGGCCAGCGCCTGCCTGAAGTCCTGGCTGTGTGGTGGTGGTGGAAGGGTCCTGCCATAGGTTAGAAACCCTGAGCTGTCAGTGTGTGTCAGGCCCCAGGGGCAGTGCACACGTGTGCTCCCCGAGTGCAGAGGGCTGCTGCCAGAGTGGGCTTGCCCATGCAGAGAGGGAGAGATGGGTGGAGGGGGGGAGGCAGTGAGGGTAGGAGGGAGGGAAGAAGAGCACAGAGGGCTGGCAGAGGCCACGCGTGCCAGGTCCTGCGGCATGCAGGGCGGCTGCCCAGCCAGGCGGTGGCGTGAGCTGAGGCCACGGCCCTCCCCTGGCTGCGGAGCTGGCACGCTGGGGACCCTCGCGTGCTTTGGTCTCACGGGAGTTCCCCTGCCCCTCCGTTGCAGTGGACGCCACCGCCCCCTTTGTAGGACCACCCACACCAGATAATGACAAAGCACTGGCCATTCCCACTGGCAGGACCGACGTGGACTCGGGGTAAGTGTGTGCATGTGACAGTGGCTGTTGGACATGGCTGCCAGGCCTGAGTGGAATGTGGGGTGTGTCTGTGTTGCCGGGGGAGGGCCCGTGGGGTGAGCTGTGGAAGGCCGGCCGTGTGCCAGGAAGGCCCCGTTCTAGCCCTGCACGGCACCACTGCTCTGGTGGGGCACTGCTGGTCTGCAGAGCGCTCTTGGCAGTGTGCCTCCCTGAGAGCCACGTCCCTGGCCGTCAGCTGCAGTGGTGAAGCCCCCTGGGGCCTTCCCTGTGTCACAAGGGACCGGAGGATCAGGACCCCTTGTGGGGTATCCGTGCCGTCCTATCTCCACGTGTTGCGTGCGAGTAGTAGGCAGTGAAGCCCGTAACAGTGTGTGTGTGAGTGCCCCAGGAAAGTGTGGGTGAATGATGTCATTGCGCGAGTGAGTAGCTGGTGTGGCCGGCATGCGGCACACACACGGAGCAGAGGGCCAGGTGGCCGCGGGAAGCCCTAGCGTGTGTGTTCCTGGGTCCTGCCGGAGTCGGGCGCATGGACATGTCCCCGGCCAGCTCAAGTGGGACTGTTGGCGTTGCCCAGGCTCCTTGGGCTTGCTTCTGGCTCGACCTGGTGCGTGCCCAAGCGTGAGGGAGCCAGGGCCTTGGGGCTCGGGGGTGACGTGGGATGCTGTGCTTCAGAGCCCACCTCTTGGCCGTGCCCACGCAACGCAAACACCACCCCCACCTGGACCACGGCCAGCAGGGCGTCCCAGGCCCCTTGTGTCAGCTTGCACCCATAGGTGCAGTGGTGCCACGGTGCTGGCTCGCTCGGGTCCCCGCCGGCATGGGTTGCCACTGTCACAGTGCTTTTCCTTGGGAGGCCAGCCGCTTGGGCCCAAGAGGGTGGCCGAGCGCTGGCGGTGGTGGTTCCTGGGGCAGCCGGGTCCCAAGCCATGCCCCTGGATCCAGCAGCGCTCAGCTCTCTTCCCCCTGGCCTCTTTCCTCAGGCCGGGCTCGGCCCCACACTACCTGGACGTGACCAGATTTACCAATAGGAGACCCAAGGCCCTGGCCCACTGGGCTTTGCAAGAGTGGGCTGCCAGCCTGGGCATTGTCGTCAGCCCGAAGAGCCGTGTGGAGGCGCCTTTGCTCCGGGCCGAGGCCGTCGAGGGTGAGTCATTTTACCTTTTTTTATTTTTTTCCTTATGTTTGACTCGTTTTTTTCTTTTCTTTTCTCTGTGTCTGTTCTTTGTGTTCCCACCCTTTCCCACCATTATTTTAGTATTTCTGTTTCGATGAGTCTTTTTGGGGAGTGTATAAATATATTCAGCCATTTTTTTTCATCCCCCCTGTTTCTTTTCTTTTTTTTTTTTTTTTTTTTTTGCCTGTTTGAGATGCACTGTTTTGCAAATTGTTTTGGAATCCTTGCACCGGAGGTCTGTTTTCTGCTTTCTCACCACCCCATGGTTTTACTGTGTGCATTACTCCCCTTCCACCTTAACCTCTCTGAATTTCTGCCCTGGTGCAAAATTCCGTTTCGTCATGATTTCCTTTGTTGTTTTTCTTTTTCTAATGGACTTTGTTGTCCAGTTTCCTGGTGCAGTCACCCTATTTTGGCTGTTACTGCTCATGTGCGTGGTTAAAGCCAGACTCTGTGAGACAAGCTAGGTATCTTGTGCTTTTGCTCACCCTTCCTGGCAGCCCTGTCTCCCTGGTGTCGTGTCATTCACCGAATTTCAATGCTTAGCTACAAACTTGGCTGGCCTCAAAGGGCTTTCTCTGCATTCCAAGGCCTGGTGCCTGAACCTCTAACCCCCGTTGCGATGTTTAGAGCAGCTTTTGCCTCAGATGCCTGGTTTATTTTTCCTTGATTGTCACCAACCCCAGTCCGCTGTCCAGCCTTCGATTGTAAACCCAGTGTGGTGACTTTGGAATCTGAAGGCTAACAGAGTTCATGAGACTAGTCATGTTGGAAGGCTTGCCCAGTTGTGGGTATGACTATCTCCAGCCAAGGCTGACCTGTCCTCTGCAGGTCAACCATTGCAGGCAAGTCTTCCATGGTGCATGGTTTTTGCCTCACCAAGGCCTGGTTCCCAAATCTGCGAGCCCCTTCAACCAGCTGGTCAATCGAGGGCAACCCTGTTGGGTCAGACAGCTAGCCTCCTGGGTCCTACTTTCTCCCTGAGTGTCAGGCCTCTTTGACATGAGATTCTGCTTGAGAGGTAGGTTGTGCAAGGTCCAATATGGGGCCCTCTGATGGTTGGCAGAGGCATGAGGCTGGCCATGGAAGAAGGCTCTCCCCTGGCAGGTGTGACTTCACAGTCACATACCAGGCCAGGTCTAGGCCAGAGGGTGCAGAACAAATGGTGAGAGCTTTGCTTCCCTTTTTCTTCTTGTCCTGACCTTGCCCCATGTGTGCTTCTTGCAGCAGCTGAGCCCTGCAGCCCTAAGGCAGATAAGGAGGCAAAGCAGGAAGGTGACACCTCGAGCGAAGCACTGCTTGTTGAGGAGGCGGTTGTGGAGGAGGGGGAAGTATCTGGAGATTGTAGTGATGTCCAAAATGGGTAAGTATGCAAGCGTGTCTGTGGCTGCCATCTAGATGTACACTTCTGTATAGTTAGGGCTCACCAAAGGCAGGGGTGTGCATGTTGACATTGGTGTATTGGGTTAGGGTGTGGTGTGGGTATTGTCATCCACCATGGGCCCAGGAGGTCCCTATTCCAGCCTATCCCAGGACACCCACATCTCTGAGAATCCCCTACTCTCTAGCCTGGCATAGGGCCCTCCGTGTCTCAGCCCTCCTCCTTGGACCACTGCCCTTGGTGGCCCAGGATGCATGCCCCCTCCTGTAGCATTTCTGACCTCACAGATTCTGTGTTGTCTCCACAACAAGAGGCTGAGTCCTGTCTCAGCCGCCAACCTTGTTTCCTCTAGTTCAACCTGACAGGGCCTGGTCTGGACCCCGGGGCACTGTGGTGGTGAGATCAAGGGGCTCTTCTCTGGTGTGCCATTTTTGTTTTGTTTTGTTTTGTTGTTCTCCAATGTGCTGTTAACGCTAGGGAAACCTTGCATCTGTCCTTAGTAACGTCCCTTCCCTTTGTCCCTCCACAGAGCATCCCAGAAGACTGCCTTGAATAAATCCACTATGTCCTCCTGTGATATCTCTGTGAAGGGGCCTAAGTGGTGCGCACTTCGTGAAGCTTGTTACCAGGATATTGATCGCCCATGTGCATGGCCCACGATCCTTAATAAACATCAATCCTTCTTTTCTGATGCGCTTCTTGGAAGTGAGTATTTGCTGGGTAGTTCACTTACCTGCTCTGGATGTTTCAGGCAGATTCCAATAGCCATTGGCCCACGGTACCCATGCCTCTCCTTTATGAATTCTCCTGTTTCTCCAGGTAGAGCTTGTAGAAGCATCTTTGTGTATTGAGGATAGTGTAGGTTTGCCACGGTAGCTCCCTAGAGTACCACTGCTTGCCTGGGTGCCCCTTAGACCCTGCTCATGGCCTTGGCACTTGTGAGCCTTCTTAGGGATGTTTTCCTCTTTTCAGGTTTTGTCGTGAAAAAACGTTGCCCTAGCTTCATAGGAAGTGTAACTTCCTACCGACTTTCGAAGTGTTCCCTTCACAATACGCCATCATGTGGCAGCATCCACCCTCAGAGTGATTCTATTGAGAAGCCACCCACTCAGACATGTGGTAGCAGAGGGTGGCTCTTATCATCCACCAGAATTTTATGTAAAGTGCTATCGATCGTTTATGAAGGTAGGAAAGGTCTGGTGTACTGGAACGAGTGATGTGTGTATTGATTGCTGTGGTGTTGTGAATGACCAAGACTTTCTCCCTCATGTCCTCCCAGGGTCACATTGAATGTCCCATCGCTCTTATGTGGGGACATGGATGAGAACTTGGGATGAGGGACCAGATCTGCCCCTAGACCTTGGGTTTCCTTTCAAACATTTGTCATTGAACACGTTGTTTCCATCTTAGTTGTCCATTTCTCATTTGAGGCTCCTGGAAAAATATACCTGCATCCCATAAAATATGATACATCATACAAAGATCTATCCATATCATGGATGGACTCTTCAGTGAGAGCATTTGCAGGATGCCTGACTTAGAATTCTTCAGTAGCATCTGTTTCTTGTTAGTAACTCAGATGGCAGTCTGAAGGAGCTCATATTGGCCCTAGCCTCTGCCACTACCAGCAGGCCCTTCAGACTCAGCTGTCAGCAGGACCTGACCAAGATTCTCATTTGATTTCTCTCTTTCCCTCTCAGGTCCCCAGAACCAGATATGGTGAAAACCCAATATATACTGGAAAACCCAATATTTTAATAAATTGAATCTCATCAAATATATAGATGATCTATTTTGTTGTCTGTTGTTTATTGTCAAAAATGCATAGAGGCAAAAATGCACAAGAACCTGGGATTCGGGTTTTCTTCTGAAACCTGTAGACAGGTTTGGTTCTATGCCCTGAGACACTCAAACAAGAAAGGCCATGACTCTATTGTACCCCGGGGTCAAAGTCTGGAAACATTAGTATACATCTCACTGGAATGAACAAGCACATGTGAGGGTGGAGACCATGACAGAGGAATACTGACCACTACTCCCTGGCATTTTGTGGGCCCTGGGGGAAGAGTGGATGCAGGCAGTGCTGCCTCTGTGTCCTGGATATGACGGTGAGCTGAACAGGTTGTGGCTTCCAGAAGCTTCCATCCATCTTAGCACAGAAATCCAGAGATGGGGTAGAACCCACAGCCTGTGGCCTGAGATTGCTACACTCACCTTTTTCTGCATGCCCAAGAAAAGGTTCCAAATGCCTGATAAACTTACGGGAAGACACACAGCCATGTACAGAGAGAAAAAGTCAAGGTGATAGGAATAGTGATTAACCAGACAGGAAATGACAGTCTGACTTGGCACAGCTGCTGCTTTTTGGGGGTGTGGGAAGACCCCAGGAGATGTTCAAGGGAGGGCGAGGAGTGGGAGAAATGAGTGTACAGGAAGGTGGTGATGTGCAGCAATGACAAGATTGCAATGCACACGACTAGTGCCACTTGCCTTTGTTCCCACAGGAAAGGATGAGGGACAGACAGCCCACCTCCATCCCCCAGTTGTGTAGTCCAGCCCTGAACAGGATCCTGACAGAAGAAAGACTTTGCAGAAAACATGAGAGTCGCCTCACCTTGGCTCACTCCCCTTTGCTTTGAACACACCTGTCCTGCCACCCACACAGGGATCGTCACTGCCTCCATGGGCAGCTGTGGCATTCCCTGTGTGCTACACACAGCATCTCTAGAACCCTCTTGGCCAGAGACCCTGGGTCCCTTGACCAAGAACTGGTGCTCACATTCAAGTAGCCATTTTGAACTTGACCCTGTGACAGGAATCCCTCCGGTATGTAGGTCATAAACAGTAGCCCTGCTAGCTGCCTCCTCTACATAGGACACGGTCCTTACGTGGCGCTGTGTTCTCTGACATTCCTTTCAACTCATGTTCTGCTCCTTAACACGCTGCTTCAGATTCCAGATCAGCAGACTGATGGGGACTGACATCACACCCCTCCCTTTGAGGCGGCATGTGGAATCGGTGCTCTAGTCTCACTTTATACCTATATTCATATAACGGCTTCACAAAAAGCTCTTGAAGCTGCAAATCATGAGTATAAATAAATAACAAAGATGTTTTTATTTCTTAATTTCATTTGTTTGAAAATAGAGAGGGAGATCACGTTCTGTCCACTGACTGGTCTGTCTTTCCACCTGATGTCTGAGCTCTGGATTTGACAGTTCTGTTCACACCTGTGGTGTTTAGAGGAATGCCAGCTGTGCAGTAAATGCCTGTTGGTGGGATGAAGGCCCCTGTACATTTACAGCTGTGTTAAGATTGTATGTATAGTGCCTGGCGCGGTGTCCTAGCAGCTAAAATTCTTGTCTTGAATGAGCTGGGATCCCACATGGGCGCCAGTTCTAATGCTAGCAGCACCACTTCCCATCAAGCTCCCTGCTTGTGCCTGGGAAAGTAGTTGAGTATGGCCCAAGGTCTAGGAAGGCCTGAGGCCCTGGGTTCCTGCACTTACCTGTGAGACCCAGAGGAAGTTTCGTGACTTCAGATCAGCGCCTTACCCCTGGTTGTTCAGTCACTAAAGGTAGATCATCAGATGGGGGACTTTCCAATGGAAATGAATAAATCGTTTTTTTTTTTTTTAAAGAATGCACGTGTAGCAAAATCACACTGGTGAGATGGTATGATGTCCACAGGGCTGCCCTGACAATGTGCCAGAGTAAAGCTATGATGGTTTTGTGATCAGGTCAAGTGTGCCAGAAGCCAAAAGTTTCTAAGCTAATCTTCTATGTCCTCATCCATTTTCCAAAAGACAGCAAGAGTTAGGCCTAGGCCAGACCAGAAAGAGGATCCAGGTCTCCCATACAGGTGGCTGAGGGCCAAACACTTGGACCATCGTCTGCTTTCCCAAACACACAGCCAGGAGCTGGATCAGAAGCCAAGAAGTGGATGCTCACACGGACACTCCAACAGTCCGGGATGGATGCCAGTGCCACAGTGAGAGCTGCAGCACCGTGCTGGCCTCTGCTAGGGTCTTGATTGGAAGTCTTAACCCTCTCTTTACATTCTCTTACTGTTCGTTCTTTACCTACACTTTGATCACATATTAACTAGGAGTAATATCAAAAACTAGGCTAACTGGGCACATGTGTCCACATGAAAGACATTTTGAAATTTACATGGAAATAACTTCCATGTTCCCTAAAATATGATGGCTTTATGTGATTAGATAGAAAAGCAAAGTCAATTCCAGATACATTCTATGGAAAAAATTGATTGAGTTTTAAACTGAACATGAAATCAACGGAACTAGGCACCACTTGAGCTTCCCATACTGAATGTCAGAGTGCCTGTATTTGGACTTGGCTCTGTTTCCAAGTCCAGCTTCCTGGATATGTATACCTGGGGAGGCAGCAGTGATGGCTCAGCTACTTGGGTCCCTGCTAGCCCACATGGGAGGCTTACATTAAGTTCTGGGCTCCAGAGCTTGGCCAACACAGCCTAGGCTTTTGCAGGCATTTGGGAAATAACTAATGTGTGGAAGGGGTGTGTGTGTGTGTGTGTCTGTGTGCCCCACCAACCCCTTGTCTTTTCCTGGTGATTCCTTGATGGACCATGAGGCTTGGTGGGTGGGGTGTGAAGGAATAGTTGGAGGGTCAGATCACCATTTCCTTTTTTCCTTTTTTTTAAAAAAATTTTACTTCTTTTTATCATTATCATTTTATGCTGCAGTTTCATTAGGCCCTGGGTTTCCCCTATTCCCTTCCCAATTCCCTCCCTGCTCACCCCTATATCACTACTACAGTATAGTTCTTACACAGTCATATGTCCATAATTGCTGACATAGACATTGGCAAAGAGTCCAGCATCCTAGTGTCAAGCCAGAGCAGGAGGAATTAGGGGCTGGCCTATACACCTTTCTGCATTCATGATGCCAATGGATTTCTCTGTGGTTGATTGGGACTTAGACAACAATACCCCAAAATGAAGGCCTCACAGGGGTCCTTGCCTGACACCTACTCCTCTCCCCACCCCCCCCATATTCTGGATCCTGCCTAGAAACAGCTCCAAATGCAACCACTCCTGTTCATACATTGGAAAGAGAAAGCTGTGTGAGGCACGTCTCCTGGATCTGAGAAAGAGAGAGAGAGACCAAGAGTCAAACCCATCCTCGCTGGTCCCTTTCTCCTTTTCCTCATCTGGACCTTATATTGGTGAAGGTTCTTATAGCTAATCTGCCTGATGTGCAAGGCCGTTTTCTCCTGAGGTACATATCGAGTCTACAGCTTAGGGTCAGCACCCACTGTCAAGCAGACTCTGCAGAACCAACCTGGGAGGGACTGGAGGATTTAAAGCCACTTTTCAGGAAGGCACCTCACAGATACGTGCTTTCTATGTGTTCCTCCCCCACATCTTGTCACTCAGTACCATCATTGTAGCTAGCAGGATGTTGTTCTAACAGAGACAATCCCAAAGGCAAGGAAGGTCAAGTGAGCATGAGTCAAGTGTACTGAACTCACGCCACCTCCTTCCTCTGTGGTCATCAGTGCACACCTGGATGCCATGGCCTAGCCATAGATATCATTTCAGTACTCCCAGTACATGCTCTTCTTAAGAGTGTGTCCAAGTGCAAAACCAGGACATACTTGAACTGGCAGGAGTCCCAGAACTACCAGGTGTAGGAAATGGGGGTGCTGAACTGAGACATTTCTATCTCAGCTTAGATACTGGGATTCCTCTGAGCAGCAGAACTTGCTACACCGCAGCCTACATGCCTGCTTTGAGCTATTAATTGGAGAAAATTAGCCTATGGAGAACCCAGACTGTCTCTGTGTATCCCACACACCCAGGGGGCCCATTTACCCAAATGACGCCCCTTTTCATCAGGAAGTAGCCAGAAGACATCAGCGCCCTTTTACCCCTACAGAAGTAGGATGTGGGATTTCAAGAGGGGGGACCGAGACCATCCAGGCCTGCTGAGGTCTTGGCCACACCTTCAGGTGGGCAGCACCAGCATCGCCCACCCAGTTCCTAAGAGACCACCAATGGGGACCACCAATCTTACCTGTAGGTTCCCAGACTAACAAGGAAGGGTCAGAGAATGCTTAAAATCCCAAGACCCTTCCTCAAACCTTTGATGTCTCTCTGTCCCTCCTCTTATGAGATGCACCACCTCCTGGCTTTCTCTCCAGGGGTGCTTTCCCCTTCCCATCTCCCTTCCCTGTTCACTTGGTCCATTGCAAATCAACTTTTCTTTCTGCAACAGATTCCTGGTTTTTTTTTTTATTTCTATACTAAGCTGAAGAAAGAACCCACCAGGCATTTCTGGTTACATTTGTGGCCTGGGAAAACAGTGGAGGGTGACCCAAGTGTAGGGACCCTGCACCTATGTGGGAGGCCTGGAAGAAGCTCCTGGCTCCTGGATCAGATTGGGTCTGCTCTGGCCATGGTTTTGACCATTTGGGGAGTGCACTGGTGGATGGAAATCTTTCTCTCTGTCTGTGTCTCCTTCTCCCTATAAATCTGGCTTCCCAACAAAAGTAAGTCAAACTGAAGGGGGAAAAAAAGAAAGTGAAGCAAGACAGTGGGAGATACTGGCATTGTGGCACTGCACACACGCTAAGCAGCCTGTTAGGGGAGACACTGGCCTGCCATATGGAAACACCGATTTGAGCTCGTTCCTGGCTGCTGGCTTTGGCCTAGGCTGGCCTCAGCTGCTGTGACACAGGAGGGAGAAAGACCATCCATACTTTGTGACACTACCGCCTAGGGAGGGCCATCCAGGAGAGACAGGGATGGAGGAAAGGTCTCCCTCCCCCCGGCACATATTGTGGGAACGGACTTGGGGTGAGGCGCTGGCTGGGTTTTAGCTGTGTGTATAGGATGTCTTTGCTATGCCAGCGTGGTTGAGAACATTGGAATGAACTGAACCAGGTTCTTGATTCTTGTGAGGCATTCTCTCTCTCTTTGATCTGTCTCTCTCTGTCTCATTACTGGATGAAGTTCCCCAGGAGAGCTGGGACCTGGGCCTGGAAAACCTGGCCCAAGCGGTTAATCTGAGTTTGACCCCTTGGGCCAATGAGTCGCGAGACTCAGCGTTGTTGTGGTTGTTGCTTCTTGTTTTTGCTCTTTCTGCTGCCCCTTCCTCCTTCCCCATCCTTCATCTTCCCCATCCCAAACTCACTCCACACCCCAAGGTGCATGGAGGTTCAAAAATCCAATCGTGGTGTCTGTGTGCCATCTAGTGGCCACAGTATCTATCAGACATGAGCAAGCCAAGAGGGCGCTGACAGCAGAAGCCAAGATAGTGCATGTGTCTAAACAATTCTCAAGTCTCGCGAGGCCTTGGCTTCAGTTGGCATGGAGTTTGAGGGTCTAGGGAGTGGAGACAGAAGGAAAGAGTCGTTTTAGGGCAGGCGCAGTGTGCAGCAAGTGCAGATCGGGCTACCTGCTTGCTGGCTGAACTCTGTCTGGGTCTCTGTTTCAGAAAGCTCCTGGGCAGGAAGTTTGCTCTGAACCGAGTGGTATCCAGCGCAGATTGAAACAGAGCCCCCACCATGCTAAAGTGAGACCCAGACTCCTGTCCCTCTCCCATCAGCCTAAAGGAATGGCCGTTGCTTGTCCTCGATCACGAGGTGTGCACTGACTTCAGGGAGAGTGATTCAGCTGGATTAAAGCCCCTTCCAAGCTGACATGCAAATCTTGTTCTCCCCCTAACCAGGCTGTGTCCTGGGGCTTGACTGCTGAATCCCTGAACGCACTCTGAGAATCCTTCCACCTGTTCTCCTTGACCCTACACCTCCCACCCTCTCCCATACCAGTGAGGCAATTCTATTCTGCCTTCTCATGATCTGGCTTGGCAGGAAGCCACAATTAACAGCTAGAGCTCATGGCTGAACCCCAGTACTTACGCATTAAGTTATTTCTGAAAATAAAGTAATAGCCATGCGTTACAGACATGTAAATGTTGACAAATAATCCTAAGATCTCGTAATGTGGCTTTGTCTTGACATAGGTCAAAGTGGATTGTGTCTATCGGGTTGAATCAATATAATCTAAAAGGTTTCTTCAAAAACAGAAAAACTTGGACACACAAATAACACCAGGAATTCATGTGTGTGGACCAAAAGGAGAATACAGAAATCTGCAAAGAGGAAATAATATGGGGGAAGCCAGGTTTGTTGGACTCCTGAGTCATGCCCAATCAGCTGATGCATATGCTGGTGGTTGCAGTTGCTGAGTCAGTTTTGTTTCCCACCCTGTCTTCTACATGAAGCAATGGGTGTTGGAGTCTAGTGTCCAATTCTGCCCATCACACATCAGCTCTCATGCAAACCAGCTGGAACTGCAGCCTAGTTGGAGTGACCCACAATAACCCTCACCAGTCCCCTGTCCTGGTTAACATGCTTGCCAGTATGTGCAGGAGATTGGTCCACTCTGTCTCACATCCCATTCAGCTCCCATGCATGTCAGTGGGCATTGCAGCCTAGTGCTACCCATCCAGCCCCACTATCCAGCCCACACACCTGCCTTTGTCTAGCCGTGCCTGTCCCAGTTCTGCTTTTAATTCTCTGCAGTGGTAGGTGTCCACTGCTCTCCTACTGGGCCCACTCCCAAATCATGCACTCTCCAGGTGGTTCTACAGTATGGCTTGGCAGAATTAGTCTACAGTGCCAGCATCTGTCAGCTGATGCTGCAGCAAAACCCAACCGATTCTCACCTACTCTGATCTCTGCTTGTACCGTAGGAACAGTCATCCCAGCCTGCTTTTCCCTGATCTAGCTCACATGAGGTCAACAGGTGTTGTAGCCCTCCTGGGTCATATTTACCCCCATCCCAATTCAAGCTTCTCCAGTGGGAATGGTCATCCTGCAGGGGAGCCCTCCATATTGCCCCTACCAGCTTTGTCCCTTCTTCCCACAGTTTCTACTTGTGCTGGTTGTGTACTTTGGCCCAGTCTGGCATTACCCACCTTGCCTCAGTTTTTGCCAAGTGGGTGCTGTAGCCTGGCCGGGCCCGGGCCACCCCAAATTCCAACTCACACTGGTGGGCATTAGTTACAGGCTAGCCCAGCTCAATGGGCACCTAGCCTCAGCCATAATGTGTACTGGCATGTGTTGTGACCAAACCTGGCCAGACCCACACTCCATTTGGTGCTCAGATTCGCCAGTGGGTGATTTGAACTGTTTCATCCTGGTCTGCCCCTGACCTGTGCCAAATATATGCTGTTGGGTACCATTCCCTGGCCTGGCCTGGCCTGATACCTATCATGGTTCTTCCACTCACGTTCAGGGAATGTGTCTTGACTGGAGTTTCCTAAGCTCATCCATCAGAATCTCTCCCAGTGTCAGATCTCACCCACACCAGTGGGGGGCCAGTCCTACTCAGTCTACCTCCTGGCCTGGCAGGAACAGTGGCCTTTTCTGACTGGCCTTCAACCCATTCCAGTTCTTATTATTGGCTGTTTCAGCCCAGGCAAGCCTGGTCTACATCTAGACAAAGCTCACACATGGCTCAGTAGGAGCAGAGACCTAACCTGGGCTGTCCTACAGCTCCTCTGGTTCTCCAGAGCACTAGATGGTTGCAGTCTAGCACAGTCTGGCGCATCACAGACCCAGCCCACACTGGTGCCAAGGGACACTGCAGCCATATCCAGACCAGAATGCAGCTCCCACTCTGGCTCCCACACATACTAGTGGGAACCTCAACCCAGCCATGGTATCCTCTTTGCTCACCCACCAGGCCTCTTCCCATCCATAGATCACGTGCATGTCGTTGGTTGCTCTGACCCAGCTTGGTATAGGCCCTCACCTACCTTGGCCTTTGCTTTAGATGCTGTACTCAGGCCTGACCCTCCTGCCCCTATCCTGAAATCACTGGTGGATGATGGAACCTGGTCCTGCTTAGTCTGCTCCCACATCTGGCTAATGTAAACCAGTAGATGTAAGAGCCTAACTTGGCATGACCTGTGCTCCAGCCTGATTTCTGTTCTTGCTGGTGAGCTAAGACTGGCTTTTCCATGCAGGGTCTTCCACCTGCATAACCAACCCACACATTAGTCAACAGTTGGAGCTACCTCACCCAACCTGCCCAACTCCCAGGTCTGGACTATGTAATCACCAACAGGAGTTGTGACCCACTAGGGGAATTTCCCACGTTCCCCCACTTAGCCCACTCCAAGACCCAGAGCTCATACATGACAGCTGGTGTTAGGTCCTTGCCCGGCACAGTCTCCCTGTCCATCTTGGCCTTGTATGAGCTGGTGAATGTTGTGGTCCAGCCCACCCCACACCCTGTTGTAGGACGCACTTGTCGATGCTGCAGCCTGAACTTGCCCAGACTGTTATTGGTCCCTTTGCCTGTGAGTGATGGCAGGTTCTATGGTCACACCTAGCTCAGCTCATCACCACCTCAACTCTTGAGCCAACCAGTGGAATTTGTATTTTAACAGGGTTGGACCCATTTATCCCCCACAGAATCAATCCCTGAACCTGGTTTTCTCACGTGCTTGTTAGTGTCATGGCCCTGCCTTATGTGACCTGTCCCCTGTTTTGACATTCTGTCAGGCAGTAGGATCTAGCCCTACTAGATGGGACCCCAGCCCTGGCTTTCGCATGGACTGGTGTGTGGTGATCAATAATGTTCAGTGATAGCAAGCCCTACACAGGACTCACATGTAGGCTGATACATCAGTCTGACCCATACAGATTGTCCAGCCTCTCTCCTCCAAACCACTACTTCTCAGTCCCCTCGCTTACCTGCAGATAAGGTGATTTGCATTGTTGGGAGTCCCTCCAAACTGATTCCTCATCAACACACAGAGGCCTCATTCATGGATGTCAATGCCACACCCGTAAGATCTCAGAGTTTGTCGCCAGGTGGCCAACCCAAAGCCCAGCGGTGGCTGTTGTCAGGGCCCCTAACATTGAGTCTGACCTGGTTGGGGTACTCCCAGCAGCCACCTGTCTGCTTGAAGTTCCCTCCACCCAGGCCCTGAATTCAAACTCCCCTAGGTCCCTGATGCCGCAAGAAGGTGGTGGAGGGTGGAGTCTGGGGCCTGTCTTTGCTCCCAAGACTCCTCTTCATAGTGTGTTTACCATGAAGAAGGAAGCCTCTTGGACCCAGGACTTGTTCACCACGTGGCAATGATGGGTGTGGCCAGGGCCCCTTGCATTGAGTGCGACCTGGCTTGGGTACTCCCAACAGCTGCCAGGCTACCGGAAGAGCCCTCCACCCTGGCCCCCGGGATACAAAAATGAACTCACAAAGAAATGACTGAAGTCTCCTACACAGTTTGGAGACACCCCAGTGGCAGCATGACGGACTTGGGAAAATTCACAAAAGACACCCATTGTGAGACTGGATGGGAGAACAGAAGGGAAGGGAGGGGAGGGAGCTTGGGGGAGGGGAGACACCAGCACCGACTAAATTGGATTTAAAAAATGAAAAAGAAATAAAAATGTTTTGTTTATTATTACCCTGTATCAAAGATGAGATGCAATTTATTGACTGCTCATGCCAAAATTGAAAAAAAAAAATCTAAAAATCAAAGGACAGTGGTGAGCTTCAGTACCCTCCTCCAATGATCCCAGCAATGTGAATGTGCCAGGCAATAGCCCCTTGGCATGTGGTGGTAGGAACTAATGCATAGAAGAAAAAAGCCACAGACCACAGACATTTTAAAGAACTCCTTTTCCCCATAAAGTCTCTCTCTCTCTCTCTCTCTCTCTCTGTCTCACTAAGACAAGTAACAAGATTACAGGATATCAATGCACTTAATTGTATTCTGCTATTAGAATGACATTCAAGTAAGGTTCCGCTTAACTCCACAAAGAATGACCCACATACAGAAAACTACCAAGAACACCTGCTGATGAGGTTGTAGGGAACAGGAATTCTGCTGTTAGAGGGAAGGACAAAGTAGGAAAAGGAGAATTTTTTAAAAATGAAGTCAATTAATTTTTAATAAGTCAATTAGTATCACCATTCTATGGTACAGTTCCACAGGCCCCGGGACTTCCCCTGCAGAAAAGAATTCTTAACCACTGGGAACTATATGGTGGGGAGCTTTTTCTCCCCAGGAAGGAATAAGTCTCTTCGGGGAATCTGTTGGACTAAGACCACTTTGTGCCCAGCAAGTATGTGTCTAATGGTGGGTAGTGGCTAATGGAGGGCTAGTGTCTAATGATGCGCCAACAGCAAAACAAAGAAGAACTGAAAGATGCTACAAACAAACCATTACTGAAAGCTACTTCCCACTGCCCCTTTGAATTAGAAGGAAGAAATGGTCAAAAAGTTAACAGTAATGTAATTATCAGTTTTCTGTCAGAAAGTAGACCAAAGATCTAACCCGTTCACCTTTACCCTGCTATCAAAAAACATTGTTTGGAAGCAGCAGTCTTAATTAGACTCTTCTTTCTCTCTGCATCCTCTTAGATGTCTACAAAAAGTGGCGAAGACAAACTAAGATTATTTTAGCTCCTGTTTAGATCTAACTTTTCAAAGTTACCACGATGCCTAAATTTAAGCGCATTGTGTAACGAGGCCCCACTCCTGTTAAGAACAATAGAGTTGATATTGTATAGATAGGTGTTTTACTTCATGCTTCCTGCTCCACCTCCAATTTAGCTCCATGCTTAGGACCTGGGAAGGCTGCAAACACCTTCACATAAGGGATTCAGAATGAGCTCCTGGGTTCCAGCCCATTTGGGGGAATGAACCAGTGAACGGAGGACCTCTATATCTCTGTCTAATCATTAAGAAACAAAAATGTTCAAATACCTCCTTACCCTTACAAAAAGAACTTCAACATTTTATCTGACCATTTGACTCATTTAGAACTAAAGACGGAATGTCAATATCATTGCAAAGTAGACTCCCTTATGTTGACACAGGGATTAGAACCCATCACAAAATTGAATGTGTAAAGACTGGGTTAGTGAGAGCTGCATCAGATAAAATCACCCAGTGGCCATCTGGCTGTGTCATTAGGAGCAATGAGCAAGGGCTGTGTTTATCATGTATGGATTTTTTTTTTCTCTGGGTTATGTACACTACCACCATGATTCACCACAGATCTGATAATAAATATTTTGTCACTGAAAATGAGATCAGGACTACTCATCAGGTGAAAGGTGATGAAAGGTGATCAATAGATAAAAATTGATGAAAGATTCAAGAGGCCAGCAATCTTGAGGAGAGGGTGAGCACCTCTCTCAGAAAGATCATCTCAAATTCACGATTCAGCAGAATTTCTGAAAGAAGGAAAAAAATGGAGAGAAAGCAGTTAACAATAAGGATTCAGTAATCCTACGATAGAGAAGACATGGAAACAACCAAGATGCCCGTCGAAAAAGGAATAGAGAGAAATTATGGCACATCTACTCTTTGGAATACTACTCATCCATTAAAAAGAACGAAATGTTACCATTTGCAACAAAGTGGTGCCAACTAGAGACCATCATGCTCAGTGAAATAAGCCAATCTCAAAAGGACAAATATCACACACTCTCTCTGATATAAGGCACTCTTCATGCAAAATACAAGCTCAATATCTATATAAGTAAGCCTGTATATACATACATTTATCTAGAGGAATTATATAAGGGAGACTATTATACCAAGAAGTGAATATACAGTGCAATATGCATCTTGACTCCTGAATAAAAGATGGACTACCAACGGAACTGTTAAGTAGAATTTGACACTAGAATGCTGGTCTTTTATCATTGTTTACCATTTTTATCCTTACAGTGTCTTGGTACACTCACATACTGGAATGATGGACTTGTGACTATTTATTTAGGGCTGTGCTATTGTAATGATGTAAGGAAGAACAGTTGAGAGAAAGGGAATGGCGAGGGTAAAGGGGATATCCCTGAACCTATGGAACCGTACAGTGAAAAATAAAAATTTTTTAAATTACTAATAAAAAAAGTAAAGGGCATACTGCTCTCTGGCCAAGCAATAAACAGCTGTTCTGAATTACAGTGCTTGTTTTCTGCCAATTCCTTCAACGCCCATTTCTGGAATCCTCAAACAAGCATTGTTGACATTATGTTAAATAAGTCTGATTAATCACAAAGTCAGCGAGTGTCTATAATTAAGCAAATTGCATGCATTTGAGCACCCATTCAATTTCAGATCTAAAGGATTCAACTCTATGTACAGTTTGATATAATAGTAAGGTAACTAATAAACCTCTACAAATTTGCAATACAAGTATTTGTATTTAAACAAATACAGCCTGGAAGCTTTTCCCTGTTAGCGGAGCTTTTCGAAGAACCCTCAAAATGTTCCTGGATCCTTAGAAAAAGTTAAATAATTCTTAGAAAATATTCCTCATCTCTCCGGTTACTACAGTAGAAAGAAGAATTTAAGGGGATTTTTTTTCCTGCTTCCAGACGAAAGATGGATTCCCAATGAAACTGTTGAACATCTGTAGACAATGGGATGCTGGACTGTCTGACATTGTCTGTACCAACAATATCGGGGTACACTTAAAGAAGAGACAGAATTATGATTCCTCATGAATGCCTACACTATTGTAACAAAATGGGGAAAATCTGATGGGGAGTGGGAGTTTGCGGGGGGGGGGGAGAATCCCAGCCTATATGAAATTATACCACATAATTCAAAATTCAAAATAAAAATATAGTTTATAAAAGAATTTAAGGAGATTTTTTTCTAAACTTTTCTCCTCAATATTATCCGAATATTAAGAGTGTCTTATACTTTAAGCATAAAATTAACATTATTTTGAATGCTGTTCTTATAAGATTCATGTTTAGCACATCATTGTTTATATTATTTACATCAAAAACTTTGATAGTAACTGACAAATGGCCTGATTTAATACTCAATAAACTTAGGCTACTGTGTCATAAAGTCACCAAAGTAGTATTATCATGCTATATCTTACCAGGGAAGTGAATTGCCAAGGTCAAACTACAATCAAGTCTATGAGTTTCGGAGAGAAGTCTGAATATATCATGGTCAATTTTAAATACATATATATATTTATTTATTCCAAAGCAAGTTTATAGAGGAAAAGAGGGAGAGGCAGAAAGCATTTGTTGGTTCACTGCAAAGCCGGCAGCCTGGAACTTCTGTTCTCTTTCATTGGCACACAGACTCAAGCAGTTGAACTAGTTTTTGCTACCTTTATAGGTTCATTAGAAAAGAACTGGATGGGCTCAGCTGCGTGGCCTAGTGGCTTAAGTCCTTGCCTTGAACGTGCCCAGGATCCCATATAGGTGCCGGTTCTAATCCCAGCAGCTCCACTTCCCATCCAGCTCCCTGCTTCTGGCCTGGGAAAGCAGTCGAGGATGGGCCAAAGCCTTGGTACTCTGCACCCATGTGGGAGACCCGGAAGAAGTTGCTGGCTCCTGGCTTTGGATCGGCATAGCATTGGCCATTGCGCCCACTTGGGGAGTGAATCATTGGATGGAAGATCTTCCTCTCTGTCCCTCCTCCTCCTTTCTGTGTATCTGACTTTCCAATAAATAAATAAATCTTAAAAAAAAAAAAAAGAGCTGGATAAGAAGTGAAACACTTGCAACCTGAATCAGCATTCATACCAAAAAAGAAAAAAAAAACCCCAAACAAACAAACAAACAAAAAAACCAGCAACAGTACAGTCCTAGCCCACCATCATTATTTTTAGAATGATTCCTTATCCCACCCTTGAATTCCTGGCTCTGGATCCACATGCATCTGATGTGCCTCTAAATCTATAAATGCTTGACTTGGTTCCCTCGATTCAGTGACCTCATGGGACTCCACCTGCCGTTTTCTCCCTTTACTGGTGTTATAAAAACTTTCTCAAAGCGGTGACCTGGGGTCGCCCGTGCACAGGGTTGTGAACACTCACTCTTTGACCTTCACAGATACCCTGTGGTTGGAAAGTCCTCGATTTGTCCACTTGTTGCATCTTTGCTGCAGCGAAGTAACGCAGGTCCCGATCCCTTCACAACTTGGTCAGGATGTTCTGCATAGCGTGAATAGCAGCCCAGACCCCAATGAAAGAAATAGAAAGTATTCTGTAGGCACCGATTTGTCAAAATAATCGATAACTTCTGAAAATGAAATGCCTTCAAGTCTCATTCCCAGAGGTGTTTCAGGCTAACAATCTATTCCTAAGAACGTGTTTAAAACAGACAATGCCTGGGTGTTGTTGCATAGTGTTTTCAAGCTGTCAGTTGAGATGCCAGTATTCAAGTGGGTGGCAATTCAAGTTCCAATTGTTCCTCTCTGGATCTAGCTCATACTAATGGCTTGAGAAAAGCAGCTGAAGATGTCCCAGTGTTTGGGTCCCTGAAATCCATGGTAGAAACTTAGATGAAGCTCCTATATCCTGGATAGGAACCATAAATTTCACATTATCCCTTATGGAAACCCATCAAGATATTCCTTGTGAAATCCAATGTAAGAATTATATATCAAGGTTTGACTGTCTTAGCTTAAAAATACAAACTGTACTGGAATCATGAATTTTAGTACTTTCACTCTATCCAAAATATATTATTGTCTAAACAGAAATATTTAAAAGTTGTATTTATTTTTACTGAAAGTCAGACAGAAGGAAAGATCTTCCATCTGCTGGTTCACTCTCCAACCGGCCATAATTGCTGGAAGTGAGCTGATGCAAAGCCAGGATCCTGGAGTTTCTTCCAGGTTTGCCATGCAGGTGCAGGGTCCCAAGGCTTTGGGCCGTCCTCCACTGCTTTCCCAGGTCACAAGCAGGGACCTGGATATGGGAAGTGAAGCAGCCAGGACACGAATTGGCACTCATATGGGATCCTGACAGATGCAAGGCAAGGTTTTAGCCCCAAAGCTATTACCCCAGGCCCTTAACAGAAAAATTTTAAACTACGTAGAATTAGTACAGAATATAATGCTATGAAAAATCTACTGTAGAATGCATAGATCAAGCTGACTAAATTACATATCAACTAAAACATGATTTATCATTCTTGTAGTAGTTTTTTTTTCACAGAAATATAGCTTTACATCAAAACAAAATGCAGTTGAAATTTGAAATTTACAGGAACATTAAAAACATCTTGCCTGTTAGATTTTTCAATTAACTTTCTGTTTGATATTATCAATTTATTTTATCTATTAGTAAGTCAGAGAGACAGACATTGACAGGTAGACTCCAAAGAGTGATTGATTTGCCAATGGCTGTGGTTTCCAGGGCTGGTCATGTTGAAAGCTGGAAGCTGGAATTTCATGAACATCTACCACGTGAGAGGCTGAACCACACCTGTTTCCCCCCAAGATTTCTATTAGGAAAACATTGGAATTGAAAAGACAGCCTGGATGAAGGCCTAAGCACTGTGGTGTGGGATTTGAACATTCCGGTGTTCCTTTTTTATATATATATATATTTTAAAGATATTTTATATTTTATTTTTGTTGGAAAGGCAGATTTACAGAAAGATACAAAGATCTACCATCTGCTACGTCACTTCCCAACTAGCCACGATGTCCGTAGCTGAGCCATTCCAAAGCCAGGAGCCAGGAGCCTCCTATTGGTCTCCCACCCGGTGCAGAGTCCCAAGGCTTTGGGCCATCCTTAGCTGCTCTCCGAGGCCACAAGCAGGAAGCCGGATGGGGAGTGGAGCAGCCCAGACATGAACTGGTGCCCAGAATGTGGTGCTCACAAGTTGAGTATTTAGTAACTAGACCATTGTGCCAGACCCTCCAATTGTCTTATGTTAAAATAATCATATTCCTTTAAATGTTACTCATTTCTCCTTATTTATTCTCAAAATATTTGAGAATATTTATTTATTATTTAAATATTTATTAACAGCATCAGACTTTTAAAAGAAGTTTGTCACTTAGGCATCCATCGAGGAAGGGCTTGAGCCATTCACATTTCAACAGTAAGGGACAGACTGCAAATACAAGCTTGTTTATCTTGCAGGTCCTTTATCTAAACCTGTGAGCCAGGAGATTTCTTGTTCATTCATCTTCATATCAACTGCTTGTCAGGATTAATGAAACAGGCAACAAGAAAACGCGTAATGGAGAAATGATTTTATTATTCTACACCACGGCTATCACCCACACTTTCAGGATGGCGCGCTTTATTTGAGAATAGAGAGACTTTTATAGACCAAAAGAATGAAGATGCTACACAAAGACTTTCATTAATTCTTATCTTACATGAAGCTGGCAATTCTTAGAATAATTATTACTATGCTAATAAAACTAAAAAAAAGTAAGAGAGAAGACATTAACACAGCATCTTGGTATGCTTTGGTCTGTGCTTTCCAACTCAAGGAAAGCAGAAGAAGAAATAGTACGCACTCTTCTGTTATTTTTAACCAGAGGGAGCCACAAAAGAGAGATAGCACAGCAGATTTCCGTCTGCCACTTGGGGCTCCAAGGTTAGACACAAGGCCAGGTGTTCCTGGCTTATGAATCACTCCCTTGTCCACTGATAGACTCAGCTCCTTCCATGGCTCCTGGTGCCTTCAGGAGGAATTGCTGCTAGCTCTGGTTTGGCATGGCAAAAGATTCACCATGTCCTTCTACAAATCCATCTTGTGTGTTTTGTAAATGAAGTCTGAAAAACGTAGCGAGGGGGAACATGCTCTTGAAAGAGCAGAAAATGGGTAGAGGCAATATTATCCATCATGCAAAAATAACTTCACCAGGAACCACAGACCCTAATTGCCTATTATCCCATCTAACTCCTCAACATCCTTTTCCCCAGGAGAATGGACCCTGGCTGCTGTCAGGGATAAGGGCTGACGACTGCTGTAGCTGCTTCATGCTGAAAAGGGGTGGGGAGAGGGGGCCACAGTATCTAGGCATTCTCTAGGGACTGCATCTAAATGTTTCTTGTAGAAGGTAGAAGCATAGCATAGATAAAATTTCTCTCCCAAGCTAGCATGTTTTTGAGTTTAGATGTGAAAGACGTCAGGTTTAAATCTTTGCCAGAGTAAGCATGAACCCTGAACACCTCGGTTTGAGATGTATAAAGGATCAACTCAATAATGGCAGCAGAATTCATGAAGCTTGTTTAAGCTACACAAATAGCCCAAATCGCGAGAATTGCACAGAAACAGTGAAAGGATTAATAGTAACATCAGGGTATATGTCCATCATATGTAACAGCTGAATACAAGTTGAACATCCAAGTTTCGATGCAGTTGCTTCTTGTTTAACAGTAACAGTCTTGAAATGAGAAAAATTTTTGGGGGGGAGAATCTTTTTTTTTAAATAAAATTTTATTTTGATATTCTTTACATAGTTAATTAGGGTAAGAAGGTTCAAGGGCTACAGGAAAGTGGATAATACGCGTATGTTTTCCATATTGTTACCTTCATATTTAAAGGGGGGTATTTAATGGAGAAGGCCCACCCAATTTCCCACCCTCCCCAGGTCCCAGATGTAGGGCATGCTCTGAGGTTCTTGCTCAAGTGGTTTTGATATTGCAACAGTTATGAATCGCTGCCAATCTTGCCACTCCAAGCACTATGAGGGCTTTGAAAAATCCACTGATTGACATAGTCCATCATAGCTTAGATGGTTGGTTGACCTGTTCTGTCTTCTCTCTTTTCTTCGTTAGGGTTCTGAGTCCAACATTTAGATTAGGAAGATCTCCAAAGAAACTTCTTGTATGTGCTAACAAGTACAGGGCCTGGCACCGTCCATCGCTCCAATCAGTTCATAGTATTAAAGCAAGATTTTACGGAATTTCATGCTTTTTAGGATAATCAAAATAGTTTCATATTAACAATTAAAGAGTCGTAGGCGGGTGAGCAGAGAAATTTCCAATATCTTAGCGAGTGAACAACTGACCTCTGCATCCTAGGAAAGGCCAAATAGAAAACCTGCCCAGGAAGGTACAGGCTGAGCGATTCTAGGCTAGCTGACTTTTTATTAGTCTCTCTCTGTCTGAACTTACTTTGGGTCTCTTGAGCAACCCTGATGGAAATGGCAAAAGAGACCAGGGAGCCAACGCTGGAACTAAGTAAGGACCAGAGAAAATTCCTCGCCCAAGTCTAGAAGGAAATTTCCAATTTTTTATCTCTAAGAACCACCCGGGCTCCTGGGTATAGTTCTGATGTCACTTGACCCTATGAGGGTGCTGGACTATGGGTCTAGGATACATTCCCCTTATCCTGCTATTCTGCCCTGATATCCCCTCCTGCTCTGTGCACATGCCCTTTTTAAAGAGGCTGTCAGAGTTGCCCTTGGGTCCCACTGTAACTTCAGTTTTTCCTAATGTCTAAGCTAGTTCCTCATCTCTTATCTATAAATCACCTATTACGATCTTAACAGATTCTACTTAAGATCTTCCTGAGCCATTCTAAGACAGCACAAGCTGTCTCTGCACTCCTAACCTGCTGTGGAACAAAAAGAACATTAAAGAACAAATCTGGTTTTTCAATTCTTAGAGGCAGTTCCTCTGGAGAATCCCATCATCTCCAGGGGCAACGTTGTATTCAAGGAATTGATGCACTTCCGACATCAGATGAGCCAGAGGGAAGCCCACAGCTTTAAGGATCTACCAGCAAATTCTAGAGACAATGACATAATCTTGGCCACAGGTTATTAGTTTTCCAGAATATCAATCATTTAGCTTTTTTTTTCATCTGCACAGGAATTTGTAAAATCTTATCAGAGAATATAGGGAAAAAAAATGTTATATTAATGTCTCCTTGAGGCAAATTTTTAAAAGTGTTAAAAGGCAAATTCTAAAAGTTAAGTGTTAGAAATGTTATATATATAAAGTGTCTCTGGAGGGCATTCCCCCCTTTTATTAATTAATTAATCCTTACTTTTAGAAATAATTGGCTTTTTAAGGTGCGACATGCACATTCAACAAGCCTGAACCACAAGATTGCTTACTTTCAGGAAAAATATCAGTGAAAACTATATCAAACAAGAGTTTTAGAAAACATTACCCCAAAGTTCAATGTCTGTTGTGAATCTGGAAACAAGAGCACAGGTTAACAATTAAGACTAAATTGCATATTAGAGGAAGCAATGATTGTCACACTTGAGCACAAATGCATCAATGAATTAAAACATATTTAAAACAGCATATTAGAAATCCAAGTTACAGGAATCAAAGTAATCCGTGTTGATTTAGCAATCTTAGTTCAAGGAAGATCAATAAATCAGTTTTGGCACAGTTCAAAATCATTTAGATACATTTAAAATCCTATCAGATAGGGCCCAGCTGCGTGGCCTAGCAGCTAAAGTCCTCGCCTTGAATGCACCCAGGATCCCATATGGGCGCCGGTTCTAATCCCAGCAGCTCCAATTCCCATCCAGCTCCCTGCTGTGTCCTGGGAAAGCAGTCGAGGATGGCCCAAAGCTTTGGGACCCTGCACCCGTGTGGGATACCCAGAAGAAGTTCCTGGCTCCTGGCTTCGGATCGGCATAGCATCGGCCGTTGTGCTCACTTGGGGAGTGAATCATCGGGCAGAAGATCTTCCTTTTTGTCTCTCCTCCTCTCTGTATATCTGACTTTGCAATAAATAAATAAATCTTTTTAAAAAGAAAATCTTATCAGATAGCTCTGGGAATGGCTGTAGAATCCAGGAAGTGCCACAGCTCCAAGCTAATCTGCTCTTGTGGTTGATATGTAAATTATGTGCACTGCCTTTGCAGCTGGGGATGCAGACAGCTGAGAAGCCATACAGATGAGTACATTTCCTCGCTATTAAAAAATGTTTCTTATAGGACCTTTGAAGTGAGTTCACAAACGCTAAAATATTTTTTTGACTAATAAACAGACAGCAATGCACTATAGCAATTTTAAACAACTTTTACAAATAAATAAATGTTACACACACCCATGTGTCACCACACACACAGGAGACTTCAAAATGACTATTAACCACGCTTAGTGGTAGTGGTGGTCACCAGAAACCAAGAAGTGAAAAGTCAACAGTCTTGAAACAAGATTCAGGGGGAAAAAAAGATGGTCAACACTACTCCATCAAGCTGAAAATAAGAATTTCTGCCTTACCAGTAATAGAAGTATCCTAAGATTACAGAGTGAACAAATATGACACGACTGGAGAGCTAAGTCATTAAAAGCTCACAAACTAAAATTAAAACTTCGTATCTCCTTAGATGTGTACACCATTTTGACACAATACATCTTACCTGCATTTGCCATTTGGCAATGATCTTAACATGATCCAATCAGCCGGATCAACTGTCTCCACAAACTGGGAGATAAATCCGTTGGTGTTCTTGAGCCCTTGTAAGAATACCAAGGGAAGCCCCAGAATTTGAAACCTTTGAATTCTTGGGGCCTTTTTTTTTTTTAAAGATTTATTTATTTATTTATTGGAAAGTCAGATATACAGAGAGGAGGAGAGACAGAGAGGAAGATCTTCTGTCCGATGATTCACTCCCCAAGTGAGCGCAAGGGCCGATGCTATGCCGATCTGAAGCCAGGAGCCAGGAACTTCTTCTGGGTATCCCACACGGGTGCAGAGTACCAAGGCTTTGGGCCATCCTCGACTGCTTTCCCAGGCCAGAAGCAGGGAGCTGGATGGGAATTGGAGCTGCTGGGATTAGAACCAGCACCTATATGGGATCCTGGGTGCATTCAAGGCGAGGACTTTAGCCGCTAGGCTACTCAGCTGGTCCCTTGGGGCCTTTTTTTTTTTTAAGGAAAGCTAAAAATATCTGAAACAAGACTTTTATTGTTGAAGTTAACATAATACATTATAGATTAGAAGCGGTTATTGATGTGAAATCATCACTAAAATACCTCTAAAACAAATATTGACCAATTCATAACCAGCCAAAAATGCAAGGATTAGTTTAATATATTAAAAAAATTTAGTTGACAATGAGTAACACAATAATTTAACTTATGAAAGAATTTAATAGTGCATTAGAGTTCAATTCTGTACCAAGCTTTTTACTGTAAATTTCACATTTTTTAAAATGTCACAAATGAAACCTCAAGGTATGCAACAGCCTAGTATCTTCTTTGAATTCTAAGTTTCCAAAAGTTGTCATGGATATGCACATGAAGCCAGCTTGCTAAACATTTATCACAACGAAAGAAATTCCAACGTAGAATCTGCCACATTAAAGAGTCATTACTGTGAATTCTTGCCGTTACCAATATAAAATATTCCTAAGAGATATGCAGAGAACAATCTGGGTACATCAACAAAAAAACAGCAAACATTCACCTTATAATGACATGAAGCTATCACCCATGTACTCCTTCAAGAAAGAGCATCACATTTGTTCATTTTAAACAATGAGAACTTAATGACACAGAGAGCGTAAAGATTACCTTGATATAAAAACTTGCACTTAAGAATTCGCATATTGGTGATGCAATGCTGTATAGGAAAAGGTGCTATATGAATAACATAGCAATTTTAAGTTTGCAACCTCTCTGCAGACACAGATTGAATAGGAAGTTCCTGTTTTGTAAACCTCTGAATGTTTGGGACCTAGGGCTGGCCCCTCCAGGAGTTTTGAAGCCACAGGCATTAGCCATCACCTTCAAATTTGGATATACATTCTTTTTTCCAGTGCCAGCCTTATTGGCATTTAGGACATATTCCAAGGGCGTGACTGTTAGAAATATTAGCACGGTATTTTTGAGTTAAAGAAAGCATTCAGCATTGTTTTCTAAGGTGTCCTGACTTGTCACAGTTAAAACAGTTAGCCAAAACTTGCTTTGGAATAGCAAAAGTTACAAGTGCTGCTCGGTGGGTATGGTGTTTGAATGTCCCTATGTTGTGGCAGGTTTTTAGGTAACCCACAAGATCTTCTGTCTCTTTTATAGGACTAATAACTGCCTGGCAGTCTTCATTGGCCTTATCAAAGGCCAGTTGCTTTAACAATACTTTCCTAGTGCCTTCTCTCACAACTTGTTTATCTATGGAGTCAGTTAAACATCATAAAATCAGCATAAGCTTCCCTAGCTCCCTGTATGACTTTTGCATAACTGCCTGCAAATTCAGACCCAGTTTCAATTTTCTCCCATGCCCGCAGTGCTGTGTCCCACATATGGGTGAGCGCAGCTCAAGCAAGTTGAGTTTGCTGCACTGTAGTAATCCATTGTCCATCTCCAGCCAACATATCGTAAGTCAATTGCTCCCTCCAGGGAAATTCCGACCTGATGCTCCTAAGGATTACAATTTTTCCTTAGCCATATCACTCCTCCCACATTTTCTACTGTAAATATTGGGAAGGAGAAAGTCCTATTTTCGCTCTTACTTCAAAATCATAAGGAATCCAGTTTGCTCCCTGGCCCCAGCCATTTGCATATTCCAACACAGAGAAGAAGTATGTCCGTAGGACGCACAAGCTTTTTTAAAAGCTGTGATGGTGTTAAAATCTAGGCTTTCCTAGGCAGGTTGATTATTTCCTTGACAAAGTATGATTGGAAAAAGGAATCGGAATTCATGAGGTCTCCAGGCGATATCAGACATTTGGCTTTGATCAGATTTAAGAGTGAGATGGCATGGGCTGATGTTTAACTGTGTTACAATGGTGTCTCCTCTTAGGCGAGTCTCTCACACATTCTCTTTCATCTTCTTCATCTTTAGTATAAGCCATTTCTTTCCTAGCCATATTATGGTGGTGTCTCCAGTTAGGGAAATCTCTCACGGCTTCCTCTTGGCCATCCCCTTCATCTATGCTATGAAACGTTTCTTTTTCAACCATACCACGACAGCCTTTCCTGTTCAGTGGAACATTTAAGGGTCCCCTTTCTCTCTTCCTTGTCTGTATTATGAAACGTTTCTTTTTTAGCTACATTTTGGGGCTTGGTAGGGTCCAACATCGCCCCTCCGTTGGATAGCAAAGAACCAGACATGGATGCAATCAACAAGCAGGGTTTATTGAGCTGGCTAGCCAGGGTTGAGCTCCTCACACGGACACGCAGGACCGGTGGATGAAGTGAAAAGGAAAATTTAGAAATTGAACTTGCTTCTTTGCCTTCTCTACTTTGCTTGTCTTGCTTGCTGAGAATAGCTGAATAGGACTTCTCTTGGTAAATGATTAAGTTCCATTGGGATTCAGGATACAGCAGTGGCCCTGAGATAGGTATCTCAGGAGGAATCCAGATAAAATTGTGAGGAGACAGAAAGTCCCTGACTTCTTGGAGGAGGCTCCAAAGGTCTGAGAAAAGTCAACTCGGTCTGAGAAAAGCCAACTCAAGGAAAATTGTGACAAGGAACTGAAAGAAACAGCAGTCTTAAAAAAAACCCACTGGCTTTATGATTTTATGCTTTTAGCCTTTACCCTTTGTGCAAGTGATTTTAAAATGCTGTGTAAGTGATTTTGGCCTATAAAAAGAATGTTGTGTAATGGCTCATGGCTGGTGTGCCTGCCCTCCTATGTAAGGAACTGGCCCCAGCCCCAGCGCGCTGGTACCCGAATAAAACCTCATGCTTCTGCATCAAGCCTCTTTTTGGCTGATCATTGGGGAGACTCGCCATTCTGAGGTTAAGGCTGTTCCCATTCCGCCTTGCCTTACAGAAGCAAGACCCCGAGCGAGGGACCAGCCAGATTCTTATAGGCCAGCTTGGCTATCACAGCAAAGCCCGCACAGGCAAGACCGCAAAATGCCTTAAGTCCCTATTCTTCATGACAAGACGAACACCACTCCAAGGGGTTACAGATGCAAAGCAATAGGTGACATATTTGTGAAATATAGACCATGGGGCTATTCACTCTTACCCTTATCAGGGCCACTGACCCTTACAGCCTGAGCCTGGGTGTGGGGGACATAGGGCTCTTTGCTCTTACTCTTCCCAGGGCCTGCAGGGACCCACTGACCCTCACAGCCTAAGCCTGGGTGTGGGGGACAAGTTATTTGTAAAAACTTCTTTTTACTTGAAATTCAAGCTGCTTCTGGCTTGTTCAAACTTTGGTTGCCTCTAACAGGGCTGTCTCAGAGAAGTTAATTGCAGATCCCCGTTCTAAAAGTTATAATAACAGCCTTCATTAAAGCCCATATAATCCAAAAGCCAACTTGAACATCTTCCTATCCTTCTGGCCTTTTCACCATTTTTTTCTGAGTAAAATTCTTCAATTCAGTTTCCAGGGTCCTTTCATCTGGAGACCAAGGATTATGGTCACAAATTAGCTCTAAAGAAGAACACAGCTACTGCCTAGTTCCCTTTGCTCAACTTTCAACTATACATTTCTTCATCAGAGAGATAAATGACCATGCTCTACACTGGTTCTAGCCCAATTGTCCCACTCACCACTTTCTGTGGGGGTCTCCATTGCACTTTCTCTTCCTCTTTCAAGTCCCTGTTCACAGGCACCACTTGTTGGTGTCCGGCAGCAATGGACTTGATGCACGGAGGCGATAATAACACACGTGGACTCTGACTGATAGTTGAAAGTTGAAGTTGATTAACAGCACCAGACTTTTAAAGGAAGATTGTCAGGTAGGCATCTAGGGAGGAGGGACTTGAGCCATTTACATCTCACCAGGAAGGTGCTGTTCCCCAAAACAGAACTAATTCCCCTAGCAGGCTCTTGAGCTAAACCTGTGAATCAGAATGTATCCTGCTCATCTCCTTATCAATTGCTCCTGTTGCCTTCAGAGGAGATTCAACTGGCTGTTGTCTCCCACAATAGCAAAGAATCTGAATGCTACTCTAAGATCTAGGAATCCGTGAAGAATTTAATGAGGAAGTGTTTTGAAGAGATGAAACTAAGTAAAACAAAATGAAAATCCACGAGATACAGTTTCTGTTTATCTTTTTTTTGGTGAGATATGTCTTCTGTAGCAAAAAATAGATGGTTTTTGATTTTTTAATCCAGTCCACTAATCTATAATGTTTGACAAATTTAAGCCATTTACATTCATGGTTAACACAAATAGGTGGTAATTTGGTCCTGTCATTTTAGCAATGGTTTGTCCATTCATTTAGTCTTCTGTTGTCATTTTACTGGAATGTTTTCGCATTTGACATTGGTTTTGGTGGGTGTTATTTCTCTTCTCTGTCAAGAGAGCATCTTGAAGTATCATTTGTAGGGCAGGTTTGGAAGAGGCATATTCTAACTTTTCTTCACTATGGAAGAATTTCATGTTATTTTCAAAGACAAAAGAAAGCTTTGCTGGCTAAGTTATTCTGGGCCAACAATTTTTTGCTGTTAAAATCTGGAATATGTCACTCCATTTACTTCTGGCCTGTAGAGTTTCCTGTGAGAGGTCTCCTGTGATTTAAATTGCCATACCTGGCAATTGATTTTTTTCACATGCACATTTAAGGATCTTTTCCTTATGTTTGATTGAAGAAAGCTTAATGATCATGTGTCATGGTGAAGATCGCTTTTGCTCAGGCCTGTTGGGAGTTCTGTGCCCCTCCCAGATGTTCTTTCCCAATTCTTTCTCTAGATAAGGGAAATTTTCCCTTAGTAGTTCATGAAATACATTTGCAAACTCAACTTCTCTTTCTGCACCTTCTGGGACTCCCATGACTCTTATATTTGGCCTCTTAATAGTGTCTTCTTGAATAGTTTTTTTGGGCTTGACCCAGCTCTGCTTCCAGCTTTCTGTTTGTTTCCTTCTGGTGACAGGAAATATCTCTCAATTCTGTGATTCTTTCTTTTGCCACCTTCATTCTATTTTGGAGACTCTCTGCTGTACTTTTAATGGGCTTCACTGCATTCTTCATTTTTTCTGATATATCAGCTTTCATTGGATTCATTTCCAGTATGACATATTTCTTGAATTCCTTGAATGCTGATTTACGCGCTTCTCATTGTTGATAAGAAGTTTCATAACAAGCATTTTGAATCTTGTGTTCCCCCATTTTCTCAATATTTTCCTCAGTTCACTCTGAGGTTGGCATAAGGTTTTACTCCTTTGCAGGGGAGTCTTCAGTAATATTCATTGTGCCTTTGTCTCTTCTTTTGCTCTTGGTCATTGCACTTCTGGTTATTAGATTCTTCTCCTTGGGGCAGGTTGCTAAGCTCTGTCATCCACAGGTCTACAATTCAGTTTTACTTATTGTGGTTGGGACGTGGCTCTTTGTTTGCAGTCAGTTTTGCCTCTGCCTGCAGCAAGTTCCAGGTCTGGGTTCTTGTGTTAGATTTCCACCATAGTCTCTGTAGCTGCAGACTTTTGTGCACCACTCTCCTGTTATTCCAGGCTGAGCCTGCACCATTGTCTATACAACCATTCTCCCACCTCTGGTTTGAGTAATTCCCAGGATTAGGGAGATACCAAGAGTCCTCCATACTTAGGTTGTTGATGGTGCTGATCTTGCTGGAATCTGTCGGCCATTACGTTTGAGGGCCACATGGACCCATTTTGAGCCATATAATGCCAAAGTCAGTATTATTTTCCTATGAGTTCAGTGCACTGCATTGGGTTTGCTCCCAGCTCAGTGCATGTTGTCCCTGCAAATTTAACACCTTTGCCACACTGCACAAAATGGTGCCTAATGTGCTACTGCTAGAGTCCTTGGTCTTCTGGCCATCCAGTTTGAGTGCTTCTTGGACCTGTCTTAGATGGAACCTGCAGAATGCCACATTGCTGCAGTTCACTCATCCAGAAATGAGTTCAATCCCAGCTCAGTGCATGCACAGTACTGTCCATAGCTTTTCCTTCCTCTTCAAATGGCGCCCGCGTCTGCTCCAGAGGGCAGACTGGGCTGTGAAATCTAGTTTGTTGCTGCACCACCCCTCTGGGTTCTGCCACCTGGTCTCCTGGGCAAATCAAAAAGACAAGCAGGATGAGCAGTTCCATCTCTGGAGCTCCTGGTGAATGGCCATTCCCACCTTGTTCCTGGTGGAGTTCCAGCGGCAGGTGCAGTTCAGATTTCCGCTCGCTGAATGCCGCTGAGGTGTCGGTCACTGCAACACCACACCATTGTGCGTGCACTGCTTTCTCATGTCTGGCTGTCTCCAGGTGCTCTTCTGCTGTTTTGTCCTCTCCTATTTCCTGGAATGTGCCCTCTGGGCTTCACATTGGCCAATGTTCCTCCATCTGTTTAAACATGTCCTTAGCCTATTGCTCTGTTGTTCTTTGTTGGTGAGGTAAGTCTCCTGTAGACACCAGATAGTTGGTTTTGTGTTTTTTTTTTCATCCAGTCAGCTTATCCAAGACATTTGATTGTTGAGTTTAAGCCATTTACATTCAGCATTCTTTTTCTGCCTCCTTTCTTCTATTATTGAGACTTTCCACTGAATTTTTAACTTGTTTTATTGTATCCTTCATTCCAATAATTTGGCTTGATTTTGTTTCAATGTTTTTTTTTTTTGATAGGACATATTCATTAAATTCTTTGAACTCCTGTATGTGTTTCTCATTGCTGTTAAGACGATTTATAATATGTTTTCCATTTTCTCAATAGTTTCCTCAGTTTTCTCTTAGGTTGGCAAGGGCTTTTTCTCCTTTGCAGGAGAGTCTTCAGTAATATTCATTGTAACTCTGTCTCTTCTTTTGCTCTGGGTCAACTCAATTTTGATTAGCAGGTTCTTCTCACTAGGATGGTTTCTTTCTTTTTTTTTTTTAAGATTTATTATTATTTTTTTTAATTGGAAAGGCAGATATACAGAGAGAAGAGACAGAGAGGAAGATCTTCTGTCCGATGATTCACTCCCCAAGTGAGCGCAACCGCCGATGCTATGCCGATCCAAAGCCAGGAACTTCTTCCGGGTCTCCCACATGGGTGCAGAGTACCAAGGCTTTGGGCCGTCCTCGACTGCTTTCCCAGGCCACAGGCAGGGAGCTGGATGGGAAGCGGGGCTGCCAGGATTAGAACCGGCGCCCATATGGGATCCCGAGCGTGCAAGGCGAGAACCTTAAGCACTGCGCCACCACGCAGCTGGGCCCCTGGAATGGTTTCTAACCGGTGTCATGCACAGATCTACAGGTTGATTTCATTGATTGGGTTCGGTGTCCAGTTCTTTGTTTGCCACAGCTGACACTTGCTGGCCATTAGGTTTGAAATCCACCTGTACCTATTTGGGATGGAACCTGTAGAAATACCATGTTGAAACCATTTTCTCTGATGGAACAGTGCAATGCACTGAGCTGGAAGTGATTTTGCTCCTTGTTCGGTGCTTCTGCAGCTCACTATTGTTCCTCCAGTCCCACAGCCTCTAGTCCCATGAATATGGCACCTGATCACTCCTATTTTAGTGCATGCATAGCTTGCTGTTGCTTCTCCTGTTCCCTCAGTCCTTGCCCTCCTGCGCGAAATGGTACCTGGCATGGTTTCGGTGAAGTTCTGGGGTTGCTGGCTGTCAGATCTAGGGATCACATGGTTTACCATATGTGGATTCTGAAAGACATGAAACTGATGCTACTTTTCTTGTGGGATCAGCACATTGAGCTGTGCCAAAAATGAGCTTGCTCCTGGCCATCTTTCCAAAATTATACTCTCTGCCCCACTACACAAAATAGCATCCGATGCAGCACTAGTGGGGGGTCTTGGCTGTGAGACCCACCCTGTTCCTGCACTGCCTCGGAGTCAATGCCTCCTTCTCTGCTCGTGGCTGGGTCAAACAAATCAGTAGGCCAGGCAGCTCTTTCCCTGCAATCAGCCCTCAGGCTCCTAGCAAACTCTGTTTCCCATCTGGCTGTTGCTGAGCGCTGGTTGCCACTGGAGTTCTGGCTGCTGCTGGAGTTCAAACCACTGCCCATCAACTGCTACTATGCTATCTGGTCACTACAACACTGCTCCAACATCACCACTGTTTTGGTGTATCCAGGGGTCTCCAGATACCCTTCTGCCATCCATCTGACCTCTATATTTTCCTGGAATCTATGCTTTCAGCTTCACCCTCGCCAATGATTCCTCTCATCTATCCAATCCTGTCTGCACCCTGTACCACTATCTTGCCTCCCCATCTTATAACTCAATTGTGTGCAGTCGAATTTCTTAAGATGTCTCTCCTCTGCCATGCTAAGAAGTACTACATAACAATCTTCAAGTCGTTGAGACTGAAACCATCCCTGTCACATGCTCTGGTAAGGTTTTATTTATTTAATAACTAAAACAATAAAATTGACGCTTCCTTTTTCTTTTCTGCTTTCTGCCTTAAGCACAGATATACTCCTTGTGCCTGCCGCATTGACTGTGAGAACAAGGCTAAAGATCAAAACACCTGCCTCGATGGTATAGAGCTACCAAGCCAGCTTTTGTATCCATAAATTCCCTGACATTTTGATATGTTGCAAAATAAATACTTTGCATAAAAGAAGAAGGAACTAAGAGGCAGGCATTGCAGCACAACGGGTTCAGCCAGACATTGCAATGCCAGTCTCATAAACTGATGTCCTAAATCTAAATTGATCATACATACTAAGAAAGCTAGTGTTTCGCATGGAGGGATAAAAGAGTTATTTAGCCGAAACAAAACTTAGGAAGGCAATGAATTGAGGAAAATGGCTTTAGTCAGTAAATGTGAGGGTAGAAACAACACAAGGAGGGGAAATTATAGAATGTTGATACTTGAAAAATGAAAAATAACAAAGGGAAGAATACAGAATTCTGCAGAGCAGGTAAGAATTTTCAGACTACTGTATTGGAAAAAAAATAAAACATAGACAAATGAATTATTGAGCATTCGATTAGAGTTCTGATCCTGCTGGAAGTAGTTGAATTCTGAGATCCTTACCAGGAAAATTCCTGAGACATTTTCAGTTGCAAGAAAAGAAGGAAGCATGAGATTAGCAGATTGTAATTTTATTGTAACTATCAAATGAGAAGGATAATTTTTGTGAGAAAAGCAGGGGGCAGAATGGTGTAGGGAATTTTTTGCTGGCTACTTAATTATATGTCCTGAAAGACAAGGGTCAGCACAATTTAGGACAATTAACAGCATAACATAAAAGGCCCAAGATAGACAATCAGGACAAATGAATGGCGAAGAACAGATAATTTAGGGAACAAAGGGGGAAAAAAATTGATGAGTGTTCTGAGACGCGTTATCGAGGATGCTACATCTGAAAATAAAATCAATGTTCCGTTAAAAAGAGAAAACTGGAAACAAAAGTTTTTGGATTATGCAAGATTAATTTTAGCTTCTTTAAAATAAAGTTCTGGGTTTTAGATTCTATATGAACATGTATTTTTCCAAAAAAAAAATTAAAATAGCTAATAGACAAATGAAAAAAAATGCTAAGGCTCCCTAGCTATTAGGGTTATATAAACAAAAAGCATTTTATGGTTCCACTTGACTCCAGCGAGATTGGCCCACATTTGGAAATCTAGCAACAACACCTGCTGGCTTGGATGTAGGGGGCAAATTACCCTATTTGACTGTTGATGAGTGTATAACTTACTTTTTTCAACATTTACTTGAAAGCAAGAAAGGGGAGTATTGCTTGCTGCCATATGCTGATTTAGCCCCCAAACACATGCAATAGCAGAAAGCCATAGCAAGGACCTGGGAAATACATCCGATTCTCTTCCGTGGACTGCCCTACGGGACATTCAGAATCTTGGCTATTGAGGGAGACAGAGTCAGTTGAATCTCCTCTGAAAGGCTGGGCAAGGAGATGAATAAACAGGAAACCAGTTCGCAGGTTTACATAAAGGACCTGCCAGAGGAACACGTTGTGTATTGGGAGACCATCCCTTGCTGTTGAAACGTAAATGGGCTCAAGCTCCCTCCCCGGATGCCTACATGCCAACCTTCTTTTAAAAGTCTGATGCTGTATGGGCCCGGCGCGGTGGCGCAAGTGGTTAAAGGTCCTCTCCTTGCACGCCCGGGATCCCATATGGGCGCCGGTTCTAATCCCAGCAGCCCCACTTCCCTTCCAGCTCCCTGCCTGTGGCCTGGGAAAGCAGTCGAGGATGGCCCAAAGCTTTGGGAACCTGCACCCGCGTGGGAGACCCGGAAGAGGCTCCTGGCTTCGGATTGGCATAGTATCGGCCGTTGCGCTCACTTGGGGAGTGAATCATCGGACGGAAGATCTTCCTCTCTGTCTCTCCTCTCTGGATATCTGCCTTTCCAATGAAAAAATAATAAAAATAAATCTTTAAAAAAAAAAAAAGTCTGATGCTGTAAGCAAACTTTGGCTATTGACCATCACTCAGTAGTCCACACGTGCTATTTTAATAGTCTGTGCGTACCCATTGTTGCAGGATAATGAACAGGTTGCAGGCACCCAATAACTTGAGTTATTACTGCTACCTCTAGGGTGCACATTAGCAGGAAGTTGAGATTCAGAGTTAAACAGGGTTATGAAACTCCGGGACTCTAAGTGTACAGAGAGTGTTGAAGCTGTCAGGCCAATGATCTACCTCATGAGCATTAGGATATGCACAAATATAGATCACATAACTAGTGTGAAAATTCGAATGTAGAACATGCTGCAAAATTTAGAGAAGGAAATACATTTCGCTGTCATCCTAAAATGATTTATTATGAGGTGGAAATAAATTTTTTTTAAATACAGGGGAGGGCCTGGTGTTGTAGCCTAGTGGCTAAGGTCCTTGCCTTGAACCCACAGGGGTCCCATATGGGCACTGGTTCTAATCTCAGCAGTCCCAGTTCCCACCCAGCTTCCTGCCTGTAGCATGGAAAAGCAGTCAAGGATGGCCCAGTGGCTTGGGACTCTGTACCCGTGTGGGAGACCCGGAAAGCTTCTGGCTCTTGGCTTCAGATCAGCTTAGCTCTGGCCATTGAGCACACTTGGAGAGTGAATCTCTGTCTCTCTTCCTCTCTGTATACCTGAATTTCCAATGAAAAGAAATACAACTTTATATATGTATATAGGAGGGCCTGGCACTACAGCCTGGTGACTAAATTAACTCCTTGCAACCACCGTGATCCAACATGAGCAACAGTTTGTATCCTGGCTGCTCCACTTCCCATCCAGCTCCCTGCTTGTAGTCTGAGAACGCAGTAGGGGATGGCCAAAATCTTTGGACCCTGCATCCATCTGGAAGACCCAGAGGACGCTTCTGACTCTTGGCTTCAGATCAGCTCAGCTCCAGACATTGTGGCTTCAAGGGAAATGAACCAGCAGGCTGAAGATCTTTCTCTGTCTATCTTTCACTCTGCAAAATTTGACTTTCCAACAAAAATAAATACATCTTTTTTTTTTTTTTAATGTAGAGGAGAGGAAAAAATTTAGAAATAAAAAATAATGGGCCGGGTGCTTTAATCTCGCCCTGCATGTGCCAGGAACCCATATGGGCACTGGTTCTAATCCCAGTGGCCTCGCTTCTCGTCCAGCTCCCTGTTTATGGTCTGGGAAAGTAGACAAGGATGACCCAAAGATTTGGGACCCTGAAGCACCCAAGTGGGAAACCCAGAATAGGCTCTGCTTCCTGGCTGCAGAACAGCTCAGCTCCGGTGGTTGCGGCCACTTGGGAAGTAAATCATTAGATGGAAGATCTTCCTCTCTTCCTCTCTTTATATCTGATTTTCCAATAAAAAAATAATTGATTGTGGACATTTACTGATACCATGTATTCAAAAGAAAGAAATAAGAAATAAATTTTTCTGTCATTATCACAAAAAAATCATATTTCTGTTGACTGGAAAAACATTTTTAATTAAACAAGAGGGTTATAAAATTGCTGGCACTAACACAAACCCTGGAAAAGTGTTACATCTCCAAAGACAAAGAAAATATTGTATAATCCATGCTTAGAGGAATGAAAAAGTCCCTGGGATTGAAGTCACTAGTAATGGGCCCAGGAAGAAAATGAAATATTTTTGCGAACTCTTAAAGGGAAAAGAAAAGAGTTTTTAAACATGCAAGCTCTCATTTGCATACGAGAGGAAAGCAAACACATTTTAGTGCTCAGTGATGCTCTGAAAACTATGATATTCAAGTCTTTTCTGAAAGAATTGTTTGCATAGCCAAGAGGGTTAAATTTTGCAGCGCACAAAATCCGAAACAAAAGTCATTGCCAACAGTGAAGAATTATTTGTCATTTGTGATGATTAGAAAGATAGCTGATTTCTCCGCCCATGAATGGTAGGTGGATTTCAACAGTTCTTTTCTTAGATTTCAATAATTAGTCTCTGTCTTTCAGTAGAACACAGAGAGACACAGGAAAGCAAATTGCAGCAAATGCATCGGTCACACTTGAATTACTCCAGGAATATAGTAAAATATCAGAATGCAAACATTATACTGTTGTCATATTGACATTGAAATGAAAGTGAAGGAAATAGGTGTTGAATGCTCCCATTTTATGATCTCATTGCAGCAAAGCAGATAAAGCAAATCAACAATTTAAGCATTCTCAAGGATTTATTGAGCATTTCAAAATAATTTCTCTATTTTATTTATCATGGTTTTCCAGAAGGAACGGAAGCAGTTGTTTTTTCAATGACTCTGTTATGTTTTCCTTACTCTTTCTTCATGTATAATTCTCAGTTTTTGCCTTTAGGATAGCCTGGCCATAGTTTGTAAGCTATTCTAAAAGTCTGGTACTGCTGTAACTTTTCCCTTATATAATTGCTTCAATATTCCTTGCAGGACACGGTGTACCTTCTGATAGCCAACTCATGGCAGAAAGTAGAGCTGAAACTGAAACATGAGTTTAATAATCAGCTCCAATTGGTATCAACTTAAGAGATATATATACGAGACACTGATAAAAATCATGCATTGTCTTGTGTATGTGTTTTCTTGTGCTATTCTCTCCACGAAAACCCATCTGTTAAGCAGGAATCTGGCGTAGTGGTTAATATTCCAGTTCAGACACCTGTATTCCACATCACAGTACCTGCTTTCTGTGTCAGTTCCCGGCTTAATTCCAAGTTCCCACGAACATACCAAGGGGCACAGAGATGTAACTTAGGTCACTAGGCCCCTTTCACACAGGTGGAAGACTTGGATTGAGTTTTTAGTTTTTGGTTTTGTCTGCTGACCAGCAACAGGTTTTCAACTTGACCTTAGCCAAAAGGCTGAGAAGCGCTAGCAACAGGTTTTGAATACACTTAGGATTAGGAGTGCTCCCTCCCTCCCTCCCTCTCTCTCTCTTTGTCTCTGTCTCTCTATCTCAAGCACTCTCAAGTAGAAAAAATAAAAGAATGGGTTTTGGAATATTGGTCTGTATTTGCCTACATCCTTGATTGGAGTACCGGTCTCGAGTCAGGTACTGAGATTCAAGTCTCAGTTCTGTTTCAGATTCCAAGTCTTCAAGTCTTCCCATTCATGTAAGAAACCTGATCTGAATTTCTGGATCCAAGCTTCCTGAAGGCCCTGCCCTCGCTCTTTCAGAAATTTGAGAAGTGATTCAGGGATGGAAGCTCTGTTGGTTTCTCTCTCTCTCTCTCTCTCTCTCTCTCTCTCTCATTTGAAACCAGTCAGTAGACTCTTACAGACTGTGTGTTTTAAAATGTGTGTTTATTAGTCATCACATAATAATGAATTTAATTAAACTACATTGGCTCTAGCAATTTTCCTATTTTTGTTTGCATACCCTCTTGTTGCTTAGTCTACCAAAATTATTATTGTGCATAAGATGACGAAAAATGCTACAACAAGTAGTTGTTCACAAACTTTCAAATGTGCAGCACAGGAGCAAATTTTTTTGAATGAAATTCTTGGCTGAATTTCTGTTTCTGTGATGAAAAGTTATTGGGAATAAGGAAGGAGGGAAAGAAGGAAGGAAGGATGAAAGGAAAGAAGGAAAAAGGGATGGAAGAAGGGGAGGGATGAGGAAAGAGAAAAAATGGTAGGACAGAGGGAAAGGAGCTAAGGAAGAAACACTAAAGCAACTTGTTGTCTAAGTTATTTTTAAAGTCAGATATTTTTTCAAATGAAGAGTTTCGCATCTGTGGCAGCTTGAATTCATTTGAATTCTGCATGCATATGACCTTTTTTTTTTTTAAGAAGACAAGCAGATATGCAGAATTATCAGATAGATGTATGCCTGATGCCATGGATACCCATGAAGGGTGCCAATGCAGCTCCACCAAAGTCTGGGGAATGACTTACCTGTCAAGGCAAACGTCACAAACAATCATTATATAGTGTCTGTGTAGCAGAAGCGCATTGCAGTTGAATGGAGCATTTAAGCTAATGCAAAGAAAAAGTGGCATTTGAACAAAATGCGTTACATGATATTTATTAGCAATAATACAATGAAATAATATCTTGATTGGCCTTCAGGTAGAAGCCTGTAAAGTTGGAAATATCCCTTTGAATAACACAAAATGATTTGACTTTTAGCCGTGGGGAAAATGAAAGAACTATTTTAGATGCCTGACGTGTTATCTCTAAGATGTGAGAAAAGTTGCAAAAAAAACTATACATACATAAGTGAAAATTTTATTTGACTCTCTAGAATGTTACAACTGTTACACATGCTAATATTTGACAGTAGAGATATGATAATTGGTGGACAGTTGATTGGAAGACATGCCTTATGCATATTTAAAAGAACAGTCACAAGAAATAACTGGCTCATTATTGGCAAAAAAGAGTGAAATTTTCAAAAAAACATTTTACAGTCAAATACTTATATTCTAAGTCTCCATACATACAATAATGATCAGAGGTATGGTAATAAGTCACAGATGATGTTTGCACGCTACCATGGAACACGACCTTTGCCAAGAAATATCGTTGATATTACTTAAAAGGATTTATTTTGTTTTGTTTTATTTTATTTGAAAGGCAGAGCGACAGAGAGATAGGGGAAGAAATGAGACAGGGAGAGAGAAATGATCTCGCTTCTACTTTATTCCCTACATGGCTGTAGTAGACAGGGCTAGGCTAGGTCAAAGCCAGGCACACGGGACCACATCTGCTTATCTCACTGGCTGTGTGATCACTTGAGCCATAAACCTAAGGTAAGTATTCTTCCGCCACCACAACCAATGCTTTTGGTGTACAAATTGTGATAGAAAAACAGAGGGGGAAGGAAGAAGAAAGCGCAATCTTCAAAAAGTTGGGAGATTGGATAGTAAAAACAGTAATTATCTACATTCTAGTACAAACACATGAAGAAATGTCTGAATAGTTTTGTTCCTGACATTGTCTAATTCAACAAGTTTATCTAAAAGCACCAAGAATCTTTCAGACTGAGTTTTCTGATACACAAAGCACCAGATACATTTTAAAAGAATTTACTTGCTCTTTTTCTGGTTTTGCCAAAAAGAAGTTATTGAGGTTCTCACCACTAGAGAACAAACAATTTGATCTTTACCCCCAGACCTGCCTGGTCCCTCCTAACCCCATGCTAGAACCAGCTAGAACCAACTAGTATACCTGTTGAAGAGTGGAGCTGCCTTGCCAGGCCTGACCAATACCCAGTGCTGAGTTACAATGCTCAACAGGGGGAGCTAGTGTCCACCATGGGGGTTTCCCAAGTTCCCCCCCACCAGGCCCACTCTCAGACCCAGATCTCACATGTGGCGGCTCCTGCCAGGTCCTTATTGGCATAGTCTGTCCCCTCTGCCTTGGCTTTTGTGTGTGCTGGTGGATGTTGTGCTCTGGCCCCAAGCCCTCTTCTTGAATGTTTCTGCGATTACTGCCTCCATGACCAGCCCAGCTAATATCCAATCCCAGTACCCACAATTGTTGGTGGGTTCCATCGTCATGCCTAGCTCAACCTGTCACTAACCCCAGGTCTTGAGTAAAGCAGCTGGTGCTGCAGTCCCACAGTGGTGAGCTCACGTCCCCTACAGAATCGGTCCCCAGCCCTGGTGTCTTGTGTTATGTATGGTTGGTGTCACAGCCCAGACTAATATTACCTGTACCCTGTTACAGCACCCATTGGCAGGTACTGAGATCTAACCCAGTCAGCTTTGGTTCCAGCCCTAGCTTTAGTATACTTCTGTGGGTAGCGGTGATGGTAGTCATTGCTAACTAGCCCAGCTCAGGTGTCCTGCATGTATGGGTGAATGGGTCTGACCCAGAAAATTCCTCCAGCTTCCCTTTCTAATCTGCTCAGTCTCAGCCCCTTGCTTACCTACAAGTACAGTGGACTTGTCAACTGAAGTCCCTCAGAATTCATTCCTCATCTTTAATATTCCCCTCCAGTGGTCTTCCCTCTTTTATCCCCTTCCCTGAGCCATCCCAGAGTCCCTTGCACCCATGATCACATGGACTCCCCAGCCCAGTCTTCCAGTGTGATGGAGCACTGTCCACCCATATAGGGTCCCAAGCTTGTGGAATGCTTGCTGACCTGGGACCCCACACCTCTGTCCACCAAAATCCCAAACATATTGAAAGTCCCCAAGCCTGGTGCAGCATCGCATCATGCTAGCATGCTAACCTAAGGCTCTTCTCTCCCCATCCCCAACCCCGTCAGAATCAAACATGTGGAGAAATCCCAGGCTTGCTCTGCTTGCCTAGCCTTGAGCCTCTAGTTCCCTGAACAACCCCACTCTCACTGGCACCTTCCACAGGCCCCCTGCAACCCCTCACTCCCAGGCCCCTACAAGTCCACCCACTCCAGTGCAAAGGCACATGCCCACACCAGCGCAAAGGACATTAAACATTTTTCTTTGAATTATTTTTATGTTGAAATCTGTTATCAACCATCACAGCATTCTCTGAACTGAATCGAGTGTGCCACCTCAATGAAAAGGACGATTATAGTCATTTGAGTCAGTACAAATCATTTAATTTTAACTCTGACACTTTTGTGGTTCTATATGCAGCTAGCAAAACATAATTTCAAAGCATGTAGTTTTCAACGACACATGTTGAGGCTACCTTTACCTTGCGAAGGTTACTATGGAAAAATACCACAGGCTAAGGGGCTTAAACAAACAGGCTTTTGTTGCAGAATTCTGACTATTACGATGTTTAAGATCAAGACATAGACAAGGTTGTCTTCTTGTGAGCCATCTTTCCCTGCCTTTATGATGGTTATCTTCATCTGTTCGCCTTCTTTGTGTTTTTGTGTCTCTTGCAAGGAGTCTAACCCGATGGGAAAATGAACCTGACAAATGACGTGATTGAATCTTAATCACCGCTTTAAAGCTGTGTATCTTACTTCAGATGCATTTTGGGATATTGTTACTGCTAACATATGAGTGGTTGAGCGGAGAGGGGATTTTCCCCATAAAAAAGTTGATCATATTGGATTTATCATATTTCAATTTGTGAGTAGAATAAATATTTTCACAATTGCTTCACTGCATATTTTTTGTGATGTGCATATGAAATGCTTCACGATGAATATGACTGAAGTGTAAAGTAAAATAAATGATTGCTTTTGGGATTAATAATGATTTTACAAATTTTTAAACATCTAAGGTCTTTGAGCTCTAACTTGAGGATTAGTTTTGTTATACGAGGTTTCCTAGATTTCCCAACCTGAGTATCATAATTTCAACATCAACTCCCATGCAAACTACTTAGGAAAGCTGTAAAAGATGGTGACAGTATTGTTAAAGTTTCTAATGATGTGTTACTAACATCATACAACTACTAGGGAAACAATCTCTAAACAATGAAGATTAGGGAGGGCCTCTGAAATAACACATTATCAAATTAGTTCTGTGCATGTGCAACTGGAGAATGAATTGAAAGCATCTGTATTCTCCACTAACGGCATTTATAAAGTGCAGTTTAAAATTGGTAATAAAATGTAATTTTCTAATGTGATATGAATTTTGGAAAGAACGTTGCAAAGAAACCCTGTTCTTGGTGAAGAGACTATTTCAAAAACGTATGCTTCATTTCATAGAACAACTGCTCACAATGCTAATCGCATTACAAAAAATTCAAACTTTTCAATGTTTTAAAATAAATTTTCTATGGAAGATTTTTGTAGTTCTTGGGATTTAACCCATTCTATCCCTTTTTTTCCTTTCATTTTCCGACCCTCCTTTTTTTTTCTCAAATATGATTATAGTAATATATTGCTTTAGTAACAGTTGCAAGATCAACATTCTGATATTTAAATTTATCATGTCATGATCTGTGTAGACAAAGATAGAAAATTTAGAAACGTACTGACAAAATATATTTAGTTGTTTCACTGGGAGTCCTCCCTTTACTTGTGAGTAGAGACGCATATTATAATGCTAGCTGACTTCCTCGTAAGCTAGTCTCCATTATACAATTCATCTATGAAAAAATATATATATATGTTCATTCACCTACATATATATATTTTTTTACTTTACATAAAGACTACTTTATTTCAAAGAGAACATATAATATTTTTCCTTAGTGGATTGTACTTATTTCACTGAGTATAATGGTTTCCAGTTGGGACCATTTTGTTGTAAATGGTAGCATCATATCTTTTGTAATGGCTGATTAGTATTTACGAAGTAGATATGCCACAATTTCTTTATCAATTCCTCTTTCAATGGGCATTTGGGTTGTGTTCATGTCTTCACTATTGTGGATTGTTCTGTTACACATATAACATGCAGATTTTCCTGTCCATGAATATGGTGAAAGGAGACAGATTGCTGGATCATCCTGGGAATCAATTTTCAGATGTCTTAGCACTTTCTATACTGACTCCCTTAATGGCTGTACCAGCTTACACTTCCATGAACAGTAGAGCAGGGTAAGTTTCCCCATACTTTGCCAGCAATTGTTCTTAGCTGATTTCTGAATGTAAGCCATTGTAACCAGTTAAGCAGAACTTCAATGTGGTATTCCCTAGTGAATAGGGAGCCTGGTTTGCCTGTGCTAAACCATCTGCACGTGCCAGGAATAAATGCTTCACCTGGTTCAGGTAAATGAGCTGTCTGATGTACTGTTGGATTCTGTTGAGTAGTATTTTCTTGAGGATTTTTGCATCTATGTTCCTCAGGGATATTAGTCTGTACCTCCTTTCCTGTCATGTCTCTATCTAGCTTTGGTATTAAGGTAATGTTGGCTTCATAAAAAGAGTTTGGAAGGGTCACCTCCCTCTCTATTATTTTGAATATTTTGTGCAAGATCGGATTCAGTTCTTGGCATGTTTGTTAGAATATGGCAGTGAGGCCACCTGGTCCTGGGATTTTCTTGGAAGGGATTTAATTACTGATTCAGTCTCCACCCTGATTATAGGTATATTTAGATTTTTTAATCACCACCTTTTAAAAAAAGATTAATTTTATTTTTATTAGAAAGTAAGATCTTCAGAGGAGGAGAGACAGAGAGGACGATCCTCCATCCATTGATTTTCTCCCCAAGTGCTGAACTGAAGCCAGGAGCCTGAAGCCTCTTCTGAGTCTCCCACGTGGGTACAGAGGTCCCAAGGCTTTCGGCTATCCTTGTCTGCTTTCCCAGGCCACAAACAGGGAGCTAGATGGGCAGCAGGCCCCTGGGATTAGAACTAGTGCCCATATGAGATCCTAGTGTGTACAAGGCAAAGAGTGTAGCCTCTAGACCACCATGCCAAGCTCAATTACCTCTTGAGTCAATAGCTGTTTTGTTGATTTTCTCAAAGAACCATCTCTGATTTATTGATTTCATGTATTAATCTTTTGGTTTCTGTTTGGTTTATTTATTCCTTGTTTTGATTATTTCTTTATTTCTACTGACTGATTGTGTTATTTCTATTAATTGGGTTTTCTTTTTTTTTTAAGATTTATTTTTATTATTTTTTTTATTGGAAAGGTGGATATACAGAGAGGAGAGACAGAGAGGAAGGTCTTCCATCTGATGATTCACTCCCCAAGTGAGTGCAACGGCCGATGCTATGCCGATCTGAAGCCAGGAGCCTCTTCCGGGTCTCCCACGCGGGTGCAGGGTCCCAAAGCTTTGGGCTGTCCTCGACTGCTTTCCCGGGCCACAGGCAGGGAGCTGGAAGGGAAGCGGGGCCCATATAGGATCCCCGGGCGTGCAAGGAGAGGACCTTAACCACTTGCGCCACCGCGCCGGGCCCTAATTGGGTTTTCTACCCTGTGCCTTTAGGGTTTCCAGACACGGACACTAATTGCGAGGACTTTCTTCTTAGCACTGCCTTGGTTGTATCCCACAAGTTTTGATCTGGAGTATTGATTTCTTCATAACCAGCTCTATTATCAGTTTGAATATATGCCTTCCTAAATAAGCATTTAAATGTATTTTCAAAAACAATCAGAAGAACTGACAAGTATCTCCCTTATTGTCTATACTGCTTATTTATAAAATGCACACACTGGAAAGATCGCCTTTTTCCAATCGTGTATAAAGCAGCATCTCATTATTCTTCATAACGCATACACTGCTTTTAGTGATATTTCCATTATTGGTTTTTAAATCAAATTCCTATGTCTAAGGAATACAATATCAATTGTTTTGTAGCTTAATTAAACTCGGTAAAGATTTGATTAAGCTAAAAGAAAATGGATTAAATTGTCTCTGATTATCACGTGCAATTCCCGAATGACACCGAATAGTCCAATTTAGGATACGGCTGATAAATCACCTCACAGACTATCCACATGCTTACATTTATTACAGTTGCTTTACTAATGCTAGTAATGAGCTACTCGTGTGTATAAAGAGCTTCCCAGCCGTAGGATAACATAATTTGCAAGGTTCAATGAAAAGAGAAAATGTGGGATACGACAGTAAAAATTCTAAGATTTTCAATAGTAGATATTTTTCTGAGTGGTTAAGACACAAATTTTGATGCCCACGTTCTATGTCCAGCTGCTTGGATTTGATATCCAGCTCCAGCTTTCTGATAATGCAGACACTGGGAAGCAACAAAAATTTGTCCTGTAGAAATAAAATGGAATTGAGTTGTTTTTTTTTTTTTTTTTTTCCTGGCTTCTAATTCACCCAGCTCAAGCCATGACAGGGATTTTTTTGCAATGAATGACCACTTGGGGGCGCGCTTCGTCTCTCCCTTGTTCATTCAAAATGAAAGGAATTTCAACGCAGCAACAACAGAGGTTTAAAAGCTCAGACCAGGACTTCTAAATCCAGGGCACTCTCTGTGACTGATCATGTCAGTAGTCCTGCACCTGAGCTTTCTTCCAAAAACAGAAAAAAATGCATTTTAATTTTTATGGAAATGACAAATAAGAAATCGGAAACTTAAATGCGCACGTGTTTGTTTTGCGCTGTCCTTTCCCGAGTAACATCACATTATCTCAGAATTTTACAGTGATGTCAGGGAGTCTTCTAAGTAAGACAACAAGAGGCTGCAATGGAAGGTGTGTCTGGTAAAAAAAGAAAAATATCTTTCTGTAATTTTTAACTCGATATTATTTTGCCCATGCATGTCAAAGTTTAATTATTCCTAGGAGCGCCTCTTTCCGGTTGACTTTACATGCCACTATAAATGAATGATGTCATTTGATAGTATGTCATTTGGAGAAATTGTACGGTTGGGTGAATAGATGACAGACTTAATAGTAAATTATTCACGATATGTGAATGTCCTTGTATTAGTAAGCAAATACACTTGAGATGTTTAGTTGAGAAAATTGGCCAGGCTAAATATTGCATCTTTAAAATGTAGCTTGGTGAGTTTTGTTTCATGATCACTAGAGTTATATATTTTATTTGAAACTCTTGTACAACTGTAATTTAAAATGATGCATATGTTCATTTAATATATATTTCTGTTATTATGGTTCCAATAACAGAAATGATACCTAGTTTCTTTTTAAAATTCTTATTTTATTTTGATAATCTTTACACTCAGCCTCCATACCATCTCAGGGTCCCCGATATCGGGCATGCTGTGGGGGCACTACTCAAGTAGTTTTGGTAGTTCAACAGTTCTGAGTTGCTGCCAATCTCACCATTTCAAGCACAATGAAATCTCTCCAGAATCCGCTGGCTGACATAGTCCACCTTAGAGTCTCTGTATACCCAGATTTCACTGCCATCACATGGCTGGGGTTGTTCATTGATTTACTCTGTTCTCCATCCTCTGTTTAGGTACCAGGTGTCCTCTGCAGGCTCCGATGTACTACCATATCCTCCATGTGCACCTGGATATGCTGTCCACTGTCCGCTGCTCCATCTGAGCCATTGCAGAGCCTTGGCTTTGTCAATGCACTCATGATCAGACCGTGGAGCCTCCACTTCTCTTCATGGTTAAGGTTCTGAGATCAGCAGTTCAGTTGGTGGGATCCCCACAGAAATTTCATTTGAGTGGATCTCAGACATGAACCTTCTGTGTGCATACTGGTAGATGGTCTGGCTCAGTCTGTTGCCCCAGCAGCTTATGCATATGCTGATGGTTGCCATTGCTGGGTCAGTTCAGCATCCAGCCCTGGCTTCTACACAAACCAATGGCTGTTGCAGTCCAATCCAATCTTGCCCACCACAAATTGGCCCTCACACAAACAAGTGGGAGTTGCAGCCTAGTCGGGGCAACCCACAATAACCCCCACTAGTCCCATCCCATGCCCTGGTTCCCATGCTTGCCAGTATGTACAGCAGACTGGTTCGGTCTATCCCACACCCCACTCAGCTCTCACACATGTCAATGGGCATTGAAGCCTACTTCAACCCAACCAGCCCCACTATGCATCCCAAACACATGTTGGTGAGTGCCATTCTGTCTAGCCACACCTGCCCTGGTCCTGGTTCTCATGTTCTCCAATGGGAGTGATACTCCAAGAGGGAGGTGCCAACTGCTCCCCCACTGGGCCCACTCCCACTTTTGGCTCATGTATTCTCCAGGTAATTCTGCAGTTTGACTCAACAGAATTAGCCACCAGTGCTAGCATCTGCCAGCTGATGCCATAGCAAATCCCAATCAACCCTCTCCCACTCTGATCTATGCTTGCACCAACAGGAACAGTCATCCCTGCATGGCTTTTGCCTGATCTAGGTCACATGAGGTCAACAGGTGTTGTGGCCCTGCCGGGTCTGGTCTGCCCCCATCCCAACTCACGCTCTCCAGTGGGAGTGGTGGTCCAGCAGGGGAGCCCTACCAGCTTTGCACCTCTTTCCCCCTGGTTCTCACGTGTGCTGCTTCGGTGCTGTGGCCCAGTCTGGCATGGCCCACCTCCACGCCTAAGCATTTGCCAGTGAGTGCTGTAGCCTGGCCAGGCCTGGCCTACCCCCAATTCCAGCTCACACTGGTTAGTTACAGGCTAGCCCAGCACAGCTGGCACCCAGTCCCACCCATAATGTGTGCTGAACCCAGCCCGACCCATACTCCATTCCAGTGCTTAGATTCGCCATCAGGTGATGGAACTGTTTCTACCTGGTCTGCCCCCAACATGTGCCAAATGTTTGCTGATGGGTACCACTCTCTGGCCTGGTCTATCATGCTTCTTGTACTTACCTGCAGGGACTGTGCCCTGACGGAGGAATTTTCCGAGCTCCTCCATCAGAACCTTTCCCGATGCTAGATCTCACACATACCACTCTGTCCATGGGCCAGTCCTACTCAATCTACCTCCCGTCCTGGCAGAAACAGTGGCATTTCCTGACTGGCCTTCAACCCATTCCAGTTTTTATTGTTTGATGTTTCAGCCCAGCCAAGGCTTGTCCATACCCAGAGACAGCTCACACATGGCTCAGTAGGAGCAGAGACCTAGCCTAGGTTCTCCTACATGTACCGTGGTCCTCCAGAGCACCAGTGGGTGCTGGAGTCCAGCCCAGCTCCAGAGGACCCAGCCCCAGTTCACAGCCAAAGGACTCTGCAGCCATATCCAGACCAGAACACAGCACCCACTCTGGCCCCTGCACTCACCAGTGGGAATTCTAACCCAGCCATGTATCCTCTTAGCTCCCCAACCAGGCCTATTTCCAGCCACAGATCGCATGCTTGCCAGTGGTTGCTCTGACCCAGCTTGGCATAGGCCCTCATCTGTCTTGGCCATTGACTTAGATGCTATATCCTAGACTGACCCGGCCTGCCCCATCACTCTTTGCTGTTGGGTGATGGAAGCTGGCCCTGCTCAGTCTATTTTCATCTCTGTCCCGTGCAAATCAGTAGGTATAAGAGCCTAGTTTGACATGACCTGTGCTTCAGCCTCATTTCTGTTCTAGCTGGTGAGCTGAGGTTTGCTTCACCCTGCCTGGTCTGACTTCTTCTATAACCAACCCACACATTAGCCAACAGTTGGAGTTACTATGCCCAGCTTGCCTGACCTCCAGACCTGGACCATATGCTCATCAGAGAGAGTTGTGACCCTCTCGGGTAGTTTCCCAAGTTCCTTCACTTAACCCACTTCCAGACCCAGATCTTATACATATCAGCAGGTGTTAGGCCCTTGCCCAACGTAGTCTGCCCTTGCATCTTGACCTTGTAGGAGTTGGTAAATGTTGCTGCCTGGCCCGCCCCACACCCTGCTTTAGGATGCACATGTGGATGCTGCAACCTGGACCTGCCCAGACTGGTTTCTGTACCCATGAGTGATGGCAGGTTCCATGGTCACACCTGGCTCAACTCATCACCACCCCAAGTCTTGAGCTAACCAGTGGGACTTGTATTTGCACGGTGTTTGGCTCATTCATCTCCCATGGAGTCTATCCCCGGACCTGGTTCTCTCACATATTGATTAGTGTCATGGGCCTGCCTAATGTGACACATCTACTGTTCCAACATTCTGTCAGGTGCTAAGATCTATACCTGCTAGAGAGGGCCCCAGCCCCAGGTTTGGCATGCACTGGCGTGTGGTGGTTAGCATTATTTGGTGATAACAGGCCCTAAACAGGACTCGCATACAAGCTGGTGTGTCAGTCTGACCCATACAGCCTGTTTGGCCTCTCTCTTCCAAAGCACCAAGTTTCAGTCCCCTCGCTTATTTGCAAGTGAAGTGACTCTGTCATTGAAAGTCCCTCAGGATTCAGTCCTTACCAACATGGGCAACGGCTTCAGTCATGGACGCCCCTAGGCAGTAGCCACACATTCCCAAGACCCCTTAGCTTGCTACCAGGCTGCCAACAGGAGGAGCCCAGCGCCAAGTAGTACATTTTTGCCCAAAGTCCAGGATTCGCTCACTGCATGGCAGTGGTGGCTATGGCCAGGTTCCCATGCATTGAGCCCAATTCGTACAGATACTCCCAACAGCCATTTGTTTGTTAGAAACTCCCTCCCCCCAGGTCCTGAAGTCAAACTCGCCCAGGTCCCTCTTGCTGCAAGATGGTGGCTTCAGGTTGAGCCAGGGCTTGTCCTTGCTCCCAAGAGATTCCCTCATATTGTACTCCTGGGCCCAGGCAAGCCCAGGTCTTGCTTACCACGTGGCAGTGGTGGCTGCAGCCAGGGCCCCAAGCATTGAGTCTGACCTGGCTTGGGTACTCCCAACAGCTGCCTGGTTGCTGGAAGTTGCCTCCACCCAGGTCCCCAGGTCAAACTTGATACCTGGTTTCTGCTACAATAGAATAATATCACAAATGCATTAGAGTAAGCTGTTAAAAGGATGTGGCAACAGTCTAGAAATGGTCTATAAGAAAATAACTTTTAACTGCTAACCAGTTTTCTTAATTATCTAGATTCAACCACTCCGACACACACACACACACATTATTTTTAGTGGGAAAATGATTCCATTGGAATTTTTTGTGATGTCTATTGCTTGACTCTCTTCACATGAACTAACTTGAAAGCTTTTGTTGCAAAAGTGAAAAATGAGCAATTAAGCGCTTACTTAACAAGTAGTAAGTTTAGTCATTTGAGAAAGATGTATGTAGCACACTTGAAACTTGTAAGCAATTTGCTGTACTATATTCATATTTTTTTAAACCAGATGCAGAAAGGCAAGCATTAATCATTTTTTTCGCTTCCTTTGCTTTCTTCCAATGGAATGACATTTTATTTTATTTTTTAAAAATCATATGTAGACGTGAATGATACCTATGTTGATCAGGCATATGTAAAAAACCAAAAAGAAGGAACTCAGTTTAGCCATACTAGCTTCTGAAATGTTGGCAATCATATCTATACATTTTTTTAAAATATCATTTGTAATCACTGATTTAGACAAATATTCAGTCAACTGACATCCAAGTGTGCCCCTTCCTTCCCTAATGTCCAATCACAATGCACAATCATCAAAATTCAACCTAAATTCATCATTCCACTGCATTGCAAATTTCTCCAAACACATTCAGGTACGAGCCATGGTGTTCTTGCACTGCCGTTACCCTGTTATTGGTAATTCTTTACACATACCTGAGACTTATGATGGGAAATACTTTCAACATCTATCTGGCCTTTGTATTTCTCACAATAATAATCGGAGGATACTGTCATACTTATGCCTACCCTCTCTTTCATAACTTCAAACCCATTTGGGAAGAGATGTAGGGTTGTCACTCCTGACATGGGTCTTAGAGGTGAAGGGCTGAAGGTAATCTCGGCTTTCACGACAAACTTGAAAGGTGGCTAGGAAAGAATCCCAATTTCTTAACCTGTGACCTAAGTCCGTTGTGAAGTTAAAATCGGCGAGTGATTTTGATGACTCAGCAGTAAATCAGAACTAAAATGTGTGCGCTTATCTGAACTGTTGCAGAATCGAGTTTGATCTCTTACACTGAAGTGTAAGATTGTACTGCCTCTCGGTGCCTGTTCCTCCCACCCCCATACTATCCTTTTTTTTTTTTTTTTGAGTTCAATCTTTGGCTTTCTTTTGATTTGAAGAAGTGAATAGCAGAATACAAAATGAATGTCAGTTGCTAAATTAAAACAACACAGGGGGCCCGGCTGCGTGGACTAGTGGCTAAAGTCCTCAACTTAAACACGCTCCGGGATCCCATATGGGCGCCGGTTCTATCCCCGGCAGCCCCGCTTCCCTTCCAGCTCCCTGCTTGTGGCCCAGGAAAGCAGTCAAGGACGGCCCAAAGCTTTGGGACCCTGCACCCGCGTGGGAGACCCGGAAGAGGCTCCTGGCTTTGGACTGGCATAGCATCGGCCATTGCGCTCACTTGAGGAGTAAATCATCGGACGGAAGATCTTCCTCTCTGTCTCTCCTCTTTGTATATCCGCCTTTCCAATAAAAAATAAAAATAAATCTTTAAAAAAAATGTTAAGGTATTAGGAGATCTGATCTAACCTGGAATTGTCCTGGTTAAACCCCAGCCATTAAGGACAATTGGGAAGTAAATGAGAGGGAGAACAGAGGATTTTCTCAGCGAGTTTGTGTGTGTGTGTGTGTGTGTGTGTGTGTGTGTGTGTGTGTGTGTAACTTTGCCTTTTATTAAATAAATAAGTCTTTAAAAACATAGATATGTACACACAAGATTTGAAGAAGTTAGAAACTGAAAGCGCTAACAAATCACCCAACGTAAAAACAAACATTCATTGACACGAATTTTAATCTTTCCAGAAGTTTTACCATAGAAGCTAAAAAGCTATGTACTTTGAGTATGGTTTCAATATTTGGTTTGTTAATAAATGACTCCAAGTATAAGTGATATATTCCACGTTCTGTTTACCACGACTGTCATGTGTTTCTTATTTTAATAATATATTCTGACATTATTACCGCTGAGCCATTGGATTTATTTATTTTAATACAAAGGGTGAATTCAATATTGAAGATGTCTTATGAGTTTCTTGCTAAAGGTGTTTCCAGTCTACACTTAACTCTGGCTCATGCGTGCACCAATGGATATAGTGGCTTGGCTCAGCCTGGCTCTTCCCCCACCCGGCTCACATGCAGAACCATGGGTGCTGCAGTCTTGCCCACGTGAGTCTCCCACCTGAGTCTGCCTACCAGCATGAGCAGTGGCCCAACAGGGGCTGTTACTGCTCCATTACAAGCTTGCCCTTCCCCACCACAGATCTTAACGTTCGGCTCCCACGTGCCTAAGTTCCCATCTTCTAGTACCCCCCATTATTTGCTCTCCTTTGTGCCTTAGCCACGTTCTGTAAGAAGCAAAGCAGCCGGGCCCGGCGCACTGGTGCAGTGGTTAAGGTACTTGCCTTGCACGCCCCGGGATCCCATATGGGCGCCGGTTCTAATCCCGGCAGCCCCGCTTCCCTTCCAGCTCCCTGCTTGTGGCCTGGGAAAGCAGTCGAGGACGGCCCAAAGCTTTGGGACCCTGCACCCACGTGGGAGACCCAGAAGAGGCTCCTGGCTTCGGATTGGCATAGCATCGGCCGTTGCGCTCACTTGGGAGTGAATCATCGGACAGAAGATCTTCCTCTCTGTCTCTCCTCTCTGTATATCCGCCTTTCCAATAAAAAAATAAATAAATAAAAATAAATCTTTAAAAAAAAAAAAAAGAAGCAAAGCAGCCTACTGACTCAAGACTTCCAAGTTGGCTTTCTCCAGCCTAACTTCTCTTTCTTTCAAGGTAAACATGGGTTTGTCCTTCAGCTTCTTCAGATTTCTGCCCAAGTGTCATCTTCTCAGTGAAGGGTTCTCTTCCCTTTAGACTTGAAATAATTGTACCTCCATGGGAAAAGATACGCCATTCAGTTTTCCGTGAACTTGGGAAATCGCTCACTTATTATCCTCTTGGGAAGTTGCGGAACAATGCTGTCACCATGGAATTCGCATTCTACCGCATAGAAACGAATTCAATGAAGGGACTCCAAGGCGGGTGAATAGGGTATGGACACGCTCTATCTTGCTCTGGGCTATGTAAGAAGCAAAGGGAAAAACAACATTTCCAGAGTTACGTTTCACAGAAATTCAGGGACGAGCAATGGGGGGAGAAAGTGAAGCCTCCTTGAGCCAAGAGAAGTCAGCCCATCTTGCGGCATAGCCTGTTGCAGGTTATAAGCTACGATCTTACCACCCAAAGGCCGGAGGAAGTCGCCATTCCCATCTGCTTACAATTTTAGCTGAGAGGGAATTCAGTTTTCACGCACTGACAGCTCAGGGCGCCGTCTGGGATCAGCGTAATGTTGGAAGTGGAGCAGCAACGTCCCGTTGCTTTGCTTTTCGGATCTTCCGCAGCCCAGACAGAGTGTCCTACTTGCCGATGAAAAGCTGTGCGTTCATGTTCTAGTATGCAGTCTCTGTTCAGCCCCTATCGGCATCAAAATCAGAGTCAGGCCAAAATGTGGGACAAAGAACACGTCCCTGAATTCTACAACTGTGGGAGTTGGGGGCCATGTGAGCAGGCAAGTTCACCTACGTCTTTGGAGACTAAAATCAGAAGTGACCATCACACAGGCAGATGTAGATAAGGATTGCTATATTAGGCAACACCAGGACTACTAAAAGGGAATGTAAATTTCTCAGGGCCATTGAACACCACCCCATGGACATAGGAAACAAACTACCTGAATGCCAGCTTTCAAGATTCTTATACTACAGAGCAAACTTTCTGGTGTCCCATGTCGGTGGAGCTAAAATCTTCAATCAGTAAAATAGAAAATATAATTGATAGATTTAACAGAATTTCTGATATTGAGGACAAGAATTTTGAAATAACCCAATGAAACAAAGCAAAGAAAAAGGAATTAAAAAAAATGATAGGGCCCAGCATGGTAGCTTAGTGGCTAAAATCCTAGCCTTGCATGTGCTGGGATCCCATGTGGGCACCAGTTCTAATCCCAGCAGCCCAGCTTCCCATCCAGCTCCCTGCTCGTGGCCTGGGAAAGCAACTGAGCATGACCCAATACCTTGAGACCCTGCACCTGAGCGGGAGACCTGGAAGAAGCTCCTGGCTTCGGATTGACTCAGTTCCAGCCGTTTCAGCCACTTAGGGAGTGGATCAACAGATGGAGGATCTTCCTCTGTCTCTTCTCCTCTCTGTATATTCAACTTTCTAATAAAAATAAACTAAATCTTAAAAAAAATAATGATGATGAAGGCCCGACTTTACACCTGTGTAGGATATCTGGGAGAATTTCCTGGATCCTGGTTCCAGGCTTCAGATCAGCTTAGCTCTGGCCATTAGAGAGTGAACCAGTAAATAAAAGATCTTTCTGTCTCTCCATAATCTTCCTTTCCAATGAAAATTAATCTTTGCAAAAACACAGGATGTCACTAAGCATTCAAATATCATATTATTGGATATTTCCAAAGGGGGATGAAGGAAAAAGACATTGAGGACCTGCTAAATTAAGTGGTAGCTAAAAAATTTCCAGATCTTAAGAGAGACATGGGCATCCTGATATAAGAATCATAAAATACTAGAGACTGACTCGACCAAACATGTCTTCTCTACATCACTATGATCAATTTCTTAAAGTTAGAGCTGAGGAGAGAATAATAAAGAGATTGAAAGTATCAAGTATATATACATGGTTCAATACCCAAATGGCTCAACAGCCATTACTGAGAATATCTGAGGCCAGGGTCCAGCAGCTTCTTCCAAGTCTCGCACATGGGTGCAGGGTCCCGTGGCTTTAGGCCATCCTTGACTGCTTTCTAAGGCCTTTCATCTTTATTTAAAGGCGAAACGTCACAAACCAATGGGCAATATTGCACTCAATGAGGGAAAGCTGGAAGCATTCACACTCATGTCTGGAACAGGAGAAGGAGACCCACATTGACCATTCTTAATCAATAGAGCACTAGAACTTGTAGCAACAGCAATTAGAGAGGAGAAAAATAAAGGTCGCCATAAATGGGAAAGGAAGTCAAATCCATTTAACCACAGAAGCGAAAGATGTCTATAATGAAAATTAGCAGGCACTGATGGAACACATCATAAAGGACACACCAAAATTGGAAGATGTAACTTGTTCATGGATGGGAAGAACCAATATCAGTAACAGGTCTATATTGTAGAAAATATCTAGACTCAACACAGTTCTTATCACAATACCAAGTAATATTCTTTACAAATTCATATGGAGTTACAAAAGACCCAGATAAACCACAGCAGTCCTTAACAAACAAAATCAAGTTGTAGTCATCACAATATGTGCCTTTAAAGCATATTAAAAAATCTACTGTAATACCATGATAGTTGGCATAAACCTGATGTATAGATCACAGAAGAGAAAGGAGAGTCAAAAATTCAGCCACATACATGCAGTCAACTGATTTTTGACAAAAGTGCTCGGACCATACAGTGGAATAAAAATATTCTCTTCAGTGAGTGGTGCTGGCAAAACTTGAAGCATATATGTCAAAAGAATGAAATACACCCACACCACTCACAAAATACAACTCCAGATGGATCAGAGTCCTAACTTTAAGACCTGCAACTATGAAGATGCTGGAAGAAATGTTAAGGAAACATTCCAAAACATCTGGGCCTGGCACAATATCATAGCGGTTAAACTCATCTCCTTGAACTGTGCCAGTATTCCATATGGGCACCGGTTCTAATCCCAGCAGCCCTGCTTCCCAACCAGTTCCCTGCTTGTGGCCTAGGAAAGCAATCGAGGACAGCCCAAAGCCTTGGGACCCTGCACCCGCGTGGGAGAATCAAAAGAAGCTCCCAGCTCATGGCTTCGGATTGGCTCAGCTCTGGCCATTGTGGCCACTTGGGGAGTGAATCAGTGCACAGAGGATCTTCATCTCTGTCTCTCCTCCTCTCTGTGTATCTGCCTTACCAATGAAAGTAAATATCTTTTAAAAAAATCTATGTAAGGGGCCCGGCACGATGGCACAGTGGTTAAGATCCTCACCTTGCATGCCCAGGATCCCATATGGGCACCGGTTCTAATCCCGACAGCCCCGCTTCCCTTCCAGCTCCCTGCCTGTGGCCCGGGAAAGCAGTCGAGGACGGCCCAAAGCTTTGGGACGCTGCACCCACGTGGGCGTCCCGGAAGAGGCTCCTGGCTTCAGATCGGCATAGCATCCGCCCGTTGCGCTCACTTGGGGAGTGAATCATCGGACGGAAGATCTTCCTCTCTCTCTCTCTCCTCCTCTCTGTATATCTGCCTTTCCAATAAAAAGAAAATAAATCTTAAAAAAAATCTACATAAGGCATTAATTCATGAATAAGAAGGACCTCCAAAGCGGAGGCAACAAAAGCAGAACTAAATAAATGAGACTATAACAAACTAAGAAGCTTTTTCACAGCAAAGAAGAAAAATTATAAATCAAGAAGTTGAAGAAAACTTCAACACTAAGAAAGACATCTGTGACAGCCTGACAGTGAATCAGTTAAAAAAAAAAAAAGAAACTTAATTACAACAGCAAAAGAACTACCAATCCAGCTGATACATAGGACAGGATTTTAACAAACAATTCTGAAAATGAGAAATGCAAAGACCAAAAAATATGTGAAAAAAATGTTCTACATTACTAGCCAGCAGTGAAATGCAAGTCTGAAACACAAGGAGATTCCGCCTTATCGCTGTCAGAATGGTTAAAATCCAAAATATGAAAGTAGTAAATCTGGTACAATCATTGTGGGTAATAGCGCATCAATTAAAAAACAACAATAAGAAACACTAAAAAGGTTTTCCATATAACCCAACAATCTCACCGTAAGCACAATGAATTAAATACTTACATCACTGTATTTCTAGCCTCACTATGCACAATAGGCAAAATTTGGGACTAAGGGGTCCATCATCAGATAGAATAAATATAATGTGATATATATTTATACAATGCAAAATTAGCTTCATAAAAAACTATCAAATTGCACCATTGGCAGCTAAAATGGATTCGACTGAAGGATAATATATTGATTGAAATAAGCCAGAAAAAAGAATATCACATGTTCTTCCTTAAATGTGGGAGTTAAAATTTTAAAAAAACAAACAAGCAAACAAAAAATAAGAAAATAAAGTCTGAGTATTTCAGTATTGTTGCAAATAATTTTCTAAACTTTTTAAATAGCTTTGTCAAAGCAATGATTGAAAATGGCATAATTTCACAGTTCTGATGATCTGGGATTACCTTACTGTATCTGAATGAAAGATCATTTCTGTGTTTAGTAATTTATTGGCTGCATTCTTATCAAACGAAGGCCTTTTTGATTTTTACTTATAAAACTTTCAATTTGGTGCAGTGGTAAGTATTACAATGTGATGCAAATCTGAAATACGTTATCTCAAATGTTAATGAAAAAAGCAAGAGTGGGGAGGGGGATGGGCAAGAGTGAGAAATTTTCTTAGAACTGTGAAAAATAAAAATATAAAAAATATAAAAAAGAAATAAATGAATGTCAGGGGAGGTGAGAAGAGAAAGGAGAAAGATGATAAGAAAAATTAAAAGGAATGTGCCGAGCGTGGAAGAGTGAATGCAATTTTACACAAAAATAAATTTTGGAGCCACAGTCGCTTGTATTGGCATGCAGTATGAGCATAATGAGAAAGTCATAAAATATAAAAATAAGCATACTGTATAGTTCTCCTTTTATCTGTCATCTCTCCAATATCATTGTATGTTAATGCGTGTCTACGCATTGGACTAATTGCATAATCCAAATGATCAGATTAAATTTCACCTCATAAGTTCACTCAGCCATATGAAAATACATTCTACTTGATTTAATTATGAGCAAGTGGTAGTGCATACTGGAATTTCTAAAACTCTCAGAATTTTTAAATAATTACAGACATGTAGGTAAGATGTAAAGATAAGCAGAATTGTAAAATTTTCATTCATCTTCCGCCGCTGCTAAACATTATTTTTTTTTCACGGACACCAAGAAAACAGCATTGCAATGCTACTGCGGAATAAGTTCAGATTTGATTCTAATTTTATTTTCCATTAATGTCCATCTTCTGGTAGAGCATCCAGGTCTCATGCCAGATTTCGTTTTCACATGTCCTTAATTTATTGAAATCTGCAACACATCAGCATTTCTTGTCTTTTGTGACCTTGTCAGCTTTGGAGGAATATTAATTCAATATTTCGTGGGAGGGCAATTTGGATGGATCTCATGTTTTCTTGTGATTAAGCTAAAGCTGTAGGGAAACATATTTGCATAGGCAGATATGAAAACACTGTTGCCTGGGTTCCAATACCTGGGATACAGGCATGAAGACTGCCTAGATTAAGACAATTGTCCAAATGGGCATAGCACATGCACGGGCTGCGGGCACTGTTGTTCAGACACACGTGTCCATGACCAGTGCAGGTACTATAGGAGGGATTCGGAGAGAAGCAACCCCATGGTTGCAGCTGCAGGAGAGGTGGAAAGAGACAAAGCCGCTGACTTGCCCGCAGTGTCGCTGGGCCATGGGTTATGAGTGGGATGAGACAGAGTTAAGTACACACAGCCAAGGGTGCAGCCTGTGACTCCACAACCTCTCTGGCAGCTGCGTCAATCCCTGTCCCAATGTACATAGCACCAGGAGAGCAGCAGCCACACAGTGTGCCCAGTGCCTTAGTAGAAGGCCCAGAAAGCATGGCAGGATTTTTCCACCAGGTTGCAATAAGCAAATGTGGTTGATCACCCCCTGGATTTCTGTCTAGGCACACAGCACAGCATGTCCCCAGGGTAACCCCCTGACAGAAGACTTGGCTAGCCAAGACTCCAACCTGGCCTGTTCCCCGGGCATGCAGTGAGAGTGGTGGGCCACGCTCCAGGCTCTTCTTTCTGTCATCGGATGAGCTGTGCTAGGTCTCCCCTGATAAACATCTCTAATCCTGCACAAGCTCTAAATGGATCAAGTACCTAAACCTACATCCAGAAACAATTCAAGAAAAACATAGGAAACACTCTCCGAGTTATAGGACTGGAGAAAAACTTCTCAGAAAAGACGCCAAAAGCACAGGCAGTCAAAGTCAGGATGGACAAATGGGACAGCATCAAACTAAAAAGCTTCTGCGCAGCAAAGGAAACAATTAACAAAGTGAAGAAGCAACCAACAGAATGGGAGAAAATCCTTGCACACTACACAAGTGATAGGGGACTAATATCCAGGATTTACAAAGAGCTTCAGGAACCCAGTTAAAAAAAAAAAAAGTGAAAAATGGGCAATGGAAATGAACAGACATTTTTCAAAAGAACAGATTCAAATGGCTAACAGGCATTTGCTTAGAGAATTGCAAATGAGTCTCCCACATGACTCAGCCATCCCGTTCCAAGGAACATACCCAAAAGAAATTAAAATTACATATGAGAAGGGAATCCGTAGTCCTATATTTACAGGAACACAATCTATAATGGCAAAGACATAGAAACAACCCAGACGCCCCAGTCATTCATGCCTAATTATCTGCCCGATAGTTTCATGGAAGAGGTGTATTTGAGAAGGCTCGAGAGACCTGGGCAGGATGTGGATACACAGGAGTTGGAATGAAAATGTAAGTACTGGAGAACTGGCAAAGAGAAATAACGTGAGACGTGTCTCAAAAGTGGTGGGACGGGGGAGGCTGATTTGAGGAAGAGGGGGAAACACATCAGAAAAATGTCTTTCCTGACAGGTTGTGGAATATACTCACACGAGTCTAATAACCTAACACCCTTCAGAAAATGAAGCCATCTCGATGACTCACTTCTAATGCGGCAGAGTAACTCCCTAAACTAACCCCAGACATTGCTATAGAGTCTCCGAATCTGGGTCCACTTGTCCAACGCACCTGTGTGAGCAAGGAACTGGGGGAAGTTATTATTTATTCTCTGCATCCCCGAGGGCTAGAGGCCAAGATTCTTTTCGACTGAAATCAAGGCAGCAAGGTACACGTTCGCTTCAACTGTCAGGTCTCAAATCAGTAATAAAAATTTTGAGTGCTGACTGGATGCTTCTATTTGGTATAAAGCCCGTGTCCTCTCTTGAGCGGAGGTAGCACTGAGAGAGTGGTCCAGGCAAAATGTTTGCAGGACAAAACAAATGTGTGGCATTAAATGAGGGAGAAAAGTGGAGCAAAACGAAAGGAGATGATTGCTCTACCACTGCAATAAATAATCGCTGAGGGTTATTAATGAAATATTGCAAAGTAAAGCAATAGCACATACTGTTACTGTGCTGAGGACAAAACACATCTCTGGACCACAGAAGTGCACCGGAAAGGATTGTTCAGTGGTTTACTCAGCACAGCCAGCACTGGTTCCAGGCTCAGATAAGAATTTCCACCACAATCCAAAACATTCTATAGGACCACATTCTTTAGGCCAATACCATAAAGCGGAAAAATGTGTATCATGGTATTCTTTCTTGATGAGAGTTGGGGGTTGTGCAGGAATCAAAAGTGTGATGAGGGAGCCAGCTTTGTGGTACAGTGTTAAGCCATTGTCTACAATGCCAACATTCTATATGAGTCCCAGTTAAAGTCCCAGTTAATGCACTTTGGAATCCCAAATGTGCCTGGAAAAACAGCAAATGATGGGGTCAGTAGTGAGGCACCTGCAAACCAAGCTTGAGATGAGCATGGAGTTCTAGTCTGCTGGCTTTAAACCATCACAGTCCTGGCTCTTTATTTTATGTGTCATTTGGTTGCTCATTATTTGTTTATTTTAGTGTTTTCAGAAGTGAATCAATGGCTGGAAGGCTGAAAGATTCTCTTGTTGTCTTTCTCTACCCATCTCCCCTTTCTGTTCTTCTGTCTATCCCATCCTCTCTCTCTCTCAATCTGTAAATAAATCGAATCTTAAAGAAAATAAGCAGTGATTCTCTTTCAGTACATTTCCTCCTGTAGCCCATGGGTGTTCAAGCTGATTTCTGGAGAAATCTCATCTTAGATTCATTATAATGTACAAACTCTGGTTTATATTATAGTCCTCTTCATGCCAGAAATCTGCTTGAAATTCATCTTTTTTTTTATCAGAAAATGTTTCAGCACAGAACCAACTTGAAGTTTATGTTTCTCTTGAGTATTGGTTTGAAAATAGCTCACTGCATTGTCAACTCTGATGGCTCTATTTCTTTGACGCATGCTTCATTCAACTTCTTTGTTCTTTTCATCAAGGGGATTTGTTTAAATATCCTTGCTTGTTGTTCTGGATGCTTTAAAGCATCAGCTTTCTCAGTGGAATAGAAATCTCATCGCAATCAAATAGCTTTTGTAACATAGTACAATTCTAGCATCAGAACAATGTAGGTGTTTGACAAAAGGTTGCTGAATGGTGAAGGACCAGAACAGTGAACATCAGTAACAGGAATGGAGCCAACTGGTGAGCCTTCAGGTAAGTTAGGCTTCTGCTTCCAGATGGTTCATCTTTTCTTGGGCATATTTGAGAATGGAGTGAAGTGCATGGGCTACCTAGAAGCAAATCACATTGTTCGCTTCAGAAAAAGCCATTCTTCTATGGAAAAGTCTTCTTTGAGCCTTTCATTCTATAAAATACAACTGTTTGCTAAGAATTGTAAGAAAATTAATATCATTCAATGGATACAATGTTTTTTTTCTTTGAAGAGTCCAAATTTTCCATCAGTGACTGGTATATCTTTGGCCTCATTTTTCTTTGAACACTCCAAATTTTCAATCAGTGGCTGGTATGTCTTCGGCCTCATGAGATGGATAATAATACAATGTGTGAGAAATTAAACTTCTCTAGAGGCAAGTTGAGGTGATTCAAGTATTATGACGTCAATTGACCCACTGATTTACCTTTGTAGCGTAATTATTTGTAAAGTGGATCTATACGACTAGCTATGCTATGGTATGGCTGCACATTTTCAAGTTTTAGGTTACTGCAGTGAAACCCATCAGAAAACACAAAGTATTAAAGTTACAGGCAAGTTATGGACAATCTAGTGACAGCTGACACTGATCTTGCCATATGCACAGTCAGCTGAGTGCGTGAAGACATGAGAGGCCTCAGGCAGACCTGCAAAATGCTCCTTCCATTCTTACTGTACTCATCAATAATTAACCCAGAAAATCTGGAGTTTGGTTGGAATAAAATGAAACAATCCCCAAATGACATGGATACAATTTTTGCTCTAGGATTGAAAGTATGGCTATTTCTAAATGTAAATATAGACACGAAAATGAATAATGATAAAGATAATTAGTTACTGTATTCCATCATAAAATTCAAATAATCAAGCTTCTTGTTACAATTTTTAATCAAATTTCCTTTAAATTTGTACTTATTTATTTAAAATAGAGCAAAAAAATGAGAAAACAGAGAGACGTCATCCACCTTTTTTCTTTATTAGTGACTCGTTTATTTTTGTTTGAAGAGCAGAATTATAGAAGAGATACTTAAAGGGATATTCCATTCACTGGTCCAATTCCCAAATGAGCAAAATGGCCATGGCTGAATCAACCTGATGCCAGGAGCCAGGAGTTTATTCCAGGTCTCCCATGTTCAGTGAAGGGAAAAAAGGATTGGATCAGAAACAAGTCTGACTGGATCTTAAGCTTTAACTTAGATAAGAAGAGCGAACATTCCTAGCAAGTTGAGGCAAACAGAAATCCTTAGCAGAGCTGAGTATGGCATATTTTGAGATTCACTAAAGTGTCTAGACTTTAACATCTCACCATTTCAAAAAGACAGAGAGGGAGAGAAAGAGAGAGGAGGAAAAGGCAAAATGGAAGTGGAATAAGATACATCCAGATAATGAGAATTTCTGGTGTAAATCAATCCTGCATGCATGCAATCTTGTATTAAGAAAGATATTAATAAAAATGCTTAACAGGAACCACGTCATCCAAACAATAGATATTTCTCTCTTCACTTATAAATTGGTCAAGGAAGGCGATTTTGGTAGGGGAATCCACACATGCATTTACCTTGTTTATGCATCACTCCCAGTGTGTCTTCAACTGATGGCACATCTTGGGTGACTCAGTTGTTTCCATGACTGTCGCCCTCAAAGACACACACTCCAGAGTTCCTTTGTGCCAGATTTGGAAGCAGCTCATTATCATTAGGTAGAGCCTGCTTACAAGACCTAACGTAAAGATAATGGTCAAACCACAATTTGGATGTAAACCAATAGGTAGATGAACAAAGTACTGATTGTTTTTCAGGCATGGCTTCTCTGTGTATTAAAAAAAAAAAAAAGCAAGCCTTTTGAGGAGAATCAAGATGGCAGAATAGGTTAGGCAGTGTGCATCTCTACTTTTAAATAAAAGACGGACTTCCAATGAAGCTGTTAACTGTATCTTGACAATAGGGTGCTGGCATATGTCCACAATGATGGACATATGCCTGCATATGCAGAACTATACTGTAGTTACAACATAGGGGAATTCAGTGAGGGGGGAGGGAATTGTGCAGGTGATAAGAGAAATGCCACAAGCTATGGAACTGTAGCGTAAAATAATAATAATAATAATAATAATAATAATAATAATAACAGATGAAAAGAAAAAAAGCCTTTTAGCTTCATATTCAAATTTCTCAGTAAAATTTTCTAACCTATCTATATTCTCCCTTCAATCTTTTAGAATGCAATGGTTAGATGGCTTCTGGTTTAATTTTCTATTTCAGTTTTAGCTTTGTAATAGATCTCCCCGGATCTATTACAAATTTGACAAAATGCAGCGAGCAGAAACTTGTATCGTATCTCAGATATCCTCACACTGTTATTTGAAAAGGGTCTCCCATCTTTTGCTTCAAAAGTGATTTTTCATGAAGACAACTGTGTTATGCTTTTCGCTAGAACTTTGAAGAAAATTATACACTCGTGTTCTTGTACTCTCTCCTTGTTTCTGGTGTTGTAGTTCTGACATTAAAATCCATAATCCTTTTGAAGTAGTGGTTCACAACCACTACTTAAGTAGGGGGTATAATACAGTTACCTGGGGAGCTATGAAAATTACTAACACTCGTCCTTTCCTCAAGATTCAGATTTACGTTTTCTGAGATGAGGCTCACATCTGAACATTCTTCAGAATATGTACAAATAAATGTAGTCCCCAGATGTTTAGCCATTCCTATAATAGAAATATACGTTTTTTCCTTTTACAATCTCACTTTACTGATTTTCATGAAACTTCGGCCCATTTCCCTGTGTTTACATACATATAACTGCAAGATTAAAATTCCCCAGTTTTGTCAGGTAGCATGGGATTAATTCATTGGAAAATTATAGGAGGTTCTGAAAACAGAGCAAAGCTTGGACTTCAGCACATGTGACAATAACGACTGGAACAGAGAGGTCGGATAACCTCTGCCCCCCAGTTTCTTTGTGTGACACAAAATCCACGACGCCTATATCTTCCCTGTGTATAGCTTGACTTTATGCTTCCGTAGCCACGACGTCTTCACTCCACACCCCTCCCAGCTCTCCAAAATGCATACTTCTATTGATGTTCGCTAGAGGACCACTCAATAGGATGGATGCACGCATGTAGCATGATACATGAAACTGGTTTGCACAATTTTGGTGCATCATCATCTATAAAGTGGAAAGCCAGGAAATTCTGCCAAGTCACACATCACTCCCCACACATAACTTTAGCAAAAAATAAAGCAGGGATTCGGTGCCATTCAGGGATGCAGAAACAAAACCGGACTCAACACAGAAGTGTGGCAGTCCGAAAGAATAATTGGATACAGGAATTTGTGATGTTTAGACACTAGTATTGTAACGATTTTCCTTTTTTTTTTATTTTTATTTTATTTTTTTAAAAGATTTATTTTTATTATTTTTTTATTGGAAAGGCGGATATACAGAGAGGAGAGACAGAGAGGAAGATCTTCCGTCCGATGATTCACTCCCCAAGTGAGTGCAACGGGTCGATACTATGCCAATCGGAAGCCAGGAGCCTCCTCCTGGTCTCCCACGCGGGTGCAGGTTCCCAAAGCTTTGGGCCGTCCTCGACTGCTTTCCCAGGCCACAGGCAGGGAGCTGGATGGGAAGCGGGGCTGCCGGGGATTAGAACCGGCGCCCATATGGGATCCCGGGTGTGCAAGGCGAGGACCCTTAACCACTTGTGCCACCGCGCCGGGCCCGTAACGATTTTACTTTTGATTTAAATAGCTACAAAGCAGCAAAACTATGGATTCAATTCACATATTGCCATTCAAAAAACACACACATGTTCCTGTTTCCCAAAGAATAGTCTTATTTCTTTTTTTTTAAAAAAATTTATTTTTGATGATGTTTACACACTTGAATAGGGTGGGAAGGGTTGAGGTTTAGGGGAAAGTGGGGGGAGAGCACTGTTTTCAAATTTTCTTTCTCTTCTTTCTTTATCTAGAGAAGTGGGTAGGCAAGTGCAGAAGCCACACCAATCTCTCAATTGCCCCAGTACCTGGGGCTGGGGAATGGCCACCGGATGTCAACCCAGGGTCCCCTGTATGGAGCATGCTCTAAGGGATCCGTTTAAGTGGTTTTGGTAGTTCTGAAATGTTGTCTATTTCATCGACTTAAGAATGGGGAGATCCTCCCAAGGTCCGTTGCCTGACCCAGTTCACCTTAGAGTCTCTATTTGTCTGGAAATTTGTTGTCAAGCTTAGCTGGGTAGTTACCCAATTTGTTCTGCCCTTCTTCCTCTGCTGTGGTACCAGATGTCCTCTGCAGACCCTGATAGGCTGCCACATCCCCCAAGGGCATCTGGGCATATTGCCCATTGCTCTGCCCTATCCCCTGATGAGGCCCAGTTCTGACACATTCACTCTATGGTCAGCCCATTGATCCTACAATTCTCATGGTTGTAGCTCTGAGTACAATGACTCAATTCTGGGATAATCTCTTGTGTATGCTTGCCATTATGGAGCCTGGCTGAGGCCATCATCCACATCAGACTATGCACACACTGCAATTGCTATGTTGATTCAGTCTCCAGCCCCATTTATTCCACAAGCCAATAGATGCTGCAGTCCAGGCCAACCACACCACCACCCACTCAGCCCTCATGTACACCAGCAGGAACTGAGCCGTATTGGAAGTGATACACAATAACTCTCACCAGGCTCACTGCCCCCCAACCCTGGTTCTTGTGCTTGCAAGTATGTGCAACAAACTGGTCCAGTCTGTCCCACATCCGGTTCAGCTCTCATACATGCCAGTGGGGGTTGAAGTCTTGCTTAACCCAGATGACCCCACTTTCCAGCCCACTCATGCTGGTGGATGTCACTGCTTGTCTAGCCAACCTTCCCCCAGACCTGGTTCTTATGCTCACTGTTGGGAGTGGTAACCCATTAGAGAGGTGCCCACAGTTTCCCTATTGGGAGCACGCTCATTGCTAGATCTTGCATTTTCCAGGTGATTCTGCAGTCTAGCTTGACAGGATTTGCCTAGGATCAGCACTAGCCAGGTGATGCAGCAGAGCCCAACCAGCCTGCACTTACCGTGGCTTATGTATGCACTAGTAGGTACTGTCCATTAGCCTAGCCTGGTTCTTTCCCTAACCCAGTTCACACACAGATCAAGCGTGAAAGCCCTGCCAGGCCTGGTCTGCTCCTAGTCCCAGTTTTCATGCTCATCAGTGGGAATAGTGGGCCAGTAAGGAGCCCATGCTGCCTCCCTACTGGCCTTGCACACTGCACCCCACCCTGGGTCTTACATGTGTAACAGGTGCCGCAGCCCAGTCTGGTACAGCTTGCCTCACTTCAGCACTTGCCGACAGGTGCTGCAGCTTCACCTGGTCCGGCCTGCCCCAAGTTCCAGCTTATGCTGGTGGGAGCTATAGCCTAGCCCAGCCCAATTCTGGCCCTACTGTGAATTAGCTGATGTTGTGCCCATTCTGGTTGGTTCTGTACTTCTGCTGGTTCTCAGATCCGCCAGCGGGTGTTATACATTGGCCCAGTCTGACCAGCCCCCAAATCTAACCTATACAGTACCCTGAGTGGGTATTATAATCTAAACTGGTTTGGGCAGTTCCCAGCCTTGGCTCTTGTGCTTACCTATAGGGTTTTTGTCCTGACATAGGAGTTCCCCCATCTCCTCTATCAAATCTCCTCCCAATGCCAGTTTTCATTTCCACCAGCAGGTCCTTGGCTCAGACTGACTTAGTCTACCTCCTGTCCTGGCAGGAATAGCTGGCCTGCCCAACCAGCCCACACCCATTCTTGTTTTTACTGCCGGGTGCTACAGCCCAGCCACACCTGGACCAAATGTAGACACAGTTCTCACGTGATTCACCAGGGGCTGAGACCTAGCTCAGCCCATCCTACACCCTCCCTGGCTCTCATAAGTACCTGTGAGTGCTTGAGTCTAGCCCAGTCTGGCATACCCTAGACCCAGTCCACATCCAAACTAAGTGACAATACTGTCATGTGCAGCCCAGGTTGCAACCTACATTCTGGTTCTCACGCTCGCCAGTGGGAACCATGATCCGGGGGCGGGGGGAAGGTATCCTGTTAGCTTTACAACCAGGCTTGTTCCCAGCCACAGCTCTCGTGAGTGCCAGTGGTTGCTCTGACCTAGCTCAGCATAGCCCATAGGCCATCCTTTGATTAGGCCTTTGCCATCAGCTGTTGCAGCCTGACCTTGCCCAGTATACCCTTCCCAACTCTCGCTGGTGGGTGGGTGCTGCTGCCTAGCCTTGTCCAGGCTGCCACCATCCATGGCTTTCATTCAGACTGGTAGGTGTGACAGATTAGCATGGCATAACCTGCACTCCAGCCTGGCACCTGCATGTGCCAATGAACTACGATGATTGGCTTGGCCTTGCCCAATTTTCTCCCCTCCAGAAACAACCCATACACTTGCTGACAGGGGAAGCTACCTTGACTGTCCTGACCAAAACTCAGGACTGAATCACATGCTCACCAGTAGGAGCTATGGCTCGCCAATGTAGTTCCCCAAGTTCACTCACCAGGCCCATTCTCATATGTGCCAGTGACTGCTGGGCCGCCAGTTGGTGTGTTCTGTCCTCTCTATTCCGGCCTTTGTATGAGCTGGTGGTTGTTTCTGTCTGGCCCACCCCATTCCCTATTCCTGAGTGTGTCTTTCGTTGCTGCTGCCTGGACCATCCTAGCCTGTTCCCAACCCCAGTACCCAGGAGTATTGGAAGGTTCCATGGCTATGCCTAGCTCAGCCCATCACCATCCCAAGCTCTTAAGCAAACCTGTGAAATTGCAGTTCCACAGGGTTGTAAAATCCCCCCAGAGAATCTTCCCTTGGACCTAGTTCTCTCTCATGCTGTTTGGTGCCATGGTCCAGCCTACATTACCCATCCCCTGTTCTGACTCTCACAGACAGGTACTCTGATCTATCTCTGCTGGGTAAATCCCCGGCCTTAGCTTTAGTGTGGGCCTGTGAGTGGTAGTCAACTATAATCCATGTTAATTAGCCCAGCTGAGGTCTCCCTCAGCTAGTGTACCTGTCCGCCCCTACAAAAATCCTGTGACTTCCCCCCTCCAAACTGCTCTGTCTCAGAGCAAGTGCTACTATGGCCTTGTGGCTGGGAGTCCTTCAGAAGTGACTCCTCACCTGCAACATACTCCCTCAGCAGTCCTTCCTCCCCACATCTCTTTACCTTTATCTTGGTCAATCCATAGTCCCTGCACTTGGAGTCTCATGGATTCCCTGGCCTGATCCCACCAGCATTCTACACCAGTATGCTAATCCAGGGCTCTGTTCCCCTCCCCACCCCACCTGGGGTCAAGCACATGGGGGAAAATCTCCAGGCTAACTCCACCTGCCTGGATGTGATGCCCCAGGTCACTCCACACCCCTACTGGTGTCATCCCCAGCCCCCTCAAAACATACTCTTATTTCTAAAGTTAACTTACTAACTTGAATAATTAATGTTCTCTAAGTTAAAACTGTATAAATTACCACTATCTTTTAAATCTACAAAATAAATATTGTAAATCGACAAATAAGCTAAAACAGGTGGTATGCAAAAATTTGAAAATATCACAAATTCTAGTGAAGATGTGGGGAAAAGGAATGATAACTTATTTTGGGTCTTCTAATTGATACAACTATTATGAAAAATAGTATGAAGGTTCATCAAAAACTAAAAATGGATCTACAATATGATCCAAATATTTTGTTTCTTTGTATGTTCTATGTATGTGTGTATGTACAAAAGAATTGAAATTAGCACTTGAGACACATGCGCTGTCATATTTACAGCAGCCCAATTCATAATAGCAAAGACATGCAATCTAGATGCTCATCAGCTGAGAGATGGATATAGATAAATAATTACATATGTATATATATACACACACACACTTATGTGTGATGGAATATTACTCAGCCATAAAAAGAACGGAATCCTATATATATGTTACTATATGTAACACTATAAACATATATACACATACATGATGGAATATTAATCAGCCACAAAGAGAATGGAATCCTGAGCTCTGCAAAACACTGGATTAAACTGGATATCATTTTGCTAAATGAAATACACCATCCATAAAAATAACAAGTTTACTATTATATGTGGATGGTTATATCTGAAGAAAAGTTAAAATAGCATGAATATCATATCATTTGGTATATAGTTACAAGCCCTGTTTTCACTGAATCAAATCACAAACATTAAAATATGCCCTTTCCTGACTTTATCAGCATTGTTGTGAATTCCTTAGCTAGTGATATCAATATCTTTATTTTCAAGAAAAAATAGGATTTGTGTGCGTGGATTATGTATCTAGAAAGGAAACGGATATTATTCTTTGTTAGCTATTAAAAGACTAATTTTAAAATGCTGCAAAGAGCACAAAGAAAAAAAGTACACACCTAATATATATATCAGATAATATTAATAAATGTTTAAACTAAAATATATTCATATAATATAAAATATATTTATATAATATATAATGCATGCCATATATCATATTCTGTATATTTTATAACATATTACATAATGTATATCATGTGTTATGTATGACATATATTGTATAATGCACATTGTATGATATATAAATAATTAATATTAGTGTATATTAATACACATGAATAAAATATTATGTATCATGTATTACATATTATATTTTATATTATATCCTATATTATATATTATATTATGCATTATATTATATATTACATATATTAGGATACATTTCAATATATTATATTTAATAATAATATTTCATATATCATAGTATAACATATAATATATTATAAATTATATGACATATATGAAATAATGTTAATACATTTGTATTATATCATGTATCATATTGCATGTTATCTCTATATTAATAATATATAAAATTATATTATGTATCATCTAATATATAATAATATAGTATAATATAAAGTAAAAAGATATATTTATAAAATAATATAAACATTTATGAAATGATATAAATATTAGTTGATAAATGTTTCAACTACAATATAATTTGAAATGTTTTAGCCATGCTATATATAATCATTATTGTAAATCAATATTCTTGATTTTCACATGGTACATGTGGTATAATATTTTTCTTAAAGATTTATTTATTTTTATTGGAAAGACAGATGTACAGAAAGGAGGAGAGACAGAAAGGAAGATCTTCCTTCCAATGATTCACTCCCCAAGTGACTGCAATGGCTAGTGCTGTGTTGATCCGAAGCCAGGAGCCAGGGACTTCTTTCTGGGTCTCCCACGTGGGTGCAGGGTCCCAAAGCTTTGGGCCATCCTCGACTGCTTTCCCAGGCCACAGGCAGGGAGCTGGATGGGAAGTAGAGCTGCCGGGATTAGAACCGGCGCCTATGTGGGATCCTGGCATGTTCAAGGCAAAGACCTTAACAGTTACGCTACCACGCCAGGTCCCATGTGGTATAATATTGAGCATGCAAATTGAAAAATGCAAAACAACTGCCTATCCATTGCAGTAAATGTTATGCAGCTTGTTACTATGTCTATGGTGAATTAATCAGTATATTTTCTCCATCATTGTCAGCTTCCAATCATGGAAAAGCAGACAGGAGCATAGACATGAAAACATGAAAATGTTAGAGGCATGAAAGAAAAGAAGGCAGAAACCTATCTTGTAATTTAAAAGTGTGGTCATTTCACTGTACAAGTTTTTTTAGTATGGATCAAACTATGCAAAAGAAATATTCACCTTTGAAGTTAAGTTCTGTGTTTGAATTAAAGTAAACATATTTCTCTGACCAGCAAGTCAGTATTCTGTGTGTTAAGAATTGCTATTTGCAATCACTTGGCTAGTTGCTCCAAGAAAAGTAGATATATTTGTTCTTATTTCTAAGAAATGGCTGTCTACTACAAAGGGCAAGGAAGAGAGATTCAAGGACCATTACAAAGTAAGAAAACGGCTGACTTCACTGCTTAGTATTATATACATCCTGTGTCTACAGAAACATATTTTAATTACAACTTACTTTCTCTTGTATTTAAACCAGTGATTTAATTTGCAATAATTTACAGATGTCAGAATTAAAAGAAGAATGTGTCAAATTCTCAAAAACATCGCTCAGTCCACCATCCACAAGAGCTTACACTTGTACTAATGGTTACGGTGAACATGCATGAGCTGTGTAATGGGGTGGACCAGACAGAGCATGACAATGGAACTCACCAGCATTCAAAGATTCTGGAGGTGGGAAAAGTACTGGCTGGTCTATGCTGCAGCAACTGCAGGCAAGTGGGGGCAGGTTGGGCAGAGATATCCAGCTCACGCAAAGACTAAAACTGCAGGGTGGAGGTGGGCGGCAGACCATGCTTGGTATGTGTGAGATATGAGTCTGGGAATGGGCTTGATGGGGGAACTTGAGACCTCCACTGGTGAGCTGTAGCTGCTGCTGGTTGAGAATGTGACTTAGGCCTCCATGTTGGTCAGGCTGGGCAGGGTTGGTTCACTTGTCAGCAAGTATATGGGTTGGCTCTGCAGGGGTTGACTGGGCAGAGCCAGGCCAAACTGGATACAATGGCATGTGTAGAAACCAGGAAGGCGTGTGGACCATGCCATGCGAGGTAGTCTATCACATCTACTAGTTTGCATGAAAGCCAGGGATTGGGACAGGCTGGACAGGGTTAGACTGCAGCACCAACCAGTGAGAGTCGGGACTAGAGGTGGGCCACGCCAGGCCAGGCTGCAGCATCTGCTGGCAAAGGCCATGCTGGGTGATGCGTTATGCCTAGCTGGGTTGGAGCAACCAGTGACATGCACAAGGTCTATGTCTAGGAGCTGGCCTGGTAGGGGAGTTAAGGGAACATGCCAACTGGCTTGTGGTTCCCTTTGGTGAGTGAGAGCCAGGACTGAGGCTGGGAACTTGGCTGGCTATGATTGCAGCCTCTCTTGGTATGGACTCAGACTATATCTGGAGTGTGCCAGACTGGGCTAGACCCCAGCACCCTCTAATGTTTGCAGGAGTCAGGGTGGGTGTAGGACAGACTGGGCTAGTTCTCAGCACACTAGGAACCATACATGAGATGCGTTTGGGGGTGGTTTAGACAGGGCATAGCTTTGGCACCCAAAGGTAAAAGCCAGAATGGGTGCGGATTGGTTGGGCAAGGCTGATGCTCCTGCCAGACAAGATGTGGCCAAGTCAGGCTGGGCCAAGGCGTATGAGATCTGTGTCTGGTAGAGAAGCTTGGGTACTCCTCAGCCAGGGTGCAGTTCCTGCAGGTGAGCATTAAGAGCCGAGGTTGAGAAGAGCCCACACAGTACCTGCCAGCATGGTATAAATGTGGGTCAGGTCTTGGGGCTGGCTAGATTGGGCTAGATCATAATACTCCCTGGCACATGTGAGAACCACAATGATATACAGGACAGGCTTGGTTGGACCACAACACCAGCCAGTTGACATTAGGGCTCGGACTTAGGGAAGTGCAGGCTGAACTAGGCTACAGCATCCACCAACATGAGCTGGAACTGGTGTTGGCAGGCCAGGATGACCCAAGCTACAGCACTTGCTGGTAAATGTTGAGGTAGGGTGAGTTTTGCCAGGCTGGACCCCACCATCCACCAGCTCATATAATACCTGGAGGGTGGGGCAAGCCTGGTAGTAGGGTTTCAAGGACTCCCCTGTTGGATTATTGCTCCTGCTGGTAAGTATAAGATCTAGGCCTGTGGGTAGACCAGGCTAGGCAGGGTTACAACACCCACTGGCCTGCATGTGAGCCGGGTTAACTGGTGTATACATGAAATAGAACAGGTTGGTATAGCTTATTAACAGATGCAGCTAGCAGGTGCTGGGACTACGGCCAAATTCCGTCAGTCTAGATCACAGAACCACCTGGAAACTGCAAGATCCAGGGCTGGCAGTAAGATATTTAGAAAAGTGTGGGCATCCCTCTGATGCGTTGCAGCTCCCACTGGTGAGCATGAGAACCAGGGCTGAGGGCAGACCTGGCTGGGCAGGAAGTGGCACCCTCCATCATGAGTGTAGGTTAGATAGTGGGGTTGGTCAGGCTGAGTTAGGCTCCAACACCCATTGATGAGTATGATAGCCAATCACGATTCAGGACAATTGGACCAGTTTGCTGCACATACCAGTATGTGCAAGAACTGGGGCCAGGGACAGGCCTGGTGGGTTGGGACTCACTCCCGCTGCAGTACCTGTTGGTGTGCATGAGGGCGTGGTGGGCAGGAATGAGTTGAGCCTCAGCATCCCCTGGTTTGCGTATGAGATGGGCCTGAGGACAGAACTGACTGGGGCTCTGTAACCACTAGTATGTGTGTAAGCTCATGGTAGGTGATGGACTGAGCCAGAGCCCACATTGGCTGGCACACTCTAGTTAGGTCTGGGGTCACCTCCGGCAAATTCTTTGGAGACTGTCCGAATGAATGGACCACTGGACCCAGAACTCCAACCACATGGAAAATCACATGACTTGTGTTCTTACCATGAAGTGCATGTGTCAGAACTAAGTTTCTTTGGTTGCTGAAGCCAGTGCAGAAGACGGCATGTCCAGATGCAGATGGAGGAACATAACAACTAGTTTGTTGAGGACTACAGCATGTGTCTCAACCCATAGAGGGAAGAACAACATGGACACCTCTCCTGGCCAAGCTTTGAAGCAAGTATTTGGATTAGTGGAGACTCTAGGGTAGACTATGTTATCCAATGGAACTTGGAAGGATTTCCTCTTCCCTGCATCAATGAAATCAACAGCATTTCCGAACTTTTCACATCACTTAAGCAATACTGGAACGTGGTCCTCATCAGTGATGCTTGAATGAGATCAGGTGGCTGTCCCCACATTCCCAGGCACCAATGCAGTTGGGCTGCTGGGAGCAGCCCATGCCCCTTCCGTTCCCACTTTCCCTAGACACAAGAAGTGGTCCACATGGGCATGCATCTGCCTGAGCTATCTGCACATCATCTCAAATAAAATTAATTTATTATTAAAAAAAGACTTCTCTAATACTACGTCCTTTAAAAAAATTCTTCTTAAGCATAAAAAAACCTTTTTATAAAAAAAAAATCTTGGCATGTTGGTACCTCAGAAAAAACAGACCATATTATTTTTGCTTTTGTTAATTCATTAAAATTATTAATATAAGTTCTAAAGTACACATTTGCCTTGGAAAATTTGGAAAGTACATAAAATTAAAAGGAAAATTGTGATTCGTTTTCACTGAGTAGGAGATTACTTCAAAACTTTCTTGGGAAAAAAATGCAACTAAAAGACGTTTATTTTGGTTTAAAAATTTTTGAGATTCAGGCAATGCCTATTTGCTTGATTTATTTCTTCTATTCTTTGTATTCTCATGATTATATAGCTCTATAAAAAATTGCCTCCTGTGTAGTTAACCGAGTTAATGAATTTTTCATAACAGAATCTTTTTTAAAAAAAAATCACTATTTTAGGGCCAGAGGATATGGCTCAATAGCTAAATCTTCACCTTGCACCAAATTTTCCAATGCTGGGATCCTATGTAGGTGCTGGTTCATGTCTCAGATGCTCCACTCCCCATCCAGCTCCCTGCTTGTGGCCTAGGAAAGCACAAGAAAATGGTTCAAAGACTTGAGATCCTGCACCCACATGCGAGACTCGGAGGAGTTTCCCGGCTCCTGGTTTCAGATTGGCTCAGTTGTGGCCACTTCGGGAATGAACCAGTGGACAGGAGATCATTCTGTCTCTCCTTTTCTCTGTAACTCTGAGTTTCCAAGGAAAAAAATAATTTTTTTTTTTTTTACAAAAATTATTATGTTAAAGCAAGGCTTTTATGAAATGCTAACACCTAATTTTGTCATCTTTTACTTCTCCATCCTTTTATGGCTGTAAGATTGATTTAACTTATTGTTATAAATGATGTAGTATATATCATTTTCACATATTTTTGCAGCTCAAATGATTTGCTTAGGACTGATTTGCCCAAGTATACTACAGATCATCTTTTCCATACCCCTGCAATTCTTACTAAATTATTTCCTAGAAATCCTGACTGCTTTTTATATTCTCAAATGTAGGCTCTTAAAGGTGCTATTTTATAATTGACCCAGAAGCATTACTATGACAATGACTTTAATAGGGTCAGAATAGAAATTTTTAAAATGATGCGGGGTGTATTCCTTGCCAAATAGACTTTGGTCATTATTTCAAATAGGTTGAATTAAATTATGCCATTAAATATTAATCATAACTATTTTAAGTAGACCATATCTTTCTGTATTTGATGGCATTTCATGTGTAATTTTTTTTACTCAGTTTCTCATTGATTCATGTGTTGGCATTTATGGTCACAGACCCATGGATGGTCTTTTGGTCTTATCCTGTGTTGCATGGTTTCTGCATGGTTAGACTAGACCACCCATTCCAGGGAATCATCACGTTTGCATTGGCGATTGCTTACTAAAACAGAAACTGCCTGGGAAAGTGTGGCATGAATTCAACAAAAGGAAAAGATCCAGAGGGTTGGTCTTGCGCAAGCTCATGTGTCATTTCCAAGGGACATAACTATATAACCCCAGCAGTTTTCAGATACTCAACCATAAGGTTGAATGAATTAAATCCCATCTATAAGCCCATTCATCCGATTAAATGTAACGATCAACACAGTAATGCCATAATGCGCAAGGATCCACAAAGATATTTGATCCAGCTTCATTAGCCATTTGCATAATGATAGTAATGATTATATTTTTCTAGATAGACCAAAAAAAAAAAAAGGTCCTATAAGATTATCCGTAGCGTCTGACTTTCTCTGTACCTTCTACTCCTGAAAAGCTCAGAATTTCACTCCCCCAAAGGCAAAACAGTTTAAAATATGAATAGCGAAAGTATTGTTCAGTGGCATCATCACCATCAGATTTCGTGTTTCACAGTCCGTTCACTCTCATCTGAGCCTTACCTTTGCTCTCCCTATCCACATCCCTTGGCATGTTGACCAGCTCTGTTTTTCCTTCTGATTACTTCGACCTTCTTTACATCTAAAATAGAAGAGATGTGTGCTTACCACCACAGTTCTCAACTCATTATTTTGAAGCTGGAGTTTGAGAGTGTATGCATCATTTTTTTTTTTTCAGTTTTTGGTGAGTGGATGTGAATGCATTAAGCATATTTTTTTTTTCTCCCAAAACTCGATCATAAATCTCTATCTGTGCATCATCTCCATTGTCACTGATGGGCAAGCGGAGCTTGCACCACGAAGCAGCTACGTGTCATGAGACAAGGTATCCTGTCCCAGAGTTACATACTTGTTTGAACCAAAGATGACACACGTCCCCTCTGAATGAGCCTATGTGGCCAGCAGAAGGTAGGGTGGTCTCTGCTTGATTGCTCGCCATGCAAAGAGAACATTTCCTTGTTGAAGGAATGAGGCGATGTTGCTGGAAGTTCCATCTCCGTCTTTCACTGAAGCTTCAGTTAGGCACTCAAATGACAGTTTAATTTAGTGACGCTTCATTTCTTATTTAACAGCGATGCGACAAAATGTTTTCATGATGCCACTTCTTAGTTTTCCACCAAGTAGAACCTACTATCCAACTATGTGATGACTATCGCAGCACCTAGAAAAATTACGTCTTTTACAATTTATTTCATTGACTTTTTTTGTTTGTTTTGTTTCCAGATCTTGGATTTGAGCGTTAACAGTGCTGGCAATAAGCCCATCATTATCAGCAAAGGCAGGTGGCAAAATTGGGGAGGCAGATCTGGAGTTGAAACAGCCACCTTGACCAAGAGCAATAGTTAGTCTGTGTGTGTCTAACTATTTAGACACATTTCCACGGCCCTCTCTGCCGGTGTCTGAAAAATGATTTAGCTGTATTACTTGCGTGAACCAGCTGGGTGGCATTTTTGCTTTTGAAATATTTGCCGATTTGAAAGGCAGAATTGAACGGGGGGTGGGGGTGGGGGCAGCGTGAGAGAATGAGTCAGAAAATATCTTGCATTTGCTGGAGCTCTTCACAAATGGCCAGGCCAAAACAGGAACCCCCTCCAGAGCTTCCAGATGGGGAGGGGCAGCGGGAGGAGGGATTAGGGGGTTAAGAGTGAGAGACTACAAATCCCGTGAGCCTTGGCAGGCAGGCAGAACGGGTACCACTCCCCTTCGCCCCTCCCTCCCCGTTCGCCAGGATCCCGATCCGCCAAAACTCCAGATTGAGGCATCCGGAAATATGCCTGAGGGAAACGTCGGCCGTTTCGCCCCACGTTTGCACGGCCCTCTCTCCCGGCTCCTTTAAACGGGCGCCGAGGGCGCGCACAGATGCTGCGGACGCACGGCGGGGTGCGCGCGGGCGCGCGGGCATCACCTGTTCCGGGGAGCACATGCGCACGGCTAGGGCGCGGGCCGGGAGGCGGGACGCGATGGGCGGCGCCGACGGCGCCCGGCTGTCACCGCTCAGATCTGCTCCTTCCCGGCCCTGGGTGCTGAGGCGACGTGCGTGGGGTGGCCTCTGCAAAGGTTGCCTGGCGCTACCCAACATGGAGGAGGCACCGGCGACAGGCGTCACCTGCGAGCGAGACTGAATTGGCGCCCGGTGTCTCGGGCCGGGCGGCGCCCTGCCCGGAGTCGGTCGTTGGCACGCCCCGGCGGGTGGACCCAGGGGCTTCGCGGCTTTCCCGACCCGGAGGCTGCGCGAGGAGCGTCTTTTCCTGAGCCATGGGCAACGAGGCGAGCTTGGAAGGGGAAGCGCTCCCCGAAGGGCTGGCGGCGGCGGCGGCGGCGGCGGGAGGCGCCGGCGGGGTGGAGAGCCCCGTGCACGCCGCACTCCCTGCCGGCATGGAGGCGGACCTGAGCCGGCTGAGCCAAGAGGAGAGGAGACAGATCGCCGCTGTCCTGTCAAGGGCGCAGGGGCTGCCCAAGGGAGGCGGCCCCCCGGCTGCTGCTGCTGCTGCTGCTGCTGCTGCTGCTGCTGCTGCGGAGTCGCCGACCATGCACAGGCACGCACAGCATGGTGTCTATATGTCTGGTCATGTATGTTCGCCTACCCGTGCGCATTCGTGCCGGCTCGGCCCGCACATACATAGCACCTCCGTGCGTTGTGGTCTCCCTAACTGGGGTGGGCAAAGGGACCTCCAACGCCTGCGGGTGGGCATCAATTTTTTTTTTTTTTTTTTAAATTTAGGCTGTGATTTTGACCTTTTGGAACAGGTTCCCTTGGAGTGTGGCAAGGAGAGACGCCCTCCAGCGTTTTTACTAAGCTGGAAATCTTCCATTAGTGCCACAGGGAGGTGGGTGGCCAGGGAGTTTACCTGTGTTTCAGGCGGTATCTTTCATCTCCCACCAAGGTGCTCCATCTCCTTTCCCACCCGGTTCCCGGAGGAGAGCGGACGCGGTTAGGTGGAAGGCGCAGAGGGAGTGTACCTTTCTTATTCGATAAGGGACCCTAGGATGTGTTCTCTGGCATTAAACAGATGGTTTGGTTACAGCAGGGCAGGTGCTTCTGCGTGGATGCTGAGGTAGCACCTGATGGAGAGCTTTAAACCCCCTCTTGTTTTTTTTACTTCAAAAGATTTTGGGGTGTGTGTGTGTGTGTGTGTGTGTGTGTGCGCGCGTGTGTGGGAAATAGGAGAATTTGTGATGGCCACGAGATGAATGTTCAATTTCCAGTTTTAAAAACGAAAGAAAAAAAAAATAAAATGGATATGAAAACGGTAACTTGCACCGCGGTTGAGGAGCAGTCTGCAATCCGAATCTATTCGTTCTGGCTCCAAGGGTGTGTTTCCCCTTGATCCCCACAAATCAGTGGTTTTCTAATTGGAGTACTAAGAAGGTATAATCAGTGAGGGGCCCTGCCCTTGCGGTTGTAAACAAACCCTGTAACTTTGTACCCACCAGCAGAGAGCAGTTCTGTCTGAGAAATGGTTCTTGCTGTAGGAGAGAAAAAAATGCAATTTTCTTTTGGAATAGAGGACATCCGAAAGACTGAGTCATATGCTTGTGGATTCCTACTGTCAATTTCATACAGGGAAATAATTTCACCTAGTCACCCTCATTCTAAGTAGCTGTCATTTTGTCACATAATGGGGAAATGGATGTGTTTCATAGGTAGGTGGATATATGTTCGCATAAACTCTTAGGGATTTAAATTTTAATACATCCAAACCCTGTTCACATGGCAAGGAACTTAAGACTGTACAAAGCAGCCCTTTCTCTTAAATATGCTCGGTAGTTAAGTAATATAAATATTGGTTTATTATCGGTATTAAATCTTTCTCGTCCATTGTCTTAGATAGCATATGTTTTTGTTCACCTCGTGAAACTTTGATTCAGAAAAATCACACTTTGATTCAGCGTTGAAATGTCGATTCGCTAGATTTTTGCGGGATAATAACATAATCGAATACTTTTGAAAAGATATGCCAGATCTTTTAAAGTAGTTTTTTTGGGAGAGGCACGGGGCAACAGGTCTGGCATACCGGCTGCAAACAACCAAGCAGAATGCGACGTTTGATTTCTGGGTTCTAGACTGCTGTTTGCAGGATGGGTGCAAGCATGGCTTCGGCTTGTGACCCTACTGTATGGCTTCCGTCCGTGACGCTCCTGCTGTTGATCATTATGATGGGATTCTTCTAAAAAGTGGATTTGTGGCCCAAGGAGTTCTCGATGAGAGCTTCCTCCAAGGCCACAAATGGACATTTTTCAAAGAAATTCTTTTACAGCATGGTTGCGTTTTACTGAAAAAGTATGTAACTTCTGTAAAGTTGGTATCATCCTATGGGCTAATCAAAGAAGTGCTTGGGTGTATAGGGTCGCTTTAATTCATGTATAGATACAAACAGCGAAATTTCCATCGCGTAAATCATGTGAATTGGACACAGTGGGATTTGTTGCTTTGTTTGAGGGACTAGGAGTTAGGAGACCCAAGTCTTAGATTTTTAACCTATTGGTTTTTTAACTGACTCAGCAAATGATATTTCTCAAAATGTCCCAGGTTCTTTGCCTCTCACAAAAAAACCCAAAAAACAACAAAACCAAACAAAACAAAAGCTGCTATGACCTGCCTCATCTGAGAGTAATTTGAAAACCACTACAAACTGTGTAGGGAGTTCTAACTTAAAGAAACCCTACAAATATAGATTGTCGTTAAATCAGTGTCAAATGATATTATCATTGTCGGCTGCATACGAATTGGAAGCTAAATCTTACATTGTCATGCATAATTTTGATGTATTTCGTTTTCCTTACATATTGAGATGTCACTCTCATGCAGGGGAAATCTTGATCCATGACCTCATGAGCGTGTCACATATCTGTGACCAACTAGTTCTGTGACTTTGATTTAGCTTTTTGGCTTCCGTAGGCATCAGTATCTCTGAGAGTATAAAAATGGATAGATTTCTGTTTGCTTGTGTTTCTAGTTTTATCACATTTTATGCGACTCAGCGTTGTTGAATGCCATTGCCTGGTGTGTGTGTGTGTGTGTGTGCGTGTTTAATTATCACTCTTGTTACATTCCTAACTATTGGCCTCATTGAATCTGGAGAACTTTTAACTTCTGAAACAAATTGCAGTGTGAGAATCACACTAGTGAAAGAAGCAGATAAAGCAATGCTGAGTAGTTACAAGTTAGTAGAGTTATAAATAAAGCATCCCTTGGATGATTTGATTCCTTGTAGAACCAAGGAATGGCAATTCTGTGATTGCTCAGTTTATTTGTGGCTGCAGATCTGTCAAATGAGAAGGACTTTACTGAACTTTTATCATCAACAGAATTTTCTATGGAAATGTGACATCTTATTTCCTTTAGAATTCCTTTTTTTTTCTTTCCCACTAGAGAAATACCTTCACAGCTTCTCTCTCCCCACCCCTTACTCCAACCCCATTTGGCATTGCAGAGTACAGATTCTACTATGCAGTGTGTCCGTTGATGACTGGGAAGTCTGCAGGAAAATTTGAAATGTAAAAAATTCAAAAGCCATTCATCTGGAGTCCAGCTAAAGCCGTGCGTGTTCATTCATTCATCCACTGCTTGGTAGTCATCCATTTATTCATTAATTCATCAAACATTCATTCTCTTCTAGATGTCAGGGTTGGTTCTAATGGTGAAAGATTAGCAAAATATGTCCTTCGTAGTAACTCAAATCTCTTACAAAAAAGACACAGGTGGGGCTTTGGTCACCTTTAACAAAATAACTATTGGACCAGATCCCCCAAAATCACCATAATCTCACTCTTGGCACTGTCACATTTTTGCTCTTTATTAAGCCAATAGCTTCTCTAAATGATATTGTTCCTATTTCCCACTTATAGACATTGTGCTTTATTTTGATGCACCTAAAATAGCAAATAAAACTGTGGGACGGTCCTTAGGAATATGTCCATGTTTTCTATCAGGGTGTTCTGTAATATACATAGTAAAACTGGTATTTGTTTGCAAGCGTATGCAGTTATAATTACGGGCGCAACTAGGTTGCTCTTAGTACTGGCTGAATTATTGCTACAAATATTTGCTCTTCATGACCTATTCATGGTTATCATTGAGAAGTATAGCAACGCGACAAAATAATTGCCACAATACGTTGAAGAGTGTTTTTGGGAGAGAACAGTTGGCTGAAATGAACAAGAGGGATTTTTGTATCACTTTAAAAGAAAGTATTCTAGCTAATTCAACCAAAGGTATAAATACTTACTCGTAGCATAGTCACATTTAGGATGCAGTCCCTTAAAAGGGGGAGTTAAATTATATGAATCAACTCTAAGAACATTTATGGAAGATGCTAAAGAGCTGACCAGGTACTTTTTCTGCAAAAAACAGTGTTTCTTGCTTTTTACTTTGGTTCTTTGTAGTAGGGGACACACAGCAAGGCCTATCGAGAAACATGCTAAAATGAGTTTTCCCCAAAATGGAAATACATCCCTTTAGTTTTTAAAACAAAAGTGGGACTTTGGAAAATTAACTTGCGTAATAATTTTAGTCCCCTGCCTAAGGAAAGGCTTCTGAGCTTTCTAGCGTGTCTTATACCTATCTGTACACAGATTTTTACACCATTAAGGAAGTATTAAAAAAAAACTTTATTCATGTTAATCATTGGATAATAGGAAATTAAAAAGTTGGTAGCCTGGTACATTAGCAGGTGAAATTTGAAAAAGTGAATCAGAGACTGTGGAACTTTCTTATGATTCTATCATTTTATTTTCTACTAAATCACTGTTCCTTCTAAAATCACAGATCAAAGGATTTATTGATTGGCTGCCTAATTCTAATGCAGAATATTCTTGTTGCTTTTCTTTTTAAGGATTTATTTATTTTTATTCCAAGTCAGATATACAGAGAGGAGGAAAGACAGAGAGGAAGATCTTCTGTCTGTTGATTCACTCCCCGAGTGGGCGCAATGGCCGGAACTATGCTGATCTGAAGCCAGGAGCCCAGAGCCTCTTCTTGCTCTCCCAAGTGGGTGCAGGGTCCCAAGGCTTTGGGCCGTCCTCCACTGCTTTCCTAGACCACAGGCAAGGAGCTGGATGGGAAGTGCAGCTGCCAGGATTAGAACTGGTGCCCATATGGTATCCCAGCGCGTTCAAGTCGAGGACTTAGCCACTGGGCTACTGTGTTGGGCCCCAGAATATTCTTAATCTTGCAGCATCTTTCAGGGAAGGATGGTTTTAGATCCAAAAATATTTATGTAATAATAAATACTTTGTTTAGTAATTTGACCATGAGCATTTAAAACTCTACTTCTTGTATTTTTTAAATTTACTTTAATATCTGCTTACTAATTTAAGAAATCTTAAAAATTTCTTGTCACATTGCTATATCATTTCAATAATGGCTATATTCCTAATCTATCAATAGCAATCATTGATGATGTATGAAATACAAGATAAAGTGATCATTGCGTATTTTTTTTTTTCATTTGAGTAAAGTACCAGAAATTTTCAAAAATTAAGATCACAGCTGGCTTTTTGCTGTTTAGATTCCAGGATATATCTCGGGATACTTTAAGCAAGTCTTACAGATTTCTTTAGAAGATTTAAATTAAGATTTAGCTGTTAAAAAGAAAAAATTGCTCTTCTGGAACAAAATGGGACTTTTTTCCCAAAAAGATTCGAGTATTGAAAAAAATTTTTCTTCCACAAAATTTAGTGTTTTTTTTTTTGTTTTGTTTTGTTTTGTTTTGTCTTTTTGCTTTTGGAAGATAGTAAAGCTGGACTGATTTCTGGTTTTCTCAGCATTCTTGAAGAGGACTCATGTGGCTTCTGCTAACAGAATTCTCATAGTGTCACAAGGAGCCTTGATAACGAATGTCAGTTTTCAAAATCAAGTGGAAAATGGGCCAATTTCTCCTTCGTTTAAAGTCAGTAATTTTCTCAATGCTGCTGGTATTTGGATTAAAAAAAGGATAAAAAAAAACTTTGCACATTGCTTCTCGGCCTTGTGCCTAAGATCACGTGTAAATCCTTTTGCACGGGTGTGTTCAACAATACAAAACACCATTGCTTTCTCGAGGTTTTCCTTAAGCTTGCACCATTCAGCTTCTGTTAAGGATGATGAGTTTCGTTACATTTTTGCAAAGATGTATTTCTTTCATTGACAGGTGGAGGGAGAGAGATCTTCCATCTGCTGGTTCTCTGCTTACATAGCCACAGTGGCTGGCGTTGAGCTGGTTGGAAATCAGGAGCCTTTTCTGGGTCTCCCGTTTGGTTGCTGCATTCATTACCAGGCACATTAGCTAGGATCTGCATTGGAAGGAAGGTGGATCCAGCGAGCTGGCGCTTGTTTGGGATGTCAGTTCCAAAGGCCGCAGCTACACGAATTGCCCTGCTGGCCCCAGAATTCTAAGTAGACATCTTCATTACAATTACTGCTTTTTGTTTGGTTCACATGCTTCCTGAAAATTGTTCCCCGTTTCAAGAAAGTAGCAAAGAACCAAATTTCCAGTTTAGGGAGAAGGCGTGTAGGCTTGTGGCGAAGGTACCTTCATCCTCCATCCCAGTGCCTGGGTTCAATTTCCTGTTTTTGGTTCTCGTCTTCACCTTGCTAAGGTCAAGTGCAAGAGGGACAACTCCACTGATGGACTTGCTGCCACTTAATGTGATAAACCAGGATTGACGTCCTGGCTCTTATTTTCCGTAACTTCCATTATTTTCACTTCTTTTTTTTTTTTTTTTTTTTCCATCGTTCTTCTAGGAAAGAGGAGTTGGATAGCAGTCGTCCGCCAAGGCAGCCAGGAAAACCGCCAGATCCTGGGTATCCGATTCAACCGGGTCTCAGCAAAAGCAGAACTACAGACACTTTCCGGTCAGAGCAGAAATTGCCTGGAAGGAGCCCTTCCACCATTAGCTTGAAAGAATCCAAGTCCAGGACGGATGCTAAGGAAGAGAGCAAATCCAGCATGATGCCTGGTTTTCTCTCGGAGGTTAACCCGTTAAGTGCTGTCTCCTCTGTTGTAAATAAATTCAACCCCTTTGATTTGAAATCAGACCCGGACACGTCGCAGGAAGAAACTGCCAAGAAGCAAAAAATAGTCCAGAAGGAACAAGGGAAACCTGAAGGAACTGCAAAACCTCCCTTACAGCAGTCATCCAAACCTGTTGCTAGGCAGCCAGGACCCGCTGTTACAGACCCTGTTCAGCAAGAGGCCTCTCCCAAAACGACGTCTCAGCCAGCAGAAAGAATCAAACCACAGCCTCCAGGTACAGGAAAGCCAGCCCAGGGGGCTACTCAGATTTCTCAGCCACATCAGTCAAAGTCTCCACTTCAGCGAGATGCAAGCAGGCCCCAGACCAAACAGGGAGAACCTGTTAAACCTGTATCGCAAACCTCCTCCAAACCCCCTATGCAGCAAGCGAGTTCTGGAAAGCCTCCTGCTCAACAGCCTGGACCCGAAAAACCTCAGACTGGGGCTACCAAGCCACCTGTCCCACAGCCAGGGCTAGCCAAGTCCCCAGCTCAACAGCCAGGAACGGTGAAGCCTGCAGCCCAGCCTCCCGGAACGGCAAAGCCCATCTCTCAGCAGGCTGGGTCAGAGAAGCCTTCGCCTCTGCAGACTGGCCCCAAGTCAGCAGCTCAGCCTACCGGGCTCGGAAAGCTTCCAGCTCAACAACCAGGGCCAGGGAAGTCCCCAGCTCATCAGGTGGGGACATCAAAAGCTGCAAAGCGCCCATCTCAGCAGCCTGGCCCAACGAAGTCTCCATCTCAGCAGCCTGGCCCAACGAAGTCCCCATCTCAGCAGCCTGGCCCAACAAAGCCCTCATCAGCTCAACCACCTGCAAAACACATCAGTCAAGTGGAACCTGGGAAACCTCCACAACCACCCCCAGCGCCATGTGCATCAGAGACTCCAGTACAAGGCCTTGCTAGAAGCATCTGTCCGCTTTGCAATACCACCGAGCTTCTGTTGGCTGTTCCAGAAAAGGCCAATTTTAACACGTGCACTGAGTGTCACACCAGTGTGTGTAACCTGTGTGGCTTTAACCCCAATCCTCACTTGACGGAGGTGAGTGTGTCTGTTGACTTGGTCACATTAGAAACTTCCACAAACAGTGCCTGATTTGTCCGTTTGAATGGGCTTGCTTTTTTTTTTTTCTTTCTTCCTTTTTTTAAATTCCTCTGTCAGTCGCAAATTAGAATTTGTTTCTCATCTTAACTGTGGTCACATTTATGTTAGGAAACAATTGGAGAGTAGTTACAAAGTTATAAATAGAGTTTTGGTATAACATTGTGTACAGTGCTGCGGCCGGCCGGCCGGCCGAGCCAGTAACGTGGACAGGGAGAGGGCCTGGGGATGAAGCACCGACAGGAGACCAGTGATGGTGGAAGTCTCTGCAGAGTGTTCCGTTATTGCTCCTTCACCTCTCCTGATATACTCTTTCCCCCCACCCCCATCCTCATTTCACAAGACATTGGATACAGATGCGTCCAATTAATCCAGGTGTTTTTAGCCACAAGTCCAGTTCCTGTTCCCGCGCAGGGTAAGGAGTACTAATCAACGCCTTAGCATCAACAATACAGGTTCCCCGTTTGCCCATGCTGTTCCCTCTTAGCCATTCTGTCATCCGCTTGACGTTGTCATCCTTGTGGCGTGGTGGTCATTATTAGCGTAGATCACATCATCCGTAGTGAAGCCATTGGAGACGGTTCATAGGACAGCTTACACATCTGCAAGCTGGGAGCGTGAGGGACACATGTTATGAAGGGACAGGGGTGAAAGTAATGAATATCCGGTTGTTTATTTCAATCGAGAATAGGAAAACAGTTTGCATTAAGACACTTGGTTTTAGCTCAGAATTTAAAGGCGCTGAGTAAACTAGTCATTTGTAGAGGAGGGGAGGGTTTAAGGACCAAGAAGCAAGATAGCCCATAAAAACCCTGGAAATACTAAGGAGTGAAAAAACTGCTAATGTAATAAAGGAATCTGGGGTGCAGGAAGCAGTGCAGTTTTTAATGAGATCAGCGAGCCCTTGCTTGACGAGAAGGTACATTTGTTGAATATTTCTAGCGATAGCTGTTGGCCGACTGTCCATAAATTACGTGTGTACTTAGCCTAGGGCATAAATGGTAGCAGGTGTTCAGGATTCTGTGTTGATTCAATATTCCTAAGAGGTGAGGCTTCTGTCGCGTGCCTGTTACAAAATCTGTGTTGTTATCATTACATGTGGTTGTGTTAACATTTTAACCTCTGATTGTCTTCAGAAATCTTGTTTAATTTTTTTGACCAAAAGTCACTTTGTGTTACTTCATTTTTTTTTTCAAGCAATCATCCCGTAAAATGAAAAAAAAAAAAATTCAGTCTGTAAGAACATGCTACAGAAAGGAGGTTAGGAGTGGTTTATGGATCTATAACTTTGATAGTGTTGCAATCATATTTTAGCTCGTATATACTGTTTTGGTAAGAATGTGAAGTTATAATGACCTGAAATGATACATGGTAATTTTATAGGATTTATCATGCTTTGGTGGCAGTTGGTTAGGCAAACGAGTGTAGCTGGAAATTTAAGCTACATCATAACTGTGTACCGGTTATATGGAAGGCAAGTTGTAGGAATATTTGAATACCTCTATCAAAGTCCTTGAAAATTACAAATCATAGACTGATGCATATATTTAAAATAAATGTTGCATCGAATTAAGCAACGTTTACTCCTGTTTTTCACGAACTTTTTGTAGTACTGTTGTGTAAGATTTTCTGCAGTGTGTTTGATGGAATATAAAGATAAGTAAAAGCTCTAATCTTAGTGTGATTTAAATAGATTTGGCGGATATTGGCACAAGGAAATTTATATTGTCAGAGCTATGAGGAAAATGAGCAATACTATGTAATTCAGAGTGAGGAGTCATCATTTCTAATAGTAAGGATTAAGGGAAGCTTCCTAGAAAATATAGCATTTTATGTGAATATACAAGGATGAGTCAGATTTCAGCTGACAGAGAACACGCAAGATGATGGTTTAGAGAGAGACTTGCCACCAGTAATGCTCATGGCATATAAAAAAGGAGTGAGGACTTACCTGGGTTAGCCAGAATGATGGGGAAGAAACCAACAATGAGATTGAAGGTAGATTTTGGTCTTTTATATTTAGCACGTAATAATGAGCATTCTTCCTGCGGACTTGATGAATGTAGTCAAACTTTTTTTTTTAAGATTTACTTATTTATTTAAAAAAAGGTAGTGTTACACAGAGACGAGAGATGGAGAAAGATGTTCCATCCATTTGTTTACTCCCCGGATGGCTGCAGTGGCCAGAGTTGGGCTGAGGTTTGAAGCCAGGAGCTTCTTCGGGGTCTCCCACATGGATGCAGGGGCTCAAGCCCTTGAGACATCTTCCATGGCTTTCCCCGCCCCCAGGAGGGAGCTGGACTGAAAGTGGAACTCCTGCCACTTGAACTGGGCTACAGGTATTCCAGGCACAGGCTGGGTTACAGCACCAACCTTCACCTATTTGTTGTATACATTTCAAAAATTACCCATAGAGTGCCGTGATGGATATTTAGGAGATGTGCATCTTTCCAAAATCTGCAGTAGGAAAAAATAAAAGCACAGGAGAAAGGTGACTTTTTTTTTTAGCCCTTTACGTTTAATATGATTCCGTCAGATTTCTTTCCTTTACATCTCCTATGGTAAAGTTTGTAAAAAAAAAAATGAATGAATCTTGTAAATGCTTGTATGGTTATGTCTTTCATTCAGATTGTGGCTGTTTTAGTTTTTTGCAATGAAAAGTTTTCTAAAGATGTATTTAAAGAGTTACAAAGAGAAAGAGAGAAAGGGTGAGAGAGAATCTTCCACTCGCCCTTTTCACTCCCCAGATGATCGCAGTAGCCAGAGCTGGTACAGGCCGAAGCCAGGAGCCAGGAGCTTCCTCTGTCACATGTTACATGGAAGAGGCTCAACTCTTTGGGCCATCATGGGCTGCTTTTCTGGGTACATTAGAAGGGATCTGGATTGAAAGTGGAAAAAAACAGCTGGGACGCTGTCAGGTACTCGTTTGGGTGCTGGCACCGCAGTTGGTAGCTTACCCCTCTTGGCCACAGTGCTGGCACCCAGAGTGTAAATTATGGAACAGAACCAGAACCAAATCTTCCGACTGAAAATTCATTTGCTGTTGGTGGGGAAAGAGATAAGGCGCTTCCATATCAAAGGAAGAAACTCAGTGTCCGTTGGGAGTATTAGAGGTGTTTCAGGAAAGAGAAGTATTGAAGCTGGGAATCAGGAGGAAGACAGGAAATCCATCCATCCTTCCTTCCTTCCTTCCCTTTTCTTCCTTGTTTTTTCTTTTCCTTTGCTTTCTCTCTATTCATTTATTTTTATTAGAAAGGCAGATTCACTGAGAGAAGGAGAAAGAGAGAGAAACATCTCCCATTTGGGTTCATGTCCCAAGGCTTTAGCCCATTCTCTACTGCTTTCCTGGGCCACAGGCAGGGAGCTGGATGGGACATGGAGCATCCGGAACATGTGCATCCATAGCCCATTTGGAATCTCCATGACTGCAAGGCAAGGACCCAGCCACTAGGTTACTTTGCCGGGCCCCAGATTTCAGTTTTTATTTAACTGGAACCTCTTTATCTAACCTAATTTTAATTCTACGCACCAAAATTCTAACCCCATATCTTCCACCCTTCCTAGCCAGTAGTAATGCCTGTTGTTAATTTAGTTACATTTTTAAAAAAAATGTTCTACTGAAGATACCGAATATGTAGTGTTTGTTTTTTCTGTTTCACCTGTTTATTTCAAAGGAAATGACGTCAGTCTATCATAGGAGGCTTGTGTTTCCATGTTCATTGCATCACTATTAATAATAGTCGAAGTGTGGGGTCCAGCAAAGTGTCCATCTGTGGATAAGTGAAAAACATATAGAGAATAGCGTATTATTCAGCCATAGCAAAGATGAAATTCCGACACTTACAGCCTGTTATACTTTGGGTATTGACTTGTGACTTGATTCCTGAGTACGCCAAGTGTCATGAAATGTTGCATTTTGAGGTAGCAATCTAAAGCCCTACAGTCACAAGTATTAAGGATGACATTTCATTTTAACCTTCATTCATTGCTTGTTCACAACAACTTATATCATCAGAGTTTTTACTCAGCATTCCAAAGAGTCATCTTTTCTACCCATGTCCACCTACTGGCCGGTTACTCCAAGTCTTGAATTATGAGACAGTCAGATTTAGGAAAGTAGAGCTTAAATAGAGACTGAGAATTTCTGTCTCAGAATGTGAGCTATAAGAAAGAAATTGCTCTGGTATTCAGATGGCTTTCCATGATGGGCTGTGACAGAGGCTGGGCGCTATCTGGTGCTTCAGTTTATATGAACTCATTGTTTTCAAGGTTGATGCTTGTATGCAGATAACATCGTTACTAACTCTGTTGCCTCTAGGTAAAATAGAACATTCCTTGAAAATGGTAAGAGGATTTTCTGATATTTTTGGGTTACCAACACATCCAAGTTATGACCGTCTTTCCTGCTACCATCCAGACTTTTCAATAACTACCAGGTCTGGGGAGGAAGGAACAGAGAAGTAGCTACATTCAGCCACAGGCTTTAGGGAGGTTTATTCCTCAGTTGGGAATTTGCAACCTCTCCCTAACCGCCATATGTTTACACAATCACCTTAGACAGTTCCAACCCCTGTATGCTGAAGATGACGTTTATGTTCCCTTCTAGAATCTGTGGAAATGTGTCCAGTTGAAATATTGACTCCAAGCCTAGGCTTTTGATTCTTCGAGAAGTGGCTGTGCCACTTCTTGCTGATCAGATAATGTGTTAGCCTTTACAATTCAGATCGTTTCTTTGCTCTTGCTTTTAAATGCAAACAAGCATGAACATTGGTTTTCCGGTTAGTAACCAAAGTTTTTGTTGATGTGCTTTTTCTCCTTTGGTATGTCACCTCGGGACAGATAAATGCTGGTATCAAAATTCTAAGGCATGTCTTTAAGTGTTTTATAATTGTCCTGACTCGTAGGAGATTTTATAGTATGTGCAAAATGACTGATTGCTTTTCGTAATCTTGGGAATGTAGCAAATGTTAGTGAGAAAATGCTGGCCCATATGTGAATCATTCTTTTGGCTGATACCAGATATATTATTAATAAAATAATGGTTTCTTTTCAGAAGCTAACGGTAAGCAAACAAGAAACCTAAATGCAAGCTCTATTGTCTGTTGTTAAGCTTATAGTTCCTCCATAAACATGAACTCATCAAGTGGCTCATGAAGACTTTGGCCTGCCGCTATGCTTAACAGCTAAATGGCAGCCTGTTTTCCGAGACTCTGATCCATCAGAGTAAAGACGATTTGCCCTCATACCCCAACTTTGCCATTGTGTAGGAAACAAGGTGCCCCAACACTAACCAGTGACAGTCATGCGTGCTGTGGCCCAGTCAGTGGTCCACATGTGAGCTGACCCCCATCCTGCTCACCCCTAACTTCACACTCTTAAGATCCAGGGAATCCAGGTGTTGAGCTGCCTCGGTCCTTGCTCAGTGCTTTGCATTAAATAGCTTTTAGAAAAACAAACAAACAAACAAACAAAAAACATGCTAGACTCAACATAGCCACACATCCATTGATTTAAAAAAATTTAAATAGGACTGAACATTTCCAGTTGGGTAAAAGGCTAACTGACCACCTCCTTTAAATGGATACTGTCTAAGAGGTACAGGACATGCACAATATTTGTTCAGAGGAGTTGTAAGGAAGAAATAGAGCCATGACAGATGTTAGAACATTGGGAGCCTTTGGAAAAGAAAAGCCGGTAATGTTGTGGGGTGGGTGAATCCAGGAATTGTTGATGAGCCATGAATAACGGTTGACAGATAAGCGTGGAATGTTCATTCTGTACAGTGGGTTCAATCACCTCTCAGAGCACTCACATTCTATACTGGAGTGTTTAGAGTTCTGGCTACTCCACTTCTGATGCAGCATCTTGCTAACGTGCTTGGAAAGACAGCCAATGGTGGGGTCATGAACTCGCATCGCTTCCACTCACATGGGAAGCCTGCAAAGAGTTCTGGATTTCTCACTTTGGTCTGCTTTGGGAGGTTGTGGTGATTTGAAAAGTGAACCAACAGATGGGAAATCTTTCTGTGACTCTCATCTTTCCAAATGAAAACAATAAATCAGTCTATCTTAGAATGCTTATGAGTAAAACAAAAGTACAGATTCAAGCCAGAGTGCGGGCGAACTTTAGAGTGCAGTGCGGTGCGGTTTGTGAAGTTTGGGATCATCCATTCGTGTGATTTGGAGACACAGAATGCTTTTCTGGAAAGCTAAGGGGTTTCCAGGCATCTGGTACTGCGCATTTTCTGGTCATTTTAGAAATCCTTCTAAGTGCTGTAGCATCAGGTGCATGTTGGGAATGGATATATCAATTGCGTTAATTTTGTTACAATGATTTATAACAGGCTACAGGTCAGTGCAAGTGTTCAGTCGGTAGCCATGTTAAATATTTTTTAGTGGGCATCAGTTTTGGACAGTAGCTCTGGCATGGGAGAAGTTTCAGAGGTAACCTGGAGGGGGAGGATATGATGTCATATTACCTTAAGCTTTGTCTTTTGTCCCGGTCTCCTTATCCATAACAGCAAAACATCCTGATGATGGAATGACTGGCACAGATTTATAAAGGAAGGCGTCCTTTTCTTGTTTTGTTACTGTTAAAATGGAGTTGTTTTGGCTTTTCTTTCTTTCTTTTTTTTTTTTTTTACATTTATTTGAAAGGTAGAGAGACGGGGTTCCAATTTGCAAGTTCACTTTCAATATGCCTGCAGTGACTAGGACTGGGCTCAGGCCAACACTGATCATTCATGTGGATGACAGGAACCCAGGTACTTGAGTCATCTTTGCTGCTTCCCATAGTCAGTGCTAGGAGGTAGCTAGAATCAGGACCTGGAATTTAAACCCAGATCTTAACATGTGGGACTTGGGCATCTTTGCTGCTAAGCTAAATGCCTGTTCTTGTCACCTCTATTTCCTAGCAAGACCTACAATTGTGTTTCTTTACAAAAAAAAAAAAATGACTGAAGTCACATATTCATTTCCCCTTAGGGTCTCTGGTTTTGAAAGACTGAAAGTATAGTATTTCCTGAAAATGTAAAAGAAAACCAAGAATATCTGTTGGCATGCTGAAGGATTCCTAGAAGGTGTATTGAAAATGGGAAGGAGTTAACAAGGAGCTGATGAAACCGCTGTACAAGTGGCTTCCTGGGAATATACCAGAGAAGCCCTCACCTTGAAACCAACAAATACACAGAGAAGTAGTGGATTTGGTTCATAATTAATGTGTAAGTTAAACGGGTGTGCTAAGAACAAATAGGATGATTAGATTCTTTTACTTTCTAGAGAGAAGATAAGATAGAGGGAGGGAGGTTGACTTCCCCCTTTTGAGAGCCAGAGACTGTGTTCAAAGTGAAGGGATCCCTGCTGGACACGGTCCTTTGCTGTGTTTTTGTTCCTGTAATGCAGAGAATACATCTAAAGTGGAAACAGCCATCTATACGTACAGAAAAGCCCCTGTAAGTTACCTGCCTGAAATAATGGAGACATTATGGGAGTGTATTGAAGAGGCATTTCAGCCATAATGTCTCTCTAAAGATAGAGCAGAGCAAACCAATGAATCAAAAAGTCCAACCTCGTAGGAAGAGGGTTGGGGAATTAACCTAAAAGAATGATCTTGGTTCATGACATTTCAGAGGATATATTGAAAACTGCCAGATGTGAACTTTTCAGTGCGCTGGTTGGTGGGAAAAAAATGGGAAGAGTTAATAACCTTGAAAATCAGGATTCAGAATTTCCTTAGATAATAGCACAGAAAGGACAAAGGGAAAAAGCCCCTGACTCACTCCCCAGTCGCAGGTTGAAGTTTCAGAATTGTTTCATGACTTGTTTCGAGAACTTTTAGTGGCCGCTAAAAGGTCTAGTTGTTGTTGAGTATACTCTTGATTGGGGTTAAGAATCAGGGATTCGTGCGGTAAGGAAGGGATGAGTAGCAATGCAATGTGCGTGTTCCTGAGATAACTGCTTTGTTCGTGTCTGTGGTGTTATGGAGTCTAGGCAGTGGTCATTCTAGGAGATCTCTATGTTAGGGAGTTGTTTGTGTTCTTAAGAATAGGTGCTAGGGCCCGGCGGTGTGGCCTAGTGGTTAAGGTCCTTGCCTTGAATGTGCCAGGAACCCATATGGGTGCCGATTCTAATCCCAGCAGCTCCACTTCCCATCCAGCTCCCTGCTTCTGGCCTGGGAAAGCAATCGAGGACTGCCCAAAGCCTTGGGACCCTGCACCTGTGTGGGAGACCTGGAAAAAGTTCCTGGCTCCTGGCTTCAGATCGGCATAGCATCGGCCGTTGCGCTCACTTGGGGAGTGAATCATCAGACCGAAGATCTTCCTCTCTGTCTCTCCTTCTCTCTGTATACCTGACTTTGTAATAAAAATAAATAAATCTAAAAAAAAAAAAAAAGAATAGGCGCTAAAAGAAAGATGACTTTTGGAAAAAGTTCTATAGCAGGGTGAAAATATGTACTGTTTTCCATTTATATTACAAATAAACATAATTTCGAGTTGGTATTTTAACCTTCTGAAGCCAGCCTAACTACGTAGGGAGCTCAGTGGTTTGGAAACAGCGTAAGCCACTGTTAACCATTAGGTTGGTTTCAACTTTATAACTTAGGGTTTCTTAAATTTTGCTTGGCTAGCTTGTGTTTTTACCTGACATTCAGAGTATTCTAAGATTTCTTGTTATTTTTTTTTTCCACAGTACATCAGTTGGTTTTGTCTTATTCTCTTTCTTTTTAAAAATATCTGTATATATATATATATTTTTTAAAGATTTATTTTTATTATTTTTTCATTGGAAAGGCGGATATACAGAGAGGAGAGACAGAGAGGAAGATCTTCCATCCGATGATTCACTCCCCAAGTGAGCGCAATGGGCCGATACTATGCCGATCCGAAGCCAGGAGCCTCTTCTGGGTCTCCCACGCGGGTGCAGGGTCCCAAAGCTTTGGGCCATCCTCGACTGCCTTCCCGGGCCACGGGCAGGGAGCTGGAAGGGAAGTGGGGCTGCCGGGATTAGAACCGGCGCCCATATGGGATCCCGGGCATGCAAGGCGAGGACCTTTAACCACTTGCGCCACCGTGCCGGGCCCTGTATATTTATTTTAATTATCATGCAGTTCCATAGGCTCTGGGATGTCCATTACCCCGTCACCAAAACCCTCCCCCACGACTGATTTCCCTCCTATTTTTACAGTAGTATGTTTCTTCACAAACACTCATAGTCCCATTGTTCTGCTGTTTAAGTGTATCCTGACACTGTAGGTATTGTCAGTGGCAGGGAGTCCAGCATCCAACGTCAAGATACATTTAACGGTTTCACTGGGAGTCCATCTTTGATTTGGAAGTGGAGATGCCTGCTGCCTGGAATCCTCACATCTGGATATGATGGTCTCTATTACACAGTTAGTTTACATCCCCTTAAATGAAAAGCCATAAGACAAAATCAACAACAGGGAGAAAAATAGAAAATTTACAACAACACGAAGTTAAACAACATGCTACGGAATGACCAATGCGTTGCTGAAGAAATGAAAAAGAAAATAAAAACCTTTCTTGAAGAAAGGGATGCTACTGTGTAACCTGTGAGTCAGAGAAGAATTTACTGAGAAAAAAAAGGTTTTGAAGAAAGGCAAAACAAAGAAATCCAAATAGCAAAAAATCAAAACAAGAAATACCAAAACCCATGAGATAGCAAAACAACATTGAAAGGGCTATTGATCTTGTATTTTGCAAGGAAGTTGCCTTGTAACAGGGAGAACATATAATATTTGTCCTTTTAGGATTGATGTATTTCACTGAGCATGGTGGTCTCTGGTTGTGGCCATTTGGTTGCAAATTCATTCTTCTTTATGGCTGAGTAGTATTCCCTGGGGGTAGACGTATCACAGTTTCTTTAGCCACTCCTCTTGTTGGGCATCTGGGTTGTTTCCATGTCTTTGCTATCATAGATGGTGCTGCTGTGAATATAGGACGACCAGATGCCTGTCTCTGCAGATCTCATTTCCTTTGGGTTTATTCCCAGCAGTGGGATACCTGGGACGTATGGCAGGGCAGTTTTCACTCCTCATAGCGCGCTCCATTCTGACTTCCGTACTGGTTTTGCTAGTCTACGCTCCCTGCAATGGATTTTCATTTCTCTCACTCATTTCTTCCCAGGCTTGTTGATTTTGCCGTCACTGAATTTCTGAAGCTGTAAATGCTGGATGTTACTCCCATCTCAACTGTGTAGCATGCAAAGATTTTCTCCCAATCTGTTGGTTGCTTCTTCACTTTGCTGATCATTTACTTTGCTCTACCGAGTTTTTAGATGAAAGTAGTCCCATTTGTTTAGTTTCTTTGAATGCCTGTGTTTTTGATGACTTTTAAAAGAAATCTTTCCCAATTCCTCTATCTTGGAGCGTGCTCTCTGCTCTCCTCTAGTAGTTTGATAGTTTGTGTGCAGATTTTGGTCTTTGATCTATTTAGAGCCGATTTATGTTTAAGGTGACAGGTGTGGGTGCTGCTGCTTAACTCTGCAGGCTGCTGTTCAGTTATCCCAACAGCATTTGTTGAAGAGACCACACTTTTGCCCTGGATTGTTTTCGGTTTTCTTGTCGAAAATGAATTGACTCTAGATGTCTGGGCTCCCTTCTGGTGTTTCTATTCTATTCCGTTGATATTCTTCTCTGTTTCTGTACTAGTACCATATTGTCTAAAGGCCACTGCCCCGGAGTATGTCTTGAGGTCTGGCATTGTGATTCCTCCAGCTTGGTTTTTATTCTTCAGGATAGCTTTTTGGCTATTTATTTCATGGTCTCTTGCGTTTCCAGAGGAACTTTTGTATCATCTTTTCTATTTCTGAGAAGAATGTTCTTGGCATTTTGATTGAGATCAGTTTAAACCTATGTATTACTTTTGGTAATATGGACATTTTGATGATGTTGATTCTGCCGATCCAGGAACATGGCGTCTCCATCTTCTAATGTCTTCTATTTCTTTTCTGTGATGTTTTATAGTTTTTCGTCATAGAGGTCTTCCACATATTCGGTTATATTACTTGTATTTAAGATTCCTCTCAGCTATTTTAAAGGGGACTGTACTTACAGTTTCTGTCTCAGCCATGGAATTATTTGTGTATACTAGCACCAACAGTTTGTGTTCATTAATTTTGTGCCTTGCTACCCTGCCACAGTCTCATATGAGTTCAAATAGCCCCTTCATTGAGTCTTTTGGTTCTCCTCAGCAGAGAATCATGTCATCTGCAAATAGGAATAATTTCAATTACTTAGCTCTAATTTCAATTCGTTTAATTTGTTTTTCCTGCTGAATAGCTCTATCAGTTATGAAAGTGGACATCCTTTTCTCATTCCAGATCTTGGTGGAAAAGCTTCCAGCCTTTCTCCATTTAGTATGACACTGGCATTGGTTTTTTTTTATATATTGCTTTGATTGTGTTATAGAATGTTCCGTCTGTGCCTATCTTGCTTACAGGTTTCAACATGAAGTTTTGTTGGATTTTATTAAATTTCTTCTCTGCATCTATTGAGATGATGTTATGGTTGATGTTATGTACCACATTTATTGATTTGTGTTAAATCATTCCTGCATGCCAGGAGTGAATCCCCCATGGTCTACGTGAATGGTCTGTCTAATGTAATGTTGGATCATTTTTGCTAGTATTTTGTTGAGTATCTTTCCATCTATGTTCATCAGGGATATTGGTCTGTAGTTGTGTTTTGTCTCTATCTGATTTTGGTGTTAAGGTATTAGGGTGACACTGGCTTCATGGGCAGAGTTTGGAAGGATTGCTTCCTTTTCTATTGTTTACAAAAGCTTGTGGAGGATTGGGGTAAGTTCTTCTTGAAACAGTTGGTCGAATTCTGCTATGAAGCCATATGGTTCAGGCTTTTCTTGGTTGGGAAGGATTTAATTACCAGTTCAATCTCAGTGCATGTTATAGGTCTATTTAGACTTAATAATTGCCTCATGATTCAATTTTGGTGGATTGTATGTGTCCAAAATCTATCCATTTCTTCTAGGTCTTCTGATTTGTTGGCATATAGTTGCTTGTGATAGTTCTTAATAATTCTCGCTATGTCAGAGGTATCTGTTATATTTTCTTTTTCATCTCTAATGCTATTGATGCATGTCTTCTCCCTCCTTTTTTTGATTAGTTGGCCTCGTGGGGAACCTCTTTTGTTGATTTCCTTGAAGAACCAATTATTTGATTCATTGATCTTACATATTATTCTTTGGGTCTCTATTTTGTTTATTTCCTCCATAATTTTAGTTACTTCTTCTTTTCCTGTTAATCTTGGGGTTGCTTGGCTCTTGTTTTCCCAGTTCCTTCAACTGTAAGATTAGCTCTTTTAGTTGGTGCTTTTCTGGTTTTTTTCTAATATCAGCATTGATTGAGATGAACTTTCCTCCTAACATTGCCTTGGTTGTGTCCTATAAGATTCCATATATTGTGTTGATGCCTTCATTTCAAGCATTAAAAAAAATTCCTCTTTGATTTCCTCTATAACGCATTGCTTATTTAGCAATATATTATTCAGTCTCCAGGTCTTTGCATGTCTTCTGGGTTATTTTGAGCTATTTATCTCCAGTTTTATTCCATGATGGTCTGAAAAGAAGCATGGTATAATTTTGATTTTTAAAAATCTGAGGCATGTTTTGTGACCTATACCATGGTCAGTTCTGAATAAAGTTCTATGTAGTGATGAAAAAAAAAGTGTATTCTCTGTCTTTGGGATGAAAGATTTGGTTCCCTTTTTCTGACCCTCGCTGGTGGATTCATGTTCTAGCCTTTCATATGGAGTGGCCTTGTCCATGTAAGTCCCAGAGAAGTCATTTCTCACCAGGGCATAAACCATCAGGTTCCTACTCATCCCCACCTATGCCATTCCCCAGACTCCAAATCCCCATAGCGCACCACCAGGTGGCCTGAGGGCTTTGCCCAGTACCATTGGCACGCAGGCCACCCAACTCCAGTTCCCCCAGCTGTTGCCACACAGCTGGGAGAGAAAGCTCCCGTGCCACCAGCCCAGACTTATTGACCTCAGCATTGGTGATGGTGGGTGGAGTCATCATCCTGAGAATGCCCAGAGCTGCTTGAATGCTGCTCACAGCATGGTGGCCATGGATGGAGAAAATTCTTGCACTTCAAGCTCAGACTTGGTTTAGATCTGCCTGCAGCTGGGAGAGTAAGCACCCAAGCCTCTAGCCTCATTTTGACGTGATAGTTTGCAGAAATTTTAGTTGTGATGAATCATGAAGCAAGGCAGGCAGATAATAAAATTGAAGAGCATGTATTCAATAGCCAATATGAGTAGAAAGAACACCAGCATACACATCCCTAATATGTGTTTGTAGTCTAAATATTACTGCTATGTAAATATAAGTGAGCAGAGATTATAAGTCTCACATAGATTTTATATTTTATTTTCCAATTTAGTCCCCAGACAGGAATTTGAAAGTTTTTAGTTGCGATACCTTTCAGATAGGTCTTCTTTTTGTTTGTTTTTGTTGATTTTGTCAGAGTTTCATTCTGTTTTGAAGCTAAATTAATTAATAATGATTTTGAACAGGAATATGTTTTAACTCTGGTCTGTCCAAATTTATCATTCACTGTGTATCAAGTTGATTGTCTTATGTTATTATTGAAACAATAAGCTGTTAAAAATCAAACTATAATTTTTATATAACAGCATTGATGCGTGTTTTTGGAAGTGCCACTATTAATTGAAACTTCATGTGACTTTCACAGTTGAACCTTCAGTTGACAGATCTTGCAAAATCTAAATGAGATATTGGTGACTTCGGGAAAAGGCTTTAGCCAGTAAAATTGTATTACCATGTTTTGCAGTTTTAATACTTAACAAAAATGCAACAAAAGGATAATGTGGGGGTTGATTAAACAGAGAAGTGTATCAGAGTGATTCAGATCTAAAGGCCTCAGACTAAGCTGAAATTCTATCTGGCCAGTCTAACCCACCATTGATGTACTAGATTTAGTCAGGAGACTAAATGAATGAACCATCTTCTATCATGGTGCCAGTTGAGTTGGAGTAGCTCCTTGAATGATTCTGCATCTAGGTCTTTAATTCCACTTATGTACTTTCTGTAAATAAGTGCTTTGGTGAGGAAAGTGAAAGATGTTCGTATTTATTGATCTCATAAAATCTGCAACTTACAGAATGCATAACTTATAACATCTAGAGTCTTTCATGTTGGCATTCCTAAAAAATCCGGATTCTTTTTCGTGCTTCCAATCCTTCTAGAACTCATTGATCCTGATGTAAGAATCATGTTTGTACTATCCCATTTCTCCCATCCCTTAAATGGATGTGAGGGATTAAAATAGAGTGGGAGAGAGTGACACTGCTTGTAATAGAGCAGATCTTGAAGTTGTTGTGAAACTGCCTTTTATGACTCAGCATTGTTCTGAGATACTATTTGACTCCTGTCACATGAGAAGGAGGTGCTAAGGCCTAAAATATTTTGAGACCATTACGCCTGGCTAGTGCAGAAGTGTGGAGAACTAGGAACCAGCTGTACACAGGTGCATGGCTGGCAACACGTGTGTGAGGCAGTGATGATCAGTCCATCCAGGAACATCTCCGCTCAGAATCCAGTTATAGATTTGATTTTGGAAGTAGAACAAGGTGATATTGCCTCAAGGTGAAGACGATGTCTGTGGTTCGCAGATATTGTAGTTCTGGGGGACTCCTCAGCTGAATTGTAATGAGTTGGATTAAAAAGGTGTGGTGGCGTGTCAGTGGGCTGAGGTGCAGGATAGAATTCTGAGCGTCGTGACATCCAGTCGTTGAAGACCGATGCCTGCTGGCTCTACGCACTGTGTAAACAGAGGAACCGGCAGAGTAAACACAGAGACGCTGCAGCTTGAAGTACACAGCTGAATAGTTTCAATTAATTAGGTTAATTCAAGTCAACTCAAGTAATATTTGTCAACATCTGTGATGTTAAAAGGGTCACTTAGATCTTGAGGGTCAATAGAAAGACTGCTCTGAGGAGGCCCCTTAACATTGTTGCTTTGGGGAGGTGTAGAATTTTAAACAGAATTATTGAAATTCCGATATGAGAACACCAATGAAAATACACACTTTCATTGTATTCAGAGCTTTTGTGTTGTAGAGATTAAAGAGGCATGGAGGTTTTAACGCGAAGAAGTTCAGGTTACCATCTTGTTGGTTTTCAACAGGTAACTTTTGGTGGAAATGAGGCAGTTTTGAAAACTGTTGAGAACCCAATGGAGGAGTGTGACTTTGGAAATGTGAGAAGGAAAGACAAATATTATCATTATCTTAGAGAACAGTTGAGAATGCAGTAAAAATATTACAAGAAGATTTCTAGTTGGTAACTGAGGGGGCAGTGGAACAGGACAATGCATTGCTGCCCCTCCGTGCGTTGTGAAAGACCTGGAGGATCAAGAGGAGAAAGAAGGTTCACCCTGGGGTTGGTTGTGGACTATTTCATGTGTCCATTATGTCGGAAGGCAGTGTTCTCATTATTATCAGGTGTATCGGGGGATTGGAATTGCTGCTGGTTTTCAGTACAAGACTGTTAAGTGTTTTTTTTTTTCATGTATCTGTTAACTTTTTAATTATTTATTATTATTTTTTAATAATCTTACTTAGTTGATTAGGGTACAAAGGGTCAAGGGCTACAGGAAAGTGAGTTATACCATTGTTTCCACACTAATATCATTTTTTTCCCCTTGTTTCTGGGGTCAAGGGAGAGACAAAGGGAAAAGCCCCACCCAGCCTCCCACCCATCCCAGGTCCCCCGCTGTGAGGGTCCTGCTCCAGCAGTTTTGATGGTTCAACAGGTCTGGATTGCTGCCAATCTCGCCGTTCCAGTTGTGATGAAACCTATTCAGAATCCACTGGCTCATGTAGTCTCTTCATGGTTGGGGTTCTGAGATGAGCAGTTCAGTTGGAGGGATCTCCAAAGAAACTTAATCTGAGATGATCCCAAACCTGATTCTTGTGTGAGTTTGCCAGTACAGGGTCCAGCACTGTTTGTCGCCTCAGTCAGCACATGCTGATCATTGCAATTGTTGGATCAGTTCTGTTTCCAGCCCCGTCTTCCACTTGAACCAATGGGTGTTGTAGTCCAGCTCGATCCTACCCACTTCGTACTCGGTCCTCACGCAAACCAGTGGGAGCTGCAGCCTGGTTGGGACGACTCCCTATGACCCCCACCAGGCCTGTTCCCTACCCTGGTTCCCGTGCTTGCCAGTATGTACCACAGGCTTGTTCAGTCTGTCCCACTTCCCATTTAGCTCTCGTACTTGTCAGTGGGCATTGAAGCCTAGTTCAACCCAACCGGCCCCCTATCCAGCCCACTCCCATACTGGCAGGTGCCTTTCTGTCTAGCCACCCCTGCCCCTGTCCTGGTTTTAGTGCTCTCCAGTGGGAGTGGTTCCCACGAAGGGGGTACCCACTATCTCTCTACTAGGCCACTCCAACTTCCAGATTGTACACTCTCCAGGAGGTTCTGACATTGAGCTCGACAGAATTAGCCCCCAGTGCCAGCCTCTGCTTTCTGATGACTGTTAAGTGTTGAGATAAAAGTCATTTCTGTCTTTGATTTGGCCAATCGAATATTTAATTTAAAAGCGGACGTTCTTTGAAAATGAAGAGGACAACAAATCTTTTCATATTCTTATAGCTGATGACAGTGATATCAGTCTGGATTCTATCAACGAACGGGTTACTGAGGCATCAGATATCTCCAAGTGTTGCTTATCAAAGTTAAAAAAAAATGTGGTCATTAAAAGGACAAAATGACACTGGCATCTGTGCCTGAAGAGGAAGGAGTCTCCATGAGGGTCGGTGACTCCTGCTTGTTGCCTTCTCATTTCCTGACTGCTGTCTCTGCTTCTGTCAGCATCTATTTGCATATTGTAAACCACACCAAGTCATATGATTTATAAATAAGAATCGTAGCAAATATGTTCGTGTACAGTAGTTTTTGAGATATCATTCTAGTGATCTGTGTTACAGTTGTCCGAAAATGGAGTTAGGGCCAATCAGTTGGCCTCTCATTAAAAAGTACTCACACTGATAAGAGGCTTGTCATTTTACCCACAAACTAAATGCATGGAAAAAATTCAATGGCAAAAGAAAAGGAAATAAATGAGAACGAAGGAGCAACTTGTCAGAGTGTCGCCAGACACTTGATGTAGATTTGTGAATGAGTAGGTGTGTTTTCATTTCATCCTCACCCTGAAGGTGATAGTAAATGTTTTGGACTTTTCCCCCTGCCTTGCTGAAATAACAATTGCTTGATTGTTTAGGTACTTTAGGTATTGCCAGGTGGAAAGAATTGCTTCTCTTATAAAGTGCTTCAAACATACAGAAAGCTAGTAAGACTGAAATATGACAAACAGCCATGTATAGAGCATCCAAACTGTACACATGCAATGAACGCCATTCTTACTTTACATCATCATTTTATTTTTTTAAATCAGAAATACAATCTTTCCGTTTGACTTGAACATCCATCTCCTTTGACTTTGTCCAAATATAAGTTTGTTTTCTATCACATTGCAAGATGACTCTTTTTGTCTTGGTGAATGAGTTTAAATAATTTCAGAGATTTAGAAGTTTAGGAATGATTAATTTCTCAAAGGCAATTGCTTGAAAATAGGAAAACGTCATTTGCGAGACGAACACTTTTTGATTTTGTGCTATGGGAAATTTTCTTTTTGTCTAGGCTTCATGTATTTTTTCACCATTAAGAATTCTGTACAAGGAACTTTAGTCCTAACTGGTACTGTTGTTTGGATAGAATTTGAGGTGCCAAATGATTTGTCACATTTAAAGTGTTTTTTGTTTGTTTAGTTTCAATTTGCTTTTTAGTAAGCAAACCTCTTTGGAATCAAAACTTTCTTAAAATCTAATAGCAACTTCAAATCTCTCTCCTTTTTCACAGTGAATGCGATATTGAAGAGAGCCAGTGCAACTGTGTGTATACAAGGAATATCACTTACGTACACATCTCTCTCATGCACACTCAAAGAAGGCTTCAGACATTTATGGAAGTGTGTGCCTTTTCCAGGGTTCCGCGTTTCTTCTTAAAATTTAAGATACAGAGAAATAGATGTATGTATGTATGTGTGGTTGAAAAGATACGTGGATTGAATGATGGGTGAAATTTTCCATCTACTAGTTTATTTACCAGAGGCTTGGAATGGTTGGGCTTGGTTTGAGGCCAAATTTGGGTGTTAGGAATTCAATAACTTATACCATAACCGCTGTCTCCCAGGGCCTGCCTTAGCCAGAAGCTAGAATAAGATGGAGGCAGGTATCAAACCCAGGACTCCAATGTAAGACATAGGTAATTTAAGACTAGGCTACATGTTCACTTCTTCACAGTGTTTTAAGCACCCACCCCCCATGTATGTTTAATGAAACACCTATATAATATCCATTGTCTCATAGAGATCCATAAAACTTTAAACAGTACAATATTTTCTCTTTTAAGTCATGCTGTTTGTTATAGTTTGCAAAATTGTGAAGTCTTTCTTTAACCTATTGGAAAGGCAGAGGGACCGAAATTTTTTTAATCTCTGGTTCACTCCTCAAGGTGCCTTAGCCAGGCGGAACTGTAGGAGCCGGAGACTTAATCCGTCTCTCCTGTGCGGGCAGCAGGAATACTGGCAGCAGGGCACTAACAGGCTGAATGGGAAACAAAGGCAGGTCACAACCCAGCAACCGTGCTGCTAAGATGCAGGCATCCCAACCAACAAGGAGCGTCTTAACACTGCAGGAATACGCACCCCTACATAGGATGGTTTGGGGCGATACAGTCACTTTTCACTTTCACAAAATGTTCTTTTCCTAATTCAGCGTGTTCAGCTAATTTTGTTTCCCCACGTTCGAGTATGTCGCCCTGGAGGTGGAAGGAATGATTTGCTAATGTAAGAAATTTTCAGTACATTCATACAGACCTACTCTGTGCTGTATGATTATAAACTGTTTATTGGTCCCCAACAGAGTAGATATTTCTTGTAACTGATGAGTAGAATCTAATAAATTAAAAGGCATGTTTTATAGAATGTGTGCTTCTCTTTCTGACAGTCACCAAAACTGAGTAAAGCAAAGCAAAGAATAACACAACTAACATGGCCAGGAACGTGAAATTAAATATCGATTCTTACATCTTGTTTGCCTTAAAATATGGCATGCTGTGTTCTCTGAAACCCATTATTTTAATATCAGCGAACATTTACTTTTTTTAACATAAATTACAATAATTGACTATGTTTTAAGCTTTGCAGGAAACATCATCTCAAGGATACCCGTAATATTTTAAAGGTATTTACTCTGTCATGCCAGTGACCCTTTTCTTCTTTTATTTGTAGGTGAAAGAGTGGCTCTGTTTAAACTGTCAGATGCAAAGAGCACTAGGAGGGGATCTGGCTCCCCTTCCATCTTCTCCACAAACAAAACCGAAGAGTGCACCTGCTCCTCCTGCAGCGGATGTGAGAAAGTCAGCCCTGCAATCAGAGCAGAGCTCCTCAAAGAAGGATGCTGCCCTCAAAGAGGATGGGCCAAAGGTACCTGTACCCAAGAAGCCACCAGCACTAGTGAAGCAGCCAACCCTTCATGGTTCTCCCCCAGCCACGACCAAGCAACATGGCGTGGCAGAGTCCTCGTCCAAGCTTGTTGCTGCCAAGGAGCCTTCTTTCCCATCTGAGCAGCCCAAGCTCCCAGCTGCTGCAGAAGAACAGCCCAAGACTGCACAGCCACCCATGGGCAGTGAGGTTTCCTTATTAGCAGCAAAGGATCCGGCTGTGCCAAGCTCCGGGATACAGTCAGAGTCCCCAGAGACAATTGCCCCTCCTCAAAAAATGGATTCTGCCAAACCCTCGCAAAGCTTTCCCCCGACAGGGGGAAAAGTCACCCCGTTGGATTCTCAGGCTATCCTTCGACCTGCGTCAGATTCGAAAATTCTTTCACATCAGGGGCCTACATCAGAGAGCAAAGGTCAAAGTCAAGTTGTTCCAGTTCCAAAAAAGGAAGAACCTAAGAAAGCACCAACCAAAATGAGTCCTAAACCGGATGCCAAGCAAATGCCAAAAGGGTCACCTGCACCTGCTGGCCCGCGACCTCCCACTGGCCAAACTGGCGCTCCATCTCAGCAGACCCCAAAGCCTGAGGAGCAGCCAAAACACTTCAGTCTCACTCTGGGAAGCATCACGGATGCCCCCAAGTCACAGCCCACAACGCCTCAAGAAACTGTGACTGGCAAACTCTTTGGGTTTGGAGCATCCATCTTCAGCCAGGCATCGAGTTTAATTTCCACAGCAGGCCAGCCTGCAGCTCACTCACAGGGTGGGACCGGGGCCCCAGCTAAGCAAGCTCCTTCACCTTCGCAGCCACTCACATCTCAGGGGCCACCCAAAGCTACTGGTCAGGCACTGGCAGCAGCAAAAGCTGTGCCTGTGAAAAAAGAATCCAAAGGTCCAGGGGTTGAAAAACCAGCATCCAAAACGGCACAGTCCCCGGTGGTGAAAATAGAGGCAGAGAAGAGGCCCTCAGTTGCTAAGGACAGCAAACAATCTACAACTGAGCTTCCAAAGTCTGGCCTTCCTCCAGAACCCGAGAAGTCTCCCAAGCCAGACATAGCCTGTCCTCTCTGCAAAGCTGACCTCAACGTGGATTCCCAGGATCCTCCCAACTTCAACACTTGCACGGAGTGCAAGAGCCGAGTGTGCAATCGCTGTGGATTCAACCCCACACCACACTTGACTGAGGTAAGCACTTCCTGTTACAGGCGAATGTTGAGTTCGCGTTGCCATGGAAATGTTCTGGTAGGCCAGTTTCTGAAGAAAATGTGTGTGGTGAAGGAAAAAATTGGGTAGGTATTTTTGATAAGCTTCAGTTGCTCAAGTTTGCTTTCCTTCTTGAGAATTCACGTCATTTGCGCTTTCTTGGAATCATAAGAAAGAAGGTGAAATAAGCTGATTAAAAATACTGGGTCTTCAAGTTAAGTGAGAGACCTGTAGTATTGGGTGACTAATTGGTTCTTACGTGGAAAGTTCAAGTAATAATTGTGGTGGACACATTGCATGATTTCTATTGCACTCAAAGGCTAGTGCATTTTGAAGGGATAGATTTGTTTGTAAGATCCATACATTGCATGGCATCTGTTGTTGAAAACTTAAAGACTGTAAATACGCAGTGTTGCTTAGTAGAAAATAGTGCTTTGACTCTATTACGGTTAGGTTTCTTGCGATCTGTTTGAGATTATACAATGCAATAGAGCACTTTACTAGCAGCGTGAGAAAAGATATTTTTGCATTATACCATGTTTTTGGCAATAAGCTGGAAAGTGAGCTACATTAAAAAAAACCATGAGATTGATTTGACCTACCTCATACCAGTGAAAGTGCCGTTGCTGTGGGTAAGGAGATTTTTTTGCCTGTGGCTGTGATTAATATTATCTCAAATCCATTTAAAAGTAGAAACATTTTGTTTTTTGTCAGTGTCAGAAGTGCTAACAACTATAGTAATGATTAGGGTGTTTTCGATTCAACGTATAAAAGCAACTGGTTTCATCATTTTTAGGGGAATTTGTGGAAGGAATTTTTCTTCTCTTTTGTGATTACCTGCGTACCTTTCCTGGGATCTTTTTATTTCCTCATGTGGCTTTGGTTAATGTCTAATGTCTTGTCACTTCACTTTGTGGTATGCCCTTTAACATTTCTTACAAGTACAGTGGAAGCAAACTCCCTCAGTCCTTGTTTAGCCCCAAATCGCAGAGCCACGCCCAAGTAGGAGTCCGGAGCTTCCTCTGTGTCTCCCACATGGGTGCAGAACCCAAACCCTTGGGCCATGAAGCTCTGTGGCTCTTCTCACGTCATGAGCGGTGAGCAGATCCCAAGTGGAGCAGTCAGGACATGAACTGGCATCTCTATGGCATGCCAGCATTGCCAGGTGGAGCTTTACCGGGGTGCCCCAGCGCTAGCCCCAGATCATTTTTTCCTGACACTGTCGTGTTGATTTCACGTGTTTAAGAGATTGCACCCTTTTGCAAGGAGACAGGATATCAGTAGGGTGCAGTTATTTTAAACATTATAAGGCAAACGGCACCCATAAAACAGATCTGCAATTTCCGTGTTTCAAAGGCATTTTTGTGCACTCAAAATGCTGGTGTGGTGTGGAGAGAGAGCTATACCACAGAGTGTTCTGAGTTAATGTGGATTTTGTGATCTTTTGCATGCTGTAGTTGCATTCTCTGCTTGTAACCTACAGGTTGTCCACTAGACTGTCCCTTGGGCTTTATGTATTGTCACCATATGTGTACATGGTGGTATAATCTGTCAACTTCTGATAGCAATGGGTGGTTCTCTTAGACTTTCTAAAGTAACATCTTACTGTGAAAATGAAACATTAAGCCTATTTCTTGTATTAAGGAAGCTCTGGAGGCAGGACATTATTTCCATAGCGAGATGATATGCACAGTGAAGATAATGTAGAAATCACCAACATGTATTTGTCGCTAGGTAACCGTTGAATCGTTTTGGTCTGATGGCCATGCACGGGTAACACGGTGACCCCTCTGACCGTTCTCTCTCCAGCTGGGCTGTACTCCTACATTGTCCATAAGACTGAGAAGATGGTCTCCTGAGTAGGGATGCGTTACCTTTCTGAGTTTGGCAAATATGAGTTGGCTTCCTATAACTTTAATGACCTTTAGAATTATCAGAAAATGCTGATCAGCCAGTCTCTAGAAAATGATTTCGGTTATTTACTTCTGATCCAAAGATGCTCAAGGAAATTTGAGCCAAAATTTATCCCATTGGTGTCCTCAGGTGGATGCATATTTTGAGTGCATTTATGTACTTAATACTCTGTTCAAACGGTAATTATGTACTTACACATGATATTCCTTCATATGATTGAACAGTTCAACTATCATTAAGAATGATCAATACTGTTTGGTGAATGTATTTTGATATACACATTCTCAATTTAGATCGTGGATTTAGGTTACTCCCCTCTGTATAAACAAGTTGAGCTTTTGGGGCTTAAATATTTGAATTTTTAACTGTTTTACGAAACAAGTTTACTTGTGGGAGTGTTGTGAAATGACAGGATGAAGAGGCTGGAGGGACGAGGGACATTCTCTTTGGAAATAGAACAGAGTTAATGTCACTCTCGATAATGCGTTAGATTACTTTCTTGATTAAGCCTCTGCAGACTCCAGTATTATCACTTGAACCACTATTTGTAAGTCTAATCATGCTTTATTGGTTTGCCACAGGTTTTTTTTTTTCTGTAGGTATTAATTGACCTAATTATGTCCCCACAAATTGAGTCCTAATTATGACGCAGAGAAAATATTGTGCGGTGTTTAAAGGGTAAACTGGTATTTTGCATGAAAGTTGCCTTTATATCAGAGAGTGCAGATAATATTTGTCCCTTTGGGGTTGACTTTTTCACTGAACATAATATCCTCAAGTTGGGAAAGTTTGGATGCGAATAAGTACAAGATTAATAGCTCTTTCGATACTGTTCTTGCTCTATCTCATGGATTTTGATTTTTCTAAAATTTTCATTCATTCAGAAAAGTTTTTTTTTTTTTAACTTTTTAATTTCCTCCCTGACTCATAGGTCACAGAGTAGCACTGTTTGCTTCCAGAAGGTTTTTGATTTTGTTTTTTTTTTTCATTTCTTCCGTGGCACATTGGTCGTTCAGTAGCATGTTATTTAACTTCCTGTGTTGTACATTTTGCTTTTTTTCTTTCTGTTTTTGATTTTGTTTGATAGCTTTTCTTTTAAAAGGTTGTATATTAACTGTGTAATTGTGACTACCACATGCAGATGCGAACATACCATGCAGTATGCATCTCTAGTTTGAAATCAAAGATGGACTCCCAGCGAAAATGTTCAATACATCTAGATAATAGGATGCTGGACTCTCTGCCATTGTCTATACCTGCAGTGTCTGGAGCAGGCTTTCCACCTGTTTCAGAGATGAGGCGAGTGTCACAAGGTGTAGCCATCACGTAGGAGAGGTTCAGTTCAGTGGCCAGTCATGCTGTTGGTCAGTGTTACAGTATTGCAATAACCAGAGAACTTCTCTACGCTCCGTTCTTTGTCAATTGTGTCAGTTAAACTTTTTTAAACCAAGGATTTTAATACCGAGGACTTTGTTGTAGATGTCAAATGCAGGTACTGTTTGGGTGCCTCGGAATGGTCGGCTTCAGAATGGTAGGATTCAGGAAGATGAGAAACCTGGAGACCCATGGTAGTTTCCTCTTTCGTTTTTAGGTAAATCTGATTTATAGGTGAAGGCATGCAGGCCAACGATAAAAGGGTGCTTTATATGCAGAGTGTGAGAGTACAAAACATACTTGCTCCACCTGCAAAAATGTGCTGTTATTCTTTCTGTCCGTGTAGCCAAAGAATGCACGATGTGGGACTGCTAAATATTTCAACGTTCCATCGGTGCTAGCAGTGACTGGGTCGCTTTCTGTTAACGGTTTTGCACGCTCTGAATAGTTCTATTCTTAGAAATTGAATTGCTGAATCATGTGACATGCTCATCTTGCGTTGGCTGTCTACAGCATTTGAATTACTTTATGTTCTAATCAGCTTTGAGTAGCTGCACCCTTTTGGGGGTGCTTCGAAGTGTGGGCACAATGCAATCGAAAGTGAAGTTCATTCGGTCCAAACCTTTTGAAATCTGTCCATAATTTGCTTCCGATACAGGTGTGCCGTAAACTTTCACTGCTCTCTGAAACTTTTGTGCCTTCCTGAATTTTAATTTTGTATCTTATAAGCTTGTCCACGTGCCCTTCGCTACACATGCTCATGAACACCGTGGCTAGCTCCTTTTAGCATGACCTATGATTATAAATACGCTGACTGTCAAGGACTTCATGTGATAAAAAGGCAAAAGCAGGACTACAGAAGCAGGATTTTCACATTGAGTTCTGTGTTGAAATAGTAATATTTGAGTACGCTGGGTTAGCTGGTTACAGCTCCCACTTTGAGTTTTGGGTGTCATCCTCTTTCCATGTGTTTGATTGATTTTCTGTTTTTGGAGATAATAATGAATATCTCTAAGCTGTAGAAAACATGTATAGAACTTGTCTTTGGTACATTTCGAATGTATTCTAGCTCACCTAGTACTGGGCAAGGTGTTTTTTCCCCCCTCTTAAATATTGCCTTTTATTTTCACTTGGCCGTTAAGTATCCTTGCTCTGTAGTATGCTGTGAAAGGATATTTTGTCCTTAAATACAAGAAAAGAAAAAGTAAATATCACTGTATTTGCTGCAGTCTGCTTCCCCTTTCTCATTGTATTCGACAGTGGTTACTTCTGTTGAGTAAGTTGATGTCAGCTGGTCAACCCATAGCGAGCTTGTTTGTGGATTACAGTTCTTATGTCGTGCTGTACATCAGTAAGCAGCATCCCCTCTGCTGTTCTATTATACCATACACTGACATACAGTGCAATTGTTCGTAAATACGATGAGGGAAGTTCCATTGTTACAACAGCTGTATTCCCCGTTCACCTGTCTGCTTCCCAATAAGTTCCTTCTCCTCCCTTTTTTCCTAAGAATTCTCAGGCCTCTTTATTTGTGGATAGAAATGTCCAGCTTTAGGATACATCGCTACTCATGAAGCTCAGAAATGAAAAATATATGTATCCTGGCCTGTGTTTGCTTCTTTCATGAGCACTTTTGTTTTACATTTAAAACTCTGCTTGCATAATTTGAATTACAAAAGTACCATTGTTCCGTATTCACATCCGGAGTAGTGTATAACTTTTGACTTCTGTTTTCAAATGTCTATATACACATGGTACATGGTGAAGGAGTTTACTTTTTGTTTTTAAAGATTTATTTATTTACCTTTTTTATTGGAAAGGCGGATATATACAGAGAGGAGAGACAGAGAGGAAGATCTTCAGTTTGATGATTCACTCCCCAAGTGAGCACAATGGCCAATGCTATGCTGGTCCAAAGCCAGGAGCCTCTTCCGGGTCTCCCATGCAGGTGCAGGGTCTGAAAGCTTTGGGCCGTCCTTGACTGCTTTCCCGGGCCACAGGCAGGGAGCTGGATGGGAATTGGAGCTGCCGGAATTAGAACCGGTGTCCATATGGGATCCCAGGCGTGCAAGGCGAGGACCTTAACCACTTGCGCCACCGCGCCGGGCCCAGGAGTTTACTTTTTAAAATGTTTAATGACCTAGTTATATTTAACATGACTCTGAAATGATGACATGGCCTTACTATGCATCTTTGCACTGGCTTTTTGTCTGCATATTTTCAAGTGAACACACACTGATGTTTCTCATCATATTTATGAACAGTCGCGTCGTATGTCATTCATTGCATGGCATAAATTTCCCCCTTGAAAAGTTTAAAAAAAAAAATCAATGAGCATTTCTAACTACTGTTACTATATACATATAGCTAGAGTGAAATACCTGTTCATGAATTTGATATTGCATCTTATGTGTTGCGTAAATTCCTTGAAATGGATTCATAAAAGTTACGTTAAATGGGATTTAAAAATTTTGTAAAGCCATATAACTTGGATAAAAATTGACAGGAAATAAAATCTTGCCAACACCTGTGAATATTTTATTTCCTGTGTTTATTAGTATTTTGTATTTGTCAATGCTGTAAGGCACACTTATATTCATTATTACGTATTTTAGGTGTAAACTACATTTTATCAAAATCATTCATTTACCACTAATTTATAATTTATTTTTTTTAAAGATTTATTTTTATTATTTTTTTCATTGGAAAGGCGGATATACAGAGAGGAGAGACAGAGAGGAAGATCTTCCGTCCGATGATTCACTCCCCAAGTGAGCCGCAACGGCCGATGCTATGCCGATCCGAAGCCAGGAGCCTCTTCCGGGTCTCCCATGCGGGTGCAGGTTCCCAAAGCTTTGGGCCGTTCTCGACTGCTTTCCTGGGCCACAGGCAGGGAGCTGGAAGGGAAGCGGGGCTGCCGGGATTAGAACCGGCGCCCATATGGGATCCCGGGCGTGCAAGGCAAGGACCTTTAACCACTTGCGCCACCACGCCGGGCCCTAATTTATTATTTTTACCTTTTGAAAATTGCTTACTTTTTTGTGTGTGGAAAGTAACATGTCTTCCTTATATTTTACAGAATTTAATACTTAGTGTATTTTGATTTTTTGTTATCTATCTTTATCGAATCTTTTAAGAAATTTTGTACATCTAATGAGGGCTTTAACAGATTTTTTAAATGAAAATCAGTCACTTTTTAAAATATTTATTTATTTTACTGGAAAGTCAAATGTACGGAAAGGAGGAGACACAGAGAGAAAGATCTTCCATCCAATGGTCCTCAAGTGGCCGCAATGGCCGGTGCTGCGCTGATCCCAACCCAGGAGCCAGGAACATCTTTCCGTGTCTCCCACACGGGTGCAGGGTCCAAAGCCTTTGTGCAGTCCTCGACTGCTTTTCCAGGCCACAAGCAGGGAGCTGAATGGGCAGTGGAGCTACCGGGATTAGAACCGGCGCCCATATGGGATCCCGGCGCATTCAAGGCGAAGACCTTAACTATTGCACTATTGCGCCGGGCCCGAAAGTCAGTCATTGAAAAACAGTTTTTTATTTGGTACAAAGCAAGCCAGCATAAAAAAGAAAGATCTTCAATCCATTGGCTCTCTCCTAAAATGTCGTCTTCCGCTTTGGTGGAAGGGGTCCACACGCTTGGGCCGTGTTCCAGTGCCTTCCAAGGTACATTAGTAGTGCTGTAGTGAGGAGGTGGGGCACCTGGGGCTCATACTGGTATTTTGACATTGGATGATGGCGTTCCAAGTTGTATCTCCATCTGTATGTCTAATTTATTTTAGTGCATCATATGGTGAAAGCTCTAATTATATATATTCGCAGTGCGTAACTATTTACAGTCCGGTCATTTGCTAAGAAATTTATCTTTTTCACTCTGATCTATACTACAACCTTTTAAGTTTGCTCGATTCTTTTTACTTTTACTTATGTGTCTCGTTTCCGGGGTCAGTCCCCTCACCACATTTTTATTAGATGGGTTTTAATATGTATGTGCATTAAATATGTTGGGCAAAAGTCTAATCATGGGCTTGTTCATCCCGGTGTTTCACTTTGCTTAACTTGCTACTTAATTGACCTGTTGCTGTTTGATAGATTCCAACAGCATTCATGAAACCTGGGGTCAGAACAGTGCAGAATGAAAGCCCTTCATTGCGACACAGCAGGGTGCATGGTGTCAGCACCTTTGCTTGCAATTAGGTTTCCTGCAGTGTTAGGGTGACCCGCTGCTGATGTTCCATCTGCGCCACTCCAATAAGGAGGATGCCATGTGGGCCTGAGCCTGGAAAGCTAGGTGTTGGAGTTGCAAATGAGGATTCTACAACTTTTGGAATCCATGTCTTTTATGGAAAGCAAGAAGTTGGCTTCCTCATTGTGCCAGAGGTAGTCGTTACCTCAATTCCTGAAACGAGCTGTTGCAAATATATGCTTGAAATATGGCGGGAAAAAAATGCATACTCGGGGCTTGGTATTGTTGCCTTGCACACAGTTATATGTTGGAGAATATTATGGAATTTTGCCTGCTTCTCATCCAACTCCGTGAAACCTATGGGGCAGAGGTCTACTTTTCAATCCTGCTGCAGAAAGTAAATCAGAATCAGGAAGATGAAGTGCTTCTGCCTGAACTTGACACCAAGGTGGATTACTGTTCTGCTAAGTAAACATACGATTTTCACTGTTTTGTGTACCTCCACTTTGAAAAATCCTTTGGCCAAACATGTGAACAAAAAGAACGAAAGAAAATTTTGTGACGTTAGTAGATACTCCACAAACTTTGCTCTAGCAGAAAACATATGTCGTTCATATTACCTGTTTATGAGGTACATATTTCCTATATATTAATAAAATGATAATGGGAATTGAAAACGAATTCCAGCCCAGTGTGATGGCTGAGTGGCTAAAATTCTCACCTTGTATGTGTTGGGATCCCATATGGGCAATGGTTATGTCCTGTCTGCCCTATTCCCCATCCAGCTCCCTGCTTGTGGCCTGGGAAAGCAGTAGAGGATGGCCCAAAGCCATGGGACCCTGCACCCATGGAAGAATCTCCTGGCTTCAGATTGGCTCAGCTCTCGTCATTTCGGCGACTTGAGGAGTGAGCCAGTGGCTGGGAGATCCTTGTCTTTCCTTCTCTCTGTAACTCTGCCTTTCCAATAAAGTAATGAACAAGTAAATCTTTTTAAAATATTGTTGAAACTAAATTCGGTGACACTTGTGGGCAAGACATAAGAGAGAAATCTTATTTTTTTTTAATTTAAAACTTAAATATGTATGCAGATTTTTTCCATAATAACCAATTCCCGCTAACTTGTCAAGAAGATCCAAATGGGGCAGCAAGTAATGAATTAAGACAGGGAGAGATACCACACTGTAGATCTGAGAATGTTTGCCACAGATCCTTAAATCAGGACAGGAATTCATGGGAATCATTCATGTGAATGGATTTCAAAAACCTTTGCACCAAAATAAACTTCCATTTTTTTTTAAAGATTTATTTTTAAAATTTTTATTGGAAAGGCAGATATAAGAGAGGAGAGACAGAGAGGAAGATCTTCCATCCGATGATTCACTCCCCAAGTGAGCACAACGGCCGATGCTATGCCGGTCCAAAGCCAGGAGCCTCTTCCGGGTCTCCCATGCAGGTGCAGGGTCCCAAAGCTTTGGGCCATCCTCGACTGCTTTCCCGGGCCACAGGCAGGGAGCTGGAAGGGAAGCGGGGCTGCCAGAATTAGAACTGGCATCCATATGGGATCCCGGGCGTGCAAGGCGAGGACCCTTAACCACTTGCGCCACCGCGCTGGGCCCACATGCACAATTCTTAATACTAGTCTTATACATAGAAGTGAATTATGTCAGTTGAGCCATACAAAACAAAAAATGGAATATGGTTCGTGACTTCTATAATTTGGTTCATCTTCTCTGTTAAAAAACTTGCTCATGGGCCCGGCAGCATGACCTAGCAGCTAAAGTCCTCACCATGAGCCTTTTCCCACAGCATTGTATTGCAATATAAACTTATATGTGTAGGTACTTCAAAGTGGTCATTTAAAATGCAATTTTTTTATTTGTATTCCTTTGAGACAAAGAGGGAACGAGAAAGAAAGAGTTTTCGTATGGTGGTGGTTCACTTGCCAAAAGCCCAGATGCCAGAGGTGCACAGCCTGGAGCCCCAAATTCCATCCAAGTTGTCTTCCTGGGTGATAGGAAGCTAAGTGCTCTGGGGCCATGATTGTTTCACTGGATCCACCTTACGAAGTCGGGTCACGAACCAGCAGCCTTTGGTGATGTCTGCTATGGCATGTGGGTGCCTTGCTGTCTTGCTGTCTTCACTGCTCGATCGAATATCAGTCTGGAAATTTGGAGTTCAAGTTATCTTGAAGCTCTTTTTTTTGTATTTTACGTGTTTTTTTAATAATATGCATCTTCATGATTTTCTTGAAGACTCATGTTTCTGAGAGAGAGAAAAAAAAGTCATGCCAAAGCAAAAGATATGAGGGATCTTCGTGCATCCTTGTATTAATTAGTGATTTATAATTGTGGGTATTTGGCGTCATATATTTCAGGAGAAGTTTGTGGGTTGCTGTGTTTGTCCCCAGGATGCATGTGCCGTGTGGGGTGTGGCTGCATCTTTTAGGGGGTTTTGGGGTGATGGGTGGTTGGCGAGACGCTGGGGGGGTGGGGTAATTGGGGGGTTTTTGGGGTGTGAGGGGGGGGGTGACATTTGTGTGATTTTTGGGTGTGATGATATGTTGCGGGGGAAGGGGAGGGATGGAGGAAGGAGGAGAAGGAGACGCCGAAGGGAAAGAAGAGGAGGAGCGAAGAGAAAGAGAAAAGAAGAGAACGAAGAGAGAAAGAAGAGAGAGAACAGGCGAGAGAGAAAAGAAGAGAAGAAAAGCAAGAGACAAGCGAGGAGAAAGAAGAGACAAGAAGCACGAGAGAAAGAAGACAGAAAAAGAAAGAAGAAGAGCGAGAGAAGAGAAGCGAACGACAAGAAGAGAGAAGAAGAGCAGCGAGGCGAACAGAAGAGAGACAGAAGAGAAGAAACCGAAGAGGACGAAGATAGCGCAAAGAAGAGGAAAAGAAGAGACGAAAGAAAGCAGAGGCACCGAAGCAGCGCACAGACCCTAGCGCCAAGGCGAACCGCCGCGAAACGCTCGAAGCGAAACAAACCGCCAAGCAGACCATGACATGCCGCTCCCCCGCCTCTCCCTCTCGCCTCTCCGCTCCAGCTCCCGCTCCTCTACTCCCGCACTCTCCCCTCCTCTCCTCCTCTCCCTCCTCTCCTCTCCCCTCCTCTCTCCCCTCCTCTCCTCTCCTCTCCCCTCCTCTCTCCCCTCCTCTCCTCTTCCGTCTCCTCCCTTCCTCTCCCCTCCCCTCCTCTCCCCTCCTCTCCCCTCCTCTCCTCTCCTCTCCTCTCCCCTGTTCTCCTCTCCTCTCCTCTCCTCTCCTCTCCCTTCCCCTCCCCTCCTCTCCTCTCCTCTCCTCTCCTCTCCTCTCTTCTCCTCTTCTTTCTTTTTTTCACCAAACTGCTGTCCTAGAAGAGACACAGTTGGAAACTCCGCGATATAGCTGGGCCTTACACGTTTTGTCTTTACGGACAAAGACCAGGAGACCTCAGTTACTGAACAGAATCTGTGCAGTGTGACCATATGTGTTTCAAACCACCAAAAAAAATGCATGAGGGCATTTTCCTAAGTAGATTCAACAGCCTTGTTCAGAGTGAATCACACAGAAAAATGGACAACAGAGTACCATCTCTGTTCATCTTAGCATAGCTAAGCTGGAACAGCGGCTCTTATTCACATATTTTTTTTGCAATCCAAGAGGCTTCTCTTCTGTAGATCCTGTTGCTTTCTTAGAGACTTTTACCTTCTAATTGAAGCGTTCTATATTTTCTGACCTGTATCTTCCCAGGACAAGAGCGCCTAATGGGTAAAGGCTTAGATGCTTGACTTACAACTGTGTTAAAATTCTGTGTGTAAACTTAGTGCTGGTCTGATTTTTGAGTGATTGATGGGTAAAAGGAGCATTGTTTATCCTGTTGCTGTTTGCTGTAGTGTCCAGAAAGGTGCTTGGCACAGTTATCTTTCATAAAGAATGATGAATCAATGAAAACAGAAATAGGAAGGAGACATTGTTAAAATATCACATTCTTAGAATAGCTTCTGACTTTTGTCTGCAATAGATTTCTTGAGATTTATTTATTTTTATTGGAAAGGCAGATTTACAGAGAGAAAGAGAGACAGAGAGCAAGATTTTTCATCCACTGGTTTGCTACGCAAATGCCTGCAGAGGACAGAGCTGAGCTGATCTGAAGCCAGGAGCCAGGAGCTTCTGAGTCTCTCATGAGCCAGCACCATCAGGACTGCCGGTGCCTACAGGAGGAGAATAAACCTGTTGAGCCACCGTGCTGGACTCATCTTCTTTTTTTTTTTTTAAATTTTTTACTTTTTACCTTTGCCTGCAAGGCTGTAATTTGCAAAGTTTCAGGAATATTTCCATTAAAGTATACCACAGACACTTCGTGTTCAGCATTTTATGTTTTGGGTTTGTCATTCTTACCCCACATGTCATTCTTGTGCTGCCTGCTCTACTGTTCGCATCACCCATGAAGCCATTGTGGACTTTAGTGTTTCTCATTTCCTGAACACCCCTGAAGTAGTGGCTTTCAACTCTGGTCAGTTCTTTGAGGTTCCCTCTAACTCCAGTGAGTTCGGCCTACATTTAGGAATCTACAAACAGCGTCTGCTGGCATAAATGTGGAGAGAATCATACCCTATTTCATTGTTGGTCGGAGTGTGGGCTATTGGGGCTACAAGGAAAGTCAGCATGGAGAGTGTATGAAAAAGTGATCTGCAACCCTTTATTTATAAAAGCCCAAGCCGTAATAGTGAAGTCCTGGAAAGATTCCAGAGGCCTTTCCAAAAAGAAATGGATAAAGAAACAGTGGTACATCAACTCCATGGCATACTACTTGTTGGAAAGGATGACCTTCTGCCACCTGCCACAAAATGGTGCCATGTAGAATGAGTTATGTTCCATGAAATGAATCAATTCCGACAGGACAAATATCTTATATTCTCTCTGATATAAGGCAACCTCCTTGCAAAATACAATATATATATATATTGTATATATATATATATTAACCTATATAACAGGTTAACATGTATATATACATGTAGATACATTCTCACAGATGAACTGTGTAATGGAGACAGATTTATTGGGAAGCGAAGATGTGTTGCTGAATGCATCTACTCATGAGGAAAGGTAGGGCCCCTGATGAAACTGTTAAATATACCTTGAAAATATGATACTAGATTATTAACCTTTGTGTATACCTAGAATGCCATGACACACTTCCATAGCGAAATACTGGGCTTGCGACTATTGCTGAAGGACTATAGTATTGGATTCAAGCAGGGAGACTAGTGCGTGGGGCAGAATGAAGAGGGAGGAAGGGTAATCCTTGTACCCACGCAACTAGGTCATGCAAAACAATAATTCAAACATTAATTTTTTTTTTAAAACAAAAGATAATACTCTTAAGCCTGATGCAATGGCTCATTTAGTTGGTCTTCCTCCTCCAAGCGCTAGAATCCCATATGGTCACTGGTTCTTGTCACAGCAGCTCCACTTCCCATCCAGTTCCCTGCTTGTGGCCTGGGATTATGTATATATGGAAGGATTAGGAAGATGGGTTTTTTTAATGAATAAAAAGATGCAAATTTTTAAATTTATTCGTTAAGTGTTATCATTGTTTGCATATTACCATCTCTTTCATTTTGATCTCAACTCATTTCTTGCTTTGTCTGTAGTGATCTGTTCAAAATGGAGGTTAATGTACTAGTTTATTAATATGTTTACTAAATTATCTCTCGAGTCACTAGAATGCAAACTGCATGGTTGGGATGCACTGTTGCCACTGCCTGCCATTTAATAGACACTAAAAGTGCTTGTAGAATGAGCATATTAATCCCATATAGTCATGAAAGATACCATAACATTGAAGAAAATAAATTAGAATATTGTTCTACCTCAGAGTGGGTTGATTATAAATATTTTTAACATTTGCTACTCTTTTATTAGCATGCCTCGTTTCAAAATACAAAGTGGAAATGCATATATCACATATTTTCAAAGACGTTCTATAGATAAATTCTGATAAGATAAATTCTGTGTCTTCTGTTAAATTAGAAGAACAATTAAAGGTACCTGCTCTTTGAGCAAATGAATACAGGGTTTTAGGATATTTGTTTTCTTTTCCTTTCATCATCGTTATTATTAATTATTTGAAAGAGTGACAGGGAAAGATCTTCCATCCGCTAATTCCCTCCCCAAATGCTCTAAACAGCCAACCATCTGCCAGGCTGAAGCCAAGACGTAGAAATTTCAACAGATCTCCTAGGTGGGTGGTAGAAGCTTAAATACTTACGCATCATCCTATCCATGAGCAGAAGACTGCATTGGGATTGGAGGTGTGACAGGCATGATGATATGAGATGGGAACCCCAACCCCTTTCTGTACCCGAATCTTTTGAATTACAATACCCACCTTGGAAAACAGACTTAGTGATCCGCTCCAGGGGGGCTATAGTGAACTTGCCATATTCCCTAGTCCCTCGTCTTGCCAGCTGTTCTGATGCTGTGTACTCACCTGAAACATGAGCATGGCGAAAGAGGGTGTATTTCATGGGACTGTTAGGACTGGAAACAAAAAATAGATGTGAAGCTTTGAGGACAGTCGATGGCATTTAGCAAAGCACGGTAACTGTTGGCTAGAGCTGGCAGGCCAAGGTCCACTTTTCATTACCAAGCAAAGATGCAAAACGATTTCTTGTTATTGCAGTTTTCACTTCCAAGAGGGTTTGAGTTGCTTAATGAAATGTGTTTGGATGTTAAAGGCCCTTGGAGGCCTGTATTCCAACCTTGCACTAGATAACTGGCAGTCCTTAAGTGAAATGAAAAAAAAAATATTGTTTTGCTTGTGATATTAGTTCGGTTCTAACTTTTACTTAATGAGGTTTTCTCTATAATTGTGACCTGTTCATGTAAATCTTTGCATATCAAAAGAAGCAAAGATCATTAAGATTTTGAGAGAAGTTTTTAGCCTAGATTTGCTTAAAATGAGCATACTTGGTAAAAGTTAGAAAATTGCTGAGGAATGATTAATAGCGAGAATTATTAACATGGGAAATATTCACTGAAATGTGTTACTAAGTGTCTTACTTTGCATTCAGTATCATCTCTGGTTGGGGTTTTTTTGGTCTTTGAAATAAAGAATCTTTCATATTTTTTTATTTCTAAAATCTGTGTTTTATCATCATAACTTTTTGTATAGTTCTACACTAGCCAGAATTGTTGTAATAATGTATTCCAGTTCTTAAAAAAAACCAGACAATTCTTAATCAAAACACCCTGTCACTCTCAATGCAATTGTAAATATGTTTTTCTGACAGAGAAATATCATTTAAATCACACTAAAGGAAAGCATTCATGTTTGTTTTAAAATTGATCTGATTGCCTTTGGATTCAGGTGAACTATTTAATCTAGATTAATATCTATTTAAAGCACACACTGCCTTAAGTTTAAATTTTAAAGTAAATCCTTAGTAACTGTTACTGGCACTGGTGTTGGTTTTTATATTTTCAGGTAGCAATTTGCTAGACATTCCAGCTTTAGAGTAACCATGTAGTTGCTCACTGTACCCAGATGCTCAGCATGGCGTAATAGGATTCTCTGATCAGGACTTTAACAACAAGACTGAAAGCAACCTGGTTTCTCTCTGGGGTTATTTTAGGTTTGTTACTGAAGTTCAGTTCCTCATGGTTCTAAGGCTGAGGTCCAGGTTTCCCTGCACGCTGGTGAGAGACACTCATTTATTGAAGGGTAATGGTATTCTCTGTCTTACATGTGTTTCATCTTCAAAGCCAGAAATGAAGAGACTCTCTCCCAGAATCATCTTTGAATTGAGGAAGGGCTCTGATTGCCCTTTCAAGGACTCACCTGAGTAGTTTGAATCTAAGAGGCTGTTGCTTTTGAGTTACTCAAAAGTCAATGCTGAGTCAAATGATCTGGGAGTTGTGTCTGGTGCGGCTACTTAGTCACTGAATGTGTTCGAAGAAAAATCTTGTAGGGATTTTTGTCACAGAACACGCATCCTTGAATCCATAGTGTATTTCATTGGTACATGGATGTAAGTTACAATTCATTGATCTCAAACAGCAGGTGGAGCCTGGGGACTAAAGCAGTATCGGAAGGTCTTTGTATGGTGTCATCTCTCCTTTAAGGGCTTCGACATAAAATTAGCAATTTATCATTCTTTTTTCGGGGGGGAGAGGATAGGAAGGGGAGGCCCCTATGAACTTCATGACAATGCTTGATCTTATTTTGCCATTTTATTTATCAAATGAACCAGGTTCAATTAGAAATGAGTTCGCAGGATTCCCTCCAAGGGAGGAGATGAGTGTAGCAGGCTTGAACAACTGGATGTGAGGAAATGGAACGGCAAGAGTAATCCCATATCCTACGCAGCAGTTGTAAAATCAAGTGAAATTGGATTGATGTTCAGGTAAGATGGCTGACTGGCATTCAGATGGAGGTAAGGTTATTCAGGTGAAGCTGTTAGACATCTTAGGGAGGGATAGTCATCTTATTTTGGCTGTCATCAGAAGTGGAAGGATGTCAGAGCTGTGAAATTAGGGAATAGTGAAGGAAATAGCACAATAAAGGAGACCGGAAAAGGGGCAAACTAAGAGAAGGCATTTTGAAATTGAAGCAGAGCAATAAATGTGATTAGAGATAAAATAGATTTCTTGATAGCTGACCCATAGATTATTTTAAGTCTTTTACCAAGACAGAAACAACATCTGTAAACATTCTTGGATCTTGTTAATATCATAGTTGGAAATTCAAGGAACCCCAACACAGTGGCTCAATGGCTAAAGTCTCACCTTGCAAGTACCAGGAACCTGGGAGCTGGTTCATGTCCTGGCTGATCCAATTCCGTTTCAGCTTCCTGTTTATGGCCTGGGAAGGCAGGAGAATATGGCCCAGAACTTGGGATCTTGCACCCATATGGGAGACCCAGAGCGAGCTCCTGTCTCCTGGCTTTTGATCAACTCAGCTGCAAACATTACAACCATTTGGGGAGTGAACCAGCTGATAGAAGATCTTTCTCTCTGTCTTTCTCTCCAGAAATCTGATCTACCTTTCCAATGCAAAATAAATAAATCTTTAAAAAAAGTTTTGAAATTTTAACTACACATGTGGTTGAGCAGAAGAGTTACACACTTATTGCCGTATTATGTTGAGTAACAATAGATAAAAATGAATTATCAAGACCTAAATTTCAAGCAGTACGCATGATCACATACAGACAATTAGTATATTTGTGTAACCCCCTGTTGATTAAACACTGGCAGGGATGCCAGGTTCAAAGTCTGTATGCATACATTCTGATTATTCTTAATTTACAGATTAAATATTGATTCTGAACACTCAACAGCGGCTAAGGCCCCAGTGTAAAGTATAAATTCAAGAACAAAAATTTTAGCCCAGATAATGCGGCTCCAAATTTGAAAGCTGAAATCCAAAGAATTGGTTTGTTTTTTTTTTTTTAATGATGGAAAAGAGGGAAAGGGTTTAGCCCTATATCTGTAAAACCTATATAATGGTAAACAGTAATAATTAAAAAGAAAAAGGAAAAATGAATCCAAGGAACCTAAATCAATTTTTAAAAAATGGCATGTTATGTAAGCATGGAAATAATAAATACCATTTGGAGATATATTTATAATTTCAAATGAAAATGTATTCTTGACATTGTGTTAATTTATAGTGGCCAGGAAGACCTTTCTCCGATGAAAATAAATGATATTGGGTTTACCACACTGCATGTTGCTAGATATTCTATGTCTACCTGCACCTACCATGTCAGGATACAGTTAAATAGCAGAAAGTATGTCTTGTAACTGTAGCTAAGGGACTATACTATTGTGATCATTTGCAGAATGATAGCCCGTGTGGGTGGGAAATAGGAAGGGGAGGAGGCGGGACAATCCCTCTAGCTGCAAAACTGTATTGTGGTAAATGATAAACATATTTGAAAAATTCTATTGTGTTTACACGCATTTTTTTAAAAAAAATCTTTTCAATGTTTTTGAAAATGAGGGCTCATCGTGTCGGATCGTATTGGAGAACATTCAGCTTGCTGGAAAATGCATAGTATAATGCTGCTATCAGAGGGCTAGCCCCATTGGGCTGTAATGGAGCTAATGCATCTTGTTTGTCACGAAAGCTCCTGGAAGATCAACCTTGTTAATGTCGAGGTTGCAGAAGTGGGATGGAGAAGGGCTGCGAGTTAGGGAGAATGTGGAAGTTCTGTGGGAAAGGGATTCATATACTGGCAGAGCAATTGAGATTTCCCAAGAGGAAGGTGATTTACTAGAGAGTGAATTAAGACTGGAAAGTGACACTAGGAGATGCACTGCTTACACGTGTTTTTGGAAAACAGTCTAAGAACACAAGTGTGATTAGGGAAAAATATGTCTCACAAGATCAAAAGTAGAAGGGACAATGGTAAAATTAGAACAGAGCTCTCAGCGGTAGGAGCCAGGCCACTGAGCCCTGGAAGGGGAGCTTTGGGGATTGGGCCCTCCTCTAGCCTGGATCTTTGGCCTGCGTGCGTGTAAGGTGGAAGCCGGGCTGCGCCAGAGGGGGCCTGGCCAGGACCAGGTCATCTGGCCTGGGTCCTTTGACGCCCGTGCATGGTGGGAGCCCAGCAGCTGAGCCACAAAGGGGGCTCCGTGGGAATTGGGTCACCTGACCCGAGTCATTTGGCTCACATGTGTGGTGGGAGCTGGGCCACCGTGCCCTGGTGGGAGCCCAGCAGGAACTGAGTTGAGCAGCCCAGGGATTCAGTCAAAGTCCGCAGGACACCAACAGGAATGGAGAATATTCTTTAAATGTCATCTAGAGATGGAGCTTTCAGAATGAGCTGTTTCCAGGAAACTTATCAATTCTGTGATATTTGGCTTTCAAATAGTTTTACACCTTGTGTTCTTTGAAAATAAGGATTGTTTCTTGTCTGACTCATAGCTTTTACTGTGGAAACGGTTCTGCGTGATATTCAAGTGTATGTTTGCTGAACCTAAACACCTGTTTAAAATCTATATGATAGAGGTGAATTTTATAATAGATTTATTACAGTAGAAACACTTGGTATTTTGCTGCTGAAAATTCCGATTTCTATGATTCTGCTTCTTTATTTATTTTACTCATTTATACCGAAAGGTATTCAGTCAGCACTTTTCAATTATTCAACAGTTATCCAGAAATTTGGGCACAATGTTGATGACTTAGAAACCTTTGTTCAGGTTTATATTTAATGCTGTGTCATTGTTGTGTCTGTTGTTTTCTTGACCTTAGAATGATTTAACATTTTTATTAAAACGCAAAGAAGGTGCCAACCAATATATAAGTCATAGACGTTCCATTATTATATTGTAAACTTTGCATTTCAAAAAAATAAGGAATTTTAAAAGACCAAGTGTCAGTGGTCCCACTGTGGTAGCTTAGTGGCCAAAGTCCTTGCCTTGCATGCCTGGATCCCATTTGGGCACTGGTTCACATTCCAGCTGCTCCGTTTCCCTTCCATGTCCCTGCCTGTGGCCTGGAGTGGTAGTTGAGGACGGCCCAAGACCTTAGGACCCTGCACCCATGTGGGAGACCCAGAGAAGGCTCCTGACTCCTAGCTTTGGATTGGCTCAGTTCCAGCTGTTGCAGCTGTTTGGGGAGTGAACCAGCAGATGGAAGATCTTTCTCTCTCTGCTTCACTCTGTAAATCTTTCCAATAAAAAAAAAAATCTTTTAAAAAAAAGACAAGTATCAACAGCATTTTGGATGGCTTGTGAAAGTATTGATTTTGGAGTTTTAGGTAGATATTCTTGGCTGATGGTCTGATTTGGGTACCCCATTAGTGTCACTGGAAGTGCAGGTTGTATTATGGAATTTGTGTAGCATTAATATCTCAATGAAAAAACTGGCTTATGGAATTTTGCAAAAGGAAATGATGAAATATACATATATAATATGGGAAGTGTATGCTCTAATTGATGGCTCAGGCCACTGCAACAAAATGAATATGTCAGGAGTCTTCTTCAATAATTTATGAATTTTTTTATGAGTGAGTTGATAAGCGTTAACCATTCTTAACCAAGAGAATGAAGCATGAATTCTTGAATTGCGACTTAATACATATCTGAAATTTGCAGAAATAATGGATCTTGTATTTTTCATATGCAGAAAACCATGATTCGTTGCTCAGATGACGTACAGAATCTGTTATGCAACGCCTAATCAGAAGTAAATAATTATCCAATGATTTGACAAATCATAACAAGCCTTGCTTAGGTCCAAATTACATGAAAATAGTTTTTCAGCTCTAACAGAACTCTTCTCCACAGTTTTCAAAACACCAGATACAGTCCATTGAATTGTCTCATGTCTACTTGTTTGCTCGATGAAATCGCATTGTTCTTTTTGACCCTGAGTCACAAAAAGTAGTAGTGACATTCTATCCTCAGGAGAAATGTGTAGGTTTGGGTCCAAGCTTTCATCACTGGAGCACTTAAATGGCTCCTAAGCAATGGTAGGCTTTAGAATATCTGTGGGAAGGATGTTCCTGAAATAAATAAATTTAGAATTTTTACAGTGTGAGGAGGAATACCTTTGGCAAAGTTAATTTTGGAAGACTTATTCTTAGAAGCGACAGATTTCAGCCACTGGAGCATTGAAATGTTACGATTTCTTGTGCCAAAAGTGAGACATAGCGTTTAAATTATTTTCCATGTCCACGTGCTTTCCTTAACTAACATTCATCCATTAATTATTCGTCAATGAATAATTTTGATATGCCTTGATTATGATTGTTTGATAATTTGAAATCAATCCTGTTTGAATGAATAGCATGTGAAAGGGAATTAAAATAGTTCGTTCAGCATTACATACGACATGTGGACAATTTGCCATTTTACATTGATAAGCTGACTTCAATAGAATTTCTTCATGAAGAGAGCTCTTATTAAGTAATAAAATGGTTCGGTTGAGAAAAGATTTGGCAGGGCTGTTATACCATGTCGTTCTCAAGTGAGATTGTCCTTTTTAGTTTAAGAACTAAAATTAACGTCTTAGCAAGGGATTTTAAATAAAGAACTTAGAAGCAACATTTTTTTTTAGTAAGAAATTATGCAGTGGCAGACATCGTGACTCAGTGGGTTAAGGCACGACTTGGTTTGCCTTCGTTGTAAAGCAGAGGACCAGTTTGAGCTTGCGCTATCAGGCTTCTTGCTAATACCCCTGCAAAGGCAATGATGATGCCAGAGTGCTTTATACCCTGCCACCCACATGGGAAACCTGGATGAGGTTCCCAGCTCCTGGCGTTGACTGGGACAAGCCCTGGCTGTTGCACAAATTGGGGGATGAACCAATGGAGACAAGATGGATTGCTGTCTTTCTCTCTATCTATGTGGTTGTGCCTTTCAAATAAATAAATCTTTGAAAAATGTATTCAATATATATTGAGTCCATGTATCTAGAATTGGCTTTATGAGACACAATGCAAATTGTTACCATGGTATCAAGTGAGTATTTCCATTTTAGCTTGACAACTGAAATAGTGGAATTAAGAGATGTCATTTATGGCATATCACAAAATGGCTCGGGCAAAGTTCAAACTCTCCAAGCCTCCAGATTGTGTAGTATTCTCTGTTTTTCCCTCTAACCTTATTTGGGTACAGGGAGAGAGGGAAAGTTTTATAAAAGATAGAAAAAGCTATTTTCAATAAGAAGCATCAGTTGATTTTTAGTCATATCGATCATGTCATCTGCATTAAGTAGGTAGCTAGACGAGGTATGGAAAATTACTAGATTTTTGCACGTACTACAACTTGTAAGTTTTAGATGATTTAGGTAAGTGTTGCTCCGACTTGCGTGGGATGTGGCTCTAGAAGGTACAAATGATTGCAGTGTGAACCACGGAGTGCAGTGAGGGTGGTGCTGAAAGGGTGGGGGCTTAGTCACAGCATGTTGTTTGGGTAGGCCTAAGTGGGAGATCTTTAGTTAATGCAGGCGATGCCCTGCCAAGGTATTTCTTACAGGAGGGTTGGTTATGAAAGCTATTTGGGGCTTTGGTGCTGTCCTTTTATGCTTACTGCTCACTGTGTGGTTGTCAGGTGCTAATGTAGCTAGAAAGTGATGGAAGATGGCCCAAGTACTTGAAGCCCTATCTTTCTTAGGGGAGATTCATATGGAGTTTCTGGTCTCCGGATTTGGACTGGCTCACCCTTATTTTGGCAACCATTAGGGAAATGAACCAGTAGACTCAGGATTTCTTTCTGTTTCATTCTCTCTCTTTCACTCCCTATCTATCTGCCACTATGTTTTTTTTAAAGAAAATATGTAGTCTTATTATGAAAAACAATCATATTCTAGTTCAAAGTCATTGAAATGCATAGGTATGATGGATCTTCAAAAAGTTCATGAAAAATGGATGCTTCAAAAGTTACCGTTAAAATTATGCAGCAAGTAAACATGTGTTTTAATTCTGTTTCCATGAGTTTTTTTGACAGTATCCTTGTATATCTGATATACAGTATCCTGTATATCCTTGTCTGATTGAAAAATTTAACATCTCTAATTAATTTTAAGAAAATTCATAAGTATGTATTAAATTCGGACTCTCAAAATGTGCAACTCACAAATGTGTCCTTGTAAATGTGAGGTTAAATTTATAACCCAAGAGTAAGCAAAAATAATGCAGAGGATCTTATATAGTAATAAAATGTACGCTGAGATTAATACAGTCTACCGGATAGAAGTTATCGAAGTCTTTTTAGGATATAACATTTGGGTTGAGCATACAGGCTCATTTCTCTCCTGAGCTTCTTAGTGCTACCTGAGTTCCAGGTGCGTTCATATTTCCTGGGGAAACTTCTGCCTGGTTATGGAACATGCTCCCTGGGAACCATAAATTCCTGTGTTGACTCTGTGGGCTGATGTCATCTTTAATGTACCCTCCTATCTCATACAGTTCCTCGATTTTAATATTCAGAGGACTCGCCCAGAAATATTGCTCGCCTCAAAAGCAGGAGAACTGTATATGTGTGTGTTTAAATGTAAACACACGGGATTTTCATTCAAACTAGGATGTTTCTTGTAGCTTGATCTTAGAAAAGGGTCAGAGATTCAATGACAGTTCAAGGTTTCTCAGCAGTGTATAGCAGGCTGCTCATTCCTCCAGAAATTGATGATACTTTAGTCATTTTCAACACCTTTTAAAAAGTGTAAGAAAATCTTCTTACTTTGCAACTTTTCCTGGCCACATAAAGAAGCAAAAGCAAAATACTCTACAGAAAATGTGTTTAGGGCCCGGTGTGTTGGCATAGTGGCTAAAGTCCTTGCCTTGAACATGTTGGGGGTCCCATATGGGCACCGGTTCTAATCTCAGAAGCCCCACTTCCCATCCAGCTCCCTGCTTGTGGCCTAGGAAAGCAGTAGAGGACAGCCCAAAGCCTTGGGACCCAGCACCCGCTTGGGAGACCCAGAAGAGCTCCTGGCTCCTGGCCTTGGATCAGCATAGTTCCGGCCATTGTGGTCACTTGGGGAGTAAATCAGTGGATGGAAGACCTTCCTCTCTGTCTTTCCTCCTCTCTGTATATCTGACTTTGCAATAAAAATAAAATAAATCTTTAAAAAGATAAACAGAAAATGTGTTTAGTATCTGTGGGGATTATAGGATGCTAAGTAGTAGAACTGTTATATGCATATATTTCTTATGTAATCAAGGAGCAGACTGGATTAACAATGAACTTCTGGAGAGTTCACTGATATCTAAATATAGTTTTCGCATGGCTTCACTCTCCATACTATACCTGCCTGACTTTTTCCTCATTTTTACTTTGGTAATATTCTTACACTGCACTTAAAATAAATAGCCTTTATTACTGGAATATGAAGATGGTTAGCATGCAAACCTGAGCATTCTTTCCTGTTTTACGTGTAGTGAAGATCAGAGAAAGCTTAAAAAAAAAGGCACTCAACTGCTCAGCTCACGTAGACTTTACCTGAAATGGTGTGTGATTCCCCAAGGCCTGGCAAAGCTGCCTGGTGCCTTGTTGAGCCCCAGCTATGATGTCCTTGGTACCATGGTGTTGTTGTGTGTGAATGCCTCCTTACTGCCCTCCTCCCTCCTTCTGGGTTCAGGTGCGTCAAACTTGACGTGCCTGCTTTGGATGCCAAGAAATATAAACTCTGTGGAGGCTTCTTGATTCTCTTTGCCATGAGAAGTTTAAACGTGTAATGTATAGTATAGTGATGTTTAGTATATAGTATGTATTAATTTCCTTGTTTTACTTGAAAGAGATCAAAATCTTCCATCCTCTGGTTACGCTCTAAATGTCCTCAGTGATCAGAGCTAAGCTGAGCTGAAGCTGCGGAGTGCATCTGTGTGAGCACACTGGAAATCTGAATTGAGTGCCAAGCCTACCATTCTTGTCTTGGTGCAACCTTGGTGTTATGGATATTTGGGGTATACATCAGGGGATGAGAGATTCTCTCTTTCTCTGTGCTTTTCAAGAATTGGAAAAAAAAATCCTTCAGCTCATGACTCTGTTTGGTAATAGCATTGCAGCAGTTACCCATTGTTGGACGATGAAACTTAAACACAGCTGCTATGGAGTGATATTCATCATAAACCATAATGTTGGTCAATGCAAGGATCTTTGATTCTTAGGCCAACCTTGTTCTCTTATTGTTTTTCCTTTTGCTCTTCACTCCTTCTGGGTGGAAAACATCTTAAGAGGAACATGTTGGAACTGCAGAAGGTCCTACCTCTTCCAATGTTATCTTACTTGTGCTCGAATGGGGCTATCCATTTAGTGCTCTGTCTGTTCCTTTCATTAGCTGAAGTGATGGCGGATGGTGTTTGTCCAGCCTTGCAGTTTCCAAAGGGCATGGTTCTGTGCTTTGATGCCCACAGGGCAGGGGAAGCTGTTGGAATTGATCTTGGAGACACTTGTTGTTGTTGTCGTCATAGCAAAGCTTTCGTGTAATCCTGCCTGCTTTTTGTTCTGTGGGGGCACAGGCTTTGATGTCCTAGGACGTGCTCGCGTGACCGCGTGTATTTTGTTTCCTAGTTGCGACTGTAGGGTTGTTCCGTACCCATGTGTCCACCACTACCACTGTCCACATAATACTAAGAGAGAGAGAGAAAATTAAACACCAAGTCTGTTGCCAGGGTTACAATCTTTTCCTCCGTCCCGCCCTAAGACACTTCTGGGAATAGCTTATGTCCAGAGCAAAGCGCAAGAACGAAATAAGTACTAGGGTGAGAACATTTAATTACTTCCTATTCTCCATATTATTTTATCTGTATTCATTTTATTCATTTGACACTCTGCAGTGAATGTGGTGTGTAGAGTTGTTAGTTAAATTGGTTTTTTTTTTTTTTTTAAGCTGTGAGATGTTTTGATCCTGCACAAAGTAAGCTTCATATCCATTTAGGAAACAAAATATATAGTAAACTTTCATCTAAGCTGGCTTCCTTTTCTATTTTTCTTTTACTATAAAATTTCTAGATACGATTATTTTCGATAGCTTTAGCCTGCCATGATTTGCTCCCACATAGTCTGTAATGCAGAAAGTAATTTGATATGCGCCCTTCTTGTACTACAAAGATATTTAGCAGAGATGTTAATTTTAATACCTGGAACATTCTTTTGTTACTCAGCTTTGTAAAGGACCATGAAACACAAAAGTAAATGTTAAAATTTTATTTTTTGTTAATATTCTACCATTGGAAAATCAGTATGTTTCAGAAAATTATTCAGACCTCTGGTGCTTTCAGTACAAAGAAGAATCAAAGCTTGTACAGTTGAGTAAAATTTGTAAATCTCTGTGTTATTATTTTTAGGATAATTTTTGCATTTAAAATATGTGGATTTCTCAAATATTAGGTAGGCTTTTACAAATGTATGTTCTTTCAAGTGGAATAACTTGTTCATACAAGTTTGACTGGATAATATAAATGTTTATAGATAGTGTACTATGCTTAAGCATCTATCTAAAATATGTATAAACGTGTACAAGGAAGCAAAAGATGTTTATTTTGGTGTAAAATATTTGAAATCCACATTTTTTTCTTATGCAATTTTTGTAGATTGCTCATGCATGGATTTCACTTTTTTTTTTGCAACAAAATGAACCTAACGTTTAAATTTCCTTTTCATAAAAATTTTTTGTAGTGCCTTTACATGTGTTGAAAATTAAATAGAGGTTCTTTTAATTGTCAGGCTAACAATATGGCTTTAAAAATATTTACCTGTTTGTAATGCAGAGTTGACAGACAGAGAGGCAGAGACAAAGAGATTATCCATTTGTGGGTTTACTCCTAAGATGACTTTAGCAGCCAGAATTGAGCCAGGCTGAAGCCAAGAGCTTCCTCAGGGTCTCCCACATGGATGCTAGCATTCCAATCAGTTAGATGATCTTCTGTTGATTTTTCCAGGCCATTAGAGAGGGTGGTGGCTTCATGTGCTATGCCACATGCCTACTCCATCCACTATATTATTGAATCCTATGGATATGGTGCTGTTTGCTGTCCTGCAACGATGGATTTGGTGCACGGAGCTGACAACACGCGTGGACTACTGACCAATGGTCAATAGGGAAAGCTGATGAACAGCATCAGACTTTTAAAAGAAGTTTGTCAAGAAGGCATCCAGGGTTTGGGGGGGACTAGAGCCATTTACATTTCAACAGCAAGAGACAGTCCCCCAAATACACAACTTGTTCCTCAAGCAGGTGCTTCATGTAAATCTGCAAACCAGGCCGTTTCCCATTCATTCCTCTTCCACAGCCTTTCAGAGGAGATTCAACTGGCTCTGTCTCCCTCAATAGCCAAGATTCTGAATGTCCTTCTGCAGTAGTCTAATATGCATTGCATTGTATGTGTAGTTTGAAACACATGTTTTCCAGCCAATTTCCCCCAGTGACTTAAGCGTATTGACACTTTGAGAACTTTCTCTACCAATGTGGGATTTAATGGGTAAAATAAAGAAGGAGGTAGTGAAGCTATTTTATACAAAGTGTGTAATTTTCTAGATGTAGAGTTAGATCAATATATTCTTTAGAACTTGCAAATATGCTATCATTAAGAGATTACAAAATCTGTGAGTTACCATAAAGCTTCTTTTTTTCCTTTTGTTTCTTTCAGCTTTTCCCAATCCTTTTCAAGATTCTTGTAGCCTGTAGTGTCCTTTGCAGGTTCTGGTGTCTTATTTGCTGTGAGTGTTCCCACTGTCCCTCTGACCCTTGTCACATTAGCAGAAATATTTAAGGGCTTTCCTTATTTTGTAGCAGATATTTGAATTTTTTAAAAAGAAATTTATTTATTTTCCTTATTCTGTAGAAGATATTTGAATTTTTTAAAAGAAATTATTTATTTATTTATTTTAAGCTAAAAATATATGTTTATAGAAATTCATGACAAAGAATATTGAAATTTGACAGGTGCTACTATTATAAAATACAATAAAACAATGCAACTTCACAGCAATATAACTGTAACAGCTCTACAATATACCTTGCTACAATTTTGGATGCATGTTGTACACTCATATTTTTTGTGAGAACATTTTATAACATTACTAAAATGGAGATAATAGGAAGATGATACAGCTTTTTATTTGACAACATGAAATATTTGTATGGCATTACTACAAATGAATTCTGGGGCCAAAAGATCTTTCTGAACTACTATTGGAAGAAAAATTAATGGTCATGTTAGGAAATTATTTATGTTTATTGGAAAGTAAGATATACAGAGAGGAGGTGAGACAGAGAGGAAGATCTTCCATCTGATGGTTCACTCCCAAGTGGCTGCTATGGTCAGAACTGAACCAATCTGAAGCCAAGAGCCAGGAGCTTCTTCCAGGTCTTCCACGCAGGTACAGGGTCCCAAGGCTATGGGCTGTCCTCGACTGATTTTCCAGGCTAGACACAGGGAGCTGGTTGGGAAGTGGGGCCACCTGGGCATGAACTAGCACCCATATGGGATCCTAGAGCATGCAATATGAGTTCTTTAGTGAGCCCAGTATTTTTTTTTTTTGGCTGAGATTTCATAACTACTGAATTAACATTTGATCTATTTGATTGTCATCTTTAGAAGCTACTCAATTTATCAAATTTACCCATTTCTCCCCTATCCCTAATCGTGAACTACACTGGTCTTTAAATCATGTCTTGGGCTTTGTCATGCAAGGGCTTTGCTCACATGCAAGGGCTTTGCTGTGGTACATCCCTTCTTTCCTATCTGAACTTTAATTTTTTTTTTCTTAAATTCAGTTTGAAATCCTCTTTTCCAGATTATCTGCTGAATAGTAAAGTTGATCATTGCATTTGCCTGTACTGGTCCCCTTTGGTCCATAATCCTGGGGGGACAACAATAGCTGATCTGCAGCACAGTGAGATCGCTGTTTAGTGGAGCACAAGATGTTTCCTCTTGAGTTCTAATGGAAGGCTTGTTCATGCAAATAATTGTTCTCTGCAGGAAACACGCTATGGGATGAGTCTGTAAAGTAGGTTATTAAATGTACAGAGTTCTGTATGGAAATGTGCCAAGACATACACTAGTAAAATTGTTAAGAACTGTTCCTAGTATGGTCAGTATTGAATCATTCATTGTATTCATAGCATCCAAACATCTGATATTCACAAGTGATCCATAGGTACATGAAGTTTAAGATTCCCCGTTGGATGTATAATTGTTATTTTAGCCAGATTGCATGCTCCACGTAGGCAGGACTTTTGCTTTTTTCTAGTGTTCAATAGAAGGCTTTATTTGTACAATTAATGAGTTTGTATTTTAGTTACCTTATTAATAGATGTGGTTGTATGTAATACAGCTGAAGTAGCAAACCGCACTGCTCACATGTAAGGATACTATTTCTTTACAAAGTTAACAAATTGTTTTCTGGAATGAGTACTAGTGATGCTTCTAAGTATGTCATTACCGCAGTCATGCCAACTGCTCAGTGAGGTTACACTCTGAGAAATGTATGCTCAGGCAACTTTGCTCTTGTGCCAGCATCCCCAGGCTGATCGCCACATGACTGCGTGATGTCATCTTCTGGGCCCTCGGTTGTTTATGCGGCCTATCTTTGACTCAAATGTTCTAGTCTGTAATTCTGATATTAGAATGAGGCTGTTGAATTCACATCAGAGGTACCTGACAAAAGTATGGAGGTCTGATGCAATTCAGAGAGCTGCTTTTTGATTCTTTTTGAAAGGCACTTCCGTAGAGTCAGAGGCAGAGAGAGAGAAGGAGAGATCTTTTCCAGATGACCTCAATGGCCATGTGTGAGCCAGACCCAACCCAGGAGCCAGGAGTTTGGCTTGGGTCCCTCGAGGAGGTGCATTTAGCAGGAAGCTGCGTGGGAAGCAAAGCTGCTGTGTCTCAGCTTGTGCTCACGTGGCGTGCCAAAATTGTTGGTGGCGACTTCACCTGCTCTGCCACATCGCTGGTCACTTCTTTTTTGTTGCACTTTTCCCATTGTTACTTTGTCAACAAATAATATTAATCAAAATGTCCTTTATCAGACCTACACATGTATATGGAAACATAACAGAGTGTTTAATAGTACTTGGAAATGAGCCTTATGCTTTGTAGACTTTGCATACATAGCGACAACGTTCAGTTATTCCTAATATGCGGGGCCAGATTTTTTGGAACTATTTTTAAATTGTTATTATTTTGCCTGATGCAGTTTTATTATTTGCCTGATGCAGATTCCCCCCTCCTCCTTCCAGCCTCTCCATCCATCTCCTTTTACTACATATTATTTAAATAGTATAGTCCTTCAGCAACACTCGCAAGTCCAACATCTGCTACTTAGGTGTATCGTGGCGTTGGAGATATAAGCAGTGTTAGAAGATGTCATAGCAAATGATCAGGGTGTTTTTAACTGTCTCATTGGGAACCCTCCTTGCATTTAGAAGTAAAGATGCCCCCTTCCTGGTAGTGCTGGGGCACTTGAACAGAGTAAATTTAACAATGAGAGTTCTGGGTCAGTTTGTAAAAGTGAAGGTAAGAGATGGAGAACACCTCAACCTATTAAAAATAGATATTCTTCATATTCTAAAAAAGATTAGGCTTTCCCCCTTAGGTTTATTTACCTTACCTGGTTAGTTTATGTTGAATAGGATAAATGCAACACGTTAGCAAATAATCATGTGTTGAGTTTTGTCAACCATTCTGCCTTTTCTTTCTTCTTTTTTTTTTTTTTTTGGTTGGGTGAATTGCAGTGAAAATCAGCACACTTTTCACTCCCACATGCTGTGTCAGGCACTGATCTTCGAGTTCTTCATCTCTTGCATCTTTTAATTCCTTACAAAACTCTCGCCGTGCGTAGTCTCATTGCGTCTATTTTAAAGATAAGGAAAAGTAAGGAGAAGGCTATTATGCAAGTTGTGCCACAGTCCAACTCCAGTCGGCTTTGGTGGAACTCAGGGGACAATTAAATATCTACAATGCAGAGATGGACATAATGTGAACCTGGGTATTAAAATGTAAGCCCAAGTTCCTCTGCAAGGTCTTATTGCTTCTCTGTCTCTCTCTCTCCGTGTGTGTGTGTGTGTGTGTGTGTGTGTGTGTGTGTGTGTGTAAAAATGCTCTAGGGGCTAGTGAAATATAAGCTACAATCTTTCACGTAATGACAGTGTGTAAAAGTCTCAGAGGATGGCGTTAGGAAGTTTAACTTGCAGTGTGTTGAGTATCATTAAATTTGTTTTTCAAAGCAAAACTGTAACTCTCCTGGCTTAGGGAAAAGATATGCTGTGTTCAGGGTGAATGAAATTTTATGGGTGGGCTTTATAACCTGGATGCAACGTATATTAAGTGTTCTTGCAACACCAGAAGAATCTATATTCTTTTCAAGCAGCAGGGGACATATTTGGAGGCATATTGTATTGTGTGTCATGAAACAAACTTTCATGAGTAATTGAGTCACACTGTGTATTCCTTAATCTCATGAGAACAAATTAGCAATGCATAACAATAGTAACAAAAAAAATTCCCAAACTTTAGAAACTAAACTATACCCATGTTGCAGTAGAGCCCTTAGAAAAGCCACATGAAAAAAAAATTGCATATCTGAAACAAAGTGACTGTGAAAATTAACACCCTATACAGAGAATTTTCTAGCATTATATGCGTGTGTTATAAATGAAGAAATTAATCTCGACTCAGTAATCTTTTCTCCTTCCTCAGGAATCTAAAAGAACAGAGCAAAATAAGTATAAATGAAGCAGAGAAACGCAATAAAAAGCAGGATCAAGGACAATGAAGGCAGAAAAAGTAGTTAGACAAAAATCAGGGAAACAGAAAGCTGATCCTTCCAAAAATGCAACAATTTTGATAGACATCTGAAAAGGCTCATCAAATAAAAAAATGCAAAGAATATACAAAATGAAATATACAACAGTGAAACAGGCAATCTCATGACAGACCTCATAGATATTTAAAAAAATGGGAAAAAAAAACTACAAACATATATTTCATGACACGGACACTTCCTCGAACACAACAACAATGACAACCACAAATTACTATCATAGATACTGTGAGGAAAGCAATTGGAGCAGGTTTGAAACTATGACTGAACTTGAATTTTTAATTTACCAACTTCCTAAAAAGAAATCGTCAGGCATGGATGGTTTCATTGAGAAAATCTACCAACTTTGAAGACTTCCTGGAAGTCCTATAAGGCTTTTCCAGGAAATACAAAGATTTTCTACCTCATTTTGTGAAGTCAGCAATAGTGCTCCTAAACCAAAACAGTCAAAAAAAAAAAAATACAGACCATTTTCTGTTATCTATATGCTATTTTAAGAATACTTTAAAAGTATTGTGAAATTGAAGTCAGCAATATATGAAAATAACTATATGCTCTAAAAAGCAGTATTTGGGTTTCTTGAAATATATAACTGCATGTAATCCATGCCTGGGTACATACCCCAGAAAAATGAAGACATGTTCATAGGAATACAACAAATAAATAAGTATGGAAACTTTTTCTTAATAGCGCCAAACTGAATACACGTATCGTTCAGCAGGTAAATTCTTAAGGAATCCGTAGTATGTGGGTTCTCTTAGTCAGAGAGTGCCCACTGCCCAGACTGTATGCGCACATCGCCCTGAATGGATCCCCAGAGAACTAGATGAGTGGGAAAAAAAAGCCAGTTGCAAAGGTTACATCCATACTGCATGATTTCTCTAAAGAACATTTTAAAAAAGATTTTTACAAAAGGAAAATAGGTTGGTGGGGGGGAGGGGGAGGAGGTATTGGATGTGATGACTTTAAGGCTATGTGCTGATGAAAAGTGTTCTGTGTACTCTGGGCAATAATCAGGCTGTGATATGATGGAGAGAATATCAGAGCGGGATTCAGACAGTGCAGAAGCTGCGCCAATCCTGAATATGTCTATACTGCGTATATAGTCCAAAATAAAATATCACAAACTTTAACTGAAAACAAAACTTTAGTTTATGAAGAAACTTCAAAAAGTTAATGGAAAGCATGTTTCAAAAATCTGTACATGAACTTCAACTTTAGGAAGGAAGTAAAAGTCACCTTATTTTTAAATACCATTTTTAAAAAATGAATTTTCTAAATGACCCTCAGAGACATAGTATACTGAGTGTTGTCTCTTTCCAGAATCTGATTATAGAATTTTGGAAATGTTACTTGAAACTAAGCTTGTTTTCTCTTTCCATACTTGGTCTTATGGTATGTAATATAATTCTGTTGAAGGAGTTTATTCTTCATAATGCAGAATTTGGATTTTATCCTGTAGAAATTGGAGTGACATAGCAGGAATTATCTCTGGGGATTTTTATGATTACTTTTGATTTTTTTTTTTTTTTTTGAATGCCTGTCTTGTGAGGTTAAGGTGAGGCCGCTCAGGTGGGCAACTTGCTGCCTCTCTCTGGACTAAGAGGAGACATCTCAGCACAGACAATGGCATTGAAACTCAAATGAGAAATAAAAGGCCTGAATGATGGAATTCAGGGGCGAGAAAAGCAGTGGGACTGTGACTGGGGCAGATCTCCATCCATCTGTGTGAAGAGATGAATCAGCCAGGGACAGGACCTGAACAACATTGTGCTGCTGGTATATTTGGATATCCCAGTGTGCTGATGTGAATCTAGAAACAGCACAGATTGGAACATGAAGTGGATCAAAATGAAGTGCTCAAAATCAAGCTGATTTAAGAGTTCGAAGGATCACTTCCGCCCTCTCCCCATCACTTCCGCCCTCTCCTCCCCAAGGATCACTTCCGCCCTCTCCTCCCCCCAGGATCACTTCTGCCCACCTCCCCTCACAAGATCACTTCCGCCCTCTTCCCATCATCCGCCTCTCTCCCCGACCTTCTGCCACTCCCCCAAGATCACTTCGCCCTTCGCCTCACTCCGCCCTCCTCCCAAGGATTACTTCCGCCCTCTCCTCCCGCCAGGATCACTTCCGCCTTCTCCCTCCCCCGCCCCCATGGGTCAATTCTAGATGTTCCGAGATAGCAAGTATTCAGGAAGAACTTTTCTGGGACTTTTCTGGAAAGTTTGCTTTTTTTTTTTTTTTTGCATACTCCTGCATTTTCTCCGAACACGGTGCTTCCCCTCTGTCCGCCACGGCTGCAGGGGTCTCACTCCTGTTGGGTGGCAAACGCCCTTCTCCACCTCCTTCTTTTCCTCCGCTTTGCATGTCCCTAGATCCCTACTTTGTTGGATGTGTCTGAGCTGTGCCAAACTTCATTTGTTAACCCGAAAAAGTACAAGTTGGCATTTTACCAACTGTGTTTTTTCAGAGTGAAGGATTTGAGAATGAAGAAAGTAGCTCCCTGGGAGTACCTTGGTCAAGATAGAAACATGTAGAGATTGTACAATACGTGCATCTGGAGGGACTTATTTCATGGAATTACATATTGTTTGATATAATCTTATGATGCTTTATCACGTTTTCGCATAACATTTGGAGTAGTCTTTCAGAGTAAAATTTTAAATCAATTGAATTTGTACTGTATTTAAGCAGCAGATATCCTAGAATCTATGAAAATCTTTTCATGAAGTTGTGCTTACCTTAAATTATTTTTAAAAGACTCTAGAGAAGGGGGGTGGCAGTTTGGGGGGGAATCCCAGCCTTTATGAAATTGCACCACATAATTCAAAAATTCAAAATGAAAGTATATTTAAAAAGCCCTAGAGAAATCATGAATTATGTGAAAATGATATCAATTGAATACTTTATGCAAAATTTTCAACATATGTAGAAAAGCATGTTTAGGTGTCAGTTCTCGGATTTAATGTGGTTGACCTCAGTTATACCATTATTATTTGAAATCATATACCTTTATCATCTGCTTGGTCAAGTTACATATCAGAAATGAGTTAGTGTCAGATTTCAGTAGGCTGAGTGCTTCAAAAAAGGAAGTGCAGAATAATGACTTTTTCAGTATTTCTTAGCATACAATATAAAAGAAATTTGGATTTCGTGATTGGCTTTCCGTTAGCTATTTTTATTTCAGTAACTGACTTGCCGGAGCCCGTGGGAGGATGCTGCCTTCTGCTGGGTTCACTGCCCGCATGCTTGCAGTAGCTAGGACTGGGTCAAGCCACTGGGAGGAAGCAGGGACTGAATCTCTCCCAGGAGTGGAGGAATCCAGCTGCTTGCACAGTGACTGCTACCTCCCAGCACCTACGTAGGCAAGCAAGTGGAGTCAGGAGCCCTGGCTGGAGATCCAAACCGGGGCATTGCAGTGTGGCTGACCACCATCCTACACTAGCTCCCTCCCCTCCTCTCTAGCCAATTTTTAAATGTATTAGATTTATAGCAGCACTTCCATTCTATATGTGTTGCTATTGGTGGGGAGTCATTTGTTCATCAAGTACTTCTTGGCAGTAGGGAGTCTGAAAGAAGAGATTTGAGCATACTGTTAACCATTTAGCCCAGTTAGAGGCATGTAGTAAGAACAAATGCCGTGGTACCCAACTGGCTAATTCTGAAATGTCTTAAGTTTTTGTTCGCAGTCTGTAAATACGAGTTGGGGAATGCATGCACTATGAATCTTTATTAGTGCTTCTTTTTCTGATCTTCAAACCTAATGTGATAAGCATACAAGGAAAATAAGCCCTAAAAGAATTTTGTTTTGCGTGTGTATTAAAAGAAATGACAGAGTCATGTTCAAGGAGTAATATCTTCTTTGGTCTCTAGAATTCCACTACGGTAGGGTTTTTTTTTTTTTTTTTCCAGCCGTTAAGTATGTGCTTGATAACGCAAGTGGTTAAATTTCTGTTTTGTCAGTCAAGGCGGAAGAATAGTTGGAGATATGGAACCAGCCCAGACTTTGTCCTTGGTCCTAACAGTTTAACAGTCCTAACAGTTTAGCAAGATATGGAATCTAGCATTTAATATTGAGTAGCAACACGTCTTAACTATCATATAGGCAAAATGAGGATTGGTGCTTTTTTTTTTTCTCCTAAAGGTTTATTTATTCATGTGACAGAATTATAGAACGAGAAAGAGACACAGATATTGCGTCTGCCAGCTCATGCCTTGATGGTCATGATAGCTGGAGATGGGTCACAAAGAACCTAGGACACAGGAAATTGGTCTGGGAATGTCCCCTGGGTGGCAGGGACCCAAAATTTGGGTCATTTTCTGCTGCTTCTCTCAGGCCATTACCACATCAGATGCCACTGTCCCAAGGGGAGGGTTGACCGGCTGTACCACAATGCAAGGCCTCAAGAAAAGGTGCTCTAACGTTGGATTATCAAATAAAAAGCGAATGTAACATAGAGGCAGTCATGAATTTCAGTGAATTATTTTGTTTGTTTTGGGATGGCTTCTCTCCATCTTCTGCTATGGAACTTCACACTTTTTCTGACTCCTGAAACCTTAGAACAGACTTTCCAATATTCGATACTGTTATTCTGATTTCTACATAAGATGCTTTTGCACAATGTCTAAATCAAATTCTAAAGTGCTTAGTATATGTGGAGCAAAGCTGATAAAATTTATCCTAGTATCAATTCACAAAACTAAGAACGCCTTATCTGTTTATCCAGCTTATCTTCCTTGACTTGTTGCCCCAACGTAAGTTTTTGTCCTGTTCAACCTGCCCTCCTTTCCTTCCTGACTTCTCTGGAAGACCTTTACATTTTTAAAGAAGGATATAACTCAAATGTATTGGCTCCTTCCTAAGATATTTTCAAGAACACAGCTCTGTATTACGGACACACATCACAAGTGGAACAATTTTAAGAAGCTGTTTCAGAAACTATAGATGTCCTGGAGGAGGTAGGGTCATTATCAGGGCAAGCAGGATCCAGAACTCAATTTCAACTTTCTCTTTGCGTGTAGATTTATGGCAAATATGTCTCACCATTTTTTAAACTTATCGCTGGCAGAAAACAGATGGACTGATTTTCCATCTGTTTAGCATGGTGGGATCCAGCTGTTACAAAGGTGTTTTTAATTTAGCTGTGAGACTATAGCAAGTTTTCTTATCAGTTCGGGGGAAATCAGACAGCACACACAAGGACTGGTTCACGCAGGGAGGATGCCTAGAATAATTTAGGATGTGTTGTGCAATACCTAGAATATTTAATTTTTCCCTCATTGTGAAAAAGAATCCTTTGAAAACTGCATACACTGCTATTTCACAGGAAATATTTTGTTGGGTTTCCATTTTTTCTACATGCTGTTGAATAAAGTTGACAACTTGTTCAGGCTTATAGGTATCTTTTAAAGTAGTTATTTTACTTATCCACAAGTTAAGTGGTTTAGTGGCTATGTATTTTACCATAGAGTCGGAACATAGCTTACTTAAATATTATAGTTGTTTCTGACCTTATAAGGTAAATGTATGCATCAGTAATTTTTTTGTCCTATTTTAAAAGGGAAATTTCTAGGCCTTAAAAAATTTCTAGTCACGTGTGCTGATGTTTGTTGAAATACGGATGGAAAGACCTGCCATTAGTTACTTCCCCGAATGCTGCTAGCAGCCACAGCTGGGCCAAGCTGAATCCAGGAGTCCAGAATTTAATTGAAGTCTCCTGTGTATGGTCAGGACCTAAGGACTTAAATCGTCATTTATCACCATGGTAATCAGCAGGGAGCTATATTCAGGAGGACTCAAACCAGGTACTCCCCAGAGAGGATGCCAGGTGCTCCAAGTGGCAACATAAATCACGGGCCACATGAGTACTCCTTGTTTGTAGGTTTAAAAAATTTGTGGTTGTTGTTGTTATTTATTTGAAAGACCATACAGGAAGAGGGATGGGGGAGAGAGGAAGAACTGAGAGAGAGAGAGAGAGAGAGAGAGAGAAAGAGACCCCAAATGGCCACAATGGCTGGCGATGGGACAAAGGCAAGAGTCAGGTGCCTGAGGCTTCTTCCTGGCCTCCCGTTGGTTTCTGGGGTGCAGACACTGGGGCCCTACCCACTCCAGCCTCCCAGACAGACTAGCAGGATGCCAGATTGGAAGTGGAGCAGCCACAACTGGAATCTGTCACAGGTTACAACATTGTTTACCCGCTGGGCCTCGGCTTGCTCACTTTTTTTTTTTTTTTTTTACTTTGTCCACATTAGTCATCTAGGAGTTACTTAATGTACTGGATGGAAAATGAAGTTCAAAAATGACTTTTTCGAAATAATTGGCAGAAATCATGTTTATTGTAAATTACAGTTGTCTTGTGATTTATGAGAATCCCAAGCATGCGTAAAATGCATTGGTCTGTTCAGCATTGCTTCTACATCACCTTGTTGTGCTCAATCTCTTATTCCTAGCAGTTTTTTGTTTCTTAAGATTTATTTATTTTTATTGGAAAAGGCAGATGTATTCATGGAAGCAGATACAGAGAGAAAAATCTGTCTGCTGGCTCACTACCCAATAGCCAGAGCTGAGCTTAATCTGAAACCAGCAGCCAGGAGCTTCGTTTGGGTCTCCCAAGTCCGTATAGGGTCCCAAGAACTTGGGCCGCCCTCGACTGCTTTCCCAGCCCACAAGTAGTGGGCTGGTTGGGAGGCAGGGATGCTGAGATTAGAACCGGCGCCCATATGGGATCCTGGAGCTTGCAAGGCGAAGGCTGTAGCCACTAGGCTACTGTGCTGGGCCCTCCTAGCAGTTTTACATAACATAGTTTATATACTTTGTAACCCAAATAGCCAGCTTCTCTTATGTAATTCGTTCAAAGTCTTCTTAACTTTTTTGCTTGCATATATTCTAGGTATTTTTTTTCCCCAAGTTTCAGATATGTGGCATTTTTGTGTAGCTGGCCTAAAGCTGTGAATCAATTTTGAAAAATTTGGCGATATTACTGTGACTATTCAACTGTCTTCCACATTTCACCCTTCTGTTATATATTAAGAAAAATAATTTTCATGCATGTTGTATATATGCAATGTGAAGATGCACAAATATAGTTTGAAGAGAAATATATCTTCATTCTAATTGACAGTGAGTTGTATTGACATGTTGATTGACCATTTTGTTTATTTGTTTATGTTATTATTTTATAACACAGTTCCATAGGCTCTGGGATTTTTCTTACTCCCTTTAGAAGTTCCCTCTTCCCCCTTCTGAGTTCACTCATATCATCAGAATTGTGTAGTACCCCACAGTCATATGTCCATCATTGTGGACGTTGACAATGAATGCGTCATCCTATTGTCAAGATATAGCGAACAGTTTCATTGGGAGTCCATCTTTGATATGGAAGTAGAGCTGCATATTGCATCGAATCCTCACATCTGGATATGATAGTCTCCATGACACGGTTACTATACATCCCCTGAAATGAAAAGCCGTAAGACAAAATCAACAGCGAGAAGCAAAAAAGAAATTTACAACATCATGAAGTTAACAACGTGCTACTGATGACTGATGTGTGGTTGAAGAAATGAAAAAGAAAATCAGGCACCTTCTTGAAGAAAATGATGCTACTGTCTGATCTATGAGTCAGTGAAGAATTTACTGAGAAATAAAGTGTTTTGAAAAGATGGAACAGAAAGAAATTCAAAATCCATGATATATATTCTCCACTGATCTTTGTTGGGGAGATGTGTCTCCTCTGGCAACAGATAGATGAGTTTTGTGGTTTTTGATTTATTGTACTAATTTATTACACTCCTTTGATAAGGTTAAGTCATGTACATTCAGGGTTTTATGAATGGGTGGTAAGTTTGTCCTGTCATTTTGGCAATGAGTTGTTCATTGATTTAGTCTTCTGTTGTCATTTTACTGGGATGTTTTTGCATTTGCGTTTGGTTTTGGTGGGTACTATTCCTTTACTCTGCCAAGAGGACATCTTTAAGCATCGTTTGTAGGGCAGGTTTGAAAGAGCCATGTTCTTTTAGCTTTTCTTTACTGTGGAAAAATTTTATTTCATTTTCAATGACAAAGGAAAGCTTTGCTGTGTATGTTATCCTGGGCCGACATTTTTTTTTTTTTTTTTTGCTTTTAGAATCTGGAATATGTTGCTCCATTCTCTTCTGTCCTATAGTTTCCTGTGAGAGGTCTGCTGTGAGTTTAATCAGCATTCCTTTATATGTCAATTGGTTTTTTTCACGTGCACATTTAACGATCTTTTCCTTATGTTCAGCTGAAGCGATGATCATGTGTCATGGTGATAATTGCTTTTGGTCAACTCAGTTGGGACATCTGTGCCCCTTCTGGATGTTGTTTCCCAAATCTTTCTCCAGATTGGGGAAGTTTTCCTTTATTATTTCATTAAATATAGTTGAACCCAGCTTTTCTCTGTGTCTTCTGGAACTCCCATAATTCTTATATTTTGTCTTTTAATTGTGTCTCTCAATTCTTGAAGTCTTTTGTTTAGCTTGACCCAGCTCCACATCCATCTTTTTGTTTCCCCATTGTGACATGAAATATCTTCCAATTCTGAGGTTCTTTTGTCTGCGTCATTTATTCTGTTATTAAAACTTTCATCTGAAATTGTAATGTGCTCTATTGCATTCTCCGTTTCCAATAATTTGGCTTGACTTTGTTTCAGTGTTGATATTTCCTAAAATTCTTTGAACTCCTGTATGTGCTTCTTGTTGATATGAAGTTTTACTTTGGGCTTGGAGTGGTGGCCTAGCGGCTAAAGTCCTCACCTTGAACGTGCTGGGATCCTATATGGCACCGGTTCTAATCTCAGCAGCCCCGCCTCCCATCCAGCTCCCTGCTTGTGGCCTGGGAAAGCAGTCGAGGATGGCCCAAAGCCTTGGGACTCTCCACCTATGTGGGAGACCTGGAGGAAAGTTCCTGGCTCCTGGCTTCGGATTGGCTCAGCTTCAGCCATTGCAGCCACTTGGGAAGTGAGTCATCGGATGGAAGATCTTTCTCTCTCTCTCTCCTCCTCTCTGTACATCTGACTTTGCAATAAAAAGTAAATACATCTTTTTTAAAAAAAGCCTTATTTTGAGTTTTCTGAATTCTGTATACCATATTTCCTTGATGTATTCCTCAGTGAACTCTGAGGTTAGCAAAGGCTTTTGCTCCTTTGCATGGGAGCCTTCAGTAATATTCATTGTGACTCTGTCTCTTCTTTTACTTATTACACTTCTGGTAAGTAGATCCTTAAGGCTGCTTTTCCTAAGCTGTGTAACCCACAGTATGATTTTACTTACTGCGGTTGGTACCCGGTTCTTTGCGTTACATGTGCTACTCCCTTCGGGGAGTTTCAGGTCTCGGCTCCTGTGTTAGACTTCCACCACAGTCTCCATAGCCCGAGCTTTTTATACTTTGATGATTTTAATCATATTAATCCACCTCCCGTGATCCCATGCTGAGTCTCTACTGTTGTGTGTACAACCTTTGTGTCACTGCTGGTTCGAGGGACACACCGGGTGTAGTTAACTCTTTTTTAAATAATATTTGTCTGTATTGATAATAAAATATATATAATATATATGCATATATGATTGTATGTTTATAGGATTAAGCATAAACATATATTTGGTATACCCAATATATGACAATATAGAATATGTGTCATGTACAACATTGTGTATTTAAAGATTTATTTACTTTTTCAAATTTTTTATTGGAAAGACAGTTTTACAGAGACTAGGAGATACAGATCTTCTCTCCACTGGTTCACTAACCAAATGGCCGCAATGACTAGAGCTGAATGAATCTGAAACCAGAAACCAGGAGATTCTTCCGGGACCCTCAGATAGGTGTAGGTTCCAAAGGCTTTGGGGCCATCCTCTGCTGCTTTCTCAGGCCACAAATAGGGAGCTGGATGGGAAGTGGAGCTGCCAGGAAATGAACCTGCTCCCACATGGAGTCTCGGTGCATGCAAGGTGTGGATTTAGCCTCTAGGCTATCACTGGGTCTGAGGTTTTATTTTTTTTTTTAATTCTTTTTAATATCAATAAATTTTCATTGGATATCGTGGTTAGTATACAGTATCAAAACAACTTGTTTTATGAACTCAAATTGTGGTTGATACAAGCCATTATGCGAAGCAAGGCTATGCTGAAGGATCTGCCTTGTGGCACAGTGAGCTCAGCAGCTCAGCTACCCGTGGTGTTGGCATCTTATTTTTGAGTGCTGGCTCAAGTCCTGGCTGCTCTTTTTCTCTCTCTCATGTGGTCTCTTCCTCTTTCTTTTTCGCTTTGTGAAATGAATAGAATGGAATTTAAAAAATGAATAGATTCATATTTAGCCAGAGTGTTAAAGACCAGCAGATTCAGTAAGTAAATATGTCACAAAAATTGTTTCAATCTACAGACTCTCAGACCCTTAAGCTTATTGTCATTATGTAGTAGACAAAATACCACAGGAAAAATACCAACTTTGTATATATTTTTTTTAAATTGCACTTAATATATATTATGAAATTTACTTCAGAAGAATTTTGCAAACTATGTGAGTTTTAAAGCCTAATCCAGTTTTAACTTTTCAGGTTCTTATTTTACTGTGTTTTCAGATATGTGAATGTAGTGGCTGTTTTGGCCTTTGTTTCATTAGCTCTGCCACCATGGTGATGGGAGCTCTTAGCATATGCTCAGGAAACCCATTAAGTCGTAAACGTTCGGTACGTCTTCCTTGTTAAGCACTCTTGTAACCTTCATTTATCCATCAAAGTAATTTTGACATATTGATTCTTCTTGTGCTCAGGACAGTCTCACATTTATTTTTGTGTGTATGCTTGGGTGTGTGTAAGTAAATGTGGTGTCAATTCAAATGTAAGCATCAAGTTCCAAAATCTTCGAGGCTCATCACTTTTGCTCTTCTGACGCCTTAGGATAACATTTCTTAAGGATATTTTATTTTTGTTGCTGACAAACCTAATGTAATGGTAAGAGGAATGTGTTTGGCTTGGTTTGCACATGCGAGTGGCCTGGAGCAGATCGGTCTTACCTTATTGGCTAAATGTGAAAAACTTCAGCCACATAACTTTAACTTGAGTGCCTCCTAAAAAGGTTACAGCGTATCTGCTGAGAAACAGTCACCACCACCGCCTGCATAAAATGTTTTAAAAAGAGATGTTAAAGTTTGCAAGACGAAACCTTCTGGAGGCGATATGATTGTTTTACTTCAAGACAAAAACCACACTTTGGAAAAAAAAATAAATGAAAAGATGCTATTCTGGCAGAATTGCCGAAGGTGGAATTTGAGTTTTTCTGCTTCCTCAACGGTTCTATCAGGGTTCTTTCTGCTGCTTAATTGGCCGGCAGTCAAATTAACAGCTGATTATTCATCAGCCTATTTTTTTTTTTAATTTGACTGACCCGGTTTAGAAATCAGAATAAAAATCATTTCTGGCTTATGGTTACAGATCAGAGTGCAGTTTCACTGCTGGTTATGAGTTGGCACTTGTTAACCAGCTAACAACCTTTTGGAATGCATCACTGTAGCAAATGGATAGTCCTATGATGGTACCATGTTTTGACACAAAAATCAGTTTTTCATGTACCCTCTGATTTGACTGCCACCCTGACACGATTCAGGGATTATTCAGAGACATTTTAGCAATAAAATGCAAAAGAATGAAGTTTGCCGTATGACTCACTTTATGTTGTTTCTGCTGCGTGTCTTAAAGAAATCTGATAAAAATTTTAAAAAGTTACATTCTTTAAGCATTACCCTTTAATTGTATTCATAAATTGATCCTGTTGCTTTACTTGTATTTCATGCATTTGTGTTAACTGATAATGCAACCAAATAGGTCATATATTTTAAGTCAGATTATTCGGCCCTTTAGGCTCATTTTACGTGAACTGCAAGGAAAAGTATGCTTTCATTGTATCATATATTACAGTTCTTGTGGGGGTACATCTTCCCAATGTCTATGAAATACAGGACTGTAAAGGTTGATTTAAGCTACTTTGGGAGTAAGTAAGTATCTGCTTAATGCTAATCAAGCTAAAATGCTTTTTGAAGATAACCCCTTGAATGCTTTTGCATCTGGCAAATCTCTTAGCTGAATGCCATCGCTTTGATGTGTTAATGTGTGTTCACTGGTAGATGACAATGATAGGTTCAATTTCCATTTATCCGCCTAGATTTGAGAAATTAATATTTTACTTCTCTCCATAGCAGTTATTAGGAATAGGAGACTTGTAAGATTTTTAAGAAATCTGGAAGCACAGTAGGGTTTCGTTAGTTGGCTTTGCACTCTTGGGTGCTGGAGATAGATGATTCTGCGTGGATTGCTTTGCAGTATGGTCTGCCCTGAAGTCGCCCTGTCTGCCCTTCTCCATCAGATGCGGTGACCCCCTAAGCACCTGCATTTGCCTGTTCTGGCTGCATCATTTCTCCTTAGTTGATCTCATGAGTCTGTTTTACTGACTTCCTTTGGATGACTCTTTATATATAAATATGCAGATATTTCTACTTAGTTGAGTTTCCCTGAAAAATATCAGTCTGTTTGTCATCCACAGTGAATCAGATGTGATTAGATTCCAGAAGAGGAATCTATTCAAAGCAGAACCCGACAGGAAGACCTCCTCTGGTGCTATCAAATACCTGTGCTTTGCATTTGATTGAAATCTTGCCTACCACCCAGTGTCTGTATTTAGCGAAGAGAATTCCCGAAGCTTTTCCATTTGAATACAAAATTAGCAGTTGTTTCTATTTTTAAACCCGAGCAAGAAGTCTGACAGAAGCTGGTTCCAGCTTTCCACATTCTTATTTTCTGATGCTGAAACCGCTCAAAAAAACATAAAATAAAAACTAAGAATAACAGGAAAGCCTCCTCTTCCCCTCTTCCCAAGGCCTATTTCAGTCATACTAGCTGGGGAAAGGAAGGGATCTCATTAGAACAGTGGGAGCCAGGAGTGCTGGCAATGGTGGCAGAACTCTTTAATGTGATAGAAATGGCATTTCTTTGTGAAACTCTGTCCCAGTATCTTCCATCCATTGCTACTATGTGAATATAACCATAATTTCATATAAAAGAAAGAAAATTAGCATTTTGTATATAATATATATATATATTGTTGGGGAGTGCAAGCGAGATCACACCTGACATGTCTGAGGTTTATTAGGGAGTCTTGAATACCCAAGCTTGACGATGACAGAGTACACTAGAAATAGCCAATCCCAGGTCCATATGGCAATCCAATCAATCGTAATCCAACCAAACATAACCCCACAAGGAACAAATGGTCGTTACCCTTAAGTCCATCTGTTAAGCTGAAGACCGATGTCCCAGCTTGCCCAACAATATAAGTTATGTTAAGAGACATGCAACACATAACCCAGACAATCTTACAAAGCTGCAGACATTTATGCTTCCCTGGCTTCTCTGCCCACATTCCGCTACTGCTAGACTTCGCCTCCTCTGGAACTTGGGACAGCACACAAACCAGAAACAACATTGCTATCTTCATTGTCCCACCTAAGCAGTAGACAGTGGAAAGGGAATACAGACACACAGGGACCATACTCAGGGATTACCTGTCCTGGGGAGGCCAGATCATCAGAAGCACCCGACCAGGCACCCCATCGAGAGAGAGAACCCCTGCTTTCATGAGCCTTTAAAGGGGCTTTTGAGGGGAGTGGTTACACAGCAATGCGTTACCCTCCACCCAAGATGATAGGCGAGAGTCACAGATGGGCAGGGGGGAACACCTAGATGATGGAGGGTAGTGAGTGGCTGAGGGCTTCCTATGAGTGGAATTAACATTCCATTGCTGTTAGGCCCACCTTCAGGACAGAGGGTAGCAGACACAGCCACATTCCATTTGCCCGCTGTCAAGGGGTGCTGGCTAACACTGGCTGTACCTCCTAACAGCACACACACAGATACATATGTACATGTAAAGAAGTTAGGTTTTTTTTTAATTCTGAAATTCTTGTATTATACTTTTAACGTATTTAAGGCAGGATATCATGTTCTCATTATGGAACAACTATTTACTAGTATACATCTCTACCTTATTCTATATTCAATAGAATATAGAATATAGATTATATAGAATATAGATTTGAGAGCTGATTGTTGGATAGTTCCTAAGCTGTAATAATATCAGTGTTCCCCAAACAGTTGTTCTTGACCAGCAAATAGAAGGATCACAAGATTCGATGTTATTATTTTTAAAATATTCGTTTATTTTTCTGTTGGAAGTATCTGAGGAGAGAAGGTATTGTGGGGTAGGTGGCTAGTTCAGGGTTCCAAGCTTGGAAGCCACCCCCCTCCCTGTGTGGTCCTGTCTGCTCACCTGTGCACACCTCGGCCTCCCCAGTACCTGCTTGTTCTCTGCCTTCCTGTAGACGGACTCTGAGGACAGGTACCCCTTGAACATGGCCCCTATATGTCTGTATTCCTCACCCTGTGTTCACTGCTTGGGTAGGACAGTGAAGATGTGAATGCTAAGATGCTTTGTATTTCTGATATGTGTAGTTTCAAGTTCCAGGAGAGGGGAGGCCTAGCAGTAATGGAATGTGGACAGAGAAGTCAGGAAGAGGTGAAGGGTTGCAACTTTGTAAGTGTGTCCGGGTTGTTTGTTGCTTGTCTCCTTTTATATGTTGGGGAAGTTGGGACGTAGGTCTTCAGTTTGATGGATGGATTTCATGGCAATGACCATTTGTTCCTCCCAGGGCTTCAATTTAGAATGGATTACTATATGGATTTATCGTTTGTTAAGTTCTTATGGGCACTGTTACCACCAAGCTTGGTTAATAAAGGTTCCTTAATACAACCCCGACTTGTCTGGTATAATCGCACTCATACCTACAACAAAGGAGATACAGAGAGAAAGATCTTTCATTTGCTGTTTCACTCCCAAGTGGCTGCAGTAGCCAGAGCTGAGTCCATTTGAAGCCATGAGCCAGGATCTTCTTACTGGTCTCCCACATGGGTGCCAGGTCAAGGCTTTGGGCCCATCCTCTTCTGCTGTCGTAGGGAGCTTGATGGGAAGTGGAGCAGCTGGGACATGAATCATTGCCCATTTAGGATCCTGACACATGCAAGATGAGGATTTAGACCCTAGGTCTGTGACCCGCAAACTTGTGTATTTAAAACTTGGCCAAGAGCAAAATAACATTGAATAGAAAAGAGGCATTTTACAGAAGTTTTAAAAAGTGAAGAATTCCTTAGTTGAATCAACTGCATTGGAGGAATATATTATTTGAATAGAATTATCAAGAGGTATTTCAGTATCAACTGATATAGGAGACTTGTGAAGGGTATTAGTTTTGAAAAAGCTGTTTGATATAAATTTTTAACTGAGTCGTAATGTTCATAGTAATCCAAGTTTTGGAACATTCAGAATGGTCTGAGATTGAAGAAAAGTCTTGTTGAGCGCTGTGTAGCAATTTTGTCTTATACACATGTATTATCTTTTATTTGTACCTCTTATTTCCAATTAGAAGAATGTGTCGGCAAGAAAATCCCTTGTACATGTTACATATTTTCATGTAAAGCCTGTAAATTAGAAAGAATGTTTAACTTATAGTATGACAGAGAATATTACTATGAGTTGCTATTTTGATGTTCAGGGTTTCAAAATGCATTAAAGCGCTAAGGATTATTTCAGAGTAATACACTACATAGGGTTCATTAATCCTTAGGGTCATTTAATTAGTTAACTATGGACAAATGAAGCATGTCAGTTTTAGAATGCACACATTTTGTACATGTGTATGGTCTAGGTAGTTAACTATGGACAAATGAAGCATGTCAGTTTTAGAATGCACACATTTTGTACATGTGTTTGGTCTAGTGCTGGAGATGCCCCTCGGGAGGCCTGCAGCCTCTCAGAGTGCCTGGGTTCAAGGCCAGTCCTGGTTCCTAGTCCCAGCTTCCTGCCAGTGGGTACCCTGAGCAGTTCTTCATGATGGCGCAGTTACTTAGTTGGGTTCTTGTTGTCCATGTGTGAGATCTAGACTCGGTTCTAGCATCTTGGCTTCAGCCAGGCCCAGCCCTGTATATTTTGAGCATTTGTACGTAAACCAACTGGTGGGAGTTTTCTGTCTGCGTGTCTGTCTGCCTTGGAAACTACCAAGCAGGGATGTTACTTTGCAGTGCGAATTTCTATTTCTGAATAAAAGATGGGCTCCCAGTAAAACTGTTAAATATATCTTGATGCTGGAATGCTGGGCTTTATACCATTCTCTATACCTACAGTGGTAGGATACACTTAAATAGCAGAATGATAGAGTAAGGACTGTTGTTGAGGGATTAGACTATTGTTCAATATAAGAGAAAACTCTGTGTGTGTGTGTGTGTGTGTGTGTGTGTGGCGGGGGGTGGGGCAGGACATGAACTGGTGCCCATACGAGTCACTGGGTCTGAGAACTTCACCTAGTATACCACAGTGCTGGCTTACTTGCCCTCTTAAAATATATATTTACTCAAACGATAAAGTGATAGAAGGAAGGAGAGAAAGTAGAGAGAGAGTTCAAGCTTTTATACGAATTTTTACTTCCCAAATAGCCAGAGCAATCCAATCTCGACCAGGCGAAAGCCAGGAGCTAGTGACTCACTTGGCATCTCCCGTGTGACTGGCAGGTGCCCAAGGGCGTGGGCCATCATCTGTTGTTTTCTGGAATTCTTGGGCTGCTTTCTCCATTTCTAAAGACCTAATGTTAGAAAAATTTTCATGTCTTGTTGAACGTTGATGTCACTTGGAAACTTGACTGGATCTCCATGTAAATATGAATATTCTTGCTTTTCATGTGAAACAACATTGTCAAAAGGAGAATTCTCAGTACCTTTTTAATGTATCCAAGTTTTGACAAATACTTGTTGTTATATTACCTGTTTAACCTGAACATAGAAGGAAACAGCGCTTGGTGTCAGATGTGTACAGGAAATGTGAAGATTTTTCCATTGAGGGTTCTATATATATGTGTATATATATATATATATATATTTTTTTTTCAAATTGGCTTTTGAGACAGTTCTCTGCACAGGAGGGATATGCTATCATCTTGGGCATCACCAACGTCTTGTTATCTTCCCTAGGCAAGCAGGAAATGTACCCAAATGGCACTTCATGACAAAGCAAAGTATAGCAGGTATCTTCAACGAGGGGACGTGTGGTTCTTTAATGCCAGCAAAGAACAGGTTAGTGGCTGAAACAGAGGGACTGACAAAAGCAGACTGCTCAACCTGACAAATACCATTCAGTCGGGGTGTGGAGTGAGACTGTTCATTCTGACTTTATCTAGACATCTATAGGATAATGAATTCTCTTGCTACTCCACCCTGTCTTTTATGACAGTGATTAGTTCAACTGGTGTGCTCCTGGCCACAGACTGGAGAGGATGGCCTGCTGCTGAGAGGACACCAATAATCAACGCTTCCTACCTTGTCGTTTATCTTGAGGAATAGTCTAAGCAGCCATTCTGATCGACGTAAATGGAAAAATGTTCCAGAGAAAATCTCGGGAAGATGGTAAGGTGTAGGAAGGCCCTGGACTCAGAAGGCTCACCCTTGTCTCTAGAGTTGGAAGAGCAGCAACTCAGTGAAGTGGGGATGGGTATTGTTACTGTCTAAGTTGTAGAATGGTGGCATAGAAGCTGTGTTTATTTGAGAAACAGTCATCTAACCCAGATGCTATGGGTAAGGATCAGATTATTCCATATTATTTCCGTTGTTGTACAGCCCCAACATTCTTCAGAGCTGAGTTTGCGTAACTGAAAATGTACACTTTAGTTATCCTTAAGTAGTAATCCAACCAATGCATGATAATCCAAGCTGCACAGGTACAAACGTCATTAAAACCTAATAGCTTAAAGGTACAGCTTTGACTTGCTAAAACAAAAAAAAAAAAGAGGGGCAAAATTATCCTAAAAGTAACTTTCTGGAAAATGAGAATGAAAAAAGTATGAGTGTAATGGATAAAATTCTAGCGTAAGGTCCAATGCGATGGCTCAATGGCGAAATCCTCACTTTGCAAGCACCAAAAATTTCAAGTGGGAGTCAGTTCATGTCCTGGCTGCTCCACTTGCAATTCAGCTTCCTGCTTGTGGCCTCCTGGAAAAGCAACAGAAGATGTCCCAGGTCCTTGGTACACTTTGCCCATATGGGGAGACCCGAAAGAAGTTCCTGGCTTCGAAACAGATCAGCTCTCTTTTGCAGTAAAAACAGTGCCGGTATATTTGGAACTGAGAGTTTTTGTTTTTCATTTGTGCGTGTGCATATATGCATATACCCATAGATGGTTACCTCGAAAAGTAAGAACTTAAATTTAGAGAAACAAAATGAGCCTTAAAACAAGGATGCTAGACAGATATGATATATCAGATACTTGAGAAAGAGTGGCAGAATTGAATAAAATCTCTATAAGAAACGTGAAAAACAGCATGGCTATAATAAATCAGGGCTATATTAATAAGTTTTTACTAAGGACTCTTAAAGAATTTGGAAAGCTCTAGAAAGTCAGTGGGGTTGGCAACAACTTTTCATAGAGGATGAGCTGTGAGAATTGGATCATTATCGTTTTTTCCAAGAACTTGTTGTGATTCAGGAACTAGAAATTTTCAGAAGAAGATACATGAGTCCAAAGATTTCCCTGACTAGATTCTTCCAGAAACATAAGTTCGGCAGGAGGGACCTAGTTAAGGAAACAGTGTTTTGTTATAGGCTGTTGCATGAAAAAACAGCCGTGAGGCTAGAATCTGTCAAACCATTGTTAGGGGCAACTTCTCCATGACCATATTTCGTCGTAACCACTGATGCCATTTATCACAACTCAACTGCAACTGGTGATTTCCTGATTTTCCAAGATGCGTTCGTTTTCCCGAGGCACAAAGAAAGAAAAAAAATTTTTTTTTAAAAAAAAAGGAAGCTTCTTTTACTTGCTTTTACTTCTGGCTGAATTTTTTCTTCACCGTATCTTCAAGTTTGTGTACGATACTATATTAAATATTAATAGCAAAGATTTCTGGAAAATAAAATGATATTTCACAGAATACATATTATGTTTTCTTTTTGGAATCTTTATGAGACTCTTTCAAGCCTGGGGAGTAGTGTATTTTTTCGTGTTTTTAGCTCATTTCAGAAAAGTACTCTTTTGGAAACTTCAAAGCAAATGGAAGCCTACTAGTGCGTCAGCAAAGGAGGTTAGAAGTGAAAAAGGAGGTTAGAAGTTTCAGCTCTTCCCCTTTGAGTCAAATATAACTATATAACTCTCCAGACAATTATGTGTGTAATTTTGTTAAAAACGGTAGGGGGTGTTTGAAAACTTGCTGAAAATAATTCAAGAAAAAAAATCACTCAAGAAAAATGGCACATGAAGATAGGAATAGCAAAGCCATAGCACGATAATTATATGACAAAATGATTATGGGAATTATGCAGAAGAATAATAAGCAATTGTAGAAGCCTTAATGTGACTGGTTCCAAGAAGTCCAGGACAGTAGTCAACAAGTTGACGCCAACATGTTGAAGAATCTATCTCCAGAAACAAGAAGACCGGAGAACTGAAAATGCTTCATTCTGTTTAGCATCTTTCTTGGAATCCAGGCATTTGCAAAGATAATTAACCCAAGGTAATTGACAAAGACTGATTTATTGGAGAGAGCACACTATTTGAGATGCTGAGAAGAGCAAAGCTTTAGGACTCTGTTTCCAGTAGAATCTGTCTTTGCTTTTTGAAGTTCTTATTTTCTTTTGGGGGAGAAAAAATGGCTCTAATAGGCAGACTACTTGGAAATCATGTTGTTTATGAATTTCCCATAGTTTTGAGTCTTCTGTCCATGGTACTGAAGGAAATATGTGTGAACACCGGGTTTTCTTATTGCACCCACAGTTGGCAGTTGAGTTTTAGTGTTCTGAGTACCAGTCTGACCTTGCAAGACACTTTTCATTAGAATTTCATCTCCTCCTCTTCCTTTCATCTCCATCCTGTGTAATCTCTTCAGCTTTGTCTGTGTGAAGTACAGAATGCATCAGTGAATAATGGAAAAGGTACCCTTTGCTGAGTATTTACTTTTCTAGGCAGCATGCTGGTATTTTTTTTTATTATAGCATTCTGGTTGATACGAAGCTGTGTTCATTATGAACTGAAACTCAAAAATTACTGTCTCATCAGAAAAACCAAAATCAGGAACCTATGACTCAATGTTGTTGCCTGCTTTGCCCTAATCTGCTCTGTAATTATTGTGTAATGAATCTTTACCATATTGTTCTCTGTGTAATGTGGTGATCAACCAAGGCTAGTTGTTCCTTTTCAAAAGACTTATTTATTATGTTTATTGGAAAGTCACATATACAGAGAGGAGAAATGGAGAGAAAGGTCTTCCATCCACTAGTTTATTCCCCAAGCTGCCGCAAGGGCCGGAGCTGAGCTGAGCCGAAGCCAGGTGCCAGGAACCTGGAGTGTCTTCCAGGTCTCCCATGCAGGTGCACGAACCCAAGGCTTTGGGTCATCCTTGATTGCTGTCCCAGGCCACAAGCAGGGAGCCGGATGGGAAGTAGGGCTGCCAGAATTAGAACCGGAGCACATATGGGATTTCAGTGTGTTGAAGGCAAGGACGTTACCCACTCACTAGGCCACCACACGGACCTTAGTCCTTCCTTATAAAGATGTGCCTTATTAGTAGCGCCTCCCTACTTATTATTCTGGTTATTTTTTCATTTACACAGTGTAATTTATTATCCTCCAAATCATATGCCTTTACCATTGCTTCTTGGAGTCTGTAGTTCATGGATCTTTGTTCAATGCGCTGACTAGAAATTACTTAATATAAAAAAAAAAACCTGAGTGGGGGCCATGTAGAATTGCCTCTGGATACATGTGACTGGATTTTACCTTTCTCATCATAGGAGTATGTCCATAGAATGTACTTGGCAGTGAATTAGACACCATTATATGCAAAGCAGTTTGACAGTAAAGCATGGTTCTGAGTACCGTGATTGACAAATATGTTGCAAGTCCAGAGTGCTACTTTGCATTCTGGCAGAAAGAAGTATTAACAATAGTCAAATCATAAGATGCCAGTTTCATTCCCTTTTTAAGAAATATTTATTTATGGGCTCGATGTGATGGCAGTGGCTAAATTCTCACCCACAAAGCACATGTGTTTGCTCTCCTGCAGCGATGGACTTGGTGCATGGTGCCGATAATAACACGTGTGGACTACTGACTGATGGTCAAGAGCCAAAGTTTATTAACAGCATCAGATTTTTATTAATTTCTTTTAAGATTTATTTTATTTTTATTGGAAAGGAAGATATACAGAGAGGAAGATAGACAGAGAGGAAGATCTTCCATCAGATGATTCACTCCCCAAGTGACTGCAATGACTGGTACTGCGCCAATCCAAAGCCAGAAGTGAGTAACTTCCTTCAGGTCTCCCATGTGGGCTGGTGAATCAGTCTGACCCAAACAGATCTTACAAACTCTCCCCTCAAACCCCCAGGTCTCAGTACCCTCATTTACTGGCAAGTTCAATAACCCCAACACTGGGAGTTACACAGGATTCCTTCCTCAAATACACACATAGTAGCCTTATCCATAAATGTCCCTAGGCAGCAATTTTATACCCCAAAGACGCTAAGGCTCACCACTGGACAACCAGTAGGCTGAGCTGGACTAGGCTGTAGCTCACATCAACCTGAGCTGAAACTGGAGGTGAGCCAGACCAGGCCAGGCTACAGCACCTACTGGCAAAAGCTGAGGTGAGGTAGGCAATGCTAGATCAGGCTGCAGCACCCAACCAGCACATCAAAATCCTGGGGGGTGAGGGGAGTGGGGCTGAGGGGGCAAAACTCGTAGGGGGAATGCGGAGGGCTACCCTTCTGAATCAATCCTCACTCCTCTTAGAGAGCGTGAGTTGCAATGGAGGCAGACCAGATCTGGCAGAGCTACAACACCTGTGGGTCTCATGTGAACTGGACCAGGGTAAAGAAAGTCCGGGTTGACTGTTCTGGTGCAAGCATAAGTCAGAGTGGGTGTGGTTTGGTTGGGCTTTGCTGCAGCATGAGCTGGCAGATGCTGGCACATGGGGCTAATTTTGTGAAGCCCAACCACAGAACCACCTGGAAAGTACATGATCCGGGAGTGGCAATGGGCCCAGTAGGGAAACAGTGGGCACCTCTCTCCTGGGTTGCCACTCCATCATGTGAACATGAGAACCGGGACTGGGGCAGGCATGGCTAGACAGAGAGTGGCACCCATCTGCAGGTGTGTGGGGCTTGATAGTGGGGCTGGTTGGGTTGAACTAGGCTTCAGTGCCCATTGACATGTATGAGAGCTGAATGCGATGTGGGACAGACTGGGTCATTCTGCTGTACATACTGGCAAGCATGGGAACCAGGACAGGGAGAGGGCCTGGTGAGGGTTATTGGAGGTCATCTCAACTAGGCTGTAGCTCCCACTGGTTTATGTGGCCAAGTGTGGTAGGGGTAAGATTGGGATGAGCTTCAACACCCATTGGTTTGTGTAGAAGCCAGGGCTGGATGCTGAACTGACTCAGCAATTGCAACCACCAACATATGCATAGGTTGAATGAAGTGACGGACTGTGCTGGACCCGGTACTGGCAAGCACACACAAGAATTGTGTCTGGGATCACTTCAGATGAAGTTTCTTCGGGGATCTCCCCAACTAAACTTCTGGACTCAGAACCCCAACCGTGGAGAGAATTGCAGGTTCCATGATCTGACCATGGAGTGCATGTTTCAAAGCTGAGCATCCTCAATGGCTCAGACAGAGCAGTGGACAGCACATCCACCTGCACCTGAAGGATATGGTGCTACATTGGAGCCTGCAGAGGACACCTGATATACGATAGAGGATAGAACATATTGATCAACTACTCGAATCAAGTGTTGGCATTGAAGAACTGGGCAAGTGGAGAGGCTAAGGTAGATTATGTGAACCAGTGGATTCTGGAGAAATTTCATCATGCTTGGAACTGGCAGCAATTCAGAACAGTTGAACTACTGAAACCACTTGAGCAGGATCCTAGGAGCATGCCCCACATCAGGAATCTTGGGATGGTTGGAAGGATGGGCATGGCTTCTCCCTTTGTCTCTCTTTCTTTCCCCCAGATACAGAAAGGAAAAAATGCAATGTGGAAACAATGGCCTTACCCACTTTCCTATAGCCCTTTACTCTTTGAATCCTAATCAACTATGTAAAGATCATCAAAAAAATTATAAATAATATTAAAAAAATAAACCCACAACCTATTCCATAGAATAGACAAAAGCTGTAAACAGTAATTGAATCCCAGGATGTCATTCTCTCTCTTACAGATTATCTTCTTTTTTTTTATACTTTATGATTACTTATCACACATCAAGGGGAGAAGTGATGTTGCTCCTTTTTGGACTGGCCTATTTTACTAGTCATAATGATTTTCAGTTGCATTCATTTTGTTGCAAAAGACAAGATCCCATTCTATTTTTGGCTGATTAGAATTCAATTGTATACATTCCGTATCTTCTTTGTCCATTCATCAGTTGATGGTTAGTTGTGTTGATTCCATGTCTTAGCTATTGTTAATTGATCTGCTCTAAACGTAGTAGTACAAGCAATATTCGCATATGCTGATTTTATTTCTCTTGAGTGAATTCCCAGGAAGTGAATGATTTGGCCATCTGGTGATCTATTTTCAGATGTCCAAGGAATCTCCGTATTGTCTTCCGTAATAATTGCACTTGTTCACATTCCTACCAGCAGTGTGTTAGGGTACCTTTTTATCTTCATCCTTGCCAGCATCGTTTCATTTTTTTAAGGATAGTCATTCTAATTGGGTGAGGTCATGCCTCATTGTGGGTTTTTAATTTTTTTTACTTTTTTTGCATTTTCCCAGATGGCCAGTAGTCCTGACAGTTTTTTTAAATGTGTCTCCTGTGATTTTTTTATTTCATTCTTTTAAAAATATGTGTTACAACATTCATGCAGAATACAGCATCAATAGCCCTTTCCATATTGTTTTCGCTACATTTTGTGGGTATTGATATTTTTATTTTTATTTTCTTCTCTTCGAAAAAGTTTTTTTTTTTTGTCTTATTAATTTCTTCACTGCCTCATAGATCATTCAGCAGCATCATTTTAAGGAACATTTTTGATTTTTATTTTTTGACATTGGTCATTCAGTGGCATGTTTTTTTTTTTTTTACTATCATTATTATTTTGCTTTGATGATCTTTACATAGTTCATTAGGGCGCAAAGGATCAAGGGAGTAGCATGTTATTTAACTTCATGTTGTTGTTAATTTTGTATTTTTCTGCTGTTGTTGATTTTGTTTTCTGCCTTTTCGATTAAGGGCATATGTAGTAACTGCATAATAGAGACTCTCATATCCAGATGTGAAGGTACAACTTAGCATGCATCTCTACTTCCAAATCAAAGATGGGAATGTATCTTAGGAAATAGGATGCTGGACTTGTTGATGCCTACAATTTCAGATTGTACTTAAATAGCAAAGTGTTTATAAAGGGTTAGAGTATTATAATAATGTAGGAGAAATCAGTAGGGGGGAGGTAGGAGAGTTGGGAGTGGGGGATGGAACTCTTAGAGTCTATGGAACTGTGTAATAATATAAAATATTAATATATCAATACTACAAAATACTGATAATATAATAATAACATAATAATATAAAATATTTCAAAAATAAAGATAAATGCATGCAAATGTGCTTTCCACATTTCTTAACTGGAATATTTGTTTTATAATTGAGTTTCTTGAGCCTTTTGTATACTTGGGATATTAATTCTTTATTCAGTGTGTAGCTTGAAAATATTTTCTTCCATCCTGTCCTTTGCCTTCTTAATAACTGAGTGTTTCCTTTGCTGTGTAGCAGCATCTTAGATTGGTATACTCACACTTGCACATTTTGTATTGTTTCGTTTTGCTTTTATTGTCTGGGCCTCTGTGACATTATCCAACACATTTTTGTTGTCAGTGTCTTGCAGAGTATATGTTTCTCTAATAATTTGATAGTGTCAAGTCATAGATTTAGATCCTTGATCCATTGTGAGTTGATGATCGTATAAGGTATAGGTAGGGTCTTGTTTTATCACTTTGCATGCAGAGTTCCTATTTTCCCAACACGATTTGTTGAGCAGTGTCTTTGCTCCAGGGAGGGATTCTAATTAGTTTGTCCAATTAGTTGGTTTTAGATGTGTGGATTGGTTTCTGGAGTCTCTGTTGTAGTCCAATGATCTACATGTATTCTTCTGTGTCAGTGCCAAGCTTCATGATTGTAACCGTTCTGTAGTGTATGTCTGGAAGCCTGGTATGGTGATGCCTCCAGTTTTGTTTGGTTGTTTCATTGCTTTCGCTATTGAGGGCCTGTTGTGGTTCCATATGCATTTTAGAATCATTGGATTATTATTGGCATTGCATTGCATCTGTGAATTACTTACAATCGTATGGATGGTATTGATTCTTCCATTCCAAGAATGTGGAAATATTTGTTCTTGAAGATGTACTTCTAGACAAAAATGACATGAGAGCTGATCTGCCCAGGACATTCTGGCCAGTGTTTGTGGGGTGGGATCAAAGTTCAGGTAACACTGACTTTATACACTGTGGATTTCCTCTGTGGTCCGTAAGGAGTGGAGATGATAACTCTGGCTTGTGTGATTAGTGAAACTGCTCTTCCGTGTGCCAAGGTGCGCCAACTGTGCGGAAATCCCTGCTCACGTAGATGCGTGTGCCATCTATGCATTCCCAGCATTGTGGGAATCCTGAGGTAGGACTCAGCAATTGCTCAAAGAGCACTCTTATCACTCCCCCGGCCTATTGTACAGTCACAGGATTCCCACAGTCATAGGGTAAAATAGATTTCCTATAGTTAGAGGTTTCTGGGCCCTGTGGGCCTTTCCCTTTTAGAGAGAGAGAGAGAGTTGCCCCAACCCTTGAGCCAGCTGTTCGTGTGACAGAAATCAATTCATATTCCAACCTGGCAAGTTGAAACTGGTGTTTGGGCGGGAGGAAAGGATGCCATGTGGGTACCCTGCCCTCTGCACACTCTGAGTGCTGGACCCAGAGTCAGTAGGGACTATGGGTTTCTCCCTCTGACAAAATCCTCTAGGGACACCTGAGCCATGGTAAACATCTCCTACCTTATCCGAGGAAGATGGTACTTTGCACCAGGCTTCTTGGTGGTGGTATGCAGGGAAACCAGGTGCTGTCTGTTCAGAGTTGAGTGGATTCCCTGCCCACTCTTCCCTGCCCAACTCTTCCTCCAGAGTTAAGGGTTATTGGAGATCTTCGAGTTCTCCCTCATGCATGCTCATCAGTAGAGTATGAGCTTGCAGAGATTTCTTCCTTGGTTTGGGAGGAAAGCTTCCCCACAAGTGGGAGCCACTGGTGCTGTTCTGCAAACTGCTACATGTTTGTTGCACCATGGAATCTCTCATCTTTCTGTGGATTTTATTGAAAATTTCCCTCCAGTTCTGTCCTAGGAGTACAGTTCCTCCTCCGTGTCTGATATCTTTCCAGAATCAGAATCAATGGATCTTTTTCCTAATCAGCCCTCTTGGAATCTCCCTCCTCTCTAGGACTTATATTGCATTTCCACCAGCCTAGTGATTTATTTATTTGAAAGGCAGAGGGCGGAAAGGGAGAGAGTTGAGAGGGGAGAGAAAGAGAAAGGATGGAAGGAATGCAGGGAGAAAGAGACAAATCTCCCCTATTTCCTGTTCACTGGTTCAGTCCCCAAATTGTTGCAGCAGCCATTGTCTGGCCCAGACTGAATCAAAGGGACACAAATCCTGGTCAGTCTACCAGGATTCAGTGGGTGGCATTCACTACTTTCCAAGGTGTGTTAGCATTAAGTTTGAATTGTGATACATAATTATAAAAAGAATGCCAGGAGAGTGAAAAATCTAAAGGAGATGCGTGATAAATATGAAAATAAAACTCTGGACCGGATTATAGTGAATGGAGACAATGTGTGAAGGTCATCTAAAACTTTGAACAATAATACATGGAGATTGAAGTCATTCTAGACAGTACTAAAACATTGCTGAATGTTTTCAGTATATTTTCCATATTCAGCAATGTTCTCCTTGCTCTCTATAAATCCATGAGGGAGAACTCTAAGATCGCCATTGGTACCAAAAATAACTGAAAATGTATCCTTTCTTATGCATGAAGAATTGTCTAGAAGTATTGTTCCATTTTTATATTTATATATTTTTTTATATTTTTATATTTATTTTTCTATTTGTATCCAGCTGTATTTCCTTGATTCTATCATGTACTATTTTCTTTTTAAAAAGATTTATTTATTTATTGGAAGTCAGATTTACAGAGAGAAGGAGAGACAGAGAGGAAGATCTTCCATCTGCTGGTTCACTTCCCAAGTGGCTGCAACAGTCAGAGATGAGCTGGTCCCAAGCCAGGAGCCAGAAGTTTCTTTCGGGTCTCCCATCTGGGTGCAGTGTTCCAAGGCTTTGTAACTATCCTCAACTACTTTCCCAGTCTACAAGTAGGGAGCTAGAAGGGAAATAGAGCAGCTAGGAAAATAATTAGTGCCCATATGGGATCCCAGTGCATGCAAGATGAGGACTTCAGCTGCTTGGCTACCCTGCTGGGCCCAGTAATGTATTATTTTCATACTTGACCATTTCTGAAGTCATGGTATATTCTATAATTTCACTGGAGTTGGTATTTCCTTTCTCTTCTACAGAGTATAAATTTTTATCGTCTTAAATAAGATGTCCTTGTATTCCAGTTAGGGAAAAATTATCTTGAAGTATGTTATTGAAAATATAATGGTTTTGAACATTCAGAGTGATTGTATGGATTTAGAATTAATTCCCGAACTATTTTTCTGGGATCTTTCCTGCTGTTCTCCATGGAACTGTCTGTAGTACTGTCTGTATAAAAGTTTATGGAAACGTAGAGTCTGCCCTAATCGCTTCTCCAATCTTCCCCCTTATCAGAGTAAGATGTGATATGGGAAGGGAGTTTCTGATATTTCATCTATGTCTCAAAGGATCAGAGCTAATTATCCAGATGAAGCATCACCTCTGGAGAAGGAATGACATGAGGGGGTAGCAAACCTCAAGTAGGATAACATGATTGCATATGATTTGTGCATCTGTATTGCTGAGAGCTCAGGCGGAAGAGGTAACAGGACCCCATCATGAAGAATTTTGACATCTTTCTGGGAAAAACAGCAGTTTCTAGAGCACAGTGTAACCCAACCTAAGGATTCTCAGCAGGATATTACTTAAAACAAGAATTCTGACAGTATTGTCAGTGATGAGCTGGAAGGCTGAGTCCACAGACCCCAATTACAACATTATTTGGTAAATTAGATGACTGGTAATTAATATGAAACATAGATAGATAACACGCCCAGTACATGGTAGAACTGAAAATATTTAGTGAGTAAAGGAGGAGGGATTCTACCAATTTATTTACAGACCGATCTGACTGTACTAATGGTTTTGAACCAACAAATAAGGCGGGGCAGATGCACGTAAACAAATGTAAAATTAGGGGAGTGAATTTGTTTGTCGCCTTGTTGATTTTTTGAATCATGTCCCATGTCCAGGAAGTAGTTTACAGATATGCATTTGGGTTGAAGCCATCAGATGCTGTGCTAATGACATGAGATCCATTATCCCCTTTAAACGTCAGGATTACTCGGTTAAGCAGGGCCAGGACTGTTGCCCTATTGATGGGTGCAGATGCAGTGTTAAATAAGGAACTCCGGGGCTAAATAGCTAGAAAGTAACATAAGGGATATTGGAAACTACTTCTTTTTAATTTTTAATTAAAAAGTATTTACATAAAGGAAACAAATTTCATGTATTTCACATATACAGTTTTAAGAACAGAACCATACTTCCGACCCTGTTTTGTCCTTACTTATGTTTGTTTATTTTTATTTTTTTTTCTATCAGAAAGGCAAATATCAGAGAGAAGGAGAGACAGAGAAAGATCTTTTGTCCGCTAGTTCATTCCCCAAAGGCCACATTGGCCAGAGCTGAGCCGATCTGAAGCCATGAGCCAGGAGCTCCTCCGGCTGTCTCATGCGGGTGCAGGGTCCCAAGGCCTTGGACCATCCTTGACTGTTTTCCCAGGCCACAGGCAGGGAGCTGACTGGGAAGTGGGCCTGCCAGAATTAGAACCGGCTCCCATATGGGATCCTGGCATGGGCAAGGCGAGGGCTTTAGCCGCTAGGCCACTGCACCAGGCACTGTATCCTGCAGTCTTGCTGTTGTGATCAATTATTAACATTGATCAGAAACATTGTTATTCAGAAACATTGTTATTGTTTTTGCTGTTAATCCTCTGGAATTTTGTGCCAAGGTTATCTTGTCATCTATGAAAAACTATATATTATTTCTTCATTTCCAACCTGTACATGCCTAGAGTTTATTTTGTTGTTTTGCTTATTGTATTTGCTAAGAATTCTAGTGTAATGTTTAGAAGGATTTGAGAAGAGTGTGTCCCTGTTTTCTGCTTAACCCTGTTGGGAAAGATTCTGGCTTCTCGGCATTAGGAATGTTGTTAGCTATTGGATTTTTCTAGATATTCTTTATCAAACTGTAAAGCCTTGGGACCTGCACGCAATGTAGGAAGCCTGGAGTAGGCTCCTGGCTCCTGGCTCTGGATTGGCTCAGGTCTGTCCATTGCAGTCACTTGGGGAGTGAATTCTTGGATGGAAGATCTTCCTCTGTGTCTCTCCTCCTGTCTCTATATATCTTGCTTTAAAATAAAAATAAATAAATCTTAAAAAAAGATTTCAGGATACAAAGTTAACGTAAAAGACAATTATATTGGTACCTGCGTGGTGGTGCAGTGGGTTAGTGCATCTCCTAGGATGCCAGCAAACTGTGAGTGCAAGTTTCTTTTCAAACTCCACCAGTGTGAATCCATCTACCTCTTACTGTACCCAGGAAGGAAGGAAGGAAGGAAGAAGACTGACCATATACTTGACCTGTTGTGACTCACGTGGTAGATTTGAATGGAGCTCCAGGCTCCTGGTTCTATTCTGGCCGAGGTGTGGCCATTGTGGCCATTGGAGCACTGAACCAGAGGATGGAAACTGTCTGTGTTTATTCCTTTCTCTATGTAATTCTGCCTTCTTTTCTTTAAAAAAAATCCATTTTCTCGTTATATTGGATGACAGACATTTAGATTTTGAAATGAAAACATGATACTATTTACAGTAGCACCAAAAATGTGAACTATTTAGATGTAAATATAGCAAAATATGTTCAAGATCTACTACAGGAAAAATATACAACCCCAAAAACAAATTTTTAAAGCTTAAATATGCTCTACATTTATGCATAAAAAAGTATTTTAATTAAGATATCAACTCTTGCTTATCTGAAAGATTCATTTCAATCCAATAAAAAGCCAAGTGAATGACCTGATATATATAAAAAAGCAAATTCTAAACTCTGTAGAGAAAGGAAAATGATGGGCCTGGCGTGATGCCTTGTGGTTAAAGTCCTTGCCTTGCAAGCACTGGGATCCAGTATGGGCTCCGGTTCTAATCCCGGCAGCCCTGCTTCCCATCCAGCTCCCTGCTTGTAGCCTGGGAAAGCAGTCAAGAATGGCCTAAATCCTTGAGACCCTGCACCCACGTGGGAGACCCAGAAAGAAGCTCCAGGCTTCTGGCTTTGGACCGGCACACCCCCGGCCGTTGCGGCTGCTTGGGGAGTGAATCAATGGATTGATTGCACTCCTAGGCCACAAGCAGGGAGCTGGATTGGAAATGGAGTGGCCAGGACATGAGCCGGCGCCCATGTGTGATCCTGGCATATGCAAGGTGAGCGCTTGAGCCGCTAGGCTATCGTGCCAGGCCCAGGATGTAACGCTTTTTGTATGATATTTTTAGATATTAGAAGTAGTGTCATGGGGCCAGTGAGATCTGTGGATTTATCTTTTTTCATAACAAAGCTTTCATCATTCATGCTTATCACTGCTAAATTTCATCAAAGTATTAGAGAATATTAGAGCCGCCTGGAAGTTTCCCTTTTTCTTTCTGTTCCTTAAGAGGTGAACTGAATGACTGCAGGAGAGAATTAAGTTAGTGAGAAATCAACAGCATATGGCCAGCCTTGCTTAATCAAGATGCAGAAGGTACCTTATTGTCATTGGGAAGGACGATAACTTGGTGCTTTGGCACCTGTTGAAATGGAGTTCATAAGCAACAACTTAGGTTTTCCAAATGTGTAAAAATATAATGGAAGAAGTGGATTGTGGGCCTGGCGCAGTTACTTAGTAGCTCAAGTCCTCGCCTTGCATGCACTGGGATCACATATGGGCACTGGTTTGTGTCCCAGCAGCTCTACTTCCCATCCAGCTCCCTACCTGTGGCCTGGGAAAGCGGTCAGAGTTGGCCCAAAGCTTGGAACTCTGCACCTGCATGGGAGACCTGGAAGAAACTCCTGGCTCTTGGCCTCGGATCAGCGCAGCTTCGGCCATTGTGGCCGCTTGGGGAGTGAACCAGTGGATGGAAGATCTTTCTCTGTATCTTTTTCTGTCTGTATATCTGCCTTTCCAATGAAAAATTAATAAATCTTAAAAAAAAAGAAATTGATTGGGGTAGGCATTTATTGCATTCATAAAGAACCATTTAGGAGGTCTGCATCCCATACGGATAGTGTGTGACTTCCAGTTATAGGTCCTTGTTAATGTGTACAATGGTGAGCCCAGATTATGACTCAAGAATTTAAATTAGTAGTACCCACTTGTGAGACCCACATTGAATTCCTCGTGCTGGTTATCTCGTCTTTGGCTTAGCCTGCCCTGAGCTGTTGTGAAATTTGGATAGTGACCGATAAGTTGGGAAATTTCTGTTTCTCTCTCCATCTTTCCCTGTATCCCATTGTATGCGTGTGTGTGTGTGTGTGTTTATAGCTGTCTTTTTTGTGTCTCTATTTTTCTTTCTTTTAAAAGATGTATTTATTATTTTTATTGGAAAGGCGGATATACAGAGAGGAGAGACAGAGAGGAAGATCTTCCATCCAATGATTCACTCCCCAGGTGGCCGCAATGGCTGGATCTGAGCCAATCAGAAGCCAGGAGCCTCTTTTGGGTCTCCCACACGGGTGCAGGGTCCCAAAGCTTTGGGCCTTCCTCAACTGCTTTCCCAGGCCACAGGCGGGGAGCTGGAAGGGAAGCGGGGCTGCTGGGATTAGAACCGGCGTCCATATGGGATCCCGGGTGTGCAAGGCGAGGACCTTAACCACTGCGCCACCACGCCGGGCCAATTTGCCTCTATTTTTCAAATAAATAAATAATATGTTCATTATCATAAAGTATAGATCACCCATTTTATATAATTGAATCAGTGGAGTTTTGGTAGCCTAAGAATAGTTTTTTGAGCTGCAATTTGAACAAGTAGGAAGAATAAGCAAGACTCAGCAGTGCTGGGCTCTTTATACCATCAAAAAGACAAGAATAAAGGGGCTGGAGCAATGGCAGAGCTTTCTTCAACAAAGGGAAGGATGAGAGTCCCAGAGTATTTCTTTCACAGGCTTATAATTTCACCTCCAAGTGTAGTCTTGCAATCCGCTGCTTTGCTGGCTTCCCCTGGGAATTCTGCTTTCCTGTTACATTTGGCAGATCACTTGTAATATTAGGGGGAAATAATAGAAAAAAAAAGAAACTACCTCACCTGCCTCGTCTTTACAAAGATGATTCGGTTTCTGGCTGAACTGGGCTGAGAGTGAGGACCACACATAGCATAGGATATAATGGGCTTTATGTCAGTGGAGGGAGTCCTCAGCAAGTTACCTAATAGAGTGGTGCTTTCTCTTCTGGTTAGCAGCGTGATTTGATGTAATGGTCAGAACTGATGGTGGTCTTCTTGATAGTATCTGTGCAATGGACCATCAACCCACGCAAGCCGGCACCAGGTTTATTAAAGGACAAAATGAGTTTATTGCCATCTTCTCAGAGTTATGCGCATACAACAGGCATGCCATATAATCTCATAGTATTCTACATGTGAGTTCTAAATAAATATAGGAAGACAATATAGGTTGCAAAAGAATAAGGTCGTATGCCATCCAGTGTGAAATTATGCAGATTAAATATAAATCCTTAAATATAAATTCTATCAAAGTTCAGAGAAGAAAAAGGTTAACATGTTGGAACCATGGGAAGAATCACATAGGTAGGCATTGCTATGCAAGTTGGCCTGGTCCTCACATACGGTATTTGTCCTTTAAGGTCATTTGTTCCTACTTAATACAGTGGGAGTGTGGCATGGGTGACTTACAGGTTAAAGCCGTAGACTTTGAAGTCACACAATCAGAGGTTATATTATGGATCTGCTAGTTACGCTATTTTGAAAAGAATTTTCCAAGTATGTATTTCTTTTTTTTTTTTTTTCATTGGAAGGGCGGATATACAGAGAGGAGAGACAGAGAGGAAGATCTTCCGTCCAATGATTCACTCCCCAAGTGAGCGCAATGGCTGATGCTATGCCGATCCGAAGCCAGGAGCCTCTTCTGGGTCTCCCACGCAGGTGCAGGGTCCCAAGGCTTTGGGCTGTCCTCGACTGCTTTCCCAGGCCACAGGCAGGGAGCTGGAAGGGAAGCGGGGCTGCCGGGATTAGAACCGGCATCCATATGGGATCCCGGGCGTGCAAGACGAGGACCTTAACCACTGCGCCACGGGCCCCACAACTCTCTTCTTAATGTTTCTTATTTGTGACCAGGCTAGCACTTATAGCCCAACCAATGTCAAGGATATCCAAGGTTGTCATGTTGGAAACTCAAGTCAGTCATGCAACTAAATCCCTCGTTTTTACACGAATTTATGTGTGGCGCCTGGATACAAAGCAAATCCTACTTTCAGAAAAAGGAAGATTTAGGTGCAGAATCGATTTAAAAGCTCATTCAGAAGATGCATATGTACATTAGTGTTCTGTAATTTATGTGTAAAACCTGGCAAAGTTGCATCAGATCCAAAGCCACAGAAATGTAATTTTGGTATTTTCAAAATACACTTGACATTTATGAAATGCTTTCAGGTTCTGGAAAAAAGTTTGGAAGGAACTAGGATTATTCTGAAGATACTTTTTTTCCTCTTTGAAATTCAACATTTCTCTAATATAATTATGAAACTCACCGCAGCATCTTAAGTATTTAAAGTGCTAAGCCAATATATATGAGTTTAACATATGAAAGCATTGAGAAGGAAAATGATTCTGATGGGAATTTAGAACTCACATAGGTGGTGCTGTGGTCTGATATTTGTCCTCCAGAATTCACACGGGGGATGACTTCGGCCTGTCCCAGCCCTCCAGCTGTTGTACTCACTCAGCGAAGGAAGTAATGGATAGATTCTTTTCCTATAACTCCACCTTTCAAATACATGAAATAAATCTTTTTTCTAAAAAAATTCACACGTTGTAGCCCTTTCACAGTAGCCTAGCGGCTAAAGTCCTCACCTTGAACATGCAGGGATCGCATATGGCCACTGGTTCTTTTCCCGGCAACCTGGCTTCCTGTGCAGCTACCTGCTTGTGGCCTGGGAAAGCCGTCGAAGATGGCCCAAAGCCTCGGGACCCTGCACCTGTGTGGGAGACCCAGAAGGAGGCCCCTGGCTCCTGGCTTCAGATTGGCTCAGCTCCGGCCATGACAGCCGCTTGGGGAGTGACTCAGTGGCCGGAAGGTCTTCCTCTCTGTCTCTCCTCCTCTCTGTATATCTGACTTTCCAATGAAAATAAATGAATCTTTTAGAAAAAAATCACATGTTGGATTGGCTTCCAGGGATTCTGTTTCAAATCCTTCCTGCAAAGGATGCTCCCTCTAGCAGTCATTGAAAGTCGGATCTCACCTGTGTTGAGTTTGAGCAACACTGCTATGAAAAAGGAAGTAACTGATATGGACCAAAAAAAAAAAATGACACAGAGAGGGAATTGTTGTCAGGGTATTTTGCCTCTTCAGCTTAAGGGCCCTGCCACCATCATCTTCAGCAAGTCATTTTTCTGCCTTCATCTTATTTCTGTTGATCAAATGAAGAATTTGATCACATCCACCCGCCTAGAGCCTAGCATTTATAAATCTTACCAAGTTCATTTCTATTTCTGTCATTTTTTTAAAAAGATTTATTTTTATTATGTTTCATTGGAAAGGCGGATAGACAGAGAGGAGAGACAGAGAGGAAGATCTTCCGTCTGATGATTCACTCCCCAAGTGAGCGCAACATCCGATGCTATGCCGATCCGAAGCCAGGAGCCTCTTCTGGGTTTCCCACGCGGGTGCAGGGTCCCAAAGCTTTGGGCCGTCCTCGACTGCTTTCCCGGGCCACAGGCAGGGAGCTGGAAGGGAAGCGGGGCTGCCGGGATTAGAACCTGTGTCCATATGGGATTCTGGGTGTGCAAGGCGAGGACCTTAACCACTTGCGCCACCGCGCTGGGCCCCTATTTCTGTCATTTTTAAGGAGAATAGACATATGGAAGTACTTTAAGAGTGTTGGGTCGATTCATTATATAACCAATTTTAGTTTGTAGTTTTGGGGAAACTGTCATATATATTGATCAATGCAGGGACACAATTGCGATTCACATGCTTTTTTTTTTTGCCTCAGTGTGCAAGAACTGAAAGAAATTTGAATATGAAGAAATTCTGCAGGTGAAGAATTTATGTTGATAATAAAGTCCCTGGTATTTTTGCCTATTCTCTCTGGGATAAGTGGAATCTAGAGAAAACTACGGAATTAGTTATATTTGCTCAAGATAAAGGAGTTGCTATAGAGACTAAAACAATGTGAATACTGGAATTACACATCTATTTGCTTTCCAGGCCTTATTTTTTATCAAACTACCATTGACTTTAAAAATGCGTCACATGATCAAGCCTGCCTCTCCTGATCTACTCCTGGTATTGGCTTGCTTTATGCATTTGCTTCTTCTGGTGCCTAAAATGCAATTTCTCTATATGCTTACCATTTTCCTTCCCTGTAGTATAAGTGCTTGCTATTTTGGTACTTGTTGATTTGTTTAAAAAAAAAATTGATTCTTAATTTGGTGAAAGTTGTGCAGCTCAATTTTATTTTATTTATTTATTTATTTTACAAATAAAGCTCAGGAGTTCCACTTTTGGCACAAAAGCATGAGGAGCTAGCTCCTGAGACCGAGGCAAACAAGCAAACAGCCATTGTTTGGCAAGCAACCGTTTGAAGTCTCCAGAAAGGGCTCAGGACAGCAAGTCAATGGAGAGACATGCTGTTTGAGACATCTGCTGAAAGTTGAGAATTGAGGGAACCTGTGGCATTTGAGCCAAAGCATGGCAGCTTCCTGCCCTCTCCCTGCTCCGTGACATGGGATTCCGCTCTCTTATGTAACCACCAACCAAGGGCTTCCTTTGCTTAAGCTCCCAGTGAGAAGGCTGTGTTCCTGTCCTAGGGACAGGATTGGCTCCCCCGGCCACCTGTTTCTGAAGCTGACTGGAGGGTTATTGCTGCCAAGAGGCGGAAACTCCCTGTTATACCCCAACCCCATCAGGGAGACAAAGGCTTTGTCCTGGATGGAGCGCCACTGGAAGGAGGCACTGGCTTCTGGTTCACCCTGGCTCTAGCTCCTGGGGCACAGAGCCAGATACTGCTTGGGACTTAATAGTGCTAGGGGTATTACTCAGAAGCCCCCATTGTCCGTGGCCCAGCTGCAAACCAGGGCTAGGAGGTTTTACTCCCAGGAAGAAACGAGGCCATTATTTCCACATTCTCTATTTTTCCTTCCTGTATCTGGGGGAAGGACATAAGGGGAGAAGCTACACCCAGCCTCCCAAACTCTGTACCCTGGGATGGAGGACAGCCACCTGACAGCACCCCAGTGGCCCTCATGTGGTGCATGCCCTGTGGGTCCTGCTCGTGAGGTTTTGATAGTTCAACAGTCTGAATTCCTGCCGATCTTGCCACTCCAAGCATGAGCGTCAAACACTTTGACTTCTTGATATTGTGATAGGCCAACGGAACTGGTGAAAAATGTCCTAATTAGAAAGCAACATGGCATAAAGTTGTTTTCAACAAGTCGTTTGCAAGCCAAGCCTCCGTCAATAAGTCTGTGTTGGGTTTGATGTCATCTAGTAGTTGTCGCAATTGATGTGTCAACTTCCCAGATCAGATTTGTGTTTCACAATTAACCTTCACTGCTTCTCTGTTTTCCACAACATGAATGCATGCTTTCTGTGTGCCTCTGTTTGGCATCGGTTTAATGAATGTCAAATCTGGTCACTTCTCTTCATGGTACTGCATTGTCCCCATAAGGAATCAACAGCAGGACAAGCCAGGGAGCTATAGAAAAAAGGGTTCAGTGTCCATCATGTTAGTTGGCCATGAAGAAACAGCGTTGGAAGCACCTGGGGATAGGATGCAAGCAATTATAATAGTAATGGTAGTAAAACAGTATCATTAGTAGCCGTGTCAAGGGTAATATTTTGCAGGCATTCTGACAGTAGAGTAGTAATATCCAAGGCAAGGCCCCATATATTCCTGAAAATGTTAATTGCGCTACATTCCAGTTACAGCAGGTGTGATAAATACGGCCATATACAGGAGCTGTTAGAAGAATGGGTTGCTCTAGGCTGGTTACTCTTCCATCCATTTTAGAATAGGTACATCTCAGTCATAACATGTCCAAGGACAAGTGCTTGACGGTAGCAGACATAGAAGGAGATGTGAGACTCATCTAGAGATGGTAGGTGAGAGCACACGTATCAAGAAACAGGTAAGAACCTTGCTGACATTAATTAGCACTAAATATAAAGGAGGTATACTTGCATAAGCCAAGAGGCCAGTTTTCAAGACAGTGGTCTCCAGATGAGCACAGTTAGATGACATCTTAGAAGCGTGGATTCCTTTAGCCAGCCAGACCTAATGAAGCTGAAACTCTAGAAACCAAGGTCACCAATGTTTTCAAGGCTGCTAAATATTTCTAATGCACAATTAGGCTTGAGAGCCAGTTTTCCAAGATGGTGCTTTGTATGATGTAAGGCTTGCCTCCCATAGTGGAGATTGGAAGTTGCTTAGGAAGCAGCAGGAACAGTGGATCTTGGGAGAGGGCCAAGGCACAACCTTGTCCTCTTATGTGGGAGTGGTCCCAGAAAAGACTAAACCCATAGCATCAACTAAAAATATGCTGGCTTCAAATAGAGCTTTATAACCTTCAACAAGCAAGGCTGATTATGTCTGAATCGTTTTCTCTTTACATTAGAGTAATTAAAACGGGAATACTTTATGAAATTTCTGCGATAATTAAGTTAACTGGAATAATAGAAATAGGCCTACTCTATAGCAAAGACAGATTAGATGTTAACTCATTTTACATTTTTTTTTAGACTGAAAGTATGGCTCAAGTTTTGAACTTACGGTTAAGGCACCAGGTAAGATGCTTGCATAGTGTCTCAGAGTTTTGATTCTGGTTTCCTACCCCAGCCAAACCTGGGAGAAAGAAGACGATAGCTCAAGGAAGTTGTGACCCTTCCCCCGACAAGGTAGACCTGGATTGCTTCCCAACTCCTGACTTTGATTTTTTTTTTTTTAGAATGCAAAGGAAAAGAGAGTTCAAAGCGTTCTGGTGTAGTGTGCAATAATTGAGAGACCCAGGATGGCACCCAGGAATTAAAAATTGAAGTGAGATTGGAAAAGTAATTGAAGTGAGTGGCTGTTTGGCAAATGGATGCAAGAGTCACAGGCTTGAAGTTAGAACTTGGTGTATCTTTTTTTTAAAATTTCATTTTATTAAGATTTATTTATTTTTTGGAAAATCAGATATACAGAGAGGAGGAGAGACAGAGAGGCTTCTGTCCAATGATTCACTCCCCAGGTGAGCGCAACGGCTGATGCTATGCCGATCCGAAGCCAGGATCCAGGAACTTCTGGGTATCCCACACAGGTGCAGGGTCCCAAAATTTGGGCCATCCTCGACTGCTTTCCCAGGCCACAAACAGGGAGCTGGATGGGATGTGGAGCTGCTGGGATTAGAACTGGCGCCCATATGGGATCCTGGTGTGTTCAAGGCGAGGACTTTAGCCGCTAGGCCACGCCGCCGGGCCCGCTACTGTATATCGTAAGGCAAAAAATTATAAATGCAATATTGTGAACAAAACATAAAATGAAAACTTGTATTGTTGAGTCAGCCACCTAAAAAATTGTTATAGTTAGGAAGTAATATGTCCCCTCGGAAATTCATATTGGAGCTTGAAATCCCAAAGTTATTCCAAAGTGAGAAACATTTTAAAGATCTACTTACTTGAAAGCCAGTCTCTCTGTCTTTGTTTTCTCTCTCTCTCCTTCTCCATCACACACACACACACACACACACACACACACACACACACACACACACACACAGAATGAATCTCAGATCCTTCATTACTCGCCAAATTCCCACAGCAGCCAGCGCTAGGAATTCCATCCAGGTATCACATATAGATGACAGGAACCCGGTAACTTCGGCTGTCCTTTGCCTGCCCAGGTACATCAGCAAGAACCTGGGCAGAAAGCAAAGTCTGGACTTTATCCTAGGTGCTGTGACGTGTTACATCGTGTGATGTGTTACATAAACCATGGGGCCACAGCACCTGCTCCAAGAGAGTAAAACTGAGTTTGATTATAGTATTTATACAGAGCCTTTGGGATGGGATTAGAATCAGATGAGGCCATCTGAGTGCAGCCTACATGATTCAATCCCAGTGGCTCTCTAAGAGGGCCACCTGCAGATACCCTGGCACGCTCCCTGTGTCTTACCATGTGATGCTCTCTGCTGCTGTCTCAGGACTCAGCCAGCAACAAACCCTTCACCGGATTTAGCTCCTCAGCTTCAGACTAGAACCATGACTCAAAATAAATCTTCTTTCCTTTGCAACGCATAGTCTGTTGCATTATGTTCTTAACAGTAGAAAATGCCCAGCAGGGACAGCAAAGCTGTGTTGAGGATGACAAAACCTAGGATCTGAGCAAAGGAGAGGTGACATATCAAGGGCAGCTCTGAAAAGAGTATGAGGAAAGTACGGGGGGATTATTGAAAATATTACATGAAGTCTAATCTTAAACCTGCTTAAGGGGAGTGATCATCTTTGAGGGAATTAGTTTTAAGTGGGTCTAAAATTTGGGCCAGTATTTGGTGTGTGTGTGTGTGTGTGTGTGTGTGTGTGTGTGTGTGAGAGAGAGAGAGAGAGAGAGAGAGATTTCTTGAAGTCTAATTACTTGGTAATTCTTAAGACAATTAAATGTAAGTCTAGGATCTGACTCAGAATATCTTTGCATTTGTTCGGGAACCACATTGTATTTTACCACTTTCTTTTCTGTGTAACATGTCATTTTAAGAGAGGATGTGAAATGGACCCATAGGGTATCCAGAAGCATATGTGAACAAAATGTAAAATGCTAGCCTTTGCCGTGAATTTTAAAAGCTACCAGTACCTTTGATCGAAGTATTCAGTCATACTTTAAAATCAAGGGCCCTTCGATCTTTTCCGTCTGGTGGGAAACCATTCGTTTCTATACTTAGAACGCCAGGATGGAGAAAGAGAGTGGGATGGACTAGGTGATTGGAATACCCATGCCTCATCTTTCTGAATTTCATGTGATTTGAGATTGAACAAATGATGTAGCATGAGCTGGGAAGACACTGAGAAAACTTTCCAATTCTTTTTCACACAATAGCTCTTTTTTTTAAGATTTATTTTTATTATTTTTTTATTGGAAAGGCAGATATACAGAGAGGAGATACAGAGAGGAAGATCTTCCGTCCAATGATTCACTCCCCAAGTGAGCCGATACTATGCCGATCCGAAGCCGATCCGAAGCCAGGAGCCTCTTCCGGGTCTCCCACGTGGGTGCAGGGTCCCAAAGCTTTGGGCTGTCCTCGACTGCTTTCCCAGGCCACAGGCAGGGAGCTGGAAGGGAAGTGGGGCTGCTGGGATTAGAACCGGCGCCCATATGGGATCCCGGGCGTGCAAGGCGAGGACTTAACCACTTGCGCCACCGTGCCGGGCCCCACACAATAGCTCTTTTTAGGGTAGTCGTCACTATCCTAAGATTAAATATGAACATGGCATCACACAGGAGCTAGGTGACCCTTTCGGTGTCCTGGGGCAAGTTAACAGCAGAGCTTGCCTGTAGGGAAGTGTCTTTTGGCACGATGTTGGTTAGGAACTGTGAAAAAAAGGAAAATTTCAGATGAGGCTGTAGTGCAGCGGGGATGCCCAACCTTCGTGTTGTAGCACCTTGCATCCAGTCTCAGGTGGGCTGCAGATTTTAGCTCCCTGTTTATGTGCATCCTGAGATGCGGCAAGCAAGTTCCAAAAGTCCCCGCCACTCATATGCTATACCAAGACTGGGCTTTTGAGCCCCTGACTTCCACCTCGCCCAGTGCTGGCCAGCATAGGCATTTGGAGGAAGGGAGTTTGAATCATGGGCGGAAGCTTGCCTACTCTTTCTGCTCTCTCTCTGCAACTGTTTCTTTCTATTTGTATCTCTTCCATTTAAAGAAATGAAATTTTCAAAGAAAAAGGCTCGTTCCGCTATAAGCACGTATTGAAATATCTTCCCACTTACTGGACCAAGTGGAAAGCGTGGGTGGAAATTCAACCATAAAAACGTGTGGGAAATCATTTGACACATCAGCTACAATGTAGTTGGGGATGCCTGCATTCCATTTTAGAATGCAATGGTCCAATTCCCAGCTCTGTTTTATATTCTCACTTCCTGCTACTGTGCAAATTCATGTGTTGCCTCAAGCAGTTGCGTTCTTGCTTCCCACAAACTGGAAACCTTATTCAATTCCTAGCTCCCAGTCACTTGGGAAGTGAATCCGCCAATGGGAATTCTCATTGTCTTTCACTGTCTAAGCGGTCTAATATATCTGCTTTTCTCTTACTTGCATGCAATTCTACCATTTTTTTTTTACACATTGTATTTTAGCTATTCACATAAGATCGAGTTTTTGTAGTGTTCTGCTCTATTTGTAGTATCCTGTGTGGTTCCCAACTTTTGAACTCATCAAATTGTTTATCAATTTAAATCTCTCTCTCTCCTGCCTCAATTGTGATACTGTTAAAAGATGAGCAGTCTTTTTCTTATCTGAGTCTGTCTCATTAGTGCATAATGTGGTGACTGGCAGAAAGCCACAGGGTAATACGTGGTGGTTAAGTGACAGGATAGATAATATGAATCATCACTCAGAAATTACCCAGCAGAAATACAGTAATGAAATGCATGTCAGAAAATGAAGTTGCCAGGAGTCGTTGCTGGAATTTCAAGATGCAGTAACGAGCAGTAACATGTTCTAGACTGCATTATAGCTACTCTTAATGGCATTAATGAGATTGTGTCTTAGTTATTGGTGTGGTCCTCACTTGCAGCATCGATGATGTAGAGGTGTTTTAAACAAAGCTATCTTAAAAGCGGTCAAATTTGGTCCCATATAGAACAAAGCTTTCCGTAATGAAAACACCCAGAAACATATTCACGCGTATTTTGCTTATCTGCTTTCAAGTGATGATACTGCTGCTGCGAGTGTCATCAAATCCTTTGGTTTTCAAGGGCGCCATCTTGTACCCAGCCCTTAGGAGCTAGTACTCAGTACCATCACTAATTCATTGTGATTTTGAAACAGCTTCAAATTCAAAGACGTGATTTGCTAACTTTATGATTTTCCAATTCCCAATCAGAATATCCCATACTGAACAGAGCACATAAATGCAGGAAACTATGAATAACCAAAGTGGAATGTTCCTTAACCAGCTATATTGGGTGTTCATTTCATTTCATTTCTAGATTGCCATGTAATGGGAGTCATTCTAGATTGCTGTGTACTATATTAATTTGAGGAATAATTATATTCACATAAGTGTTATTTTCACATATTTGGAAAATTAATAGATGAGTAGTTTTAGAAGCTATAATATTTTTATTATGCTTTTTTTATGCCATCGGTAATTCATATTTTCATATTGACATGCTCTTCAAATATTTCTAGGGGGTACCACTATGATATTCAAATACCATATGGACACCAGTTCATTTCTTGGCTGCCCCACTTCAAATCCAGCTCCCTGCTAAGGTGTCAGGAAAAACCAGTAAAAGATGACCCAAGTACGTGGGCCACTGTCACTCACACGGGAGATCCTGATGGGGTTCTGGCTCTCGCCTGACCCAGCAGTACCCTTCGTGTCCACTTGGAGTGTGAACCACTGGATGGAAGATGCCTCCTGTCCCCTCTCCTCTGTCGGCCCCTCTTCTCTCCTCTCACTTCTCTGTCTCCTCCCTTCTTCTCCCTTCCTCTGCCTTCCTCTCCCTTTTCCCCTCCCCTCCCTCCCTCTATTTTTTCCATCTTCTCTTCCCTCCCATCCTCTTTATTTCCCTTCACTCCTCTTCTCTCTTCTCTATCTCCCCTTTCTCCTCCTATTTCTTTTGCTTTAACCCCCACCCTGTCTTTGTAACTGACTTTCCAGTAAATGGAATCTTAGAAAATGTTACTATTTTTTTTTTTTTGAGAGGAAGAGAATGAGGAAGAGAGCCAAGCCTGAGAACTTGACCTAAGTTTCCCCCTTGGGGACTGTGACTCATCCATTGGAGGCCTTACCTGCTACATCTGAGGATGCTGCCTGAACAGGGAGTTGGATTCCGAAACAGAGCTGAGACTTTGCTACGTGAGGCGGGTATCCCAAATGCCTGCCCTTGACATGCTTCTTAACCAGTTCGTTAGTTAATGAATTCATGTTTATTGAAAAGAGAGATGGTGTTCCATATGTAATCTCACTCCCCAAATTCCTGCAAAAGACTGGGATAGGCCAGGTGGAAACTGGGAGTCTGAAATCCCATCTGCATCTTCCGTGTGGAGGATGGGGACTCAGGTGTTTCAGCGATCGCCTACCACCTGCTAGGTTACATGTGAACAGACAGCTGGATCAGAACTGGACCTGGGACTCCAACCAAGCACTCTGATCATATGGAATAGGGGCATCCCAAGGGACAGCTTAATGACTGCACCAAATATCCACCCTCTGACATGGTAATACATTTCATGGGTCAACATAGCTAGTGGTAACAGTTTTAAAAGAAAAAAAAAAGAGACTGATGTATGCATTTACAGGTAATGTTTGTTCTTGAAAATCCTATCCCATATATCCAGATTTTCAGGTAGTTAACCATAGCAGAGGCCATTCTGTGTTTTTTACACCAGACAAAAATGCGCTATAACCTTTTCCAGTTTAAAGAACTTATACAAGAATGCTTCAGAAAGACCTGTGGTAAAATTATTTCTATTCTATAAACCTGAAAGACAGATACGTATGTCTTGGAAGAAAATGAGGAATCTTATTCATTATATATTCCATTCAATCTAAAGTCATTGTTTATCTTTTTGTATTTATACAAAGTAGATTTTTTTGCCAATTAAAGGAGAGCTTGAGCCTTGAAACTGAACTTGGTCCTGTAAAATGGAATTTAAATATTTTTTAAATCTTACATAAAATTTTCCAGCTACCTTTACAGAAATCGCTGCTTATTTAAAATGTTTTTTTTTTTATTGTTGTTAACATTGTATTATGTGATACAGTTTTATAGGCACTGGGGACTCCCCCCACCCCTCCCATACCCCTCCCCCCATGGTGGATTCCTCCACCTTGTTGCATAACCACAGTTCAAGTTCAGTTGAGATTCCTTCCTTGCAAACACAATGCACTTGCAAAAACACTGGCAGAAAGAGATCTTCAGCTGTTAGTTCACGCCCCTAAAAACGTTCAAAGTTGGGCTGTGCTGAAACCAGGAGCCAGGAATTCCAGCTGGGTCTCCTATCACGCATGTGCGAGTGCTGTCTTCCGCTGCCTTCGCGGGCACATTTGTAGCAGGTTGAATCGGAAGCACAGAATAGCCAGGACTGGAATTAGGGAGTGTGAGATGCAAGAGTGGCATCCTAAGCAGTGGCTTTGTGCCTCACTTCTTCATGTCAGCATTTGGGAAATACGATTTCAACAACAGTGCTTTGGAGGGCCACAGATTTCAAACCATAGCATTTAGTAACTCACTCACTAACTAAATACATTTCTTAGTTTATTATTTTATCTTGCTGTGGTTCATATAAGTTAATTTAGATAGCATCTACCACACATATGACTCCTGAGTATTCTTTTAAAAATCATATTCATTGTTTCTGTTATGGTACATATAACTTCTTCTATATTAACTCTTTATGAGAGATGATAGAAAATGATATATGATAAAGTGGTTATAGAGAAGCATCCTTAAATTTAGACCCTTTACATTTAACTTTTTTTAAAAAAAGAATTCTATGTTTGAAAACCATGACAGGGCCCGGCATGATGGCGTAGTGGTTAAGGTCCTCGCCTTGCACACCCGGGATCCCATATGGGCGCCGGTTCTATCCCGGCAGCCCCGCTTCCCTTCCAGCTCCCTGCCTGTGGCCCGGGAAAACAGTCGAGGACGGCCAAAAGCTTTGGGAACCTGCACCCACGTGGGAGATCCGGAAGAGGCTCCTGGCTGTGGATCGGCATAGTATCGGCCCGTTGCGCTCACTTGGGGAGTGAATCATCGGATGGAAGATCTTCCTCTCTGTATCTCGGTATATCTGCCTTTCCAATAAAAAAATAATAAAAATAAATCTTTAAAAAAAAAAGAAAACCATGACAGAGAAAGAGGGGAGGGTCAGGGGTAGAAAGAAAACTGTTCTTTGCTTCATTGCTAGATCGCACTCTAAATGCCGGCACCAGCCATGAGCCCAGGACCCAAGAACTCTCATCTGTGTCTGTGGCAGGAGCCAAAGCCCACGGGCCACTCTCTGATGCCTCCCCAGGTGTGTGAACACAGGCTGGATCGGAATCAAAGCAGCCGAGACTTGAACTAGCACCCCACTGTGGGTGGCCGGTGCCGCGGATGGCGGCTTATCCCGCACTAACACAGCACCAACCTTATTCTTAATCATGATTTTCCTTCATGTGCAGCATGCTGGTCTTTTTCCACGTATATCACCATTTTAAAGATTTATTCATTCTTTCAACTATATCAAAGGATGTGTGTGAAGAAAAAGTAAAAAGGGATGAAGTGAAACAAGGAGGGAGAAGGGAACCTTGTGTTTCATTCATATCATGGCAGTGTACTTAGTTCTTTAAAAATTGTTTGCCAATTTCATTCGTAACAAAGTGAAGAAACAATTTGATTGGCATTATACAGGTAGAAAACTGAATGTCATGACTTAATATAACTTGTTCGCAATCACACTGTCAAGAAATGTGAAACAGAATATGTATTTATATATTTAGGCTCTTTAGCCGTGTCGGTCAGGCTCTGCTTGCTCCTTTTACTGCCGTTGCCATTATCGTAGTCCATTATTATTATTGTTAGAAAATATATCAGAATGGATAACTTTAAAACAGCCTCGACTTGCCCTTGTGAGTCAGAAACGCTCATTCCAGCCCCACCATAAACCATTCTCATTCACCAGAACCACTGGAATGGATGGTGTATTTTGGAGAGAATCCCTTTAAGCCACAGCAGCTCCCCTAGGACAGAGCAGTTAAAATAGACTCCAACAACCGGTGACTTCAACATATCATGATCGTTAATGGGCATGTCACCCAAACAGACAAAATCCATGAAGAGTTGAAATATACTATTGGAGTTGAAATATACTATTGTGCAAATGAACCCAGCATACTGTATGAATTTTTGACTTGTGTTCAGGGATATCTAAATTGATTCCATGTTTTAGTTACTGCAAATTGAGCTACGGTAAGCATAGGTATGCAAATTTTAAAAAGATTTATTTTCTGCATAGCTAAAATATTCAATGGTTTTGTTCTAACTTGCTGTTATTTCCTTCATACTGTGGACTCCTTCACCAATGGCATCCTTATTATCTTGATTATAAATGTCAAATTGTTTTGAAAATATTTATGTAAAATTCAAAGCATGTTATGTCAATTAGGTAAATCAAAATCCCCACAAAAGCAACCCATAACTCACTCACACTATTTGTAACTCCTCTCTGAAATGAAAAGGAAGTTAGTGTCCTTACTGAATGATTAACTGATATTTAGTGTGTATTTTTACTGACCCATTTGTAAGTTTCTAAATAAAATAGATTTATGATTTCAGTACAGTCAGTAGGAACATTTTAAAGTATGTAACCTCTAAGATATATTCTACCTGCCCTTCTCCCCCGAAAATATCCCTATAAATGATTTCAACAGAATACCCAACATTTGATATCTTTTTTTTTTTTAATCTGCACATTTTCTTCTCCTGGTCATAAATGTAGCTCATTCTTGAAAATTTAGAAGACAAATTTTTTAACATGACAAAGTAGAGCCAAATAGCATATTTCCTCTATTTTTTGCATTTAGTCTGACAGTCCTGTACATAAACATTTTTCTTCACACACGTTCATATTTTGCCTGTTTCGTCTCAAGATTCTGTAGGAAGCATTTTCTGTGCTTCAAATCACTGTGCAAACATTTTCATACCTGCATGTGTTATTGTTGTATGACAATTTATTGTGGAGCTTTCGCTGGCTGCCTGTGTGGATTCCTATAAATAATGGAACTATAAATAAAACTTTGCATTGGAGGGATTGGGAACTTCTATAAGAGAAGCATAAATTTGGTTCATTTGTAATAGTGGTTTTTCCCATTAATCATGGACCCCGTCCTGAAAGTAGTTTCAGAGGACCTGTTTAGCTGGTTTTCGAAACTCTATTTCTCTGAAAATATATAAAAGTTTGCTCTAGTCCTTAGTGGTACAGAAGCAGCAATGTTATTTTATTACTGGGTATCTGATATTCGTTTGCAAATATCTTTAAAACATACGTCAAAGCAATGACTGTGAGTTTTACTCTTTGCATCAGTTTTGCCTTTAGTTCGGTGATCCAGTGTGATCTGCATGATCTGTTAAGGAAAACAGTGGCAAGTGGCTCTTTGTCATCCTCATTCCAGTTGTCCTCATCTCCTTTCATCCTGTAGCCTGTAGCTGTCATCTTCATTTTTCCTTTCGTATTCTCAATTGCATGATGATAAAGTTTCTAAAGAAAAAAACTTTGAATGCTTTTGCTGTTTTTTTCTAATATCAACGCAGCACTTAATTGTTTTCAATTGCATGATGATAAAGTTTCTAAAGAAAAAAACTTTGAATGCTCTTGCATTCAAAAGTTTTTTCTAATATCAACATAGCACTTTATTTTATGACTGAACCTAACCAGTATATTTTCAATTCTTTATTTTTTTTCTTTCTGATCTCTCCATACTTATAACTGATGACTTTTAAAAATTTTTGACTTTTTTAAACTTCATTTTTCCCGTGTGTTTCATGGTACTCCGATGCCATTTCTGATAATGGCAATATGAAACAAAGCTATATAAATTGTTGAGTTGGGAAAATTTTGGGAAGGCTTGAAGTTAGGCCAAGAGGTTGTCACATTTGCAAATCTTTATTATTCCTTTAAAACGAGATCACTAGCAATTGTTGGAGTTGTCTTAATATATTTGGAACTGGTCACAGTCATCATATAGATTACATTGATTGATATTCATGAATAACTCACTTGGAAGAAATAAAATCAGATTCTTTTTCTATTTGGGAGCGGAGACACATACTGTAATGTTTCTTTACCTCCCAGTATCCTAGTCTCCATTCTACAGTTCATCTGTGAGAATATATGTGTACATACACATATTTTCTTATATAGCTATTTGTTTCATACTTTGCATGAAGGTTGCCTTATATCAGAAAGAACATAGGATATGTGTCCTTTAGGTGTTGAATTAGTGTGCTGAACATAATGGTCTCTTGTTCAGACCATTTTGGTGCAAATGGTAGTATTCCAAGGCGTAGATGTGCCACTTATTTTTATTTGGAATTCGGAGTTATAGAGAGGGGGGCAGCAAGAAGAGGAGATCTTCGGTCTGCTTGTTCACTCCCCAAGTGGCCACAACAGCCAGAGCTAGGTCAGTCTGAAGCCAGGAAGTAGAATTTTCTTCCAGATCTACCATATGGGAGCTGGGCAAAAGGTCATCTTAGGTCCTCTTCCTCTGACTTTCCAAGTCATCAGCAGGGAGCTGGCTCAGAAGTGGAGCCACTAGAGCTAGAATCGGGGCCCATGTGGGATGCCATAGATAGTCTTGGTGCACATTGCCAGTGCCCCAGCCCCTTAACTTTTATATAATTTGATTAATATAAATGAATAGATTCCATGCATTTCATAAGTATAGTTCTAAACAGAAGCATACTTCCCTGTTGCCTAATCTCCCACCCTCTGTCCCCCTTCTTCCTTTCTTTAAATTTCTGCTTTAATTTTTGCAAAAACAAAATTTCAGTCCAGCTTTTAATCACAGACTTAATGTACTAAGAACTGTAATATTCAACAAACAAAGAGCAAAGTACCACAGCTGGTGTATTTTCATTTCCAGATTTTTCTACTCCTACTGAAAAACAGAGGCAGAAAGAGAGAGAGAGAGAGAAAGAGAGAGAGAGAGCAAATCTTTCCACATTGTATTAAAATTATTAAATCATTTTCCAATTGTATTTTCTGATTCTCTAATTAGTACTTTTTTCCATTTCTTGTTCTATTTTATTCTTTCAGGAGCTATGTTTCTTTCACAAAGGGAACAGAGCCTTGTCTATCTTTTAACCAATAATAAGCCATCCTCAAGTGAGGGCATTTTTGATTGAAGCCAATCAAGGAGGCTTTGGAATGGCTCCTAGCTCTGCTCCCAGAACTGGTTGGATCCTTTACCCAGACAGGAGAGATGCTGGCTTACTGGTGTTACCATCCTCACAGTATCTAGTGTACTTTTCCACTAAACTGGGATCCACTCTCCATTCTGTCCTATGAATACCCAGGGTGACATTGTCACTATTTGTTTTCTCCATGTCCCATTATTATATTCTTCTACTTAGAATACTCCGGTGAGTTTTTCCTTATTTTAGTATGACTTCCACATTCAGGTGCCTGAATTAAATGGCCTTCAGGATAAGTCAGTTCCCAAGCATCACTGCTCTTGCAGCAAATTCCTCTCCAATCCACATCAGTTGTCTAAGCATTAAACTTCTGTGGAACCAAGGTCAAAGTCCATAACATTTGTTTCTCTATCGCTATAACATCAAAGAGCTATGATATGACAGCCATGGAAAAGTCTAAAAAAGTAACTCTCTCCATTCTTTCTGTTATAACCCGTAGACCTGAAATGTGTTCTTATTAGCCATTGAAAATACATGCTAAAATTTTGCTTCCTTTGATGTTGCATTCTAATAATAGGTATGCATTTTCACACTTATTTTCGCCATTTTCCTCCACCTGTTTGGTTTTATTTTATTGTATTTTGACATTTCCAGATCTTGGCATCCATGCTAATTCTTGGTCCATCTGTTGTTGGGCCTCTGATGGTGGGTGTGGAACATTGTGCTATGCCATTTTTCACATGCGGATTCCGTGCGCTGCTGGGAATATCACCTGCCTCATAAGGTTTGATTTTCTATCCTGACCCCGAACATTCACGAAAGGAGATCAGGAACTGGCAGTGCTGCCTACTTCCTCCTTGTGTTCAGGGAACTGACCCAAAACGTGTAACCTGTCAAGGGTTTGGCCAACTATTGTTAAGGGAAAGGTTTTTTTCATTCTTGACTTCTGACCAGCAAAAAACATGTTTCTTGGAATAGAATAAGATAGTTAGGTTCTGTTTTGGTTTTTCCTGAGAAGTACTATTGTTTTGGGGGAAAAAAAAAACAAGTTGAAAAATGAATCTGTAATGCAGAAAAAGCTGATATATTTCACTCCTAAGCAAATTGAGAAATTTGATACAAATAATTTTGTATTATTTGCTTCACAATTGTATGTATATATATGAGTAATATTTTTATTTGTCCTGCTTTTCATAGCAAATATTTTAATGATTATTTCTGAAAGATTATTGCTGAACCACCTGTAATTCAGAAAGCAGCATCTAATTTATTCAGCTCACTGAATTGCATTGCCAGAATATTTATTCACACCAAATGTTTCTTTATTTCAGAAGCATTAAAATATTCTGTGTTATCTATATCATGCAGAAATACAAGGGAAGGTGATAGAATGTGTGAGACTCTGCAGACACAGGCAAGTAAAAAGAAAAGTGGTTAGATCTTACCCAAAGCCAGATGAGTGACCAGGGCGAGTGTCATCCCCCATTTGCATCCACCTCCAAACCAGACCTAACATTGACGGTCCAAACTTTGATCTTGACAGTAGGGGATTAAGAAATGGCTGATTTCCATCACCCCCCGTGTGACGGAAGTATTTTATATATACTGTACAGTCAATCATTAGTCACCGTGAGAAGCAGTGCAATGTGGTATTCTAGAAAGACGGAGAACTTCGCAGAAGTGACGCTGCCTACGTGTGTGGTCTCAGCCATTCCTCCCTCAGTCTCCTCGTTCGTAAAAGAGGGATGCTAACTGCATGGACCCTAAGATTTTTTTTTTCCCCTGATGGTTGAAAGAGTTCATTCAGTTAGAGAACTTGGTCCCTACCACGTAGTAATTACTCAGAAAAACGTCCCGCAGTAGAACTACACTTCTTGTGGTAACTACGACTAAACAATAGTTCAAAGCTCCTTTTTCTAGGGTTGTTCTCTTCATCAGGAAGCCACCGAAGAAGTTCTATGGGGATTCACTTTCTTTGCTAGCCACAAAACTAGGTCAGTGGTGTTGGTTGTGTAGCTTGTCCGGTACCTTCACTACCAGGTAGCTGAGCAGGAACGCTTCAGCCTTGCGTCAGAGAAGTGAGCAGTCAGACCTTGGACCAGGACTGTCCCTCGGCTGGCATTTGATGAACGCTGCTGATTTTATGGTTTTTAGCATTTCTTTTTACTTTATTTCACTTAAAAAAAAATCACTCGCCATTCCCTTGTGACACGCATATTCGGTTTTTGGGTGGTACCTTTAGTATATTTTGCTGTGGTCTAGAAATTTCACAGAAGTCTATATCCATTATATATTGAGAGTTGTATCTTTCTGGCAGCAGCCTTTAATTATCAAGTTCTAGGTGGAAAGTTGGTTTTATCCTCTGTTTTATACTTTTTCCATTACCCTCACGTAAATGCATCATTGATAACTGAAAAATCTCTCTGCTGATTTTTCACAGTGAAATGGGCTAGGGATTTCCTAAAAAAAAGGAGCCTTTTTGTTCATTTTTTGTTTGTTTTGTTTCTTTCCTGAGGGAGAAATGCACATTTAGCTGCTTGTCCTCTGCCCAGATTCCTGATGCCAGAAGCAGACAACTCGATCCAGATGCCCCCGTGGGTGTCAGAGACTCAACTCTTAGTCCACCACCACTGCCTCCCAAGGGTGTTGCTTGCAGTTAGGAGCCCCAGGCTGGAAGGACACCCAGGCCCTTCAGAGTGTGATAAAAGTGTCTTAACCACTAGGCAAAACACTCGCCCCTATAAGCTAGATATATATTTTAAAAAATCATTTATTTCTATTGGAAAATCAGTTATAGAGACAGGAGGAGAGACAGAGAGAAAGATCTTCTGTCCGATGATTCATACCCCAAGTGACCGCAACAGCCCGTGCTGCCCCGATCCAAAGCCAGGAGCCAGGAACTTCCTTCAGTTCTCCCATGCAGGGTCCCTAGGCTTTGGGCCATCCTTGACTGCCTTCTCAGGCCACAAGCAGGGAGCTGAAATGGAAGTGGAACTGCCAGGACTAAAACCGGCGCCCATATGGGATCCCGGCCTATTCAAGGCAAGGACTTTAGCCTTTAGGCCACCGTGCTGGGCCCAAAGCTATATATTTTTTTAAAGTATTTATTTATTTTATTGGAAAGGCAGATTTACAGAGAGAAGGAGAGACAGAGAGGAAGATCTTCCATCCACTGGATCACTCCTCAAGTGACTGCCAGCACTGGGAACGGAGCCAGTCTGAAGCCAGGAGCCAGGAACTTACCTATGAGCTGTGTATTATATCCTCAAAACAGCCTGAGAGAGTGAGATAATCATTATGTTGAATGAAGATGATCGCACAGAGAATATGTATCATGGCAAATATTGTGGCTGAAGCTACGCTTTAAGTTGCACTGGGTATGCTTTATCTGGGCCGTGTTATTGTCTTACAGTGTCTACCAGTTGCCTACCAAGTGCCTTTGAAGTGCGTCTTTTTCTGCTGCATTTTATTTCACCTCCACTTACCCACAAGTTATAAGATCAGTCCCATCCATGATAGTAGGAAAAATTAAATGCCGTGGAATATCCTCACCCAAGGACAGGAAGGATGTCTGTGAAGAAAGCTATAAAACATTAATCAATAGGAAACACCAAATCATGGAAAAGCCTGCCATGTTTACGGATTAGAGGAGTTAATATCATAAAAATATATATGTTACTGAAAGTAATCTCTAGATTTAATGTAATTCCAACCGAAATACCTAAGGGATTCTTTGGATCTAGAAAAACAAATAAACAAACAAACAAACAACTAAAAGATGGCTAATGCAGTCTTAAACAACAAAACCAAAGTTGGAGGTGTGGTAATGCCACACTTAAAGATGTTCTACAAGGCAGTGATCATCAGATCAGCCTAATACTGGCATAGAAAGCAGACGTGACTATCAGTGGAACAGACTAAAAATCCCAGAAATGAACTCACACCTTCTATAATCCACATATTTTTGACAAAACACTGAAAAGCAGTCCAGCGACAAAGAACAGTCTCTCTAACAAATAGTAATGGGGAAATTGGATAGATGTTTGTGGAAGTAAGAAGCAAGACCCCTACCTTTCACCCTCCACAAAAAATCTGTCTGAATGAATGAAGGATTTAAACCTATGACCTGACACAGTCAAATTACTGGAGGAAAGCATTGGGACATAGAGGTAGGCAAAGGCTTCTCAGAGAAGACCCCCAGAGCATAGGCAGTTAAAGCGAAAGTAAACCGCTGGGATTCCATCAAATTGTCAAGTTTCTGTACCGCAAGGGAAACTGTCAGTGAAGTAAAAAGGCAACCAACAAAATAAGAGAGAAAATACTTGCAAACTACACAGCCGAGAAACTAATCTACAGGCTTTACAAAGAACTCCAGAAAGCAAGAACAAAAAAAGAGAACCCCGTCAAGAAATGGGCAAGACGCATGAACAGGTATTTTTCAAAAAGGCTAACAAACGTGTGGAAATATGTTCAGGTTCCCTTGTCATCAGGGAAATGCAAATGAAAACCAGGGTGAGGTTCCACCTGACCCCAATGACTAACCAACACACACACACACACACACACAATAATAATAATAAGTTCTGATGAATGTAGGGGAAAAGATTCTTAATTCCTGCTGGTGACAATGCAAACCAATGTAACTACCATAGAAGTTGTGGAGATTTCTCAGGATCTGAAAATAGATTGTCCATTGATTGGCCAGCTACTCACTTCTGGAAATATATCCAAATGAATTGGAATCTGAATTTGAGAGAGTTACCTGCTGCCCAATGTTGACAGCAGTGAAATTCACAGTAGTTAAGAAATTAAACCATTCCAGATGCCCCTCAACAGATGAATGATGGGTCAGGAAGATGTGGTATGCTTACACTATGGGATACTACTTAGCCATAAAGAAAGAAGGGACTTTTTTTTTTAAGATTTATTTTTATTATTTTTTATTGGAAAGGCAGATATACAGAGAGGAAAGACAGAGAGGAAGATCTTCCATCCGATGATTCACTCCCCAAGTGAGCACAACGGCCCATGCTATGCCGATCCAAAGCCAGGAGCCTCTTCTGGGTCTCCCACGCGGGTGCAAGTTCCCAAAGCTTTGGGCCGTCCTCGACTGCTTTCCCGGGCCACAGGCAGGGAGCTGGATGGGAAGTGGAGCTGCCAGGATAGAACCAGTGCCCATATGGGATCCCGGGTGTGCAAGGCGAGGACCTTAACCAGTTGTGCCACCGTGCCGGGCCTGAAAGAAGGGACTTTTACCATTTGTAACAGTCACAGAACTGGAAACCGTTACGCATAGTGAAATTAGCCAGTCCCCAAACTCTATCACCTGTCCTCTCTGATTTTGTAGCTAATTCACAGGACACACACACAAAGCCACGTAATACTAGCCTGCTGGGAATTAGCTGCTGTGTATAGCATGCGTCAGTACTCCTAAGCAATAATAAAATTTCCATTTTTTTTTTTTACATTATAGTGTACTTTTAAGTTGTTTTGTTTTTCTTTTCCTCTGCTATGCCATGTCACGATGCATTTATATATCCAAAAATCGATCATGTTATTGTGAATGAATGTTTATGCTGGTAGAGTTAACTTAGGAGAACATAATAAGAGGGGGCATATAGAGAGAGGGCATGGGGTAGAGGTCAAAACTGTGAAATCTGCTCATCTATTTGACTCAAAATATAATAACTAGGGACTGATGTTTTAGCATGGTGTGCTAAGCCCCTGTAGAGAATGGCTCAAGGGCCTGGGTCACTGGCACCCACGTGGGCAATCAGGGCTGTGTTCCTGAGCCAGATGTGGCTGCTGCAAAGATTTGAGGAGCGAACCCGTAAAGGAAGGCTCTCATCTGTCGCTCTGTCTCTCTGTCTCTTCTCCATCTTTCTCTCTCTTTCATTTTTTCCCCCCTCTCCTTTCTGCCTTCTCAAATGGATTTTAATTTTTTTTAAGTTCCAATGAGACAGCTTTGACAAGAAAATGAAACAAAAGTAATTTTAAACCCCAAAGTGATCAAGTAAATCAAATAGATGAGGAGGAAGTTACTAATGATAGAAAATGAAAGATAAGTCCGTATAATGATTTCCAAACAATGACATGAAAATTTTAAAGATGCAAATTATATGGCGTTGCAAATGTAAATGGGAAACATGCTTATGTTTCTTATTGCATATAAACAGACATTCCGAGCTCTATGTTTTTTACCCATGTATGATTTTATCTCTACATTTGTTTATTCCTTTGGCTTGTTTTAATGGCTGAAATATGCCAGAGTAGAAATCCAGAACCGTGGGACGAGTTCTTGATTATCTCTTGAAGGAGGAACAGAAAGAGACCATCTTAGCAGTGTTACAGGAATAGCGTTAGGAAAGTTCCTTAAGGAAGTTGAGAATTCCACACTGTGGCTATAAAGGAAGGGTTAGGGTTAGCGTCACAAAATATCATGCATGTGCTGAGATCCTTAGGCACTTAAGCCATGTCACCAGGGCAAAAGAAAAAAAAATAGGAATAAAGTTGAAACTTGTGAAGAGTGGGTAGTTGGGTGATAAACTGCAGAAAGAGAGAAAAATCAGGAAATTTTTTCAGTAGTCTGGGAGCAAGAGCCAATTCTTTGGACGGTGATGAGTGTGCGAATAAGTAAGTCGGCACAGAGGATGTGGGGTTATAACATGTCTAACAGCCAAATATTATTGATGCCAAATATGACTCATTCCGTGTTTAGGTATACAAGGGTAGGAAGAATGTTATTGAGCAAAAACAAATAGATTGATTTTGATTATGAATTTTGATTTGGGTGTGATGAGATATCCGAAATACTTCTAGAAAGTTGTAAATGTGAGGGCAGACACGGTGGCTCAACAGGGTAATCCTCCAATAGGGAAATCTTCTGTCTTAGAAGCACTTGGCATCCCATGTGGTTGTGGGTTCATGTCCCACCTGCTCCGCTTGCAATCCAGCTCCCTGCCTACAGCCTGGGAAAGCAGTGGAGGCTGGCCTGGGGCTTCAGACCCCTGTACACACTGGAAGACCCAGAGGAGGCTCCTGGCTCCTGGCTTTGTCTTAGCTCAAATCTGACCATTGTAGCCATTTGGGGAGTGAGCTGGAACATAAAAGGTCTTTTTCTTTCTGTTGCTGCTTCTCTCTGTGAACCCCCCCCCTTTCACATAAAAATAAATAAGTCTTTAAAAAATTAAAATTAAAAAATGGTAAAAAAAATGTTTTTAAAAGAAATTGACATGATTTTTGGACCCCAACTTTTTATTTAATAGATGTTATTTAATTAAAGCAGTGTGAGATAGAGTCTTGGGAATAATGATATTCAAAAAAAAACCCGGATGCACATATTAAGAAATAAAATGGGGCCCGGCACAGTGGCACAAGTGGTTAAAGGTCCTCGCCTAGCACACCCGGGATCCCATATGAGCGCTGGTTCTAATCCCAGCAGCCCCGCTTCCCTTCCAGCTCCCTGCCTGTGGCCTGGGAAAGCAGTCGAGGACAGCCCAAAGCTTTGGGAACCTGCACCCGCGTGGGAGACCCGGAAGAGGCTCCTGGCTTCGGATCGGCATAGCATGGGCCGTTGTGCTCACTTGGGGAGTGAATCATTGGACGGAAGATCTTCCTCTCTGTCTCTCCTCTCTGTATATCCGCCTTTCCAATAAAAAAATAATAAAAATAAATCTTTAAAAAAAAAAAGAAATAAAATGGTGTGATAGCTTTGATTTTTTTGTTTTATTTAATGCTGACAGCAGCCCTATGAACGTCATACGCACAGTCTTTGTGGGACTGATGGAAGAACGCAGAGGTCAGGCCGCATGCGCACCAGGGAGAAGTGATCTGCAGGAACATCAAAGAAAGGTGGAACAAACTATGCGTGCGGCTGAGGCTTGTCATGTTCAATGAATTTCTTCAAGTAATTTCATTGAGTTTGCAGACAACATGTAGTAAATGGTACTTATTTCCTAATCTGAAGGTCTTGTGATTCTGTTACTTAGAAGCATTACTTTCCTCGTCCTGGATATGGAAACTCTTGGGTGTTTTTTTTTTTTTCCCCTGTGCAATCCAGGTCTTAGCATAAGAAGCATGTATTTGATTTTATTGACATTGTTTCAATTCCAGATGGTTACCCACTAAAGCAGCCCTACGGTTTGATAGCAGTTGTATAGTTTGTGGCCATGATATAATATATTATCAATTATTATCGCTTCTCGGCCTTTTGACTAAGATCCAGTGTTATATGCTATCAATTAATCTCTCCAAGTTAGAATTGGAAAGGGCTGTTCCTATTCATCCATATAACTCAAATCAGTAAGCTACATTAATGAAATAGAAATTGGAAATCTTAGAGCAGATGGCTCAAACAATCTGCTGAAGAACTGCGGAGAAAGTAACATTTGGCTGCAGGGTGTTGCTTCTGTCAAGTGTTAATGTCACAAGTTACATTGATGGGTTCAAACAATCATTTTCTAGATTTTTATTAAACTTTGTATCAGAGTGTTCCTTTGGCAAGAGTGCCATTATTTTCTCTGCAAATCTTCATCTATTTCATAATCTTTCAAGTCTACAGCCAACCCGTTGCTAGTTAGAGAGATGAACACCGACCCAAGAAGGAATCAGTAGAATTCTTTCCACGTTAAAAAAATATCTTTTACCACACCCACTAAAAAGTCTGTCTTAATGGAAGTTGCAGTTAAAGTAAAGGTGATTTTTCTGCTTTGAGTGTTGATGGCTAGAAATAGTTTTTCTGATTTTTTATATCAGATTTTGAACTGTAACACTCATTTAAAGGATTGAAATCGTAGTTAATATAATTACTTACAAAAAGTAGAAATCTGTTTTATATAAATGGACAGTATCCAGCTCGATGCAGATGTAGTGACAAGTTATTTCTAGGGCAGCACCCCACGTTTAAGCTATACATTAAAAATACAATTTTAAAAAGATTGATTTTTTTATTAGAAATATTTACAGAGAGAAAGATCTTTCTTTTTTAAATTTTGTTACTTTTGATTGTATAACACAGTTTCATAGGCTCTGGGATTCCCCCTACCCCTCCTTGTACCCTCCCCCTGTGGTGGATTTCTCCACCTAGTTGCGGTATAACAGTTCAAATCCAATCCTCATTCTTTCACTGCAAGCATATACTTTGCACAATGTCCAGCATCTTATTGTCCAGAGAAGTTCAACAGTTTCTTGGGCAGACCATCTCTGGTCTGAAGGCAGAGCTGGCAGAATATCATCCCGACCAATTAAAAGCCACAACATAACATCAACAACTGTTTACAACCTTACGGAGTTAAATGACATGGTATTGAGTAACCAATATGTTAGGAAATGCAAGTTCTTAACCACATCCTGTGATTGCTCCATCGACATTTCAATTTTAGTTTATACACAACTGGCTGCTGTACACCTTAAAATGGTTATAGAGTACTATTCAGCTGTCTCGTGTCTATTTTCATTTTTGTATTTAGTAGTTTATAGTGTCGAAGCATAATTTTTACTGAACTTGGTGGATTTGGGGATAGTCCATGTTGGCTTATAACTCTAACAAGGCATATGTCAACAGTTAAGGTGCAAAACAGTTTTAGGAGGGGTGTGCAGAGAAATCTTCAATACCCCAGTAAGGAGTAACTTATGTTTGTGTCCTACCTAGTAAGGTATATAAGATCTTTCATTCACTGGTTCAATTCTCAAGTGGCCGCAATGGCTGGAACTGAGCTAATCTGAAGCCAGGAGCCTCTTCCTGGTCTCCTGTGTGAGGGCAGGGTTCCAAGGTTTGGGCCGTCCTTGGCTGCTTTCCCAGGCCACAAGCAGGGAGCTGGATGGGAAGTAGAGCAGCCGGGATTTTAACTGGCTCCCATATGGGATCCCAGCACATGCACGGCAAGGATTTAACCACAAGGCTATGGCGCTGGGCCTGAAAATACACTTTTTGCCATTGTTCTTACTTCTTTTTAAATCTTTCTTTCTCTCTCTGGGCCCAAGGCCCAGAGGAAGCTCTTGGATCCTATGTTTGGGTCAACTCAGCTCCACCCATTCTGAGCACTTGGTGGAGTGAACCAGCAGATCGAAGATCTTTCTCTCTCTCTGCGTATCTGGTTTTCCAATAAAAATTAAAAAAAAAATTTAAAAAACAATTCCATGTTATAGCTGAAGGTACAGATAAATTATTTCCCAATTCTCATCATTTTTAAATATCAATACTGTGTCTTTTTTAAAGGGTAGTTACATAGTTGGGAAATTAAATTCCCTTAGGAAAGCATGAATTAGTTCCTTCTGTTCCCTTCTAGCTTTTTTTTAGGAAAAACTGATAAATAAAAGTAACAGGATTTAATGTATTCAACTTGATGGTTTTATTTATCTACACCCTGTGAAATGCCTACCGCCATCAAAAAAATCAATATTTCATTATCTCACATACTGTTCCTTTCTTCCTTTTTTTGGAGAGGACCTGAAGGCTCCATCCTCACCGACAATTTTAATTTTTAGTAAGTTCAGTAATTTATACTTTACATGAGATCTAAAGAGCTTCTTTCTCACACCCAAAAGTTCTTGCTTTATTCATTGTCCCACCATACCTCCCGCATTCGACCCAGGGGAAACCACCATTCCTACTCCTTTTCATGATTTTTACTTTACTTTTTAAAAAGATTTTTTTTTAAAAAAAATTTAGTTTGTTTACATAAAGTTAACAAATTTCATAATGTGGATTTCAGAGCAGTGTTATTCTCTCTCCTCTGATTTTTCCCCACCAACTTGCTTCCTTCCATTAAAGAGTTTTAATACTTTTTTTGCAATTGTCTTTTATTTTGCTTCACACTCCATTTGGTAATCAGTTCTACAAATCATGTATTTGGAGTCATTCAGTACTTGACTGGCTCATTTTACTCAAGATAATCTTTAGTTGTATCCAAGCTGTTGCAAACTACAAAATTCCGTTCTTTCTCAAGGCCAAATCCCCTTTCATTATATATGGAGCCCATTTTATATGGGAGCTTTTTCATTGATTTCTTTGATTTGATATCTTTTTTTTTCATTGATTTCCTTGATTTTCTTTGCTTTTTTTTCATATCCAATGGATATACTAAAAATAAAAAACATGATTTCTGTTATATAACTTGTGCTTATAATTTTTGAGGACCTTCTGTAATGGTTATTCTAATCATTTATTACCATTCACAGGGCTTAAGCACTTTTCATGGCGTTCTCTCTACCCGCTTGTTATCTGCCTTTTTGATAATAGACCTTCTAACAAATATGAGGTGCTGTCTCTTTGTAGTTTGTTCATTCATTTGTTTCAAACAGAAATGCAAGCCGGGAAGAAAAAGATCTTCTGTGCCCTGCTCCACTCCGCAGTGACTGCAGTAGCCAGGGCTAGGCCAGCTGCAACTTGGAGTCAGACACTCAGTTGTATCAGGCTCTCCTGCCTGAGGTGTCAGGGACCCCAACTCTCTGCACATCTTTGGCTGCTTTCCCAGGCTGGTAGCATGGATCCTGAACAGAAACAGAGCAGCTGGATACACACCTGCCACCATGCAGGCCGCGTCTACCTCCTATGCCGCAACACTGCCCCCTCCTTCTGGCTTTGATTCTCATTTTTCCTGAATCAGGTCCTTTGGTTTTCTTTCGATGGAGTTATGTGTCATATGAGTTCCTTACATGCTGTGGATATTAGTGGCCTTCCAGAATTATCCTTTACAAATGTTTCTCTCCCATATCGTGGTTTGCCTGGTTTTTATGCTTTCCGTTTCCGTGAAGAATTTGTTTCAGTGCACTGTAGATCTACTTTTTTGCTTTTTTTCCCCTCTTTTTTGAGAATTATTTGAGGACAGAACGATAAAGAGAGAGGGAGACACAGAGAAAGAAATCTTCTACATGCTGGTTCACTCCCCGAATGGATGCATTTGTCCAGATCGGGTCAGGCTCAAGCCAGGAGCAGTAGCTTCTCAGTCTTCCACCTGGGTGGAAGCATATTGTCCATCCTTCCTTGCTTTCCCAGAGGTACCAACAGTGAGGTGGGGCTGAAACAGAGTAGCAGGATTTGAATTGGATCTGGGATATGGGATCTAGAAGCATCACACAGCAGCTCAATGTGCTGCGACAGGATGCCAGCCCCATGCTCCTCGTGGATGTTCGCCTTTCTCACCTGTGATTTGAGTGTCGTCTGTGGAAAATGATTACTGAAGTTAATGTCCAAGAACTTTCCCCCTATGGCTGCCCCTTTTAATCTTTGTTTTTTTGTTTTGATTTAAGGGGCAGATAGAGCCAGACAGAGATGAGAGGGACAGGCCACCCCTCTACTAGTTAGCTCATCAGATGCCACTAGGATTATAGTTTGCATGAGGAGTCGAATCCAGAGAGGAAGAAAGACTCAATGTCACTTACTTCCATAACTTTTTTGTTTGTTTTTTGTAGGAGGGGAGGGGTGTAAGAAAAGGTGCTATTTTGTTACTTTACAAGTAGTTTGTTTTGGGTTTCTTCTATATAGCTTCATAGAGAATCTGAACACTCCAATAACAAGTGATTGCACCAATGATTTAGTGTAGTCTCCAGAGAAAATCCCGTGGCAAGATCATTTAACGGATGATGTCTAACCAATCAGTTAACAAAAAGTTACTACCAAACTTTCTCAGGCTCTTCTGTAGAAATTGAAGAGAGATTGACTTCGAAACTCATTTCATGAGACAAGAATTAGCCTGATTTCAGCGCTAGATGAACAAACTACACAAAAGCTACCATCCATTTATTTCTGAAGACGGTAGATGTTGGTGACCTGCTACAATGACCCATGGACCGAGATGAAGGAGGAAATTGGGTTGCTATTCTCCAAACTGGACAGGTCCTGAGCAAAGAAGCTGGGCTACCCGGACAGCTGGGTCTTCCTGGGAGGGTTGGAGACCTTAAGAACAACAGCCCTTTTCATTAGTAACTGAAGAACAGCCAGGACATGAACAAGTAAGAAGGCTGGCCAGAGCTGCTGGAGATGGACAGCTGTGTGCCCAGGAAGCTTTCTAGGGCAGCTCTGACCCTCCCTGGGTCGAGGGCCTTAAAAGCTCCCCTCAGATCCAGGAGGCAGAGGTCAACTAGGACCAAGCACGGTGCCGGGAACCATCCCACATCCCGCAATTCATTTCTGGTCTTTGGAAACTGACCCCTCGCCCTGCCCCCCGGAGCTTGCATCTGCCTCGGAGACTCCTGGCTTCAGGGGATCCTTCTGGAAGTCACTGCCACATGGGAGGGCACGGGGTGCTTCCTCAAGGACTTGAACAGAATTGAATTTTTACTTAAAAAAAGTCTCCTGCATGTTTGGGATTCACATTTGAAAATTCCGTAAATGTGATACACACATTAATACCTGTGATGCGAGTTTGTATAATTTTATTTTATAACCTGAAAACAGAGGAAAGGGAAAGAAGAGCCCTTCTAATTCTGCTGCCAGCATTAATTTGAAAAGGTGCAGATATTTTTTAAACAGATGATGGAATTTCAAAGTAATATCCTTTAATTGAAAATGTATGTTCCATAAAAAATTTTAATAATGTATTCTTTCTCATTTTGCTAGAGGTAAGCTGAACAAAAGTAGTATTGTGTTGGCAGGAACCCATAGAGGCATCAGTCAGCACTACCAGTCCTTACTCTGCCTGGTTTGTTCCATGGCACTTTAATCTGTTACTTTTTCCTTTGTTTCGTTTTAAGATTTATTTCTTCTTATTATAAAGTTCGATTTACAGAGAGAAGGAAACATAGAGAGATCTTCCATCTTCTGGTTCACTCCCCAAGTGGCCACAATGGCCAGAACTGAGCTGATCTGAAGCCAGGAGCCTGGAGCTTCTTCTAGGGCTCCCACATGGATGCAGGGTTCCAAGCTTTGGGCCGTCCTCGACTGCTTTCCCAGGCCACAAACAGGGAGCTGGATGGGAAGTAGAGCAGCCGGGATATGGTCTGGAGCCCATTGGGAGCCTAGCACATGGAAGGCAAGGATTTAACCACCAGCTCATCATGCCAGACTGGCTTTTTCTTCTTCTTATATATATTAATGCTGGACGATATCTGTAATATTTAGCTGACTATTTTATAATTGTAATAAAAATGGAAGGAAAGTATAGGTTTGCCCAACTGGTAAAAGTTATTTTCTTCTGATGGCAGAAGCTAAGTTACTCATCATCCATTAATAATTGTAATAAAAAGAGCTCTTATTAAGAACAGTGCTCTGGTTCTGCTGTGTGATTGTTATGTTCATTGCCACACAGTCATGCACCTTTGGTATTTTATGCAGTTTTACAGTTAGAAAAATGAGTGTTAGAAGTCTGCTGGAGGCACATTTCCACATTTTTCATTTTTCTGAGAAAGTCTCCACTTGTCTCACTTTTGGAAATACTTCCATAAGATACGGAATTATGGATTGTTAAATGTGTTTTTTTTTAACATTCAAATATTTTGTTCCTTTTTTGTTTTCTTGCCTGCATGATTTCTTGGAAAAAAAAATCATATTTCTGTGGTTTCTTTTTTTCTTTTTTCTTTTTTCTTTTTTCTTTTTTTTTCTTTTTTTCTTTTTTCTTTTTTTTTTTTTTTTGCTGTGACTTCACCTGTTCTGCTTTGTGTCTCCAAGGTTCCCGGATCTCTTGTGTGTGGGGATGGTGGAGGCGGGGACTGTCCTACAGTTCTGGAATATTCTCTACTGTGTTTCTCAGGCTAAGTCCTCTTGGCTTTCTGGTTTTGAGTGTTTCTGTCCCCATCTCCTGAAACTTTGAGGAAGTCACTTTCATCACCCAAGGCCAAGCAGAAGCATTCTTCATTTCTGTTTTGCTGTTTTTTTTTCTTTCCATTTCTTTCTTTGCATAATTCTTTCTGAAGATTTCATGCTCTGCTCATACTGCGCCTAGGTTCAAGTATGCTGTCTGCTTAATACATTAGAGCAATAAGCTTATGAACCATAGTGGTTTTAAATTCCCACTCTGGGCATCTATAAAGCATCCCTTCCATATCTGATTCTGAGCCTTGCTTCTTTTTTTGAACTCTGTGTGTGTGTGTGTGTGTGTGTTTAACCTTTAAGTGTGAATGATAGCATTTCCATGATATCTGGGCATCATCTACTGAGTAAAGATAAAGTGATGCCTATGAAATTCCAATAATGGGGTACAGAGTTGGATAAGTGGCCTATTCTATAACTGGTATGGTTTGAGTTCGTTCTTAATTAGTGTCTCTGACCCTGGTCTCTCCCCTATGTGAAATAAGAAGGCTAAAATGAGCAGGGATTTTCCTTATGTCGAAGAGCGGAAGGGGATGGTTGGGCATTTCCTTTCCCATAACCAGCTAAACCCCCAGCAGGTTAGATGCTAAATAAGGCAAACGTTGTGAGGGACAGATGCTCTGTCATTTCACAATGATTCTTTCTTTCTTCCCTCTGCCAAAAAACACAGGGAATTTTTTTTTCCCCCCAGTATTTACTTGACCAACTGGAAGTGCTTTTGAGGTGAAACTTGCAAAAGCTGCGTTTCCCACTCAGTGTGGTTTTCCTGGAAGATTTAATCAGACTCTTGCTTCACCAAGACTTCTGCAGTGTGATAATTAATGGTTAATTTCCATTTCCTACCCCAGCACCAAGTCCAAGAAGTTTCTGCTGTGCTGTTAAGATTTTCTGTAGCCAAGCACTTCTCGGTGTTTTGGCTAAGATCAAGTGCAGATTTTTCTCTGGCCACCAGACTACACCCTGTCCAATTCTGAGAGCAGTGTTTGCCCTGTGGTTTCACTTCTTTATTATTGTTTATTATTATTATTTTGATGATCCTTACATGGTTGTTTAGGGCTCAAATGGTCAAGGGCTACAGGAAAATGGGTAGGACCATTGTTTCCACATTTTTTTTTTTCTGTATCTGGCAGAAACGGAGGGACAAAGGGAGAAGCCCCAACCCACCCTCCCAACAAGCCCAGAGTCCCCAGTGTGGGGCATGTTCCAAGGGCATCGCTCGTGTGGTTTTGATAGATCAACAGTTTGGAGTTACTGCCAGTCTCACCATTCCAAGCATGATGAAATCTCTCCAGAATCCACTGGCTGGTATAGTCCACCTTAGAGTTTCCGTTTCCCCAAATTTTCACTGCCAACACTTGTCTGGAGTAGTCAATTGGTTTTTTTTCGGTCCTCCGTCCTCTGCTGTGGTACCAGGTGTCCTCTGCAGGCTCCATTGTACTGCCATAGCCTCCATGTGCACCTGGAAATGCTGTCCACTGCTCTGTCTGAGCCACTGAGGAGGCTCAGCTTTGACGCATGCATTTCATGGCTCATGACCTATCTTCAAGTAGCACTTTCTTACACAAGTTTAGCAAAACCTTTGTTTCTTGCCAAACCACCTAGTGAATTTCCATCTAGAAGCCATATTGGGTTCTCTAATTGATCTGTGTTACCAACTGACCTAGGGCAAATTATTTCTCCTTTTTCACTCTTCTCTTGGATTCCTACTGCAGCTCTCTTCATGGTGCGTTAATGCATCTGTTCACCGTTGTTCATCCCCCGATGTTGTCTTCCATCTTCAATCTAGTTTCTGAAAGCTATATTATATCAGGCATTGGATCATTCTTTTTTTTTTCTTTTTTAAAATTATTTTTAAAAATAATTTTAGTTGATTAGGGTACAAAGGGTCAAGGGCTACAGGAAAGTGAGTTATACCATTGTTTCCACACTAATATCATTTTTTTTCCCTTGTTTCTGGGGTCAAGGGAGAGACAAAGGGAAAAGCCACACCCAGCCTCCCACCCACCCCAGGTCCCCTGCTCTGAGGGTCCTGCTCAAGCAGTTTTGATGGTTCAACAGGTCTGAATTGCTGCCAATCTCGCCATTCCAATTGTGACGAAACCTATTCAGAATCCACTGGCTGACGTAGTCTCTTCATGGTTGGGGTTCTGAGATGAGCAGTTCAGTTGGGTGGAGTTTTTTTTTTCATTTTTCATTTTTTTTTCATTTTTTAAACGAATCAACTCATAATGCTGGAAACAAGATGGATGAAATCGAATACATTTAGCTTTTCTACACAATTATATATTGAAAATTTAAGTCTTATCGAGTATATTAGATTTTAAAGGCATGGCCTAGTAGAGGTCAAAATAACTATTTTATGATTTTAATATAAAATTGATAGCATTTCACTCCAGATGGTAAGAAGAGATTCAGTGCGCAGTGACTTACATGTGAACCTCTGTACGTTACAGAACCAATACCGATCATATTCATGATTATACTACAACATATCCTGAACGCTAGGCATATTTCATTGTTTAAGTACCTACCCTTAACACATTCTTCATATAGATGCAGTATTAAAAAGAACGTATCTTTCCTAGTCCAAAATATATTTGGAACCATTTCTAAAGCAATGAATATGTAGGAAAAATATGGTCATCTTAGTAGAATTGTGCCTATGAATATGTAAAATATATTTTTTACTATAATAAAATTTAAAGTAATAATGCAAATGTTACTATTCTGTCTGATTTCACAACAAGGAAAGACACCATTTATTATGGAAGGTTTATATTCAGTCTGGTCAATCTAGTGTGGTATTTTTAAATGCTGGGTAATTAGGATGTTGAATTATAAATTGTGTACTAGGCACTGACTATCAGCTTATCTAATCACTGTTTGGTTGCTATTAGTTGTGGAGAACAGCCAAAACACTAAGAATAGTCATTTATGATGTTCCCCTTCCAGAAATGAGCATTAATATCTTGCCAGGAACCAAAATCCTACTTATCTTCTCAGGGGGACAAAGACCACAGATTGCAGCATGCATAGTTCTTGTTGTCGGATAAAGCAAGTTGGTCAATGATTTTTCCCATATTAATCATTCAAATAAAGAGAAGCAAGAAGGTGAGACTTCTCTTGATGGCCAATTTCTTAAATGTAAATTTTACATTAACATGATATATGCACATCTTGTGGGGAATGGTGTGATATTTCAACAGATAGATGGCACATCAATGAAACATTGAGGCAATTAGCCCTCTCATTTCCTTTATCACAGAATATATTCCCTACTGTTTTGTGGCATGGTGGAACCCGTCACCTTCACCCAAATGAAATTTGATGCTCAGTATCAGATCCTCCCCAAACCTTTCTCTTTCCCAGGTTCTAGTAATCAATTTAGGTTCACATTTACTATGTTTAGCTTCCACGTATTAGAAAAACATGCAGTATTTCACTTTCTTCAGTTAACATAATGAATTCGATTCCATCCATTTGGTTTCCAGCATTATGAGTTGATTCATTTAAAAGATTTATTTAAAATTTTTAGTATTGGTTACACAGTTAAAAGAGATGCACAACCCTGGGGGCCACTGATTAGCACGGAGCGAGTTCGGGTGTGGAAGCTCAGTGAGATAAGTGTTTTGGTGGATAGCTGCTTGCTGTCAAACTCCATCAGCACCTGCGGATGTGACAATGTCTTAGAGATCCCAGTGTGGAGAACATTGTTCCAAGGGTGTTACTTGAGCTTTTTTGGTAGTTCTGAGTCATTATCAGCTTCATTGCACCAAGCTTGAGAACACCTTTTCAATGTTTGTTGGCTGACCAGGTCCATCCACAGAGCCACATACCTGCTACAAAGTTTGGCCAGCAGTGTTATCCAACCTGTTCTGCTTTCCATCCTCTGATGAGGCACTCAGTGGCACCACCTGGCCAAGATGAGCTGGCTGTCATGTTTGCATGTGCATCTGGATATGCTTTCCACTGCACAGGAATCTCTAACTAAGCAGGTCCAGTCCTGATACGTACACTCTCAGATCGGACCTCGTATCTCGTGATTTTTCCCTGAGGACAAGGGTTTGAGTCCCATGGACCCAGTTGGGGGAGTCCCCCAAGAAACCTTGCCGGTGTGACCCCAGATCTGACTCCATGTGCATCAACTAGTGCAGGGTCAGTTTTAGTCTTTCTCGTGCACAAGCCAATTTATGTATCTTGGAGTGCAGCTCCATGGTCAGGTGGACCCCAAGTCACACAAACCAGCAATAGCTGTGGCCTAGCCCATCCTAGCCTGCCCCAGGTCCCAATCTCATGCACACTGTCAGATGCTGGGGCGAGTGAAAATAAACCCAAGCCCTATTTTTTTTGCCTGCGTGGGTAGGTGCTGTACCTAGCCCTTCCCAACCTGCCCCCAATCCTGTGTCTCACATGGTTTGACAAGTGCTTTGGCCCAGCTTAGCTGGGCCTCTACCACATCCCAGCTTGCACATCCTGGCTCACACTTGACCCTGGCTGCTGCACTCACCAGAGGAAGTTGTAGCCTCACAGGGCACATCCCACTTCCAGCCCTGTTTCTTGGGTGTGCTTATGGGTGCTGCAACGACCTTGGAATGACCCATCCCCAAACTAGGCACTTGTCTGCAGGTGCCACAGCCTAGCCCAACCCTAATCTCTTCCCAGGCATGGCTCTTTTGTGAAATGAAGAGTGCTGTGGGCCATTTGGCTCAATCTACATGCTGTTTTATTTATTGTACATACCAGCCCAGTCTTTCCCCAGGCCTGGCTGACCTCCAACCCCAGCTATCATAGTCACCAGCAGGACCTGAAGCCCAGTAGGGAACTCCCCAGAGTTCCCCAACCAGGCTCACTCCCAGCCCTGGGTCTCATGCATGCTACCAGATGCTGTGACTCAGCTTGGTATGATCTGCCTCCAGCCTCGGTCTTTGCATGTACCAATAGGTGCTGTGGCCTAGCACGGCCCAGACTGCTCCTGACCTGGTTCTCACATGCCCCTTCATGTGTTGCAGCCTGACCCATCCCAAACTGCTTCAAGACCCAGCTCTTGCAGGTGTCAATGGGTGCCATGGCCTGGCTTGGCCTGGCCTACCACTAACCCCAGCAGGGGCAAGTGCACAAATCCTCTATTGAATCTACCTCCAGCCCCAGTTCATCCACATGCTGGCGGGTGTTGTAGCCCCTGCCTGATAACCAGTTCTGTCCAAACACTGGTCAGTGGGTTCTGTGGCCTAGTTCTGCATGGTTTTTCCCCCAGTCTTGACTTTCACATATGTCAGTAGGCAATGCTACCCTAGGCCAGCTTCCCCACACGGGTGGGTGCCTTGGCCTAACCAAACTTACATTCTGGATTCCCCGTTTTGAACCAGCCCATCTCAGTTCCCTCATTTACCTGCAAGTATAGTGGCTTGATCTGTGAAGCCCTCAGAAGTCATTCCATACCCATCAAACATTCCTTCAGTGGCCCCTACTGCATATGTCCCCCGGCTCTGTGTTGCACCCGAGGCTTCCCACAGCCAGGTGGCATGGTCCTGCCCAAGACCCTCTGCTGCTGGAAAACACCACAGGATTTCATCCATTATTTATGACTGAGTATTGTGTGTAGGTGTCATTTTCTTTATGCATTGTCGCCACTCAAGGGCATCTGCGATGATTCCATACCTTGCCTTTTTATGAATTGGGTTGCTACAAACATAATGGTACTGGTATTTTTATTTTTAATGATTTGTTTATTTTTATTGGAAAGTTAGATATACAGAGAGGAGAGACAAATTAAAATGCCTTCCACCTGTTGGTTCACTCCCCAAGTGGTCACATTGGCCGGAGCTGTGCTCATCTGAAGCCAGGAGCCAGGAGCCTTTTCCAGGTCTCCCACGCGGGTGGGTGCAGGGTCCCAAGGCTTTGGGCCATCGTCAACTGCTTTCCCAGGTCACAAGCAGGGAGCTGCGTGGGAAGCAGGACCACTGGAATTAGAACTGGAGCCTGTATGGGATCCTGACACATGCAAGGCTAGGACTTTAGTCACTTATTCTACCATGCCGGGCCCAGTGCTGTTATTTTTTATGTGGTGGTTGAATTTCCTTTAGATATAATCCCAGAAGAAACTTATTTTTATGTAGTATTGTTTTGTTTATAAAAATGGATTATGCAATAGATTTATTGAGATGAAGGTGCAAATTTTTTATATGTATATATATATATATTTTTTTTTCCCCCCTAATGTCAGCCAGGTATGTCTGAGCTCCTGAAATGTGTAAGTGCTATATTTCTCATAAACCACTGATAGATTTACATGTAAATGCAGTGTTCAGGAGTGCATAAGGACAATAGGCTTATGCCATAAAATAAACTATGGATAATGACACAAAGTAATTGGAAGTACTGAGACATTCCGACTAAGAATACCAACTAAAATATGTTGGAATCCTGAAATGCTTGCCCAATGAAACTAATTTAAGCCTGTGTTGGAACTGAGAAAAATTTATATTTATTTGCTTTGTCACAGTTTTTTTGTGAGAAGGGAGGAGTTGCTCCATGGCAGTGTGATAACACAGCAATGCAATATGTTGCTAATTATTTTAAACACTATCTCATCAAATATGATCGAAATATACCACAGAGAATCGAGTCACAATATTTTTTAAATTGTCATAAGCATGTGTCAGGGAACTCTGAATTCAGTAAGAAATAAATAAGCATGGTATTTAAAATTCATAGATCAGACTGAAGCTTCATTTGATAATTTGTTCTACCCTTATGAATGTATATCAGCTTTGTAGTGGTAACAATTGCCTGTTAAACCATGATCTTACACTGAAATTTCTGATTTTCCAATTCCCTGGCTTATATTTTATTATATAATACTTCATAATGTTTCCTAAGTCATCATCAGGTTTAGATATCTCTTGGGAGATTGCATGGTTATTCAATAATAACCCAACTATAGATCATTAGAATTTTTAAAATTTTAGTGTTGATGATATTTGCATAGTTGATCTGGGTGGGAACAGTTGAGCTTTAGGGGAAGGTGGGTGACACCACTGTTTTCACATTTTCTCTGTTTTCTTCTTTCTGTATCTGGGGGAAGTAGGAAGAGATGGGGAGAAGCTGCACTCAGGATCCCAACCACATCAGAACTAGGGGATGAGGAACTGCCACCTGACTTCATCCTAGAGTCCTAGGAGTGGAGCATGCTCCGAGGGGTCTGCCACCTCGAGGGGTTTCAGTAGTTCAGTAGTCTGAGACACTGTTTAGCATGCCAAACTAAGGAGGAAGAAATCCAAGGTCCATTGGATTCCTTAGATTCTCCTTTCACCTAGATATTTGTTGCCAACACTAGGCTGGGGTAGTTGACCAACCTGTACTGCCTTACTTCCTCTGTTCTGCTACCAGGTGTCCTCTGCCAGGCTCCGATGGGCTGCCGTATCCTCCATGTGCATTAGCGAATGCCATCACTTCTCTTTCCAAGCCAATGAGTTCCACTTCCGACATGCGCACTCCCTATTCAGATCTGGCCTGTCTCATGTCTTCCATGTAGGATGGAGCATTGTTTTGACCCCTGGAGTTCCTCCAGCCTCTCCTCTCCAAACTTCCTGGTCTCAGCCCCCTTGCTTCCCTGCAGGTATAGTGGCCTTATCATTGGGCGTTCCTCAGAAGTTCCTCAGAAGCAGGTAGAGTGGCGTTATCATAGGGAGTTCCACCTGCAACACACTCCTTCAGCAGTTTCTTCCCCCCATCCTCCTTTCGCTTTCCCTGATCTATCCACATTTGCTGTACCCAGGAGTTCATGGGTTGGCCAGCCCAGCATTCTGGCTCATGATGCATGTGCTGACCTGGGACTATATGCTTCCACACACCCAATTACCAGCCCACTCAAAGTTCCCCAAAGCCCATCACCGACCCACCAGGCCAGCACGCTATCCGGGGCCTCTCCCCGTGACTACATCCTACCTCTGCTGGGATCAAATACCTGGGAAATCCCTAGGCTCACTCCACCTGCCTCAGTGTGAGCCCCCAGGTCCCTGTTGGTGCTATCCCCCTGGCCTCCTGTGAGTATACAGCCCCAGGCCGGAATGAGCCAGTGTGGGGATAATAATGGCTCACTTTAGATTATTAAATACATAAAATATTTGTGAAAGGTTGAAGGGCCAGGTATTTTATGTTCCTATTAGATATGAATTTTAATGCAGAATCTCAAATGTAAAAATGACAAGTTCTCCTGTCTTTTCTGCCTGTGAGCAAACTCAAGTTATTTCATCCATCCCATTATTAAGTTGGTTAAAACTTAATTTAAACCAGTTTGGAGTCCCCCTGCTCAAGTACACGATCCTGTAGGTGTATAAGGATGAGAGAGGAGTAATAATTTTATATATGGTGATGAAATTATGTTTGTGTATGATTAATCTTTAAATATACTTCTTGTTCTTACTCCACATGTTGTGGTTCTTTAAGATTTATTTATTTTTATTGGAAAGGCAGATATACAGAGAGGAGGAGAGACAGAGAGAAGTGTCTTCTGTCCGCTGATTCATTCTCCAAGTGGCTGCAACAGCCAGAGCTGAGCTGATACGACGCCAGGAGCTAGGAGCTTTTTCCGGGTCTCCCACGCAGGTGCAGGGTCCCATGGCTTTGGGCCGTGCTCGACTGCTTTCCTAGGTCACTGGCAGGGAGCTGGATGGGAAGTGAGGCCACCGCCAGGAGGTGAACTGGTGCCCATATGGGATCCTGGCGTGTTCAAAGCGAGGGCTTTAGCCACGAGGCTATTATGCCAGCCCTGCACATGTTTTACTAAATCATCTAGTCACCCCCTTTTCTGTTTCCATGATTCAGTGAATTTAGGAGGCTGTAAATGAGGCAAGGAAATAGTTGCTGCTGTTTTGATGGCATCCTGTATTTGTGACACTCTGTCATATTGTCAGTGGTCTTTTTAGAAACCTCCCCAATGGGTCCGCTGCTTGCCTCTAGTCTTTTCCTCCATTCTGATTGTTTTTGTGGGAGAAGTTTCATAAAGCCTCTTTTTTTGGCATATTTTCGTAGTAAGTTTGGTTTCAGATCCTGACCTGCTCTTTTCATTGTTCTTCCATAAACTTCTTTAAGCCTCTGTCATAATTGGAGTCTAGAAATTTGTTTTCTATTAAGGAGAAAATTCTGGTATAGGTTGAAGGTCTGGGGAAGCACACACTTGGTAGATGAACAGGTTACCAAATATTATGAACATGCCCTCCCTAACTATTTGCTATGACTCAATGAACAATAAAGAATCTTCTGGAAATAAAGCAAAAGGGAAGGAGAAATTCCACCATGAAGAGATACCAGTCGATATTCTAGAAGTATCTCACTGCAGACACTATTTCTGTATTTATAAATATTTTATATTAAGTAACTTACAATATCGCAGGATTTAAAACCATATTAAATGATAAACATACTTAAAAGCATTCGAAGTTCTGTTAAATGTGTTTAAAAGCCAGTGAAAATGATTCATGTTTGTCTGTTATGGACAATACAATATTTCATTTGAACAAATTGTGTGTTTTAGGAAGTTTTAGGAAAATAGACGTACAGAAATAAATCAAAGGATTATAATAGTTCTCTAAGGCATTTGGAACTGGATTTAAGATACATGTGCATATACATAGATTTTAGTTTATATATGTACACAATTTGCCTTTTCTAAAAAGAAGAAAAATCTATTGGAAAGGCAGAGCGGCAACCAAGAGAGATGTTTCATCCACTGGTTCATTCCCCAGATGACCACAAAGTCCAGGGCTGAGCAAGACTGAGCCAGGAGTTTCATCTGGTCTCCCTCATGGGTGGCAGGGGTCCAGTCACTTGGTCTTACCTCTGCCGCTTTGACCAGACGCTGCGCTGCAAACAGAGATGCCAGGACTGGAACTAGTACTCCAGTAGGATTCCAGTGTCGCAGGTGAAGGACTAACCCTGTGAGCCACAGAGCCAGGTTCCTGCCAACATAATCTCTTATGCAACTTTGAAAAAGCCCGAAGTATCTTGAGTGCGGAACAACTAAAGAATGGTTCAATTATTTTATGTTCTTATAGTGGAATGTATTATTACTATTTTCAGTGTCATAAGCCAAGATAGTAATTAATTCGATTGTGTTCGCATAATAAGATTTAGTGGAAGTTAGAAGAAAAGTCTGTATGTATAACTTCCCATTGCATAAGATGAATGATGGAGAAAATGAATATTGTGGATTCTCAATGCTATTAAGATATGAATATAAAAGATATTGGAGTAAAATGGTAACAAAGAACAAATTTACATGTGATGGGTTTTTATCAGTTTTCTAAGTTAATAGGAATTTTATTTTTCCTTAATGTCTTTAAAGTGTCAAACCAATATTTCTGACTTTAAGCCTTTTGAAAGAATCAATAATTAGTAGAAAACAATATTTTAATTTCTGAAAAAGGAGTAAAATAGAATCTTTATTGCAGAAGAAAAATGTGGAATATCCATAATCATTCATCTTGTTATAATTAATAAATTTTTTTAGGTCTTTGGTACTATATTAAATCTGCATATTTTAAAATTTCAACCTATAAATCTTTATTCTGATTCCCATGATCCTGTCTGAATTATTAAAAGTTTTTCCTTCCTTCATCCTTTTTGAATATAACTCTTTGGGTTATTTTTCATTTCAAAGATAATACTGTAGTGAATTCTCTTTTCCTTTTTAAGTGTCTTTTTTTTTTTTTAAGCTCATATATTTTACTTAAAACTCAGTTACAGAGGGTTGAGAATAAGAATGGAAATCTTCTGTCTGCTGTTCCCCAAATGGCCACAATGGCCAGGCCTGGGTCAATCTGAAGCCACAGGTAGAAGCTTATTCTAGATCACCAAGGTGGATGCAGGGGGCCCAAGGACTTGAGCATCCGCCCCTGCTTTCTTAGGCACTTAGCAGGTAGCTGAATTAGAAATGGACCAGCCAGGCCTTGGGCCAGTACCCATATTAAATGCCAGTGCCACAAGTCGTGTCACCAAATATTTTCTAAACTTAATAGACTTTATTCAGGCATGTAAAAAAAAAATCTGAGAATAGAGATGATAATATTACTGTTATTAAGTTTTAACTGTCAAGCAGAAGTGCAGATAATTTTTAATAAATAATTGGAAAATATTATGAGGATTTTCTAATTCATAGAAAATTCCAAATCTGTCCCCTTATATTCTTAAGATTAAATGTGCTAATAGTCTGCCCTATTCAGTGTCTGATATTCTTACCACTTGGCCAAATGTGTAGTTTTGCATTTATGTTGGTTTATTGTAACATGCGTGCATAATTTTCATCAAATATTTGCATAAGGTGCTTTACACGTCACAGAGGAACCACAGAAATCAAATTTGAAAAGACACAGTCTTTTCTGTTTAACATATGTCCCCGTCAAACTAGTCAACAGTCACAAGATGAGAGCAACAAACCATTTCTAACCCCCATTTGGTTAAAAATGGGAACCTATGGCTTGCCTTGTCAGGTGAGTAGGGTACACTGCAGGTGCTTATCCCTGTACAATCCTGAATCATGAATCAGCCTGAGGTTCTGTTTGTCTATTCTTTTTTAAAGCTTGGCCAAAATAAATACTGTAGAGGTTTATTTCCACACTGAAAGTGAATGTCTGGGAGCTCGGTGGCTTCCCTCCATGTTATTGCATTTCTCTTCATGAATTGAACATAGGCACTTCATCCTGAGTCTTTGTTGAAGTCGTTTTATCAGAAATAATTACGTATAGGATTAATGAGTCATGTCTTTGAGTATCCAGTCTAGTTTTTTTTTTTTTGGGGGGGGAGGGCAAAGAATGGTTTATTTCTGAAAAGATGGCACTGACACATAAATGCACAAAAGGTTAATGACATCAGATATGCCCTTTCAATCTAAATCCTGGGATTTTTGCAAGCACAGATTCTACATCATTTAAAAACATTACGTTTGTGGAAGTGTGCCAGGTCAGCTTCTAAATCCCAGTGCTCAAAAATAGAAGTAGTTAGGACGAATGTCGGAAGTTGTTATAAGCAAAGTTTACAAATATTCTGGAAGACGTTTTGTTCATAACAGGTTAGGACTAGGCAATGTTATGGGGAAAAAAGGAAAAAAAGTGGATGCCTTTTGATAATGAAATCTTATCTTTGTGTTTTTACCTACAGAATTGCTATCCCCAATTCCTAGCAGAGATAAAATAGGAGTATTTGCCGTCGATAATAATTATACAACCTTTTTGGTTGGGAGACATTTAATATTATGAATCCATAACTTAAATAACTTGCTAAATCAAAAGCTGCATTGACTCCCCAGTGAAATCTGGTTATTATTATTATTATTATTATTATTATTGTTCAAAAGGCCGAGTGACATAGAGAAAGGAATACAGAGAGAGGGAGAGAGAGAGAAAGAATCCTTTTTATTTTTTATTATTTTTTTGTTTGTTTTATGACACCATTGAAAAGGCACTGGGGTCTCTCTCCCCAAGTTCCCTCCCTCCCCACTCTGCTCCCCCACAGTCTCACAATGGGTATCTTTCGTGAATTTTCCCAAGTCCATCAGGGTGCCACTGAGGTGTCCCCCAGCAACGTAGGAGATTATTAGCCGTGTCATTGTGGGTCCATCCTTGTACCATATGCATGAGGACATACTTCTCTCTATTTCCACCTGTGAACATATTAATTTCTGCTACACTCCCATGATGCATCCCCTTGAGTACAGTCCACCACGGGGAGAAAAAAAAAAGAGAAAAAAAAAAAGAAAAAGTGAATATGAGGTTGCTGAACATATAACAAAGTTATCAGCGTGACACTAGGGTGGTGAAAAAGAGTGTCCAGCATCCTTACAGATGAATAAATGCCAGCGTGCCTAGTTCTTATACCAGCATTAGCCTGACTAAATAGTTCTGGTCACTTGTATAAGGGATGAATTCTAGATTTAGAATGATTGAGTTTAAAGTTGAATTGATAATTCTAATAGGCCTTTGATTTTACCATTAGAAGCAGTGTTAGATTTTATCCTGCATGCTATGAATAGTTCAAATTTGACGCAACATTGTCTACTTAAGGATAGTTTTCCAATAAAATTATAGTTAGTTTTAATCACTTAAGCTAGCAGTTGGGGGCTGATGTTGTGAGCAGTGATCCCAGCATTTTACATGGCACTAGTTTGTGTCTGGCTGCTCCACTTTCAATCCAGCTTCCTCCAAATGACCTTAGGAAGTGGAAGAAGTTGGCTCACATGTTTGGGTCCCTACGCTCACCTGGGAGATCTGGATGAAGCTGTTGGAACCCATCACATCCTGGCTATTGCTACCATTTGGGGAGTGAGCAAGCCAATGGAAGTTCCCTGTCTCTCTTCGCCTCTCTCTATAACACTACCTTTAAAATAAATGACAAATACATATTTTTTAAAAAAATTCTTAGTAAACGTGTATTCTAATAATAGGCTTCTCAGCGCAGCCTCAGCAAGAAGCAGGCACAGGCTCTAATGAAAAACAGGCTTTCCAAGGGATGGAGGAAATAGTGTTATTAAGAGATTAAATTAAAAGAAATTAAGAGTAGACTAGAACTAACTGAGTCAAAGTTTTGGCAACAAGCCACCAAAAACAAATTGATGACAATAAGATGGCGCCTCGCCACATAAGGAATGATACTGATGTGCCTTTTTCCTTGGCGTGCTATGAGTAGGGACATTTTCTTTAAAATTCTGTATTAAACCTTATAAGGTGTGCCCTTTTTAATGCATATTTGGCCTTCCCAACACATACACAAACATACACAAACACCACTTGGCAATAAGTGAAAGAGAATGGACAATTTTGTCATGAGCGTGACACTTAAAATCCATTTTATAATAGTTCAATATAATAGTATTAAAATAATATAACGGTTAATTTTATAAGGTAAACACATTTCTGAATTCAGAGTGTTTGAGCAAGGATATAAAATTATAACCCTCTGAAAAGGAGAGAGAATTGTCACATCAGAAAGTCATCCTTTAAGATGTTTAGATGCTGTGTTCATACCTAAGTTTACCATATTTGCTATTCATATTATGATTATAGATCTTGTGAGATTATTGGGATCAACAATATGCTTTTTCATGTGTCTAACTCCCAGTAGGCATTCTATTGAAGCTAAGGGAAACCGAATACAACTTAGTACAAGGTGTCAGTTCTTCTGAATCTTATTTTCCCAGGAACTTAAGCAAAGACAGGCTTATAACTTCAAGTAGGCTTACTGTTTTCGGGATGATAGTATTCTCAGTTCTGAGCAGTCACACAATGAGATTATCCTGATTTGACTTTTATGCAGAAATTAAAAGACTGTAACTGAAATATATTGGACAAATAATTCTCCTAAATATTATTAGTCTTGCCCTTCGAATTAATATTTCACTCATTTCCTACTTCTTAGTTTCCATACATTCAACATATTGATGCATTTCATAAATGTTATTTCCTTTAGAAATTTGTACATACACATATAAATACAAAATAAATGCATATAGCTACAGGTTAGGCTAATACAATAAATTGGGGCTAGATTGAATTATTTATGATAAGATGGTATTTAGCAAAATATTAATGCAAAAAGTACTCCTTTTCCAAAACATATAGCTCTTACCTAACTTGTGAACTAGAAAATTGCTAATATTAAATATATGTAATTTGTACCGTCAAAGTGAACGTAAGATTTATCTTCTTTTTTTAAAAGGATCTATTTTTTTTAATGGAAAGGCAGATATACAGAAAGAAGAAGAAATAGAGAGAAAGATTTTCTATCTTCTGGTTCAGTCCCCAAGTGGCTGCAATAGTTGGAGCTGAGCTGATCAGGAGCCAGGAACTTCTGAGTGTCCCACACAAGTGCAAGGTCCCAGGGCTTTGGGCCATCCTCTCCTGCTTTCCCAAACCACAAGCAGGGAGCTGGATAGGAATTGGAGCAGCCAGAACAAAAACCAATGCCCATTTGAGATCCCAGTGCATGCAAAGTGTGGATTTACCCACTAGGCTCTCATGCTGGCCACCTAGAGATATCTTAACAACAACAAAAAATTACCTGCATTGTATTGTCATAGCAACACAACTTTAAAAACTAGAACTCAGAGCTAAATATAGTGTCAATATAGAATTGTCATATCAACACAACTTTAAAATTCCTTGTAACTGATGTGAATAAAGGTATTTATAACTCTGTTTTAAGAGCATGTCTTAAAAATTTTTTAATGCTTTTGGCTTGAAAATTAATTTATTGTGATTAGATCAAAGGCAAGGAAACGGACAGATGTGGTGATGTGAGTCCGCTGGGTCCAGTCCAGATTCACTTGGGAAACGTGGATGGAGTTCTGGCCTCCTGGCTTCTGCTTTGCCTGGCTATTGTGGTCCTTTGGGACAGCGAACCTGCAGTGGAAACATCTTTCCCCATTGACCTGTCTTTGTCCCTGGATGTGTGTTGAGTTTGTGTGTTCATGCACGCACGCATCTTTATCTTTCAGATAATTTTTAAAGAATTAAAGCAAGAAAAAAGAAATAGCGAGGCTGTATTTTCTTTTTCTACCTATGAAACCTTGGAAGGCTTAGCATTAGCTCTGTGATAACACAGTCCAGTGGAGTGGTGAAAATGTATGGACTGATAAGTTAATTAAATGAAATATACAGTGTGATATCTCATTCCCTTCTCCAGCAATCAACACTCCTGCTATAGTTTTCTGTCTGCATCGTATGTGAAGCATATAGAATATTTTCATGGCTTATTTACATTTCAAGTATTTTTTCCATTTTAAAAACTGGAATAAAAGATAGGAAAGAGCATTGAGCTTCATTCGTCAGTAAATTTTTATTGAAAATAAATATTCTCTACTACATGACGAAAATAATAACCATCAACACATTTTTTTTTACTTCAAACTCTAATTTTAGAATCTGTAGTATAATATGGAAAAATTTAATGTGATGCTTTCTTTGTATTTGTGCATTTAACTGCTTCTTGTCAAATAAAGATACAGCAAAGTAATTATATCTAATTCATTTTTAAGCCATAGGCTTATATGGAGTCCCAGACAAAACACATATTTAGTGCTAATTATGCTGGCTACTTGAGAAAAGCTAAATTACTGCCAAGAAACACAAAGTAGAAAATTAAGAAGAAAATGTATAAACAGGTTTTGGTTCATTTGTACCTCCAAAAACTTTGTAAATGTGTCGCGTAGTATTCACTTCCTTGAAATGTTCATTATTCCTCACTTGGGTTTGCTTAAAACTATTGATCTTCTAGTCAGTTTCTTTATTGATCCTATAGGTATGCTTCCTGGGATGTTTGGATGGGTGGACTTCTTGTCTGTGAAATGGAACTATTCTCTTTGAGCTCGCATTACTTCAGCTCCTGCCCGGGATGTATCTGCAACTTACATACCCTCTGTATTCAGAAATCTTGCTGTTTACCTAGCTCTGGGTTTGGAATGGGATATTTCCTTTTTCCAGTTTCTCTGCCACAGTCTTCTTATCTGTACAATGGGCATAATTAGAAGCCCTCTCTCTCGGGGCTCTGAGAGCTAAAGGAGAGGCACGCACGTCCAGAGTCCTTATGCTCATGTCAGCCCTTCATCCATAATGGGTTATTCTTCTGTTGTTAAGTTGAACTTTTGTTTTCTCTTGATTTAGGACAGCTTTTTGGTTTTTTTTTCCTTTCATTTGCTTTTTATATTATTTCTTTCATTCAGTTTCCTGTGTTGCTTGCCTTCGGTCAGTGATGGAAGTTTGTATCCGAGGCAGTGCAGTGTCACTCCTTCTGGGTCAACTTGTCCTCTTTAAGTGCAAGTAGCCTCAGGAGGAAGTTGCATGCTAAATGGAAACCAGCTGTGCGTTAAAAATGAGAATTCTGTTCCCCTGTTCTATTTTATTTTTTCCTTTTCAGCCAGGCAAACTTTGCACATCCTGAGATCCAGAAATCAGTGTTGATTTGCTGTGGGAAGGGGGAGTTCTTATAGATTCCAAGAAGACACACTCAGGCATGCTACTTTCTAACTCAAAGATTCTTCATTTGACTTTAGCTGAGCATCAAAGGTGGTGAAACCCCAAAAGTGCCAATTCCCTTGAGCTGCAAAATCATCTCCTGTGCTCCCGGGTCTTTAGGGCGCTCCTGGCAACAGCACTCCTGAAAATAAACCCAGTAACCCTGATGGCAAGACGGACAGATGGAAAAAGCAAACAGTGTGTTTCTGACAAGTGTCTCTCTCTCTCTTTTGCTCACGCTCAATCGCTCTCGCTCTCTCTCCTTCCTTGCTCTCCCTTCTCTCTCCTCTCTTTGCTTTCCTCCCCTGCCTCCCCTTGGACCTATTTCATGTTGCACCTCATCACTTTTGCAGGAAGCACCGGGTATCCTTCTGGTTCTAGCTCTTGCCTGCAGTGTTCCCATAAGGCAGACATGGGAAGGTAGTGGTGATGCGTTCCCAGTGCTGGACTCAGAGCCCAGACCATCCCTTGTGGGAATTTGGACCCTGAGTCAGGGGGATGGGAGCATACTATCACTCTTGATTCTCAAATAAATGGATGTTTAAAAAATTTTTAAATATGTACACATCAGCAATGGAAATTATGCTCTTAAAATCATTTAACAGAAAGTTCAATGTATTTTTTCAATGACAATTTCAAATTTCTAGATATCCACTGTAAACAGGCAGGATCTCTATAAAAATAAATATGTATCTGTTTGGATTTGGATTTTTTAAATCAATATGGGTAAATTTCAGGTTCAGCATATGAAGCTATAATCCCCAAGTTTGTAAATGGCTGCGAACCAATACACAGATTGAGTAAACATCTAGCTTTTAAACAGATCCCGATAAGCCTGTCTTAATGGCGGAAATGAGTACTTCTTCAATATTTTCTTCAATTTGATTTTTTTTATTCCTATCTTATCTATTTCAGCCTGAATTCTCTAACGTGTCATTAGCTTTTATCTTTGAGCCATATGTTGTTAGCATTCTCCATCTAACTTCCTGCCGGTGTTCTATCGTCCCAGCCCAAGGAAGACCCTCATTCTCTGTGTGTTGAGTCCCATCCCTGAAGCTTTGGGCACTTGCCTGGTGTTTTCCAAATCCAGCTGCTTCGAGGCTACCCATAATATTCCCCTCCTTTAAAGTTTCTCTGATGAGTGGCCCTGTTAACTGCTTCTTTCTAAACTCGACACTATCATTCTGAATCTGATTAGGTCATTTCACTGAATGAGGATATATAGTCATGAATTTGTCTTTTCTATATTTATGTATGCAGTGTTAATGAATATATGTTTGATGTAGTATTGTCACCTGCACTAAGAAACTTCAAACTCTCACAAAGGTTTCTCAGTATTCCATGTCGGGTATAGTGAAACTATCTAAAATATCTGCAAATTCTTATAAACGATCACGTTTTCATATTTAATAACCAGACTGTCTTTTTGAAGGAGCCTCCTGTGGAATAGTCTGCAGTAACTAAGACTGTGTAATCTTCACTACATTCTTGAATTGGAATTTTGTCTGACCAGGAGAGTGCACACTGATAGGTCCTACTCTGAATTTGACACAGATGTTTTTTTGTTTGGTCTCTCTATAGCAGTTGATCTTAAGTAAAGGTTGAGAAGTGATGGTCTCCTCTATGAAAACAAAGTAAAATTTGTTTAGATGAAATTTCCTAAAAAAAACAAACAAACAGTGGGCTCTCATTTTTCATAGTACCTCTATAACCTTATACATGTTTATTTGTCAGCATCATGAATACTTAATCACTTAGAAATAAGCGTTGATTTTGCATGTTGTGTTTATGTAAAAGGATGCGAAGGGTCCTTGCAATTCTGACCCACTAGTAATGAAGAATCCAAAGAGGAAGGAAATGCAAAAGCCGTCATGCAGATCCTTCAATAGTAGTGTACTGTTAGCTTTCCAAACAGGGTATCTATGTGCCAGACTGTCCTAGTGACAAGCACAAAGATGGGGACAAGTAGTTAACTTAAAAGAGGATATGAATTAATTAGTTAGAAGGTTCAACTGTGACTGTAAAATTCTATTTCCTTAAATGAACCAGTGAGAAAGTTACTCTTTATGCCCGGTATGTGTCTTATGGATGTTGTTTGTTGCTAGGCAACATTTTCTTAAAAAAAAAAAGGAAGAAACATGCATGAAATGACTTATGAATACTTTAAAATAGACATGTACAAGATTAATATATAGCAAGTCTCTAACATGAAAGACATGACACAGAGCTCAAAACTGACAGCATGACAAAATGGCAATTATTGTTGCAGAGTAAATAATGGAATGTAACTGAAAACATTATCTGGTTGTCGCTCATGTAACAGTTTAGCTGACAATTCCTGGAGTGGGGAATGGATGCATTAATCTTCACCTTTTCTTCAAAATCTTATAATTTTATTTTTAATTGGAAAAATAATTTATTGGCTAGTGTGAAGTTCAACAGGTATAAACAGGCAAACTGATTAAATTATGCTGAACATGTATTACCTGATATGTACAGATTCTTTTGATCATTGAAATCCATCTCCATAATTGAAAAACAACCTATCTCAAATGACCCATTTCTTCACATCAACGGACAGGAACAGCCACTGTTTCTCTTAACATTTATATAACGTGAAATTTCTTTGCATTATGAGATCTGAAGTAGACTGTTAGAATTACTTTGCACCCACACAACCTTAGGGATAAAAGTGCCAAGTAGCATCATCTTTTGAATAGCAGTTGACTCAGCCTCACTTTATCCTTAAGATAAGCAAAACAACCAGAAGGTATAGAATTATGTCATCAAGGATTTGATGTAGAAACTTGACCTTACGTAGTTGTGAGCGCAGATTAAAATGTAGGCTGAGGAAGGCTGGGTGAGATTTAAACAGAAAAGAGTGAGGGGTGTCAGAACCCATGAACATGGACCAAGACCATGACCTGGCCTGTTCTCCCTGCCTCCAGCCTGAAATTTCATGTTACTCTTGATGGAAAAACAGCTGCAGGACAGCCTGTGCTGTCCCAGACTGAACATTTGAGCAATGAGAAAAAGCATGTGTGATGTGTGACAGGCCCGAATGATCCAATGACTGTTCCTTCTCTCCTGCCTGAATGGGAAGCATTGAAAAGAGCCAAGGGTGGGTCAACCTAGATAAGTCTACACATCACAAAATCCTCTTTGTCCTCTGCGCCATGGTTCCCAGTATTATTTGGTGTAGGGCATCACAAGGGAGTTAAACTTCTACCCTTTCTTGACCTCCACTGGCACTCATTTTTCCACCAGCCAGCTCACTCTCAGCAGCCCATCTTCCTACATATTTCAACCTCTCTAGTCTGGGAGATGACCATCTTGTCTTTGAATAGCATCTCCACAATGATCTTAAATTTCAAAGTGGAGACTTTTTCTTTTTAGTATGCAAAATACCGAGTGTTTTGGCTACAACAATCCTGAATACGCATTGCTTTGTGTAATGTTCATGAACATATAATTCTCCTGTGATGAAGTTTGTTAGAACCTAGCCAGGGATTGATGAGTTGAGCTTACATGGTTTTGGTGAACTTATCTCTCTTCCTACTGTGCTTGGCCCTGTGTGAGAAAGAGAGAGAGAAAGATTCATTGCGGTAGAAATGAACACTATTTCACTTGTATTGATAAAAATAAAAACCATTCAAATATATTCAAACTCTGTGTGTGTGTGTTGCTGTCTCCATGATGGCTGTAGTGATCAGTATGGGAGGAGAGACCTTTTGGGTGTTGAGTAGGTCACTTAATGAATGTGATAAATGCCCTTGAGAAAGAAACTAGAAAGTTTTTTTTTTTTTTAAAGATTTATTTTTATTATTTTTTTCATTGGAAAGGCGGATATACAGAGAGGAGAGACAGAGAGGAAGATCTTCCATCCGATGATTCACTCCCCAAGTGAGCCGCAACGGGCCGATACTATGCCGATCCGAAGCCAGGAGCCTCCCCCGGGTCCCCCACGCGGGTGCAGGTTCCCAAAGCCTTGGGCCGTCCTCGACTGCCCTCCCAGGCCACAGGCAGGGAGCTGGAAGGGAAGCGGGGCCGCCGGGACTAGAACCGGCGCCCATATGGGATCCCGGGCGTGCAAGGCGAGGACCTTTAACCACTTGCGCCACCGCGCCGGGCCCCGAAACTAGAAAGTTTAAGAGTACAGCGAGAATGCACCTGCACCATCTGAACCTCAAACAGCAAGCCCATCAGAACCTTGACCTTGGGCTTCCCAGCCGTCAGATTCTGAGAAACAAGTTTTTGTAGTTTACGAAATATTTAGTTTATAATATTTTTGTCATAATATCCCATGGGGACCAATTCTGTCTCTCCCTCCCTCTTTCTCACTAAACCTATAATTGTCTTCAGCTAGTCGTGTTAAAATTTTTGTAATAATAATACATGGGCGTTTTGATGAATTCACTATGTATTTATGTCATTTGTGTAATGGTATTTAAAATATGAAATACTCGTATTAAATGTAAATCATCATCGCAGTGTAACCAGAAAAAAAATCATTCCTGTTTAGTCAAGAATAATTTCAATCAAGTTTATAAAATTCTAAACATTGTCTTAATCTTTGATTATATGTGATTTTCATTGCTATATTTCTATTTCTGTACATGTTAGCATATCTTGTGCTATTATCAAAACTTATATTACAACTTTCTAATGAAAGAGACTTTATTGGAATATGTGCAGGGTACAGGGTCTTGCAAAAATAATATACAAATAAGGTAGAAATTAGCATATAAGAAAGGCAAACTTATGAACATTCTTAATCATTTTTAGTATTCTATTAGGTTTCATAATCGATTTCTACATTTCAGATTCATAATTCCACTGAAATTACATAAATTGACTATCTTACATTTCTCCATTTTTCACAAATGTTTATATGGAATGGAGGGTGAAGAAGAGAGGAAGCAAGGTAGCTTAGATCATCCTAGAAATTTTGTTCATTTTGATATAATTGGATTTCTACAGATGTATTAAGTGAGGATGGATTCCATTTAATTAAAGATCTTGGGCATGAGCTATTCTGTGTCAGTTGGAAAAACAAAAGTACATAGGAACCAGTAATAGTTGGAAAGACTATAATAAGTAAAGGACAAAAAAAAGAAAGACTAAGAATCAGAACAACGCACTTACATTTGAGTATATACAAGTACATGCAAAGCAAGGATTTAGCCACTGCGTCACTGTGCTGGACCCAAAGGAATACATTTATAAATGAAGAACTTGGTGACCCAGGTGTCAAATTGAATTAGACCTGTCAGTGAGTGAAGAGGCAATTTCCAGGGAGATCAGTGATATAATTATTTCTCTGCTTAGCAAACATGAGAGCAATAAGCAAAGAAACTAACAATTTTCATTATCGGTGTAATTATTTTTCTACTTAGGAAACATCGGGAGTGATAAGCAAAAGAACATTTTTTATTGTCATGAATATTTTATTACTGATGACACAGCTTCATTGCAGCCATTGTGTCTCAGTGATGTGGTACCCTCATGTGTGTTTTTTCCTCAATAGCATTTTTGAGACAGGGCTCACAAGTCTTTAAGTAATCATATTGATAACTGTTCGGGCTTGCACATTGCAAAGTCCAGTTGATCTTTTAATGAAAAATCCCTCTGAACGAAATATTTGCAAATGTTCTGGGATCCAAATATGTGCTCTCCTGTAGATTTTGTTCCTTGTCATTTTGAATCGAAAGGCAAACTTTGAGCTTGCCACAGGTCTTATTATGCTCCTAAAAAGATTCGTACCAAGTAAATAGGCAGCCTGGAAAAGCTCTTGAGATTCTCCTTAATGGCATTGTTGCTATAGTTACAGCTGAACTGTTACATAAAGCAAATTGCCTATTGATGTAAAAATGCTGAGTCGCACAGCAGCACCCCTTTTCTGGGTTTTATTACCTTCATTTCCTCCTTTCCTCTTAAGATTAATGGAGTTTTTGGAACATTGTTTTGTTTTGAATAAGCTCTAATGATTTAACGTTAAGATAAATGCATTTTGCTCACATGTACTAGCTGACAAGTTGTTGTGATCAAAGTGGGTGGTTTTTATACACTATTTGTTTATCAGAATGTCTCCTACTTGAGGGACTTTTCTATCCTGGTTGTTCATGTTCAGGCACTGACCAAAAATGTGGCTAGCTTCATTGTATGGAAGCTTTTGAATATTCTTAAGTGTTTGATAAAAATATGGATTTAATAGACTTGTGTGTCATATTAATAAGGGACATTTACAATATATGTAGAGAACATTTCAAAGTTGCAGAAGAGCAAATGAAAAATGGTTTGAAATATACAAGAAAGCTTTTGTGTCACAAAAAAATCCTCCATTCTATTTGCATGTCATACTCTATGTAGTAAACTTGTTAAATACAATAAAAACATATTTAATAGGAATATAAATTTGCAGTTGGCCCATATTAATCTTTATATGGAACTAGTTCAAAGGTATAACATGGACCTGGCGCAATAGCTTACTGACTAAATTCTTACCTTGCATGCACAAGGATCCCATATGGGTACCAGTTCGTATCCCGGTTGTTCCACTCCCATCCAGCTCCCTGCTTTTGGCCTGGGAAAGCAGTCAAGGATGGCCCAAAGCTTGGGACCCTGCATCGGTGTGGGAGACCTGGAAGAATCTCCTGGCTCCTTGTTTTGGATCGGCTCAACTCCAGCTGTTGCAGCCACTTGGGGAGTGAACCAGTGGATGGAAGACCTTTCTCTCTTTCCTTCTCGCTGTATATCTGCCCTGCCATTTAAGTAAAATAAAGTAAAATAAATACCTGCTTATTGGGAAAAAAAGTAAAATAATAACTGTGTATCACAGTTAATGCTATGTCTGGTTAAATCTTCTCGATCATAAGGGTCCTATTTAGCTGTGATACATTATGCATTGAGTTTTTAAATGATCTGTTTATTTGGGAGGAGTACAGATACAGCGTCCACATACTGATTCACTTCCCAGATGACCACAATAGCTGGGGCTAGGCCAGAACAGGAACTGGAAGTCCATCTAGAACTCCTGCATGGGTGACGGGTACCAGATTACTTGAGCGATCCCCAACGATGACTCCCAGGAAGCCAAGGCAGAGTCGGTCCCACTCCGATAGAGCAGACAGACATCTTAACCACTGGGCCAGAGATCTTCCCGAATGTTCGTCAGTCTAACTTAAGGAATCCCTCTTACTTCATGCTTTGTATTGTAACTGGACCTCAAACCTTGTGAGTATTTGACAGTCTGGGATTCTTAAAAGATGAATAATGTATTTTGGACCTAAAATACTTTTTAATTGCTTAAATTCCCCCCAAGTCATTGGCATTATGTTTGTGAAAGAACAAAAACTAAAAATAGTGTAACCTATATATTTTTATATATTCATAAGTGGTTATAGGTTATTTTCAAAATTGGTTTTGGTGAAGCACATTTTAATAGTAATTTTGTTTTTCATTAGTGGCAATGGTATGAATATTATGATGGTCTGTATACAAAATTAACTTTCTTAGAAATTCATTGTTTTGCTATTAATTGTCAAAAACTTGATCATTATTCTTTTTACATTTGTTTTTGTTTATGTGTAGCTTCTGTCTTGTTTCCACATAGTCCTATATGTCCTCTTAATAAAACTTAAAGGTCCATATTTAGAGAAATATACAATTTTTAGCATTACTCTAGGATGTTTTTCATTTTCTTATTGATTGCTGACATAACTCCCTGCTTGCTGAATTTTTGATGTTCTAGTTCTGATTGCAGATAAAAAGAGAAAGACGTGAGATCATGAATTCAGAAGTTCTAATTGTCTGTTTTGTGATTTGCAGTTCATCAGATTCCTTGTGTTTCAAACTAAATTCATCAGAAAATCTAATCACATCCTTCACTTCCTTGTCATTTCTTGTAATAATCACAGCTTCTTTCTGCCTCTCCATACAATTGCTACCAGTATAGGTCGGTAAGAGATTTCTGCCAGGTGGAGCTTAGTCATATAGTAGGTCTTATCCTTTTACAAAAACCTTCAATGAATATTGATTTCTTCCAGAAACTATCTAAGATTCTGCATTTGTCACTGAATGGTATATAAGACAGTATCTCAACTTTTTCTCGATGTTTATCTGCCGTTATCATCTTACATATAAAAACAAAGACTTTTGTTATCCATTTCCATGACTACTCAGCTAACCTAATGACTTGAATCATTCCTTTTTTTTTTTAAGTAAGTGCTAGGTGATTTTGTTATGCTGTGCTTTTGAAAAATGATTGAATGTCAACGTGAATAAAAAGATGTTGGACTAGTGTTACTGTTTTGACTCTGTGCCACCAAATGTAAATAATTTCGAAATTAATGTTTCTGTTATGTGAGATAGCAGCAGTTTTGGCAAATTAAAACTGAATCCCTTTTGCCTTCACAATTTATCAAGGTATCTTTTCAATGCCAAATCCTGAAAACTGGCTAGAAATGATTTAGCGCACTTTGCCATTGCAAAAGACTGTCTTTTTTCTATCTGTGCTGCTTCTTCTTAAAGGCAAGCACCTGATGGAAAAATTTTAGGTGTCATATGTACTTAAAGGAAATAAAGAAAATAGATACAATATAGGTGCACAAATAAATTCTGCAAATTCAGTTTAATGAAGTTGGAGTATATCACCTTCCTTGTGTGTGTATGTATATTTATGTATATGTCTGTCTATATATATATATGTTATGTACAGGTATATATATGTTAATTAGAGGCATGCATTTGTCCTAGAGGTTAAAGTACTAAGTACTGCTGAAGATTCTGATTTAAGGCATAGCCCGGACACAGTGGGTTAAGCTGCCATCTACGAAACTGACATCCCATTTGAACGCCTTTGGAATCCTAGTTGTCCAACTCACTGCTGATGACCGTGACAGCAGTAAAGGTGGTAATGTTTTTCTCCGAGCTCTGATTTCAGTTCCAAGCAGGCAGGTGGATTATTGAAGTAGATCCCTGCCAATAATTTGGGGGCTTTGATTGCATTCCCTGTCCCCAACTTTGACTTACCACAACCTTAGCCATTTTAAACATTTTAGGAGTGACTCAAAAGTCCTGTTGTCCTCTCTTTCTGCCTCTGAAACAAAGCATTTTTTTTTAAGATTCCTAATTGATTGGCTTTAGAAGGTGCACTAGACTTCATTTATGTTAGAGTAGTTCTTACAGAAATGCTTAATATTATACCTGCACTTAATTTTTACAATCCACGTGGCAAAACAATACAGTGATGCAGCCTTTTAAATCTTTTTTGTTTGTTTTTTTAAGAAATCTGACTCTGCATGACAATATCGCAAGATGTGGCTGAGCCAAGTTATGGTTCATAAAATCATAAGATAGGAGATTGGTCTTCTGTGGAAATTCTAGAAAACCCTGTCTCAGGAACTAATCATCACAAGAGTTACAGCTTTTTAGGATTTGATATAAAAATTCAAATCAGTTTCTTTCCTATGACATTGATTCTAACTCTTTAAGTAAAGAACCCACAGTTCCCTTTAGTGCTGTTTATGCATGAGATTAGGAAGGAAATTGATATTAGGTGAACACACATCCAAAAAGCAAATGAACCCTGTTATACTTCCTTCTGTTTTTTTTTTTTAAAGATTTATTTATTTATTTTTTTTTATTATTTTTTATTGGAAAGGCGGATATACAGAGAGGAGAGACAGAGAGGAAGATCTTCCATCCGATGATTCACTCCCCAAGTGAGCCGCAACGGGTCGATACTATGCCAATCCGAAGCCAGGAGCCTCCTCCGGGTCTCCCACACGGGTGCAGGGTCCCAAAGCTTTGGGCCGTCCTCAACTGCTTTCCCAGGCCACAGGCAGGGAGCTGGAAGGGAAGCGGGGCTGCCGGGATTAGAACCGGCGCCCATATGGGATCCCGGGCGTGCAAGGCGAGGACTTAACCACTTGCGCCACCGCGCCGGGCCCATACTTCCTTCTGTTTTATAGGAAGCATTTTACTGCAGTTGAAAAAATTGATTTGTTTTGACTTTTAGATCAGCAAGTAAGAACTATACTAGCTTACAGATTGCAAAAGAATCAGAGTTACAAAGCACCATTTTTACTCTCTAAATAATAAGCTAAAGTAAGAAATGACATGAAGATTCTCTGGTATTATTTTAAACATAATAATATGTAATTTCTATCTTCATATAACTCAGAGATAGCATCTGATAAGTAAGCATTTATGAAAAGCAATTTGAAATTGATCTTCTCAAAAATGAATGAATGCCATGTCTGTATGCCCCTCAGATCATATGCCTTATAAAGTAGCTATGGATTAAATAATAATAAATATAGCTTTGTAATCCTTATTTTTTACAATAGAATAGTTGTAATGTAGGAGAAATTATACCTGAATCAGCACAAGTTCTATTAAAATATTAGGCTTTATATATGTAATAATTATATAATTATTTCATATATAAATCATATATTTTATATATTCTATAATTTGCATCCAGATAATTTATCCTGTAATGTTACCACAGTAAAGTTAATATGCAAAAACATGAACCTGATAGCTTATGAAAAGATAGATTCTCTTTCTTGCACTCCTAATTATTGCTAAAAGAGCTCCGGGATAGTTCCCAGAAGTTAGTATATCAAATGACCATGTCCGTTTACTTGGTGCAAGTGGCCGAATTGCAAGGACATAAGAACATGGTTAACTAAGGAAGTCAGAATAGTCTGGAGAAAAGGTACCGAAGAATTTGAGTCTGAGAATGTATCTTGTTCCATTGCCTAAAGGAATATATATATATATTTTAAATTAAGAATGAAATTCTTTTCTTTATCTAAAAGCAGTTGTAGAACTATGCATAGATGATTCTTGAAAATTATACCTATATTTGTGACGCTGTAATTCTGTACATAGAATTGTGTCTGCTGCACTCCTCTTGGATGGGACAGTATTAGGCTAAATCATGAAAGAACTTTTGTTAGTTGGTTGTTTCCAAGAGAACATTAAAAAGACAAGTACCATATATTGTGGTAACAAATACACAGAATCTAAACTAAAAATGCATGGAGAACAGTTGCATTTTGAGGCTTGATTATTGTTTATACTCCTTGTCTGTACTGCTGAGGAACTGTTGTTTTTCCAATTATTGCTTCTTGAATTCTTTATTTAGTAAAGGGTTACACTTATGATAATAACGAACATTGAATGTATGCCATTGTAAAACTTAAAAGAGATATGAAAGATTCAGAAGGGAGCTTGCCAGGGAGAGATCTAGGGGAGGGGAGGGTTCAAAGTATCACTACCTTCTTTAAACTGTGTACATGAAATAGGTTACATTTGTTCCCTTAATATTTATTAGAAAGTAAAAAGTGAACTGTTATGATACAGTAGTGTTTGAATAAATTTCTTATGTAAAAGATAATTTGAACGTAATTGGAATGTAGTTTCCTTTCTCATACGCAGATTTTATTTCATTTGGAAATATATCCCTATAAGTGGGATATGTGGGACATAGGGCAGATGAGTTTCCGGTTGTAATTAGCAGTCTCCATACTGACTTCCATAGTGGTTGTACTAGCCTGCACTCCCAGCGACAGTGAAGGAGGCTACCCTTTTCCCCACATCCACACCAGCAGGTGTTGTTAATGGAGTTCTGAATGTAGGCCAGTCTCCCTGGAGTTAGAGGGAACCTCAATGTAATTCTCACTTGTGTTTCCCTGACAATTATGGAGCCTGAGCATTTTTTCATAGGTCCAGCAGCCGCTTGAATTTGTCCTTATGAAAAATGTGTGTTCATTTCCTTTCCCGATTTTTCACATTTTTCTAAATTTCATTTTATGACACTGTTTCATAGGCTCTGGGATTCCCCCCAACCCCTCCAAAAAAAGCCCCCAAACCCCATTTTGGATTCCTCCACGCTGTCACAGTGGTACAGTCCATACACAGTCATGACTCCTTCACTGGGGGCATGGACCATGTATGTTTTGCTGACTCTGAGTTCCTGAAACTCTGTAATTCCTGGATATTGGTCTCCTATCAGGTAGTACACAACAATTTTTTTTCCCCTATTTTCTTGGATTCTTCTTCACTTTGCTGATTGTTTCCTTTGCTCTACAGAAGCCTGTTAATCGGATGTAGTCCCATTTGTTTATTTTGGCTTTGACTGCCTGTGGTTTGGTTAACTTTTCGAGAAGTATTCCCTTATTCCTATATCTTGGAGAGTGTTTCCAAGATACAGATATCCTATGGTTTCCTCTAACAGTTTGATGGTTTCTGGGTGCAGATTTAGGTTCTTGATCCATTTAGAGCTGCTTTTTGTATAAGCTGGAAGGCGAAGATCTTGCTTCTTACTTCTGCATGCCGCTATCCAATTGTGCCAACAGCATTTGTTGAAAAGACCAGACATTTCCCATGGATTATTTTCAGTTTTCTTGTCAAAGATTAATTGGCTGTATATGTATTGGTTCCTGTCTTGCCTAATAACTCTAGCAAGGACTTCTAATATTATATGGAATAGCAGTGGTGAAAGTGGACATCCTTGCCTCTTTCCAGATCTTAGTGGAAAAGCTTCCAGGCTTTCCCTATTTAGTGTGGTGCTGGCACTGGACTTATCATGTATTGTTTTAATTGTGTTATAGAATGTTCCTTCTATGCCTATCTTGCTGAAGTTTTTGGCATGAAATTTTGCTGGATCTTGTCAAATGCCTTCTCTGCATTTATTGGGATGATTGTATGGTTTGTATTTTTAGTTTGTTGATGTGGTGTGTCATATTCATTGATTTGTGAATATTAAACCATCCCTGCATGCCAGGGACAAATCGCACCTGCTTCAGGTGAATGATCTGCCTGATGTACTGTTGGGTCCTATTGGCTAGTAGCTTGTTGAGGATTTTATGTGTTTATTGTTCACCAGGGATTTGAGTTGTAGTTCTCTTTTTCTGTTGGATCGAATTAGCTTTGGTATTAAGGTGATGTTGGCTTCATGCATAGAGTTTGGAAGGATTGCCTCCTTTTCTGTTGTTTTGGAAAAGCTTGTGGAGAATCGGAGTGTGCTCTTCAAATGTTTGGTAGAATTCTAGAGTGAAGCCATCTGGTGCAGAGAGTTTCTTGGTTGGGAGGTATTTAATTACTGATTCAATTTTCATCCAAGTTATAGATCTACTTATTTTGATAATTGCCTCATGATTCAGTTTTGATAGATTGTATGTGTCCAAAAATCTCCATTTCTTCTAGATCTTCTGATTTGTTGATGTATAATAGTTTTGGCTAATTCTATGTATGTCCAAGGTGCCCATTGTTATAATTCCTTTTTCATCTGTGATTCTTTTGATTCATATTTTCCCTCCTATTTTTGATTAGTTGGGGTACTGGGGAATCTATGTTGTTTATTTTCTCCAAGAATCAGTACTTTGATTCATTGATCCTATGTATTATTCTTTTTGTCTCTGCTTGGTTAATTTTCTCCCTTATTTTGATTATCTCCTTTTTCCTGCTAATCTTGGGAATGCTCTGCTGCTTTTTCCAGCACCTGCCAATGTATGGTTATCCCATTTAGTTGGTGCTTCTCTAATTTCTTGACATGGACATTGGTTGAAATGAACTTGTCTCTTAACATTGCACTTGTGTCACTCTCTGGCATCCCCGTACCCTGTACACACAGGTTTTGCCTGAGTACACACAGTTGTGCCCCATGTGGCACTGACGGGGGTCTGGGTCTTTGACTGTTTTAGCCTCTCCTCATTCTGTTCCACCATCATTGCTCTGATGGGCAACGTTAAAGCCTGACTTCTCTGCTTCCATCCAGCTCCCAGCTCAGGTACCTGGAAAGGCAATGAAGGATAGCCCAATTGCTTGGGCCCATGGCTTTATCTTGACCAGTCTTGGCCATTACAACCTTTTGGGAGTGAGCCATCAAATTGAGGATCCTTTTGTGTCTCCCCAACCCCTTCCTTCTCTACTAACTTTGTGCATCAAATAGAAACAGATCTTTTTTTTTTCCAAGTCATTGTTTCATTGATTAGAGAATATTTACTTGGGTAAATGCACTGAAATAGATGCAATATAATGTGCTTAAACTCTCTGTTACTGTTTCATTTGCAGATTCAAGAGTGGCTTTGTTTAAACTGCCAGACCCAGAGAGCCATATCAGACCAGCTTGGAGACATGGGAAAGATACCACCATCACCAACAGGACCCAAAGCCCCTCCCCGTATGCCTCTCTCCACAGAGCCACCCTCACAGAAAACAGAAGTCTCTCCCCGAGAAATTGTGAAGAAGAAGGAGAAAGAGGAAAAAACAGAAGTTGAAAAAGTAAAAGAAGCATCTTCAAGTGAGAAAGTTTCCGCTCAGGTAATCAGAGAGCAGAAGCAAGAAGGAAGTACCCAAGAGAAAGACAAAATCCTGGGTCTCCAAGAGGAAAAATTACCCTTGAAAGAAAAAGAGCTGCTCCGGGAAGACCAGAAGCCACCCCCTACAGAAGCAACGCCACCTGCTGAAGACCAAAAGCCATCCACTGAAGATAAAAAATTACCTCTCCAAGGAAAAACAGCAGTCCCGGAAGAGGAACAGAAGCACGAAGTACTGACAACCCTGGTCCACACTACTGAAGAAAGACAGGAAAAAAGAAAGGCACCCAGGCCTGGACTAGAGGAGAAGGAACTGCAACCCCAAAAGGAAGAGTTGCCCAGTGGTGCACCTCAGAGGTCGCTTAAGGAAGATGATCAGATGGCCAAAAAACCCTCAGAACAGCCACCGCTGGTGCGCATGGGCAAACCTGATCACGTGGAACCCGGGAAAGAGAAACCGGTAAGTCCCCTTCTGCTTTGTAGCTCTGTCCATTGTCTTGAGCGGAAAGCACAACTTTTTATTTTTAACCCAAAGATATGAATTGATCATTGGTAGTTATACAAATGAGATATTTCAACACCCGTGAATGGGGGCATTATCCACAAGTGTAACGGCTGCTAAAATGAGGAATTTAGCCTTTTAACAACTTGGTCAGATTTTCAAAATATGGACATAGACAATTTATTTTCTGACTCATGCCTGTCAAGCAATTGATTAAAAAAAATCATATGGATGCAAAGAAAAACATTCCCACACTTTTTAGTTATTCTTTTTTTTTTTATTAAGGAATAGACATAAGTATCCTCTATAATAAAACAATGTATTTTTGAATAGGTTTCTTTGCCTAGGTGTTTAGTTTCACCAAAAATGGCACAGCTCTTCTCATTTGAAAGCCCAGTTTGTGATCATTTGCATGATTGCAGACAGAAACAGAAATTATTTGTGGCTATCAATCTAGAGGAACATCAAATTGAGATGTTACAAAGTAGTTTATTTTCATTTGAAGTGTGGTTTTATTTTTTTATTATTTTTTAAAGATTTATTTATTTATTGGAAAGTCAGATATACAGAGAGGAGGAGAGACAGAGTGGAAGATCTTCCATATGATGATTCCCTCCCCAAGTGAGCGCAATGGCCGATGCTATGCTGATCCGAAGCCAGGATCCAGGAACTTCTTCCAGGTCTCCCACACGGGTGCAGGGTCCCAAAGCTTTGGGACTTTAGCTGCTAGGCCACACCACTGGGCCCTTAAGTGTGGTTTTAATGGGAGATTTTACACTAAGGATTTTGTTCAGGGTGTTTGATTCTGAAGGGTTACTTATAATCTAAGCATAATCTGAAGAAATGCATATTCTTTAAGAAATTGCATCATTTTTAGGGGAGCTCTGATTTTTTTGAGTTACAGGAGAGTGTTCATTATATATAATTGAAACTTTAATTTAGAGGAGAGAGCAATTGATTAACAGGAAAATTAAAATAAGTATAATAGGGGTTCAGCACAGTGGCCTAGTGACTAAATCCTAGCCTTGCACATGCCAGGATCCCATGAGGGCACTGGTTAATGTCCTAGCTGCTCCACTTCCCTTCCAGGTCCCTGTCTGTGGCCTACTCAGGCAGGAGAGGGTGGTCAACCATCCTGGGACCCTACTCCTGAGTGGGAGACCTAGATGAAGCTCCTGGCTCCTGGTTTCTGATCTACACAGTTCTGGCCATTGTGGTCACTTGGGGAGTAAAGCAGTAGATGGAAGGCTTTCTTTCTATAAATCTGACTGGCCAATAAAAAATAAATATTTTTTTTTAAATCAATAATCTCAGTCATTTGTCATAAATGAATTTCATCAGTCGAAAAAGAAGATTGCAATCTATTTTATATATAACGACTGGGTCTAGACGCCACCAACCGTAACAACCACCCATTGTTTCATTGTTCTTGCTAAACATGATGTCTTTTTTTGGTTGCCTTACATGGCTTTTTCCCCTTGCGGGAAACCCATCCGTCTCAGGAATCTTCCATTTTAATTCTCGTTTCGTCTTCTGAATCAAACGTCTCTTGGTGGACTCATTGACCGCCTGCATTATTTCTGTTTGCCAAATGCTTCGTTTTGAGATCTACTTTTTTCTTTTTTTTCTGCAAGAGAATTCACACGGGAAACTGCTAAATCCACTATTGATATTCTGTGTTTCTTTTTCATGTGGACGGGTCTGGTCTAACATCCTATTCCAGGCTTGCATTTTATCTAGAGTAGCATTATGAAATAAAGGCACAAAGAGGACACACATAGTGATAATGTTTAGTAAAAAGATGAGGAAACACACACACACACACAAACACACACACACACACACACACACACACACACACACACACACATTTTCGAGCAAAGGGACCCTGGAAGGGAAAAGCATAGCGGGGAGAGGCACAGCATCTTGCCCTTGTCTAGCTGTAGGTGTATGGTGGAAATGGGGGTTGTGAGGGTGTGCGGTAGGGATTAAGGATGAAGGGTCCCCTTCCCGTTGCCTGCCTGTTCTTAGGTTGGAAAACGGAGTTGGTATTTGTTACCACCCCCAGGTTCCTGGTGAGGACAGGTACGTCCTGGGAAAGGAGACATCTGACTGCCAGATAGGCACGTAGCATTGCCCAAATGTGATTTCCGGCACCCTGTCTCATTCCATCTCATTTTGACATTCTCAATCGGTATTTCTACTTCAGAACTCACTGTAAGTTCAGATCTCATTGAGCTCTCTGGGGAAGCACTTTTCTGCTTTCTGATTTTCTGTTTCTGTTAGTGCCACCATCCTTCACGTCTCTCTCCTTTCCCAGGGGCTCATCTTTAGAGGGATCTATGTTCTCAGAAGCAAAATTCCACACTCTGGTCCGTTAGCTCCTGCTCCCGAGGCCACTACCCTATTTACAGCTTTGGGGAACTTGGGCCAATGATATAAGCAATGTAATCACTTCTGTCCCTCTCATCTCTGGTATACAGATGTCAGATGCTTTAGATGGCCTAATTGGCCAAGGGCTCGGATTTTTCTCCATCTCTTAGAATTCCTATTGAGTCTCTGCTGTGTTTTAAATATAAACTAGATATCATCAGATGCATTTGTACCTGTTTATTTCACACCTTTTTCTTCCTTTCTTGGCTCACTACTCGTTTAGTCTGCATATGTACAGAGTTATGTATAAATTGCAGTGTTTTTACTAGTATGTTATGGAAACATAACATTGAAGAACATAGAATAAGCATTAGTGAAATTAAAATTAGATTTTACGTCTGTTAAATGTAGATCAATCTTTTTCACTAAGTGGTGCATGATTTTAGAGTGAGCACTGTTTGATTATGCTTTAGCATTTAGAAGAAATAATCTAAAGCTTATTGCACTTATTTTATATCCAGCTTGGTAGTAAAGCTTATTTTGATGTTTGATATTTATTCTTGATGACTTTCCATAGCAGAAAAAAGAGATCATTCCTAACTATTTATTAGAAATAGAAGATGTACAACCCCAATCATTTTTCAATTAGAGAAGTTATTCTTTACTATATAATATCTAGCTTTTATTAAATATATGATTTCATTAAATAGGTCAGGTTGTTTTGCTGTCATTGGGTTTCTGAAGCTCTTTGTAAACCAGTTGTGTGGTGTGCAAAGGTTTTACCTTCTCCATTCTCCTGGCTGCTTCACTTTGTTGATTCTTTCCTTTGCTGGATAGGCTTTTAGTGAGATGTAGTCCCATTTATTTCTTTCGGCTTTAACTGCCTGTGGGCTGGGTGACTTTTCCAAGTCTTTCCCCCATTCCTTCATCTTGGATAGTGCTTCCTATGTTTTTCTTTAATAGTTTTATGGCTTCTGGGTGCAGATGTAGGTCCTTGATCAATTTAGAGCTGATTTTTGTGTAATGTGACAGGTGTGGGTTTTGCTTCTTAGTTTTGCAGGCTGCTATCCAGTTGTCCCAGCAGCATTTGTTGAAAACACCAAAATGTTTCCCTGGGTTCTTTTCAGTTTTCTTAGCAAAGATTAGTTGGCTAAGCATGTACGGGCTCCCTTTTGGGGTTTCTGTTCTGTTCCATTTGTCTTTTTTGTTTCTATACCAGTACCAGACTGTTTTGATGACCCACTGCCCTGTAGTATGTCTTGAGATCTGGAATTGTGATTCTTCCATCTTGGTTTTTATTCTTTAGGGTAACTTTGGCTATTTATTCATGGTCTTTTATTTTCCAGATGTCCTTTTGTGTCATATTTTCTAACTCTGGCAAGAATGCTGTTGGAATTTTGATTAGGATCACATTGAATATAACTTTTTGTAATATGGACATTTTGATGATGTTGATTTAGGAACATGGTAGGCTTCTCTGTATTTTAATGTCTTCTTTTGCTTCTTTGATGTATTGTAATTTTTATGATCAAGGTCTTCCACATCTTTGGTTAATTTCTGTCTTTGTCTTCTCCCTGCTTTTTTGGATTAGTTGGGCTAGTGAGATATCTAGTTCATTGATTTTCTCAAAGAACCAGCTTTTTGATTCATTGATCTTATGTATTGTTCTTTTAGTTTCTACTTGGTTTATTTCCACCCTTATTTTGATTATTCTTTTTTTTTTTTCCACTAAACTTGGGGTGGCTTTGCTGTTGATTTTCTAACTGCTTCAAATGTATGGTAAGCTCCTTTACTTGGTGCTTTTCCGATTTCTTAACATAAGCATGATTGAGATGAATTTTTCTCTTAACAGTGCCTTGTTGTGTCCCATAAGTTGTGTTGTGTTGTGTTGATGCCTCCATTGGTTTCAAGCAATTTTTAAAATTTCCCATTTCATTTCCTCTGTAACCCATTTTTCCTTTAGTAGCATACTATTCAGTCTCCAGGTGTTTGAATGTGTTCAGAGGCATTTGAGGGTCTCCGGTTTCATTCCATCATGGTCTGAAAAGATGCATAGTATCAAATCAGATTTTTTTTTTTTTAATTTGCAGAGGCTTGCTTTGTGGCCTATACCATGGTTCAGTCCTAGAGAAAATTCCATGTACTGATGAAAAAAAAAAAATGTATTCTCTGTCTGTAGGCCGAAGGCTTCTGTAGGTATTAGTTCAGTCTTTTTGCTCTAGTGTCTGGGTGAGCTCTTTTGTTTCCTTCCTGAGCTTCTGACCTATATATCTGTCCTTTGATGTTAATGGGGTATTAAGCTCACCCAATATTATTGTATTAGAGCCTGCCTTTCCCTTTAAATCCACTATTTGTTTCATGTAGCTAGGTGCCCTGGCATTTGGTGTGCATACATTTATTATGGTGATCTCTTCCCACTAAATAGATCTTTTGATCATTATGTGGTGTTCTTCATCTCTTAATATTTTTCACATCAAAGACTATTATCTGGTATAACAATGACTGCGTGGACTCATTTTTCCTTTCCATTAGCCTGGAATATCTTTTTCCATCCTTTTACTTTTGTTTCTGCTGATCTTTATTGGAGACATATGTCTGGTGAAGGCAACGGAAGAATGGATTTTGTTTTTAGATCCAGTCTGCTAATCTCTGACATTTGATCGATGAGTTTATGCCCTTTACATTTAGGGTTAATATGGATAGGTAGCAATTTTGTCCTGTGAGTTTAGCAATGGGTTGTTTATTGTTTGATTTAGCCTTCTGTTGTTCTTTTACTGGAATGCTCTCCACATTTGCCTTTGGTTTTGATGGTTGCCATTCCTTTTCTCTGTCAACAGGACATATTTAAGCATCATTTGTAGAACAGGTGTGAAAGAAGCAAACTTCTTGAACTATTTTTTTACTGTGGAAAAATTTGATTTCATTTTCAAAGACAAAGAAAAACTGCTGGGAAGTTACTCTGGGCTGACAACTTTTCTCCTTTAAAATCTGGAATGTCACTTCATTCTCTTCTGGCCTGTAGAGTTTCCTGTGAGAGATTAGTAATGGGTCTGATTGGGATTGCTCTATATGCTAATTGATTTTTTTCACATGCATATTTAAGGATCTTTTTCCTGTGTTCAACTGAAGAGAGCTTAATTATATGTCATGGTGAAGATAACTTTGGTCAATCCAATTGGGGTTTTTTTGGTTTGTTTGTTTGTTTCCCAATTCTTTCTCCAAATAATGGAAGTATTCCTTTATTATTTGATTGAATATATTTTTAAATTCAGCTTCTCTTTCTGTGCCTTCTGGTATTCCCATAAATCTTATATTTAGCTTTTTAATAGAGCCTCTTAATTTCCAAATAGTTTTTTTGTTGTTGTTGTTATTATTTTGTTTTGTTGGTTCACTCAAATCCACTTCCAGCTTTTTAATTATTTCCCCATTACTAAAGAAAATGTCTTCCAATTCTGAGATTCTTTTGTCTGCCTCACTCACTCAGTCTGTTATTGAGGCTTTCCACTGAATTTTTAATTTCTCCATTGTGTTCTTAATTTCTTATATATCATATATCCATTTGATTCAGTGCTGCTATATTCCTTAAATTCCTTGTACTGCTGCATGTGCTTCTCATTGTTGAGAAACAGCTTTTAATTTTTATAAAATTTTTAAAAATGATTTATCCCCCATTTTCTCGATGTCTTCCTCGGTTATCTCTGAGGTTGACAAAGGCTTTTGCTCCATGGTGGGCCAAGCATCAGTAACACGCATTGTGCCTCTGTATCTTCTTTTGCTCTTGATCATTGGTATTCTGGTTAGCAGATTCTCCTACTTAGGGCTGGTTTCTACGCTGTGTTGTCCATCACTGTGCAGGTCAATTTTTTTCATTGTGTTAGTACCCAGTTCTTCATTTGCAATCAGCAAGTTGAAGTCCTAGGCTCTTGTTCCAGGCTTGTACCGTGGTATCCATAGTCCCAGCTCCTGGCTCACTACTCTCCAGCCCCTTTGATACCATGCTGTGGTCCCAGCCTTGCCTGCACAACCTATCTCCCATTCTGGGCTCCAACAATGGGAGTGACTCATCTAAACTGCTATGCTAAATGGCCACCCATAGCTGTTGTAAACTTGGGTGCCAGAATTTTGATGTAGTAGTATTAGCTGCCACCTGTGTGTTGGCATCCCATATGAGTGCTGCTTTTGTACCCAGACTGCTCCCACTTCCATTGCTGTTGCTTACCAATGCAGCTGAGAAAGCAGTAGAACATGGTCCAAGTAGGAACGCCCCTGGTACCCAAGTGGGAGACTTGCGGAAAGCTTCTGGCTTCCACTCTAGCTGTTACAACCATTTGGGGAGTGGACGCACAGGTCGATGTTTCTGTCAACCTGTGTGTGTGTGTCTCAGTAATTCTGCCTTTCAAATAAATACATCTGTTAAAGAAAAAAAGACGTAGAAACTGGATTGCCGTCTTCAAGTTCATATTGCTATAAAGCTATGATAACATCATATTATAATTCAGTTCTGATTATAAAGCTGTGTTTGTAACCATTACATACAGTATTTATTCTCTGATACTTCTAGTATATCTATTTGTCATTGTTTTGATTATTGATCCCTCTTAGGAGTCTTTAGTGCAATCCCAATCCCTTTGGATGATTCTTTTTTTTTTAAAGATTTATTTTATTTTTATTGGAAAGGCAGATATACACAGAGGAGGAGAGACAGAGAGGAAGATCTTCCCTCCGATGATTCACTCTCCAAGTGAGCGCAACGGCCCAATGCTATGCCGATCCGAAGCCAGGAGCTTCTTCCAGGTCTCCCACACGGGTGCAGGGTCCCAAAGCTTTGGGCCATCATCGACTGCTTTCCCAGGCCACAGGCAGGGAGCTGGATGGGAAGCGGGGCTGCCGGGATTAGAATCGGCGCCCATATGGGATCCCAGGCGTGCAAGGCGAGGACCTTAACCACTGTGCCACCGCGCCAGGCCCTGGATGATTCTTAATGTTTTATTTAGCTATGTTATATTACTCACTTACTGGTTAATTGTGTCATTCAAATCATTATAATGTAATGTTTTCATTTGTTTGTTGCCATTTTGTGTCTATCTGCTCCTGTATTTCAAGATGTATTTGAAGTGAATTATTCCTGAAATACAGTTGAAAAAGGTCTGTTTTACTTTAAATTTTCATCACAATATGGTGAATTTCTTAATCATAGTGCATGTTGTAGTTCAAAACAGCTAAGAGAGAGACTTTTGAATGTATTCAACATACATAATAACAATTTCCAGCAATGAATATGCTAATTACCCAGATCAATTATTATGCAATTAAAACAATATCCTATTGTATTCCATAAATAAATATAGTTGTTTTACCAATCATATAAGTAATGTTGCTATAGATCTCTATTTTTTACCTAGGTACTTAAGGAGAATGCATTTTAATGTCTATTTAATACATTGCATTAGGACAATCCAGCCTTCCTTATAGAGGGTAAACATTTTTATGACTTTCATGAAATTTGGCTAATTTGAAAAGTAGAGCAGTAGACAGACCCCACCTGTTGGCTTACTCCACAAATGTATAGTGACTCCACCAGAATTTTAAATACTTTTGAATGATTATTTTGTAAAACTTTTTTCATAAGGTGCTCAGGTCCTTGACCACTATGGTGAAGTTTACTGTAGTTCCATGAAGGCTAGGAAGGGTCTAAGCAAAGAAAGACTGTGAAGGAAAAACATAGAAAATTTGTGAGACCAGAAAACAAAAATATAGGGGGGAGACTGGTGTGTTATGGATGTGATAAGATATACATTCCCTCAACTGTGACCATGCTGAAAGCTTTCATTAGATGGATACTTCATCCTGGCTTGCCTCTTGTATAGCTCTTAGCACAGACAAATCTGAGTGAGTTGGATGTTCTTTGGTCCAGCCCTGCTATTATAGTCTCACCAACTTTCCCTTAAACCTATGTAAAGTCATCCATGGCAGTTAATCTTTGGCAAATCAAAGGTAGATCTAAGAACGTCTTATTGAGTGGAATCATTTTGTGAATCCAGCAAAAGCCTTTGGCGCTATAACGTGCTCCAGACTTATCTTTAACTGTATATAATAATGATTGAAATAGAAGAGATAAAATGGATAGCAAGTCAATAACTTTGATTTTGGAGAACTGTGTATGAAGGAGAAGGTGAATGACAAGGGAAATGAAGGGCAGAAAAGGAAAAAAGGAGAAGGATTTTCTATATGCCCATTGTGTATATGTGTCTGTTGTGAAAAAATATGTCATTCGGATTGCGCATGAGTAAGAAAAACCTGTACCCACGCACTCGCTGAGAACATCCGTGTGATTGATTTATGAGGTGGGCTTGGGACTGAGAGAGCTGATAGCCAGCAGGAGACAGAGCCTGTGCACAAGACATGCTCCCAGGCTGCTCTTTCCCTGACTACTTCTGACAACTGCCTTCACTTCAACTCGCTGGATGAATTGATTTCATTTTGCTCAGAGGTCATTTGAATCAGCAAAAAGGATGCTAAAGTCGCTGTGTTCATCGCTTTCTTTTATGGCCATCCCCATTCTTGCCCTGTAAGTGCTTGAGAAGCTTCAGTGCAGTGCAAGGAAAGCAGAAGAGTGAAGGCCGTTGTGTGCCTGGCCCCAGAAAGCACAAAAGTTAGGTGTCGTTCTTTGCTGCTTAAACATCAAGTAGTTACCAGTTCAAAAATATTTGTAGTAATATTTGATAACAACTCTAAGATGGGATGCGAAAGGTAAGTATGATGCTACAAAATTTCTAAAAAAAAAATGGATGTTTCCCCATAGATAAATTGTTAAGTTTAAGCAATCATGTGACTTTTCATGGTTTGCTATAGACTAATACCAATATTATCAGGAACACCAAGTCTGTGTACTTTTGTACACTGTTTAACGTGTCTTTAAAAAGTAGGGACTTGCTGGAATTTCACAACAGCAACAATATCTCATGTGTTCTGTGTATTTCTGCTAGGTAAAATTTCCAACATCCTGCTATGACCTGTAGCTAACACAGAACTTATCTGACCCTCCATATCCAAAAGTATTGATTATGTCAATAAAAAAACAATATGAATATTTACTTCACACTTTCAACTTTATTCTCAAATTGATCTAAAAAGATAAGCATATATTTTAAGAAATACGGGATGGAATTATGAAACGATAGCGCATTAATAATAGAAAATCAAATGTCATTAAGAATTGACATTTACATGAAACAGATGAAATGAGAACCAGTATTAGCTTTACATATGCTTTTAAAATGTTTGTAAAGTTTGATGCATGCATATCTATGTTACTTTTCTTTTGTGCTCTAATTTTTTTCTTAGACACTGGGTAGTTTGAAAAAATAATCTCACAATTATTTCTCAGTTCTTAAATAACGGTTTGGGAGCCATGAAAGGGCCATGCTATCAGTTTAACCATCTAACATTTTCCTGTATCTTTTCCTCCGTGCCAGGAGAAGGAAGATGACAAGTCAGACACCTCCGGTTGTCAGCAGCCTAAAAGCCCACAAGGTCTCAGCGATACAGGCTATTCTTCCGATGGGATATCAGGTTCGCTCGGTGAAATTCCAAGTCTTATACCAAGTGATGAAAAAGACTTGCTCAAGGGGCTCAAAAAAGATTCTTTCTCACAAGAAAGCAGCCCCACCAGTCCCTCGGATTTAGCAAAGTTAGAAAGTACGGTCCTATCCATTTTGGAAGCTCAGACAAGCACACTGATTGATGAAAAATTAGAGAAGAAGTCCCAACCTCATGGGGTGTCACCCGAGAAGCTTACAGAGCCACAGAAAATTCATGCTACACCTGAAGCATTAGACATTCCTGTTTCAGCAGAGGAGCTCAAAGAGGGTCAAGAGGAAAAGAAAGACATGTTGAAAAAAGATAGCCTGCCAGGCATTGCTGCCAGTAAGGAGCACAAAGCCAAGACTGAGCTCGTTGGAGACGCAACTGCGAGAAGACAGCCTTATGATTCCATTGATGACAGTAGCGAAAGCGAAAACTCCCCTGTGCCACAAAGAAAACGGAGGGCAAGCATTGGTTCCTCCAGCAGCGACGACTATAAACAAGAGGACAGCCAAGGATCTGGGGAGGAGGAGGAGGACTTCATCCGAAAGCAGATCCTGGAGATGAGCGCTGATGAAGACGCTTCGGGTTCCGATGATGAGGAGTTTATTAGAAAGCAGCTCAAAGAGATCAGCATTACTGAGAGCCCGAGGAAGGAAGAGGCAAAAGGCAAGGGGAAAACAGCACCCGGCAAACACAGACGGATAACTCGAAAAAGCAGCACCAGCTTCGACGATGATGGAGGGAGGCGGCATTCGTGGCATGATGAGGATGACGAAACGTTTGATGAGAGTCCTGAACTGAAATTCCGGGAAACCAAGAGTCAGGAGGGTGATGAACTTGTGGTCTCCGGAGGAGGAGGAGGAGGGCTCCGTCGATTCAAAACTATAGAACTCAACAGCACCGTGCCCTCCCAGAAGAAAACAACTTTGTATTTTGAGGACGAACCAGAGTTGGAGATGGAAAGTCTCACAGACTCACCAGAAGACAGATCGAGAGGAGAAGGATCTTCGAGTCTCCATGCTTCCAGCTTCACTCCTGGCACGTCCCCGACTTCGGTCTCCTCGCTTGATGAGGACAGTGACAGCAGCCCCAGCCACAAAAAAGGAGAGAGCAAACAGCAGCGCAAGGCGCGGCACAGATCGCATGGCCCGCTCCTGCCCACCATTGAGGATTCCTCAGAGGAGGAAGAACTGAGGGAGGAGGAGTTGCTGAAAGAGCAAGAAAAGCAGCGAGAATTAGAGCAGCAACAAAGGAAGGGTTCGGGCAAGAAATCAAAGAAAGACAAAGATGAACTCCGAGCTCAGAGAAGGAGGGAGAGGCCCAAGACGCCACCCAGTAACCTCTCTCCCATCGAAGATGCCTCTCCTACGGAAGAATTACGCCAGGCTGCCGAAATGGAAGAGCTGCACAGGTCTTCTTGCTCGGAATATTCACCTAGCATAGAATCGGATCCAGAAGGTTTTGAAATAAGCCCGGAAAAAATCATTGAAGTACAGAAAGTATATAAATTGCCCACAGCTGTGTCTTTGTACTCCCCCACGGATGAGCAGTCTCTTCTGCAGAAAGAAGGTGATCAGAAAACATTAAAAAGTGCTGAGGAGATGTATGAAGAAATCATGCACAAAACCCATAAATATAAAGCGTTTTCAGCTGCAAACGACCGGGATGAAGTGTTCGAAAAAGAACCTTTATACGGTGGGATGTTGATAGAGGATTATATTTACGAATCCTTAGTGGAGGATACCTATAACGGTTCAGTAGATGGGGGTCTGCTAATGAGGCAAGAGGAAGAAAACGGACTTCTGCAACAGAGGGGAAGGGAGCCAAAAGTTAGACTGCCGGAACAAATTTATGAGGATCCCATGCAGAAAATCGCAGACCTGCAGAAAGAGTTTTATGAGTTAGAAAGCTTACATTCCATCATGCCTCAAGAAGACATTGTGTCAAGCTCTTTCATCATGCCGGAAAGCCACGAGATAGTGGATCTGGGTTCCATGGCCACTTCTACCAGCGAAGAGAAAAAGCTGCTAGATGCTGATGCCGCCTACGAGGAACTCATGAGAAGGCAACAGATGCAGCTGATGGCTGGCTCCAGCCCGAGCCAGATGCCCATTGTGGATGATATGACAGAATCCGGGATGGATTTTGACAGGCTGCCTGATGCATCTTTGACATCCAGTATCATCTCAGGAGCCTCTCTCACAGATTCGACCAGCAGCGCAACACTCTCCATCCCAGATGTGAAAATAACCCAACATTTTTCAGCAGAAGACATTGAGGACGAATATGTCACCAACTATACAAGAGAAATCCAAGAGATAATTGCCCACGAATCATTGATTTTGACCTACTCGGAGCCTTCAGAAAGCGCTACATCAGTCCCACCCTCGGATACACCTTCTCTCACTTCATCTGTTTCTTCGGTTTGCACCACAGATAGCTCCTCACCCATCACTACCCTAGACAGCCTATCCACTGTTTATACAGAGTCTGTGGACGCAATAACTAAACTGGAAGATTCGGGGGAAGTCTCTTCATCGACGTATTTTCCAGGCAGTATTATAGACTACCCAGAAGAAATCAGTATGTCTTTAGATCAGTCCACCGCGTCAGATGGTAGAACTGGTGATGATTGTGTCATGATTGCCGTGTCTGATATGGCACCTGCTATCATAGAATCGGTAGAAGCCATACCCAAGACGCCCCCTGCTGATGCCGTTTCTAAAGATTTACCTATATCTGAGAAAGATTCAGTGAAAGCCAAGAAGGATACTGGCAATGGGATTATTTTGGAAATTCTGGAAGCTTATAAAGATAAGAGGGAGGAGTTTGACGATGAACTAACCAAAATGGGCTCTTCTGAAACAGTATCCGAACACCCACTTTCTTCTTTGGTGGCCCCTACAAAAGAGGAGCTTTCAAGTACCTATTTTACAACTGGAGAAGTCTTTGGTCAGGAGCCACCTGCTTCTCAGTTGGCATTTGGCAGTCCTTCTATCCCCTCACTTCCAACTAAAACTCGTCCATTCTTACGAAGTCCTTCTTTGGACATATCAGCTCAACCTCCACCGCCTCCTCCTCCCCCTTCACCTCCTCCTCCTCCCCCTCCTCCCCCTCCACCTCCTCCTCCACCACCACTTCCTCCACCAACCTCACCTAAACCAACTATTCATCCTAAAAAAAAATCAGCAGTTACAACACCAGTGACTCTAGCTGCTCCGGCAACAGCTCTGGTTGACGCCTTGGGTACCGCAGAGATGACAGCAGATCAGAGAAGTAACGGATTGCCTGTAACCAAAGTATGTGCCACCGCACCTCCTCCTGTTCCTCCCAAGCCTTCTTCAATTCCATCTGGCCTTGTGTTTACACATAGGCCTGAGCCAAGCAAACCTCCACTCGCCCCTAAGCCATCTGTTCCCCAGTTTCCTGTAATGACACAAAAACCAACAGAAATACAGCCCAAACCAACAGGTCTGTCTTTGACTTCAAGCATGACCTTAAATTTAGTGACTTCTGCAGATTATAAAATACCTTCCCCCACCTCCCCGCTTTCCCCACACTCGAACAAGTCTTCACCAAGATTTTCAAAATCCCTTATGGAAACGTATGTGGTTATTACACTGCCATCTGAACCTGGGACTCCAACAGATTCTTCAGCTAGTCAAGCAATTACTAGTTGGCCCTTGGGATCACCCCCCAAAGATCTGGTTTCTGTTGAGCCAGTGTTTTCTGTGGTTCCTCCTGTAACCAGTGCAGAAATTCTCAGTTCTTCTGATCAGACACACGGTAGCTTGGGAGTCCTGGAGACACTTTCTTCTGCCCCTGTTACAGTAGCATCTTCAATTCACGCACCACCACCACCATCAGTTTCTCAGCTGCTCACAGCTGCAGCATCAAAAGCTGAGGTTTCGGCAGTCAGAAGCACAGTCCCTGCTGTGGGTCTTGGCAGTGTTTCTATATCGATTCCTCCAGAACCACTGGATTTAGGTGACCTCCACGTGGAGAAGCTTCAGGATAAGGAAACTGGAACATTACAAGTTGATGGTGATGTTATTGATTTGCGTACAGTACCCAAAGTAGATGCTAAAGTGACAGAGATAGGTATGGATCTTTCTGCTTCCACAATGGATGTGAAAAGGCAAGCTTCAGTCAGTGAAGCCCATGGGAGGCAACTTAGTGCCGTGCAATCCTCTATTATAAATCTCAGTGCAACTTCCTCAGTAGTAACTCTGGCATCCCTGGATGCTGAGAAAGTGACTACTGTCACATGTACACCTGGCGCAAGTTACGCCAGAGGTACAGAAAGCCTCGTTGGTTTAGAACATGCAATGACAACACCACTTGAGCTTACCACATCGAAGCATACCGAGCCTTCTTACAGGATGCCAAGCAGCCAGGCCTTTCCCATGGTTGGAGACGAAGCGCCAATCAACTTATCTCTAGGTACTTCAGCAAATGCAGTGACATCTGCTGCGACAAAACCAGTCACTGTGCCTCCCGTTAGAGTCACAAACGGATGGTCTGATAGCGCCGTAGCCCAGGGAGTCCCCGATGGAGAGGCAGTGGACCTCAGTACAACAAAGTCTCACAGAACTGTTGTAACAATGGATGAATCCACTTCAGGTACGGTGACTAAAATAGTAGAAGATGATGAAAAGCCTGTTGATTTGACAGCTGGGCGAAGAGCAGTGTGCTGTGATGTGGTATATAAGTTACCTTTTGGAAGAAGTTGCACTGCACAACAGCCTGCAACTACTCTTCCCGAGGATCGTTTTGGTTATAGAGATGACCACTATCAATATGACCGATCAGGACCGTACGGCTACAGATGGACGGGAGGCATGAAACCTTCCATGTCGGACACTAACTTAGCAGAAGCCGGCCATTTTTTCTATAAAAGTAAGAATGCTTTTGATTATTCTGGAGGAACTGACGCGGCAGTAGATCTGACTTCAGGGAGAATTCCCACAGGTCAGTATGAATTGGCAACCGACCTTTCTTTGAAATATCGTTATGATGTTCCTCATCTCATTTCAGGATGAAAGTAAGGTACCATTTCCAATTTTGTTCCTTTTGTCTTTATTTGGATGCTATGGCAACATATTTTGGATGACCTTGTGCTTTAATTTTTTTTTCATTTTTTTAAAAAAATGTATTCTGCCCAAAGTCCACCTGCATGCGCCTGCATGTTCGACAGTGCTTTGATTCTGCATCTAATTAGGTTAACGTATGGATTTGCATGCAGTTCCATTCAATATGTCCATCAAGACGAGCGGGTTTTCACACCCCAAAAGCATTCCTTCTGGAAACTGGACTATAACTGTGCCCTGTATTTCAGGTGAGGTAATGGACTATTCAAGCAAGACGACAGGTCCCTATCCAGAAACTCGACAAGTTATTTCAGGAGTTGGGATTAGTACCCCACAATATTCCACAGCAAGAATGACTCCACCTCCGGGACCCCAGTATGGTGTGGGCAGTGTCCTAAGGTCATCTAATGGTGTTGTCTATTCTTCAGTAGCAACTCCAATACCTTCTACATTTGCCATCACCACACAGCCTGGTTCCATTTTTAGCACTACTGTTAGGGATTTGTCTGGTCTTCATACCACGGATACGGTGGCTTCGTTATCTGCCTTGCAGCAGAGCCAGCCAATGCCTAGAACGTATTTCATGGCAACCGGCGTATCTGAATCAGACGTTGCCGTAACAGGCTCTAATATCACTACCGAAACGATAGACTCTCTCCCCACTTTAACCACAGCATCTGAAGTCTTTTCGGAAGTGATGGGAGATGAAAGCAGCCTTTTAATCCTCCCCGAAGAAGATAAACAGCAGCAGCAACTTGACTTGGAGCGAGAGCTCTTGGAACTGGAGAAAATCAAGCAACAACGCTTCGCGGAGGAACTGGAGTGGGAACGCCAGGAGATTCAAAGGTTTCGAGAACAGGAAAAGATCATGGTGCAACAAAAGCTGGAGGAGCTGCAATCCATGAAGCAACACCTTCTCTACCAGCAGGAAGAAGAGCGGCAAGCTCAGTTCATGATGAGGCAGGAGACGTTAGCTCAGCAGCAGTTGCAGCTGGAGCAGATCCAGCAGCTGCAGCAGCAGCTTCACCAGCAGCTCGAGGAGCAAAAAATTCGTCAGATCTACCAGTATAACTACGATCCTACCGCAACTGCTTCTCCACAAACCACCACGGAACAGGCAATCTTGGAGGGTCAGTATGCGGCCCCGGAAGGCAGTCAGTTTTGGACCGCTGAAGATGCCACCACCACAGCGTCAGCTGTTGTAGCAATTGAAATCCCACCAAGCCAGGGATGGTACACAGTTCAGTCGGACGGTGTCACTCAGTACATCGCTCCACCCGGCATTCTGAGCACCGTTTCAGAAATCCCTCTGGCAGATGTTGTCGTGAAAGAGGAGAAACAAGCCAAAAAGAGAAGCTCTGGAGCGAAAGCCCGTGGGCAGTATGATGAATTAGGAGAAGGCCTGACAGATGAGCCCACCAGGTGTTTTAAGAAGATAGTGGACAGTGGTGTACAGACTGATGATGAAGATGGCACAGATCGGAGTTATGTGAGTAGGAGGAGGAAAACTAAAAAAAGTGTTGATACCAGCGTGCAGACTGATGACGAAGATCAGGATGAATGGGATATGCCTTCTAGAGCAAGGAGGAAAGCGCGGGGAGGGAAATACAATGACAGCACAGCAGAGGCTGACAAGACCAAGCCCAGTCCCAAAGTCTCCAGCATAGCAGTTCAAACAGTAGCAGAGATTTCTGTGCAAACCGAACCGGTTGGAACCATAAGAACACCTTCCGTACGAGCACGAGTGGATGCCAAGGTAGAAATAATCACACACATTTCAGCACCTGAAAAGACTTACAAAGGGGGCAGTTTAGGATGTCAAACAGAAGCAGATGCAGACACACAGAGTCCTCCATATCTGAGCGCCACATCTCCACCCAAAGAAAAGACACGCCCAACACCTTTAGAGATCGGTTACTCGTCTCACCTTCGGGCAGACTCCACACTGCAGCTGGCTCCTTCCCCACCCAAATCTCCAAAAGTCCTTTATTCACCCATCTCTCCACTTTCACCAGGCAAAGCCTTAGAATCAGCCTTTGTACCTTATGAAAAGCCCCTCCCTGATGATGTAAGCCCACAGAAAGTACTGCATCCAGATATGGCTAAAGTTCCCCCGGCAAGTCCTAAGACAGCCAAGATGATGCAGCGTTCTCTGTCTGACCCAAAGCCTCTGAGTCCAACAGCAGACGAAAGTTCCAGGGCTTCTTTTCAGTATACCGAGGGCTTCACGGTAAGAGTGATTCTTGACAGTTAGAAGACAATGGATGAATTGATGTTAACCCTGTGTTTGCAGACATGGAGAGGTAATTACACCCCCTGCTGCTTTAGAATTTCCCCAAACTCATCTTCGGTAAGGACCATTGCGTTAGAAATTTGGGGAAGGTGGAAAAACCTACGTTAAGTTGAAGTACAAAAGAACCAAAGCTAAGTAAGTGAAAATGAAGTTTATTATTTTGTGACTTAATAAGGTTGGAAGGGTTTTTCTAATATCAAAATATTTAATTATATACATTGCACACTGATACCAGTAACGCAGCTTTCGTTTTCAAACACGACAGAATAGACATTGAACGTAATCAGATAAGATGAAGAAATATCCTTGATATTTGAGTTCATCAGTAGCAGGGCCATTGGGGGATAATCAGGTTTGTGTCTTCTTTATCCACCCAGATTGTTTTCATAAAAAGCCTAGAACATTTACTGGGGAAAAGAGAGCGTGTGGGGGGCTGGCAGATGAGAAAATAATATTGTCAACACAGCTCACACATCTATGTTTTACTTATTTCTGGCAGCTCTCCGAGCATAAACTCAAGCAAACCTTAATTCTAGTTTAAATTGCAAAAAGGATGTTCCCGTCTCAGTAATAGAAACTATTACAAAGACACGTAGATATGTTTCAAGGGAAAAACATGCACACGTGTGTAAGACACATTATGTCTGTCTCTAGGATATTAAGAAATGTTTATATAAACAGGTGCTTCCTGTAGTGAGGTGTTTAGGAGCTGAATAGAAAACATATGCAGTTTACAACAAAACTTCTGTTCAAATTAAAAGTCCTCTTGATGCAGTTTCTGAACTACATGTTCAAGTCCAGAGGCTTCTGAAAAGGTATTTCTGAATGCTGTGTTCACATTGACCCAGATTCTAAGCATTGGCTATAGCTGAGAAAATTATCATTAAATAGAACCATCAGCCCATTTGTAGGCAAATCAGTGGTAACACCAATAAGTTAAAGTTCATTTGAAGTTTTCTAGTGTCATTTTATGTTCTCTCAAAAACACACCTTAAAAGTAAAATTGCTAAATTGACACGTAGGTCAGGTCTGTAGGGTCGGGGATCAGCCAATGCGTTGAGTTTTCATCAAGTTTACTAGAGCTATTTCATGTATCACTTTGTTTCCGAATTCAGTCTATTCTGGAAAAGTGATTTTTAGTTCAGTTATGTTGATACATTTATTTTTATAGCTTTGGTCTATAAACTTATTTAGTTACATGGACATTTTTTAAAGTATGCTTTGACAGTGTTTTGGATATAGTTTTCAAGACTTCTGCCATTGACAAGAACAGATCAATCATTTCAAAACTATCCCTTAAGTCTTAGTCCAAAGGCTCTCCATCAAGGAAAGATTCGAGTTGTCAGTGTTTTACCTCATAATATTTGCATTTGGGAAATATAAACATTAGGATCCAATGTGTTGTACACACTGTATTAATGGATTTATCATTAACATTGAGTAATCATGAAACAGATTGGTTTGATTACTAATCAGTAATCTGAATTGGAACATTTTATGTAGTTGAGCCTTAGAACACAACTCAGTAGTTCTTCAAAATGGTCAAACTCAGTGCACAATTTCATATGGGATGACTCCATATAAACTGCTATTTAAGTGTATCTTGACATTGTTGGACAATGGCAGAGTCCAACATCCTACTATCAAGATATACTGAACGTTTTCACTGTGAGTCCATCTTTGATTTGGAAGTAGAGATGCATGCTGCCTTGTTCTATTATACATCCTCTTAAGTGAAAGGCCATGAAGTAAAATCACCAACAGAAAGAAAAATAGAAAATTTGCAACAACATGATGTTAAATAGCATGCTATTGAATGACCAACGTATCACTGAGGAAGTGAAAGAGAGAATCAAAATCTTCTTTAAGCAAATGTTGCTACTGTATGATCTATGAGTCAAGTGAAGAAAAGAATAAGAAAACAACTTTTTGAAATAATAAAAACAAAAATGAAAATATCAAACCCCGTGAGATGTAGCGTTGAAACAGCATTGAAAGGGTTATGGATCTTGTATTTTCAGGAAGGTTGCCTTGTATCAGAGAGAACATATGATATTTGTCCTTTTGGGATGGACTTATTTCACTGAGCAGGATGATCTCTAATTGGGACGATTGGTTGCAGATGGTACAACTGCATCTTTGTATTGCTGAGTAATATTCCACGGAGCAGATGTACCTCAGTTTTTTTTATCCACCACTTTTTTGCTGGTCATCTGGGTTGTCTTTTCTGTTGTGGATTCTGCTGCTGCAAATATAGGAATGTAGATTCCTTTCTAATATGTAGATTTCATTGCATTTGGCTATATCTGTTAGCACTCTCCATACTGAATTCCATAGTGGTTGTACTAGCCTCCACTCCCAGCAACGGTGAAGCAGGGTATCTTTGTCCCCACATCCACACCAGCAGGTGTTGTTAATGGAGTTCTGAATGTAGGCCAGTCTCACTGGAGTTAGATGGAACCTCAAAGTGGATTTCATTTGTATTTCCCTGACAGCTAGGGAGCCTGAGCTTTTTTTTTTTCTATATCTATTAGCCACTTGAATTTGTTCTTATGAAAAATGTCTTTTCGTTTCCTTCACCCATTTCTTAGCTAGGTTGTTTTGCTGTCATTGGGTCTCTGAAGCTGTCTGTGGATCAGTGGTGTAGTGTGCAAAGTATTTCTCCCATTGTGTTGGTTGCGTCGTTACTTTGTTCATCATTTCCTTTGCTGTACTGAAGCTTCTTAGTCTGATGTAGTTCCATTTGCTTACTTTGGCTTTGACTGCCTGTGGTTTGGGTGACTTTTCTAAGAAATCTTCTTCCTATTCCTGTATCTTGGAGAGTGCTTCCTGTATTTTTTTTTTTTCTCTAATAGTTTGATGGCATCCGGGTGCATATTTAGGTCCTCGATTCTTTTAGAGCTGATTTTTGTATAAGGTTATGTGTAGTTGACAGCAACCAGCCTGTTTTTCTTCCCATTATGTACTAGCCACTGGGTTCCTCCTACTTTTGTCTTTCCTATGGTGAGTTCTCTAATGAAAACATTTTAGAGTGCTTTTTTAAAGATATACATGAGATGGTGTCACTTACTGTATGGGTTAGACGCTATACTGGAGTCTCATCAGATTCAAAGTGTATTAGAGATATCTTGACAAGGCTCCACATGGTGAAGGAATCTTCTTAGACCATCCCTTCATCTGTCCCTCCTCTCTTGCTCTGCCCTCATTCTGTACCCAGTGCCTCTCTGTTCTTTCAATGTGCCATGATCATCCCAAACCAGGTCCTGGACTGAATCTTTCTCCCCTCAGAACTTTGCAAGGCTCACTTGAGTATACAGTTGAGGATACAGTTTCCTGTCCAGATTTCATTCTCTCAATCTGTCTACCGATTGCCAAAAATATTTATTTCTACCTCTGAATTTGCACATTATTGAATATATTCCATTATGTATTATCAATACAATCTTGCTCTATAAGCTCTATAAGAGGAAAAATTTTGTTTTGCTTTCTGCCTCCATCTAAAGTGCCTGGAACAATGACGGCCACAAAACAGACCTTCAAGATTAATTGAATAATGTATTAAAGGAAGGATTTTAAGCAGTAAAACAACAGGGTATTAAAACATTGGAGAGGCTAATGTTATCCTTAGCAGATCCTAGCCAGAGCTGTTGAGAGGCTAGGTTGATATCTCCTTTGATATCTCCCGAAGATTAGTTCCAAAATCCCCATGGATACCAAATCTCAAAAATGATTATATCTATATCTATAACTATATCTACACACATATATATGACAATATATATGACATAGTATATACGTGACATAGTATTTTCCATATGATATATATGTCATATATAATACCATGTCATATGTTATATATGTGTCATATATGTATGTATATTACATGGTGTTTTCTAATACAACCAATGGACTTCATCCTGTACAATTCAAATTATGTCTAGATTACTCATAATATCCAGTATTAAGTAAAAGCTAAGTTGTTAGATTATATTATTTTGGAGATAATGACTCCAAATCCCCTTTATTAAGTGTTTAAGTGTTCAGTACAGGTACAGTTGTTCAAATAAGTGGAATCAATGGACATAAAGCAATGACTATAGCAACCTCTGAACCACTGAACACACGTTGAATAGTTTCATATTTTCATTTTTAATTTTTCAATTTAGTTTTTGAGGTGTTGACAGAGTTGACAAGAACGCATCCCCATGAGGACCACTGATTCGGGTGCACGTCATCAATGCTGGCATCAGTAACGAAGGAGGCCCAGGCCCAACACATACATTCCAAGATTGAACCACAATCCTATCATTTCTCCCTGTGACCAGAAACCAGTGTTCTGGCTGAGGAGTCCACCAAGTAACCCCACCTGGGGTGACCCCAGACCTGACTTTTGCATGTGGCAGCAAATACAGGGTCCAGTTCAGTCTGTCACCCACAACAGCCTGTGTGCACACTGGTGATTGTAGTTGATTGTTCAGTTCTATCCCAAGCACCATATCCCATGCAAACTGACAGGTGCTGCAACAAAGACCAATCCAGTGTGCCACAGATCTGACCCTTGTGCACACCAATGGGAACTGCAGCTTATTTGGGTGACTCCCAAAACCCCCACTAGGCCCACTTCCAGCCCCTGGTTCCTGTGCATGCCAGTGTGTGCAGCAGTGTAGTCTGATTCATGCCGCACCCCAATTGGGCTCTTGGATACACCTATGGGTGTTGCAGCTTAGCTCATCCCATCCTCACCCCATGACCCAGTCCACACAAATGCTAACAAGTACTGCCACCTTGTTCAGCCTGGCCTGCCCTCAGCCCTGGTTCTCAGGCACACCAGTTGGAGCTGCAACAAAACAAAGGAATATCCACAGTTTCCCTACTTAGGCCTGCTCCCAGTCCCAGATCTTGTACTTTCAAAGGGGTAGTGTGGTCCAGTCTGATATGACTTACACCCTGTCCTGGCACTTGTCTGATCCAAACCCAGTTCCAGCTCTCATGCTCACCAGTGGGAGCAGTGACTCAGCAAAAGCGCTCCCAGCTTGGGGTCTTTTGTGTTCTGGTGGGGCTGTGGCTCAGTATAACATGGCCTGTCTCAACTTGGCATTTGCTGGCAGGTGCTGGAGCCTGGCTGCACCTGGCCAGTCCCCAGTCCTGGTCTAAGGTGAACTAGCAGATATTGTGTCCCAACCCAGCCTGGCCTGTACCCTGTCCTTACTCTCACACCTACTAGCAGGTGTTGCAGTCTGGTCCAGCCCAGCCCATCCTCATACGTGAACCACATGTATGCTGATGGATACTGTAGCCTGGGGTGACCTGGACTGCCCTAGCCTCAATTCTCAGCTTCCTTATCAGAGCAGATCCCAGTCACAAATCTCATGCAGGCTGGTGAGTGTTTGGCTCAGCCTGACTTGGCCTACCTCCAGTTCTGAGATTCAAGGTGAGCAGAATGAGTCTCCCAGACCAGCACAGACTCATTTGGATTCTCACTAGCAGGTGTTACAGCCCAGCCCTGCCTAGCACATCTCCAGACCTGGCTTTAATGTGGATCAGTAGGTGCTGCAATCTCGCCCGTCCTATCCCACACCCACTCTAGCTCTCATGAGCACCAGCAGATGCTGGAGCCTAGCCCAGTCTTACACACTCCCACACTCAGCCAGCACACATGCTGAGGAAAGTTGCAAATATGCTCATCTAGGTCTACCCCCCGTCCTGGCTCCTGCACTCACCAGTGGAAACTGAAGCCCAATAGGGGAGTTTCCTTAGCTCCCTGACCAGGCATGATCCCTGCCACAGATCTTGTTCCAACACAGCTTGGCATGGCCACCCTCCTTCTTGGCCCTTTGCTATTGGATGCTGTGGCCTGGCGTGGCCCAACCCATCCCAGCCCCAACTTTTGCTGATGGGTGCAGTAGCCTAGCCCTGACCGCCCTGCCTCCATCTGCAACTCTCATGCAAACGGATGTGTGTGAGAGCCTGGCCCAGCATAGCCCACAATCCAGTCTTGCTCCTGTGCATGCCATTGTGCTATAGTTTGGCTTGGCTCTCTCCAGTCCAGCACCCGAGTCAGCCCACACACTTGTTGACAAGTGAAGCAACCCTGCCCAGCCTGATCCACATTCATTGCTGACTCTCATGTTCTGGTAGCGAGAGCTACAACCTAGTAATGTAGTTTCCCCAATTCCCCCATGAGACCCAGATCTCACATGTGCCAGTGGGTGCTAGGCCACTATCTGGCATTGTTCACCCAAAGTCTTAGCCTTTGTGTGTGCTGGTGGATATTGCATCCCAATCTTCCCACATCCAATTTTGTGGGTACTGCTGCATGAAGCAATCTGGCCTGTTTCCCAACCCAATTCCCATAAGTGTTGGTGAGTTTTGTGGTCATTCTTGTTTCAACCCATCACCACCCCCAGCTTGCAAACAAGCAGATATTGCAGCCCCACAGGGTGAGCCCACAAATGCCCCTTCAGAATCTGCCCTCAGACTCTTCTCTCATGTGCCAGTTAATGCCATGGCCCAGGTTGACATGACAACCCCTGCCCTGACACTCACTGGTGGGCACTGTGATCTGGCCCTGCCGGCAGATTGCCCCAGCCCTGACTTTCATGTGCACTGGTGGGCAGTGGTCAACATCAACCAGCCCAGCCCAGATGTCCCCTGTGAGCAGGTTCTCTGATCTGACCCAGAGAGTTCACCTGCCTCACACATCCACAGCCCCCATGATTGTGTGTGTACTGGTCTCTGATTCTGTTCCGATGTGGCAGCTTGCTGGCCTCAGGCCCTGCCCTGGGCCGTGAGCAAGTACAAGTCCCAGACCTATGGCATCTGCTAATATACAGATGTCTTGAAGAGTTGCGATGTCTCGAGTGATGTGTTGAAGAGTTTATATATATATATATATATATATATATATATAATATTAGCAAGTATGGTATCTTACACATGAGAAGTCAAGACCTGTATTATGCTAATGACTTTTTAAATGATTCCCTGTTAAATCCATTAAATCCCCCAGCAAAAATTAGAATACTAGACTCCCTGTATTATAGTCCTGATCTTCTTATTATTGGTCGCTGCTGCAACTTTCTGATGGACTAAATCAGTGCTCTGATTGGTGTCTTTTGTCATTGCTTGTGCTCTCCTTAAAAATTCCAGTTTGTTAATTTCAGTAAAAATTACTAATTCCCTTTTTTTTAAAAAAAATCCATTCTTGCTCGCACTCACTCGTGATCTGATTGAGATCTTCAATCACTGCTCTTTGTGAGTTGCCGCGGCATGTTCGAAAGATAGCAGATGAACGAGCCAGGAAGAGCCGGGTCTAAGCTTCATCGGACCATTTCCTTCTCTTGCTCAGTTTTCTTGACTCAACACCAGGGGCCCAGACTGTGACTTGCACACTAGAAGTTCACTGTGGCACCGTTCCAGAGAGTAGAAGTTCAAAATCAAGGAAAAGACAGGGTTTCATTTCCTCTGCGCACTTCAGGGAAGGGTTTGTTCCAGACCCTTGTCCTAATTCTGCTATGCTCCTTGTCTTACGATTGGCTGTATTTTCACTGCATCTCTTCACCTTGTTTTCTTTCTCTGTGTATAAATCTATGTTCCAGGATTTCTCCTTTTTGTATGGATGTCAACCAAATATCCAAAGCCTAGACCAATAACCTTGATTTCCCTTGATTAACTCTATAAGACTATGCCCAAATACATTCACACTCTGGCATGTCAGTGATTAGAATTCTTCTTCTTTTTTTAAGATTGACTTTTATTGGGGAGGCAGATATATCCAGAGAGAAGGAGACAGAGAGAAAGATCTTCTGTCCATTGGTTCACTCCCCAAGCAGCCACAATGGCCGGAGGTGAGCTGATATGAAGCCCGGAGCCAGGAGTATCTTCCGGGTATCCCATGCAGGCACAGGATCCCAAGGGGTTGGACCATCTTTGACTGCTTTCCCAGACCACAAGCAGGGAGCTGGAAGGGAAGTAGGCAATTGGGATATGAACCAGCAACCATATGGGATACTGGGAGTGCACAACAAGGACTTTAGCCGCTAGGCTACCATGCCAGGCCCAGAGACTGGGATTATAATATACTTTTGAGAGAATAATATAGGTCAACCCATAATGTGTATAAAAATATTTTATTTCACTTTTTCTTTACTCATAGGCAAATATAGACTGTGTATTTTTTTCATTTTCTTTCATGAATAACTATCTCACATTTTTGGGACAGCTTTAATTTCTACAAACTTTTTCTGTATAAGTAAAATCTTCTTTGCTGAAAGTTCAGCACATTTTTTCTAGATTCTATAGTTTCGAACTGCTAATATAGAAATTTTATTTCATCCCCACTTACCAGGAATGTAAACAAGTCCTATGACGTGGTTTTTCTTTCATGGAACTCTTTATATGGAATGATCCAAGGCAAAAACACATATGAAGTTAATCAGAAAACTTCATGGAAAAATACACTTAAACTTTATTTTGGTACAGAAGAGTTTGAAATCTATAGTTTTTTTTTTTTTCTTAATATACATTTCCATGAACTTAAAAAAAAAATCTTATGTGTATGAATTGCAAAAATTTTGTACAAGAAACTCTAATTCCATTTTTTTTTAGGAAGTCTTTTGGTGTACCTTCACATTTATTTGGAAAAACTGAATGAAGTTCTGAATGAATATATATATAATTAATATTATATATAATATATATATATATATATAACATCTTTCAGTCACTCAGTCTGGCAATTGCTAATATCAACCAACACTGATTCTCTTAGATTACATTTGACAATGTTAATATTTCTTCCACAGACAATTTGAAAGAGTTCAATTTTTGCATTCATGAGTATGAAATACCTTAATAATTGTATAGTTTTTTTTTTCCCCCCCACAGAATGTAAAATGTTGGGCTTCAAGGCATTTCAGATTCCAGTTCTCTGATGCATTTTAAACTTACTTTTAGGGGTCACCCGGCGTACCTGGACTGAGAAATTTTAAACTGCAAACCACTAGGCATTCCAATACTCTTTCTCCTGTGCTTCTTTAACTTTTTTCCAACATCCTATATTGTCGTCCAAAATATTGCTTCTGCTTCTTTGTTATTTTATGTCTTGTCTTTTTCTTCCGCCAGAATTTTTGCAAGGAGAATGTTTCATTGATGGAACTTTATAAATTAGCCTGGTAAATGGCCCTCTTTAACTGTTAAAATATTTTCCTTTTACTGGGTTCCCAACTTTCTCACTTATGCCTGAAAGTGAAGCAAGAAATAAGTCATTGAGCCTGTAGCCATCCTCCTAGCACAGTTTTTATGCCCTGGAGTGCCATTATTCTCTTTCATTTCTTTCCCTTCTGCTTGCCTTCCATTTCCCCGAATGTGTTACGTTGGACTTTCGCCAAGTTTATCTAAAGCATCATGTTTGCTCGGTTTGTTTTTGTGAAGCTTTCATAAACCACAGGGTAGGGTGTGTTCCTGTTCTGTGTAATGAAGCTACCAGATGGCTGGTATCTTTTAGAAAGAAGGTCAACATAGCGCAGTCGCTACCAAGTCTGAGAACATGGCGTTGCCTGTGGGTAGAGATAGCCGTGCATGTGTGAAGTGTTGGTTTTCAGCTTGGCATATCTAAATCACCACACGATTGATCTTTTTTTTAAAAGTGTTTTTCAATGATTTCTCTGTTAGAATTATTATTTCCTAAATAGCTTATTGTGTCATTGATCTTACACGTTACTTTTTGCCCAGGAGTACATAAACTATTGAGTGTTCTCGCTGTTGTGTTTCACTATCAGAATTGCTCAACAGTTTGAAAGCATTTCTAGTAAAAGGCAAATCCCTACGAAACTATTTTTGGTACTAGATTCTAAGCCAGGAGCCGATTGAAAAGTAGATGATATTTGGAATCTGATTTTTAAAGAATATGTTTTATTTCACCAGCTGCTGTTTTGATAGCTATTCTTAAGATTTTGGGAACCCTTCAATGTCTATTTCTGAAAGCAATTTTAGTAACCTAAATTGAGAAGTTTTGTTTTTATCAATTCTTCCAAAGTAGAAAGATGTAGGAAATACCGATTTTGAAGGCCAAATATGATTTGAAGAATCATAATTATTGGGCGTTGTTTTTTTATTACTTTTTCAAAAGCACCATAAGAAGCCATTCTATTAAAATTAAATTTGATGAAATGAGCTGATTCTTCTGACACAAAAAGCACAAATAAGGTGATAATTGTGTCAGAAAATTCTTGCTGTATTAAAGATACACTTGATAGATTATCCAAGCCTCATTCTTTCTGCAGCTCTCACCTTCCTGGTTACTTACATTTTTCACATATTTCTTCTTTAGGAATAAAAGCTTATACCGTAAGATTTAACTGTCTTGAGAATAAGACAAGCAACACTATTGTACAGTGTTTAAAAATAAAATAGCGTTAAAATAATTTAATTACTAGTGTTTGAGGAATATAATGAAAGCATTTAGATAATTGTGCATATATATGTATATAAATGTCACTGAATAACTAAATGTTTTAAGTTCATCACAATTGCATACTCGATAATTAATATAGTCATTTTATTGCAATCCGTATCTTAGGATGAATTTCAAAAAAGATCTTTGCGTAGTGAACAAAACCAGATCATGCTGTTCTTTTCCAGACATCCATAATGCCAAGTGGGCCAATTGACATGATTCTGAGAAGCCAGCATCTGTCCTTATTGCTCAGTTAAATACTTCTTCCAGAAAGAGAGTAGTGGTAGCCAGTTGGTCGTGTGGCTGAGAGTCTGGGTTAGATTCCCATGTCCATGGATTGACTCCTGGCTTCAGCTTCCTGTCAGTGTGGACTCAGGAAGGCAGCAGCTCTTGCGACTCATGTCACAGACTTGGATTGCCTTGCTAGAGCCTCGTCAGCTTTGGCACAGTGCCGGCTGTCATGAGCATCCGGGAGTGAACCAGTGGAGTCTCTCTCTCTCTCTCTCTCTTTTTCTCTCTCTCTTTTGGTCCTTTTCTCTTTTCTTTCTTCCCTCTCAGATATATAAAACAGTAAATGTAAAATATTTTAAAAACTTAAAAAGTAATAGAAGATAATGTTTCTGCACCACATAGGAAATGCTTTTCCAAAACATTTAATATGAGCTGAACTGTTTCACATGGCTTATGTTGGTGAGGGAAAGATATTTCATTCATTGCAAGCATAACTAAAAATGTGTCTGAACTAGTTTGAACTATTTAAGTATCCTTTTCCAAATTTGACTTGAGGAATAATTGATCCACAAGAGAAAATTATATGTAAATTCATTTTGTTTGTGGTTAGGCGTTTCAAGAACCCGAGCATGCAATAACCACATTATTTCCACATAATTTAGTGAAAGATTTGTGGCACTGTTAAAATGGTTGTTATGTTCTCCAGTCTTTTTTTTTTCAGATTTTGTTATTTATTTTTATTGGAAAGTGAGAAATAGAGAGAGAAGGAGGAGAGACAGAGAGGAAGATCTTCTGTCCAATGATTCACTCCTCAAGTGAGCACAACAGACCGTGCTGCGCTGATCCAAAGCCAGGAGCCAGGAGCTTCTTCCAGGTCTCCCACGCAGGTGCAGGGTCCCAAGGTTTTAGGCCATCCTTGACTGCTTTCTCAGGCCACAGGCAGGGAGCTGGATGGGAAGCGGTGCCCATATGGGATCCCAGTGAGCACTTTAGCTGCTAGGCCACTGTGCCGTCCGCTCCATTGCTTTTTATGTGTGGGTATTGAATTGTACCACAAGCTGCCAGCAATCTCAAGATGATACCATGTTGTAGACATGATATAGAAAAAATATATTTTCAGTCCTTAGAACTTATTCTGATAAGAGTACTAATAAGTGAATATTTTATATAAGCAATGAAAATGCTTCAGTTTCTTATAGAAACTTTTTTTAACCCCCAAAATGAAGTACTTCACTGGCAAAAAAAAAAAAAACAAAACAACATAATGTCCAGTACCCTGAACTGTAAAGCAGATAACTGCTGAACAGAAAAAATCTTAAGATGCATTTTGCTTTTTAGTTTTCATGTTAATTGTTAGACATTTTTATGTATTATTCTATTCCATATTTCCCATATAAACCACTTAAGGCATTTTTGAAACTAAAGGCCATCTTGATCTCACTGTGGCAAATTAGACCCTTCTAGAAGGAAACTTCTTTATACAGTTGCATATAGTACTCAGTATCCTAGCCCAGCAGCACCAAGTGAGCTAAAATAGTACTAATTCTATTTATTTTCCAGTGCTCTAATGTGTAATTTTAATACGTCTGTGCATCAAGTTTATACGGCTTATGATTTATGCTATTGGTTTTAAATTATTTCATTATTTCTTCCTTGGCTCACTGATCATCAGATTTTTCAATGTTGTTGAAAGTGCGTGGGCCAAAGCTGCCTCAATAGATTTTTGAAGTAGTGATTTTAAGAGGAGTAATACTATAATAAATAAACACATCATCATCAGCTTAGCCGTAATTTGACATTGAGAGTTTAAAAGGAAAAAAAATGGGAAGTCACCAGTCAGTTTAAGCATTTCTCTCTCTCTCTCTCACACACACACACACACACACACACACACACACAAAATAGTCAAGAACATGTAAAGTTGAATAATGCAACAAACCAATTGGGAATTAGATATTGATTCTCACATAACAATGTATCTACCTAACAGAAAAATAAAAAGTTTAAAAACAATGTTTCAGACCCAGCATAGCAGCTGGGATCCCATATGGACACCGGTTCTAATCTCAGCAACCCGTCTTTCCATCCTGCTCCCTGCTTGTGGCTTGGGAAAGCAGTTGAGGATGGCCCAAAGCCTTGGGACCCTGCACCTGTGTGGGAGACTTGGAAAGGCTCCAGGGTCCTGGCTTCAGACAGCTCAGCTCAGCTCCGGCCACTTGGCTGCTTGGGGAGTGAATCAATGGGCGGAAGATCTCCCTCTCTGTCTCTCCTCCTCTCTGTAGATCAGACTTTGCAATAAAAATAATTTTTTTTTTAAAAAATACAGTGTCTCATTTCTAGGACATTCTTACTGGCATTACTGGCAAACTTTTTTTTTTCACTTTTGTAGTTAGCAGATATTTCACTTTCAACACTGAACTTTTCGCAAGACAACTTAAATTATTTAAGATGAATAATTTTATATTAAAATGATCATTTCTGAAGTGCTCACTAATGATATTATCCTACTGCTATTCTTCATTGTCCTTGAAGGGAATAGTTCTTACATGAATATGCCAAGCTTTTGCCAGGATTCTGTATGTGGTTTTCAAAACCATAACTTTTTAACAATCCATGAGTGGACTCTGTCCTTCTATTATGTGATATCTCCATGTTGTTTAAAAAAAAAAAAGACTCCTCTTATTATTCTGTTTTCTTATGGTCACAACAAATCCCAACTGATTTTTTTTCCAGTCAGTTACCCAAATTTCATCATGTATGTCATTCAACAGTTTATGAAGCTCCAAAATAATGTTGGAGTGATTCTGGTTGATTGTATGTGATAAGGTCATTCCCCCCAGAAATAACAGGGGAGAATAGAACGTATTTATGAGCAAATTAGTAAAATCAAAAAGGAAAAGTCTTTATTTTTTTTCCCATACTTACCCAGGCATAGAACATTTAAATATGACCAGGCGGTTGATAAAGTGCAGAAATGAATAAGAGCTTTCTGTCCTTGGGTGCCGCCAAAGAAGCATCAGGAAAAAAAATGTGTCTTCCCTCTGTGGAGTCTAACTCAGGTGCCTCTGATGAGAGTGAGGGCTGTGAAAGTTCGTTGAGGAGGGCGGTGCCTCCAAGCAGCCAGGAGAACCCAGGGAAGCGTTTGGATGGACCGGAAGGCTCACAGCCTTCACGCCGGCTAGAGAGCTGAACGCCTAAGGCTCCAGGGACTTTGCTGTGTCCCCTGTGCCACCATGGAGAGGGCAGTCGCGGCAGTGGTTGCAAATCCACGCAAGGTGGTTAGGAGAGGTGTCAAATCACGAAGGGCTGTGTCAACAGAAGATTCTCAGAGTCAGGGCCCACCTGAATGTGAAAAGGGTCTGTGTTGCATTGTATTAAAGACGACGTCAAGGAACGTCATCTCAGAGATTATTTACCACAGTCTTAGAAAGTTGAAGTGGTTTATATAATGACTGGTGGGTGAGTGGGAAGAACAAGGGCTTTCTTTTTGTAGCCTTTGATGATCCTAACTGCATCACTAGGTTGTCATTAAAAAACACCTTGGTGGACCTGGCACGGTGGCCTAGCAGTTAAAGTCCTTGCCTTGCATGCGCCGGGATCCCATAGGGGTGCCGATTTGGATCCGAGCAGCCCCCCTTCCCATCTGGCTCCCTGCTTGTGGCCTGGGAAAGCAGGCAAGGACGGCCTAAAGCCTTGAGACCCTGCATCAGTGTGGGAGACCCAGAAGGAGGATCCGGGCTCCTGGCTTCACTTCAGATCAGCACAGCTCCAGCCATTGTGGCCGCTTGGAGAGTGAATCAATGGACAGAAGATCTTTCTCTCTGTCCTCCTCTCTGTATATCTGACTTTCCAATAAAAATTAAATAAATCTTTAAAGAAAAACTACCGTGCTGGGAATGCTCATGACAGTGGTGTTAGGAATGCCCTGTTGAAGCAAAAGATGGCTGGTTCTTCATCCACCTCAAGTGGTCCAAGTAGTTCTGAAAACTTTGCTGTGGGTTCCGGAGGTGGTTTTGGTGGCAAAAACTTTGGCTCTGTAGGAAGTCATGGTGGCTTAGTATTATTCAGCAGTGGGCAGTGCATATGAGGCAGTGAGGTTGGTAGCAATTAATTTGTTCACCATGCAAGCAGTCTTGGATGTGATGGTATCAGAATGATTTGGGCAAAACCACAATCAGTCTTCAACTTTTGGACCCATGAAGGTAGGACACTTTGGAGACAGAAGCTCTGGCCCTGAGGACATGTCCAATATTTTACACACCCGTGAAATAGAGTGGCTGGACTGTTCTAGTAGGAGCATGGTGTTTTTTAATTGCAGATCTTGGTAACTACTAGAAAACACATTTGATGTGAGCGAAGACAGAGACGTGGCCAGGAGGCCATCATTTCCGGCGTACTTCTGAATTCAGGCAAGTATGGCAGTGGCAGGTTGTTTTAGATTTAGAATATGTTTTAGATTTCTAGACAACACTTCTATGGACAGGCACCAAATAGATTAGTTTCCGTTGTGCAGGAAGTGTAAAGCATCCCAACAAAGGAACTCCATGTAATTCACTTCCTGTTTCCCTTCTTCGCCCTTACTATTGCCTTAATGTATTGGCCTGCACATGATGCTGAATAAATGTTTTTAAAGATAATAATTACGCTTTTTTTTTTAAAGATTTATTTTTATTATTTTTTCATTGGAAAGGCAGATATCCAGAGAGGAGAGACAGAGAGGAAGATCTTCCGTCCGATGATTCACTCCCCAAGTGAGCGCAACAGCCGATATTATGCCGATCCGAAGCCAGGAGCCTCTTCCGGGTCTCCCACGCAGGTGCAGGGTCCCAAAGCTTTGGGCCGTCCTCGACTGCCCTCCCGGGCCACAGGCAGGGAGCTGGAAGGGAAGCAGGGCTGCCGGGATTAGAACCGGCGCCCATATGGGATCCCGGGCGTGCAAGGTGAGGACCTTAACCACTTGCGCCACCGCGCCGGGCCCAATAATTACGCTTTTTAGAAAGCTATGACTCCAATAGTATCTGTTGCTTTGTAAAAGATAATAAAAATCATAAAATCCTATCAAATTACAAAACGCTGCATGAAATGTGATTAACAAAAGCACACATTTCAAAAGTAAATGTATTGTCGCATGCAAGCAGATTTTGTCTGTATGCCAGAATTCGGGAAATAACAATGCCTTTTTCATATCATATCAATGAAAAGTGAACAGTTGAATGGCGTTCATCAAATTAATTATGTTGTACAGTAACTGACACCTTCCTGTGGTTCCAAAACATTTGCACCATGTGGTATAGTATTCACCCACAGCTCCTCTCCTCTCTCTTCTCTTGGAAGTGGCCAAGATGCTGTGTGTCGGAATCAGCTATTCCGGGTGACATGGAGTTGAAATCATCCACCATGGGACATTTTTATATCTGGTTTCTTTCACCTTGAACGTTTTCTAGACTTACCCATTAGATAGCGTTTTATCCTTTCGATGTGACATTCCATCATGTAGTACATGCTACAATTGGTTTATTTACCGATGGCTATGTTGGCTGCTAAGCATAGCACTCCTGTCAATATGAGTGCACAGAGGACTCTTTTGAGCATCTGTTTTTAGTTCTTTGTGCGTTTACTGAGGAGTAGAATTTCTGGGTTATATGGCAATTGGTATTTAACATTGTAATTGCCAAACCCATCACAGCAAGGGGAACATTTTGTATTCGCACTGGCATTGCCTACGTAGTACGGGTTTTCTCATCTTTTCAAATGCTCATGTTCCTTTAAAAAATTATTGTAGTCATCCTGGTGATGTGAACTGATAACAAATGGTCGTTTTCATTTTCGTTTCCCCGGTGACTAATGCTGCTACGCATGTGTCATGTGTTTATTGGTCTTTTATATGTCTTATTCGGAGATTGAGCCATGCGAGCCCTTTGTCCAGTTTTTGACTGAATCGGACCTTGCAGTAGCTTGAAAAAGTCATATCTTAATATCATTTAGTGTGCAATACAAATCATAGTCATAATTACCTTCCAGAAGAGTCACACTTTTCAATGGCATGGACCATGGTTTCAGAGGGACACTGCACCGGACTACCCAAATAATGACCCCTGGAAGTGACATGACATGATTTTTTTGGGCCAGGTAATGTGAAAATACTCCCGCCCACTCACCCAAACCTTTTTTTTCCCCAAAGATTTATTTTTATTATTTTTTTATTGGAAAGGCGGATATACAGAGAGGAGAGACAGAGAGGAAGATCTTCCGTCCGATGATGCACTCCCCAAGTGAGCGCAACGGCTGATGCTATGCTGATCCGAAGCCAGGAGCCTCTTCCGGGTCTCCCACGCAGGTGCAGGGTCCCAAAGCCTTGGGCTGTCCTCGACTGCTTTTCCGGGCCACAGGCAGGGAGTTGGAAGGGAAGCGGGGCTGCCAGGATAGAACCGGCACCCATATGGGATCCCGAGCGTGCAACGAGAGGACCCTAACCACTTGTGCCACCGCGCCGGGCCCAACCTTTTATTTTTGTAAGATTGATTTGTTGTTTTTGGAAAAATAGTCATGCTGAGAGAACGAGAGAGAGAGGAAGACCTTCCATCTGCTGATTCGCTCCAGATCTCCCACGCAGGCACAGGATCCCAAGGCTTTGGGCATCCTTAACCACTTTTCTGGGCCACAAACAGGGAGCTGGATGGGAAGCAGAGCAACCAAGCCATGAACTGGTGTCCATATGGGATCATGGTGCATGCAAGGAGAGTATTTAGCCACTGGGTCATTGTGCTAAGCCCCCAAGCAACGTTTAAAGTTTAGATATTTCTCAGAAAGATCAAATTTTCAAATTACTAAGGAAAAATTCACCAATATAGAAAATAATCACAGACATTAAGGGAACCATTTTTCAGGGTTTTTTTTTTTTTTTTTTTTTTGGTTGTTTTGTTTTTTGAGCAAAGGGTCTTAATTCAGGTCACTGGTATCATCTTCTTCATGTACCAATCATTGTGCATTTGTTTTGCTTTAAAGCCTGAATGTTCAATATCAACATCTAAAATATATTAGTTTTATAACCAACTGGTAGCATTTCTTGATTTGTTATATATCAGGAATATCAAAAATTAGAAATCATATTTCATATGTTTAGCCACAAATACAAGAAGAGATTGTAAGGGCTGGAAGCTGTTCAGAAAACAGAAGTTTGCACGGATACATTTTATCAGAGCAAGTGTTTTTTCAAACGCTTGCCCTTTCTGAGAGTAACGCTTGAATGAGGACCACGGAAAATCATTTTCACTGAAAAATAAATTCTGGTTTTAAATTGTGAACTTCATGCTACGTTGCAAAAATACAAAAAGCACTGAGGTTTCAACTTAAATCTTAGAGTATTCTGGAGACAAGGACGTGCTCCTTTTGAGGTTCATTAAAACTAGTAAATGAACTTGACATCCTGGATCCAGTTGAAAGACCGATCCAGTGGACCTAACAGGAACCTTTAGCTGAGCAAGGATGAAACAGCAATCCAGAGAGGGACATGAGGACCCCACAGTGCGTCTTTTCTCAGTTTGAATCACTGGGAAATTTGCAACAAAAAAGTGATCCAGGAAAGCAACATGAAGCAAAGCAAGAGGCTACTGTAGGTAGAGCTTGTCAGAAGGGCTGGATTGTCTATCAGCAGAAGGGAAATCGGATGACCGATCATAGCAAGATAAACACACATGTGTTCGGAAGTTCAGCAATATAGAAAACATCACTAAACATATTAGTTTCTATTGCTAGGTATCAAATAACCCCAAATCTTTATATTTTTTTTTTGTTGGAAAGTGAAGATATACATAGAGGAGGAGAGACAGAGAGGAAGATCTTCCGTCCATTGATTCACTTCCCAAGTAGCCTCAATGGCTGGAACTGTGCGAATCCGAAGCCAAGAGTCAGGAGCCCACAGCTTATTCCGGGTCTCCCGCACTGGTGCAGGGTCCCAAGGCTTTGGGCTTTCCCAGGCCACACGCAGGGAGCTGGATGGGAAGCGGGCCTTCTGAGATATGAAACGGTGCACAAAAACGATCCCCGCACGTACAAGGTGAAGACTTTAGTCACTAGGCTACAGCGCTTGGACCCCCTAATTTTTTTTTTATAAGTAAAGCTAAATGCATAAATATTTGTCTTTAAGAATACTTTTGCTGGGCCCCGCGCAGTGGCCTAGTGGCTAAAGCCCTTGACTTGAATGCCCGGGATCCCGTATGGGCGCCAGTTGTAACCCTGGCAGCACCACTTCCCATCCAGCTCCCTGCTTGTGGAGGAAAGCAGTGGAAGATGGCCCAAATTCTTGGTACCTTGCACCATCGTGGGAGACCTGGAAGAAGCTCCTGGCTCCTGGCTTCAGATCGGCTCAGCTCCGGTCGTTGCGCTCACTTGGGGAGTGAATCATCGGACAGATGATCTATTCTCTATTTCTCCTCCTCTCTGTATATCTGACTTTGCAATTAAAAAAAAATTTTTTTAATAAAAAAGAATACTTTTGCATCAATATGAAATCCAGTACACTGTGTTTGGACATATTTGTTGTTTGACAGCACGTTTGTGTAATAAATTGATTTTCTTTCCATCAGAAGTTTGCCAAGTCTCATGGCTTCAATAACTATGATGATGTTCTAAAAATTAATTTTTCTTTTCCTTCACCTTAAGTTCATCTGCAATGATTATTAATATCGCACGTTGTCCATCTGTTTCCAACACTGCTCTAGGACTTGAAATGCCTGCAAATACAGAGACCCCAAGTAGAACTAGTGTGTAAAGATTGCATTCTGGAACTTGCTCACACAGGAACAATCTTTCTGTTTGTTCTGCAGGCTTACCCTTTTCCTAGCTGGAACTTACTTTCGTGACACCTGCGCTATTTGTTCTTGAGGTCCAACTTGCTCTATAGCATTGAGGCTTCACTTTGCACCGGGACATGAACCCTCGCACCTCGGCTTCTTACATAACCCCAGGCTCACCACCTCAACAGCCCTCTGCCTGTTACTTCCATCTGTCTCCCCCTCCTTGCGTAATAATTTATTCTGACCACATCCGAACCCCTTCTTCGCCTACATGGCACCCAATGAGCACTGCCAGAAAAAGACGCAAGTGTAGCTAGTAACATCCAATTCAAGCGGACCTTTGGTAGTTATTAGAAAACTAGGCAATAAAGTTAAATATGTACATTATCTTTCCGATTCTGCTCAAATCGCAGCTAATTTCTGCTTTGGTCACAGTGGATCAATACGCTTAACATTATAGTGAAGATACATTTCCCCCAAGTTTTAGACATCAAATTCACAAGCGTTTTATATCCTTTCAATGCACCCTCATTGATGCTACTCCATCAGTAGGATTGTAAAAGAGCCAGATGATTGTGGAATAGCCTCAGACTTTAATGTCATAAGATTAAAAAAAAAATGACTGTAGAAAATACAGCCTCATTAAGGTATACTGAAAAACCAAATCAGACTGGAAGTCAGAAAATTTAGAATTTATAGGTAAATTTCTATAGATGATATGGTTCATTTATCCAATAACTTTCTTGGGCATAACTTCTGCTTTTATAGAAATTAACTATTATTTGTGTGTGTGTGTGTGTGTGTGTGTGTGTGTGTGTGTGTGTGTGTTTTGGTAACATTTAACTCGGGAAATTTGATGTCAACCGTTTCAGTAAATTTTTACTATAAAACACACCATTTATAATGGTAAAATTCTTCTCAAGTATTTACTGATGCATACATGCTGTTGTATCATTCCTGGGCTTACTGTGTTTATATGATGAAATGTATACTTTGCATAAGATCAAGTACCTTCCTCTTGTTTTACCTTCTGAAGCTATTTCTCCCACCACTGATGGTACACCAGCATCCAGGAGGCTTCCTAGGTCCTGCAGAATCTGTGTGTTCATGTTCTTGCTGCCGGATCTTTCTCCATCAATTACATGATCTCCTCTGAGGCCTTGGGTGCAGCAGATCACACTGACCTTAAAGCCCCTCCCTTTACCTTCTATCAAAACCACATATAAACTTAAACGTAAATAAATTTTATTATAAAATCTATCATGTTAGCTTACAGTTACAGTGGAAATGTTATTATTTTTTTCCTAAAATAGAGGAAGGTCTTATAATATTAACCCAGGGTTATTATCTCACAATAACCTAGCAGCACAATTAAAATTTACCAATTCCAAATTTTAAGTGTGCAGTTCACGTCAGAGTGATTCCAGCTCCTTTCCTGAAATAACAACTTAACATATTTTCAAAAAAATGGAGAAGACATTCTCACTTCTCGCTCTCTTGATCTCTTTTTGTCTCTGTCTAGTCTCTCTCTGCCTCTGAGTAATTTAAAGGGTACATTAATTTTGGCACAAAAAAATGGAAGTCCATGCATATGAAAAGCTTTCAGAAGGACTCGTGGATAAGGTTTATGAAACACCTTGCATGGATTTCAGAAATGTTCTGCACTCATAGAAACTTACCCCTCAATTCCATTTTTTCATAAACTTTTTGAGGTCATCTCGTCCATTTTCAGTCATATCCTCTTCCCTGCTCTTTAGCCTTGAACTCTATCCTGTTTAAACCTCTTTTCTTTCTGAAGAATATATTTTTCCTCCGAACATCCACTCCCAAATCTTTTCATGCCTTAGTCACGAATCTCTGGAATCCGACCTCACTTGCCTTCTCTCTCCTCGCATTTCTTCTTTAATTTGTTGTAACTGCTCTGCATAAACTGCTTTCTTCAGGCTCAGCAAGGAATTTCTGCTCAATCAAAAGCGATGCCGAAAGTGCCATCCGTGTCACCCCTGTACACCATGTGGCATGCTTCCGCAGTTACGTTAACTTCTACCACCTGTGCGTCGTGTACCCTCCGATTGTTGCAACTTGAAGTAATTTCATTTTTCTACATTTACATCCAATATGTTCCTGCATGCTATGCCGGTTAATTTTACTGTGTCATGAAACTATTTCATCATTTATTTCTAAAATTATTTGCCCTTTTTTCTAGCCTGTTTCTTTTTTTTTTTAATGTTAAAATAAATTTATTATTTATTTTTAAAATTTAGTTGAAAGTGAGAGAGAGGAAGAGAGAGAGAGACAGAAATATGCAAATGAATGACAGTGGTTTCTCATCTGCTGATTCCTGTCCAAAATGCCCACACTAACCAGGGTTGGGCCAGGCTCAAGCTGAGAGCCAGGAACTCAGTCTGTTCTTAACCCCAAGCACTTGAGCCCATTATCTGCTGCCTCCCAAGATGCACATTGGCGGATAGCAATAACGGGGAATGGGGACAGGACTGCAGCCCAGGAGGTCTACAGTCTAACATGGGGAGTGCAGGCATCCCAAGTGGTGTCCTTACCCTGTGCCACACACTGCTAGGCAACACCCAAACCAGTAAAACACAGGTAGGGTTGGTGATGCAGGAAGAAGTGAGACCTTCTCCTACAGTCAGTTCCTTCTTCTTGGTACAGATAGATCCATTTCCAAATGAAGATTTCCTCTATAGATGTAAATTTGTTTTATAAAAAGAACTTTCAAGAACTGCTTTGATATCTGCAGTGTTTCAGAATAACCGGCTTAAAATAATCAGTATGCCAAACAGGCTTATTTTGGGGTGGCCTATTCTGGCTCTGCCATATTTTGGGTGTCTACAGGCATGTTTGGGGGAGTTTATGTCACAAGTGCCAACAAACGGAAGAGAGTTGATCAAATATCTGGAGAACTGGTGCTGTGGCTGAGTGGGTTAAGATGCTGCCTATAGGCATCCCATATTAGAATGAACACTTTGAGTCCCAGCTACTCTGCTTCCTACCCAGCTAGTTCCTTGCTAATGTATTGAGAATGAAAGCAGACAGTATCTCAAGTGTTTGGGTCCCAGCCCCTTATGTAGGAGGCCAGGGTGGAGTTTCTGGCTTGACTTTTTTTTTTTTTAAAGATTTTATTTTTATTAATTTTTATTGGAAAGGCGGATATACAGAGAGGAGAGACAGAGAGGAAGATCTTCCGTCCGATGATTCACTCCCCAAGTGAGCGCAACAACCGATGCTATGCCGATCCGAAGCCAGGAGCCTCTTCCGGGTCTCCCACGCGGGTGCAGGGTCCCAAAGCTTTGGGCCGTCCTCGACTGCTTTCCCGGGCCACAGGCAGGGAGCTGGAAGGGAAGCGGGGCTGCCGGGATTAGAACCGGCGCCCATATGGGATCCTGGGCGTGCAAGGCGAGGACCTTAACCACTTGCGCCACCGTGCCGGGCCCGTGGCTTGACTTTTGCCTGGTTCAACCATGAACTAGCCTGTTTCTTAGCTCACATCTACCTTTCATGGTACTTAATTAGTTTACCAAGATTACTTATGAATTGACCTAAATTTTGGTCAGAAATGTAAACTCGTTGAATGTGAATCAGCAAAGATATTATTTCCCCCTGCAAGATTTATTCGAGTATTATTGAGTGTCCTGCTATTCACAATTCAGGTAACATTGACTACAACAAAAATTGACAACTTGAATATATTATTCTGCACTGTCCTCTTAAGTTATTAAAATGTTGATTTTGATTAGCATGTCTTGTTGTTTATTCACCCACAAAGAAATATGCAAGACTAGTTGAAATAACTGATATGCATGGGATTGCTTTCGCAGATACAGATAAATAAATTTTGGCTTAGATGAGAATCTAATTTAGTGATTATTTTAAAATTGAGAAGTAAATTTAATTTTTGTTATGTTTTCTTAGAGTTCTTTTTTTTTTTTTATCAAACCTGAGTTGTTTCTCTGACTTGTCTTATGTAGTTCATTTTTCTGTTTTTAGCAAATTCAATATAGTTCATCTGTACTCTTCTAGGACTGCTGAAATTCATTTCTCTTTCTTCCACTTATTCTTTCTTCCTTTTCTTTTCTGAAAATTAAATGTAAATTGTTCCTCCACTGTTTCTACGTTAGAAGCACACAAACTGGAAAGAATGTCATTAAAATATAAGTTTATTTTGGTGAGAAAAAAATGAAATTTCTGCATTGTTTTTAGATTCACATACATTTCTCACGACCTTTCTAAAGGCCTCTTATGACCATGAATTTCAAAAATTTTCATGAATTTCAAAAAGTGTGGTGCTAGAGTAAGCTTGCCTTGAATGCCACGTTCCACACACTGTTTAAAATACCCTCATTTATTTGTGCAAAGAAATCGAAATCCGTGCTAAAGAAATATTCACATGGAAATAATGCTATGCAAGAAAGAAAAGTATTCAGATGCCACCCAATTTTGCTGAAATGAAATTTAACGAGCTCCATGAGAAGAAAGAATAGCCATCCAGGATTTGAGGAGCACTTCTACCACCTCCTTAAAAGCCTATCAGAACAGTTTGGGCAGAATTAGGGATAGCCATAAAGTTGTCTGTACATAAATTTGGAAAAAAAATTTAAAACATGAATATATCGATTTTGATCTCTCAGACACAGCTCAAAGTAAGGAAACCCTCTGGAAAGCTATTTCCATTGTCCAGTTATGAAAAGTTAAGACCAAAGAGACTGAGATTTGAAAGTATGAGAGAATTTACACGTTACAGGAGAGCAACCAGCTCAGTGTGAGAAAGTGATACTCAGCAGGCTTTTGATAAGTATCCTATGTGTGATGACAGCTTCAAGTGTTCTTTTACAATATCAATGTTAGAAGTGCTAACACTGAAAGGCCAGGGTTGTGATGCAATGGCTTAAGCTACTGCCAGCAACGTCAGAAGCCCATATGGACACTGGTTCAAGTCCCATGTGCTCCATTTCTGATCCAAATTCCTGCTAATACACTTGGGGAAAAGTGGAAGATACCCCTGTACTTATGTGTGAGACCCTGATGAAACACTTGACCCCTGCTAATGCCTTTGAGGCTATTTGGGCCATGAGCCAATGGGCGGAAGATCTTTCTCTCTATCTCCATTTGTTTCTCTGTAACTCCGCCTTTCCATTAAAGGCAACAAATACATATATTTTTTAAAGTGGTGGATGGAATCTTCATTTTTCTTAGGACACTGAATTAGCTGCAAAGCACTCTTGTCAAACCCTACACTAAGGATACTTGTTCTAAGACATAAATATTTACTTTTATGTTTAAATAAGTGGTGTGTGTGTGTGTGCGTGTTAGAGAGAGAGAGATGAATAAAGTAGTTGGCAGTGAGGAAGAAAATGAGAGACACAGACATTGAGAGGGGCATACACAAGAATGCTCACCTTGAGAAACTTCTAAGAAGGTTTTCTGAAATGTTTTGGACAGCTTTTAGGGAAGCAGAGAGATTAATCTTTTTGGGGCTCTCCAGAAAATAGAAAGCATTAAATGTCACACAGCTTGGCATTAGCGCTCTGTGCAGTGAGGTGGAAGCTAGTTTTCTGCTTGATCACTCAGCCCAAGAGGAGCAAGTTTCAGCAAGCAAACACAAGGAACTGAAACAAGAGATGAATTAAGGGAAAGCTCAAAGATGCCTGATGGAATCTTGCAAGCTGTCTGCCCGGTATTCCTTGGAGAACATGCGTGTACTGCTGAACTGGAGAAAGAAGTTGTAACTTTGAAACATTTACATGATTGCTAGGTTTGTAATTCTCTTCCTGATGACATATTGTAGTTCAGTTTCTCACATCTTCCTTACCGGCAGACACTTACGCTTCAGCGGAAACGAATTTAATTACTAATAACTCCTACCTGGTGATTCCTTTATGTGGTAGTGCAGATTCAAGACTGCTCATCGGTAAAGATACCTCCAGTTTTTCATTCAAAAAATATTGTACTGATGCTAACACTGTCCGTGTTTTATTCACGAAAGCGATTACAAAACTGTTGAAAAACTTTTTTTTTTTAAAGAAAACCTTGATTGATTTTTTTCAAAGGCAGGGGCTGGGAAAGACTAAATACACACCTGGAACTTGAGCTAGAACTCCCATTTGCGTGGGAGGGGCCCAGAGCTGAGCTATCTTCCACTACGTTCCCGGACACAGTATCAGGGAGCCGATTGCCCATACCTACAATGTCAGAATACACTCAAATAGCAGAATGACGGACTTACGACTGTTGATGAAGGATTATTCTGTTGTAATATTTAAGGGAAATCATTGGAGGGAGGAGATTTGGGGAGACGGAAAGGGACACCACAGAGCCTCTGGAACTGTATCATAAGATAGAAAGAGAGAGAGAGAGAGATGGGGAACAAGCAGGAGTTGAATGGTACCTGCTGGTGCCCAGATGGGAGTCTGGCATGCCACAGTGCTGGCCCCATCATTTCCTAGGTGAAGGAGTCTAATGGCTCGGTTAATGCATGTCATCTATTTCAGTCCCTAATATTTTTAAATGTCATAATGTTTAGAGTAATTTTCTTTACGTGCTATCATTGAGAATTTCCTTTAAAATGAAACATTTCAACCCTTTGGGAATGGGGAGAGAGATGATATTCTGTAATGAGTCTGCTTGTGGAACTATTATTATTATTATTATTAATAATAATAATAGAGTGCTGGGATACATTAACGAGTATTTCCATTTTAAACTGCTTAGTGTCACGTCTTAAAAGTACTGTTGATGGGGGACAGACAGGAACCCTCTGAAAATGTGTAATTTTTTTTTTTTCACTGACATTTCAGGGAATAAAACCGCTTCTAGTCAGCTTTCGAGGAAGGATGTGAAATGGCTTGTTTCCGAATGTGTAGCTTTATGTTTATCTTACAGTTTCTCCATCATCTTCAGTCCTTACTAGCCAAAGTTAAGAAGATACCCGATTTACATTTCTCTGTTTTAAAGAACGATCTTGTTTAGAGGGGGGCAAGTGTCTACATATTCCACCCCTTTTACAAAAGTGCACATGAAGAATTTGGTTTTGAATGATGTTTCGAATCTGTGAAGAATCAGTGACCAGAAACATAAAAGAAGAAAATAAAGTTGGAGAGCCGTTTAAGATAGAAATATATTAAGCTCCTTGCTAAGATTTCAAAAGAAAGGGCACATTTTCATCTTCAGAGTCAAAACTGTTGCCGAGGGCAAGGACTTTAAACTGAATGGGACAAAGAACCCTGAAAGTGATCTCTGTTCTCGAGGTCTGTCTATTTTATTACAGTAAGAGTGGCCAGCACTGTTACTGATTAACACAGTGTCAACATTATACTGAAAGCGGTGGACGGCTTATATATTCAGATAAAGTTTTCACTTTCTGTAGGCTTACAGATTTGTGTTTTATGGTCTAGTCTCTCTGATAAGCTGTTTTTCAGAAGCCTAGAAGTTTCTTCGTTGTAAAATGAAGCCTAAACTCTTAGGCTGCTATCCATTTATGCTTCTGGCATTTGATTTCTGAAACTAAGTAACTCAAATTCATTTATTTAGTTCTCAAACTAAATATATGAAGATTTTGATAGAATGTAATGGCATCACTGATCCTGCTTTTAAACTTAAGAATAACAGGCAGATTTTAATAAAGTGCAAGCATATACATGATATTTAGTCAGACTGGAAATTCTTGACACCATGACTTTTTAATAGCTTTTGCAGTTATGAAAAATTTCTCATGATTTTTATGGTGTTAGACTAAAAAGATTTATCTTTCGTGCTGGGTGGTGTGTGGATTCTATCTCACAATTGTAGGAACTTGGCCTCTGCCCCCCATTCTCTAATTTATAAAAACAAAACTCATTTGCTAGCTTTCAAATATTACTTTATTTTAATGACACATTTACGCGATATTTTGTACCACCATCACCCTCCAGAAGACATTAGACAATACATAAAAATACTTTTGATTGTCAAAGTAGTTGGTCGTGTCTAGTGCAGAGAATACCGCCTTAGAACAATCTTAGAACAACTTAGAACAATCTGGTCATTGCTGTCAAGGGTAAGGAATATTGATTAGTTACATATGGTACATTACTAAGAGTCTGCACACAGCTCCCCGATTTCCTCTATGTTATTACAATACCGTAGGACTTAATAAAAAGTCATAATCCAGCAATCTGCTGTTTAAGTGTATTCTGACATTGTGAGTATGGACAATGACAGAGTCCTGCATCCTGATAAAACCACACAGATCATAGCTTGTAGTATTCCCTTGGAAGTTGTTGCCCGTGGTTGCACATTTACCATTTGATGTCTCACCCCGGTGTTCCTTGGAATGAATTTGTCCAGGATGTAACAACCATTATTGTTCTCCCAATCTGTAGAAGAAGAAAAATAGTCAAATTGACTGTTTTATGGTATATGCAATTTTTTAAGGATTTGTTTTATAGTTTTTCATTTGGTTCATTTGCTCTTCCGTTGACTACTTTTTAGAAAATATTCAGTGTGTGTACTTAGATCTCTATGGTATTAATACATCACTAGCTCAAAATGAGATCAGATTATCCTTTGTATTTTCCTGAAATCTACATTTCCACTAGTACGTTCACTTAGAGAAGACTTTCCCTTCTATTTATTCATCGCTAGACTTTCTTCTTAAGCTGTTCTTCTCCCAAGCTAAAAGTAGACCATCTTTATTCTGGCTCACTTCCTATCATTTGCATGAGCTTGAGTGTGTTGAAATATATTATCATTAATGCTTGTAAACTGAGACTGTTCAAAATGTGCCCAACCACCCGTGTATAAAAAGAACTTTCACACAAGTTTTTTTTTGCTTCACTGAAAGAATAAACCTGAAAATTTAAGATACTGCGATAAACATTTACTTTCTTTTTCTTTTCTTTTTTAAGATTTATTTATTTATTATTGGAAGTCAGATAAATAAAAAGAATATAGAGACAGGAAGCTCTTCCATCCGCTGGTTCACTCCCCAAGCAGATGCAATGGCTGGTGCTGAGCTGATCCGAAGGCAGGAACCCGGAGCCTCTTCTGGGTCTCCCATGCGGGTGCAAGGTCCCAAGGCTTTGGGCCGTCCTCAACCATTCTCTCAGGCCACAAGCAGGGAGTTAGATGGGAAGCGGGGCTGCAGAGATTACAACCGGTGCCCATCTTGGATCCCAGTGTGTGCAAGATGAAGACTTCAGCTGCTAGGCGTTTACACACACAGGCACATGCATACATTTGAATCTGAGACTTTTTAATTGTTCTGTAGCTTGAGTTCTGCATTTACTTACAAAGTGCTTTGAACATAAGAGTTACGAAATATTTGAGAGTTCATATTCCGAATTTAACCAGGGGCCAGCATTTGGGGTGCATCAGATTAAACTTCTGCCTACAACACTGGCATCTGATTTTGGAGTGCTGGTTTGAGTTCTGGCTGCTCCTCCTCCAGTCCAGATCCCTGCAGTTTTACCTGGGAAAGCAGTAGATCATGTTCCAAGTACCTGGAGCCCTGACATCCCTGTGGGACCCTAGGATTGAGCTTCCATCTCCCGTACTCAGTTTGGTCCAGCCCTGGCTGTTGCAACACTCAAGAAGTGAACTAGTAAATGGAAGATGCCTCTCTCTCTCCCTCTCTCCATCTCTCCCTCCAATGAATAAAGAGGTATTTAAGAAGGATTTAATCAAAGAAAATGCAGGAAAACTATAAGATGCAATTTAGGGCTGTCCATCTTTTGAGCTCCTGTGCTCTGCCTCCATCCTCCTTCATTGTTGAAAACCTATAGCCAACGTATTTCTGTGACGTAGCTATTAGTACTATCTTTGCCCCTCTCCTGGATTTTGATTGGGCACCCAACAGAGGAAAAAAACACTCCTTTGAACCAGATCTCACCCCACCAATACAGCCCCCAAAGCTGGCTCTTTCTAATCTCAAAAATCTGAAGTCATTTAAAATAGAAACTAAAAGAATCCAATAAGCTTTTCTTCTATTTCTCTTGAGCAAAATGAAACATGGCACAGCATTCAGCCTACCTCTTCCTCATGCATGTAGATTTTTGGAGCAAACTTTCATAGATAGGAGTTAAACTGTTTACTCTCATGGTAAGCCACTTCTCTCTTTTGCTTTCTGATATCTATAGTCTTTTGGTCTATGTTCCATTTTCATTATCAATACAGCCTCCCTGATGAGTCCTCGCTTTCATTTTAATGTTTTAGTGCAGCCAGCAATGTCAATACTACTAATTCAGTGTTACAGTTCAATGAATTGAATGATGTGGAAAAGTCGTATGTGTTCAAAACACACAGAAATCACAATAGGACAATACGCGTGTGTGATTCTATATGCAGGCTTGCTTCTGTCACCTCTTTTGTTTGTAGATTAACAAGTGAGCAATTACTATTCACTGTATTTACAAAGTCACATCTAAAGAACCTGTGTCATGATGCAAAACTTATCAAGTGATGTTTTCATGTGGGGAACACTTTCATCCTCCTTGCTGCACATTTGTTAGGCATTATCTGCATCAGTGCTCATGTTTGCTAATCACAGATTCTCACAAGGTAGCCCGGTGCTTTTCCTAAGCCCAGGGTACCCGAGGTTGTGAAAGAAATGACAAGTTCTAAGAATATATTGAGTAGTGATCATTATTGGAACCGGAGGAAATATAGGTTCTTACATTTCTAATAATGCTCATAGAATTTTTAACTTTCCCTTTATATTGAAACGTGCTAGTAGATAAAAGTAAATAGTACTCATTTTGTGCCAGAACATCAGCAGATGGTATCTAGCAATATCTTATTTCGCTGAAGTACGGTTTATATAAATGAAAAGTGTTTTTATTTCCTAAATGGGAACTTTTTAAAAAAATATATTTACTTCTAAGAACTCCTGTTGCCTACAGCTGAATTGAGTTCTTTTTGTTTTTTTTCCTTTCTTAATGCAATAATTTCCAATATTGTTCATGGCCAATACATATTTAAAAGCATAATTTACTTTGGACTATAATGAACAGGCTGTAACTAAAGCAAGGAGACTTCTTAGAATTCTCCTAATATGGATGATGTGTTAGCTGGAATTCATTGTTTATAGGAATGCCCTTGTTGAAATTTACAAGAGATTCAAATATATTTTCATTGAAAATAATACACTTGCAGAAAAATTTTGTGACAGTGTAAGATATTTCAGCCACGGTGAATAATTTCTACTGGGCTGGCAGTGGAGTACTAATTTTGTTGAAAACTTTAAGCTTGAAAATCCTATTGTTTTTCTCTGCACATATAATTCCTTTGATTTTTTTTTTTAACAGAAACAGATATTGAAATTTTGAGATTGAAACCCCATGCGTTATATAGGATTTCCTGTAAGATAATTTTATTGAAGGTGAATACTGTGTACTTTGATCAGTTTGGTCAAAGGATTTTAACTGAAAGCTCAAGTAGGACACATCCATTCAAGTGCTTGGCCAATGAAATATTGGAAGCCAGTTGTTTATGTGTATGTATGGTGTTTTCTCTGGGTCAAAAAAAAAATTAGTTTGGAGTCTTATATTAATTCATCTTACCCTTTCGATAAACCCATAATGTAAGAATAAATAATAGCTTCCTTTCAGATATATATGTTTTCGTAAGTATATACCGGAAGCCCAAGAAGTTTAAGCAACATACTAAAGCTCTCATAATTATAAAAGGCAGATGAGGAATTGAGGACTGGGTCTCCCTCACTGTTTCCTAGTGCCTCTCCTTGTGAGGGAAACCTGTTCTCCACCTTTGCGATTGTTCCAGTTGTTGTTGTTTTGTTTGTTTCAAGCTGGGATAATAGTTATTACAGTATCCAGACAGCGATTGGTAAGCTGAGTCAATTCATCGACTGCCTTGTGCTCCCATGATTGACATGTGTCATTAAATACTCCAACCGTGGAGGCTCCATAGAAATTCTGAATTCACTCTACCCCCAAGATAAACACACTTGTGTGTCAATTAAAAACAAAATTAGAAAAAAGAAAAAAAAAAGGCAGGAAAAGGGGGGAAGGCCCACTGATGAATGCAAAACTAAATGCCAATCTAGGCAGAAAGAGAACCCATGAAATGGAACTTGTTACTGGAGAGCACAGACAGTATGGTACAAGAGATTTCTGAGTGGACAGGAACATTTGAAATTTAACTTCACAGGCTTTCTTTAGCTTGAAACTTTGTTTTAAAAAGTGTTTCATTGAGCCTGATGTCTTAGATGAAAGCTAATAACAGTATATTAAGTTCTTAGGAACCCATTAAGCGTAACTCTGACTTTAATAAAAGTCTTAATGTGTTCCTCATATTGTATATTCCAGGCTTAGCCAACAAATTCTGAAAAGTTCACTACTTGACTCCGAATCTTTAGAAATAGCCACAAGATTTAATTTTAATTTTTTCTCCAAAGAAAAATGTGTACCTATATTTGGGGGGCACTCACATTAACTTAAAAATTATAATCAGGGTATTTTTATAGCCATCCACTTTGTTTCAAAAAAAAAAATCGTTCCTTTAAAATGACTGTCATTGAATGCCATTTACTTCCACAATAACAGAAACAATAATTTATCAAATCACCTCACAGTCATAATCCACTTAGTATAGAAGAACAGCATAAATTTTAAAATTCTTAAGCATCCAAAAACACACGATTTTCAGCTTTCTAATGACCATTTTTGTATTCATAAGACTTTGAGATTATGGTGGAAAAACATTTTAAGTATGACCTAAATCTGCATTAGTATTTTTAAAATTTGGAAGAAAGTGTTTGTAAGAACTCGGTTTTTATTACACTGTCGTCCGTGCAGGTTTTTTCAAGTAAATTTTTGTGAAGATAGAATGCAAGTTTATAAAAAAAAATAGGATCCTATTGTCTCATTTGACCTTCAGAACAAATCTCTGAATTAATTGAGTGGCATATACAATAACAACTTAGGAATCTAAGTCGTTGCCAGAGGAATCTCCCATTCTCTCTGTCCCTTGAGGTTTTTCGGTGAGGAGACACAAACTACAATTTCAAAATCAGTGTGCCCAGTTGCTCAGACTGCTGATGTTTATTCAATCCGTCTAAATATTACAACTTGGAAAAATATGATAAACCTCACTGAATTTTTTAGGATACTGTCTCATACATTAAGGAAGCAATTATGAGCTATGTAGGGAGCAGACAAATGATGTCTGAAAATAAATTGAAACACCTTGAAAGAAACAAATGAGAAAAGGCATTGAAATCATAGCATCTTGGGCAAAATGTGCTGTAATTCAGAAGATACAGCTACGAGGCAAAATTCATAGACTGTAATATTTTCTATTGCTTTCCTGCCCTCAGCATTTGCTGAGCAGCAGGAAAAGGAGGCATGAATAATGTCTTTGCATCGTAAGGCAAAGAGGCCATCTTGAAAGAGTGCAAGAGTGAGGCCTGATTGCATCTGAGCGCCTTAAAACATTGCAGGATTGGATCAGAAATGAAACCACCTCCAGGGAGTAAATGTGGGAAGGGAAAGACAGGTACCACATAGCACGCTAAACAAAAACCATCTTCAACAAATGTACCTTCAACTTTGGTTAATTCAAGTCCACTAAAGGTAGATTCAGTAAATCGTGTGTATATGGATGTGGAGGGAACGTACTATTTTAGAGTTCTCCTTGGAATCTTAGTAGAAATTTCTTGCCTTTACAAGCGATAAGTTCATTGCTTGATTTGTAAACGCACTCCCGATTTCACAGGAGTTGTAATAATAAATAGCTGACTCACCAAGATGAAGAAGGTATTTTTCATTAATAACATGTGTAGTTGAAAAACTTGTATGATACAGCATGCAATTTTTATTTGAATGCAAATTGTGAAACTCTTTTTGCCCTTACTTTCACTTCGATAACAAAAGAATTTTTGTTTTCCTTCTTTCGCTTCTCTGTAGACGAAATGTTCTCAAACCATGACACCATCTGGCACTCAGAAAAAAGTTAAGAGAACTTTGCCAAATCCGCCTCCTGAGGAAACTTCCACAGGAACACAGTCAACCTACAGCACAATGAGCACCATCTCCAGGAGAAGAATCTGCAGAAGCAACACGATGGCCCGAGCCAAGATCCTGCAAGACATCGACAGGGAGCTTGACCTTGTGGAAAGAGAGTCTGCGAAGCTGAGAAAGAAACAGGCGGAACTGGATGAAGAAGAAAAGGAGATAGATGCCAAGTTGCGGTACCTGGAAATGGGAATTAACAGGAGGAAGGAGGCCTTACTCAAGGAGAGAGAGAAGAGGGAACGAGCCTACTTGCAGGGTGTAGCCGAGGACCGCGATTACATGTCTGACAGCGAAGTGAGCACCACCAGGCCCACCCGAATAGAAAGCCAACATGGCATTGAACGCCCCAGGACTGCTCCTCAGCCCGAATTCCCCCAGTTTATACCACCACAAACCCAGACAGAATCTCAGCTAGTCCCTCCTACAAGTCCATATACCCAGTACCAATATTCTTCCCCTGCCCTTCCCACCCAGGCCCCCACCCCGTACACCCAGCAATCCCATTTTCAGCAACAGACTTTGTACCCTCAGCAAGTTTCACCTTATCAGACTCAGCCAACATTCCAAGCTGTGGCTACGATGTCCTTCACACCTCAAGCCCAACCTACACCGTCCCCACAGCCGTCTTACCAGCTACCGTCACATATGATGGTCATTCCGCAGAAGCCACGGCAAACGGCACTGTACCTTGAGCCCAAGATAACTTCCAACTACGACGTTGTTCGGAACCAGCCCCTGATGATAGCCCCTGCTTCTACTGATAACACATACGCCGTTTCCCATCTCGGAAGCAAGTACAATACTTTAGACTTGAGGATGGGCTTGGAGGATAGAAGCAGTATGGCCAACAGCCCAATATCTTGCATATCTGCAGATTCTTTCTACACAGACATCGACCACCACCCTTCACGAAATTATGTTTTAATTGATGATATTGGCGAGATTACCAAAAGTACAGCAGCTCTGAGCACTGCGTTTAGCCTCCACGGCAAGGAGCTGTCAAAAACGGACCGTCTGCTCCGTACCACTGACGCACGCAGGTCTCAAGACGTGACAGACTTCCTTGCGCCCTTACAGACTCCTTCCAGATTACATAGCTACGTGAAAGCAGAGGAAGACCCGATGGAGGAGCCATATGAGTTGAAGTTTCTGAAACAGCAGATTAAGCAAGAATTCCGTAGAGGGACAGAGAGCTTAGATCATCTTGCCGGACTGTCCCATTATTACCATGCAGATACTGGCTATCGGCATTTTCCCAAATCTGAAAAATACAGCATCAGCAGACTCACACTTGAAAAGCAAGCTGCAAAACAGCTACCCGCGGCCATCCTGTATCAGAAACAGTCAAAGCATAAGAAATCACTCATTGACCCTAAAGTGTCCAAATTTTCACCCATTCAGGAAAGTAGGGACCTAGAACCTGACTATTCCAGCTACCTGACTTCCAGCACGTCTTCTATTGGTGGTATTTCCTCTAGGGCAAGGCTCCTTCAAGATGACATCACTTTTGGCCTCCGAAAAAATATTACAGACCAACAAAAATTTATGGGCTCATCTCTTGGCACGGGGCTGGGCACATTAGGGAACACCATAAGGGCAGCTCTGCAGGATGAGGCAGATAAGCCTTACAGTAGTGGCAGCCGGTCCAGACCTTCCTCCAGACCTTCTTCTGTGTATGGGCTCGATTTGTCGATCAAAAGAGACTCTTCCAGCTCATCTCTAAGACTGAAAGCTCAAGAAGCCGAAGCTCTGGATGTTTCCTTCGCTCATTCTTCATCTTCTGCCAGAACTAAGCCTACCAGTTTGCCAATTAGTCAGAGTAGAGGAAGAATCCCAATTGTGGCCCAAAATTCTGAAGAGGAAAGTCCACTCAGTCCTGTTGGCCAACCGATGGGAATGGCCAGGGCTGCAGCGGGACCCTTGCCACCAATATCAGCAGACACCAGGGATCAGTTTGGCTCAAGCCATTCCTTGCCTGAAGTTCAGCAACATATGAGAGAAGAGTCACGGACTCGTGGCTATGACCGTGACATAGCATTTATCATGGATGACTTCCAACATGCCATGTCAGATAGCGAAGGTAATTTGGACCTCACAGTTTCCTGTTATGCTCAAAGCTTAAACTCTTATTTTTCTGCATGTTTCATCTTCCTTCTCAAAAGCTGTGGTCTATCTTTTTTTTTTTTGGTGCGTCTTTTGCATGTTTCACATCAGCTTTATTTCATGTAAATGGAAATTTTACCTTCAGTATAGATTTGGTGACACACTTTTCTTGGTTTATTTTTAGTTGATTCTTTTGCTGTTCTGTTTCTTGATTGCTTGATTTGTTCTGTCTGCTTTTGTCGAAACATTATCAGATCATTCTATCAATAAAATGTAATCTTATGCACCCAGAGTTGCAAAAATTTCCATTTTACGTATCTTTCGTTATTTCAGACATGGTTTGGATTTTTCTTTCGCTTTGTGACATTGTTAAAATTATTAGGTAACAGGCTATTGAGAAGAGTTAAGAATTATTCTGATAGACTTTGCAAATACAGAATTATCTGTGTATGTTTCATGAGGTCAATGTCCATTAGTTCAGAAAGCATTCTCCTTCAGAGAACTTTCAGATAAAAACATAGTGCGATTATGTTGCAGATATTGTAGAATCTTATCATTCTCATTAAATAAAATGCTTTTCCTCTTAGATGTTGAAAACTTTGTTCATTTGTATTATAAATTTTAGCACTAAGATATTGAATATAAAATAAGTCATCATATATGAGCATGAAATTGAAAATTTGTGAGCTATTTTTGGGATTTCAGCTCTGTGAAGTTCATGGCCTACAGTTGTATACTTACCCATTCCTAGACTTTATCTTGTATTATTTTGGAATTTTTGTTGTTGGCCTAAGCTTTGCTGCTAGTTTTGCATATTGAGCACTATTTAAAATAAGCACATCCTAACTAAGAATGGCCGAAGGAGATTTCATGTAACCGTGTGGAAACACAAGGTTTTAGTGAATTATCTGTTAAAGTTGGATGCGGAAGATCAGCAATAAGGGAGAAGTGTTACTGACACCAATGAAGACTCTGGCCCATGCCCAGGAGATTAATTTCTCTTACTTCTTCTTCAAAATTACTTCTGGGGCTTACATTTGAAGGTAGGTGTGTAATTGGAATTCTAGAAATAAAATGATTTTGATAAAATCATCCATTTTGAGGCTCCAAAGAAATGAGCTAACCTGAACTTACCTGCCCTACCAAATTTCATTCTTAAAAACTTGCATAAAAAAAATGTTTAGTGAAAAGAAAAATTTTTCCTACTTCTGAATTGCAACACAGCTCTGATTTTTAGAACTAAAATAAATACTGATCCCCGGAGGAAGACAAACTCCTCTTCCTTATGAAAGTTGAGTAAACTCATCACTTTCTGATTAGATTTGTCTCTAGCAGCTATTGGGTTGACCTCATTTTTAGGGATAATTACTTAATCCAACAAAGCACTCCATCTGTCTATGTTTTTATTTAGCTAATTGTTTGAGCAATCTTCATAGTTAACTAAGAGTTGTGATATGGTGATATTCTTTAATCTTTACCCTTTTAAAATCCACACATTTCACACGTTTCATACAGACAAATGTTGCAGAGGAACACGAAATCTCTTTAGTATTCATATTTGTAAATTATATAATAAAAAGAAAGTTTTAGAGGGTTTGTGGCATAATTAAACATGATGAAAGATTTAATAGAATAGCTTATCAAACATCTTTAGTCATCATGATGCCAAATAAAAATACTCTTTCTAGATATCCCCGTATTTGGTATCTACTTACACACAGACATGTGTAAGAAACTGACTGTTTTATTTATCATTTACACTTTCAGATGATGTGCCTTTATAATAATCAAATAATATATGAAAAATCATTTGGCTAAAATGATACAAAATTATGAACTGGGTATTTGTAATGTATTTATATTATATATAACAATAAGTGTATACATAAATAAAAATCTAAAAAACAACCTTCAAATTATATAAATATAGTGTGTATATGTATTGTGATTATCTTTTAAAAAATGAATGTAAAAAGTTAAATACTTCCTGTGGCTTTACATCAATCATGTTAACATACTAATTTTCTTGTAATGAATAATGATCAACTTTTCTTTTGTAATGCAACATTTCTTGCCTTTAACACAGCCCAAAACCATTCAGAATATTGAATTTTTAAAGGGAAAATGAGAAATGATACCTTCCCGGTAATGTAACTGCTGACATTTATGGCCTCAAGATGTTAGGAGTTTTTGAAAAAACAATTACCAGCAAATTTAACTCATACGTTTTAATGTTATGTATGTAACTAAACTATAAGATGGAAGAAGTCACATACTGATAAGTAGACAAAACTACTTCTAAAGAGTTGTCTACTTTGTGAATCCGGTTAAACTCTCTAGAATACAAAATGTTTTTCAGACGTGTTCTTAGGATGCTAGTTAATTTTGAAAAAAAAAAAAAAAACTTCACTCAAGATAAAATTTAGATAATTGTCATTTGTGTTACCTAATATTTATGACTGTCAGCTTGAAGTAGGTTAGAAACGGGCGTGTTAAATTTATTTCTGCAACCACAGGTGTTTTGTTGGTACTTCATCACATGTCTCCCAGATAACTGTTAACATATATAGATTTTTTTCAAAGAAAAAAAAAAAGAAGCTTTATTCACTTTTATTGGAAAGACAGATTTACTGAGAGAAGGGGAGACAAAGGGAAAAATCTTCCATCTGCCAGTTTACTCCCCAAATGGCTGGAGCTGAGCCGATCTGAAGCCAGGAGCCAAGAGCTTCTCTCAGGTCTCCCAAGCAGGTGCAGGGTCCCAAGGCTTTGCACTGTCTGCTGCTGCTTTTCCAGGCCACAAGAAGGGAGCTGGATGGGAAGTAGAGCAGTCAGGTCCTGAACCAGCACCCATAGGGGATGCTGCCAGTTGCAAGGGGAAGACTAGCCAATTGAACCATCAGCTGGCCCCAATATACTTACGACTTTAAAAAATTTTTTGCCAATGTTGGATACTGATTTACACTATTTGTATACCTGTTGCCTGTGTGCAATCTGAAATCCTGAAACCGTTTGTACTTTACAGTCAAGATTCCAGAAAACATTAGCTAGTTTAGAATAATATGCTAGGGCCCGGCAGCGTGGCCTAGCGGCTAAAGTCCTCACCTTGAATGCCCCGGGATCCCATATGGGCACCGGTTTTAATCCCGGCAGCTCCACTTCCCATCCAGCTCCCTGCTTGTGGGGATGGCCCAAAGCTTTGGGACCCTGCACCCATGTGGGAGACCCGGAAGAGGTTCCTGGATCCTGGCTTTGGATTGGCATAGCATCGGTCCTTGCACTCACTTGGGGAGTGAATCATCGGACGGAAGATCTTCCTCTCTGTCTCTCCTCCTCTCTGTATATCTGACTTTCCAATAAATCAGTAAATCTTAAAAAAAAATAATATACTAACAATTACAATTTCAAAAAGCATTTTAGTATATCAAATTTTACAAAACATACCCACTTAAATCACTTGGTTAACTCTAAAACTTCTTATGTCAGAGTTTGTTCTAATGACCATCTTGTTTTTATTATAAAATTCTGGGGCCTGGCACGGTGGCCTAGCACCTAAAGTCCTTGTTTGAACGCACCAGGATCCCACACGGGCACCGGTTCTAATCCCAGCGGCCCCACTTCCCATCCAGCTCCTTGCTTGTGGCCTGGGAAAGCAGTTGAGAATGGTCCAACCTTGAGACCCTGCACCCACATTGGAGACCTGGAGAAAGCTCCTTGCTCCTGACTTTAGATCAGCTTAGTTTTGGCCATTGCGCTCATTGGAGGAGTGAATCATCGGACAGAAGATCTTCCTTTCTGTCTCTCCTCATCTCTCTATAAGAATAAATAAATCTTTTTTTTTTTAATCTGGTAGTCAATATTAAGACTTGAAATACTCATCATACAAATTTTCCTGTCAATAACATCTGATCCATTTTTGGGACGAAGCGTTTTTGTTCGTCTGTGATTGTCATAGTTTCAAAAAACTAGTGGAAATGCCACAAGTTTCGTATTACCGCTGGTTAGATGTAATAGAAAGACAACATGAACTTCCAAACTTAAAAAACACTATTTTTCAATGATTGGTAGTACGTCATAGATGAAGACGTGGATACTGATGGACAGAGCTTCAGTGAAGTAACTCTTCCTGAATATTTTCTTCATTTTTTTTCCCCTTACTGTCTAAATTTTCTTTCTCTCTAGATATAAACATTGTTTAATGTATTTATGCATTTTTAAAAATCATTTTCTCCCCTGTATCTGGGTCAGGGGAGAAACTTCCCTTTGGATATCAAATTTGATTTTCTTTATTTTACCTTACGTTGGTTTTGATGTGTTTTTTTTTTTTTTATCTAGTTTAGCTTATGGAACAAAATTTGCATCACGGTATTTGATGTTCACATAGTCATAAAAATGCTTTCTTCTGATCCCATTGGAGCTGTGTATAAAACGCATGTCTGGTTCACAAGCCTAGCGCATGTTTGTGCTGCCGAACATCTGCTGCCCTCTGTCATCCGGTATTAGTTTTGCTTGCAATGTGTGATGTCTCCTTGGTCTCCAAAGCCTACCACCTGCGTCGTGAGGAAACTGATTGGTTTGATAAACCCAGAGAATCTCGTTTGGAAAATGGGCATGGTCTGGACAGAAAACTGCCAGAAAGACTGGTCCACTCCAGGCCACTCAGTCAACATCAAGAACAAGTAAGTATTGACTACTGTGTTGATCAATAAAGCAAAGGTTGTCAAAACAGCTATTTCACATAAATATCGATTCTCAATTCAGGGCAAGTATTTCTTTTGGAAGTTTTGTAGGTGAGATGATAGCTTTATTCTGGAGGAGATACCAGCCATGTTTCTGTGAGTGCAGGATTGCCAAGACAGTGACCCAGAGACCAGCTGCTTGAGAGGAGGATTGGGAAACAGCTTTGGCTCAGTCCTACCCCCAGTCTCATTCTTGCTCTTATTGGACAGAAGCAGCTTCTGTGGTGCAACCCATCTGCCAGTATTTGTCAATAATGACGCCCAAGAGGAGCCGAGCTCCATCAAGTTTTGACCTGGGAAATAGGCCTCTGCTTTCGGCGACTCTTGGTTATGTCAATCATGACTGTGATTTTTTATGATTTTGATTTATTAATTTAGACTAATGAATCTGGCTACAGATAATCTCAGTCTACAAAAGATTATATGACATGCTAAGAAACCCACAATTATGTGATTATTCCTTTGTCGAATATCATTCTAGGTGGAAATTAAAGTGATATAAGTCACTGGATGGTGAATCTCTGTTAAAAATATGGAAATTATTATTGTTTTAATTGTACAATAGGTGCACTACAAAATTACATTGGCTTTACCCCAACACCAAAATTAGAAAGAATGCCAAAACAGGAAATTCTGTTCGGGGATTTATTCTTTGCAAAGACAACTTTTTAAAATCATTATCCAATGATGCATGAAGTAAGAATGTATTTGAAGTAAAATAATATTTTCAAATATTACCTGTGCATCATGGAAAAACCATTGTACCTAATACTTGTTCAATTTTAAATACGTACCTTTCCGTTAAAACAACACAAATCCTTAAATACAGAGGTAAAGAGAAAGCATGGGTTTTCAGCAGTTTACAAAGCATTTAAACGAGTTTTCTGACTTGACCGATTACCACAACCGTAATGAAAAATAAAGGCTGCAAGTTCAGCTTGCATTTATCAATGCCTGTCTTATCTAATGCACAAAAGTTTAGCAATTTTCAATCTGTGTTTGCTGGAGTGCATCAAAGTCACAGTTTTTCCAATAAATCTCTGTTCACCAAAAGTACCTCAGCAGTTGACTTTTCAATCCACACAGGTTAATTTTAACAAAAAGAATAAAAATCTTCTAAATCACATTAGGGGAGGGAAGGAAAGAGAGAAAACGAGAAGAGAGTAGAATCCTGTCAGTTCTAATTGTGTTTAATGTTTTGTGCTGGTGCTTCCACAATCTTTCATTTTTAAATTTTATTTATTACTTACCTAAGATGGATGAATTTCATGTAATTTTCAATATAGAACACAATGAGACTTCCAACACCCCTTGCCAAAATTCCCATCTATCCTCCTCCTTTCTCTTTTTTCAAATTCTTAAAACATGCTTTAGTGGCCTTCACAAGGCACAACACTCCATTAGGTAAAGATTTCAAAAATAGCAAGCTGGAAAAAAAAATGATTATCAGTAGTACGTAGAAAAAAAGGCTGTAAGCAACAATCAAATCTCAAAAGGTTAATTTCAGTCATATTGGTTATATTTTTGTACTCTGCATATTAGTTACATAGGTCAGGAAAAACATCTTTTGAGGAGGACTGGCTTTTTTTTCACTAAGCAAAATGGTTTCAGTTGCATTCATTTTGTTGTAAAAGATAATATTTCATTATTTCTTATGGCTGAGAACACTTTTTTATTGAGTCGTAAGCTAGTGGACATCTGGATTTATCAAATGTAGCTAGGATAAATTGAGTTGCTATGAATATGTGAGTACAGATAATTATACATCCTTCTTACTTAAGTAAGTGGTATGAAATCTATCCATTAATAATTACTTTTCATTTCTAATGCAAGCTGAAAACTGTCCCAGATAGTAGATAAAATTTCACAATAGTAGAATTCTGTTATAATACATATAAATCAATATTTTACTCTTTCCGTCTTCCATCATGTCTTCACAAACTCTTTTGAAAGCAGAAGGCTGGCTTTGTGTTGTGACAGGTAAAGCTGCCTGCTGCTCCGGTATGGGTACCAGTTTTTGTCCTGGTTATTCTATTTCCCATGCAGCTCCCTGATAATGTATGTACGTATGTAGTGTGTGTGTGTGTGTGTGTGTGTGTGTGTGTACAGACAGAGAAAGCACGAACTTGATTTGCCGATTCATTTTTCAGAAACCCCATTCATTGAGTGGAAACAAAGAGAAGCCAGTTTGTAGTTCATGTTCATTTGAGCCATGACTGTTGAAGTCAGACTTGCAATGACAGTTTTGCATGTTACTTCTTCTACACAAAGAACGTTCCATAGTAAATGAGGAATAACACTACTCATATCAAAACCACTGAGTACCAAGAAGTCTTTAGGAAGTGTTGAAATGAGAAAAGCCTTTATTGGTACAGGACTAGTGTCAAAGTACATGAAACCTTCTGAATGCTCAATAGAGATATAATTCAACAAGACAATCGGGCAAAATAATGCTGTTCCTTGAAAAAAAATTATTTCAAAGACAGTTGGAGAGAAAGATTGATTTTTCCGTCTGCTAGTTCACTTCCCAAATGGCTGCAAAGGCAATGGCTGGTGCAGGTCAAAGACGGGAGCCTGTAGCTTCGTGCTGGTCTCCCTGATGGGTGACGGGAGCCCAAGCACATTGGCCAGCTTTCACTTCCTTCCTTGGCATGTTAGCAAGGAGCTGGATGGGAAGTGCAGCCATGTGAATCAAACCTGTGCTGATACGCAATGTCAGTATTATAAGCGGCAACTAAAGTCACTTCTTCACAAAGGGGAAGTGATTACAGTGATAATGGCGTGGAGTAGTAATTTCCAGACATTTCTCCCTTAGCACCAATTAATGGCTAAAAAAGTAAACAAAAAAAAAATCGTATTTCCATTTCTCTATTGCCCAGAGCAGTACCTGTAGCCGGCATTTTTCATGTACATTGTCCATCAATATTTAGTACATATGATTGCAATAAGAAATGTTCTTCAGAATCTATTACATGTGCTCATCAGATTCCCACAGTAAACAGCGTGAGTGTAGTTGGTTACACATGTGATGAGTGTAGTGAACTCAGAAAGTAATGTTTATGCTGCATCCAAGGTGACTACATTATCGTTCAAAGCTTCTGAGACATTTTCACTGATGTAATCAATACGCTTGTTTTAGAATGGAGCAGTTCTATCTATTGCTACATAGGTGTCTTTAACGGGATCTTTTTTCTTTATTACGTGTATGTCTTAGATTATACAAATGAACGGGAAGACTGTACACTATATCTTTCCTCATGCGAGAATAAAAATAACAAGGGACTCCAAGGATCATACAGTGTCAGGTAAGCAGAGCAAATAAGAGAGTTTTGGCAATTGTGGTGTTAGACTGAGGTATTTGTTTGATGTCAACATAGACGGTTCATTAAACGTTAAAAAAAAACCTACACTTTTATATAAAAAAGTTGTATTTCAGAAAATGTGAAGCAGGCTCTACACTTGAATATAAAAGATGTTAGTGGCATAATCATTAATAGGAAAAGTTTCCCTTGAGATCATTCCTTTCTTTTTAACATTTTTATATAATATTGTTTACAGGGTTGACAGGGAGACCTATGGGTCTCCCGTTGGGTGGGGAGGGTTGAGGTATGGAGGAAGGTGGGTGGGACAAATGCTTCCATCCCTTCTTCTCCTGTGTCCACAGCAGAGGAAGGGAGGGGCCACGCCATGCTGTCAAACATCAGCAGTGGGGATGGAGGATGATCATTTGATGATGCCTTTTAGAAGAGTGGTTCAAGGGTTAACTGAGGGGTTTTGATACTTCCGAGTTGTCATTGGCTCTACTGTACCTGGGTTGAGAAAATCACTCCAAGGCCTGTTGGCTGCCAAAGTCCACCTTAGTGCATCTGGAGTCCCAGGAATATATTGCAGAGTATGGTCAACAGAGTGGTCAACTTGTTCTGTTTTCCATCCTCTGACGAGGCCACTCAGCATCCTCTGTTGGCCTAGATAAGCTGGATGTCATGTCTCCCATGTGCGTCTGGGCATGGTTTCCACTACACAGGCATCAACAACTGAGGAGATCCAGTCCTGACCCCTGTGCTCCATATATATCAGACCACATGTACTGTGATTTTCCATGTTGCCAGAGTTTGAGTCCACTCACCTTGGGCAGTCCCCCCAAGAAACCTCGCCTCGTGTGATCTCAGACTTGACTTTTCTGTGTACCAGCCAGAGTTGGGTTAGAGTTGGTTCATTACCTGCTCCAGCCAACACACATATTGGTGAATGCAGTTGCCTGGTCATTTCATCCCCGAGCCCTATCTCTCATCCAGATGGATGGATTCTCTGTAGCCTAGCCCATCCAGCCTGACATAGGCCCAGCCTTTAAGCACACCAGCAGGTGCTGCACCCTAGTCAGGTGACCTCCCAAACTGGGCCTACTCCCAGTCCCAGTTTATGTAATAGCATGAACTGCAGCCCAACCCTGTCTGTCCTGCAGCCCATCTGGCTCGTGCACAACCATGGAAGCTGCAGGTTGAGTTCTCTCTCAAGCATATTCTTTATGTCTCGTGGACAACCTAACTGAATAGAAATTATTCATAAATATATATATTCATGTATAATATACATGTAAACAGAAGAGGTAACCTGGTGTATATGATGGGTTTTCCTCTTAGCACTGATACAGCATAAAACATAAAATGTTTCTTTACACATAAAATGTGTAATTCCTGTCATTCCTTGCAAATTTTAGGCCATGAAAAAATGTGCATGTGGAGTAGATTTTCCTGTTTTTATATTAGTATGGACGCTTGATTCTTATCCATTTCATACTAATGCTGTGACTTAATTTGGGGGTGGCGAGTTGGGTTTATAGACTGACTCCAGCAAAGACCCCGATCTTCAACCTACAGCAATATGGCTAGGGGATTTGAAGCATAAATATTTCCATACAATTTTAGGAAAAAATGAGACAAAAGTTAGAAAATTTATAAACTTTATTGTTTATACATACACCTATGTAGAAGTATTAGATCTGTGATGGAATTCAGCTGCAATTCCTATTCAATTTTTGAGAATAAGTTTGTTCATTGATTACCTATGAAGCACTTCATATATCTTATACAATGAGAAGTGAACCTAAAACAGAATCTTGCACTAACCATATGCTCCACTAAAGCTATTTGCTCTTCTTGGAAGAAATGAGTAACAACAACAAAAAAGGAAGTGAGCAAAAAAAAGTCATACTCAAGAAATGAGTCTCTTCCCTCCCTCTCTTGCCCTCATTTAGAATTCCATCTATAGTTCCACAGCTGTTTGAAACAAACCAGGGAAATTTTGTTCTGGTTTTTAAAAAAAGCGTCTGCTATATATATTTCCATAATGGACTGGCTACATCTGCAAGGCTAAATAGACTAATTAGCAACTAGAATAGTGAAGAATGTTAAAGATGCTGTGAAGTTTTTGAAGATATCAGCTTCTTTTTAGGAACTAGTGGCTCATTTTTCATTAGTCACCATGTTTGGGGGGTTTTAGGACCTGGAGAAAAATTATAACATATTTTATCGGATCTTAGTAGCCTTATGGGGACAACTTTTTTTTATGACTCTTTAAGCAGGTTTATCAAGACATGGTTTGCATAACATAAGTGAACATCCTTGGTGTACAAATCAGTGGCCTTGATACATTTAGGAAACCAAAATCTTGACTTCGAAATTTCAGTCATTACAGAAAATTTCCTGTAGATAGCTACAAATGACTTTCCATGACTCTTGCCCAGTATTCAATAACTATTGATCACTTTGTCTGTGTGTTTGCCTTTCTTAAGCATTTTATGTAATTGGAGTAACGGTAAGCAATTTTCTTGTCTGACTTCTCTCACTTTCCAGAAATGTTTAACTACATCAATGGGTTACTCCTTTTAATTACTGAATATCTTTCATTGCTTGAATATTCTGCATTTTGCCCATCCATCCGATTTCCTCTAGTTTAAAAATTTGCATAAAATTTCTAGTCTAGATAGATGTTAGTTTTGTTGACTAATTACCCTAGATGTGAAATTGCTGGATTGTAAACAAATCTACTTAACCAAGAGACTGCCAGCTTTTCATTCAGTGCACCATGTTACTGTACAGTCAACAGTAAAGGTTCAACTTCCCCCCATATTGTAGCTAGCGTATGATAGTGCCTGCTTTTTTGGAAGGAGGAAAGTTCTTTTTTCTTTAACTTAATTTTTAAAGATTTATTGTTGTATCTGAAAGCATTAGAGAAGTGGGAGAGGACAAAGAGAGAGAGAAAAAGAGAGAGAGAGAGAGAGAGAGAGAGAGAGAGAGAGAGAGGTGCCATTCATTGAGTCACCAAGGTTAGAGTTGAATTGAATTTGAATCAAGGACTTTATTTCTGTCTTCCAGGCAGCGGATGAGGGTCTCAAGCACTTGAATCACCCACCTTCTGCTGTTTCCCCAGGCACTTTGGCAGGGAAATGGGTCAGAAATTGAGCATAAGGACACAAACCTTTGCCCATGTGGATGATTCTTTGCAAGCAGTGGACTAAGTCACTAGTCCACATGCTGCCCAATTTACTGTATTAATAGTTTATGCCTTTGAACATCTTTTTATGGATCCATAAGTAATGTAGTAAATATTTTATTGCTGAAAATCTTTGCTCATTATGTAGCTGTCTTCCTAATCAATTGGGAGAGTTCTTTATATATTTGGAAACAATTCCTTGAATGATGTACACATACTGTTTTCTAACCTGTCTCTTGTCCTTTTACTTATTTAATAATTATCTGTTAAAGAAAATGGTTTACATTTGAATGGAATCCATTTTTAACATTTTTTAAATTAAATCCTGTTGCTGTTAAAAGCTTATTAAGAAATATTTGCCTATCTCAAGGCCGCCAACATGCTTACATATGATTTCTCTTAGATGCTAGAGTTTGTTTCTTTGTTTATTGAAAGAAAAAAAAAATCTTCTGTCTTCTGGCTTACTCACCCAAGGCTCACATCGCCCAAGGGTGGGCCAGGCTGAAACCAGGATCCTGGAATTTAACTGGGCCTCCTATGTGGGTAGCAGGGATCTAAGCCATTGAGCATCATCTGCTATCATTCCAAGGGCACATACACAGGAAGATGGATCGGAAGTGGAGTAGCAAGCACTCAAACTAGACACTTCAGTTTGGAATGCAGGAATCCAAGTAGGCAATTTAATCACTTCATTACATGCCTGCCCTATGAGATTTATATATTCCACACCATGAACTACCTTGTGATTTTTGTGTACAATGTAAAATAGAAATTCTTTTGAGATTGATTTATTTCACTTAGCTGACTGGTCTCCTATTGGGACCATTTTGTTAGAATTTCATTCTTTTTAATGGCTGAGTAGTCGTCCCTGGAGTAGATGCACCATGGTTTCTTCATCCACTGCACTTTTGACTGGCGTCTGGGTTGTTTCCGTTTCTGCTATTTATAGATTGTGCTGCTGTAAGTATAGGGTTACAGGTCTCCTTCTCGTATACAGATTTCATTCTCTTTGTATATATTCCTGGAAATGGGAATTGTTGCTAGATTTTTGAATGTAGACCAATCTCACTGGAGTTAGGTGGGACCCACTGTGGCGTTTATTTAGATTTTCTTAATGGCTGGGGAGCCTGAGCATTTTTTCATATGTGTATTAGCCCTTTGAATTGACCCACTAATGGGTCAATTGTAATTGCACAAATAAGTTTCATTGGGAAGAAAATCTCCCATTGAATTACTCTTACAATAAAAACTGTGACCAAATTAGATAGAGAATGAACGTATCTCAAAATAATCAAGACCAAAAGCTAACATCATGTTGAGTATGGGAAAGCTTAAGTTGCTCTCATGAAAATACGTGTAAAATTTTCAGCCCAAAAGTCATACTTAAGACCCACAAAATCATCAATACAAATGTCATTAGGACTCAAAATTTAATAAGTCTGGGAGGGTTTTTTTTTTATACTTACATTTATATTACATGAATCATAATGATAGTTTAAATGCTGAGACAAGTAGGAACAACGATTTGATGGAACACATATGAGTCCATGGTAAGACAGACACAGCCAGCAACCAGCAGCCCCATCTGCCTGTGTTATAATGACTCAGAGGACAGTCAGTTTCAGGCAGGCTGAGAATGTACATATTGGCAAAGTGTTAACACACTGTGTCACAACTATGTTGATCCAGGGATGATGGCACTCGGTGTGATGACTGCCCTCCCCGGGACTGATGGCCACATTGTTGACGTCTGTTAACACGGATGGAAACTTTAAGCCAACCTTTATCCCGCATGGTCCATAATCAGCACTAATGAAGTTCCTGTCCCTATAGTCAGCCTAGCCCCATCCTGGCCGTGTTGACCATTTACACAAGCAACCAGCCGATGATTTTATTTGCTTTGGTGTTTTCATTTTTATTTCATTGTAATGCATTAAGTGTGTGACATCTCACCAGTACTATATTCCCTTGATTTATTAGTAAGTTTTGAAATCTAGTATCTTAAGTTTCTAATCTTTATATTTTCAACATTGTTTTTTTAGCTCTTTGGGAATCTTACTTTTGATGACATTTTAAGATAAGCCACTTGAATTATTATAGAGACAGTACATTAAAGTCATAGATTAATTTGAAAGAAATTGCTATCTCAACCGCTTTTGAGTATTCCACGTCATAAAACTTACAAAATGATTTTAATTGTTCATTTGAGAGGCAGAAAAAGAAGAATTAAGAGAACCCCCCCTCATCAGCTTTGGCTTACATCCCAAATACGATGACCAAGTAGGGTTAGATCAGAACGAGAAACCAGAAACTCAATTAGGTTTCTCATGTGGTGGCAGATCCACCTGCCCCATGAGCTTTTTTTAATAGTAAGATATTCAAGTACTAATTCTGTGTCTGTACTTGTTATTAGTCTACTTAGGCATTCTGTTTCTTCTTGATAGAATTTGGATAATTTGTATCTTTCTAGAAATGTGCCCACTTCATCCAAGTTTTATTGTTTTTTTCTCTTAAGTGTATTCATAATAGTCTATCATGCATTTCATTTCTCTTGGCCATGCTCATGCCTGTTTTGTCATAATGTTTTGATCATTTATTAATTTGAAAATGTTTTCACTGGTAAACCTGGCAAATATTTATTTATTAAGCTAATATTTTTCCAAGACTCAACTTTTGCTTTTCATGGACTTTTCTCTGTTGTTCTTCTGAGTCCTCTTTCTACTGATTACTGGTCTAAATAACATTTATTTTTGTACTCATTATTTTGTGCTGTGTCTTTTTCTTATCTTTCATTTCTTATGCTAAAGTTTATTTGAGACCTGTCTTCTTTATTAACTAGATATTTAAAATTACCTACTTCCCCATTAACACAGACTTCATTTAACTTCTGATATTTTATTTTCATATTTATAAAGTTCAAATTATTTATCTAAATTTATTTACTCAGTTATTGGAGAGAAAGAATTGCAAAGATGGAGAGGATGACAGTTACAGATCTTGCATCTGCTGGTTCACTCTCCAAGTGCCGGAAAGAGCTGAAACTGAGCCTGGATGAAGTCAGAAGTCATGAACCTTTCCTGTATATGTGTCAATTTGTGTGTGTGTGTGTGTGTGTGTGTGTGTGTGTGTGTGTGTGTGTGTGTAATTTCAAGTTCTTTATCTTTGAAATGTATTCATTTGAAAGTGAGAGAGAGAAAAAGAGAGAGAGATCTATTTTCCAGCCACTGGTTTGATCCCCAGACAGTGCAATACTCGAGGCTGGGCCAGGCAGAAGCCAGGAGCCAGGTGCTTCTTCTAGATTCCCCTACAGGTGACAGGGGCCCACACAGTTGAGCCATTTTCTGCTGCATTTTCCAGGCTGTTATCAGAGAACCGAATCCAAAAAGGAAGTGGATCACCTAGGACAGGAACTAGCACCCTTGTGGAATACCCTGGTTAGTATACCACATCACTGGCCAGTAGTTTCTAGTGATTTATGGATTACTTTCTGAGCTGTACATGAACTCTGCGAGTACAGTCTTTTATAGTTATCTAGATATATTTATTACAGGATCTTTGCTGGCTGAACAAATTTTCTAGGGTATTTGAGAGACTATTTCATCATATTGATTTACAACCCAAGTGGCCGCAATTGCCAGAACTGAGCCCATCTGAAGCCAGGAGCCAGGAGCTTCTTCCGAATCTCTCACACCGGTGCAGGGTCCCTACGTTTTGGACCATCCTGGATTGCTTTTCCAAGGCCACAAGCAGGGAGCTGGATGGAAAGTGGAGCAGCAGGGATATGAACCAGCACCTATATAGGGTTTTGGTGGTTGCAAAGCGAGGACTTCAGCCACTAGGCTGCTGCGCCAGGCCTGTATTGCTTTATTTGCTAAATCCAAGTCCGAAGAGTCGTGCCTGAATGACTAAGGCTTTTGATTCACAAAGGTTCTGCTCTAGCATCTTCAGCTTGACCAATGAAGCACTGTTCATGAAATGAATATGTTGCTGGAGAAGACTATTCCAATAGCATTTGGATTTTCTTGGTTTTCAGTTTCACTACACATCTCTGGAACCTTTTAGCTGCACAGTCTCCCTTTCCTTAGAGAAGTGTGCAGAGCTTATTAAATCTATTTATGGCTCTCTCAATTCCCAGTCTGCCAGAGTAATCCCCACCTAATCTGCCGTGCTAGCACCTGCTCCATCCCCTGCAACAGCAACGCTTCTGGTTCTCATGGGCTGTGCTGCTCAGGAGAAATGCCAAGACAACTGAACTGGCCAGAGAACTGCCTCAGATATGCGCAACCAAGATTTTAACTGGTCTTGCTTAAAGATCATGGCCAAATACTCCCGTTTGTGGTCTGCTTTCATTCTTCTTCCAGGGCACTGAGAATGTTTGTTGCTATGATTTGAATATATTTTGTACTTCCAGATTCATGTTAGAGTCATCCCCAAGGTTTCATGATAATAGTGTTAAGAGGGTGAAAATTGGATTAGTATTCAGTTTAGACGCATTACCTTTGGAAAAAGATGGATTTGGATTGAGTTAGTTGGGGGGATGCCAATGATTGAATCCTGGTGGCTTTATAAGAAGGGGCAAACCTTACACAGACACAGACACAGAAAATATCCATGGATTATTGCCCTGATGTTAGGAACTGCACCGTGATTTCTCTCTCTGTGTATCTCTTATTTATTTGAAAAGCAGTGTTGCCGAGACAAAGTGAGGAACAGAAAGACAGATGCCTTTCATGTGCTACTTCACTCCCCAATGGTCAGAGTGGCTGGGGCTTGGCCAAGCCAAAGCCAAGAACCAGAAGTGGTTTTGGGTCTCCCGTGTGTATGGAGAGGCCCAAGCACTTGAAATATTTTGTGCTGCTTTTGCAGGTGCATTACCAAGAAACTGGATGCCAAGTGAAGCATCCAGGCCTGGAACTAGTACCCAAATGGGAATGTGAGACCTACTGGCATCTACAATTTTTTTTTCTTGTGTGTACTTGTATTTCCAAGTTTTATTTGTTCTAAGTATTTGTTCTTTTTAAATGATGTTTGCACAGTTGATTGGGGTGGAAAGGGTCGAGAAGCAGGGGAAAGCAGCTGAGACCACTATTTCCACACCTTTCTAGCCTTCTTTCTATAGATGGGAGAAGGCGAATTTAAACGGTGTAGTCACACCCAGCCTCTCAACTGCCCCAGTACTCAAGGATGGGAACGGCCACCTGATGTCATCCCAGGGTCCCTGATGTGTAGCATGTTCTGAGGGTTCTGTTCAAGTGGTTTTTGTTAGTTCTGACATGCTGTCAATCTCACTGATCCAAGGATGAGGAAATCCTTCCAAGGTCCATTAGTTGACACAGTCCACCCTGGAGTCTCCACTTGCCCAGAAATTTTTTTGTCCATCTTCTCTGGGATAGTAGCTCTCCTTCCTCTGCTGCGGTACCCTATGTCCTCTGCAGGCCCCGGTGGACTACCTAATCCTCCATGTGCATCTGGGTATGCTGTCCACTGACCATCTTCAGTAACTGAGGAGGCCCCATCTGTATCACAGTTCTAACCACTCTCCCTGTGGTTGGAGTTCTGAGTTCAGCAGTTCAGCTCGGGGAATCCTCAAAGAAATCTCATCTGAGGCTATCCCAGAACTGACTCCTATGTGCGCCTGCCACTACTGGGTCCAATTCATCTGGTCACCCACTTCAGCCTACACACACAGATTTTTTTTTAAAAACATGTCTTCATTTTTTTAAAAAGATTTATTTTTGTTATTATTATTTTTTTATTGGAAAGGCGGATATACAGAGAGGAGAGACAGAGAGGAAGATCTTCCGTCCGATGATTCACTCCCCAAGTGAGCCGCAACGGCCGATGCTATGCTGATCCGAAGCCAGGAGCCTCTTCCGGGTCTCCCACGCGGGTGCAGGGTCCCAAAGCTTTGGGCCGTCCTTGACTGCTTTCCTGGGCCACAGGCAGGGAGCTGGATGGGAAGCGGGGCTGCAGGGATTAGAACCGGCGCCCATATGGGATCCTGGGCGTGCAAGGCGAGGACCTTAACCACTTGCGCCACCGCGCCGGGCCCAAACATGTATTCATTTTTATTGGAAAGTCAGATATACCTAGAAAAGGAGAGACAGGAAGATCTCCCATTTATTGACTCGTTCCAAAGGTGGTCGCAATGGTTGATTTAGATTAAAACTTGAAATGGAACTGAAAAGATTTTACCTAAGTATACTCATGATTGTTTTAATAATGGTTTATTTTAAAACAACTTTGTGATTGCATATTTATTAAACATTTTAATAAATGTATGAACTTGGAATAATTAATTTAAACTATATTTCTAAAACTAGCAGAGGTTGTAGTATTCCTTATGGTTTTATTACTTATGAGCTGACTTCTGTTTTCTACAAATAGCATATTCCCAAAATACTTTAATGTTTCTTTACATTTTAAATTAGCCATGTAAATCTCCCATATCTAGAGCTGCTTGGTTCAGTGAAGTTGTTATAATTTTTGAAACTCTTTTACAGTGAGGCATTTATGTTCTCTGTATTAGTCCCCATACCTCTTTACCCTAGCAAACTATAAACTCAAGACCGAGACCAACGCTTTATCATGGCATGGGAATAGCATGTTGACGATGTTGCTAGGTAGAAGAGAAGCCAGATGGGAAAAGGGAGAGTATTGTGATAAAAATGTGTTAAAAGTTGGAAAAAACGACTTGTCAAAGTGGAAGGGGCAACCCCTGTGCATATGGAATCATATGGAATTTTTAAAAAAATTAAAAAGTGACCAAAAAAGCTAACAAAGGCTGTTTAATTTGAAGCATTTCAGTTTATAATTAATGCTACTTGTCTAGTTTGGCAGCATGTTTTGTAAATTGAGGAAGGGCATTGCATGCTTACAGAAATATTTTTGGCATGTGTATCTATATTTAATATGTTAAATATAACATAAAATACAAAGATGCAACCATAGAAATGTAACATCAGAATATTCAGATGTAAATGGTTAGAAGTTGCATCCGTTCATTTCATTTTTGTGAAACGAAAATTACGCTTCTAATCCAAATCCTATTTCTAATTGTAACCCTAATCCTAAGTATGTTTCTAAGTACTCCATTAAAATAGTCATGTCATTTTTCTAGGCCTTTTTATTTTCTACAAAATATCCTTTCACAAATATTTACTCTAAGTTTGTTATAGTTTGGCTAGATTCATAATACTGTCATTATTCCACTTAGTTTTTGGAACTATATATTTATAAAAGTATTTTCATGTCTTTGAAGCCACTAGCATAGAATGAAATGAAACAACTATTGTGTCTTTGCTTCTTTATCGTAGGGTTTTAGAAAGTGTTCAATCGTTACAGCTCAAGTCATGAATTACAGCTCATGAACGATTCAACAGTGAGAAAATGTGTGTCAGCGCTCTGTAACTCTCAGTAGACATATGCAAAGCTGTATTTTGTAATTTCTAAAATGTTTTGAGTACATTGAAAAACTTAGCCTAGATTCTTGCAGGTTTCCCAATGTATGCAGAGGCCTGAATATATGGGCCTCTCTCTGCTGTTTTTCCAGGCCACCAATAGGGAGCTGGATCAGAGGTGGAGCAGCTATGACATGAACCGGTTCCCGCATGGGATGCCTGAGCCCCAGGCAGAGGTTTAGCATGCTGCACCACCACGATACTCCCACACATGCTGTGCTTTATTCACATGTATGTAATGGCTCATCGTGGGATCGTTCTTGGTATTCTTTGCAGAGACACTTGAGGCCTAGTGACATACGAGACGTGTATCTAGCTATACTCAACTTACATCATGAATGAACTTCTGGTAATGCTGGATCAAGAAATAGCTGATTCACAGACAATCCCCACAGAGCCAGAGAGAACTGGTATCTTTGTAAAATAAGAATCCTTGACCTCAGTGAGACATCAAGAAGCATTTAGTCAACCTTGTTGTCATTTTTCAAGGTGAAATCTTGGCAGCACTTGCAGCTAGAGGAGGTGGTGGCTGGAGGGAAGCAGAGAGGATCATGGGGAAATTGACCTGGGGGTAGGCAGGAAGGGAGGAAAGAACAAAGCGAAGAATACAGGAAACCGAATTGCAACTACATCAGCTGCGAAGATGCAATTATGTTTCATGAAAATATAACCCTGCTGAATAAATGACAGAAACGTGCCATGATTCATTGTGCCTGTTTATTGAACGGTGGAACTGTATAGATGCAAGTGATGATGTTGTTTTGATGAAATGAGATGGAAAAGGAATAGGATTTGGAAAAGACTCCGCTTTTGATGTGAAGATTTTAGAAGAGTTGAAAAGCGGTAACTTCATCCCCGAGTGGAATGAATTTCAATACAGAATTTATTAGTGCTTCGTGAAAAATAAAAGTTAGACTTCTTTTTATTACTGTCATTTTAAAATCCAGCCAGACATTTCAGCAACAAATTGCAGGTATTATATGTATATAATATATACACACGCACACAAACATAAAACATGTGTATACATGTATTTCTATATGAACACATATATATTCTAATTTTATTTGATTAGACAAAGCATTTACTGTGTTTTGAATTCATACTTATCTCAGTTTTTCCATAATAATCGTTCCCCATATCGTTTCTATATGGCTAATTACTGAAAAATCATTCCGCATTTGTAGTAAGTGGTATGTTAATACGCAATGTTACTTGAAGAGCTAAGTAAGGTTGTGTACGTGTCTTATTCAATGTATTTATTAATAAAGCTAGTTATTCTTGATTACACCAAGATCTCAAAAATTCTGTTTAATGGCACTTATTTGGGTCAGAATAATGTATCTTTGGTATAAATCTCTAATTCCAATATTCATGTTTTAGCTTCTGGATACCACATCCACTTTTTGTGCACCTTACAACTTAGGATAATTATTGTTTTTCAAATGGTTCACTAACAATTTGCTCATTTTTCAACATAGGCAATGGATTAGGAATCAGAATTGTGGGCGGCAAGGAAATCCCGGGGCATTGTGGAGAAATTGGAGCCTACATTGCCAAGATTCTTCCTGGAGGAAGTGCAGAAGAATCAGGGAAACTTATAGAAGGTAAGAATAAGCAATTATAAGAAGTGATACGAATGAGTCTATATTAAATATTATTTAATATTAACGTTCTCTTCCTCTTGCTGTGTAGATAAGCCTCTTTCCTTACGCTTGACCATGGAGTTTTGATATAGCAATGTGAAAGAAAATATCTGCACAAATACATTCATTTTATATTGAATTGCATTGGCCTTTTGGCAGTTCGTTAGCTGTGAGAATATTCTGTTTCATGCTAGTCCAAAGCTTTTGCTGTCTAAGGAAATTTTATTCAAAAACACATTGGTTGTATAGACGAATGCTTCATAAAAACCAGGTGAAGGTATACTGGGATCATGGCTACAGATATCAGAAGGTGATTCTATACAAGCTAAGATCAGCCAAATACATAAATATCTACCTGTGCAGTAAGAGTGACAACTGGAACATAACGCTTTGCTTATTGAATGTGGGTGCTTTCCTGCCGCAAGAACTGCCTTCATGACACAGCATTTATGGTTAACAATGCCTGCGATTTTACTTTTTAGTGTTTACCAGTAAAAGCGTCCCAAGCCATGTATGTATACAAATTGATATTTAGATACTGTTTTTATATTTTCTCGCTATCATACTTTTCCATGATACGGTTTTATAGATACAGGAATTTCCCAATCCACCTCTCCTCCCGCCCATCCCATTCCCACTGCCCACACTATTTCCCTTATATTATTACAATAGCATTGTCCTTCAGCAAGTGACAATCCAGCATCCTGCCCTTTGAGTGCATCATAGCATTGTAGCTATAGACAATGGCACGCGTTCTAATTTCAAATTATCAAAATATATTGAACAGTTTCATTGTTAGTCCTCCTTTTATTTAAATCTACAGATGTCTACTGCAAGTCTCCACTAGATAGTCCATCTGTGAAATACACGCAAAGCTGTATATCTATTGATCTTGTATTTTGCCTGGTTTCCTTATATCAGAGAGAACATATGATATGTGTCCTTTTGGGATTGGCTTATTTCACTTCAGCTGGGACCATTTCATTGCAAATGGTGGAACTTCATTTTTAATTGCTGACTAATACAGGCCATGGAGTAGATATGCCAGTTTCTTTAGATACTGTTCACCTCTTTACATCATAAGCGTTTTTACGTAGACAACTTAATGGATGTAACTGGTGGGCCATAAAATCTGTATTTCATCATTTCTTTTCAGTAAATTATTACAACTGTATTCTCATAAAATATATGGTTGTTAGTTACACAGAGAGGTTACTCACATACTTCAAATCCTCTTGCTTGTATGAATGTTGGTGAACAAAAACATTATTGCTTTTTTATTTTCATGCAGAGGTAAACAGACTGAGTCGTTACAGTCAATATTTCCTGTTATATGATTTAAAATCTATCAGCAGGGTTTTTTTCCCCCTTAATGCTATAAAGCTGTTTTTTAGAAAAGTGGACCTGAGTCTACTACTTCTTTGAGTTTGTTCATTTCTCCCATCACAGGTTTGTCAGACCATCCCGTGGCATAAACTCTGATTATGTTGTCTTTTGGGAAAGCAAGAATATTTTCAAATTTCCTCTAGTTTTAGGTTCTCTGAGTTTATCTATTTAAAACATAATCACCAATCAAGTCGGTTTTCTGGTGCTCATAAGCTGCTTATGTAACCAGAATTAAATATGGGGGAAAAAGTCCTTCACGTTTTCTGAGTCAGTGTCATGGTTATTTATTTGAAAGAGAGACTTTCATTCTATTTTTTTTTTAAACTTTCTGAGCAAGATCGTCTGTCTTCTTAATAAAACAGGAGAATATTGAGTTTCAGAATGCTGGTAGCTAGCAATAATCATTACTGCAAATTCTTTAGACGTGTGAAATTGGTTTTAAAATATCCCTACTATTACCTTTATGTCATTTCCTAAGATAAAAGATGCACTTGATAGTCCATAAATCAAATTTCCCAAGTCAATATTTGAGTTTCTCAATGATGTTCAGAACTCTGAGAATTGAGCTGCTGAAGGCCCCTGATCTGCCAAAATCGTAACATTTATGTGACATCATGGTTTGGTTGACATGTTTGAACAAACACCGCGCAGAGTGATCTTTGCCACCTATTGCTATTTAATTGTGTAAATGATTCCGTTCTATAGAAAAAAATGGAAGACAAAAGATTTAGAGAATTTTGCAGGACTCATTAAACTTCTAAGCTCCTCTTTCTTGCTATGTGCTAAAGTTTGAACAAATCTGAGACCCAAAATTTGAGGCCATGAAACATTCACCAACATTCAAGTTTTGTTTGTTTAGTATATTATTAAAATATCAGCTTTTCAACTCTTTTTTTTTTTTTGTATTGGGATCTCTTTTTGAACTAAGTGGAGCATCTAAAAGTGCACAAGGATGTAGGGAATTTGAAACCTGTTAGAACTTGCCTTTTTCATATTACACATTTATTTTTCAGTAATTATAAACTTTTTTTGTATTCAATAAGTTGAGTATCGTCACTGACTTAACCAATGTGCTCAAAAATTACGTTACCTCTATAACAAAATTTCTTGCTCAGGAATGTTTACTTGGGAAAACCTATTCAATTTTATTATCATAATTATAGAAATTTTGAATTCCTCATTTACTTACTTTTTAAAATCACACTTCCTTTAAATGTCCTCAGATAAATATGCAAACCCTCTCCCGCCCAGGAGAACCACAGTACAACACAGACCTATTGCTTAAGTGGCACATTCAGATTGTACATATTTACACCTGCATGACATGTTCCCTACATATGTCACCATGTGATGTCCAATCATGGTACGCTTTAACATTTCCTTATTGTGAAGGCATTCTTTTTTAATTTTTTTTTTTTTTTTTGCTTTTTGAAGAGAAATATGCTATCATAAATGATTGTCATCTACTAGGATCTGGTGAGAGAAGCAGGGAACGAAGAATGAGGAAGATGGATTAATCAGCTCTAAATTACAGTGAGATAGAACTAAGCATACACTTCTTGCCCTTGTAAAGGTTGGAGTCTTTCATCGCTCTGTTCTTATAATTCCGTGCCGATATTTATTGTATCCCTTAACATATTTTATGTCCAACACAATGGTAAAAAGAGTTCATGAAGAAATTTCATTCTCAGTAATAAAAATTGGGTAGGTAATATGTGATTCTTCACAGGAGAGCCTAAAGCAAATAAACTCTGTAATTACAGAATGCCATTTGTTCATGTAACTTCTAGTTATATTTTTCGGAAAGAATGAACAAAATGGAAACTGCTTTTGCCCTCACAGCTTTCCTCATAACTTTGAGTTTCACGCTCATAAATTTGCATATATTTACTTTAGAGGTGTTTTTTTTCACCCTCTTTCCTGCTTCCTTTCTTAGTGTTTATTTGCGTTGAATTTAAATTTAGCTCTGTAGGGATGAAAAGACTGAGAGAAACCCCCCTCCCCAAATCTGGAAGCTTCAGTGCCACCTTCCCTGGGCAGTGTGTGGCAAGCAGGGGTGTCTGCAGCTTCCAAGCTCCAAAACATTGTGTCTGCTCTGTGGTTGAGAAGGGGTGGGGAGCACAAGGCAGAGGTGTTTCGGATGAGTGTTAAAATCTCAACTCAGAATAGCAAGTCCTGTGGGGAAGTGTTTGGTGCCTGACACATCTGTTTCTGATGCACTGACACCAAAACGGTGAGTCTGATTTGCTCCGAGTCTTACACGTTTTGACTGAATTCAGTGACTGAGCTCTGCCAAAGCACAGTAACCACAGGGGCTCAGCATCCAATGATTCTCAATGCGTTCAAAGTAGACACGTTATCCCTGGTCTGGGTCCCCTCCTCATCACGGAAGTTGGCTCCAAGAATCCCACAGTTGAATGTACACTTTGCCCTCCCCACCCATGAACATGCCCGGCTCAGCATCTCCCATCTGACTGCTTCTCTGATTAGATGGACAGAGAGGAGGTTCGAAGCGCTGAAGATCTGATGCGTGGGGCACCAACCTGTGTTCAATTGTAAATCTTCTAGTCTGTGGATACTCTATTCCTCCGACATCTTTGTTCATTGGAAAGGGAGAGAGGCAGAGAGAGAGAGAGAGAGTAGAGAGAAAGAAAGAGAGAGAATTAACACAAAGGCTAGGACTGGACCAGGATGACATCAAAAGCTTCATCAGGATTGCCCTGTGGGTGGCAGGGCCCAAATACTTTGGCCCCTCTTCTGCTAAGCATTAACAGGGAACTGAATTTAGAATTGTGGCAGCCAGGACCCAAACTTTGTGCTCTGATTTGGGCTTCTGGTGTTGCAAGAGGTAGTTCTGACACTCTATGCCACAATGCCAAGCCTAGTCTGTAAACACCTTCTTAAGATTAATGTAGCGGCAGGCCCGGCGGCGTGGCCTAGTGGCTAAAGTCCTCGCCTTGAAAGCACCAGGATCCCATTTGGGCGCCGGTTCTAATCCCAGCAGCTTTACTTCCCATCCAGCTCCCTGCTTGTGGCCTGGGAAAGCAGTCGAGGATGGCCCAAAGCTTTGGGACCCTGCACCTGCGTGGGATACCCAGAAGTTCCTGGATCCTGGCTTCAGATCGGCATAGCATCGGCCGTTGTGCTCACTTGGGGAGTGAATCATCGGATGAAGATCTTCCTCTCTGTCTCTCCTCCTCTCTGTATATCTGACTTTCCAATAAATAAATAAATCTTAAAAAAAAAAGATTAATGTAGCAAACAGTGTTATATATGCAGCCATAACAATACCCAACTATTATTTACTTTGAATGTTTGTAAGATTTTGCAAATAATAGGTTATTGAATATGCTCTAGTGCCATCTTTTTTCTTTAAGATTTACTTATTTTTACTGGAAAGTCAGATTTACAGAGAGAAGGAGACACAAAGAGAAAGATTTTCCTCATACGGTTCATGCTCCGGGTGTCTCCAAAGGCCAGAGCTGAGCCAATCCAATGCCAGCAGCTGGAACTTCTTCCATGTCACCCACGTGGGTGCAGGGTCCCAAGCCTGGGCCATCCTCGACTGCTCTCCCAGGCCACAGGCAGGGAGCTGGATGGGAAGTGGAGTAGCCAGGAATCCCTGGTGAATGCAAGGCCAGAGTTTAGCCATCAGGCTATTGTTCCGGACACTACGCCACCCTTTTTAAAAAGTCACATGAAGTTTTTGACATTTATCTAAGGGTACCATGTTCAATTGTTTTTCACTACTGAGTTCTATTGTTTGACAGCTAATAAAATGCTATTAGTGTGTGTTTTTGTTACAGTTTAAATATTCTATGATTATTTAGATAACTTATCCTAAATAAATGTTTCAAAAATTTTTTGAAACATGAAAGTTTCATGGATTGCTATTTCAAAATCTTTTATTGAATTTCTTCTAGGTTAAGTTAAATATCTGATGAGAGCTAGCAATCTTACTAAATAATGTAGGAGAATATTATGTGTTTTTTTTCGACTACCAATTTGTAGCTGGGTTGTTGGTGAAATTTTGGTTGATTTTTTTTTAAAGGAAAATGGCAGATTTTGCTTATGATTCTTTGCCCAGTACATAGGCTAGAAATTATTCCTGTTAGTACGTAACTTGTATTTTTAGGGTTTTTTTTTTTTTCAGAAGTGGTGATTTTTTTTTATGGTGAAATTTGATCCTCTTATGTTTCGCAAATGTTTCACATTGTTTAATAAATTCCTTTGCCCAAATTGTGAAGTATTTATTGTCCAAAAATGATGAGATCATGTTTTTCAGATTTCCTTACAGTCTTCGAATTAATTTGGATTTTGCGTAACTGTGGTCAGACCTAAAATCTCATGTTTTTATCTTCCCTTCCCTTCCCAGTGTGGACAAGTGATGTTTTATGCGCTGTTTTTGTTGTGTCTTTATTACAACCAATCTATAGTGCCCCGTATTGTATATCAGTATTTGCATAGGTGTGACTCTTTTTTGAGTTTGTGTTCTAAGCCGCCATCTATCTTACTGACTCTGTCCTAATGTCACACTGTTTTCATTATACTGTCTTTAAGTTAAATATGCACCTGTGTCACATACAGCCACCATACTGTTGTCCTGTAAGAGACTTCTGGGAACAATTCCTGACCCCAGATTTTGCATAGAAATAAGCTTGCCAACTTTCATGCAGTCTCTGCAAAATTTGCTAGTAGTTGCACTTGACATATTAAAAGTGTGGAGTAAATTCAAACATCTAATTTTTGGAAGAACTATATCTGTTTGTGTTCCCAAACTTCAGATCTTTTTTTTTTTTCTACCTAGAGTTTTAGTCATTGCCTCCTGAATAAAGACAAGAAATTAGACCACTAAAAGCAAAATACAAAATTCAACATATAAATCAAAAATAAAAAAACATTTTCATTCAGCTACTCAACAGATGCATAAAATATTTTTTGTTGTTAGAGACATAAAAAGTTTGTATTAGTGCAGACTAAAGAAAAAATCCTATACACATATAATCAAAAGTCATAATTTAAAAAAATAGTTGTTTATGTATTTACTTCTATTTGAAAGGAACATGCAGAAATAGACAAAAAGAAAAACTAAACTCCCATCAGATTGACTCCTCCCTAAATTCCTGTAAGAGCTAGGGCTGGATCCAGCACAGTAGCCTACTGGCTAAATTCTTGCCTTGGATGCACCGGGATCCCATATTGGCACCAGTTGGTGTACTGGCTGCTCCACTTCCTTTCTGGTTTTTTGCCTGTGGTTTGGGAAAGCGGTAGAGGATGAGGCAGAATCAGGATGGCTCCTGGCTTCAGATCAACTCAGTTCTGGCCACTGTGGCCATGTGGGGAGTGAATCAGCAGATGAAAGCTATTTGCCTCTTTCTCTCTTTTTCTCTCTGTAAATCTGCGTTTCCAATAAAAATAAATGTTTCAAGGGCCGATGCCTACACCAGGTGCCCCAGCATTAACCCTGGGCCATCCAAGAGGATGCTATGGTCTCAAGCATTTGAACATTTGAGCCATCTGCTGCTGCTTTCGAGAACCTATAAAACGAAGTGTGTGTGTGTGTGTCTCATGTAAAGGTTTTCAAAGCTGTACCTTCAAAGTGGCAGAATGCATATAAAAATCTGTGCAGCTGTATCAGATGAGCTTCGGGGCTTAGATTTTTGTTTTCTGGTTTCCATGGAGTCTGGGAGTCCTCCAAAGGGCTGCTGTAGTGAGAAAATTTCACCGAGTGGCAATTCTGTGTCTTTTTACAACAGTTTAAGTGTTACTACGTTTTCAGAGGTAGAATCTAACATATAAATAAAATCATGTTTGGGAAATATGGCTATTTATAACTCCCCATGGGCAAACCGATCATCCTAAGCTTTATTTAATTGCTGTTTTTTTTTTTTTTTAAAAAATGTTTTCTCCAAATTAGTTCCCTGGCATTGTGTATTATAGCATAATAATTGGAAATATGCTGCAGCTGTAATAATCAAAATGTTAACACTTTACATAAGGACTAAAAACATCTTTCATCCAGTAAGTCAAAAGTAATTATTGTACATATTGATGATTCTTTTGACCGAAAGCTCATTCTGTGACATATTTTAAAGTTAAATTATACATAGATTATTCCAAAGAATAAATCGAACCTGGGACATTTTTGGAAAGCCCTTTAGAGTTAATAAAATAAGATTCTGGTGTTATAATCGATTTTCAACAACCCTGTGAATGAATTATGAAAACACACTGTCTGTTGTTTTAACCAATGCCAATTGGCAGGATCACCTCTTTCAGACCACTAGACTTGAGACATATTAAAAGAAACAGCACTGTCATTTTAGAGGATTTTCTGTGGAGGCATATGCCAACGGTGTGAATTCTAGTTCATAAATGTTTTATTTTCTTAGTTTTTAATTATTTCACTCTATCTGATAGGTAGTCGTCCAACCGGCTGGTGTTTTTCAATGGACTGATGAAGTTTATGGCCAAAAAAAAAAAAAAATTGCTGTTGAAATTGTTGAGGATCCGTGGCTAAAGACAAGTTTGTTTGTTTGGGGAGCGCTGATTTTATTCTAGAAGTTCATTTCTGAAGGTCCCTGCCTTGAAAATAGCATGTAGTAGAAAAGTTAATGTCAACAGCATTCTTATAGGACATGTTCCTGTGAAACTCAGGCAGGATTTTCCTGGTCGAGAAAGTCTCTACTTGTGTTTGCATATTTTTGGCATATGTTGCAGAGGCAAGGCAGTGAACAAGGTTGGAGATCGGGAAACACAGCAAACAAATGAATGAGCTTCCTTGTTTTGTTCCAGGGGAATTGAACCAGGTATGGAGCGGTCATAAGCATGAGCTTCTGCAAAATTCCCTGAAGCTTGTGCGTTAATACACATGGCACACGATTGCGTTTTATGGTGCGCGAAGATTTTCCACCAAGTAATTAGGAAATGATTGTATGGAGAGAAAATTTCAAACACTTGGTAGCTGGATTAGTAAGATGCAAAATATTTTAGGATGTAGTAATATCATATTTCCCCCGAAGGCTGATAGAGATTAGCTGTATTATCTGTAAGAATAAGGCTTCTTTTCCTTACACACATATGTACAAATCATGATACTTCCAACTGAGGGATTAAAAAAAAACTTAATTGTCCTATTGTATTTCCATAGTACAATACCCCAAATCCTGATTCAATTATTTGCCCATCTCAAAATGTTTATGTGTTCATGATACTGATTCTTGTTTCTATAGTTGAAGTTCTGCATTTGTGCAGCCACTGAGCCATAGAATATGCTGAATTCTTTCATGAAACAGTGTGGATATTTTAGAAGCAGAGATTCTGTCTTTGACTAACGAATGCTTTAACATCTCCAGTGCCACAGGGTGTGGAATATTCACAGCTTAAAAAAAAAGATGTATTTATTTGTTTGAAATGCAGAGAAAGGAGAGACAGAAAGATCATCCATCTGCTGGTTCACTCTCTGGATGGCCACAATGGCAGACCAGGGCCTGGTCAAAACCAGGAACCTGGAAAAACTTCCGAGTCTCCCATGTGTATGGCAGTAGTCCACACACGTGGGCCAAGGTCTGCTGCTTTTCCAGGTACACCTGCAGGAAACTGGATCCAAAGACTGGCAACGGTGATGAGAACCTGAACCCACGTGGGATACCAGTGTCGCAGGCAGTGGCCCCACAGAGTGTGCCACCGTGTTGGCACTGTTAGTTACAGTTTTAATGATGCATTCTCTGTGCTTCAGAGCTGTACTGGCTCAGACAATTGACCATGCTCAAGTACATTGAACCACGGACATACATAATATCCCTGATGGAGCAAGCATTAACTTTGGAATTACAAGATGCTGAACGAATAGCATCTTTTTATATTTATGAAAGCTCCTTATGGTCCCCGAGTCTACTTCCTACATAAATAATGTCTGCTTAAAGTGATTTAGTCATTCCTAACTATAAAACAATAGTTTTCATTAATCTTTTGGATGTTTCTAAATATCTCATATCAACAGTGTATGTATCAGTAAATGTTGAGTCCTGATGAAAATAAATGGACATACTGAGAATCAGTCTGTGCTCATACAATTTTGTTGGTTGATTAGTCACTGCAAACTCAGCTTGTTTAGAAACAGTCATGATGTAAAAGTCAGATGACTCAGTTTCAATCAGTGAGACCTTCAATGAATCCCAGAAACTCACTTGATCCGTCAGCATTAGACGTAAGGAACTGGTGAGGCACTTCGTAGAAGAAACTGAAGAAAGAGTTTCAGGCAGTCACAGACAGGTGCTTGGCACAGGAATCCGTGTGCAGCTTGGGAAACCTGCATGTAAATCAGTCCCTGGTCAGAGTACCTACTCTGCTTCTTACGCAGCTTCTTGCACTCAGGAGGGGCAGCACAATGGCTCAGGCACTCAGCACTGGCAAGACATTGGGAGACACAGATTGAGTTGCTCACTCCTGAATTTGGCCTAGCATTTGTTAGCATTTGAAGAGGGAACCGTTGGTTAGAAGATCACTCTGGTTTTTTTATGTTCATTTCTCCATCTTTCACATAAAATAATAATAATAATAAGGATGGAACCATAATCAAATGTTTGGAAGTGGGAGATAAAGCTACAATGTGTGTGCAAAACTACCAGTGTTAAGTAAGAGGTAAATCCTAGAGTTAGACTATAAGGATAAGAGAGAACAGAAGAGGTTAAAGAAACATGAGTCTCAGGGCTGCTTCCTCCTGTGAAACCCTCATAGAAGGCTCCAGGCGGTGCTTAGAAATATGTGAAGTGGGTGGCATTTGTCAACTTTTTACTTCAAAAAGAGACAGAGCTCCTGTTTGCTAGTTCTCTTCCCCGATGTGTTCAAAATGGCAAGGACTGGGCCAGGCCAAAGCTGGGAGGAATCGGTTTACCATAGGATGTGAGGAACCCAGTTACTTGATCTATAACCAGTGCCTTCTGGGGCCTGCATTGGCAGAAGCTAAAGCCAGGAGCCAAACCTGGGCATCAAGCATCAGGGATGCTGCATCCTAACTCGCATGCTGTTAGTCCAAACAATTGCCCCTCTTCCCGCTTTGAATGATTATACACTGGTATCTAGTTTTATGTTCATACCTGTATGGTTTTTCACTTGTGTAAGCTTCATTTCAGAACATGGATGCATTTATTGCAGAATTATAAGAACCTCTTGAGGTGAAGTAGCAGAGGCAGTTGTTGTGAGCTAGAAACAGAACACCCGGTATGCCAGAAATAATGAGGAATGGGAATCGGCCACAGCGTGTACTCAGCAACTTCTTTGCATGGGCATGTCCAAGAAGGATGCTGAATGATACAGTATTCGCTCATTTTCAGGATGTCCACACCTCAGAAAGGCAGTGGATACAAGGTATTCATAGTGGGCAAGAAGTTTAATCAGGTTCTACGGGAATTAAAATGAAAATCTGGAGAACTGAGAGAATGACATCTTTAAGGAAAAAAAAACTCAGATACTTTGTAATTGTCACATATGTGTTCTTTTAGTTTTATTCGGGTAAGTGGGAAAGTCCAGGTTGCATTTGGTCAGCGCTGCTTGCATTGCAACCAGGAAAATGAGAAAGAGAAGCTTATAGCTTTTTCTAACATACAATAAGCCAAAAGAATCCCAAGTGATCTTTAAATAATTTCTAGAACACTCTTAGGCCCCTGAGGACAGGACATCTCTCAAGGCTTTCCTTTAGTCCATCTGTTGTTTTCTTAGTCAATGTTGTTCTGAAATACAATGATTCCAGCAGGAGCAGCACCTGTTCTCTGTAAAAGATGTACATTTTCGCAGCAGAAAATCATCTCAGATTCAAGTGTTTTACAGTCTCAGTGAGGGCAGTGAAAGAAAATAATATTTTCTCTTAGGTCCCCTTGGTTTTCTTTTACGCTCTACTCAATTCCCAAGATCCTTGTCATTGTTAGCCATGGTGGTTGAGTTTTCCGAGTGCCTCCACCCATCTGCTCATTTTTTACTGATGTAGACAATTCTCTTTATATCCCTGGGAAGAGTTTCATGGAAAAAAACACAGACCTTAGAACACAGGGCGATGAAGCATTTTTTGTGCCAAAGGCCATTTGTCTATCATCATTCACGGGCAATGCAAAATTATCTACTTCAAAAAGAGCCTGTTGCGGATTTATTGAATTTCAAGTCCTGCCTGCAGTTGCCAAGGCAAGGCTAGGCCAAATTATTTCACAGACTTTGTATGGCCCTAAGCCTGGACATTCTCTACTCATGAAAGATTAAAAAAAAAAAAAAGGCTTTTCATGAACAGAAAATGAACTGATAATAGATACTAGGGAGAAAAATAAAGATGGATGATTTGGGGATTAAGAGCATAGTATTTCAGTTGTAGGGGGGTGACCAGGGAGGGCCTCAGCAAGATGATAGAAATTCACAAAGAACAGCAAGGGAAGAAGGAGCTGTCCGTGGTAGCAGCAAAAGAATGAAAGGAGCCTGAGCAAGGTCACAGCTGTTACCGTCAGAGAAGACAGCTAGGATGTAAACATGACTGGCACTGAGTGAACATTTAAGGGAACAGCAAGAATTTCAATCAGAGAAGTACATGAACCGAATCTTGTAGGACATGGTAGGAACATGAAGCTTCTACCAAGGTGCATTAGACGCCAAGGACATGAGACAGGATTGGTGTGTACTGCGAGTCATTTGGAAGCAGTAGATGGCAGAGAAGGAGAGAGAAGTGAGGAAGGAAATAGTGGGAGGTGGAGCTGCTGGGATTGGAGCCGGCGCCTATATGGGATCCCAGTGCGTTCAAGGCGAGGACCTTAGCCACTACGCTATTATGCTGTTTTCTATGGGATTATCTGTACTGACAATTAGTAGGTTGGAACAGTTCAGAATTAGGCTGTGTTTATTTGCCAAAATGTTTGACACCCACTGAATAAAACCCATGTTTTGGAAAAAAAAAAAAGAAAGCTAAAGAAATCATCAAAGAATGATTTGGGCTGTAGGAACTGCGGTGTGAACAGAATATACAGTAAGACATGAATTTCATATATATGATTAATTATTTTATTTTTGTATATGTATGTGGTAGCATACATCAAATTTCAACTCAGTAGAAACTACCTCAGCTGTCTTTATTCATTTTACTATAATAGTGCTACAATGAGTAAGCTGAAATCGCTTCAACATGTTAAAAAAAAATCAAAATCTCTTAAAAATAAGAGTACCACAGTTGGGGACCCCACGCAGTTGCTCCATGGCTAAAGCCTCAATTTGCAAGCCCCGGGATCCTATGTGGGCACTGATTGTGTCCCAGATGCACCACTTCCCATTCAGCTCCCTGGAAAAGTAGCTTGGAAAAGCAGGGGAGGATGGCCCAAAGCCATGGGACCCTGCAACCTCATGGACACCCAGAAGAAATTCCCGGATGACAGCTTCAGATAAGCCCAGCTCTGGCAGTTGCAACAGCATGGAGAATGAATCAGTGGATGGGAGATCTTTCTGCCTCTCCTTGTCTCTGTATATCAGCTTTTCCAATAAAAAAATAAATAAATCATAAAAATAAACAGCTGGCGTCTAAGTTTTAGGTATTATTTTCAAATAATATAATTTATGCATGTCCTTTAGTAAGAATCATGTAAGTTCTACATGAGTTCATTTTGTTTTCCTGTAGATGGCAGTTCCAAATTCTATATTCCTAACAACTGCAGTTTCCATCCCAGCAGGAAAAAGTGTGTTGTAAAGTCACAATTTTTAATGTTCATGAATGAAAAATCACTCTGTAATAGTTGCATATATATGGAAATTATGCTCTATTGAAATCACTTTAAGTATTGGAAAGAGCAAAACTGAAAAAAAAAAGTTCTTCATTTTATCATGCTTAGGCAGTATGAACTTAATACAGTACAGATTTAATGAAATGATTTTCAGCAATCCCATTTTTAAAAATCATGACAGTGTATTATGAAGATTATGTGAAATGGAAAATATGAACTCAATTGCTGTTTGAATTTTCATGCTTTTAACCAGTCTCGTAGCATTCAGTCTGTCTTTTACTTCATTCAGCTAATATATGTACTGAGGATATAGAAAAGCAGAGAACAATGGAGATCATTATATAAATGAGTAGACGAAGTCTGTACAATATACGGAAGAAACATGAAGGCAATGAACGCCTTACAGTTGGAAGTGACACCGTCGTGGGGAAGAAAGGCATGAATCCTTTCTAGATGGTACAATGTTATTACAGCAGGGCAATATTGTAAGGCTTCCCTCTCTGTCTTCACATTAAGAAACCCTAGTCCAGTGGGACCTACAGACACAAACTACACCCAGCTGGAATCACCGGCTCCTTGTCCTTTGCCCAGTTCTGAGTTCCACACCGACATCAACCTGACCAACTTCACCCTGATTGGGCTCAGTCTTGTTTGTCTTCTCTGAGCCTTTATCCATGATGCTCAGTAGGAAAACCGTTTCAGAAATCATTACTGATTGATACCAGTGAGCCCAAGACTGGTCTACTCTTGCAATTATTACTGAATATTTGTGGCTGATTTGATGGGTTTTTATCTGAGTAAAATAGATTTATTTAAATAGTGATGCCCATTAATCTAAGAAAAATCACTATAGAAAAGATTTAAAATGATTTACAATTATATTCTGCATAACGTACACATTAAAAAAGGCTTATGATATATGGAATGAGTAGGATTCTGATATATTTCAACTGAGAAATTGAATAGAGACCTGGTTTTTTGGACTACCTTTTTATATGATTTCTAAAAATGAAGTTGTTTTCATCTATAAAAATAGGTTTATACCTACATTGTCTATTTTGCATTGAAGATGAAATGAGAAAAAGTGGGCAAGCTAGCCTTTAAAAAATAAAGTCCTTTATTTGTGTTTTTTACTAATATTGCAAATTTTAACATCAGTGAAATGGATCTAATTTTACTGCTTAAGCTATAGGGATAGCTTATAATCAAAAGATAGAAATACAAAAATCCTCTGTAATTTATCTGAAATTATATTGCTATTTTTTTTAAAATTCATTTATTTTGATTGCAAAGTCAGATATACAGAGGAGGAGAGACAGACAGGAAGATCTTCCATATGATGATTCACTCCCTAAGCGAGTGCAACGGCCGGTGCTGTGCCAATCCAAAGCCAGGAGCCAGGAACTTCCTCCAGGTCTTCCACATGGGTGCAGGGTCCTAAGGCTTTGGGCCATCCTGGACTGCTTTCCCAGGGCCACAAGCAGGGAAGTGGAGCTGCCGGGATTAGAACCAGTGCCCATATGGGATCCTGGCGCACAGAAGGCAAGGACTTTAGCTGCTAGGCCACAGCGCAGGCCCTATCTTGCTATTTTTCAGTTATGATGTTTGCCTGTGAGTTTGTAAAATATTGTTTTATGTGAATCTTAGATTTAGAGATAAATTTTTATTTTAATATCAGTGGGCAAATATGTACTATTTTACGGTTAGAAAATTCTTGCTTTTTGGCAGAAGAATCAATTATTGTGGTATGTATGTATATAATACTACTGATTAATAGCACCAAAAGGTGAATACTGCTCTTTCAAAGTGATTGAAAACATGTTTTAAATTTATTTTTATTTTCAATTCTTAATTATAATCAAAAGATAGAAATACAAAAATCCTCTGTAATTTATCTGGAATCATGTTGCTATTTTTTTTTTTAAAAAAATTCATTTATTTTGATTGCTTTGTATAGACTGGGATTTTTCCCCCAAGCTCCCACCCCCAACAGATTTTCCCCATTTTACTACGGTGGTATAGTCCTCCATAAGGGATCATAATTCCATCAGTCTCTTATTTAAGTGTACTCCAACATTGCTGGTTCACACAATGTCAGACAGTCCAGCGTCCCATTGTCTACACAGTTCCAACAGTTTCATTGGGAATCCATCTTTCGTCTGGAATAAGGGATGCATGTTGCATTATACCCCCACATCTGGATATGGTAGATCCCCGTCCTCCGTCATCATACATTTCCATAATTGTGAAGTCATGAAACAAGGTCAACAACTGGTATGTACTAGAACAACCGCTTCAACAGCAACAACGACAACAACAAATTACAGCACCATGAGAAAATGCGCAGAACGTTTTAGATGAAACACAATGAGGAAAGAGCACTTGTTACTTTCTAAACATACCTAAGGTACTTGTTTAATAATTCTTTGGAACATGAGACAGAAAATATTGGCACTTTTAAAAAGATTCATTTTTTATTGGAAGTCAGATTTACAGGGAGAAGGAGAGACAGAAAGAAAGATCTTTCGTCTGCTGGTTTACGCCCCCAGTAGCTGCAACAGCCAGAGCTGAGCCATTTTGAAACCAGGAGCCAGGAGCTTCTTCCCAGTCTCTTGGGTGCAGGGTCTCAAGGCTTTGGGCTGTTCTCTACTGCTTTTGCAGACTACAAGCAGGGAACCTTGTGGGAAGTGGAGCAGCCAGGACATGAACCAGTGCCCATATGGGATTCTGGTGCAGGCAAGGCAAGGACTTGAGCCCACTAGGCTATTGTGCCAGGCTAGGCACTTCTTAAATGAAGCAATTTATAGTTGTAACAATCCTCTCAGAATAATAAAATTCTTAGTTATTTTATGTTGTTTGTAATGGCTTCTCTGTTATTTTTTATCTTTTGACACGTCTAATGATGACTGAGTTATACATCAGTTTCCTCTTAATTTTGACTATACTATTTATAATAATCATGTAGTGACATTGGTTCGGCATCATCCATATTCCTCAAAGATTGTATTTTAGTATTTCATGTTTTTTTATTCACTGCATGTTTGAACTAAGTACCACAGTCAAGCTTTCCTTCTTTCCTTTTTCCTTTTTAAGCTTGTTTGATAAGTATAATTAAAAGCTTCTCTTTGCTTTTTTCTTTTACAAAATTCAAATATATTATGTGATATTTGTAACCTCAGTTATAATGAATATTAGGTCCCCAGAATTTTTATTCATCTCATAATGTAACATTTTGACCGACATTTCCAATTCCCCTATAACCCAATCCCAGCATCACGATTGTTCTGTTTGCCATTATGGGTCCAAATTTTTTTGTTCCCACAAATAAATGAAACCATACAGCGTTTTTTTTTTTTTTAAATCTCTGACTTATTTGACCTAACATGATCAACCTTTTCAGAAACAACAGGCTTCTTCTTATGGCTAAATAATATCACACCTTTTCAATGCATCCATTGACATATTTCCTTCTGCACTTTCACTTGTTTTTAAAAGGATAAATTTAAATCAGCATATTGGAGTGTGAAAGATCTTTTTTCTGTTAAGTGTAATATGGCCCAGGAGTCCCTTCATCCATCCTTGACGTGCTGTTTGGTGGTCACATTCATTATTTGGTGGTGCCTGCCCATGTGTACATAGGAAAGTGTCAGTGACCGTGTTAAGCATTCATGAACTCTGAGTTGAGACTGTACACAATAATCTAGACCATTGAGAGTGCCATTTGGAATTCCCTGCCTTAACAGAAACTGGCTTCGTTTTAGTAAGAGTACTCCTGCCCAGGTTGAAAGTTACAGCATTCTAAAAGCATCTCGCAGCAGCCATAGCCATTGTCTTTTGTGGTAACACCCTCTTCTCTGGACCATATAAGCAAACAAGATGCCTGCCTTCCTCTACATTTATAAAGTCCCGTCTGCCCCATCCTTCCAGTTGACACCATCCCCACTTGCCACTCCTTTTGTCCTTCCTATGTTATTGCTGGCATCTTCTCTAAGGGCTGTCTAGATGAAAGAGCTGAGAGTCCAACCAACTTGTATTCATTCCTAGCAGCTTTTATCCACGATTCAATGATATCCCATCAAAAAAAAGTGTTCACTAAAGTTTTCTATTTTTGTACATCCAAGCCTTCAAATGGTATCATTGTACATATTGTACAATTTCTAAACCACCTTACAAAACTGACACGCATGTTGTTTCTGCTAAGTCTCATATATTTGAATGTGGCTTGCATCCGGGTGGATCGGCATGTAGATTTAGTTGACACAAATGGACCGAGTTTTCCTTTAAGGTTGATATTTCTGCACTATCATTAAATAACTGCTGTTGGGACTTGTGTTGGTGCTAGACATCATCTCATAAATGTCATTTTTTAAAAGCATAATGTATCACAGATAGAAAAACAGAGTGTAAAGCTCTTCCCTGATTTACTTATGGTAATGACGTACGTTATCGCACATTTATTTCATGTAAACCGCCACCATTGATGAGGTTGCATATGAATGAAGATCTGTCTACGTTACACTTTTTCAAAATTGTGACCAACCTATTTTAGATTGGTGAGTGTGGAGTGGTTGAACCCAAATACTTCAATATACTAGGGAAACATGCTGGGGGCAGCGATAAGTAGGATGGAAGGGGAAATCCCTGAGCCTAAAAGACTGTATCATTTAAAATAAAAATTTAAAAAATAATGCTTATCAAAAATGCTCTCCAAAAAAACAGAAATGTCCTTGTAGTACTTTATGCTTAAAAATGTTTTATTAATTTCACATTTAATATGCAGCATATGATCATGAAGCCGAAAGAAAGTAGAAGAATATGTATCAAAGTTACATTAAAATTTCTGATGAATTCCCATGGTCTTCATAGTATATCGAGAAGAAATTGTGACATAGCATTTATTTGGAAACTATAAAGTGAGTTTCATAGAGTAAACTTTTGGCAATGTGGATTTCAATCAGTTTGGGATTTGATTGGCATTAGCAGTAGGTAATTTGTTTGGCACGTGGACTTAAACCAAAGTTAGTTTCAAAGTAGAGGTTGGGTGTTTCAGCCCCTGAGTTAATCAGTTCAGGAAAACCTGAAAATAAGAATAATACCATGGGAGATTTAGGGGGCTGAGGCTAAATAGAAGAACCTGGAGAGCTACCACTGAGGTGGGCAGAGGGAAAAACTAGACGACCTAATTTCGATGCTTGAGAAAGTTCTTTTCTATATCTGAAATGAAGACACAGATAAGGGAAATAACTTAAGCAAATATGGAAATTGGAAGATGTTAAATTATTTTTAATATTTTTTCATAAGGACCCAAGATTGCATTTTCATCAGGTTTAAACTGGCAACTGTTTCGCTGCTCATTCTGTAGAAATAAAGTAGAGGAGTCATCTAGCAAGTGTAATGTGCCTCGTGGGAGTTAAGCATGGCGGATTAGCCACTTTCCTCTGAGGCACACAGCTAGTGTAATAACCATGCCAAATGTGACCACAGTTGATTTTGTTAAAGAGAAATGGTTAGCTGTGTTCTCTCAGGAGCTAGGAAGTTCATCATGCAGAATCCCTGATAGATCCAACATTTGTCTTTCCGTTAATTGGGAGAGGAACAGATGTGAAGTTTTGGATACTATTACACACACATGCATACACGCAGAGTTGTTATGTAAAGCAATATTAGACTTTAGGTGAATAACTATATAATTAGATCATTCCATCTATTTTTAGCACCTCAGACCTCATATTCAATAAATAAATTCAGATTTGTCTCCTTTACATTTTGAATAAATCTCTAGAGACAGGCCATTAATTCCTACACATTGATTTAGGTTTCAAAAATCATTTGCAACTTCGTCATGTAGATTGGGCCAAGGAAGGGTTTCCTGTAAGTGTGCTTAAGGAATTAAGAGTGCAGAAGGGGACAACAGTAAGTGGAGACGACTCTGGTAAAAGGTTCTCCATTTTATGCAATGCGTATATTGACATCTCATTGTTAAAATTGCGTTTGATCTATTAGCACCAACAATAAAAAATACAAGCAAAAGGCCATAAAAAAACAAAAGTATTGTCATTCTTCAACAAAATTTTCCCCAGCCTTAAAATTTTGTACCTGTACGTGAGCTTCCTGAGAAAAATACCTTTGAAGGTTTTTATTTGTTAAGATTTATTTATTTGAATTGGGAAGGCAGCTTTACAGCTAGAGAGACAATGAGAAAGATGTCCCATCCATCGGTTCACTCCTCAAATGGCTACAATGGCTGGAGCAAAGCACAGGCCCAAGGATTTGGGCTGTCTTCCTCTGCCTTACTATGCCATAAGCAGGGGGCTGGATTAGAAGTGAGTCAGCCAGGATATTAAACATTGGCCATATAGGATACAAATGCTTCCAGAGGGATATTTAGCCAATTGAACCATCGTGCCAGTACCTAACTTTGAGTTTTGAATGTCTTACTATCACTAAGGATTTGTTATCCAAATTTCATTTTCTTCTTAACCACAGATTCTTTCCCTGTGTTTATTAACACTTTCTTTTCTTTCCTTAACAAAGAAAACACACACACACAGAGTTATTTATTTATTTGAATGTCAAGGTTACATAGAGACAGAGAGAAAAGGGAAGGGAGAAGAGAGATTTTTCAATCCTTTGCTTCATTCCCTACATGACAATAATAAAACTGGGAGCTTCTCCCAGGTCTCCTGCATAGATGACCCAACACTTGGACCATCTCTCACTGCTTTTCCCCTGCCAATTCTAGGGAGGTAGATTTAAAGTGGAGCTCCTGGGACTCGAAACTGCTCCTAATGGATGCAGGCTTTACAGCTCGCAGATTCGCCTGCTGCGCCATAGAGCTGACCCCACTGCTTCCTTTTTTTCCTTTTCTTTTCTTTCATGTTCATGTCTAGATAGGTCAAAACTGTAAAGTATTTTTAAATAAACTTTTTAAAAAGAATCAAATCTATCCGTCTTGGATTTTTCAAATATCGACACTGCCTAAAATGACAATACATGAACAATTTGTTTGATGTGAACACTGTCCCAGATCAGAAAGTCCGCATGCAGGGATGTTTGAACCACTACTGAAAATGCCCAGCTTATAGTTCAGCTCAGCTCTTGCTGTGGTTACTGCTGCTTCATGGAACATTCCTGATAGTGATTGTGCAAATGTGGAAGTTAGTAGGTGGTCATCTTTAATGATACTAGTGTGAAAAAGATGGAAAACAAATACAAATAAGGTATAATGTTGTTTACATGGGACTTTATTTTTTGTAACTAATTTGCTGATTGATCATCTGATTGATTGCTTCCTATGCATGTTTTATTTTCATTTATTCATCCACTTAATCCACATTCATTTTCTGTTCTTTTGTTTCTGTGGGCAACTATTCTCTTTGGGCAATTATTATAATATATTAAACCCATTATTTGTTTAGAAGATATATAATGTCACTTTTGTACATGTTATTTTTAATCCTGGAGTATTTTTTATTTTTAAAATAAATTTCTAATCACTTATTTTTTTTCTTTGTATTGATATAATTGCATTATGTGACACAGTTTTACAGGCACTGGGATTCCCCCCAACCCTCCCCCCATGGTGGATTCCTTCACATTGTTGCATTACCACAGTTCAAATTCAGTTGAGATCCTTTCATTGCAAGCATTTACCAAGCATAAAGTCCAGCATCTTATTGTCCAGATAAGTTCAACAGTTTCTTGGGGAGACCTTCTCTGGTCTGAAGGTAGAGCTGGCAGAATATCATCCCGATCAATTAAAAGCTCCGACATAACATCAGTAACAGTTGATAATGTTATGGAATTAATTGACATAGTATTGAATAACCAATATGTTAAAAAAAAATGCAAGTTCTGAACCACATCCTGTGACTTCTTCGTTGACATTTCAATTATTAGTTTATATACAACCAGGTTCTATACATCTTAAAATGGCCATAGATTATTATTCAGCTGTCTTGTGTCTATTTTAATTTTAGTATTTAGCAGTTTATAGCATTGAAGCATAATTTTGCTGAACCTGGCTGTTTTTCGGGTAGTCCAACTCTATAACTCTAACAAGACATATGTCAACAGTTTAGGTGCGCAGTTTTAGGAGGGGTGTGCAGAGAAATCTTAAATACCCTAATGAGGAGTAACTAATCTTTGTGTCCCACCCAGTGAGGTGTAAGTGCATTAACGCTGACTATTTCCTGTCTAAGCTTTCCTTGTTGTTCTCTGACTAGCTAGTCTATATTTTTTGCTTGTTTGTTTTGAGAGATTTTTGGAGTGATCCTGGTGGTCATTGTGACTATTCAGTTCTTAACATCAGTTCTTTCTGAGAGGGATATTTATTTCCTCCCTCTGTGCATATCATTTAAATCTCTATAAATAGATATGGCCTGGAGATGGGATCCTGTTTCCTACCTGTTTTAACCTGGCAAACATGTTGGGAGGGATCCCCCTCCTGGCGTTCACACCAGGCATGGTTGACTTCCTCTAGCCTCTTCCAAGAATTTGTTTCCGGGATCTTTTCTGTGCTTCTACTGTCCATTATCTCAGCCTGCTCACAACTTGCATACCCAATCAGAGCACTCCTGTTAGTAATAGCCAATCAGAGCACTCCTGTGGGTAATAGCCAATCAGAGGACTCCTGTGGATAACAGCCAATCAGAGGACTCCTGTGAGTAATGTGTGCTTAGCTTCACTACCTTCTGCCAGATCGCCCTACAGAACTATTACACTCATCTGCAGTCTCATTATAATATGGTTTCTTTTTTCTTCCTGCTATGAAAATCCTCATGAAATCCTCACATGGTAGAGAAGGAATAAGCCACAACGAAAAATGTATCACGAGCAACTCCCCATGGGAAGGCTAGGCACACAGGCCTTCCAGCCCAGTCAACGCACAGCATCGCCAGGTTCTCAGCCTTCACCCGTTAGATGATGTTTCATTAAATTCACTTCTCAATCACCAATGAATCTGGGCTTTTTCTTCACATGCCTGCCACACTTTGGGTTTCTTTCTCCTGAAAGATTGTCAAGATATTCCTAATTATTTTCTATTATAGTACAATTTTATTAATACTTAATGTAATGTAAATGTTGAACATAAATAAGGATGGTGAATTTTGTAGCAACTACCATACACAAGGAGCTAGCTAGAAAAATATTTGTGAAATAAATGAATGAAAGTAATCGTGCTTGTATTATATGTATAAGTAGCCAGTAGCCAATAAATAGATTTTGACTATTAACTGCAAATTTTTAATCCAAAAGATGTTTTCTATGTTATGGTAAATATTAAGCATATATCAAGAACATAGTATGGATATTTATATTATAAGGATTAAGACTAACTTTTGCTGGTTTGAGGAGCACATACAATTAAATAATCCCAAGAATTTAGAAATGTCGGCTTGAGAAATTGTTGTTGTTGACTGATTTTTTTTTAAGGTCTTACCTAACTCTTATCCCTTTTTTCGGTCTTTTAGCCTTTTTTTTTTGGTCTTTCGTAACTTAGTGAGTTTGAGATTTGAGTAATAAATCTATTACCACTGTTTCATAGATTATGATTTAGTTCTATCAAGCTTTTAGGATCGGTGCTCTGTATAATTCAATTATACTTTGTGTATTGTCAATAAAGCACTAAACATACATCTTGCTAGATTTAAATCCAGAGAAGTGTGAACGTTCCATCACGATATTAAATAATGTCATCTTCAGGTTGAAAATACTTAATTAAATGGCAAGTTATTAATCGGTTGAATTTCCACAAAGCATAATAATATCACATTAGCCTGCATTATAAAAAGTTCTAAGATCAACAACCCATCCATGTATTTCACATATGTCACTCAAATAACCTGATTTTTCCTCCTCCCAGTTTCCAAAGGCATCTTGTGAAATAAATGAACAATGACTTGGCATGGCAGTATTTGCTATACAAGAATCCTGTAGGATCTGTAACATATGACACAGTGGAGAACGTGTTATATTGAGCATCGAAGCAGTGGCTTTGCCTTTGGTGTCTTACCATGGGCACAGCTGCTTAATGGGGGACAGGGAATATCATTCAGGTGATAATCTCATGCTTAAACCCGGGCAATACACTACAATCTGAACAGATTTGCACCAATTTTAGTAACCATACTAAGCAGTTTTAAATCTAGCAACATTTTCCATTGAACTGATAATTATGAATTATAAATCATAAAATCATTCCCTTGTTTGGAGATATTAAAAATAAACAGGTAAACATACCAGGAAAAGCAGGAAATACATAATTATTTTCAATAGAATATTCATCTGTAGAAATTTGACTTCAATGTTTGAGTTATAACAGCATTAAAAGATTCCTTTCAATTCAAAATCATCTTTTCATAAATGTACCTTTATTCCTCACTGGGAAAACAAATGCTTTGCTTCTCTCTTTCAGTGTGCCATATTTTTGCCTTAGCAGTGTTTTCACTGTCATTTACGTAATTTTCTCCTTTTATGTATACAACAAGAGCGTGGGATTGTTGAAATAACCCTAAGGCCCCTCTGAAGATAACGTTTTCTTGGAGTAAGTTCTAGAAAGTCGTTCTTGCTTGTGTTACTGTGAGCCTTGCTATGGATTTCCGTAGTCATTTTGCTGTAGCTTACTGGCACTTCCTGTGACTGCGTTGATTCTGGGAATACACTTCCTGGTTTCTATCAGTCATGAAAACCTTGCATTACACAGTCGAGGCATGATTAGAATTTCCCAATGAAGTTATTAATGTGCAAAAGGGAATTTCACGTGCTCCTTTGCAAAGCCCATTAACAACCTCATTGTTCGAAATTCTGCGAGAGGGTGAATAAGCAATTCTGTTCTTTGATATAAATTCTATCCCATTTATGGCTTCCAGACATTTATAACGCATAAATTGATAACACTACACTGGATGGTTTTATCAAATTTGTATCCACCTCACATTGCAACATACAAATATTAAGATGATGTCACTCACACTTTCCTAAATTATTTTGTTCCGTATTATATAAACTGGATTAAAAAAAAACACAAATATCAACTGTTGGAATACTAATTATATGACTACTGTTCCTTTTTATAGGAAATGATCTAACTGGAAAGAAAAAATAAATAGGCTACGTAGGTTAGATCAGCTACATGATTTGGTTGCCAGTGTGAAATAAAAATATGATTTTCTTGTTCACATATTACTAAAAATTTCAAAATAACCATACATCAAGCCTTTTGAGCATACGATCGCCCACAGTTACTCCTATGGACACTCCCTCTGCCCTCCTCAGGGCTGTCTGGTATTCAGAGAAGCGAAAGATATGGTGTGCTCACCTGCTATAGCTGGGAAAATTCCAATGCACCATAATTTCTAGAGAGAAGTGTCGTAAGAAACACTCCTAACTGTACCATTCCGGAAGTCTGCCTTTCTCTATCCACTTGCTCCCTGTAGCAGAATCAAATTGGCAGATATTATTGCTTGATTTTCTGTCTCTCTCTCTCTCTTTAAACACCTGGCCTGAGCAATATATGTTCAATCAGGTTTCCTTTGTAGCAGTGTGAACAGAATGCATGTGTTTGATAATATTTAATAGGCTTTCAAAAGCACGGTTGTTCGTATTGTTTTAAATTGATCGTGTATGTTCAGGGAAATTGATGAGATAAAAATACATAATGGTTTGGTTTTCATGTTCCAGTGATGCGTGAACTACTGTCTTCCGAAATGGTGTGCTGAGTTGATCTTTCAGATGAAAACAAAATCATATATGCACTTGGGGCCAGAACTGCAGAGTATATGCCCGTTTGGTGTGATATCAAATTTGTCTTTTTAGGGATGCAAGTGCTGGAATGGAACGGAATTCCCTTAACTTCTAAAACATATGAAGAAGTGCAGAATATCATTAGTCAGCCGAGTGGGGAAGCAGAAATATGTGTAAGACTGTGAGTTTTTCCCCATCTTTCTGTTTCCATTTTTGGTTTTTTTTGTTTTTTGTTTTTTTTTGGCTACTCATGGCTCTTTTAATGTTTAATTCTTAAGGTGGAACCTTTACCAGTCAGCAAGATTCTCTGTCATTAGAAAATAGCATTATTACAAGTTTGACAGATTTCATGTTTCAGCATCAAAACCTACAGTGTAGAAAGAACTCAGCCGGTTTCGTTTTTGATGTGTCAATAGCCCTCCCCTTTCACGCCTTTATCGAAAATGAAAGTCTACTCTCGTTTAGAGCTCACGGATGTGTATAGTAATTCAAAATGAACTTCCATTTAATCCATAAAGATTTCACCTTAAATGATCGTTTTTATCAGCTCTGACTTCGAACAGCATTGCGAATCTATATCGGGTTGGAAGGGCGAGCACGCTTTGGGGTCGCTTTCCATCACTAACCACTTCTCATTGGCCGACTACCAAAAATTCAGGGTAGTTGGCAGACAAATACCTTTTGCGTCAAGCTCGCTCGATTTCCTTGTTGATGTTTTGGTTTTCATTTGTAGGGACCTAAATATGCTTTCAGATTCGGAAAATCCTCAGCATCTGGAACTGCACGAGCCACCGAAGGCTGGTAGGTGCCACTCTTCCGTAGTCTAGTTGACGTAGGGCACCAGCAGGGATATCTAGCCATAAACAGATACAGCAGTTTGTTATAAATCCATGTAACTATAAACAAAGCCCAAAGCGTTATGTTTATCGCATGATAACCATTTGCAGAAACAATAATTACGTATCTGAAATTTTTGCTCTATGACTTCACACTTTTCAATCCTTTAATCCTGGCAAAGCAGTCCATGAAAACATTCCTCTACGGCCTGATATAACTTTTTGATAACCCTTGCTTCCTTGGATCGTCACAAGGGTTAGCCTTTTGTTTGTGCCTCCTTAAAATAAATTCAACAAAACTTAATTCGTTCTTAGATAACGAAGATAGTGCACGTGTTTAAGAGATTAGTTATAAGACATAAAATAGGCACACATGTATTTCTTTATGTTTATATTCAAATATTTTAAAACTGCTTTACAACATGCAAGTTATTTGCATGTGCAAATGCAAATATTCGCTCTCAAAATTTGAGCAGGATAAGTGGAGCATTCAAATTCAGTTCTAGTAGATGTCATTCATGCAATTCTCTATATAAAGAAAACTTGAAAATATTTTTCCTGAAGAAAGGATAAGAAGAGTTTTCTCTATAATTCTACATTATGTCATTCTTCCTTGAACTTTCTAGACTTCCCTAGAAATGCATGTCTTATGTTGCAATTGCATTTATTTAATTTTTTAAAAATTATATGATACAATTCCATGGGCTCTGGGATTTTCTTTACCACCTCCTCAAAATCTCTCCCTCCCCCCCTACTGATTTCCCTTCTATTACTACAATAGTCTAATCCTTAATAAGCAGTCATAAATCCATCATTCTGCTACGTAAGTGTATCGTTATTTGATTCTTAAAGTTAGCTGATTTTATAAGCTCTGTCACCTGACCAAGTTCCTTGACATTCAGTACTAATGCAACAGAGACTTCTGTCAAACCAATTCGTGTTGTTGCAGTGGACAAAACGAAATCCCCAGGGGTTGATCCTAAGCAGTTAGCAGCCGAGCTGCAGAAGGTCTCGCTCCAGCAGTCACCACTGGTTGTATCCTCAGTCGCTGAAAAAGGATCTCACGTTCATTCGTGTCCTACATCCGCGGGATCCAGTTCCGTGCCTAGCCCTGGGCAGCCAGGGTCGCCATCTGTGAACAAAAAGAAGCATGGCAGTAGCAAGGTAAGCATTGCCAGGGTTCACTTGGCTCTGAGAAAGGCTTCTTTTCTAGCTCCTTGTCTGAAAGGAAACATCCCCATTATTCTGATTGGTGCCTCTTGTAATGTCTTATTTAAGAATGATGTATCAAAACAACAAAAAAAAAGAGTGTTACTTCTTCTGAGTGTAACAACAGATGAAGAAGTAACAAGATGCTTTATCTCAGTATCTCAAAATGTTTCCATGGTACTTATTATGAGGAATTTGAAAATGTGTGTGATACTTCATGTTTTCTCTCTTTTAAAAAAGACCTATATATTTATTTGAAATGCAGAATTTCAGAGAGAAGAAGTGGTTGAGAGTGACTGAGTTTCCTTTCATATCCTGGGTCCCTCCCCATTTAGCCACAGCATCCTGGACTGGGTTAGTCCAAAGCCTGGAACTCCATCCACAACGTCTCTCTTGTGGGCATAGAAACGGAAAGATTTGAGCTGTCTTCTGCTACTTTCCCAGATGTCTTTGCAGAGAGCTGGATGAGGGTTGAGCAGCCAGGACCCAAGTGGGCAGCCCATCGGGGATGTTGGCTTTGCCGAGTCTACAACTTGACCTGCGAAGCCCCAATGTCAGACCCTTCTGGTTCGTTGTTACATGAATCTGAGCTTCTTTGCATTGGGAAAATTGTTTCCCCATTTTTTTTTGAAAACAAAAGACAGACACTACATTAGAATTCATCAGCATGCCAGTAAAAAAATTGCATAAAAGGTGTTCAGGACAGCGAAAAGCAGGGAAACGCAGTAGCAAGTGCTCACCCCACTGAAAGCCATACCCCGATTCCACCTGTGGATGCACATCCTCCTTTGGGAAAAATAGTTCCCGTGTCATTCTTTTACAGTTGCTAGGAAACTAATAGAATTAATTACCTTAGTAAAAACAACTGAAAATATAGATAAACTGTAATTTTTCCATCTCATGTTTAATTCTTAAAAGGCAAATTATCCTTTTGATCACCAAAGATGTGGAAAATATCCTTATTTTAAATAGAAATAAATAAAAGTTTGTGTTTTTGTGTTAAAATGTATGAGAAGAACAGACTGTACCTGAGTAAAATTACCAGACACCACAAAGTATGCATTACTAAATATAATAATATGGTGTATGCTGCCACAACCCCTTATTATTTAGAAGTAAGTGGCAAATAAAGATTCATCTTAACCGTTGCATCATAAAATGACTTATTTCAAACTAGACAGCACAGTTGTGCTAATAATTTCAAGAAATCTGAGTTTCCAAATAAATTTGAGGGCACCTAAATTTAGAGGTTCTATCTGAATACCATTTAAAAATTGTATATTAACCGTCTAAAATAGCTACATAATTAATTAAAATACTATTAAAAATTAATATAAAATAGTCTGTATATTATCCACCTAAAATAGCTACATAATTAATTAAAATAGTTATTAAAAATTAATTTAAAATAGTATGTATATTATCCATCTAAAATAGCTACATAATTCTCCTATCTCTTTTTTTTACCAATTTCTATGTTATATTTGAAAGAATTCAGAGACAGTCAATTCTTAAGTTTAACATTGCTAGTTTGTGCGGCATTGTTTATATTTTTTATGTCCTCAGATTTTTTTTTCTTATGTGCAGTAATTTAACCACCACTTTTTAGGTAATATGATAGGACATAGGGCATCAGAGAAATATAGAATACCCAACTTCTAATGTAAAACTAAGAATTTTAAGACCCATCAGCATGTGATATGCATAAAAGACAGCATTTTCTTCCATTTGTTTCAGGGACCAAATGTTTCAAAAGTATATTGAGAGAAACCATTGTTTCATGTTTTAACAATGTTTTGACAATTGCAACTTAATGTCTTTGAGTTTCATAAGTCTTAAACTCATCTCAAAACATTTTCATCTTAGTGTCCAAAATATGACTTTTTGCAAATATACTATATTGAATAATGGAATTTTAGTCAACTTGAATTTTTAGCAAAATGCCTAGGAATGGGTGTTGAATGTAGAAGTAGAACCATTACATTTCAAATCAGAGCACCTGGGTTTGAAGCCCAGCTCCGCTCCCAAATTCAGCTTCCTGCTAACGGAGCCTTAAGAGCCAACAGATGATAATTCAAATATCTGGGTTCCTATCAGCAATCTTAGAGCGCTTGATTCAGCTCCTAGCTCCTGGATGTTTCTGGACTGAATAGCAGATGAAAAGCCTCTCTTACTGTCTGTCCAGCTCTTCCTCCAAAATAAAATAGATAACTACATTTTACAAATAAAACCAATGCATGCATTTAAACGGGATTGCTAGTAATTCAATATGGATTTTTTTTTTTAACGTGAAGGTGTTTCTATCACTTTCTTCAACAAAATTGTCTCCAAGTCTGACCATTCTTTTGCCCTTTATCTTTCTAATCTGAATAAGCTCGTGCAAGCTAATGTGTAAATAATTTTAATTTGTTTTTATATTCTTGTGGCACGAATTTACTGTTAATATCACAGTAATTTTTTTTTCCTGCCACCCTAGTTCCACATACCTGAGAGAATTGAATTGTTGAAATAGAATCTAACAATCCAGTAACTATTTCCTAACATTTTAATAGCCATTAGGAAAAATAATACACATAAATACATTCTTTTTCATTTTTTCTTAATGATTACACTTACCTATCAGTGGGTATGAGCGGGTGTCTGGTGGCCAATGAACAGTTTCCCAAACCATGGAATTAGATGCAGACTCAAAGTTCTCTTTACCAGTTCCACACCACTAACACCAACAGTGTTACAACAGTGCAACAGTGGTCCAACAAAGATACATTTCAAAGGAAGATAGTTGGCACTAATGTTAAAACGCAGCCACCTCAAACTGCTCATTTGCACATCTTGTGTCCAAGGAAAGTTGCTCTTTTATGCTGCGTAATTTAAAATATCTTACTGTGCACCTACCTGCACCCATGTGGGAGACCCAGAAGAGGCTCCTGGCTCCTGGTTTCCAATTGCTTTAGCTCCAAACCTTGCAGCCAGTTGAGGAGTGAAGCAGCAGATGAAAGATCATTCTGCCACTCCTTCTCTCTTTAAATCTTTTCTTAAACAAGAAATAAATAATTGAATAAATAAATGCAGTCACAGCTTCAAGTATAGTTTGTCTGTTGCTTTAATATATGTTGTTGGACATTACAGCCTGCTGATGCAACAAAAGTTGTTTCTCATCCAATAACGGGAGAAATTCAGGTAAGAGCATTTTTGAAAAATCAATACTGTGCCACGTGCTTTTGGTTGATTTTGCTACTAAGATATTGAAATTGTAAACACAACCTTGGGCTCTTTCCGTTTCTATGACATACAGAACCATAAAGAAAATATGCAAATTTGATAATAGCATATTGATGAGAAATACAGATTTTGTGAAAGTTGACAGGTATACAGTTTGACTGAAATCTGCCTGACACCTCGGCCATGTCAGTATGTTTTATGCTTCAGTTACTTTTTACCATGATACAAGATTCTCTTGAAATTGTTAAGACTTGTTAAGACTTTCTTAAGTTTATTCCTTTCCTTTTTTGCTTCTTGGATGAACAATTGCTAAAATAACTGCTAACCACTTTTGATCGTAGAAATATTTTTCATGCTGTGCTTCATAAGTAGCAGCTTGTAATTTAGAAAATCAATCTGAGAGATTTTGACCAGGAAAATACTATATAAAATGTCTCACTTTTTTTTTTTTCAAATCGTTTTTCTAATTTTTACTTTTTAAATTATTATCATCATTCTGTGATACATTTCCATATGCCCTGGGACTTCCCCCTGCCACTTCCTATGTCCCCTCCCCACTCCACTAAGTTCCCCGATGGTATTACTATAGCATAGTTCTTCATAAACAGTCACATGTCCATCATAGCGGGCATGGACAGTGGCAGAGCGTCCAGCCTCCCATTGTCAGGATTCAGCTAATAGTTTCATGAGCAGTTCATCTTCCATCTGGAAGAAGAGATGTACATTATACTATAGCCTCACATCTGGACATGACAGTCTCCATTACACAGCCACCTCACATCCTCCTTAAATGAAAAGCCACAATGCAAAATCAACATCAGGAAGAAAAATAGAAATTTACAACACCAAGAAGTTCTCAAAAGGTTTTGATAATACAACAGCCCTGAACTGCTGGCTATTCCACTACTCCAATCGTGATGAAATCTTCCCAGAATTCACTGGCTGCTATAGTCCACCTTAGAGTCTCCGTCTCTCAGATCTTCACTGCCAGTGCTTAGAGCAGTATATCAATTTGTTCTGTCCTCTGTCCACTGCCAATGTACCAGATGTCCTCTGGAGGCTCCAATGTACTGCCATATCCTCCATTTGGATATGCTGTCCGCTGCACCATCTGAGCCATTGAGGAGGCCCAGCTCTGACACATGCACTCCATGGTCAGACCACGGAATCCACAATTCTCTCTGTGGTTGGGATTCTGAGTCCAGTGGTTCAGTTGGTAGGGAATCACCAAAGAAACCTCATCTGAGGCCATCGCAGACCTAATTCTTGCATGTGTTTGCCAGTACAGGGTCCAGCACAGTCTGTCACCCAAATTAACCTGTGCATATACTTTTAGTTGCAATTGCTGGGTCAGTTCTGTTTCTAACACTGGGTTTTACACAACCCAATGGGTGTTGGAGCCCAGCCCAATCCTGCCCACTGCATACTGGGCCTTCACCCAAATCTGTGGGGGTGGCAGCCTAATTGGAATGACCCACAAAACCCCCACCAGGCACATCCATGCCCTGGTTTTTGTGCTTGACAGTCTGAACAGCAGACTCATCCCATTTGTTCTGCATCCTATTCAGCTCTCATACATGTTTGTGGGCATTGAAGCCCAGTTTCTCTCAACCGGCCCCACTATCCAGTCCACACTGGTGCCAACAGGTGCCACCATCTGTCTAGCCATGCCTGCACCTGACAGAATTTAGCCCCTGTGCCAGCATCTGCCAGCTGATCCTGCAGCAAAGCCCAACCCACCCACACTCACACTGGCTTATGCATGTACCAGAAGGTACAGTCAGCCCAGCCTTGCTTTTCCCTGAATCAGTCACATGCAGGCTCATCAGAAGTTGTGGCCCTGCCTGGCCTGGTCTGCCCCCATCCCAGCTCTCATGCTCACCAGTGGGAGCAGTGGTCTGGCAGGGGGACACCCGCAGCATCCCCCATTGAGCCAGTCCCCACCCCCTCCCCTGGGTTTCACTTGTGCTGGTTGGGTGCTGCAGCCCAGTCTGGCATACCCTGGCTGACCTTAGCATTTGCCAGTGGGTGCCAGGCCCACCCCCAATTCCAACTCAAGCTGGTGGGGGCTACAGTCTAACCCCACCCTGCCAGCCCGAAGTTCTGACCCTCATGTGGACTGGCTGGTATTGTGCCCTGACCCAGCCTGACCCACACACTCCATTCTGGCACTCAGATTCGCCAGCAGGTGATATGGACTGACCCAGCCTGGCCTGCTGCCCGACCTATGTATGTAAATCATATGTAAGCTGGTGGGTACTGTATTTTGGCCTAGTCTGGGCTGTTCCCCATCTTGGTTCTTACATTCACTTGCAGGGAGTGTGTCCCAACAGAGGAGTTCCCCAGGCTCCTCCATCCAGATCTCTCCCAATGCCAGATCTCACACACACTGGTAGGTCCTTGGGCCAGCCCTAATTAGTCCACCTCCTGTCCCATAGGATCAGTGACCTTTCCTGGCAGGCTCTCACCCATTCCAGTTCTTGTTGAGTGCTACAGCCCAGCCAAGCCTGGTCCGCACCCAGACATAGCTCACGCATGGTTCAACAGGTGCAGAGACCTAGCCTAGCCCAACCTACACCCACCCTGGTTCTCATGAACACCAGTGGGTGCTGTAGTCTAGCCCGGTCCGATGCATCCCAGACCCAGCCCAAAACATGCCAAGGGATCCTGCAGCCACATCCAGACCAGACCACGGCACCCACAATGGCCGTCACACTCACCAATGGGGGATCACACCCCATACAGGGCATCCTCTTTGCTCCCCAACCAGGTCTGTTCCCATCCACAGATCTTGCACCTGCCTGTGGTTGCTCTGAACTGGCCTGGCATAGCCCCTCATCTGTCTTAGCCTTTGCCTTTGGATGTTGCAAACTGGCCTGACCTAGCTAGCCCCCAGTCCCAGCTCTCTCTGGCAGGTGCTGCAACCTGGCCCTGCTCAGAATGCTTCTATTCCTTGCTCATGTAAACTAGTAGGTGTGATACTCTAGCCTGGCATGACCTGCACTCCAGTCTGGTTTCTGCACTGGCCAGTGAGCTAAGGTTTGCTTAACCCTGCCACATCCACCCGGTTCCAAAACCAACCCACACATTTGCCCAGCTTGCCCGACCGCTAGGTCTGGAACATGTACTCACTAGTGGGAGCTATAGGGGAGTGTCCCATGTTCCCGAACTCCACCCCATTCCCTGACCCAGATCTCACATGTGCCAACAGATGCTAAACCCTTACCTGGCATAGCCTGCCCTTACCTGGCATGGCCTTTGTATGGTGGATGTTGTGGGCTGGCCCGCCCCACACCCTGTTTTAGGATGCACATGTTGGTGCTGCAACTTGGACCTGCCCAACCTACTCTCAGCCCCAGTACCTGTCAGTGTTGGCGGGTTCCATGTCAAACCTAGATCAGCCCATCACCACCCCAAACTCTTGAGCTAAGCAGTGGGACTTGTATTTCCATAGGGTTTGGCCCACATATTCTACACAGAATCTATCCCAGGACCTGGTTCTCTCGTGTGCTGCTTAGTGTCATGGTCCTGCCTAATGTGACCTGTCCCCTGTTCCGACTCTCAGTCAGGTACTGGGATCTAGTTCTGCTAGACAGACCCACAGCTATAGCCTTCACGTGGTCTGGTGTGTGGTGGTCAGTGATGCTCTGTGCTAACAAGCCCATCTCAGGGCTCCCATGTGGTCTGGTGTATCAGTTTGACCCATACAGATTGTCCAATCTCTCCCCTCCATACCACCAAGTCTCAATCCCCTGACTTAGCAACAAGTGGCCCTGTTGTTAGGATTCGTTCTTCGCTTACAAGTATGGTGTCCTTTTCCATGGATGGCCCTGGGCAATAATTCGTCACCCTCTAGTCCCCAGAGCTCATCGGCTGGTGACCAGCGGGCAAAGCCTGGCACTTGATGGGCACACTGGCTGCATGAGTTAAGATGGTGCTGGCTGCTTTTTAAGCCCTTGGGGACGGGCCTCGTCCTCCACTCATGAGCGAAAAGTGGCAGAGGAAGCAGAGGTTCTAGTCCGCATGCCTGTCCCTGTCTCATTATCACTTTTAGTTGTGTGATTTCACATTTATATATTTTATTGTGACATAAAGTGTTTTTTTCTTAGTGTGGGATGTATTGAAAGATGTGAGAAAAAAAATGTGCCTTAAGGTATCAACAAAGAGTACCTTAGTGTAGATATGAAATGTTGCCTATGAAAACACAGTGTAAGTTAACTTTTTGAAAGTAGTTAGCTTTCCATCAGGAAAACAGGTATGTTAAGCTTTTCCCCTGTTATTTTTTAGAGGAAATTTTTACAAAAATGGTTCACAAAGGGGAAGAGAGATTTAAGCTAATTTAAGAATAAAGAGAGAATGTTTTAAGGAAGAAACGGTGCGAAGAATGATGCTGTAGTTTGCGATGTGAGGAATGAAGACAGCAACGTTGAGAAATACATTGAGACTCAGTTTATCATCCAGGTCGGCTAGTTATTCCATAATATAGCATGGCCAGAGAATCAGAGACTAACGAAAGAATAATGTAATAAAATTCGCTATGTCTGTGACTACAAAGGAATCCGTGACATGATTATCACAGTAGATACTGGTAATAGCAAAAGCCTGTTGTACATGTGGGAAAAGAGAAAAGTTGCAGAATGTGGCATTGTGCTAAGCAGGGATTGTCATGGTTGATGCTGAATACCTTCCAACTCCCGATCTTGTTGTGTCTCTGCTGTCTCCTGTTTGTAAAAAGCCTATTTTTCACCAGACTTAATCTTTATTTCTTTCTCAAGCACAAAGAGAATCTTTCTGATTCTTGATAGCTTTCTTCCATTTTTTTTTTAAATTTCTTCCTTTTGGACTGGTGTCCGTTGTATTTATTTTTGCTTGCTGTCAGTTTTCTCTACTTGAACAGTAAGGTTCAGTTTTATAGATAAGATTTACCTTAACCTATACGATATTTTCCTGAGGCTGCAATTTTAATTATTACAAGTTATTTTTCTTTTATCCAAATTTCATTCCAAATGTTGCGTATTTCCGTCATCCACACCACCGCGGTAACTCCTGGAAATTCCCACTTCTCAAAAGCAGTCCTTGTGCAAGTCCAGGTGTTTCCTTGGGCCACGCAGAGCCCAGTTAAAAAATACTTTATTATCAGTTAAAAAGAAACATTAAACCTGGCAGAGAATGCACAAGTATTTTTTTTCCCCCTTCCCTGAAGGATGTGGAAACTGTTGTAAACTTCAGGGAAATCAGTTGCGTATTTTGTCGCCATCTATACTTCACTACCCCTTTCTAACTTGGTTCCAAACTTTCCTTTCCCTTCCTCTTCTTGCAATGCTTTGTCCCTCCCACGGCTCTGCTGATGAACAGGGAGACTCAGGCCTTTTCAGTTGAGCTTCCTTTTCCGCTAGGAGACAGACACATGAAGTTTCGCTGAAGTGATTAAGTTTCAGTAAGCGTTTGACTCATCTAAGATCTGCTGTTTTGAGTGGAAACACAGAGTATCAGTATTTTATGTAAAAAGTTGGTATTTTGACGTATAGGTTTCCCCCTGTTGGAAATAGATTCTTCTAAAGCAATAATAAAAATAATCGAGCTTGTTCCAAATGATGCCTAACTGTCATTTCAACTGTGAAAGAGAAAAATTGGTAACAAGAACTTTTTTGGAGTATGTAGTCTTTTCAAGTATTTATTTGAACCTAAGTCTCTTATTCCTCAATAACATTTTTGCAACAGCCAGTAGGTTTCTATGAGGCAGTGAAACATTTTCCAGAGCTTCAAAGTTGAAGGACAGGATTTTACCTCCTAACCTTTCATTATATTAGAAATGCAGGCACAGAAGGAGAAGTTGTGGTTTTCATATCAGGTAATATAAAGTTCTAAAATGTGAAATCTATACTTTCTTCATTTCTGTTACTTCTATACATACAGCTTTATTTTAACTAGCTGTCCCACCCACTACTGCTCATTTGGCAAAATGCAAATGACACTGACGATTTTGCCAATTAGCCTATTTTATAAATCCTGGGAATTGTGATAATGCCCATTAACATCATTTACTATTTCTCCAAGCATGGAAATTTAGTTTAATACTGTATGTTTTGTCTTCTATTTGAACTTTCATTAGGCCAGGACTTTCCAACAGGGAAAGTTAATTGTGAAAAATTAACATATTCACTGAAAATTTCATTGTGCCCAGGAGCTGTCTATTAAATGAGACATGAATGGATTTGTTCAGCGTAAAATAAAGTGGAAATGAGAACTAATGCTTCTAACATGATTTTTAAAACAAAACTGCAAATTTTGTTATTTTTTTACAAGCTTTTTATTATTATTTTTTTTAATCCATGGTATTTTGCCATCTTTTAAAGCTTCAACTCAACTACGACCTTGGAAATCTCATAATACATATTCTCCAAGCAAGAAATCTTGTACCTCGAGACAACAATGGTTATTCTGACCCTTTTGTTAAAGTGTACCTACTCCCAGGTCGAGGGTGAGTAAAGCAATGGCTTCCCAGGGTTCCATCCATGGTATAAAACACTGTGATAAATCCCCACGCTTTGCCTGGCTATCTTTCCTCTTGTTTTCTTCACACAGCCTATGTGTTTGTCTCTAATGAGTACAGGAAACGGATTCAAACGTTTTAGAGTGAACTGAAGAATTCTAGGCAAAGCAGCTCTCATGATAACCAGCCTCTGGGAGAGGGGGATTAGCGTTTTGGTCCTGGAAACCACTTCTGTGGTGACGACATGGCCTGGATTCCTGCAGGAGAATCAACAGTACAAAGCGAAACAAGTAGTTTCTATTCCCCAATGGATCTGAGAAGCCACTGTTCACACTTTGGTTATTTTTACAGGCATAAACATTATCCCATATGTAAAGTGACTTCTTGGTATATTCCCAAGTATACCAAGTATGTGCAACTTCAAAAAAGAATCAAACGATTTGAGATGTTGACTTTAATAAGTCGATGAAAAGTGTATCTTTGAATATCATATGGGAAGCATAAATTGTGATAAGTACATTTTTTGGAGAGATTTAATTTTCACATTATTAAAGTTGATGGGTAGATGCTGGTGGTACATAAATCAGTGCTCAAAATTAGTTCTGAAACATTATTTGAACTCTGCAGATTGGAATGCTCTATCTGAATGGATTGAATTATCTGCATTAATGTGATTAAGTTATAAATAATTAACAAATGAAGGTTTAACAAAAAGAATTCTGATTTGGTAATTGGAAGAATTTTCTTTTAATTTATTTGTATTTCACCTTGTGGACTGATATTTGGATATTCATTTTTACCTGGAGATTTCGCAGTACTGCTCAGAAGTAGAGAATGACACAGCTATAATGACCCCACCATGAGCCCATCACTTGGCTTCAACAGCTGCCACTCCAACAGCACGTTCGACTTTTGTCCCAGCTGTGGTAACATTTTATAAAAGGCATTTCAGTATATATTTTTTTCAAGATACGGTTTTTAATTAATCCTAATACCATGCATGAATATGATCGTTTCTAAATTTTACCGTCTAAATTGCCTTGAAGTACCTTCTGCTTAGCTTCATTACCTAATTGTTAGTTACAGATGATGGTACTCATCAATAGCAAATTGCATATTCTTTTCAAATACATCGAGAGCATTCGCCAAAATAGAGACTGTGTTTCAGGCCACCAATCAAACCTCAACAAATATTAACAGCATTGAAATCATATCAAGTGAGTTCTGTGACTGCAGTTCGCTTGCTTGAAAGGGAATCAGATTAGAGCCACAGAGAGCGTTGGAATTTGTTGTTTACCAATTGCCTCAGGAAAGGCAGATCACCAATTTCTTTGAGATCCCGTTTCCTTGACGATGTTGAGAGAGCCAAGTGGGCAGAGCCATAATTTTTACTTTATCAGAGGGACCAAGTTAGATAACACGCAGCAAATAATCTTAAAATTACCAGTAATTCAGAGCCTTTCATGTTGTCCTGTTTAGAAACCTAGACTCGTGGGGACGGCTCCTCTCACTTTAATGTGTTGCACGGTTTTCGTACCCCTCAGTAGCTTTACAAATAGTTTAAACTCTAGTTGCATAGCTCAAGCAAAGGGGACGTTTTATGTGATGCTAGTTGATTTGCCTTTTTATACCACACAGTTCCTAATTTTATACCACACAGTTCCTAATTTGCATCTGATCTTCAGGTAAGTATGCCAAACACAGCAACAAACCAATGACTTCCCTTCAGACTTTGGTTGACATTGCTAGGCCTTCCGTGTTCCTGAATGGCAGTTTTAAGAGACAAGGGGAAATCGCTGCCAGCATTATATCTCTAGCTGGTAATTGCTGCTGAATGAATAATTCGTGTTGTCTGCTTTCTGCCGTCTCCAGTAATATCATCGAGTCCCCTTTATGCTATAGGGAGTATCTCTTGTTTATTCCAAGTTACATTTCAGTTAGTTATTGGAGACTCCAGAAAAAGGGGAGCAGGTAACACACATCTATCAATCCATTCAGGGAATGCTAGGGACACAGGAAACTAGAGCGTGAAGACCCCAGCAAAACATATGCTTAAGTAATTTGGCAAATAAAATATTTCTGATTGGGCGGGACCTAGCTCAAAGACTGTTAATATGTTACTCCTATTCAGTTCTGCCTTCTTTTAACAAATCCAGAAGTATTCAAAGTCTTGAGGTTGATTCTACTTGGAAGGCATTGTTTTTGTTGTAGTTCAAAGATTATTTTCTCTATCTTGTGTCATTTACATGTAATGGTGTAGTGCCTCTAAGAATTATTCTCCAATTTTCATCCTTGCTTTTTGTTCCTAACTTTGTTCTCCCTGTCTTTCCTACTTGCCTGTTTTAATCCTCACTTTCGCTCTTGGAACCAATGCAGTCAAGTCATGGTTGTCCAGAATGCAAGGTAGAGTTTCCTTTCAGTATCAAACCTCCCTGTTGTGTTTAGAGTCACACTTTTGTATGTTTATGTACATTTATCTAAACGGTAACTTAGGCAATCATTTGTTTTTCTACGCATTTGGTATCTGTTGAGTTATGGCTTCAGAAACTATTCTGACAGTTATTTTTAATAGTTTTCGTAAACGTGTGCAGTAAGCCACGGAAAAGTAGAAACTATTAAAAGCACAGAGAAGCAAATAAGGACACGCCACCTTGAAATTAGAGATATCTGGATTTTATTTACAATCTTTCTACTATAATTCCTTTAGCTTCTCATGTGGTAATTAGGACTTAATTTGTCCTGAGCCTTCTATTACAAGTGGAAATATCTGTAATCACATTTCTCAAGGAATGAACTCATCTTGTGGGTTTCAGGAGTCTATTCTTTTCCCTTACTTGACCATGATATTGAATCTTTCTCTTGCCTTTACACCTTCTGCGGTATAATGTTATGGCTGTGCAATCATAGGATGCCATAACCTACTTGCTAATGTAGGTTACAATGGCATAACAGAATCCTTTTTTGTTTGTTTGTTTGTTTCCAAAAATAGAAAGCTATTTTCTGATAGAATTACAAGCACGCTCCATCAAATGCAGCATTTGGCTGGGAAAGCAAATTGAATGCCAGCTTCAGCAACAGGATGATACAGATTTTCACCCCACCTAGAATGTCGTAAGGGCATGCAATTCACTTTCATCTGTAGCATTAAAGTTTGACCTCAACATTAGCGCTGACAGAGTATTGTCTCAAAGAAATGGTTTCTAATGTTTTTAAGATACACTTGTTGAAATATTACAAATAGGATTCATCACTATAAATTTTCTGACACCGAGAAATTTTCCACTTCCTTGAAACCCTAATTATGACAAAGAGTATATAGCAGGTTCCTTCCACCAGTGGGCATAATTCAGGTCTCCTGAGCTGGATATGTGAAATTAGTTCTGTTTCAAAGAGATAATGACATTTGAAGACACACATTGTCCATCACGTTGTTCCAAATCTTCCTTTTTTCATCTCGAGAATTGGAGCATGATTATAAGAATGATATTATATTTAAACCTAGAAGCATCAGTTTTGCAAATGTAGTTAATGTTCGAAAGAATCGGGGATGTCTTGCATGGCTATTCAGAACCAAACGTCATTTTCTTATCATGTCTTTCATCTAAAGGTCACTTTTATCAACCCTTGAAGATTGTCAGTGTGAAACGGAATTTATAGTAGCAAGGTACTGATGGAGTAACTTAGGCTGTGGGAGGCAGTAAGCTGATAAGAACTTGGGTTCTTTTCAATTCAGTTCCGTGACTTAGAAGATAGGAAATTTCTTTGAAATATTTCCTAGTCAGCTCAACTAGGAATCATAATAGCTCCCTTCCCTAGATTATTTTGAAAAATATAAAATGATACATCAACAGTGATAAGGATAATGACAGGCATATGTAAGGTTTCATATGTAAATGAAAGTTGGTATTATTATTGCTGATGATATTTATAACACTTTTCATGTAACTCTGGCTAACTATGCCTGCCTATATGTAATGTACAAACATATGCATACCACACACGTGAAAAAGATATAGAATGCTTGAATTACCAAGTGACTTCACAGTATTATTTGCAAAATTAAAACAACTTTCATAAAAATTAAAAATGATCTTGTTTGAAAGCAAAAAGCACTGAATTACCCAAAGTCCAATTTTGGTTTTTTAGATTGTCTTTGTACTCCCCGCCCTTTGATTGATATATACACCATCTCTGAAAGACCCAGTGTCAAATTGGTCATAAGACCAGGTGAGAAACTGACAAGGAGGAGCATGAATAATGAATGAACTCAGTAGCTGTCCCTGGGTCATTAAGGACTGGATGTGAGCATAGGGGTCAGAAGCGTTCTTTCTGCTTTTCTCTCACCAAACTATTTTTCTTGGGGTTTGGCTGTACTTGAAACTTTGAAATTTTTATTTCATGATTTTAGTAACATTTTTACTTAGTCATTATGCTGGAAGGCTGATATTCCTTTCATCATTGTCATCATGTCAAACTACACCCCCCATGATACACCCAAGGCAGACACATGTGCATGCTTTTGCAACCTAACGGCCGAAAAGGATTTTGTTTGAATAGCATTTTAAAGGAAAACTAAGAACCACAAGCCTATTTCAAGAATCCACTTAGCTAGCATTTCTTTAGTGTAGTCTATATGCCAGGCATTGCAAGGTCCTAGGGTTGGAGTGGAGACCACAACCAGGATCCTTCTCTGTGGGTACACACAGAGAGAAGAGAAACTGGAGTGAAAAAAAGACAGCATTCCACAGAAAACAGAGAGCTTACACAATGGCTGTGCTGTGCATTTCTTTTGAAAAGCAAACACTCAGGTATTCTTATACACAAAAGGAATTCTAAAAGTGTGCATGGAAAATGCACATTACAAATAAACAGGGATTTCAAACCTTGTGTATCAAAATTCATTTATTTTTTTCATTCTATCTTGCCACTAATTTTTTAAAAAGATTTATTTAGTTTTAGTGTAAAGTAGATTTACGGAGAGAAGGAGAGAGAAAGATCTTCTGTCCACTGGTTCACTCCCCTGAGTGGCCGCAACAGCCAGAGCTGAACCAATCTGAAGCCAGGAGCCAGAAGTCTCCTCCAGATCTCCCACACGGGTGCAGGGTCCCAAGGCTTTGGGCCGTCCTCAACTGCTTTCCCAGTTCACAAGCAGGGAGCTGGATGGGAAGTGGAGCAGCCGGGATTAGAATCGGCGCCCACAGGGGATCCCAGGTATACAACGCGAGGAGTTCAGCCACTAGGCTACCATGGCAAGCCTGCCACTAAATTTTTGAAGTCCTCTTGCATTCTCAGAAAGAGCAGTAAAAGAAAATCAAATAAACGAATGTCTTCAATAATTTAGCTATTTCATATTCTATGAAGATAAATGAAAGGAAGAAGTTGTATTCTCTGGGTTTTTTTGTTTTGTTTTTAAATTAATATAGCAAGACATTGAGGACTGGGTTTTCTTCTGTTGATTCAGAAGGAAATAAATGAATTTTATATTATTTTCTCCGACTGACTTGAAAGCACATCTGTCTATGACAGAATGGCCAATGAAAATAAATGGAGAAAAAATCAGTAACAACTTAAAGGGGAAAATGGTATACTTTATAGATTGAGGCACTATTAGTGCCTTTTTACGACATGCAAGGTGATACTTTAATTCATGCAAATACTTAGTAAAGATCAAATCAGAGTATTAAACATTTATGATGTTTTTAGTGAGAATGCATTCTAAGTCCTCTGTCCTAACTATTGTGAGCTATCTGGTAGGCATTTGACTCATCCAGATGAATTGTCTTTTCTCGTATAGATATTAAATATATTATAATATCATTAATGCAACGTTCCTATGAGGAACTGTAGTGCAGTGTTTTCGCCAGCGCAAGGAAGGAAACGGGATGAACTTGCTCTCAGCAATGCTTTGCTCATGCACCAATGTTCCTGGTGACTTGGCCACCTTCATTTTGTAAATCTACAGATTTGAGTGCAGCTGTTAGAATTGTGTTCAATGAAAGCACAACCCATTGGACTAACACAGGATCATCAGAGCCTTTTAGTGAGAAAGAACATGTTTAAAGGAATGTCCCTCTGGCCTATTCTGGCTTATCATGAAGTCGGAGTGCAAAGAAAGCAAAGAATTTCATTCAGGTTTGCAAAGGCCAGGCAGAACTGGGGCAGCAGGTGTGTTCCTCCATCTTAAAGGCAGTGGATGCTTCTATAACCTGGACAACTGGAGAAGAAAAGGCAGTAATAAAATTAGCCTGCTAAGACCACCTCAATCTTTATGCAATTTAGATTATTCCTGAATGTATCTAGGCAAAAGTAAATATTTATAATAACCTTCCCTAATTGTTCTGTAATTATCAGGAAACATCATTCTAAATGAAAAAGTGGCTTACTCCTTTAAAAATGCATGTGCACATTATATATATTGGGTATATCATTACCTTGAGAACTTTGGATGATAAAGATGATAATATCAGGCACGCCAGCTAACACAGCCTGCAAGTAAGAAAGCAGCCACATTTTCTGATGAGCCCTCTTCAGTTGAGTTTGTAGTCAGATTTCCTGTGTTTGATTCATTTTCTTAGTTCCTGTCCGTTCCACTAAGCTTCAGTTTTTTTTTACCTAAAACAAAAACAAAAACAAATAAAAAAAAAACAAACATCCATATTCTATGTGTTTCCCCACCGCAAGTATACCTGCCTGTGTAGAAATTATCATGATAAGATTGCGACCAAAGTTTTTTTTTAACTTAAGAGGGTTCATCCTAGGTTTTCATGTCTCCCTTTACCAAAAATAAGAACAGAAAAGGCATATAGTTTACCAAAAAGCTTAAATTTTTGTTATAAAATATTTCAAACATAATGAGTAGTATGGAATACGCTGTAAAAATACTCATGTGTCTGCTTTCTGCTTTTATCAAAATTCAGCATTTTGCTATACAAATGTTTACTTCAGGTGGTTTTAATAAAAGATATTTTACAGGTACCCCTGGAAACTACTTATCTATCCACCTAATATGACCATTAAATCAAATTTGACATTAATCTTCCCCAAGTTTTCTTTTGATATTAACATAGACCAGATATATACATGTTTTTAAAAGTTATATATTGTTGCACATTATTTTGGTTTTATATTAAAAACCAATAAGCTCTTTGAATTTCTACTTTGAATGATCAAGATGCATTTAATTCATTTCAACTGATGCTCTTTCATTAAATGAATACATTCTATCCAGTCTAAATGAAGCTTTCCAAACAATTTTCTTGTTTAGAAGTTAGAGAATTTTTCCAGGGTAAAAGTGGGAAAGAAAGAAGTATATTTGTTAACTTCAACTTCACTAGATATTGACAAACTTACCTAAAAAATGTTCCATTTGTGTCGTTACTTTCAGGGGTTCAAATCCTGGCCCACTGGTCCTGCTAACAATAGCGTTCATGAGACATGACAACTGAGCTTCTTAGTCAAACTTAGCCTGAAGCTCTCAGAAATCCGAAAGCTCACACTCATTTACTTCAAGCTCTCCTTGCAGTACTGGAGGGAGTAGAGGCAGTTGGGGATATATTGTTGACACCCCTCCTTCACTGTCCCCAGAACTCGGATTGCTGGGGTGATGACATTAGGCGATGCTGGGATGTATCACCCTTGCATCTGTCTGGTCAGAGAATAAAACCAGAGAGAGAAAGGCAGTATGTGGCTCTAGGGGTCTCTAAAAGTGGGCGATGAACTGGAGTTTGACTCCCAACAGCTTTCAACCATAATGAATAGATGAATTAGTGGCTGGGGGATAAGGTCATTCTAGGTTAAGATCATCCTTGTGGCCAGGAACATGGTTCCTCTGAATGTAGCTTGGACTAGAACTACAGATTACAAGCATGTGGACCCAATTCCTTAAACACAAACCAAAGTCAGGACCTTCCGACATAGATTGTCAGGACTCTGAAGCCCATAGGGGAAATATTGCCTAGGACTCAGGACAGAAGGCTATCCAGAGAGTGTAGAAAAACATGTCAGAGAGAAAACCTTTGCCTCTGCCATTTGCTAATAGCAGACAGCGGGAGTCCAATTCCAGCCTAGACAGCTGGCTGATGTTCTCTATAGATGTTTTGCCAAGCTTAATTAGGAAAGGTTTGAGAAATAAGTTGTTTTTAAATATGTAGAATATAACTTCTAACTTGTGTAGTGAGAATAAAAAACTCAGGGATTAAATCAAATGCTCTTAGCTATAATGCATATGGAAAGATTTTTATTCAGTCTGTCAATTATAACATAAGCTATTGGCATGAGCTAAGAATATATGATTCTTTAAAACTGCCTTATAACTACATTAAATATCATCCTTGACCAAGAATGTCAGAATACACTTTAAAAATTAGGTAATGAATTTCAGCCATAGCAACAGTCATTCTTCAACCTTTTTTTTTCCCATTCAGTATAATCATTACTAATTCTTATAGAAAAACTAAGCTGAAAGTCCATTTCGCTTTCCTGACATCATTAGACACAAAACTGTTGGCCGTTAAAGATTAATTTATTGTTTAAAGGACAAGACTGATGTGACCATATAGTTCATGAATTCGCTCCCTACATTCAAGATTTCTCAAATTGAAGGTAGAATAACCACAAGGCCTTTTCATGGGGCAAAAAAAAAATCTCATGAGGAGAAATAACACTGAAGGCATCCAACATATTCCTAAATTGTTATTGTGCATTCAACCTAAAAGAAGATTTAAGGTATGATGAGGAGGAAATGATTGTTTAGTGATTTAAAATCAGATATGTTATTTAAAAACCAGCAAGTCTTTCGGTTTGTCTATGAAGTCATCAGTCAAGGTAAATATTCCAGATAACGCTTTCTTCTCTTCCACTTCAGTGCTGAATACAAGAGAAGGACTAAATATGTTCAGAAAAGTCTTAATCCTGAGTGGAACCAGACAGTGATTTACAAAAGCATTTCCATGGAGCAGGTGCGTGGTCATTCCGTTTTTAGACACTGTATGAAGCTAACAGAAGTCTGCCTGTGGTTAAATTATTGGCACTTGGCATCTGAAGCAATTTTGCTAAACAAATCAAATGAAGCTGGTAAAACACATGCCAAAAATAGTAGCCAGGATAAGGTGTTTAGCCCAACAATTAAAGGCTCCTTGAGATATCCCATTTTTTTTTTTTTTTTAGTTTAAATTGAAGGTTAAGAATCTGGCAATATGTGGCTAAACCTTATAGAGAATGATGGCTTGTATGAAAAATTACCACTATCAGCCTGTCAATGCAAAAATTACATCAATATGTTTTAGAAAAAATATGTTTTATGAGCTTTCATGATTACCAGTAACAAAATCAATAGCTGATGAGGTTGAATTCATAAAGAATACAAATAAACAGGAGGATACATACATGCTGAACAGTTTATTTTAAAATGACTTGTTTTTCAAAGTAAGGGTTTTAATTTGTCTTCTAACAGATTATGAGAAATTTGGTTATGACATTGACTATATAAATTATAATCTATGATCTTTATTTAAATCCACTTGCTATCTTTATTGGCATTTTGCAATATATAAATTTCTTGCATTTAAAAAGTATTTCTAGATTCTTCCCTTGAAATTGTGAGGTTCCTTATGTTCAAGCACTAGACTGTGAAATCATGATTGAAATTTGACAGCCTAATGACTATAAACACACATTTTTTTCCATACAAGTATTTTTCCATTATTGGAAAGCAATCATGTAAGTATGAATAAATTAGTCAATTTTAGGAGTGTAAGAAAATTCATCATGGAATAAAAAATAAGGTTAATGTCATTTTTGTTTGAACTGCAGCTGAAGAAGAAGACACTGGAGGTGACAGTTTGGGATTATGACAAATTTTCTTCCAATGACTTCCTTGGGGAGGTAAGCTGTTGGTTTCCTCTCCCGTCTGCTGCCACTGCTAGTCACCAGTAGCCTCAAGTACGGAGCAAAGCCACTTTCTCTAGCTTGCAAGACAGCCTTTATTGAGTAAAATTCTAAGGAGGTGGAGTTTATTTCCTATACCCTATGAGTAGATAAACATCAATTTGAGAAACAATTTTCACTCTGCCATTTGGTGCATTTTATAGTTACTTTGCAAGAGTAAGTATGCCGAGAGTCCAAATGAGGTTTGCATCATCAAATTTGTTATATCATAAAATTGTTGGGACTTTCCAAATATTTTAAGAAGCAACATTCAAAATAGAATAACATCATTTTATATAGACTTGGAGGAAACCGAAATAACCTATTCATGAAATCCATAAACTGCTCTTTGCTTAAAGTAGAAGTTATAGAACAAATATAAAAAACAAATTTTCAGTCCCAGCGCAATGGGTCAGTGGCTAAAACCTGGCCTCGCAACTGCCATGATCCAATATGAGTGCCAGTTCATGTCATGACTGCTCCAGTTCCCATCCAGCACATTCTCTGGGAAACTGGGATATGGCCCAAACCGTTGGGACTCTGGGGACTCTGCACCCTTCTTCCCAGAAGAAGCTCCTGGTTCCTGGCTTCAGATTGACTCCGCTGCAGCCATTGTGGTCATTTTGGGAGTGAAACAAAGGACAGAAAATCTTTCTCTGTCTCTCTTTCTCTCTGTAGATTTTATTTCTTTGAGAAAAAAAAAAATCCACCATCCCAAGGATAATGAACTCATAAAAAATAATTTTTTACTGGGACATCTATAAAATTGGATATTATTTTTTTATCACTTATATAATAAGTGATAACAAAGCCGACTTTGGTTCTTAAATTAGTAACTGCAAAAATTTGGCTTTATGGAAAGATTGACATGCCGTACCATCTACTCGCATGACATCTAGATTATTCTGTTAATAATGAAGGCATCGTTTGTTTCCTATTTTTAAATTTACTTTAGATGAGTCAAGTCTTTTCCCTTGATTATTGAATGCACCTGCTCTATTTTCCCGCCACTATGGTTCTTTCAGTTTTTGTTTGTTGAACTCTTTACCTGGTACCAATAAGCCTTTGACTATAATGTTTATTAAAAAATGTTTTATGTCCGGCCTGGCACAGTAGTCTAGTGGCTGAAATGCTCACTTTGCATGCGCCAGGATCCCATATGGGCGCCAATGCATGTACCGGTAGCCTGGATTGGCTCAGCTCCAGCCATTGTAGCCACTTGGGGAGTGAATCAGCAGATGGAAGTTCTTCTCTCTCACTCTTCCTTTCTGTATTTCTAACTTTCCAATAAAAATAAATAAATCTTAAAAAAAATCGTCATACGGTTCAGTTAAATGAAACATTTACTAAACATCTAATATGTACATTGTGTCCAATTTCATGGGCGAAGAAAAATCGGGAAGACAGTGTCATTCTCCTTAAGGATCATATTGGATACTTTGATGCATATCCCTTCCTGAATAGATTTTAAATCACTGAAAAAAAGTGATGTCTGAATTAAAGCTTAATCCATGCATTTAATGGATCTGTTGCACTTTTTGCCCAGGTATTGATTGACTTAGCCAGCACATCTCACCTCGATAACACTCCCAGGTGGTATGCTCTCAAAGAGCAAACGGAAAGCATTGATCATGGCAGGTCCCACAGCGGTCAGAGCAGCCAGCAGTCGCCGAAGCCATCTGTCATCAAGAGTAGAAGCCACGGGGTCTTCCCTGACCCATCCAAAGGTAGGAAAGGTGTTTTGTCCGTTTCCTCACTCAGTGTCTTCTTCCAGGTGGGGATTTAACACAGACCCTGAAAGAACAGCCTGGAGAATGGAGGAGCTTGTGGAACATGCATTTGTGTTTTTCATGGAGAACAAATTAAAATCACCAATTAATTTATTGATCAGACGTAACCGTCAATATCACTTAGGTTTACTGCTTCTTACAGTTTGACTCTGATTTTTTAATACGGTCCTCTACCGATAAGTCTCATTGAGCGTCCTGGTTTTTACTTTTATCGAGAATGGCTTCTCAGTGTCAAAACAACGGCTATGTGCAATTTGCTTCTCTTTTGAAGTATTTAGTTCGTGTTAACTTTTTCGTTGTTACTGTTTCCTAGATGTTGGAGTCAAGGAAGTGCTTTAGGAATTATTGCGATTGTTTAAATAGCAGTGTCAAAAATTTGCCTGGCAAGGTAAAAAGCATTTTATTTGAAGGAACTTTTGCTTTGGGAAGTTCCTTGCCAATTTTCCTACAAGTACCATTAATCTACATCCGAAACAGTTACTGCCTGCAAGAGATAACCATATGTTTTCTCCTCTAGACATATTGAAATATTTATACATGTTAAGTATAGGATTAGATTGAACTACAGTGTTGCTTCCTTGCCTCCTCTTCTAAGAAAATACATCAAAATGAAATGTGTTCTGCTGTGCGTAAGAAGGTAAGTGGGTTGCAAGTGTAGGTGTTCTAGGAGATGAAAAAATAAAGCCACGTCCAATAGGCTCGGGAAATGAGATGGTGAACTATTGGCTAGAAAAGGGGACATTTATTATCATTTATGTCATTGTTTAATACTTTTGATTTGAGAGGCAAATCACAGAAAGAAGAAGAAGAGAGTGCAAGACAAAGAGGCATCTGTGTGTGTGTTCCCTTACGCTCGTTTACCCCCCAGTGCCCACACGGACCAAGTCTGGGTGAAGCCAAAACTGAAAGCCAGGAATTACATACAAGTCTTCTACCTGGGTGGCAGAAAGCTGGTCTCAGAATCAGGAACCAGACATCAAAACTAGCCAGTCCAGTGCGGGATACTGGCGTCATCACTGGGCCAACCACTAGTCCCTATCTATGAATGAGTTTGCAGATCACTTCTGGATTCAACGGAACCTCCCAGTGCCACCCTACTTAACGCACCGTGAGATGGGTAGCTTAAGATCTCCCTGTGACACTTAAAAAAACCATGTGAGCTACATATTCTCTAACGGTGCTTGAAGCAATGACTCTACAATCTTCATGTTTAATATGCCGTATGTTAAAGTGACTCGCACCACTTCATCCCAGAATGCATTGTCTTTGCTTAAAACTCCTGTAGCAATGTAGGCTCGTGGCCTCTTTCCTGAGCTCTGTTAGAATTGTCAACATTGCTTGGTGAAACCAGAAATTGATAGGTTCGTTGCTTAGCTGCTAGCTGGAACATACTTTTTTTTTTTTTACAAACGTATGTCTTGTCAAAACTGTTGCCTCTTTGCCTTTTTTTCCCAACCATGATTCCCAAATATATAATTATATTACTTCATGGGGAGCAGTTGCATTAATAAGCTATAGACAGAACGTTGTTGCAAATTTGTGTATGCTTTCCAATGATGTGCATGTCAACCTTTTGCAGTGGGAGCGATCCTAATTCACATTTTACACCTTTTGTAACCAGACATGCAGGTTCCCACCATTGAGAAATCTCACAGTAGTCCTGGGAGCTCCAAGTCTTCCTCTGAAGGCCATCTCCGCTCTCACGGACCATCCCGCAGTCAAAGCAAGACCAGTGTCACCCAGACCCACCTGGAAGACGCAGGGGCTGCCATAGCCGCTGCAGAAGCCGCCGTGCAACAACTCCGCATTCAACCAAGTAAAAGACGCAAATAACTTCCTCAGCATGGCAGCTTAACGTTCATCTGTTGCCTTTCTTTCCTGCTGTCCTTCCTTTGCATTCTCTGTTTGGCATCTTTCGTTCACGTTGTTCTCTGTCCTTTTTGTCCGTGTACGAACGGTTTCAATACACGCGTATGCTCTTCCTCATTTATTTATTTGTTTCTTTGTTTACGTAGACTGCAATAAAACTGGCTGTTTCTCCTTTGTTTCCACCCTCCTTCCAACCTGGCTCATATTATTTGATAGCTGTGTCTATGATGTTTGCAGGCAAAGCAATGTTGTACGTCCTTTTTGTGTGTGTGTGCTTCAATATTTTAGGATTATGGGAATTGTAAGCACAAATGGCTGCCAACGCCCCACATGTTGCAACAAGTACATACACACACACACACACACACACACACACACACACACACACACACACAGAAGTATTTAGAGCACAGTAGAGATTAGACACCCAAAAATACTCCAAAATTTTAGGCATAAGGGTAATGTAACTTATAGTGACATAGTGGAAAAAGATATCTTAAGCCCTTGTTAAGATCACTAGCAAATTATGTATGTGAAACACTGTAGATTCCCATGGGTAGAGCATCCTGGTATTTTGAAAATTCTGTGAAGTAAATCACAGTTCTTATCATCTCAAGAGACACACAATATTGATATATGCATAAGTATATGCGACGAGGTCATGTAACGAACCTCATTAAGGAGCACAATTGGGTCCATTCTCTTGGATGGCACTTTGTAGCAAACAGGTAATTTGCAGGTAATTCTTTTCTTATCCCTTGGAAATCAAGATGTGCTATAGATATATCAACATATAACAGTTCATATGCTTCACTGCTGTGTTATTATTTCATTGGTGAAACTGTAGCCAGTCGATATCATCATGTACAAACTTAATAAATTTGAAAAGTACAGATGCACTCTGAACGTGTAAGAGGTATGATTAGGTAGGTGGCAGAGAGAGAGGGTTGCTCTCCTCATCTCCCCAGTGGTCATTTCCAAAGAAACAGCCAGTTTTAAACCCCTTTAGTGCTCTGCATGTGATGTCATCTTGGCATTTGAGAACACAACTTATTTTGAATAGAGCCAAAGAATCCTTCTGTTTGCATGACTATCATTGAAGCTGGTTCCATCTGAGGATACATCCTCTGGGTTTCCATTTCATCCACACTGCCACAGCAGCACATAAAAGCGGTCAGTCTGATCAGGCCAGGAAGCAGCACAGACACAGCATAGCAGGAGTCCTCTCCATTCAAAGAACTCTGTCTGATCATCTGCCTCCACCAGCCAATGGCAATCAAGACCAAAGCCAGCTAGCCCTCAGGAAGGTGCTGTCTGATGGGCCAGCCAAGCCAGAAGGAGGTGAGCAGAAAGACCCCGTTCAAAGCACACAGCAAGAACATTCCCCGCATTTAAAGCTCTCTCATCTTTAACTCTTAGCAATTGTCTGATAGGATGTGTTTATCCACTTTTTAATGTGCTTTTGTGGGCATGGCACTTTAGGAGTTCATCAACACCGTGTAAGTCTCGAGATCAATCCCGTAACCTATTGATGACAGTGATTTGTATTTTTCTATGCATCGGCATCCCTTGACTTTTGTTGGGACGAGATTAACAGAATTCATACTGCAGAATGGAATGCATGTGACTAACCTCATTTGTTCAAGCATGACTCTAAATATGTGGCATTGTTATAAAAGTTTAACTTCCTTACATTTCCAATCAGCGTGCCAGTTGGAATATAGATCAGTCTGTGTTACATTTTATTTTACGTGTAACTTTAAAAAAAAAATTCAGTGGATTTTGGCAATTTTTAGAGGAAAGTAAAGGAAAAAATTGTTAATGCGCCCATTCACCCTCACATGGTGAAAACTGTCTCTTGATCCTGCAAGCAGACATTTTCCACTCGTGTTCCATAGTTGTTAAGTGTAACAGACGTGTTGGGCATGTGACTATTCAAGTGCCTGTGTAATAAATAAAGTATCTTTATTTCATTCATAAACTCCTGGGTTCTGAGCCATTGTTATATGATTCAGTTCAAAACGAGTGTGTCAGTTTTTTTATTTCTCATTCGATGCCTTGTAGTTGAGTCGAATTATTGCTCCAGTGGTAGGAAGAGCTGCAATGATAGAACATTTGCGAGCGGAACAAAGCCCATGTTGGATTCGTTAAAAGATAGATGGAAAATTATTACCAAATAAAACCATTAAAATGTAAATAAATAATGGGATTGGGCGGCCATAGGGAACACTTCCTTTGTCTCTTCCATTCCTTATATAGTTTGTAATCTTTTCAGATTTCTGGATGGGGGAAGTTAGAATGTGTACCCCTTTCCTTTGGAGAACACTCTTAACCTTGATCCCATAGAAATTTTCAGAAAACAGAGCACACTTATATCTGTTCTAAACAAGTCCCAAGCTTTTGTGGGGTTCCTGCCCCCCCAAAAATATGCCCCTGGTATTAAAAAGAATCCAGCAGGATAGTAATAAATAAAAATTAATTATAGTAAAAGTAATTACAGTAATAAATCATTGAAACACATACAAATTTTCTTTAAAAATAAAAATAGCTGCTCGGTGCCTTAAATATGATCCTGCCCTAAAATACTTGTTTTCATTATTCTGTGTTTACAACCAGATTAAGCCTATTCTTATTATCAAGCCTGTGCTTTCCTATTGGAAACATGTAATGCAAGCATTTGCTTCTTTCAATGAATCAGGGATTTGGAAGGTGACGGTGTCTTTAACAGTAGACTGCAGACCACTGAGCTGTCTCTCCTATTAGCCATGCAATGAAGGAAGAAAAGCACTTAGGAGTTAGCCCAATGCTCTGTGTGATTGCCTACCCAGTTTACACCTTATCGCCAAAGTACAACTGCCTTTTTCCTGTTAGACTTACTCGTGCTTTTTGAAGAATATTAATATTCCACCTCTCATCTCTTCTTCCATCCAGTAATTTCTATTAATTTCTTCATGTGACTCAATCTCTTCCCTGAAATATTTCATGAATTCTATACGGTAGATTCCTCAAATTCTTGCCTTATTTCACATCTTATTGTCTAATAATCATGATTTAAGTATTACTCTATAATACTTTACCTAGATGTAGTTCCTAAGATTTGTGTTAAAATTCTTTATTTTTTTCTAATAAATATTCTTAGATATTTAAAGGGCTATGATAGAATTGTCACTCTTTGCTAAAATCACAATCAAAAGGAAGCCACTGTAATTGAGCATGATTTTGTTGTTGCTGTTGTTGACTTTTACTGTTGGCTGACCAGTGCTCAATTTTCTAAGTATATTATTTTCCTATTACACTGGTAATTAAATACAGTAAGTTGATAAACATCTAATCACAAACATGATAGAGGATTACAATGTATGTGAAATGCAAAGCAAATCTGTTGAAAGCATGAGAGGAGAAACTGGTTAGAGATGGCACATCCTAGGTCATTAACTGCAGAAGTACTAGGAATAAGTTAACTCTTTGGATAAGAGTTTTTGCGTTTCACACTTCACCATGGAGCTATTGTAGTCTCATCTGCTTTCTGAAAAGGAACACTCAGCATTCAAGTAGTTCTTAGGTTGCTTTAAGTCTTTGTCACCCATTTCCTCATTTTATCACATCCCTGTAGAACAAGATAGTCATTCAGATAGCCACTCCTGTATATGGGTGAGCAATCAAACAGTTGACGGTTGGATGACAAGAAAATATAGAACTAGCAAATTTCAAAACCTTTTAGCAGAGTCTTATCTGTGATTCCTAACCCTTCTCCTTCATTTTATTCTTATTATTTTATTTTTAAAATTTGCTTCAATAAAAACAACTGCTTTTACTTAGTGCCTACTTCACACTAAGAGTTTGACAAATCGTTTGAGGTGGCTATATAGTTTGGCTTTTACCTATAAGATCTTTCTTTCAGAAAGCCAGTGATTTGAGATGAAGAAAAACCATCATGAGTTTTCAGTGCAATGCTGGGCAGAGAGAGCCCTGTGCAAGTCTGTCTGGATATCTGTAGGCGTTTCTATCAAGGATAGCAAACTGGTCCCTCCAGGACTATATGTGTATTTTTTTTCCTTAAGCGTTTCAGCAGATTTCAGCTTGAATGGACATAAAATGTGGATCAAGCAGGAGTTATAGAGAGAGTCAGCAAAAGTTTTTTTCTCCCTCTGGGGTTGAGTTGCATGCTAGGGAATCTGAACAGAAACAGGAGACAGGATGTTCAAATCATCCTGATACCTAAATAATTCTCCCTTTGTATTTGTAAATTCCTGGAATTTTTCTTTTCCAGGACAAGTTGGGTTGGTTGAAACTGGGCTCTTTTATTTCAGATAATGACACCAGCCACTGAAATCATGTTGCTCTTTGTTTAAAGTTATTTTAAAGCAATATTCAAGCCAAAAACAAATGAAAGCTCTTTTTAAACTTCCAAATTAGGTTCGCTAACTTAAATTTCATGTGTAGTTTGGAAATTCCTGATATGTTGTTTAATGCCACAAATTCAGGCATGAGCGTCAGATTCAGAAACTTGTAACGAGAGGGCAGATAAAAATACTTATCACCCTGGGGGCAGAGGGAGGGTTGGGACAGACTGGAGAGGGTGGGTGATGACAGAATGAATCAGTAAGCTACATGAAGGAATTGCGCTTATGAGTTCCTCAAGTTACTTCCACAGAGCGTTTGCTGTGCTGGGAACTATTTTCAATATCGCCCATTTGCAGCACCTAACAAGAGTTCCTCGTGCATGTATTGCCTTGCAAAACTTCACTCTGTGGGAGCGGCTGTCCTGGGCAAGTGGCAGTTTGGGACTGAGCTGGGAGTGGCTGGATTATTGGGAGTGGGGAAATGGTTGGATATCAAAAATTATAGCAAATCAGTGTCTTCTTTTGATCGAAGAATATGATCACTTCTGGTTAGAGAGGTTCTGTTTTTGTTTTTGTGTTTGCATGAAGATATTAGCCTTCTTTCTGGAATGGATGGGTTTAGGGGCCCATAAGGGGAGTAAAGGAAAAATTCTACGAGAAATCAGAATGAACTCATTTGGTGCCAAATTCTTTTTTTTTAACACTGCCTATTTTTGGTTCATAAAGACAGAATTTGCATTCCTCACTTCCACATGTTTGCGCAAAAACAAAGATCAAAACAGTTTAAAAATAAAACCCTGATTAGCACAAAATTAAAAAAAAAAAAAGCAGTGAAACTGATGTGTGAACACAGTACATTCACCTAGATTTGAGAGAATTGATCGTATTATTTCAACTTTTGAGGATGGACGCATTTTCTTGAGGGTCAGGGCCTGCCTGTTTTGTGCTGGTTGAAGCTCATGATGCTCTTCTGAATTTTTGGTTTTTGAGAGATTTTGTGTCTTCCTAGAATGACTACATACACATTTTAAAATACTGGCTGTAGTGACTGCAGTCCATCATGGAAATGTAGCTGCAGTAAAGATGAGGCAGGGGCAAATTCTTCATGCTGAAGGTCAACCCACTATGCGGTTCTGAGGGGTACTCCCCTTTGAGTTCCAGTAGTGACTCCACTAATGATGTACTGAACTATCTGTACTTTGGACTTTGGTATGTCCCTCTGGGCACAGAGATGTTCATTTCATCTTCTATGAATACTAAGAGCTGTTGGTCAATCTAACTAAGAAGCAAGACTTCAGAGTGGCTATGCCAGAGTCAGACAATCTAACCAGCAGCACATGTATTACCATGACTCAGTTGAGAATATTAAGAAGAGAGAGTCTAATTATTAACATATCAAGATGCCTGAAATACAATTTCTCTGATGCCTTTACTTCAACAGCATCCCTGAAACTTAGTTTTTTAAAATGAGAATGATTTTACCATGGGCATGACAAAATTATTTTCATTATGTAGGTTGATCAAATCGCAAGGGGGAGCAAGATCTGAGGAAGAGTGGAAGGCAAGCGAGTGCTCCTGGAGGAAGAGAAGCAGCAACAGGCAGGAGAAGACTGGAAATACAGGATGAGGGAGGTGGACGCTGGACAGTCAGGTGTCCTGGGCTCCTGGGCAGGGGAAGGCTGGAAATACAGGATGAGAGGGGTGGATGCTGGACAGTCAGGCATCCTGGGCTCCTGGGCAGGGGAAGGCTAGAAACACAGGATGAGGGGGGTGGACGCTGGACAGTCAGGTGTCCTGGGCTCCTGGGCAGGGGAAGGCTGGAAACACAGGGTGAGGAGGGGGGATGCTGGACAGTCAGGTGTCCTGGGCTCCTGGGCAGGGGAAGGCTGGAAACACAGGATGAGGGGGGTGGACGCTGGACAGTCAGGTGTCCTGGGCTCCTGGGCAGGGGAAGGCTGGAAATACAGGATGAGAGGGGTGGATGCTGGACAGTCAGGTGTCCTGGGCTCCTGGGCAGGGGAAGGCTGGAAACACAGGGTGAGGAGGGGGGATGCTGGACAGTCAGGTGTCCTGGGCTCCTGGGCAGGGGAAGGCTGGAAACACAGGGTGAGGAGAGGGGATGCTGGACAGTCAGGCATCCTGGGCTCCTGGGCTGACAGCATTCATCTCTAGGGGAGGTCTAAGAAGCAAGGAACTACAAGCTAAAGAGAAGTGGCGGAACCCCCCAAAATTGGAGCTGACTATTTGAAAATATTACTTAAAACTAGTTATCTAATTACCCATGGATGAGTTGCTTTTCTACTTTTCATCCACACGCATAGCACAAATGATTTCAAACCATGATAGTCACCATTTTACATCATTCAAGATGATTCACATTGAAAGCCCATGCCAAGAGGGAGAGGGGAATATTCAACGCGTGAACACCTAAGACGGTGAAATACATTCTTTATTTTCCTTTGATCACTGCACTAGATATATAAATAACAAGATTAAATACTAAGAAGCCAAAACCCTAACCTGTAAATGAAAATATTTTGGGATGGAATTCTGGAATTCTGACGGAGGTGTTGATTTTATTGCCTGGATGAGCAGAAGTAGCATCAAAATAATGATAACTTTATATCTTACTGTATTCTTAGAGCTAATACATGTAATGGATGGTAATTTAAGTACCAGTTCATGAAGATATTGACATAACAAATCAAACAGGGCAAGTGAGCGTCAGGAGACAAAATGTTTGGTAGAATGTCGGGAGCATAAGTTTCTTTATTTGAAGACACATAAAGGAAAATGAAATTTCTGCGACACTCGTTCCTAGAAAAAACATAGAGACAAATCTGCTTTCCTCATTAGAACCTTCAAATTCAAAGTCACATTATTTTGTCTTCTATAGAGTACATATCCCTTATTGACTTTAGAGAAAAACTCGGTATAGAAACAAGAAACGGGCTTTTTTTATTTTTAGTAATGGGTATTTTAATAAGTATTTGATTCAAATGTGTGTCTGGGTAGATTTTTTTTTTATTTTAACATTTTTATTGCTCACGACAGTTCCGAAAATAACTGCTGTATCATTGTTCTGCCTTCATCAAATGGCTAGTGAAGAAAAACTTGAAAATCTTTCAGGAAGGAACTGGTTTTTTTTTTTTTTTTTGCAAGAACCTACCTTATTTTGTTGTTGTTGTCGCTGACTAATTATCACTACCGTCCGTGAATTTATGAGTTTCTGACATAGTGAACAGTTTCTGATTTGCTTTTAAGCTCAAATAGACAAGCAATCTTGCATGCAATTTTTAACTCCGACCACGTCCTTCTAGAATGTGAAGTTGTATGGAAGGCATTTTGGAAGCTTAGGAATGAAGGCCAATAGTAAGAACAATTTCAAGTGAGGTTAACAGCTGTGCATTCTCTCCATTCCAAAGACTGAAAATGGGAACCAAGAAGCATTATAGAATGATCTTGATGCCCATAATGCTTTGGGGGATTAACACTGGAAGAAGCTGACGCTAGCTGGTTCCCTCCCGATTTTCCTCTTAGTACTCCAGTGATCACGGTAAGGTCGTGGTCCTCAAAACGCGTCTACTGGTACCCAGAGGCCCAGGATTCCTTTCAATGGTCTCCAAAGTAACACTTCCTTAGGAATATTAAGATGTGATACGTATTTTCGACGTAGTCTTTCTCAGGTGTCGTTTTTTTTCAGAGACGACACAAGGTGTTTTGATGGCCAGTGGAACATGTGCTTGTCAATTTTTCAGATGTTTTTGTAAATTTTGAGTAGGGAAATATCAATAGGTGAATTCCTCCTAAAACAAAGTGCTGGCTTATCGAATAATGCTTAAGAATATAAAGAAATCTTGGAGCAAAAATCATTAGGGGCCAGCTCCTGAATTAGTTATTGTAATCTTTACAATAACTCAAGATGGGCTCATGAAGGTTGCATAGAAGAGGTCCTCAATATATTTCTTGAAATTTTCTGTGCCCTATTGTATGTCTTCCACAGCACTTCCGAACTCTTTCTTTGTCATGTACTGTTACTCATTAATTATGGATATTGACATGACATATCTTCGATTTACATAGAACATTTGAAATATTTTATTGGATGCTACTTGGTTTAACTTCTAAGTCCGTCGTCATTACTTCTGACTTTGAATATTTGACTGATGCGTTGCCAGTCAGCTTCGATCAAGTTGTTCCCCTAAGGTAGAAAGGTAACACAATAGAAGAAAATTGATGCAAACGTGAGGAGAAATATTCAATTTTTCACCCCTCACCTAACATTAATCTTAAGTAATAAATCAGTGAGTATCTATTTATTTCAATTTAGGCAAAAGTCTACAATTTTGGATCTACCCCTTACAGAAAGTATTTGAAGAGGCTTTTTTAGTTTATCACTTCTTCACATTCATATATACATTTGTTTCATTTTTTGAGTATTTATTGCATTCTACAACAAAAAGAAAGCTAAGTGTTTGTTGTAACATTAGCCATCATATGCAGTTTGCTGTTATCGATGCATTATTTATTGAAACAGCTAATGGACTTGCCTTTATTTCCACTGCACATTTGGAGTTCATCCAAGGACAACATTCTTTTTTTATCTAAGTATTCATGACCTAAATTATTACGGTTTGCACATTAGATAAGAACATTTTCAGTATTTCTCCTTCTACAATTACTTTCTACTCAAACCATTCCGCCGGTTTTTACAAAAGCCTGTGACTTTGAGACTGTCAGCCCTTGGAAATATCTGCCTGGCAGTTTAACGTCACTGCAGTGCAAGCAAGCTGGAGAGACAGAACGGTTTTGCCTCAAGCAACGATGAAATAGCTATTAAAAAATGCAGATCTGCCCGTGAGAAACTGACATAACTCTAGCATGTTCTGTGTTCTGTTTAATGTTACTCTTGCACAGAGAAAGGTCTTTAGTTAGGCTTACTATTTGATGTAGTTTTTGTTCATGCCATTTATCTGAACATAGCTGCAAATAGAGCCTAAATTTGCTAACTATAAGACGAACTCATTTTTGTTTATGCTATTGTAATAATCAAACTTTATTCCTCCCATCTTTCATGGTAAAATTTTAGTCCCCACTTAACCTGTATGGGCCATGATTTCTTCCCAAATCAGTTTTTAACTCAAAACACTGCTGAAAACTATTCTTAAAAGATATTGAGTCTTCTGTAGTTCTTAAGATTTATTTATTTAGCTAAAGAGTTTCACAGAGGGAAACAGGGAAAGGAAGAGAAAGAGAGAAAATATTTGAGTTCCTGATTCAATGCCCAGATGACTATCAGGTCAGGCCAAGGCTTCGAGCCAGGAGCTTCCTCCAGGTCTTCTGAGCAGATGAAAGGGGTCCAAATCCTGGAAACCTGCCTGGTGCCTTTCTCTGTTATTACGGAGCTGGCACAGAAGAGGAGCAGCCAGGATACGAACTGGTGCCCACATTGAAAAGCCGGCCTCACAGGTGGCTTTGCATGAATACAGCACAACATTAGCATTCCTGCTCCACTCGCCCCACTCGTTTTTTAAAGAAAGAAAATGTGGTGTCTACTGTATCATTACACTTTAATCGGAATAGTTACACTGCCATTTCATATCACTACTTCTGTCATCGGTTGTATTATCTAGAAAGACACAAGTGAATGAATTTGAACGTTGGAGGCTCCATCAAATCCCGGTAGCTTGAGACTATATAAGTGGATGATGAAACAGGTGTTAAGTTACCTTGAACACTTGAGTCATAGGGGCTGTGTGTATGGGGAGCAAAAAGCGTGAGTGCAACAAGAGCCGGGCACAATCGGCATCCCATCTCCATCTCCTGAGAGAAGCTATATGAATTTGAAATGTTCCATTTTTCCAGCATCGCAAAAATGCCTTTACAATTCAAGTCTGTGCATGTGTTGTGCCTGCGTAACCTACACCTATGTGGACATCCGTGGTTATTGTATAGTTTGTCATTTAGAAAAGATATCATTCGCATACTCCACTCACATATTCCCTTCAATTACCTCACCCCAATATTTACTCATGACTCATTTAAATATCAGAGTTGTGCATTTTTAAATTTTACTTGTGCCAACTTGTGGTTTGTGGATTGTGATCACACACCTGCTAATAGCCATGGGGAAGCATTTTTCTCATTTCTTTCCAGTTTCTTCAACTTGTATAATAAATACGCTAAAACAGTTTTAGGGGCATCAAACTTCTAAGATATCTTTATTATATCCTTCCTTAAATTCAATCCCTGACTTTAATAGGAAATACACAAAATTGTGATGGGACATAACACAAGTGAAAACTTATCTGCTGATGCAACTTTAAACCAAATATCTTTCAGCTGCAGAATCAAAGCAAATCAAAAGATGAGGCGAGATCGAATAACAACCAAAAATAGCAGAAACAATAAAACGAGAAACAGAAGGAATAGGATGAGGAAGGAAGAGAGGAGATAGAATAAAAAGTTCTCAGAATAAACACATTCAAAGGTAGCGATGGAAAAAAAAATTTACATTCCCTAAGAGTGCATTATTTTCAAGGTAGTTATTTCAGTTCCAGCACTAAATCAGTAAATGATCAGAATAAACAAAAATTCATTGGCTTCATTTCAAAGCGGATCTTAAATGTCTATGTGTTATGTCTGTAAAGTTAATACAACCGGGTAATTTAGGAAATTACAAGTTACCTGGATAATGAATTATAGAGGAAATGTTTGGAAATAATGCAGTGTGGAACCAAAGAGAAAAACAATGAAGGACTATCAGAGATAACAAGCTCATCACAGTCTAGGCACTAAATTCTGAAGGAAGCAGACGTCACCTATTTAATTTGTATGTAATATAAACAAATACTAGTATTGTGAGGGTTTAGTTATCTTATTAATTGCTTGACATGTGACCTGGAACAGTCACTTAATTTTTACAGGGCTGACATTTTCTAGAGGAAACGAGCACATTCGAAGTAGGTTAATTACAATTCGTAACCAGGTTTGCCTATAATTATCCATGAACTCTGAGCGTCGTGCTGCCCCCGTGTGGTAGCTATAGTAACAGATTAGCATCTTCAAAATAGAAGGGGGGAAAAAAAACAACAGAGCGAAGTAATTGCAGGCAAATGTACGAGATTTCATTAAAGCTAGCCACACTGGTGTAATAAAACACAATGATATTGAACCATCAAACGACAAAATGACAAGGTCAAACAATCATTTCAAACAGATTGAATTGCCTACGGATAAAATGTTGTTTACCTGGAATATCCCCATAGTAATTGAGTTGCAAAAATGATGCAACAGTGTAAGATTCAGTCTCCTCTTACATAAAAATCCTCTATACAATCCTGAGCATTGAGCCACACAGGATTTCCAAAAGTAGACAAATAAAAAATATCTCATCAGAATACGGCTTTCAAACCGTTTTGTCGTTTTTTTTAAAAAAACATCAATTCCTCTGTAAAATAAACATTTAAAAATGTGATACACAGATGCAGAAAACATTTATGATTTCTGAAACTGATTTAAAGTGATAAAAGAATAAAGAGGCAGACTTTCTTGAAATCGTTACCTGAAATCGCCAATTCTGAGAAAATGATGTTTTGTTCTGATGTTTCAAAATATCATTTCTGTTAATAACCTACAACGTAATGTTACAGTTAAATATAACCCAGAGCTCTTAAAGTGTCTGTATATCAACATAGGAGATCAGCATGAATTTTAATATCTCTAGTAGCGAACTTCAAAATGTGACTGTACATATTTTTTCTTATCGCTCCAACAGACACAGCATTCACCACCTGCTGCAAACTTCATAATCCGATATGTATATATTAGGTATATTATCATTAAATATTTCCTTCACTCAGATCAGAATTTGGATCACTCGTAAAAAGAAAATCCCAGCTACATTTGCTGACCCAACATGACAGATTAAAGTTCTCATCTTTGATATTAATCGCTTAAAAAAAAAAAGGTTCACTAATATTTCCTTTACCAAGAGCATGAAAAAAAATAAAATCCTTTCATATCAAGTATACTTTTTGAATAAAACAGACAAGTGGATAAAAAGTGAAATACTGCTTACTGAATCATTCAAATCTTCTGGGTTAATGGCAAAGAATTATTAACAATATTACTATCATAATTTATGAAGCTAGTTCAATTCTGAAAATGGAATTTGTTGCAAATTTTTTTTTGAAAATCATGCATAATTTCTTCATATCATACTTTTTAATAAAACTTTGACAATTCCTCATTTTCACTCATTAAATATTGCCTAAACAATATTCAGGACTTTATCCAGGAGCACACATAGTCCCCTAAGAATGACATGTACATAAAAGCTAAAATCAAAACCAGAAAGTGAAAATTGTCATAGAAAATAGATGAGGTGCTGTGAAAGGCCAGAGGTTCTTACTATTAGCAGAATGAAATAAATGAGGAGGTGCTATTTGAATGGGACAGCCAAAGATAAGTTTAATATAGATTCAGAAAGTAAAGACAAAGACACAAGAAAGTTGGGAAGAACAAAGTCGAAACCACGAAAGCCAAAGTGAGTGGTCGGAGTTTGAGTCTAAAGGAGAATTATAGGAGAAAGTTTTGCTAAGAGCAGGTACATAAAAGAATTGGAAATGTAACTGAGTCATCAGAGGTGTTGAAGTTAGAAATACCCAAATTACAGAGGTTCTAGACTTAAACATTTGTAAAAGCACTTACTTTATTCATTAAAAATTGGAGTTCGTGCAACTTCAGATCAATTTTAATAAAATGGACCTTTCATTCTGTGGAGTTTCTCTCCAGAGAAATCAATATGTACATATGTTGTTTCAAGTATCTGAAAAAAGAACTATTAAAATATTTGGATTCTTAGCAGAAGTTTACCAAACCTCTCTCTGTTTTCCACGTTTTATCACATTTCTTCCATTGACATAGTCTGGTGAAGGAAAGTCCATTTCACAATTTAATTCAATGCATTTTCAAGAAACAAACTAATGTCAAACTATTAATCTCTGCACTACTCTCAATATTGAATTAAAAAATTTTAAGCAAGTACCAGATGTTCTGTTACCGTAACGCCAAGCATCTAGATTCGTTTGAGTTATTCATCTGAATTCTAATTGCCTAAAATTTCTGCCTGCTCAATCTTACATGTTTTTGCTTCACAGAGATATTAGATAAACTTTGTTCCATTGCATTCATACATATTTTCCCCAAATTCAATTTCTTTTTTTTTTTTTGTATTTCTTTTAAATGTTCTTTACATATGCATTCCACATGAGATTTCTAGTCAGCAAGAGGCTCAGGATAATCCTGTTCCCTTACATGTCTTTGTAGCTTTATTCTCTTCTTCTGTTTCTGCTTTTGACATTATTAACTGCTTTCTCAAACTTTGCAGACGAGTGACAGGACTAGACATTGTATAAATTGAAATCAAAGCTGACTTAAGGAAAAACTGAGTATTTTGAAGTGCAAATTACACATTTTTAATTGCGTCCATTAGTTTTCTGATATCCTGTGCTATTGTTTTTGAAAGAAGATTGTTTGAATCTGGTTAAGATAAATGGACTAAAAACGAATGTCTTTCTCTGTTTGTCTGAACATTGTATTGAGTTTTTCAGTTGATGAAGTTAATATTTTTATTAATTGAATCACATGTTAAACATATTAAACATATTAAAAACTTGATTATCTAACATCCGTTCAAAAATATGACAGCTTTTTTCTATTTACACCCAACTAATCTCATTTCAATGTTGATTGTATAGCTTAATTTTTATGTATTCATAATTTACACTCAACTCATTTTATCTTTTAAAATTATCCTTTAACATTCATTGTACTATCTGGATTTCTTCTACATAAATTGAGAAAAATATTTTTAAAGTATTATAGTCATTTTATTTCTGCAAATTTAGCTCTGTGGCTTACTGGTAATTCATTTCATCGGTGACTATTTATTTAATTGCCTTTAGACCTTTTGTTATGAATACCTGATCTATAAATGACTAATTATTAAAACAAAAAACTCCCCAAACTCCCAATTCTGAGGGAAATTCCGAACATTGGAATAGGTAAGGGAAATCCTGTGGCTTTTAGACAATCTATTGTTGATAAAATTCAAGAAGTGACAGGAAACTAAGTCTTTGGAAACTTTGATCCTAGCTACCCTGATGGTGGGTTTCTTGTCCTCAAATGATTTCGCATGCAGTATCTGCTTCATTGCATTGGGTTGCATTAATTGAAATTCTGCCAGATCAAGACTCGCTGAGATGTCTTTGGAGTGTAACAGCAAAACATTTACCAATGCTACAGTATGACTCTGACTGGCTAAGAAATTCCTACTAATATGACTCTAGATTAAGAGGGGAATTACAGGTAAATTCACTGTCCAGGACCAGTAAGCTCAAAGACAGAAGAACCCCCGACAACAAAATCCTGAACAAGTGGCACTGTGGCAAATTAAATAACGAAAGGGATACAATTGAGCCACTAGACTCCTGCCTTATCCAGTTGCTACTCTGGGGGTTGGGATTCATTGGGTTAATCTACACTTTGGCAAAAAAAAAAAAAAAGGAAACTCGTGCTTACTTCTTTCTCTTCATTCTGCATCAGAACTTTCTCCCAGATCTCCAAGAAACCTGGAACTGTGAATGGCACTGATACCATACATTGGTCAAATCATTGATAGCACAGTGACATATTTATGATGTGGTTATGTTTGAACCCTTACAAGCAAAAAAATAAAACACAAGGGTTTTAAAACAAATCCTGATTGCAAACCAGGAAATGCCCAATGGAAACACATATCTTTAAGTTGGAACAAACAGCTAGAGACAGTTGACCAAACTGTTTACAACGATGCGTGGGTTTTTCAATCCTTTCTAGAAATGACCTACCATTCACTTCACTTCTAAGGAGAAAAACAGATTGTTGAGTGCTAATACAGAAAATAATTAGGTGGTATCCCTTATTTTGCTATTTCTATGTACCAAAGTCTTTTTTGAAACTTTTCTTCGTGAAACAGCTAACATTCTCATTTGTTTTCTATGTCCCAATTGCAAAAATGGACCAAGCAACCACAAGAAAACAATAGCATCGTTAAGTACCATTTAACTCGTTTTAGAAGTGAAACAATTTTTTCCTTAGAAGTGATTGGTTTCCTTTCTTATCTAATGAAAATCAGTATAGAAATCCCCTGTTGCACTGCTCATTAAAAAAATGAAAATCAGGCTGAGAAATGCAGACTTGTTGCTGTAACCGATTCTCTCCCCACGTGGGTTAAAAACACCCGTGTATAAAAGCAGCTTTGAAGTTGATGCGAGCTGTGTTTCTGACTGTCATGTTGATTCTTCCCACACCATGCAGCCAAGCCCACCAATCACCGGCCGGCAGAGGGCTCCGTGTCCACCGTGTCCACTGGCTCCTCCGGCAGCAGCTTTGGCAGTGGGTACAGCATGGACAGCGAGGGCAGCAGCAGCACCGCAGGGGAGACTAACCTATTCCCTATTCCCAGGATGTAAGTGCGTCCTCCCTCGCCCCTTTGCCCCCTTGCTGCCTTCCTCCTTCGCTTTCTTCCTTTCTTCTTTCTTCCCCACCTCACCCCCCTTTTCTTGCAAGACTTATTGGAAAGGCAGATTTACAGAGAGAAGGAGAAACAAATATCTTCCATCTACTGGAAGCAGTGTAATATTCAGAGTTCACTGTGAATATTGTAATACAGTGTAATATTGCAGTTCACTCTGCAAGCAGTGTAATATTCAGAGCTGAGCTGATCCAAAGCCAGCAGCCAGTAACTTCTGGTTCGCCCAAATGGATGCAGGGTCCCGAGGCTTTGTGCTATCCTCTGCTGCCTTCTTAGGCCAGAAAAAGGAAACGGGATATGGGAAGTGGAGAAGCCAGGACATGAACCAGCGCCCATAAGGGAGGTTGGCTGTTGGAGGTGGGAGACTGACCTGTTGAGCAAATGTGCCAGCCACAGAGTCTTCTTTCCTACAGTGGTAAAGTATCACAAAGCAAGCAAAACATTTGACAGAAGAAAGCTGAATAATCATTCAATTGTAATTCGTTAATACCGAAACACTTAAACTGCTTGTGCCTACATGAAAATGGATTGTTAGGGAAAGATCCAATTCATGGTTAGAATGAATGCTGGTCACTTTGAGGACTACTTCATGTCAATTGCATTTAATATAAAAATTGCCAAAATAGTGACTTGACCATGCAGAATAAAGTTAAGCAGCAGTACACTCCTATTCCCACCACTTCATGATCAAACATACATACACACAAAATTATTCTTATATTAAACATTACATTATCTGGAGAGAAACAGATTTGTTTATTTGGACTTAGGAATGATTTTAAAAGAGCCAGGAGACTCATACAGCCTACTGGAAATAGACACATGAAATTCATCAATTCAACTGTAAATCCCTTGGCAATTCAATGGACGGTTTTGAGGAGTTTCTAGGACAAACGTGTAATAGTAGGTAGGTACCTGAGCAACTGCTCTTGGAGAAAGCTCATTCAAAAGGTTGGGCCTCAGGAAATTCATTCATCAGATGTGAAAATAAAGCAGGTTGTGTTTAAAAATAATTCAGAATAGATTTAATCACAAGGTGGGTCAAATTCTGCAGGTTTCAAGATGAACATGTATAGTATATCTGGGTCAAAATCCAATAAGGAAATCCAAATTTCTGGAACTTTCCTTCTCTGCTCCATTTACTAGTCCGGGTTTTGAAAATACCACTAGGCCATCCGTAGGCCTAGAATGCAGTTTAGGTTCAATCCAGCACATCGCCTGGTTTAGGAGGCTTGTCAACTGAATATGACTTTGACATTTTCAAACGTTCAAAGCTTTTTTTTTTTTAATGAATATTTTGCAAGATGAAAAAATCAAATGAAACTTAAGTTTCTTTGAACATGAACATTGGAGAACACAGCCATACCCTGGCTTGTATGCTGCCTGATGTTGCTTTTAAACAACTCAGAACAGAACCAGGAAGGTATAACAAAGCTATCTAGCCCTTCCCAGGACCCTACTTGGGTGTTGGTTAAAGGCAATTTTTTAATTTCTTCTAATACTGAGAGAAGAAATTAGTAGCAAAGGTTTTGGCAATTTTTTTAAACTTGTACCACATATAATTTGAATTCTAACAATATATCTATAAATTTCAAAATACGTAGGTGATAAAGTTACATCTTCCACTCTTAGCTCCTCCATTTCTTAATGTCTGAAGTAGCAACATAAAAATTACATGCCTCAGGCCCAGCACAGTAGCCTACAGACTAAAGTCCTTGCTTTGCATGCACCAGAATCCCATATGGTCACCAGTTCTAATCCCAGCAACCCTGCTTCCCATCCTGCTCCCTGCTTGTGGCCTGGGAAAGCAGTCAAGGACAGCCCAAAGCCTTGGGACCCTGCACCTGCACGGGAGACCAGGCAGAAGTTCCTGGCTCCTGGCTTCAGATCAGCTTAGTGCTGTCTGTTGTGGCCACTTGGTGAATGAACCAGCAGATGGAAGATCTTTCTGTCTCTCCTCCTCTCTGTATATCTATAAATCTACCTTTCCAATAAAAATAATAAATAAATCTTTTAAAAAACCTCGATGCCTCTTTTCTTTCATCTTTCCCTGCTTCTTTCATTAGTGGAGGCATTTCGCAAGTGTCCACAGAGAGTAATTTTGTAGGAATTCCTTTGATTAATTGTTAATAACCATACATATGTATAATATTAAAATGTATATATATATATATATACATAACATTTTTAACAAACACAAAGGGGCTGTGGATGATGTAAGGGGTTAATGCCAGCATCCCACCTGTGCGCCAGTTTAGGTGCTGGTTACTCCGTTTCCAATCCAGCTGATGCTGTATGGAAACCTGGGAAAGCAGAAGATGCCAGAGACCCAAATGACCCTCCTGACTCCTGGCTTGTTCTGGCTCAACCCTATCCATTGCACTCATTTGGGGCAGTGAGCCAGCAGATAGGAGATCTCCCTTTTGTTTGTCTCTCCATCTTTCTAATGAATAAATATTCGTAAGTCGTGGTATTTGATGGTACTTCTACCTGCCTTGTATACCCAACATCATTGTTGCTTGAGCTAATTTGTATTTGGTGATTGAGTAAACATTTGAATTATAAAATCTGTAAGTTAGTTTTTAGCTGAAGAATACTGGGACTTTGAAAAGTCCCCCTGTGACCCACAGTCACCTTTATTTGTACTTCATGTGACCTCACAGTGCCACAAACATTCATGTAAAATCTTCAAGATGTGCTTGTTACACACTTGAGTTAAATGTCTAAGTTAAAATCGGTTTCAAATCTACATTAAATCCACTTTCATTAGAAGCAAAGGCTGTGAAGTTTGTGACGTCTAGAACTCAAGAACAGATCTTAAAAGCGATCAAAAATATTTATTTAAAATTTTTCAAAATTACCATAACTTTATAAGATGTTTGATGTTTGTAGGCTTTTCGAGGTACATGATTCCTGTATATATGGGACAGTAGCATCTCAGGGTAGTTAGCACATCTGGTGGCTTGAAACTTCTCATCATTTCCTTTTATAAAGAGTGCATTGAAAATTCTCTATACTACCTATTCTGATATGTATATACATATATGAAAATATGTACGTATAATTATAGACACCAGAACTTTTTTCTTCCATTGCAACTATAATACTATGTGCAATGAACAACCTGTTACCACCTTTCTCCTGAAGCTCCCTTCTCTCTGATAACTATTGCTATTTTCTCAACTCTGATTCGATCAACTGATTCCTCATAAGTGAGGTCATGTGAAATTTTCTTTATGTGCCTGACTTATTGTAGTTATCAACACATGTCCTTCAGGCCCATCCATTTTGTCACAAATGAGAGGATTTCAACTTTTTTTGTTCCTGAAGAGTAGTTCATTGTGTATTGAAGCTGTATGTTCTTTATCCGTTGATAGTAATGGCTATTTTTTAAATTATTGTGGAGTCTACTGAGAGTCATTGTTTTTCCAGTACTCTGATGAGGTAGACCCCTTACTTTCAAAAGTTTTCCTCAGCAGCGAGACATCTGCTGACACACTGTGCTACTAGGACAGAGTGTACTGCTAAGGTGAGATTACGCCAAACCAGTAAGCTGCCCCTTCAATCTCATTGTAACAGAGTGACAAGAGCTTAACTTTTTCCACTACTTGTCTTGGATCGAAAAGAGGCAATGGTATAAAGATTTGTATACTGCTTCTACAAGAACATGTATACATGTATCAAACATGTCAGAAACCACATCATTTGCACTTGGTTCCTTACAAAATCATTCATAAATATTTGTACAGAAACCTGTGGCCTAGAGTTGTCATATTAGGGCAACATAATGGCTTTCAAGAAAAAAACGAATTCCTGGGGTCAGATGTGTTCCTCTTTTATGATGTGCAGGGACTATGTCAGCATCTCCTTTCAAGTAGAATATTAAGAGGATCTTGAGGGAAGTTTCCAAGTAAGACATAATTGGTTCTTGGGAAAGAAGGACAGTTACATTTTCAGCAGTGCAGTGAACCAAAAACTAATTTTTAAAGTAAATTCTACTATGTTATTGTTTAGAAAGTACAATATCAAAATGTTCTTGTATTTAACTTTACAATCTTCTTAGTATGCAAGAGGTTTTACTTCATTCTTATAACATATATTATCTAAGTACATACAAAGAAAATTATGAAAGCTTTTGGATGCAATCTAGCGTTGCCTTGGCTGCAGAAACAGGAAGTGGCTCCCAGTCTTCTGACCGTTACCATTGACAATGCTCTAAGCTCTCAGTGTTCAGATTGAAGAATTCTTCATCATAGCTGCGCAAGAAATTTGAGACCGAAGTCAAAAGTGAGAAGCAAGCTGTAGCTGAATTCTCACGTTGACATGTGCGAAATGACCTATTAGTGCTTTGTTCACTTAAGACTTAAAATTTCTGACACCGTGGTAAAGCCTTTACATATGTTTTCCGTTAGATAACCACAGAATGGAAAAGACGTCTCTCTCTGCTCCTCCATCACAAACACAGGCGAAGGTTGAGCAGGTGCTTGGCCGTGTGTGGCGTATAACAAGACACAGCAGCTATTGAAGCAGAAACCCACTTCCAAAGCAACTTGATTTCAGAGGTCCATTTCCTCAGCATAGCCCATAGTAAAGGAATGACCTGGGCGGAAAAAATCACTAAATGATTCAAAGAGATGTTAATCACATCATTTCATGTTGTTTAATTCAGTATCTTCCTTTTTAGCAAAGAACCCATCTCGCTTCAAAGTTTTTTTTTTTTAAAGAAACAATTATTTAAAACTAAAATTTAAAAACCATTATGTTGTTCTGATATTTTGGAAAATGAACCCACAACCCAGATATACTTAATTTTGAAGTGTAACATTTGGACTAAATAGAAATAATAAGCCAGTTTCCATTTTCAAATTAATACCGCATAGAGAAATTATCTATGCATATCATGCCATCAGTTTGTCACAGATCTGAATATATGAAGTTTCAGCTTTGAAAACTTAGCATCCTCATTGCATTCATGATTATATCTTATAATGTCGCGTGTGTCCTTTTGAAACAGAGGGAAGATGGTCCAGAATGGACAGGAGCCCGTGAAGCAGCCGGGAGTAGGAATAGGCTTAGCAGACACTGAAGGTAAGCTGGACTTCACAGTATTGGCTCTTCTTTTGGGTCTCCAAGTGTTTGGTTTTGCTTTTCTCTTGGCCTAAATGTGATTGTCTAAATACAAAGGACCAACGCCCTAGGTAGCAAATCAATATTCACTAAATGAAAAGGGCTGTATGCATCTCAAGAAAATTCTTACCCTTCTACAGAGCTGAGAAGAAACTAATGGTACCAAGCAGCATGTTACGGTTCACTCCATCACAGGACTACTTTTGTTGGGGGAAAAACTGCACGTATTTGTGGAGTTCCACCTGCTGATTCAGTGCGCATATCCACAGGACCAGAATGATTCTATTCCTCTGGGTTTCTGTCCTGGAAACTCCAGCAGTAACTCCGTGAGCACTGGTCTTGGGGCTAGAGGTACTTGGATCTCATCAGATGCAGTTCTGAGTTCTTCCTCTGCCCTCAGGTTGTGCAGGGGGAGTCTTACTGTGCTCTCCGTGAGGGACAATCTGAATGTGGAATCTGCAGGTACAGGCTTGGGGACGAGGCAGGGAACTCTCTCTGACTGTCCACCCAGCACTGGGACTCGGTTCCTACACCCCCTCCCGCTGAGTACCGGCTTCCCCGTTCGTTCCACATCACTTGGAGCTGGTGTCATGGCAACACAGGCTAGTCTTTCCTTCCACTTTGTTCCGTGAGACCTCCTGCCATTCCATGTGCAACAGGCACCGAGACCTCTTCTGTAGCTCCCGTGAAGGTGGCCCGCTGGGTGACTTTGCGGTTCAAATTAATGTCTTCGTGGAGAGGGTGGTCACTGGAGCATACTCACGGCTAAAGTAAAACTCAATCTAAGATTGAATTTGATTTTACAAAACAGGTAACAAATTATCTTACAAATGTGGATGAAAATCTCCATTTCAGCAGACTTGAGTGAGTCTGTAAGTAGTACAACGACAAGCTTAGTTTTTTGGTACCATTATAAGGCATCGGTAATTCTGTGATTCTTCGTGTCTGCACCAATCTAAACCGTTTTCACACTTCTAAGTGCTTTACGCTACTGTAAGCCCTTTGCATGTGTTTCATTTTATCCTCACAATAATCTGTGAAAATAATCATTATAATTATCTTACAATAATTCTTACATAACTTGCCCTGGCTACCACGAAAGAAAACGAAAATGCAAATATCGCACAAAAGATTGAACCCAGGAAAATGACAGGCAACGTCATGCTATTTAAAAGAATGATTGTGCGAAAGGACACTTTGAGTTCAGGTCACGGGAGACTTGAGTTCCAAATCTGATGTATCGGCAAGGTGTGAACCGGTTCCTGTATCTTCGGCATCTTCGGAGGAGGAATGTCGGTTCTGGATGTCTCGACTTCTCCTGGACCTAAATGAATACCACATTTTTTTTTTTCTAGATCTACACAGGATCCACCAGTTTTCTTTGTACTCATTCCAAAGTTCTGCCTTTTCCATCTCTTATCATGTTTCCTGGGGCTACTTATTGTAATTTCTCTTTAAATCGGAATTTTTTTCACTGAAATTCTTAGCAAAAAAATTCATCAGCGATTGGTTGATTCGTTCCAGAGCCACGGCTGCTAGTTCCCAAGAATTCAGACTCAGATTATTAAAGTCCATCAGCTTTTCATGTGAAAGAAATAGAAGCCACTGTGTTTTTGAAATGTAAGAAGGTTGTACCCGGCATGATAGCCTAGTGGCTAAATCCTTGCCTGGGTTCCCATGCAGGTACCAGTTCACATTCCAGATGCTCCACTTTCCATCCAGCTCTCTATTTGTGGCCTGGGAAAGCAGACAAGAATGACCTAAAACCTTGGGACCCTGCACCCATGTGGGATACCCAGAGCAAGCTACCGGCTCCTGGCTTCGCATCAGCTTAGCTCTGGCCATTGTGGCCACTAGAAAAGTAATTAAGTGGATGGAAGATATTTCTATCTCTCCTCTCTTTGTAACTCTGCCTTTAGAGTAAAAAGAAATAAATCCTTAAAAAAAAAAACAATTAGAAATATGAGAAGTTTATGGATTGCAATTGCTTATATACTCATTAGAATGGCAAGAGGTAGTTTCCTTCCCTGTAGCGCTGCAAGTAAGAGCTGTGGCTGGGTTAGGGGACTAGAACAAGCTTGTGTGGCTGGGTTAGGGGATGTTAGGGGGCGGAGGAGAAACACAGAACTTTCTCCTGAGACAGAAAACAAAGGGGCCTGATTTCCTCCTCCCTTCCATTGGCTGGAGAGTGTGGGGACCAACTCATAGGAAACTCTGGTAAACGCCTAGGGGTGAGCAGACACAATGGGAGAGCCTGAGGGAAGAGCCAGGGAAAGTAAAGGCCCCGGGGAGAGTCAGGGGCAAAAAAATAAAAAGGCTCAACTAACAGCGGCTAAACCCAAACTCAGCACAAAAATCTCATTTGGAAAACTCGTGTGTGTTTCCAACTACAGAAGTTCTCAGTGTAACTCACTCCAGCCCAATACTGCCTACTCATGCTTCTAGGCTCTTGCACTACTCATAAAATTTACACCTGTGTACCAGAACTCGCCTTCTGCATCATTGCTGTTCGATGGCAAGGACGTGCTACTGTGCTAGCCTTCTCCACAAGACTGACTCTCAGACCAGACGTGTGATTTATTCAACCTGATGCCACAGGACTTAGCAGAAACTTTTGCCCTCAGATTGCTTAAAAATGTCTTTGAGTGCCAGGTGTGGTGGCCTAGCAGCTCAAGCCCTCATCTTGCTCACACCGGGATCCCATACAGGTGCCGGTTCTAATCCCAGCAGCCTTGCTTCCTATCCAGCTCCCTGCCTGTGGCCTTTGGAAAGCAGTCGACGATGGCCCAAAGCCTTGGGATCCTGCACCTGCGTGGGAGACCTGGAAAAGGCTCCTGGCTCCTGGCTCCTGGCTCCTGGCTATGGATCAGCTTAGTTTGGCCATTGCGGCCTCCTGGGGAGTGAATCAACAGCCGATTTTCCTTTCTGTCTCTCCTCCTTTCTGTACAACTAACTTCCCCAGCCTCCCCAAAAATGTCCTTTGAACAAATGAATGACCTTAAACATTAAAATCAAGAATCCCGTATTTTCATCTATGAAACATTATCTGTAAATTTTAGCTACTTTAATCTTTTAAACGTTTATAAGTCAAAATATTTTAGAATGAAAGTTAACAGCTCTCAATGAGTAGAAATTGCTCATCTTGGTACAGCTTACTTCTTCTTTCATATCTGTTCTCCCTAAACAAGTTTGTTTTCCAAAAAGGAGCCAATCAGAATCTAGCTAATATTTACTTAAACATATGAATCGACATGTTTATACATCAATGGGCTGAGTATAGTCAATAAGTGATCTTACATCAGCTGTGGAGCAGAGGAAACGGGTTGAGAAAACGAGTGAAACAGAATAGGCAATGTAACATAATTCATTTATAGACACGTGCCCTCTTGGTAGCAATATCCAGATAGGATTTTGTTTGTTTTGTTTTTTTATGCATTTCTTTTTCTTGGAAAGTAAGATTCACAGAGAGAAGGAGAGACAGAGGAAAGATTCTCTGTCCGCTGGTTCACTCCCCAAGGGGCTGAGCTGATCCAAAACCTCTTCCAGGTCTCCCACCCTATTGCAGGGTCCCAAGGCTTTGGGCCATCCTCGACTGCTTTCCCAGGCCACAAGCAGGAAGCTGGATGGGAAGCAGGGCTGCCGGGATTAGAACCGACACCCGTATGGGATCCCAGCCATGCAAGGCGAAGACTCTAGCCACTAGGCTACTGCACCAGGCCCTGGACAGGTTGTTTTTAGAAAGATATATAGAAGAAAACTATCATCATACTACGTATTAAAGCTTTAGAGATCATTTTAATTTAGGATTCTTTTATAGAGATGATAAGGAGAAAATGACTGAATTAGGACTTTATTTGTACCAGACAAGGTCAACAGTGACAAGACAATCAGGGCAAGATTTGTTGGCTCCACACAGGAACGCAAAAATCAACCTCACATTGTCCTTGACGCATATATGTGATAAGTATTTTATTGCCTTTGTGTGACCCGGAAAATTGTCGTCACCTCATTTGGTGTCAGTGACAGAAGCTTTCGATTCGATGGGAAAGCAAAAGCGAATGGAAGAGAATATTTTTCTTGAAGCTGTAGATCCTTGTCATGTTAAACTTTGTCTTCAATATTTTTCATTATTGACCTAATCAGTCTGTCGTATGAACACATGAATATCCTCCCATGGGACCTGACACATGAAGATTGGCTTTGGGGCACAGTATATCCGGTCCAAAGTATATCACGGATTTTAAGCAGTAGCTCGGAAGTCGTTTGTTCTCACAACATTTTTTAACTTGTTTGGCCGTTATAGTGCTTTCCAGGGTTGAAATGTTGTATAATTTATATATATATATATATAAATATATATATGGTAGACAGCCACACCCATCATATCCTTTTTCTACTTATGAAGCAAATTTGCTTATTCTGGAGTTTGAACAAATCAATTTTCTGCTGAGTCTGGTTTTCCAATAATGTCTCATCTTCCTTACGACCTGTAGCCACTGGTCTTACCCTCAGCAGGAAATTAATGTAATAGATCAGGCTAGGAGACCTAACTAACAAAGGTTCTGTAACCTAAGTTACAGAAGAAAATGTTGCATTATTCTGAGCTCTCGCTCAGCTAATGTATGGTTGATTTTCCATGATTTATACAAATGCATGATGTAAGATACAAGCGAGCGTTGTGTTGGCACGTGGTTATTACCTCGTAAGTAATAGTATTGGTAAATTAGAGGAGAGTTCGAGAAAGTACCACTTGGATTCCGTCCGAATGAGTGATGCTATTCAGGATTAGTAGAAACATTAAAAAGCTTGCGAGAGTTAACATATGATAGCTTTCTTAATAAAAATGAAATTAAACCCAGTTGACTCGCAAGCTGCACAGAGCAGTGTCTGCACAATGTGTGTTACAATCCCAGTACCTATAAAACCGTGTCACATAATACAATGTTATTTAAAAAAATAAAAAATAATGAAAAAAAAAAGATGTCGACCTTAGAGCCAACATTTACATCTGCAGGAATCAGGCACGGGCTGGGTTTGTGAGATGCTACCATTGACACATGCTCTGAAAAATCGCCAAGATTTGGACACGCAGTAGGAGGAGACACAAATTCCAGACCGGAGAGAGGATTTGAGGATTTGAGCAAAGATGTAAGCAGGGTGTATACTGGGAATAAATTCAGCAAAACTACAGTGAAGTGCAATCAGACATTTATACAAAGTTAGGGCAGATAGAGAAATTCAATTCTTCTGTGACTAATGGGAAGTGATTACATGTTAATGAGAAATTGAGGAAATATCAACATTACGAATATTGAATCTTTCCGGTCAGAAAAGAGTGGGCTTCCTTATTTATTCAAGTCTTTGGGGAGTGGAGGGGGTTGAGGTACTTATGGCAAGTCTAGGCAGACACGGATCTAGACGAAGTTCAGGAGTTAGTCTCCATTTGGCCCTAGATTTCATGGTCTTGTTTAGTGACATCTTTGTGTTGCCTAATTTGTGTGCTCACAACCAGGAGCTGTGAGAACTCTCTCTTCTAAGCTCCATCGGTAAGAAAAGAAAAAAGAAATCTCAGGTTTTAGTTATTTAATTGTTCATTGGTTGCAGTTTACGTGCCAGAGCAAAGTTACGTTGCGCCTGAGACAAACCTGGTAGTGTCTGATAATCAATCTGTGCTTGTAACCATTGTCACATCCTGTCTCAATGGTTTCTGTGCAAGGAACTTGAAGTTATTCGGGTTACCAATAAGAATGAATAGTAGAGAAGGGGCTGTCCAGTCTCTTGGAATTATTAATGACCTATGAACAAAAGGGTGAGTCTAATGCCTTACAAAGATCACTTAAATCTGGCTTTTCATTCCTTTATTTAGAAACATTAAGGATAAAATTCCTAACTAAGTTTGTTTATTCTTAATCTATTTAACCACACTTACTCAATCATTCTCAATTTACTGTCACTTTTTCCCAATTGGACTGTTCTCTCAGATTTTAAAAACATTCTAAGTGCACTTTAAAATTCTCCCTGATGAAAGGCGAAAGAAATTCCACGTGAATAATTATTGAAATTACATTAGATAATATTATTTTTGGGGGAATCGAAACCTTTGCATTGCTATTCGTGAGCAATGCTGTGGTATTCCAGTAATTACAATGCCATCAGTTCCTCAGTAACATTGCTTTTGTTGTTTTCACATACAATTAAGGATATTTTTGTTCATTTCCTACTAAAGGCTATGGTTTGCTTATTTTTGTTGGATTGGTAAATTCTCTACATTTTAAAATTATTGTTCCTTGTCGCTTTTTAATATGATGGTTCTGCACATTCATGACAAGAGGAGAAGATGGTAGTACATCAGCTTTTTCTAGAAACTACATCAAATGGGCAACAAAGTGAGTTTAAATCTGTGTGTTCAGAAGTATTGTTTATGCTTGATTGGGACAGAAATGAATACAGAGATGTGGGAAATGGCAAGAGTTCAACAGTAAACATCTTAACACATTTTCTTAGAATTAGTTTAGGAAAAATCCTAGGCCAATGACATCCAGTATGTTTCACCTTAAGGACACCTTCCAGAAGGCTCTCTCCTGAAGGATTTGACAACAGGGACAGTTGTCAAATAGTTGTCAAATAGTAGTTGACAGTTGACAGTCAAATAGTAGATGACAGTTGTCAAATAGTAGGATTTACTTTGGGGTGCCAACTTTTCTATGGCGGATGTCGGGCAAAGAACTCAGATTTTCAAAGTATTATTTGATTCTTCATCTACAAAAACAAGAATGACATAAGCCGTAGCTTATTATTCGTAATGAACACAGATGCTTGACACTGTCCTGACGTAGTTCCAAAGACTATTAGCTCTGCTTGTCCCACGCATCCATCTGCCAGGTGCCTGACTTTCTGCTCCACCCCAAGTTTAAACACCGGCTCTCCTACATTCATTCTCTTTTTGCCTGTTGGCATTCAACCAAGGAAAAATGTTTCTAGAGAGTCCTGCATTTGCTAGTTTGGTTGAAAAGGGTCTATATATTTCAAACTGCCCCTCTAAAATCTTCTCTCGCTCATGCATGATCTGCTAGGTAGAAACACCTGTCTTTGCTCGGGGTGGTTTTTCATTGACCTTGCCAGTCTCCATGACGTTGCCTGAATTTCACCTCCAGTGTCTCTGAATTCTAGTTCTGCTAGAATTGGAATTTAAAGCGGAAGGCATTCATTGAAAAGTAGTCTATCTTTGAAATATGAAAATACTCCAAGTGCTTGAAGTATAAAAATAGTTGATCTTTGAAATATAAAAATCTTGGCGCTAGATTTATATCTGGAGACAGTGACTGTTCACTGAAAAAGAAATGAATCAAATTTCTGGAAGTTATGTTACCAGAAAAATTTTTCTGGTTCTGGCACTGTAACACAGTAAGTTAAGTATATATATATAACACGTGTGTATATGTATATATATTTATATATATATATTTTTTAAGATTTATTTTTATTGAAAGGCAGATTTACAGAGAGAAGTAGTGACAGAAAGATTTTCTGTCTGCTGGTTCACTCCCCAAGTGGCTGCAATGGCTGGTGCTGAGCTGATCCAAAGCCAGGAGCCAGGAGCCTCTTTCAGGTCTCCCACGCGGGTGCAGGGTCCCAAGGCTTTGGGCCATTCCTCACTGCTTCCCTAAGCCACACGCAGGGAGCTGGATGGGAAGCAGGCCACCAGGAGATGAAATGGCATCCATATGGAATCCTGGGGAATGCAAGTGGAATTTAGCCACTAGACTATGGCGCTGGGCCCTGAATTGGCAATTTTAAATACATTGTTTCAAAATATCTTTTTGTTTGGGCCCGGCGCGGTGGCGCAAGTGGTTAAAGGTCCTCGCCTTGCACGCCCGGGGTCCCATATGGGCACCGGTTCTAATCCCGGCAGCCCTGCTTCCCTTCCAGCTCCCTGCCTGTGGCCCGGGAAAGCAGTCGAGGACGGCCCAAAGCTTTGGGACCCTGCACCCGCGTGGGAGACCCGGAAGAGGCTCCTGGCTTCGGACCGGCATAGCACTGGCCGTTGCGCTCACTTGGGGAGTGAATCATCGGACGGAATATCTTCCTCTCTGTCTCTCCTCTCTGTATATCCGCCTTTCAAATAAAAAAAATGATAAAAATAAATCTTTAAAAAAAAATATCTTTTTGTTTGCCTAAAATCCCACACATGATTTCTTTGGAAGTTTGTGTGGATTTCCTTGAGAGGATTTGAATAAAAATAAGAGCACGAAAATATGAGCAAGAGACTCAATGAAGCTAGACAATATTTTCTTGTCTAAGATGTAAAAATTTGATATAATAGAATATTGCAGAAACACATTATGTATTTGCCCTGAATACCTTTGTACTATCTGGTTCATTTTTCACACTATGGTGGGAGGTGTAGCTGTGGAATGATCATAATTTCTACTCTGTAGCCAAGGAAATATAGACCCAAGTCAATTCGGGCCTTCACCCATAGTGACACTTCAAATCTATAAGTAATCTAATAGCACCTAGATTAACATTGTACTTAATAGCATTCACATCAATATTGATGGTTAAAAAGTTGTTTCATGGAAAAGTATTCCGCCTAGAACTTAGGAGACTATTTCCAATGGTTTGATAAGAGAAACATGCAACAGTATTGATGAATATCGCCAATCAACTTACAGTAATACCATTTATATTAAAGTTACTGGATATCCTGAGCTGTAAATATCTTGTGCAGGTATGAAAGTTTTCCAGAGGCGGTAATGTGGTCTTGGGACACCAGTGTCATGTGTCTAAACTTCCTCAATTCAAATCCTCGCTCTGATTTTAACTTCCTGCTAGTGCACACCTGGGGGATAGGAGTTTGATCCATGCCACCCACAAGAGAGACCCAAACTAATGTCCAAGATCCTGCCGTAAGCCTTCCCCACGCAAGGCTATTTCAGCCATTTGGAAAGTGAACTAGCAGATAGAAGGCCTCTCTCTCTCTGCCTTTCAAATAAAAATAAATAGATAGGACTTTGCATAAAAATTACTGAACTCCTGACCAATGTTGTGGTATAGCATATTAAGCCTCTACCTGTCATGCTGGCATCCCATGTAGGCACCAGTTCAAGTTCTGGCTGTTCCCCTTCAAATTCAGCTCCTTGCCTTTGTGCCTGGTAAGGCAACAGAGGATGACCCATGTTTACGGGGGCCTAAACCCTTGTGGGAGACCTAGAGGAAGCTCCTGCCTTCAGCTTGGGCCAGCCTGACCATTGCGGTCATTTGGGGAGTTTTCCAGGTCGTGAAGGGTCTTCCTCTCTCTCTGTCCCTCCCCCAGATCTGCAACTCCACCTTTCAAATCAACCAATCAACACCTAAAAGCACAAGGATTGCACACAAAGCAATTTTGTGTTAACACAATATGGATAAAGCAGTGACCTGGTTCCTATAGGGTTCTGAAATCCATCGTTTTTATAAATTATAAATTTGAGTGGAATAAATATTTCTTTCAGTAGAATATGATGGCTTTAATTTTCTTCTATCAGAAAAGAAAATCAAACTTCCAGATCACACAAAATATCAAATAATTTTAATGGAAATTTTAAAGTTAAGCTTTAGTATGAAATAAAATATAAAAATGTTGGTGTTTTATTTGAGGAAATGTGAGGATGATATTCTAAGCAAGATAAGACACCAAGATTTGAGCTCGCAAAGAAACAACTTTTCCATCTTCTAGTTTAGGTTGTACTTGCTCCAAACAGCCAGCACTTGGCCAAGCAGAAGCCAAGGTTAGGGCTAGGGTTAGGGCTTGGGTTAGGACTACGGCTAGAGTTAGGGTTAAGATAATGCTAGCATTAGGGTTTGGGCTAGGGTTAGGGTTGCGACTAAGGTTAGGATTAGGGTTAGGGCTTGGTTAGTGTTAGGGTTAAGGTTAGGGCTTCGGTTAGGGTTAGGGCTAAGGTTAGGGTTAGCGTTAGGGTTAGGTTATGGCAGTGACTTCCCTGACTCTGCTGTCCACTGCTGTTTTTCCAGGAACAGTATCATGAAGCTGGTGCAGAAGAATAACCCTAACCGGCAACTGCCACTAAAATATGGAATGTGGGCATGGTCATCAGTGCTGAATCTGTTGTCCCTCACTATCTTCCCAAACCATCGATATAAAAATAATACCTAAATGGATTTGACCAAACAAACCAGATGCAAACGTAAAAGGCAAATTGTGACTAAGCCTAAACAGAACACTTATATTCTAATGATTGTATTCTCCATAAAAATTTCCATATTTCTTTCCAAAATGGACAAAAATAGAGAAAAACCCGTTTGTTGCTCATAAACTGACATTTTGGTGTAAGGTGTCTTTCCCTGAAGAAAATTACAGAGAACTTAGAATAGTTATGAACGGAAAGTAAAGATTAATGACCTCATTTTAATTCTAATTGGTGATAATTTCAAAATTGGAAATGTTCACTTTGCACTTATTCACTTATTTTTTTTTAACTTAAACTGAAGTATCGGTTGCCCACATTTGAAAGACAGTGAGTGGAAGGGCAATTATACCCAATTATACATCTTAATAAATCAGAAAGCAAGACATTTAAAAACGATATCAGGTGTTTCTACAAATAATGAACTTCCATGCATGATATACTATTACTGTATTAGTGACTTTGGGACCATTTTAAAGTTTATGTAAGTAATGCTAAACCTTTATTTATTTCATTATGATTTAATAGGCTATTATTGAATAGGCTCTTGCCTATTTTTCTTGTTGAACTAGGATCATTTTACTCTTGATTTGCTAAACTCTTTATTGAGCGAACCATTAAGCCTTAATTATAGTGTGAATTAAAAAATGCATTATCTCCAATAAAAGGAGTACGAAAGTGAGACGGTGCACCCACTGCTTGTGCATCCCATGTTGGCTGGACTTCAAAATAATCAACATGTATTCAATTACTTGCTTTTTGTGAATGTAAACTTGGGATGGAAAAGATTCACTGTTGTTCTTTTCCAAAAAAAGAACTGCTCTGTTCTCAGGGCGTCTTCCTTTGAGTATTCTCCTGCACTGAGCGGACACCATCCGGAAAGAGCATGCTATTGTAAATTTGCAAATTACACTTCACTGAGGAGCCAGGCAACTGCCGTTGGTATCAGGGAATATTAAGCAGGACTGCCTCGTCACCCGTTTTCCCTTGTACCACTGAATGATATCCTGCAACATGTTGCTTGTTATCATATCTGTTCGTTGTACTTAGTGATTCGTCTTTTCCGCAAAACTCAACACGTGCAATTAAAAACAACAATAGCACAGTTGCCATTTATTTGCCAGGCACCCGTGCCAGAATTTTGAAGACAAATTGTTGAGCCCAGTTCTTGCAGCAATCCTCACGATGGATATTATACTAGCTCCGCCAAAATTCAAAGTTGATATTACCTCGGTTAAAAAATGACAAAATGGGTTTCGGAGTTTAGTAATTTGCATTTTTATTCATGGTGCCTCTTTTTTTTTTTCACAAAGTGTGACTGGATCTTTAAAAACCCCACCTCTCTGGCCAAAGGGACATGGTACTTACGGTGGAAATTAGAGATGTGAGAGATATGAATGTATAGTGATTATCAAGGCATTCCGCCTGAGCTTGTGTTAAGAAAATCTTGGGAGAGGGCTACATTATTAGAGTCTTAAAAAGGGACAATGACAAGGGACAATGACAGGGATGAACTGACAAGGTTATACAGTCCTTTCAACATAAGAGAGCATATACTATTGATGAAGTACTGTGGGCATGTCAGTTTAATGGTTGGTAGAATTCTTTGCTGAACAAGATAGTGAGGGGTATGAATTGAGAAGCAGTCATGATACAGATAATGAATAAAATACTCAATGTTCTCAAGAGAATTTTCGACTCCAAGCTATAGAGAGATGCTTGGGAGATCTAGAGAGATTTCAAGAAAGAATATTACACAAATTTTGTGTTGGGAAGGGCAAATGGCAGGTGGCCCTGGCTGCTAAGAGGGAAGGCACCAGAACTCGATCTAGAAGTCCAAGTAAGGTGGTCAGGACTGGAATGTTGGCCAAGAAAGAAGTAGGAAAAACAGGGACAGAAAGTTCTGGGAGTTTTCTAGGAAGACAAATGTGACTGTATTTGTTTTAAAAGTGATTCCAAATCAAAAATGCAAAGAAAACAGTTTTGGGAACTGGCATCCAAGAGACAAAATGATGCGATAATTGTCATCATTGTAAATGATCAGTGATTAAACCCAAGTGTGATTCTAAAAGAAGAAACCCAGTAAATGTTAACAGAAGGGTGATGGGGGAAAAGTAAAACTCAAAGGAAAGATGAGGAACTAATACATGCAAACCTATGCTTCATAGAATGTTAAAGAAATTGGCTGTGCTTTAAAAAGCCATCTGGTGTACACTTCTGAGTGCCTTCGAAAGATGAATGGATAAAAAGAGTAAAATGGAGCTTGAATTCCTTAGGATCCTTAAATGCTGGTTTCTAGCATCTGGCTCTGTGGTGACGTTGCTCCGTGAAACTGATCCTTCCACATTCTGATTTTAGCACGAATGTGTGTGTGCAGATCTCTGCAAATGAATGGAGGAAACTGTGGCAAATAAATTCAGAGGAGGGATATGATTTTTTTTTTCATAAAAACCTCCAGGATGTATCCTGAGGACACTGGGAAATGACTTCAACAGTGTCTGTTTTATGCATATAGGAGTAGTTAATTACGTAAGATTAGAAACTCAGAAAGCTAACATCAAGTATGGGAAGTAGGCGTAATCTAAAGTTATAATCCTGCACCTGCAAAGATTTGTGAAGGAGCCTCAGAAAGTTCATGGGCGATCCACTAAAAAGAAGGCAAGCTATATCCCAAATCATTGAAACTCATGTTAATGGATTTAAGTCATCAAATAAACCAACATAAAGTTAACTATATTACTATTAAGGCAAAAACGTTTTGAACAAATGATAACATATACAAAATAAAATAATATGAGGATTAGATACTTTCTATGCTTATAGAAGAAATGGATCAAGAGCCAACTGTATGCACATACTGTTTTTTTAAAAAAAAAATTCTGCAAAACACCAGAATTTACAGAAATATCAAAATGAAATCATATATTACTGACAACAAAATGAGAATATGGTCACAAAAACCAGAACTGAGCTGATCAGAAGCCAGGAACCAGGAACTTCCTCTAGGTCTCCCACAGGGTTGCAGGGTCCCAAGGCTTTGGGTGTCCCAGGTCACAAGCAGGGAGCTGGATGGGAAGCTGAGCAACCAGGATACAAATTAGTGCCTGAGTGGGATCCTGGCGTATGCAAGGCGAGGATTTTAGCCATTCAGCCCTCGTGCTGGGCCCTCTGTACTCTGCGTTCTATGCAGCTTCCTGCAAATGCATCCTGGGAAATAGCAGATAAAAGTCCAACAACTGGATCCCTGTTGCCCACGTGGAGGGCCGGCACAGTTGGAGCTCCAGGCTCTGGCTTCATCCTGACCCAAACGGTACTATCATAGTCATTTGAGAAGTGAATCAGTGGATAGAAGCTCGCTCACTCTCTTCCCTTTTTCTCCTCTCTCTATGTGTCTGCTTTTCCAACGGAAGGAAACAGCCAAAAATGATTATGGACACAAAATTTACCCTTCGCAAAAATTAGCTCAAGTAAGATCTTCGACCCAAGTATAAAATGTAAATCTGTAAGAATCCTAGACGTTAACATAGGGGAACATCTAAAGATCTTACTTTGCTGTTTTATTAAAGTTTAAATGCTTCTGCTCTGTAAAAGTCACTTTCAAGAAAAGTGAAATAATGAACCACAGACTGGGAAAAACATTCGTTAAGATAAACATGATAAAGGATCAAACATTTAAAAAAAAACTTGATTGAACATGAATCAACAATCTCTAAGACACGGCGTAGCAGAAATGGCCACTTTTGAAGCCATTCGGCAATTTATCACAAAATTTAACACGCTCTCACTATGAGATTTAACAATCAGTATGGAATTGGTCCAGAGGAACTAAACACTTTTGTCCACCTAAAAAATTCCACATGGCTGTTCATTGCAGCTTTATCTGTAATACGTGTTCTTTAAATGTTTTGTTTCTTTGAAAGTCAGAATTACAGAGAGAGGAGAGAGAGTTCTTCCATCCATGTATTCACTCCCCAGATGGCTGCCATGGCCAAGGCTAGGCCATTCTGGTACCAGGAACGTCAGCTTGGTTTTCCCTATAGGTGACACTCATTGAACCATCTCTCACCAACTGCTTTTTCCTCTCACACATGGTGGTTTTACATATTACCCTACAACACTGGCTCTGGTTGACATGCCTTGAAAGCAACCAACATGTCTTTGAGTAGGTGAACGGATTAAAAGAACAACAAGACTTCGATACGTCCTGACAATGGAATGTCCTTCAACACTAAGAAGAAATGAGCTTCTTTCCTGGTCATGAAAGGCATCAAGGAAGCCTCTATGGCTACTATGTAGTGAAATAAGTCCGTCTAAAAAGGTTATATTCCTTATAACTCCAATAGATGGCATTTTAAAGAGGCAGAAGTATACAAAAATGGGCCTGGTGCAGTAACCTGGTGGCTAAGGGCCTTGCATTGCACACACTGGGATCCCATATGGGTGCTGGTTCTAATCCCAGCGGCCCTACTTCCCATCTGGCTCCCTGCTTATGGCTGAAGAAAGCAGTCGAGGATGGCCCAAAGCCTTGGGACCCTGCACCTGCGTGGGACTAGTGTCTGGGCGCACAAGAGTACATGGGAGCATATATTCCGTGATGTGCCGGGAAGCAGGTGCTGGCGGTTACTTTGGCATGCTTGTCTAAACCCACAGAATGTACACATTGCTAACCATAGAGTAAATATGGGCTCAGGTGGTAGGAAGTATAATGGCGTCCCAAAGGAATGAAGGTGCTCGTCTGTTGGGAGTTGTTGCTAAGCAAATTTTGAGCAGGAAACATTTGCATTTCTGGGGCCTCCTTTCAATTTGCAGTGCATCTAAAGCTGCTATAAAAGATCTTCAAAAGATTTTTTTTTTTGAAATATCTTGAAAATGTATTTTTTAAAAGACAAACATTAAAAGCAAAAAAAAAATTCAAAACTTTAGAAAACTTAAAATGATCTGAATGAATACAGAGTGATTCTATGAAATCCCAAGCAAATACCATCATTTTCTTTTTGATGTTCATATACAACAATGAAGAACCTCCAGTGTTGAAGGCAACTTTGAGGGAAAAGTCACAGATGGGTCTCACTCACTGTTTGCACTCAGCTTCCGGCTCTGTTGTGGGACAGTGCATCTTTGATTAATGCCAGCCAGTGACTCATGGGTGATAATGAGCAGTGTCTGGGCTCCTGCGCTGAGCGTTTAATCATTGGAGTGAGACCCGTGGGGCTCTCTTTTCTTCCAGGGCTGGGAGTCGGCAAAGAGGAAGACGGTGGCTGTCCCATGAGCCTCCGATTTAGTGAAGATGAACAGGGACCTTGTCAACTTTCCCAGAAATCTTAAGTGCACAAAAAAGTACATCTTGTAGTTTAAACCACTGATATTTTGGTAGCGCCTTTCGCTACAGTGGAATCTACTGTCGCCATTTCATCCTGAGAGAGGAGTAAAGTTACCTTGTAAGGTGTCATACCCTAATAAGTGTGGTCCGTAAGCAAGATGGAGACTGACACGGAGTATACAAAGCTCGAAGCAAAACCCAGAGAAATACGGACTTGGAGTGGGTTCAGCAATCAAAGAGGATTGTCTCGGAGATGGAATTTGCAGTAGGGATTCCCAAAAAGGAGGGAAAAAAGAGTCCTGGATTGCCAATTTCATGTGCAATAGTGGGTGTTCCAGGAGGTCAGGAATCAGCTGATGGTCAAGGGAAGAGTGAAAAAGAGTGATAAGGCCATTTACCAAGTGCGATGACATCCAGGAATCTCTCAGGAAAGCTGACGCACCCAGGAGCTTTCTTCCACGGAGAGTTCTGGCTTCCCCTTGAAGTACTGACGCCCAGGCTGCTAGCACCATGCAGTGAAAGAGGGAAGTAAGATGGTCGTCCTTCCTCCTTCCCTCCTGAATTGAAACCCAGAAAATGCAGTTCATAAGATTCTTTTCAAGGAAAATAAAGTGAGTCTATGAAGAGAGAAACTGGGAGGCAATGTCGTAATTGCAGGTTTGGTACAGCGATTACGACACTGACAGTTCGTAACAGATGGTCTTGATTCAATGCCAGGCTCCTCTTTTGATTTCAGTTTCCTGCTAAAGCACAGCATGGGACTCAAACAGCGATGGCTCAAATCACTGGAAACCCATCAGTAATTTCTTGTGGGAGAGCTGGATGAGTTCCTGGTCCCCGGCTCGGAGTGAAACAGGACAGAAGCACTCTTACTCTCTCTTTCATTCCCTCCTTGCCTGTCTTCACCCATGACTCAAGATAGATAGATAGATAGATAGATGGATTACACACATGGGTTACATAAGTAGTAAGTTGTTCTTTTTTCTAGCATAGTAGCTGGGAAAGCAGAATAGAGGAAGAGTTTTCTAGGACAGAACAGGAAAATATTACAAGCTATTTTATTGAGTAGAAGTGAAAACCTAGGGAATCTGTTAAGACTACTAGGAGGATTAAAATGATTACCTTTTCAGAGTGGTAGAGATGTGGACAAGGAATCTATTGATTTCCAGTCCAGGTTCTTTTCTCCACAGAGATAAAAGCTCTACAGCTCCATGGAGACTCGTATTGTGTGCAAATAGGAGCAGAACTGACGTAACAGTGAGGAGATCAAATCACATGTACCTGCGTGTGAGCCACCCCAACATGAGTAAGCCAGAGTTACGTGTAAATGAGAGAAAGAGAAACCTGGACACAATATCACTAAGCAAGCACAGAATACGTTTCAAGAGTGGGGCACATGGATCAGAATAGGTTCCACAGCAGAAAGAGAGCTCTTTCTTGCTGTTCATTTTGATATATCCATTGAAGGAAGGGACACAATCAGACACACAAGCTGTGTGAGATTTGAGCATGAACTTTGGTCCTAGATGAGACAGGTGCATCTCGGGGAGAAGAGTGCATCCAAGAAATAATGAGATAGAGTTACATTGCAGGATGCAACACATTTCCAACTTGGGGCCAGATTGGTGGTGCAGTGTATTAAGCTGCCACCTATGACACGGGCAAACCAATTCAAGTACTGGCTACTCCACTTCTAATCCAGTTCCCTGCTAATGCACCTGGGAAGGCAATGGAAGATGGCCAAAGTGCCACCCCGTGGGAAACTGAGATGGCTTCTGTTCAACGTGGCTCCTGGCTCCTGGCTTCTGTTGTGGCCATTTAAGGAGCGAACCAGCCAATGGAGCATCGCCTCATGTAGTTAACTCTGCCTTACACATAAAATAAATAAATATTTTAAACAGAAAACAGAGTTTCTAGCTTACATAAATTCTAACTACCTGGTTACACTGTATCAGTAGAATTGACTCTGAGGACAGAAAAAAAAAAAGAAATGATATACATTATTTCATGGCTGATGAGAATACGTGACTCCCCCCAAATGCTTACCTGAGACTATTCTTTCTCACGGAATTTACTTGTTTCCTTAACATTAGGTTTCTTTTAGAGATTCATTTATTTATTTTCCAGAATGAGCAAGAGGCAGAGAGGGAGTGAAGATGATGGAGAGCCATTTCCATCCACTGCTTCACTCTCTAAATAGCTTGAATAGCCAGAGTTGTTCCCTGCAAAAGCCAGGAGTTGGGAAACCCCATCTTGGTTTCTCATGTTGGTGGCAGAGCTCCAAGTGCTTGGGCCATCCATCTTCCACAGCTTTCCCAGGCACATTATCTGGTAGCTGAATAGGAGCAGTGTTCTGCTATGGGGTATTGACATGGTAGGCTGGGGCTTGGACTACAGCACCATAATAGGGGTCCTTGTTTATCTTCTAAATTAATTATACATAATGACACTGACACTTCTTTGTAGTCAAGCACTGCTCCTGGAGAGTGAACTTTCTGCTGTTGGCTGATTTTTATATATGTGTGTGTGTATTAATTTGAAAGACAGGGGGATAAAGACATCTAGCCCATCTAGCCACCACATCACTCTTTTTTTGTTTAACCAACTCACTCTTCAAATTCCCACCAAAGCTAGGGCTGAGTCAGACAAAGCCAGAGGCCCAGGGCACAAGTGGGCTGCTCACGTGTATAGCAGAGACACAACCAAAAAGCTGAGTCATCATCTGTTGCTTCCCAGGATGAGTCAACCGACAAGAGCTGACACTGCAACCAGGCACTCTGACACACGAGGTGGGCGTCTCAAACACCTTCATGGCGCTGGGCCACATGATGCCTGCTCCCTGCTTTAAGGGGAAAGCTTCAAACTGTGTGGATGTTCTAGACTAGGACTCCTGTACTCGGAAACTATCCCTGCCTTCTCTTTCACCTCTTGATTGTGTAGGAGTAGCAATCAAATATTATTGATCTGTCCCATCCTCTCTCTTGCCTTACTCCTGGACTTTGTTCTGCTGACATTGGGGGAGTTTTTTTCCAAGACTCTAAGCAATTTAAATGTAATGTCCATTTACGATTTTCTTCCCTACGGGTTTTGCTGTTGTCATCTCATATAAGATAAAGAAAGGCTTTCAATTAAACTTTTTAAAAAAGAATCCGACTATTTTCAGTCACAATAAAATGAATGGATTTTTTTTTGAAGACCAAAAAACAAAGCAGGAACAAACTCAAAAACATTGAAAGAGAAAAATCTATCTTTCCTCCTGAAATTATGTTCTTCATGGCTTTATTTAAGAAAAAAAAAGGATTTCTTTACATAACAGGGAGAATGTTCATGCCTGCCCTATTTTCATAGACTTCTTAAATCTTTTCAGACCGGAATGCCTGCCTTATTGTGTGAAATATCTCCTTGAATCTGGGTTACTGAAAATAAAGGTCTTAATGAAAGCTTACTCTTCTTCCCCGGAAAAGAAACAACTTAATGAAAACACAACAAAGCATTTTCTCCCTCAGGTCCTACTTTGGGCCAAGACACGAAAATATACTAGGATGCCACTCAAAAGCTTTGCTAGCAGAACTGTGAGGCACACATAAAAACGGGATGAAAGACTGACATGCAATTATTTATTTTATTGAAGACACAGCTTTGAGAAAAATATTTCAAAAATATTTCTCCCCAGTGACCTTGCTGAGTGAACTGAGCGTTGAGTTTTGAGTCAGACTTCTTAAATCACTTTCTTGAGATCCAGACAAAGGACTTCTCTCTTGGAGATTTGCTCTGAAGATTAAAGATGTTATTGCAAATTAATTGATTCAACATCTTACATGTACCATACGACCCCACCCCACAACAACTGCCCCATGAGCTAGGAAGATAAGGAGAATAATTCCTTAAAACCCCGAAGGTCATAGACTAACATGTAAAGTTAGCTGTTCAAAAAGTTGATGACACAGTTGTTCAAACTAATTGCCATTCTCTCAAGTAACAGACATGGAAGTTTCCATTAGTAAGCAAATGATTTAAAAAGAAATAGGCAATCATTTATTCCTACCTTGATTGTAGCTATTTATTACAACATAACCTCCCTAAAATCATGCGTCCCTTATCCACATATGCTTAAATCCCATTGTCCAAGTTCCAAATCTCCTCTCCCAGTATATGCACATGGTGGAACACAAATGGAAATTTGAAACGGAGTTATCACAAAATAATAAATGATCCCACTTCCTGCAAACCCCTGGGATCTCTCGCTAGAAATATCTAAAGTAGTTTTCTGATTGTTACCAATTTAGTCAGCCCAAAATATGAGATATGACACAATATTGTAAAATTATTTAATTGGTACTTACGATTCATTTGGATGTCATTAGTATATTATTTTCTTGGTTCCAGAAAAGCATAACTGTGAGAAAAAGAAAACTGTATTTTATGAAAGTTGGTACATGGTACAGGATCTGTATGAGACAAATTGATGGACAGGGAGCTGGATAGTGGAGTTAACTGCACAACATCCTTTTCATTGTGTGTTCAGGATGATTTACCATGGACAGAGATCAAAAAGCACTCTAATAGAATCTATTCCATATACTAAACTTAAAACGAGGAAATACACCTTCAAAATATACTTCTTTATTTCTTGTGTCTCATTGGCACATGAACTATTCTATGCAAACAATTTCATTCAGAGGACACTGATGAAAGTTGAATTTTAAACTATGTCAGTGGGTTTAATACAGACTGTGAAGAATGAGATAGCAGGCGACGAAATTTAACACAAGTAAGATTACCAGACACTTTTAAAGCTTTATTATGTGTAAAGGTAAATGCTAATTATAGATACTTACTGGGTTCCACAGCCAAAACGACTTTTGAACAGTTGAAACAGATTTATAATTTTCGTATGGAAAGTAAAATTATTAACATCAGTCAAGAATAAAGGAGATTGGTAAATGGAACAAATTAGGCAGTGTTTGCTTCCTCTGCAACAGGCTCAGCAATGTAGAAGGCTTCTGATTGTTTTGTTTGCTTTGTAATTTAAGATGTTTCTATGTAGCCCTTGAACCTTCTTACTCTAAGTATGTAAAGAATGTCAAAATAAATTTTATTAATAAAAAAAGATGTTTCTATTGAAACCATAACCACATATTTGAATATTTCAAGACGGATTTTTTTTTGTCTTTTGGTTTACTTTGAATAAATTGAACAGTACACAACATCTTTGTTAAGCAATGTTGGTTAGATGTAAATTAACAATGAACTCTTCTACTACAACATGAGTTTTGAAAAAAACCAGTATGTGAGGCTATTGATTTGTTAGTTTGAGTTAATAATTGTGCAAGAGACACAATCTCAGATATAATGTGCTTCATAAATATAAACAGTTATTTGTCAATTAAAATTTGTATAAAAGTTAAGATTTAGAGAAATCAGTACTGGTTTAGTAATTACCATTTCAGGCACCGTGATAAAGTTCACCTTTAATCTTCACATTTAAAAAGTTTTCACCTCCATTTGGCACTAGTAAAAATAGGTAAGATAAAAGGAAGGAAAATAAAATATTTTAAAATTAATTAATTAATTAAATAAATAAAATAATTGCTGGATTTGGAAAATATGCATTATTGGATAAAAATATTTGGAACTGAAAATATTTAATGGTTGCAGTGTCAGAATATTATTTAAGAAATACAAGAAAAGTCCAGAAATTTTATTTTCCAATCAAGTTTAGGAGATATTTAACTGTTTTCATTTTATATATGAAGAAATACAATTCAGATCTAATGACAGGGCAGAAAGCTACCTCACAGGGCTGGAAGCCGGAAGTTCCTGCTTTGGGGAACTTGTACATTAGATTCCATGTTACATTCTCTTTCTCTCCGATGTGGAGGGAGAGATGGGCACGGGGGAAGAGTGAAGAGGTGAGAGACTGCCAGAGCTAAATATAACTCTTATCTAACACAATGCAGACTTCATTAACTACAGCCTTGGTGTGTGCTGCTGATTTAGGGAAATCTGCAAGTGCTAAGAAATCCAAGTGTTGATTAGATTGAATCACTGTGTTTTTTTTCCCCCCTCAAATGCAAGAATTATTCTTTCCTCCCTTCCACCCCAATCCTGCATTCTCGTCACGTTTAATTTATTACATTTTACCCAGAGTGAGCTCTTTATTGGTTCTATGCATTGGTTGTGTTAATCATTGCAATGTCTTCCTAAAACCTGTTAGTGTGTACATAAATAGAAATGAAGTCCAATTGAATAATACATGTGTGAATTAAAGTGATACACACATGCTTTACAGAAATAAAATATATGTAGATTTTTTTTTTCCACAGAAAACCAAAGGTTTGAAGGCTTTGGCATATATATCTCCCTCAAGAATAAAAACATAAGAAAGTGTAAAACAGAACGAAGGGAAGATAAAATGAGACAATCCTACAATTAGAAGAGTTGGAACATTGCATTTAAGGAGACAATGAGACCCAGTTTTGTTAAGAATGGAATTATTCCTGCTCTTTGTCTAAACGAAAGGATTATATTGACTTCATGAAGAGACTATAGCAAAATAAAAAAAGTCTTAAATTAATTGCAATAAATACTATAGACATAGTTTATGAAAACAATAAGTTTACGAAATGAAATTAAATCTTTGCTTCCTTCTTCCCTCTCTTCCTTCCTTCCTTCCTTCCTTCCTTCCTTCCTTCCTTCCTTCCTTCCTTCCTTCTTTCCTTTCTTTCTTCCTTCCTTCCTCCCTTTCTCTTCCTGCCTTTCCCATCTGTTCTGTTTTTCTCTCCATTTTTGTTGGGCCAGTATTCTCTGCCATGTCTCATAACCATCAGAATGACTGAATTAGCTGTATGCATCATGGCTCTTTCAGAGGATTCATTTTGTCTCCTCCTGAGTTCTTTATTTTTGTACTATTAAAATAAAAGAGTAAATGAGATAGATCAATGTAGCAACTTACCCATATTTCTAAATATGATGTTCTTTTAATCCACAGATTTACTCATATGCTAATGGGGGGAAATATTTTAATTACTATATTCCATGATACAGTTTTGTAGAGAGAGGGCTCTTTCTCCCCCTTTTTCTCTCCTTGTTTGCACCTCCAATCATTTCCCCTTTATCATCACAGTAGGGGAAAGCGCTGTTTGTGATCTTGAATGGATGCTATCTTCCATACTCCTAAAGGTATTTTTCTGAAAAACCAGGTATATTAGATATTTTTTGTATTTGATCTCTGTTTTCTTCCCTGAATTACCTAAAGTACTTTTTTTTTCTGGGTGTAAATATAATTCTTTTCTATGTCACCTAATTTTTTTCTATCATGCTTCTAACCCATCAATAGTTTTGTTTTTGTTGCTGACATATTTATTATTCACTGCATTACAATTTTGGAGGTGTAGGGGGTTTTCCCTCCTTCTGCTCAACCCACAGCCAGGGCTGAGCCATGCCAAAGCTGGGAGTGGGGACTTCAGTCCACAGCCAGGGCTGAGCCATGCCAAGGCTGGGAGTGGGGACTTCAGTCCACAGCCAGGGCTGAGCCGTGCCAAGGCTGGGAGTGGGGACTTCAGTCCACAGCCAGGGCTGAGCCGTGCCAAAGCTGGGAGTGGGGACCTCAGCCCACAGCCAGGGCTGAGCCATGCCAAGGCTGGGAGTGGGGACCTCAATCTGGGTCCTACCATGTGAGTTGCAAGAACAAATTACTGCAGTCATTTCTGCTGCCTTGAAGGTTCTTCATCAAACTCCAGCACTCCTATAGCAACATGCACATTCTAGCCAATACTAATTTCCTGGCTAAACGCTTGCCCAAATTTTCATTTTAACCTAATCAAAAAAGCATGAATTTCAGAACACCAAGAGCCTCGGAAATTTATAAAAATACTTTTCTATTACCATTGACTCTATATTTAAAACTGAATTACAGGATATCATCATACTTCCTCAGTGTGTGTGATGTCCTTTTTGGTTCAAAGATTCCAGCAGATCTGGGACTGCTGCCCAACCTGTACAGAAAGTAAACAGAGGCTTTTGTCTCCAGTCATCTTCTGCTTCAAAAGACAAAGGCATCTGAGTTATTATCCAAATGAAAAGAACTAGCAAGTGCTGGTGAGCCTGCAAAGGAAGCAAAAATCTTCTTTATTTTTTTTTGAAGATTCATTTATTTACTTGAAAGAGTGTTACAGAGAGATGGTGTGTGTGTGTGTGTGTGCGCGCGCGTCTGTGTTTGTGTGAGAGAGAGAGAGAGAGAGAGAGAGAAACAGAGGGAGACAGAGAGAGACAGAAAGGGAGAATTTCCCATCCATGTGTTTATTCCCCACATGACCGTGTTGGCCGGAGGTTGGCCTGGTGAAAACCAGAAGCAAGGAGCCTCCTGTGCGAGTACCTGAGGCCCAAACACTTATCCCATCTTCTGCTGCTTTTTTTTCTCAGGCAATTAGTAGGCATCTGGTTTGGAAATGGAGCAGCCGGGGCTTGAACTGATGCCCATATGACATGCCGGCATCACAGGAAGTGTACCATAATGCTACTGCCAAAGGGGATCTTACACAATGTTGGTGGCAATTTAAATAACACAGCCATTATGGAAAAAAAAAAAACACTATGGAAGTTCATCAGAAAATCAGAACTGGAAATACTCTTTGGTTCAGTATTTTATCGTTGGGCGTAAGCATGGTGAAGAGGTGTCTGTACCCTAATGCTTGTTGTAGAAGTACCACAGTAACCAATACAGGAACTCAACCCAAGTGCCCAGGGAGGGATGAAGACCGCGGGTATCAAGCAATCATAGGTACATCCACAACAGAACACTGCACAGCATTACAAAAGTCGTGTCATTTGGGGGCAACATGAATGACTGAGCCAGGGACTCAGAGATACACACTTCACGTTCCCCATCAAGTATAGCAGCTAAGAAATCGTATCTCAGAAGTATAGAGGACAATTGTGATGAGGAGATGATAGGAAGGGTTGGGAAGGAGAATTATTGGAGCAGGTGCTTTCTTGGTGTGTAAATAGGATGATGAAGAGTCTTCAAACAGGTTATAGAAAAGTAGATTATGAAAAACCATGCATGGATTTCAATTTTGCATGAATTTCTGAGTTAACTCTCTTGAGTTGTAGCATTCCATAACACAATAGGGTAACTGTAGTTAACAATAATTTAGTATACTTGAAAATAGCTGAGGAAAAGGATTTTGAATGTTTACGATGGCAAGAAATGGTAAATGTGCGAGGTGGTGTGTGTCTTAATACTCTCCTGCTAATCATGTACTGTTTACATGAATTGAAATATCATACTGGGCCTGGTGAGGTATCCTATTGGCCAAAGTCCTTGCCTGGCATGTGCTGGGATCCCATATGGGCGCCCTTTCTAATTCTGGCGGCCCCACTTCCCATCCAGCTCCCTGCTCGTGGCCTGGGAAGACAGTCGAGGACGGCCCAAGGCCTTGGGATCCTGCACCTGCATGGGAGTCCCAGAGAAGGCTCCTGGCTCCTGGCTTTGAATTAGCTTAGCGCCAGCTGTTGTGACCGCTTGGGGAGTGAACCATCAGAGGGAAGATCTTTCTCTCTGTCTCCTCCTCTCTGTGTATCTAACTTCACAGAGAAAATAAAATAAATCTTTTTCAAAAAGAAAAGAAATATCATACTATGCCCTATAAATAAGTACAATTATTATCTATCAATTTAGGAAGACAGAATCTTCTGGAACCCATAAATAGTGGGCAGGGAGTGATTATCCTAAATGAGCACAAGTGACAACTTTGAGTCAACTTCAGAAATCAAGTCCTTCTCTTCCTTTGATAGAAAAAGAACAAGCCTAATAACCTTTGAAGAAGGAGAAACATGTTAAGGACTTCACACTGTGAAGGTTGAGAAGTTAAACTTTTAAGAAACAGGAAATGTGATGACCTGAGAACTTTAATTAGCACGTTTTTAATACCACCTCTTCCCTCAAATGAGGGTGTGGGAATCACAATAAACTTCATAGGACTGATGTGTTGAGATCTTAGGTCTATAAAAGAACTGACCTGAGTTTGTCCCAGTGAAGTGTCCTACCATGTCATTCCAGCATTATCATGCTCATGATCGGTTGTGTTCACAGCATTGCTGGCTCCAAACACTGGGAATAAATATTCTTAGACTCTCTCATTTCAGAATCCAGCTTTTCTTTTCATCTCAGCAGAGATCTGAGATCTGAAGGAATTCTATTTGTCAATGGATTTTGAGAGAACAGAATTGTCAGATGAGCCACCTTAATTGGCTAGACACTGCTTCCCCTTCTGAGATTTCAATGAAGTGATTTAAAAAAAAAAATCAGTTTTCTCTGCCTTCAAGTCTACATGTGCCCAATTCCTATGAAAAGATATTTTCATATTTTCCAGCTTTATCTTGGAGCTGCAGTAGTTGGGGGCGCTGGATATTTTTTTCTGGTTCTATTGAGACTTAGAAGTTTTCAACTCAGGGTCACCATTGTCAAGGATTAAGTTAACTTTTCCCAGGGTCTCATTGCCCGTCTTTATATATCTATAATGGGAGTAACCAGGGATACAACTCAACATTTTGTCAACTCATTCTTCTTTTTCTAGCAAGACTGAATGACATGCGGTGTGGTTAGAGAGGCTGCTGGGTTGCTCCAAACAGACTGCCTTTCTCATCCTGGTATACATCACGTTTGTATATTTTTCAGAGTAGACTGTCAGCTGTCCCTTGTTTTGTTGCTGCTGGTTAACACTTCCCTACATTTTATTTTTTTCTAATTTCTCTATGTACTGAAAAAGGGACATTTTAAGGAACATTTCCATTTTCCCAATTTGGTTTTTTTTTTAATTTTAGAATTCTATATTTTCCTAGAAAGTTTTGTTTAAAGAAGCAGATGGGTTTGAATAAATTTGTTAACTTTTGCTTAAAATCATTGACTAACCAAAACTGGACTCTTGTAAGTTAAAGGGAATATGTTACATGACACTTGCAGTTTTGTGACTCCCTGAGAATGTGTGAAGTGGAACCGGAACCAAGTATTATGAGTATATTCAATGGCTTTTCATTGTTTCTAGTCTGGTGGATTACAATTTAAATCCATTGTATTTTAAAAACATTTTTTCAATAGCAATACAAGAACAATACTTGTATTTTCTTCTGATCATTACTGTACATGATATGACATTTGAAGGGGGATTATTTTCCTCCAGTCATTGTTTTAACTCTCAAAGATTCTGTTACATGGAACTTTCATTATCATTACTTTTTCAGAACATCTGCATTTTCTAATGGTATTTCACCGTTCAGCTGAGTTGTTCAATTGAAGGCTTTTGTGAATGTGGCTAGATACTGCTTGCTATATTTTCATTTTATAGAACTCATCAATGGCATCCTCCTAATGTCACGTATGACCATTTTGGGAATGCAACATACATATTTAAGGAAAATATACATTCTCAACGATCAGGCTGTGTACATACTATACTCTAACTTACTCTCTAACTTATTGCGCCTACAGTATAATACAGCGATGTATTTTATCATTGTTCTCTTAATTTCTCCTTATATCTGCTGCATTAAATCGAGTTTAGTAATTTTAGCTTTACATTAAATGTATATTGGTACACGTAATGACTTCTAATTTCAACTTTATGCCAATGGTATTTAGGCATCCAAAATGCATCTTCCAAAATGACTTTCACGTTTTTAGCCATACAGAGTCTTTCTTTTCTTCTTCACTGCATTTTGAGCTGAGTTCTGTCCCATCTAATAATAAAATCTTGACTTCTGAGCTCATATTGATTCAATATATCTAATATAAATGCCAGTTTTTTTTATTTAGACAGGCTTTGTTTAGTTGTATGAGCCAGTCTGAAAAGTAGACTGAGAAAACTTACTCTCTCTCTCTCTCTCTCTCTCTCTCTCTCTCTCTCTCTCTCTATATATATATATATATATATATAATTGATATGGAAAAGACAGACAGCTTGGTTAGATATGCAGTCTTTAATTTGTGCTTTATTTTCTTGAGTTCCTGAAAGTAAAACCAGCATTTGTTATGGTAAGCTATTAGGGTAGTGAATGCCATAATTTAACAATGTCTATAAAAGCTGTATTTCAATTCCTAAAAGAATATGGAAGACGCTTTAATTTTTGACGACAGTGGTTTTTGGACAGTTTTGGACGGAAGAAAGATAGCAGGGAGCCATGAGGTGTTAGATATTTTTGTACACGTCAGGATATATGTAGCTATAAAAATGTAAATTCATTTAGCTAGATAGATTATTAGTCTAGAAAATATGTGTATCGGAGAATCATATCTCAAAAGTGTCAAAAGATAATGAAACAGCAGAGGTACCCGAGATCATAAATCCATGAAGCCGAAGTGTTGTCACAGTATTCTTGCGTTATTTCTTGTTGACACTTAAGTTGATAGAACACAGCGATAGTACATAAAAGAACTGATGACTTAGCACGGATCAAAGCAGTGACCTCAAAAATGAATTTATTCACTTCCTGCATTGTACTTAGATGGTAAAAAAAAAATATTGATTTCATTAAGAATTTATGAATTTGTTAACATCATTGTTATTCAATGTAGACAATAAAATCTATAGATTGCTATTATGCCATGTGATGAGTTGAAATTATACCTGGAATACTTTTGCACATACCAAAATAGGATAGTTAACTTAGAAAACTTCCATTTTTCGTTGCAAGCTCCATTTAATATTTACTGAAGTGTCATCTTTGCTTAATTGTTTCAGATTTAATTACTTTATTGTCAGTTTAGCTTTGCCCAGTTCTTGATTTTTTTTTTATTTTTCGCGTTACAGTTCCATAGACTCGGGGACTTTCCCTTCCACCTTCCCAAGTCCCCCTTCCTCCCACTATTTTCTCCTACAGTACTAAAACCAGCAACGGTCATAAGCCCGGCAGTTTGCTGTTTAAGTGTATCATGATACTGTAGTTACAGCGGATGCTAGCGTCAGATATATTTAATGGTTTCATTGGGCATCCATCTTTTATTCAGGAGTAAGGTGTCTGAGTTGTTGTTTCCCTGATGTCTAGTGATGCTAACCATTGGTAAACATATTTGCTGACTGTTCTTATGTTCTCTTTGGTGAACTGTTTTATGAGGTCCTTTGCCCATTCCTTAACTGGATTGGCTGGTTTTTGTTGTTGCTGCTTTGGTTTTTTTTTTTAAACATTGCTGTTCTATTCTGACTGTAAACCCTTTGTTGGATCGGTAGCTCACAAGTGCTTCTCTCATTCTGCTGAATGTTTCCTCGCTCTGCTCTTTGTTTCCTTTGCTGTGTGGAAGCTTCTGAATTAGATAGAATCGCGTTTGTTTCCACTTGCTTTTGTTGATTGTGCTTTGTGGCTTTAATTCAAGAAATCATCTTCTATTCAAGCATGTTGTGGTGCTTCTTTATAATTTTTTTCCAGCAATTCCATCTTCTCCGATCTTAAATCATCATTTCCAAGTGATTGCGTATGATGAGTGGTGTTGCTCTAATTTTATACTTCTGCAGTATACAGATTGCCAGCACCGTTGGTGAAGAGATTACCCAGATTCCAATATATAATCTGAACATTGTGTTCAAAAGTCAGTTGGTATATGAATATGGCTTAATTTCTCTTTTCTGTTTTCTGTGTCATTGATCCATGTGCCGATTTTATGCCAGAACCGTGATGTTTTAATTATTACAGCTCCGTAATATGTTTTGTAGTCAGGTATGGTGATGCTGCCAGCTTGTTCTTTTTGCTCAGAATTAGACTGCCAGTTCTGGATCTTTCATGATTCTATAAGAATTTTTAGATTTATTTTTCTAAATCTGTAAAGAGAGTAATTTTTTGATAAGGGTTTCATTGAATCTGTAGAATATTTTTGCTAGTACGACCTTTTAATAATAATGATTCTTTCAATCCATAAGCAAGAAGTGTCTTTCCTTTTTTTCTGTCCATCATGACTTTTTTCATCCATGTTGGATAATCCACACTGTAGATATCTTTCACTTCTTCGGCCACATTTTATTTCTAACACTTGAATTTTGTGGGTGCTGTGAGTGGAATTTCTTCCTTGATTTCTCTTTCAGTGAGAGCTTTTTGTATGTTTACTTTGTAACCTTCCACTTTACGGAATTGGTTTATCAGTGTTAACCCATTTTTGGTGGTGTATCTGGGTTTTTCCATACATACCATTACGCCATGTTTAGATAATCTGATTTTCTTTCTTTTCAGTTTTTTTTTTTAACTGCGATGTCTTACATTTATTTGTTGTTCTTTGGGCTTTCCTCACAGTTTTTTTTTTTTTTTAAACATTATCCCATCTGGAGCCCCAAACAGTCCCATAGATAGAAAAGGCAGCTGCTGCCGCAGTATGACAAGTGGAGAAGCTGACCTGTCCTTAAGGAAAATACATTCAGCTTTTCTCCATCCAGTGCATTGATTGCTGTTTTGTCATATGTAGTTTTGAGGTATGTTCCTCTATCCATAATTTGTGGAGGACTTTTTTGGTAATGCATGGATCTTGCGGAAATGCTCTCTCTTTTATCTATTGGGATGCTCTCCCGGCATGATCACAGAGTCTCATTCTGTTCACTACAACTCTTGGTTCTCACTTCCCCTGATTGCATTGTTGAAAACATCCGGTTCTGGGCTTTGTCTTGGCGAGAACCTTTTGAACATGACTTCAGTTTCATGATTCGATATGGTTCTGTTTATATCATGTATCTTTTTTATTTAAGTTTGGTAAGTCGTAGATTTCAGTTTATCCATTTCTTCAAGGTTTTCCTGTGTATTAGCAGGTGGGTTCCACAGCACTTTCTTATGGTTCTTTGTATTTAAGTAGTGTTCATTGTAATGTCTCATTTTTTTCATCTCTATTTATATCGATTCGAGATTGTTCTCTCTCTCTCTTTAGTCTTCTGGGGCTTATCTATTTTGTTTATGATCTCAAAAAAAAAAAAAAAACCAATGGCTTCCTGATTAAGAATTTACTCTTAAGAATTTTTCCTGCTCTAATCCTAGTTATTTCTCACATCCTGTTGCTCAGGATTTGTTTTGTTCTGGTTTTTCTGTTTCCTACATAAATCATATTTCAGATTAGTTAATGCAAATGCTTCATACTTCCTTCTTAATACTGCTTTTTGTTGCATCCCGCAGCTCTGAATATATTCTTTCCATTTTCATTCATTTCAAAAAAGTTTTTTTAATTGTCTTCCTAATTTCTCCAATGACCCACTGGTCATCCAGTGTTGTATTGTTTAATTTCCAAATATTTATGAGTATCCTATTATTCTCCTTGCTTTTGATTTAGAGTTGTATTCATTTACAAGCTAGGAAGACATGTAACATGATTTCAATCCTTTTTATTGTGAACGAACTTGTTAGCTATCCTAGAGAACGTTTTATTACTGATGAGAAGTGTATGCGTTCTGTAGCTGTTAGGTGAGATGTGCTGTAAACATTTGTTGGGTCCAGTTGCTCTACTCTTAGGTATATTTGTTCAGTTTTCGTCTTTTTATGTTTATTGATGTAAATGTGTTGTTTAACTCACTCAATGTTATTGTATTCTTATGTTTTGTATGATTTTTTTTGTTTGTTTCCCACAGATTATGTTAGAATCCTATTGTCTGCATGTGTGTGTTCTTGCCTGAATTCATATTTATCGCCTCCTTTGACCTAACATTCTATAGTGGGATGATGCCCATAAACTAGTGTGTTCTCACATCTCCTCTTTTTGGTTTCTGTCATTATACCTAACAAACATTATTGCTAGCATCTGTGGAATGTATCAGTCTCTTCATGAGACCATTCACACTTGAAAGTCTTGGGCAGTGTTTCTTCATTTGGATATCCAAGTCAGCAAAATGGTGGTTAAGACTTCACAAATAATAGGCAAATATACAGATGAATGAATAGCAATGAACAAATGTCATTAAACATTCTTTAACTTTTCAAATAAATTCTTCCAGTTAAAACCCAGGTCACGGGAGAAATCAAGATTGCATTGAAAAAGGAAATGAAGACAGATGGTGAACAACTGATAGTTGAAATACTCCAATGCAGAAATATTACTTATAAATTTAAGTCTCCTGATCATTTACCAGGTATGGAATTTTGCAACAATGATCAACACAATATGCCTAGGAATTTATTATAAATATTTCTTAAATGTTCTTGAAAATGCCAACAAATTTTGGTTGTATATCAGCTACATCAGAAAAATAGGAAAGAAGAATTAATTTGTTTTAATGGAACAAGTTATTTATTCTTACCTTCAGCTAGATTTTAAATACAAAAATTAAAGTGATATATTGATATTTTAAAATATTTATCTATTTGGGCAACATAGAAGGACAGACAAGGGTTTGGGCTGCCCTCTAAATAGTGAGTGCCACAGTACCAGGGGCTGGTCCTTGGCCAGAGTCAGAGGCCAGATCTTCCACCTGGATAACAGAAACGTAAAGCCTTCAGCCATCGCCACTTATCCTAAGATGTATTTTATCAGGTATCTGGACTCTGACTCTAAGGTACTTCAGTATAGAATACTTACATCTTAATCAATATATTATCTACTAGGCCAAATGCTTATCTGAAGTGATATATTTATTAAACAAAATGAAAACACACAGAAGTTATCAAGCCAATTGATGTATTCTTAATAACTTTATGGTGTCTGAAACAAATCTATCGCCTTTGTAGAATATTTACGGAAAATCCTAAGCGCACAATTATATAATTCTTTCAATAGAAAATCTGATGAATGTTGGGCACTTACCGGACTGAATTCTTACTTTCAGATTTATATGTGAAAATATATGTAATGAACATCTCTACTCAGAAAAAGGTGATCAAGAAAAAAACAAGAGTATGTAGACATGATCGAGAGCCGTCGTTCAATGAGACTTTTAGATTCAGCCTAAGTCCAGCGGGACATTCCCTTCAGGTAATTCTATTTATATTGTCCTCTTCTGCATACATTCCTCTTACTTTTCATATCGAACACTGTCAATCCGACGCTGTCTAGATTTGCATTCACCTGTCACTTCTATATCTATATATATATTCTATACCTTCTATGTGTGTGTGTGTGTATAAACCTTCTTTAGGGAAAGGCCTAATTTTGATTGTTCTTGCTCCTAGAGTGTGTCTTCAATAGATATAAAAACAAGCAATAAAAAAAAAAATGGAGGGAAAGAGAAAAAAAAAAAAAGATTTTGAAAGAGATCTCAGGGTTCTAGCCCCTAAAACTTTACACTGGAGATAAATACGAAACATTTCAAAGCAAAAATTGACTGTAAGAATGAACAGACATTACAAGTACGTAAAAAATAGAAGGGGAAGTTTGACAATCTACGTGAACAAATTTCTCAATCATAGAGATTAAGTAATCAAAGAGAGGAACCATAGGAAGACAAATTTCAGTTTTTTTCTGAAATGACTATTCTAATTATTCGTGTGAAATATACGATGTTCTTGGAAGTTTAAAAATGAAAACTACAAATACGTGGAAATATAAGTGTTGAAGTTTGAAACCTGAAAGAAAAGTCTTAAACAGGAATAAAAGTGGATTACCGAGAGGTGATTCTGCAAAGAAAAAGCAGGAAGGAAAAGAATTATTGTCAAGAATTAGAGGTAAACCTCAACCAGTATTCAATCTTCTTTTTAACCCACGTCTCTAGTCTGAGATCTTGGGGGATAATTTAAGTCCTAAGGAAATATTTTGGAAGTGGTGAACTGTGGTAAAACTGCCAGCAAATTAAATAGTAGGTAAAATCAACTTGTCTATCCAGCATTCAAGAAATTTGTATTTGATTTACAGTTTTGCAAACTCGTAAGAATGTTTTTGGCAAACTTATTTAGGGAGATTTCCTAACAGTTTAAACAAATACCTAATTAGAATGCGCTATTTATATATTTCTTTTCTTGTCTAGTATTCTCACGTCCTTCAGGATGTATTTTTCCTTTAAGTTATAATAAAAACAAGAATGTGAATTCATTTATGTTATGTCAATCTTTGGAAGACACATTGGTTATCAGTCTTAGAAATGTGCCTGCTGCTTTCTTTTGTCTTTGTCTCTATGCTATTTCCTTGATGATTACATTTTCTTAACAAAGACTGAAACAGATATATACACAATGCATAATTTTGACTGTTTTCTTCCCCCCTAGATTTCACTTTTCTCCAATGGAGGGAAGTTTATGAAAAAGACATTGATTGGTGAAGCTTGTATCTGGCTTGACAAAGTGGATCTCAGAAAAAGAACAGTCAACTGGCACAAACTTTTGGTCAGTTCTACTCAAACACATTGAAGAAATGTGTCTTCTCAGGGTATAGAAACTGTTCTAAATAGCCTTAGATCAAGACTGTAGTTGGATGCTCTTTGCCAACCTACGCTTTCAGGGGCAAATATGAAGTGGAAATAGGCAACAAACAGGTCTTCTAAATTTATTATGTGGAGCACAGAAAACAAATGAATATGCTCAAGAGTTGAAGACCCCAAAACTTAAGTGTAGCTGTGAGATCCTGGATTTGTGATGGTTGTCGAGAAAAACTCTGAAATTTTGATTACATACAACAAAAATGATTGCACAAAACTGAGCTGTAGCTAAAAAGACAGGCTCAAAGACCAAAATGGTTCCCATTGTAGCACAAAGGTGATTCTCATGCAAAGGAAATTGCGGAAAGGAAAGAACGGATGCAAAATTTCAATTTTTCGAAATTTAGAAAGTCTTATTCTTCATCATATTCTCAGTCTTGCATATTTGCAATTTTGAAATTCTGGCATACGGTACCGCCTACACTACCTGTCTAGAACTGCGAACGAGATGGATGGGTTCGTAAGAAAAAGTGGAAACAGGGAAAGTGTAAGTGATGGCTTCTTGGCTGTCATATTCTCTGGCAATTGTCAAAGGTGTACATCATGACCTTGGGAATCAACATGGCAAAAGCACATTTGTTTCATATGCTTTGAAATAATATAAAGTGAAATTGCAACATGAAGTGAGAATTATCTAGAAATAAAACTATGATTGGCTTACAAAGAATGCTACTTAACAGAATATCGGAGCTGCGGATGAAAACAAGACCTCCATAATTTACTGTTGAAGTACAGAAATTTTCAGACTAGGCACTCAAGATGGCTTACATTAAACAGATGTGTTTTAGGAAGCAAAAGAACCTGTTTATTACCGAACTACAACTACATGTGGTATCCTGCGTATTGTCTTTCTCTTGAAATATTGACAGAGAAATAAAACTCTTCTTCTGATAAAAAAAACATTATTCCCGTGACATTGAATACATAGATCCCACTTCCTGCTTTTTCATAATGATTTTTTTTTCTCTTCATTCGTTAACTGATTGTATAATGAAAACTCTGACACCAAAATCAAGTTGTCTAATGCTCTTTATTCTTTCTTGTTGACAGTATGCCAGCAACCAAATTGATCGATGTTGAGAAAAATGTAAAAGTCCTTGAAACTAAAATATGTATTTTGAGGTCTTTTCGTACTATAAAGTGAAACAACCAATGTCAAAGTCATTAAAAGGAGGCATTCTCTTTTCTGTCAACCAAGAACCTACAAGGGTATCATGCAGAGTTGTGGAAACTGTGTTAAAAGCCTGGCTTCTGTCTTCGCTCTGCCAATTTAGCAATGTCACTTTCTAGGACTCAAACTCACTTTCCTTCGGTTTCTTTCTAGGATAAAAATAATGATGTCCTCCCAGACTTTCTAATAGCCTCTTGGGATGATCAAACCCGGAAATCGATAAAACATGAAAAGCACATTTCCAAGTATAATTTTATACGCAGAAATGAGGAATCAGCATCACGTAGCTTTTTAATTCCCAAATTTGATGGATGAAAAATATCCTCTGAGCATTGGCATGGACACAAAACAATGAATTAACCCCAAAACTCATCTCTTTTTTTTTTTTACTTAAAATATAAGCAACCCGTGTAAGGTAAATAATTCAACGAAAATGATTTGCCAATCTTGATAGCCTAAGTTAAATGAAATATGGTGATCTTATCCCATTTCCACATCCCACCTAAAGCACATTAAATTGCCTTTCAGAGCATTCCAAACTTAAAAGCTGCTGCTTTATTCAGGGATGAGGTTTCATGAGATCAGAGAAAGCAGTCTCTAAAATATGCTTTGGATACTGAATTTTCTCACTTTTTAGAGGAAAGAAAAAAGACTTCAAATTTGACAGGCACGTAAAACCCTGAACACCTGAGCTTCCAACGTAAAGACAGACACTCAGGCTGTATCTTCACCATATGCATCAACGATGACAACCATTACTCCAACGTGGTGAGCAAGACACCTGGCAGATTTCTTTCCTGTTTTGACTCCCCGCCCCCAACGATGCAGTGCTATCGATATTAATCTGACATGAGCAGGAGGGAAGCAAATCATCAGAGACACAGCAGTTGCTAAGATAGTATTTTTAGAAACGAACAGATCTGCTGATGGTTGTCATGGATATTTCAGCAGAAGCGAGTGCTTCAAGAAGCCTATCATATTTGCTCACAACTGGGGAGGTAAAAGGACCGAGAAGCTCTCCTCTGGACATGAAAAGACTCTGCTCTATTTCCTCAAAAGGAAAACTTTGGTTCTCCTTTGATCGTCTGTGGCAGTCACCCACGACCAAAAGCCTGCATGACAGGCTGTGTGACCACTTAGCCTATTCCATTCCAGCTATGATTTCTTGTAGAATAATACAAATGGAAGGACCACCCAAAGAAAGATCCTCCTTTGCTAGCTAATTCGTCGGAAAGAGTAGGAATCTTGTGGTTAGAGATGGCCCTCCATTTCAAGGAACTAGTGATGGGACCGGGTCAACTGCCAAAAGTATCAGCAGACTTCTTGGCATGCGCCAGCATCCTCATGGAGACCCATCAGGTCCTGCCAGTGTGCCAGGTGTGCAACTGACCCCAGCTCCTACGTTGTACTGGAATTCCTCTATGCAACACTGTTCCTCAAAGGAGTGCATTTTTCTGAACGCTATCGATTACCCTTCTTACAACAAAAACTATTTCTTTTTTAATTGCAAATAGGGCTCTCAGTGTTTTGTTTTTTTTTTTACTTTTTTGTATGGATCACAGCATATGATTTTCCACTTTTTATTTTGTTTGATTGGAATTGACCTTTTTTGGAATCCTAATAGTGACAGAGTTTGTAATCTCGAGGTAATACGTGATTAATCCAATTCCAGCACCTCTAGCTTAGCCAGCATCTCTGTTGTTCCCGGCCTTTCCACTGACTCCTCAGACAAAAGTTGCATCTTGATTTAACATTTGGTCCTAAAGAAGCTGAAGCACAGGATGAATTTTTATTAAAAATCTGGGACTGCGGAACAATCATTACAGACACAAATAACACTTGTAGCAAAAGTTTACGCTTTCCCTGTTTTTGTGGGTTTTTTGTTTTGTTTTGTTTTGTTTTGTTTTTTGTCTTAAAAAGACTTTGGTGACTCCGAACCTTGGATTTACCATTTCAGTTTGAAAGTAGGATATCCAAGACCGTTATCTTTATTCTTGTTGTCATAATGTTAGCAAATCACACTGATTCCATATGTATTTTCAGCAGATCTGTGGGATTAATTTCATGGCTCACACACATTACACAGTCATATTATGGGAATATTATAGCTGGTAACCAGCTGATACTGATTGTAACTTTTGCAATGGTTGTAATGATCATGGTGGTAGCAGTGGCGGTAGCAACTAGCGGTGGTGGTGATGTGACCAAAAAGACAGTTAGATGTTATATTATGCCCAATATATTAGAAAGTATTTGATCAATGCTTCATTTCATTAAAATATCATAAAGATATAGTATTTTTTTACTTTATAATTTAAATCATAACAATATTTTTAAAAACTTATTTTCATTGCTACGATGTCTGATATCGCCGGTATCAGCCAACTACAGCTATATATGTGTGTGTTTATAATTCAGTGTGTGACGGAGTGTTTTCCTCGCTTTAGGAGCTTGAAAGGGAAATGAAAGTGAACTCCATGAATTAGGAGATGTTTCTTTAACAATAAGTACTTGCCTCTAGTGTAACGAGTGAGTGAAACAGATATTCTCATCGAATATGACACATCAGTGTTTTCTGTACGGTCCATGTTGTGTTACAGCAGTGAAATCACTTAATCCAATTTATCTGATAGGTAGTTGAGAACATTTTCTTAATTTGTTACCTGTACATACTATATACATTTGGGAAAATAGACAAAATGGAAGGACTAATTTCATTTGCGATTTAGCATGTGAATATGATTATTTTATCGTGTCTGTATTTGTTTGGTGACGTGTTAAGGTGCTCTCACTACTGAAAAATGTGTGTGCTAATATCTTAACAACAACACATCCAATATTCCAGAAGACAATTTCCTGTCTGAAGTGGTAAAAATGCGAATAAAATTAATTTCAAAATAAAAAAAAAATACAATACTTGGAGACATGTCTTGTTTCTGACTCTGCGTTGCATGCCACGTCGGTGATTTGCTAACGTGTTCTTTGTTTTACCCAAATTCCTCTGGAAAAATCCGATGAACAAATGCAAATTCCTGGGCTGAAGGTTGTATACATTGACCTGAAAAGTTACGAAAGCTATATTTAAAAAAAACAAATGCCTGTAAATCTGTCTTGAGTTTTACCCTATGTAAAAATATGTCTTGATTTTGTGATTGTATACAAGCTGTACCTTGATAACTTATGTAAATTGTGCTGTATAAAGGCTGTTGTCTCAGCCTTACCAATAAATATTGAAAATATCAACTTTGGTTTTCGGGTCTAAACAACTTGGCAGAATGGTACTACAGGCACCGAACTTTCCAGAACATTTCGCATTTCTTCTCTCAGGTGAAAAATACAGCCAACAAAATTAAGCAGATGGACATATCAATAAGTTATTTTATATCAGATAGGACTTTTTTTCTTCCCCCTAAAGTTGACTTAATTGAAAGGCAGAGCTTCAGACAGAAGAAGACACGAAAGCATCTTCCGGCTGCTGGTTCACTCCCCAGTGGTGGCCATGGTGAGGGATGGATCAGGCTGTGGAATTGGATCAGAAGTGGAGCTGCTCAAATCAGCACTTACGTGAAATGCCAGTGTTGCAGGAGGCTGCTTCACCTGCTGTGACTCAGCTTCAACACCTCCCAAACACTCTGAAATCCACAGTTAAGAATTTGGGGGCCCGATGCTGTATAGCTAACGACCTCACCTTGCACATACTGGGATCCCATATGGCCGCCGGTTCTAATCCCGGCAGCCTCACTTCCCATCCAGCTACCTTCTTGTGGCCTGGGAAAGCAGTCGAGGACAGCCCAAAGCTACTTTACATCAGGGATGGGAACCTTGCCAAGGTCCTGCCAAAGACTATTGGTTATTAATAACATCATTTGTGAGCTGTCAACATATCGACTTAAGGATTGCCTTGCTATAAGTTTACTGAATTTCAGATGCTGCCTGCTCTTGCTTTCATAAGGGCAGACCAAATCAATTTGGCAACCTTATTTAGCCTCCCGGCTAAGATTTCCCATGCCTGCTCTATGATGATTGATCCAATTCATGATCAACTTCTTTGTCACAAGTAGATAACGTTCTTGGTTACTCAGTGGTATAGCTTGTACAAGAGAGCTGGCATAAAGGCAAAGGTGGTTGGACAAAATGTTTTTGTTACTCAGATACTTAGATATAAGCGCTTAATTTCGGATTTGCTTTTAACATCATCATAAAACCAACAGCTGAAACAGATTTCATTCTGGTTTTATTGACATTTCCGTTGAAGAGAACTTCATTTGTTGGTTCACCCCACAAATGATATAATATCTGGGGTTGTGGCAGGGCCAAAGCCAGTAGCCATAAACCAAATCCAGACTTCCCATTTTGTGCAAGAAGCCAACTGCTCGAGCCATACTTCTTAGAGTAAACAATGACAAGAAGCTAGAAACAGGAGCCAGAGCCAGATAGAAAATCCAGATATTCCAATATGAGATGTGAGCCTTGTTATCACTAAGTTAAATGCATGCTCCTGGTCTGGTATTTTTATAATCTCTTTAAACAATATTTTATTTATTTAAAAGATAGCTGGGGGAGAGAGAGATGGAAAGCCAGATTTACAGAGAGAAGGAGGGATAGAAAGATCTCCCATCCGCTGCTTCACTCTCCAATTGGCCAGAGATGAGCTGATCCAAAGCCAAGTGCCAGGAACTTCTTCCAGGTTTCTCACGCGGGTAGAGGGTCTCAAGGCTTTTTGGGTTGTCCTCGACTGCTTTCCCAGGTCACAAGCAGGGAGCTGGAGGGTAAGTGGAGCAGCTGGGATAAGAAGCAGCATGTACATGGGATCCCTGTGCATGCATGGTGAGGATTTAGCCACTAAGCCATCTCTACAATGCCCCTTTGAACTTCTTGTTCACTCCAGGGAGGAGTCATATCCTGAAGGTGCCAGGAATTCCATCTGACAGTGCCCACACCAGTGTCAGGAGTTGAAGTACTTGAGCTATCATCAGTTCTTGTCCAGATTCATTTACAATGGGCTGGATCAGAAACCTAGAAGCTGGTGTTCAAATCAGCATTCCAGTGTAGCAACCCAACAGGCTTAAATGCTGTGTCACAATTTCCACCAAAGAGATTTTATTATTATTTAAAGTTGTTATTCCTATCAGATTTCATATTTTCCCTTTTCTGCCAATGGATTAGTATGTTTACTACAACAATTACTGATAACTTCCTAGTTACAGCAAGTATCCTTTTTTAACCTTTCAGCAGTATAGAAAATGCACTTCATTTAAATTTTAATTTTTTCCTTCATCTCTACGAAATCATTAAAGTTAGGGAGGCATCAACACTGATAAAAGGTAAACTTTTGACCTAAGGTAAGATTTTATAGATTTTATAGACTAAGTCAAAATAATTCTCTACTAAATAGTGCAATAAATGCATAATTGAGAAAAGTGTTGAATTGTTTGTTTGGCATTTCTTCAACTGAAAATGCCATATGTACTGTTAATGGTTTTCATTCAGAGTTTTTAAATTTTTAAATTTTATTCCATCCGTTTTAAAATTTCAAGAAAAATTATATGCTCCTTGGGGGAACAGGAGTAGCAGCAAAGTAAGTCTTTGAGATCAGAAAAAGTAGCAAATCTTTGGCAATAGCAAAAAGGAAGAAAACCAACTAATCCTTCAGTTACAAGAAATTTATGTAAATGCCAATATTGGAAGCCACAATTAAATACCAATCCAATGACGCAAAAATAAAAGAATAATAACCAATTTAATTGTGCAAAATACACAAGAATACCTTAATATTAGAAAATAGACAACAGAAATTCTCTATTCCCTTGTTTTTTACCCCAAATACTTGGTGAGTCAAGAGGAAGCTAGAAGCCAGGAACTCTTTGTCTCTCACATCAACTGGAATCCACTCAACTCTTTGAGTCCTCACCCATTAGCACCCATGGGACACATGAACAGGAAGCAGAAACAGGGGGTGGAGCTGGGATTCTAATCCAAGAACTCAGATGTAGAATGCAAATACCATGACCCCTGAGCAAATAATACTTATTTGTAAATGACGAATCTTTGGATGGAGAAAAGTCAAAACTGTTGACAAGTTGCTTCATAATAGTCAAGAGAATTTGTCATGCTAAGTTGAAGCACAGAGGCTGGCGAGGTGCTGCTGTGGTTAAAACACACAAGTGACCAGGAAGAATCTCGGCCTTCTGTCTGGCCCAGCCCTTGCTGTCATCACCATCTGGGGAGTGAATCGGGAGATGCAGTATGGCATGGTCTCTGCTTCTTAGGTAACTTTCCTTTCAAATAAAAAATAAGTCATTTATATGCACATATATATATGACTATATGGATACATATTTATATCTATCTATATAAATAAGCTACTCTCTGTAAAGGAAGAATAAACTATTTTTAAATCTTTGCCAAAGTTAAAAATGTGATACCACTATAGTTTCAATGATCTCTGATTATTTTAAAATTTGGGGAATATGGGTGAAATGACCATCTTCCCATTTGATTACTGTGTCCAGCCTTTGCTGATATTTTACTTGCCTGTTGAACCCTTTAGGTGGAAGGACATTAAATCCTGACTGTAATGTAAATTGTTAAAAAATGTTATCTCAAAAAAACTAAAAAAGAACAGGCAACACAAAAGAAAGAAAAGAGAGGGGGGAAAAAAGGAAGAAGAAACTTTCATATTTTTAGACCTGTAACCATGAACTGTATTGAAACGGTTTATTCTGTACTAATACAAAATCAACATAAAAATAAAATATCTGTGGGTAAAAAAAATAATAATAAGTTCCGTGAAGCTTTCAGGTAAAATTTTACTAGCATCAAAAGTACCAAACACCTAGGAAAACAAAGTTTTATTAAGATATATTAGATAGAATCTTAATAAACTTATTATTAACTGAAAAATTCAATATTGTGGTGATATGCATACATATTTTAAAAAGAAATATGCATACATACTGGTATAAAATAATCTCAAATTTCTGCATGCAAGACAGCTTCAAAAAGTTCAAAAAGTGCATTGCTTTCAAAAACTTTCTGCACCACAGTAAACATCTTTTAATTCCAATTTTCCCATGAAATCTCTGAAGTATCCTCCGGTGTAAATGCAGAGTTTAATGGAGTTGGTTTTGCCAGAAAGAATTAGACATAAAACCTACACAAAAGAATTCAAGATATAGGACAAGTTGATATTAAATTAACCGGTTTACAATCCAAATTAGCGAAAAGAAGGAAATGAAAAGATAAAAAAACAAATGAACTTGAGAACGATGACAAAAGTCTGGTCCTCATTTTTAATATTCACTTATCTTTCACTCTATCCCTCCATGTTTCCGATGCTAATCATGATCAACTCATTTCCAATTTAGGTGATTTTAAATACACCCATAACCTCTCTGATGACTTCCAGGCATCTTACCTACTCCCCCTAGCTGCACTGCTTCTCACTTGCTCATTCTCTCCTCCGTAGCTGAAATCTGATTTTCTCATTCCTCATCTCCATAAAGCATTCCAACTGAGAACACTGAGGTGATTTGCTATTGCTTTGTGATTAAAAACCTCAGAATTTTACGCAACCCATGCCTTTTCATCTAGCCTCGACTTGCCCAGAGTTTGCGTGTCTATGCCCAAACCATCTGCTCTCCTGTTCGCTCTCCTATCACCCTTTGAACTCTATGAAAATCCTCATCTAGATACATTTTCTGGGAAATGCTTTCAAATAGCTTCAAAAGTCAGGGTGGTGCTAGGCTAAAGCAAGGAGCCAAGATTTTCTTCCAGGTCTCTTGTGTGTGCAGAGGCTCAAGGAATTAGATCATCTGCTGATGCATTCCCAGGCACATTAATAAGACGCTCAACAGGGAGTAGAGAAAAGCCAGGGTCAATATGGGATGCTGGCGTGGCAGGCAATGTCCTCATCAGCTATTCTACACTGCTGGCCCCAACGTCCATTTTTAAACTTCATATTCTTTTAAGATTTATTCTTTATTGGAAAGTAAATATACAGAGAGAAGGAAAGATCTTCCGTATGCTGGTCCACTCCCCAAAATAGCAACAATGGCCAGAGATGAGCCAATTGGAAGCCTGGAACAAGAAGCTTCTTCCAGGTCTCCCTCGCTGCTGCAGAATTCCGAGGCATTTTGCCACCGTCAGCTGCTTGCTCAGGTCATTAGCAGGGAACTGGATGGGAAACGAAGCTTCTGGGATACAAGCCGGTGCCCCTATGAGATCCCAGCACATGCAAGGCAAGGATTTGACTACTAGGCTACCACGCCAGGCCACCCAAAGTCCATTTCTAATGAAAGGTTATTGAAGTTGGAAGAGATACAGATGAGGAAAAAATTATTCTATGATTTGATTTTATCATTTTATACTATTGGTGTCATTGCATGATAGGAGCCACAGAGACTTATGGGCCTTAGACTTGGCCTACCTGACAACCTGCGGGATTGCAAAGCCTCCCTTGGGCAAGCAGAGCCACAGCAAGCAAGCTATTAGGCCAGAGCATCCTGTGTAAAGCAAGCAGAATAGAACCTCCACCCTTGTTCCTGTTCAAATAATTAGTTCCTCCCGTTCAAATAATTAGTTCCTCCCCTGTTTCAATCTAGATGATTAGTTCCTTCCCTGCTTCAATGAAGATAATTAGTTCCAGGAAACCCCTCTCCTTCTCCTCCTCCCCTAGAGAAGAAGGGATATATTATATATGGGGAGTAAAATAAAGAGCAGGAGGCACTCTTTTCCACCAAGTGCGTGTGTCCGTGTGTTTCTTGGGCAGGCAGCCCCGGGGGCTAGCAGCCTGGCATTCCCAGTCCACCCTCAGGGTCTGAGCATCGTGTCCTGCAGGTCGGGACAATTGCACACATGATGTAAGATTTTACAATGGTTGCGATCTCAGAAGTAAAAGTTTAAGGAAAACTGCCATGAAACCTCTACTGTCTAGTACCCTAGAAAGAATAGGAAGTTTGAGAATCTGAAATGGAAACAGCCTATATGGGATCAGCAGCCAAGAGGACTCCATTGACTAATGTTTCTGCACCGTGGTTAATTCTCATAGCTCCTTTAATGCGCACTTTCAGTTGTCTCTGTATTAGATCCAGGAAGTCCATAGTTAAATTGTACTAGAACTAAACGTGCTTAGCAGCCTTTAATGGGAAACTGTGGGAAAGGGCACCTGTGGTCTTACAGATACAAGATCTCTGCAGCTTCTCCCTGCGCTGGAGAAGTTACAGCATGTTAAGGGAAATCTAATGAAGTATTAATCCTCAAGGAAATATTCAAGCCAAATACTGCACTTAGGGGACAATGGGGTCTTCATGCAAGGCCACTGCAATCAAGCTTAGTTTGGCTCTGTTATCCCTGCTGTACTAAATTTGGGAGTATCGTTGTGGGGGCGCATGGACCTGTGAGGGCAGCATCTAAAACTACCCTTCTCACAGTGGCTTTTATGAAGCACAGCACTTCTAAAACCATAGAGGCCACAGGCAATTATCCACTATAAAAAGCAGAAATGGAGGCTAGAGAAGTTTAATGGAAAATGCAACTTGAAACTCTAGGGAACGTTGAAGTTAGGGTTAGAACTAGAGATGAATGGATTTCATATACTATGCTGTTTTGCAGAACATTGAGTATCAATTCTTTTGCTATTAAAGTATACTTTTGTTTTATACGAATAATCCATCACTAACGCTAAAATATAATATTATATTTGTAAACTTTTCTCCCTTTAAGACTTGCTACAAAGTGAACACCCAAAGAAAATGGGATGTTGGCTAATAGCTTGTTAGCAGACAGGTAGATAAGAAAGACGAGTCTTCTAACTACATCATTTGAACAGCTTGGTGTGCTATCAGTATATGGAAGTGATATGGTTTATAGTCTGATATCAATCTGCATTGGGGTCCTGAATTTTGATATTGGCTGCTACTGATGGTGTGGCCTAGTTTCAGTAATGTTGGAAGTCACCCCTTAGCACAGATCTCAGGTAAGTACCCAGAGCTGCTGTCTCAGCAATTGTTCAGCATTCTTGGAAAGTAGGGTACAAAAGTGTGCCTGCTTCCGGGGCAGAATATAAACCTCTAGAACTAAACGCATTTAGACAGGGCACATTGGATAGAAATGATTCTGTTTTCATTGAGGTCAGGCCTCCGTTGAAACATGTCCAGCTTATTTTCCTTTATCAATGTTCTGTATTTGCTCTGTTTTTCCCCTTTATGCATAATACCCCACCCTTTCAAGGTTCACTTTATTGACTTGAAAGGCAGAGAGCTACAGTGAGAAAGGAAGACACATAGTCTTTCCTCTGCGGTTCACTCTCCTGGAGGCCACAAGTCAGGGCTGGGCCAAGGCAAAGGCAGGAGGCAGGAGCTTCTTCCACATCTACCCTGTGAGTGGTCCGACCCGAGCTATTGGACAATCCTCTGCTGCTATCCCAGGCACATTCATAAAGACCTGGTTGGGAAGTGAAGCAGCCAGGACTCGAACCAGTGCCCATGCAGGATGCAGGCACTGCATATGGAAGCTTTCCTAGGAATGCCACAGGGCCAGCCTTTGCATAGTATTCGATGATGATGATAATCTTTCCATAGTTGATTAGGGCACAAAGGGTCAAGGGCTACAGAAAAAGGGTAAGACCATTGTTTCCATGTTTCTCTCTCTCTCTCTCTCTCTCTCTCTATCCCCTCCCTTTTTCTGTATCTGGGGTAAGGTTGCAGAGAAAGGGAGAAACCCCACCCAGCCTCCCACCTATCCCAGGGTCCCTGATGTGGGGCATGCTCCGAGGGCACTGTTCAAGTGGTTTTGATAGCTCGACAGTTTTGATTTGCTGCCAATTTTGCCATCCCAAGCACAGTGAAATCTCTCCAGAAATCACTGGCTGACATAATCCACCTTAGGGTCTCCGTTGGCCCAGATTTTCACTGACAACATATGGCTAGGGTACATGACCAATTTGTTCTGTCCTCTGTCCTCTGCCGTGGTATGAACAATATCCTTCATCATCATCATTACCACCAACAACATTCACAGAAGTCAGCACTAAAAGCATCATTTCCCTTCAAAATGTTGGACATTTTCCTATGGGGGCTTACGTTTGCAGTCTGCCACACACAAAAGGATAGAGTCTGGATTGAGGTCTCAATACTTATAAATGAAAGCTAAATTCTAGAACTCAAGATTCTTCTCAGAAATGCAGCAACCAAATGTTGAGGTCTTGAGCCAGGAGACTAAAGAGGGAGAACGTTCGAGAAATATGTTCTTCCATGCATCATGACATTGAGATTGATTTGGCTGTGGAGAGCATTGGTGTCTAACCACAGCGAAGGGAGCCGAGAAATCTTGCTGCAAGAGACCACATGCTCAACATTTCTATCAGATTCTTCCCAGTCCTTGAATGTTTCTGACCTCATGAATGTTCTAGAAGTGCTACATCTGTCTTTCAACACACTGACTTGAGGGAAAAAAACTAATTATTATTCACTGGTGCTTATTTGGTGCTCATGAAAAAAAAAAAAAACCTGCTCATCAAGGACTCTTGATCAAGCTCTAAGTCATTTTCCACGGCAGTCACTTTTCTTCCCAACTTAGAATTTTTTTTTTTAAACCTCCATTTTCCTCCCTCAACTTTCAGACACAACTAGACAATCCTTTTTGAAGTTCCAAAGCATAAATTGTGTTACCCTGAATTACGAACCAATTCGATTCATCTCATTACAAAAGGAAACAGAGCTGTGGCTGGAAGAGGCAGTGACTGTTAGAACCATGTTTGCCATCCCTAAAGCTTCCCGGGATGGAGCCATTTTGAATCGCGCCCCCTGCTGGAACCCCCACGGAGCTCAGTTTGATCAATACTGCATGGTTGCACCAAATGCACGAAGAAGAAGAACTCTAATCAATGACGGATCCCCTTCTAATGGAGATGCACAGAATGTGTGCTCAGCAGGCCCTCTGAGACGGGAGCCTTTCCACTGTGATCTATTTATGTTTTACTTCTTAAATGACTAATGAGGCCAAGTCTGCTTCTTCTGACAGCTTTTTCTGAGTCTTCAGCTCTCAGCATTCATCATTTCCTGTCCATAATTACACAAGCTATATTTAAAGTGATCTGGTCTCTTCTACCTATATAGATGCAGAAAATCCATATCCTACAGACAGCAACCCTTCTTAACTTATAACTATATAACTATATTATAGTTATTATATTATAACTATATATAACTATATAACTTCCAATATAGTAGGATGTGGTGGGGGCGGGGACCTCTATTTGAAGAAAAATTCACTTCCTGGTCAATCCAAAGCCTTGTTTTATCTCCTTAACCATCACCACTACACCACAAAGTCTGTCCTGAAAAAACTTGCCAAAGTACTTCTTACAGAAAACACAAATGAGGCAATTTCTGGTTTGTTCAAAACACCCCAATACTGCTTTGCTGCACTGAGTCCAAAGCATGCATGATATAAAGCATTATATAAAAAGGGATCATATTTTAGCACTTTCGAGATGTGTTTCTTTTCCATTCAGTATCTGTTTTGTCTGTGTTCCCCACAGAAACAGCCATTGGATGTCTGATAGACAGTAGGTAGATGATAGACAGAAGATAAATGATACAGAGATATGTAAATGGACAGAGGCACCATGAACAATTGGTTCAAGCAAGAATGGAGGCTGAAGTGTCCATGGCAAGCCAGAGGCTCTGGAGAGTTAATGATACAGTTCTACTTCAAGTCCCAAGGCCCAGGAAAGCTGATGGAATCAGTTCCAACTTGACATTGAGTCCAAAGCACAGAAATAAACCAACACCCCCATTCAAAGACGATGTCTTCAACGAGCATTTAACCTTGTGGTTAGGATGTTGACAACGCACATCAGAGTGTCTGATTCTGCTTCCTGACTACATCAACGCAGATCCTTCCAGGGAGTCCAGTAGCTGGACTCTTGCCGCCAACGTGGGAGATTTGGATTGAGATCCATGATCCCAGCTTTGGCTGGACCCAGGCACAGTTACTGCAGGTGTCTGCAAAGTGTGTGCGCTTGGGAGCTCTCTGTCTCTCTGTTTCCATATATTTCTCTCAAATAAAAAAAAACCAGAATAAGTTTGTTTTAAAGGGAAAAAATCAGAGAGAAAGAATCATTCCATACTCAATCTGTTATTCTATCCAAGCCTTTCATGGGTTGAATGAAGCCACTACATTAAAGCGACTACATTAAAGCTGACAAGTTGCTTCACTCATGACCAATTCCAGCACTAATTTTATCCATACCCAATCAATTTGGTACAAAAAATGAACTATTTCAAATCTACTCCTTGTGTTTAACGGTCATATACATCCGCTTAGATCAGAGCTGGGAAATCTTTTCTTCTGCAAAGGACCATTAATTTTATGACACCATTCATGGACCATATTAAATTACAAACTTAAAAATTAGCCTTCTATAGATTGTTATATTCCAGTCCTGACAGAGTCAGACTAAATGAATTTATGAGCATTAAGTTACCTACAGTTTGGATATTCCCCACTCCAAAACAGTATCTCATCTTCAAGTGAAATTGATAACTAGATTGTGGGTTCACATGACTCATAAAAGCACTTTGTGTGCACGTGGAAACAGTATTAACTTCTTTTCCAGAGAGAGCGGTAAAGCCCTTGAAGGGTGTTTACTCTTATGATTGGCACCCTGTAACTTAAATAATGTAATGTGAAATTAACAATGCTTAAATACTCTGTCATAAAATCAATACACCTCATGCAACATGGAAGGAGAGAAAATAAATCAAAAAGACTTAAAGGGCTTGCAAATATAGGTCTTGTTCTTCTCGGTCTAGCGTTATACGATTCTATTCCTTATGGTAAATCTATCCGTCTTCATCCATGTTGAGATTGCTTGAGAATGCTTGAGACTGCACATTTTATAAAAGAAAAAAAAAAGAAAAGTTTATTTGAATCATGGCCCTAGAAGTCAGAAAGTCAAGGTTGAGGGGTTACTTGTGGTAGGAACCACTTCCTGTTTCTGTGCTTGGCAGAAAGTGGATGGGCAAATGGAAACTTTGGGAAGACAGCAAACACCACGGCTAACCTTGCTCTTTGGAAACCTGCTCTCTGTTGGCAACACCCGCGTCACCACATACCCTGAGCCAAGCGGAGGGACTAGGGTTATGAGACAGACAAGACAGACAACACACACAACACACAGAGGCTCATTCTTGTGAAGTGAAGCCCTTTATTCAAAGTTGAACTGCTCTTATATAGTCTGCTTGGCCCCTCCCAGCCCTTTCCCAATGCTTAAAAGCAACACCTAAGCTTCCCCAAGAATGTGCAAAAAGGGGAAGCAGGAAGGAGGGAAATTGCAGTCAAGCCAGGGGCTAAATGTATCAGGCCAAGATTGTCCATCCTGTTACACCTTTGAAAAACAAGCTGGGCTGTGGAGTTAACCCTTGGGAGACCGGGACCTACAGTTCTCAAGCAGCTAACAACCCAAGTGAAAGAAGGGATATCACTGCGAATCATACTCTTCATTTCTGTAATGAGGTACGTGGTCCACGCCAGTGTTTAGAGCTGTCTTCTTCCGCGACTTGTTCTGTGTTCCTTCTGTCTTCAGAAGCATCTTATGCTGGTTGAACTCTGTGTCTAGTGAGTGATCCAAAACTTCGTTCCTTGAAGGTTTTGGCTATTCACAATCCAAGTTAGACTGGGTTTTGTTGTTTGCTGTTGCCATTAATCACAGGACATGGCATTGCTAAAAAAAAAAATTCTAAGAAAAAACCGGGTCCTACGTGGTAACTTAGCAGCTAAAGTATTCACCTTGCACCTGCCAAGATACAATATGGGTGCTGGTTTATATCCTGGCTGCTCCACTTTCCCATCCAGCTCCTGTTTGTGCCCTAAGAAAGCAGTTGAGGACAGCACAAAAGCCTTGGGACCCTGCACACATGTAGGAGATCTGGAAGAAACTCCTAGCTCCTGGCTTTGGATTGGCTCAGCTCTGGTCATTGAATTCCAGTTGGAGTAGTAAACCAGTGAATAGAAGATCTTTCTGTCTCTCTTTCTCTCTGTAAATCTGATTTTCCAATAATCAATAAATAAATATAAAAAAGAAAGCCCCTGCAATTCAAATATACTCTTCCTTACTTTCAATTATGTAATGATGGTTGATGTGCATCACACCCACTGATACAGTAATTCCTTTCTTTGCCTATTGAATGGGAAGTATGAAGAATCTTAATAGTTAGGCGACAGTCTTTATGTCCAATTCATTGTGGCATCTGCCAGTGAAAGTATTCCCCTGGTCACTAAGGCCATTTGGCAGGTAGTGAGTACAGGAAGCAAAAATGTTGTTAGTAAGTCAGTAGTGGTAACAGTGGGTGATTGCATCTCCCATACCCATTCATTTCTACCCATGAATCCTGGGTATTGGAGCAACAGTACAACCTATTGGCAGCTTACTTATTTGTAACACAAATAGGCTTCTGGAGAGATTCTCCTGGCCAGGTAACATATTGCCACCTAGCAGGTGCTGTAACTGAGTCTTTAAGAAAATCCAGATGTCTTAGAATGTGGCGGAAACAAAGCATTAAAACGGATGCTTCAGAATGTGGGGCCCATGATGGAAACTGTGAGTTTGTTGAGCATGGGCCCATCGCCGCGTGTCTTTGGACATGAAGTGAGTTCTTTGATCAAAAGAAATGCACTGTGGGATATCATGATGGTGAATAGAGCATCCTGTAAATTCTTGAAAGCTAGTCTTGACAAAAAGATGATATATGAGTAAGGCAATTCTGTATCCACAGTAAGTGTCTATTTGAATAAGAACAAAAATACACCTCCTTTCGTAATGGCACGGGACTAATATAATCAACCTACATTAGAGGTCTGGCTCATTATGATCAGGGAAGGATGGGAATCAATGTCAACCTGGTACATTTTGAACTCAGCAGTTTGCATAACCTGATTAGCCTTAGTGAGTGAAAGGTCATGTGGCTGAGCCCATGTTTAACTTTCATTTTTGACACCGTGGCATTTTCATCACAAGCCCATTATGTGATGACTGGGCAGGCTGAGAACAAGGGCATTTTACTCACTTGATTATGTAAACTGTCCTCTGCTGAGTTCTTCCTTCAGTGAACATTCATAGGAGACATATACTCGTCATATTTTCATATGCTTCCTCCAGATTTACAATTAAAAAAAAAACACCATTTCACCAGTTTTACAGTCACGTTTCTTTCAACTGTCTAATCCTCCAACTAAACCATTGTCCATAGGCCATGAAATGGTATACAACCCCATGGTCAGCCATTTTTCTTTGTATGTGGGTTGAACTTACTCAGCCATCTTTTTTTGAGAAATATCCTAGGCCAGGCCTGTGGTGCCAGGGCTATGCAACTGGAGGTAGTGCTTTGCATCTTGGGCAGACTCCTATCTTCCTCTGTCGATTGATTGTGGTGTATTCCCTATACAACTGCTGGTGCATTGTGGTGTAGAAAAGCCAGTTCAGCAAAAGTACAGGCTGGGGGAGACGGAACCACTTCTTGATGTAACTGGTGCCCTCAAGGCCTATGTAGGCTTTTTCAGATGTTTACCACTTCCATTTTGGTAGAGTTCTGCTGTTTTCTTCCAATTTTCCAGCTCAGTGATCAGAGAATATTCAGGTCATCCAAGCACTTTAGACCCCATGGTAGCTTGGTGTTCCCATGCTGAAGCATTCTGTTTACATCAAGGTCTAGTAGAAAATCAAGAGCTTTTTCCCAAAAGGAGAGTAATGTTCAGATGACTTTGTTCAAAAATCCTAAAGTAGCTGCAATCACACACCGAAAGGAGGAAGATGTTGACTTCAAAACCGAAAGGATCCACTGGGCATCATGCCCATCTTTTCACTCAGGGACATCCATATGCAACGTCATAACATTTATTTTAGGAGGATGTCTCCACTGAAATCATATGTATCTCTCTGAAGAAGAAGGCCCTTGATTGCTTTTGGATGCATTTCCTCTCTCTAGCACGCAAATGTCCTACTGGTAAGTCTAGGATAGCTGCTACTTCTGCCTCACCTGGTGTTCCATCAGCATGCTCTGGTCAAGGATTAGTGGGATATCTCGTGGAAGTCAGAGGCAATCAAAAATCCCTGAAAACTAAAGTGTAAAATGGACCTACAGAATTCGTATAGGACATTGAAGGTATATTTCCCTCTGAGCTAGAAGTAAGAGTGGAAGGAAAAAAAAAAAGGAATTTGTCAGATCATTAGCTGCACACCAGGTACCAGGGGATGTGTTAATTTGCTCAGGCGATGAGACCACATCTGGTACAGTAATTGCAGTTGGAGCCACTGCTTGTTTAAGCTTACAATAATCCATTTTCACTCTCCAAGATCTGTATGTGTTCTATATAGATCAAATAAGTAAGCTGGGTAAGGATGACTAGAAATGAACGCATAAGCATCTTGTAAGTCCATCAATTCCTTTTTTTTTTTTTTTTGCATTCTGGCATTAAAGGAACGGCTAAAGGATTGATTTAGAGACACTCACACCTGGGGACCACTGTGAGACACATCTGAGCTAAATACCTCTAATGATCATTTTGTGCATGAAGCCCTGTTGCAATGAGTAGAATACAGTGGCATTTTCCGTCTCCTGGAGTTAGTGTCCATTTAGAGCTAGTGTCCAATAGTCCATGAAAGGCCTGATGTTTTCCTTTAGTCAAAGCATAGTTACCTTAGGGAGAAAATAACAATAATAACAATAATAATAATAATAATAATAAACCTTTGAAGAAGGCCAGGAGACAAACTGACAGTAACAATTTGATCTGTGTGCCAAGGTCATGCTTCCAAGTCTAGGAGTTATTTGAGTGACCATGACTTTTTTTTGTGATTCATGTCAGGCTTTTGTTCAGCTGACCTAGAAACTTTTTGCTTATGAAGACCGAGTACGGATTAGTAGGTTGCCTATCTATTTCATTCCTAGGAACACAATGATTAACAAGCGAATACTGCACGCCTACACAAGTCAGAACATTCTGATGGCTGCTTCACTCTGTCGCCCAACACCCTGGTGATATGCAAGAGGTCTTTGGCAATTGATCACTGCCATCTCACTCCAGCAACTTTGCTATCAACTGCTTCCATTATATATGGATTTCCCAATTCAGTAATGGCAGTTTCCACTTCAAAGATATGGCCTACAAGGCATTGGCATTGCCTTACAGATCTACTTCTCACAGTGGTGGGGAGAGATATGTCTTCTGGGTCCCACCCCAGTGTGGATCAGTATTGTGTAGAGGACCAAACTACAAGCATTCCCTAAAGCTTCCTATCGCTTCTTCCTTAAAGCAAAGCACATCCAGTGTGTCTGATTCCTTCCCTGTGGACTTCATCTTGTTTGTTTTCTTTTGTCTTTATCTTATATGTCAAGAAATAACTAGGATTATATATCGAGTGCCTCCAAATAGGTGTTTCCGTTGTTTTAAGATTCTCTCCACTGACAGGTGTGTTTTCTGTTTCTAAAAGATGGCTATTATTATCTCTTCATACTGTCTTTGCCATTTCATTCTGATCTTTAGAAAGGCAGCAGAAAATCTGTGATTCCATACTGTGGAAGCATGCCATCAAGTCGCAGTTGAAAGTAGGCGACAAGGTGATGCTACAAAAGCATTCTCTTTGTTCAATTGTACTTCTAATCTGGCTGTCTTTTGAGAACTTGCTCTTTCCATTATTCATTAATACCTCATCCATTAGCAAGGAGAGTCCAGAACAGAAAAATGTTCCTCTGCAGGTGTATGGTCCTTTTTTCCCCCCAAAGTTGAGAAAATTACGAATTCAGAGCCTAGAGTACTCTTCCCTTCTTCAATGGAAGAAAAGACCTGACACTATTCATTTAGTCACCCAGATTCAAATCTTCCGAACACCATTTCTTACATGCCGACTTAAGATTGGAGACGGGAAGACACGATAAGATTGGGGTAGGGAGAGGGAAGTGAGGAGAGGAGGTAGGCAGGTTCAAATTCTCCATTCCTTGTAGGACATCATCAGATTTCAGATCTCATCAAACACAATTGATAGAAACCAAACATCCGTTCTGAAATCTCCCCAAGAGTGGTGACAGAAGACCACATGCTCTCAGTAATGCCACATTTTATTCTCTTTCCTTTTTTTCATTCAAGAGAATATTAAATATTTTTCCATTAAGCCATTATAAAAGTGTGAGTGTGCACAATGGTTGAAAAGTAGTTGAATCTTTACTTTTACTGTAGGTCATAATGCTAGTCCTTTGTAGAATGATTAATATTATTGAATGGCATTTTAAAGGCATTACTTATTTTTTTCATGTTTTATTTTTTTTTATTCATATGTAACATAAAGTGTTAAGGTGTGCAGTACGGTTTTGGAGGGATGTTTTTTCACACATGCATACAGCATAAAGCAATGTAACCAGGTGATTAGCCTTTCAGTATTCTTTGCTTTTCTTGGAGTTGGAGTCAACCAGCTCCTGTCCTATAATTGTGCATACAGCATATAACACATTGCTGTGAACTGTAATTTCCAGCGTGCTGTGAAATACCAGAACTTTTTCCTTCCACCTGGCTATAATTTGTATCCATTCTTTTACGAGTTCACTTTTGAAGCTTTGGGGGACTTGATATTTTGACAATCTCATTTTGAAAAATAGGAAGACTCCAGACCCCCTATTGTCTCCCTGACTCTAGTTCACATTCGATTTTTAGTTGTCTTTCTAAAAATTGTGTCCAAGCCAGTTCTTTCGTTGACAGTCACTTCTGAATCTTTACATTTATTTGGAAGACAGAGATACAGAAACACAAAAAAAAAAACAGAAAGAAAGAGAGAGAAAGAAAGAGGAGAAGGAGAGGAGAGGAGAGGAGAGGAGAGGAGAGGAGAGGAGAGGAGAGGAGAGGAGAGCAGAGGAGAGGAGAGGAGAGGAGGGGAGAGAGAGAAGGAGAGAATCTTCTATCCACTGGGAACCTAGAAATTTAAAACAACTGCTGCTGAGTCAGGCCAGTGAGGCACCAGGAACTCAGCGCAGGTATCCCAGGAACTTAGATGCGTGCTTTTGCAGGAAAATTGAATTGTAGAAGAGCTTGGGTTTTGACCCAAACACTCCAATGTAAAAGGTAGGCATCCCCAAAAAACCATTGAAATGTCTGACTGTGCCCGACATTCATTGCCTGAATCACTTCTGATCATATTATGACTTCTGATGATATTATGACTTCTGATCATATCCTATCAGCCCTGTTCCTTTGATAAGCCTTAAAACTGTCTCATCCATTTGGGAACAATCTGCTCTGTGTTTTCATTTTACACACTTTCGACTGAAAAAAAAAAAAACCTGGGGAAAATATTGAAAATATTTGTTACTTATTTGAATTTTTAGTATAAGAATCACAAGGGGGAAAACTTCCAAAGCAAACTCGGTCGTTTTGTTTCTAAATTCACAAAATATTTCCACAAGCTTATTATCCTTCCTTTAACACCCTTCTCTCCACTACAAGTTGGGGGACAGACTTGAAACGGATTTGTACGACTCCCCCGCAAGAGTACGGACATGCGGCTTGACCCTGAAACGCTCTCTGTATTAATAATACTATTATTGTGAGTATATTTGTATTGGTAACCAATACCATTAGTGAGGATCACACGTGTAATGAACAACTTGAAAAAAATTATGTGTAGATATCTTGGAGCAAACATCTAAGGATTTTTGAAAAATCAGTTCTTCACAACAAACGTTGAACCTTTGAAACGCTAACATTGCCAAGTGTAGCAGCCAAGGAACTTTAATCAACTTGTTGCGTTTGATACTCCCACATTTTATTTTGAAGATGAATTTTTAGATATTAAAATAATCATAAATTACTCCAAGGACTATCGTAATTCCCTGAACTGGAAGAATTACCTAGTAAGAAATATCTTTTTCCGGCTCACGTCAGAGCGTAATCTTTGAATTGTTAAAATGATGGAGTAAGGGCACCATCACGAGTCTTTATGATACTAACATGATAACGGACCACAGCGGGAATGAGATAGGGAAAGTCAAAGTCTGATCAGGAGAGTTTGATCAAGTGCAAAACAGAAAGATGCTAAGAAGCTTGTTCGCAATTAATTGTTTTACACCAACTGGCTTTTTAAACTTAATTCCAGCTGGCTCACCTTGTTAACCTGTTAGAAAATGCCAATAAGTAGTCAAGTTAAAGCTAAAATATCCATGATGCCTGGGGTAGCAATATAGATTCCTTTGAAAATTGTCAGATGAAAAAAGGGATGTCAAATGACAGTGAATACAATTTGTCGACATGCTTTCAGTAAGTGGATTCTAAAATCTACTTATGAATCTGAGGAATAATGTTCTTACGTCTAAATATAAACCTACAAATACATTGGGTGTGCATAACTGGCTTACTGGTTACTTAGCATCCTGGTAGCCTGGCTCGGAAAACTCCAGTTTTCTTTGCTAACCGGACTCAGAAGAAACGTGTGGATGACAGGTATTAACTTGGAAGCTTTTGCATTCTGAAAGATTAGCGATTCTCTTGGTGGGCATTTGGCTGAGAATTCAGTTGATAACTGGAGGGTGTGCATATCTCCTATTGCAGTATCTGGGCTCAAGTTCCAACTGTTTACAATTCCAACTTCGTGCAACGCGCAGTTCTGCAAGGCAGCAAGTAATAGCTGGAATAATTAGATGCATGCCACCCGCTGGGGGGCTTGGATTGAAATCCGGGCTCCCCGCTTCTGCTGACCTAGCCTTGGTCGCTCCCAGCCTTTGCGAAGTGACTCAGCAAGATCTGTGTTTCTCTGTCTTTCCAAAGAAAAGAAAAATCGGCAATTTTGACATTAGAGTTGTTTTGTATATTTAACTCTTATGATTTGACATTGATTTATTTATGTATTCAATCATTCCGTTATGTTTTTTGACAAATACGTGTAGAGTTGAGTTCATTTCCTGCTGGAATAAACTTTTTTTTTTCTTTATTCCATGAAAGCTAAGAATTTGGCTAACGGTTGTCTTTGCTTTTGAATCCTTTGGCCACAAGGTGGTGCTATAACTCCTTCAAAGTAATCCAATTCCCAACTACGGTGAGATGAAAGTAATTCAAAACATGAATATTTTACATTTCTGCCTCACAGTACAACTGCTGTACATATTGAAGTACTGTAGACATTTTCAATTATGCATAAATTTTTCTTGAGCAATTATGAACCAGCAAAACCGGAATCACTCTGTAAGAATAATGGTACAGCAATAAACAAATGAACCTATTCTGATCATATATTTTGCGCCACAGGGCGTTAGGTGTCCCCACCTGTGACATCCTGCTGAGGTTCCTGCCTCCTGCTTGGCCCTGAGCTGTCCTTGATTTTGCGGAGTAACCAGAGTTTCCCAACGCATCCAAGACCACTCTCTCTGCTTGCCTCTCTCTTTCTCCCCTCTCCTGGAACAAAATGCCCTTCAAATAAATAAGTTAAAAAAAAAAAAAAGAAGAATGCTTTTAAAAAGATTGATTTATTTATGTGAGAATTAAAAAATGACAGAGAAGACGGCACAGCAGAGAGACAGCCTTCATTTGTTGGATTTCCTCCTCAAACGCCCACAATAGCCAGATCTGGGCCAGGCCAGGTGGAAGACGGGGCTGGCCACTGCCTTTAGCACTACCAAGTACTTCATCAGGGACCCAAGGTCGTGGCCCATCCTCTGCTGTTTTGGAGACGCATCAGCAGGAAGCTGGATTGGAAGCAGAGCGGCCAGTATTCAAACCCACGCTGACGAGATGTTGTATGCACCGAGCAACAACTTGTTCAAGACTCCACAACACCCACCACTTGCGTATCTTAACTCAGGGGTCACTGCCCTATTGCCCTATTGTACAATCATTCCTGCTGACTGATGAGAAAAACGAAGGTTTAGATTAGCCGGAGCACTTTCTCCAATTTAAACAATTGTTGTGCCCGATGCTAAGTTTCATAATTGAATTATAGTTCTGTGTGTGTGTGTGTGTGTGTTTAAGTTAAACAGGGAATTTATTTTACTACTATATTCTAACTTACTATAGTTAACACACTATCATTTTAATATGCAATCAATATATAATCATTAAATAAACATGATCCTTTTTTTTAAAGTACCGAGTCTTCAAAATCTAGAGATATTTTTGCACCTGTTCTACCTCTCAGTTAGGATGAGGCACAGTCCAGGTACTGGGTACCAGCCCTTGTGTCTAGTAGCTGTTGTACTAAGCAGTGAAATTCTTCTCTTTTTTTGAGTTCTGTAATCATAAGTTTAACTAAAATATAATGCAAACTATTCTGTACAGTGAAAACAGTGCTGAGACCCCCTTATTGTTGTAATAGCATAATTCTTCAGCAACAGTTGAATGTCCAGAACTCTGCTATTTAAGTGGGTCATGGCATTATAGGTAAATGCAACGATGGAAAATCCAGGCCCTGGGGGCATAGCCTAGTGGCTAAAGTCCTAGCCTTGAATGCGCTAGGATCCCATATGGGCGCCGGTTCTAAGGTTCTAATCCCGGCAGCTCCACTTCCCATCCAGCTCCCTGCTTGTGGCCTGGGAAAGCAGTCGAGGGTGGCCCAAAGCCTTGGGACCCTGTCCCCTTGTGGGAGACCCAGGAGAGGTTCCTGGATCCCAGCTTCGGATCGGCATAGCATCGGCTGTTGCGCTCACTTGTGGAGTGAATCATCGGACGGAAGATCTTCCTCTCTGTCTCTCCTCCTCTCTGTATATCTGACTTGGTAATAAAAATGAATACATCTTTAAAAAACAGATCTCTGGCTCTCCTTAAATCTCCAGCATTGTCTTCTAAATAAATAAATCAGAACAAAAATGAAATGCCAAAGTAACTCTTCCGTTTCCAAAATTTTAAGATGAAGTTTATTTTTTTGAAATAAATGCGTTGTCAAAGTTTACGCCGACAGTGGTGAAGCTGCGTAAGACCCAGTGTGCTACCAGAAATACACTTTCTCTACATGCTGGCCATGACTGACGTGTACCAATATAAAATAAACAACTCAATCAATCCACAGCTATATACACTTGAACAACAAAGCTGAATCACCCGAGAGCCTTACCCACACAGCAGACACCGAAGCTACGTCCCTAAAAATGGAAAGTTCAGGAGATGGATGGTCTGCAAAGATTTCCAAATAGATGTGATGAAATTAGGGTACAAATCACAAACTATGACGTTAGCTACGACTGGCCAATTGTGAGGCGTGCTCTCTGCAGACTGAGGGAGTCTCGTGCTTTCACACACTAGACCCATGGCTGGTGGTGGCTGCTTTGTGGCCCGAGCAATTTTTCAAATTAGTTTGCTTTGATAACGATCTAAAAAGGCAATCTAACTGTAGAAATCTCTCATCTGTTCCAGAATGTTCCAATGAGATCATCAGGGTGGAGACTGTTATTTGTTTGGCTCTGTCCTCCACGTTGCTGTTTCCAGAGCCTTTCGACTTTTTTTATTTTTTGTATCAAATTCAGGACATTTTTTTTTTAAAATTCAAAGACATATTTACTCCTTAGTGGATAAAATTATGGTCTCCAAATATGCCTATATATCAGAAACTTTTTAAAAGTTTACTTCTTTTTATTATCATTTTATGATACAGTTCCATAGACTCTGGGATTTCCCTTATCCCCTCCCCAATTCCCTCCCCCCTCACTGAGTTCCTCTATATCATTACTATAGCATAATTCTCCATACACAGTCATATGTCCATCATTGCGGGCATGGACAATGACAGAGAGTCCAGCATCCTATTGTCAAGATACAGTAAACAGTTTCATCGGGAGTCCATCTTTGTCTGCAAGTAGAGATGCATACTGCATTGTATCCTCACATCTGGATATGTTAGTCTCCATTTCACAGTTACTGTACATCCTCTTTCATGAAAAGTTGCATTACAAAATCAGCGACAGGGAGAAAAATCGAAATTTACAATGCCATGAAGTTAAACAGCATGCTGCTAGATACCACGGTCTCCATGATGCAGTTGCTATACATTCCCTTCAATGAAAAGCCACACCAAAATCAAAGGCAAATGAGAACAAACCAGTAAAATAGGAACAGAAGACTAAGTCAACCAACAACCCATTGCTAAAATGACAGGACCAAATTACCACCCATGTATATTAATCCTGAATGTAAATGGATTAAACTCACCAAGCATCATAGATGAGTAGACTGGATTAAAAAAACAAAACCCTTCTATTTGTTGCCTCCAGGAGACACACTTCACCCACAAAGATCAGCGGAAACTGCGTCTCATGGTTTTGATTTTTTGGTTAGTTTCATCTCTTCAAAACACTTTCTTCTGATTAAATTTGGCAATGACTCCTAGATCAGACAGTAGCATCATTTTCTTCAAGAAGATTCTTGATTTTCTTTTTCATTTCTTCAGCGACACATTAGTCCTTCAGCAGCATGCTATTTAACTGCATGCTGTGGTTAATTGCTTTGTTTTCTTCCTGATGTTGATTTTGTTTTGTGGCTTTTCATTTAAGGGGATGTACAGCAACTGGGTCACGGAGACTGTCATATGTAGAAGCGTGTTATTTAACTTCATGGTGTTGTTAATCTCTTTTTTTTTGTCTACCTGTTGTTGATCTTTCAACTTTCTAGTGAGTAAATTTCATGGTATTTCCAACACCACCTTGAGTCTTTTTATACCACAAATGCTACTCTGAAACAAAGGAAAGCATTATAGTAATTCTTCTATTGGCTATAGCAGGAAAGGCCACTAGATGGCACTAGGTGATCAAACTCCTGGCTTACTAGAAAACACTTGCTTTGGGAAGCTGGATTTATTTTTCTATCTCTCTCTTCCTCCCTCCCTCCTTCCCTCCCTCCTTCTTTCCTTCCTTCTTTCCATTGGAAAGTCAGATATACAGAGAGGAAGAGAGACCGAGAATATCTTCCATCCGATGATTCACTCCCTAAGTGGCTGCTACGCCCAGAGCTGAGCTGATCCGAAGCCAGGAGCCAGGAGCCAGGGGCCTCTTCCGGGTCTCCCACGTAGTTGCAGGGCCCCAAGGCTTTGGCCCATCCTTGATTGCTTTCCCAGGCCACATGCAGGGAGCCGGATGGGAAGTGGGGCCACAGGGACAGGAACCAGAACCCAGATGAGATCCTGGTGCGTGCAAAGCGAGGACCTTAGGCGCTAGGCTACAGTGCTGGGCCCTGACTTGTCTTTTTCTTTTAGATTTTGGTTTGTTTGAAAGGCAGAATGACAGAGAGGGAAAGGAAGTGAAAAGCTGCTACTGCTGCACTCCCCGCATGATCACAACAGCCGGTTTGGGCAAGGCTGAAGCAAGGAGCCAGGAACCGCATCATGGTCTCCCATGTGGATGAGAGATGCAGACACGTGGGGCCATTTTCCAGTGCCTTCCCAAGCCTGTTATCAGGAGCTGTGTCTGCAGGGGAAGAGCCAGGACTGGAATCAGTTTGCCAACGGAGCCGGCACTCCTGGTGGTTCTGTAATGGCAGGTAAACCACATCAGGATGGAAGTCTTTTTTTGAAAGCATCTTTTTAATTGCCTGAACTTTTGCTTTTAGAAATTGCTACTCGGTTGGAAGTTCATGCAAAATTACAATTGTATTGTTACATTCCTACCTTCTCTTGTGTCATTTTAAACGAGGCTCTTCTACCACAGAATAACATGTTTAATAATGTAATCGCCGTTTTCTTCAACATAATTCCAAAGTATAATAAATAGCAATGGAATTCCCTATATTTCTTCGGCTAATTCTATCCGTGGAAGTGATTTTTTTCTTAAAGAAACACTTGTGAATTTTGGAATACAGTTAAATAATAAAAACATTTACAACTCCTCTCTCTTTGATGTCTCTGGCTACACTCACTTCTGAGCGAGTTTTCTAACAGGTGATGGGACATCGGCTGAAAATCTGTCCTTGGACTCCACCTTTTTGCATAGTATTTAAAAAATCTTTTAAAAATGTATGTATTGGGGCCTGGCGCGGTGGCGCAGTGGTTAAGGTCCTCGCCTTGCACGCCCGGGATCCCATATGGGCGCTGGTTCTAATCCCGGCAGCCCCGCTTCCCTTCCAGCTCCCTGCCTGTGGCCTGGGAAAGCAGTCGAGGACGGCCCAAAGCTTTGGGAACCTGCACCTGTGTGGGAGACCCGGAAGAGGCTCCTGGCTCCTGGCTTCAGATCGGCATAGCATTGGGCCTTGCGCTCACTTGGGGAGTGAATCATCGGACGGATGGAAGATCTTCCTCTCTGTCTCTCCTCTCTGTATATCCGCCTTTCCAATAAAAAAATAATAAAAATAAATCTTTTTTAAAAATGTATGTATTTATTGAAAGGCAGCGAGGAAGTCTCTCTCCACCGATCAGAATGTTAGCCTTCAGGAGATGGGAAAATTTCGATTTCTCACAAGCTCGATGGGGGCAGGGCGGCACACCCTAGACCCCCCCCCCCCCAATTCTGCCTATTGAACGTATTTGAACAATTACAACCAGTAATTGTACGTTGTGGAACTCCTGTGGCGTACCCACCTCTGACACAAAATATGGGGGTTTTCTTTGATCCTTCTGAATGACAACAGAGTTCCTTGCTTCAGATGCTTGATTCGCTTTGCACGTATTTGTGCTTGATATGCTATGTGTCTGAAACGACCAGCCAGCATAAAGCTTCGGTTTTTAGGAGATGGAGCGCTGGCCCCCAACCGCAACAAAGACGTGCATCTTACACCTTGCGTCATCGTCCTCATCTTTCTACCCCCCTGTGTGTAACCATCAAGAGGAGAAGAAGAAATCCCCAGAGACACATCCAAGACCGAGGAGCCACAGGGCCCGCTGATGCTGACTCTCAGTAAGAAGTCATGAGCTTGCCACAGCACCCGAGGCAGTGCAAAACATGTGTGCTCCTTGCCGAAGTCTTTCAGAGCGGGAGTTTCAGCTACTGACAACAAGACCATGTTGTCACATAGACTGTATTTCAATGTCAGGGACTCCTTTGCCATAGGCATAGGATGGGAGGCACTGCCCCATCTGAAAGCACTTTTTGAAGCATTTGGGCAATGGGCAATGCGTGAAATCGTGACTCTACTAAAGCCCGCGTGAAGATTTTAATGTTTATCCATAGTGCTTTTACATAGGACCTGTGATTAAAAAAAAAAAAAGAGGGAATGAAGGAAAGATGCATCTAAATGAAGTATGGAATAGCTGGAATCTGACCAATCCTCCTTAAGACTGGGTCGGCCCAAGGCCTTGGGATGCTGCGTCCACATGGGAGACCTGGAAGTGGTTCCTGGCTCCTGGCTTCGGATCGGCACAGCTCTGTTGTGGTCACTTGGGAGTGAATCGTTGGATGGAGGATCTTCCTCTCTGTCTCTCCTCCTCTCTGTATATCTGACTTTGCAATAAAAATAAATGAAAATCTTTTCTAAAAATAGCACTGAATAGATTAAACTGCCTTAATTGCTAAGACTAAGATGCTTGTTCATAAAAGTTCATGTCAACACGCCTGCTGAGTTGCGTTTCTCCATCCAAGATTATTACACTACCAGCTCGGTCACAACCAGCTTCCCACCTTACTAAGCCCATTTTAAAATCATTCAGGCCTGCCTGGCCCAAAAGCTTCAAAAATAGCCTCTCCTAAATTCCTCATTTTATGAAACTGTGTTAACCCTAGGTGAAACAAACTCTGCTAGGCTGAGGGTGTACAGAAGTTCTAACACCTTGTCCCTTGTGAAAAAAAAACAAAAATGCATACCATGGGGGCATCACTAAACATGTGGCAATAGCAGGGCATCCAAGGCATTTACACATGTGATTCTGTGCTCCGACCAGCAGAGCCAGCAACGTGGACAGGGAGAGGGTCTGGGGATGAAGCATCGACAGGAGACCAGTGATGGCGGAAGGCTCTCCAAAGTCTCTCTTTGTTGCTCCTTCACCTCTGCTTGTATCCTCTTTTCCCCAAGTCCTCATTTAGCCAGGAAATTGGATACAGACGAGTCCAATTAGTCTAGGTGTTTTGAGCCACAAGCCCAGTTCCTGTTCCTGCCCAGCTTAACTAGCGTTAATCAACTCCTTAGCCCACAACAATTCTGGGAATTGATTCTGAGATGGCTTAAAGGAAGTGGTCATTTGCATCAGATTGGAGGAATTGGAATTGGACGCAATCTTACAACCACTGTGTTAGTTGTTCCTTATTGTTTGACGAATTATTGCAAAAGCAGGAATTTCAAATAAGACACGTGGACAGTATTCTTTTTTGAATTTTGCTTATTTGAGAGGCAGAGATGGAGTGGGGCAGAACAAGAGGGTGAGAGAGAATGAAAGAGCAAGAGAAGGATTCCATCTGCTGGCTTACTTCTTATTGACACACAACAGCTGGGGCTGGACCAGGCAGAAGTCAGGAACTAGGAGCCCAATGTTGGTACCCAATGATGGCGGCAGGGTTCCAGCCTCTGGAGTCACACCCACCACCTGTCAGAGTCTACATTAGTAAAATGTTAGAATTGGGTACAGACCCAAGCCTCAAACCCAGAAATTCCAACATAGGATGAGGGTTATCCAACCAGAATCTTAACCACCAGCCAAGCTGTCATCGCTTTAAGTATGAGACATCTGTCTTACTCCTTCTGTGAGTTGGGTCGTGGGTAAAGCCTGTCTGGGCTTCAAGATAGCAGAAGGACTATTCCAGCCACCTGATGAAAATGGCAGGTGTTGTATTTGCTGCCATTAACAGAACTGTGTCTTCGGGTTTTTTGACTACTGGATTTGATCCAGACTTTCTGAATCGAATTCTCCTACCCCAAAAAAAGCCCATTGACTTTCCATGCTCTGTTTGCTCAATTAACCAGCTTCGTGGCAGATTTCTGCCTACCATCACCCACACAATAGCCTGACCAGGAAATCACTGTGCCTCCTGGCCCCAATTATCCAGGTATATTTTGTTCAGTTCCTAGCATTTTAATTTTGCCTGGAATCCTGCTGCTCTCATCCCCCAGCCCCCGATAACTTCTGTGATTCTATCATTTTATAGTATCTTTTAAAGTACTTATCACACCTCAATCATCCATTTGCTGACCTCTTTGACTTCCAAAGGAGATATTGAGAGCTTGTATGAAATAAAAAATGCATATGGAAATACAATAAAAATATTCTTACTTGAAATAAAGTCCTACACTGGGTCCCAACAGACTAGATAAAAAATGAAAATGTAGTCACCCATGCTAAAATTCTGTGTCAAGGCTAAATTGTTATCTAATCTAAATAAACCCCAAAAAAAGTTGAGCCAGATTTTCCCAGAGAAGTCAATGAATATCTTGTGTTGAACTTCTTTTTGCTTTCATTCTTGTCTCACTTCATTTTTTTAAGTTTCGAAAAGTGAACTAATTTGAACCAACCAGATCACTTTTTTTTTTTGGTCCTGTCTACCTGATCCTGCTTTATGGGAAAGGTAACTTTGGAATGTCCAATCACCTTTGGATTCTTTGTTTCTGGGGTTTTGTTTCTCTTGTTCTGGCTTGTTTGTTTCCATTCCTTTTCTGTTCTGTTCAGCCCATGAAACACTGATTCCATTTTATGAAATGACGCATTGCCCAATTCTAGAATTGCAAATGAAGCCAATAGAGATCTTTCAATTTGCTGGGGCCAGTGTTGTGAAGTGGCAGGCACACATGGCCACCGGTTCAGGTCTGAGCTTCTCCACTTCTGATTCAACTCCCTGCTAATGGCGTGGGAAAAGCAATAAAAGATGGCCCAAGTGTTTGGGCCTCTGCTAGCAGCCTAGAAGATCCAGATGGGGTTCTTGGCTTCTGGCTTCAGGCTATCTGTTGCAGGCATTTGGAAGAGCGACCCAGTGGATGGAAGAGCAACCCAGTGGATGGAAGATCTCTCTGTCTCGCCCTTATTTCTCTGTATCTCTTTCCCAGTGGCTAACTAACTCTTGATAAAAAACAATCCTAAATTCATTGTATTTTTTTTTACATTTATAAATAATCAAAAAGGAATCATTTATTTCTTAGCAATAGGCACCTGAAATGTTGCTATGGATTGAAATCATTTACATTTCCGTAAGGACAGCCATTCTGATGATTCCTACATAGCAAAGACGTTTCGCTGTTGTAAACTTACGCCTCACATGATAAAGGTGTATACTTAAATAAGCAATTTCATCATTAAGGGGAGGAAAAATTTTTCCAAAAACGTATGTGTTCACTCTCCAAGGCCAATGACTGGAGCCAACAGATCAAAGTGTTCAAAAGTAGACTAGCAAGTGGGGTGAAAATTCAAACTGGGTACATAGGTAAGAGAATCTGACAAAATTAAGTTTCAAGCAGGCAGCCAGGAGATTGAGGTTTGTATACCATCTTAGTTTTTAAAAAAGAAAGAAGGAAAAGAAAAAATGGGTTGATGACAGGGGAGACAAGTTTCAGGAAGGGAAGGGAAGTGTGGTGGAAGCATTAAGGGCTAGTCTGCCATGCCAGTAAGATACAAATACAGTAAATTTCAATTGCTTACAAAGAGACCGGGCATTTGGGAGTGATTCTTTCAAAAGTCATTAGTCAAGCTTTGTCTTTTCAGCCCCTTCAAACACCTTCTTCCAAATTCTTTGAACAAACTTTCCAACGCTCCAGGCGCTGTCACTGATTCGTGGATGGAAAAGCATGTACTCATTTCATGTTCGTAAGATTCGAATGCATTTATTGTGTTTGACAACTCTGAATCTCAATCTGCGTGTTTCAACTCTATCAGATTGGGGGCTCAGGAAATACAGACTGCTTGAACGTAATTTTGCAGAGAAGTTGGACTTAGGATACCAACTGGCTCACATTCAAATGATTTCTCATACTATGTCAATTATATTCTGATATTCTGATATTATATCAGAATTCTATCAGTAACTGCAAAATCGGGTAGAAAACACCTGCTTTAAAACATTTAGTCCAAGGATATTTCTCATGGAACATGACAGCCTGAACACCACATATAGAATATTCAAATCATTGCCACATGCTTGGAACAAAATATTCTGTTACCCGAAATAAAACTGAGAAATAGTATCACTGCCTTAAACTTCATTGTAATATTTAATCACCTTTATGGGAACTAAAAATTCTGTGTAAATATAACGCAAGGTTGGTAGTTAACAAAACAAAATCACCTACCACATATTTACTCAACAGTTTTACCACGGCACTACACCGATATTAAAACTTCAATAAGAAAACGTAATAAATGTGATTTATTTTTAGAAATGGGGCACAGCAAATCGTAATAATGCCATGCTGTTTCACCAGTCATGAATGATAATGTTAATATCACAGTTTAAAAAGTGCACATTGTATAACCCAGTGCCAAGTTGGGGGAAGCGTGGAGTTTAGAATGACTGTCACAGAACAAAGGTATGAACTTGGCATAGCAAACTGGGGTGAACAACAATGTCACTCTGTTCCAGTTCCCCCAGCATTGCTCATTTGCATATAAGGAGTCCCCGGTCCTCCAGGCTGAGGAAGACATCTCTCACACGAGGCCTTTCTTTTTCCTACTCGTCTCCCCTCTCATCGCTTTTTGAATCCTGTTTTTTTTTTTTTATTATGCAGTTCTGCTGGTCTGGGGCTTCCCCACTTTCCCTCTCTTTTCTTCCCTTTGAGCTCTACTCATGACTCCAGTCATGACCTTGTATATATAAGCAATGGTAGAGCCTAGTATTTTGTTGCCAAGGTATATTTAACAGTTTTATTGGGGGAGGGGAGATGTCTTTTATTTTGAAGTGGAGATGCATACTACCGTTCTTTGTTTCCTAGCATTCCAGTCTCCATTACACCATTCTTTTGTGAGATTACAAGTGCTTACTTATCTCCTATATATCTTTTTTTTTTTTGCATTTTGGATGAAAATGATCTTAGAGAGAAAATATGACATTTGTCCTTTGTGGTTGGCTTATTTCACTGAGCGTGGTGATCTCCATTTGGGACCACTTTGTACCAATGACAGAATGCCATTCCTTTTTCATGGCTGAGTAGTATTCCATAGAGGAGCTGTGCCACAGTTTCCTTTATCCAGTCCTCTTTGGATGAATCTCTAGGCTGCCTCCATGTCTTTGCTATTGTGGATTGTGCTCCTAGGAACGTAGGGATGCAGGTTACTTTTGTATCTGTAGGTGTCAGTTCTTTTGGGTAGAGTCCCAGGGGTAGGATGGCTGGGTGACAGAGTAGATCAATTTTCAGTTATCCGAGCACCCTCCATACTGGTTTACACACTGGCTGCACAAGTCTACAATCCGACTAGCGGTGAAGTAGGATACCTCTTTCCCCACACGCTTGAGAACAGATACTATCCATAGATTTCTGTATGTGGGCCATTCTTGCTGGAATTAAATGGAACCTCAACACAGTGTTTATTTCTGTTCCTGGAACTCGTTGTAAATACTAGATATTAGTCCCCTCTCTGTTGTGTAATATGCAAAGATTTTCTCCCATTCTGTTGGTTGCTTCTTCGTTTTGTTGATTATTTGCTCGGCTATACAGAAGCTTCTAATTGATATGATCCCATTTGTTTATCTGGGCCTTGATTGGTGACTATGCTAGGAAGTATTAGTTGGCCATACATGTGTATTCTCTTGAGTTTTCTTTCTGTCTTTTATCTGTACTAGATTGTTTAAGTAACCACTGCACTGTAGTATGTCTTAAGACCTGGAATTGTGATTCCTCTGGCTTATTTAAGACAACTTTCGTTATTAGTGATGTTTTGTGTTTCTAGACCATTTTTCTTTTCAAATTATTTCTTCCAGCTCTGTGAAGAATTTTGTTTGATTGGCATCACACTGATTCTACATTACTTTAGGTAATATGAACACTTTGATTCTACAGATCCAGGAACATGATAAATTTCTCCAACTTTTAATGTCTTCTATTTCTTTTTTTAATGTTTTGTGATTTTCATTCAGGGTGGTCTTCCACACCTTTGGTTAGGGTTATTCCAAGTGACTTAAGATTCATCTCTGCTATTTTAAAAGGGATTGTACTTAGAAGTTCTTTCTCAGCCATGGAGTTCTTTGTGTATACAGGGGCCATTGATTTAAGTTTGTAGGGTTTGTTTTATTCTGCCAAACTCTCTTTTGAGTTCCAATCATCTCCTTATTGAGTCTGTTGGTTCTTCTGTGTATAGAAGCATGTTATCTATAAGAAGAAATAGCTAATTCCTTGTTTCCTATTTGAATTCCTTTAATTTCTATTTGTGCCTAATAGCTCTACATTGAACATCAGTGGTGATGGTGAACATCCTTGGCTAGCTACAGATCTTGCTGGAAAAGCTTCCATTCTTTCCCCATCCTGTGTGATGCTGGCATTGGGTTTTTTGTAAATTGTTTTGATCATGTTGTAGAATATTCCTTCTATGCTTAACCTTATTTGAGTTTTTAACCTGAAGTTGTGCTGTGTTTATGAAATGCTTTCTCTGCATCTGTTGATGTGATCATATGGTTTCCACTCTTCATTTTGTTGATGTGGAGTATCACGCTTATTGATTTGCATATGTTAATCCATCCCTGCATATTCTGGATATTTGATGTATTGTTGGATTCTTGTGGCTAATATTTTACTTAGGATTTTTACATCTGTGTTCATCAGGTGTATTGCAGCTTCAAGTTCTCTTTGTTGTGTCTCTTTTCAGCTTTGGTATTAAGCTGGTATGGGCTTCCTAGAAGGAATTTGGAAGGATTGCCTCCCCTTATATGTTTTAAAAAGATTGTGAAAAATTCAGTTCTTCTTTGAAATGTTTGGAGAATTCAGCAGTCAAGCCATCTGGTCCTGGGCTTTTCTTTACTGGGAGGAATTTAATTACCGATTCAATCTCTATCTTGGTTATAGGTTTATTTAGATTTTTTTTATTATCTCATGATTCATTTCTGGTATACTGTGTGCATCCAGGAATCTCTCCGTTTCCTGAAGGTCTTCTGGGTTGTTTAATATAATTGCTTGTGGCAGTCCCTGATGGTTGCATGCATGTCTGAGGTATCCATTGTTAGGCTTTCTTTGTTGTCTCTGATTCCATTGATTGTGTCCTCTCCTCCTTTTTTTAACCACCTGGGCTAGTGGAATATTGATTCAGTTTATTTTCCCAGAGAACCAACTCTTCATTGATTCACTGATTTTATGTATGTTGTTTTGGCATCTATTTGGTTTATTTCCTCCCTTACTTTTTTCTGTTGATCTTGGGGTTGTTTTGCTTTTACAACTCTTTTGGATGTGTTCTTAGTTAGCTTATTTATCTGGTGCCTTCTTCTTTCCTGACAGTGGTGCTAAGTGCAATAAATTTTTCATTTAGTACTGCCTTGGTGGCATCCTAAAACTTTTAATATGTTGCATTGGTATCTCAATTCATTTCAAGGATTTTTTTTAATTCTTTGATTCCTTCTCTAATCCATGGCTCATTCAAAAGCGTGTTGGTTAGTTTCCAAGTATTTGTATATTTTCTGGAGTATTTTGATTTGCTGGTTTCTAGTTTCACTCCCCAATGGTCTGAGGACACGCAAGAGATGATTTCAGTGGTTTTAAAATTTGTTGAATCCCGTTTTGTGACCTACAATGTAATCAGTTTTGGAGAAGATTCCATGTACTAATGAAATAAAGCATGTTCTGTGTGTGTGTAGCATGAAAAGTTTTGTAGATACCAATAAGGGGCATTTGTCCTATTGTCTTGGTAAGTTCATTGTTTCCTCGTTGTGGTTCTGCATCGTAGATCTGTCCACTGATGTTTGTTGGGTGTTAAGGTCTTCCATTACCATTGTTTTGGGGCCTATATCTCTCCTTAGGTCTATCACAGTCATTTCACATAGCTGAGTGCCCTGTCATTTGGTGTGTATCTGTTTATTATAATTATTTCTTCTGGCTGAATTGATCCCTTTATCATTAGGAGGCGTCCATCTTCATCACCTTTAATGCTTCGCTTTTCACCTTGATGTCTATATCATCTGATAACAGAATGACTGGATCAGCTAGTTTTTCCTTTCCGTTACTGTGAAATACGTTTTTCTATCCTTTCACTTTCAGATTCCATTTATCTTTGTTGATGAGATGTATATATTGCACGAAACAAACAAGTGGATCCTGTTTTCTGACCCAATTTGGTAATCTTTTGCTTGATGAGTTTAAGCCATTTGTGTCAAGGGTTGATATTGACAGGTAATGATGGATCTTCTATTTTTTTAGCAATTGGTTTCTCATTGTTTAAGTTCTTTGTGACTTTGTTGGATAGGTCTACCCCACTTACCATCATTGGGTGTGTTTAGTTTCATTTTTTTCTGTCCTCACACATTTCTGAGTAATGTTTTTAGGGCTGGTCTGGTAGCAGTGAAGTCCTTTAGCTTCTGTTTGCTTTGAAAGCATTTTATTTCTTTTTCAGCTAAGAATGAGAACTTTGCTGGATATGTTATACAGGGTTGACCTTTTATTGGTTGAAGATCTGGAATATGGCACTTCATTCTCTTCTAGCCTGAAAGATCTCCTTGGGAGAGATCTGAGATCAGTCAGCTGCATTAGTGTTCACCTGTATGTTATCTGATCCTTCATGTATATCCGTTTCAGTGTCTTTACTCTGCGTTCAATCAACAGGAGTTTGAATAATTTTCTATGTAAGAATCGTTTCTGATCAAATCTGCTTGTGGTTTTCTGTCATTCCTGTGTTTGGTTTCCCCTTACATTCTCAGTGCTTAGGAGGGTCTGTTTTATAATTTTATTCAATATATCCTGCTTCTTCTATGCCTTTAGGAGCTCCTCTCATCCTTATATCAAATATTTTAATACTTTCATTCAGTTCATGTATAGTTTTCTCACCTTTATTCGGTTCCTCATCCATATTTCCGATGACTTGTGTGTTCTCAAAAGAAGTGTCTTCTAGTTCTGAAAATCTTTCTTCTCTCTCTACTATGAGACTTTCTTCAGTTAGTTTTTTTTTTATTTTCTCTATTGCATTTTTCAGCTCAAGTATCTCAATCTTACTCTGTTTTATACTACCTCCTATCCCCCTTCTGATATGGTCATGAAATTCCTTAAATTCTTGCCTCTGTTTCTCACTGTCTCTGGAGAGTTCTGTCACGATGTTTTGTAATTCCTTATCTGAGAGAGCATCCATGCCTTCATCCTGGAACTCTAAGACCGAGATGGTCTTCTACTCATTTTTGAGGGAAACTGATGTGCTCGTTTGTGTCATTTCTGGTTCTTCTGGCACCTTTCCCATTGTGTTTCATATCTGCCTGTTTTCTCCGCAGGTGGATTCTGTCTTTGCATTGTGTCGTTGCTGTGCTATCTGTCAGTATATTTTACTATTCCAGCTCTGTACCTCGTTTCCTATTCATTCTTAATCTGGCATGATGTCGGGACATTCTTGCTTGTCATTCCTGGGCACTTCAGCCCCGGGCTCCAGTGCTTTTGTCCTGCCTCAGTCTCCACAGGCACTGCTCTTCCAGCTGCCTCTCTTAGCCCTGGGCGTTCTCAGTATCTTCTTTGTGTGGCAAGGCCACTCATTTACCACATCCCTCTCTTGGCTGGTTCACCCCTCAGTGGCTCACTTCCCAATGGCTACATGAATTTGGGGGCAATGGGCAGTCAGATGAAATAGACTGAAATCAAAAATTATTAAAAAGAGGAGCCCTTTGACTTGTGATGGGCTTCCATGCTAGGTGAGGGGGCCCGGTTATAGTAACCTAATGGCTAAAGTTCTTGCCTTTCCAATTAAATAAAACAAGTCAAAAAACAAAACAAAAAAATCATTATAAAACTCTTTAAAATAGCAACAGAAAGCACATACAGGAGTCCTTGGAATTCAAGGCATATGTAACACAGGAAATAGCAACACTGAAACAAAATTAAGTTGAATTCTTCAGAATGGAGACTACAACACAGCAACCTTATGGATTGGACTAGGTCAATGGAAGGGGTAAGATTGAAACCAGCTCTCCCACCTAGAGGCTGGTTGGGTTTAACCTGATCTACCACAACACAAACATTATGTTTATATAGACATTATGTTTAAAACAAAACTTAGTATTACAATTGAACTAGCATGTGTCTGTGGAGTTCTTGAAGGAGTGACATTGCCAATAAGAAATCTGCATAAAATTTCATTCTGATTTTATTCGCTTTCTCAAAGTTGAAAAATAGAATTAATCTGTTAAGCAGATATCCAGAAAAGAATAGAAGAAAAGGTTTAGTTGGCTTAAAAACCAGAAAGAGTAAAACGCAGATGGTAAAGTCAACTCCGGGTGTCCTTTCTAACTGTTCCGGGAGGAAATTCTGAAGTGCCAGTTTGGGCCACCTATACCCTAAAGGGAAGTGATAAATCGAGGCACCTTATTTGGATAAAATTATCCATCACTATATCAAAATAAAGCCTTAGCTTGGACCAAGTGAAAATCAATGTGAAAACTAGGATGCTTTACCTACTAAGGACCACCTCTTTATAAATAATACCTGCAATTAACCAAAGCATACACATACACACACATACACATACAGCACATGAATGTGGCTACTGTGAGTCAGATTCCAAGTCTAACAACGTGGCAGCACGTAAACTTTACAGGCTGAGGAGCTGAAAGACCTGTTCTGGATTCAGGGACAAATATGACTCCTTTGAGTGAATTATTCAATGATTTCACGCATGAACCATGTAGAAAGAATAATTTAGCACAGATACACATAATAGTAGAGCCCAGTGTGGAATACATTTGTACCCCAAGTTAACGAAGTTAACATCCCCCAAACTGTAACTATACATTAAGCTTTAGCTTTGAGCATTTTCATGTGACTATACTAAGTGGAATAAGTTAATTCAAATGATACTCATGACACAGTTCACTGTGTATGGCACTGACCTAAATCCTATAAGTACAACTGCAAAACATGGAACCATCTCCCCATTTCTCTCTGAGCTAAATTGGTATTAAGCTATGAGGTGCTTCTCTGTGGGAAGTAGCCGACTCACTTCACAATGCAGAGGAAGAAATCAGGGCCTTTGGAGCAATGCTAAGTCCATATCAAAGTGAAAAGTTCAGAAAAAGCTAAATAACACGCAAATATAAAGTGAACTCGCGCTGTGGAGGAAACAGCTTATGGACTGTGAAAGTGATGGTTTAGCAAGGTTGAACTCGTGAGCACTCAACTTAACGCCTATTTCAGGCTACCTCGTACATCGCAAGGATGTATTCTCAGCAACTCGTGGCTAGTTAAGGGCACAAAGCACTTATATTTCCCGGAGGATGCAGTGACCCTCGCTCTTACTTTTATTGGATCCATTTATGTATCATTATTGCAGTGATTAATTGTCCTTTACTTCCTTTTTATTCAGTTAGGAAACGTTTGCCCAGCTGTTCAAATATTTTATAAACTGTAATAGAACCCAGGCTCATTAATTACGTACTCTCAGTGATTCCTACATTAGACTAGCTCAAACACACTACTGTCCTTATCCACCGCCATTTGACAAGGGGGAGCACTTAAAATAATATCCAAGGAAAATGATCTTTGAACGTGGCCTCACCTTTGAACTTCCCTGCATCTGGAGATTGAATAGGACCTTGGAAAGAACCATGCAAGAAGCCAGTGCCCTCCTCTGTCCGTGATAGGTTAGTATCGTGGAGCAGTCCATTCTACACACAGAAGGGGGCCTGGGGTCAGAAAATGACACCTGCTTTGTGTGTGGGCAGCGTACTGCCTGCCTAAATCATAGATTTCAGACTCAAACCATCTGTGCCATCACACAGCAACTGAATGTTTATCTGGGAAGCATTTTTGATTGCAGGTAGCCATGAAATTTTGCCTGGTTCACTTCCTTACACATCTGTGTAAATCAATGAGAACCAGCTCAGTGAGGCTTCCTCCCTCTTAGAGTGACCTGTTCAATATCATCGTTGAATCTCTCAAATCCGCCACCCAGGGACCTGATTTCGTAGAGTTACAGCTCTCTCTCCGCCATCTCTCATTTGGTGCATTTCAATATTCTCATTTTGTAGTACACATTACTGCTTAATGTCCTAGTGTGTATTTTTCTTGTCTTCTACTCATGAGTCCAGGGGTGGGAAGCTTTTCCCCGACAAGGACCATTTGGATATTTATAACACAACTCAAGGGTCATCGGAAACTAGCAACTTAAAAATCAGCTTGCCATACCTTTTTGGATTTTGAGTCTCACAAGGCCAGGTCCGATGGTTTTTCCTTGTATCACAGGCCTCTCAGACTAGCAGTTCCAAACTCCGTCAATCCATGACTTGTTGCTTCTGCTGTTACCAGATCAATTTGATAAAATGACAGTCTCTCATTTCTTTCATGAATATCTGCTTCATCTTTGGATCCTAACAGATAAACCATCTCCTGCTGACTTCGCAGCTGCATCAGCAGAAACTTAACCTACTTCATCACAGGACCAGCCCAATAACTGGTGTTCTAAAAACATTTTAGTCTGTCTGTCTCTCTGTCTATCTATCTGTCTATCTCTATTCTTTTTTGTCCGAATGCTTTTTGCCCTAATAGCTTTGTGATTTGTCCATATAGAAAATTCTTCATTGACATGGGTTTGGAATTTTTTCAGGTGGAAGCTACTTGAATTTCTAAATTAAAGCTTTTTTTTTTTATCAGTTCTGAAAAATTCCAAGTAACATCATTTTAAGGAAAGATTCCCTTGTGGGGCCAGCACTGTGGCTTCATAATTTAAGCTGGTATTCCATATGAGTGTCACTTAGGGGCCTGGCTGCTCTGCCTCTGATCCAGCTCCCTAGTAATACACTTGAGAGAGCAGTGGGTGGCTTCTGGCTTTGGATTTGTGCAGCTCTGGCCACTGTGGCCACTCAGGGAGTGAACCAGTGGATGGAAGATCTTTCTGTCTGTCTCTCATTCCCTCTGTATGTCTGCCTTTCCAATCAAAAGAAAGAAAGCCTAAACATAAAGCTATTTTGCCTAATACAAATGTTATTGTATCTCATTAAGAGAAAAATTGCATAGTAGCTTAAAAGTTACACAACGAGGAAACTATTATCCAAAACTCTACTGGCAATGAACATCATACTTTATTTTTAAATCCATTTGAAACATCCAAATAGCTATCTATCTGCATCTTTATTATTGCAAACAAGAATAGGACATGATGGGTGTATCAGGGAAATTAGTAGTAGACCTGGACATGTTGTCTACTGTTCTGAATCAAATACCTGCTCAGAATATGACATGATCCCAATTGCACTTAGAAGTTGAAGAATCACAAAGAAAAGTGCTACTAGTAAGAGATATTATTCTTTTAAATCACGTATGTTCTCAACAGAATTTAGGCATCGGTAAAAAAAAAAAGTAGCAAAGCGTCTTTTCTAGCTTCCAATTTCAGCTGATGGCTTCTGAAATAGATTGCACAGGGGTGGATGAATGAACAGAGGAAGGATGCTCCGTTTAAACGGCAGGAGACTAATTGGCGAGGAAGTCTGATGCAGGGGGATATATTTCTACTTTAACAAGACTCCCCAGTTGACGCTTACCTCAAGCAGAGTTTAAGAAGCACTGGTTTAAGGAAATGCATTACAGAGAGATTATATGAATAAATATCATATGGATAAAACCTTAATTATCCTTATTGGTCATTTTATAAGTGTATTAAAAGAAGTGCAGGCAAGGAAAAAAGATGTATAACTGAGATTAAAGTGCATAGTAATATACTTAATATCATATTGATATAATATACACTTCAGAAAAAAAAATGAAAGGTGTGTCTTTCAATTTCATAAAACAGGAGAAAAAAATTGTTTAGCAGGCAAGGAAATGTGAAAAAAATAAAACGAGGGTCCTGCCAGTAAGAAACTGCTTAGGTTACATTGTACCTAGGCAGGTGTTACAAAGCTGTGAAAAAAGCAATTAATAGCTGGCTAGTATTTGGGCCTAATGAATGTCAAATCTGTGTTACCTATATCAATATGTAAGCATAGTTGCCTATTCTCTATATTTTTTAAATGGAGATATGAGGAACTCTGGGCTTTGACACCACCCGGTTACCAGGTGTGTGTGTGGGGGGGGTGGCTGTAGATTGCTCAGGAAAGGGGGTCTTGGGGACATTATGGGATGGGAGCAGCTTAGCACATGTTTTGTAAGGAAGAAATGACTTCTAGGGCCTTCCACAGACTGGGGCACTGTAGTTCCAGGTAGGCAAGGGACATGAGATAGAGAGGCTTAAGGAGATGGGAAGGAGAGCCTATCTGGGTCAGACCAAGACACCCACGCATGTGGGAGACCTGAATGGGCTAAATAGCATCATTCACCATACTCTGATGCTCACAAACCTGGGTTTGGAGGCATACCTGCCTGGGCTTGGCTGTATTATCTACCCACAAGTATCAGAGCAGAGGCGGGCCACGTCTGACCGCATCGTAACAATCATCAGAACATGAGATAACTGGATCTGGGCACAGATTCTGTAGGGGAATTATGGGCTTGCCTAAGTGGGACTGCAGTACCTGCTGTTTTATGAGGAGAGCTGGAAGAGCCGGGCTGGACCACAGAATTCACCTGAAAGGAGCGCACTAGCACTCCAGGGTGCTGAGGCTGGCAGAAGGCCAGCACGGCTAGGTTGTAGCACCTGTTTTTCCCATGCAAGGACCAGGACCGAGGCAGACAATGCCTCTTTGCATTCATGATATTTAGGCTGGGAATAAGCGTGGTAGGAGAACTTGAGGAAATTCCCTACAGAGCTCCTTCTGAGAACCTAATGCACCGGAGTGAGGAGTTCTAGAACCAGGGCTGGGGGCAGAGTAGACCAGACAAGTCTGCAGGGCTTGTCAGTATTTGTGTGGGTTGGGTCTGGGGCAGGCCAGGCTAGCCAGGTCTGAGAATCTGCTGGCATGCTAAAAAAAAAAAAAAAAAAACCAGGACAGAGTATGGGCTATGCCCAGCTGGGCTTGCCTGCAACACTTTGCAGTGAGAACTGAGACTGCAAATGGGCCATGCTACGCTAGGTCTAAACCCCTGCCAGCAGGTGCAACACTTGGGGCTGGTAATGGGCCTTGTAAGGGAACTCCTGTGACTTTCTTACTATGCTGCAGCACCCACTGGTTAATACAAGGGCCAGGGCTGTGGGAAGACCTGGCTGTGTAAGGCCACCGGTATACTTGTGGGCTGGATTTTGGGGCAGGCCAAACTGGGCGAGGCTCCAGCATCCACTGGATGAGTGTTACACAGGTTGTAGGCTCTATCTGTGAGAACCGAAATGAATGTGATCAGTTGGGCTAGGCCACAATACCCATCAGTGAATGCAAGGACTAGGGGCCCACCATGTCAGTATGGGTCACAGCACTCAACAGCACACTTAGGATTTGTTACTTGGACAGACATGGTAAGGGATGTTGTGGAATTCCCTTGTTAGTATAGTTTCATCTGGTGAGCCCAAAACTGGGGCTGGGAGCAGGCAAAACCAGACTGGGCAGAAGCACCCATTGGCATATATGTGAGGTGGGTCTGAGGGCAAGCCAAGAAGGGTCAATCTACAGCATATACTGGCATGATGGAGAACCAGGACAGTGTGAAAGCCAGGCTGGGTTGGATTGTAATATCCACTAGTTTATATCAGGGCAGGAGGTAAACCAGGCTGGGCTCACCTACTGCACTTGTCACCATAAGCTGGAACTAGGGGGAAACCTAGCTGAGCCATGTTGCAGCACCTGCTGGTAAATGCTGAGACTTTAGACAGGCCATTTCAGACTGGGCTGCAGCACCCACTGGCATGTGCAGGACCCGGGAGTTTGAGTGGGTCTGGTGATCACTCCCTTACTGTGCTGCTGATTCTACTGGTGAATGTTAGAACTGAAACTGGGGGCTGGAGAATCTGGGAGGAAGGCCAGATTGGGCTAGGATGCTGTACATGGCATGCATGAAAGCCAGGGAGGGTATGGGCAAGCCAAGCTAGGTCACAGCAGCAGCTGACAAGTGCCAAGACTGGATGCATACCCTACAAGGCTGGACATCAGTACCCCATGGCTGGCACAAGATACAGGGCTGAGCGTGGGCCTGATAAGGAATCTGTGGATACTCCCCTTATGGGTTGCATCTCTCCTGCTAATGGACATGAGGGACCTCCTCATTTGCTGTTGCTTGTGAAGTGACTAGCATATCTAATTGCTCATGGACGATATGATGGGTAGCACATCCAGGACAGCAGAGGGCACCAAGTGCCTCATCAGAGGACAGAAAGCAGAGCAAGTCTGATAACCCTCCTGGCCAAGTTGAAGCATGTTCCCCAGTTTCTGGATGTACCGAGATGGGCCTAACCAGCCAAAAGAACTTGGAAAGATTTTCTGAAGGCTGGTACAAAACGTTGATGTCTCAGAACTATCAAAATCGGTCAAGTAACATCCTTGGAACACTTTTGCCCACATCTGGGTCTCTAAGACATCATCCAATGACCGTTCCCATCACTGGGTGCTGATGTAGTTTGACAGTAAGGAGTGACTCCCCCAACCTCCTTCCCCTGCAGACACAGGGGAAAAAAAAAAACAAAAACCAAAAAGCCTGAAGCTTATGTACCATTCACCTTCCTCTGTACTTGATCCTCCCCACTCCGATCAGCAGTCCACATGGGCAACTCTGAAGACAATATTAAAGATAAACATATAAATAAGTAAAAAGAGAAGAAACAATAGCTAACTACAATCGACTTCATCTTTGGAAAGCCTGTTTTGCTTCTAAGAAGTTATGAAAGATTTCCATGAGCTGCTCAATCTGTTCCCTAGGAATTTGCTAAGAAAATAATTGACGGGAAGAAATATCATATTTATGAAAATAGATAACAATAGTCTTTTTGTCATCTCTAATAGACCAATAATCCAGGTAAGTAACAAATTACATAATTTTGATAATATGGAACACAAAGTTAGAAGTATGTTCATTCCCCTTTCCTTCCAGAAAGGGGAAAAAGAAATAGATAGCATAGAGAATAAAGAAATAGACACAAAATGATCACGCCCAATTCTCCTAATGCTTTGTCCCCTCCCCCCCAATTGACTATGTAAACATCACCTAAAATAAAAACATAATAATTCTTTAAAAAGTTAACTTCATTAGGGACTAGAAACCCTAACTACCCACCCTCCCATCTGACTCTTCCCGCAAGACGATGGTATCTAATTTTCACATTGCAGTAGCCAAAATTATTAAGCTAGGGGGTTCACTTCTAGACAAACTAAAGACTGATGGAAATCCAGCACTGCACAAAATCAAAACTCTTCAAAGTTTCAGAGCTCTAGAAATCTGCTGATGTCATTCAATCTTAGGAGCTGCGTTCGCTCACGAAAAACAAACACGTGTTCACACAGAGCATAAGCTTTCTTGCATCCACTCGACCACTGAAACAGAATGGTACCTTGACCACTGAGCAGCAAACCGGGACTGACACCCCTGACCAGAGTGTGGCCTCAAACAGCACATTCACAGAGATTTTGGGGGGCAGTCCAGAATAGTCCCAAGACACACCTTGATTGTTAGTGTCGTAACTACATTAAAGGGGAGGCATGAGAATCTACCTTTGTATCACTGGCCTTTGTTGTTACTTAGAGACACATTCTACTATACAATGATTTAGAACTTTGATGTAGATACTCTAGTCTTAGAACTAGAGCCCAATATATATAACCAACCAATTGCTCTCACTTCACTTTGAGGAACTGTGATACAGAAATCCTCAGTATGGTGGTCCTCCTCCAGGCATTCATTGAAGCACAGCACCTTTTAAAATCTTTATATGGTACCACATTATTTAATTAGAGAGAGCTTTTCTGCAACAGAGGGGAAAAAAAGAGCCTTTACTCAATTATGGTGTCAAGGAGGCAATCCTGGCGGAAGGTCACACTTGAACTGCACTGCGTGTGTCCTTAGCATCTTAAGTCTCCTCCTAGGGCTGTGTTTTTTTCACTCCTGTAATGAAGCAAAAACTCATGCTGGTTGAAATCTGATTTTTGTTTGTCTGCCCAGTGTAAGCAGGGAGTTCAGGTTAGATTGCTTAATTATTGATGGTCAGGACCTGTGACTTACCAAGTGATGGCTGTAACATTGTTAATGCCGGCCACATAGCACTGCTCACCTTGATCAATTATTTACCTCTCTTATGTCACTGAGCCATTGCAGTCTCTGTCCTACCTGCAATTCCACTGGAAAAAAAAAAACTCCAACCCCATCTGATAGCCAAACCCACAGGGCTTGTCAAATCCTAAACTTTGAATCTGCAAAACTGAGTTGGGATAAGTTGGCTAGCTGAGCTGCAGACCAAGCCCTAAATTCCTTTCCCATGTAATTCTCACCTGGCAATTAGAATACCACCATCCCTCACTTCCTGGAAAGCTTTGCTTTCATCTGGGTCATGGGGGGAAATGTAAATATGTATATTAAGCACTATGTGTAATTTTATGAATATTTCATAAAACTCCAAGGTGAGCACACTGCCTATTAAAAGGAGAGGCTGGGAGGTGCTTATTCCTCCACTGTGACAGACCAAGATTAAATGAGGGGCTGAGCTGCTCTTTCTCTGTTTCATCTTCCGCATTCCTCTTCTCCCTCTCCATTCCCCACCTGAGAATAGGAGTGTTTTTTGTTTAATTATCATTTTAATAAACATGATCACTTTGTGCATATGGACCTTTACTTAGAATCCTTTTCTGAATAGATGGCAAGGACTCAGAACAACTAAACCCCACTTCCCCCACAGCAAAAGAATGACCCAAAGTAAACTTCTCTGATGTCTAAGTGATAGAAAAAAAAGTCTAATACAGCTTATATTCATGAATATGGAATAAACATACTCGAATTTTCTTTCAGAAAAGATTTGAAGAAACTCATCACGGAAGTACAATTTCCTCGCTTTGGGGTTAGGACCAAAAAGGGCTTCTCTTTTAGTAAAAGAGGGCCTAAATGATGCTAGGAGACAGATGCTAGTCTTATGTCTCATGTAGAGCCACTGAGAATTTCAGCAGGTTAGAATTAAGTCTAGGATGCATCCACTATGTTAGCTACTTGAGAAAAAGCTAATGTGAAATCTGGGTCGTCGTCTTCCGCCTCAGGTATGGAAAAATCACCCACCTTACACCAAAATCAGCAGGTGCAGCTCATAGCAACTTAAAAGAAGGAAAGCTGGAAGTCAGTTGAGCAGTGTTGAGTGAATTCTTACAACTTGAAGGGAGAAAGGCCCTGTGGTAATCACGTGTGTCTTGAAGAAAGACAGACTCCCACCTGCCATACCCTAGAGCGCTCCAAGCAGTGTTTGTCAGCTTAATGTTGCACATAAGTCACGTGTCAGTGTCGTTGAAAGCCATCATCTACTTGGGTGTGGCTTGAGAGACCGGATTTCCAGGAAGCTCTCAAGTGCGTTACATTGGTCCTTAAACAATACTCTTTATAGCAAAGACTCTGTGGAATTATGTAGGGGTACTTGGAGACACTAACGTTCAGCAGTGACGGAAATAGCAGCCAGCATGTGTAACCACTGATCATTAAGCCAACTGTGTAGGAACATCTGGGCTTCTGAAAGAAGCCCTTAGGGGCCAGCACCTTGCAGCAGCGTGGGTTAAGCTGCCAGCTGCAGTGCCGGAATCTGATATGGGTACCAATTCATGTCCTGGGCTGCTCCACTGCAAATCTATCTCACTATCACTGAGCAAGTGCTTGGGCTTTGGCATCCCTATGGGAGACCTGGAAGAAACTTCTGGCTTCAACCAATCCAGCTCCTGCTGCTGCCGTCATTTTGGGGAGTCACCTAGTAGATGGAAGATCTCCAATTCCCCGTATCTCCCTAACTCTGTCATCTAAACAAATAATCTTTTTAAAAAATGACTTTGGTAAAGATTCTTACTTGTATTTTTTCCTTTATCCTTATTTCTGGCTCAAATGTACACCAATTGGGTACATTTGAAAGTTTCTTCTTTCTTTATGAACATATTCAAATATGAGCTTTTTGATCTTATAGCTCTCAAACCAGATTTGACGTACAAAAAATATGATTCCAATGCTAATTGAAATTTGACAAGGAAAAAAGCCCCCCTTGATTGTATCAGATTTTGTCAACCTTCTACGCTGACCCTTGACCTCCTGTGTGTGCTGGCCAATCAATCTCTGCGGAGGCTTAAGGCTGAAGCTGTGACTAAGTACTTAGCACTGAAGGATGAAGATGTGAGAGTCATCTTGTTTCCCCTGGACCAGAATGCAAATACTGTAATTCCACTCCTAGCGGAAATCGTGACTTTCAATTTCAAAGTACCTTCTGAATTCATAAAATGACATCTCTAGCATGTCAGTATTTCAACTGATTTAGGAAGTCTTTTCATAATAATCTATTTATGAGACACATAATGATTTAATTGATAGCATTGAACGTGAAAATATTAATATTTTAAATTTAATTTTTAAATCATTCTGATACTCTAATGGACACAAAGCTAGGATATAATTTCTCCAGAATAAACCAAGACTTCTTATCATAACATTTTAACTCCTCTGGCTGGATGGAGCAAAGGAGTCACTGAATCACTAATTTTGCCAAGGATTCTCTTATGTCATTTTATAGAAAAATTTGCTAAAATCCATATGAAATACTAACTCACTTTTCCAAATTATTTTTTAATTGATATTTGCTTCCTAGCTAATGGTTCTGAATGTAAAATGAGACATTTGTTACTAAATACTTTCTAAGACTTTTTTGATCTTTCTAAGATTTTAAATCACCTTCTCTATAAAGTTATCTTGAGCTGTTCCAGTAATAATTACAGAACATTTTCTTATTGTTAGCTAGCTGCTCCTTGCAAACATATGTAATGATACAAGTGGGCAGAAAAAGAAGGGTGCTTGTCTAGCATTTAATCCAATGAAAACAGAGAATGATTTGAATTTAAGGCAGAAACAATTTTTTTTTGATCTGGCCAAACCAAGAATAACCTTATCTCATGACCAAAATCTAACTTCTCTGAGTAAAAGAAAACGTGTTCTGTAGAATCAACTTTTAGGAGAATTGCAATCATTGCATTTTAGGCAAATGCTAAATGAAGTTGTGCATATTTATAAGAAAGTGGATAGGCATGTCCACTAAATTATTCAGTGTGTTACACTTGGGGTAGTGAGTCAACACTACAAAGTTTGGGCTTTAAAAAATAATTTATTTCAAAGGAAGAGCCACAGAGAGAGGGAGAGGATGAGAGATGTCGGTTTCATCTACTGATTCAATCTACAACTGCTTAACCTAGCTAGGGTTGAGCTAGATTAAAGTCAAGACCCAGGGACTGCACCCAGGGGTCCTGCATGTGTGCAAGGGGCCCAATATATGTGCCATCATCAACTACCTTCTTGAAACACAAGGAGCAGAATTGGAAACAAAATACCAAGGATCGGAACCGGGACCCTAGGATGCTATCACCACAGTTGTCATCACAAGCAAGTCTCAAGTTTTTGGCTTTGACGTCAAAAGGGTGGGGATGAAGAACCCACTGCTTCTGTATGCAAAATCCATGACTTGCTTCAGCCTGAATCCCAAGATTTCTTATATAAAAAGGGAGTTTACCGCTGAAATAGATCTTCGTCTAATCCATTGTGACTTGGGTCACAAAAAACATCTGGTTTGATTTTAGGTTTAAACAGATCTGAAACAGCACTCAGAACTAGATGGAGGAGTTATGATGGAACCACTAAAACTTGGTCTGTTCATACAAAGCCCGTAAAGCAAGTCATCACCATTGAGGTGGTGGGAGAACAGAGGTGTTTATTACAAAGCGCAGAGCAAGGAGCCAGGCAGCTCTACTGAAGTTCCTGGGTCGCAGAGGGGGGATCCAGGATGAAGTTTCTTAGAGATGAAAATGCTTAGAGATAAAGATTCTTGCAGTTTGAGGCAGGAGCCGTGACGTGTGTACTCAGTTGGTGTTCCTGGTTGTTTTTTTTCAGTGGTCATAGACCTCCCTAAATAGATCAGCAATATACAGTCCTTTAGGGAATTTTGATGATGGCAAATGGGCTCCAGTCAGTCTGTGGCATCAGTAGTGAAATGAGATAGAAGGGAAAGGAGCTCAGAATCGGAAGGCACCTCCTGCAGTAACGCTAAAACAGAAAGCTGGAAGAGAACCAAGAGGTGCAGTACGAATCGCTGCTGCAGAATACAAGGAAGACTCCCAATTAAACCGTTAAATTTAACATTTGTGCCTTTGCAAGAGGATGCTAGACAATCTACCAGTGTTTATACTTACAATGCCATGATACTCTGTGACCATGAAACCACATCATGAAAAGTAACAAATATAGAAATAAATAAATTCCTATCACATAAAAGACTCGTATAAAACACTGGCAATTGGCGTTATAGTAGCTTGTTTCGGAGTTCTTGCGCCTCTGGAAAAGTTAGCCAGACACTTCCATTTTATGCCTTCACATATTTTAGAAGTGGGAAAAATTACATTTACTTTCATTGCCCTTTCGTGTGTTTCAAGGACGGATTATAACTGACAGATTTCAAAAAAAATAAATGAAACTTTATTTTTCTTCTAATTGCATTTTTAATAATATTGAATATTGTCACATGCTGGGAGGCCATTCGTTACGCACTGCACACTGAGGCTAGAGCTGGCAATGACAGCTTTAGAAGAACACGGCTTTGAGGTCAACAGAAGGGATTTTTCAGGGCAGCGGCGCTCAGAGGAGCTGGTCTGTGACTTAGCTCAGATTCCCTCGAAGACATTTCCTGTTTCATCCTTTCATTATTTGTCAGGCAGACTTCCAGCAACACATTTACACGAGAGAACCAGAGTGTGCTGACTTTTAATTAAAATTTCACACTCAAACTCTATGGGGATTGAATTGAAATATGTAACGGACACGCCATCTTGTCAATGACAACGAGCAAGGAAGAACGCGAGAGTTGCATGACTCTGATGGAACCGTTAGAAGGCCTCATTGCCCACAGATCATTCAAGCTCTCTTACCTGTGAACGGTCCTCCTTCATATTGCACAGGTACCTAGAGGCAAATCAGCCAACACTGACGGTACGGGCTCCCGTGTAGCTTAAACCAAGCCCCTATACTATGCGTTGAACTCAAATGCCAGCCCTTGTTCCGCCCTCATGCACCCTACCCTGCCGATCGCTTGAACCATTTTGCTTTGCTACAATGTAGAATGTGCGGTGTTGATTCTAACAGTATTAAAATGCAAGTAGCAACTTTTATATGATTTGCATGCTTTTTGTAAGATGTATTTTGTGCACCACCTTCTTGATTATCCCAATCTTGTCTGCAGGTAAGAGTTCTGATGAGTTCATGGACCACTAGGATGCTCACGCAGCTTCACTGACAGGAAACAAAATATGGGATGACTGCATTTATGTCCCAATTCCCATGGTTGATTTTTCCCAAACGTCATTTTCAAAACCAATAGTTACTTGTAGGAAAATCCTCCAAATCAACCCACAATATGAAAAATACATTTGGTGTCATATTCCCAAAAATTACTTATATATGTTTTCTGTAAAGGGATAATATAGTAACATTATATTTATAGTAACATTTATATTTGGTACAGTAAGTGCTGAAATGTAGTCTCCACTGCCATATAAAAGACACGTTATGGTTCATCCTTTGTTCGTGTCATTAATGAACTTAACATTGACTGTTCAAAATCAATCTCCCATTCCTTTCACCAGTACAGTAAATCAAGTACAGACCTTTCTCTTACAAAAAAATCTGCGTTAGAGTTTCAGGAATTCATGATCCAGTTGACAACATGCTGGTGCCTTGCATGGAAATTTTAAAAATGCCACAAATTAGGGTATCTTTTTTCAGAAGGTTGTTTTCCTAAATTCCTTAGAAGCATCACTGATATCATTCTTCTATTATGCCATGCTTCCTACATTTTCAAATAACTCTTTTAAACCCCAAATCGGTGCACATACTCAGTAGGCTACAATATTCCTTCCACAGCAATGTAAATGGATTTGCAATGCAGCCTGGCACCTGTGTGCTTCGTACAACTCATGAGCATAAATCCTATCTTTCTGGAACACAGACAAAGTAGAAAATGTTGCCCTGTCTTCCTTATACCATCTGTCATCATAGGTACAATTTCAACTAAATCTTTCTGGATATCCAACTGGAATATTTATAAAGCTTCATATCAAACATTTTGCTGAGCAATTTCAGCTTCAAAAAAAGCATAAGTTTTCTTCCAAGAAAATAAAAAAAAACTCTACAAAACTGAGCATAGACTCACAGAGCTTTCCAAAAGAGTTATTTATTTATCTTATTTATTTAATTGCAAAGAATCTCAAAGAGACAGACAGAAAGAAAAGAGCTGATTAATCTAATCCAGGTCTCCAGCCCGGGTAGCAAGATCCCTGGTATTCGCACATTTTCTATTTCTTCTTCTTTTAAGATTTATTTTGATTTTTATGGGAAAGTCAGATATACAGTGAGGAGGAGAGCTAGCGAGGATGATGTTCCATCTGCTGAATCACTCCCCAAGTGGCTGCACCCGCTAGAGCTGAGCCAAACCAAAGCCAGGAGCCAGGAACTTCTCCTGGCTCTCCCACATGGGTGGGTGCAGGGACCCAATGCTTTTGGCCATCCTTCTGCTCTCCCAGGCCACCAGCAGGAGGGAGTTGGGTTGGAAACGGGGCTGCTGGGATTAGAACCTGCACCTATGTGGGATCCTGGTTTGTGCAAGGCGAGGGTTTTAGCCACTAGACTATCGTGCCGAGCCCACAGCTTCTGCTTCTTTGCAGGGAACTAGATCAGAGGGTATGTTGCCAGGATATAGGATCCATGGTGTTGCCTTAATCTGCTATACCACAATACAGATCCCAGAGAACTTTCTGAATTATCTCAGGAAATATGTATTTCGAAAAAAATGTTTGTGTTAATTCCAAACAAACTGTCTATGAGAGAATTGCTAGTCTTTTTCTGATAGTAATATTTCAATGTTCATAATTAGGTGTATTTTCTTTTTGCTTAATAAGGAGAATATTGAGTAGTTATAAATGAAATTCATGCGGCTTCCAGCATCCTCTAGATAGGATTGTCACCTGCCCCTCCTCCACACACACACACACACACACACACACACACACACACACACTCACACGTAACTTTCTCACAGCCAGCACTAAGCCAGGTCAAAGGTGGCAGCCAGAAAAATTCAACTTACATTTAAAATGATTTTATCACAAATCCTTAGAAGAGTCTTCATTGCTTCCACCTGAAGTAGGATCTTCTTTAGAAAATTTTCTCTCTCAAATGTTTCCCTCTTGAATTAGGAAAAAAAAAAACCCTCACATTTGTCTCACATTTTCTACAGTTCCTACTTGTTAGCCAGATCTTCCCATGAAGGGTTTGTAATGTAGAGTGAACAGTGTCCCTGTCTGTCATGGTGACAAAGAAGTCGCCACGGCGCGTGTTTCCAGGTGTGGGAGTAGAGACAGGTGCGGGGCGAGGTATTGATCACAGCAGTGTCATAGGCAGAGGATGTGACAGAAGAATAAGAGAATCTGTGGTTGGAACTGACTTGGTCAACCATCCCAATGGAAGGAAGCAAAGTATCTGTACTTCAGAAATGAGGAAGAAAATCACCACAGTGAAGACAAGCTCCAAAAGTTAAGGAAGGTCTGACCTCACTCGGGCAAGGTCCAGGAAAGGCGATAGCTACCCGTGAAATTTTCTGCATGATTTCAAATAAAATCCAACCCGAGAGTATGAAAAAAGAAGGAATGTTGCACGAATACAAAGATTGCCGAGTTTGGAGGAAAAGAACTCAAGCCAGAAACCACGAACTCCATCGTGGCCTCTCACTTGGGCCATCTTCCCCCGCATTCTCATTAGCAGGGAGCTGGATTGGAAGTGGAGCAGCCAAAACTGAAGCCATCACTCTCACAAGGGATGTGGACCTAGCAGCTTAACTTATTGTGCGTCAAAGCCAGCACCATCGGCATAAATACTTTGGAGCATCATCTTTGGAATAATCTACCTTGTTTTGTGGGAAACTGTGAAGACTCATAAAAATACACAATAAATAATAAATCTATTATTAATTATGCAGAATGACAACCAATTCTAGAAAATGAGATTTTTGTCAAAGTGAAATCCAGAAAAAAAAAAAAACAACATTTACAATGACCATGTTCAAATATGTGAACATTTCTAACCTGCTGACTGAGCTTACGATCAGAAGCGCACGGAAAGTCAGACTTCAGGAGATGGGCTCACTCCAGCAGCCCCATGATTACAAGCTTGTTGGGTCAGCTGTATCGCTCTGAGTTCAGTGAGGAGCAGGCAGGGATACCTTGGGTGAAGGGAACAAGAGCTTACCATTCTCAAAACTATTGCTCCATAGAGGGATAAGCCTGAAGGATTCAGAGACACAAAGAATGTATCAGTCGATCCAGTTATTGCTTTTAGGAAAATGCTTCCCCGCCCCTTCCACTTTCACAGTGTCTACTGATCTGTTTCTTTTCGTTTTCTAGCAAATTAGAATACCTGAGCGAGAAAAGAGAGAGTGACTTCTATAATGCCCAAACATGTTCTCATCACATCACCCTAATAAGCTTTTGGTGAAGAAAAAGTCCATTCAGCCAGGATGGTGACTAAAGCATAGAGTTGATGAGCAGTAGAGTTGGCATTCAACGATAAAGCTGAGTGACTAGCCTGTTGTCATCGTTTCATTATATTGATCGATATAAAGTTCATTTCTAGATCATGGCACATATCTATATAAAATCACAAGTGTCTGCAAGCGATTTTCGGCATATCCTTGCAATATTTCCCTGAGGATCGGACTTGCTTTCATGTACTAATGAAAACGAAGTATAGTGCTTAATTGCATTTTGCTAATTCACCACAATCGATGGCTTGCTGCATCCAATTACCTTTTGTGTTGAGAGACTCAATGTTTCCAAGAGCTTTGGACATCAAGCTCCATGCTTTTAGAAGCTAATGATAAGAATTTCTTTCATATTCACTTTATTTATTCCATCTTCATGGATATATTCACTCATTTAGCAATCCTGGCTAAAAGACTGGTTACATTTCCAATCGGATATTTCAATATAAGAAGAAGTTCATTTGTGTTTGTACAGGTGTATGTATGAATAAGCAGCTGGTTCAGATACCAGCATCCTGTATCAGAGTGTCCGGGTCAAGTCCTAGCTCTGGTCCTGACTTCTGTTCATGTATATCCTGAGAGTCCCGGTGTGGCTGTGTCCCTGTAACCCACTTGTAAAACCCAGACTGAGTTCCCTGCTCCCAGCCAGCCAGCCCTAGCCATGGCAAACATTTGAGAAGCCAATCAACGGAGAGGAGTTCTGTGTTTGTTATCTCTGCCTCTGAAACAGTGAATAACAAAATGTTTATTCCAAATGCATGATGTACTGCCCTCTGGATAGATCCTAACCACACTTGGCACCTAGTAAGAGGTGAGCTAAAATTGACCCAACCAATTTAGTTTAGTTTGATCTTTACGTACTTATTATAGATTGGCCTTATTCAAAATTCAGGATAGGTTATACAGATTCTCAATGTCTGTTTCATCTTTCTGCTATCCTATCAGTGAAGACACCAGTCAATGTGAGTGCATTCCATACCAGAACATCTGCTTTGTGTTCCTGGCTCTGGGTACCAACTCCAGCCTTTCGCAGTGCACACTCTGGGAACAGTGCTACTGACTCAAGCAGCCAGGTTCCTGTTGTTCACTTAGGAGATCTGGGTCAATTTCCCAGCTCCCAAATCACTCTGGCCCAACTCTCTGGTTACTGGTGTCTAGGGAGTAAAAACCATGCATGAAAGCACTCTATCTCTCTTCTTCTTTCTTTCTGTCCCGTTTTTTCTCTTTCTGTGCATCCCACATAAGGAAATATGTTGAAAATCACATCTCTCTACGTTGGTTCCATCATTCTGCAAGACGGCATTTTGTTTCTCCCGAGCAGTGACAGCCCCTTCGGCCTGTGAATGCTTAGTCCTTCCCACTTAGCATCTTCCATTCATTCGTCACATAACCCGTACCATTCATGCAGACATGATTGGTTCTTATTCTAGACTGATTTAATTTCACAAATGAACAGCTAACTGTATACCAGCTATAATTTATTAGTATTAATTAATTGCCAACTTCAACTGGATTTTTATTTTACCATCTTTGTTTTATCCTTATTAAACTATGAAATGAATTGCACATCAGACTCAGGCCATAGAGTTTAGTTAATGTGACTGCTCACCTTTCACATGGAAATATGTGTCACAACTTCTGTTTGACCACCCAGATACATCTCAACGTTATAACTCTATACATGCAATTTCTATTTTCAAGTGCAGTAAAGAAAACAAAATCACACATAACTTCTAGGACAGCAAAAGTGGTATTCCTCATTAAAGAAAAATTTGAAATGAGATTAAAGACTATTAAAGAGACAAAGAGACAATGTAAGTTTTATAGAGCGTAGCTTCTTTTATTAAAAGATATTTTAATATACTGAGTGGAAGTCACTCTTCTATTAATATTTTAAACATGTTAGTTTAATTGCTCATAGAAGGATAATTACGCTGAAATTATTGCTGTATGCAACACACCAATTGTTTTTGAATGTATTCAGCTGATAAATATTGAGTTTCTACTTTGTGCAGGACTAAAATGATATTGTTCTCAATCTGTAGCCAAGTAAAATAAGTGAACACATCAATACAAACCATGATGGAAGCTAAAGATTATTATTACAGGAAAACTGCAAATTAGTAGTTTGTATTGCTTAAGGTACAAATATGAAGAAGGTAATATGTCATAGCCAAATTAAGCAGCAAGATATTTATTACGCATTTGCGAGGGTGATTTGAAAAGCTAAAAACCCAGGTTCTAACTTTCGCTTTTGCAAATAATTTCCAAAACTGTGCCAAAAACTCACACCATACATGGAACAATTATCTCACTTGCTTAAAAGGATTTTACCACCGTACCTGCAAGTTTCACCACCATGATATAATGACCACGGCACAGAGCGATGGAATAATATCTTAAAGAGTGAATATATGTGTGCATTAATATTTTATCTATCAATCTCTGTATATAATTTTTTTTTACTTTTAACGGATGCAACCAAGATTATTCGTGTTTATAAATGTTGATAATTGTGTAATGCCCGACCTTGTAAACATATGTATTTCCTAGGATGCTTAGCATTTCTCCATGCCATTCCAGAAGTGCAAGTTCACTCACATACACGTAACTAGTGTTAAATGCAATGTCTTTGGGTCAGCGCTGCGGTGTAGTGGGCTGTTCTGCTTTGCTGTTGGCTTATTGTTCATCTCTTATTGTGCCTAGATTATAAATTAGACCTTACCATACATATACATATATGTATCTATGTATGTGTATGTATGCATATCTATATAATTATATACCTATATAGACATATATATATATATATATACATAAAGACAGGACACACACGGTTTGGTATTCGGCAGTTTCAGGAACCACTGAAAGCACCAGAGTACGTAAGTGGCACCCACTGTATTTGCGCTCTCATTAGAACCACAGTTTTCCTTTATTTACCATGCGATTACTCTTTCATGAGCAGGACAAGAATCCGCCAAGTACTGCCCGCAGAGCCATCTTTTTCTGTAAGCAATTTTTACAGGAATGCAGCCACACCATTATGGTCCAATATTGATTATCTGTGGTTCTTTATCTCCCATCATAACGGAATTGAGAGGTTACACATAGGTGAAAAGCTTAAAAACAACTTTTTCTTTATAAAAAGTTTTGTCAATCCCTGAGAAATGTTTGCATGGGGTTTTTATTCCCCCACAAAGAAACCTCACCCATATGGCCAGCGCAAAGAGATCAATGGTTTCAATGAGCAGACAGTCAAGTGAGAATTTCCAACATTGATTCAACATTGACCATCGCATGCTTACAACAAGGTCCCTATTTGTCTTGACTTTTTTTCTGCTGGCATAGCAGAAAAGCACGACTGGATGAATTTCAAGCAACGAAAGTTCAGTTGGCTCACAGTTCTGGAAGCTAAGATGTCCATGGTGCAAAGTTTCATCTGAGGATAGGTTTTTTTTTTTTTTCCCTGCATTGTAACACTATAGGATGGACAGAATATACAAGCTCGGATCTGTCTTCTTAGGAAAGCCACAAATTTCATCCCAGGGATCCCACATTCATGACCTCACCTGATCTAATCACCTCTTAAGGTCTTCCCCTCCGAATACCATCAGCGTCTGAATTTGAGGATTTAGATTTCCAGGGCATGAATTTTGCAGGGGAACAAGCTAGAAGATCACTTCAAGATGCTTCTGGTTTATTTATGCTACAACTTGTACTTCTTCAATTTTTTATGATACCACTGCCTAAATCATTTGATATGATTCGAAAAAGTAAGTAAGAAAAAGCTGCGTGGCATACATTGATTGATGAAATTGGCTGAGCTCTAAGTCATGAAATGCCAGGGAAACTATTTTTTTGTTCAAGCATCAAGTGGGATAATTATTTGACATAGGTGTGAAAGCACTGGTTTGTGATGATCCTTGTGCCATCATGGAGAGCGTGAGTTTGAAATTTATCATTGCACCAAACTTAAGCTTCTTGCTAATTCCTTCTTGTGGGAGGTGACAGATGACGGTCCAAGTACTTGAGTCTTTATAGTTCATCAAAGATTGAGTTTGTGGCTTCCACTTTCAGGCTAGCCTAATCTTAGCTGTTGCTGACATTTGAGGAAAGAGTCAGTGGACAGAAGAGATGTACCTGTCTCTATATCTCTGTCTTCCAAATAAGTAAAATAAATAAATCTGGCAGTAAAATTTTCAAACTCATCTAAGAAGTATAATACAAAACCCTATATAAAACGGGAGATTAACACTGCCTGACTAGGAAAAAATATTTCTATTCCACAGAAAGAGACAGAGTGGACCTAGACAGACTCATGACTCAATCTTCATTATTCTAACATTTAAGTCACTAGCTAATCAATGTAAAGTGCATTTGCAAAGATGTGAAATAGAGAGATACCGCCAGCATTCATCAGAAAGTGACTTGGCTCCAGAATTGACTGGACTTCCGAGTAACCACATCCTGGAGTGCTCAAGGTCTCTTCTGCAAATGTCATGTCCCCCCTGAATGGCACAGTCCATCCATGTGTGCAGAGCATGAATTGTATCTAGGTTAAGTGGCGCATAGATTTTATATATAACACATAAATGTGATACATAGTGATAAAATTCTAGCCAAGATGGAAAATTTCCTATAGTCGTGTATTTGAAGAATACAGCCCCATATTTAAAGATGACCTAGATATTTAGCTGTATCTAGCTAGAAAAGGGTTTCTTGCCCTTCATTGCTGTTGATATTTGTGGTTAGACAAACCTCGATTGTGGGGAAACTATTTTATGCAGCTAATAATGTTTTGCAGTATACCTGGTTTCTCCATCCTAAATAGTGTAGCAAAATCCACCACCACCCTTCGCCATCCTCTTAGGCAGTGATGTTTCCATACTTTGCCAAATGTCTTCTGCAGAGCAAATCTGGCCCTGCTTGAAAACCGTAGCCATAGACAAAGACATACGCCAAACTTGAAAGTACCATCCCTTTAGTTACTAAATGCATGGCTTACACAAGGAAACCTGCCCCGACCAGTAATACTGTTTTGCTTGAGGTTGATATTTATTGAGTAAATCTTGCATGGAGAAGCAGTATGAAGATCCAAATGCTAAATCTTCAAATTAATCTGCCTTTATCATTAGACTCTATCATTTATGAACCACTTGATTGGTAAATTGCCTGATCTCTAGGACCTCCAAGTTCCTTGTAAGAGGAATAATTCATGTAGTTTGTGTGGCATGAAGCCTTTTATATAATCAGTAATTAATACACTCTGGGTTATTATGGAGAGTTAAATTCTATTGTGATTTTAAATATTTATTTTCATTCCTTACAGAAACAGCTTCTATTTCTGTATCATCACATTGCCTGTGATAAGCAAGCAGTTCCATTTTCCTTTTTCTTTTCTTTTCTAAGCTTTTTTCTTTATTTGAAAGCAAAACCTCCCATCTGCTAGTTCACTCCTCAAATTTCCACAACTGGGGCTGGCCTTTCCAAGGCCAGGAGCTTCATCCAGGTCTCCCACCCTGGTGGCAGGGACCCCAATACTTTGGACCATTTTCCACTCGTTTCCCTGGCACATCAGCAGATCAGAACAGCCATGGCTCCAGCCAGAGCCCGTAGGGGTTGCTGACATTGTAGGCAGTAACTGCACCAACGGTACCACAGCACCAGCTCCAGAGTGGCCACTTCTAGAAAGATATTCCAATACCAGTCTGAGGTTCTATTGATTGTCAGCTTGCTTGTCTGCAGTATCTTGGCTGGGTCTGTTCCTTAAGCATGGGAACTGGAACACACCTGATCCATGATAGGAATGGAATTTGACCGACAAACAATTATCAGTATCACTGAATATCAAGTTTTGCTTTTGTTTTAATTTCAACTGTGGCCAACCTTTCTAAAATCGAGTTTTATTAACTTTGAGGAGTTATAATACTTAAGGTAACCTGAAGAATTTACTTCTAATATAATATCATTACTTTTGGCTTCTTATGGAAATGTTGCTTCTGACAATGGAAGACGATAGTGTTTCAGGGACAAAGAAGGCAGCAAGAGCTAAAACAGCAATAACGGTATTAAGTATGTCTAAATTAGAAATAAATATTAGAAATGGAAAGTTATTGTTAAAAAGGATTTTGGAAATCAAAGACTTCTCTTTGATATTTGAATTCTCCCTGCTTGGGTGTCATAAGGAGTTAGTGTCATTTTTTTTCCTCTGGGTGTGGATATGTCTATTCCACTGATAAGCTACCAGTACGGCTACCAAAAAAAGTATTATAAGTCACATAAAGGCACATTCTTGGCCTTGATCTTGTCAAACAGGATATTAATGTTCTTTGCCATGCTTGCTATTCCTCACCCTTTCTGGTTGGAAAAGGCGTAGGACAGTTCTGATTGCGTTTTAAGAAACAGAATGTTGAGCTTTTCACTTGCAGAATATGCTCTCCTGACAAAGAGTGCAAGCAATTGTCAATTCTTCACGAGATGGGAAAAAAACAGAAGGGGAGGTGGGCTGCAGAACATTCCGGATGAGAGATCAAAGAAACCTGTGCATGACATTGAGCTGCCAAGCAGGGGCAAGCACCAGGCCAAGGTGTCAAGGGTTCTTCAGGAGAGAAAGGAGAGTTCCCAGATGCCTGGATGGAACTGAATGAGATAAAGCGGTGTATTTCCTACCAGGTCTTCTCTAATACCTGAAACTCTCAGAACATCGATACAAATGCTGATGGCACTCAAGTGTGTCATCAACTCTATGAAACATGGTTGGGATTTTTCCAGAACCCTGGCTGATAAGATAGACGTTTTCCTACACGCTTGCGTTTCTGAAAGATCTGAAAGCATAAACACATTTTTCTTCACTCCACCTGTTCACCCAAAACTATTAAAAAAAAATTTATTTCATTGAAATTCTGTGATAGAAAAGGAGAAAAAAAAATAGAGATTTTCCACCTGCTAGTCTAGTCCCCGAACAGGTGCAACAGCTAGGTCTGACCAGACCAATTTCAGAAACTAGAAACCATTCTGGGTTCAGCTTTTTTGAGGCCAATACTGATGCTGTTATACTCTTATATAGGGTAACAAATAGCCTCAGGCAGGAAATTCCAGGAGTTCCAGAGGGAGAGTACTAGGAGCCAATTGCCATCAGCAAGACTGTGGAAGCCACCTCTCATAGGCCAGGGGCAGGTAATGGAAGCGACCTTGGCCAATCAGTCTTTCTTTGAAACAACTTGAACCCCGCCCTGGTTCATTTCCAGGGCTCTGTCCTTGGCCGCCATCTTGTTTACCACAGTGACCTTGACTGTTAGTGGCCATCTTGCTGACTCGGTAACCCATTTGCCCTTAAGCCCCACACATTGAGTCTTAGGCAGGATGATATTTTGCATGACTTTGTACTTTTCATGTAATTATTGAGGAATGACTTCCATTATATGAAACAGAAAAGGCAACTGAACTGTTACTTCATTTCTCTAATATCGCAATGATAGATAAGGTATGAGCAGTCCAAAGCAGTCATGCGGAACCTATGCCTGGATTAAACAATAATTATTTTCACCAAAACACATTTCAAAGTCCATTTTCTAGACATTTTTTCAAAAAGTTACAAATGTTTAAGACGCATTCAAAAGACCAAGAGACAGAGAGCCTGCATTCGCTGACTTACTTCCCAAATATCCAAAATAGCCAAGATCACACCAGGCGGGAGCCAGTGGGCTAAAGATTAACCCAAGTCTTCAGCATTGGTGGCAGGGACCCAAGTACTGAATCACCCTCTGTCTCTTAGGGCACACACGAATAGAAAACTAGATCAGAGGGGGAGCACCGGTTGAAACTCAGGCGCTCTGAAACATGTGGGCATTCCAAGCAGCATTATGACCAGTGTGTCCAAACCCCGAGCCAGCATGCTGTGCCAGCAAGCAGATGCAAAGCAAATTTCTTGCCATCCCTCATGCATTTCCACAAAGCTGAACCAACCTGCCATTGAACATACTTCTCACCAACATATCAAGACCCTTGGCCCCTCGAACACATGTGTGCTCAGTATCTTCTTATTTTTGAATAATTCTTGTATTTCCAGTGGCTCTACAGTCACGTCTATACCCTGCCAGCTAAAGCCTGGTCAAGCATAACTTTGGAAATGCTCACACATACGAACCAAGCAATATAAAGAAAGTGAGTGTTTTGGTTAAAACTCGACAGCCATCATGCCCATTCTGTCGTCATTAGCTTCACGTGACTATTTTAATGAATTAAAGCTAAATTAAATTTAAAATGTCATGACCCACATAAGGAGCAGAAAGCTGATGTCAAGACTACATCGGATAGACTATTTTACTGCAAAAAACAGGGTACATTGGCAGGAGATGAGATGGGAATTGTAGAGGGAGGCAGGGAGAAGTAGGAAGCCATTTTATACGTGCATCAGTTCCTGTCCTGGCTGTTCCACTTGTGATCCAGCCTGCAAAATTGTAAAACAGAAAATAACAATAATAACAATAATAGTTCCATTTTTGGCAAGCACATTTTAAGTCTTTAGAGCAACTGATGCCTAGTGGATGTTATACAGGGAGATCCCAATGACCTACATGTTTTGCAATATCCCAGAACATTCCATTGACAAGTCATGCGTTACAGATAGACCCACAGGAGAAAAGTCCTTTCAAACTTCTATGAGGCCAGGCAGATTCAGGAGAAGATGTGAATATTTTTAATAAGATGAATTCCATGTCCAAGGCTTCTTTTCAAAGAAAAAACGAGACATCTTTTTTTTTTTTCTAACTCAAACATTTTAGCTCCTCACTGAGGAGCATGTTTTATATTTTAGAATGGGAACTGTAACCAACAATGAGGGGATTTCAAAAGTAATGGCAGCACGGTAACTTGGTCTAAAAGTCGATGAAGTCACCTATAAGAGATGACCCTCCACTTCTACTGCAAAATTAAGAACAGGCATGAAATAAACAAGGCAGCAGCCAACTGGAGATTTAATGCCACTTTCCGTGCCAGCCATTCTATAAAACATTGATGAGGACATTTGTGGTAATAAATGTTAATACATTCTCTCCAACGTGTGAACACGGGCAGATGGATTTTTATGGTGACAGTCGGCAGCAGAAAGACTTTATTAAAACTATATATTAATTTCCAAAAGCTAAAAATAACAAAAGTTTATATTGCCAGTTTTTAACTGCTCTCCACTTTTATTTTTATTATTTTTGTCACTTGGAGAAAGGCGTTATTTAGCAGCACAAAGTGTTGGAATTCAGGAGCAAAACTCCTGTGCACATAAAAGGGCTAAATTTTGCTCTTGCTTTTTATTTATTTATTTTTTTCTTAAAGACAGCATAGAAGCGGGCAGCATGATGGCTCAACTGGCTGCAAATACTGGCATCCCATATGTGTGCCAAATCTTGTCCTGGCAGCCCCACTTTCCATCCAGCTCCCTACTAATAGGCTGGGAAAGCAGCAGAGGATGGCCCAAAGCCTTGGGACCCTGCACCCGCATGGGAAACCCAGAAGAAGCTCCTGGCTCTTTGCTTTAGATCTGCTCAGTTCCGGCTACTGTAGCCATTTTGGAAATAAAGCAGTGGATGGAAGATCTTTCTATCTCTCTGTAAACGTGTCTTTCCAATAATAAATAAGAGAGAGAGAGAAAGAAAGAAGAAGAAAGAAAGAGAACAAGAAATAAAGAAAGAAAAGGAAGGCGGAATAAGGAAAGAAGGACAGGAGGAGAGGTAATAAGCGTTTGATTTTTCCACTCAATTCACAAATGGCTGCAATGATTGAGGTTGGGCCAGGCCAAAGCCAGAAGCCAGGAGGTTCAAGCAGGTCACCCACGTGAATGCCTGGCTCCAAGCACTTGAGCCATCTTCTGCTGCTTTCCACAACGCTTTATTAGACAGCTGGACAGGAAGTGCAACCACAAAGGCTGCTTCTGAGTGCATGAAACGATAATGGTATCTGGGACCTTCCCAAAATCCAAAATGTCTTAGGCTGCTCTTAATGGCCTTCTGTATCAGCTCTGCTATGGCCAAATAGTAAGACACAATTGTCTTAGCAGGAGACACGTACAAATGTTCCCACAATATAGGCCCCTGCTGATGAACTACCCACATAGGCATATATGAGGATGCTACAACAATAAATAAAAGTGGGGCACTGTAATCAATCCTGGTCAGATGGGCTTGTTCAATGGCCATCTCATCTTTGTGTAGGGCCTGATGTCCCTCCACGGTCAGTTCCCTAGGGACGCTGGAGAGGTGTCACCTTTTTAGATATCAAACAAAGGTTTTAAATCTGCATTAGTAAGTTTCAGACTGGGTCTCATCCAATTAATATTCCACAACAGCTTTTGAAAATCATTAAGAGTTTGCAATTTTTCTGTGGTTATGGAAATTTGGGGGGGGGGCGGTTAATACAACGCTGAAAAAGTTGAAATCCCAAATAATGAATTGGAGAAATAAGTTGATTTTATCTGGGGCTATAGCTAATCTTGTCTCAACTGAAGGGAGAGACGCTGAAGTTGCTCTTGCAAATCTTTCACAGCTGCGCCCAGGTTTAATGGCGCCGACGGCACAGGTGGCACAGAGGGCTCCGTGCCTGTGCAAAAGATTTTTGCTCCACACACGCTCTATGGGCACATGCTCTGCAGGTGGAGGATCCTCAGCTGACTCACTTCTATCCTCTTCCCCTTCCTCCTCCTCAGAAGAGGACCCTGAATCTTTGTGCAGTTTCTCCAGACTTTGTTTGGTTTGGGATTCCTTCTTTTTTACCCTGGTTTATGGCTCCCTCACCCTTCTAACATAATTTTTCAAGGAAGGGTTGCACCACTGCTTGAGAGGATAGCAAAGCACCTTTTTACCAAGCACCAGAGGAAAAAGGTGGCTTACAAGGAAAGCAAACCATGGGGATATGTCACAGACAGTTTCAACAAACTTTTTAAGCTTAGTGTCGGTGCCTTGTGACTGGAGCAGATCTCTGATTCCCTTAATCACCTGCAAGTTCTTGCCCCATGATAACTTTTACTTATGCTCTTGCAAAATATTTAATTCCAAGTTTGCCTTTGGATTTCTGGGGTCACTCAGATTAGCCCTTGTGCCCCAGGACAGGGAGAGGGTCTGGGGATGAAATTATTTATGCCCCTCAGAGTTCCAGGGGGTCCCTCGGATGATCCCTCGTGCCCCTGCACAGGAGGAGAGTCTATGGATGAAATAACCTTTGCCCCTGCAACATTTTTAATTTTAAACTTACCTTTGTGGGTCCAGAAATCCCTCAGATGTTCCTCATGCCGCGCTCCACGTTGGGCGCTATTTGCTCCGACCAGCAGAGCCAGTAACGTGGACAGGGAGAGGGTCTGGCGATGAAGCACCGACAGGAGACCAGTGATGGTAGAAATCTCTCCAAAGTCTCTCTTTATTGCTCCTTCACCTCTCCTTATATACTCTTTTCCCCAAGTCCTAATTTAGCCAGGAAATTGGATACAGATGAGTCCAATTAGTCTAGATATTTATAACCACAAGCCCAATTCCTGTTCCTGCCCAACCCAATGAGCACTAATCAACTCCTTAGTCCACGACACCTTTCCATTACACCTACCATGTAATCTAATCTAAAATACTCTAGGTTATAAGAAATAATAATGATTTGACTTGCATAGTTGAAAATTCCTGATGTAGAACCCAAGTAATTACACAACTCCCTGTACTCTTTTCATACAGTTTGTATCTCTTCATTGTGAAAGAAAAATAGCTAAATTTGCTCCAGTTTACCCCTTCTTCTGATTCTTGGGTGGCTGGGGGGCCTTCTCTTCAACATTTAACAAAGCCAGCTCACCGCATGAGCTGGGCCTGGACTGTGTGTCTGAAAGAGCCAGGCACTGTCATTAAGGAGTGAATAACTAGGTCCTTTTGCTTGCATCACACAGCCATCTTTCCATTTGAGGGTGAGATCAGATTATCCAGTTGGCCTTGCCTTCTCCCAAAAGGAGGTGGAAAAAGAAATCAAGGCTCCGCAGCGGAAATAATGGAAGAAGATTAAATGTAAGTGGCAACAAATGTTCGCTACTGTGGCTTGAGGTCACTCAGGTGAAACTGGCCAGGTCAAATCCCAAAGTGAGATGTGCTTGATTCAAAAGACTACGTACGACCTTACCCGTTCCAAATAGGACCTCCTGAAATTCAGCATCTGCTTCCACTACGTGTCAAGAGAAATGTGAAGGCCTAGGATTGCAAAGCAGGGCACAGCACAGCCTTGCCTGCAGTAGCTCCACACATGGCGGGGCAGATGTAAAGGTGGAAACATCACTGCAATGATGAAAGTGCTCAGATGAAAACAAGAGGGGCTCTTTAATAGCAATTAACAGTCCCTTCTTGGAGGCCATTAATCACAAGCCCTCACTCCGGAAGTCTGGGATGTCTATTCTTCCTTTGCCAAAGGAGTACCAGGAGAGAGAATTGTCAACACAGAAAATTCATCTCCTAGAGAAGATAGAAACCGGCTCTGTTCTTCTAGTGTGACTAAATGGACATCAATGTCATGGAAGTTACACGAATGGGTAAAAATAGGAAACATAAAAATAAAGAAAATAGGTGGATTAAACGGAGTACAAAAATGCATTAGGATAGTCTCTGGATAGAACAGTCTTGATCTTGAAGTTGCCAAACTTTTTTTCTAAGTGTTTTTTTTTTAATATGTTTACCTATTTATTTTAAAGAACAGTAACAAAAAAGGAAGCACATGTACACACACACACACACATATATAGACATATATATATATACATATGTATAGAGAGGAGCGAGAGAAAGAAAAAAGAAAAAGAGTGAGTCAGGGAGAGAAACAGAAAGAGAGACAAAGAAAGAGACACAGAGAGAGGAACAAGGAAAGAGAGAAAGAGAGAGAGAGAGAGAGACCGTGTGTGTGCTTCCATCATCTGGGTTACTCTCCAAATGGTTAGAACAGCAGAGTAAGGGCCAGGCTGAGGCCAAGATCCAGGGATTGCATCTCAGTGTCCAAGTCGATAGCAGAAGCCCAAGAACTTGGGCCATCTTCTGCTGCCTTCCCAGAATCATGAGCAGGAAGCTAAACTATCTTAAATTAAATATCTTAAATACCTTGGAATAAACCTAACCAGAGACATGGAAGACCACTATGATGAAAATTACAAAGCATTAAAAAGAAAAAGAAATAGAAGATACTTGCAAACATTTTTTTCAATGCTTCAAAAAGAGTCCATATTTCACGTTTTTGGCAATTAAGAATAAAATTGCTTGCTTAATAAAATGTGATAGTTTTTTTAAAAAGATTTGCTTATTTTATTGCAAAGTTAGATATACAGAGAGGAGGAGAGACAGAGAAGATCTTCTGTCTGATGATTCACTCCCCAAATGACTGCAGTGGCCCGAGCTGCGCCAATCTGAAGCCAGGAGCCAGGAATTTCCTCCACATCTCCCACGCCAGCGCAGGATCCCAAGGCTTTGGGTTGTTCTCGACTGCTTTCCCAGGCCACAGGCAGGGAGCTGGATGGGAAGCAGGGCTGCAATGAGACTACACTGAGCTGTAGCCATGTCCTTGTGATGAACATTGATTTCGAAATATAAAGGAGACTAGCCAGACTATAGCAGACAGCACAGCATTTTCATCAATTTTCAGGACATTTTTTTTTTAATGTAAGATGGAAGGAAAACACAAGACTAGTGGCACACAGGGTTCCCCAGTTCACGGTGTGAGATACAATCAGGATGCTACTAGCTTGGGTAGAAGTTCATTGAGGACATAAATACCAAGAGATGAAAACTTCCCTGGCATTTCATGGAGCTACAGTTCATTGTGTGCTAGTGTGCTGTAAATTGGAAGGCTGTCAGAGTGGTTGCACTTTTCACGGTAACTTGATTAGCTTCTGTTCTGGCCTGGCACGCTCTTGAAGGAGAGCCACACTCCTTTGCTCGGTAGCACAATCTGGCATGGACATCTGCTAAGGAAAGTTCCTGACTAAAAAAAGCATCCAGAACTTGACTATGCAAAGGAGAATGCAAGAAATAAAATTGGTAAGTCAACCCTCTATGCCTTGGACAGAAACAATAGCTAGCACACTTTGTATCTAGCATCAAGCTGAGGAGAGAAAGGCTTCGCATTTGACACAATTGGCTGATGCACGAAGCTAAGTGGCTGAGTATTTTTGGTGAGTGACTGACCTTTTGTGGAGTGATGGGGTTTATGTCCTGTTTGTGGACTCCTCCCACACACTGCTATATCGAAGTCTTCACTCCCTAGTGCAGTGGTATGTAAAACAAAAAAGCAGTTAAGGTCAAGTGATGTCATCGTAAGAAGGAAGGCCAGGAAGTGTACTTGACTCTGAACCTCACAGCCTCCAAAGCTGCAAGAACATACGTGTTGTTTCAGAAGCATAAAGTGGCCAACACACAAGGAAAGGCCATTACCTCTACATATAGTTGCTACATGGGCTTGCCTATAAGTGAGTAAAGAGTTCGTATAGATTTGTTATTGAAATGACTCATTGACCGCAATAATTCTTTTTTCCAAAATTAAAAAAAAAAATGGAGATGTATGGAAACTGTCCCTTCTAGTTTCCATTCCAGGATTCTGCCTTTCTGTACTTTATCATGTTATCTAGTAACGAGCTGCTTGCAATTCCTAACAGGTTCTGCTTTGCATACCTTCATATGGTTGAGCATAAAACTGTATCTACTTTGAATTTCCTTCTGCCATTTGCAGAACACATGAGTCCTCAGCTTCCAATATTTGAATTTTGTGTCCCATGTACGTTCTGACATCTAACCTGGAAGGGCAGAAGAGTTCGCTCTCTCCTCTGACCCAGCAGTGCATCCCACGCAGAGCTAACTCAAACAGTCAGACAACCGCATACATGCAAAAGGAAAGTCCGGAATATGAAGAATTTGTCAGAATGAACACCGAGATACAAGCAAGAAAGGAGACACCAGACGAAGATGCGATCCAAAAGCCACCCAGCGATGGAGAAGCTGAAATAAGGCCTGTGTTTTGATAGATTCTTTTTCATCCAAAAGCAATGTGTAATCCCATGTGAAGGTTGAAGATTAGAAACAGAAGACAGAGCTCCAGGATCCTCAGCTCACACAAACCACAGTGAGGTCATCGCCTCCACCAGACTACAGAGCAGGAAGCGTTATATTTCAGTTATTACTAATGTAAGGAAACACCTTGATTGATTTTCAGGGTAAGGTGTTTATCCCTTCTTTCCTCGTGTTAAGATCTTGTCATGAACCACTCACTGTATGTTCTATGTGTTTTAAAGAAAAATAAACATTAAAACGAAAAATAAAAACGAAAAAATGTAAGTTCTTCAGATGTGGGTAAACAGCTAGCCAGCATCATAGCCATGTTACAGGCACCCGAAAGACCTTGGGCAAACGTGATGTTAGTGGGAAAGGCAGCTGAAGTAAATGCCAAGAAGTTTGTCACCTCTTCTGTACTCAAGTCGGTGAGGAACTGGAGGAGGGACCTGTTTGCTAGAAAATAAATAGCTTACCGGAAGCCATTCCAAGTTTGCCCTCACACATCCTCTGAATGCACTCCTTGGCTGGACCAATGAGACTGATCCTCGCTAGATGGGTCCAAACTCAACTCAGCCTAAGCGTGGGGATGGGAGAGTGAAGGTTTAGGAAGGAAGGGATGTCACCCATATCAACAGAGAAAACAGTGCAGGTGGGAGTTTGACATGTCTTCAAACAGTGTGTGTTGAAAACTGTAAATGATGAAAAACCATACATCCATTTCAAAAGCCATTTTCCATAATTAGAATTTTAAAGATTTCATTTGTGTATTTCAAAGGGCACTAGAGAGAGAAAAGGAGAGAAAGCAAGAAATTGATATAGAGACTTCTGCTTCGCACCCCAAATGACTGACACAACCAGGTCTGTATCACGTTGAAGCCAATAGCCAGGACCTCCATCCAGGCCTCCCGTGCAGGTGGCGGATAACAAGTACTTGGGCCATGCTAAAGCAGATTAGCAGAGAGCGGGATTGGAAGTGGAGTAACCAGGACTCAAAGCATCCCTTGGATATTTTAGATAAACGATGAAATTAAGGGAGAAAATATGGAGGGGAAGAAGGAGGTATTGATTTCTATCTATTGCTTCACCCCTAGATGTAAGTATCAGTCAGAATGGACAGGGTGAAGGCAGGAGCCTGGAGCTCCATCTGCGTCTCCCATGTGAATGGTAGGGAATCAGATACCAGAGTCATCCTCTTTCTCCCAAAGTATGCATGAACAGGAAGATGAATTGGATGCTAGAATGGGGGCTAGAACCCAGGCACTCACATATGGGAAGTGGGCACCCTGAGAGGCATTTGAACTTCTGAACCGAACAGAAAATCTTCTCTACCAACACAATCAATTGCATCTCCTAAATTACTCTAGTTTAGAAATCTTGCTATTAGAGACCAGAACTATAGCCTAGTGGCTAAATTCTCGCCTTGCCTGCGCCGGAATCTCACATGGGTGTCAGTTTGAGTCCCAGCTACTCCACTTCCCATCCAGCTACCTGCTTGTGACCTGAGAGAGCAGTTGAGGACAGCCCAATGCCCGCACCCACATGGGAGATCCAGATATAAGCTCCTGGCTTCAGATTGGCTCAGCTTTGGCTGTTGTAGCCGCTTAGAGAGTGAATCATCAGATGGAAGATCTTCTCTGTCTCTCCTCCTCTCTGTATGTCTGACTTTCCAATAAAAATAAATAAAGCTTTTAAAAGCAAAAATAAATCGGGTGCACTTTCAAAAAATACGGAACTTTTCCATCTCAACATTGGCACATCAGTGGCTAGGTGTCTTGTGCATGGTCCTTTGAGAGACCCAGTCAAACTATGTCCCCAGCTCAGCAAACTTGCACCTCTTCTGGGGCACTGCCAATGACACCATGCTGCAGGAACCGGTGGGTGTATGTATCCCAAGATCCAACTGTGAGCTTCTTGGGGAAAGGAACATGCTTCTTGACATCTCATTCATTGTCCATCACAGACCAGATGCCCGCTGAAGCGAGTAGAATCAGTAAGTATGCCAACTAGAGAACTCCTGTCTGATTAGAGGGGACGTGATCCTTGTGCAACGGTTTGTTGTGTGTGTTTATTGTTGCAATTTCTTTAGCTTATCCGTCTTGCCAGACAGATGGACCCATTCTTTCCCAAATATTTATTCTACCTAAAACTACAATCAAAAAAAAAGAGAGCGATAGGCAGTCTATTATGAATATTTACAGTAAAATTCATTCGTCAGGGATTATATCAGCATACAGTTCTACATGAAACACTAAAATTTAGTATGCGTTTTCTGTAGAAGGCATTCAATAACTAATTTTCCAATGAGCAGTAAAAGCATTTATAGATTCATATCTTTTGACGCTATTTCAGTATTTGAGAACCACTGTGCGGCCGTAATTAAGTGCAGCTACAAGAAAAATTCATTCGATTGACACATAAATAATAATCATATTATACATCACCAGGGTAATTTTTAGCTAATACATTTAATGAAGGCCACTTTTCCTAAATATATGATTTCACTAATCCTGTTAATTCCTGTCATTCAATGTATTACCCATAGATGGGCTAATGAAATGGAAACTTCCATTAGCATTCACTCAGCACCTCGTCACTGCTCAAGTTCAAGGAAAAACTCTGTAAATGAAATGATTGTGGTTTTATTTAGTTTTCCGTTTGGTTGAAGCTTTGCAATAGATTGTTTCCCCATCTGCTGAGTTTTTAGGGGGACAGCTAAGCCTCTATAACACAACAGCCAAGAGTCAGGCATGTACCCTCATTCTGTGAGAGGCTATGGCAGCCCTGGCCACTGTGCTCTGGCCACGAGGATGGTGAAGCAGAGACCGAGATGAGCCTAACAGGTGGCTGTAGGCTGCTCTTCCACTGGTCTTCATGCACTTCTTGTGTGTTCCGTGTTTATGCGATGCTGGATCACGAACAACTGGGAGAAACTTCTTCGAAGCAAAGCAATACTTAAGAGAGAGCAAAGAATTAGGACTGAAGAACAACAGCACAAGTGTGGCAAGATTTCTCTAAGAAAGAGCATAAAATTGCCATTGTATCATCAGTATGCATTTCTAAGAAGGAAACAATTTTGTGGGAAAATTCGTAACAATCTTGCTAAGCATGGACAGACAAATGACTCTCTGAATGGCTTGGGTTAACCTGAAAACTTCCTGTTACAGAGCTATCTTAACAAAAACAATAAAGGTCCAACGTAAGACATGATATAAACTAAACTTTCCTTACAGAATCATATCAAATGCTTCAGTTGAGCTTTCTTCTAAGAAATACCTATAGGAATTCCTTGTGAAAACTACTTCTGCAGCATACTTAGGTTGGAATTTATCTAACCAGAAATTTCTACTTGTAGGGCAGGTGCCGTGACTCAACTGGCTAATCCTTTACCTCTAAGCATGGCATCCCATAGGAGTGCTGCCTGTGTCTTGGCTGATCCACTTTCCATCAGCTCCCTGTTCATGGCCTGGGAAAACAAGAGAGGATGGCCTAAGTCCTTGGGACCCTGCACCCATGTGGGAAACCAAGAAGAAGCTCCTGGCTCCAGGCTTCAGAATGTCATAGCTCTGGTTGTTGCAGCCACTTTGGGAGCAGAAAGAAGCTTTTTCTCTATCTCTCCTTCTCTGTATAGATTGGCTTTTCCAAGAAAAATAATTAAATCTTAAAAATTTTTGATTTCTGTATCCAACCATGAGGTCACTTCAGGTGACATATGTGGACTATTATGGTCCCTTGGCCCATTTAAACTGGTATTAAGGCAAAGATAGGAGTTAAAGACAAAATTAAAAAGATCAGAACTACCATGCTGAGTCGATCGGAAGCCAGGAGCCACCTCCAGGCCTCCAACACAGATAAAGGGTCCCAAGGCTTTGGGCCATCCTCTACTGTTTTCCTAGGCCACAAGTGGGGAGCTGGATGGGAAGTGGAGCAACTAGAACATGAACCAATATCTATATAGGATTTAGCCACTGAGCCATCACATTAGGCCACCAAATTATATTTTTATGCTATCCCCTCTTGTCTTTAGCATCTGGTCTTCCTGAGCTAGCACTTGCAGGATGTTTCATTCTCAGGGCAGATCTCTCACTTAATGTCCTTCCAGAAGACTGAGTTATAGCAACAAACTGAAGGAAAAATAGATTGATAATCTCGGTCTATTTGCAAGATATTTTTCCCATGGTAAATTTAGTTTCCTATATCAAATCATTTGAAAAATTTGGAAAATAAAACAAGGCAAAAATTTCAGCCCCCAGAAACACCTAGAACTTTTGATAAGTTGTGATTGACTTTGTAATGTGTGGTTTGGCTTTTTCAATGTCTCACCTCAAGTGTTCCCAAGTGGCACTTCTTTTTTTCCAAGATCTACCAATAATTTTTATTTCAGTCAAGCCAATAGTAGGCTCCCCATGTTGAATCCCACCTCCCCAAAGTCATTTCCTATACTTCAGAGGCAGAGCATGTACCAGGAGGAATGAACCTTGGGAATAGCTTGGGAATCAACCTGGGAATTTGTCTTTTACCATAGCTTGGGAAACAGCCACTCCTACAAGCACAGGTATCCGAAGCCTTCTCGACCCTACCTGTGCTGTCTCAGTGAGAGGTTGGGCAACACCTACAGCAACAGGGAGAATCAGGGAGTGATCTGTACACTCCTGGGTAGAGGTAGACACCTCCCTCAGCATCTTAATTCCCATCAACAGTACCAGCAGTCTCTGTGTCCAAGGATGCTGGGAACAAATGACAGCAGGAATCAATTTGGTGTATCCCCCAAACTCCACCCAACGCAGGATGAGTCTGGGCAGCAACATGTAGAACGAGTTGAGGAAAAGGAAAGAAGTGTGGAAAAGGAAAACCCATTTGTATATAATCACAAGGACCAGGGGTCCAGAGAAAGTCACAGTGTTGCTTCTGGCAGGGCTAGGCCAGGTTGAGGAAGGCAGGCCAAACACAGCTCACCTGTGGCTGGCTGTGATGGGCAAGGTTGGTCATATGACAACTTTTATTCGCTTTTCTTTTTACTCAGTATCTAAACACTCAAGCGTGTGATTTTTAAGAACATGAGTTTCCTCTCCATAGCTGTATGGTCTATGTAATTTTTAAAGATGTATTTATTCCTTGGCAAAAGTCACAGAGAAAGAAAGAAAGAGAAATCTTGCAACTACTGGTTCATTCTCCAAGTGAACCTGAGACTGGGCCAGGCCAAAGCCAGGAGCCAGGGACTCCATTTTCCTCCATGGAGGGAAGGGCCCAGGTACAATGGAAGACAGTGAAGCTAGGGGAAAGGATAAGATATGCATGGGAAATAACGGCCATCACAGAGCTTAAAATGTCCCAAGATGCCCTTAACCTATTTCATCACACATGTTTCCTAGAAGTCATCTTAAAAATATACTCAGATGGGAGCACAGTATGGAAAATGCATATGAAAAGCTGTTGATGCATTTTTCTTCTAGAAACACCATTGCCTAATGGCAACAAGCGCATGAACTCAGGTGAAGTAGGCTAAGGGCATCTTGGGACATCCACATTGCTTGTTGGAGGACCAGTTTGAGTCTGGTTGCTTTGCTTCTGATCCAGCTCTCTGCTAAGGTACCCAGCAGTACGCAGATGATAGATCAAATACTCGGGGCTATGCCATCCGCATCTGAGACCCAGATAGGTTCCTGGCTCCTGGCTTCAGCCTGGTCCAGCCCCAGCTGTTCTGTTCATCTGGGGAGTGAGTCAGTGAATCAAAGAGCCCTCAAGGTGTCTCCCTCTCCCTGAAACTCTGCCTTACAAATAAACATCTTGGTGGGAAAAAAAATATACATATAATTTCCTAAAAGTTTGGTTGCTGTGTAAAGGAATAGATGAACTTTCATTGCTGATGACTAATATCAATTTTGATTAATATCAAAATCTCCTTCTATAGAAGTTGTCACATTCTTCTCTAACAAAGGATGTGAAAGCCACTTATTCTTGCTGCATGGATATCTCACATGTCATCATCAATTCTTCAGGGGGAAAAATGTCTCCGTGTCATTTTGACGTAGCTCTTGGGTGACGGGTTCACACGCTTTTGCAGGGAAAATTCTGTGTACTTTATATTTTTATTCACTAGCTTTATTGTTTGAAATACTTAGCTATTTATATATTTGAAAGGCAGAGTGACAGAGAGAGAATAAAAAACACTTCCATCCGTTGGTTCACTCCTCAACTGGCTGCAAAGGTTACAGCTATAGGCAGGGAGTCTAGCTAAGCCTCCACTTGGGTAGCAGGTGCCAAAGCATTTGGTCCATCTTCTACTGCCTTTAAAAAACACATCAGCATGGAGCTGGACCAGAGGTGGAGCAACTGGAACTTGAATGGATGCTCCAGTATGGAATGCCGTTTCAAGGGGAGGGTTGAGGTTGGCATTGTGGTGTAGTGGGTAAAGCCACCCTCTATGGTCATCCTTTATGGACACCAGTTTGTGTCCTGGCTGCTCCATTTCCACTTCAGCTTCCTGCTAAGAGCTGGTAAATCAGTGGAAGACTATGCAAGTTTTTGCTCCCCTACCTGTGCACATGGGTGGCCTGGAAGAAGCTCCTGACTCCAGGATTCAGTGCTGACCATTGAATCTATCTACAAAACACTCTTGAATGAAAGATATGTCCATGTGTGATGTAACTCCATTCTCTATGCAACTCTATCAAAATAAATAAGTACAGAAATCTTAAGTTCAAAAAACAGGAAGTGGGCCTGGTATGTTAGCCTACTGGCTAAAGTCCTCACCTCGCGTGTGCTGGCATCCCATATGGGTGCTATTTCTAATCCCGACTGCCCTGCTTCCCTTCCAGCTCCCTGCTTGTGGCTCGGGAAAACCACTGAAGATGGGCCAAAGCCTTGGGATCCTGCACCTGTGTGAGAGACGCAGCACAAGCTCCTGGTACTGGATTGGTTCAGCACCTGTTGTTGTGGCCGCTTGGCAAGTGAATCAATTGACTTTTTTACAAAATGTATGCCATACACTTCTTATAAAACATGGCAGTTTTACCCTTTACTTACACTATAACATTTCTAAAGATACTAAAACTTTTAGGTGATCAAATTTAATAATTCCGTGATGCTTTCAAGTTTTGGAGTCATATTTATTGAAAAACGAAGTATATCTCCTGGAACTTTTTTTAAATTCAAATTCTTAAGATGTATTAAACTTCTTGGATTCGTGTGCCAATAAACTTTCTTCCACATCTGAATATTCCAGCAGTTATTTGTATTTATTCATTTCTGTCCCCTCTTTTCCTGGAGTTTCAAATGTGTGAGAGTAAATGACTGGTTATAACTCACAGGTCACAGCTGTGCTTCATTAATTTCCGGCTTCTTTCCTCTCCGTGCTGTCAGGAGCTCAGCTGAGCTAAGAGAAGGCGAGCTGAGCTACCAGGTGTTGCAGGAGCAGATTAATGACATGAGCCTAACATTGAAAGCTGAAGATCTCTGTGTCTCAGGGACGTGGGGAGGAGCAGATAAACCAGGCTCTCTTCCGGGACTGCGGCTGGCCCCAGCCAAAACACTTCGACAGTTGAAGAGAGATTGAGGTGAGAGGGGAGAAAGTGGAGGAACAGGGAGAGGTGCAGGGACGGGGAGGGGGGTGCAGGAAGCACTGCAGACTGAATCAGAGCGGGGAAAATCTTTTGTTACATCTCTCTTCACTCCAATCGGAAGGGGACCCAGGGGCCGGCGCAATAGCCTAGTGGCTAAATCCTCACTTTGCATGTGCTGGGATCCCATATGGACACGGGTTCATGTCCCAGCTATTCCACTTTCCATTCAACTACCTATCTATGGCCTGGGGAAGCAGTAGAGGATGGCCCAGAACCTTGGGACCCTGAATCCGTGTGGGAGATCCAGAAGAAGTTCCTGGCTCCTGGCTTTGGATCAACTCAACTCCAGCCGTTGTGGTCACATGGGGAGTCAACCAGCAGATGGAAGATATTTCTGTGTCTCCTTCTTTGTGTAAATCTACCTTTCCGATTAAAAAAAATAAATAAATCTTGGGCAAGACAAAAGAAGAAAAGGGGCTTAGAGGAAGTTGTTGAAAAAGCTTTCTGCCTTAGCACTCGGGAATGAAGTCGTAGGCTAGAAAAGGATTTTGGGAAGCGTGTGACTGGGTGGAGGGCCCAAGCTCTTGGCTGCACCCTTCATAGAGATGGCCAGGCCCCAGTCAGGTGTTGGGAGGGTGGCACACCGCAGGAGGCCTGGGGTAAAACTTGGTGATTGCCTGTGGCCAGGTGTGAAGTCACACCTGTAACTGGGTGTTACCATGCCCATGTCATCTTATTTCATTCAGTTTCCGTTTCCTCAACTGTAATCATTTTATTTTTTAGTTCTAGAAATCCATTTGGATTTTTTTCTTAAACTTTTGTATATTTAGTTTGAAAAGCAGAACAATAGAGGAGAGAGGGAGGGAGAGAGAGAGAGAGAGAGAGAGAATGCTTCACTCCCTGGAAGCCTGAAAGAGCTGCGGCTAGCCTGGTCAAAAGCCAGAACCGTGGATACAGCTGCAGGTCTCCCACCTAATTAGCGGAGATCCACTTGCTTGAATGATTAGCTACTGCTGTCCAAAGTCTGCATTACCAGGCAGCTGGACTTGGGAGAGAAACCTGGACTCAAACCCTGCCTGTCCAGTTTGTGTTGGCAGGCATCCTAAGCCTGCATGTTTTCTTAAGCATTTCCATTTCTTTCTTTGGGCTCATGTTTCCTCCACTTTTCTGTGTGTAGAATAGCTATATATCATTGTTATGAACTGTCTGCCTGAATTTACAGGGTTGGCAACCATCTCGTGGTTGATTTCTATTCCTTTTTTTTTTTTATCTGGCATTTTGGTCTACCTAATACTTTTGGATGGGATGCCAGACACAAACGCTGTGATTTTTATTTTGTTGTATTCCTTGAGACAGTTGTGGGGTTTTGTTTGGGCAAGCAGTTGATAGGAATCTCGAAGCTTGATTAAAAGCCGTGTCATGACAGATCCGTAGCCTTCAATACGCCAGGGCTGACGCAGCTCCACACCACTGGTGACCTCCTACGGAGGACCTCAGAGTGCAAACTCTGCCTGGGTCTGTTGAAGCAGGTTAGCCCTCCACTCCTCAAAGCACCCCTGCAGGCCACAAGCAGGGAGCTGGATGGGAAGTGCAGCAGCTGAGTTAGGAACCAGTGCCCATGTGGGATTCCCGGCACTTGCAAGGGGCGTCTTAGCCAGGTGAGCCATTGCACTCGGTGCATGGAATTCACTTTTCTGATTTCTTTTTTGAAGATCAAATACAATCAGAAAGTTGATTGCTACAATTTCTGGATCTGAGGATTATAACAGCCAAAACCCAGGATCACTGTATATGCATGTTGTATGAGAGCTCATAGCGAAGCACTTCGTAGGAATGCAAAATTTGTTTGTTCAGGTTGGATGTGTAGCAAGTACGAATATGCTCAAGTTGGTGCCCAGTGGGGATTTCAACTACCAAGTTCAACATCTGCAAATTCAGGATTTGACCCACTTCGGTTCAAGCTCTCAGTGTGTGTAGTTAGTGCAGGCTCCAAAATACTGCAGTTTCCTAAAACTTTATCCACAGTAGTGACATCCAAAATAGGTAGCAAAGCTGAAAATTTTCTCCTACTTCATCCAGGTGCAAATCCTGTCCCAAAAAAAGGCAGGAGGGGAGAGAAGCTGCATAGTTTTAACTTGTCTTGAATAGTATTTGTTTCACAGCAGAAACATTAATGTGTGTGATTATGGGTCACTGCTCCAGACCCCCCCCCCCCGTGGCGTAATCTAATACTGACTTTCATTAATATTCTGCTTGGCAGAAATCCAGACCTTATTACATTACAAAATGCATCTGATGCCACCAGATTTCTGATAAGAGATTATTAACTCGTCTCTAATTTGGGTAGGACTCCAACCACCACTGCTCTCCGTTTCCCCGCTCTGAGTACAAATTCAAATGAGGGTTTTAACTGGTGATCTTTAATACTAATAAGACTGGGTTTAATATTCTGATGAAGTCTTTAAAATTATTTCAAAGGCAATGTCAAAGAAATAAAGAGGGAAACAGATTAAAAAAAAGAGAGAGAGATCTTCCATCTACCACAAGCTTCACTGGCATTGGTCTAGACCAGGGAGAGGCAGGAGTCTGGAGTACCACACGGATGGTGGTTACCCAGGCACTTGGTTGTCTTGTGCTGCCATTCGCAGCCGTGTCCACTAGCTGTCTCAGAAGTGGAGCAGCTGGAACCGTGACAGAGGGTGTCGGCCTCTCTGCTGAATCCTTGGAGAGGAAAGTAGAGTAACACAGAGCAATATGATTGTTTGTGGATGGTATCACAGGAAATACAAAATGCTCTGGGGACGTGTTGGAATGGGAAATGAATTTTCCCAGCACATGAATGAAGACAAAGACAAGGAAAATTATGGAAAGACACCAGACTTGGAAATTTACAAATTCGTAGGCATATTCCAATTAGCTGTTTGTAGAAATGATGTCAATTGTGGAGGGAAGAGAAGTTTTGATTGACAAGGACAGAGAGAAAAAGATTGAAGATAGGCACAAAACAATTATGATAAGGTATTTTTAGGGACTGCGGGTTTTGCTAGAGACTGCTTTTGTTAGCACAACTGATCCTGAGCGGGCCGGTTCATCATGTTTCCCTCCGTGCTTTGTTACCCCAAAATGTTCTCTTTAATATTGAATATGTTTTATAAATCATAAACTGCCATAAAAATGTGAATAATTAGTTCCAGTGAGTTCCCAGATAGATCCATAGACTTGACTATGTTGGATAATTATCCCAGTTTCTCAAATTACAGGATCCTATAAATGATCACGGAACAAATGAATAGAATGCTGATGGGATTTATTCCAAATAGATGCGATAAATGCTAACATTTGGGAAAGGAAAAAAATCTAATCTGGTAGCACAAAAGAAGACAGCAGTTTTGCAAAAGAAAAGAGATTTGTAATCATTTGCATTTTCATATTGTATTCTGCATTTCATGTTTACTAAATGCCTCCTTGGGCACCAGCCATTAAAACCCAGGGCTTTATGTCTCAGGACCTTTACACTTGGGACCATTCCAAATAATTATACCAGTAGGTGCTTTAACTTTCTTGCACTAAAATATCTCAAGAAAAAGATTCTTGGATTATGTTTTGTCAGTTAATGGGAACTACTTGATAGCAATTTATTTGTAAAGGGAAAAAGATATACACCAGCAAATTAGTTCTGCTTCTCTTGACTTTTCTGTACTCAGTAGAATGCAAAGTAGGGATTTTTTTTCAACTTAAGATTCTTACTGTTCACCACAGACTGGCATAGAATAAGCATTCAATAAATCTTGCTGAAGAAATTCATCAATTTATGAAATAAATGTTACGTATCAAAGATATTATAATTGTTAGCTAGTAAGCAAATAAAAAGAGCTATTCATGTAAATCATTTTTTAATCGCAACGCCACCGGAGCAAACTAAATGGAACTTAATGGAGGTGCACTGGCGTAATTTCTGTATCGTATTTGTGAGCCTGCGCAGGCGCACGAATTATTTAGAAAACTTGTGATCATATAAGCCACTTCTTACGATATCGAGGAGATTTGTCACAATAAACATGCATAGGTAGATAACTACATGGGTTGGTAGATTACCTAGAGGGATAGATAAGCTATCAAAGGGCACAATATTGTGTGGATAGGGAAAAAAACAACTGAAAACAAAACGGCCAAGATTCAGATTTTGTTTGGGATGTTGCTTCCAAGGACGATTGAACAAATGGTGTTTCAGTTTTCTTCAGTGGGTTAGGGTACTGGGTCCTGCCATTGCCTGTTGCATGGACTCACTCCGAAATAATGAAATGATACTGACTGTTTACTCTGTACAGAAAACTCTGCTAGGCTCTGAGAATGAGGAATCAAATGTAATATGAATTATAACTAAAGCAGTGAAATAAAGTCTACAGGAGATGTTCTCCATGGATTTTAGCCTAACAGCTTGCATTCTGCTAGCGTAGGCAGTTACTGTATGTTGACTCTAATAAGGCAGTGAAATAATAAGTTGATGAAATTATGTTCACCTTCTTCTATCTATGAAGATGGAGAAAAAAAATCGTGAAAGGATTTCATGAGCAGATAGCTTTCTCAAAAGATTGGTGTGAAGGAAGCTAAGAAGGAGACATTTTTGAAAGAATATTTTTCTCATAAAACATGGAAGCATGTAAGTTTCAACTACTTCAGCTCTGCTGTTATCTCCTGATATGCCAGCTAGCCTTGTCTTACAATATTACCTGGGACCCTTTCTCTAACCTCCACATAGCAGATTATTTCATCCGTTGAATATAACGGAGTATTACTGAAATGAAAATCTTGAAGAAAGAGCAGCAGTCTCCATGTGCTTTAAAATGAATCACTTTCTTTGACAGTCAGAAGAGAGAGTCCTCGAAGTTGTTGATTCAGTCCCCTAAATGCTTAGGACAGCAGGCACGAGGGCTACTCTGGAAGAGGTCAACCTGGTCTCTCACATGGGTCACAGAGGACTCCATTTACCTGCTCATTCATTGATAACTTCCCAGGACCCAAATTAGCAGGAAACTACAGGGACCGAACCCAAGACTCCAACGTGACACATGGATGTCCTGACATACATTCTACATTTTTCTACAGAACGTCTGACTTTTGACCGAAATCTCCTCTGGAAAATAGAACATTTTTTTTTCTAGCCAGTTCTTTCTACAACCACCAACATTATTTTTATTGTTTTCCATGATACAGCTTTGTACCTAGGTATAGGGACTCTCTGTTTTAGTTCCCCCTTTCTGCCTCCCTCCATTTTCCCCTCACACCATTTCCCTCTATATTTTCCCAGTAACACAGTCCCTCAGTAGCAGTTTCAAATTTAACATCCTGCTACTTCAATACGTCATGGCATGGTAGGTCTAAGAAGGTAGAAAATCTAGTGTCCTATTGGCAAGGTATACTTAACTATTTTATTGGAAATCCTCTTTGTATGTGAAAGTAGGGGTGTCTATTGCAACGTGTCTTTACTTACCAGTATGCTAGTCTACATTGCACACTTCATTTATGAAAATGTGTATTTACTTGTTCACCTATATATCATTATATATGAATATGTAGTCATCAGATTATTATCTTTGTAATTTTGTATCTTATTTGTAATCATTTAGTGAGACGTTTAATTAAACACCTAGACAACTTGAGAACTTTATTCTCTTTGTGGTATCACATAAAACAATACAGCTCTATGGGAAAGAAAAGGATTTAAATGATAGAGATGGTTCATAGCATTTATCAGTGCAGAAAGTTCACATTTAGAATGTTGAGGGATTTGGATCTGTCTTTTTTTTTCTCCATGGGAAAAAAAGCCATTTCAGTTTGGTGCATCTAATATTTATAGCGTATGAGTTGGCACAAAAGTTCTGCAAATTCATTTTGAAAATCCATTGATTGATTCGTGTATTCCCGATATAAATTTTGCTCCAGTAAGCACACAATATTCTTACCCATTATAATATTGACTGGACGGTGAGAGCATTAAATCACACACACACACACACACACACACACACACACACACACACACACTCAGACACCATATCTATACAGGCGTATGCATATATGATGGCCTTTAAAAGTTTAGAAAATTGAATTTTGCAGATGTTATTTTTATATAAGTGTTTTTTGAAATCCATACATAGTTTTATCGTCATGCTCTTTGAAGTATTACGATAAAGGTGTGCGTCTCAGTAATGATGAAAGAAATCTTAATTATTCAAGACGTACCTACTAACCTTCACGAATTCTTCATGCTGGCTTTGTAAAGAAAAACAGAAGCCAGCTAATTGCAAAAAAAATGGTACATATTTTCAATATTCAACACATTGGGGCGGCAGACGAAACTTGGCATACTGATCTGTAAGCTTTGTATATAATTATTCATATACACAAAATATTGCCCAATGGAGTGACCCAAAGCAATACAAGCAGAACTTTCATTTATACACCTGCCACAAAAGGCAGCACTAACAAGAAGCAAGGGGCATGTTTAAGATTCCAGATTAATAGTAAATCTACTTGGAACAGATGTTCAACCCTCATTGACTCCCATGTGCTTCTGTTTCCAGTGGAATGGGTTTTGCTCCAATCGATAAGTGTATCCACCTCGCTGTTCATCTTGTTAGAGAGGTCAAAGGCGTGACAGAAGGACATCTGTTTTCGTGTCAAACAATGAATCTACTCCAAATAGATAAACAACACTCCTGCAATTGTCCTTCAGTTTCCTCCTGCATGATTAAGCTGAGGCACTCGGTGGAAATGAAAGTGTTGGCACTTCCAGAGACATTTTTAATCTAAACTTTATATATTCATCTATGTGATATTTTCATCTCTTGAACAATGACCCCCATTGCATACTCTACATCTTAAGATGATGCCTATTATATAATGCATTTGCATATATGGAAAAACGATGCAGAGAGACTATTTAAAATGTAGCCAGCAAAAAATTGCTTTCTGTTGCTTCTGCTAGTGTTCTGTATGCTTTGGGTGACCATGAGTGAAGGCTTCGTCCCCAAGGTAGCACGCTGGAATGGTGCTGTGGACTTCCAACTGGTCAGCCTGAATGACACTTTCTTCATTCAGCTTGTGTTTGCCTTCAAAAATGTTGGGAGACCCTATTCAATTTATCTCTCTGTTTCCTGGGCCTGTATTTGGTCCACCATCTGTTCACACCCATCACGGCTCCCTACACCATGACATGATGAACAAAGGAGTGACCTTGATGGAGCCTGGACCATGCTGCTTTGGAATTTTAGCATCCAACATGGTGAGCTACGTAAACCTCTTACGAAATAAACTCAGGTATTCCATTGTGGTAACAACAGAAAACGAATACAACCGCACAAATCACAAAAGCTCTTTGCAAGTACAAATGTTACATTCCTCATGTTAAAAAATGAAAGTGCTTAATGAGAACAAATCACAGACTGTCTACAGGTGCATATTTACTAATGAGGTGACCTTTTGAATACTTTGCAAATGACACGCTACATCTTGTTGTCATGGAAGGGGCCGAATGTGGTCCAGGACCAGTTTTCTGTATGGAAATTATTTTAAGGAAACAATATGAAGCTGATGTCTTGCTTGATGAATAGGACAAGTTGCTTCTGTGTAGCTGAAGCTGCTGCATTTCATCAAGCCTGTTTCCTGTAGCAGAATTGAATGTGATAAATAGAGTCAGTCACTTTGATTTGCAGTCACTGACTGTATTGCTAGCATCCATTCTAGCCTCCACTTCGGCATTGATTGGCCATCGCTCGTGTCACTTGAAGTGAGTCACTTGAGCCCTGTAGTCATCAAAGGCTAGATAGGTAAAATATAGAAAATAGCTCCTCTCTCTACAACTATCCTTGGGGACCAGGCATTCCTCAGGACAGGAGACAAAATGCAGCCTTGCCAATGGACTTGGGATCCAATTACCAGAACAGCTGGCAACAGCGGAATTTGACAGGCTCCCCCTGAATGCGAGGGCTATGAAGAAGAAAATAAGAATCATCCAGAATTGGCCCCTCCTTACCGCACGAATCAGATTTTACAATCCAGTAAACTTTGAAAACTTCAGGTACATTCAGGATTGCAAAGTTACTTTTCCAGCTGAAACCGTAAAAAAATGTATCAGTACTTAGTATTATTGCACAAAATAAAGGCTACAAAAACAAAATACATTCAAATGTAATTTTGGCTTCACATGCGTTCACAATGTTTTCCAGCATGAATATTGTAACCCTTCACTGGTCCCGGATGATGGATAGACATTCAGAGGGCATCATTTCAGAGTCAGACCCCTCAATAAGGATGCTGAAACTGTGCAGGAGCAGAGATTCAAGCACAAGAGTTACAACGCTGTGTTCAAGGGCAGTGGCATTTTGCTTTCAAGGCTGTGACTCAAGCAGAGCCTCCATGGAAGGGAAGAACCCTGGCCATGGAGAAAGTAGCAACTGACCAAGTTACTGGGATCAGACTCCGATCTGAAGGACAGCTCATGGAGATCAAATGACCCCGGACAAGAATCGAGTGTCTCAGTATCAGATGGCAGCAGTAATGACTAGGTCCAGGAGAAGGCGCAGGACTACGCCTAGGAGCCTAACCCTCTGGCTCTTTGGATTCTAGATTAGTCAAACTTCTTCAATCACTGCAGCATGATACTTGGTCTTCATTATGGAAACATCACAGAGTCAGGAAGTGGTTACGCTGTTATAAGGGTTGTGGCAGAGAGCTCCTTGCAGATGGCTGACGTGGAGTAATCCAACCCAATTCTACCAGAGCCACTCTGAAAAAAACTGGTGAAATATTTAAAAAAAAAAAAAAGGTATTTTTTGGTCTCAGAGTAGCTTTGTCAATGTGTACATCCTGAACAGGGGTCGGGGAACTGGAAGCATACTTGCCACACTTCATAGTGTCACAGTCCAACTGAGTTCTCTTCATTTGCTAACAATCCCACTCAACATAGAAATAATCAAATGTGAGGTCCGTGAAAAGCCATAACATTCTCCAGGCACAGCTATGGCTCATGTGTCCATTTCTGTTATGTTTCATGAAAACACATGCCCTAAATTGAAAATGTCCCAGCAATCAAGTTTGGTTGAAACACCTATTATCTCCCGTAGTGGTCAACCATATCCCATCGACAGTATAAGCCCTGCTTCTCTCATTCTGCATGGCCACTGAGCTATGAATGATTCAGGGAATCCTAACCGAACAGATCTTAGGGTCCGTCCTTCTAAGACAGCGTCACTGTCATTTCTAGACCAGTATTAAAAGGCTTGTACTGAAGTATTAATATGTTTCTGTCATTTGATTTATGACCACTTGTGGGACTTTGTTTTCTCTCACATAAGAAACTATGTAATATGTCGAAATTTAACTCTTACTCTTGTCTGGCCTTACTGAAAAAAACTGTGCCAGCCTCTATTATAAATCATCAAAGAGAATGTATCTTCCACTATACTATATTCAGGTAATAGAACAATTTATTTTAAATCTTTTCGACACGACAAATTTATTTTATTATTGAACAATGATTACATTATGCATAAAGAAGTTAAATAATAAGGATGCATGAACTTGGCGGCTTCTATCCCATTAGCAATTGGAAGTGCATATATGGCAATTAAAATTTTTTTGTTTCAAAATGTAAGATGAATGCACATAAGAAAACTCATATCAAAATGGCAGTTCATCATGGATATTGTGCTTAATATATTTGTGGGACATGCAGCAAGTTCAAGGAATTGGGTTCCTGATATACACATGGGAGAACCAGATTAACTGCCCAGCATGCCCAGCCATGCTCTCACTGTCACGGACTTTTAAGGAGTGAACCAGCAAATGGAAAATGTATGTGTGTGCCTGTGTGTGTGTGTGTGTGTGTGTGTGTCTGTGTGTGTGTGTGTGTGTGTGCGCCTGTGCTTTGCAAGTAAATAAACTTTCTAAAAAGATGTATGCAGGCGTCAGCATTGTGTCAGTTTAGGCTGCTGGCAATGCCAATATCTCATTGGCTAGCCAGTTCAAGTCTTGGCTGTTGCATTACCAATCCATTTTGCTGTTATTGCACTTAGGAAAATAGTAAATGATAGCCCAAGTACTTGGGCACTTGACACCCAAGCTAAAGAGCTGGTTCCCGACTTCTGGCTATTGGTTGGCCCAACCTGAGCTATTGAGGAAATATTCTCCCAAATTAACTCAAGTCTCCGCCCCCATGAAAAGAGTTTGATTTCACAGCTTCAACATTTTTCAAAATATATTGCAATATCTCCCCATCAGCTTAATTTCGGTTTTGTCACACTGGCATTTCTTCGTCACCAGTTCAGTCATGACCCACCACTCACATCCCACACCTTGCTTCCAGAAGCATTTCTGGACCTGCTGGCTCCTTCCCCATGCAGCATGAATTGCCTCATGTTTTGTGATTTCACAGCGCTTGATAGCATATGTAGAGTGTTTGGATTATAACAGGTGGCTTTCTGCATTCCTACCATGTAGAAGACTCTGCGTAGCTGGAGACTAGAAGCTGGGAGACGTGACTGTGTCAGCAACACCTAACAGAAAGCCATTTATTTGGCCATAGCTCGCATACATTACAAAACTTAGATATGAGTGAAAGAACGAATTAAAACTATCCTATTGCTTTTAACTTCTAACCACAGAATTAGGCCTTTTTAGAAAAGTGGGTTTATACATATATTCTTATTGTCCATTTTATGATTTTGTAAGCCTAGGGATTCCTTCTTCTCCTCCCCGCCCAACTCCCCATTCTCCACCTGCTGCCATCCCAATGGCATCCCATCCTGATCTATTTTAGGGAAGAGTTGTTCATGTTTTCACAGGAAAAAAAAAACCCTGCAAACTGGTAACATAAGGAAGCCATGGAGGTAAATGCCTTTAACTAGTTGAAAGTTATACTTGAAACTTTCTGTTATAAACCAAAGAGTACATTGCATTAGAGAATTCTACATTGTAAAGAATGGTTACAGTTACCCTACCATCCATATGAACTCAACATAATTTTTGAAATTTGTACGTGGCAAATATTCGTCCCATAGAAAAGAATATTGAACTTTAAATAGCTTTTTTTGTTTGTTTGTTAAACATTTTAAAAAATGTATATTGGAAAACTACAGTAGATTTATAGGGAGAAGGAAAGGACAGAGGAAGATCTTCCATCCACTAGTTCACTCCCCAAGTGATCACAACAGCCAAAGCTGAGCCGATCCAAAGCCAGGAGCCAGGATCTTCTTCCTGGTGTTCCATAAGCATGCAGGTTCCTAAGCTTTGGGGCCATCCTCTACAGCTTTCCCAGGCCATAAGCAGGTAGCTGAATGGGAAATAGATCAGCAGAGACACAAACCGGTGGGCCCATGGGATCCCAGCACTTGCAAGATAAGGATGTCACACTGGGCCCTGAACTTTAAATTTTCTAAATAATTTTTCAAAGTCACAAAAGAAAGGATGAGCCAAGAGAAAATATATAAATTCTACTTCCCAGTTGATTCTTTTACTCATCACATTCATAGAAAAAAAATATATATATATATCTTTGGGAAAAGTATAAGAGTAAGTATATTTTGCCACCTCTAAATTATAAATAGGTGAAGAAATGTTAGACTAGATCCATTCTAGTTAGATGTCAGCGGTTAGAAAGCTCCAGTGCTGAAAATGTGAAGGAAATGACAAAGGTAATAGTGTTTTTGTACATCGTCCTTTCATTTTCATTTCCTCTTGAACTTAGCACTGGTGAGATTTCTCCATTGAGCAACCCCTTGCAACTGTTTACCCCCTGAGCTGTCAAAATCAAACCCTCCTGTGAGTACGAAACTTCACTTGAAAACAGATTTTTACATAGAACTACAGTTCAGTTCAGCCACCCATGTGCACCCTGTCCCTAGTAGTCTCAGATGAATATGCATACCACTGGCATTAGAGCAGAACAAGGGCTGGGCTCCCTTCTAGCAAGCTGACAGTTGCTAAACTAAGAAAAGCGAGTGGAAAGGGGCAGTTCAAACTCTGAATGATAAGCTGCCTTCTTTGGTACAGTGAACCAATCCTGGCAGCAGACACCTGCATCTGAGGAAGGACCTGGCAGCAGACACCTGCATCTGAGGAAGGACCTTTCCTTGGCAGTATCAATGTGCTAAGGAAAACACCTGTGCTGAGAGGCAGTATATGGAAAAGTCAGATCATCTGAATTTAAAGACAATGGCAAGGACATTAGGATTCCTCCATAAAATCAGTTTAAGAATCTTCCAATTGGCGGAGATTTTAGGTGGAACAGACATTGCGGTTTATCACCCAAACCTTAGTGACCTAGAAATGATTCTTAGTAATACAGGAATTGTATCTATTCTCTTGGAATCGATTAGCATTCATTCTTCTTATTTATTTATCCATTCCTTCTTGAAGCAAAATCAGATCTCTCCCGTGTCTCAGTTAATTTGACAAGCATCGAGGCAAATGTGTGGGCTAAACATCGGAATGAACCTCTGGCTCTTGTTAATCTCTGAAAGAGAAAAAGAAAATTCGGTTGAAACAGAAAAACTAGCTTGTGATGAAAACCAAAGTTAAGAATGACAATGGTATTTGGTACAACGGTTAGGTTGCTCCCCGGGAGTCCCACATCCCATCTTAGGTTGCTTCATTTGACTCCCTGCGCCTTCATTTTTGATCCAGTTCCCTGACAACACAGACCCTAGGAGACAGCAAATGATGGCTCAAGTAATTGAGGCCTTGTCATCTACACGGAAAACTGGATTGAGTTTCTGGTCCCTTTCTGTGGCCTGGCCCCGTCCCGGCCGTTATGAATATCTGCAGAGAGAAGCAGTTCCTCTCTCTCTAAGAACATGAAAAATGTACGTAATACATGCATGCATTTTTTTTAAGTAAAAGTGCATTACACGTGTCCAAATAACAGTACGGAGTTCCCTAATTCTGTAACGCATCGAGAATCAGTGGAGATGGAGAAAAGTGATTCTGGATACAGTAAGAAGGTGACACCAAGAACAGGGGCTTGCCACAGTTGACAGGATGCTGACTGGGACACTCTTATCCTAAGCTGTAAGTGCTTGGGTTCAAGTCCGGGATCCATCCCCATGGTCAGCTTTCTGCTACTGTACATTTGAGGTGGCGGCATGCATTGGCTCAAGTACTTGGGTCTTTGCCACTTGCAGAACACTTATTTCTTATGCAAGACTTGGAAGCATGAGACAGTGACTATCAATATCTTCAAAGTTGTATTTATTTATTTGAAAAGTAAAGTCTTACAACACACACACACACACACACACACACACACACACACACACAGAATCTTCTACACATTGGTTAATCTTTCAAATGCTCACAATGGTCAGGGCTGGGACAGCTAAAGCCAAAACCCAGGAATTTCATTTATGCTTCCCATGTGAGTGCCAGGGAGCCAAATACAGAGAACTATCTCAGAATGAAAGTACTGGGACTCAAACCAGCATCCCCATATGCAATGCAGCCTAGCGTGTGGCCACTGCTACTATCATTTTTTTTTTAATTTTGTTTACTTTGCTCTGCCTCTGTGATCAATTCTTCCTCAGCTACCTGCCAGCATAGCAAACATCTTTTTGATATTTTCAAGCAGTTCAAGTCCATGTAAAATTCCCTTTGCCCTTGCGGTCAGCTTGTTGGTCCTCCACCTTGCTACCTCGTGATGCACTGGCTACGCCCTGGTCTGCTGCAGAAGTCATTCCAGGAAGTGAATGATAATATTCTATCCGTGCTTTTTCAGCTCCCCTTGTCGCATATGTCCTTTTATGGACTGAGGGTGCTCCCTCGAAAACCTCTATACTGTGAAACTCTGGCCACCACTACCTCTGAGGGGGAGCGTTCGAGACAGACAGACCTTTACGAGAGGAGCTTCAGTTAAATGAAGTGGGTATGATGTACCCTAATCCAAACGCACTGATGGCCATCCAGGAAGAGGCACGGATGCCCAGGCAGAAACCTGGGGCATGCACGTGAAGACACAGCAAGAGGGTAGCCATCTGTATTGCAGGAGCTAACCACCTCTGTTGGCACCTCCAAACCCAAACTGACAAGGCCATCTCCTATTGTTTGAGTTGCCCATGCTTGCGGCATGGTGGGTGGGGGGCAGCCCTTCCAAAACTCATCTACGAACACCCTGTTTTCACTCTGCACTCCATCCCATCCACGCTCTGTATCTTCTTTTATAAGATTTGTTTTATTTTTATTTGAAAGGCAGAGTTTCAGAGAGAAGGAGAAGCTGAAAGAGAGAGAGAGAGAAAAGAGAGAGGGGGAGAGAGAGAGAGAGAGCAATCTTTCATTCATTGGCTCACTCCCCAAATGGCCACAATGGCCAGAGCTGAGCCAATCCAAAGCCAGGAGCCAGGAGCTTCGTTCGTGTCTCCCACATGGGTGCACAGGCCCAAGCACTTAAACCAGCCTCTGTTGCTTTCCCAAGCCCTAAACAGGGATCTGCTTCCAAGCGGGAGCACCCAGGACATGAAACATGCCCATGTGGGATGCTGACTTTGCAGCCAGAGGATTAGCCCGTTACATCACCGTACTGGTCCCAGCCACTGCGTTCTCGAAAGAGTCTCTTCTCCAAATGTTTCCTGGAGAAAAAAAAAAAAAGAATAAAGGATATTTGTTGGGCAGGGGGAAGAGAGCAGTCTCTGAAAATATCTATATGTCAAATGATGCATGTTAGGATAACGTGTCTGAATACAGCATTTTAGGCTGATCACTTCCTGTCCATCCTCTTTGCTTGTCCTACTGTGAATGTTGTAAACTGCGCATCCATTTTTTTCTGTGGTCACTACACACACAACTTGCCATCTCACTGTCTTTTTCCTCTCTGCACGCGGTACTTGCCACATTTACTTCTCGCAAGTTACATGATGTCATTGTATCTTCTTTTAACATATCAGGATATCATTGCATTATTTTATGTGGCCTGCATATTTAAGATACATGTATATTTTTTCACTTCCTGTTGCTTTCAAGAAATAAACAATAATAAAATATATAATAAACTCACAGCTTGTTTTAAATAAAGACGAATGAATAAATGTATAAAACGCTTTGGGCTATTTACTTAATAAAATCTTTCAGTATAATTAAAAAGCTCTTACTATCTCAAGCTAATGTATTTCATGAGCTTCTTGCATGCTTACGATTTCGATGCATGTAGATGAGTAGTAAGAACCTTAAAAACTAATTTTTTTATCACGATATTTCATGCAAAGTGAATCAATGCTTTGCCATCTCTCCTTTCTCTGCTGTCTCAAAATTTAGTTCTTCACAGTAAAGGTAAAATGGTAGCAAGCAATCACAACCTGCTAGTACTTAGCCAAGAAAAAAACTCGGTTTCTGTTCTCATTGATGGTGAATAATTAAGATAAAATGCGTAGTAAATACAGGGACTGTCCCTTTAAGAACGCAAAGCTAGGGTGTCTCTCTCTCTCTCTCTCTCTCTCTCTCTCTCTCTCTCTCTCCTCTCCCTCCTCTTTGGAGAGACACCCCACCTCTGGCTTTCTCTCTCCCTTCTCTGCTCCCCGGGTCCCTTCACAAATAAACTTTTCTGTCTGCAACAGATTCCCGGCTTTTTATTTCTATACTAAGCAGAGGAAAGGACCCACCAGGCATTCCTGGTAACATATTTTGCCTGGCGCCCAACGTGGTGCATGAAAAAAAAAAAAAAGATTGCCTTGCATCCACCAGGATCCCATATGTGTGCTGGTTCATATCCTGGCTGCTCCACTTGCCCTCCAGCTCCCTGCTTGTGACCTGGGAAAGCAGTCAAGGATGGTTCAAAGCCTTGGGACCCTGCACCTGCGTGGGAGACCCAAAAGAGCTCTTGGCTCCTGGCTTTGGATGGGCACAGCTTGAGCTGTTGTAGTCATTTGGGGAGTGAATCATCAGATGGAAGATCTTCCTCTCTCTCTCTCTCTTTCTAAATATATATGTATATATGTATATATGTATATATATATATATCTGACTTTGCAATAAAAATAAATAAATCATTTGTTTAAAAGACTGCAAAAGCTGTCAATAATCGCCATTAATTTTCTCAGTACAGAAATACTGAAAAGTATCACACCCAAGAAGAGCAGAATAGCCGTGAAGGTCTGGATCGCAATAACGAGCACTTTCAGAATCTCTATAGATTCAATTTGCACAGGTTTGCTTTCTCATTCACCCTCAATTTCCATGCAGGTCAGCTGGGGTCTCTCCATGTGTTCATTTTCCTGCCGGAGTCCAGGTAACCTCCATCTGGTGTAATATCATCATAGGAAAGACACAGGATGAAGGGGAAAGGTGGGGAGGTGGTAGAGGGAGGGAGGGGGTGAAAGAGAACTAAAGCCAATAACCGGCTTCTTAATTATACAGATGCATAATCAAATGCATCATTCCTCTCACATTTTCTTGGTTAAAGCGAGCTCTGTAACCCTGCTTCACAGGCTCAAGGAAATGGAATTCCGTCGCACGCTCAAGAACAGAACTGGAATCACTCGGTGAATGTATTCATAAAAATCATAGGAGCAATATAAGAAATGCAACGAAAAAATCAGAGCAATAAAAGCTGAGACATATTGGAGCGAAGTATTAAGCATCTATACTCTTTGCTAAAATGCATTGCTCACAGAATTCACTGTGAATCGAACTGGTTTCTTTAAAATTGAAAATTTGGGTTTCTTTTTGTTTGTTTGTTCTGATCTTTTTTTTTTTTTCTCATGAGAAAATGCAGTGGACCACTCTCAGCCTGATGGTGCACACGCTAAATAAGGAAAGAAACTGGTGATGGCCTTGCCTACGTGCCAAGGACATGAGGAAATCTGTTTTATCCCAAGTTACCTACACAATAATAAGCAGAAAACATGCCTGTAATAACTCCTCAACCGAATCGATCGGTTTGATTGAATGGAAGACGCCTGGCAATGTGGAAATAGCATACAGATTGTTAAAAGTATCACAGAGAAAATCAGAACGTAGTTATTTTTCTTAGAACAAATATGTTAGGGATTTTAGCAGTAGTAATAGCAGTAAGCCTCATCTCTTCTCATAAGCATGCATGGAAATTTATTCACATTCAGAGTGCCTGGACAAAAAAGGAATTCTAGGGTTAATTGTAACAATCCCTTTATACACTAAGGGGTGCAAGGACCATATATATGTGTAAGATTAATCTTCTCCATTGGGGGCCTCTTACTGCAAGCATCTTATACCTCATTGCATTACTAAAAATGTAGCATGAATATTTAAGAAATAATTTCACCAAAACAAGACTCCGGGTAGTCCTTAAAAACCCATCTGAGCCATACTAAAGAAATGGATGTGTTTTATTAACAATATTAAACGTATTAATCATCTTAAAGCGTTCTACATACATTAACTTGCACAGCACCATCTTGTTTAAATCCTAGTAACTTACACAAGATTTCCTAAGTCTGCCCTTTTGAAGCCCACGGAGCTATCCTTATGCATCCAAGGCTTTATCTGGAGTTGATATCCAATATAGATTGGACCAAATGATCTCATGTATCCTTTGCATTCTGCTTAATATCCGCATAAACAAAAAGAAAAAACAGGTTCATGGAAGACGTTACCACCCTCAGACTGCTGAGTTCTCACACACCCTCTAGCTATTCCACCATCACCTACAATGCCGTCACCCTTTCCAGAAAATGAGGTCATTCCCAAATATCAGATTTGGGGGCTCATCACGGTACTCTCTACTCAAGGAATATATCCATGTGTGATGATTCTGTCTCACCAAGCAGGGAAAGAGGGCCTTGCATCATTTCATTGTAATGTCCCAGGGCTGGCAATATTCACTGTCGCCCTCTGAATTCACAGCACCTGTGAGAGGCATGTGGCAAGATGGGGAAATAGAACCTTACAGAAATCACATAGGCTTCCCCTGCGTCACGTAGCCAGGAGCTTCTGCAATCAGAATTCTAATTAAAATCACAGGTCTCTACTGCTGATGTGATTAGCACACGAGTCGTTGCCAGACTGGTCCACAGAATAGAATTTCCCTAACACACTTGTGTTGCTAGTAGTGGTCAGAATAGCTGATCCAGGTGCCTTTGCAAGCGGTGTAAAAGTGTATTTACTCAGAGAAAACATAAGTTGGTGTCATTTCTGCACCTGTTTCACAAGTTGGATGTATTCTGCACTCCTGTTGTTCCTTTCAAGGGCCGAGCTTTGAAGCGCTGTGTCCTTGATAGGCCTGCCCTCCCACTGTCATCTCACAGCCTATGATTGCCACCAGACCCTGTCATTTCCATAAGAAGGGACGTCTCCATTTCCATCTCCACTTGCTAAGAATGGAGAAGATCCTCTTTTTTTTTTTTTTTATGAGTACTTGTCAAATCCCCGGTGCAGTTTTTAAAACCTAAGTCGGTAAAAGGGCATTTGTTCCTGCATACAACAGCGCATATTTTAGGGCTTTGTCCCACAACAGATGTTTTGTCACCTGCTTAATAAAGAAAAATAGGGGTATAACATCGGAAGACGGAGGTTTTAGTTACATTTATAAAAAAAAAATGCAAAAAAAAAAAAAGGAAAGGGAAAGAAGATTTGTTCCTACTTGACGTAGATAAATTAGTTCTGTGTTGATAACATAGTCATGGGTTATAAAGGTAATTTTCTCTCTTTATGCTTTTTAATACCTATAACTGATACTAGATTAATCCTAAAATTCATGTCAATAGGAAGAAGGTGGTCAAACATGTCATTTCTGCTCCTTTATTAATATCCAATATTAATATCCAATTATTTGCAAGAATTTGCTCTTGAATATCATTATTCTGGGCAACTTGAAATTCTCCATAAGATGAAACAGTTCACAGTTTAAGCAACGGCCTCAGTTTCAACCTGACATGAAGACTTGATCGAACTGTGGTGCGTAGGATGCTGGCCTTGTGGGAGGTAGCTCCATCATGGTGGCCCGGGCTCCAAAGCTGGTTCTCATGAGTAGCTGCTTATGTACATCTTCAGCCTCGCTCTCGCTCCTCCCTGACTTTCCATGCGGGTCCTTTGCCCCGGCTTATTTTACCAGGGCTTCTGTCAGCGATGGAGGCTGCCCAATTCTGGACTATGAGCCAAAATGAAACCTCCTTCTTTCACAAGGAACATGTCTTGGATTGTTAGCTATAGTAAAGAAATGCTAGCTCTGCAGTTAATGTAGGCACATCTTCCTGGCTATAGAGAAATGGTAAGATTCATCCTAGCATAGATTGCTCCACTTGGCACCAAGGATTCCATAACAACACACAGTCTCCATGCTATTCCCACTCAAATTTCAATCTCTCGGTTTTGCACCATCTACTGGCCTCTTCGAAGTTGTACAGCCTTGTGCAACACTGGACATGAGGACAGCCACTGTTGACACCAAGGCATTTATAATCAGTTACAAAGACGGGTGCTTTGCAAGCGGAATCCTGTCCAGCCGCGCATAGGTCTTTGTGCTGCGAGAATTCGTTTTCATTGTCTGGATATGAATGCTGAACTTCCCACAGTTACTTCTTATAAATAAAATCATGCGTAATCTTCATGCACTTTTTGACACACACTTTTTTCTGCAATTTTAATTCTACTTCTAATTATTTGACTCCATTATGTGTGCACTTTTTGGAATTATGTGCTGTTTTCTTGTAAAGAAAGCTTACACAGTTTCTGTCAAAAAAATTTTTAATTCCATAAAGGCTGACATTATGGTCTAACATAACGTGAGTGTTAAATGATTGCCAAGTCAGATTTTTTTCCCAGTGTTATGCAAGGGATAAAAAGAGGGTTTAGCAAAGAAAGTGAATCAGAAGTTTTACTTGAGCGTTAACTAAGTTTCTAACGAAAAAGTTGATCTGGGTGTAGGCATCCTTCAAATTGCAAAAAAGGTAGAAGACAAAACAATTCCTCTTCTACAAATCAAGTTTCATCCCAGAATGGTTTCAGCAAGAGCTGAGCATCCATGAAAAATTGACATGGATTCTGATTAAATATTAATCTGGAAAAAAATCCTAGGAGAAATCAACAAAACCCAGTTGTAAACACGTAGAAAAAAAAATGGTTTGAGGCCAAGAAAAATCGATGCTGATCCTGTCAGAACGGTCTGGCCTCCATCCACAAGGTAAAATTGAATGTGATGGAGGCGAGGTTTAAAATCCATGATGATATCTTAGCTTTTTAAAACACCATTCTAATCGTTGTTTTCTAAATATCCTTCATTTATTTTCTGCATGTAAGACTACGCCAAAAAAAATGTAGAATAAATTAAATAGATGGAAGGGAGGAAAGAGTCATTGAGCTGGCTATGACCGGCTGAGTAACTTCCAGTTTCATCTTTTAATTAGTTTTGCCCTCATCAGGTGCACTTGCTCTTAATCCCTAAAAACACCCTAACTAGTTGAGCTGAAACCAGGAAAAAAAAAAGGTTCTGAAGAAATGGTTAGAAATGGAATCTCCCAAAGCTTCCCAGATATTGAAAGCTTTGGGCAAGTGGAACTGGTGGAGTTGATGAAATAAACACGAGGCAGCTTTCTATAAACTCACTTCCACACAGAGAGAAAGGCACAGAGAGAACCATCCCACACCTTTGCTTCTCTTGTTGCAAGGCAGGGATGCTTTTCTTTATACTGGGGCTAAGTAGATTTTGGTTTAGGCATTCAGGGAGGATACACCCTCTAGCTAACGTCCAGATGAAAAAAAAAAAAAGTGACATCCACTTGAAAATGTGGAGCCTCTATACTAGCCACAGAAAAATGTCAGAGAGCTAGAAGGAATTAAATGAGTTCTATTTCTAAAAGTCCACTCATAGCCCCTCTTCATTAAGTCTAACCTTGTCTGATTAACATAAAAATAGCTCATGATTCATCACACAGCTCCAAATAAGACATAATTGGCTTCCTAATTTGATCAACTTCCCTTCCTCTCTCCTTAATCCAGTCAAGATTTTATAAAAATAAACCACCTCATCGCCATAAAAGCCCAGTATAATGTTCACAGTAGTACTGGGGAGTGCTAGGTTTATAATCTATAATTTAAACACACAAATGAAATCACACATACACCCACACAGAAATTCATGTGCAGGTTTACCATTTTGGATGCGAATACTCCACCTCTAAAAAAAAAAAGCACATACTTTTAATGAACCTATCAATTTTTCAAAATTTATTTTTGTGGGACAGGCAGGTTTTATAGATTAGAAGGGGAGACAGAGAGAGAAAGAGAGAGAGAGAGAGAGAGAGTCATCCATCCACTGGTTCGCACCCCCAAATGCCAAAATGTCCAGGGCTGAGCCGGTTTGAAGCCAGCATCCAGGAACTTCTTTCAAGTTCTCCCATGCAGGTGCAGGGGCCCAAGGTTTCATGCCATCTTTGACTGTTTTTTCCCTGGCAGGGAGCTGGATTGGAAGTGGAGCAGCTATGACACAAGCCAGTGGTCTTAAGCGATGTGGGAGCCACAGGAAGTGCCTTAGACTGGCATGCCACGGGGCCAGCCCCGCAAACATGCTATGAATTTGTGATTTACTCAGTATTAATTTTCCCTTTCAGAGATCACAAATCAGTAGGAAAAACAAGTGGGGGACGGGAAGAAGACAAAAGAAAATGACCCCAGTAGTGATGTAGTTGGCATCAGGCACTTTTATGTCCCTAAGCAGTAAAAAGGAATTTCACTCCCGCCCACGACTCGTCATTACTCACCCCAGCACCTGAAGGTTCCATATGCTTCTGACAATTTCCCCTGATGGATGTACTCTCTCAGCCAAGATTTACTGTGGGTCCCATGAATCATCACTGCCTATAATTCAAAAACTGGCATCTGACCTTGTGCTGGCACACTTTATTTTTCCATCAATGTCAACATCCTAGTTTTAGAAGTTAAAATTAACTTGTCTTAATAAAGTAGGTAACAATACGTGTTTGTGAATGTCCGTTAATTAGAGCTTTCATGTGTTCGCTGGGAGAAGAAATATTGATCTCAGAAACGAATACAAAGTTGAATTATGCGGGTTACGGGTTTGAGCAGGTACAGGAGATGGAAGTTTTGGAGATTTTTTTCGACTTGAACATCAGAGTAAAAGACAAAGCAAGTTGATCTGGATGATGACCTGGGCCTGAGGTCTACATGTGTCATGCGGTTATTCTGCCAGTTTACTATGCTTCTAAGAGTTGGGATGAAATGTGGAGAGATGGCCTTTGGGATCTGAAAGGAAGCATGCCATTCCTTGCATAAAGAACAGAATATGTGCACAGACTCATGACTTCACTGGAAATACAGCAAGAGGAATTCCAGTGCTGTAAGCAGCTATAACAGGGCCGAGAAAGTCACTGAACAGATTATTAATTTTTTTTCCTCCTTGCTCTGTAGTGCTTCACAGATGGGGTTTCTGTTTTGTTCTGTCAACAAATTTCTTAAGCTCTATCTTTCTTTTCAAAAATTTGCTTCATCATCTTCATACATTAAATTGTTGTTTCCAGACTTCATACAAATCTTTTCTCATCAGTTTGTTCCCATTATGTCGTTTTCTTTTTAAAGATTTATTTATTTATTGGAAAGTCAGATATACAGAGAGGAAGAGAGACAGAGAGGAAGATCTTCCGTCCGATGATTCACTCCCCAAGTGAGTGCAACGGCCAATGCTATGCCGATCCAAAGCCAGGAGCCAGGAACTTCTTCCGGGTATCCCACACAGGTGCAGGGTCCCAAAGCTTTGGGCCGTCCTCGACTGCTTTCCCAGGCCACAAGCAGGGAGCTGGATGGGAAGTGGAGCTGCCGGGATTAGAACCGGCGCCCATATGTGATCCTGGTGCATTCAAGACAAGGACTTTAGCCACTAGGCCACGCCCCCAGGCCCTCCCATTATGTCTCAATGACATGTTACCCTAGAATGGGTACATACATATGTTGAATGATGAAAGAATTTCCCATGTTCAATAGGATGGTGAGTACTGATATGCTGATTGTAGCAGAATAAGTGACTAGAAACCAACACGGACATTAAGGAAGACTTAATGATTTAATGAAGACTGAAGTCAAGACTGAACCAAGACTTAATGACTCACTTCCTGAAGATATACCGGGGACAGGAGAATTTGAATCCTCTCTGTGCAGTGTTCCCAAAGCCAGACCAGAACACAGCACTTGTTTGGTCTGTCCACATCAACTGTAAGCATGAGCATGTCACTTTTATCCCTGTCCCCCAGCGTCCTGAAGAAAATAGGAAAAGCAGAAAACTACAGAAATAACCCTTGGAACAGTTACACAAGGAAACACTGAATGCTTAGCAGCGCTCATTTCGCATTCTGGAAGTTTCTGTATTTTCTGTGACTCAGTATTCTCCATTTTAAGTAACTACTTCAGAATTAGTACGAAATCTAAATGCCAACCCAGATATCAGAAAAGTCCCTGAGCCTTGGTTAATGGCTCAATAAATGCATCATTTTATAGTTAGCTTGCCCATGGTGAACACAGCTATCCCCTCCCCAAAGGGTGTGTGTGTGTGTGTGTGTGTGTGTGTGTAATAAACTGGGTAATCAAAGACATAATGCAAAAAGGCTTGTATGTGACAAAACCCAAAGAGTAATTAGGAGTTATCCCTAAGCAAAGCGTAGCTCCACCAGGAGCAGCCGACTGTTCCCCGTAAGGAGTGGCCAACAAAGCATCTTTCCCTGGGGCCATTTTGGCAACACAGTGAGTGTCTTGCCTTCAGAACCCCTCCCCACCTCACTGAATGTGCACACCCCTTAGTGGAATTCTCATTACGTGGCTATTTTCCCCTGATGACAGGGATAGGAGTGAGGTATTTCAGCACCATAAGACAAAAGATGTAAAACCATGTTAGGGTTTTTCTTTTTCTTTCTTTCTTTCTTTTTTTTTTAGGAGAAAGTGATGTAACAGAAGATTCAGTAACTAAAAATTGGCAACAGTTGGAGAAGTGAGAGCCAGGCTGTGCCTCCAGGGATGGCTTCAGAATGCTTCTCTAAACTCAAAGAGCCAGAAAGAGACACTGAACACTCCAGCACACACACACACACACACACACACCAAAAACCCCACAAAACCACCTCCCCTAGATATGGCTTCAATTATCAGCAAAAATAGGTAGGTGACGTCTACGGTCTATGTCACTTCCGCCTATCAATGTTGCTGTGTCGCGTCGTGTCCAATCGGCAAAAACCTATTTTGTGTCAAGCAACACAGCAGCTAAGAAATCGAAGAAATCTAGTGTCCGACCCTGCCTTCTCCCTCCCACTTCTCCCCCTGAATGAATGCATCATTGTTGCACACTGGTTGTGAATCTGTGGCTGTCGCAGGCAACACTCCTCGGTGAGACATCATGGTCCAAGGCAGGGAGCACCGAGTTGGATGGGCTGAAGCCATCACCTTCTTCACAGGGAGTGTCGTTGCTGTTGTCTTTGTCTGTCAGTGACAATGGGCAAGCTGCTTTGATGTTAGAGATGGATTGAATAAAATTGGGAAGAAGTGGCCCCTGGTTCAGGTGTCTGAATGAACTGAATCCTTCCCAAAGAGACATAAAATTCACCCAACCTTACAGATGACTTTTTCCTTTCAGATCAGCTATCTAATCATTTATTCCCTTTAAAGTGTCTGATCAATGTGCTTAAAAAATCCCTTAGAAGCTGAACTTACGCGGTGGCAACATTTCAGTTTTTATTTCAAGGAGAAACTAGGGGCGCAGTACACCTTTTCAATCACTTTTTCGGTTAAAGAAAGGAAAAAATTGAACAAGACAATCGCAATTCCGGAAAGCATACAATGACGAGGATTTTGCTTTTCTAAAAAGCTAAATATTTGATAGGAGTGCTACTGTTTCGTGCATTTTTAAGTATCATTAAAGAAATAGTCCCTGTGAGTGTTGCATTTTCAAAAACCAGCATTCACATTCGGTTAATTACCAATGAATCCATTCATCCAACCTATGGATAGCCATAGCTAGTCTGCTGCTGCCTTCATTCCAGCCTACAATTTTCTTTTTACAGCCCTTCCATTTGGAAATGAGAGTCAAGATCCTTGCCAACAACAACCACCTCCAGTGTTTTCAGTATTGCTACCATTACCCTGGCAACACAGAAGACAGGACATAAATAGTTGCTCTGCCAGACGTATCTACTGCCTCGTGGGGGTCAGTGTTGTCAAGGGAAGTTCATACCAAAGTTGGAAGCACATTTCAACTTAACAAAGGCATCATTTTTCTGAAGAGTGAATGCACACTTTTTAAAATTGATTTCTTTTCAAAGTATTGGAGCAGAGAGAAACACAGAGTTTCCATCTATTGCTCCTCTCCCTAAATTCCCGCAGCAGTTGGGGACATGTCAGACCAAAGCCAGGACACTAGAATGCAAACACATCCTCCCAAGTAGGTGGCAAAGACCCAGGTACTTGAATCTAAATCCTTAAACGGGGTCTAGAGGGGGCAGCCCTGGCATGGTAGTCTAGTGGCTAATGTCCTCACCTTGCATGCACTGAGATCTCATGTGGGCACCAGTTCATGCCCCACCTGCCCCACTTCTCATCCAGCTCCCTGCTTGTGGCCTGGGAAAGCAGTTGAGGACAGCCCAAAGCCTTGGGACCCTACACCAGTATAGGAGACCCAGAGTTTCCGGCTCCTGGCTTCAGATCAGGGCAGTTCCGGCTATCGCAGCCATTTGGGGAGCGAATCACCGGACAGAAGATCTTCCTCTCTGTCTCTCCTCTTCTGTATATTTGACTTTCCAATCAAAATAAATCGATCTTAAAAAAAAAAGGACAATGCATAAAATTTGACACTGTTTATTTACAACAGTGCAGTGGTAGCACTAAAACATCTGTAAAATCAGAAACAGACTCTTTTTTAAATGACAGAATTAATTAGTTATGGGAACAGAGTGTTCTCATTGTGGATTCGGGGCACAGTGGATTAAATTGCTTCTTACAATACCTGCATCCTCTATTAGGGTGCTGCTCTCAATACTAGCTACTCCACTTACAATCAAGTTCGCTGCTGACACACTTGGGAAGGTACCAGCTCATCACACTGCCTCAGTAGCTGGGTCCCTGCCATCCACGTGGAAGGCAGAGATAAAGTTCCTGTCTTCAACCTGATCCATGGCTAATTGTAGACACTTAACTCCCTTCCTCTCTCGCTCTCGCTGTGTTTTTCATATACAAAATAAACACTTAAAAAAAAACAGCTTCAGTTCAACTACCTGGTACAACAGGAATTATTTGTAACCAGGCGTAATGTTGATTCCATCAACACGGTCAACATCACGTTAGCTTTTAGGTATCTTATCCGTAAATGCTCAGCTTCTCCCATGGCACATGTGGTAAGGATTTGGCATAGGAAAATCTAGACTGTAAGAGGTCAACAAATTTAGGAAGGTGATTGTCATGGGAGGACAAGCTTGTACTCAGGCCAGTCTGGCCACAAAACTGCCACTCAGGGGCCGTGAGCTGCGCTGGGTTACATTGCTTCTGCAAGGCTGACATCCCACATAAGCTGTGTCAGTTAACGTCCTGGCTGCTCTAATTGTGATCCAGCTCCTGCAGTGCATCTGGGGAGGCAGCAGAAGATGGCTCGGCCACGTGTCCCTGTTGTCCACATGGGAGCTCTGGTTGGAGTACCCAGCAGCTGGCTTCTGCCTGGGTTATCCATAGCCATTGCAACCATTTGAGGTAAGACCAAGCAGGTGGATCCCTTTCTCTGAAGAAGCCTTTTCCTCCAAATCTCTCTAAAGATGCCAGGCTTCCCAGCAGAACTTTAGAGCCAGGAACGGGACAAAGACTATGGAAGCTGAAAGGATGGGCGGCTAGGAACTTAACCCAAGGGAAAGAACACATCCAGGTGTCCAAAAATAGTGTGAAAATCCAAGCAGGACCTTTTGAATGGCTATCAGTTCAGTAAAACAGCGATTTGGGTATAATGGAATCAGGAGTTGGCCGTTACTCCAGCGACCATCTGATAAAACAGTGCCTTTCTGGACCAGGTTGTCTTGCTGGGGATATTAAATAAGCGTCAACCAACTGGGAGATAATTGCTAAATTACCATCAAGGCATTCTTGGACTTCTTTTTAAACGTAGGGCCATAGGAACTAAAAGCAACAATTTCTTTTTCTTCAACATTTGTTGGTGATACTTGGAAAGCTGAAAGGCACAAAGCCAAAGTTAGAGTGAAGAGCAACAGAGAGAGATTTTTTTCCATTCCTTGGTTCTCAAAGGCTGCTAACAGTCATGCTGAAGACAGGGACCAGGAACTCTGGGTCTACAGAGTGGTTGGCAGTGGCCCAAGTGCCTGGACGGTCCCTGGCTGCTGCCTTCCGGCTTTACCGTGGAGCCAAATCAGAAGCAGAGTGGCGAGAACTCCAATGGCAACTCCACACAGGATCAAGTTATCCCTGTCAAAACCATGCCACCCCATCCCTTCTCCTAAACCTAAGCTGCATTTCCACCAGATGGCGCCAAACAATAACAGCAGGGGCTGAAAAGGATGGTCTTTCAATGCTGCCTTTATTATTATTTTATTTGAAAGAGAGAGGTGTTCAACGTTTAGTTCACTTGCCAGGTTCCTGTGACAGCCGGAGAGAACCAGAGCAGCGCTAAAATCCTCCAACCATCCAGGTCTTCCAGGTGGGCAACAGGACTGACGTCAGGGCAAGCGCTGACGTCATCCTCTCTACCTCCCAGGCCGGTGTTAGCAGGAAGCTGGTGGAATGGAGGAGGCAGGACTTGAACCAGTCTGCCCACTAAGAGACGTGGGCATTACCAATCGCTGACAACTATTGCCCCCAAATGCAGGTCCCCAGGGGTGGATTTAAAGTCTGCATGCAAATCTCTTGAAGCTGGGAACCTGCTTCCTCAAGGCTTGGATGCTTAGACAAGCGTTGAGATAAAGCACCCATCTATTTCATGCAACGGGGCACGCTTCTCTGGCTGGGATAAATTTTTACTACAGCCTAGGAAAAACATTTTTACCTTATTGCTTCTGCTTGTGCTTCCGCACACGAAGTTTCTCACTAGACGCAGCATGTTTGAATTGGTTGCGTCTTAGCTAAATCTTCCAAATACCGGGTCCTTTTTCAATCCGCATGATTCAGATATTTGTCTTAACCCTAAGATTTGATGAAGCTGTTTTCCGTTCTGCTCGTTTTTTTCCCCTAGCTTTTCAATTTAGACACAGAGAGAGACAAAGACAGACATATACATAGAAAACCTCCATCTGCTGACCTACTCCCTAAATGCTGACAAAGCCTGGAGCAGGACCAGGTAGGGTCAGCGCCAGGAGCCAGGAACTCAACCCAGGTCCCCCGTGTACGTGTCCGGGACTCAATTGCTTGAGCTCTCACTGCTGCCTTCTGCTATCTGCACTGCGGGAAAGCTTGGAAATGGAATCAGACACTCCGACATGGGCATCTTTCGTGGCGAACCACCACTAGCGCCCAATTTCTGATCATCAGTCATTCTTTGCATCAGAAGCAGAATTCACCTGTGCTCACATTCATCTTGCTTTTATATGTGAAAAAATCACTATCAAATCTAGTTTCAAAATATTCACACCCAATTAGCAATGAAGATATTCATTTCCAAGTCATCAAGACATCTAGTTGGTTTCTTTCTTTTCTTTCTTTCTTTCTTTCTTTCTTTCTTTCTTTCTTTCTTTCTTTCTTTCTTTCTTTCTTTCTTTCTTTCTTTCTTTCTGCAAAAATTTTGAATCATAGAGATGGACTCAAAAGCTCATCACAATTTTCTAATTTGGACAACAGTTGTTGCATGGCATTCTATCCAGTTCCACTCTGTCATGGTCCTGGAGTGGGCTGAAGCCCCCCTATTATGTGACTATCTGAGACAAAATAACTTGCATTTATTTTAGTAGAGTTAAGAAGTTTACCATGGCCGGCGTGGTGGCTCAACAAGCTAACTCTGCTATGCAGCACCGGCCTGCCATTTGGCTGCCGGTTACACTGGCACTTCTCAGCTGCACCACTTCCTATCCAGCTCTCTGCTGCTGACCTGGGGAGGCAACAGAGATTGCCTCAAGCGCTCAGGTTCCTCAATACACATGGGAGACCCAGAAGAAGCTGCTGGCTCCTGGCTTCGGAATGACTGAGCCTTTGTGACCATCTGGGGAGTGAGTCGGAGGATGGAAGATCTTTGTCTCTGCAAATCTGCCTCTCAAATAAAGACAAATAAATCAGATGAAGAGTTCATCTTCAGCTCAAGACCTCGAGATAAGCAGAAGAATGAAAACAGAGTATTGTTTTCTGATGAGGATAACCACAGGCAAACAGTTCATTAGAATGCGATGTGATCAGATCTTTAATAACATACCACAGAAATGCATCAGAAGGAGATCTGGTAAGAGCACTTCCAGGTGGAGAAGGTTGAAGGAGACGAACTATGCAGAGAAACCAGGGGACTGATTGCTAGACTTACACGGAAACCAACGCACATTCGTGTCGTCCTGGGAACCCAACAAAGGAGCAGAAGCAGTTAGAAATATAAGGGTGCAATCCACAGCCCAGATTCACAGAGAAAATAGAGACGGAAGTTCTCTCTCTCTCTCTCTTTTTTTCATAAGATTCATTTTTGTTTGTTGGAAAGGAACATCAGATTTATGGAGAGAAGGAGAGGATACAGTAAAAGATTTCTATCTGCTGGTTCATTCCCCAAATGGTCACAGTGGCCTAAGCTGAGTCAATCTGAAGCCAGGAGCCAGGAGCTTCTTCTGGATCTCCCACGCAAGTGTAGGGTCCCGAGGTTCTGACCCATCTTCCACTGCTTTCCCAGGCCACATTCAGGGATCTGGGTTGGAAGTGGAGCAGCTGGGACACGAACCTGCACCGGTACGGGATCCTGGCTCTTGCAAGGTGAGGACTTAGCCACTGAGCCATCATGCCGGAACTGAATTGCGTCACGGAGATCTGATAAGTTTCACGGAGTCCTGATATGGAACAGTCATTTGGTACATACTTGTAAATTAAGAATAAATGTGAGAGATGGTGGAAGGAGCAAAGCAAATAAAAAGACAAGCACATAGCACCCTAAAAAAAAAAGAGGTCCTGGGGGGGAAAGGGAACATTTTTATGTCATCTTCCTGTGATCTGATTTTGCAAAACATCTTTGTCTCTGTCCTCAGGTTCCAGTGCTTTTCTGGCCACTCCTGGCAGCTGCCACTCGCTTGTCTGCATGGTATTTCAGTTACATCTTTAAATGTGAAAGAAATTCATCAATAGCCACAATATTTGATCCACATAATGTCAAGCAATCAAGTCCTTCATGGAGTTGAGGGATTGTTTTGGCATCCGCCATCCTATAACCATCCAAAGAATTGATTTTTGACTCCAAGGTACTCTGGGCAGATTGTGAAATTCGCGAGCTGCGGAAGTGCTAAAAGGTGCCAGGATTGGGTGTGCTGAGCGGTGGCTCCAAGAGAGCCCTGACAGGGACAACACCAGCTCTGGCAGCCGTGGGGAGTGGGCTGTTTGCCCAGTGCCCAGAGCTCCACCTCTCTGCCCATTGCCTTGCTTCTTGGCTTCCTCTCCCTCTCCTCACATCAAAGCAGCCCCTCCAAGCCCCCCACCTGTCAGCTTCATTTGATTTTTAGATAAACACCTTTTAAGTTTGAGCAAAAAACACTGTTTGCCCTCCTCGTGGAAGAGCTTCAGAAATAACAACACAGGACAATGAGAGGGTACCATCCTTTCCCAGAGCCTCTGGGGAAAGGGATGTTTGGGGGTGAAGAGCCAGCCCAGAGATTCGACTTCAGGTGTAGCTTGATCCTGCTGCCGGAAAGACTCCCAGCAAAGCAAGAACATTATTCTTCTTTAACCATGGTGACAACACTCGCCGTTAGCTTGTCACACCTCCTGTCCTCCACCTCTTCTCGGGTCAAACACCCAGCATTCTCATCCATGGATCACTAATTCTTCATTGTAGCTGTATGGGTTGTGTAGGGTTAACCTGGCCTCTCTCACTGTCAAGGAGCGTATGATTCATGTCTAATTAATTTGAGCCTCAGATTCCCCTGGGCTTTCTGATGAGTTCATTGTCAGACAAACCATCAGGCTCTGGAATCCGGGAAACAGAGGCACATGAACACCATTCCAGGCAGGACCAGCCAGAGCCAATCAGATTTGATCTTGGAACTTTGCCCAGAAGGCAGGCTCTCTGTTTTTTTGACTGACCAGGTGTAATGCATTTAAGGTGGAACTACTCACCAGCCAGAGAAGCATGCCTAATGATAAAGCTGGGAAGGCAAGGCCGAGTTAATATAGAGGAGACCACCTTATTTCCAATTCCTAGGATTCGATTCTGAAACCACTGGTCTTCTTCAGTCAAGATTCATTGAATCATTTACAATGAAATAAATCATTACAGATCCTAATGGTTTCTGTTTATGGGATCAGATTCTTTGGTCAAACTCAAGACTAACCCTTAAATTCTCATTGTGGTGGGACCTCGAAGTATTTCTGATTGCTCCAACGACTTCTTCTCCAGCCTAAATTTTTTCCCCTGAAATCCTGCTTTACCTTTTTTTATTTTTCAAACAGACATTTCCATACAGATATTTACTGGCTAAACTACGTTGGACACTTTCATTCCTGCGCTTAATTCAGCAGCTACATCAGGAAGTTTTTTGCTTTTTTTTTTTTTTTGAGATAGCATATTTCTGAATTACATTTTATTCAAAGGCTCTATGGCTCTATTAAGTCAAGAGTCAACAAATGACAAATAGAAAGACGATAGTTCGGCAGGAAAATCAGCAAGGGCTGCAAAGAATAATCAGATGCAAACATGATCAACTGCATTTATAAAGTTTTTAAATAGTCACAAAATCATTCGCGGTATTGTAACTTCCAAAATCCTATCTTCCTGTTTGATAAGCAGCCTTGTCATCCATGTATCAAATCCTGGCTTGATGGGACGATCAAACATTTGAGGAGCTATTACACATGACAAGCTCAAGGCTCTCTGCCCCGAGAGTCATCTTAATTGATTATGATATGAGCCTGAGAATCTGTAATTATAGATTCTGCACATTTATAAGTCACGTAGAAAAAATATCAGTCAGAGTTGTTAAGGACCGCTATTGATATACGCATCCATAAATATAATTGCTACACACATTTCCATCTTTTAGCGTTTGGGTGGCTATTTGCTCACCCAATGGAAGTACACGCAAGCCCTCACTTCTTTTAGGCTTCCCTTTAGGGCCTTGATGAACCTAAGCGTCCACATTGAACATGAAATTGGAAACCATGCAGTGACTAGCTTCAGATGACTGTGACAGCATGGTTGACTTGCAGGTTGTGAGTCTGTTGGCTTTCTTTTATCTCACTTCATCTGGAAAATGACCCCTTGGGTCCTGATGGAACAAAGACCCTTCTTTAAGGGAGTGCAGTTTTATGTGCTCTACTGTGGAAAAGTGTATCTGGTTTGTTGTTGTTCATGTGTGGAGAATAAAGACTCGAGAATCAACCTTGAAACCCTGTACCCATATGGGAGACTCAGAAGCAGCTCCTTGCTCCTGGCTTCTGATCAGTTTAGTTTTGGCCACTGCAGCCACTTTGGGAGTGAACCGATGAACCAAAGATAATTCTCTTTGCCTCTCCTTCTCTCTCTAAATCTGCCTTTCTAATGAAAACGAAGAAATCTTTTTTAAAAAGTTATCATTCCAGCTGAGTGTAAATTCAGACATTTGTGTATTCCATCTAGAATAAATTATTAAGTCTGATTGCTAATTTTTTTTCAAAGATTTCTTTATTTTTATTGGAAAGTCAGATACACAGAGAGGAGGAGAGACAGAGAGGAAGATCTTCCGTCCGTTGATTCACTCCACAAGCAGCTGCAACGGCCAGAGCTGCACCAATCCAAAACCAGGACCAGGAGCCTCTTCTGGGTCACCCACGCAGGTGCAGGGTCCCAAGGCTCTGGGCTGTCCTTGACTGCTTTCCCAGGCCACACACAGAGAGCTGGGATCCTGGCACGTTCAAGACAAGGACTTTAGCCGCTCGGCTACCGCACTAGACCCCGATTTCTAATTTTTGTGCCATTGTTGAATTACCAGGCTGTTCTTCAGAAATACCAAAAATACAATTTCAGTTTTCAAACAGAAGAATTAGTTTATTATCGACAGCTGCATCCATATTGCTGGTAAATACAGTCCTTTTTTTCTATAAACTCTGTGTTTTAAATTTTCTATAAACTCTGTGTTTTAAATTTCCTCCTCTCTTTTGCTCACATGTTTCTGAATGTTTCAGTTCCCTTTCACGATGTTCCTGTTTTTCCTGTGTGTTGCTTCACTTCGCATTTTTTCTTTTAACTAAGAGCTTTTCCCAAAAGACAGAGCACGAATTCTTGTAGAAGTTTTGCCAAACACATCAGAACCTAATCACAACCCGCCATCCCCACCTGCTTCCCAGACTTCTGATAGATTATTTTCTCTTTTAAACACACTTCCATTCTTAGAAGAACACTGGGTTATTAATCAAAGGGTTGAACCCGAAGCACAAAACCTCTGTTTCCATTGCGCAGTATTAGCAAATGACGTCACTGCATTCATTACTCATTAACTTGAAAAGGATACTTAAGGAAGGTACAATGACGCTAACTAGCAACAAAGAAATACTTAATACCCGAGATGTAAAGTGGTCCCACACTGTCTAGACAGTTTTGCTGGTATTTCTGACCCATGAAAGATAATAGTATATGTTAAGATTTGCTTATGATTAAGAATAATACATGGCACATGCTTGCAATGAAAGAAGCATGACTGATTTGAACTGTAATACTGCATGCAATAAGGTGGAGTAACCCACCATGGGGGGAGAGTACGAGGAGGGGTTGGGGGAACCTCAGAGTCCATGAGATGATGTCATGAAATGAAATGCAATAAAAAAAAAATCAAAACAAAACAAAAGTATAATACAGGAAAATTGTATTTTTATGTACTGCAGAATAACACAGGGCCTGCACAATAGCCTAGCGGTTAAATCCTAGCATTGGATGCTGCAGGATCCCATATGGGTGCTGGTTCATGTCTCAGCTGCTCCACTTCCCATCCAGCTCCCTGTTTGTGGCCTGGGAAAGCAGTCGAAGATGGCCCAAAGTCTTGGGACCCTGTCCCCTTGTGGGAGACCCGGAAGAGCTCCTGGCTCCTGGCTTCCCACTGGCTCAGCTCTGGCCGTTGCAGCTTCTTTGAGCCAGTGGACAGATCTTTCTCTCCTATCTCCTTCTCTCTATAAATCTGACTCTTTCATAAAAATAAATACAGTTTAAAAATAAAGAGAGAGAAGAAGAAGAACGCATTAGAACAAACATCACTTATCAATCTTTTTTTGGGGAAAAAAAAGTGCCAGGTTCTGAACGGTAATTTGGAAACTAATGACATTCAGTGACTTTCTGATTTATGCTGCCAGGGGCATACCAAACCATTAGACTGCAGTATGCAAGGGTGTTTCTCTAATTAATGATAAGCCTTGGCTGTACTTTCTCCAAAGAGATTATAACACTCTTTTCTTTTAGTTTTTATCTCAGAAGTTCCTACCATTTTTGCTAATGTTCTAACAGCGTGTCCATTACGCTGCAAGCCCCCGTCTCCCATGCTTCCATGTTCTTTTAGCACCTGGAATTTCATCATATATGTGATTATAAATATCTACCCTGTTGAGACTTTGGCATGTGCAATGAATGATAAGGTCAAAATTATGCCTGCCCACACCTAATTTACTGCCTGGACTAACTGGTCAAGCTGTGAAACGGTTGAAATGTGTCCTCGTTTCCCCACCAGAAGGTTGAAATCTTCACCAAGGTTCTTTGTGGTTCCAGAAACAGTCTGAATCTTTACCCAAGATGTGGCACTGATTGGAATATAAAGCTGGGTGAGTCATGTTTGTTCTGTTGTATTCCTTTGCAAACCCAGAAGTTCGTCTCTAAATAGGATCCCGAAATAGAATAGCTATGTCCCCCTTTTGCCTTTGCCCTGACCTTGTCTCACTATTTAGGAGTCATCATTTTCCTCTCATTGAATCTGATTTTATTTGTTCTTTGGGTTTGATCGTCAAAGTAAAATCAAAGTTAATTTTATTTGAGTACCAAAAAAAAAAAAAAAAAAAAGTTTGACATCCATGCAGCAAGTTCATGGAAATGCACGTTAAGAAAAATCTGTGCAGATATTTCCATCATTTTTGCAATGGGGGGGCTTGTGTCGTGGTCCAGTGGGGTGAAGGGCCACCTGTGACCTGGCGTCCCAGACCCGTCCACCAGTTGAAGTCCTCTGCTTTCAGACAAAGGTCCAGTTAATTTGTCCTGTAATCCTTGGGTGATGTCTCAAATTCTTGGGCCTCTGCCTGCTATGTGGGAGACCGGGATGGAGCTCCTGGCTCCTGGCTGTGCTGGGCATTTGGGGAATGAGACAGCAAATCTCCCTCTGTGTGTATGAATCTCTCTCCATCAGTCTGACTTGCAAATGAACAAATAAACAATATTTTGTATCAAAATAAATATTTGAGTTCTATTTGCCACAAACTTTTTAACTCTTGTTTACATACCTGGTTCTCTTCATTTTTAATGACATTCACCATAAAGATCATATTTCTCTTTAATAAAAAGTTTAACACACGCTGCTCTTTCTTAGACGATATTGATCCGCAACCAACAATGATTTGATGACAGTGAATGATCTTTCAAATTGGACTTTTTTTTTAACTTGGAATTTATTCAGACAAAAATTAGCAAGGCAGTCTAAAAGTTTTTTGTCACTTCCAATAACCAAATTCATCAAATGTTCACTTTTTACATAACTAAAATAAAAGCACAGTAATGAGTACGCTAATATTGATACTGTCTGATTTTGTAATTGTTAGACCTTATGCAAATCTCCCCAGTTATCTGTCTCATTGTTATTTTCCTAGCTAGGATGTCATGTTCGACTGACTCGTGTCTTCTCTGGTCTTTCATTCTGGACTATCTCTACAGTCCTCTTTCTGTTTCAGTACAAGAATACCAGCAGGTTGTTTTACAGGCTGTGCCTAAATTCCAGATCTTTCGATACTTTTTGATGATTCGTTGGGGTGAGTCCCTCTAACAGTAACAGCATGAAAGTGAGAGAACATGTTCATTGCACACCAGGATGTGCGAACAGAACTCCTTCATTGATTATATAAATGCAGATTTTCACTGTTTCATTTCATAACGATGACCTCATCCGCATGTTAAGTTTTAAATTTTTATGTAATGAAGTTCCGTGAGATGTTGCCCTGCTTACAACTGGTTCTGTGAATCAAAGATTCTTTGCGGGAGGCGGGCGTTGTAGGGCGGCAGATGGCCATGGCACCGGCATCTCACATTACATTGCCAATTTGAGTCCCAGGCGTTCCACTTCCGATTCAGCTTCCTGCTAATGTTCCTGGGAAAGGTGACACACTCGCAACTTGGGGTCTTGCCACACGCGTGGTGGGTGGTCGGGGTGAGCGACTCTCAGAGTGCCTGGTTCATGGTTTCAACCTGGCCTAGTCCTGGCTCTCGCAGCCATCCGGGGAGTACACCAAGTGATGGTAGAGTCTCTCTCCCTCTCTTACACAATAAATAAATAAATCATTTTAAGAAGATTCATGGTGCTCAATTTGTAAGTGAATCTACTTACAAATTGAATCCACCCACATAACTTGAGGGACCAGGTCTGATGGTAGACAGTGCTTTGCCAGGGCTGTGTTGTTTTTAAAAATCCAGCTGAACAAGCACTCGGTGAAGATGCGTCCACATCTTTCCCCTGATTTAGACATGATAACGAAATACCAATAAAATGAAGTGCCTTTGAAGATTAGACAAAAATGTATAGAGCACTTAGAACTATAAAATGGATAAACAAGAATGGAGACTTTTTTTTTTTAATTCGACACTGTATGGCCTTCCAAAAAAAAATGCTTTTTCCTTAAACATTAACTATTGAAATTCTTAGTTTCAGGTTAATCCTTTGTGTCACAACCTAGCCACTGGATTTCTTTGCATCCTGAAGAAAATTATGAAACAAACATTATCTAGATTATTTGTGTCTTCTTGTTAATTGACCCAAAACAGATTAATTTAGCATGGCCACTCAATATTAGATGAAGTCAATGGAATATCATGAAATAATTTATGCATTACATAGGGTGGAGTTTTGCAGAGTTTTTTTCTTTTGAAAGAGTTGCAATGATTCATTCAAAATATGATTTGTAAAGTGCCCCTTACGTAAGTTAAGTAAGGAGTTTAAACAGTAAAACATAAGGGCCAACACTAGGGCACAGCGTGTTAAACTTCCGCTTGGGGCAGTCACATCTCACATTGAAGCACTGGCTAGAGTCTTTGTTCTTCTGCATTTCTAATCCTGTTCCCTGACAGTGTACAAGAAGTATTCCTGGTATTTGATTCCCTCCCTCAAGAGACTCTGTGTGTGTGTGTGTGTGTGTGTGTGTGTGTGTGTGTGTGAGTCCCTCTCTCTCATTCAGCCTTCCAAGTAAATATCTTCTAAACAAAATGAATGAACAAAAACAGAGAGAAATACAAGTGAGCAATATTTGTGAAGGTGCACTTTTTTTTTTCTTTCAAATGTTCTAGAAAAAAAAAATACATTGTACCAGAAAACAGTCAAAAGGATGAACTCTACAAGGTATGGGATAGGGCAGACATTGACCTGAAGTTCTCGTATGCCCACTTCCCATTTCAGGAAGGTCGATTCACATCCTGATGCAGCTTCCTGCTAATGAGCACTCTGCGAGGCAACAATGACAGCTCGATTGATCAGGATTCTGTCATCCACACGGGATGCCTGCCTTGTGTTCCCAGCTCCTGGCCACAGTGGATGGATGTAATCTGCTTCTATGCTATTGTATCCACACCCGTGCGTGCACAGGACAACGGGTTAGGGGAGGAACTTGAATACATACGGACTTGAAAAACAAATCGTAAAGCTTATTGTAAAATAAAAATATCTCAGATTCAAAATCGTGCTAAAGCCATTTTTTGCTTTATCAAAATGCACACAGCAAACACGCTAATGGTTTCGTTCAACTGAATTTGTACCTGAAAGAACATTAAGACTGGGACCATAGGTTCAGGGCGTGGAATAACCAGGGAAGATTGAAATAAATAGTAGAAGGTTCTGGCTTATTTTAATAATCTTGTGAGCACCGAGTGTCAGAATGTATAGTGCTCCATTGAATGATGTTGTCCAATTATTTGCAATAGACCAATTAGTCAAAGTTTTGATTGTATTAAATCAAGCATAATTATAGATTTATAAAGCAGTTATAACTTGACACATCTACCAGTTGCTGGCAGTAAGTTACTACGTTACACATGTTCTGTTTGATCATATGTGAAATATTTTGTCTTTGACTTCTATCTTCAACACAATTTTACATTTGCATACTAAACGAGTGGTCTTTAGAAGTGATTTAAGCTCTCTGAAACTTGGCATATCGTCCACAGGAGTAGATGGAAAAGTATCTCAGAAGTTTAGAGGAGAATTAAATTACCGAATGGACGTAAAGTATACCTCTCACTTCCCACCATACGTAATAGCAGTTGCTCTCTCTTCTCTTTTGTGGCTAGAGCATCAACTGTCATACTTGATCTTCATTGTCTTTTTCTGATCATCTCACAAAATCCAAACTCACCTTCTTCCTATGACAGTATGGGGCAGCTTTGAGCCTAAAGCACTCAAGCTCTCCTTTGTTGTTGTGTTGTGTATTAGTGAGCTCCGCTAATTATTATCCACAAATCATTATTGCTTATGCCATTCTCCGACGTGTGAGCATCTGCTAGCTGTGTACAGCCGGTGCAGCTGTTGTTCAGAGACCGGCTGGGCTGTGTTGCCAAGCAACTGCTGTAAACCAAATCCCGGGGCAGGTTGCTTGCCAGGGCGCAGCTGCCTGCCGACCCAGCTATTTATTTAATTAAAAATCTGTTCCCGCACAACAGCTTAGCTGGAAAGGCAACAGAGAAATCGATTACGACTGTATTAAATGACCTCCCCACATTGTTCCATTGACTGTTCGTTGCAAACCAACGATGTCCCTGACCACCTGTATTGACTCTTAATGAGTTTGCAAAAGGTGTGTAAGGCCAAAGTCCAGATGAGTCCTCTTTGAATACAAAAGAAATAGAAAGCAACCTCGCTTATGAGATCAGATGTGCCACCAAATAAAACCTTTCCACAGGAGAGTTTCCAACAAGAGGACACTGCAGCATTTTTATATGCAACAGGAAACCAGGGATTTGAAACATGGCTTTGCTATTAACTGGGGTTGGGGAAATTCAACATTTAGTGATACAACCTGGCTTCCTTTTTCCTTTTGCAGTGAGAAAAAAAAAAATCACCACTTCAGAAGAGTGAGAATGTCACGCAGGTTGCAATAGCTCTCTAGTCCCATGCTCGCCCCACTTTCAGAATCCACAGCAACTCCATGTCAACCAGCTGATTTAGAAAAAGAATTTTCAAGAATTAATGTTTTCATTGAAATGTCTTTTAAAAGAAGGAGCGGAGGGGGGATTCTGGGCAATGTTTATATAAGTGTCAGGAGGGTTTTGTCCTTTCAAATTCATCCAAATTCCTTTCCCTCCAAGGAACCAGTGGATTTAATCGTAGTCTTAAAAGAAAAAGGGAAAGGTCGCAGTTGTGGTTGTTCTTACAACAGGTTTCTTTTTAAGATCCCATTATCAACACTTTCAACTGGAGTGACAATAATATCGTATTCCTAATGTTTATGAGAACTAATGAAGTCCAAAAAGGCTTTATGAAGAATCCAGTGTGTTCTATCACCAAGAACAGCATCAGTTATAACTGACCCTCTTGGAGTAATTTATATAAGTGAGACTGATGTTCAGAAATAGCAATAAAACACAAGCAATACCAATGGGATAGCAAGGCAGTTCATATTTAAAGACTACAAAAAAAAAGCTCTTAATATTCTCTGTGTATGTGTGTCTGGTTATTTCAAAGCTGAAGTTGAGACTAAAGTATAAACATTTTTGCCAACATATCAGTGCATCTTGACTCAGGTGTGAAAGTCATAGGCTCCTGTTTTTGCTCCCTGCTGCTTGCCTGGGCTATGTTAGTATTTACATTTTCTTGTTATCAAGATCAAGAATTTTTTGCCGCAACCAAATCTTAGGACTCTAAAGGTGTAAATTGACACTATCTACTCCAAATGCAAATTTCACATTGTATGTTGCAAATTTACCTTGTTTAGTTTTTTCTTATCCTTTTTTTATCTTATTTTGTTCTGAATGTCGTTTACGTAGTTGAGCAAAATGTATGCCCCTGTGGGCCACTGGTGAGGGGTGGGGAAGGGTTGAGACAATGGAGGAAGGTGGATGGGATAAATGCTTCCATTTTTTGTTTTCTTTTTCTCCTGTATCACAAAGGTGAGGGAGGCTCCTTGCTGCCAAACTACATCAGCACTCAGCTCATCAGCAACCCCAGCTCTCTCACAGATTAGGTGGTACTTGAAGTCCCACGGGGGTGAGCCTACAAATCCCCCCACCCTGATCTACCCCAAGGCCCAGTTCCCTTGCATACTGGTTGGTGTCATGGTCCAACCATGTGCACCTCATATTCTACCCAACACCTCCTGATGGGTACTGTGGCCTACCCCTGCCAGACAGCACCCTCCCCAACTCTAGCTTTGGCGTGTACCAGTGGGCAGTGTGTGATGCCACCTAGGCTAGCCCATGTCTCCCAGTAGGTCGGTGCATTGGTCTGACTTAGACATGACCTCCAATTTCCCTCTTCCAAAGTACCCCAATCTCAGACCTCTCATTTGCCTGTGAGTGGAATAACCTGGTCCATGTAAACCCCCTGGAATCAATCCACACCTGTACAGTACTCCCTCAATGGTTCCCATTCCCACAACCCTTTCCCCAAGCAACCCATAGCCCCCATACTAATGCGGGCCTGTCTTTTTATCTATACAAAGGTTGAATCCAATAGCCTGTTTATTTTTGTGGATGCTGACATCAGGAACTCATGTTGTTGTCCATGTTATGCCTTCTTAGGCTGAGGTTTTTTTTTCCTCCCTTCGTTAGCCTCATCCTTTTGTTCTCTAACTAAATAACACAGATTCTGAATTTGCATTTCATCCAATTTGAGACCCCAAATCATTTGAAAACCATAAAGTTGTCATAGCGTTTAACTCCAATTTGCTTTTATAACCACAGAGACAATATTTGATCAGAATTTCCCTTTCAACCTGAACAAACAAAACAGAAGGCTACACCAGGTGTGCTCTTAAGGCAGGCATCTGACATAGGGGTGAAGAAGCCATGTGGGAGCAGACACTGAGATACAGAGGATAAACCCATTGTTTCAAATCCCTGCATCCCATATTAGCAAGCCTGCCCAAGCCCCAGCTATTCAGCTTCTGACACAGCTCCCTGCTGGTGCACCTGAGAAGGCATTAGACAACAGTCCAAGTCTTTTGTTCCCTGCCGCCCGTATGGAGGAGCCACCTTGTGCCATGCCAGTTGGATGAAGTTCCTAGCTTCTGGCTTTAGGATCACCCAACTGTGGCTGTTGCTTTGGAAAATCAACCAGTAGGTGGAAGCTAGTACTGTCACTCTTTCTCTCTCTCCTTTTAAAATTAAAAAAAAAAAATTCAAAGTATAAATTATCGTCATACTAAATTCTTAAACTCTTGTTTTTTGACTCAGTAGTCTCATGCAGAATTAACTTCATCCTTCAAAATCTAGCAAGATGCAATTTCTTTGGGTCAAATGTTATATTTTCCACTGTGATGCAGTTTGCTCCGCTTCAGCTGGAACGTGACATTTATGCCCATGTGTCTTAATCCCTGAAGTTACTGATTGAGAACAGCACTAGAATTCACTCACTTATAAGCTAGAAACCGTGCTAAAAATAAAAAATAAAATGGTACGTTTCGTTGTGATCTTAAAGACGATAAGACCACAGCAAGCCTCATTTACTGATTTGCGAGAAAAAACAAGGGGAAAACAATTGTTAGAGATTAGAAACCACAAAAAAAAAAAAATTAGAGGATCATTTAGTTTTTGCATCTTGGAGCATGAATTTGCTTTATTAACTACATGTCCGCAGTAGGTATTTCTTTTAGAAAAATCAACCTCGAGCCCCAGAAATGCTCCAAATTCTAAATGCTCAGACCTGAGCACTCTCTCCAGACATGCTCCTCTACGTTGTGGTTCATCTACCAGATGTTGATTCCCAAAAATCGGGATTCTATTCTTTTTCTTAATTCTTATTTTTCATGATGCAGTTCCATAGGCTCGGGGATTTTCCCACCTCCCCCATTGACTCTCCCCCACACACTGTTTTCCATTATATCATAATAGTATAGCCCTTAAGCAACAGTCAGAAGTCCATTATACTACTATTAAAGTCTATCATGACATTATAGGTGTAGACAAGGGTAGAAAACCCAGCGTCCTATTGTCAAGACATGTTGAACAGTTTCCCTGGGAGTCCATCTTTCATTCAGGAGTAGAGCTGTGTACTACAAGGTATCTTCATTTCACAATATGCTTGTTTCCATTATGTAGTTCCTTTATATATATATACATATACATATATATATATATATTGCCTTGATATGTATTGATCTTGCATTTTGCATGAAAGTTGCTTTACATCAAAAGTCATATATGAGATTTGTCCTTTTGGGATTGGCTTATTTCATTGACCATAACGGTCTCTAGTTGAGACCATTTTTGTGGCGAATGGTAGAATTTCATTCTTTTTCATTCTTGAATAGTATTCCATAAAGCAGATGGACCACGGTTTCTTTATCCACTCCTCTTTTGATGTACATCTGAGTTCTTTACAAGTCTTCACTATTGTAGATTGTGCTGCTGTAAATAAATATAGGACTGCAGGTCATTGTCTCAGATGAAGATTTCATTTCCTCTGGATATATTCCCAAAAATGGGATATCTGAGCCATACAGCACATCAATTTTCGGTTGTCTTAGCACTCTCCATACTGATTTCCATAGTGGTTGCACTAACCTACACTCCCACAAACAGTGAAGTAGTGCCTCTTTCTGGATGTTTCCCTTCATCCCACTGGTTGTATTTACAAAAAAGAAAACAAATTGCTGCCTGTAATTAACATCTGCTTCTATCTTTGATTTTTATCAAGTGATTATAAGCAAGCAATTCCTGCTAGTCTCCCCATCTCTACTCTTACCTGTTCACAGGATGCACCCGATCAAGTTCTTTGTCAACTTAAAATGTCAGTGGCTTCTGATCGCCTGTGTCTGAAGTCTCGAGTTCCAGTAGCCTCTCAGGCACTGGTCTTTATCCATTTCTCCTTGAAAAGGAACTTCTAGGATATAAAAGACCAAGACCAAGTATCTATTTGTCTCGCTCAGTTCAGGATGTCCTTGCCAGCCCTTCACCAGAAGGAATTCACTGAATTGAGGGAGTGACACAGCTGGCCTCATGAGGGTCTTAACCACTGAATTAAGAAGCCATTTGCTTCTCCAATACGTAACAACTTGTTGACCAGTACTGGCCAGAAGATCAGCTTAGGAGAATTCCATGTCCAGGTAGGATCACTCCAGGTCTGGGGCAAAAAGTAATACCCACTTACCTGCGACCCCCCAGTCTAATTGATTGATTCTCTGAGCATGGAGCAAGCAAATCTTGGCTAATATGCAATCTATAGCAATGCCTCCAAATGGTTAGGAGGTTATTCAGCAACAACCTCACGGTGTATCTTGTAAGACAAATTGAAAGACATGACTTCTTGTAAACCTGAGGAAATAAGCACATTTTAGTATATAAGGAGAGAGATGGAAAATTCCATTCCCTGATTGGAATGATAGTTACTCTTGGAATATAAAAGCATAGCTTCAAAATCTATAGAATCACTATAATATTAGGAATCTTTATGAAAAACAAATATTTGAGGACACCAGGTGAAATAAAAATTACTGCTGGGTGAAGGCGTAGGCATTTCCTCTCCTTTCTCCTAAACTCATCTTCCCCATTCTGGAGCCCGGCATTCATAAACAGCAATATAACACAGCTTAGACAAACACTCCTCTCACACAATTTGCAAAAAGCACACATCCGCAGGAGATGACTTGCCCTGGGGAAAGAGTGCAATGGGAGGCCGGATGACATCATCCAAAGCCTTAGCAACCCTGGGCTTCTTGTTCTCACAGGTCTCGTGGTATGACCCGAACGCCACCCCCCGTCACAGCGCCATTCTTCCCAGGGAGCAAGATCAAATAGTGATTTATTGCCAACCCAAGCTGAAGGCAGAGCATTAGGAAATGTATGGGGTGAGAATTGGAAAGGCAGCGAAAAGAGACAGATAGCAGGAGAGCATGGAGCTCTGTGCTTTTTTTTTTTTTACCCACCCGGTGAGGAATGATTTGACATCTTAAGAAAGTTATCTTCAAGTCTCCACCACATTGTGGATGCTATAAAGATTGAGTTACGTTGTTCTCACACCTGAAGTTAGAAGGCAAGGAAAATGAACCAAAACACAACTAATTGCAAATTCTTCAGCACTGTATCATGTGTTTGCCGATCTATGAGTTAGGGGAGTTTGTCAGGGGACGGGTTTGTTTGCCAAACAGGGTTGGAGTTTGCTAGGGAGCATGAAGATCCTAGTCCCTCTTCAGAGCTCAGCTCACAACGAATGCGCTCGAAGGTCTCCAAGGAGGGGTCGTCCTCCTCAGAGGGTGCCTACGCCGAGGGAATCAGCAGCGACAGCCATCAGCTTGCCCCTGGCTAAAGTGCCATCCTCGGAACTGCCAAGTCAAGGAAGGCTGAAGCTGGGTACGACTTCAACAAGACAGCGATGCTAAGGGCATTCCCAGGCACAGAAATTCAGTGCTTGGGACACAGGGCTGTGAAATCCTGTAATGGTGCAGAAGTATACAGTGAGACAGCAAACGAGGACCTGAGTGTGTGTGTGTGTGTGTGTGTGTGTGTGTGTGTGTGTGTGTGTGTGGACACAGGGGTCTGGGGTGAGGAGAAAGGACGAAGTCGGAATGATGGAAAGATTTGCTTCCTTCTTCTGCTACCTTTGGTGACTTTGCACTTGTCTAATCTTTCTTGATCTCTTATTTCCTCTGTAATAAAATGAGGCTGTCACCTCATGCCTGTCATGGAATTTTTTTTTGCGGTTTCCTATTCATTTTGTGACATTCTTAGCATAGTGACTCACCGTGCTTAGCCAAGTACCACTTGACGGATAATAACTTAAGAGCTGTTCAGTATGATTGAACCACACGGCCGGATCAAAATTGGCCTTGGGGCCATGCTAAAGAAAATCGCTGGCTTCTCAAATCATAACAAAGCATCCTTTTGTCTTTTTAAGTCTTGCAATGGATTAGAATTGATTGGGAGCACTCACCCTGATACTTAAAATGAACAAATATTCGAAGAAAACAAGTCTCCATAAGAATCACATAAAGGATGTGTTTTTTTTTTTTTTTACAATATTTCAGGGTGTATTGATACAAACAGCTCAGAAAAATAACTATTTGTGAGGGAATATAAAGAGGTCTCAAGGTAAATAAACAAGAAAACAGTGATAGAAAAATGCTCCCTTCACGTACTTTATGATACATCTGGACATCTGGATACGCTATTGATGCTGGTTCAAAATTCAGAGCAGTACATGACCCAGGGTTTTGCTTATTGAATGTCGTTTCTATTGTACTTTAGGAGAGGGAGTGCACGAGTTTGTCCCTTGGATATGTGACACTCTGTCCCGTGCAACACGTAGGTTAAAACTTCAGACAAACACTCGATTTTGTGCCATCTCCATTCGAGGACTTCCTTCTCTTCTTAATGCCTTTATTTGTAAGAAGCACTTCAGAAATTCAAGGAAATAGAATTCAAAGATAATGCAATTTTCCATGACATTTTCAAAGAGTATTTATTTGAAAGTCAGAGAGAGAGAGAGAGAGAGAGATCTTCCACCAGCTAGATTGCTCCCCAGATAGCCACAGATCTGGACCTGGCTGAAGCCAGGAGCCAGAAGTTCCAGCTGAGACTCCCACATGACTGCCAGGGGTCCAAGCGCTTGGGCCATGGGCTGCTGTGTTCTCAAGCGCATTAGCAGAGAACTGGATCCGAAGTGGAGCAACCATGACAAGAACTGGCATCCGTGTCAGTTGCAGATGCCAAAGGCAGTGCTTTTACTTGCCACACCGTAACGCTGGTCCCATTCATCAAATCTGTGAAGGTTTATTATATTTAATCTATTCCATCTCTCTACCTCAAGATACATGGATACTTAAATAAATCTGGGGAATCCTTCCCAACCTCCCAGAAATCTGTGTGTAAGAATTATCACTTGATTACCTATTTAGGGAAATAATACCAAGTTCTCTTCCTAATTTGAGAACTAAATAACATTAGGTAACCACCCACCCTCCTTGGGTTTCAGATTCTATGCCTAGAAAAATAAATCAGTAAGGGGCAAGTGTTTGGCACAGCAAGTGTTTGGCACACTGCTTAAGGGCAGCTGACGCAGTGGCACAGAGGCTTAAACTACTGCCTGCTGCACCAGCATCCCATAGGAGCTCCAGTTCAAGCCCCGGCTTCTCCATTTCCGATCTTGGTTCCTGTTAACATACCTGGGAAAGCAGAGCAAAATGGCCCAATTGTTGGCTCCCTGTATCAACCTCCCGTTTAGGGCCTCTGCCATCTGAGGAATAAAGTGGTAGATAGGAGACACGTGTGTGTGTGTGTGTGTGTGTGTGTGTATAAATTTGCCATACATATTAAATAAATATTTATAAATACATAGAAAGAAGGAATGTAATAAAGTCATCAAGGTAATTGGCTTGATGACAGTTTCACTTCAAACAAGTTCCTGCTCATTCAAAGTTTCCTAAATCCTAATTTTTCAAAACAAATAGAGGGTCCGCACATGTGCTAGACAAGCTAGGTCGAGTATTTAAGAGATTGCAATCATTCATTCTCTTTCTCATCTCCAGTAGCTGCACCCCGAGGTTTTCCTGGGAAGCACCGGGTCCCCTTTTGTTCATTTCGAAGATTTGTCTGCCCGTATAGCCTCTTCTACTCCGCATCGGCAAGAACCTCACTAAATCCATGCGTGCTTTTGAGAAAACAAATGCATCTTTCCTAATTTGCATAAATATTTCTCGTAGTTTGCAGTGTCTCCAGGAGTAAACTTTCACCTGCTCACACCATGACACTCTTAGAAAGTTTGAAGACTGCTTCTTCCCTTCTTTCTCCTGATAGTTCTCTTAGATTGGAAAGCTGCCTTTTATTTTCATTTTAGTTAGCATTGACCAGATTCAATGTGATGTGTAGACACAGCTCTAAGAACACAATGCCTTTCTCCGCCTTCCGCCTCTTCCTCCCTCTCGTCACATCTTCTTATTAAATTTTTGAGATGACATGTTTTCGATTTGCACTGTAGTAAAAGGCTTACAACCTCACCTAATAAGAAGTTTAGCATATGAAGAACAGTTGGGCCTTGGCTCAGCAGGGAGACAGACAACAGCTATGAGTAATAGATCAATGGAATAATGACCTGTTCTCCAAATACACAGCAAATTATGAACACGGATTATTAAAACTACGATACATAGCATTCTTGTAAGATTACAAAGTAAATAGCCAAATGGTGATGCGTCTTTATCGATACAGTCAGCTTTCCATTTTGCATTTTACAAGAATAATTTCACCTCTTAGAAACCCAAGGATGCTTAGAACTTTAAAATCCTTGGTGTTAGCTTTTAAGTCACATCTTCTGCATGACTTATGGAATCGCTTTCTGCTTATTTTCGCAAAACAATAAAGTTATACTTGGATTTCAAGGAAGTGAATGCCTATCCTATTTGATGAGAGAATTCATTAGCATATTTGTGCCTATTCAAAATGTTCCTTCCCATTTTGAAATGAATAGCACCAAAGCATTTAACTTCATTTTGAATACAATTTAACAAAAATCCGGTAGAAACTACCAGTAGATTATATATACCTTTCTAAATTAGGTACAGATAACATCCAAGTAATATTAACTAAAAACAATAAGATTTTTTTCTCCAATAGCACCATGTATTAATATGGTTTGACATAGGGTGTCAAACCTTGAAAGAAATAGTTTTTCTTCCACAGCAACCTTCCAAAATCTCAATTCTCTATATTTTAATCTTTCACTTTATAGATGTATCTTAAATACTTAATAAATCAAGAAAGAAACCAGATACTCCCAAACGAGAGGCAGGCATCTCAACCACTCCGCCAGATGCCCACGTACAGAAACCTGTCTTAATTTTTTTTTTAACTTCCATACCATAATATTGTCTTTATGAAAGCAAAACTATATTTACAGTTATGAAGTTAAGGCCAATTTGGTCATTTGACAAATTGAGTGATAATCAGTCAATTGGTTCTGCAACAACCATTTGTTTGTGCTGCTCTTTTGTTGTTAAAGAGTGCAATTTCTTTGCAATATTTTAATAAAGAACATTGCAAGGCATTTTAGTGAAAACATTTATTCCATAATCATTTTAATGAATTAAGAATCATTATTTGGCTAGAACTATTTTTACTTACAAATCAGCGCTGAGAGTCAGAAAGATTCAGTGTTATAACAAAATTATGAGATTGTAGCTAATTATTTTACTATTAAAATGACTTGTCCAACATGACCTATCTAGCCAGAATATTCATTATCCTAATTCAGCTTTAATTAATTCCTAAGGGCTCAAGAAAAAAAATACTACCATATCAACTGCCTGGACAGTTCCTAGGCTAGGTGGTCAGGAATTCTATTTCTAGACTCTGCACCATTTTAATTAGCTGACTTCTAAAGAAAGAAAATCTAAAGTCTTTTATGCCCAGAGTCAAATAAACATAAAAGAATACACTTCTCGTAAAAATACAGCTTTTCCTTATTATTAGATGCCTACCTGATTAAAATTCTCCAAGTGAAATAAATGGCATTAATGAATGCTAATGCTGAAATCAGAAAAAAGTAGAGTATGCGTCCACTTTTACATACACCGAAATTACCCAAAACAGAGAAAATTTTAAGGGACTTTTGGGGATTATTCCTGTTTTTTGTTTTCGTTTTTAGAGGAGAGACACACACACACACAGGGACAGGTGGACAGCCCAAGAAAAGAGAGCTCCCATCCATTGGTTCAGTCGCCAGCAGTACTTGCAAAATCTTACTCATGGCCAGGGTCACCTCAGAAGACAGGAACTCAGTCTTGGTCCCCAATGTGCATGGCGGGAACTCAGTTTATGGAGGCATCATTGCATTCCCAGGGCTGTGCATCTGCCAGAAGCTGGGTTGTGAGCTCCGTAACAGGTGTATTAGCTGCTAGGCCAGATATCTGTCCTTAGAGAGATTTTTCAAGAAAAGAGGAGTTATGATATTCCTAAACCAAGGTAAGAAGGGCGCATTTGATTTTCTGATATAGAAATTGTGGCTTGCCTTGGCAACTGTGCTGTCAATGGAATTGGTGGGAAGCAACCAGATGGCACGGGATGAGAAGTGAGTAGGAGGCAAGAAAGAATTCAAGACAAGTACAGAAAACTTCGTAATGTTTCACTGTGAGTCAGGATAGAAAAAAAAAATTGGGGGGAGGTTAAAGAAGTGACAAAGTTCTGTTGTTGTGTTTAAAATACTAAAGGAGGACCCCCACAGTAGCCTAGTGGCTCAAGTCCTCCCCTTGCTTGTGCCAGGATCCCAAATGAACACCAACTGCTCCATTTCCCATCCAGCTCCCTGCTTGTGGCCTGGCAAAGCAGTCCAAGATGACCCAAAGCCTTGGGACCCTGCACCTATGTGGGATAACCTGAGGCGACTCCTGGCTCCTGGCTTCAGATCAGCTCAGCTCCGGCTGCTGCGGCCACTTGGGGGAGTGAACGCCTGGAAGGAAGATTGTTCTGACTCTCCTCTCTCTTGAAATCTCTTTCCAATAAAAACAAATAAATCTATTTTTTTTAAATGTTGATGAAATGAAAGTAAAGGGGAAAGTAGAATGATCTAGAATAGAGAAATCAATGAAGAGGTTTCCTTGAGAAAGGGGAGGGATGAGTCGGATGAGAAGCAATAAACCACCTCCGCTGTTAAGAACATGTTGGCAGAATGGTGAGGGTTTCTTCTAATGTTTTCCATTTTGAAGCAACAGAGAGATTATTGTTTTAGGTGAAGAATGGTGCTTTTAGGATGAGCTGGCACTTTCAGAACAACAACAAAATAATGCATATCTGAAATAGAGAATTGGGGGGAAATCAGTGATATTTATTATTTACCACAGGATTGCCAGGCAATGTTACGAAGGCAGTCAGGGTTTGGCCTCCATAGCCATGGGTTTGTACTTATGGATCCAATCAACTACAGATGGAAAACATTTAGAAAAAAAAAGATTTCATCCATGCTGAATATCTACAGTTTTTTCCCCTAGATTTGTTCCTAGATATTTATGTATTACTTACATTATATTAGGCATTATAAGTGGTCTAAGATAATTTAAAATATTAGAGAAGAATATGTTTAGTTTCTATGCAAACACTACAGTTCGTATTAGGAACTTGCATGTGGCTCTTGGTATTGAAATGGTATAAGCAAACTCCTGTGGACACCAAGGGACAATTCTATCAGCAAATATCCAAAAATAAATAAACAATATTCAAATTAAGCCTCTAGCGTTAAGTACCACCTCACAGGAGGCAGAAGGCATAGATGGACAACCTATCACATCAAGAAGACAGGATTAGCCAAACTTCAGGGGATACAAGCTTTCGTTGTTACAACAAATAGATGGCATTTTCAAAGGACACGATGGGGATAGACATTTGGGTGCAGTGGTTAGGACACCACTTGGTATACCTTATTCTGTAGTAATGAATGTTAATTAATATGAATGTGTTGATTATTCTAATGAGCGCCTGCGTCCAATTCATGGCTCCGCTTCCAGTCCCAGCTTTCTGCCAATTAGCATCTATGGGACAGAGAAGGGTGGCAGGTGATGGCTCGACCCTGGCGCTCAGTGAGAAAAGAGACGAAGCTCCAGTCTCCTAGTTAAACTTAACACAGGCCCCCTTTCTGCTAGTGCAGGAATTGATGGAATTACCAAGCAGACGGAAGAGTCTCTCTCTTCTCTGTGCCTTTCAATTTAGTAACAAAAGCAGAAGAAGATGATAAAGGGATATTGTGTATTTCAGTCGGGAAAACTGAACATGACCTTGATTACAGATTATTAGAATGACAGAGTTTGTTAGATGTGGTCAGAGCAGCGCGGTTATTTTTAAATATCTGATCTGATATATTTCATATATAAACAAGTAGATATAATTTTGAGATCTGTTTTGAGATATCAGAAAACAAGTAAAAGGTGGAGAATCGGGAGCAAGAACATGTGGCAACTATACTCAAGGCTATCTCACGCTGCTTGGGGAGAAACACAAGGTGAGGCCGTTTTAAAGTACGGGGCTTTACACAGGGGAGCTTATCCATATTGGGTGGTACTGAAACACACCTGCGTGTTGGTGGAAATCGGCTCCTGATAGCAAGAAAGTCGTGCTAGTGCAAGAAAAGGAGTGAGCAGAGGGACAAAGCTGCCCAGGACATGACACAAGACGCGATGCAGAATGCAAAGAGGGAAGTTGGAGTGAGCCTTTGGGACACACAGGGAGACCACCCTTAACCATAGAGAAGCTACAGGCTTCTGACCTCTGGGGTCAGAGTGAGCCTTTGGGACACACGGGGAGACCACCCTCTACCACAGAGAAGCTGTAAGCTTCTCACCTCTGAGCAAGCGAATTCCTGGGTGCTGGCTTCTTATTCTGTCAATCACATACTAGGCAAGAGAAGAGGCCAGAGGGTGAAGAGTGAGAGGCTCAGCAAAGTTTGAAAGGAAATGAGAAACACGAGATAAAACTCACCGCCTAGCAGGTGCTTTCGGCGGGAAGCCGCAGTTGCTTCACTTGCTTATGGATGTGAGTGAAGACAAACCTTTGCTCCTAATGGTTATGGACATCCTATCACTCAGACTGTTTTTCCTATGAGATTATTTTAATTTTCATTTTACCTGTCTTTGCTAAGAGTGTGAGTAGGGAATACTTTGATGCGTTGGAGAGAGAGAGAGAGAAAGAGAGAGAGAGAGAGAGAGAGAGGGTGTGTGTATGCACGCCTCTTAAATAAAGAAGAACCCCCAAAATTATATATTTCAAATTTTCTTCTTCCTCAAAGACATGTGCTTTTGTAATCACGGTGAAAGAATCAGAGGAGCCTGGCAAACGCAAATTTGCAGGATGCAGAAGGCTCCAGGAAATTTCATCAACAGATCCGCATTAGGCTGAGCTTACTCTGGCACACAGCACACGAAACAGCAATACATTAACATACCAACCTGGTGCAAGTGAGAGTTTGAAGGCCAATTAGAGGAAACATTTTATTTTTCTAATGTGTCAAAATAACGCAGCTGGCTGTGCCAAATAAATCCATGCTTGTGCACTCCTGTGGAAATGCAATGATTCATAACTGTAAGTATCATGCCTGCTGAATTTAAGACCCTATAGACTAATGATCGGATGGCCAGCAACAACGTGTTACCAGGTAGATGTAACGAACTCCATTTTTATTGCCTGCTTTTACGTCTTATATACCTCTATAGTATATTTCTGCCCAGTCTGTAAGTTAGCACAAAACCCCAAGCCTTCATTAGATTGGAAAGGAAATATGTTATGAAACTATAACAAGAACATTTGTCCTCCATGCCGTAGTCACTAACAAACTCAGCATTTCTGGAATGCTCAAAGAAAAGAAACCAACATAGGAGTGAGTGTGTGTGTGTGTGTGTGTGTTTTCCTCTGGCAAAACTACCTCTGGCAGAACAAATATGAGGTGGTCAGCTCACCATGGAGCTACCACGTACCAGAACCCCACCTCGCTACTGTTCACCACCTGCCGAATGAAATCTCTGTTCAAGTTTCCCATTCTATTGCTATTGGAGAATCCTGCAGCGAGTGAACTGGCACCCAGATTAATAGTCTCATTTCAAAGTTATTACATGGGAAACTAGAGTTTTGACATGCCAAATAAATGGCAAAAAAAGAAGCAAGCTGAGGATAATAAATTGCATTTTCTTTAGTGTCTTTAACAAAGCGATGCAATGAACAGTGTGTGTACAGTCCCACACTGGAGTTAGTAGAACTGTAATTCCAGTGAGGCCAGCTCAAGTTCATTGAGAACATTGCAGGGGGACCTGTTCTCTACTGTGGATGACGCAGGATGTCATTGTTCCACGCACAATTTGAGTTTTCCAAAATCATTCCGCTCTCTGCTTGAGTAGCTGTCCTAAACAGTTCAAACCCTCCAGGAGCTCCAATGGCCTGTCTTTCCTGTGTGAATATTCTCATGGTAGCTGGATCATTCAAGTAGGAATACCCAATTATTTCCTTTTTTTTTTCCTTTAGGGATGTTTATGGTTTATTAGAGGCAGATGGAGCAACAGAGAGAAAGAGAGAGAGAGATTTTCTACCTGCTGGTTTATTCCTGACATGGCCACATTGGTTGGAGCTGGGCAAAGTCAATAGTGAGGAGCCAGGAGACTCACACATGGGGCAGGGTCCTACGTTCTTGGATCGTCTTCTGCTCTTTTCCCAGTTCCAATCTCAGGAAAATGGATCCTATGTGGAGTACTGAGACTGGAATTTGCAGTCTAATCAGAGATGCAACGTGGGGTCTAGCATGACAGCTCAGTAACTAAATCCTGGCCTTGCTCTTGCCAGGATCCCATATGGGTGCCAGTTCATATCCCAGCTGCTCCCCTTCCCATCCAGCTCCCTACTTCTGGCATGGGAAAGCAGCAGAGGATGGCACAAAAGCTTGGGACTCTGCACCTATTTGGGAGCCCGGAAGAAGCTCCTGGCTCCTAGCTTCAGATTAGCTCAGCACTGGTCATTGTAGCCACTTGGGGAGTGAATCAGCAGATGGAAGAGCTTTCTCTCTGCCTCTCCTTCTCTTAATAAATCTTCCTTTCCAATAAAAAATAAAATAAATGCTTACAAAGCAAGAGAGATTTAGCATGGCAAGTGGCTGCTTATTCCACAACACCACATCACATTCCCAGAACACAATGACTTAATTAATTAAACACATGTTTATTTCAGTATGGCTTGATTGTCACATCCATTTGTCACTACTTTACCTATTCTGGATATTTTTCAAACAGGTTAATTTAGGGTATTTTTCAGAATAATGATAACAGAATTTAGGACAAAGCCATTTCCCAATCTTAAACTGTGTGTTTTATCGTTATATTTGGAATTTAACTTCTCAGATATTATTCTAAGGTTTCTGAAACACAAGTACCTAAATATATCATTTTTCTTATGTAATAGTCAAAACAAGAGCAATAGCAAAGCAAGACGCTCATGGGTATGGAAGCTTCTGGAAATGAGAGAAAAATGTTAGAAAGATGCTGGCCATGTCAATGAAGTAATGCAATCATTCTATGCAAAGGAAGATAGTTTTATTAACCTTCTATGTAATTCTTTCAGTCCAAACAGGTCAAGATGTACACATGTTGGCAACTATTCACTAAGCTCAAATCAATATGTCAAAACACTCTCTTGGCTGGGCAGAAAGATAATAAAATCAGCAAGAACTAGACATTGAAAGGACATTGGGAACCAAATCTCTCTCACACCAGAGATTAAGTTTTACCTACAGAGACTTAATCGCTCAAGGATAGTCAGGTCTAGGATGTGGGCAGGCATCTCCCTCATTGAAAGCTGTTATTTTTTTTTTAATCAATTCTCTATCTTCAATTTTTACTACAAATGCTTTCTATTTACATTGTTGATACACAAGATGTGAAATCTACGCAAATATTAATAGGACTATGAAAATCACCTGTGATCTAAACCTCCGAGATTAAACAGTTGCGTTGTCTTCCAACCTTTCACGGTAGCAATACGTGCATTTATTTAATAAGACTATACCAAATATGAAGATGCATAACAATTTTCTGTTGCTATGTACTAAATGACCCCAAGATTGGCAGCTTCCTAGGAGGGTACTTTCAAAAATTAGTGAAAAGCGGAATTAAAATAGAGGTTTATTTTGACACAAAACTTCCGGAATAAATGAGTATCCCTAAGCTAATTGATGGGAAAATTGGCCAAACTTGAAGTATGTAACCTAAAAGTATGGTAATGGCCTATGCTATGAAGTCTTATAGAATCAAAAGAAACTACTTTAGATTATTTATTTAGATGTCCTGGTTAGATAGCCACTGCTATATCTTAATATAATATATAATATATATTATATATTATATATTATATATTATATATATTATATTATATATTATAATATATTATATATTATTTATTAATATATATTATATATTATATTATATATTCCATACATACATATATATTATTATATATATTATATTATATATTCCATACATATATATATTCCATACATATGTATGTATATATATATATATTATATATATATTATATTATATATTCCATACATATTCCAATCATTTCCCCCTAACTTTTTTTTTTTTTTTTTATCACCTATTTCTTTTCTTTATTACTTGGTAAGAGTTAATCCAAATTTATTTATTTATTTATTTATTTTTTTATTTAATTTTGACAATCCTTACAAATTTAATTGGGGTAAAAAAGGGTCAAGGTCTAAAGGGGGATATAGAGGAAGAAGCCCCACCCAATCTCCCGCCCACCCCAAGTCCCGGGAGTGGGGTACGCTTCGAGATACTCGATCAAGTGGTTCCAATAGTTCACTATCCATGGGTCGTTGCCTGTCTCGCCACCCCAATCATGATGTGGTCATTGAAGAGTTCGTTGATTGACACAGTCCCGTCTAGGGTCTCCATTTGCCCAGTCTCTGCTGCCATCAGATGGCTGAGGTTGTTGCTTGATTTGTCCTGTCTTTCCCTGGTTAGGACTCCGAGTCCGGTGTCTCGAATGGGAAGATCCTCGAAGAAATTTTGAGGTATTCCCAGTCCAGATTCCTGCTGTTTTAGTAGCATAGGGTCCGTCACAGTCCACTGCCCCGGACAGCTGGCGGCTGCAGTTGCTGGGCCGGTTCTGTCTCCACCCGTGTCTTCTTACAGTCCCGCCTGGTTCCACCCTGGACGCATTTGTCCCTCGCACGAACTAGTAGGAGTTGCAGCCCAGTCAGGGCGGCCCACAGTAGCCTCAACCAGGCCCACCTCCTACCCTGGCTTGCCAGTATATATGGCATACTAGCCCAGTCTGTCCCCGTTACCCTTCTGTTGCTACAACTAAGCCCGACAACCCTCACCAACTCTGGTTGTAGCTTACTCCAATGGGATTGGTCAGCCTAGCCTGGTTATCACCCAATCTGGTCCCCATGAGGTGCACAGGCGCTGTGTCCCTGCCTGGTCTAGTCTACCCCCCACCCAGCTCCCGCTCCTCAGTGTAACTTGCTGTTCAGCTAGGGAGCCTCCCCTTTTTCTCCTGTCAGCTCTGCCGCCTCCCTTCCTGGTTCTCACTTGTGTTGGTTGGGTGCTGCGGCTGCATCCGGCTCAGGCTACCTCACCTTGGCATTCCAGCCTGCGTGTTACTTTTGTTACGACCGGACCTGGTTCGACCCACACTCTGTTCTGGCGGTCAGATTTACCAGTGGATGACATGAACAGATTCAGCCTGGTCTGCCCCCGACCCAAGCCAAATGCATGCCAGTGGGACACTTTCAATGACCTCTTGGCTGTTGCCTTGCAAGTTCCTTGTGCTGACCTGCAGGGTCTGTGTCTTGCCAGAGGAGTTGCCTGGGCTCCTCCATCAGAACCCCTCCATGTGCCAGGTTTCGCGCATGTCAGTGGGTCCATGTGCCAGTTCGCCTCTTGTCCTTGTAGGAACAGTGGTCTTTCCTAACTGGCCATCATCCCGTTCTGGTTCTTGCTGTAGAGTGTTGCAGCTTGGCCATGGTCATCCATGCCCCCATATGGCTTGTACATGGCTAAGTTGAGGTTGGGACCTAGCCTAGTCCGCCCCACATCCACCCTGGTACTCCAGAGCACCAGAACGTGTTAGTGTCTGGCCCGGCCCGGTACCTCTTTTCCCAATCCACATTTGTGCCAAGGGAGAGGATAGCTGTATCCAGACCCTGCCGCAGCCCCGTCCACCTGTCATGACCTCTGCCTTAGACTCTGTGGCTCAACTTTGTGCTTAATGTGAACCAGTTGGAGCCAAATCCAAGCCGGGCATGTCCTGTGTTGCACCCTGTGTTCCAGTCATACTAGTGGGCTAAGGTTTGCTTAGTCCGAACATTCATCTCTCAGTCCCGCACTTTCATTAAGGTTTCATGTCCCGATTCCTGGGAATCACCAGAAATTAGTGTCTCACCTACACTACCGCTGGTCTTACTTTTGGGTGTCCCAAAGCACCTATTTCATATCCTCAAAACCCCAGAGCTCGCCGCTGGGCGGCCAGCAGGCAGAGCCTGGCACCGCTTGGTGCACTGGCCGCCCAAGGCCTGGGTCTCTGCCCCCGCCTCTCAACCGGAAGGGTCATTCCCATGAAGCGCCACCCCCAATGGGAGTTTAACCCCGCCCCTTGCCCGGACATTCGAACCGCCCAGCCTACCCTGCCGTCAGCCCAAAGCTGACGGGGGTAGAGGGGAGCCAGGATTTGAACCCCAGCTCCCTCGCCAGCCCTCGCGGGTACTTACTCGCGAGGGGGCTTAGTTGCCCCCTGGCCAGGGGGATGCCGGCGTCCCTGCCTCCGCCGCAAGCGGCGGAAGCTGTGGCTGGGAGTCCGGCATGGTTCGCGCCGGAAGGAACGCTCCCATGAAGCGCCACCTCCAATGGGAGTTTAACCCCGCCCCTTGCCCGGACATTCGAACCGCCCAGCCTGCCCTGCCGTCAGCCCAAAGCTGACGGGGACAGAGGGGAGCCAGGATTTGAACCCCAGCTCCCTCGCCAGCCCTCGCGGGTACTTACTCGCGAGGGGGCTTAGTTGCCCCCTGGCCAGGGGGATGCCGGCGTCCCTGCCTCCGCCGCAAGCGGCGGAAGCTGTGGCTGGGAGTCCGGCATGGTTCGCGCCGGAAGGAACGCTCCCATGAAGCGCCACCTCCAATGGGAGTTTAACCCCGCCCCTTGCCCGGACATTCGAACCGCCCAGCCTGCCCTGCCGTCAGCCCAAAGCTGACGGGGACAGAGGGGAGCCAGGATTTGACCCCCAGCTCCCTCGCCAGCCCTCGCGGGTACTTACCCGCGAGGGGGCTTAGTTGCCCCCTGGCCAGGGGGATGCCGGCGTCCCTGCCTCCGCCGCAAGCGGCGGAAGCTGTGGCTGGGATTCCGGCATGGTTCGCACCGGAAGGAACGGCTCCCATGAGGCGCCACCCCCAATGGGAGTTTAACCCCGCCCCTTGCCCGGACATTCGAACCGCCCAGCCTACCCTGCCGTCAGCCCAAAGCTGACGGGGGCAGAGGGGAGCCAGGCTTTGACCCCCAGCTCCCTCGCCAGCCCTCGCGGGTACTTACTCGCGAGGGGGCTTAGTTGCCCCCTGGCCAGGGGGGGATGCCGGCGTCCCTGCCTCCGCCGCAAGCGGCGGAAGCTGTGGCTGGGAGTCCGGCATGGTTCGCGCCGGAAGGAACGCTCCCATGAAGCGCCACCTCCAATGGGAGTTTAACCCCGCCCCTTGCCCGGACATTCGAACCGCCCAGCCTGCCCTGCCGTCAGCCCAAAGCTGACGGGGACAGAGGGGAGCCAGGATTTGAACCCCAGCTCCCTCGCCAGCCCTCGCGGGTACTTACTCGCGAGGGGGCTTAGTTGCCCCCTGGCCAGGGGGGGATGCCGGCGTCCCTGCCTCCGCCGCAAGCGGCGGAAGCTGTGGCTGGGAGTCCGGCATGGTTCGCGCCGGAAGGAACGCTCCCATGAAGCGCCACCTCCAATGGGAGTTTAACCCCGCCCCTTGCCCGGACATTCGAACCGCCCAGCCTGCCCTGCCGTCAGCCCAAAGCTGACGGGGACAGAGGGGAGCCAGGATTTGAACCCCAGCTCCCTCGCCAGCCCTCGCGGGTACTTACTCGCGAGGGGGCTTAGTTGCCCCCTGGCCAGGGGGGGATGCCGGCGTCCCTGCCTCCGCCGCAAGCGGCGGAAGCTGTGGCTGGGAGTCCGGCATGGTTCGCGCCGGAAGGAACGCTCCCATGAAGCGCCACCTCCAATGGGAGTTTAACCCCGCCCCTTGCCCGGACATTCGAACCGCCCAGCCTGCCCTGCCGTCAGCCCAAAGCTGACGGGGACAGAGGGGAGCCAGGATTTGAACCCCAGCTCCCTCGCCAGCCCTCGCGGGTACTTACTCGCGAGGGGGCTTAGTTGCCCCCTGGCCAGGGGGGGATGCCGGCGTCCCTGCCTCCGCCGCAAGCGGCGGAAGCTGTGGCTGGGATTCCGGCATGGTTCGCGCCGGAAGGCCCCCCTAACTTTATAAAGTAAGATATTAAGGAAGAAATTGAGGCTTCAAGAACTTAAGAGATCTATTCAACTTCTCTCTGTAAAATGATAATCCCTAGATTCAAGATTTTCATTCCGTTTTCATTCTTTTAATTACTGCATTTTAAATAGATTGATTCTTGATCTCAGCCTTAAACACTTATGGTTCAGAATGGAGTTATTAATGGTCTTATTTTATGTAGGATTTTGTATTGCATTCACCGAAGATTTCTCTCTATCTGACTTATATATATTTTGACATTTGGATGTTAGAATAATGATAACCTCATAAAGCAAACTGAAATATTACTCCTCTCTGTCTACATTCTGTCCTGATGAAGATAATAAATTCTTGCAGAATGTCAGACAATATATTTTGAAAGCATGGAATCAAGCTATCTCATTTCAGAATTATTTTGAGAATATTTTGAGTCATATATCTTAATGTTTTTGTGTTGAAGCAATCTCAAATTTACAAAAAAAAAAAAAAAAGAAAGACTTGTTTAATGAATGTTTGGAAAGCCACTTTTCCAAAATGGTATCTTATCATTTTTTAGAAATGACTTATGTTGCTTAAAAATTAAAGTTACAGAGAGAGGAAAGAAGGTGTTGTAACCACTGGTTCGTTCCTCAGATGCCCTCAATGGCCAGAGCTGAGCAAGTCTGAATTTGGGAGCCAGGAGCTTTGTCCAGGTTTTACATGTGCGTGTATGTGGCCACCCTCCACTGCTTTGCCAGGCCATTAGCAGGGGGCCAGATAAGAAGTGTAGCATTCAAGACCAGAACTGGTGCCAATATGGGACTCCAGTGCTGTGCCATCCCATAAAATCGTATCTTGATACTTGACTGTGCAATGCCCACAAACTTGAACTTTCCCTATATGTAACAACAATATGACCATCAAAATCAGGAGACTAGTGCTAATACATTTCCAATATTGAAAAACCTATATATGTATTTTGTTTATGTGTGAGGTTTGAATCACAGAGAGAGACGGACGGACACAGAGAGATCTTCCATCTACGGGGTTCACTCCTCAAGTAGCCACAATGGCTGGGGCAGGGCCATGGCAGAAACTAGGATTCTAGAACTCCATCCCAGCATTACACCTGGCTGGCAGGAGCCCAGGGACATGGACCATCTTCTACCACCTTCCCAAGTGCATTGGCAGGGAGCTGGATTGGAAGTGGGGCAGCCAGAGCTTGAAGCAATATCCACATGGAATGCTTGCATTGCTGGCATTTTTATTCTATGCTGTAGCCCCTTTCAAGCATCCCTATTTGTCCCAAAGATACGGTGTTGGGCAAAACAGTTCAGCTTCTCATGACTGATTCACTTAACCTTATTATAGATTCAGTCTCCTCTAGGATTGCTAAGAGTTCCTGTCTCCCACTGTGGTTTCTATGACCTGGCACTGCTGTAGCTAGTAATTGTTTTTGCGAGAGGCCTGGATTGGATTTGTCTGGCTTTCCTCATGATTAGATCCCATAATCTAATAATCATGTCTTCAGCAGGAACAGGACCGAGGTAGTTCTCCACCCTCCACGGGGCAGCCTTTCTGGTGACAGAAGATTCCAATTTTCTATGTCACTAATGATGATTCATTTGACCACTTGATTAAGACTCTGTGCACCAGGAGTCGCCTTCATAAAGCCACTCTTTTCTTTGTGAAATTCGTAGATATTTCTCTTGGAGCTACTTCAAATCTATGTAAATATCCTTTTCCTTAACACATATTCAACTTATTCATCTAATTTGATGGAAGCAATGATTCAATAAGCTCTAATTCATGATTACTGTTATTATACTTTCCTTACTGACTCTAATGTGACCAATGGAAGATATTTCAAGCTAGCATTTGTGTTCTTCTGGCAAGTTCTCTTAGTTTTTTGAGCATTTCCAACAACAAACTCTGACTCCATGTCTGCGACACTGAGGGCTTTTAGAAATTTCTTTTGCCTCTAAAATTCTAGTTTGGAATCTATTGCCAAAATATTTATCAATTCCTTTTAAACTCTTCTGGTTATCATGGAATCCTTTTGGAGTGCAGCTTCTGAAAAGTAAGAATTAGAAGCCGCAATGCTATTAAACAAGAAAGAAAACACAGAAGTGCATCCTTCAAAAAGAACTTTCTTCTCATCATACATCGTATTCTGAGGGGGGTGGCCAACTAGCTGGCGCTAAACAATAGGGTTTTATTGATAGGAAAGAAAAATGACAGTTCTGTTCTTTTTAAAGAGAAGTCACACCGGACGCTCCTAAGGAAAAGGAAGCTTCTCTCCTTTGCAAATGTCCATATATTCCTCTGCATCTCTTTGCAATTATGGAAGCTAGAGTGTGTAAGCACAGTGTGACGGATTTTGCTCACAGCAGGTGCACAACAAGGCTGTGGATTTGAATGGATAGGCTGCAAATGAGAGGATGCGATTCCTAGTCTGAGCAGATCTTCCTTTTGCAGCACTAATGAGAGAGGGGCACAGAAGGACAGAAATCATGTATATTATTAAGAATAAAACCACACCATCAACGGAAAATGTTTTACCTGCCTTGATTCTTACTCTAAGGAACCTTGGCTGAATTGCAACAACAGCTTGATGCTAACAAGCTGTTAGCATCTGTTATGTCTGTAAGCTTAATGCCAGTGGAAAATCCAGTGGCACACACGTGCGTTTCTAGGTATTCCTTGGCTTTGAAAACGAGTAACGTTCAGAATGTATAGTAGCTCCCAGCCAGCTGTGTGCAGAGTCTTCCTCCGTGAGCGTGGAAGGGAATTATAAGGAGGCATAAACGTGTCACAAAGCATAATTGGCTCCATTTTAATTGGACCCTGGAGAAAAAAAAAACTGCCTGGCTACAGCATGAGGCTTTTCTCCGGAGAATAGGAAGATCACGGCTTCTCACCTGCCCGTTTGGTTCCTGCACAGGCTTAGTATCAATTGCAACTGCAAGGATGATAAAGTACTAAAATATTTATTAGGAAAAAAATTGACTAAACTTTATGGAAATCATTTTTTCAGAAATCTGATCCAATTGCATGAGGTCATGCAATTTTCAGCAAATTTATTTCAAACTTGACTAACTGAATCTATTTTATATTATGTATATTTTGAAAGCAATTTTAAGGTAATGCATAGAAAAAAATCTTGAATTCTAGAATATCAATGACAGATTATTTATGGGACTAGAGTGTTTAAACTGGGATTCCTAGATTGCAAGAATTGTTTAACAAAGGATTTGTTGCTTTCTTTGAGCAGCAGAGTGTTCTTAGCATTTTTTACATTCTCATATTTAATGCAACAATTATTAACAAGATAAGGAAATAAGTGTCTGCCAATGAATGGATGGAGAGAGGAAGCGAAGTATCTTTATACAATGTAACCATTCATTTGTGAAAACACGCACAAACCCAGAGGATGTTACATTAGATAAAACAAACAGAATGGACAAATACCACATAGCCTCACTCAAGTGTAGAATCTGAAACAGTGGATCCCATAAAAGCAGGGACTAGCGAGCAGTCATCAGATTGGCACAGCACCGGCCATCGGGGCCACTTGGGGAGTGAGCCAGCAGATGGGAGATCTTCCTCTTTGTCTCGCCTCCTCTCTGTACATCTGGATTTCCAATTTAAAAAATCAATAAATCTGTAAAACAACAAAAAAAAGCATGATTGTTGGTTAGATTTAGCCACTCCAAAATGCATATAAGACATGTTGTATATGCTAGATATGAACAATTACAATTGTAATTGTAGTAAAAACAATATTTGGAAAAGCTCTCTTTCTGAAAACCTCACTGTAGCGCTGTCCCCAAGATTTCGTCTTTTTAAGATAACGAACCTTTTGTACGTATATTTGACATCTCATTTATTTATTTATCCATCGATTGATTGATTGATTGATTGCTGGGAATACCAAGCAAAAGCAAGAGTACCCTTAGTTTTATGATAGCGCTAATTCATGTGGAGGTAATTGTTTTAAACACCAAATTCTCTTACTCATTACTGGAATAGTAGCCAGTTTTGTTTTTAATAATCTTGACTGACCAAATGAGTTTCATTTTCCTCATTGATACAAAGTAACTGTACACATTTTACCATAATAGGATATGGGTACAGCGTGATGTTTCCGCCCCTATATCCACTGTGCAGTCCCTCAAATCAGAGAATCAGCACCTCCACTAACTCATACATATGTCGTTGCTTTCTGGTAACAGCCATCAAAGGCTTCTCTTCCAGGTATTTTGAATGATACAACATATTACTGTTAACTGTAATATGCAATGGAAGAAGAATACTTGTTGCCAATGACAACAGAGGGGAGGCAAGAGAGGAAGTTGGTCAACAGGTGCAATCTAGGTTTCTTTGGAATCGTTCTTTCTTCTCCGTTCCCCAAGTCCCGACTTCCTCAGTTTCATCTGGAACTGATTGCATTTGTCTTCCGTCTGTTGTATGCATGATGCAGCCTTAATGAGATCCAGATAATGAAGATCCTGTCCTTTTTAATTATTTAATGTTTCCATTTTTGATGATTTTTACATAGGCGATTAGGGTGATAAGGGCCAGGGGCTACAGGAAGGTGGGTGAGATCACCATTTCCACATTCTCGATTTTTCCTTTCTGTATCTGGGGGAAGCAGGGAGACAAGGCTAGAATCCACACCCGGCCTCCCAAATACCTCTGCACCCTGGGGTGGAGGCCAGGAGGCCAGCCACCAGACATCATCCCAGAGTCCCCGATGTGGGTGGGGCATGGTCTCACGGTCCTGCTCATGAGGTTTCAATAGTTTCATAGTTCCAGATTACTCCTGATCTCACCACTCCAAGCACGATGAAATCTCTCCAGAATCCACTGGTTGACATGATCCACCTTAGACACTTTGTTCGCCCAGTCATTTACTGCCAACACTTGACCGGGGTAGTTGATCGATTTGTTCTGTCCTCCATCCTCTGTCGTGGTACCAGGTGTCCCCTGGAAGCTCCAATGGACTGCCATATCTTCCGTGTGCACTCGGATATGCTCTTCACTGCTCCGTCTCAGCCACTGAAAAGGCCGAGCTCTGACACACGCATTCCATAGTCAGATCATGGAACCTGCAATTCTCTCCGTGGTTGGGGTTCTGAGCCCAGCAATTCAGTTGGGAGGATCCCGATAGAAACTTCATCTGAGGTGATCGCAAACCTGATTCTTGTGTGTGCTTGACAATACAGGGTCTAGGACAGTCTGTCCCTTCAATCATTCTGGTGGTTGCAATTGCTGGGCCAGTTCTGTCTCCAGTCTTATCTTTTCCATCCCCAGCAGGAAGTCTGGTTCGGCACGGGTTCTCCCATGTGGTTGGGAGACTCAGACACCCACAACTCTGAGCAGACTTACCTGGACGTCTGATGATGACCATGTTTAATTGCTTTTTGTAGCTCTATAATCCACGCTGATCAGACCTACCATTGCTGAATTATCAAATGATCCAAGTTTTAAAAATGTCAATTACTTCTAGCTGTTTCCTCTCAATTCGTAGAGGATTGTAAAATTAAAGATGATGTTTCCTTAACCAAGCTGTTGACAACAAACAAAAACAATGAATGAATTGCTAACACAGAAATCAAATCAAACTAGATTTGATAAATCTAAGCATTAGCTAAGCGTTTTGATATTACATCTTGTTGTGCAGAAGGCTTATAAACAACAAATTATGATTATAAAAGTCTATATAACTGGAAATAAGTGGCTAGAAGCAAACTGGGTTATTATATTTCAACCATCTCAAAATGCCAGAAGTTAAGAGACTGCGCTGCCTTAATGACCATTCCCAGGAAGTCCTCCAACAATTCACACACTTTCCCAGTTGATGTTTTTTTTTTTTACCCTCACTTTCTTGAAACTTGTTGTGGAACCCACTTCCTTTAAAAAAGGCAATCTTTGAGATCCACCCACTTAAAACTAATCATTATCAGATCATGACTACAGCAAAGGGATTACTTAGTCAAGCCTTTATTTTAAAGCCAGCTGAATGCTGGTCCATTCACACTTCCTCCTACCTTCCTCCACCCTCCTGTCTTGGTCTATAATCTTTGTTTTCTGTTAAACAGCCTATGCTGACATTACTTGAACTTCGTCTTTCCCCCACGTATATCCTGCTGCTGTGCAGGTAACCATGGCAATATCTCAAAGCACCGAGGCTACGCGCCACATCAACTGCAGCCTACTGTCTCAAGTTGGTCGGCAAGCACACCTTGCCCAAATATGCGGAAAGACACGCATACACTCAGATGCACACAAGCAAACAGCATGACATCTGGGAAGTCTTCGGTGATCATGCGTGTCATCACGTGATTCAGTGAGAAGAGATTATGATTCTTTTGCTGGGAACAAAAGCAAAAGCGTGTGAATCTTTGTTATTGCAAACCGGTATCGTAGTCCTTTCTAAATGATTGCAAATGCTTTCCCTTCTCCAGTGTTCACCAGCTTAAGATGGGCCTTAGTAAGCATGTGTGTGCTAATTGATAACCACAGCATGGCTGAAGGAAATGTGTTTTCTGATTCTTCCTATCAGTTTTGGCACACTGGTCAAGCACCGGGAAGTTTGAGATTAAGAGTCTGGACCATGATAACAATTATGGAATCATCCACTCACCGTGTTTTGATCTATAAGCTACTTTTTAAGATCTTACTGATTCATATTGACATGCTCAGTCATTATCTCTTTACTGGCAATTTAAATATCTCCCATTCTGGCCTCTCATCTGAGCTCATCACTGAATTGGAATAAGGCCATAAAACTTCCTCAAATAAATCTTTTCTGGAGCTTTAGTGGAAACACTGAGCCATGCTGAAAAGAAAGATATAAGATTGCATTCCAAGATTTTGAAGAACTTACAATTAAATTGAAGGAGTAAGTCACGTCTTAGACAAGCCTTTTCACTAAATAATTTTTTTTTTCCCCTTGCGAAAGTGACTGTATCTGGTGTTCAATACTGCCACACACTGTCTTACGGGGTCCCCAAAGTGAGATGCAGGCACAGCCATTGGAGAATTGGCATCCTTCTTTTGTCTTTCTTTTTCTTCTTTTCCTCTTTCCTTCCTTGGTTCGTGCTGTCATCTCAATACTAACAAGGATCTCTCTCTGGGCTCCCCAACCCTCATGCTTTAAATTCTCACCAGATTAAACTCTGGAAAACAAAGCTCCAAGCCTATTACTCGCTGTAAAGGGTTCCAACAGAATCACATTTGCCACCGAAGGGATTTGCTACTCCACGGTCCTCATGTTTTCCCATTACCACTTACTTGTCAATACCTCTCCTGTTCCCAGGACTTCCCCAATTGTTTTCAGTTCATCACAAGTTCAAGACCATTTGAGGCCACAGCCTTTGTAGACATTCAGAATCAAGCCATCAACGATAAATAAAGCAACAATGACGTAACATGCAACAGTTGAAGAACTCCAGCTATGCCACGACGGGTGACTTACGGTCATCTGAAGCCCTGTGGTCATTTTCACGGCACACTTACCCACTGGAAATACAAAGCTATTGTGTTACAGCTCTGCAGGTTAAAAGTCTCATGGGTTTCCTGGACTAAAGTGAAGGCAGCGCTGTGCTCTTTCCTGAAGCTCACAGAATCCATTTCCCTGTCTCTTCCAGCTTGTCAGTGGGATTTAAGAGTCCTTGGTTTTTTATTTCTCCCTCTCTCTTTAGGACCGGCAAGGTTGTCCTGGACCCCTCTCCTGGTGCCATCTCTGACTCCCTAATGGCTGCTTCTGCCTTCCCCTTGTTCTTATCAGCATCCCTCTAATATGTTGACCCCGTTCAGATAATCCAAGACAATCAATTACCCGTTCCAAAGTCTTTCATTAATCACTTCTATAGTTCCTCTGTCAAGTAGAAGAACATATTTGTTATTACAATATTTGTTATTAAAATAACATATTTGTTATTTCTTAGAATAAGCATATCCATCTTTTGATAAGCAAAAATCAAGTTTTCTCACTAAAGAATCCCCCAATGTGGAAAAAGGGTGATATTTCTGGTAGGGGTTGCTGTATTTTCCCTTCATGGAGAGGAAGAGAGAAGAAAGCATACGGGGCTGCTGTGTCACGCCAGATGTCTGAGATGAAGGAGGGTAACGGTTAATCGTATGAGATCTGGATTTGAGTCCCAACACTTCTGTCAGTTCTTTGGAGACTTTGAGCACTGCCTCTTACAACCGTGTGCTTGCCGCTCCTCTGCTTTAAAACACGGATAATGATTACGCTTGTGCCATGGAGAAGTTAGGAAGATTGAGTGGGTTCCGTCGCGTAAGGACTTCCATCAGCTGTGAGGCGGTCCAAGTATCCAACAAACGCCAACACTTGTCATGAGGATGGTTATCAGACAAGGCTATCCGCTCCGGCGGGAGAGTCTGAAGCGCGGCCTCGAGGACTTAAAGTGCAGAGACGCAAATGTCAGCAAGAGGCCGCCCCAAGAAGAAAGAGCAAAAGCCTTTTTTGAATAGCTAGCATCACCATGGAGAGTTGGAGAACGGAAACAAAATCCGGATGCATGACGCTAGGTGGGGAATGATATACACAGAATTCTTAGTCTGGGACACACACACATACACTATATATATACATATATATGTATATGTATACACGCATACATATGCATAATGAGCTTTCATAAGACTCCTTTGTTCTCAAGGAAAATAGTGTGATATAGTTTTGTATTTCCTTTTCGGCTTAGGCTGGGTTCTTCAGAAGCTGAAACTGAGATGAAGATATTTGTCCAAATAATTTCTTAGGAAAGGAGACGTGAAAGCATCATTTCCATCTGAGACCGGTTTCATTCGGAGGCCACAGTGGGAGGCAACGGTTCAGCCCATCATCAGATCAAGGTAGTGTCACATTGAGCAAGAAGCAGAAGCCAGGCATCCGGGGCTGGGGAAGGACAGCCTTCCCAAGACACAGCTCCAGAGCAAAGAGGCCTGAGAAAAGGAGCAGCTATTGCTTCATAGCCCCTGCCGTACACACACACACACACACACACACACACACACACACACACAAAGCTAAAAGATGAGAATGGGCTATATAGACAGCAAGAAGGCACTGAGAAGGGACCAATGCCAGCCACTACCTACTGGAGTTCTTTGCATTCTGGTCATCTTTTGTGTCCTTGCACAAGTGAGCCAAAAGAGGAAAAAGCTTTCTCCAGCTGTATAAGGCCTCTTCTGCCCTATATTAGACTTCCATGCATTGCTATACAATCGGATATCCTCTGGGACTCCATTCATCCAAGGGATGTGACCAAGCAGCCTCGGGAAAGCAGTAGAGGACCACCCACGATCTTGGGACTCTGTACCCATGTGGAAGACCCAGAGGAGACTCCTGGCTAATGGCGTCAGATCAGCTCAGCTCCAAGCATCACAGCCCCTTGGGGAGTGAAACCAGCAGATGGAAGATCTTTCTCTCTGTAAATCTGATTTGTTTTACATCGCACTTAGAGAAAAAGTGATTTCAGAAAATAAAAGCAGATGTCTTCATAAACTTTTATCTATAGAGGGATATCTAACTGCAGTTAGAAAAAAAAAAGTTGTCACTAAAGAAGTCACTTTTATTAGTGGGAAAGAGAGGTGCTTGGCAGTTTACAGGTGACCCAGTGGCCTGATTTTTGGCTTTTTAGATAATGCTGCTGAAGTGGCCTTGTTCTGTCTCACTTCATCACGGCCTCCGAGTAAACGTGTCTGATGCTGAGCCTCCCTACAGCGCTGCGTCCTGCAAGCCCTCAGCCTGCTGCAGCCCTAAGCCTGCTCTGAGCACACAGCCCTCCCTGCTTGGGACAGAGTCCTCTGAGAATGGCAAGCACTGCCCTTTTCTTTCACAGCAAATGTCAAATAAATATTTCAAGGGAAATGGCATGCATATGACAAGCATAGTGTCTCACTGGGGGGAGAATATTGTGAATAGCCCTGAGGCAGATTTTAAAAAAAAAATGAGGACCGGACAGTTACCATCTTTCCAAAAGTTCCACTTGGGTCATAAACGTGATGGATATTTCCAACTCGGACCCTTTGTCATGAAGAACAAAAGAGATCTGTGTATTAACTAAATCTTTGTAAAATACTGAATTCTAACGAATCCCGTAGGCTCCTCTTGAGAACGCTGCCAGAAGCACGGTGTGGAATTGCTTGGTTTGGTACAGACATAATGGGAAAATCCAGATCCTTAACTCCTACAGCTGTACCTTGAGTCGTCAGTAGGAATAAACATATGCTTGAACTTAACCAGAGCAATCCATGTTAACTAATACGCTAGTATTAGCTGCTGGCTGTGAAAAGTGCCCACCCATGCAGTCCTTAGCAATGCTGGAGATCAACCGTCAAGTATGATATCAGAAATGTGCCACATACTTTTGGAAATGCGAGCATAAAATAAATGCTTCTCAGCAAACCCTCCATTCAGTCGCATCAAAAGCGGGTGTTGATAACCATTGCTCTTTACTGCATTGCCATCCACCTTTTCTATTCAGGACTGTCCTCTGAAGGAAAACGTATGTAGGAGGAAAAAAGAGTGGGCTATGCTGCTGCCTCGAATAACTGATATATGGGGAAAAGACCATTGGGATTCCATGCACAGTGTAGGTGAGTTTCCCTATGGGTGCATTTGAGTGAATTTCTGCAAGAAAGTCCAAAAGAATGCATGGAAGAGTTCTTGGCTTATGATGACCGGACTGCTTACAGAATTGGGACATAAACCTTGTGGTATTCACCCGAGTTTAAACTCCAGGGGTCTTTTGATCTCTTTAAGTTTGGACTGTGATCCTGTGAGTTGTTATTGGAGACATGTCTTTTCATTACTCCTGTGTTTGAGTATTTTCAGTCTTGCCTTTTCCTCTCTCTCTCTCTCTCTCTCTCTCTCTCTATGACGGCGATGCTGCAAATGTTTCCATTTTGCTGTTGTTATTTTCCACAGGTCTCCAAGATTCTGTTCATGTCTGTAAGTCTATTTTTCTTTCTGCTATTCCATGGCTGATGTCTGTGGCTCTTTCTTACAGTTCACAGTCTTATATTCTTTCTTATATTGCAGTAGCTTCATATTTCATTTCCACTAAGTTCTGTTTCCTTCTACATGCTTGCTAGAGTTCTTTTTTGGACCCTTTCTATTTTCATTTTTTTTTCAAACACAAGGGTAAATTCTTGTTAGAACTTGTAAAATTTCTGCTTTAAATCATGTGAGAGCTGCTTCTAACTTTTGCCATCTCAATGCTCATGTTTATTGTCTTCTTAAATTCAAATCGTACGTCCTTATAATATGCTTGTGAAGCAGCCATCCACACAGGAGACTCAGATGGAGTTTTTGGCTCCTGACTTTGGCCACCCCACTCTGGCTGGAGAGCTAATCAGCAGATGAAAGATACCTTTCTCTGTCATCCTATCTTTGAAATAAACTTTTAAGCACAGATGAATAAATAACATGTTGCTCCTTTGCTGAACTATGTTCAGTTCACTACGGAGGGTGAACTTTTGTTGGGTCTGTTTCTGTCTGCTCCTGTGCTAGGACTCATGGCGGCAATAGACAACCCAGGGAATTGGCCATGTCTTTCCTCTTGACCCAATAGCTTGAATTTGCCGACTTTTTCTATCTCTCAGAGTCTGCTGATGGTGATGTATAACGGCAGGATTTTCCATTGTAAACAGAGGGAGGAACATGAAAGAAGAATCTACTCCATCTTTCCAGAAGCAAGAGTCCAGATTCCAGCAGCGAGGACAATGAGACTATTTAACGAAACAGAGGGTCATCTCACATGATCCTTAGCATCCAGTTTGTTTGGGCATTGCCTTAAGAAAGTTCCGTTTGACCTCAGTAACAGTTACTCCAATGTCTTTCCTCCTTGGTCTATAACCCACAGGCATAAGATCAGCTGCTGCTAACGTTTAGAAGCAAAGTGAGACTGGATCCCAGTCACACGTATTTACATAGGTGTGACGTACGGACAGTTGTTCTACGTACGGTCATTGCAGAATGGTTGCAGCAGAGACTTCAAAAACGAAAATGCTCGCACCTTTACACAAAATATTCCCTGACTTGCTTCACTTGTTTTACTCTAACACTCTTGACTCTTGCATGCTAATAAAGAATAAAATCTATCTTTATTTCCAATATGAATTGCTAGCCATATTCAATAATTTGTCATTTTACTCAGTAATTTGATCTTTAGTCATTTATACATCCACTAATGGATGAAAAAAAATTCAGGTTTTTTTTTTTCCTAACATGACTCATTTAAGAAAATAATAGATGTCAAAAAAAGTCATAGGTGTCTCAGCTGGAAAGCAAAAATTTACCACAATCTGTTTATGAAAGCATGTGGAGTCAAGCCGTTTAAACTTGTTCATTGCTTAGCCTCTATAATCTCAGCTGACACACCATGGTGTGTTTAAACTCTGCATGACCCAAAGGAGCTGTTCAGAGTAGCAGAAATGAGTATAACCATAGAAATATCCAAAGCTGAAACAAGAGGGAAAAAAATCAGGAATGACTGTGTAACAGAGCTGATGGGCTGCGTAACAGAACGGATGGATTCTTCCATCATTCTGGAAGAGTGAGAAGGGCAAATGGCCATGAGATGAGCTCAGAGATCACACAGAGCCTTGCCTACAGCAGCAAAACGTTAGATTATACATGAGCTGTGCATCCATTGGAGAGCCCAGGACAGAGGATTTGGACAAGTCAATTGAAATTTTGCTAACACTTTAGCTAACATATGAAGATGGGACTATAAGAGCCTACGATGAGAAGGATGGACGCTTGACTGACTTCAGTTCCTAAGAGGTAGCTTCTAGATCCCTGAAGTATGCTGACTGATTTCACACAAGGTCTTCCACATTTTATACTAAACAGGTTACAACTGCAAGTCTCCCGGGTAGCACAGATCACAGAGCAGCCTCAGCATGGGGGCTGCAAAGACCTGATGTAGAAAGGGCAGACTGAAGCTTGGAACTACACAGGAGCCTGATCCATAAGTAAAGACCTGGAGCTTGAGTTCAATGGTGGCCATCAGTTGAAGTCTTCGTGCCTATGATGAAATCCTCAAAGAGGCTGTGATGGTCACAGCTTGGGTGAATTTTTCCAGCTGGGACTCCTGTGCATTTAGCTCTCCACTGGTGTGATGTGAAGCTGTCATGAAGAGAGGACATGGGCAGTTATGCCCTTTGGGTTCCCCAGACTACACCCTGGGGATATACTGCACTTCTGAGTTGGTCCTGATGGATATCCTTTTGGTTGGACTACAAATGCAATAGGAAGTCAAGTGAAAGCTTTCCTGGGAAGTGTGATGTACTCCACCAAATCCTCAAACTGAAGGAGGTGGTGGGAAGTCCTAGATCTTTAGTCAGTTGGTCAAAGGTGGGTGTGGCTCTGGGGTCCCCTAAGCTTCAACCGTGGCTACATCAAGGCAAAGGTTGTGCCCTTGACCTGTGCAAGGTAGAAGTCATTGCTGGTCGTGGCAATGGACATGATGATAAAGGACCAGGTTCCTAAAATATCTTGAACAGAGAGTTAAATGATTTATTAAGGGATCGGATAAGAAATGTGAAATACGTGGAGAAGTAAAGGATAATTTCAGGGTTAAACTTCTTAACCATATCAATAAAAATACAAAATGCATACACATTTTTATAAGATATATAAAAAGCATATCTATCTGTAGATAGATAGTAGTTATGTGAAAATGTTATGTATTGCACCATTTCTGCACATAAGATTTATTTTTAAAATTTTTAAATTAAAAAAACAAATTTTAACAAGAAAAGATTTATTTTAATCTATTGAAAAGAACAGTGACAGAGAATGGGATGGTCATACGGCCAGGGCTAGGGCTCTGCTAAGCCAAAGCCAGGAGTTAACATACTATATGTCGTATAATTAGGATGTATGCACTGCAACACAGTGGCTAATCCTCCACCTGTTAGCACCAGCATCCCATTGAGTACCAGTTCATGTCCCAGAAGCTTCACTCTCAAGTCAGCTCTCTACTTATGGCTGAGGAAATCAGCAGAGGAGAGCCTAGCAACTAGAACCTCTACATTGATGTAGGAAAGTCAGAAAAAGCTCCTAGTTCCCAGGTTCAGATCAGCTCAGCCATGGCCATTGCAGCCACTTAGGGAGTGAACCAGAGGATGGAAAGATATATGCATAGTTTATGGATAATTTAAAAATTCACAGGGAGAAGGAGAAACCAAGAGCTAGAGTTTCCGTTCTCTGGTTATTTTCCAAATGGCTAAAACATCCAGAGCCGACCCAATCTGAAGCCAGGAGCTTCCTCTGGGTCTCCCACATGAATGCAGGGTGCTAAGGCTTTGGGTCATCCTCTACCGCTTTCCTAGGCAAAAAACTTGGAGCTAAATTAGTAGTGGAGTAGGTGGGACAAAAAACGATGCCCATATGGGATTCTGGAGCTTGCAAGGCGAAGATTAGCCAATGGAGTCATCCCACCAGATCCTCTTTGAGTAATCTTACATAAATCAGTTTTTTCTGCTTTTCAGGATGTTTAAATTTAACACGTTGTTTTGAATGTGTTCAGTAATTACTCGATGATTGCAGATAACAGAATTTGTCTTCAGGGTAATCAACAGTTACATCAATTTTCATTTTTTATTTATTTCTTCATCCATCACAAATAGCATAGGCATAATGCTATGGGTTATGTTTTTAAGAATTATTTTATTTTTTTGTTATTGAAAAGGTAGATATACAAAGAGAAGGAGAGACAGAGAAAAATATCTTCTGTCCACTGGCTCACTTCCCAAGTGACCATAATGGCCTCAGCTGAGCTGATCAAAAGCCAGGAGCCAGGAGCCTCTTCCGGGTCTCCCACGCGGGTGCAGGGTCCCAAGGCTTTGGGCCGTCCTCGACTGCTTTCCCAGGCTACAAGCAGGGAGCTGGATGGGAAGTGGAGCTGCAGCGATTAGAACCGGCACCCATATGAGATCCTGGTACATGCAAGAAGTGGGGGGATTTAGCCACTAGACTATTCTGCCAGGCCCTATGGGTGATTTTTATGTCATAAAATACTACAAACGGTATTCTACAACATGTTGGATGAATTGTTTCTGCCTTATAAAGAAAAAAATTAACATAGTATAAAGTGTGGACTATTTCCATTTACTATTTAAATAAATGATCTATGGGAAAGATTGAACAACATAATTATTAAATGACTTCTTTTCCCAGGAAAGTTGAAGAAATTATTTAACTATCATTCCAGCAACTGAAAGTGTAGAAAACATTTAAAATACAGATGGGAAAGAAGAGTTATCCAGAGAAAAGGTTTGAGAACCAGCCTTGTACACAGAGACACCTATTTCCAGGGAGAAAGTCTGTCAGAAGGAAAAGCTGATTCAATAGCCAACAACAACAGCAAAGTCTGACACTGAGCTTGAAGTTTTTCCTTTCTTTGGGTTTTTTGATCCAACCTGGCTTCTGATCAATATTATCAAAACTTCCATAAAATTGCTTACAACAACATCTGTAAGGTAATACTTCGGGAATGAAGGCCTGGAATCGTGCTCAGCCCCAGGACAAAGAGGTAGAGAAACGGTAGGAGACCCAAGAGGGATGGAACAGGTGAGTGTAGCGAGCCTGAGTCTCAGACATAAAGGGATTGCCCACCTTACCCATCTTCCCTCCAAAGGAAAACAAAACAGAACTTCTATTGTTTATTCAGTCGTACAGTGGATTCTGCCTCCAGACAGCCGAACGATCCAGGTTTTCTCATGGCACAAAGAAATAAGCAAGTGTAGATCTGTATGAGAATCCCTCCGCATGATAATCAGAAATGAAACTAAACGAACTAGCCAACCGTGATGATGCTAGGTGATCAATTAGCAGGTGCTCGCAAACTTGTCTAGCGTGCCATCCAGAGAAGGCGCCCCAGGAAACGCAGAACATTCCTGGCATGGACTTGACCATGCCGCTCCCTAGGAGACTTTAAAGGGGTGAAAGCACACAGTGTCAGAACTGTTGTTCTAAACCCAGCAGCCAAAGAACTATCTTAGTATCACTCAGTTTTTAAAAAAAAAAAAAAAAAAAGCTTTATACCCAGATATACCCAGAGGTGAGAAAAGATGCATTGTTACAAGGGACCCTCAAGAATAAATCAACACAACGGCATCTCTGAAAGTGTTTGGTTTCCAATGTTGTCCCAAAGGGAATGGATAGGATCTCATTTTCGTTGTAAAATAATTATGTGTAAGGTAAAATGTATTCAGGAATACACACCAAGAGTTAATGAATCCCAGAGGATTCTACAAAACAGATTGGAAATCACTGTGCTTGCTTGGTGCCTCATCTATGGCCAAGCCATCTTGTTTTAGAACAAGCACAACCTACTGGGGAGATGGCAATGAAACAAACAGGAATGGTTGCTCAGCTGCAACCATACAGGAGAACATGCTTTCATTGCATTAGGTAGGAAGTGATAAGAGTAAGCAAACACATATTGTCCATAGCGTATACAAACCATATTCAGGCATAGGATCACAGAGGTGTTCACGCTTTAGTGTGATGACTCAAAGTGAACTTAGATTTGGTTTTTTGTTCACTGTTCCTGCTGGGTGACCCAGCACTTGTGTTTTGGACAGAACTGTATACCCTTCAAATTGGTATGTTGAAGTCCTGGGCCCCAGGACCACATAACATGGCCACGTGTCACAACAAGAGCTTTAAAAGGGTAATTAAGACTAATCAGGCGCCAACATTGTAGCACAGCATGGTAAACCTACTGCTTGCAACACAGGCATACCACATGTGTGCTGGTTCGTGTCCATTTTTGCCCCCTCTTCCAGTTCAGCTCCCTACTAGTGACCTGGAAGAAATAAGCAGACTATGACCTCAATCTCTGAGCTCATGCCACCCACAGGGGAGACCGGATTAAACAGATTCCTGGCTTCAGTCTCGGTGCTGGATGTTTCCGGCATCCAGGGAGTGAATCAGCAGATGGAAGAGCTCTCTGTGGCTTCTATCTTTCTCTATTTCTATAACTCTGCCTTTCAAATAAATAAATACAGAGCTCAGCTAATGGAGAGGAAGCCTAACCTGGTACCAGCCAATAGATCAGGGCATACAAGGAGACACAAGATGGCCCACACAGATAGAGGAAACATTTGGTGATGTCACAGTCTATAAGCCCACCTTTCCCAGCCACCCAAATTGCGAAGAAATAATGGCCTACTCTTTAAGCCTTCCAGGTTGTGATGTTTTGTCATGGCACCTCTGCCAACTAACAGGACCTATGAAATTGACACCCATTTAGCAATGGATTGGTTGGTCTGCAATAGAAGGAGGCCATCCATAAATCCTTATCAAATTCATGATCCCTGGTGCAATAACTCAACTAACTGTATAGCCCCAAGAGATTCATGCAGAAAGATGACATTAGCTGGGAGCAGGGGCCACTTGGACAAAGCCAAGGTGGCCGAGTGAGATTATGTCATGTTTGATAGGATGAAAACTATTTTTATTTTGATTCTTTGATGTCCTTTTCTGGCAAAGCAAGACACCATGTGTGAGAAGTTAGTGGCAGCGAAATAAGCTTGTAGATATCAGAACTTTGTACGACATAATACATTTACATACTAGGGTAGTTGTGGAGTGATGCTGGCCACATTTATGCACATAATTACCTAGGACTTTTAAAGCTTATGGGTTTACAGAAGCTGGCTTTGTAAAGCTGAGTCAAACCGCCACTAACGGCATCAGGACGGCGCATCAAATTGTTGGTTCACGTCCAAGTTATTCTGCTCCCATTCACCTTCCTACTAACGTACCTGGAAGATAGTGGAAGATGGGCCAAATGCTTGGGCCTCTCCACCATGTGGGGAATGTAGATGAAGCTCCTGGCTTTGGCCTGGTCCAACCGTAACCTTGGTGGCCATTTGGAGAAGATATTCAGAAGAGACAGTATCTCTGTGTTTCTTTCTCTCTGTGTTGTTTTGCTTTTGAAAGAAACAAATAATTCTTTTTTTAAAAAAGCCCATGTGTTTGCTTTGTAGAAAACTAAATGAATACTATGCTTTTTCAATGAGTACATTGTCACTTAAAATCAGATAATTCTATACAATCCTAAAGCGACAATGACACAATAAACAGTTTCATGTGTAACTGTCAAATCACCAAGAAGTAGGCTTACATGAAGTGACTGGTTAAACTGGATGTTCAGATCAATGCGCAGAGCTTCAAAAGCTCTAGATATTCCTTTCAATTGAAAGATTCTAAGCTTCAAAATTTTGCCTGCAAAAATTCTCGATGGCACAGGAATGGCATGAATCAAAAAACACCAGTAGCTAATAAAGAATAGTGATAAAGTTATTCAATGTCATTCTAAAATCATTGCTATAAAAGGTTAGACACACCAATCAAGAAGGCAAATTTTGAATTATATTATGCACTTACACACACACTCACAACTCAACTTAGCTAAATCTTGCAGTCTGTGTGTGTCTGTGTGCACGCATGTGTGAGAAAGTCGCTCTTCAGGCACAATAGGATCCCACTAAAGCTTACAGAAAGAAAACTGCAATTAACAAACATGGTACTGTCTTTGGATAAAAAGTTCTACCAGCCAGTGTTATGGTAGCACCTTGAGCCACCGGCCATGGGGACACTGGTTGAGTCCCAGCTGCTCCACTTCCCATCCAGTTCCTGGTTAAAGTGCCTTAAAAATGTAGCAAAAAGTTGGCCCAAGTCTTGGGCCCCTGCATTCAAGGGGGAGACCCAGAAGAGGGGTCATGAGCCAGCAAATGGAAGAGCTCTCTCTCTGTCCCCTACCCTCGCAAACTCCTTCTTTCAAATAAATGCATCTTTTAAAATATTCTAGAGTGTGAGGACTCCATGGAAATCATTATACGAATAGATTTGGAGCAACAATGGTAATTTTTAATCTAACAAATATAGTGCTCTTTCAAGGAGTTAGATAAAATCAGCCAAAACCTTGATGATCTGTCAGCAACTGTAGATTGTTGGAAAATCCAGAGAAATATAAAGAGCTTATCTAACATAAGGAAACTAAAAGAAAAAACTTTTTGCAACATGGCTAATATCAACATTAAAATTAATTTGGTGAGGGTTTTGACAATTCATCATTTTAAGAATTTACATCACTCTGGCATTCAGATTGCAGAAGGATATTAAATTACATCAACTCATGTAAGAGAAGAACATTCATTCAGAATCAGTAAGCAGATATGAGCTACTTGCCTAGCTGGATAGAATTTCAGTGCTGTTTAAAGGCATGGATACTTTGATAAACCCATCAAAAATGGAGACCATCACAATTACTTAGATTTATCTGTATAAGTTATTTGCAACCTAAACTACTGATTAATCAAAAGATGTCAAAAAAAAAACACTGCTCTGGACATATAAAAATGTTTTTCTGACTCTAAAGAAATGTATTTTACAAGTATGTGACATATTCGTGTGAAATATGACTGATGCAATTTCCAACAAAAGTTATGACATGAGATCGCTATTGTTGACCCATTGATATTGTAGGGAATAGATGACAATTTCTGGTGAAGATAATAGATGTGATTTTCCAGAAAGATGTGACACAAGATAGCTATTCCTGATCTATGACAGCCAGATAAGATTATTCACCCCAAGAGTGAGCTGAGCTGGCACTTGAAGGATGTGTCACAGTTGAATATGATAAGGGAGAAAGTGACTCCAACAAAGGCTGAGGATCAAGAAGGCACTATGCATGGCTGGAATTGACAAGCAGACCTATTTCCCAGGGTATTTGAAAATGTGTGACAGAACTGTAAAAATAAGTCTGGGTTTGGCTGTGGAGAATATTAAATGTCAGCTTGAGACGTCCCTGTCTCGAACCTTCTCTCAGTATTTTCTGTTGTGTCTCGAGTCATTACATTTCTTAAACCAAAGAGCTGGAAAAGTTCAAAAGTAATGAAATTGCTTACATGCACACAGCACTTGTTCCTGATCTGCCTCTTAGATTTTTAAACTGCAGAGAGACATTGAAGAGGTAGATGAAGAACTGTTAAGCAATTGCTTCAACATGATGGTTGAAGGGTCTTTGTCAGCTTTCAGAAAGCACTCGTTTCTTAAAAAAGGACTTCTTACTCTCCGGCATCATGCATGTCACCATGACCTCCTCTGAGCTGATTCCTCCTCCCTAGGTACCATGCGGTTTCCCTCCCAGCATTCTGTCCTTCAGTTTCATCCTGCTTTTCCTTCCCCACTGTCTGCAGTTTGGCACTTTGTCCATATCCTTAAATGAAGCGCACAAAGTGTGAGCCCTGAGATGTGCTGTCCATGGACTCTAGTACCATTGCTGACTGACACCAACAATACAGCTCAAACACGACAGCCCATTCACTGGACTTGGTTTCCTAGTCTCTGGACCTGAGCTCTTGTGATGGGGCACTGGGAAATTTTTGCTTTTATTCTCTTCGCACAGTGAGATGCCCCAGTACTGCAACAAATTCACTCTTTGTTTAGATATTCCACGGCAGCTATAACTTATAACTCTATGTGGTCCTGGACAACTTTCAATAGTTTTAGCATGACATGCTACTGTTGATGATCTTACTACCACTACTGTCTCATAAGGGAAATGGCAACATAATTCATCAGAATAAAGTAGGGGACTTTGGGGTCTGGGATGATAGCCTACAGATAAATTCCTTACCTTGTACGTACCAGGATCCAATTTGGGCTGCTAGTTCTAACCCTGGCAACTCCTGGGAATCCAGTGCCCTGCTTGTGGCCTGGGAAAGCAGTTGAGGACAGCCCAAAGCCTTGGGATCATGCATCCGTGGGGGAGACAGAAGAATCTCCTGGCTCCTGGCTTCGGATCAGCTCAGCTGAGGCCATTGTGGAGTTTTGTTCTGTTTTGTTTTGTTTAAGTAGGAGACTTTAAAAACAGCGATTTATTTATTTTTATTGCAAAACCAGATATACAGAGAGGAGAAGAGAGAAAAGAAAAGCTTCTGTCTGATGATTTACTCCCGAAAGTGGTCACAACAGCCAGAGCTGAGGAGCATAAAACTCCCAACAGGCTTGACCAAAAGTGGTCTTCACCATGACACATGATTGTCAAGCTCTCTTCAATTGAACATAAGGAAAAGATCCTTAAAAGTACACAGGAAAAAAATCAACTGACATACAAAGGAATACCAATTAAACTTACAGGAAACCTCTCACAGGAAACTTTACAGGCAAGAAGAGAATGGAGTGACATATTCCAGATTCTAAAAGCAAACAAATTGTCAGCCCAGGATAATGTACCCAGCAAAACTTTTCTTTGAAAATGAAATAAAATCCTTCCACAGTAAAGAAAAGCTAAAAGAATGTGCCTCTTCCAAATCTGCCCTACAAATGATACTTCAAGATGTTTTCTTGACAGAGCAAAGGAATAGTACCCACCAAAACCAAAGCCAAAAGCGAAAAACATCCCAGTAAAATAACAACAGAAGACTAAATCAATGAACAACCTATTGTTAAAATGACAGGACCAAATTACCACCCATTCATATGAACTCTGGCTTTAACTCATGAATCAAACATCATAGATTAGTACACTGGATTAAAAACAATCTATTTATTTGTTGCCTACAGGAGACGTATCTCACCAACAATCAGTGGAAACTGTATCTCATGAATTGTTAGTTTCATCTCTTCAAAACACTTTCTTCTGATTAAATTTTTCAATGACTCATAGATCATACAGTAGCATCATTTTCTGCAAGAAGGTTCTTGATTTTCTTTTTCATTTCTTCAGCAACACATTAGTCACTCAGTAGCATGTTATTTTACTTCATGGTGTTGTTAATTTCTTTTTTTTTCTTCCTGTTGTTGATTACATTTTGTGGCTTTTCATTTAAGGGGATGTACGGTAACTATGTAACGGAGACTAACATCCTGATTGAGGATACAATGCAGTATGCATCTCCACTTGCAGACAAAGATGGACTCCCGATGAAACTGTTTACTGTGTCTTGACAATGGGATGCTGGACTCTCTGTCATTGTCCATGCCTGCAACGATAAACATATGATTGTGTATGAAGAACTATACTACCGTAATGATATAGAGGAATTCAATGAGGGGGCAGGAACTAGGGAGGGGTGAAGGGAAATTCCATGATCTATGGAACTGTATCATATAATGATAATAATAATAAAAGGAAGTAAAATTTTTAAAAAGAATTATTAAGAGTGCAAACAGAATAAGGCAAACTTATTTTAATTCTATTATTGTGATCGTAGCACCCTTAGGACAGGCTATAAAAAAATGCAAAGAATGGAATTAGATATTAAGTCATTTAGCACTGTGTTAACCAAGGAAGATGCTGTTGTGAAATGAATAAAAAAGGAAAATGTAGTATTAGAGAAGACCACTAGGGGGTGAAGAGAAAAAACGCTGCCACGCTTCAGCCAGATAAACAAATATTCCTGCAAAAAGCATGTCACTCACTCAACAGGTGACAACGGATTGCATTTAAGAGCATTCTTTACTTACACGCTATTTGATCATAAGAAAAATAGCCTTCCTTATGTTGGGAGGTAATTTATGAACAAATGAGCTAATGATTTAAACAACCAAAAAAAATCATGCTCTTCTATTTTTACTGTTGGCAGGCAGGCTGCCACCCAATTTTATTAAGCCATCTTTCAAAAATTTACATGTGTTTATTCGAAAGGCAGTGAGAGAGGGAGAGAAGAACAAAGAGAAACGAACAGAAATCTTTTATTCACTGATGTGCTGATTGTGCACCACAGCCACCATGAGACAAGGCTGAAGCCAGCAGCGTAGAATTCAGTCTGAATCACTTGCATGGGGTCTGGGAATTCAAGCACTTGTGTGATGGCCAGCCGCATCGCAGGGTGCGCATCGGCAGGCAGCTGGCACGCAGAGCTGAGCAAGGACTCAGAGTCAGGCTCTCATTTAAGGCACACAACAATTCCAAACAGTATCCGCACAGCCACACTAAACGTCTACCTTTTGCTCCACAAGCCTCAGAGAATTCATTTGAAAGTCAGCTGAGACCTAAGATACTTCCTGTTTCGGTTTTAACAATGATTTGTCATTTAGACAAATCCCATCGATTCAGCAAAGCAACGATCACTTTCAACGTGTGTTTGTCGTGCAAGCTTAACCATGCATAGACGCCTACGAGCAATTTGCTTATGAGGAATGTTTAGTTGTAACTTAGGAAGAATCTCAGTTTTACTGTTTTGAAGTTCACAAAAGTTCCACTAGTTCTACAATATCTCTAATTTAGCCATCAATTAATTTAAATCAACCTGATCATATCAAAATAAGTGGTAATCCTTTCTTTTGAACCTGAAACTGCTATTTTAAATGTTGGGTAAAAAAGTATACTATTTTGTATACATGGCTTCTTTCTCAAATTTTGTATTTCAGTCCTAGAAACTCTTTGCTATGTTTTTTTCATAAGTTAGAGAGACACAGAGGAAGACAAGACAGGCAGGGGTCTTTGTCGGTCACACATCAACTTCCACAACAACCAGGGGGACTCTGCATGGAATCCTGAGGCTTGTACGTATTTTCCCATCTAAATGTTGCCCAAGGGGATGCCAACAATCCACGGGCAAATGAAACTCAAAGGCAGCTTTATTTTGGTGCAGAAAAATTGAATTTATATACATAAGAAGTTCAGGGAAAATGCATGCCGTGAAAAATCTATGTATGGATTTTCATAATTGTTCCTTCAAAATTCATGTAAACACACCTTTCATGTCATGTTTGCACTGACTTTTTGAAGCATTCTCTTATGTTATATTGCCTTAGGTATTAAAATTTTGATAGTCATTTTTTGGTTGGTTGGTTGGTTTTTTAATTGAAAAGGCAGACTTACAGATCTTCCATCTGCTGGTTCACTCCCCAAGTAGCCACAATGACCAGAAATGAACTCATCTGAAGCCAGGAGCCAGATTTCCCACACTGCTTCAGGCTTCCAAGGCATTCAGCCAGACTCTACTGCTTTCCCAGATCACAAGCAGGGAGCTGGATGGGAAGCAGAGCAGCCAGGACACAAACCAGTGGCCACATGAAATCTTATTGCATGCAAGCTGAGGATTTCAGCCGCTGAGCCATGATGCCAGGCCTGACAATCGTTTTCAGTAGAAGTTTTGACATTTGCTTTTTCTAGCTTGTAAATTCTATTAACCTATGCCATTAAAATCCTTTCAATTGCAACTTAATGATAGCATTTATTTAATAAGCATGATATTTGGTTCTTTACATATAATGCTTTTGTTTTTTACATAATCATGACAATCATAGGGGAGCTATCCTTGCAACACCAGCATCCCATTTAGTTCTACCTGTCTGAGATGAGATGCAACTCCCTCCCGATGAGCCAGCTGCAAGCGATGGTTGGTGCTCCAGATGCCCGAGGCACTGCCACCTGCATGGGTAACGCAGCTGGAATTCCAGGCTCCTGGCTTCTGCCCTGACGCACCCCCAGCTATTATGATCACTTGGGGAAGGAGCCAGGGAATGGAAGATCTCTGTCTATCTCTTCTTTTGGTCACCTGTCTTTCAAATAAATGTATTTTTTTTTTTTAGAAATTAAGGAAACAACAAAAAAATCATAGAATAACACAACACTGATGGAACCTCAGACTGCAAAGCCCATACAAGGCCATTAGACCATCAGAGGATGTAGAGTTTATTTCTAACTTTATTTAAGTGATGACAAGCAACTAGCAAATTTCTGCTCTTCAGTCTCTTAGCTTTAAATAAAACTGTAATTGCCGCATAAGTTTTCTTTTGAAAGATTTACTCATTTATTTGAAAGCAGAGATCATGGGCTTGGAAAACAGCCCAAGTCTTGGGGACCCTGCACCCAATGAGGACAGCTGGAAGGAACCCCTGGCTCCCAGCTTCGGGCGTGCCCACCTCTGGTTGGGGTAGCCACTTGGGGAGTGAACCAGCAAACGAAAGATCTCTCTCTGTCTCTCTCTCTGTCTCTCTCTCTCTCTCTCTCTCTCTCTCTCTCTCTCTCTCTCCATAACTCTGAATTTCAGAGTAAAATGAATAAATCTTTTTTAAAAATTATAAAACATGCAGTGGTGCATTCATTATCATTACCGTGATTAACATTTCCCGCTGATCAAACAAAAAGTATCAGAAGATTTTTTTACAAAGAGAATGTGACAGCTTATAAATGCATAGCATAATTAAAGAATTTTGAAGTTGTCATTTCGACATTTCAGTAGGGTATATTCTAATGAAGTTTGTTGCGCATGCTTTTCATATACAAAAAAATAAAAATCTTGAGTAAATAGCATAGGATTTTGTTCAGCTTGATTCTACAAGCCGGGAAATCGTGTAGGGGGAACGTTTTGACAAGCAAGGTAGATCCAGATTGTCAGAGGGTTTTAAATGCCTGTTTTCAGACATCTGTCCTTCATGTAAGAGGAAACGGGGACTCAATGTTTTGCCATAGAATAATGATGCATATCCAATTGAGGAAAATTAGTCTTACGGGATGGGTAACTGGCTACATCACACAGCAGAGAGCCTGCGTTACAGAGCCAGCTCTACTTGTCCTGACAGCAACTTCCTGCCCGTGTACACCTTCAAAGAAAGTGGCTGAGGACTCAGTTGGCTCCCTGCCATCCCAGTGGCCCCTATCACATCTCAGCTGTTTCCACCGAGCAGCTATGAACCAAAAAAGGAGCCCAGCTTGCCAGTCCTCCATAATAATGACTGTTCTGTTCGAAGTAACTGATCTGCAATATTTCAGAAAATGTTAGCTCCATTGTAGCTAATAATAATAATATAAGTTCCCAGCTCCTAACTTCTGCCTGGTCTAGCGGTATTGTTGTAGGTATTCAGAGAATACATAGAGGATCTCTGGGAAAGCCACAGAGGATGGCCTAAGGCCCCGGGACCCTGTACCCACGAGGGAGACCTGCAAGGGGCTCCTGGCTTTGGAGCTCAGCTCAGCTCTGACCATTGCAGCTACTTGGGGAGTGAATCAGCAGATAGAAGATCTTTCTCTCTGTCTCTCCTTCTCTCTGTAGATGTGAATTTCCAATAAAAAAAAATAGGATTCACAGGCAACAAAAAAGTCAAAATTGAATCCTGATAATACAGCTCATGAGGTGATCCTCTTTGATGTCTTAGCTTCTATCTTTTTATTATTATTATTATTTGTAAAGGTTGAAGCTAAAACATTGTACTCTCTCAAATTCTTATTCTCTATTATTTTGATCGTGCAGGAGAGGTTAAAATCAATCATCATATATTTTTAAAACCACGTGTCTTCAAACAGAATGCAGCATTTTGTTCGTTTCTCACAGGAACCAATGTGTCAGTTTTGAATACCATTATTCCATTTGTATTCCTCGCTCAAGAAGAAAGCAAAATATAAACTGCAGAAGTTTGCTATTACCTGTGAGGATCTTCTGAAAGCCTCTTATAAACGCTTATGTCAATTTAAGCTAATTCACTTTACCTCTTTTTTAACAAGTAACTACATTTTTTCTTTCGGAAATAGCAGTCAAAACCATTTAGTTAGGACTTGTTTAGACACTGCTACATGACATAACTATGTAACAGGATAATTAATAATTAAGCTAACTCTTAAAAACTGGCGATAACGTAGTTTTCATTATCCACCACTTAGCTTACCGGATACAAACATAAGTCAAATCATTCCAAGCGTGACAATTGTTACCGTATTTTCAAAATTGACCAAGTTGTCCTGTCTCAGTGTTATAGCAAACGAGAGAAGACAAGAGAATCCTGGGTCAAAACCAGAGCATTTTATTACTCTTGGCATCAGCTGACCACAGAATACCAGAATGCAGGGCAGGTGTTACCCACACATGTGGTAAGTTGCATCAGTGGAGGGGAGTCTTGAACTGCATAAACACACAATTTATATCCGACGATAAGCCTGGCCAACCTTCGCCCCCTAAAACACTACATTTATTCATGCACAATGGCAAATATACCTTTCTTTTGCTCACCCGCTTCCAAGGTTGTTTCTATACAAACATCCCTGGGCAGGTTATCCAGGACAAAACCTAACGGTCTCTCCACTAGCAAGATGGACAGAGATGAAGGATCCACACGGAATGACTCTCAACAGCAGGTGGAATCCAGTGGTTTAGAATGGCTGGCTAAACATGGCTTTAATGATTTGGGTGACTCTTCTAAAACTTACTGCATGTGAGTGAAATTGAACATCTTTTTATTTGATTGTTGCTTATATCTCTTGCCTATTTTTTTTTTTTTGGCGGGGCTATATATTTTTTTTACCCTTAACTTTGAACTTCTTATTTAGTAGAGACAGTAAGCCCTTGACTGTCATATAAATTTATAATATGTAATCTCAAAAAAATAATAAACAAAACATAAAATTAGACAAAATGGCTAATCACGAAAGCCGCATTAGAGTAAAAATGTGTATTATTCCTTTATTTCATGATTATTCTATATTGTTATTCTGTTGCTCCATTATACTATTATTGTTCTACTAAACTAAAATTGTTTGGATTTTAGGCATCTATCATATCTGAAATTTGGGACTACATAAAACAGAGTATGAGACAGAACAGGCGTATTTATTTAATGATTATTCATTTCTTATTTATTTAAGAGGCATACAGAGATCTTCCATTTACTGGTTTACTCCCCAGGTGAGCACAGCAAGCCGTGCTAAGCTAGGCCAAGTCGGAGGCCACGTACTTCCATGCAAGCTTCCCTCACGGCTGTCAGGGGTCCAGCTAATTGAGCCATTATCTGCCCATAGAATGCCTCAGCAGTAAGCAGCAGGTTAGGACTGGAAGGACCCCTAACGTGGAATGTAGATGCCCCAAATGATGTCATTTCAGCTGCACCAGCACCAACCCTGAACTGATTCCATCCAAACATGCTGTCCGAGTCGTCAAAATCCAGTTTGCCAACGCCAGTGGTCAATTCTATAACCTGCTCTCACGGTGGTGATCGCCGAGCGATCCTCTAACACAATGTCGCATGACTGCCAAGATGCTATGGAATTTTGTCTCTGGGTAGCTCCTCCCTGGGTCCTTCTGCTAACGTTGACTTATAGGACAAAACTAATTTTAGTGTCTCTGGTTTTTAGCCCTCCTCCACCTAATTCTTCAAGGGACCTGACTCTCACAAATGATGGGTATCGCAATATGAAGCTCATTGAAATAGTTGATTGATGGACTTTGTGACCGCTTACGAAAGACTATGCTGTTATAATAATATAGGGGAAAGCAGAGGAGAGGGAGAAATTTGGGGAGAGGGTAAAGAAAATCCCAGAGCCTATAGAAATGTATCACAAAATTTAAAAATATTTTTAAACAAAGGAGAAAGAAAAGAATTTAAGAAAAAATTATGGGTATGCCAATTACCCTGACCTAATCATTACACATTGTATACATCTTTTGAGATGTTATTACCATATCCATAAATGTTTATAATTACTGTGTCCATTCAAAATAAAACATATAGGGCCTGGCACCGTAGCCTCATGGCTGAAGTCCTTGTCTTGCACACACTGGGATCCTATATGAGAGCCGGTTCTAATCTCCACGGTTCCACTTCCTCTCTGTCTCTCCTCTTCTTTGTATATCTGACTTTCCAATAAATTTTTTTTAAATCTTTTTAAAAATAAATAAAGAAAACATATAATAAAATGACAGATCGTGACAAGAAACTACACTATGGATGAACCTTTGGGGAAATCATGCTTAGTGAAATAAACCAATCACACACACACACACACACACACACAATACTGTACGGTTTTGACTGCCTGCCTGTCTTAGAGTTGTCAAAAGTCACACAAAGGGCATATATTATGGAACACTAGGGCAAGCTTCCATTTGGTGTATCTGCATTCCGTATTAGAGACACAGTCCCCGTCCCAGTCCCAGCTATCCCACTGCAGTTGCAGCTCCATGCTAATGTCTGGGAGGCAGCTGGCACTGGCTGGAGTACCTGAATCCCTGTTACCCAAGTGGAATTCCCAGCACCTGTCTTCAGCCTGACCCAGCCCTGGCTGTGACAGCCATTTGAGAATGAACCAACAGAGGCAAGCTCGCTCTTCTCTCTCTCTCTCTCTCTCTCTCTCTCTCTCTCTGTCTTTCAAATAAAAAAAAAGTCTTAAGTACAGACAGGAAGTTGAGGGTAAGCATTTGGTGCAGCGGCGAAGACACTGCCTGAGCCAAATTAGAGTCCTGGGATTCAGTCTCCACCACTTGGGCCATGAGCAGCGTGATCTCTGTCCTTGCTTCAATAGAAAGAGAAAAGAAAGGAAGGATGGGAGGGAGAAAGGAAGAACGGAAAGGAGAGAGGGAAAGAAGGATAGGAAGGAAGGAAGGAAGGAAGGAAGGAAGGAAGGAAGGAAGGAAGGAAGGAAGGAAGGAAGGAAGGAAGGAAGGAAGGAAGGAAGGAAGGAGATGGAGAGATGGATGGGAGGGATGGGGGAAGATGTTGGTTTCTGAGGAATGGAAGGCTGAGAAGGGTGGTCCACAGATTAAAGGGACACAGTTCATTTCAGAAGTATTAATTAAATGAATTGTTACACTTCAAGAAATTAAAACAGCAAATGTTGTTAAATGAGTTTTACCACAATAAACAGTTGAAAGATCATCCAAAACATTTTAAATTTTAAATCAAGTTTTTGTTAGGGACAGGACATTGCATTTCCTCTTTATAAGATTTTATTGATTCATTTTGGAAAGTGAGATATACAGCAAGGAGGAGAGACAGAGAGGAAGATCTTAAGTCCTTTGATTCACTCCCCTAGTGGCGGCAATGGCCAGAACTGAGCTGATCTGAAGTCAGCAGCCAGGAGCCTCTTCCGGGTCTCCCATATGGCTGCAGGGTCCCAAGGCTTTGGACAGTCCTCGACTGCTTTCCTAAGCCACAAGCAGGGAGCAAGTTGGGAAGTGGAGCTGCTGGGATTAGAACCAGCGTCCATATGGGATCGTGGCCAATGAAAGGCGAGAACTTTGGCCATAGGCTACCGCGCCGGACCAAGGACATTACACTTCTAATATCTCACTCTTTAAATTTAAAAATGCTCCTTTAGCTTTATTCCTAGGATATTGTTATCTGAGAATGAAACCTGAGACCAGCTTTATTGCCGGGGCCATCCAGGCAAGAGGACTGGCGCGTTTGCTGAAAGCATCAAGCAGAAAGAATTTCGCTAAATGCTGAGGTGGGGGGGGCTGTGCCATTCATCATGCTGTAGCCTTTCCAGCATTCAACCTCATGTCATCGAAACAATACACATCCTTACTGACCAAACTCACAGCCTTTTTCCTTTAGCTTGAGACAGGCAGCCTCCTGCTCTACTCAATATGCTAGTTTTTTCTTGCTAACATCTTCCTCAGCGAGGTAAGCGATATCTTCATTGCTTTCTTTCACTCTCCTGTGTGTGGTGCCCAGGGTGGCACCTTGGGGCTGGCAGGTGCTCTGTAGATTTTTTCTTTTCTTAATTGAGTAATAAGTGAGTGAGATAAAAATCAGTGTGAGAAGATGCTTCTAATAAATTAAAAGGAGTAATTTTTTTCATGCAGCCTCACACATGCCATAGGTGTAATAATCCTTTGAAATATGTTAATGGGCTTTTCTTTCATCTTTGTATGCTGTGTCATCTTGCCCCAGTCTTCCATTTCCTTTGAGGTGGATCAGAGTTGTTAAAGAAAGACAAAGAAGCACCATTCAACTGTCAAGTGCTAAGTGGGATTTTCCACGTCCCTTACAATTCAATTGTCTAAACCCCATGTTATTTTCAGAAAGATTTCCTAAATTGTTTAAATTCCATGAGCACACGAAGATCTCCCATCTGGAGTGCTCCGATCTGTTGCAAGACAGAGAAATATCAAGCAAACGATGCTTTCCCACCTGTTGAGGGAGACAGCTGAGACAGGTTTTCAGGACGGGATGCGGGGAGGCATTACAGAACAGCTGAGAGATAACTGGCAAGGCCGTCCATGTCATTACCGTAAACACCCAAGCAAGGAGCCCCAGGACCATAGAAGATTGGTGAATTCAGAGACATAGAGATCTTTGAGCTTAGAAGTACATGCACCTGGAATGAGGCATTACAGAGGATGTGGATCCAGGGGCTGGGGTGTGAGATCTATGCGTACCCATTTTCTGCTACAAAATAGTCCTCCATAATGCATTTTTCAAATTCTACCAAGCATACCCAATCGCTGGATTAATATTTCCACTTGGATTTCAGGTTAAAATCTTAAAGTTAGTATACACCCCGCCAAAATCAGCCTCGAAAGCTGGTTCAATTCCTTGTCCCAAAGCTGCTTTTCCTCTTGTCTGTCTCAATAAACGTTCACTCAAACCAATTGTTCATCGCGGTGTTAGGAGTTTGTCTTGTCTCCACTCAGAGGCTAATACTCCATTTCAGCTGCTTCTAAGTTCACAGTCCATTCGTGTGAAGTGAAATAAAAAAGGTAGGGGTATAAAATGATACTTTATTAAAAGTTAATCATCAGGCCCAGCGTGGTGGCCTAGCAGCATACAGCAGGGTTCTATATGGGCACTGGTTCTAATCCCGGCAGGTCCCTTCCCATTCAGCTCCATGCTTGTGACCTGTGAAAGCAGTAGAAGATGGCCCAACGCCTTGGGACCCTGTACCCATTTGGGAGACCAGGCAGAAGCTCCTGGATCCTGGCATCAGATTGGCTCAGCTCCAGCCATTGCAGCCACTTGGGGAGTGAATCATCAGACAGAAGATCTTCCTCTCTGTCTCTCCTCCTCTCTGTATATCTGACTTTGCAATGAAAATAAATAAATCTTTTTAAAGAAAAAACTAATCATGTTGGGGCCCTTGTCTCAGACTTCTCCGTTCAAGAACCAGAAGAGAATAAATGTCTAGCTGTTTAAGCCACTTGGTCTACCGAATTTCATAATTACCACAGGCTGTTGTCACAAAATCCAAAAGGTTGAAACCACACAAGTTTCTTTTCTCAGAATCTCTCTTCCTCCCTTGTACACAGCTTCTCACTTTGCCCTGTGGCTTTTTTCTGCATGCCAGCACTGGTAGCTATTCCTTTTCTTATAAGGGTGCCAATCCTGCCAACATAATCATGTAAAATCACACAGGGCTAGGATTGTAGGACTCACAGTGGTATTCGTGCCCACAGACTTCCATCCTGAAAATGTCTCCAGGGCAGCTGGGCCATCCCACCATGTTTCTCACCATGGCATTGGTCTACTTCTCGATGGCAGCTCATCTACACTGAAACCAAGGCCATAGAAGGGTGAACAAGGGTCGCTCTTCTCTCTTTTTCCATCACTGCCACAAATACATGATTCTTCAGCCTGAGGAAGCTACGACAAACAGCCCTGCTGCCATGCTGTTTGACAACCTTACGCTTTATCTGGGAAACCTTGTCTTCTTGCCAATGCTACTTACTCATGTCGCAGCTTCCACTGACGTTTCAACTCCTGGCTGGCCATCATCTCCTTTCCTAACACCAGAGTCATTCCATCCCCCGCACGCCCATGGCTTCTTCAACATTCGCCCCCTAGATACAGTCAGTTGTCACACCTATTCAACGTTCATATCCTGTATGAATGACTTCAGAGCTTCATTGTGGCTGGATTGAGAAACTTCTTCCCTCCTGGCGCTTCTGTCTTGCAGGTGTAGCGCCTGTCGACCCATTAATCAGACCAAGATTTCTCTGACGCATCTGCTGGTGTCTTAGCACCAGCCAGGCTCCCCGTAATCACCCCACATAACGCTTACCACATGTTGACTCCCTGTTGTTGTTTTTCATTCTGACATCGTGATTGCGTATCATCTACCTGCTACGTCGGTGTGCTCTAACTGAGCAGCCACTCAGCACGTGGGACTAATGAACACTCGAAGTGCAGCTCATCCGAACCGCCATGTGCTGCAAGTGTGAGATAGATATAGGATTTCAAAAGTGGTACTCAAAATCTGAATTCTCACAGTAAGTAATTTTATGCTGAGTACGGGGCAAAATGATAAATTCTTGGACATAATGAATTGAACCAAACTATTAAATTGAATACAAGTTACCTTCTCTGTTTAACCTTTTTAAACCTGACACCAGAAAATCACAGATCCTGCATATGTCCCACAGTGTTATTAGATAACATTGTGCAATATCATGACCATCAGGAACGGAAAGAATGTATTTTGATTTCTCTAGTTATCTTTGTCCAGCTTCAAAAAAAAAATGAATGAATTCAGGAATGATTTAATAATCAGTGGGAAAAAAAAACACAGCTGCATCATTCAATGAGCCACGCATGACGCAATGCACATAGGTCGAGTGCTACACAGCCATGAAAGTGATTTTAGACCACCATCATCCTGTGGTCTTGTTTGTATAAAGTTGAAAAGTACAAGGAATCCAGGAACAAGAAACCAGCCGGAAAACTCCATGATGACAAAGCTGAGACTCTTAAACATATATAGATACTTTGACTCAACTTTAATAATTTTTTTTTTCATTTTTCATTTGAGTCTGTGTTTGGGGGGTGACTCTGAGTGTGCCTGTCGCCGACAGATTGCTTCTGTCCTCAGACTGGAGACTTAGGAATCAGTAGGTGGTGGTGCAGATGGCAAAGAGAAGGTGGAGTGACATTTCCAACTGTGGGCGGGACTAATGCAAATTTGGCAGCCCCAGTGGAATTTCTGCAGGCCTGACAGTTTTTTTTTGCAGGATAGCTTGCTTCCTACGCAGTCCTCATTTACCCACCCCATCTTCAATACACACATGCAAAAAAAAAAAAAATTTTTTTTTTCATGGAATTGCACATGATGAAAAATGTTGCACAGATTGCAAAGCTTTTTGCACCAAAATAGTCAGCAATTGCTTCAATGTATATTAAATACATGCATCAGGAGGACATCTCAAACCTCTGACATGAAAATTCTCCATAGCTATTATCTAGTCTCTCTGAGAACCTTATTTATGGCATCAAATTTTATACTTCTAATGTAGGAAGCCTCAGGGACTCCTGTGTAAAATGGTCTTTGGTGAGCATTTGGTGTAATGTGTTGAGTTTGCACCATATTAAATGCCTGAAGTTAAGTCTGAGTTTTGCTTCCTTTTTCAACTTCCTCTTCATACATTCCCTGAAAGACAACAGTGATAGCTCAAGTATTTGGGTCCAGACAACCCAAATGTAAGAATCAACCTTGCCGGCACGATGGCACAGTGGTTAAGGTCCTCACCTTGCACGCCCAGGATCCCATATGGGCACTGGTTCTAATCCCAGCTGCTCCACTTCCCATCCAGCTCCCTGCCTGTGGCCCGGGAAAGCAGTCGAGGACGGCCCAAAGCTTTGGGACCCTGCACCTGCGTGGGAGACCCGGAAGAGGCTCCTGGCTTCGGATTGGCATAGCATTGGCCGTTGCGCTCACCTGGGGAGTGAATCATCGGACGGAAGATCTTCCTCTCTGTCTCTCCTCTCTGTATATCCGCCTTTCCAATAAAAATAAAAAAATAAAAAATAAATGAGTAAAAAAGAATCAACCTTGAGCAGCCTTCACGCAAATTGTAAGATCAATAATCCTTTCCACACTGCTTTTGCTACAACCCACGGGTTTTTGATATTTTTGCTTTGCATTCATTTCTTTCAAATAGTTTCTTTTATCAAATTCTTCATTGATTCATAGACCACACAGTAGCATCATTTCACCCAAAAAGCTTTAGCGTTTTCTTTTTCATTTCTTCATCATCACGCTGGTTATTCAGTAGCATGTTGCTTAACTCCATGTTGCTGTACATTTTTTGTTTTAACTTCGTTCCTGTCACTGACTTTGTTTCATGGCTTCTCATTTAAGGGAATATATAGTGACGGTATGATAGAGACTATCATATGCAGATGTGAAGATACGATGCAATATGCATCTCCACTTCCAAATCAGTGATGGACTCTCAATGCAACAGATCTATCCTGACAATAAGATGCTGGACAGTCTGCCATTGTCTGAAGCAGCAGTGTTACAACACACGTAAATAACAGACTGATGGACTTTATGACTGCTTACGAAGGACTAGACTATTATAATAATATGGCGAAAATCAGTTGAGGGAGGGAATTTGGGGAAGGGTAGGGAAATCCCAGACCCTATGGAGTGCGGTCTGGCCTAGACACGGCTGCAGTGTCCCTCGGCTTGGGTGTGGAAAGTTTCTGGGGCATGCCAGACTGGGCTAGACTCCAGCACCCACTGGTGCTCATGAGAGCCAGAGTGGGTATGGGACGGGCTACGCTAGGTTTCTGCTCCCACTGGGACATATGAGAGCTGCATCAAGGCATGGACCAGGACTGGCTGGGCTGTAACACACAACAGTAAGAACCAGGTTTGGTATGAGCCAGTTGGGCAAGGCCATTGTTCCTGCCAGGACAGGAGGTGGACTAAGTCAGCCAGGGCCAAGGATCCACTGGTGTGTAAGAGATCTGTTACTGAGAGGAGGTCTGATGGAGAAGTTGGGGAAACTCCTTTGTCAGGGCACAGTCCCTGCAGAGGAGCACAGAATGCCAAAGCAAGGAGTGGCCCAGAGCAGACCTGCCAGCATAGGTGTGGCTCAGGCATGAGGGTGGGCCAGGCTGGGCTAGTTCATAACACTCTCTGGCAGATGTGAGGCCCAAGATGGGGTGTGAAACAGGTCAGGTTCAGGCCTTATCACCAGTTCACTTTAGGGCTGGGTCAAGGACTGACTGTGCTTGGTTGGGCAGCAACTCCGGTCAGCATGAGCTGGAATGGGGGCAGATAGAGCCAGGCCAGGCTACAGCAACCGCTGGCAAATGTCAAGGTGAAATAGGTCATGCTAGACTGGACTGCCTCACAGACAAGCCACAAAACATGAGACCAGTGCAGCGGGTTGAGCCTGATAGGGGAGTAGTGGGGATTCTACTGCTGGGTCACCGCTCAGGCTGGCAAGCGTGAGAGCTGGAACTGTGGACAGGGCTGTAACATCTATTGGCCTGTATGTGAACTGTAGGTTAGGGAGAGAGCCAAGGTGGATTATCCAATTGTGTCTATTGGTACAAACATGAGCCAGAATAAGGATAGGTGGATTGGGCTTTGCTGCAGCGTAAGCTAGCAAGTGCCGGGACTAGGGGCAAGCCCTGTTGAGCTAGACTACAGAACCATCTGGAGAGTGCAAGATCCAGAACAGGGAGTGGGGCCAGCGGGGAGGTTGTGGACTCCTCCCTGACGGGCTGCAGCTCCCACTGGTGAGCATGAGAACCAGGACTGGGTGGGCCTGGCTGGACAGGTGGTGGCACCTGCTGGCATGAGTGTGGGCTGAAGGGTGGATTGAATTAGACTCAATGATGTTTATCAAGTCCCAATGGGATGGTCCACTGCACATGGACTATAGCAGCCAGTCAACCTTAGAAGGATTTTCTTATCCATGGGAGAGTGATATTGGCAGTATTTCAGAATTATCAAAACATGTGAACAGAACCCTCAGAACCCTCCACAATGGGGACCCTGGCAAGATATTAGGTGGCAGATTCTCATCCCCTGGGGAATACAGCAGTTGCAAAGCTGGGTATGACTTCTCTTAAGAAAATGTCTAACAACGGTCTCACCCACTTTCCCCTGATCCTTGACCCTTCCCACTCTGATCAACTACATAAACATCATCAAAAACAAAATTAGGAAAAAATAAAAAGAAAAGGAAAAATATTTGGGAACCATAAGAATTTTATACCCACAAGATGGAGCTCATAAAAGTCCTCTGTAAACAGCACGGTTGACTCTCCGTCCGACAGTCTCAAAGTTGTAGAAGATCGGATGTTTCAAAGATGAAACCATTGCCTGACCACAATAAAGCAATGCATCTTTAATAAAGTATAATCAACATTTATTCCTGAATTCCTGGTAAGTTTCATTTGAAGTCTCCACTGGGATAGGAACAAAAGCAACTTTAACTTAAGTGTAGTAACCAGTTATACAGTCTTAGCTTTAATGAAAAGTATGTGGCATTATTTAGCGAAATTGTACATATTCAGCTACCCAATAATGTGTTTTCAGAATTTGTCCTAGGGAAATTCTCTAACATGTGAACCAAAAAATGTGCAAGGCTGTTCATGTGGGCACTATCAAGGAAAGAAGAGAATTAAGACCACACACAGGGCCCAGTGTGGTGGCCTAGCAGCTAAAGTACTTGTCTTGAATGCACCAGAATCCCATATGGGTGCCGGTTCTAATCCCGGCAGTCCCACTTTCCCATCCAGCTCCCTGCTTGTGGCCTGGGAAAGCAGTCAAGGATGGTCCAAAACCTTGTGACCCTGAACCCATTTGGGAGAACCAAAAGAAGCTCCATCACCTGGCTTCAGATCAGCTCAGCTCTGGCCACTGTGGTCACTTGGGGAGTGAATCATTAGATGGAAGATCTTCCTCTCTGTCTCTCCTCCTCTCTGTATATCTGACTTTCCAATAGAAATAAACAAATCTTTAAAAAAAAATATTTGGAATCATGAAAATACATCATACCTCTTAATGTACCTTGGAACTTATAAAAAAAAAAAACTCAGTCACATAGTTCTACCAACAACACAATTGACAAAAGGACTTAGAAATGGACTTGCACGTTATAATCGTGGCCCACGATAGAAGATGACCATTCTAGAACTAAGCCCAGCATGCCCGTGTTGTCATAAAATTGGGGCAAACAAAAGCTATGGAAGATGACCAGCAATGAAGTTCCATTCATATAAATTTTTAACAGGGCAACATGAAACAATGTATTGATCAGAAATGCTGGCAGAGAAGATGAAATATTTACAAATGTACAAAGAGTGCTAAGAAGTTCAAAATAGTGCATTCATGGTAAATAAGAAGGGAGACTGGTGGAACCCCAGCCAGGCAAGCCAGGCAAGCCAGGCTTCCCAGGGTGCCCCGGGGAAGCCACACCCTTTTTCTTGCTTGGATAGTGAATACGGGGCGAGCTTGTTTTATATTTACTTATGACACATTAGAGCCTGCTATAACGTTCCCTGATATCCACGAGATATTATTTAGAATGATTGAAAACACAGAACTACAAAGGAAAGGAAAGCGGGGGAGCGGGGGAAAGGGGGGAGGGGCGGGGACTGAAAAAAGCACTTAAGTGGTCTGAGTAAAATGGCAATTCCCAAAGGGAAATGACGGAAAACAAGGGCGAAATGTTGATCATGATGACACAAGAGCATGAGCAGTAAAATAACAATGACGGCGGCCGATGACAGAGAAGCTGATGTTTACGGAATGGCTGCTATTTCCCAGACAACGTTCTTAGCTGTAGGGAGAGAATATTAAGTCAGCTAAACATTGCCATAACTCCATGTGACAGGTTCCATGACTGCTTGCGTATTTTTTTTTCTTTTGAATTCCTGAACCAAAGCAAATAGAATCCCAGGGAACTTGAAGAAGTTACATATTTTTTTTTTTTTTTAAGTGGCAGGGATCCCACGGCAGACAGCCTGATTCCTTAATGATGAGGCCGAAAATCATGGTGCCCAGACAGCAAGCGATTATTGTCTGCCTGTCTGATTTAGCTTCCTTAAACTGTCCTTTCTCGTTCTCCCTTTATGGGTATTTTGTTCTTTTGCAAGAAAGTTAGCTGAATTGCTCCAGGAGCGAGGGGATTAAACTTTTGAGGGGTGGGGTTGTGGTTCCCTGGTGAAATTTTTTTTTTTTTCAAATTGGATGACTACAGAACTTTCTAGGCTTTGCTACTCCCCGCCCAGAGCTATTTTCATGGGGAAGTTTGTTTTTTAATTTTTTTTAAAGATGTATTTTCTTTTTATTGGAAACTTAAGATATACAGAGAGGAGGAGACACAGGGAGGAAGATGGTTCACTCCCCAAGTGGTTGCAATGGCTGGAGCTGAGCTAAAACCAGGAGCTTCTTCCAGGTCTCCCACAAGGGTACAGGGTCTCAAGGCTTTGGGCCATCCTCATTTGCTTTCCCAGGCCACAAGCAGGGAGCTGGATGGGAAAGTGCCGGGATTAGCACTGGCGACTATATGGGATCCTGTCACATGCAAGGCAAGGACTTTAGCCACTAGGTTACCGCATCCGGTATCGGTCCCATTGTTAAGATGGCCAGCACATAACACCCACTAGCAGATCTGAGAGCCAGGGCGGGGGGCAGGAGGAGCCAGCTCGGGCTGCTGCACCAGCCAGTTCACATTAGGACAAGGACAGCAGTCAGACTGAGCTGGGATAGGCTGCAGCATCCAGCAGCAGGAGCTGGAACAGGGGAACAGGCTAGACTAGGCCAGGATGCACAATAAGATTGCAGACGCTGAGGTGAGGCGAGCCATTCCAACCTGGGCCCAGTGGGTGCCAGGTAGACAGAGACAGGGGATCTGACAGGGCTCAGGTAGCTTGACTCAGATCCCGGGGTCCACCTGCGTGGTGGGGACCATGTTCCTGAGCCCAGGGGATGGGAGAAGTGGTGGGGCTCGGGTGTCACCTGTCCTGATTGCTGGAGTCTGCCTGCAAGATGGGTGCTGGGTTTATGAGCCCCAGGGGTGGGGGACCCCATGGTGCTCAGGTCGCCTGGCCTGGGTCCCAGTGCTGGCCTGCTAGGTGGGTGCCAGGTTTATGACCCCAGGGGTGGGGGATCTGACAGGGTCCCGGTTGAGTCGCTACCAGATGCATCCAGATGCTAGTGCGGCCAGATGTAGATGGATCCAGGAACCAGCAGGCAGATAGAGATGGATTCTGACAGCTGGGATTGGGTCCCAGTAGCGGCCCTGATGCTAGTGCCAGGCAACCAAGTGTTGGGAGAGCACCCAAGGCCATGGCACCAAAGGTTAGCATCTATGCGCAGTTAAGTCCTCTTTTCAGGATAAGTTTGCAGCCACAAGCCGAAATACCAGACACAGGGAGGCACCTAGGAGGCTCTTTATTCAAAGTAGGAACGGGGGAGGGGAAGAAGGGTTTAAAGGGAAATGTTTCCTGCCATGGAGGCAGGATGGGGCTGCAAGGCTATGGGAAGGGGGCGAGATGAAAGAGAACAGGGGAGTAGCTAGGTGGAGAAGGGGCAGCGCAAGCAGTGGGAGAGATGTGGCAGAGAAAGTGGAGGGGAGGGTGGCCGGGAGCCATTGATGGATTGGATTGTCGGAGCTGTAGGGCATTGGTGGGAGGTGGGGTACCGGGTAATAGAGGAAAAGACACAGAAAAATGCATGAGTGGGGCTGTCAGGTGCAGTGCCATGAGGTTACAGCCAATGGGTGGGCAACTGGGACAGCGTGAAATTTACCAGCCGTGAGATAAAGAAGCAGGAAGCAGAGCGGGGTCCAAGATGGCGGGGTCTCATTGGTGCCTGGAGGGCTCGCTCATATTCTGGAGTCAGATATTTTATCTTCATGATGACTAGAGAAGCTGACATTTTTAAAAGTAAGTAGACTAGGGCCCAGCGTGGCGGCCTAGTGGCTAAAGTCCTCTCCTTGAATGCTCCAGGATCCTATACAGGCGCCAGTTCTAATCCCAGCAACCCCAATTCCCATCCAGCTCCCTGCCTGTGGCCTGGGAAAGCAGTCGAGGACGGCCGGAAGCCTTGGGACCCTGCACCTGCGTGGGAGACCTGGAAGAAGCTCCTGGCTCCTGGTTTCGGATCGGCGCATCACTAGCCTTTGCAGTCACTTGGGCAGTGAACCATCGGAAGGAAGATCTTCCTCTCTGTGTACATCTGACTTTGCAATGCAAATAAATAAATCTTTAAAAAAAAAAGGAGGTAGATTAAAACCAAAATAATGGACAAAATGGCATGCGGCAAATCAATATTGCTGTTGGATCACGTATTGTTGCCCTACTCCAGTAACTTTGGTCTGCCCAGCTGGAAAGCAGGCCATGAAAGTACTGTGCAAAGATTGCACAGTAACAAGAAATAGATGAAAACTAGATGACTCCAACATAGTATCCATATTAACCCCTTCCCATTCTCCAACCTCACTGTACCCTCATTGTGACCAGGTAACACGGTAAAACCTGTTCCACTTAGGCCAGTGTATTGCTTGCAAATATCATGTACAATGTGGCACAAATAAGCCTGTAAAAAGAAAATAAAAGGGTGGGGGGGGAGGACCTTGGTTTCTGGCAATCACCACCCTTTCCCAGAAATAAGCTGAATATTCCAGGCAGAGAGTAACACGCATCTGTGCGAATCTATTAAAGAGGAACTGAAATCCGCTCACAGGTGCTACTCTGGCTGTGGGCTAGCCTGCTGCTTGCCACTTCCTCTGCTAGAAACCTCTTGGTTTCACTTCAGGATTGCTATAGCTTTCTCTCTTTGATTGAAACCAAGGGACCAGCCTGGACCACTGATGCTCACCTAGGTTCCCTGCTGTCCCGTAGCACCGGTATTCCAAAACCCATCAGCCATCACTCGGCGTTGGCAGACCCAGGATTAAGGCTTGCTCCGTGAACTCAGGACCTCCTTGGTCCAGATTTACTCCCCTCTCATGTCAATATATTTTGCTCCCAGTTATCAGATTCCTGGTCTCTCCTCTTTGCTCTGTTCTTCTCTTTCATCCATCCTTGTCAGAACTAGGAAGGGGATATTGCTGTGTGATTGTGCTGTTCCTCTATTAAGTCTTCCAAATTTTCCATTACTCTCAGAGCGGATCTAGAATGCTTTCCCTGGTTCTTCTCTAGCTAAGGTCATTTGAATGAGCATCTCCCCTCCCTCCCCTTCCTTCACTCCTCTGTCTGTCCCTACCCTTATCTCCATCCTTATCTTTCCCCTCCTCCTCCTTTCCCTTCTCTTTGCCCTTTCTCCCTTTTTCTTCTTTCTCTTTCTCTTTCCCCTCTCCCACTGCCCCTCCCTTATTCTCCGTTGGAATTGTCTTGACTGAAGCCTGACACTGGTATTTTAGCACATGTTCCTTTGGTAAACTTTGTCCTGCCGGCAATGTGCTTAAATGCACTTGCTTGCTTGTTTGTTTGTTTAATTGATCTTGACTGAATTTCTCAGCACCTGCAAAATTTCTGGCTCATGTTACACCAAGGTTCTCTTGAGCACTCTTTAATCTCCCTGCATGTCCAACCATGTGTGTGTGAGATTTCTCTCCATACTGTCCCACACATGGACTGAACACGAATATGTAGCTTTCCTTTTTTTTGTTTTCCCCCTCATCTTTACTTGGAATATTTTCCTAGGCCTGTATTGCAGTTTTCTAATCTTGTCTTTGGATGTTCAGTTGGCTGTGTATTTTAGCTCTAAAATTTCCATTCCATTTTTTTTATATATATATTCCGATACTCTGGGAGAATTTCCTGCATTTGCTTCTCTGTTCTGTGTTTTCTCTCTTTTCTTGAACGTCTGCATCATGATCATGGCAAGACATTTGTCTCTCTCTCCACCACTTGAATTGCTGGAAGTCGAGGTCTACCTTATGTTTCCTGCATGTTCATGCGATTCTGCCTCCTAGAATGTAGAGAATATGTGACCAAGTGCTGGGGAAGGTGAACTCGGCAACTTTGGAGCTGAAGACTCGATAACGTTTTGTGTATGTCAATATTTCCCCCTCACTTAGGCTATATGCACTTCAAGATTTTTAAATGTCTGACCATTTCGGAAGGGCCTGCATTGTCACTTTTGTCCCTCCCTTTCTGTGGAAAACCTTGCTACACTTTCTGAAACTTTCAGAGATTTTTTTTCTTTCAAAGATTTATTTGTTTGCATTGCAAAGTTAGATATACAGAGAGGAGGAGAGACAGAGAGACAGAGAGGAAGATCTTCTGTCCGATGAGAAGACACCTCCCCGGGTGAGTGCAATGGCTGGTGATGCACTGATCTGAAGCCAGGAGCCAGGGGCCTACTCCGGGTCTCCCACGCAGGTGCAGGGTCCCAAGGCTTTGGACCGTCCTCGACTGCTTTCCCAGGCCACAGGCAGGGAGCTAGATGGGAAGTGGAGTTGCCAGGGTTAGAACCAGCAGCCATATGGGATCCTGGCAAGTTCAAGGCGAGAACTTCAGGCCACTGGGCCACCATGCTGGACCCCATCCTAGCTTTCTTAATCTGGCCATATGTTTGGGCAATGTTCTCTGGTCTCCCTTCCCATCACTCTCCCTGTCAAATGGCAGCTTTGCGGGATCATGGAGACCTCGCTGCTTCCTCTGTGGTCCACAGCGATCTCATCGCCAGGCCAAGGCCACAGTCTCAGGGGCTTAAGTGGAAGAGTGAACCCTCCTCCCTGCCGTTCCTCTTTCTCCAGACTTCTAGTCCGTTGCTCTGGCTTATTAAGCAGATGTGACTTTCATGTCTGGATTTGGAAAGAATTTGGGATATCCTGCAAATGATTTCCTTTTGTCGCACCAGGAAAACAACGTCAGTTCTTCCTGAGTTTCGCCTCCTCCTGGAGTGTCTTCCTGCATCACCTGCCATTCCCCCTGTGCAGTCTCCTATGAGAAACGCCTTAGTAACTCCTCAGTCAGCTTCATCTTGCATGGAACTCTTCCACATCCTCTTGTATGTTTCATCCGCGGCACTTGTCAGCTTCTGTAATTAAATGTGTTGCTTGCTTAATGTCTTCCCTGATCAAATTGCAAGATCCAAAGGGACAAAGACCATAGTGCTGTGTGAGGATGCGCCTTCCCACATCTTGGAAAGGACAGCTGTGTGTTCCCAACCTTCACCTGGGTTGCCTGCCCAAGCACTCACTTCTGTTACTACCCAACCTTCCCTGCTTGGTACCCCAGCTCCCAGGATGTGCAACCACATTTCCTAAAGAAAAGGTTCTCTCCTTCGCTGGAGACGGAGCCTTAGTGAACAAGACCTTTATAAATAAGAAAACAAAAAAACCCACAGTAATTGAAAAAAACCACAGTAATTGAAACCGTAGACTAAAATATATGGAGCGCCCATAGAGAAATTCCTACCACTGCTGTTGCAAATTATCCAAAATACAGTGACTCAACACAGCCCAAATTGATTCTCATTCTGGAGTTCAGAAATGCAACGCAGATCTCATGAGCTAATATGAAAATGTCAGCGGGGCTGTGGAGGCCCAGGGAGAGCGTCTGTCCTGTTGCTTTTCCAGCCTCCAGGGGCCACTGCATCCTTTAATACTGGACTTTATCATAAATGTCAGCTATGACATTTTAACCTTCCTCCGGATGCTCACCCTATCTCCTTTTCACTTAGAAGGATCTCCTAATTATACTAGGCCCACCCAGATCACCCAGGGTTATCATCTCCTCTCTGAGTCCGGGAGAGACCTTAATTCCACTTGCAGTCTTTATTCTCCTTTGCCACGTTAGATGACATATGCACAGGTTTAAAGGATTTGGATGGAAAGCCTGTTAGGGAGCTATTGTTCTGTTTATTCCGCTAGGAATGGTCCCTACTGTCTCTGACAGCTGCAGTCATGAAAAGATAATTGGCAAGGGCAAACTTGCCATGAACAGGAAGGTACAGCTCACACCAAGAATCGAGAAGGACGGATGGAGACTGCTCTGGGAGATCTCATGCAAGAATCAATATTTTGCCCCGTGTCTGCTAAGCAACATGTTGTCATTGCTGGGGAACAGGAGCTTCTGGGTTTCAATACGTGTTCCTTTTGCAAATGAGAAATGCTCTAGAAATCCTTTCGCTGAAGCAATCTTTGTAGGTGTGTGGTGATGGGAATGAGATGGGATCAGTCAACTTCTAAATTGCGGAGACCATTGGAAAGATGGACATGATGTAGACACAGAACCTTCATGTGGATCTGGATAGAGACTCCAAACGGGACAAGGGCTTACGGAAATGGACCGTATTCTGTGTGGGAGCAGAAAGAAGTGTGTACTCTGACAGCTAAAGGAGAGTCTGAGGGAGTGGGTTGGTTTGCTACCCAAATGTAGGTGGCCAGCCTCAGTAGCTTTTCCATGAGATTACAAAAAATCACTTGCATTTAGATTGGGTCGTAAAACTGGTTCACCCCAAAGGTAAATGGAGAACAAAGAGGATATTGCTTGCCCATTGACAATATTGCAGGCTCCCTTTCTCCTTTTGCTTGGGTCCCAGAGGTAGCAGAGCCTCAAGCAGGGAAGAGGCTGGTTCCTCGAATGGTAATCGATCGGAAGAAGTCTGCTGGTGACGCGCAAGTCTGTAATGGACACAAAATGAGCAAAATCCAACTTCCTTCTCCAGCTCGCTATTAACCTTGGACAGTTCCTATGTCTTATAATCAGTGTCTTATAACACAGCATTTCCTGGAGAGCTAGTATTAAGCCGCTGGTTAAGCCAGCTGGTTAAGGGCAGGTTAAGCCGCTGCCCACAATGCCAGCATCCCATGTGGAAGGACCCGTTTGACTCTGGGATAACCCTGCTTTTGGTTCAGCTCCCTCCTAATGTCTGTGGGAAGTCAGCAGATGATGGTTCCGGTTCTGAGGACCTTGTCATCAACATGAGAAGCCCGTATGGAGTTCCTGACCCTTACATTTTCCTGACCCACTTCTGACTTTTGTGGCCATTAAAGAGGGAGACACAGCGAAGAGATCATCTCTCTCTGCTTCTTACCTCCCCAAATAAATAAACAAATAACTCCTTCTTAATAATCACCTATGTAATTGGGAGTATTGTAGAGTTGAATTCAGCTTTTCTTTATTAAAAATTTTTTAAAAATTTATGAAAACCACAGCAAGAGTACAGAATCAGTTCTATTTTAATCAGTGCCGAAATATATAGCTATTTAGGCACAGAAATGTCTATTTTGCTAACTGCTCTGTTGAATGTTTCTTAAAAAGTAACAACCAGTTAAGATACATTGTTTGATGTAATTTAGCATCATCTTCCATCAATTCTTATTTTTAATGATTTAGGTTATATATGAATATAATTTTGTCAAATCAACTCCAAGGCTGGGACTATTTTTGTAATAAAGATAACTATATAAATATGCATATGCATTTTTAAAAGGAGGTATACAAAAGAACAAATTTTATGGATATAAGTACTTGGAAGTATAGAACGGATAATAAGAATTAACCCATTTATTATCCCTAGCTTCTTATGAAGTGAAGTATTACATTACTTTTTGGCTTTGGAAATGATTTTCTGTTAGGACTTTATTTATTTGAAAGGCAGAATTACAGAGAGGGAGGGGCAGAGACAGAGAGCTCTCTTCCATTTGTTGGTTCAGTCCCCATCTAACCTTAACAGCCAGCTGGACCATGCTGAAGCCAGGAGCCAGGAGTATCTTGTAGGCCTCTTGATGAGCAGCATGGGCCCCAAGCACTTGGACCATACTCTGCTGCTTTCCAGGTCATTAGCAGGGAACTGGATTTCCAGTGGAGCAGCCAGAACTCAGAATAGCTCCTATATGGAGTGCTAACCCTGCAGGGTAACTTAACTCACTATGCCGCAACAGTAGTCCCAGGAATAATTTTTGTTGTTTTTGTTTTGGCAACTGCTCTGTCGGACACAGTTCCTGTGGGTAAGCACAAGAATCAAGAAAGCGAGAAGCCCGGACCAGGCCAGGTTATTGTACCCATGGACTTACCCTTGACTCAGGTTTGGGGCAAGCCAGGCTAGGCCATACCACCTGTTGTCAAATCTGAGAGCCAGAATGGTGTTTGGGTCATGCCAGTTCTGGCCTCAATACCAGACAGATCACACTAGGGACAGGACTGGGGGCTGGCTGGGATGGACTAGACTGTGATACTCTGGGGAGAGTGGGCGAACCTGGTAGGGGGGTCTGCAGGGAGATCCCCTGCTCAGCCACTAATCCCACTGGTGAGTGCGAGAGCTGGGACTGGGGGCAGACCAGGCCAGGCATGGTTATAACATCTGTAGACCTACATATAAGCTGATCGAGGACAAACCAAGCTGTGCAGACTGTATCTAATGACACATGCATAAGCCAGAGTGGGTGAGGGTTAGGCTTTGCCACAGCATCAGCTAAAGTGTCTAACTAAATTGCAGTACCACCTGAAGAGTACATGTTTTGGGAGTGGACCCAGTAGGGACACAGTAGGCACCTCCCTCTTGGGATGCTACTCTGGTGGGGATGAGAACCAGGACTGGAACAGACATGGCTAGACAGAGAGGCACCCCCCAGCACATGTGTGGGCTGGATAGGGGTCTAGTTGGGTTGAACTAGGCTTCAATGGCCATTGACATGTATGGGAGTTGAATGAGATGTGGGACACACTGGGCCAGTCTGCTGTACATACTGGCAAGACCGGAAACTAGGGCAGGATTGGGCCTGGTGGGGGTTATTGTGGGTTGCTCCAAATAGGATGCAGCTCCCACTGGTTTACAAGAGGGCCGAGTGTGCAGTGGGCAGGATTGGGCGGGGCAACAACGACCATTAGTTTGCACAGAAGACAGGACTGGAGACAACTGATCCGGCAATTGCAACCAGCAGTGTGCACAGAGAACAATTGGGGCGACAGACTGTGCAAGACCTTGTATTGGCATGCACACACAAGAATCGGGTCTGGGATCAGGTTTCATCCCCTCAAAGAAATTTCTTTGGAAAACTCCCAACTGAACTGCTGGATTCAGAACTCAACCATGGAGGAAATTGCAGGTTCCACGGGCTGACCGTGCAGTGCATTTGTCAGAAGTGGGCCTCCTCAGTGGCTCAGTCAGAGCAGTGGACAGCATATCCAGATGCACATGGATGATATGGCAGTACATTGGAGCCTGCAGAGGACACCTGGTACCACAGCAGAGGATGGAAGACAGAACAGATTGGCCAACTATCCCAGTCAAGTGTTGGCAGTAAATACGTGGACAAACGAAGACTCTAAGGTGGACTGTGTCAGCCAGTGGAGTCTAGAAAATTCTCAATGTGAATGGAGTGGCAAGATCAGCAGCAATACAGAACTGTTGAACTATCAAAACCACTTGCCGGGACTGGGTGCAAGTCCTATCAGGCTGAATTGTAGTACCTGCGGGCAGGTGCAATATCTTGGCAGGGGAAACGTGGGTACTTCCCTGCTAGGCTGTACCTGCAACTGGTGAGCACAAGAACCACAACTGGGGTAAGGCCAAGCTGGACAAGGCAGTGGCATCTGTTGGCACATGTGAGAGCCAGGTCTGGGGTGAGTTGGGCTGAGCTAAGCTGTATCACGCACATGTGTATGAGAGGGGATGGGATGTGAGCTGGGTGGGCCAAGTTAGGCCGCAGAAGAAGCTAGCACACACAAAAACTGGGGACCAGGGAAAGGCCTGTTGAGGGTTATTAAAGGTTGCACCAGTTAAGCCTTGGCACCTGCTGGTATACATGAGGCCTGGTTGTGTCATGGGCTGGCATGCAACACCCGCTGGCTCATGTGAGATATGGGGCTGAGGCAGAACTGATCAAACTGCACATGATGCATTTGCTCATCTGTGCCCTGGCTGGTACAGGTGGCAGGAATACCTGACCTTGCACTGGCAGGTGCATGGAAGAGTCAAGTGTGAAATTATCCCCATCCAAGGCTTCTTTGGGGGCTCCCTGACCGGACCGCTGCACTCAGGCCTCGGCCACAGAGAAAATCACAAGATATATGGTTGCATCTTGGAGTGCATGTACTGGGACTGGACTAGTCCTCGTGAGTTGCAGATGCCTTTGCAATGGACCGCATGTCCAGAAGCACATGGGGGACATGACAGCCAGCTTATCTAGGCCAGTATGCGGTGTGAACTGCCTGTCAGAGGATGGAAAGCAGAACAGGTTGGATCACGCTCCTGGCCGTGCTTTGCAGCAATTCCTGGGGCTGTGGATGCACTAAGGCAGACTTTGTCAAATAGTAGCCCTTTGGAGGATTTTCTCAACCCTGGAGCAATGAAAGTGACAACATCTCAGGGCCATGGAAACCCTGAGAACACTCTTCTGCATGTTGGGGTCCTAGAGCATCACCAAAGGACCATCCCCCATCCCCAGGTGCTGATGTTTGGCAACAAGGAGTGGCCCTCTCCCCCTCCTCCTCTGTGGATATAGGAGAAAAAAACAAAGATTGAAATGTGTTTTGCACCCACCTTCCTCCATCCCTCCCCTCCTTACCCTAATCAGAGGCCCACAAGGGCGTGTATCCCTGGAACTATGTAAACAATATTAAAAATAAAATTATATAAAGAAACCATTTAAAGCAGAAAAAACAAAGAGCAAAATACAAAGAAAAAAAGTTTCTTTCCTACAGTTCTTTTTTCTAAATCAAACGTTTCTAACTTTATGGATCTCTGGTGTAATAACATGTTATACACATCAAAAAATATACAAATTTCAAAATAACAAGTAAAACAGTCGTATTTTCTTGGAGCACCATAACATGTTCAGTTTCATCCAGTGCTGATAACACACCTGTTCATTGTTCTTTCAGCTAGCTCTTCAGTCAAGTTCACGGTGAAATCCCTAAAGAGGGAGACATCTTGGTCTTGTAGGACCACTTGTTTTTTATTTATCTTTTCATCTTCATAGCTTTACCCTCATTCTTTTTTTTAATAAATTGAAAACCAAAATGTAGGGAGATTATAAAGCTTTATCTCCATCTCTCAGTTATAAAACGTCTGAGTGAGAATTACAGTGTATGACACGGGGTGTTAAAGCAGTGGCAAAGCTTTGTAGATATACTGTGTCTTTTCAAACACATTCACACCTATTGCCTAAACATTTCTAGTCAAGGAGGAGTTTTTTTTAACAACACACTGTCTGAGATCAAGAATACAGGAAGACGTGGCAGGTGCCACGGTATAGCAAGTTCAGCCATCCCTTGCCACACGCGAATTCTGTATCAGGGTACCTCTTTGGGTCCTGGCTGATCTTCTTCCAAATATACCACCCTACTAATTTGCCTGGGAAAGCACAGGTGGCTGGCCCAAGTTTCCATGGAGGGGACCCAGATGTAATTCCTGGCTCCTGGCTTCAGCCTGGTCCAGGAACCAGCTCTTGCTGCCATTTGCGGAAGGAAGCAGTGGGCTGAAAATTTCTCTTCTTCTCTTTGTGTCACTCTGCGTTTCCAATAAATAAGGAACTGCCCTTCTCCACCTAAAAAAAAAAATAGTGGATATTACAGGGAGGCCCAAAATATGACAGCTGAAATTTTCTTATGAACTCATAAGCCATCGAGAAGGAGTCATAGACCCATGACTCAATGGTTAGCTCATGAACATTTTGTAGTCTTTCAGGGAGAACAAATTCATTATTGAAGTAGCGAATTCATTGTCGGATTATCTTCCTAACCCCATGTAATACTTCTTATTGTTAGCGAAGGCTGTAGTTAAACAAGTTGTTCTGGAGCTTGGACATGAAAAGAGTGTAGATTCATAAAAGGTCATGAATGATTTACCATAAAATTATTAGGCACAAAAAACAAAATGCCATATGCAATGCATTAGGATGATTCCTTTCCGGAGTCCAAATAAAATCTCACATACCATATGCGCTGTTGTTGTGGCCTTTGGGTGTACAGAGTGCGTGAGGAATTTGCAGCCTATGCTACAACAGCTGCGCTTGTTAGATGCTTTACATGTTTTCTCAAAAACGGATTTAAAATGAACTTTATGGAGGATGACACTGTAGCATGGTAAGCAAGGCTTCCGCTTGCCACGCCTGCATCCCATAGAAGTGTCGGTTAAGTCTGGGCTGCTCCACTTCTCATTCAGCTACCTGCTAACGCCCATCAGGCTAGGATAGGCTGAAAATGGGAGCCAGGCACTCCTGGGACACAGCAACCTGAGCCATCCTCTGCTGCTCCCCCAGGTCTACGGTAGCAGCAAGGTGAACTTAGAAGAGATGGGACCTGATGCAGGCATGCTGAGGCAGGATGTAGCTCCCCCTGGCGTCTCAACCTCTGGAACACACATCCATCTAACATCTTCCCTTTGATGTGCAAAAAAAAAAAAACCCTTAAGTTACACGCTGAATTTAGGCAATATGTCCTACTTTCAAACTAGAAAATGCCTTTAGAACAATGATTCGTACTTTCAATAAATAAAATCGCGAGCTCCTAAAGATCCGTCACATGCATTCAGCAATCAAAATTATAGTCGATTCAACATTGCAGTAAACTGGGTCATGCTGCATTTTCACTTCCGCGCACCACCAGGTCTGTTTAGGCAGTTTGACTTTCACGTTTCTATGTTTTCCTTCTTTTTGGCATCGTGTTTTTTTTTTTTCTGAATTATGTGAGCTAACATCCTTTGGTTCAACTGTTTCTTTTCGTTGTTTCCACTTCCATCCCCCCGGGGAAACTTCACCAGGGCCTTTCCTAACTTGCCTACTTCCTCTTCTCAATTACTACTTTCAGGGTTCCAAAACATGTCCCTCTGTGAAGGCCCCTGAACTATTGCCATTTCAGAAAAAGAAGTCAAAAGAAGTGGGTGGGGAAGGGGTGGAGCTAGCAGCCTCGCCAAACTGAGGAAGAAAAAGGCAAAACGGACCTGAATTTTCTACCCCCTGGAAAGTTGATGAGCCCTTGTGCCTTTGTTGAGATGAATTCAAGTCTTTCCATCCCCGCCCTGCGTGGCAATTAAGTTGAAGGGGAAAAGTTTTGCATCTTTTGAGAAACAAAACGGAAGTGTAAAAAGGAAGTACCCAGCGCTGGCTAATTGTCGTTTTGGAAGGCCTCAGATCTGGAATACGAGGAATTTGCAGAGAGACTCACGGAGACTTTCACAGAATTGGCAATGTTTATGTAGCACGAGCAACCGAAAGAATTTGCTCTTGTTGCAGATTCTGACTCGGATCGTTTAGAATGCAAGCTACATGAAATGTGACCGGAACAGAATCAACCTCCAAATCTCCATTTTGCAATAAAATTGCTTAAGTCTCTGCCCTTAGTTTGAAAGATATGTATATATATAATATAATATATTATATTATAATATAATTATATAATAATATAATATATAATAATATATTATATTATAATATAATTATATAATATATAATTATATTATATTTTTATATTTATATTATAATATTTATAATATTTATATTTATAATATATTACAATTATGAATATATTATAAATTATATTATAATTACAATTATATTATATATTATTATATTATATTATAATTAAAATATAATATATAATATTTATATTTATAATATAAATATAATATTTATATTATTATTATATAATATATAATAATATTATAATAATATAATAATATTATAAGAGAGAGAGAGAGATAGGGTTGAAATACTACTAAGTTAGTTATGAAAACATTGTAATTGTTCTTCTTTAAGTGATGAGAAATGCTTAGGACTTATACTGTATTATCTTGTACAGTTTATGGAAAAATATGTTACTAGATATTATTTGCCCTATACAGATTCCCAAATGTTCTCAAGCTCTAAATTCAAAACTTCCCATTTTTCCTCTGTGATAGATGCTCACATAATCTCTAGTTTATTCATTTATCAGCACAATATAGGATTTCAATTCCAGTTCACTGATACGTCCATATAGTCCTATATAGTCTTGGTAAGAATGGTCAGGTCATGGTTTTAATCTACAATTTATGGCTGTGAATAAAAAAAATGGAACTCTTTATTTGTTTTTAAATATTTCTTTAATTTTATTGGAAAGTCAGGTATACACGGAGGGAGCAGAGACAGAGAGGCAAATCTTCTGTCGGCTGATTCACTCCCCAAGTGGCCACAATGGTCAGAGCTGAGCTGATCCGAAGCCAGAAGCCAGGAGCCAGGAGCTTCTTCCGGGTCTCCCATGTGGGAACAAGTTCCCAAAATTTGGGCTGTCCTCGACTGCTTTCCTAGGCCACAAGCAGGGAGCAGAATGGGAAGTGGGGGCTGCTGGGATTAGAACCGGCGCCCATAAGGGATTCCAGGGTGCGCAAGGCAAGGACTTAAGCTGCTAGGCTACCGCACCAGGACCCGGGTCTCTTCTCTCCCATTTTATCACCTCAGAGGGAGAAACCTCTAGAAAGATTGCCTTGTGGTACAAGGATGCCTGTTTAACAGGCTGACTGATTGTCTATTACCTTATGGTAATGAGCTATTCTTTTTTTCTTGGATTCTCAATAAAAAACTCAGGAGGTGAATCTGATCCATTAATACATCCAAATGTTTATAGAAAAATCTCAGCTACCCTGGCGTTGCACTGTGTCCACTGTACCCCGCATGGGAAGAGACTGCCTCTAATTAAAAAAAAAAAAAAAAGATTCCCAAATGAAACAAACAGCCTTCGCACGCCACCCCAGGAATACATTGCATAGCTACTGGTTTGATCAGATCAATTTTGTTATCTATTTCTCACGAACCGCTTTCCATCGTGTTTTCATTGCTAGAGAAATGACTGCGTCTTCTATTTCCCTGTGTCCGTGAAGGCCCAAGGATACAGACTCCGCATCGCTCTGCCCTTTAACTTCCAAATCAAAGCCAGACAAAACAGGCAGCTCTAATGTTACAGTAGAGAAGAAGCATGCTAGGAGATCGCAATTTTTTTTTTTAAGGTTTGTTTATTTATTGGAAAGTCAGATATACAGAGAGGAGGAGAGACAGAGAGGAAGATCTTCCGTCCGATGATTCAGTCCCCAAGTGAGTGCAATGGCCAATGCTATGCCGATCTGAAGCCAGGAGCCAGGAGCTTCTTCCGGGTCTCCCACACGGGAGCAGGATCCCAAGGCTTTTGGGCCATCCTCGACTGCTTTCCCGGGCCACAGGCAGGGAGGTGGAAGGGAAGTGGAGCTGCCGGGATTCGAACCGGTGCCCATATGGGATCCCGGGAGCGTTCAAGGCAAGGACCTTAGCTGCTAGGCCACCGCGCCGGGCCCTGAATAGCTTTTTAAAAACTAAAAAGTTGTGCCCGGCACGGTGGCGCAGTGGTTAAAGTCCTCGCCTTGCACGCCCGGGATCCCATATGGGCACCTGTTCTAATCCCGGCAGCCCCGCTTCCCTTCCAGCTCCCTGCCTGTGGCCTGGGAAAGCAGTCGAGGACGGCCCAAAGCTTTGGGACCCTGCACCCGCGTGGGAGACCCGGAAGAGGCTCCTGGCTCCTGGCTGTTAAGTTGCTGGCTTTGGATTGGCTCAGCTCCGTCCCTTGCATCCGCATTGGGAGTGAATCATCGGATGGAAGATCTTCCTCTCTGTCTCTCCTCCTCTCTGTATATCTGACTTTCCAATAAAGAAATAAATCTTAAAAAAAAAAAAAAAGTTCTCTCTACAACCTCCTGGTTGGGAAACTAAACTTGTGAATTTTCTCTTTTTATTCCCCGCACCTGAGATGTCCCTAAGGAGATGCAATGGGACATTGGAAGCTTTGTGTCTTTAATGTTGCCTTTCTCTGATACACCTGTGTCTGTGGATGGAAGAACAATATTTCTCAAATCCCACCTGTTTCTGAGTATGGCTTTTCAAATTCCTTTCCCATGCACATACGCGAGTAAAGACCTTTGTCCGTGTTTTCAACATGTTTGTTCTGAAGCTCTGCCTTTAAAAAGCGGGAAATTATTGTTTTTGTAACATCCGTGGCCCATAGTCATGGGAATTCAGTGTTTGCAAACTCACTGTACCGCATGATTCAAAAGAGAAAGAATTCGACCATACTGATTAAATGACTTTGTCTTATCTTTGAAGCCATCCAAGGAATTCGAAAAACAAAAACTAGAAAAAAACCCTCATATGTATATGGAAACATATTCTATAGAAATGCAACAACGTAGAATCTTATGCCACCAGTATTCCTAGAATAACTGAAAACAATAAAGAAAGTAAGAATAAATATTTCATAACTGTTGGATTCATGTTGTTCTTTCTTCATCTTTCATGGAGGTAAATGTAAAATTAACCAATTACTGGACATGTATCTTGCATAAATCGCATTTAAAATTTTTCTTCCAGAAATATCTGTATGCAAAAATCTCCTATATACTGCACGAATTATAATGGAAATATTTCTGTTAGCTGAAGGACTATGTTATTGTAAATTAGAGGGGACAATGAGAACAGGTACAGGGGGAGGGGGAAGTCCTGCTTCCACACAATTGTAAAACCGAAAATAAGAATAAAAATTTAAAAAAATTCCAAAAAGGAACGCAAACTGTTTTCTGTTAAAGTAGGCACGACTGGGACTTCTTGCAACCCTTAGCTCTTGGCAACAATTTCAGAATTTTATTATCTTTTTTTTTAAAAATCATGAATGAGAAATTCTGGGAAATTTATCCAAAGCATGGTATATAATCTGATTTTTAATTCCCCTCCCCACCCCAAACAAGAGAAAACAAGCACTGTAGTAGGCTAGGGTTAACCCAACAGAGACACAGAGCTAGGTCGTGTTTTAATTAGGATACCCAAGAAATAAATCCACACTGAATATTCTCATTAAATATGTTTGTATCAGCCAAAGCAACTCGGAAGAACAGCGTGCTAAGGAATGGCTTAGGCGCCTAGCTGAGCGCCGAGGCTTTCCATAAGAATTGTAGAAGCAATCTTCGTTTTCCAACAGCCTCCAATATTGCAGACTACATCGCTCCATCACACAGATCCCAAGAAATTGAGCCTTGGCTCAAAGGCCAACGAAGTTAATAATAATAATAATAAAAAAAAGCCTGACTTACCTTCTCTGGAAGTTTATTACATTCTTTTACTCTTTAAGCCTTTCCTGCAAAAGACGGAAAGCTTGATGGTGGTGGTGTGCCACAGCGGGGTGTCTGGAGTCATTCCTGAACTAATGATGATGATGTTTTAGAGGTGGTTAGGCTGTTAGGATGCCAACAAATCGCTCGGACACCAACGAAACTTGTCTAAGTCTCCGTTTCTTAACTCTCGGGATGCAGAAGAAAACCTGCGTTTGAATCTATTAGAAGTCAAGTGTGTATATATATATGTAAAAGGGTGGTTTGGACTGTTTAGTTATCTTAATTTGGAGAAGCTTTCTTGGGTTATATAAAATACCCTGTCGGCGCTGCCTGTCTCTCAATCGCATTACCATTTACTTTCTCCTTGCCTTGGACATTTCCGCCTGCCAAATTCTCTCTGGCCAACGTAAAACAAACTTAAGTCTCGTGTCTCGGTGGGGGGCCTCTTGTGAAGCCACTCAGAGTAGGAAGAAAGAAACAAAGAGCTAGATAAAGATGAAAGAGAGACAGACAAAGAGAGAGAGGAACATGGTATGATATTTAAAATAGGGCTCCTCATCCATCGGTCCCTATTTGCAGCGGTTGCCTTCAGAGGACAGGAAAATCAATCTCGAATTAATCAGGGTGTTTCTTCCATGCAGTTCCTCTTGGAACTAAGGAAGGCAGATGAAAAAAACAAAACAAAACAAAAAAAAATCTAAGTGTCACTTGATAATGATGGCTTTTTATCCCACCTGGAAAGGTCACTTTTTCTCATCAGGCGCTACCCTCTCTGTACCCTCCCGGCCAAGGTGTTTCTTAGCACTTTGTGGTCCTTCCCGTGAGGAGGAGACCAGCAGCAGCGCCTGGGCGCCCCGCCCGAGGCCTCGTGGAAGCCCCCCACCTAGGCTCCGTCCTTCCTCCGAGGCCCACGCACCTGCCACGCCCCTCCCTCCCCCAAGGGTGGAGGTGAAGCCCAGGGGGGCCGCGGCTGTTCTCCATCTCGCTCCCTGGCCTTTATTCCTTCCGTCGCTTCCCCGGTGTGTTTCACACTGTACCACTTGTTCCAGCTGCCCAAGCCCGTGGCCGTGCAAGCGCTAACGTCCCCTGCAGCAGCCCTGGCTCGTTGCAGAGGCAACCCTCAGCGGCGCGGTCCTCCCTGGACTGACTGGTGGTCCCCCTTGCCAATGCGTCCCAATCAAATGGAAGGTCTGAGACCTTTTTTTCTTTTTCTTTTTTTTTTTCCCCCCGTTCTTTCTAGCACCAGGTCCCTTCTCTGCCCATTCCCAGGTGAGCTTAGCAGCACCTGGGCGCGGGGAGGAGGCTGGCTCAATGGGCACCCTAGCCCCTTGCCTGGCACCGCCGGCCAATTGTGCCACCTGGTAGAGACAGCTTCCACACGGCACTAGAAACCTTCCTATACATGTCTTGTCAAATCACTTCTTCTTCCTACGCAGGCGGTGGCTGGCTGTTGCTTCCCGGGAGAAGGGAGAAGGCGAACCCCCAAGTGCGTGCGCAAAAAAAAAAAAAAAACCCATAAAAAATAATAAAAATAAAAAGAACCCTTCCCGAAGACTACAGCGCCAGGCTGCCGGCCCCAGCCTCCGCAGCCCGACTTTGGGAGTTCCTGCCTGCCTTGTATGGAGGAGGGCAGCTCCGGGGCCGTCTCCGCCCGCCGCCCACCCACGGTCACCGCCCTCTGACTTGCCGGAGGAGGCCAGATCCAGCCCGCTCCCATCCTCAAGTGTCTCCCCGCCGCCACCCCCGCCCCCGCCCCACCCCACCCCACCCCACCCCTGCACCCACCCACCCCCCACACAGCCCCTCCTCCGCCCCCGCCCTGGCAATCGGGGAGAATAAAATCGGGGAGGAAAAACGGGGCGGGGGGAACGTGTGCGCGCGCGGGCTCCCGCAGCCACCGCCGAGGTCTGTTTCCAAAGTCGGCCCTTGATGGCGGCCGAAGCAAGGCTGCAGCGGCGCGGAGCAGCCGACGCGCTCTAGCCCGGGGGGCCGCCCGCCGTCTGCCGCCTCCCCTTTCCTCCCTCCCCGGAGCCCGGCGCCGCCCCGAGCCCGACTGCTCCCCATCTCCTCGGCCCCCCGGGTCCGTGCGCTCCCGAAGGACGCACGGCTAGCCGGCGCTCTCCGTCGCCGGTGGGGCAGCGCGCCGCCCTCGGTCCCCAAGCCGGGCCAAGGGTGCCGTGGGGTGGGACTTGATCTTGGATCGTGAAGATGGCTGCTGGCTGCCTGCTGGCCTTGACTCTGACACTTTTGCCGTCGTTGCTGCTCATCGGGCCCTCGTCCGAGGAGCCGTTCCCTTCGGCCGTCACGTAAGTCGCCAGGCCGGGGTTTGGGGGCTCGGCTGCCCTGTGGTGGTGGTGGTGATGGAGGTGGTGGTGATGGAGGTGGCGGCGGGGCGGGGACCAGCGGCGGGTGCAGCGCGCTGGGCTCCGGACAGGATGGCGCGGCTGGCGGCTGGAATGCGCCCTGCTGCGCGCAAGGGGGGCCCGGCCGTCGCTGGGAACGGGCGCCGGAGGGGTGGTGGTGGTGGTGGGGCAGTTCCATCGTCGCCTTGCCGCTGCTACGGGAGAAGGGATCGTGGTGGCGACTGGGGGAGTTGAGCGGCTAAAGTTTGCAGCCAGGTCTCCGCGTTCTAACTCCATGCCCGGCTCGGTACAAACTTGTGTGTTTTCCGAGTGGGGATGTTGCAAAAAAAAAAAAAAAAAAAAAGTGTTGGCAGGCTCGCCAGGGCTGCGAGGGCGGCTCCTGCACTTGGCCCCCCTTCTGGGATGCTCTCTGTGCCTGCTGCTGCTGCTGCGTTCTAACTCTAGCAGGTCCCGGGTTAACTGAACGCTCTTCTTCTCCCGGAGCCGCCCGCGCCAGTCGGCCGTGTGTGTCGCAGGTGTCGGGGCCGTGCACCCCAAACCTCCCCAAGCTTTCATCTTAGTTGCAGCTCCCGCTCCCACGATGGATAAGCCCTTTCTCCCACGGACTATTTTAAGACCATCTTGCCTGTTTTTTTTTTTTTATTTTTCCCCTTTCTAACATTTCTAAAATAACTTTGAAATAATAATCGTGGTTAAAAAAAAAAATCGCCCTCGCTCCTATTTGGAATCTGATTGTTTAAAGGAAGCTGAAATCACCCGATAGGAAAGGAATGAAAAATACCGGATCTCCTCACTTAGGCTGCCAGAAAAGCATGGGAGTCAGGGACAGGTATAAATACACGCGTATTTTTAAAATGCGCTGAATAGCGTATCGGGCATGCTGGGAATCCATTTATTTTAGTTCTTGAAGCTACTTCCCAGCTTCTCGGAGTAGGTAATCTTAAGTGCATGAGTCACTTTTAATGCATTTTACATAACAAACACAAAGCCCAAGGTAGCCTTCCCGGTATTCGTGCTGCTGGAAATTTTTTGCAAGGCTTGGTTCGGCCGAGCCTTGAATATTAGAGTTTTTTGAGGTGGATGTTCACAGCGCATCTGTAGCGCTTGAAATCCCGCAGGAAACAGGTTCAAGCATTTATTACACCAGGTGTCATTGCAGGAACCTGGAGGCCGCAAATTTCAACCCGGGGAGATTCTCTCTATATTTATGGATACACCCAGCGCGCGCGCGCGCACACACACACACACACACACACACACACACACACACACACACGTTTGTCATTGATTTACAGTACCGCTTTTGGATAATCCTCCGTAAAAAAATGATGGGAGATCCTCTTTTTTTTAAGCGACAGAAGGGTGGATGCTATCTGTAGATCTTCATTGAATTGGCAGAATGTTCCAGCCCGGTGTTGTTTTTTTAAACACGAAAAGAGGAAGAATTGCCCTAAAGACGCTTCCACGTTACTTACTCCTTTTAAGAAATCGTAGTTTGTCACGTCTTCTTTTTGAAGTCCTTTTCGTAGATGGGCCCGGCAAGCCTAACCTTAAGCTCGCACTGTATGTCAGGTACGGAAATGGCTCCCCAGGAAACAGTGGGGTTGTAAAGATATGTAGATTTCACATCTCTGAAGTGTTGCTTTGTAACCGACTATTCGTCATTTTTTTTTTCTTCTGTCATCTGGAGGGAATCTATCATTCCACCCTTTGGGGAAAACTGATGGCCTAGCAAAATATAGCATTTTATTTCTGAACATTTCCTGGGAAAATATTCATGTGAAAATCTTGATTGTAAGAAGGCCATCCGCAGGAAAAGCTTTCCTAAAATTCAAGTTGATTCCTAGGACTGGAAACATAATATAAATAGTGGAGTAACAGGAGAGTTGGCCCGCCACAATTGAGAGGATTTGAAACATTTCTAAACAATGGAAATTCAAGATATTTTCAAATTCCATAAGATATCAGTTCGCTTGTGTATTAGGAATTTGGTGAAATATTTGGTTGAGCTAGCTCAGTTTTCTGCAGATCATATTAACAGTATATTTGGAAAGATGCTGCACCTTCAATGATGTATTTGAAAAGTTAATAAAACCCATGTTTAAAAGGGGAAGGGAAGTGACAGTTGATATTTCTGAAAAAAAAAAAGAAGCTTTACATCAAAATGAACAAAGCATTGATCAACTTGTAGTGAGTGCCATTTGTTTTTCTTGCATAGACATATTTCAAATTATAATATTTATCAGGAGGCTCTCAAATCTTTTGGCAAATTTTCAAGTTTATCAAAACTGACAGCAAAAAATTGTAATTGTGACCACAGGCAAATTGTGCTGCTCCATATAAATCTCTTTGGAAATCATTGGTAAATTCTTTTTTTTTTTTCCAGAGAAAAAGCAATATTAAGACAGTCATCAATACACTGTAAAATTAATTAGGCAATAATTAGGGTTTGGCCCTGGATTAGAAGGCAGAATTTCAAGAGATTTTTTTTGCTTGTTTGTTTAAGCGGGGTGTTTATGGTGGCACGAATTGCTTAAGTTTTATTAAGAAAACCTTACTCTCATCTTAAATCTTTAACCTTCGGCTTTCTGGTTTAGCATGAATGCTAAGGCAATGGCTTCTCTGGATTAAGTAGTTACATTTTTTTAACATCAAAATGATTTTTTTTTTGCCTCAAAGTAATTTTGATATGATTCTTTTTTTTTTTTACGGTGAAGTGTTTCCTTTTTGAAATGTGTGTCTAAATAAAATATGGAATATATATGTGACATGCAGGCAACCAACCAGTGGGTATTGGTGCATCCTTAAATGGAAATATATTACTTTTATGTTGTAACGTGCATGTTGCAGTGTATTTTTGAAAGCTAGTTTTCCAAAAAGGTAGCTCTTTTTAAAATTCCAAGGCACATACGTTGGAAAAAACTTAAGTTTTAAAGTTGAGAATTGCTTGTATGACTGCCCAGCATTAAAATGTTCATTTAAATCTGTCTTTAATTTTAGGACCCTTTGTTTTTTTTTTTTTTGGCAAATTTATTCTTATGAACATTACAGCTAGGATAATTATTTTGTGTCTGCCAGTTGTACCAAAAGGACAATCATCAATAATTGGCTGAAAGCCCATGTAGCAATGGGGATTTTAATCTAAAATGATACAAAGATATAAATAAATATTTGAGAAGGACAGGTATCTACAGAAAATAAAGATAGATTTTCAGAAAAAAATTGGGACGTTGGGGTTTTTCAATAATTAGGATGTAGGTTTTTCTTTTTGGTTTATTATTATTAGTGGGCAGATTTGTGTTTTAAAGCTACTGAAAAGGAATTTCTGGGTATCATGGCATCTATTGCATGTGTTAAAAGTGAACTTGGGTTTTAGATGCATACTGCACGCGCAAGGAAATGTACTTTATGCTGAAATATGAGCGAAATTAGGAAGCATGAACCTAAAACATGATGAGTATTAGTAATCCCTTTCTTAGTCCTTTCATTTGTTCTCTTAAGTTTATTCCCATGATTCTTGACTGATGTTCTACAGGTGTTCGAAATACGCTGTTTCATGTAAATAGCAACAAAATGACAGATCTATAGGTGTGTGTGTGTGTGGATTGTTTTGGCTCGGCATTTGAAGGAACCAGACTGGAATCAATAGAATCTAACAACAACAACAAAAAAAAAGGTTTTTGGAAAGATGCAAGAATTGAAACTCAGTATGGTTCGAATCAGAATATGTAGCAGGTGATTCATTCGAAAAGTTAAAATGTTACCACTCTTTGCTCAAAGAATCCTGGCTGGGTAGATATGTTTTTGTCATTTCCCCGACATTGGTAACCATAAAATGTGCTTAAGTATCACAGGGATTCTAATACACAGGGTATTTTTGCAAACGCATGAATGATAAATGCCAATCATAAAACATATTCAAATTTGCTCCTTTAAGTATGTCTCTAAGAGGTGGTGCATTTAGGAATTTTAAGAATCATTTTAAAAACCCTTGCCTTTAGTAAACTGTATTATTATTTACTATGTATATTATCTGGAATATCATCACAAAATCACTTCCCTGAAGTTTCACCTCTGGTCCCCGTTTTTTGAAACAGATATGACAATCTGTTCTTCCGAACTCACCTGTTACTCCTTAAGATGTGTCTACAACCTGTAGCTTTAATCTGGGCATCAACTGGGTAAAATGAAACGTATTTTAGCAGATCATGCAGGGTGATCCGTGTTAGCGTCTCACCTAGGCGGACATCCAGGACCACACAGTTCTAAACAAATCGGGCCTGGAATTTTGAAACCAAGAATCTGATTTTTTTTTTTTTTGGTCTCCCTAGTTGTAAAAAGTCAGGCTTTGTTGTTGTTAACAGTGACAACCTTGTGTTATTGCACTGAAAAAACTGTCCCTGGGAGGGTGTCCAAAACGCCTGTAAGCTGTTTACCCCTGGGGGAGCTCGGGTCTGTTGTGTTCACACCGTGTTTACCGGGAGCGTCTGGGCTGTGTCAGACAGTGACACTGGGTGTGTGCACCGAGCCATCCTTCCTGGGCTGTCCTTGAGCAGGGCCAGAGCTGCTCCCAAGCCCGGCCCACACTTGCTTCCCAGGAGATCTGAAGCTGAGCCACGGGATGCACCTGTTTCTAATCTGGGCACAAACACATAAAAGTGTTGGTGTCTTTTTGTTTACAGAGGAGAGAGAAAAAGGTGACTGATTACAGCATGGATCCCATTAAATTAACAGAAGGCAAAAATTCTGTTTTTACTGCCTAGCTCTTAAGGGTCAAAACATGTTGCGCAATTAACTTGTCTCAATTGTATCATTTTTCTTCTTTTTTTAAAAAAACTTTACGTAATATCTTCTGTGTGCCAACACACATATGTATTTGTGGTGTGCGTGTGTTATAAAAAGTTCCTAGTGCTTTGTTGCGGGGGAATTTATTAACAAGTGTTCCTGCTTTAAGATTTCTGCCAACACACAATTTTCCCGGGATTAGGTCTCGTTCAAAAGCATTTCTATGCCTTGAGAATGAAGAACAGCTTGTCAAAGATCAAATGATTTCTTGTTATTATTCAGGCAGCTTGAACTTATGGGGTTCATGTGACAAAAGAAGTTTTGCTTTCTTTTGGACAAAACAACCAGGAATAAGAAATCATTGCGTTTGAAATGTTGGATACCTTCAGAGTTCTTTGCATAGTAAATAATTTTATTCTTGCCGTTTAGCCGTGGCGTACTTTGGCAGTTTGAAGAGTTAATGGTGACATTACTATCCTTATTTTAAAGTTTTATTTGTAAAGCAATAATCTGTAAGAATCTCTGCATGGTTGGCTGTATATATTTTTTGAATGAATTCAGAGCACAAAATAAATGGCCAGTGGCAGGTTTTTTAAAAGAGTCAAGAAACTATCCAGTGCTTTTTTGAATTTTGCCATTTAGTTGCACAGGTTCTAGCAAGATTATAAGCGAGAAAAAGATAGATTGTTCTTGTGGCCTCAATAAATTGGCACCTTCTTATGGTCGATCTCAATAATTCACAATTGGGCTGTTGTACATGAAGCAATATGTGCAGTTCATTTTGAATATGAATGTGGGCTATTTCTGGCTAAATGCTATTTTAACATTTGCTTTGGCTGATTTTTTTTTTTGACATATGCTATGTGGATTAAAGGAAAAAAAATAATAAAAACTAGGATACAGTGAAAATAAAGTCCTACATGGAGGAAAAATTTAAACCAGAAAAGATGACAGCCGAAAAAAAAATAATGGCGCTGGCCATTTTAAATGATCTGGGAAATAATTTCACCATCTCTATTTCATTCATCTGAAAAATTAAAAATGTATGATGGTGGAATCCAGGCAGAGAGTGAAAAAGAATTCTTATGTTCTTTTATTTAAAGGGTATATTTTTAATTTCTCTCTGTCCCTATCTCTTTCTCTCACACGCAATTACTATTAATCCTAGTCTATTATTTGTATGTAACATCAAGCCAAGGGATGGTTTCTTGTGTCTTTCCCACTGGGTTTCCTGTGTGCAGATGTTCATTTCAGGCCTCCTGACTGTTTCAAGGAAACCTCTGTTTATCACCATCTTCCTCTAAGGGAGACAGGGAGAGATCTCTGCAGGTCTGTAACACATTGCCAACACTTGCACCAAATTGGCAGTCTTAACAAGACATTTTTGGGACATTTACCCACAAGCCCAGGGAGTAATGAGGGGCTAAAGCTAAAAAAAATTCTTTCCTAAGGCACCCACTCTTGGGTTACATAAAGGGATGGCTACACATTATGCTTTATTTTGCAGTTGCAAAGAGGAATGGGTCCAATAAATGGGCTCGAGAGACCCAGAGGTGGTCAGCTGGCGCTGAGCTGAAATGCTAAGAGGAATAATGAATGCATGCATGGGATTCGGACAGAGAGTGGGGAACCGTCGAAATCCTGTGAAGGACACCAGATGGAACGATGCTTTACCATCTTCATCCTCTTCCTTTTCTTCCGCCACGTTCCATGTGAACTGGATATTAACTGTCATTTCCAGGCACTGACATATTCAAATGCAAGAATTCACCTTAGGGACCAAAGATGAGAAAGTGTTTTGCATCTTAGAATACAGAAAAACTTATCAATTCTTATTTTTAAAAAAAATCAAATGTGAGGGAAATGCTTTATCAGATGAGCAGTATTAGAATATCTTTATATGCAAAGCTGGCCCTGCTGACAGGTTCTCTCTTGGCGAATTTATTCCATTTTATTACAAGAAAGGAAGTCATTGGTAGGTAGGTGGCAACCTTGTGGCTTGTGCACTTGAGGTCAGTCAGCCCTTTAAGAGAATAGCACATTTCATTCTTAGAAATAGTTTTAATTTACACTCTCCTAAAAAATGGTTTATTTATTTATTTGTTTGAGAAGGAGAGAGAGAGAGAGAGAGAGAGAGAGAGAGAGAGAGAGAGAGAGATATCATGCGTTGGTCCCCTCCTAATGTCCACAACAGCATGGCATTGCAAGGTTGAGACAAGGACACGGGGACTCCTGGGTTCCCACATCTGCTGCATGGTCTCAAGTTCTTGAGGCATCCTCTGTTGCTTTCCCGGATCCAGTGGCAAAAGTCTGGGTTCCAAATGCACCAGTCAGGGCTCGAACCCGTGCGCTGCGATGGGCTGCAGCGTTCTAAGCAACGGTTTCACCCTCTGCACGATGGCAACCCGCAGCATCTCTTTCAAGACAGTTGTAACATCCAACAGAATTCAGATCAACAATTAAACTAATCATCATTCAGTGAATATTGTGTAATGCATCGAGTTACCTGCTATGAATAAAAATAACCGGAGGAACAGAGTCCCCAGGGAAGACAGTCAGTCGCAATGGCTGAAGCTGACTTGAGACTGAGATTCATCAGAGCGTGATCAAGTTCAAGCTCACTGTGTGTTGAGGAAGCATGATTTAAAGAAACATATTCTGTTCTGTGTTAGGCTTTTTTTTTTTGTTTTGAAGATTTATTTTTATTGGAAAGTCAGACATACGGAGAAGAGGAGAGCCAGAGAGGAAGATCTTCCATCCAATGATTCTCTCCAAGTGACCACAATGGCTGCAGCTGAGCCAATCCAAAGTCAGGGGCCAAAAGTTCCTTCTGGGTCTCCCATGCAGGTGCAGGGTCCCAAGGCTTTGGGGGATCCTCTGGGGATGGATGAGGGCTGTGCAGATAACTAAATAAGCACAGAGGAAGCCAGCCAAATGGCAGAGAGATGAAAGGACCCAGAGAGGCTGTGATTGATGGGAGAGTGTGGTCACAGAGGCAGGTGAGCAGGGGATCAGGACGGAAACAATGTCTTACAAAGGAACTTTTGAAATATGAAACGGCCTTGAGAAGCGCAGCAGATGGTCCGAATAAGGGCTGGGTACAATTTTAATTTACCGGAGATGGCTCTGGAGAAAGGTTCCAAACAACAAATTCTATTTTTCTTTTTTTTAAGGTTTGATTGATTTTTATTACAAAGTCAGATATACAGAGAGGAGGAGAGACAGAGAGGAAGATCCTCCGTCTGATGATTCACTCCCCAAGCGGCCGCAACAGCCGGTGTTGCTCTGATATGAAGCCAGGAGCCAGGGTACTCCGGGTCTCCCATGCAGGTGCAGGGTCCCAAGGCTTTGGGTTGCCGTCCTCGACTGCTTTCCCAGGCCACAAGCAGGGAGCTGGATGGGAAGCGGAGCCGCCGGGATCAGAACCGGTGCCCATATGGGATTCTGGCGTGTTCAAGGAGAGGACATGAGCCACTGGACTACTGCGCCAGGCTCCAAATTCAAATTTTGAGACATGTAGCCTGTAGCATTTCACTTTGCTTGGTGGTTTCTAGACTGTAGTTTACCACTCCACAAATTCTTTCTGGTCACAGCAACATTTTGTTTGTTTGTTTTGTTTTGTTTTAGGACACAGTTTCATATGCTCTGGGATTCCCCCAACAACTCCCTTTGCCCTCCCCGCCATGGTGGATTTGTCCACATTGTTGCAGTATTACAGTTCATATCCAGCCATGATTCCTTCATTGCGAGCATACACCATGCATAGAGTCCAGCATCTTATTGTCCAGATAAATTCAACAGTTTCCTTGGGAGACCATCCCTGATCTGAAAGTAGAGCTGGCAGAATATCATTCCCTCCAATGAAAAGCCACAGCATAACATCAACAACAATTTACAACATCATGGAGTTAATTGACAGGGTATTGAGTGACCAATATGTTAGAAAACGCAAGTTCTTAACCACATCCTGTGATTACCTCATTTCAATTTTAGTTTATACACAACCGGCTGCTATGCACCTTAAAATGGCTATAGGGTACTATTGAACTGTCTCGTGTCTGTTTTCATTTTTATATTTAGCAGCTTAGACTATTTAAGCATGATATTTCCTGAACTTGGTGAATTTTAGGATAGTCTAAACAGGCTTATAGCTCTAACAAGGCATATGTTAACGATTGGAGCGCGGAACAGTTTTAGGAGGGGTGTGCAGAGAAATCTTCCATACCTTAGTGAGGAGTAACTGATTTTTGTGTCCTACCTAGTAAGGTATGTGGGAGTCCAGGCTGACTTTTTCCCCGTCTGTTCTAAGCTTTCCTTATTGCTCTCTGTCTATCTGATCTGATTTTCGAGGGTTGGGGGGTATGCTCTGGATCGACCCTGATGGTCATTGCAAGAGAGGGTGGGGATCCCAAGTTGGAACTAAGTAAGGACCAGAGAAAGCTCCCCTCCCAAGTCCGGAAGGAAGTTTCCTGTTCTTCTGTTTCTGAGGACCGCTTGGGGCTCCTGGCTGTTGTCACAGCAACATATGGTTGCCCTCAGTCTTTGTTCATTGACTTTATTTGCAGGAAAGATTGTCATCTTGCAGATGCGTATGGTGTGCCGTGGTAGAGAAATAGGACAGCAGTGTGAATGAAAATGAAACCAGGAGAAGAAAGGGCTCTTCCTCTTGCTCTTGAGCATCCCTTGAGGAAGTATTGCTATGACTGTTTAGAGTTAAGAAGACTTGAGAGAATGAGAAGTTCTTGGGAATTTGCTCAGGAGTTAATATTGACTCCTAAACAGGGTTTAGAGTCCTTTGCTGCACTTGGCTGCCCTAATCAGGAGCACCGTGGTGCAAGCAGCCATGAACTTGCCTAGCCGCAGCTTCCGGTGGTCCCACCGAGAGAAGAGCAGAGCTGTTCTTCCATCTGTGGAACAAAGGGAACGTTTGATTTGGTGTTCGTTTGTTTGTGTTAAACATTCTTTTGTTTATTTGACTTGAAAGAGAGGGAGGAGAGATTTTCCATCTGCTGCTTAACTTGCCAAATGGCCGCAGTAGCAAGGGCTCCACCAGACCAGGCCAGGAAGCCAGCAGCTCAAACTCCGTGCTCATCTGTCCAATGGGTAATGGAGCTCCGGCTTCTTTGAACCATCCTTTGCTACTTTCTCAGGCACGTTAGCTGGTGTTTGTATTGGCAAGCAAGCAACAAGGACTCAAACCATCACTCCCTTGCGGGATGCCCGCTTAACCCACTGCACCACGATATAGGCGCTAAAGGTCATCTTACTGCTTTGTTTTGTTTTGTTTTGTTTTGTTTCTTCTCTTCTTTCCCTTTCTTTCTTTAATGGTGACAAGCGTATCTAGAACTAGGCAGCTGGACGCAGTTTAGATGATTCCAATTTCGTTGGCAACACGGAGAGCATCGTCATCAGCAGCCAGCCGCACGTACGCCTTCTTGGCTCCGTCAGGATTGATCAGGGCACCGACGCCGGCCACATCAAGGTTGTAGAGCTCCTACACGGCTTGTTTTGACCTGGGACTTGTTGACTTTGACACGCATGTTGCTTCCTCATTGCCCCCACTCTGTGATGGGGAAGCTTGATGCTGGCGCGGTGGTCAAGCTTGTTTCTCTAGGGGGCGCTCTTCCGAGGGCGTTTGGGCTGCTGCAAGTGTGATCTTTTGCTTTTGAGGAGATGATGGGTTGACGATACCCGGTTTAGCCAGCCAGATTATTGTGCAAATACATCATTGGAGCCACGAGAAAAAAACGTGAATGGGCGAAGGAAAGCTCAGCTGGCCTTAAAAATGCATCTCCCTAAAACCATATGTATCCTTTCTTCATGAAAGAGAAAGGAGATACAATTAAGTGCAAGTGAACTTGGATGGGGGAAGTATGCTGACCCAGGGTTAAGGACAAAAACCAGTGACCTCAAGGGGCCCATGAAGAAAGAAACCCCACAAAGGAACCGCTGTGGTATTTCATCTTGGCATTTCAGCCAGCACCGGTTGGATGATTCTTGGGCTCCAGGAGAGCGGGATCTATTTTTAAAAGTCATAATTCTGCCACTGACAAGCTCTTATCATCGAAGACCTGTTTTCAGCTTCAAAACAATGCCCGAACTTTAATAAATCCATCGGCCCGTGGTGGTTGTAGAAATGATTTCATTCGAACTTAATACGCTGGGTGAGTACAAAGATAGTAAAATTGAGAGCAGTTGCGTTTTTAGCAACCGACGTAGAAGTCAGCCAAAAGTTGTCAAGAGTACACCCCAAAAGGACTTTTTTTCACCTTTTTCACCTGAATGAAGTTGACTCTCATTCAACTCCAGCACTTCGCATTGCGTAAAAAATGGAGCTGAACTTGATGCAAAACCACTGTCCTCTTTTTGGTAAAAAAAATCAGGCACTGGCTGAAGTCTGTGGCTGCAAATTTGAACCGATCTGTGGCGAAAACCGATCTGTAGATAAAACTGCATGTTAACAGTAGCCAGTACAAGTTAATGTTGAGCCTCGACGCAGCAACTTTGCAAGGGGTCAGGAACCTTCTTTTCATGCTAGTCGCTTTGGCTTTGGCCACGGAAAGCAATCTGTCATGTTCTTACAATGTTTATCACTTGGGAAAAAAAAAAACAAAACAGGTCGCCTTTGCTGTGACATTATATTAGCATTGACTGAAATTTGCAGGAATGATGGGAGGCCCCCCAGGTTTGTGGCCCGGGGCCGCCTGGGGAGGGTTGGTCCAGTGGGGGATGGGCAGATGGATGTAAATGAAATCAACCAGAAGCTTGATTTGTCTCGCCAAGCACCTGATTTTATTGTCAACATAGATGTAAAAAGGGGGCGTTAGCTTTCATGAGGCCGCATCTTATTGTGTAGCGCGTGTTAGCTTGGTTCCCTCCCCGGGGATTGATGCGTGAACGTCAAGGTCCACTGGTGAGTCATTGTTTAACATTTATACTAATTCTCAATGGTAATAAATAAACATTGGGGGACTGGCAGCCCACCACAGAGCAAACCATGCGTGATAATTAGATGAGGTCATTCATCTCATGAAACTGGCCCATGTGATGGGACCTGTCGGTGTGGTGTCTAAGAGCCAGCTGGGGCCCTGGGTGTCAGCGGCCATGATAGAGGGTGGGGCCCGTTTGATCTCAAGTCCCTGTTTGTGTCACAGTGTCCCCAGGAATCTGACGGTGTACCCCACCATCCAGAGCTGCCCAGGAAATGTCCGTTTCCTTTTGTGCCACCAACCTAACGGCAGAGAAATCATTGCCATCTACGAATATGATTTTTGTGTGGTGCACATGTAGACATATTAGGGAACGCATCAAACTTTCATGGAATATGTTGCTGGAATGATTTATCAGAAATGCAAATGCAATGAATTCAATGAAATCTACATGAGGATAGTTCGCATATTGAGTCATGCAGACACTTTTTTTTAGGAGACACTTTTTTTTACACTCTTGTTTCTTCATTATTTTAAAAGTTTTTTAAAAATAAAAAGTAACATTTATTTGACCCACATTATTAACAATTTTAAGATACAGAGTTGTGGATTTACTCTCTATAATTCTTTTAATGAAATTATATAAATTTGTATAAAAATAAATTGTAGATTTAAAAATTTCATTTTTTTTTTACATTTTATTATTGCTATCATTTTATGGTACAGTTCCATATTCCCTTATCCCCTCCCCAATTCCCTCTCCCCCACCTAGTTCCTTTATATCATTATTAACATAGAGTTCTTCATACTCAGTCATATGTCCATCATTGCGGGTATGGACAGTGGCAGAGAGTCCAGATGCTATTGTCAAAATACAGCAAACAGTTTCATTGTAAGCCCATCTTTGTCTGGAAACAGAAATGCATACCACACTGCATCCTCACATCTGGATGTTACTCTCCATTTCACAGCTACTGTACATCCCCTCAAATGAAAAGTCATGATACAAAATCAAAAATAGAAAGAAAAATGGAAATTTACAATACCATGAAGTTAAATGACATGTTACTAGATATGACAGTCTCCATTACTCAGCTACTATACATCCCCTTAAATGAAGAGCCACAAAACAAACTCAACATCCAGGAGAAAAAAAGAAATCAACAACACCATGAAGTTAAATAACATGCTACTAAATGACTAACATGTAGCTGAAGAAATGAAAATCAAGAACCTTCTCGAAGAAAATGATGCCACAGCATGATCTATGAGTCACTGAGTGATTTAATCAGAAGACAGTGTTTTGAAGAGATGAAACCAACAGAAAACAACAAAACTCATGTGATATATTTTCCGCTGATCTTTGTTGGAGTGTGTCTCCTCCAGACAATAAACAGATGGGTCTTGTTTTTTAATCCAGTCTACTAATCTATGATGTTTGATTGAGCTTAAACTATTTACATTCAGAGTTAAAAATATATGGCTGGTACTTTGGTCCTGTAATTTTAGGAATGGGTTGTTCATTGGTTTAGTCTTCTGTTGTCATTTTACTGGGATGTTCTTCCCGTTTGCCTTTGGTTTTAGTAGGTGCTATTCTTCTTCTCTGTCAGGACAACATCTTGAAGTATTGTTTGTAGGGCAGGTTTGGAACAGGCAAATTCTTTTAGCTTTTCTTTACTGTGGAAGAATTTTATTTCATTTTCAAAGATGAAAGAAAGCTTTGCAGAGTATGTTATCCTAGGCCGACAATTTTTGCTTTTAGAATCTGGAATATGTCACTCCATTCTCTTCTTGCCTGTAGAGTTTCCTGTGAGAGATCTCCTGTGAGCTTAATTGGCCTTCCTTTATTTGTCAATTGATTTTTTTACACGTGTACATTTCAGGATCTTTTTCCTATGCTCAATTGAGGAGAGCTTGATTATCATATGTCATGGTGAAGATCGCTTTTGATCAAGCCTGTTGGGAGTTCTGTGTCCCTCCTGGGTCTTGTTTCCCAATTCTTTCTCCAGATTAGGGAAGTTTTCCTTGATTATTTCATTAAATAATAATAAGCAAACTCAGCTTCTCTTTCTGCACCTTTTGGGACTCCCATAACTCTTATATTTGGCCTCTTAATAGTATCTTACAATTCTTAAATACTTTTTTTGGCCTGATCCAGCTCTGCTTCCAGCTTTTTGTTTGCTTCCCCCTGGTGACAGGAGATATCTTCCAATTCTGAGATTCTTTCTTCTGCTTGCTTAATTCTATTTTGGAGACTCTCCACTGTACTTTTAATTTGCTCTACTGTGTTCTTAATTTCTGATATACCAGCCTTGATTTGCTTTACTGCTTCCTTAAATTCTTTGAACTCTTATTTTTTTAATAGATGAATTTTTTTAAGATTTATTTTATTTTTATTGGAAAGGCAGATATACAGAGAGGAAGAGAGACAGAGAGGAAGATCTTCCATCTGATGATTCACTCCCCAAGCGGCCGCAACAGCTGGAGGTGAGCTGATCCGAAGCCAGGAGCCTCTTCTGAGCCTCTGAAGTGGGTGCAGGGTCCCAAGGCTTTGGGCCGTCCTCTACTCCTTCCCCAGGCCACAAGCAGGGAACTGGATGGGAAGTGGAGCTGCCGGGATTAGAACTGGTGCCCATATGGGATCCCAGGCGTGCAAGGAGAAGACCTTAACCACTACGATATCGCGCCGGGCCCTAAATTCTTTGAACTCTTGCATGAGCTTCTCATTTTTGATCAGAATCTTTAAAATGAGCCTTATGGATTCTATATCCCCCATTTTCTTGATGTCTTCTTCAGTTAACTCTGAGGTTGGCAAAAGCTTTTGCTCCTTTGCAGGGGAGTCTTCAGTAATATTCGTTGTGCCTTTGTCTTCCTTTGCTCTTTATAATTGTACTTCTGGTTAGCAGAGTCTTCTCCTTGGGGCAGGTTTCTAAGCTGTGTCACCCACAGGTCTACAGTTTGATTTTACTTATTGCAGTTGGTACACAACACTTTGATTGCAGCCACTTGTGCCACAACCTCCAGCGAGTTCCAGGTCTGGGTTCTTATTTCAGATACCCACCGTGGTCTCCACAGCCCAGCTCTTGGCTCATCACTCTCACCCTTCTGTGATACCGTGCTGAGGCTGCACTGTTGTCTCTGCAACCTTTCTCCCACTGCTGTTTGGAGCAGGTCGCAGGATTAGAGAGACACCGGGTGTCCTATCTAGTTAGGTTGTTGGTGGCACTGATCTTGTTGGAACCTGTGGGACGTTAGGTCTGGGTGCCACACGGACCTATTTTGATCCGTACGGTGCCACAGTCGGTATTATTTTCCTGCGGGACCTCAGCGAGTTCTCGCGAGCTCAGCACATGCGCAGTTCACTGTTGTCCCCTGCAGTCCCCCAAAGCCATTGCCACAGTGTGCAAAATGGCGCCTGACGGACCACCACTACAGTTCTTGATCTGCTGGCTGTCAGATCCGGGGGCTACCCAGACCTGCCCTGGCTGGAACCCGCAGCATGCCACGTCGTTGCAGTTCACCGAGTCAGAAACAAGCTCACTGTCCGCTCAGAGCGTGCTCGGTCCTTTCTCTGCCCTTTCCTCCTTATGCAAAATGGCGCGCAATTCAGCTCCAGGGGGGCTGACTGGGCTGTGAAATCCACTCCGTTCTCGCACTGCCCGTCTGAGATTTGCTGCTCTGTCTCTGCTCCTGGTCAAATCAAATGGACTAGCAGGATGGACAGTTCTTTGTCTGGATTCACCTCCCGTGCTCCCGGTGAAAGTCCCTTCCCACCTGGTTGCTGGTGGAGTTCAGATCGCCATGCTGGAGTATCCGTCACTGCAACACCACACCGCTGTGCCCGCTGCTTTCCTGTGCCTGTCCGTCTCCAGGTACCCCTCTGCTGTTGTTCTGTCCTTTCCTATCTCCTGAAATCCGTCCACTCTGCTTCATCCTGATGAAATGTTCCTCCGTCCGTTGAAACGTGTCCTTACCCTATTCCGCCATCTTGATTGTCAGCAGACGCTGGCAAACCTGAAGATGCTTTGCAATATGCCCAAGTGCCTTCATCTCTAGCCAGGAGCGTCCATTTCGTCAGGACTTCCTGGGTCGTTACAGTGGAGGTGGTTTCTTCTCGCCGCTTGTCGTTTTAAGTTTTGCTGCTGAGTCCTGTCATCCTGCCGTTTTCCGTCTCCCACATAACCCCGGGGTTGTGTTGTGGCATGTGTGTGTCCTGACTCGCCAGGCGTGTTGACGGGAGCTGCATTAGAGCTGGGACCACCTTAGTCTGTGTCCTGAAAGTTGAGAGAATGCAGAGGAGGTAGCCTGGTGTGCTGGGAAGCGTCAGAGGGTCCCAAGGGTCCGACCCTGCTGCTGTGTGGTCTTGGAAAGTCAAGTTCGTCGAGTTTGATGTTTGTACGGTGTTAGAGGAGAAACAGATTCCACAACTTTCAGGAAAATGGCGAGGCCGAAATGCAAGGCTGACAGCGACTTGCGTTTTGTGTTTTCCACTCAATCTGTGGAGGGAAGGGTGGGAAATATTGTCTCTTCTTCTAACTTGCAGCCTGCAGCTGTAGCGGCTTATCCTGCAGTGGAGTTGAGTATGGAGATGATTAAGATTTATTTCGTTTTCTTGACAGAATTTCTTACGACCTTTGCATTAAAGAAATCAGAATACTGGAGGGAAGTCTTTCCTAGAGAATATTAGAAGGGGAGGGGAGAGAGAGAGAGAGAGAATATACCAGATGGTTCCTTGCTCAGTATCCTCAGGTGGCTTTTAAGATTTTCATGGGCCCGGTGCAGCAGCCTAATGGCTAAAGGTCCTCACCCTGAATGCACAGGATCCATATGGGTGCCAGTTCTAATCCTGGCAGCTCCACTTTCCGTCTAGCTCTCTGCTTGTGGCCTGGGAGGGGCGTTGAGGATGGCCCAAAACCTTGGGATGCTGTACCTATGTGGGAGACCCGGAAGGGGGCTCCTGGCTTCAGCTTGGCTCACCTCCAGCCATTGCGCTCACTTGGGGAGTGAATCATCGGATGGAGGATCTTCGTCTCTGTCTCTCTTCCTCTCTGTATATCTGCCTTTCCAATTAAAATAAACTAAATCTTTTTTTTTTTTTCTTTAAGCCATTGCATACAGCATGAAAAAAAATCTTTTTTTTTTTTTAAAAAAGGTCTATTTATTTTAATTGCAAAGTCAGATATACAGAGAGGAGGAGAGACAGAGAGGAAGATCTTCCATTTAGTCATTCACTCCACAAGTGACTGCAATGGCTGGTGCTGTGCTGATCTGAAGCCAGGATCCTTGAGCCTCTTCCAGGCCTCCCATGCAGGTGCAGGGACCCAAGGCTTTGTGCCATCCTCGACTGCTTTCTCAGGCCACAAGCAGGGAGCTGGATGGGAAGAAGAGCCACTGGGCCGGGAACGGGCGCCCATATGGGATCCCGGAGCGCTCAAGGCGACGACTCTAGCTGCAAGGCTATTGCACTGGGCCCCGCGCAATGGCTTTTATCTGAAATTGGTTTATGTATCACTGGAAAATATGACAAACTGTATCAGCTGCCCATGGAATCCACAACCAGATTAGTACAGCTTCTTGCCAGCACACAGAAGTTTCCTGGATTTGAATGGTGTCTCATCCTCCTGCGTTCTTTCGTCTGACTGTTGTGTGTCCCGATGATTCTCAACAGTGGCCACGTGGCGTGCTGGCATCTTTGTAGTAAATTTCCAATATCTGAGCGGTGGCTCATCCTCTCCTTTTTCCTAGAAATGTTGCATAATCGACACCATATTCGAGCTAGAGAAGAGATGACAAATGGGTGCTTTTGAACATCTGGCTCTAGTTATCTCATCGACCTGGACAGTGCGGGCTCAAAGCTAAACCCCACAGTTTTGTAGCTGGGCAACTTCCGGTTGATTTAACCATACTGGACTCTCGGGAGCATTGCCATTGTCGAATCATGCAAAGCATGAACACTTAGAACGCACTGAGCAAGTCTAAGATGATGAACAGTGGGACAATGGAGCGGAGATGAGCACCTTGGGTTTCCTTTTCGCTTCCACGGTTCCCCCACCCGAGGCTCTGTGGGTTGCATCTCGTTAGCCTCCAGCGCGTAATTCTAACGCCATCTGAGATCTGCTGCCTTATTCGTCAGATATTTCTCAGAAACTTACTCTTAGCTCTTACCTAATGGTCTGCTGACCGTGGTATTTGGCTAGGCTCTGAGATGATTTCTGTAATAAAGAATTTGCATTTGTGTGTGTGCAGAGGGGCCATTTTAGCGGCCCAATGTCATCTGATGCTTTTGGTTCTGAGAAAAAGGCCATTGTTTTCACCTGATGGTACAGTTGTAGTAAATATTGCCAACAGCCTGGAAATGGCCAATGTCGAGTTTCCAAGCACTGGTATGGTAATATAGCAATGCTATCTGTAAGATGGAATAATTTTTCTTTCTTGTAAGATGAGCAGCAAGTACTATATCTTACGTTCCCTTGGTTATTTCATGTTTTCAGTGACAGGACAGAAGTTGATTATATTGGCTTAAATATCAGCGCTAATTTATAGAGCAGTGCAAAGTGTGTTAAGGTCTAGAACTGGCACAAATACAGAACCCCTTAGATGTGGTCGTTTGTTCCTCCCAGTTGATACATTTTCTTCTAGTGGACAGGCCATGATGGCATGACGGAAGTTGGAAGTGGTCTTCAGTATGCAACACGAATGTAAACATGAGATGGATCAGAGCTAACAAAAGAAAGACAGAACTGCTCACTGATTTCACGTTCAAAAGGAATCCGACCAAAGCTTTGGAAGGGCACGGCCTATAGCGTGGAGACCTTGAATCCCTGTTCAGAATTCAGCAAGACAAGTTGGGCGTGGTTTGGTGTTTTCTGCGGATGTTGCCTATTAATACAGATGTCACGGTTGGAAGCAGCATCCGTCAACCACCTCGGAGCCTTCAACAGATTCACTTAGACCACCTGGGCCGCTCTTGAGTAATTCAGAGGACTTGGGGGTCTCTCTCCTACCCAGAGTCTTCATTTTTGCAGGACTGGTTACGTAATTGTGAGAATGACACCCTTTTGTAGTCGCTGGTCATCAGTCGTGTCGGAGAAGAGCGAGATGGGGATGTGGTTTAGAGGAGGCGTGGTGCGCAGGGAGCCATCTTGTTGTCTGCTCTCCAGGTTGTTTCGTTAGATAAGCATCATAATAACACCCAAAGCTGGAACACTGAACCTGTTCAGAAACTTCAGAAACACTTGGAACAGCCAATGACGCGTCATCCTTGGCCTCTCAGTTGACTGTGGTTAGTGACGTTGAGTCTGAGCCAGACTGTAGAGAAAGAACATTCCAGTTGCTGGCTCGCTGTTCATAAATGAGACTGCCATCATTATTATCTGAACTTTTCACCTTCTCTGGCTCTGCTATACCCTGGCGGATGGTATCATTGTCCATGAATATGTTCGGAAACATTGTAAAACAATTTAACATGCAAAGCATTAAGATAATTCTCAATGAAGATTCCTATTTTGTGCCGTTCTGGAAATGGTGTGCATTTTCCTGATTTTATACACAAGGTCGACCTTCAAGTCCCAATCAGCTTCTATGATTAGAATAAATATCCAGCTAGGATAGTGATGTTCTCTGATACCTCCCTTATGAAATATTGGTGATTTTTTTTTCCTCTTTAATAAATAGAATTTGGCGGGTTGCGGTGAATTCTGCTTTTCAATAGAAAAATGATTTTTTTTTTTTTTTTTTTACAAAATTAAGTATGGAGTACTCAGTAATTTTCACCCTAAAAAAAGGAGACCTCTCTCCTATAGACAGGTGTTGTGTCCTGCAGAATAATTCAGAGCTCATGGTTTAATTTTCAAAGTACTGCCGATTATCTAATTTGCTGAGGATTTGCCTTTTAGCACTAATGACTTTTCTATCACGAGGGGACCATGGCCAGAGCAACCGTGTGATTCTGTGGCTTTTATACCGATCCTGCTTACAGAGGCAGGTCTTGTTTGTCTAGCAAATTTCATCTCTATGACGAATTTCCGGGTTTTGGTGCTGTGCGGTGAAAATCAATTAATTGAAAAGTGAAATTTAAAAAAAAAACCTACGGAAAAACATAGAGGCCCAGGTGTGGCAACACAGTGGGTTAAGCTGCCAACTTCGCAGTGCTGGTTGCCCACGTCTGAGTACCAGGTTGGAGTCCCAGCTATTCTGTTTAACAACCCAGCTACCTGATAAGGTGCCTGGGGTGCGGCCAGGTGAAGGTCAAATACTTGGGCCTCTGTCATGCACAGGGAGACCAGCTGGCCTCAGTCTGGCCCGGTGCCGGCATCTGGGAGGCGAATCAGCAGGTGGAAGAGCTCTTTTCCCAGTTTTTTTCTTTTTTCTTTCTTCTTTGTCACTCTGCCTTTCAAATAAACAATAAATCTTTAAACATACATGCAACATACATCTTGTTTTGAAACAGTTCCACAGTCTTGAACTTACATGCCCAAGTTACAGTAATGTCGTCTGGAATATTCTGTTTCTGCACTTTTTCAGTGACCTGGCCATTGGAACGAGCAGTTTCAGTAGCTCTGGTTTCATTGGCTTGAATATTTAAGGTAACAAAGTCACTGTTTTCAGCCAGAAAATGGCATAGAGCGAATATGGCGTGCTCTCCCATTACATAGTTTACGGTTGAAATGTTCCGTTCCACGTTAGCTGTTAGCTCACACTGGCCCTTTCTCTGGAGGCGATCATAATATTTAATTTGAAAGAAGCGTGACATTTGATTTCCGCGTGCTGCAGACCCTCAGCAGGCATGCTTTTCGCTTACAGTGTTCTTTGCTGGGATCCGGCAGCCCATGCCCTCTGGGGTGGCCGTGATGGCGACACCTGCTGAGTAGGTGACCATCTCAGTGCGTTAGCCACACTCAATTCTTGACCTCCAGGGCTGATACAGAGTCAAGGTCCAAATGGATGCTACAAAGACCACACATCCGGGAAGAAAGGTGAAACAGCTTCACCCATACCCGAGGCAGGTTGAGTCTCCTCTGTACGGTTTTTTTTCCCCCCCTCTAATAACTTTTATGAAGTATATTCGGTCCATAGAGCTTCGAAGCTCTATGGAGAATTTTCCCTGAATTCTTAAAATCTCACATACTTTTCCTGTATGAAAAATCATCCAGATTCCAAGATTTCATTGTAGAAGATAGTGAAAAGGATGCAGTGTGCCAAACTAAACAATTGCACAACTGGACAATGCCTTTCATCTTGGGGTCAAGCGTTGCCTTAACAAGAGGTCTGCCAGCCCGCTCTAAGCGCTCTGTGGCATCTTCGAAGGCGTGTGCCACATGACGCTGGTGCCACATGACGCTTTTGAGTATTCATCTGATGCATTTTTTTTCCTTTCGCTTCCTTTTTTTTTTTAAATATTTATTATTTTTCTTATTGGAAAGGTGGATATACAGAGAGGAGAGACAGAGAGGAAGATCTTCCGTCCGATGATTCACTCCCCAAGTGAGCGCAACGGCCGATGCTATGCCGATCCGAAGCCAGGAGCCAGGAACTTCTTCCGGGTCTCCCACGCGGGTGCAGGGTCCCAAAGCTTTGGGCCGTCCTCGACTGCTTTCCCAGGCCACAGGCAGGGAGCTGGATGGGAAGCGGGGCTGCTGGGATTAGAACCGGCGACCATATGGGATCCGGGTCATGCAAGGCGAGGACCTTAACCACTGCGCCATGGTGCCGGGCCCTCCTTTCGCTTTCTGAGCAGTACTGTTTCTGTGCGCTGGTTCTCGGACAATTGTCTCCAGTGTTTGCAAGGGGCTCCCCACACAGCTGAAATACACTGGATTTGAAGATCAGCATCGCGTGTCCTAAGGCACTCTTGAGCGGTTCTCCTCCTGTTTATTGGATCACTTAGATACATTTCAGGTGGCTATTTCGGTTTAACTTACACAGTTTGACCCAAAAATAGGGTGTGACTATTTGGACTCACAGTTATTTTTGGCTCCTAAACCTCACACGGAATCAGTAAGCTTTGCCATTATGAATGGTTTTGGGTCGTTTCCTGCGCTGCCCACAAGCGCTTCTTTCAGGGGCCTTTGCCAAGAGCCATTTGGATATTTAGAACATCATTTGTGGGCCATACAAAGTTGCCAACTTAATCACCAGTCTGCTAGAGGTGAATTTCAAGTTGCGTGAATGGTTGCCTCGGCCGGGGCAGATCCAATATTTTTTTTGCAAGGCCGTACCTCGCTCTTGCGTCCCTGCGCACTTGACCGAATCTCGCCTTCAGGGTGCACTCGTAACTTCGCACTGACCCCTGTGGTCATTTTAAGCAAACTTTTATTTCATAAATTGTTGGGTAAATAGGATTTTTCCGAACATGTCATTTGAAGGGAAGTGCAAGGAATAAAATCTCTACCCCCTGGTCCCTGCCTCCATTTAGTAGAGCATTCGAGTCTGCTGCTCCGTGGCTGACCCTGCCATGCACTGTGTCAGAAAAGAAACTTTGGGGTGGTCGGCTTTCCCCTCTTTTCCAACATCAGCCTAAGACTGTGCTGGGACACCTGCGTCTCACGCTCTGGGCTATGCCTGCGTTGGATTCCTGATTGCTGATGCCGGCTTCCCGATTCCAGCTTCCCGCTAAAGCCGGGAGCCTGAGGGATGGAGTAGCGATTGGGTCTCGGCTATCCCATGCGGGTCCTGGGTCGAGTTCCTGGGCCTCCGATGAACTCTATGGCGAGCACCGAAGGTGTGGACCAGTGCGACGGTTTGCCACAGGTGGCGCAGTGGAATGCCATTGTAAGGTGACTTGGAAGAGGCCCAGCATGGCCGGCTGGGAAGCTCTGTGAGTGCTTGTCGCATTGTAGAACAGCAAAGCTGGAGTGCTGCCTGACCGACTATTAGATAGTAGCATATTGGTGTTGTTAGGTTATGGGGGAGGGATGACAATCAGTAGGATACAAAAAAAAAAAAAAAAGAAGGGATTTAAAAGGACATACACTTGGACCATAATAGACAATTTGTTTTTGTTTTTAAAGGTTTATTTTTTAATTAGAAGGTCAGATCTTTTCTTATTTCTATTTTATATAGTCAGATTTTTATTACAAAGTCAGAGAGGAGGAGAGAGAGAAAGTGGAGCTGCCGGGATTAGAACCGGCGACCATATGGGATCCCAGTGCATTCAAGGCGAGGCCCTTAGCCACTAGGCCATGCCGCCAGGCCCCATAAAAGATAATTTGGCAACATACTGAGAGAACTAAGTGATAACAACCTGCGTTAGAGAAAACTATAGCCAACTCCCACGCTCTCCCGCCCCAACCCGCGCAGTGGTTTGCTTTTTTTATTTTTCTGTTTTCGGTTACTCTGAATGATTGGTCAGAAGTTTGTTCCCCATAAGACATATTTATCAAAGGCAGTTACACTAAGACGTTCTTTTTTTTGTAAAAAAAAAAAAGGTTTATTTATCTTTATTGCAAAGTCAGAGATATACAGAGAGGAGGAGAGACAGAGAGGAAGATCTTCCATCTGATGGTTCACTCCCCAAGTGAGCGCGATGACTGGTGCTGCACCGATCCGAAGCCAGGAGCCAGGAGCTCTTCTGGGTCTCCCACGCGGGTGCAGGGTCCCAAGGCTTTGGGTTGTCGTCGACTGCTTTCCCAGGCCACAAGCAGGGAGCTGGATGGGACGCAGGGCTGCCGGGATCAGAATCTGTGCCCATATGGGATCACGGGGTGTGCAAGGCGAGGACTTTAACCATTACACTATTGCGCCGGGCCCAGTTTAGTTTTACATTTTGTAGCTATAGGTCTTGACCAAGAAGGCTGTGTATTCCTTGGTCTCTGCTCAGACACAAAGTGATAGATTTTATATTTGCTTCTCCTCATTTGGACAACTTAGAAAAATCGCATCAGGGAAACTTGGTTGAAAATAGCCATCAATATTTCTTAAAAATGTCCCTGTGAGAGCTGGCATCCCCACATGGAATTTATGAAAAAGCACAATTTTTTTCCCACATAACCTAAGGCGTTTTGACTCAGCCAGTTCTGGGAACTGGGGCTCAGGGACCGTTCTGTGCATTGTGGGCCGGCTGCTTAGCAGCCTTCCTTGGCCCGTATCCAGTACATGCCAGTTACAGGCCCTCTTAAGTCCTGGCTGTCAGAAAGCTTTCCAGGCTTCGGCATGTGTCTCCCGGGAGGGGGTGGGGGGACTAGACCACCCCAGCCCCTGCTCCCCTGTTTCCGATTTGCTCTGGTGCAATTGCCGTGTTGATTCTGCACAGACTATCTTCCTGTTGCCTATGTGTGTTTCTGACTCAGCCCCACACTCGTGCCGGGGTGTTCGCCTTTTGCTAAGATTTTGTCACATCCCTGAGTTCGTATTCATTACTCCGGGAGAACGAGTGTACTGTTCAAACAGGTAGAGTGTTGAGATCAAAATATTTCCCCGATGAAACCGTTATACTATTCAGGGCCTCAGTAAAGCAGGATGCGTCGTTATGTAAAACGGAGACGCGTGTGCCTGGAGATGTGTGCTGTTCCTTGAAGGAGAATTCAAACCTCCAAATGCGTGTTTGGCGAAAGGCTACTTGGGTCTGCTCTTCCCTGCTGGGTCTGGAGTGGGAGTGAGAGAGCAGCTGCTTTTCTTGTGTGCGTGGCCTGGAGTGCTTTGTGGATGAGGGCAAGACTTGGATGGTTGCCAGTGTGACCTGGGGGCACGCTGTAATTAACACGGACAGACCCCTCTAGCTAGGGGGTGCTTGCCATGCATCACACAGCTGCAGGGCAAAAAAAAAAACAAATAAAGATTTTCTCAACAGGAAAGGTTTTTCTGCAGAGAGTAGAAACTGCATAGAACTCCTCAAACGAACAGGGGCGTTACCGGGACAAAGTGTAGAATCCGGATGGCGTTTTGTCGTAGGTGTGACGTTGAAATTTCATAGGATTGTGCTGAGCTGGAGGACCAGAGGAATCTTGAGGAGTATGGAAAAAAACAACCCGGGTGTTTCTCAGCTCAGCTCCTGCTGCTGGAGGCCGAGACCATTCGTTCTATTTTAGGGCAATGCATGGGGAAGAATGACAGCAAAGAATGGTGCTGTGCCGAAGCAGAGGGAGCTGGGTGAGCTGGGAGGACACTGCTCCGAGAGGGCAGGTGGAGATGCAGAATCGCTGCTCTGCAAGTAGGTTTTTTTTTTTTTTTGCTTTGCTTTCTCTCAAAAACGTCATTTCTGAGTTTCCTCTTCCTCTGCTTGCGAAGAAATAATGTCCTAGTTGATCTCTCCCGTTGACTGGGCTGAATGGGGCTCTTGAAGTGTTTCTGCAGCGTTCGGCTACACCTTGGAAGATGCTAGAAGGAGCCTCTTGGTGGGTGGGCGTTTCCTTTTCACGTTGATGCTCTACTGTACTTCTCTCATCCATCATCTTATCTACACAATGTCTACCTATTGTATTCCTCCTGCGGTCAAAATTTCGTGCCTTTCAGTGTGCTTCTCGCGTTCTTGAGTAGCAAAAGTCTTCAGCTTGCACGCCCCACGTGGTCCACACGGTCGCCGGTTCGTGTCCCGGCAGCCCCGCTTCCCATCCAGCTGCCTGCTTGTGGCTTGGGAAAGCAGCCGAGGATGGCGCAAAGCCTTGGGCCCCTGCATGCACGTGGGAGACCCGGAAGAGGCTCCTGGCTTCAGATCGGTACAGCTCTAGCCGTTGTGGCCACTTAGGGAGAGAACCAGTGGATGGAATGATGTTTCTGTCCGCCTCTCTGTGTATCTGCCTTTGCAATAAAAATATAATCAATCTTAAAAAGGTTCTCAGTATTCCCACGTGGGGAAATCATCACTGCCTTTTCCTGTTGCAGGAATGTGCCCACTCCGTCACACACCTGCCGGCATTTATCGTGCTTCGGTTCATATGTACTCTGACTTTGGTGCTGGCTGTGACTGGGCTGCTTTAGGTTTCTACCTGTTGTTGAGCCCAATTGCTAACACTGCCTTTTCCTTCTCTCAAGTGTGCGGGTTCAGATCACACATCCTGGGTCCTCTGCATGGAAGCTTCTCATCCAAGTGTTTCACTGTGCCATCTGTCACCTTTAAAGTGTTATTCTATATTACCCATGTCTATATGTGGCATGCGTTGAAGAAGCTTCTTTTTTTTTTTTTAAGATTTATTTATTTTTACTGGAAAGGTAGATATACAGAGAAGGAGAGACAGAGAGAGGAAGATCTTCCGTCTGATGGTTCACTCCTCAAGCAGCCTTAATGGCTAGGGCTGGGCCAATCTGAAGCCAGGAGCCAGGAGCCCCTTCCAGGTCTCCCACGTTGGACCATCCTCGACTGCTTTCCCAGGCCACAAGCAGGGAGCTGGATGGGGAGTGGGGCTGCTGGGACATGAGCGGGCACCCATGTGGGATCCTGGTGGGTGCAAAGTGAGGACTTTAGTCACTAGGCTATCGCGCCAGGCCCAGATAAACTTTTATATGTCCGGATTGCAGCTATGTTACTCCTTTAAGCCATGATGCTGGAGCAGTCCTTCTCATGGTTTGCTTTTCTGGGTCCACTGCTTTCTTTATGTGCAGTAAAAAAAATGAGATAATTACTAAATATCATATCTCATGAGCAGTTGAAGAGTTCTAAGCAAATGGGTATAGTAGCCATGTCTCACTAGCCATTGATATCAACAGCAGTACTCACTGGGGAGCTGCTGGTGGGATGGCTGCTCGTTCCTGCCAGGGGACCGTTTTATGGGCCGATCTGTGTTTCCTTCAAATTTGCATGAGGGAAGTTCTAACCCCCCCAGAGCTTCGGAATGCGACTTGGCTTGCAAATAGGCTCTTGAATGATTGTAATGAATTCAAATGATTGAGTCAATCAATCAGGAGCAGGGTAGGTTCCTAATCAATACAGCACCGGCACAGGCACATGATGGGATGTTGCCAGGGGAGAATGGGGGTACCACTGCCAACGAGCCAGAGAATCTAGAGATTCTACTAGTAAGATCTGGAACCAACCGTGCCCGAGAGCTTGGGTAGGGAAGCTTGACCCTGCTGAGGGCTGACTCTCAGAGTCCCGGCATCCAGAAAGCTGAGTCAGTCGCGTGGAATTGTCACTGCAGACTTAGCAAGTTAAGTTCGGGCAGCCTCCCTGTCCTGGAGCTGCGTTACACGATGGTCCTGTTTTCAGACCAATCATTGGCTATCTGAATTTCTGGACCAGGTTTGGAGTCATTTTGCAAGTGAACTCTTTTGGGAGTCCGTCTGTCTTTCCGGCCTCCAGAAATTGTAGTCATTTACCCTGGAGAAACGAAACTCATACAAGAAGTCTGTATCTTAGATGCTTGAGAGAACACCTGTAAATGGCAGCGAACACATTCAGGGTCTCCATCTTCCGTGTGAAAGCTTGCTTTGTCTAAATGGCTTTGTCTTTTAGAAAAGAACTGTCTGAACTGTAGTCAGGACTTTTTGAAGACGATGCCATTTGGGAAAGAATATTGCAAGGAAAAAACTTTCAGAAAGTATCAAACTAGAAGTAGCTCTATCCACTTTTCTGGGGAATGTGGGACTTGCGACAAAAGCCTGTGTCAGCAGTTGTCTTGGAGCTCTGCTGGGAGGTGTGGGTCACAGGGTGAGGTGAATGCAAGTGAGGCCGGAAGATCCCTGCAGTAGCAGGTGCACTGGTCCCCGGTGGAGAAATCCGCGCATGAGTAGAAGCCAACTTTGTGATGACCCAGTTTCGTATAAGTACGTGTTAAATAAAGGAATACATTGAACGCAAAGTCCCTTTGACACAGAGAAGAAAAATGTTCCTTAGGCAAAATAGAGGAGGTAAAGAAAGCAATTGATGAAGCAATATCCGACTAAGAATTGCCTGGAAAAGTTCTACAAGAAATGTTCCCGTGGTGTTCCCAGGGTTGAGTAGGGATGGACGCTGGGCACAGAGGGTAGGGCAGCATGAGGGGTATGGGCGATATTGATCAGAGAACAAGGCTGGAGTGGTGGCTGCTCCACTTCCTGTCCCCCATTTCCTGTGCCCTCAGCAAAGGGGTCCTACCACACCCGTGGGAGATCCACCTGGAGTTCCGGGCTCGCGTTTTCATCATCTCTGGCTGTGGCGGGCAAATTTGAGAAGGATTCCAGGAATTGCTCCCTCTGTCTCTGCACTGTTTATACAATATCAAAAGAAACATCAAAAAAGTCAATTAAGTAGAAGAAATGAATTCAAATAGCATTGCTCTGTCTCCTAAGGTAAAATGACTCCAGTGAACTGAACCCATCCGTGTTAAGCAAACGTTAAAACTTGTTGACATGACTCGCAGGGCTTGCTCCTAACCGTTGGTTGACATCTCCGAGAGAATCTGGAAAATTCTTCTCTTCGTCCCACGTGCAACAAGATATGTGGATCATCTCAAGTGAGAGGGATGATCTTCACTCGAAATAAATCATCTGAGTTCTGTTTATTTCTTTGAGGTTTCGAAAGGGTGATTTCCTCCCCACATAGCTATCGCTGTGACGGCTGGGATAGGTCAAAGCCAGGGGGGGTTGGAAACCCAGTCTGGGTCTTTCACAAGGGTGGCAGAGGTCCAAGGACTTGACACTTCACTCTTGCTTCCCGCGGTCTGTATCAGCAGCAAATTTAGCATCTTGTAGTAGAGCTGGGTAGCACTCCCAGCCTCTCCCAACAGTCAAGGCATTTGAACAGGTGTCTCAATCACTCAGCCAAACCTGCCCCCTCCGCCTTTTTAAAACACACATGTCCGCGTAATTTTCTACATTGATATCAAGATTTGGTTATTTCTAACCTAGAAAGCAAGAGTCCAATGTGTGTTTTTTTTTCCAGGAGGTTAGCAAGCCATGTTTTGCTTCTTGGAGAATCGAACAAGAGCCGAGACTTTGAATAGTTCCAGGCAACAAATACTGCCCCACACAAAAACGGGGCTGTGAGTGGGGTCTCCAACCCTCCCGGTGAGATAAGACAGGGGCTGAGAGGCAGTGCTTGCGAGACCACGCCTGTGCTTTTGAAAAAAGTGACTTTTTTTTTCTTTAGATTTTATTTATTTATTGGAAAGTCAGATATACAGAGAGGAGGAGAGACAGTGAGAAAGATCTTCCGTCCAATGATTCACTCTCCCCAAGTGAGTGCAATGGCCGATGCTATGCCAATCTGAAGCCAGGATCCAGGAACTTCTTCCAGGTCTCCCACACGGGTGCAGGGTCCCAAGGCTTTGGGCCGTCCTGGACCGCTTTCCCAGGCCACAGGCAGGGAGCTGGATGGGAAGCAGAACATCCAGGACATGAACCGGCACCCATATGGGATCCCAGCGCTTTCAAGGCGAGGGCTTTAGCCACTAGGCCACGGCGCCGGGCCCAAGTACGTTGTGTTCTATAGAGCCGCTTGGGCATCAGATCATTGGAAATACATTGAACATAGGACAAGCTTCGTTGGGAACACAAAGAGCTGTGTTAGCAAGGCTAAAGTTTCTCTTAACATACCTGCTTTTTTTTTTAAATTTTGGTATTTCTTTTCTTGAGCATGAGAAAGAGAGAGAAGAAAGAGAGAGAGTTCATTCTACCATCTGCTGATTCATTCTGCAAATCCCAGCAGAGGCTGGACCTGCAAGCTCTGATCTCAGCCACTTGAACCGTTCCTGCTGCGTCTTAGCAGAACGCTGGAATCTGGCTCCAGAGCTGAGAGATGAAGCCAGGCATTGCGGGATGGGGCATGTTGTATCTTTTTAGTTAAAGAAATGCTTTCTTTCCCCAACCTCCTTTTTTTTTTTTTTCCCTTAGATTTATTTATTGTTCCGGAAAGACAGATTTACAGAGAGAAGGTGAGACAGAACTTTTTCATCCAGTAGTTCACTCCTCCACTGGCAGCGATGGCGAGAGCTGAACCAATCCGAAGCCAGGAGCCAGGAACTCCTGCTGGGTCTCCCACGTGGGTGTAGAGGCCCAAGGAGCTGGGTGGGAGTGAAGCAGCTGGGGTACGAACTGGTGCCCAGATGGAATGTTGGCACTCGTAGGCCAAGGATGAGCAGATCGAGCCATTTGCTGGTCCAGGAATGGTTTTCTTCCACTCTTGCTTCTGCTGCACATCCACGTGGCATTTTCCAGAATAACGTAAAGGGAATGCCACATGTTCCGTGTCAAGTAGACAAGTGGATAATCAAAGGAGCTTATTTTTCATATGTAATCCTAGGAGAGAGAGAGAGAGAGAGAGAGAGAGAGCAGACTTGAAAGGTGACCAGGTTCTCTTGTGATGGTAACAGCTGGAATGAACCGAGCGGAGCACCCAGGCTCACCTCTGACAGCGAAGCACTGGTGGCTGAGGTCACCTGCTTCCCAGCCGACGAAAATAGAAGAGCGTAAGTGTTAAAGAATTCGTTCTGCCTTGCCAGTGCTTTCCTCGCTTTATTTTTAGAGCTGCGCTGCCAGCGCTTCGGCTCTGGTTTGCTCTCACGCGCTGGCCCAGTCACCGCGCAGCGGTTCCCTAGCCTGGGTGTGGCTTGCTGCCTTCGGACCCCTGAACTCCGCAGGCCCATAACTGCAATCGAATCCATCAGAGCCAAAGAGAGTTGTTTAGATAATGGCACAAGAGTGATAGCAAATGTTTAAGAAAAAAGTGGATTCGAGAACTTGCTCTTGATTTGCAATGAATGGATGAGAAGTTGCATTTTAGGACCTACCATAAGCAGCTAGGCCATATTAACAGACTCAGTTTTTTGGTGTTCACATTTTCTTCTTATTGAAATGTTATGCTTGAGGAAACTAGAGAACCAATTATTTGGAGATTTCACTGGTGTATATTATTATTATTATTTTAAAGATTTATTCATGTTTATTGGAAAGTCAGATACACAGAGAGGAAGAGAGACAGAGAGGAAGATCTTCCATCAGATGATTCACTCCCCAAGTGAGCGCAACGACTGGAGCTGAGCCATTCAGAAGCAAGGAGCCAGGATCCTCCTTTGGGTCTCCCACACAGGTGCAGAGTCCTCGACTGCTTTCCCAGGCCACAAGCAGAGAGCTGGATGTTAAGCCGGGCTGCTGGGATTAGAACCGGCGACTCTATGGATCCTGGCCCATGCAAGGTGAGGACCTTAGCCACTAGGCCACTGCACCAGGCCCTTGGGCATATTATTAACTCGGGAGAAAAGGTTGTGCTAAGAGTCGAAGTTTCAAAAAGTTACACATTTGAAACCTCGGAGAGAGTCATGAGTAGTGGGCATCTCAAAGGTTTGGGCTGTGAAAGGTTTGACAGGCGTAGTGGCATTGCAGAAGCCACAGCAGTGCGCAGTGGTGCTGTGGTGAGTGCAGTGACGGCCCCGACCTCAGGTGGTCAACGAGGCTTTCGGTTAGGGGTGACACCTGCGGAGTTTGCCTGGTTGTTGGTTTGCTTCCCTCCACATCCCAGCTCTGAACATTTATCTCAAGCTGTGTGGGTACCAGGGATGCTTTTGATCTGAGCTCAGGAAAGATGAGTAGCATTTAGGCGCAAACACAATAGGTTGACTCTTTGCCGCTTGAGGTCAGAACGAGCAAAATACTACACGAAAATAAATGTGCGGATTGAGAAAAGAAATTCTATTTCACCTTCAGCAGAGTCCAGGCCGTTCGTCGAAGGGCGCTTTTCTTGTTATGCTTATTTCTCTTTGGTTTTAATTCCTTTAGGTAGTGAAAAATGGGGTCAACAAATTTCCTGTAATACTTGCTAGTCTCGCCTTGATGTGGCTGGCTGGCAGCGCTCTCCTTGCTATGCTGGGCTGCCTCTCATGCAGGCATAATGGGAAGAGGAAAAAAAAAGGTTGGGAGATACAGAGCTGCACGTGCTGGTCTCCAAAGATTTTCATTTATTATTTGAAAAAAAAAGAGATTTATTTCTTTTTATTGGGAAGGCAGATTTAGAGAGAAGCAGAGGCAAAGGAGAAAGATTTTCCATCTGCTGGTTCACTCCCCAAATGGTCGTTGAGCTGATCCGAAACCGGGGGCTAGGAGCTTCTTCTGGGTCTCCCATACAGGTGCAGGGGTCCAGAGGCCTGCCCAGTTTTAGCACAATGATAGCCCCAGATGCTGGAATTTAAGGTGACTCTTAAGTTGGGCCGTGCAGGCCACAGGCAGGGAGCTGGATGGGAAGTGGAGTAGGTAGGACACAAAGCAGTGCCCATTTAGGATGCCAGTGCTTGGAAGTGGAGAATTAGCTAATTGAGCCATCGTGCCATGTTCACCCCTCACCCAACTGTATTTATCCTGATGGAAGTAGAGAAGCACTGACCTTCTTTGAAAGGGTGATGCATTTGAGTACGCAAATCCAGATAGGTACCTATAAGGTGTGTTGGTTCAATGAAGAATTTTACTTATTCCCAGACTACTGAACGTGAAGTGTGTTCTGCATGTTTCCTGGACATGGAGTTGCATTCATGAATGCATTTAATCTAGAGAGTTCTCTTGGTGTAGTGTACTATCCTACACGTTTTGGAGATGAAAAAGCACAGCATCTTGTTAAACCAGCCTGTTGGATAGTTGGGCGCTGATGGAGATGTTATGTGCCTAATTGTGACACTAATGGATTCCAGACAGCTATGACTACATGGGGGACCATGAGGGATTTTGTAATAATCCATGTGGTCTCAACTCAGCGGAGTAAAAGAATGGCAGGCAAGAACAGGCAAAAGAGAGCAAGCAAAGAAAGAATGGGTATAGTTCACTACTGTCAAAGAAATCGAAACAGAAGTCTTCTAGTGGTGTAAGAGTTGGTCTAAGTGGTCTTTCTGTTGCCCATCGACGCTGCCCACAGGGAGAAGCAGTGGTCATTTAGGTGAGAATCTGGCATCTGTATCGTGTTTTGTTGGTCCTCTTGGAACCCGTATGTTTGTTTCCTATGTATTTCTTGAAACCACTTCTGTCATCATGAGTTGATATGTAGGGCGCCATGTTATAAGTTATGCTCCCAGTATCACTGATTTGTACTGTAAGTGCAGAAATAAATTCATTCACAGTACAGAACATCCTGTTGAGACACTTTGGTGTGTAGGACCACGAAATAGACAATTTTGGATGTGTTTCTAGATTTGCAAAGAGAAGTAATATTTTGAGAGATCCTGGGAGGGACTATATAAAACAAAGAACAACCAGTTGCTGAACTCTGTGCCCTACTATTCGTCTTTGTAGTGGCGACTATATGAATTATCCTCCAGATTTACATGTCAGTGGAGTTATTTTTGTTGACGACTGAGGATTTTTGAGGAACAGTTAGAGATCATGCAATGTTAAAGTTGACCTTAAAAAGCACAGGATGGTTTTCCTGGGTCTTCTTCATACTTAATACTGTGTTGTAACTGTACGTCCCGAGCCCTGGTCCAACAAAGGCAAAGGACTTAATATTCTGCAACAAAGTCTCAAACCCCCTTGAGTACCAAGTGTTATCTATAGGCAGGATGCGTAAATGGTCATATGTACCAAGCTTGTTCCTATTTTCCATGCATATGTCAGTGTTGTTACCGTAAACATATTTGAAACTCGACACCATTTTTTGTCAATGCCAACTTTTTTCCTTTAAATATATTTTGGAAGATACAATCATGCATGTTTCTGCCAATACTTGTTGTTACTATAAGAAAGAGACCGAGAGAAATTTGGCTCTTGGGTGTTGGTTCACTTTTGCAAATGCCTGGTGTGGGTCTGGAACAAGGAGCTGGGATCCCAAGAGAGTTGAAGGTAATGGTATAACCACATCACAGTGACAACCCCAGGTCAATGTCTTTATTAAAAGAAATTCTCATTCAATGATTTGTCATGTGTTGGTATTATTGGTAGTTTTTGTGCTAGTTTCGTCAAAAAAAGATTAACTTAACCTTAAACAATAATAAAATAGAGATTACATTGTACAGATATTTAGAAATCGTACGAACTATCTGGTGCATCCAAATTTTATTTTATCTAGTGATAGGAGAACTAACCCAGGTGTAGGTGCCTGCATTTGGATGTTTAATCCCTTTTCCGTTGCCTCTTTGGATTTCCAGTGTGTTATTGTAGCTATGTCAAGGTGAACTCACACACTGAGTATACAGCTAGCACATCTGTGCACTTGGGTTATTCCTGCTTGAGCAGAGTTGAAGACACCTGTTAGGCAGCTGTTACATGCTTTGGTGGGACTGAAATTTTTTCCCTTTACAGCTCTGTCTTATTGGCTCCTTTGGCTGTTTGCAGAGGAGCGCCCGATCGAATATTTGATCGTTATTTTTTTATATGCAGATCCAGCGCTTGGATTTGCAAAAGCATCTTACTGATGTAATTATCGCACATCTTTTGTTACACATTCTCTAAAGTGGAAAAGAACCACAAAGAAGCAACTCATTCATCAAGAGCAGTAAAGTGCAAACGAAAGCATGATAGTTGGGCCAGGGCACCCCCACAATGAAGAATCTTCCCTTTCTTATCCATAACAGGGGCATCAGAACTGTAAGCGTCAGGTGGGCAGAAGGGAAGATGTGGTGTTCCCTGTTGATGCTCGGAGAAAGCTTTCTGAGAGACCCTGCTCAAGCTAGAATGGCCACAGTGCGAAACTAGTGCCGGCTGTGCGGCTGTGACAGGCTGCAGTGCGTAACACATGGGCACGCGTTAAGTCCTGGGAGTCCTGGGGCTCCAGACAAAGCCTTTCTACAGTCCATTGAGCCATGGTGTGCATTGCTGGATTTTGTCTTTCATTTTCATAGCTAGTAGCTGGGAACAACATATAGCTATAGCTAGCTATGGAACTAGCAGAACCCTCTATAACATATATTGACATATGTGTGTATATTTATATATATGACATATATCGAAATATAAATGTTTTCAGTATATATTGAAACATATATGATATATATATAAATATATATATGTCAGAGATATAACTTTTTTCACTTAGAAGTAATCTCCCCCAGGTCTGGAACTATGATTCTGCTTACGCAATTTTACCTTCTTTTTGTATCTTAAGTCAGATGTCTACTTTTAAAACATGACTTTTATGTCATTGCGGACTCGTCTGTTAAACTTTTGATCCATTGATTGCGTATAAGTTTAAACAGAAAAATGTGTACCGGTGGGCCGTTTTCTTGTTATTTCTGGCTGTCACGTTTAAAATGAGAACACTTATTGTCTTTGATCAAGGATTGTTTTGTGTCCAGAAACCCCCAAGAGCAACGATGCCCAAAGCAACAGTTAGAAAATTGAAACACGCCTCTTTTACCAAGGAATCTAATATTGTGGGCTACATGTGACCTCAATACAATTTCTATTCTTATCATTAGAATTTTATTTAATGAATTTTAAGCACACTTGCACCGTGAGAGTGACTCCTTCAATCAGCTAGGTCAGCAAGGTTCTTTGATTTCCTCTAATTCAGTCTCTACCAACTGCCCAAAATAAATACAGATTCAGTACTTGAGTGACAACCGCACATGTTGGAATCTGATGCTACATTCTGAGTACGCCGACGGACCATATTTGGCAAAGCAGTGTTCCCTCTGGACTCACTGAGCCAGCAGCACATGGCTTGGCTGGTGACTGCAGAGTGACCCTGCCGGAGACGTAGGGCCCGGTTCTCATGCTTCGCTTTTTTTTTTCTTTTGCAGTTGAAAAATGAATAGGGTCTGAAACAATGAGGTAATTCACAAAGTTATCAGGTGGTATGTGACATTAGCGATTAGTCAACTTCTGGGACGCACACCAAAGCAAGTTTGCAAGACACATGAAGTTATTATACCATCGCTGAACTTCGTTTCTGTTGAAGCCTTCACTAATAATGATTGTTGGAAACTTGAACGCTTTCATTGTTTGAAGGATTCTGCTCTAACGGGTCTGAACCAGAGGTGACGCTGAGACTAGGAAAAGGCCCAGCCAGCGCTGGGATCTGCAAAGGAAGAGGCCACCCCACAGACATCCAGTGAGATGAAGCTAAGTGTGTTTTTGACCTCTGTTCCCACTCCAGATGCATAGCTGGTCATGTTCCTGTCAGGCCCTTTTGCCTGCACCTGTCATCCTGTATCTTCCTCAGGCCAAGCCCGAGGCTCTTTCAGGTCACTGGGCCCTGACAGCCTCATCTGATCTCTAGTTTGGCTGGAGTTTCAACATGTTGCTTAGAAGGCCCATCCGGGGACAACTCACACTGTGCTTTGTTTTTTTGTTGTTGTTGGTTTTTTTTTTTTTTTTTTTTGATGTCTTTTGTTACTGATTCAATTCTGGAAAGTGGGAATGGAGGAGGCAAAAATGAGGGAAACAGAAGTGAATTCTGCTCCACTATCGAGAGATTTTGGTATGTTAACACTAACACCCTTTACTACTAGAAATTCTTGATGTATTTTCTTATTTTTTTGCATATTTAATTTGTTACTACATCTGGTTAAGGCGGTGGATGGATTTGGGTGCTAACGTAGTCTTCAATAGCCTTAAAATGTTTCTACATTTTTTTTGACGTAAGGCTTAAAAATATTTTCTCCTACACAGTATGGCAATAATAGACTGCATCAGCCATGTGAGGACATTGAAGGGGGACGTTAGATGGCTTTCAAATCTTCCCAGACCACGTGCTTTCCGCCGGGTCAGTGCAAGCCCTTTCTTTGGACAGTGGTGAGGTTAAGGTGGTCTAGCATGAGGACCGGAACCATCACTCAATATGTAGTGAAGAGACTACAGCTCTGCCACGCAAACAGCATCTCCTCCGAATCCACCCGGGACCCTGTCCCAACGTGGCATCACTGTGGGTGGAGTTCCTGGCTCCCGTGTCTGGTTCGGCCCGGCCTGGGATCGTTTCAGCTACTCGGGGAGTGAACCGGTCATTGAACGTCTGTCTCTCCCTCTCACTTTTGCTCTCCTATTATCTTTCTCTGTTACTGTGCCTTTCCAATAAAGATAAAGACACAAATAATACAAATGTGTAAATTGTTGGCAGCCCAAGAGAGTTTTATGAAGCCCCAACATTTTATTTTATTGCGTACTAATAACCATAGGTCAGCTAGATATGATGTGGGGGTGTCAGATTCGAATTTTCACCTTGTTTTCCATTGTCAGAACAATGAAAATTATTTCTTTCTAAACAAAAGGCCCAGCACAGCTAAAGTCCTCGCCTTGCATGCACTGGGATCCCATACGGGCACCGGTTCTAATCCCGGCAGCCCTGCTTCCCATCCAGCTCCCTGCTTGTGGCCCGGGAAAGCAATCGAGGACAGGACAGCCCAAAGCCTTGGGACCCTGCACCTGCGTGGGAGACGTGGCTCATGGCTTTGGATCAGCTCAGCAACAGCCGTTATGGCCACTTGTGGAGTGACTCACTAGATGGAGGATCTTCCTGTTTTTTCTCCTTTCTGTATATCTGACTTTCCAATAAATAAAAATAAATAATTTGTTTTCTGTCTACACTTTTTTTAAAAAAAAATTTACTTCTTTTTATTATTATCATTTTATGATACAGTTTCATAGGCCCTGGGATTCCCCTTACCCCCTCCCCAATTCCCTTCCCCTTCACTGAGTTCCCCTATATTATTACTATGGTACAGTTCCCCATACACAATCATATGTCCATCATTGTGGGCATGGACAACGGCAGAGAGTCCAGCATCCTCTTGTCAAGATACAGTAAACAGTTTCATTGGGAGCCCATCTTTGGAAGTAGAGATGCATACTGCATTGTATCCTCACATCTGGATATGACAATCTCCATGACACAGTTACTGTACATCCCCTTCAATGAAAAGCCCACCGCTAAAATGACAGAACCAAACTACCACCTCTTTGTATTAACCCTGAATTAAACGGATTAAACTCATCCACCAAACGTCATAGATTAATAGACTGGATTCAAAAACAAAACCCTTCTATTTGTTGCCTCCAGGAGGCACATTTCACCAACAACAATCAGCAGACACTGCATCTCATGGTTTTTGATGTTTTTTTGTTAGTTTCATCTCTTCAAAACACTTTCTTCTGATTAAATTATTCAATGACTCAGATCAGACAGTAGCATCATTTTCTGCAAGAAGGTTCTTGATTTTCTTTTTCATTTCTTCAGCGACACATTAGTCATTCAGTAGCATATTATTTTACTTCATGGTGTTGTTAATTTCTTTTTTTTTTCTTCCGGATATTGATTATGTTTTGTGGCTTTTCATTTAAGGGAATGTATAATAACTGTGTAATGGAGACTGTCATATCTAGTAGCGTGGTATTTAACTTCATGGCATTGTAAATTTCTATTTTTCTTCCTGTTGTTGAAAAATAAATAGATGTTTTTTTTTAAAGAATGACTACACAAAAGAGGGAAGGTACAAACGAAAGACCCAAAGAAGGATGGGAGGAAGGAAGAAAAGAAGAGAAACTATAGCAGCCATGCCATATGGCCTCGCTTTTGATTTATCTTAAAGCTTTATTTATTTATTGCGAAGTCAGATATACAGAGAGGAGGAGAGACAGAGAGGAAGATCTTCTGTCTGGTGATTCACTCCCAAGCGGATGCAAGGGACGGAGCTGAGCCAATCCAAAGCCAGCAGCTTACAGCTTCATCTGGGTTTCTTCAGGCAGGAAGCTGGATGGGAAATGGAGCCACCAGAATTAGAAGCAGCACCCATATGGGATCCCAGTGCACGCAAGGCGAGGACTTTAGCCACTAGACTATTGCGCTGGGCCCATGGCCTGACTTTTTAAAATGCTTGCAAAGGCTGTAGGAAGGCATTGCAGTTCTCTCCCAGCTGCGTTCTCTCCTCTCTGCGTCCTAACAGGACACTCTGAAGCCGTCATTTCCTCTCTTGGGCTTTGCTAGTCGTGGGGTGCTCAGCTTCGGTCTTGCACAGTCTACACGTTTAAGGGATGGCTTCATGGCTAGATGTCGGAGAGTGAGTGGGGCAGCCCCCTGGTGAGCCTCTGCCCTGGCCCCCTGCTGTGCCCGTCTGATCTTGTCCCCCAGGTGCCACCCGTGATGCCCCCTGCCACGTTCCCCACCGTGGTGGGTTGGCTGTTTGATGTCCTGCCCTTGAGCTGTCTTTTCCGTCTTTTTTCATCTTGTCAAAGCCACCCTCGTCTTTCATGTAAAGCATGACCCCACTCGTGTGCCGGTTTGGTAAGTTGGCTTTTCACATCTTTGGGTCTCCGGGGCTTCATAAGTTTGGCTGTCACGGGGAGTTCATTGCCACCTTCTCCACTAACCCTGCTCTTTGTGCCAGTCTCTCATTAAGCCCTGTCTCTGCGTGCGGCTCTCCTCTAGTGGGCGTGCTCTGCCAGCACGGATCTCTGCATTGGCAGCTGTTCACTGCTAGCTAGAATCCACATTTGTCCTCGGGACAATCACTTCCGGGGTGGGCTTGGGGCTTGTTCTAGGGATGCCCGCTTCTCAGAGGGTGTGGGTGGGTGCTGCCTGACTGCAAAAGCTGCCTGATGGCTGCGGATCCCGGGGCGGCGGGGACGGTGGGCAGCGATGACTCAGATGATTGGATGCCTGCCACCCGTGTGGGAGATCTGAATTTACTTTTGGGCTCTTGGCTTCAGCTCCTGGCGGGGACCATTGTGGGTGCGTTAGGGGGTAACCAGCAGATGGGGCGGAGGGCACGCTCTCTTTCTGTCTCTGGCTCGCGCATAAATAAAGAAAAGAATACACCCAGGCTAAAAGGTTTTCGCACATTCAAGATGACACAGAGGAATAAAAACAAGCCAGGGGATTAAAGAGCTAAGGCAAGAGCGATAGGCAAAAGTCTAAATACAAGTTGATCAAAGATCAAATAGAATCTTGGGTTCATATAGGAAGATTCTATTTTCTTGTGTGTGTGTGTGTGTTATTTTATCTAAAATGCAGTGAGCCACGTGCGATGCTTAGTACTTGGAGAGCCAGGTGCCAAAGATGGAAGCGAGAAAACTTTAAGGCAGAGTGAATGAAGAGCCATTTGTGCATGGAGTCTGATTTCAAAGCAGAAATAATAATCAGGGTGCACTGAGGGGTAGGGGACAGGGCACGCAGTTCCTGCTGTTGGCTGTAGCTGCCCATTCGGACCTTTCCGGGTGTCTTGGGGGGTTGGGGTGCTGTAGCCAGCAGCTGAAAGTGTGCCAGAGGGGCCATTCATGGCACCCCTGTTTGAGAGTTCTTGAAAGATATGAAGAATTCCATGTACAATTTGACCAGTAAGGCATTGGGAGTGCTCAGGGTCAGGATGTGACTGGAGGGGTTGGTGGGGTGGTGTAGGGGGGCCAAGCCAGCATATCCTCCCATAGCAGAGTGTGGGTTCAGTTCTTGACTGCCCCGCTTCCAATCCAGGTTCTTGGTAATGCTGCTGAGAAAGTCGTAGAAGATGGCCCAGTACTTGGACCCAAGTCGCTGCTTTGGGAGACCTGGAAGGAGTCCCCTGGCTCCTGGCTTCGGGCTGGTCCAGCTTTGGCTAATAGCATCATTTGGCTGAGAGTCATCTGTCACTCTGCCTTGGAGCTAACCGAAAAAGTAAATCTGAAAGAGAGAGAAAGAGAGAGAGAGAGAGAGAGAGACTGGGAATTTTTAATGTCTAGTTGGAATTTGATTAGGCTTTTGTTTTCAATGAAGAGCTATAAATTAAATGGATCTTTCTGGTATGAATTATGGGTTATCAAATTTTATGCTCTTGTAATGTTGGCTTGCCTTCATGTATATTGTGTTGCCAATGTGAACTCGTTTTAGTATTTTGAATAATAGCTTAAAATTTGGTTTTACCATAGTTCAATGTCTCTATTATTTGGATACAGGAAGCAGCAGATCTACTGCCAAGTAAACCAGGTTTCAAAATAACAATTTACCATAAAATTGAAGAAACTCTGGGTGGGCCCAGCACGGTAGCCCAGTGGCTAAAGTCCTTGCTTTGCATGCGCCGCCAGGATCCCATATGGACGCTGGTTCTAATCCCAGTTGCTCCACTTCCCATCCAGCTCCCTGCCTGTGGCCTGGGAAAGCAGTCCAGGCTGGCCCAAAGTCTTGAGACCCACTCTCTCCCTAGTGGGTGACCTGGAAGAAGTTCCTGGCTCCTGGCTTTGAATTGGCTCAGCTCTGGCTGTTGCGGCCGCTTGGGAGGTTAACCAGTAGGTGGAAGATCTTTCTCTCTGTCTCTCCTTGTCTCTGTTAAATTTTTCCAATAAAAGGAAGATAAATCTTGAAAAAAAAAATTCCAGATTTGGAATCTATGCGATTTTACCCACAAGTTGGCATCATATAAAAGTGACACCAAACTTTAATACAGCAAACGCTGAGTAAGGGGAGACTGTACATTTGGAAAGAATCTTTTCAATTTTGTTTCATTTTAAATTGGTATTTAGGAGAGAGACAACACTAGGGCTGGGTGATTTACCCCACAGAAGTCCTACAGCTGAAGCCCAGGCTCCCCGTGTGGATGGCTGCCTTTTTTTTTTAAGATTTATCTATTTATTGAAAAGTCAGATATACAGAGAGGAGGAGAGACAGAGAGGAAGATCTTCTGTCTGATGATTCACTCCCCAAGTGAGTGCAACGGCTGGTGCTATGCCGATCTGAAGCCAGGAGCCAGGAACTTCTTCTGGGTATCTCACACAGGTGCAGGGTCCCAAGGCTTTGGGCCGTTCTCGACTGCTTTCCCAGGCCACAAGCAGGGAGCTGGATGGGAAGTGGAGCTGCTGGGATTAGAACCGGCGTCCATATGGCATCCCGGCGTGTTCAAGGCAAGGACTTTAGCCGCTAGGCCACACCGCTGGGCTTGTGGATGGCCGCCTTTAACCCCTGCATATATCATGGTTGTCTCTGAAGACATGTCCTGCATGGCCGCTGGAGCCAGGAGCCAGGAGCCCAGCTGATGTCTCTGTGATGGCAAGCAGGCGTCTTTACCACTAGGGCAAGCATTCATACCAAGAAGGGAATTTTCAACCCCGGGTAGAAAAATAGATATGAATCCTTGAGATTGCTTTAAGCAGTTCAGTGTATTTTTCTCTTGAACTAAATGGAGAAAAATGCTAGCTAATAATTACTTAAAAGTTTCAAAGTTACTCAAAAACACCAATAACTCTGTGATTCCAGAAAACGGAAATCTTAGAAAATATTTTATTCTGTAATTTTTTTTTTTTAGCATGCTCACCTAGACTATCTCCCACAATTGGATTAAACGAAGGCTGGGGATATGTTTTCGCTTTTTTTTTTTTTTTTTAATATGGAGTGAAGGAAATTTGCGATAGGTGAGCGACTTGCCTGCTAGAATCCAGTTTACTTTTGGTCTAACCTGTTTCTACAGGCTGAGAAAATGGGCGCAGCCTACCGCATACTGACCCCAGTGTGAGGGGTTGTAGAACAAAGGCCAATACACGGGCTGTTGGATGCTCCATCAGACGGGTCTGCGTGCTCCAAGAGCCCTTAGCGGAACGTACTTATTCCTGTCCGTGGGCAGCCCAATTCCTTCATCCCTTCTAGAACGCCCCTGGTAGCTTTGAAGGAAATAGCTGCAGCGTTGCTCTGCCTGCTCTGAAGAGAGGATGTGTGCTGGCAAGTTCTTTCCAGGACAAACCTATGCCTGTATTACATTGCCTTGTTATACCAAGGTACTATCACATAAGAACGTCTAAAATCCGAAGAGCGGAAAGCCAGGGAGAACGCCTGATGATTGGGACACACTTCATAGCACCAAACACACACAGGGTGGAAGGAAAACAGATCCCCCGGGAGTCAGAATGCGACCTTGACATGACTTTGGCACTCAACTGGTGCCTGCCAAGTGTCCTTTCCCCCCTCCCCTCCCCTCCCCCTTTCCCCTTCCTTCCATTGTGCAGTGTCTCATTCCTGTCATCCCCACTAATGGCGGTGCACGTAACAGGCATTCATCATTAATTTTTTTTTTTAAGTAACCCACCAAGTGAACTATGACCTTACTCACAGAATCGTTGGAAAGTAAACCACTTACCGTAATTCATGCCAAATGCAAGCAAGGCACGAGGTGGCCCTCATCACTGGCTGGAGCCGAAAGGGGGCAGTTAGAGACTCACCCTCCCTCTCCGTCTAATCAAGCATGGAGAAGTTGCTGATTTTCTACCCTCTAAGCTGCAGCTCCTCTCGGGAGAATGGATTCCTGCGCCCAGGAATTCCGAGGGCTTCATCCTGAGTTTCAGAAACCCTTTTGGGAAGGAATGAATCCTAGGAAGAGAAGCAAATAACCAAGAAAAGCCGAGAAGCCCTAAACAACATGAGCTACCTACTTGTAACCCGTTTGGAAATAGTCTCACTGTGTGTTTTCGCAAACAGCATTCCCTGCTCTCAAAAACGTGTCTGCTGGCCAGCTGGCTCAGGTTCGACCTGGCTCTTAAAATCCGTGTCTCTAAGCACAGATTTTATCGAATATAGGTCATTACATTTTATTTCTTTTTTTCTTTCCTTCTTTTCCCTCCCGTTTCTCTTTCCCCCTTACCTCCTTTTTTCCTTGCATCTTTCTTAACCTTTGTGTGTGTGTGTGTTTCTTTTTTTGCAAGCTATTTCAAGTTTTATAAAGAGTATTGAGTACATTAAAATAAAAACAGCTGGATCCTGTGTCAAAGGCTGGAAGAATCCACAAATGTATCCTGGGGCTTCAGGGTCTCCTCCCCCACTCTCACTCCAGGAATGCGCCCTGGGGCTTGGGGATCTCCTCCCCCCACTCTCACCCCACAAGTGCATCCTGCTGCTCGGAGGCTCCTCCCCCGACTCTCAGAGTGGGTGTTGAGAGAGACCTCGTCTTATCGCAGCTGGTAGTCACACACTTTTTTTTTTTTTTATTCAGTTGCATAATTTCCCCCCTGAGTTTCTGTGGGTAACAGCAGAGGGTGGCCATCTCGTCCCTTTGCAATGGACATTTATGAACACAGAGAGTCAATAAATGTTTATTTTTCGACATCGATGTTTGGCACCTTTTTAAACATTTTTAATTTTTTTTTTTTTTTTTTGCTCCATCTCTGGTGTTCCTCCTGCTTATTTCAGTAAAGTGTTGCTGCTGTTGTATTTTATCCTGACACCACTTTAGAAATCAACAGTCTCGAATATAGTAAGACATCGTGTATCCATTTTCTCTCTGTATGAGGAAGTCAGTGTCTGGTTATGCTAAAGCACATATTGACGGTTTCATTTTGGAGAATGGAAGACAATAAACATTTATAATTATACCTCTTGGTTTGGTAGGTTTTCTTTCTATGGTAAAGGTGCATTTGCAACTTATTTTACGCCTACAATGCAGGCTTTGATACAAAGCCACATCCGGGATGTTCTAAGTAGGGACATGTGTTCCTATGCATAGAGTTTCATTGCTGAAGTAATTTTGCAACTTTGTCTAATTACATTACAATAATGACTAAAATGTACAGAAATCTTTTGTGTCTACCATCGAAATAAGATAGCCGCGGGTTAAGGTTTAATTCTAATCCTCTACTGCGCGTATAATGCTTTCTTACAGTTTAATTAATTATGAACAGATTAAATGTGATTTGTAGATACAGTTCCAAGGACATCATTTCCCCTCCCCCCCCCCATCTTCCTTCTCTGTTTTTTCCTTAGCTTTTAGATTGAAATTAAAGACTTCATACTTCACCATAAATAACAAGTTTAACAAGTAAAAAACAAAACGACCTTGGTTTAGGGTGGATATAGACACAGCTGTAAGCAATGGTTTGATTGAAAAAATGACCGTTTCACCCACACACTGTACATTTTACAGTAACTATGGATCGTTAAATTCATAGGCCCATGAATATCTCATTAGCTGTCCTTTCTGTGTGTAGTTTCGGTAACACGGACAGAGGTCACCCGAGCCACAGCGTAAGGTGCGCACATTTCTGCAGCTTTCAGAATGCATTCCGCGTTGCCTTCGTTCCATTCCAGATTGTACCCATTGCTGTGTCTCTGTAACAAGGCCGGATGCCTTATTGCGAGGCGAACTTCATTTCCATCGCTTTTCTGTTCCCTCTTACCTCCCTCTCTCCTTCCCCCTCCCTCCATCCAATTAAATTTGAATCTTCAGGATCCAGCTAGCGGACTGTCACCTTCAGTTTATGAAATTCCTGAAAGAGATTGTTGATAATACGGTCAGGGGATGTAACCTCCAGAATATTAACTAAAAAAAAAAAAGGGGGAGGCAATTTTATTTTTTAAGGTTAGGGTTAATAAATTTGTTTCTTACTGATTTACAGGAGCAACGGAACATTTTAGTCCAAATGGAAATATTTCGGAGTAGATTTCTTGAATTGGCATGGGAGAAAACGCAATTTTTCTTTCCCCCAAGGCACCAAGTGTTCATATATTCATTTACTAATTCTCTCCACCATGCTAGCAGGTGCATTCATGCTAACCTGTTAGCATTTGAACATGGCATACGTCACAGGAGTATTTTTAAACAAAGGAACATTTAAGAAAGAGAAGTTGCTGTGAGAAGGGATTGACCAATTAGAGTCGTGGAGGGAGTTTCGATTTTCTGGGCTCACAGGTTTTTTTTAAGGCTCTCCTGGGACCACCTCATTGGCTTCTGCAACCACTGTCTTGTGCATGGATGAGATCTGTGTGAAAAAACACTGTTAGAGGGGAAAAAAAAAATCTGTTGTTGAGTAACAATTACCATTTTCAAAAGCCAAACATATGACTTTGTGCTGTGTTCCGTCTTGGCTCACGGTAACATTGTTACTCATCGATTATCACGTGGTACTTGCATCTCATCGGGGACTTAGTGTGTGTCATAAGAGACTTTCCCAATCGGAGTTTGTTGATTCTGAGGGAGAGGCGGAGACCAAGCCAGATCAACGCCAAGCCAGGATTGACCCTCCGGTTAGAAAAGATGGGGAATTTTCCCCAAGATGCTGTAAAGACAGTGAGTCTACACAGCTCTCCTCAGTCTGGTATATGTTGGTGTAGTGAATGGATCGTTGGATTCTAAATCCACCTTTGGCTTACGCCCTGCCATTACCATGGTCCTCTGTATTTTCTGGGTGGTTTTATGGTCGGATGACCTGTGAGTGCTGCTCGCTGTTGATGAGTACAGTATAAACAATGGTTGCTGAGAGATTGGTGGAGATGATTCTTAATGGACTGTTTGTCTTATCGGTACAGCTTTTTGGCATGGTTTTGCTGTTTTTCTCCCCCTGTGTTTCGACACTGTCTATATATACCTCAGAAGGAGACAAGAAATGACTCTCAGAATGGCATTGACTTCTAGTGGAAGCATCCTTAGAAACCGAAGTTACTGCATCATAAAAAAGAATGCTTATTTTAAAAAGGTGTCATTTCCTAGTTGAGCACTTGTTGCGGTAGCAGACCCGTAGCGTAGGATTCCAGCATCTCATGTTGGACCAAGTGCTTTGGTTCCGGTCCTGGACCACCTCTGCGTGCCTGGGAGGTCAGAGGTGATGGGTCAAGTGTGTGGCCCTTGGTCACTCAGGTGGGAGACTCAGATTAAGTTTCTGGCATCTGGCTTGGGAGTGGTCAGCGCTAAATGATGCCAGATTGATCCAGCAGAGAGAAATCTTTCGGCGTTTTCTCTCTCTCTCTCTTGCAAATGAATCAAAATTTTAAAATTACATAATTTCCATGAAAATTATTTTTAGAACACCCGTTTTTGTAACAGTCATTTCAACAGCATCTTCTATAGAGAATACTTAGCTTGTACATAGCTGTGTGTGGAGGGTGGTGGGTTGGCCTTGCCCTACAGAGGAGAAAGGCACTATTTGTGATTCTGGCTGCTCAGATCAGAGTGTGGATTTAGTCTCTGCTGCTGCCCTGCTGATACGTGTAGTGAAGCTAAAGGAAGGTGGCCTAAGAACTTGGACCCCTGGCCCCTACATGGGAATCCTGGATGAAGTTCCTGGCTCCCGGCTTCTGCTTGATCTAGCCCCAGCCCCAGCTATTGGGGTAATCTGGGGAGTGAGGCAGTGGATCGAAGATTTTCTCTCTGTGTTTCTCCTTATATTTGTCTTTAAAATAAATAGCTAGGGGGCCCGGTGCGTGGCGCAGCTAAAGGTCCTCGCCTTGCACACTGGGATCCCATATAGGCACCGGTTCTAATCCCGGCAGCCCCGCTTCCCATCCAGCTCCCTGCCTGTGGCCCTGGAAAGCAGTCGAGGACAGCCCAAGGCTTTGGGACCCTGCACCCGCGTGGGAGACCCGGAAGAAGTTCCTGGCTCCTGGCTATGGATCGGCATAGCATCGGCCGTTGTGCTCACTTGAGGAATGAATCATTGGATGGAAGATCTTCCTTTCTGTCTCTCCTCTCTGTATATCCGCCTTTCCAATAAAAATAAAATAAATATTAAAAATAAATAAATAGCTAGGGACCGGCACAATATCGTAGTGGTTAAAGTCCTCGCCTTGCATACACCGGGATCCCATATTGGCACCGGTTCTAATCCCAGCAGCTCCACTTCCCATCCAGCTCCCTGCTTGTGTCCTGGGAAAGCAGTCGAGGATGGCCCAAAGCCTTGGGAAACCCAGAAGAGCTCCTGGCTCCTGGCTTCAGATTGGCTCAGCTCCGGTCGTTGCGCTCACTTGGGGAGTGAACCATCAGACAGAAGATCTTCCTCTCTGTCTCTCCTCCTCTCTGTATATCCACCTTTCCAATAAAAATAAATAAATCTTAAAAAAATTAAAAAAAAATAGCTCGATGTTTTATTCAAAAGTCCTTTGTGCAGAGGGTGTGGGGCTGGGCTTAGAAAACCTTCTGCAATTGCAGGCATTTACAGTAATGCTTCGTTGTGCTTTTATAGAAAATAGCATCTTACATCTTTGTTATTCCTTTTTTGCTAGCTTTTTTTTTTTTTTTTTTTTTTTTTTGCTAATTGGTGACTTCTTGTTGATGACATAGTCCTTAAAATCTGTTCTAAGGGATCCCAGAGGAGTCAATCGGAGTTCAACTCGGTCTCAACTCCAGGCTGCGCAATTACTTGGGAGCCGGGAGACTGCTCAACTTTCCCATGAGGCTTTGCTTTTACTCCACGTAAACACCGAGTCTTGGCACACAGCCGTGGGTTATCGCCATTTTTTTTTTAATGATTTGCATTTATGTGAGAGTTACACACGGAAAGAGAGAAAGAGAGAGAGAGAGAGAGAGAGAGAGAGAGAGAGAGAGAGGGAGCAGGGGGGTGAAATATCTTCCATCTGCTTGTTCACTCCTCAGATGGCCCCCAGAAGGGCGAGGCCAGGCAAAATTCAGGATCCAGAAACTTCTACTAGGTCTCCCAAGGGAGTGCAAAGATCAAAATATGTGGGTCATCTTCCTTGGCTTGCCCCAGATCCTTGAGTCACTGAGTGGGCCAGCCCTGCACTTGGCACTCTTGCTTCTAAGACAGGAGCGGAGGAGGCCAGTCCGGAAGACGCGAGTCCACTGGGGAACCACTAAGAAATAAATAAGAGGCCAAAGAAACCCTCCATGCACTTTATTTGTCTTATTTTTTTTTTTGGTGGCTTGCCTTTTTATTTTTTTAATTATACAGTTTTCTCTTTCTTTCTGTTCTAGGATCTGAAATTTGGAGTGTTACATCTTAAAGAGGTATCCTAAGCTTTGTTACTTTCCAGTAAACTTAGTGTAGTCACGTACTGGTCAGGGAAAAGCTGACCAGTCTCCTGTTGCTTGTCAGCAGGGGTCCCCTCCCCACCCCCAGAAGCAGCAGGTGGAATTGAAACTTTGTTGTACTTTGATGACCCTGGCTTGTGTGTAGCTGTTCCCTGCCGCCCTCAGGCTCTGCTCCTGCTACTTCCGTGTCTTCTGCACTGGGACCTTCCAGGTCTCCTGCGAATGGAGTGAAAAATTCCAGGAAAACTGAAAAGTCAGCGCGGAATTCTTTTCAGTTTTGGGGAGTCTTGCTTTGAGAACAGAAGACCGGTGGTTAAAACATAATCTGGGTTTTATGTTCGACCCCATCTGTTTGTGGAGTTTGTCACCCCTCCCTTCATGCACTGCGGAAGTAGCCAAAGAAAATAAAAATAAACCATGGCCTCCTCTCATTGAGACCAACAAAAGAAGCTTCGAGAATCCTGGCTAATTTGCAGTGAGTTTATGAGTTAGAAAAATCAATACTTCTTGTTTTTGTGAGAAAGCAATGGGAATTCTGCCAGTAGGAATATTGAAAGATGGAGAGATGAAATCTCATCTAAATTAGAATTTAGAAAATGTTACGGTAAATCTGCAGAAGTTTTTGCTCCTCATGTGGTATTTAATGTTTTTGCTATTTTTTACTTGCATAAAGCTAAAAGGATAACACAACCTTTACTACTACTGTTCTTAGCTTTTTTTTTTTTTTAGATTTACTTATTTTTATTGGAAAGTCAAATATACAGAGAGGAGGAGAGACAGAGAGGAAGATGTTCTGTCTGTTGATTCACTCCACAAGCAGCTGCAACGGCCAGAGCTGCACCAATCCAAATCCAGGACCAGGAGCCTCTTCTGGGTCACCCACGCGGGTGCAGGGTCCCAAGGCTTTGGGCCGTCCTTGACTGCTTTCCTAGGCCATAAGCAGGGAGCTGGATGGGAAGCAGGGCTGCTGGGACTAGAACCGGTGCCCATATGGGATCCTGACGCTTTCAAGGCGAGGACATTAGCCGCTAGGCTACTGCGCTGGGCCCTGTCCTTAATTCTTTTGAAATGGAACATGTTTCTCATTAGTTATCTCTGCCTCCTGCACTTCTGAATGAATGAAGAACCGTGAAAATAGACATGCTTGAATGATCGTATCACTATAGAACAATTCATATATGAAGTTTGTCACACTTCGGCACTTCCCAACATCAGTTCAAGTGCGTAAGCTTGAAGAAGCTTTATTGAACCTGACAAAGCCACACAGTCACATGTGTGTTGTACAGAGGTTCGAGTCCCACCGATTCAGTGTTCACATTGTTTCACATCTACAAGAACACTCAAGAGAATGACATTTTTAAAAGACTATTTGAGGGCCCGGCGCGGTGGCGCAAGTGGTTAAAGGTCCTCGCCTTGCACGCCCGGGATCCCATATGGGCGCCGGTTCTAATCCCGGCAGCCCCGCTTCCCTTCCAGCTCCCTGCCTGTGGCCTGGGAAAGCAGTCGAGGACGGCCCAAAGCTTTGGGACCCTGCACCCGCGTGGGAGACCCGGAAGAGGCTCCTGGCTTCAGATCGGCATAGTATCGGCCCATTGCGCTCACTTGGGGAGTGAATCATCGGATGGAAGATCTTCCTCTCTGTCTCTCCTCTCTGTATATCCGCCTTTCCAATAAAAAAATAATAAAAATAAATCTTAAAAAAAAAAAAAAAAAAAGACTATTTGAAAGGGAAAGGGGCCCGGCGGCGTGGCCTAGCGGCTAAAGTCCTCGCCTGGAACGCGCCAGGATCCCGTATGGCCGCCGATTCTAATCCCGACAGCTCCACTTCCCATCCAGCTCCCTGCTTGTGGCCTGGGAAAGCAGTCGAGGTACGGCCCAAAGCCTTGGGACTCTGCACCCGTGTGGGAGACCCGGAGGAGGTTCCTGGCTCCTGGCTTTGGATGGGCGCAGCATTGGCCATTGCGCTCACTTGGGGAGTGAATCATCGGACGGAAGATCTTCCTCTCTGTCTCTCCTCCTCTCTGTATATCTGCCTTTCCAATAAATAAATAATAAATAAATAAATAAATAAAAGACTATTTGAAGGGCAGAGAGAGAGAGAGATCTTTCATCTGCTGGTTCATGCCCCAAATGGCCACAATGGCCAGAGCTAGGCCAGTCTGAAGCCAGGAGCTTCTTCTGGATTGCCCACGTGGGCGCTAGGGCCTGAGGACATGGGACCATCCTCAGGTCCCACGATGGGACATTGGAGTGTTAGGGTCCAAAATCGCCCCTCTGTTGAATAGCAAAGAACCAGACGTGGATGCAATCAGCAAGCAGGGTTTATTGAGCTGGCTAGCCAGCGTCGAGCTCCTCACACGGACACGCAGGACCGGTGGATGAAGCAAGACCCTGAGCTAGGGACAAGCCAGATTCTTATAGGCCAGTTTGGCCGTTACAGCAAAGCCCGTGCCCTCGAAAAACACTCCGATCATTTCAAAGCAAATATGAAACATTCCGATCAACTAAAGGCCCGCGAAATGCCTCAAGTCCCTATTCATCATGACAAGATAAAACTATTTTAAGCTAAGGGGTTACAGACGCAAGGCAATAGGTAAGATATGTATGAAATACAGACCATGGGGCTATTTTGTTTTTACCCTTATCAGGGCCACTGACCCTTACTTACATCCTGAGCCTGGGTGTGGGGGACCAGAGGCTCTTGGCTCTTACTATTATCAGTGCACGCAAAAGACCCACTGACCCTCACAGCCTAAGCCTGGGAGTGTGGCCCAAGTTATTTGTCAAAACTTCTTTTTCCTTGAAATTCAAGTTGCTTTTGACTTACTCAAACCACTTCTAACATGTAGACCTTGTAACATTTTCGTTGCCTCTAACAGAAGGTGCTGGGATTCGAACCGGTGCTGAACTGGTGCTGATCCAGGGAGCTGGCATTGCACGCAGGTGGCACAGTGCAAGTGACTGCTTCACAATGCTGACCCCAATGACACTTTTTAGAGTCGGAGAAGGTTGGGGTTACAGCGAAAGATGCTTTAAAACTTACATTGTAAAGAAGCCGCAGTTGATTGAATGAGCTACTATCACGGGTATTTTTTTTTTTTAAAGATTTATTTTTATTATTTTTTTATTGGAAAGGCGGATGTACAGAGAGGAGAGACAGAGAGGAAGATCTTCCGTCCGATGATTCACTCCCCAAGTGAGCGCAACGGCCGATGCTAGGCCGATCAGAAGCCAGGAGCCTCTTCCAGGTCTCCCACGCGGGTGCAGGTTCCCAAAGCTTTGGGCTGTTCTCGACTGCTTTCCCGGGCCACAGGCAGGGAGCTGGAAGGGAAGCGGGGCTGCCGGGATTAGAACCGGCGCCCATATGGGATCCCGGGCGTGCAAGGCAAGGACCTTTAACCACTTGCGCCACCGCGCCGGGCCCCTATCACGGGTATTTTCTTCGTCGTTAGCACTGTTGTCCATGGCTGTGTATTAAAGAACAGCCAAAAGCGAAACAGCTTTTAATGATTTATGAAGGATGTATAACTGTTGAAAATAATACAGTGCTTTTAAAGTGCAATAATTAATAGGTCTCTTGGTCAAGTCTGTCCCGAAAATACATTTTATATGATATCTTTTGTTTGCTGCTATGATCTAATATGTATATTAAGTGTGCGCGCGTGTGTGTTTGGAGGATGATAATCTAATTGCTTAGATATAATTATTTTTGCTTGATTGTTAATGGATAAGGAATTACATACGCTTGTTACATTGAAATGAGTTTAATCATTTTCATTCGATTACTTAAAATCATATGCAGCTTTTTCAAAATGTATTTATTTAGGAGGCAAATAAACAGAGAAACACACGCACACACACACACACACATTTGTGTACCTACTTGAATCTGCTGAGTCATTCTCCAGATGCGTGTAGTGGCTGGGGAGTGCCCCAGACTGAGGCCTGCAGGTGGGATCGAGGTAGGTCCCCACGCGTGGGTAGCAAGCCATCATTCTGCCCCCCAAGCTCTCCATGAGTCAAGGACGGGCCAAAGCTTTGGGACCCTGCACCCACATGGGAGACCTGGCAAAGGCTCCTGGCTCCTTGCTTTGGATCAGTTTGGCTCAAATCCGGCTGTTGCAGACACTTTGGGAGTGCATCAGAAGATGGAAGATCTTTCTCTCTGTCTCTCCTCCCCGCTGTAGATCTGCCTTTCCCATAAGAATAAATCTTTTTAAAAAGTGAATTCTTCAGAATTCAAACAGTATCTTTGATCCGAAACAACAGATTCCCAGTGTGTAAAGCCCATTTATTTTATTTTTTTTTTATTTAAAGATTTTTATTTATTTATTGGAAAGTCAGATATACAGAGAGGATGAGAGACACAGAGGAAGATCTTCTGTCCAATGATTCACTCTCCAAATGAGTGCAATGGCTGATGCTATGCCGATTCAGAGCCAGGAGCCAGGAACTTCTTCCGGATCTCCCACGCGGGTGCAGGGTCCCAAGGTTTTGGGCCGTCCTCGACTGCTTTCCCAGGCCACAAGCAGGGAGCTGGATGGGAAGTGGAGCTGCTGGGATTACAACCGGCGCCCATATGGGATCCGGGGCATGCTCAAGGCAAGGACTTTAGCGGCTAGGCCATGCCACCGGGCCCTGTAAAGCCCATTTAATCCACAAGTAACAGATATTATACAATTATTTCACCTATATTTGACCAACAGTTTTTGGGGGCAACAGTTTTTCAAAAGCGGCATCCATCAGATGCTATGACATTCATAGGCCCTGGAGGAGGCAGAGAGAGGTTTGGGGACCAGGATGTGTATTTTGAAGCCTGCTTCTCTGAAGAGGTAACCATGCCTTCCAAAGTTAGGGTCCATGGCAGTTTGCGTTTCTGTGCTTCTTTATTGCAGCAGTGGGGCGTAAACGCCAGTCTCTTTGCTTGTTCGGGAGCAGGGGTTAAAGGAGAAGAAAGAAGGAAGCACAAGCCCCCTAGGGTGCTGGAGAGGCGCAGCGGGATCTGAGAGTCAGCATCTAGTGCATTAGACAAGTTTTTGAAGAGTTGTTGGGGAAGCAGCGGAGAGCCATTAACGTGGCCAGCGCATAAAGCATTTACATTGGCCTTGCATTTCGCCGGAGACTAAAGGGTGAAAAACATCACATAACAGGAGCATGCTTTATGCTTCATCTGCTCGCACTAACCGATTCTTATCGTGTTCCAGGGTTTTCCTTTGTCTCGCAGCAGCAACAGTTAGTAAAAGAGAGCTCTGCCCGCTATGTTTCCACTCGGGAAATACATTTTCTGTTGATTTTTTTTGATCTTCTATTGGACTCAAGTTGTTCGAAAAGTAGCCTATCTTTTCAGAAACCAACCCTTTCTGCCATTTATGCAGAGGGAAAACAGATAAGCCATAAAAAGAAAAACCTTGCCACTTTGAATGCAATGTTTATTTAATTTTGTAAGATTCTCTCTGGAAAAAAAGGTTTTCCTTGTTTGCCTTTTAATGGTCTGTTTTTTTTTTTTAAATTTGAAAATGTTTTGCGGCTCAAACGTGTGTTAATTTGCATGGACTGCTATGAACGGAAAACTTTACACAATACTTGTACAATAGACCTTGGTTATATGGTGTTGGTCGATTTTATCTCTGGAATGGGTCTCCTCCCTGACCTGCCTTGGCTGTTTTGTGGTCCATCCACAGCTGGTGGAGAAAGGTGGTCTGTCTTTTCTAAAGTCGTGTGGCTCCATCCTAACGAAGGAATCTGACTAAAGGCGCCATCTTCAAAGAAAACCATTCCATAGTCTGGAACTTCAACAGGTGGCTTATGTCAGCCCAGTGGGTGCAGCGTGGTCTGCAGTATTCAAAACAAAATTGCAATGCCCTCAATTGATGTAATCGTAATGGTGAAATTAAGCATGACAAAGGAGTTTTTTTTTTTTTCGTGTGAGTGTGTGTGTGTGTGTGTGCCTAGTAAAACTGAAAAGCAGCCATTCGTTTCTCAGTATCTCAACATTTTAAACTTGAAATCCTCGCTCTACAAAGGGAGACATGAACTTGAAATAGACTTCTGTCTTTTGCCGGCAGCTGTTTCCGTTTGCATAAGAAAGCATGAGTTTTTTTTTTTTTTCTGATAAGTAATATCTTATTTAGTGTGAAGGGGTACCTTGTAAGCATTTGCTATTGTCAACATTGGTTGACAATTGGTGGCTTTGAGTAGTGTGAGCGAGACTTGGAATAAAATGAAAATCTACCATGTGCATACTAGTAAATGATCATGAATGGATCATCGAAAGGACTAAATTCAAAGCAGGAATGCTCGTGCGAAGCTTTGGAATTTCTTGTGGAGTTGGGGGTGTGCCCTAAGCGAGCTCAGATGAGCAAGGCTGAGCCAGGAAACCACGTGACATGTGTTCAGCACTGGTTCATTTTGGCTTTGTGAAGATGAAGGCGTTCCCACCCCATCCAAACTCCAGAGTTTGTCCCCTCCGGGCCTTGTTTGAAATACCGCCCATCCCTTGGGATCTCCCTGTGGGTTCCACCTTGCTACTGAAACAACTCTTTGTTTCCTAGTGGGCCATTCTTCGCAACTCTGTTTCTCTTTGCTGTTTTCTCTGGCTAACAAGGGAAGAACAGGACTAAGGGGCCAGGGGTTTGTGCAGGCTGGTCCTGGGCCAGCTGGCAGGCCTGCCTGCCCTCTTCCTTGCTAGGAAAACATCCCACTTGGGGGTCAATCTTTCTTTTTGGGAATAGATCAGTGACCTACACATCGTAGTGAGAAACTGAGGCACAAGTTGTGCAAATTAGGTTAGTGGCAAAAAAAAAGTCTCAAAATGCATTCTGATTAGCGCTCTGATCAGGGCTGTTATAAAGGCCGTGGGACCCTTAACTGCTTTCTGTGGCAACTTTGGCTGATTTGGGGGTTACTACATATTTTCAGCACGGGTTCTTCCTTCACCGCTGTGGAACTCATTTATTTGACCGGAAATCACAGGGCGATTTCCATAGACTCAAGTTGGTAGCGGGATCCCAAACTTTATGCTATGATACATATTTTTTTTTTTTTTTGCATAGAAATGTCTCCAAATTTTATTTACCCCACTTTCGGGACCAGAACAAATGTCCCTGAGCATTGGCCGTATAACCGATTGCATCGCATTTAGATGTCTAAGCGTGTCACTTAATTCATCTTAAATACCAATTGCCTACCAAATCCTTTCAGAAACACCGGTTCAGGCCATGTCACGGTCCGGGTACCACAAAGCATCTTATGAAGGAGGTGGTCCCCTTGCACTTACTTAAACAACCAGTGATAAATAGAAGGTCACTTTCCTATTTAAAGGGTCACGGCTCCTTCTCTCCCCTCCAGAGGCCGCTGGCTCCTCCCACCGCTCCTCCTCCCGCAGTTGGTTGAATGGTGTTTGTGAATGGGCCCGCACGCTTCTGTTAGCACAACACTTGAAAAGAGCAGGTGCAGGGCAGAAGTGAATGGGACAAGCCTGGGATCATTGCTGAGGATGCATGTTCCGGCAAGTCCCAAACTAATCTGGGAGTGACTTCAGACAATGAAGACAAAAGCACCCACTTGACAGGAGGCGGTGTGAGGATTAGATGCTTCTGTTGGTCTTTCGGTTTTGCTTCCATTGAGTTTGAGAGGCCAGGAAGAAAATGCCCAGGAAAGCATCGAATTCCTTTGGCTAGTTTTTTCACGCTCTCTCTGGAGAACCGAGTGTGTGTTTAACCCGGTTTCAGCTCCAATTGTTTTTCTGTTGGTGGAGGGTTCATGATAACCTTATCAAATATTTTTCATCAAGACTGAAAGTTTTATTGTTCTCCGTAACGTGTCTATCTCAAATGTGATAAAGTCAATCCACAGGAAAATCCTGTGTTTCTGTATGATTATTATTCGGTTATGAATGAAAGGGATTTATATGGCAAATAACATCACACCAAGTTAAAGACAGGGAGAAAACAGGTACAAATAAAAAGGCAACGTCGTTTGAATGCAAACTCATAAACCATAGGATTTGATGTAGTCATATTGACTTCTATGTAGTTCGTAATATTGACTTTTAGCATTCAATCTTGAGTTTCTCCCAAGCTAATGTAAGAATGGAAGGAAATTGCAATTTATATATGCAGTTAGAATACTAATTGGGTGTGTGGGAGGGTCAAGTCATTTTCCTGGTGCTTATAAATGAAGGCGGAGTCTTAATATGTATGACACTGCAATGCCTGAGTCCTTGAAGCATCAATAAACTGGATTTTGTAAGATTAAAATCTGCAATAGCTAAGGGGCAAACGACAGTTGGATTTAGTAAAACTAGGGGCTTGACCGGCTAATCCTCCACTTGCAAGGGCTGGGTTCCCCTCTGGGTGTTGTTTGTGTCCCCTGCTGTTCCACTTCTGATCCAGCTCCCTGCGGTAGCCCGGGAAAGCAGCAGCGGATAGCTCAAAATGTCTTGGGGACTCACTCACGTGGGAGGCCTGAAGGAAGCTCCTGGCTCCTGGTTCATGGATTTAGCCCTTTTGGGAGGGAAGTAGCGAATGGAAAATCTTTCTTTCTGTCTCTCCTCGCCTCTGCAAATCTACCTTTCCAATAAAAACAAATTGAGGGATAAAATAGTAAAAGAAATTTTGCAGGATTAGCTCTGGCCTCATAACCTTTGCCCTACACATAAATTTCAGATTCTGGAGGGATGGGTTTCAAAGTTTCGCTCACAGCCTATTGCACTTTTCTCTGGGGTCATGGTGAAGGTCATTGCCATAGATTTGAGAATATGTTTTTTACTTACCAAGGGTGTTATGAATATACACCAGTAGGCATTGAGCAGTTGCTCGATTATGGGAGTTTATGAAAATTGAATTACTCAGTGGAGATGTTTATTAGCTGAATTCATTTCCGCCCTACGCTCTTTTTCTAAGCAAGTGTCTGAAGTTGCAGTTTTCAATTAGTATCATACTTAAAAATCACATTTTCAGTTCGTGACATTTATACGATGATGTAGAAGTAAAAGAATGCTTTTTTTGTCCCCCCTTATATGTCAGCATTTTTCCCCCTATGGCGACTGGTACAACAACAACAAAAAGTATGGGCATAAAGTAGGTATTACGAACTTCCGGAAAGCTCACTTTATAGACGCTTTTTTTTTTTGAAGGCTTCCAATCAGTCTTAAAAATCATTTTATCATCTTCTTTGGAGGTGAGAAAATGAGATTTGTATCACACAGAGTTGAGAAGCAGGGTTCTTGCAGGGTAATAAGATGTGGCACAGGTACTAATTAGTACTGATGTCTTTGACTTTGGCGGAATATTGCTAAAGCCTGGGTGTAGCGCGGGAGATCCTTAAGAAGAAAGTTCATTTTTATGTATTTCCTAGATGGACTGAAAGAGACCACGTACAACTGGAAAACGAACCAACCGACCAAAACAGAAACAGAGATGAAATCAAGCTCTCACTCTTACCCCAAGAAGAACTACAAAAATAAACTGGAAAAAACAAATGCGTAGACATCGGTGGAATAAAATTGGATGTGGAGTGAAAGGAAACATTTATTTGCATCTTGCAACCTTCTATGGCATGGCTTACCCTGTATCATTTAAATAGTTAATTAGTGGCTACGGTTGAAAGGTCAGACCTTTTAATTAGCAATGCTTGTCCTGGGGCGGTAAAAAATGCACTCTTGAGCAGGTTTCCTAAATGGAGCCTTCTGAAAAGATGTTACAGACACGTGAGTTCTAGTATCAGTGCAGAGGGTTGCCCCAACAGCCATAAACGATAGCATAGGCTTGGCTAAGTGCTGCTTGACATTCTAAGTGGTCCAAGAAAATATTAGACCCTTCTCTGGTTCACCAAGGTTGTCTTTGAAATGCTTTCTCTGGGGAGAAACGAATGTTTTTCAAGCCCTTATATGGAAAAATGTTGAATGTGACTTCCTGGCATCGTGCTTTGAGAATTGCTAGCCCCTGGGGACTTGAGATAGACCATGAACTTGTAATTCTAAAAAGCATCTCACTCCCTTCCTAATGAAAGGGATCAGGGAGATAGGTGGGGAAAATGAAATTTTTAAAAAAAGGGCCAGTTCTTTTCCTTGGCTTCTAACTACCTCCTGTTTTGAAAGACAGTCCAACAAATATACAGTCTCGGTCTGATTTTTAAATTTTGAAAAAAAAGCTTTATTTTTATTTGAAAGTCAGATTTACAGAGAGAAGGAGAGACAAAGATCTTATCTCCACTGATTCATGGCTGCGATGGCCAGAGCTGAAGCCAACCTGAAGCCAGGAGCCAGGAGCTCCTTCCCGGTCTGCCATGCAGGTGCAGGGTCTCAAGGTTTTGGGCCATCTTTCTTTGCTCTCCCAGGGCACAAGCAGGGAGCTGCATGGGAAGTGGAGTAGCTGGGACACAAAATGGCACCCATATGGGTTCTGGTTACGTGCAAGGCGAACACTTTAGCCGCTAGGTTATTGCGAAGGACCCTTAATCGTTAAGTGTGTAATGCAAATCTAGAATAACTGGCTTGGATATAGTAAGAAGTCTCCCTGTCTTTCATAAACACATACATGCTCTCTCTCTTTCACGCGCACACACACACACACACACACACACACACACACACACACCTATCAATAAAATAACCCCAATCAAGGAAGTCAGTTTGGTTATGGACACAGCAGGCGCCATCTTGGTGGAGACACAACCCTAGCTGGCAGCTCAGCTGTGGCCTTTAGAACTCCTTGCCAAATGTGGCCTCATCAGCTTATCGGCAAATTAGATGACTTTTAAAGAAATTAGTTAGGCCGCCAGCCTAACTAATACGAGGGCCTCATATTCTAGGAAGGATAATAATTAGTCGTGTGATATTTTTAGCAAGTCCAGAGAATTCACGACAGAATTAGACACAGGCGAAACGCTTCAGAAATGTAGACCTACTGTGTGTGCCAATCAGAAATCAGTTCTTTCCTGAAAGATACTAAGACAGAACTAAGTTTTCAAATAATTGAGATTCTTATCACTCATACGTTTACCAGTTATAAGAATTGTTTATCAAGTGTCGATTTATTACACCTGCTTAAGTCTTTAATCTGTTTTTTTTTATTTACTCCTACAAAAAAAAAAGTAAGAGAAAGGCAATGCAGAAAAGTCAAGTTTTACAGGTAAAAAAAGAGAGAATCTCCAGGGTTCCATGGGCTCTACACGGTAGTGTTTCAATTTCTTCTGATCTGAGATCAGTGGTAGGGAGAGCTAGTCTGTATTAAATATAATCTGACACTCTGCAGATGGGACTTTCTGGCAGTATAATTGCTGGTTTAAATGCTACAGGGCAGCTCGTCGAATCATGGTTTCCATGAAGTGCACTGCACTTTTTATCTTGATTGAAGTGTTTTGGTGTTTCTAGAAGGGACTACAAGAAAAAACTAGACACGCGTGTATACTTCCTCTTGTTTGTGGAGCTTTTCCAAAGAGTTTTGTCCGTGCAGCTTTAACAAGCAGTGCAAGTTGCCCAAAGCCCCTTGCAGTGTTTTTTTAAGCTCCTGAGTTAGCTGTAGATGACCTCTTATCAATCTAAAATTGGAACCTAGCATGCTCACGTTTTGTGCAAAACAGAACTCAAACGAGCCAGAAAGATGGCAGACACTCACTAGGTGCCTGAAGGACTATCTTTTCCATCTCCTGCTTGCATTCCTGGCAGTTTTTTCAAAATTGCTAAGAGACATCCCGGCCGTACTATTTCTGAAACTAGCATAGAGGCCAGGACGAGCCAGTGGGAGAGCTCAGTCCAGGAGATAACCACCATTGTACCGGTCCCGGTCTAAAAAGAAAAGAGAATGTAATATTTTCCAAAGCCACTCTGAAGCTTTAATCAATAGCTGGAATGTTCAATTTTTTTTTTTTTGGCAAGAGATGCTCGATTTTAAAAGCTGACTACATGACCCATATAAAAGAAAATCAATTTTTATTAGGGAGGGAAACTGACAGTTCTGAACAATTCATCCAGACTTTTTTTTTTGGACAATATTTGAATAATGGATTCACTCTAATAAGAATTAGATTTTGTGTGTGTGTGTGTGTGTGTGTGTGTGTGTGTGTGTGTGTGTGTGTGTAGCAGCTTTAATCAATGATGCCTGCGTGAGAGCACGGTGCGGAAGTAGGCAAACAGTAGGTTTAATACGGTGTCATGTGTATATAATTATCTCAGCATGCCAAAATGCGGTAAGCAATCCACAAGTGGCTGGGAAATGGATAACCCTCCATTTCACTGTTCAGCGTTCCTCCTTGAATTTGTGTGGGTTTTTGTCGATGTTTTCCTCCAACGCCTCTGAGATTTTTCTTAAAAGCGTGCACCTGCTATTGTTGAATAAGGCTCTCTTTCATAAACAACGAGCTCAACGCGGTGGAAAGCCAAATATTGTATTTGTCAGTGTCTGAAAAGTCTGGTAGCAAGGCAAAAAACAAAAAAACAAAAAAAAACTGAGGTTCGGTACTCCAGGAAAATGCCACGCATATTCAGATTCAAGGTTCTAACCCCCAAGCAGGCTGATAAATTAGACACAGAGATGCTTGCGTGAGATATGCGAAACCTTTCTTTAGCCATAGGAAGTTTAACCATGGGTGACCCTACTGAATTAATGAGTCGCCCGCTGCTTTGAGTACCAATTGTTTACGCTCCGTGAACGGAATCTGTAGTTCTTATTCAAAGCTTGTGTTTTCCCTCTTGATTCTTCCTCTTTGAAGAGCACAGTAGCTTTGTACTCAAGAGAGAAGGACAAGGGGGCGGGTGTCTACTGAGTATGCCGCTATTGGCACGTTCCGGGTTGTTTTCTATTTAGGATTAACAATAGGGTGAAATTTACGAACCTGTGAATGACAAGTGTTTATTGAGCTGTTGAAGATGTGGAGCAAGATGATTATTTAAAAGTAAACTGGATCAAGTTTGCGATCCAACCGCATCTCTTAGTAAAAACTCCCAGCTGTTGAATTAGACCCAAATCAGCCATCTACTTTGCGCACAGGAAAGAGGACCAGATGTTTTAAATCTCGCAGGAGGCACCATGTCCGCTGCTTTCAGGAACTGCTTTGTGACACCTCTTTTCTGTACAGCCGGCTCCAATTGGCACAGAAACACACGGGCGCGTGGTGCCGTTCCCCCAACGGGGCAGGGGTGTTTGCTGTCATTAAGCATCCAGAGCCCCAGGGCCAGGACCAGCACCAGTAACTGATTGTCACCCCCAGGATCCCCAGGGACATGCTGTTTGGAGCTGCAGGAGATTTGAAGAATCTACAATGAAATCAATCATCCTGCCGAGGGGGAGCAGTGAGTGTATTTTCTAAGCTATATACAAAGGATTACAGCTCAGACCCCGGCCATAGCAGTAGGCATCCTTGCAGAGCAAAAAGAAAAATGAACACGTGAAGTTCATGAAGCTTAGGATCTAAACAGCGGCAACTACAGAGTTAGGAGAAATTTTCAAAGCAGGCTCTGGTTGAGGGATCCATGAAGTGGTGTTCACCATTCCTGCTCTGGAATTGGGCCCAGACAATGGGAGCACATTGCTCAGAGGGAGACTGGAGCTGGCCCCAAGCTCCCAGCTCTGCAACTCCGCATCCTTCTGAGCAGAAGGGCAGGCATTTGATCTGTTCACCTGCAGTTCCAACAATAAAAATCAGATGGTGGATTGGCAAATCCTTGTGGCACTGGACACATCCGGGGTCTCTTATGATGTCATCCTTTTTACTCGAAATGCAAGCAGCCAGCTAACAGGGTCCCAAAATGGGGCTTGGACTAATTGGGGTTTAAGAGAGAAGCTGCTGGGGCCCAGCAACGTGGCCTAGCCACTAAAGTCCTCCTCTTGCATCCACCGGGATCCCACATGGGCGCCGGTTCCAATCCCGACAGCTCCACTTCCCATCCAGCTCCCTACTTGTGGCCTGGGAAAGCAGCCAAGGATGGGCCCAATGCTTTGGGACCCTGGACCCGTGTGGGAGACCTGGAAGAAGTTCCTGGCTCCTGGCTTCGGATCGGCACAGCATTGGCCGTTGTGCTCACTTGGAGAGTGAATCATCGGACGGAAGATCTTCCTCTCTGTCTCTCCCCCTCTCTGTATATCTGACTTTGTAATAAAAATGAATAAATCTTTTTTAAAAAGAGAGAGAGAGAGAGAAGCTACTTTGAATAACCATCGAAGTCTTATGGATTATGGTGTGGAAATACAAAGTGCAATTGTGAGCCTGAATGAGGTGTATACTTATGACGAAAATGCATATGGATTTCCAAGAAATTTGCAGAAAAATAAAGTCTTTTTTTTTTTTTTTTGAGGAGTTTTGGAAGCTGCGTGGTCTACAGCTTCCATATCCTTTTACAGAATTGTTCTTTGCTTGTTGGAAATTACGGAAGTGGGCTCTTTTCTGATTTTTAAGTTCAACATAGAGCCACACAGCACGATGGACTTGTAAAAATTCATTAAAGAAATCCATGGTAAGACTGGAGGGGAGATGCGTGGGGATGAGGGAGGGAGACCCGTGAGCCTATTAAACAGTGTCATAAAACAAGAAAAAAAAAAGCTTGACCAGAAGATTTTGTTACCATAAGGAAAAGCATCCTTTAACCTGGCATACATAAAACTAATAGAGTTAAGAAGACATGATGGGATTTCTTGTTAATATCCTCATAATTTGTAACTAATGTGAAAGTTTGTTATTTTTAGTGACATTACCATGCAATTTTAAAAAGCTATGTTGATTAAAAAATTAGTCACATACTTGTCTCTTTTTAATTTTAGCATACTCTACCCCACCCTTCTTCCTCTGATTACATTAAGAGACATTGAAATGCCTTGGTCAGCTACACTGCAGACATAGCCATGAGGGGTGTTCATCAAAGGAATAAAGACGTTATTACACTGTGTCAACGGTCTGGACTCTGTCTTGTGTAATGATGGGGGGAGAATTGGTTGGCTCGCTTCCCCTAACGCTAGCTGTAAGCTGAGTTCATCAACAACGCGTGCAACTGCGGTAATTGTGAATCGGCTCTGTGTGACAAATGTTTCACAGCAAATTGCCGAAAGAAGTCATTCCTCCGTACTCTTACATTTTGCAGGGCGTTTGGGTTGTTTGTTATGTTTTGAATGCCAAAAGGAAGAGTATTATGAAAAAAAGGAGTGCAATATGGAACGATTTTACAGAGGCATTGCTCAATCGGATCTCTTGTGCCTTTCGTTTAGCTTTATGTGTTTTCCTCATGATTTGTTACTACTTATTGTTTCCAGTTTTGATTCTTAGGAGTGTGGATGTCACAGTGGCAAAGCACAGATCTAGGCTCCAAAGGAGGGCCCCTGGGTGATATGTTCACGTGTTCTGTGTCTTGATCCATTTGTACATTTCTCTGGGGAATTCTCAGGCAATTAAATGTACCCATTATAAATAGAGCCCTCCCTCAGACCCTTGATTTGGCAGGAGAATGGGGAATTCCTATTAATGACTGGTACATCTGTTCCATTGTATTGTTTTGTGTTGATGCTTAATGAGGTATCACGTTGGAAGAGGAGGGGGAGACCAAGAAAGATTCCCTTATAAATGTCGGAGGCTCTAAATGACCTGTCTTTTTAGCAAGCAGGCAACAGTGAGACAGGAATTGTGTTCTTCCGACCTTAAAACATTTACCTTGCCTCGGAGAGAGGCATTTAGGAGCGTGCTGTATTGAGACTGGTTTGCCTTGAATGTCACCCGTGGCCAGTTGCTTGGGAAGTGACCCTTGGTAACCTCCCGCTGGCAACAGAAGGAGGACTTCCCAAGGGTAATAAGATTTCTGTAAAGTAGCTTGTCTTTCTCCATCTTGTTTCCTTTGGAACATAGCTCCTTGATTAAAATCGAGGGCATACTGATTAAAATGATAACTTCCTCTCCCGCTCAATGTGTTCAGATACCAATGGTGTTTTCTGTTTTCAGATGTTTTGTAAAATGCTTTATAAACTAATTCTATAAGATGGAGACACCGGTGCCTAGGTGTATGCAGTGGGTAATGGTGGCTATTTAGAACTCCAACTCGGAATAGGAAAAGATTTGCAGTAGAGTGGAGGACCGAGGAATCAAGTATTATGTCTGTGAATTCATATGTTGCTATTGCCTGCTCTAAGCACCCTTTCAGCCAGCTGAGGCATGGTTTTCATTTCTTATTAATGTCAGTGGGTGGGTCGAGGTGAAAGCCGGCTACGTTTCGCTTGACACCTCATGCTATGTCATCAGGCAATAAGATGCGTTTTAATAAAAATTTTGAATTATGTATGAGACCCTGTAACAATTAAAAAGGGAGGAAAGTGACAGCACAGATAATTGAATTCTTAGGAAGGAGTCTTAACGGGCGACGGGGGGCTTGCTGGAGGAGGGGACCGCTCGTGTTTAACCACCTGCTGTGTGTGTGCACAGTTTGTGTGGACTGTGTGGTTTTCTGTAACAAATGAGAAGAAGGAACGAGCACGCTACCCACACAGTAAGGCAAGATTGGTCGATTATGGTAGCTTGAATTAGAACATCTTCACAGCCGAAAGAGTGCAGTGGCTTAAGGCGGTCTAGTACATTCTAGAAGCTATTCAGTTCTCAGTTTTGCTAATCTTTTTGTTCGTGTTTGTAGTATTTCTCTTTCTAACTCGTACCTGAGGGAGGGGAGGAGGCATGGGTGGGAGGGGAAAGCCCTGAGCTTGTGGCACTGTATCCCAAAAAATTAAACAAATATGAAAAAATTATGCCTTCCGCAAACACATTCGCTTGATTCCAGACCTAGGAAAATCCTCATCACCCGTTCTTTCAGGACTCATACCAAGCCTCCAGAAAAGCTATCAGATATTGGAAATTTTATCTGTAAAAGGCATCATCTGAGATTGAATGCAAGTGTCTCTTTGAGTTATGTTAGTAAGTTTGAAAATAACATTTTCTTTCATGTTATACAGGATCTTGCCATGACTTTGTACACAATGAGATTTTTTGCCTGGTTGATTTTTTATACTTTATACTAGCCAAATTTATATGTTATTTAATATAATTTTTTGGTCTCCGCCCGTGTGCACCCAGCTGTCTCTGCGCCCCCTTCCTCCTGTTTGAAACTTTTCCTTTCCGAGAGGCAAATCTTTTGAAACTTGTGCAGAAGACCTGCGGAAGTCCTGGAGGCAGAGGAAGCTTGAGCTAGGTGGTTTCCTGAGGAGCATACTGGAGTCCTTGCAGTTGACCGTGACAGAGCGAAATGCCAAGAAAATGGAATGTGGGAGAATTGGCATACGCTCACTAAACTTTGAATACATCGCTGTCATATGCCAAGCAGTAATCGCTGTCATTTGCCTCTGAAGTTTGACAGTGTTTTTTTTTTTTTTTTCTTTAAGGGTTTATTTTTATTACAAAGTCAGATATACAGAGAGGAGGAGAGACAGAGAGGAAGCTCTTCCTTCTGCTGATTCACTCCCCAGGTAAGCGCAACAGCCAATGCTGTGCCGATCCAGAGCCAGGAGCCAGGAACTTCCCAGTTCGCCCACGTGGGTGCAGGGTCCCAAGGCTTTGGGTCCATCCTGGATTCCTTTCCCAGGCCACAAGCAGAGAGCGGGATGGGAAGTGGAGCAGCCGGGATTAGAACCGGCACTCCTATGGGATCCCGGAGCATTCAACGCGAGGACTTTAGCCGCTAGGCCATGACGGCTGGCCCAAATATGTGTAGCAAGTGGGCAGTTAAGTTGGGAGGTATGGAATGTGGCAGTTTGTTGCGGCTCTTTATAAAACATTTAAAAGGTAATTTCATGTGATGTCCCCTGGCGTTTTAGACCAATCAGAATTGTGACAAGTTCTATCCCCAAGTCTTTGGGCTTTAATTAATTCTTTTGTGCTTGTCCAGTAAGAGAGGGTGAGCCCTCAGACACATGTCTAGGAAACAGGCTGGTTAAAGCATACATGAAATACTATAGTGAAATAATCCTTGGTGTTAATATGGATAGGTTAGCAATTTTTTTTAAAGATTTATTCATTTTTATTGCAAAGTCAAATATATACAGAGAGGAGGAGAGACAGAGAGGAAGATCTTCCGTCCGGTGATTCAATCCCCAAGTGACCACAATGGCCAGAGATGTGCCCATGTGAAGCCAGGAGTCAGGAACTCTTCCGTGTCGCCTACGTGGCTGCAGGGTCCCAAGGCTTTGGGCCGTCCTCAATTGGCCGCGATCAGGGAGCTGGATGGCAAGAAGTGCCGCCAGGATTAGAACCGGTCGGTGCCCATATGGGATTCCTGGCGCCTTCACGGTGAGGACTTTAGCTGCTAGTTTAGCAATTAAAAGGAAAACAAAATAATACATTTATTTGAAGTCCCCAAACACTGTGATGTATTATTTCCTATTTAATTTCAGATCCTGATTATGACTTTGGAAATCATCTAGGTTTTTACTGCTTTCCCGATGCACAGAACTTACTGAGTTTTGAAAAGTTATGTCAGGCATCGGCAAAGACATGCAGTATCAGAGGGCTCCTTCCGTGTTCTTGTACACAGTCAGTGTGGCTGCCGCCCTCATCATGTACCTTTGTCAGTCCTCGTGCCAGTAGCCAACAGACCCTTGGGCTGAAGTTTCCGCAAGGGATCGGCTGCATTGTCACCATCAAAGGAGACGCCAGATGATGAGGCTGTTCTGGCAAGTGGACCCAGCAGGTGTCTTATGGATGGAGCCTAACTGTGGACATCCAGTTGCTGCAAGTTGGGGATGCCAGTGGCTCCCTTCCTAAAAGATTTCCTAGATTTTTTTGTTTTTGTTGTTAAAGGGAACCAGTAATCCTTTGATTTTTTGTTTTAAAATCATTTTAAGGCTATCTTCTGTGACAATTCCAGACATCGGAAGGGGTCATTCTTAGTATACTTGACTTTTGAGATCAGCTTTATGGCCCTTGCTTCAACCAAGATGAATTTCCTTCATTCTCCCCCATTCTTTTAGTAAAGACAGAAGCAGAAGATGTTGGGTTGAAGATTATGCTTTTCCCAGTAGAAGCCTTGTTTATCATTCATGCCTTGCTGATGTAACAGTTCGATCACTCTTTTCGCTCCCCCCAAAGAATTAGCCACTTATTATTTTTTTTTTTGCAATGAATATTTTATTGGGTAACTGTTTTGTTCAAGTGCAAAGCTAAGTGTTGTTGATTTCAGTGGTATAGACCTGATCTTGTGCTGATTAATTTCTACGGGAAAAGCAAGCGGATAAACAAAACCAATTGGAAGGTCTTGAGTGTCCAGACAAACAACCGGAGTCTGATTTGGAAGACAAAAAGGTAGGGGGCTAAGTTCTAAATGTAGCCAATATGGTCAGGAAAGCCTCTAGCAGTTGGATACCTGGGGCTTAACACCCTGAGAGAAGATACCTGGAGGGAATTGTAGGGTATGCTGAGAAAGCAGCAGGTGCTGACCAGAACCTGCTTTTTTCCAAGGTCACACTGGATCTATAGAAAGATAAGCAGAACATTTAAATGTCTCCCTCCTCAAAATAATGGTCCTCGCGTGCACAGGGGGGTGTAGGGATGCAGTGTCTAGAAGATGGTTATTTTTAGTTATTTTCAGTTATTTTTAACATTTTTTTTTTCTTACTAGAGTCTCCTATGAAAGTATCCTCAGTTTAGGAGCTAAAAGAGTAAGGTGTATGGAAGCCTTGAGACGGGATTACAGAGAGCAAGGGGAGCTCCTCCCAGTGAACTTGACCGCCCAGTGCTCTTGTCTGTCACCCACTTTTAATGAAGGAGGTCGCTGGGAGGACCGCACCATCAGGCAACAGAATCCCAGCCCTTGTTTTCCTTCTTGGCCACCTAGAGGCTTCTAGAAAAATGTGAACACTGCCAGCTTAACGCTTAGAAGTATCCTGTCTGTGCGTGACTGTTCAGTATTTAGAACAATGCAATCATAAAATTGTGTGTGTTGCGATAGTGTTCAGATCAATATAGAGATAATCTAGAGATGCTCAAACGTGAACTCCGTTGCTCAGCGGGGAAGCCGACCTCATGACCCGTTTAAAGCCGATCACCCATCGTGTATTGATCGGTCACCGATCTATGCAACATAAACCCATGTCATTTGAATTTCTTGCCTGCACGGAGACGATGTAGTTGAGCTATAAAGATGAATGAACAGACTTTTTAGAACAGTAAACTGGGGCCCTGCGCGGTGGCGCAAGTGGTTAAGGTCCTTGCCTTGCACGCCCGGGATCCCATATGGGTGCCGGTTCTAATCCCGGCAGCCCCGCTTCCCTTCCAGCTCCCTGCCTGTGGCCCGGGAAAGCAGTCGAGGATGGCCCAAAGCTTTGGGACCCTGCACCCGCGTGGGAGACCCGGAAGAGGCTCCTGGCTTTGGATCGGCATAGCATCGGCCGTTGCGCTCACTTGGGGAGTGAATCATCGGACGGAAGATCTTCCTCTCTGTCTCTCCTCTCTGTATATCCGCCTTTCCAATAAAAAAAAATAATAAAAATAAATCTTAAAAAAAAAACCCCACTAAACTGAATCTCAGTGAAAAGTGCTTCCTGTTGATTTGTTTGCATGGAAGTTTCATAGTTTCATGTGAAACAGGCCCCGAGGTTCCATCATATTTGGGCATAAAGACTGTTATTTAGTCTATACCATATAACTGCGATGAATATTCGAATGACAGCGTATTAAACACTGTGTTGTTTGTAAGTTATGCATTTAAAAAATACTTTGATTGGTCTAAGGAGGGAGGTTTTTTTCTTTCTTTTTTACAAATTTACAAGAGTGGATGTTCTCCTTTAGAGAGGAAACTCTACAAAGATGTTTTTAAAAGCGAGGAGGAGAGAGAGAGAGAGAGAGAGAGAGAGAGATCGTCCATGTGTTTGGTTCACTCCCAGTCTCATCAGCAGGGACATTGATCTTCGTCAGAGTAGCTGGGACTCTGCCACGGAATATCGGGTGTCCCAAACGGTGGCTTCACCCACTGTGCCACAATGCCCACTGCTCCCCTGCACGGTAATTTTTTGTTTTAAATGAGCACCTGTGGTATGGTTTCCTCCTGTCTTCCTTAACATTGCTTGCGTTTGAATTTCTTTCAGTCCCTTCCATTTTATTTTCCTTCTGATGCTTTTTCTCTTCTACACAGCGGCTATGCTATGTTAGTTCTGAATGTGGCTGCGACTCACGAAGCTCCTCTTTCCCGTGGGCTTCCCAGCTATTTTAAATAAATACACAGCTTTGTCTATTTATCTGAAGGACAGTGACAGAGAGAATGAGAGAGATCTTACATCCCTTGGTTCATTGCCCAGAGAACTCTGCCAGCCAGGAGCCATCTAGGACTTCCCTGGAAGAGTCCACATGCTTGAAGCATCTTTTTTTTTTTTTTTGTTTTTCTGTTTTCCCAGCTCTTTAACAGGGAGCTGGCTTGGAAGCCCAGCAGCTGGGACTCCAGCCAGTGATCCTATATGGAATGCCTGCATCGTGCTGATCGCGGTGTCAGCCCCTTTACATGGCAATGTCAAGGCAAGAATAATCGTTGTAACAGAAAATAAACAGAAGTGTTAAGTGTATGTGAGAGACAGGTCTTATTTCCAGCCATCTATAAATTCACTAAATAAACACACCGTAATGCCCCTTATGTGCAGAAAGAGTTTCAGATGGTTTTTGCCTCCAAATGAAGAGGGTTTAGTTGGTCACAGGACAAGTTTGGGAGCCCCCGCTGGATCATTTGTCAAGTGCACCACCATAAAACTGCCTGGGGACATCTCCGCTAAGAGCTTGGTTGAAATCCAAAGTGGGTTTTTTTTTTTTTTTTTCCTCTTGCACCTTCCGGATCTGGAAACAATGTTTGTTGCTTGCCACACAGGAGAAAGAAGCTCTTTTAGATATTTAGTTGCAAGAGGCTTTGCCTGGGGCTAAGCTCCCTTTCCAAAGAAGGCTTTGGGAAATGCACTGTGGAGAGCCTAGAAGACGGAGAAGCAGCAGCAGGAATGCTGGAGATATTTTTCTTTTGCCTCTGTTGCTTTACAACAGTGGCCTGAATTCTGATGGGCTGCCTGCAAACTGTTTTTGTGTTAGGTCAGTCTCGATAAAAGGCAAACCATTCAGCTTGTCTTCTGCAAAGGAATGATTTGAAAGAGACAGAGAGAGAGAGAGAGAAAGAGAGAGAAAAAGAGAGAGAGGGAAGGAGGGAGAGTTGTCAGGTCTGGGGGAGGCTGCTGAGTCACAAGCGATTCAGCTTCAGCTTCCAAAAATCTTTCAACTCCAGCGAGCGTGACAATGAAGGGTGCTCCATTTGGAAGCCACTCCAAATCCATATTGGGGCGTGTGTGCTAAATGGAGCCCTAAGAACAGTGACAGGATGACGAATACTGCAAAAAAAAAAAAAAAATTAAGAGCCTGCCACAATTCATCCATAAAGTTGATGTTTAATTCATGTGTCTGCCTGCCTCATGGTTCTTTTCTGTTTCATAGGCGTGAGTTCCATGGGTGTGGACCCTGCAGGCGCTGAGTGAAAAATCCTTTGCACAAGGCTTGGTCTGTTCTCCTTAGGTGTTTCTCCAGCGGTTTCATGTGATCTAATTTCAATGTGCTTTTTTTCTAATCGCCAAGTAATGCATTTAGCTGTGAAAGACAGGATTGGTAATACCAATTTGACATTCTATACAGTCACGTTCATGATCCAAAGATAAGCCTTGGTGTATTAGGCACTGCTTCATATTTTGTATTAGTCATTTAAATTTCAATAGCCATCCTGTTGTCATTGACCCCAGGATATAGGAAACTACACCTGATGCAATGGTCGCTTTCTTTTTCTTGTCGGTAATAATGAATTCCCTGGTATTAATGATTTAACTAGGAAAGTATTATTGTTGGTTTAGATTTGCATAAGGCCTTCTCATCCACTATACAGAGACATGAACCATATCTTGCACTTTACTTCCTAAAAGAAATAGTTGAGAGGTAGGGAAATGAATAAAAAATGAGAAATGTAGAAAGAGAGAGAGAGAGAGAGAGAGAGGGTTGCACCTGTTGGTTTCCGATACCAACCACTTCCAGGGTTGGAATGGGAACTTAAGCGCAACTCAGATTTCGCAGTGGAGGGACTCCTGGAGGTAACATCCAGCTCCCAGCGTCTGCATCAGCAGGAACTTTGTACCCAGGATGCGCCACTAGCATCAAACACAGGTGCTCCCCCTGTGGGATTCTGGGATGCTAACTCATAATGTGTTCATCGCTAGGGCAAAGGTCACCAGGTATCTCTGACTTAGACTAGAAGGGGACAGAAGATGCTGGCTGTAACCCCCACACCAGGGATGCTCTTCTCATTGGCAAGTGCAGCTCAGACCCTCAGCCGGGCCACAGGTGTGTTGCTCAGGCAGAGAGAAACATTGTCAGTTCGGTCTCCACATTTGACCTGGTACTCGTCAGTCCAATGCATGCGTAGGTTCTAAGCCACGCGAGACCGCCTCTCCGTGGGCATCATGCCATGTAAGGAAGAACTGTCAAGCTTCTGGCCACGAAGAAAAATAAATAGGGTGAGATGGGGCTGACCATGCTGATGAAAACTTTAACATTTTTTCATTTGAGGATGACTGGTAACATTTCAGTAAGGATGTACATTTATTTCATCCGTTTGAAAAGCGAAGTTACAGAGAGAGAGAGAGAGAGAAAGAGATTGTTCATCTACTGGTTCATTCCCCAAGTAGCAACAGTGGTTAGGAATGGACATGCCAAAGCCAAAACCTGGGGGCTTTACTCAGGTGTCTTACAGGGGGGACAGGGTTACACATATTTGGGCCATATTCCACTGCTTTCCGAGGCACATTTGCAGGAAGGTAAAGTGGAATCAGAGCAGTGGAAACTTGAGCCAGTGTTCTCATACGGCCGCTTAACCCACTGTGCCACAGTGTTGACCTGGGGGGGGTGATTTTTTTTTTTCAGGAAGGAAATCTGAGTTTCCTCAATTATTTCAATCCTTGTCTTGTAACTTTAGGTAACTTCTCACGTGAGATGGTTTAGAAGAGTCATATTCAAGACATTTTTACTCTCGTGTTTTATTTATTTGAAAGACACACACACGCATGCGCACACACGATATCTCCTTTCTGCAGGCTCATGCCCTAAAAACCTACAGCTGCTGGTGCTGGCCCAGGGCAAAGCTAGGGACCCCACATTAAACCTGTGTCCCCCCCTCATGGGTGACGTTACTGGAGTGCTTCGGCCATCATGACTTCCACGCTGGGGGTGCGTCAGCAAGAAGCTGGGATGAGGAGTGGAGCCGACTTCCAGCCCAGCGCTGGGATGCAGGATGTCTGAGCCCCCGGGGGGGGGGCAGTCCATGGAGCCCGTGTGTGCCCCAGGTTTGCCCTTAGGAAGTTGTACTTGATTAGTTCAAACAGAAAAGTACAAAAAAAAAAAAAGAAAAAATTACTCGCTCTGTGACTTTAGGTGAGCGCCTTCGCCTCTGAGTTCAGTTTTGTAATTTTTTAAAATTGCCATTTGTAAAATAGTATGTACCCCTGTAGATGTTTAAAAGAGATTTATTTATTTATTTGGGTTGGAAAGTCAGGTATGCAGAGAGGAGGAGAGACAGAGAGGAAGATCTTCTGTCCGGTGATTCACTCCCCAAGCAGTTTCAAAGGCTAGAGCTGAGCTGATTCCAAACCAGGAGCCAGGAGCCTCTTCCGGGTCTCCCACACGGGTGCAGGGTCCCAAGGCTTTGGTCTGTCCTCGACTGCTTTCCCAGGCCACAAGCTGGGAGCTGGATGGGAAGTGGGACCACAGGGACATGAATGGATGTCCATGTTAGATCCTGTAATGGGAAAAGCAAAGACTTTAGCCGCTAGGCTACCGCGCTGGGCCCTACCTCAATAGATTTTTATGAAAATTAGATACTTTGTTCTAATGGCTTGTATATAGCAGCCGCTAGGTCACGGGTACTCATTGAACTATGGCGCAGATTCTCAGAATGTGTATTCCTAAGGAATTAATTATTATTGGAGAAATATCATTGACAGAAGACAAGTATATCAGTACATGTGACTTTTTTTTTTTAAGATTCATTTTTTATGCTCATTTTTAATTGGAAAGTCAGGGACACAGAGAGGAAGAGAGACAGAGACGAGGAACTTGCCATACAATAGATTCAGCTGCTGACTGCCCCTCAGCATCTTGAGAACAGAGGTCTCTTTGGGAGTGGAGTGTTAAGGAGTCATTTCTGGCCAGTACAAAGCCATTATTTTTTTTTTTAAGATTTATTTTTATTATTTTTTTATTGGAAAGGCGGATATACAGAGAGGAGAGACAGCCGAACGATCAAACTTGAGTGATTCGGATTTTGCCGTACTTTGCAAAACTTTCCCTGGCATCCTCAGGCGTGTCCGTCCCCCACTCTGAGACAGTTTGAGAAAACGGAACAGCCGTGTCACTGAAACCGGTTTCACGTGGGAATCATTTCAGAAACGCACATTCCTGGCATGGTACCCGTCTCGCAGAAGAATCCTAGGATTTCATGCGAGATACGAAGCCTTCCTCTATGACACACCACACACATGACACGATGTCGCTATCCGTGTCATTGGGAGCAATGCATATTTGGTGACATCTCTTGTCTAACGTTAGTAAGTCTTTGGCTTGCTAATCCTATTTTTATCCAGCCAGAGAGCACTGTGAGTGGAGCAGTTTGGCATCGGTAGAATATTTATAGCAAGTGGGACACTTGACTTTTGAAATAATCTGATCTTATTCCTTCAGATTTATGAATAAGCTATTTATATATCAGCCCAACGGAGCTCGTCAGACTGTCAGATCTTTTGATGTTTTAGTTCCACCCCCATCCCAGCTCCCCAGGGCATCACCCTGCTTCTGACCCCTCTGCAGTTAAAAATAAGATTATCTCTTAAAAAAATAGTGGCATCGAGAGAGAATTGCCTTCAGGTAGGATTCCAGCATGTGTGTCTCAGTGTACACACATCACTGTATCCAAGATGTGTCTTTTCTATTCTCTCTGTGCTCTATCTCCCATTGCCCCTTTTCTTAAAGGAGTTTTACTATCTATTTGACAAGGAGAAAGAGATGCTAGAAAGAAGTTAGGTAAATAGAGTCATGCATCTATTTTATTTATGTATATAAATCTGTTTTTATATACGTATTGTTCACACATTGCATCCACTGGTTCGCTCTCCCAGTGCTGGGCACTGTGATGCTGGGAGCAGGGGTCCTGATGCAGACCCCTGTGAAGCGTGTGGCAGGCAGGAAACCAGTTCCATGAAGCAGCCCTGTAACATGTTAAGTACTTCTCAATGCTTTCCACACTAGAACAAATCCTCGCCTTGAACGCGTTGGGATCCCAAATGGATACCAGTTCTAATCCTGGAAGCTCCACTTCCCATCCAGCTCCCTGCTTGTGGCCTGGGAAGCAGTCGAGGACGGCCCAAAGCTTTGGGACCCTGCACCCATGTGGGAGACCCGGAAGAAGTTCCTGGCTTCGGATCGGCACAGCATTGCCCGTTGAGTTCACTTGGGGAGTGAATCATTGGACAGAAGATCTTCCTCTCTGTCTCTCCTCCTCTTTGTATGTCTGACTTTCCAATAAATAAATAAATCTTTAAAAAAAAATGGGCCACACTTTAAACTTATCTAATAGTAGTATTGCGAATATTAGTTTTTATTTTTTCCAAATATACACATTAGTTCCTAAGTAGCAGTAAGCATTAGAGGAGCCTATGATGACACATCAACATTTCTACAAATGTTTATTTTATTCCGTATTCCTATTTGATTGCTTTTTTTGTCTTGATAAACCATTTTAACCCAACCATACAGCATGAACACTCTTATTTGTGTGTACGCTAAGGTATTCCTTGTTGTAATGTATTTTGCTCCCTAGTGAATTCGTGTCACATCTAAAGCAAATCTTCTTACTTTTTTCTAAGGCATGTAGTCTCTTTTTAACAAGGTTTTCCTCCCCCTTTCTTTGGAGCTCATCTGCTTATCATTCTTTTCTTATGTTCCCATCACGTCATTCAACTCCCTTTCCACGAAATGCTACTCTTTCATATTTGAGTTCGATTCTGTGCTTTTCAGTTCATATTTTAAAAAATTGGCCGCCTGACGCGATTTGGAATTGTTTTGTCTCGAAAGAGAAAAATGCATACGGTTGCATCTCCACGATTCAAATAAAAGAGATGTGTAGCAAGAAGTTCAAATTCAAATACGATTTTTTTCCCCCTCTATTCTTACTAATTTCCTAGTACTTTCTTGTATTTGATCAGAAAAAAAAAAAATCCGGTTTAGGGTTAGGTATAACGTGAGAACAAGAAATTTCACTCTGTGAAAAATTACAAATTAAGTTTTATATATTTGAGTATGACAAATTGTTGGAGATTTGGCAATGTTCTAATGTCAAGGAACAGTTGAAATACTGTTTAGATTCTTATTAAATATTCTGACATCTGTAGCTCCTATTTTCAGATATGCATTTCATTGACATGCAAGGGTATTCAAAATGTTCATTGAAAGATGAAAGTTAAAGCAAAGTTTATTTTCAGGCATCATATTATTTGCTTTCCATGAAGATTTTGAACGTCTTCCTCAATGTCTGGAAATATTAGAACTTGAATCCTTTAATCAGAATTTTAACCATCCAAGTACCGCTTTAAAATTTCTCCTTTCATCCTGTAACTCGAAACCTCGTTAAGGAAATAAAACAGAGTTTTCCGTTTTACATACTGATATTTTTTATAGTTCTTGGAAGCTGATGATGTAGTTATTTTTTTATTTTATAAGAAGAGATATTGGTCAAATAGATGATATAGAAATATTGGAATATTAAGTAGCCATTAGAAAGAAAATGTTTACAAAGTAGTTGGAATGGCAAGGAGAAGTATTTATAAGTGTAGACGATGTGAACTTTAGATAATGTACTTTCAACCAAGTGAGAAAAACTTTTAAGACTAGAAGAGACTGTCAAATTGGTAAGGTTGATTATGCCTCGTAGTACACAAATTTATGCATTTTTCACTTAGCCACCATTTAGTATGCTGCCCTTTGCATTATTTTTGGAAGACATGATAAAAGACAAAGTTTGTAGTTTAGGATGTTTTATTTTCTGAATGCTTCATTTTTCTGAAATTGGAAGAATAAAGTAGGTTGAGGTTTATCCTCATTAATAAGTTGTGAATGCCATTTTCCCCATTTTGATCTGCAGGTGTTTTCGGTACTCTTCGAGGTGATCAGAGTCAAAATTCGGTCCCTCTAAGATTTCTGCAATGCGAGTGTAGACAGTGTGGTGTCTGGGGAGGATCCGAGTCAAACGCAAGGCAGTTCGGGTGAATTCCGTGCAGCAAGCATTTGTTGGAATGTGTGCTAGTATGTGGCTCTTCATGCATACATCTTAATGGATTTTTCTCTGATTTCTGCAGGATCAAGTCATGGGTAGATAAGATGCAAGAAGACCTGGTCACCCTGGCCAAGACAGCAAGTGGAGTCAACCAGCTTGTTGATGTGAGTTACCCCTCAACGTTCCGTTCAGTTGCCTTGTAGTGTTGTCTGCTTGGGAGCTGGCTTCCTGGGCGCTGCAGGTATACGTTGGTACTCATTGCCGCCTAATGGGCAGATCTTGAGTGAGACTTGGGGCAGGTGATTTTTGCAAATAGGAAGTGACGTCTGTGAAACTTCAGGAAACTTCCTTACCAAACCTCCGTTCTTTAAGGGTAGATCTTAGTTCATTTTCTGGTAGATTGAGTTAATGTATGAATTTGAAAGGTAGAGTGGCAGAGAGAGAGAGAGAGAGAGAGAGGGAGAAAAAGAGAATATCTTTTAAGTATCCTTTGTAGGGCAGGTTTGTAAGAGGCATAGTCTTTGAACTTTTTTCTACTGTGGAAGAGTTTTATTTCATTTCCAAAGACAAAAGAAAGCCTTGCTGGGTATGTTATCCTAGGCTGACAATTTTTTTTGCTTTTAGAATTTGGAATGTGTAGCTCCATTCTCTTCTGGCCTGTAGAGTTTCCTGTGAGTTTAATCGGCATTCCTTTATATGTCAGTTGATTTTTTTTCCCCCATGCACATTTAAGGATCTTTCCCTTTCGTTCCATTGAAGAGAGGTTGATGGCCATGTGTCATTGTAAAGATTGCTTTTGATCAAGCCTGTTGGGAGTTCTGTGCCTCTCCTGGAGGTTGTTTCCCAATTCTTTCTCTAGGTTAGGGAAATCTTCCTTTATTATTTCATGAAATACACCTTTAATTCCAGCTTCTCTTTCTGCACCTTCTATGACTCCCATAACTCTTAAAAGTGTCTTTCAATTCTTGAATACTTAGCTTGACCCAGCTCTGTTTCCAGTTTTTTTGTTTGTTTACCCCTAGTGACAGGGGTAAACAATTTTGAGAATCTCTCTTCTGTCCCCTTCATTCTATTTTGGAGACTCTCCATTGTACTTTTAATTTTCTCTATTGTATTCTTTATTTCTGATATGTCAGCTTTTATTTGATTAATTTCCAGTGTGGCAAATCTCTTGAATTCCTCGAATGCCTGCTTTACACGCTTCTCCTTGTTGATAAGAAGCTTTATAACAAGTGTGTTAAATTCAGTGTCCCCCACTTTCTTGATGTCTTCCTCAGTTAACTCTGAGGTTGGCAAAAGCTTTTGCTCCTTTGCAGGGGAATTTTCAGTAATATTCATTGTGCCTCTGTCTCTTCTTTTGCTCTTGATCATTGAACTTCTGGTTAGCAGAGTCTTCTCCTTGGGGCAGGTTTCTAAGCTGTGTCACCCACAGGTCTACAGTTTGATTTTACGTATTGCAGTTGGTACACGGCTTTTTGTTTGCAGTCACTTGTGCTACTCCCTGCAGCGAGTTCCAGGTCTGGGTTCTTATTTTAGATTTTCACCATGGTCTCTGTAGCTCCAGCTCTTGGCTCTCCAGTTCTCCACCTCCTGTGACACTGTGCTGAGGCTGCACCATTGTCTGTACAACCTTTCTCCGACTTCTGTTTGGAGCAGGTCCCAGGATTAGGGAGACACCGGGTGTCCTATACAGCTAGGTTGTTAGTGGCGCTCATCTTGCTGGAACCTGTGGGCCGTGCTGATCTTGCCGGAACGTGTTGGCCGCTAGGTCTGGGTGCCACACGGACCTATTTTTGACCTGTACGATGCCACAGTCGGTATTATTTTCCCTGCGGGACCAGGGCAATGCACTGAGCTCAGTGAGTTTGCTCCCAGCTCAGCACATGCGCAGCTACACTGTGCAAAATGGCGCACGATTTGGCTCTGGGGGCGGACTGGGCTGTGAAATCCACCCTGTTCCCTCCGTTCGGGTCGCTCTGTCTCTGCTTCTGGTCAAATCAAACAGACCAGTAGGACGTGCAATTTTTTTTTGGAGGGGGGGGGTTCACCTTCTCACCTTCTCAGCTCCCTCCCAGTAAAGGTCCCTTCCCACCTTGTTGCTGTTGGAGCTTCTGCGGCCGCTGCAATTCGGATCGTCACTCGCTGAATGCCGCTGGGGCATCAGTCACTGCACCGCCACGCCATTGTGTCCACTGCTTTCCTGTGTCTGTCAGTCTCCAGGTACCCCCTCTGCTCCCCTTCTGGTCCTCTCCCATTTTTCTGCAAGGTGGCTTCTTTGCTTCACCCTGGCTAATACGTCTGTTTCTTCAAACGGGTCCTTACCCTATTCCGCCATCTTGATTCTCCCCGATTTTAATGTTTTTAAAGACTATCTTCCATTTGAAAGGTACATTTTACAGAGGGAAAAGGAGGGGCAGGCAGAGAGGGTATTTCATCCCCCTGGTTCACGCCCCACATGGCTGCAACTGCTAGAGCTGAGCTAACCCAAAACGTGGAGGCAGAAATTTCCTCCTGGCCTCCCATGTGGGTGCAGGGTCCCCAAGGTTTGCGCCGGCCTCCGTGGCTTTCCTAGTCCATACTCTAACAGCTGGATGGGAAGTGGAGCAGCTGGCATATGAACCAGTGCCCATAGAGGATGTGTACCCCACAGGGCCGAATATTACTGCACGTGCACTATGCCAGCCTCAAATAAATGTTATTTTTAAAAACACTCTTCAGATCCATGTCTGGAGGCCACGGTCGGTCATTGAAATGGTTTATATTGTTACAAGTGCATGTTATGAAGAAACTTTGCAATATGTTTTTTCTTATGATTTCTAAACTGGCTGTATACATAGATGTATACTTTTTGTCTATAAGTGTATAAATATCTGTGTATAGTTTCTGAAAGTATTTTTTCTTAGGCGAGGGATCGTATTTAGCTGTGCAAGATTTGCCCAAGAGTCAACGTGGTTTCTTCAGAGTCTTATTGCTTCTACTCCAGTGGAGGGGGTGTAGCAATCTGAAATGATTTGGTGTTCTTGAATAATGCACCTGCCTCCAGCTATGTGATGAGGCAATGGGGTGAAATGGGCTAAAGCAGTTTCAGGGCCGAGCCATGAGTATCTGAGTAGGTGAATATCCTTTATTCAAAATGCTTGGAACCCAAAGTGCTTGGAGTTTCAATTTTGTTTTTCGGATTTTGGAATGCTTGCACACGCGTTATGAGATAGCTTAGGGATGGCTTGTAGCCGCGAGCATGCAACTCATTTAAGTTTCCCACAGGCCTAACCCACCAAGCCTGAAGGCACTTTTAGCCAATGACTTTAGGATAGCTGCATTTTACGCTGTTGCATCCTGTGGACAATGAAGGACTTTTCTGAGCAAGAGTTCTTTGGATCCCAGCTTTTCCAATGAGGATGTTCCATTTATATAGGACTGCCTTTCTCTGGGAGACAGTAGATTGTCCAGTTTGCTTACTGCTATTAACCAAGCGTCACCAGGAATCTTGAAACAGATCATCCAAAAATTAGTCCAGAAATTTTTTTTTTACTACTATGTGTAAATTGCAAAATGATTTATTTTCATTTACTTGAAAAGTTAGAAGCATACACACACACACAGAATCATCTGTCAGCTTATTCACTCCCCGAACACCTGCCAAGCCAGCACTTGGCTAGGCTGGAGCCAGCATCCTGACACTTTTCTGCGTCTGTCATGTGGCTGGCAAGGGTCCAAAGAGTAGGGCCATCATCTGCTGCCTCCCGGGTTGCACAAACAGACAGCTGGATGCAAAACCGAGGAGTCAGAAGGTGGATGGGCATTTCAACATTGGATATGAACATCCAAATGGCGGTTTAACCTGCTCTGCCACTGTGCCTGCCCCACATTGACTGACTTAATATTTGTTTTTACTTGAAAGGCAGATTTTATAGAGAGAAAAGGAGAGACAGAGTAAGAAGGCATTCCATTCCACTGGTTCACTGCCCAAGTTACTGCAATGGCCAGAGCTAAGCCACCACGGAGCTCGGAGACCCCAAATGAGTGCAGGGTCTCAAGGACTTGAGTCACTCTCCACTGCTCTCCCTGGCTATAGGCAGAGACCTGGCTTGGAAATAGAGCAGCCTGGACTTCCATTGGTACCCACAGAGTGCTCTGGCATCACGGGACGGGGTGTTAGTCTGGTACACCACTGTACTTCTTTACGCAATCCTAAATGCAGACTGAGCTGCCCCGACTGCTCCCAAATGATGCAAGATGCAAAACTTGAAAGTTAGCATGATGCCCCGAGTGAAACATGTCCGTCCTGAGCTCAGGAGATGGGGTGTCTGTGAGAAAAGCAGGTCCATTATAGAGGCTGCGGAAGACTGCCTCCGGACTGCGTACAACCCGCATAAACCGATGCTTATTCATACTGGGGTCCCCCCCTCCCTAAGATACTTTTTTTTCCCTATTCATAATTTTCCCTTTTCTTTATTTTCCTTTTGCTTTTCTAAACTTTGAAATATGCATTTAATATTTAAAAAAATCTATACAGAATGAGTAGATTTTTCATGTTTCACAACGCAGAATTGGAACCATCGTGGTCCCTCCCTCTCCTCCCCTGCTTTTTTTTCTCTTCCTCCCTTATTATTTATTTTTTTTTCCAAAGTATGTAGATGCAAATATTCAGACATGTGAACACATCTCTGGTCTGAAACACTTTTCATCATAGTCATTTCAGAAGACAGATACCCTGTGTCTGTGAGGGAAGGAATCTATTTGAAAAACTATTCCTTGTGAGTAGCAATGATCGTGCTTAATTTCAGAGAACACAGGCTAAGTGTAGGCTGTGTCCCAGGCACTACAGAGGCCACCAGGGTCAGCGCCAAAAAAAAAAAAAAACCCACCCAGTCTCCATTCTTAGTGTCTGAGTTCTTCTCATCAAGTTAAGTTGATTGCTGCAAAGCCGTGTAAGTTGATGCATTGGAACGTGGTTGAGGATAGGGCAGGATGCAGCATGGTCAGCGAACTGCTGCATCAACTATGGAGTTTGCCAAAGTTCCTGCAACTATCTCTTGTTGATGTTTATGTTAAAACCATTTCCATTAATGGAAGTGGGGGCGCTTACTGACTCCAGCCAAAATGAGAGGCAAATGGAGAAATGACAGTTTCGGGGTGGAAGATTGAGAATTGGAACCCGCTGTTTTGGGGAGCCCCTGGTGCACGCACGCCTTCATTTCCACAAACCTGGCCAGATCACTTCTTATGCCGATCCGCCTTGTTAATCCCCCTGATACTCAGAAAGAGGAAGCAAGTCTTCAGTTAGGTAAAAGATGTGCGTATCTGGTTGTTGCTGTTTTGAAGACAGATACAAAGCCAAGGTCCAACCATCAGTAATTACCCACCGATGAGCATTTCCGTTTGAATTTCTTTATGAAAGAAAAAAAAAATAGAAGGAAAGCCTGAGATGTAAATTTATAAGCATAATCTAAAATCCTGTATTCCTGTTGGTATGAGAAGAAAAGGCTGTGCGTATAAGGACTATTTCAGTAAAACCTTCAAAGTTGTGTGTGAAGCCCTTGCCTTGGCTTTTCTCATTGTCAGTTTTGTAATCTGTCTAGAAGATTCAAAATCCTAGAGTTGTTGGGGTTGGGACTACACTGCATATACAATATTTGTTGACATATGGCCAGAACTGAAGCAGGTATCGGTCATTTGTCTCCGACCACATGACAGAGACAAGAAGAGCATTTTCTCCCTCGTGGCAAGGTGGAGGTGAGGAATTTGGGGCCGGCAGGATGGCCTGCCATTTTCAGTGCGTGGTTTCTGTACTGGGGAACAAGCTGTTTGCTTTTGGCGCTATTATTTCTCAGCCATCATTGTAAAAGCAAAAGAGAAGGGAGAGAGACATCATCATTAAGGTTTGACTTATTGCGCTCCCATTTCACACAATCACATCCAAGTGGAAGAGAGACAGAGAAGAGAGATATTGAACTGTGCAGCCATCTGCCCAGTGAGTCTCTTATGGTGGAAGGGGGCAGAAGAGAAAAGGACAGTTGGTTACAGAGGCCATTGTGAATACTTATCTGAATACCATCCTTATAAGAGCTTTGTCTAGAAACTTATTAAAGATTTGGTATCAGCAAGATGGGCTAGGCTGCTGTACCAGTGGGCATGCATGAGAGCCAGACTGGGTGCAGGCCAGCTGAGCTAGGCCACAGAACCAGTTGAAAAGTGTTGGGACTGTGAGCAAGTCATGTGTGGCTGTACTACAGTACCCCCTGGCAGCTGTAAGATCTTGGGCTGGGAGCATATCTGGCAGGAGAAGTGTGGGCAGTCCCCTGCTGCATGTACCTGTCACTGGTGAGCAGAAGAACCAATGCCAGGGGTGGCCCAGGTTGGACAAGGTGGCGGCACCTGTCGGCACACATGGGGGCCGGATCTGGGGGCGCGTTGAGCTGAACTAAACCGCAGCATCTACGAGTGTGCATTAGAGCTGGATGGGATGCTGGGTGGGCCAGGCCTGGACACAGCTGAAACTGACATGTGCAAAAACCAGGACTGGGGGCAGTTCTGGTGGGGGTCACTGGAGTTCATCTCAACTAGACCCATCCTTACTTATTTGAAAGGCAGAGTGACAGAGAAGGAGAAAGAGAGAGAGGTGTAAGGTTTATTCCTCAAATGTCTCCAACGATCACAGCTAAGCCAGGTGGCAAGATTCCTGGTGTCCCATGCGAGTGTCCTTGTCCCAGCCCTTGGGTCATCCTCTGTTGCCTTCCGAGGCATATGGCAGGGAGCTGGATGGGTAGGGGACGACTGAGAATTGACCTGTTTCTGCAGGATGCGGGGGCAGCGTGTCTCTCAAGTGGCACTTCACTTCTTGGGCCATAGTGCGAGGAGCAAGGAAGGAAATTCAGGGTTTGCGCTTGGGTGGCAGGGATCCAACCACTTCACCTGTCGCAGTTGTCTTTCACCACACACTTCAGCGCGGAGCTGGAATTAGGAGTGAACTGAAGCATCAACCCCAAGCGCTGCGGTATCAGATGGGGGTATCCTAAACCACTGTGAGAAACACCTTCCACTCTTGATAGGTTGCTTGTAAACTGGAGTGACAATGAGAGGAAAGATGCAGGTGTGTGTGTGTGTGTGTGTGTGTGTGTGTGTGTTTGAGAGCTTGGGGAAGAGGGAGCGAGAGGTTACTTCCAGCCACTGGTTCACCATCTGGCTTGCAGTTAGCCAGCCTGAGCCAGGTCAAAGCCAGGAGTGAGAGACTCCATCGTCGTCTCTGACACAGCTACCAGATTCTCAAGTGTTTTATCAGTTGCTGCCCAGGCTCACTAGCAGGCATGTGGAGTGGAAGCAGGGATGCCTAAGACTCAGGACCAGCACGCAGTGTAGGATACAGGAGTCCGAGCACGCAGAGGCGGGAAGCAGGTGTCCCAAATGATGGCTCACTTTGCCATAATGCTGAGCCCAGGCAACTTTTCTAATAGTAGATATTTTATTTTTTAGGAAAGGGGATTTTCTGAAGATTTGCTTATTTCTATTAGAAAGGCACATCAGGTTTATGGGGAGAAAAAAGAGACAAAAGATCCTCCATCTGCTGGTTCGCTCCCCAAGTGGCCGCAGTGGCTGAAACTGAGCCAATCTGATGCCAGGAGCCAGGGGCTTCCTCTGGGTCTCCCATACCGGGTCCCAAGACTTTGGACCATCCTCCCCTGCTTTCTCAGGCCACGTGCAGGGAGCAGAGCTGCTCAGACACGATCCTGGTTCTTGCAAGGTGATAATTTAGCCACTGATCCATCATGCTGAGCCCTGGAGAAAGGGATTTTTAATTTTCATTATTATTATTTTTCTTAATACGTTTTGTATGTACAGCGATTCTTCCCTCTCCCTCCCTTTCCTCCAACTTTTGCCCTCCCACCATCTTTCCCCATATTATTACAGTTGTATATATATATATATATATATATATACTCTTGTCTATCTGTACATCTCTTTGTATTCTGCATGAAGGTTGCCCTGCTGTGCCTTTGCTATGTCCATCACAAGTGTCGCCTTCATGTTCTCATTCGTCCAGCAAGGACAATTAGCTGCGTGCTCTGGTTCGGTCATTCTGATGTCGTCCTCCTATAACAGAGCTTTATTTGAAATAAGATGTGGTCTCAGCTAGGCAGCTGTATCATATCAAACAGAAAGCAATTAATGAGCAAGGGAACTCTTGGATTTGGCAGCAGAATGCTAGCTGGATATTGTCGTCACTGGAAAATTACTGTGGAATTTTAGGAATCTGACCAAAATGCGTGCGTGCATTTGGTGTGTAGTTATATCCTGGCACACACACAAGTATATGTTCAAGGTGATACTTATCGGAAACAAACATGTTTTGTATTCTTCTTATGAGTTCAGAGTGAGAGAAACCAGAGGTTTGATTAAGGTATTAACAATTTAAAAGAGCTTGAAGTTCACTGCCAAATAAGGTACAAACCAATCTCCTGACTTTTATATCCCTCCATAATCATGACTCAATTTAACTTTCAATCTTTATTTTCTAATCTTTCCTTGTGTCACTCACATTCTAATTTCTTTTCTCCTTTATTGCGGTACACATGTCCTGAACGGCGTGGTCATGATTTCATCTTTCCAGAACAGTCCCTCCAACTTTAGTTCATCCAGAATTCTGATGGCATAAATCGTCTCTGTTCCTTCATTAGAATGCTGATATCTTGTTTCACAAAGACGATTACTTGTTTATAAGTTTGTAATCAGAGTATAACTTTTATCTTGTTGCCTTTGTAGTCTATCATGGAACCACAGAGCAACAGTGTTAGTGCTGTTATTTGGACTTCTGTCCAAAATAAATACTTAGTTTTAAATAAGGGGTGCACCATTTGTATGTTATGTTTCACATTTTGAACGAGGCCTGACGCGGTAGTCAGTGTTGGTATTCAGGGGTGAAGTTTTGCCATCAATGTTTATTGTGCTGGGCGTGTACTTGGTATACAAAACAGACAAAAATGTTACAACTCTTGAAACTGGTTAAGGTAAATGAAAAATAAGGTAAATAGGAAATACACAGTAAGTCATGATTTTAATGTAAATTAGATATCACAATGAGAGGATATTCGCATATAGTTAAAAATAACAAAATCAGATCACAAGTGTTTAAATTTGAAAGTCTAGGTGAGAAATGGCTAGAACTTACTCAACAGGAAGCTATAGAGGATTGCATGTGGTTTTTCAAATGACATGAACAAAATACCCTGCATCTTCTGAGATGAATATTACAGTTTCCTATATTTGCTAAAACTATATCAGGTTAATGCAACGCACCAGTGTCAGTATGATTTATTTACTCAGCTTGGCTAAACTGGCAGTATACTAAACAAAGAATAGAATGCTTAGAAAATTTGACTGTTGTTTAAGAGATGGTAATATCTGGAGTGGATATTTGGTGTAGAAACGAAGATATTTGTATCCTGTACATGAAACGTCAACTTCTGGCTCTGCTTCTGAGTCCAGCTTCTTGCCAGTGTGCATCTGGGGACCAGCAGGTACTAGCTCAAGTAACTGAGTCTCTGTCATCCGTGTGGGTGGCTTGGCGTGAGTTCCTGGTCCCCAAATTTGGCTTGCCTGATCTCTGGTTCTTGCAGGCATTCAAGAAATGAACCAGAAAACAGAAGATCAATGTCCCTCTCTCTTGCCTTTTAAACAGATAAAAGCAAATTAATTTTGCAAAGGAAGCATGCCATTATTTGCGATTCCCTTCATCAACGGGTTAGATGAAAGAAAATCAGGAGCCAGCAAATACTGCTTTATTTTTGCCAGCGAATTCACTTTTTCAAATAGCTATTGTCCCTAATGTAGAGTATGTTTATTTTTATTTTCATTGTGGATAAATTCTACTTTTTTTTTTAATGTCTATGTTTTGTTTATTTGGGAAGCAGAGGGATTGGGGAAGCAGAGGCAGGAAGATGCCATTTGCTGATTCATTCCTCAGATGCCTGGAAGCAAGGAACTTACTGAAGGTCTCCCAAGTGGATCAAAAAGAGCGGCTATTTGAACCGAACCCTTGCCCTGGCAATATTAGAGTCCCCAGTGACTCCTCACCCTTAAATGGAGGAACCATATTGCATCTCAATATCTTTCTGTTGTCGGCCAGCTGAGATGATCAGATATGTAAGTGAAAAGAAATACCTTATCCCAGCTCTGAATCATAAAACTATCTTTAGTTAAGGAATCTTCGAAGTGACCAAGCATGAATACTATGCCATTCTTTTGTGTTGGCACAACTTGAAATATAAGACATTCTCTGTTGCTAGGGATCAGATGGTTCAAAAAATCCTAGGAACACTTCGTAAAGACCAACAAATCCACAAACCACTCGACATTGTGAAATTCAACTAAGATGAACTGAGTGGTTTTATGAAAGGAGTCATTTTGGGGGGAGGGTATATGTCATGTTGGCTGAATTAGCCTTGAAGAAACATGCATTTGACTTTAGTCAACCAAAACAGTAAAGGAAGAATGATGGTGGGAGATAGTATAACTTTTTTTTTTTTTTTTGAATTTCACTCTTACTGTCCTGAGATAGAATCACATTTATTCCTCCAGCTCATTTCACTTTCACACAGCGTGCGTGTCCATGGCGATATTTATAGCTTTGCTGTCTAGACGGTCTTCCTAGGACCTCACCCCAAGGCGATGTTAATGAAGGATGACTCTGAGCTAATTTCATTATTTCCTGATGCCTGAGGGAAACGGTACAATTTTGACACGAGCGCTCCTCTTTCATATTCTGGAGATGCTAATGGTTGGTGACCTGCAGGTGCAGAGTGATAACTAATAAATACTGTGAATCATAGTGTCCAAAGGTGGCTTCTTCTTTGGGACTTCGGTTTGATGAGTGGTGGATCACTTCGAGGATGATAGAACTCTTGTTAAGACTGTAGCCAGTGGAAGGGAACGTGAGAGAAGGTTCCAGAATCCAGTCGTAGCTGTGGACTTTCAACCGGGACGTCCTAACCACAGCTCACTCATTGTTTCTCATGGCAGTCGACACAACTGGCTTCATATGCGGCAGTTCTGTTGATCGCAGCATCTGCTAAGCCCGTGCCTCTTTCCTTTCTTGTTTCTTCACATCCAAGGCTGCTTTCTTGTCCACCTGTCGTCTCTCTGGTCCTCTCTCATTTGTAAGGATCTATTTTGAAGTGGGCTGATCATTTGCAAACTTCACTCCTGGAGTTAAACAAGCGTATGCTTACAGAATCTGAGATGAGATGATGGCTTTGTCGGCCGCAGCCGTCCCTTCTGTGTCGAAGTTCATCTTAATTCAACTTTCCTTTTACTGATCTCCCCGGCTCAGCCGTTTTAGGCCCTTGATCCGTGATGTATTCACCAACAGCCGTTCTAGGGTGAGAAAATGTCATTGGCTGATAGGGCCAACCCTGCTTTTACAGATCTCTGTACCTGGCTGCTCTCCAATCACTGACCCAGAAGCCCGCTGATTGTAGATCTGGAGTCAATCGTGGTGCAGGTGTCCTGGGTTCTTGAGTTGGATTCCCACCAGTTATCTGTATGGAACCTTCTGGGCTCTTCCCCTCCTTCCTTCAGGGGCTGTCAAAAGGACAACACCTCCAGGAAGAGAGCTGTGAGCATGGCAGAAGTTGGGAATGTTCGGCATATTCAAGAAATCGCAATAGCTGCTAACCATGAGTGAGCTTAAGGTTTGATGCTCGTACTTTTGGCCAAGTTTCTCTTTGGAGAACTTGTTCACAAGCATCCATTCTTTCGCCCAGAATGAAGAGTGGGACTGACTAAAAAAGGTCAAACAATATAGCCTTAATATGTTAGAAGTCTGTCCTCATGGCAATAACGAGATGGCGTGTAGTGCCTCAGTTCCAAATAGCCTTTTGAGGCCAGTGAATGGGTTGCTCAATTCTGAGTCCCAATGCCTTTCCAATATTCTCTCGAATATTCTTGATTTTTCTGCTTGGTGTCTGGGTGTAAGACGAGGTATCTAAGACTCGATTTCTGGGAAATTACTTTAATATGTACTATTTTAGGGCCCAGTGTGGTAGCCCAGAAATCCTTGCCTTGTGTGTGCCAAGCTCCCATAAGGGTGCTAGTTCAAATCCCAGCAATTCCATTTCCCATCCAGTTCCCTGCTTGTGGCCTGGGAAGCCAGTTGAGGACGGCCCAAAGCCTTGGGAGCCTGTACCCGTGTGGGAGACCCCAAGGAGGCTCCTGGCTCCTGGCTTTGGATTGACACATCCCTGGCCGTTGCATTTTCTTGTGGAGTGAATCATCAGACAGAAGATCTTCCTCTGTCTCTCCTCCTCTCGGTGTATCTAACTTTCTCATGGAAACAAAGAAATCTTTAAAACATAATAAAATGTATGATTTTTGCATATTCAGTTTCGGAACTCAGGAGCAAAAGCCCAGAATTCAACATGGCTCTGTTCCACTGTTACTCAAATCATTTACTGCCTACCCTGGCCTGCATGGGCGGACAGCTGGAACCTGGAGCTGGGGTCAGGAATCGAACACACAGATTTCGATAGGGGGTACTGACATCTTACGCTGCTTCCTGAGTGCTAGGTCCAAAGGCCACTCAGACTGCATTTTAAACACTTATATATTTCCATGTTAAATATTACAGCAGCATCTGTTATATTGGTGGTCGAAAGAATTCACATGTAGTTATACGATCAAATTCGATCGTGTCATCTTACAAACCTATTTGAATCCTTGTGCCCTGAAGATTATTCATGCAGCAAATCAGGAATCTTTCTGAGATCCAGGAGTAGTCACTGGCCCAACAACAATGAATAGTGCATCTTTTCAAACCAGAACCCTTTGTTGTTGTTGTTGTTTGCTTTTTTGTTTGAGGAGCGATCTGATTTTTCATCCGTTTAATTATCACAGAAAGCATTTCAATTGTGGTTTGCTAAACAAACAAACCCAGCTGGTGTTAGCTCTAGACTCTGGAGTCAGAGACTCCTTGTATTTAAAGTTTGTGAGCCAGCACTTATTTTATTTTTATTACAAAGTCAGATATACAGAGAGGAGGAGAGACAGAGAGGAAGATCTTCCGTCTGCTGATTCACTCCCCAAGCAGCCACAATGGCCAATGCTGCATCAATCCAAAGCCAGGAGCCAGGAACTTCTTCTGGGTCTCCCACAGCGGGTGGTGCAGGGTCCTAAGACTTTGGGCGGTCCTGGACTGCTTTGCTAGACCCCAGGGAGGGAGTTGGATGGGAGGCGGGGCTGTCAGGATACAAACCGGAGCCCACATGGGATCCTTGGGCATGCTTGGCTAGGGCTTTAGCCACTAGGCTACCACGCTGGGCCCTTTTTCTGATTTATAATCCCTTCTTTACACCAGCAGAAGTGTGTCTGACATGTGGATAGTGATTAGATAAATGACGTAGCATGAACTATGAATTATACTTCTAAACTAATCTTTACCAACTGCGGAGTTTATTGTATTCCCTACGCCACAGGAAAGAGGTTAGACATGAATAGAGAAATGAACATGTTATTAATGGTGTGGGGCACAACTACATTCCAGACCAATTGTCTCCATTGGCTTTGCTGGGAAGAACTCAATATCCTGGATCGATTAAAGAGACATTGTGGTTTAACTATTTGTATTCCTCATCAGTGGATCCATTCAGAAAATTCCTATCCCGGAAACTAGGCTTCAGCGAAAGTCTGAACTTTGCAGTGGCGTGTTCTGCATGCCTACTCTTGGAATAAAATAGGAATTGAGGAGCTGGCACGATAGCCTCGTGGCTACAAGTCCTTGCCTTGCACACGCCGGGATCCTATATGGGTACCAGTTTCTGGCTGGCCCCACTTCCCATGCAGCTCCCTCCCTGGGGTCTGGGAAAGCAGTCGAGGACAGCTCAAAGCCTTGGGACCCTGCACCCGCGTGGGAGACCCAAAAGAGGTTCCTGGCTCCTGGCTTCAGATCAGTATAGCTCCAGCTGTTGCTGTCACTTGGGGAGTGAATCATCAGATGGAAGATCTTCTTTGTCTCTCCTCCTCTCTGTATACCTGACTTTCCAATTAAAAAAATATATATTTATAATATATATGAATTTAATATATAAATATAATCTAAATAAATATATAATTTATAAATATGTCATATATGTACATATAAAATAAACATAATACATAAAATAAAATATAATATGAATAATATATTAAAAATTATAAAAATAATATAAATAATATATAAATTCATATGTTTCAAAATACATATTTAATATATTAACATATTAATATAATTAATGTTATAATACTTATATTAATAATTAATATTAAATTTGATAATATAGAATCTATTATAATAAAATATATAATATATTATAGAATATATAATAAATATAAACTAATTATATTAATAATATTAATATATTAAAAATATATATTTTAAAAATACACTGTTTGAAGTCCTGCCCTGATCTAGTGAAAGGAGTGTATTAATACACGGGACTTCCAGAAGAATCTAATTTTGTATTACAGCACATAACAAATGCACCTTTAAGAGTTCAAATAAAAACTTGTGAGACAAAGTTCAAATGCATGTCGCCAACGTCTCAGCTCGACTAAAATAATGAAACCGAGGAATCCAATTTTCGTTTAGACCTTCGGTGGTGTTAACTTGTATCCTGATCAAAATATAAGGTCTCCATCACCGAGCAGATACACCTTAGTCTATTCTGTGTCAGTGTCTGCTTGAAGCTGGTATGCTCGTTTTTACACCTGAGCCCGGCTCTTCTCCCAGGCTGTGCGACCTGTTGGGAGTAATGCAGCATGTTGGAGCTGTGCCCGCCCAAAGCAGGGTTGAGCTGGTTTCTGTGTGTGCCTGGATTCACTTCTCACAAGACAGGCAAAGCCTGCCAGGTTTTGGCTTTCAAAGATGGTTTAGTCATGCGTGCGTATCCCATCTGTTGTATGCACAAGGGATTTCCTTGGAGCTCAGCTCTTGCAGCCACAAAGGCTGCCGTGCCTCCCCGCCCCCTCTGCTTTCCTCCCCCCAAACCCCCCCTGGCCAGCAAGGTGCTGCACCTGACAGTTCAGGGAGATGGGGCCATCGGCTTAATTGCATTCTAGTTTGATCCACTAATTTAGAACACGCAAAGTTTGAACTAAAATAAATAAATCAATCAACAGCGTTGAGCTGTACTCCAGACTGGAGTCTTAATGGCCTGTGGCTCCTCTGCATGGGGGCGGCTTCTCAAGTTTCCCCGTGCTGTCAGGCAGAACAATAGGGTTCTTGTTCTCTCTCTCTCTCTCTCTCTCTCTCTCTCTCTCTCTCTCTGATTTAGCAGCATCCACTTGGGTAGCTTCAGAATCCCACAGGGGGAGAGAGAAATGGGAATTGTCCTTTAGCGCATCCTCCAGGACACAGCGTTTCTTCCTTTTTCTGTCTGCCTCCTGAGTCTTGCAGGTGCCACCCTCAGGCAGGGCTTCGTGTTTCCCTGGCGCCTCTGAGCTCCCTTGCTCTCAGCCCGCCGGTTCCTAGGGGGGATTTTGAGACAAATGTAGAGCTTCAAACCTCAGAAATACGCGGACAAGTCGTTGTGGTCCTGGATGTGTTATGCAACCTGCTAACAGCCCGCTATTTCGGCAGGCTGGTGGTTTTGAAGCAAATTTATGTTTACAGATGTCTGTTTCCTTAAGCTTTCTTCAAAAAGATCATGATGAAGAAAGAAAAGGGGTTGGGTTTCTGTAATCAGCGTTCATAATTTGAAATCTAGTCTAATGGGGGGCTAGGGAGCCAAACAAGCAATTACTCTTCTTAGCAATTTTGTTTTTTTCCTTTTCCTTTCACGCAGATTTATGAGAAATATCAAGATTTGTACACTGTGGAGCCAAACAACGCGCGCCAGCTGGTGGAAATCGCAGCCAGAGACATCGAGAAGCTTCTTAGCAACAGATCGAAAGCCCTGGTGGTGAGTTCCTGAGCGAGCTGGGCCAGAGGTCGCTTTGCAGTCCGCACGCATCTTTTACGACTTCTCGCTGTATCTGTTCATTCCTTCTAGAATGTTTGCTTTACGTTGGGAACTGTACGGTGGATATGGTTCTGCTGTACACTCATTTGTTCATGTCTGCTTTCATTTCACTACACAGTGTGATCTAGGAATAGTGGATGCAATGACTTTTATATCTATTTATACTCAGATGTACTTAGTAACCGATGCACCTGCTTACCTATCTTAGCACGCGAGATCTGCCAACACTAGCGGCGTTCCTAATATCCCATGCTCTCCTATCCTGCTGTCCTTGCTAAAGTGGCAGATATCTCAGAGGTGTGATGTGTTGAGTCTGACGTGAATGGTTTGGCAAACAAAGCCATTTTCATTTTGCTTGTTTCTGAGCCGTGTTAAAATCGTATGATTCCGTATACATATTCTCTGGGAACTTGTGTTTCTTCATCGCCATTATGCTGCTAGAATTTATCTGTATGCCAGAGTTTAATTTTAGATCATTTTCTGGCACGATCCCTCAGCCATGGCGGATACTTTGCGAACCCTCCCATTGGTGCTGGATTTGGGCACAGCAATGAGCAATGAGTTTTATGCGTTATCCCTGGGACCTCCAGGGGTTACTTCCAGAACACCCCCCCATGAGCACCCAAATCTACAGATGTAGAGTAGCTTTGTGTTTGCATCGAATCCATACACCTGTTTACTTTCAATATCTCCACATCTTTCATACGCCAGATAAATGCTCTATGAATGGTGGTGATGCAATGTTGTTTAGGAAATAATGACAAAAAATATGTAGAAATGTGCAGGATAGATGGCTCAGTTTTTCTGGATATCTATTGTCCTGCAGGCTGACTGGGTGGACCAGGATGTTTTACTGTCATGTCAGGCCCATGTGAAAGCTTATCTTATAAATTAGCCAGAGAGAGGGCCAATCGTTGCTACTAATGGAATCGAATCGTTATGATATATTGTCAGGAAAATTACATCACCGATGTCTCACCCTCAGCACATCTTCCTTGCTGTTCTCACTCTTCTTTTCGTGGTGATGTGAGGTGGCGCGTGCGGACATAAGGCAAGGGGAACGTGGAGGCCGTAGTAATGTCGTGTTAGGCTAACAGTGAGGTTGACAGGCCGCGCCAATCTCCGATCCACTGATGCTAAAACAGGCTGGGTACCAAGGACCGTGGGTGATCCCTTGGTCTGCTGATCCTATAACAGGCTTCGGTACCAACAGGATGGTAGAAAAATCCCTTGGCAAGAGACATCCTTTATATCTCAGATGAGACAGAACAAGATTTCATCACAATTGTAAAAGTTCTGAATTGCTTCTTTCTGAAATGTTCACTCAACCCTTTTTAGCTACAATTGACTGTTGAGTTACTAAAGTCGTAAAAGCTGAACTGCAAGTAAGGTGGGGAGCGGGAGGGAATGCATTCCGAGGAAACACTTGAAATGGTACATTTATTCTCTTTGGGCAAATTATCCTTTGCATTTGTTTCTACGCACAGGCTAACATCAGTGTCATTGCTGAACTTTCTCGAGCAGATTTCATCACAGGAAAGTAAGATTGCTGAAGTGCCTGGTGTGTGGTTTATGCAAAACAGTGGGATTGCCTCAGTGAAGAGATCCGCCTGAATGTTTGTCCTCACTGGGCCGCTGTCCACACGTCAGACATCTTACCAGAGGCAATTCCTTGGATGGGACATGACTCTTTGTTCAACAGTCCTAAGACAAGACACCTGTTACTGATTCATTCCCCGTTCTCTTGCCTCCTCGTTGAACCGTGTTCATCTGTTTAACACACTTTTGTTTGTGTATGTTAGAAGTTTACTTATTTGTAATGGCAGAGCATGAGAAAGGAGACACCTCCTAGCCAATGGTTCATTCCACAGCTGGCTGCAAGAGGCGGCCAGTCGCCTGCCAGATCACAGGTGTGCAAGGACTTGAGCTGTCCTCTGCCGCCTTCCAGGCCCGTAAGGTGGGGGCTGAGTAGGAATCAGACCCCTGGGAATCTAACCAGAGCTCCAGAAAGGCACATGTGGGTCCCAAACATGACTTCATTCACTGCGTAAAGACGCATGCCCCTGTATTTACTTGAATTCTATGATAGGCAGCACTGATGGTCATTATTTTAGTTACATATCATACCCTGTAAAATATCTTTTTCTTGCTTGTGCCTCGTCATTTTCTTGGTTGTGTATTTTGGTCAGATGAATCTTTACTTTGAATGCAAAGTCAAGCTGTCATTCAGCTTTCGGTATTTTGTGATGCCTTTACACAATTCGTGATTTTTCTTGTAAAGGCAGATTTCTAGAGCTAGAAGGAGTTTCAGAGAGAAAGAACTTCCATCTGCTGGTTCAGTCCCTACGTGGCCACAAGGGTCAGAGCTGAGCCGATCCGAGGCCAGAAGCATCTTCCAGATCTCCCTTGCAGGTGCAGGATCCCAAAGCTTTAGGATATCCCTGACTCTCTCTCAGGCCACGAGCAGGGAGCTGCATGGGAACTGGTGCAAACGGGGCTGATGCGGGGGACTAGGCTGATGGAGCTCCTGGCTCCCTGATTTTCATCTGGCCCCACCATGGCTCTTGTGGCCATTTGGGGAGTGAACCGGCAGATGGAAGATCTCTTTCGTTGTCTCCTTGCCCTCTCTGTGCCATCCTTTTTTAGAAATTAAAAACAAATTCAACATTCCTTTCTCACGTGAGGTCATGCATGTCTCTTGTAAGTGGACCTTATTTTATGCGATTCTAAACGTTGTCTTTCACATACGAGTACTTGGTCCATTTTTAGGTGACAACACTAGCATATAATTTGAAGCTACAATTGAAATCACTTTTTTTTTTTCCCCTAGCTTGTCTTCCCACGGTCATTATTAAATAATCTACTGCTCCTAGTGAACTCCGATGGCTGACCTAGACATTGAGTAAAGCAGATTTTTGTCCCAGCAGTTCTGACCATTCTTGACGTTCACTCTTTAGTTAAACTTTCAATTCTGCAGGTAATTAGCCAAAGAAACACCTACTGGGAGTTTGAATCAGACCACGTGGAGGATTGGTATTCTCTGAGTGTCTTTTTCTCTCTGATCGGAGCCAGAACAATCTTTCCCTTTAGCCAGTCTTTCTGTTTTGTGTTTCAAACCATTCAATAGGATGACACCCCCTGTGGGGGGTTGGTCCTGGCGGCCACTCTTGGAGTTTTGCAAGACTTTTCTTTACTCAGTGAGTCCTAGTCTGGGGATTATTCTGGTTTTGATGTTGGAGAGTGAGATTGGGTTTGTTTTCAGACTACATTCTTTACACGGTTTCTTTGTTTCCACCAAACTAGGAAACACGTTATTCGGAAGTGAAACAGGTGCACCATTCTATAGTAAATGAATTCAAAATGGCATGACTAAGTCTTTCTATTTTCTTGCACACTTATACTCAGGGAAACATCTAGATTTAAAGGAACTTTGATTTGTTTTCAGAGTGGGATAAGTATAATCTTAAAATGTGTGAAGACACAAATCTGAGGTAGGGGTAACGTTGAATACTGGGTAGATGTTTTGAGTATTCACTAGGTAGAGTTTTGTCGTTATTTCTTGCACCAATCCTGTGATTTGGAAATTGTTATTAGTCTCTGTTTCCCGTGAGGAAAGTAGGTCTTTGCGTTTGCTGTCTTGTCCAAATGCCCCTGATAATAAAGCATGCTAGGGCGAGCTCAGACTGTAAGGGGTATTCGGAACACCCTGGCTTGTGTTACAAAGTAGATTTTTCTGTAGCAGATTGAGCGAGAAATAACCACATTTTTTTTTTGCTAAGGCCCCAGGTGATGTTGGTGCCTGTTGTTGAAAGACCTTCTTGGAACGTCAGGATCTAGAAGATTCCAATTCAACAGTGTCTGACTTCAAGATCTGCTTTGTGACCTGTTCCACAGCCAGATTCTTTGTAACAAGGCAGGAGTGATGACTAGGTAGGCTGGGTAAACTACAGTTCACCCACGCTAAGTAAGAATCGGATGTTCCAGTTCATAGAATATTCTGGAATGCTCTTCATTTTTTTTAGTGAATGTATACCGATGAACCATTTTCATCTTTTTTTTTTTTTTCCCCAGTAAAATAAGTTGTTTGGTGATATTGAAATGCTTTTTGACCTTAGGTTGAGCTTGAGAATTTTAACCTTTATTATTCTTAGAATCAGGGTTATCAGCATAACTTTGAAAACATAGATGTAAAATCTGAAAGAACAATCAGGTGGGTTGGTTGTTACGGCCTACTTGTCTCAAATTTCATCTCTGAAAATTTATGTTTTTGAAAAAGCGGATGAGCAGTGGAACTTTTTAAATTTCTTGTTGGAATGGTTGCTTTCGATATCTATACTAAACACTTGTGCAATGGGCTTTATATACTTTATATACTGATTCAAAACTCAAATAGAATTTTTTGCCTCATACTTTGGATCCCATCATATATTTTCTCTCATTTCTCTTCCCTTAATTTTTCAGTTTTCAGTGTCAACGGTTATTTTGACTCTTTGCTCACATTGTACGTTCTTTTGATCTGCTCCGTGAACCAGCTTTAGGAAGAACTGAGAAATGGAAGCCAAGTACACACATAACCTCTTTCACAACCCTGTCTTTGATAGCCAACTAGAGCGTTACCATGAAGTAGCGGGGATGGTGTTGTGGAAAGGGAGCTGTATAAACTCATGTTGTCCCTCTGACGATTCCATTGCATGCGTGACGCACACCCTTCCTCACTTTGACTTTGTGAGTGAAGACACTCGGATGACCGAGGTTCTTCACCGTGAGTGTGCAAGGCGTGAGGCAAGCGTGCAATTCAGTTTTCGGCATCCTGTCCATTTTAGTCGTCCTCTCCCCATGCAACCCTCATCCTGATTTCTGCACTATTGTTTGATTTCCGGAATTGGCCTTCTAATTGACTACTGGCCGAGTTCCTGTGGCTTTGTTATTGATAGCTATGCCATTGACATTGTTGGACTATTCTTAAGGAATCTCAATTCAAACAATGTCTGACAACAACAACAAAAAACACCGTTTCACATTGCACATTCCTTGTGGCCTAGAGTAGGCTGATGTGTCTGTAAATAATAACTAGCAATTCAAGAGTAGCTTTGCTTCTTGAGAGAGAGGGAGAAAGCGAGTCAGTATAATTATTGTTCACCGCCAAGGAAGGGGTCGGCTTGGTCATCAGAGTTCTCTTCGCATTTGTCTAAAAGAGATTCGGGTCAAGGTTATCATAAACATTCTTTTCTAGTGACACTTCTCCAATTAAAACTTATGTCTCCCTGCTAACTTGAATTACGACTGGTTCAATCTACTGTGAAGTTTGAAGTATTGAAGCATCATCGAATTCTTAAATGAACCTTAATATTTAGCTGAATAATTAGCTTATGGAAAAGGAGAACATGATAAATGCTTTCCAAGAACCAAGCACTTTTTTTTTTCTTAGATACAGTAGGTTGTTATCTACATTACAATTCTCTTGCATTTCTTTAGCTGTGTGCTGGAGTGTCTCCCAATTCTGTATTGGCCAATAGTAATGAAAAATTTGGTAAAAAAAACAAAAAAAAAATTGGATTTCTGATCTGTAACGCAAAAACAGGAAGTAATTACACTTGATCTTAGCCCCAGCCGAGAAGTGATAAAACAGGAAGTAATTAAAAAAGGAGCAGGAAGTGAGAGCAATGCTGAAGGAAGCATGGTGAAATTTCTACAAACTTCAAGAAGAAATAAAAATGTACACACTTCTAGCCCAGCACAGTAGCTTAGTGGCTAAAAGCCTTGCCTTGCATGTACCTGGATCCCATGTTGGGTACCGGTTCATATCCCGGCTACTCCACTTCCCATCCAGCTCCCTGCTTGTGGCCTGGGAAAGCAGTTGAGGACAGCCCAAAGCGTTGGGAGCCTGCACCCGTGTAGGAGAAGCTCTTGGCTCCTGGCTTCGGATACGTTCAGCTCCGGCTGTTGTAGCTACTTGGGGAGTAAATCAGTGGATGGAAGGTCTTTCTTTCTGCAAATCTGCCTTTTTAATGAAAGTAAATATGTGTTTTGAAAATGTATGCATCTCACTATTAGTTGTTGACTTGCCTTTGTGAGAGGAGGTTCAGATGTGATAGAATGTAGATAGAATGTGATTGGACTTAACAGTAATATTTCAGAATTATCAGGAGTTGAAATGGTGGCAAGAAGTTTGGTTATACTTTCTTAGTTTGGAGGCAACATATACAGAACATCTGAACACGCTGTTTCTACTATATAGTTTTCATATTGGTCGGCATACATACTCATTTATAGTTAGGGTAGAAGGACTGTATGAATTTTGACTATGAGAAAATAAGAACATTGAGAGATGATTTCCTTTTTAAAAAAAGATTTATTTACTTTTTATTGGAAAGTCAGATATACAGAGAAGAGGAAAGACAGAGAGGAAGATCTTCCGTCCGTTGATTCACTCTCCAAGCGTCCGCAATGGCCGGAACTGTGCCGATTCAAAACCAGGAGCTTCTTCCGGTTCTCCCATGCAGGTGCAGAGTCCCATGGCTTTGGACCATCCTTGACTGCTTTCCCAGGCCACAAGCAGGGAGCTGGAAGGGAAGTGGGGCTGCTGAGATTAGAACTGGTGCCCATATGGGATTTTTTGGCCGTGCAAGAATAAGATGGCTTTGGGTCATGTACATTCAATTTGAAAATTTTGCTGGGTTTTTACTGGGAACAGAATACATGATTTATGTGCGGAGCATTTGGTACAGGGGTTAAGCCGTTGCGTGGGATGCTGAAATCTGACAAACGGAGGGCCTGGTTTGAGTTCTGATTCCAGCTTCCTGTCAGTGCGCACCCTGGGAGGCAGCTGGTGATGCTTTCTCAGTTCGATCTTTGCCATCTGTGTGGGAGACCTGGCTTGAGTGCCAGGCTCCTGGCTTTAGGCTAGTCCCATCCTGGCTGGTGCAAGCATTTGTGCAGCAAAGCAACAACTAGAACATCGCTCTCCTGCTCCTTGCTTCGCAAAGAAAACAAAAACTGCAAAAAGAACATAGTCGGGGGGATTATTCAATATAGCTAAAGTAGGGTCTGTGGGCAGAGAAAATTGAAATCACGCTGAAGCATTCACTTTTTGGTTGATCAAAAAGAAGAATAAAGCAGTGAGAGAAAGCTAGTATAAGTGACTTATCTAGACTGACAAATACTTCTTTGCTGGCAATGGACACAGATTTATCTTCCTAACAATTGCTAGAAGTGCGATCTTTGCTGCCTAAAAGTTTCAGGGAGCAACTGAAGACCTGCGTGTGTGCGCATGTGCGTGCGTGTGCGTGTGTGCGCATGTGCGTGCGTGTGTGTGCGCATGTGCGTGTGTGCGCGCGCGTGTGTGCGCATGTGCGTGCATGTGCGTGTGTGTGCGCATGTGCGTGCGTGTGTGCGCATGTGCGTGCGCATGCGTATACATTGAGCATGAGTCCACAGTTAATCCTTAGCATAGAAACGTAAGCAGGGTAAAGGCCACAACAGGAAAAAAATCCTTTTGGAAGGAACGTGAAATAGTATGTTCGTAGTAGGCTCACACATCTTTTTCGTGTTAGTGTATTGATCTGTAACAAGATAACTCGGGGCTAAGCTATTTCCCTTTGAGTCCCAGCTGTACAAGTGACCAAGTGTCCGGCTGTTTGTTCTGCACAGTTGAGATGACTTCGAGTTGCATTTGCTAACCTGCCTGGGGGTGCTCAGAGCGAGGCGCTGAGGCCAGGGGATGTGCGAAGTGGCACACCCTTGCATACGCGTGAAGCAGTGTGTTTGGGGGATAGAACTGGTCTAGGGTTTTCTTCAAAAGGGCTTTGCGCCAGAGACAAGGGCAATTTAGCAGAAAGCATAGGTGAATGGGCGCTGAAGGACTGAGGAATAACAGCCAGCTTGCAGTGTGAAGTGCGGCATTGCGGTTGGTTGGATGTCCTCGGTATCTGCAAAAACAACAGCAAACAAAACACCAGACTTGACCCCCCCACCCCAGAAGGGATCAAATTAGCTTTGAACATCTATCAATCCCAGAGTGTGTATTTATATTGAAAATAAAAAAGGGGGGGGTCTTCTATAGCTAGCCTCCTGTTGCCACTTCCAGAATTACTGTGGACGAGCTGAGGATTCGGGTCAAGGTGCGATTATGCAGGGAACTTTCAAGAGTGGACACAGAAGTTGACCAGATTCCCCTCCTGAAGTGTCTGGTTGCAAAGTGATACTAAGTTGATAAATGGATTTTAAATGATTTATATATATCATTAATTACATTGCATTATGTGACACAGTTTCATAGGCTCTTGGATTTCCCCAACCCCTCCCCGTGCTCTCCCCCCATGGCGGGTTCCTCCACCTTGTTGTAGTATTACATTTCAAATTCAGTCAGGATTCTTTCATTGCAAGCGTATACCAAGCATACAGTCCAGCATCTTATTGTCCAGGTAAAATTCAGCGGTTTCCTGGGGAGACCATCTCTGGTCTGAAGGTAGAGCTGGCAGAATATCATCCCGATCAATTAAAAGCCACAGCACAACATCAACAACAATTTACAACATTATGGAATTAATGGACATGGTATGGAGTAACTAATATGTTAAAAAAATGCAAGTTCTTAACCACATCCTGCGACTACTTCATTCATATTTCTATTTTAATTTATACACAGCACCGGCTGCTATACACCTTAAAATGGCTGTAGGGTACTATTCAGCTGTCTCATGTCTATTTTCATTTTAGTATTTAGCAGTTTATAGTGTTGAAGCATAATTTTGCTGAACTTGGCAGATTTTAGGATAGTCTAAAACTGGGTTATAACTCTAACAAGGCATATGTCAACAGTTGAGGTGCAGAACAGTTTTTAGGAGATTTATTTATTTATTTGACAGGCAGAGTTACAAAGAGAGAAGGAGGGTAGGATGGGAGAGAGAGACAGAGAGAGAAAGATCTGTCTACTTGCTCACCCCTCCCAAAATGGCTGTAATGGTTTAAACTTGGACAGTCTAGAATCAGAAGGCAAGAGCTTCTTCTGGGTCTCCCGCATGGCTGCAGAGGCTCAAGGACCCGAGCCATCTTCCACTGCTTTTCCAAGTGAATTACCAGGTAGTGGGATTGAAAGTGTAGCAGCTGGGACTTGAAGCAGCACACCTATGGATGGCCTTTATGTAAGTGTGATGTCGTATTCAAATGCAATGAATTCATGTCAGCTAAAGGGAGATTTGAACACACTGTGGATTTGTTTTTCTGCACGTAAGTATGTATTTCAAGAGAGTTCCAAGTGTTGAACTCTGCCACTCCTGTGTCCTGCTTGCTGGACCCCCTCTGATTTCAAGAGGGATATCAAATGTAGTTTCTTCTCTGGCCCATTGCCTCGGCACAAAGTTGAGATGCTCTTACTAGCAGGTGTATTTAACCAGCTGTATTCATGCCCTTTTCCAAGATTTAATATTAATTTTAGGGGATATAGTCTGGAGAAAATTTTCATTAAAGCAGAGGAAAAGGAAAAAAAAAATCTATAATGTCTCACTCTTTGATATACAAATGACATCCCCAAATTAGCTTTCTCCGACAAGGCCTGGCGTAATATTAATAGTATAATGAGAGGGTTGTGCAGTAAATCTAGACCTGGGGAATTGGCAGGGTAGCTTTTGTAAACATCAAAGATCTTCCAGGATTAGTGAATCATATTTGAAGTATTTGAAAAAGTCAGTTATGTTCCACAGGGTCTTACAGTGCTTAACAATCAAGAGTTCAAGTGCACAGGCATTTTTTTTTATGAGGATGGAGTGTAAGTTTAGAGGGAGGAGTGGAGACGCAAGGAATTATGGGAAAAGTCAGAAATCTAAGAAGGTAAACTTAAGTAATAACCATGTAGAGGTGTGAATGCACGAGTTGGTTTCTTGTTGTGGAGTTTGACAGAAGGGAGTGAGTGAATAATTGGCATTTATCGAACGTCTGTTGTGGGCCACTTTGCTAGATCCATTCTGGATACTTTTAACCCAAATCCTGTTCTGCACGATAGGTTTAATTGTCATCATTTTACAGATGTGCAAAGTGAGCGCTCCAGGAAAGTCAGTGTTTAGTTCAATCTTCCACAGCCAGCGACTCCAAACTCAGTTAAGTATTTCTGCAAAAATGTCGAATGTTCTCTCGTGTACCCCGTCATTAGTTTAGACATGAAAACATTATTAGCTCATTTTAATTTTCAGCATGAGCTGAAGCTAAGAAAGAGCAGGTCACTTCACCAGAGCTTATACAGAATGAGTGATTGGGACTTGGCATCTTATATTTTGTTTTCAGAACTCTTTTAAAAGGCAGAATTCCCCAGGGAGAAGGGGAAGTTGTAGGTGCTTGTGCTGGTGTGTTTGCTGCCGCATGCCCCAAATAGCTGAGGTTTGGACCAGTTTTAAAGCCAGGAGCCAGGAACTCCATCCAGGTCTTCGACGTGGCTGACAGATGCCCAAGCATTGGCCATCTTCTATTTTCATAGATGCTGCATCAGAAGTGGAGAGGCAGGGTGCTGGACTTGGTACTTCCATATGAGGCCCCTGGGCTCTCTAATCATAGCTTTCTCATTTAGTTGCTTCTTGCTACTAAAAAAAAAGACGTACTGTTTGGACCTTACTGGGCTTCTTAAGGCACCATGCAAGTCAGCATCATGACCTCTTGTGGGCGCTTGGAAGCATCTTCTATGCCTGCTTTGGATCCAGTGCAGCTAGTGTAGCTTCTAAATAAAATGTGGCCATAACCTGTGGGATGTATTTCCAGTTAGAGGTTTCCAATAGCACAATGCCTCGTGGAGTTCTGTTTTTCACTTTTTCAATTAAATATAAAGAGAACAGATTTTATGTGTTGCAAAAAGACAGTTCCAAGAAGATAGTACCGCCTCCCTCACTTACCTGGTCTTTACTCCCCCCTCCCCCCCGCCACCCATCCCCACATCCTTCTCTCACCCTTTCCTCTCTTCCACAGTATTCGCACAGACATATTTTTGGTCTTTTCGGCCCTCACAGGGTTCATTGAAACCCAGGCCTCACCAACTGGATAGAGTTCTAAGTCTGTAAGATACTTTTGTCCCTTTTGGTTTGGTTTTTGGCTGATGCTTCTAAGACTTACAACCTCCAAACTCAGTGTTTTAAATATATCACGACTAGAATCTTGAATTAGACACCAGCTACAGTTAGCAGGCCTTCTGAATGTCAAGGAGATCCTCTGAGGCGCAGGCCAACTGCCAGCCAAGAAGATGCCAATTTCTCCGCCTATTTCGGAGGCAAAGAAAGGCCTACAAACACCTGTCTTTGAGGCTGAGTCAGCAGAAGATGGAGTGGTAGATCTTCCATCCATTGGTTCGTTCCCCAATACCCGCAACACCCAGGGTTGGACCATCTTGTACTGCTGTTCGCAGATCATTGGCAGGAAGCCGGATCAGAAGCAGTGCAAAGAGGGCTTGAATCCATGCTCATATGGGATGCTGGCATCCCATGGCAGCAATTTTACTTAAGCCTTCCACAGCACTTGGATTTTTTGTTTTTAAAGATTTATTTATTTTTATTACAAAGTCAGATGTACAGAGAGGAGGAGAGACAAAGAGGAAGATCTTCCGTCCAATGATTCACTCCCCAGGTGAACTCAACGGCCAATGCTGTGCCAATCCAAAGCCAGGAGCCAGGAACTTCTTCCAGGTCTCCCACACAGGTGCAGGGTCCCAAGGCTTTGGGCCATCTCAACTGCTTTCCCAGGCCACAGGCAGGGAGCTGGATGGGAAGTGGAGCTGCCAGGTTTAGAACTGGCACCCATATGGGATCCTAGGGTGTGTTCAAGGCGAGGACTTTGGCTGCTGGGTCATGCTGCCTGGCCCACAACACTTGGATTTTTTCGTCTACAGTAATGCCAGGAATTACAAATGGTAGGAATTTGAGGCTAGGTTAAACATTAAAAAGAAAAAATCAATAACAAAAACCTCGAGAATGTCGCAGTGTTGTGTCTGGTGGCTCCCACCCCATTGAAAGATACAGTGTCAGCACCAAAGGCTGTTTGAACCCAAGCGCCTTGTCAGCAGGGTACCTGTCAGATACACCTCTAAGATGGAGAGCACGTTGAATGATCTAGGGCAGTTCATTCCTTAGTGGAAGGCTCAGACACGGAAGAGCTTTCACTAGAAATTTCTTTGGCAAAATATCATTTTGCTAAGTTTACGTTGGCTTTCGGCTGGGAAAACATGCTTTATGTAGAGGCACTGCTACACGGGTGGCTTGGTGAAGTGCATGCGTGCTCTGAGAACATGGCACTTGCAGAACTGAAGGCAGAAGCAGATCTGATTGGTTGTCCTACAGGTGGTTGCAAAGACACTGGAAGGATCCAAGTTTGAGACATTTGCAAAAAAAAAAAAAAAACCCAACTCATGGAAAATGGTTAGTTTGGTGGTTAATGAGGGCTATACTGTCCATAGTGGAGTATCTGGGTTCGATCAATGGCTCCCACTCCTGACAAGGTTTTCCTGCTCATGGGTACCCTGGGAGGCAGAGCTGATGGTTCAGTTATTTGGCTATCCATAAAGAAGACGTGAAATAAGTTTCTCATTTCAAGCTTGGGTCCTGGCTTAGTTACCGCCATTCCTAGAGTCTATAGAGTGAACCCATGGAGGGGACTCTCTCTCTGCCTCTGTTTCTCTTACTGCCTCTCAAATGAATAAACCCATTGAAAAATATCTTTGTGAGCTCCTGGGCAATATGCATTAATGAAAAATTATGAACGAATATCCTTTAATTTTGTTTTCCATGAACTTTTTGCACCCTCTTATATTTTTGCTATGTTTTTAAGAAATAGTGAACCTTTCTCAACAAAAATGTTCTAGTCTGAATGTGCTAGTTGATATTGCTTTGTAGAGGAATAAAAACATAGAAACAGTGCTTTGTAGAGGAATAAAAACATAGAAACAGCTTTCTTTGATTCGCGTGAAGGTGAGCTTCCAAACCGAGTGCCTGCCAAGATGCCTGGGAAACCATCAGACAGTGGTCTAAACGGTTGAGAGTCTGCGTTCAGCCTGGCCCCGCCCTAGCAGGTGTTTGGGGAATTGAACTGACCAATGGAAGCTCCCCTTCTTTCTTCCTTTGTCACTCTGATATTCAAAAGAAAACTGAAGATAAAACCAAAGAAAAGGGATATTTTTTTCTAAATCATCAGAAGCAGAGGACTGGCTCTCTTTTTTCCTAATGGTATTAGTGATTCAATTTGCACAGTCGTGGAATCCATCGCTATGACTTGATGTTTGAAGAAGTTAGCTCTGACATCTACGCCCTTGTCCAACTTAGACCTATTTGATCTTTCTCTATCCTGTTACGTAAGTCCCAGTTGATTGGCATTCGGTTTAGAATATCTCACTTGCTGTGTGTCCGTGTGAATTGCTGGGCTGGGGACTGTGGGATTGATGCGAGCTGTCATCAGCTCATCACACCGCAGTGTTCTGGGCAGATCATGATGGCTCTCATTTGTTTAGCCACCATTATTGCTAGATTTTGTGTTAAAGGCTCCACACATGTTATCAAATGTAAGTTTCAGACAGATGTATCAAATGCGTCTCAACAGTCAGCTGTTATCTTCTTAGAGGCTGTAAAATCTGCCCAAGGATAATATTCACCCAGCATCCAACAAGAAGTAGGTTTCAGCTTGAAACCCAGGTGGAGTTCCCAGTTTCCAGGTCCTAAGCGTGACCTTGCCCAGCCCCAGCTGATGTGACCCATGAATGGAGCCCCGTCTGTCAGTCAGTCTCTCTCTCTCTCTCTCTTTTTCCTCGTCTCTGACAAATGCATGAATTTAAACAAACATGCTTATGCAATTTCACAATCTAATGAGCCTCTGTAAATGTCTTTCATATTATCTGTTGGAAATCATCAGTATTTATTCTCTATCTCGAACCACAGAGAACAGAATCAAAAGTTTAAAGATAGTCTGACAAATTATCATTCTAACTCCATCAAAAAGAATTTGAAGGACGGGTGTTGTAACACAGTGGGTTAACCTGCCACCTGCCTCTGATCCTGATATCTGCCGGTGCACTTGGGAGGCAGTGGATGATGAGCCCCTGGGCCCCAGATGTGAAGCCCAGTTGTGGCTTCTGGCTCCTGACTTCCGCCTGGACTGGGCTCTGATTCTTCGCTGCCATTTGGGTGGGAGAACCATCAGATGGAAGATCTCTCTGTGTCTCCTCTCTCTGTCACTCTTTCGTGCGAATAAATAGAATTGATATTTTTTTTAAAAATTGGGCATTATTTACATCTTTCTTCAAGGAAATAATAATCTTGATTCCTTACAGTATTTGCTTCTTTCTTCTCTTCGTTTGGAGTGACCCGACTACATCTTTGCCCAGCGGAATAAATATATGTTTTTGTTATGTAGGGTTTGATTTGAAATACTTGTACTTCTCATTATTATAATAACATCCAAAACTCATGCTTCCCTCTGCAAATTAGTGCCTTTGCTGTTGGCAACGTAGTAAGGTCAGAATTAACAGGGTTGGGTGAGCCAAACATCTGTCTTCCAGATTGGTTTTCCAGAAAGCGCAAGACTCCAGATGCTTTTGCCTCACCTGGCTTAGTGTGTGTGATCTCTCAGCCGTGGGCAGCCAGCCAGCTGGCTGGGCTGAGCGGGAGCGAGCCTGCTGGCTCCAGGGCCCCTGAAACTGACAAGACCCGTGTGTCTTGACAGCCCCCGCATTAGGTACAGAAGACATGCTTTTTCCCTGGAAAATTCACACATTTCTCCCCAGCATGAATTATAGCCCGTCCTGTGTTTGCAGATGGGCTGGGAACCAATCAGCCCTGACTGTGACATTGCCCTTTCTGAGGCAGTCTAGTCTCGAACCGCAGAGGGCTGATAATAAATACCAATGGCTCATTTTCTACCAGCAAGTGGACAGAGAATTTATTAAACTATACATTGTTGGCTACGCTATCCTCCCCGCCTCCCCCGGCTACACAGCAACATAATGTGGTCTGTTAAAACAAGAGAAGAATTAAATAACTCATTTATTTAATGAAGTATGATGCTTCTGTATACTCAGAACTTTCTTAACACCCATTGTTTGGAGTTCACAGTATTAAGTTGGATGCTTGCACAAGCTTTCATTTTCATCCAGTGACCGCTCACTCCAGATTTTCTCAGCTCGGCGTTTCTGGAGATCAAAGTACGTTCCCAGAATGTGACTTGGAGACAACTTCGTGAATAACTTCCCTTGTCTCGCTGCGTGCATCCATTGCAATGAGTTTTCTCAGTAAGGAGCGGTGACATTCTTGTTTACACACCAAAATGTTTTGAAATCTCAAATATCTCAGGAAAGACCCGAGGGCAGACAGGCAATGCTACTTCTAACAATCTGTTGGGTCCCTGGGTGAGGACTGTATTGGCGTGTAATGATTTTATCCTTACTAAATCCTTCCACACGTATCATTGGCGTAGTGTCCATGCCGTAGCGCACCTTTCCTCGGGGATGTGTGTAGAAAGTTCTATAGCGCCAAGTTTTAGGACAGTGTTTCTTCCAACACTTCATTTGCTTCACCTGTGTTGGATGCACTGTGGGGTTTTCTATACTTAATCTGTTTATTTCATCTCTCTTCCCCTCCTCCTCTGCCCCTTTCCATTCCTGTTCTTTCTCTTCCTGGTCTCTCTCTTTTCTTTTCAAATCATTCGAGGCAGCATGAAATGAATAAGGTAGAAGTGCAACATCCAAGGTCCTGCTGTAGATCGCTATTTTCGGTATATCCGACTTTCTAATAAATAAATAATTTTTTTTTTTAAAAAAGAAAAGCTTTATTTAAAAAAAAAGCAAAACAAAAGACGTTCTGTGCTGAATACAAATAATTGGCTCACCAATGATATGCAGCCACATGCAAAGGAACTGCTCTCATTGAAGAATGAAGTTAAGCAAGGACTCGGTGCTCAGCACTGCCATTGGAGCCGTGTGTTCAGTGTGACTCAGACAGTTTAGTTACTATTGATTCCTTTTAACTATTGTTAACTATTGACAGGGATTCCATTTTAAGTTTATAACTGTAGATTTTACAATAAGCAAATGTATCAGTTTTCAAGTAGAATATGCATATATATATATATTAGATATATTACATATATATGTGTGTGTGTGTGTTCTGCTTTTAGGTGTTTTTTTTTTTTTATTGGAGAGGTGAATATACAGAGAGGAGGAGAGACAGAGAGGAAGATCTTCCATCCGATCATTCACTCCTCAAGTGACTGCAGTGGCCCGAGCTGCGCCAATCCAAACCCAGGAACCAGGAACTTCTTCTGGGTCTCCCACACGAGTGCAGGGTCCCAAGGCTTTGGGCCGTCCTCGACTACTTTCCCAGGCCACAGGCAGGGAGCTGGATGGGATGTGGAGCTGCCGGGATTAGAACCGACGCCCATATGGGATCCTAGGGCGTTCAAGGCGAGGGCTTCAGCCGCTAGGCCATGGCGCCGGGCCCTGATCAGGCTATTCTTACAAACCATTCGTTAACCCATGTACAGGTAGGCAAAAAATGCATCGTGTAGTATAGATAAGAGGTTTAAAATTTTAATGCTTCAAAATTCTTAGTAAAAGATACTCATCAAAGTGTTCACTTAAAACATTTGGTCAGGCTATTAGGATATGCAATTTACTTTGATTTTTTTTTTAATCATCTCAGTGATACAACTGAGATGAAATCTCAATATGTAAATCGGATTTCAGTGTTTTTCTTCGGATGGTTTTCAATTCCTTCATGTTTGATAGGATTTATATTTGCTAGCTTTTGTTGCGGTTACCTCCATCTGTAATTGATATGTATAACCGTAGTGAAATATTTAACCTGTGTTTCCAAAGGTGAGATTATATGGGTATTACTAATTTAAAAAAAAAAAACATCATTTCATTTATGTTTTTTTTTTTCTGGAAAATATGGATCAGGGTTCTTTTTTTTTTTTCCTTTTTGTTACTATCTTTTTGACAATGTTTACATAGTTAATTGGGGTGAAAAGGTTCAAGGGCTACAGCAAAGTGGGTAAGACTATTTTTTCCATATTGTTTCCTTCATGTTTAAAGAGGGGTATTAAGGGAGAAACCCCACCCAATTTTCCACCCTCCCCAGGTCCTAGATGTAGGGTAGGCGCCGAGGTTCTTGCTCAAGTGGTTTTGATAGTTCACCGGTTATAAATTGCTGCCAATCCCAGCCGCTCCACATCCCATCCAGCTCCCTGCTTGTGGCCTGGGAAAGCAGTCGAGGACGACCCAAAGCCTTGGGACCCTGCACCCGTGTGGGAGACCCGGAAGAGGTTCCTGGCTCCTAGCTTCAGATCAGTGCAGTACCGGCCATTGCGCTCACTTGGGGAGTGAATCATCGGACGGAAGATCTTTCTCTCTGCCTCTCCTCCTCTCTGTATATCTGACTTTGTAATAAAAAGAAATCAATCTTTAAAAATAAAAATTCTCAGGTTGAGGAAAATCTTTATTTGATGCTTGTTTCTGGAGTTACATTCAACGAGTGGAGCACTTAAAAAATTTACACCCATGTTGGTAATTCCTGCACTATTGATGATTTTACAGGCATTGCAAACATTTCTTTGTATGGAAATGCAGATTTTTTTTTTGCATCATGTTTTCTAATTAGGGTTGAATTTCATAGTATGTTTAATGGACTTGATGAGGAACTTTTTAATTTTATTTATGTATTTATTTATTTTGGTTAAAACCTCAGTTGTATGTTGGTTGATTCCAAAATTAACATTACCCCTTAGCAATACATTTTACTTTTGATATATAACCCACAAGAGTAACCGTGCAAAATTGTTTTGGGTCTCCTTTGGCTATAAGGTTGCTTCTTCAGGCAAATGAACATATAATTTTTTTTTCCCCGCATAGTTTATTACTCCTTTTGCTTTTGACTGAAATTCTTCATGGCTGGCCTCAAGCACCTTGCAGGAATGCGCTCTGCAGAGGCTGCGTTATTCACCATGAGCCGCGCGGTGTCCTAAGAGCTGGATCAGACTGCGGAGAACGCAGCTAGGGTGCAAAGCTCAAGGCGATCTGTAGCACAAATGGACCCTGAAAATCCGCTTCTCACTGTGGTAAACATGCTGTTTATTCTCTAATGATAACGGCACTCTGCATTGCCATCTCGTTTGCTGTTCTGCTAAATTCTTTGTATCCAATCATTGGTAATGGTGTCATTTAATTTATGGTAAAGTTGCCTTTTAAGCCATTAATTTACTAAAACATAAGTTATCTATTTATTTACTTATTTTTTAAAGATTTATTTATTTATTGGAAAGTCAGATATACAGAGAGGAGGAGAGACAGAGAGGAAGATCTTCTATCCGATGATTCACTCCCCAAGTGAGTGCAACGGCTGGTGCTATGCCAATCCGAAGCCAGGAGCCAGGAACTTCTTCTGGGTTTCCCACATGGGTGCAGGATTCCAAGGCCTCAGGCTGTCCTGGACTGCTTTCCCAGGCCGCAAGCTGGGAGCTGGATGGGAAGTGGAACTGCCAGGATTCGAACCGGCGCCCATATGGAATGCCGGCGCATTCAAGGTGAGGACTTTAGCCACTAGGCCACGGTGCTGTGCCCTTAAGACATAATTTATAATGTGCTTCTTCTTTAAACTGACCTATGGAATGCAAATGATAGGTAGGCAGTCGATTATTCTTCCTAACTCTAGAATCCAGGCATTGGTATGTAGTCTGGGCTGGCTTTCAGAAGAAATGAGATCTGTTAGCAATGTTGAACAAGGCTGTGCTATTGAATGAGATAGTCATACACTTGTTTTCATCAATTAGTTTTGAATTTTTTGAGATGCATAATTGTACATATTCAGGGGCAAACGATGATGTTTTGGTACAATTTTTTGCAATGTCCAATTACATTCTGTCTCCAGAAACAATGAACATTTTAACATGTTAAAAACATCCAAACTTCTGCTTTCTAGTCCAGTATATTAACGCAATCTTTCTACTGTGTGTTAGAATCCTTCAACTTCTCAGTCTTACGTCATCAACTTCACACGGTTGTCAACTTTACCCCTTCCTCCACAGCCTGAAATATTTTAGCGTGAATTCTTTTTGGGTGAGAAATCCTAGTATCATTTTTTTTAAAAAGATTTCTTTATTTTTATTGCAAGGTCAGATATGCAGAGAGGAGGAGAGACAGAGAGGAAGATCTTCCATCCGATGATTCACTCCCCAAGTGAGCGCAACGGCCAGCGCTGCACCAATCTGAAGCCAGGAGCCCAGGTCCTCTTCAGGGGTCCCAAGGCTTTGATTTGCCCTCAGCTGCTTTCCCAGGCCACAGGCAGGGAGCTGGATGGGAAGTGGGGCTGCCGGGATTAGAACCGGCGCCCAAATGGGATTCTGGTGCTTTCAAGGTGAGGACTTTAGCCAGTAGGGCATGGCGCTGGGTCCCAAGAAATCTTAGTATGTTAGACCTGAAATTTACAAAACGTTTGCACGTACGTTGGTGTGTGCCATCAAGTTGCGTATTATTACAATCCTACGAAACATCTAATAAAAGTGCTGGAGATGTAAGAATTTATATTCAAAAGTATATGTGAACACTTTAAGAAGTTGAAAAACAGATTGGAAAAAAAATGTGTTTATTTTGTTGTCCAAAAGTTTGGATTGCATGCTTTTTTTCTTTCGTAATCTCTATTTCCCATGAGCTTTTTCAGAGCTATTTGTATCCATGATTTTCAAGTATCTTTTGCAACAATAAAGTTGTCTTCTGATTCCATTTTCTATGGGCTTTTGAGCAAATTAGCATATGTTTAATTAGAATAGTGTACAAATGAAGCCATAGAAATGTGCAAAGCCTAGGAGGGCCTTGAGAGCATGGAGTAGCTTGTTGAAAGGTGGGGTGGGAGTGTTCAATAGCAACATTTAAAATCAATGCATATTTGATGGAAGGCACAGACACTTGTAAAATGAGAAAGGTGAACTAAGTCACTTTGGCCTCAGTTTCTTTAAATGCATCAGAATCTTCCCTGTGATTACAAGAGGGTTTCTGATGATGGGACTTGTTAATGAATTGTGACAGCGTGGAGCCTAGCTGGCTGGTAAGGGTACCTGCTGGAGGTTCCCCTTTTTTGCTTGACACCTTGAGCTAAGCGATTGGGCTCAGAGCGGTGAACCCCATCTAAACAGGGTCATTTAGAAAGACAGCATTTTTCTGCTCAACATCTACCTGTTCACCTGCCCTGTCCCCAGGGGGTCCTGGATGACAGTGACTCGCTGCTTGGGACACCGGAAGTTGCTGAACTACGTCTCCTGCTGTGTGTCCAGCCACACGCTTCCCTCCCCCATGGGCCATGTCTGAGTCAAGTACAGTTCAGCCATAATTTATTTTTTCTACTTATGTTTCGAGATAGTTGGCCTCGTCCTCAATTTCTCAACCAAAAATAGGCCCCAGTCAACCTGTTTTGGTTTCATTTATCTCACAGGTATACTTAATTCTTGCTGACAGATCCAAATTCTATCTATTTTCATGGTATACAACATAATATTTTGAAATATGCATATTGCGTCGAACTGGTTGACATATGCATAATGACTTTTGGTCAGAACATTCCAAATATTCTACTTGAAAGAGCCCTAACTAGTCTTTTTTTTTTTTTAAATTTGATTTACTTGAATGGCTAATTAGAATGGGTGGGTGGGGCTTCAACCCACTAGTTTATTCCCAAATGGCCGCGGTGGTTAATGTTGGGCCAGGCAAGTGTCAGAGCCTTCATTCATGTCTCCCACATGGGTGGCCGGGGCCCAAGCACTTGGCACATTATTAGGGAGCTGGATTGCAAGGGAAGCATCCAGGGCTTGACTCAGTGCCCTTATAGGATGCCAGGACTGGCAGGCAGCTGCCCAGTCCGCTATGCCACACTTAAGGCCCCAAGAACGCAAATTGTTGTTGCTAACCACAGTTACCACGTTCTGAGTACCTGAAAGTTTTGTTCTTCTGGACCAATAGCTCCCTAATTATTACTAAGATTTAACATCTGAATCCTCTTCCTCTGATAGAAGTTATTTCAACCATAACAAAAAAAAAACATTATATATCAACCTTGCATTATAATTTCTATTGATTTATTTGCGAATAGAAGAATCCATGCTCCCATTTGCCTGTCCACGCCCCAAATTTCTGGCCAAATGAAAACTGGGTTTTGAGTGTATATCAGCAGGAAGCTGGGCCTCAAATATTGCACCCCAAATATGGAATCGGGGGGTGCAACTGGCAACTTAATGGATAGACCATATGGTCTTATTTTTTTTCTCTGTAAGCTCTTTGAGGAAATGGGCAAAGTAAAGTGTTAAACTTAAGCATTTTCCCGCCAAAATGTCTCAGGATTTTTCTTTCTCTCCTGAAATAGTGTGTGCAAATAAAAATTAGCATGGCAAGTCTTCTGTCTGTTGCATGTTTTACTTAGCATTTAAAAAGATTGACAAATTGGAGCCAGATTTGGAACTGACTTAAATTTGTTCTTGTTCTTTTTGCAAATTATTGAATTTTTGTAAACTGAATATATTTTTTTAAAAAAAAGCAAAGTCGAACTATTTTAACATCAAAAGAGGTAGGCAAACAGATGCAGTTAAAATAGCCTCTTGGGACCAGCACAATAGCCTTGTGGCTAAAGTCGTGACCCTGCCTGCGCTAGGATCCCTATGTGGGTGCCGGTTCGTATCCTGGCTACTCCACTTCCCGTTCAGCTCCCTGCTTGATGCTTGGGAACGCAGTCGAGGATGGCCCAAAGCCTTGGAACCCCACACCCAGGTAGGAGACCCAGAGGAAGCTCCTGGCTCCTGGCTACTGGCTTAGGATCCACTCGGCTCTGGGAGTTGCAGCCATTTGGGGAGTGAACAAGTCCCAAAGTTGGATGATAAGAACTTTGTGTTCCTGGCTTTAGGCTGGGCGAGGCTTGGTCAGTGCTGCTGTGAGGGCCATGAACCAGTGCATAGAAGGCCTCTTGCCTTCTCTGTCGTTCAAGTAAATGAAAATAAATGGCTAAAAAAAAATTTGCAATTTTTCGCCATCAATTTAAAATATGTTGTTTTGAGGAAGTGTCTTCATTAATTTTAAGTTTTACAGTTGAAATGTCATGCACGTCCAAATTTTCGCTTAGCATGCCTCGGTAGGACAGAGGGCGAGGGCATGCATCTGATGCAGAAGTTTGGACAATTCTGCAGACAGCTCGTGTCGCTGTATCTGGGTTATGGCCTTGACTCTGCTCACGTGCTCCCCGACAAACAGCCAGTGATGGCCTCAGAACCTCAGTCCCGGTCTTTCACTTGGGAGCTGCAGCCGGCACCTCCGGCTCCTGGCTTCAGCCGGGCCAACCTTGTGTGTGGAAAGGCATCGGGGAAGTGAACCAGCTGGGGGAAGGCCTTTCTCTGTTGCTTTTTCCCTTTGCCTTTCAAGAAGAAACAAAAACGAGAGGGATGCTGTCCCATAATTGCGTCATTTGTGGAAAAGAAGCAAGATTAATAAATGAGATTGAGATGTGGAAATTCCCAAGAAAGACAGTTCAAATCAGCTTTAGTGTTCTTCTTATGAACTACCTGGATGCTGAAGGCAGATTTGTTCACGACAGAGTGTGGCTACAAAGATAAACATAGAGGATGCACCTGAACTTGATGCTCAGTAAGCTGTGAATTTGTCCCGACATTTGAATGAACCTGGCCTGTCCTGGCAGTGAGCTGCTCGGCGCCCTTACTCTCCCTCCCTGCGGCCATGCAACAGCTAAGGATGTACACTTCCCAGATTCAAACACTGTTGATTTATTGCCACGGCCATGAAGGTCTGCCTCTGGAACAAATACATAAATGAATTTTTTAAAAAAAATAAACAGGCGAACTGTGTGTGCTTCAAAGTTTAAGGAGACCACAATACCATCAAAGGAATCGTGGCAAACCTTGAGAGTTAAGAGTGACGTCTGATCCAGAGGCTCTGAGAAACAGTAAGTTTGAAGGATGCACACCGAGGAACTCTGGAAGATTCTAGAAGATTCTAGAAATTGGAGCCATAGAATGCCTTCGATTCATGAGGGGGCCAAATAGGGTCAGTGACACAAAAATTTGTTTTGGAGAAGTACATTTAGCTGATCCATCTCATTAAGTCAGCCCCGAGTTGAGTTCACGAGGCTGTGGGCTTAGAGGCAACAGGAGAGAGGATAATCAGGAGGTATCAACGCAGGTGGAACTGAATGAGATATGTACTTCTGAGCTGATTTCGCATTCCTAAGATCATTACCTCCTGAATGCCAGAATTAAAGGCAGGTAGAGGCCTCCTTTGTGGAGCACCTGTTCTAAGAAGGAGAACCTGCCATGACAAATAGTTTGGGATCTAACAACCAAGCAGCTGGATCCTCAGCCGAGAGCAGACATGGTGTGGCCATCAGAGGCTTTCAGTTGGATTTTTCAGAAGGCTCCATTCCATGGTCAGAGTCGATTGTGGCTCCTGTTTTGGATGCATCATCTTGCTGGTTGATCCTGGGAGACCGAGCCGACGGCTGAGCACATACCCCAGCCAAGTCCTGCCAGGCATGCCTGGGACCCTGGCACGACCCTGTGGGCGTCAGGAGAGTAAACCAGTGGATGGGTTCCATCTCTGTGTCTCTCTATGTTGTTCAGATCAATCAAGAAAATGAAGCATTCCAAATGTGGCTTTCTGGTATCTGAGTATTAACTTTAGGTAGATGCTAATTGCAGATATTTGAGGAAAGCTTCAAAAGGTTGAGAAGTCAAAATGACAAATGAGATTTAAAAAAAAAAAGGGGGACAAAAAGGAAAAACGGGCTATTCAGGAAGCAGAAGACAACTTCAAAAGAAGCCATGGTCAACATGCTTAGATATCAGAGTGCTATTTATAGAAACTCTAAAGCATGTAAAAATTGATAACCGAAATGAAAATGTTGAAAAGGGCAGAAAGCTAAAGTCAAGGGCATTGTCTGAAAGAAATAAAAAATAGTAGACAGAGTCATATGCAGTTAGTCCAGAAGTCCAAAAATAAAGTGGCTCAAGGGTAAGAACAAGAATATTCTTTTGTTTCCGTGTGTGCAAGCACACGTACGTGTGTTAATATAAGTGCCTGTGTGTGGTTATCGTTGTATCATTCATTTACGACCACATACTCGTGTAGTCACATAAGGATTTATTTAAGTTATGTATGCCCAGGTCTAATGTCCCCAACGTAATGAACATGAAACTGAAATTCAAAAGCAAAACAAACAAACAAACAACAACAACAGCAAAAACCATAGAGTTGAGCGTTGTGGCTCAACAAACTAATCCTCCACCTGCGGCACCAACATCCCATACGGGTGCCGATTCTTATCGTGGCTGTTCTGCTTCAATCCAGCTCCCTGCTTATGACCTGGAAAAGCAGCAGAGGATGTCCCACAGCCTTGGGACCCATGTGGGAGACCTGAAAGAGGCTCCTGGCTCCTGGATTTGCATCAGCTTAGTCTTGATCATTGTGTCCATCTGTGGAGTGATGTAGCAGATGGAAGAATTCCCTATGTCTTTCTGTCTAGAAATCTACCTTTCTAATAAAAGTAAATGAGCCTTTTTTAAAAGGACAAATAAATATGAAAGACAGTGGAAGAATGGAGTATTAGGAAGAGCTATAAGAATATTAAAGAAGTGGCATGGCAGCTACGGGGGGAAAAAATAAAGGATACTTCATTGGTATCATGGTCAAAAAGATAATAGACATTTCAATCATAGCAGCTGCTCAAGATAATGTGAAATAGCTTCAAAATTCAGAGGGACATTTGTTTCCAAAGTCAAATTGCATATCCGCTCGAACGATCCGTTGAGTGAAAAGTGAGAAAAAACGTAAAGTAAGAAAATGCTCCTATTTTTCTCTCGTGCAAATTTTCTCAGAAATACTTCAACAAAAGGAGAAAGCAATTCAATGGATATGTAGATTTTTCAAATCTGGGAATATTAAGTTGGAAGAGTGAAGATCATTTTTTATTAGGTAGGAGTTAGGGGAGAGATAGGATTTGAATCCAAGCAGGTGCAAAATCGCGGAGGGATTCAGAAGTGATGTCCCCAAGGAAAGCAGGAAGCAGCGGTATTGCCCGGTGTGTTTGGCTGTATTCTAGTGCTTGATTTTTCCTTTAGAAAACCTGAGACTCCATGAAATTACCAAGTTAGGAAAGAAAGAACATGTAATGACCGTCCACTACCTTGATTCGTTGTAAGTAAATGTTCGTTATCATAATTAGGTCAAGACTGAATGTTTGCTCCTGAAAACTGTGACCACTTCCGCTGGAAAAGCCAAGAGAGAAAACAGAGGATTGCATGAGCATGCGTGGTGGAGAAAGCATGAATGTTGCGGATACCCTCTAATGTAGATTTCTACAGCAATTTTCTCGCGATGCTTGAATAGGTTGAGGCGTAGACGGCAAGCCTTGCGGTACAGCGTAGCTTAAGCCACTGCCTGTGATGTCAGCATCGCATAGTGGAGTGCCTGGGTCCTGACTTCTGACCCAGCTTGCTGCAAGCATGCTGGGATGCCACAGATGATGCTTAAATCCCTGATCAATGTGGGGCATACCAAGGTAGAGTTTTGGGCTCCTGGCTACGGTCTGACTCAGCGCTGGCTATGTAGTCGTTTGGGTAATCAAGATGTGATGGGCCTTCTCCTCCAGGGCTGTTGTTTTCCACCAAAACATTTACCCAATGTCACTGGTAAAGTTGCTGCATCAGTCACGACTGGGTTGTCACTGCCTGCCAGCTTATAACAATGTATATTAGAAATACAACCTTCTTTTGCTCGAGAAAACTCACTGTGGCCTATAGTCCCAGGCTTTCACTGGGGTTTAAACTTGGCAGTAGCACAAACATGGGCATTTACTGAAAGTCTGTGTAAGCGATCTGAACATCAGTCAAGGTTAGAGAGAGAGTGATTCTTCTTTTCTTTCTGGTTTAGTTTTGTGAAAATACCCTCTGCCTTTTTTTTTTAGGTGAAGACCATTAATTTTTCATATCTGAAAATTAACAATGTATGGGTATCTCCTTTTGGGGGGGGATTGACTTTTGTCCCCCCCATGTCAATTCCATTTATAATTTTACCTGTTTTTGTACAGAATTTTAAGCCTCTACAGATTTCTACCCATAAACAGATGCAGAATTCCACTGAATCAGGCAAGGAGTTGAGTGTATCCTAAGGCAGCGTGTCTGAGAGCAAAGACAAGACTGTCAACAGCATGCCTTTTGCTCTGATGCTACAAAAGCAAATAAAGAGTTGTGTGGAGGTATAAAAGTTGCTTGTACTAAATTATGCATATGTTGGGCCTTTCCTCTTACAGTCATGCTGCAGGATATTATACATTTGTGGTTGTAAAAATAGGTTTCACTGGATATATATATATATATATATATACACATTTTTTTGCATTCGATTATTTCAAATAATACCGTTTTGACTTTGGTGCATCCTAAACAAACACACTTCCACATCTCGTTTGGAAAGGACAGCTAGATAGCTACTGCCGTTGGGTGCCACCGAGACACGCCACTGTGTGCAACTAAATATTTGTGCTGTGTGGGCGCGGTGAGTTGCTGAGAGCCAGTGGCGGCTGCGTGCAGCCCGGCTCCATGGCGTGATTTATTATTTAACCATGCGCTGTGTTCATGACAGCAGGGATCTGTTCTCCCTGCAGCTCCTTTGAGATCCGTCGCTGTCGTGATCCCCAGCACCGTGGCCTGGACATGAGTCTCCGTTCCAGGTTCCCTCTGAACTCCTCCTTAAAGGGTTCATTTGCAACACCCCGGCGGAGGTTGGCGTCACGGGCGGGAGGGTTGTACGCTTAAGCTTATTGACTCACTGTATCCCAGTGTGTTCACAGAAGCATAAAACCATAGGCAGCTTTCCTCTGGAGTCCCGGTTGTCAGCTGGGAAATCAGGAACAGCTCCATGCTGCTCTGCATAATTAAAATGAATACTGCCAGAAAACCTGTTCAATTAACGTCAGATTCCTTACAGACAGGGGATATGAAACCGATGTCTTCAGCAGGCACAAATATTTAAGCAGGAACAAGTCTTAATCTCGGCAAAATATATCAATTTGATGCGTCTTAATGGAGCTGAGCCTTCAGGGGTGTGTGTGTGTGTGTGTGTGTGTGTGTGCACACTTGTATGTATTTATGCATTTCAGAAACCCAGCTCATAATACGCAGCTTTTCTTCCATCCTTCAATTCCCTAAATCATTCTCTCCTCTTTGAATTTTCTTCAGATCCCTTATAAGGTAAGTTTGGGAGGATATGAAAAAAAAAATACTAGAAACTGGCTTTTTGAGAAGTATGGATTCGTAAAAACAGTGTGGAGGTCGGAGTAAATGTCAGTTAGACAAGTGTAGAACACTTGCCCAATGGCATGGAACGTGCTCTCCATCAATCTTTGGGAATGCGGTACTTCATGCATTCCCAGCAACCCACACTACGGCCAGATAACACCCCTAAGCATCCAGTGTGGGAAGCCTGGCCTCCATAGAGGATGCTGTCGTAAGCATCGTGTGGAAACTTCTGGAACTAAGGTGTAAGCAAGGATGTAAAGAAGTTCTGTTTTTCGTTCCATGGCCATCAGCTTTGTACGTGGGTACTCGTCATTGGAGAGGGGCGGCAGTTTTCTCATCGTTGTAGTTGTCGGCATCCTATTGAAAAGGCCCGTCAAAGACAGCGCGCGGAATCCATGGCATCTGAATCGTTAAGCAGTCATTTTATGATATCCTAGGTCTGAAAGTAGGAAGTGTGTTTTAATATTATCACTGGAGAGTTTGGGTCTGTTCCCTCGGGAGCTCCGAAGTTGATATTCATTTCTTTGCTCTGCTGCATTTTCGCCCCCGAAAAGTGTGTGCGGCGAAGCAGACAGGACAGTTGTTGTGTCTGAGAAAGAAAACACAAAACAAACATAACTATGCAACAGAGTGTACTTGGAAGGGAAAAGAGAATGCAAAATTGCTAGAAGATTGTATAGTGTCCATTTTTTTTTTTGAAACATTTAGTTATTTTTATTTGAAAATCAGAAAGGGAAGACAGGAGTTTCCAGCTAGGCGGATGCCCTGGGCGGGGTGGGGCCACATCAAAGGCAGAAACTTCTTCGGGGTCTTCTAAGTGGGCGGCAGGGGGTCAAAGCATCCGGGTTGTCTACGCTGCCTTTCCCAGGCCGTTAGCAGGAGCTGGATGGGACATGTATCAGCTGGACCATGCACAGGTGCACGTTTGTGATGCTGACACCCAAGGCGGAGGCTTTACCCGCTCCGCCACACTTCAGCCCAACGAGTGGCAGTGCTCGACCTCAGTGAAAAAAAATCCAAATCTGCAAATAAACAAGGAACTCTGAGTATGCAAAAGGAAAATAAGAAACGCAGCCTAAATTTGCCACATGCTAATGGACCTGTGCATCAAGAACTGGGTACCAGGTCTTAACAGAACAAAGAAAAACAAAGACAGCAAGATGAGTTCTAATTGCCACTGGCCTGGTTTTGAGGGCGGCTATTATGAGGGACAATATTCAAAAGGGTAATGATGATAAATAATAAATGAACCATGATTTGATTAGCAAGTGATTAAGGAAAGGAGAAACCAATTAAAGACTCTTGTTTTTTTGTTTTGTTTTTAGGTTGATTTATTTTGATTGTAAAGTCAGGTATCTAGAGAGGAGAAGAGACAGAGAGGAAGATCTTCCCTCTGTTGGGTTATTCCGCAAGTGGCTGCAGTACCGGAGCTGAGCCGATCCGAAGCCAGGAGCCAGGAGCTTCTCCTGGGTCTCCCACGCAGATGCAGGGTCCCAAGGCCTTGGGCTGCCCTTGACTGCTATCCCAGGTCACAAGCAGGCAGCTGGATAGGAATTGGAGCAGCCTGGACATGAACCAGCATCCCAATGGGATCGGTGCAGAAAGTGCAACTTGACTATTTTGATTAATATTTTTTATTCTTTTTTAAAATTTATGTTGGAGAAAGAGCAAGGGAAAGAAATGGAGAGAAACCCTCCTTCTACTGGGTTATTCCCCAGAGGCTGAACTCTCTTAGGAGTGGACCAGGCTGGAGCTGGCTTCTTGATCCAGGTTCCCCACACGAGTGGCAACTTTGTACCATGTGTGGGTACCACCCAGTGTGTCATGATCAGGAAGCTGTGATGGGTAATGGAGCCAGGGCAAGAAAACTGGGTACATTGATACGATGTGGTGGTGGTGGTGGGGGGTCCCAAGTACACAGTTTAACTGCTTTGCTATATTCCCGACCCAGCAGAATCTGCTAAAATGGCATTATTGGGTTTTTAAAATATATATGGCATTTGAAACATGTGAATCTTTTTAACCTTGCGTTGAAGTTCACATTGATACTTATGTTTTTTATCAGTATTTATATCATAGTGATGTAAAGCTTATAAAAGTAACCCATTTGTTTAGAATAAACATTTTGCACACTTGGTATTTGCTGATTTACTGATTTTTTTCCCTCTTTTGGAGTATCTGTAATAAAATGAAATATGTTCCATCTCATTGAATCTTACGTAAAGTCTACATCAAAGACAACATGTGACGTATCATGACTTGGTAATCTCCACCAAGGTGCTTAATTGAGAAAGTGTATCTTCTGATGATGACAGTCATGCAGAGAGTACTTCTGTGGAAAGGTTGTGTCTGTTGTCATATGGAGTGGCCACTGAGATTATAGTTTCAGCGGAAGATCCACCTTGCTCCCTTGTCTTCGTGTCCGTACAAGGGTCTTGTAAAGGCTCCAGGCTGGGTTGATGAACGCTCAACTTTGCCTTGTGCAGAGCAACTTGCACAGGTGCATCCATCTATCCCAAGCTCAGATGTGGCCCTCACTACCTGTGTCCCATTTGTTTGGAGTACCGATTTCTTGCCGACCAGAGGGGGCCTGGGGCCCAGTGTGATAGCGTAGTGGTTAAAGTGCTCACCTTGCACGCGCCCCCAGGATCCCATATCGTCGCTGGTTCTAATCCCGGCGGCCCTGCCTCCCATCCAGCTCTCTGCTTGTGGCCCGGGACAGCAGCTGAGGACGGCCCCAAAGCCTTGGGAGCCTGCACCCGCGTGGGAGACCCAGAAGAGCTCCTGGCTCCTGGCTTTGGATTGGCCCAGCTCCAGTCGTTGCAGTCACTTGGGGAGTGAACCATCCATCTGACGGAAGATCTTCCTCTCTGTCTCTCCTATCTGACTTTGCAATAAAAATAAATAAATCTTGAAAAAAAAATAGAGGGTGTCTGGGTCGTGTGGTAGTTGGAATGATGCCCAAATGATCTGTCAGTTAACAAGGAATCGTATTTTATTCCTAGATGCTGCTGTTTCCAAACGCAGCACATTCCATCACGACGGCACCTGTTTCAATTGGATGTCCAGTGTCCGAGCTGGACCAAAACCAATCGATGTACCTGTTGCCATGGAAATTCAGAGCACTGGATTCCAAAGGATTAGCATCAATTCTTGTCTTTGTTCTTATATTTCTTTGCAGTTTGACCTAAAGCAAAGCAGTTCTGTATAAATGGAGTAGCCCCGGATGGCATGAAAGCCTCCTCTGGCTAGAACCTTCTAGAATCTTCTCATCTGCCATTGGTTCTTAATTATAAGCAGGGGAGAACTCGCATTTGAATTGCAGATAATGATGCAGCTCATTGGTCATTATCTCCTCCCACAGCGGCACTAGTTTCTTAGATACTTTTGAGGAAAAAAAAAAAAAAGCTAAAACAAACACAGGGAGAAAAAGTCTAAAATAGGAAAAACAGAGCTACTAGCCTGGGGGTAGGAGGAGAGAAACTTGTGCTGTTTTGTGATTGTTAAAATGTCTCATAGCAAACTTGTATCCGGGGAGGTACTAACAGGATGGGAAAATGCCATAGGTGTCTTTGCACTGTCTGAACTCCGAGTTTTGTCTCTTAGCTTTTCGGCTCCCTAGACTTTGGAAAATAAGACTTTTCCATGCGTGCATCATTCAAAATTTTCCTTTCGTATTATCTGCCTGTGCGTGTTGACTCATGCGCACGTATCTATGTGTTGGATACTTCAGCCTGCCTAAGAAAAAGGCTGGAAAACTCCTGTACTCCCTTAAACACTCATTGCCTTTGATTGCTCCTGTGTGAAAATGCAGACACTCCCTGGACCAGGAAACCCACGTCCATCACAACAGAACTACCTTCGTGAGAAAATCCAATTTTTTTTGTTTGTTTGCCAATATGGATTATGTCATTTGACACCCCTCACCCCCCAATAACATAATAAAAAATTGTCAATGAACTAAAATCCTTGGCGAAATTTTTTTTCTGCAGAGCTTACCTGGGGAAAAAGTTTGGCTCTGTGGCTGAAGTTAGGGCAACAGCGTGTCGGGGAGCCCGGCGCTGTGGCAAAATGTCAGGTGATTTTTTTCCTGGTTTCCTAGAAACCGCGGAGAACTAACTCCTGCGGTTATGTTGGTGGGGAAAGCGCGAGTTTTACAAAAGCTTCTGGCCAAGCCCCCCCATTCCTGCATCGCTTTGATTGTCTAAGATGTGACTTTAATTCCGACCCCCTAGTCTACGCAATCTCATAAAGTTGTAGGATGCTGTTTGCTTTCAATCGTTGCAATGTTGATGCCGAAGAGATAGTTTGAAAAGAAGTTGGTCGCTAATTTGGGGACTGTTTTAATTTCATCGCAAAGTGCCAATATGGTTTTAGCAGCACGTTCGCTCCTTCCTGGCCGTCCTGTTGAAGGGCTACAGAGACTGAGAAGCTGATTTAAATAGCAGACCTATTTATTAGGAGAATTTGTGGTTGAATCGCACTAAGGTTTGGACTGAGTTGAAGCCACCACCAGAGCCGAGCAACGCTGAGCGCTGGTGCCGTGGTTTGCTAGTGAGATTGTAAGTGGAGAACATGGGATGGTTCACCTTTTATGGTGAGAATTTCTCATGACACTTCAGAAAGTCCCTTTTGACCTCCTCAATTTGCCCAAAGCCGTTCATTATGTTGTCGGTGGAAGATGAAATATATCATCATGTAAAAGCGGTTATTTAGTGATTGCTGTGTGCGTGGCGGCGACACTGCTGCGGATGAAACAAACGCGTGAATATCTAAGTACCATTCCAGTGTGTGCGGCCTTTAATCAGCACGGCAGGAGGAAGCGCTGCTTACGGGGAGTAATTATAGGTTTCCCAGGGAAATAGCAGTGTCATGCCAACTTGATAGCGTTTTGTCCCGTAGGAGGGCATGCGGAAAGTACAGCCAAGCTGGGAGATTTCTGCACGAAGACCCCCTCCTAGAGATAATTACAAGGTAAGGTCTGGGGTTGATAGTATCAGAGAGCAACCTGCTAGGGGGGCTGCTCGTCAGCCTGGGTGAACAGCTGCGCCCTCGGATCAGGCAGAAGAAAGAAGTTAAGGAGAGGGTGTTCCACGAGGGGCCAGCAGTGCTGGCTACGCGCTCTGAGATGGATGTGCGTTCGACGATGTGGTTATAAAAGAGGGAGTGATATTGCAATTTTGGTGACTTGAGACACCAGTACCAAATGCGACATTAGTTCCGTTCCTCTCGGGGGCGCAGGTGGCTGGCAGAAGCGAGGATTGCGCCACGGGGATCTAAGTCAATTTTGATGTTGCAATGAAGTCATAAATTTACCCTGTGATTTAATTGGGAGCACGAGAGCGTTGATTTGCCTGATGGGGAACCGCACATGGTGCAGCTGTGTGTATATTTCATAGCAAATTTGCTTCATGTGTGCCTGTGAGATTGGTTCATGAGCAAGCGGTTTCCGTGCAGCAGTCTGTTTATGGGTACCCAATTCGGGTCACAGTGTGTGTCCTTGCGTGGAGTGGCGAGTGCCATCCCCTCACGTTGGGTTAGTTCTCTGCGTGCACAAAGCAAGATCTATTAACTATTCCTCATGCACACATTGAGCAACAATTGGGGCTCCCTAAACATCTCTAAGGCGCCGGTTGAGAGAACAGAGATAGTAAACAGAAATAATTGCCAATCTCAGGCGTTTGGGATCTGAGTACCCGTTGAGTGTGCCACAGAGAGAGAGAGAGAGAGAGAGAGAGAGAGAGATTGCTGTCACACAGCATCGCCACTCTGTTGGATTCTTTGTAACGTGTATGCAAGAATTGCTCGGCAGGGATAGAATTTAGGGATGGAGGGAAAGCGGACAGACTTCAGAACTCATCACCCAGGAGGGGAGACAGGATACAGAGTCTGGCTTGGTCCTCCTAGCACTCACTCACTCACTCAGCACACGGGTCCTGAATTCCTGCTATGTTCTAGGCGATTTTTGCTTCCGGAACTAGAGCGCTCCTAGCCTCAAGCAAGTTCTCTGACTGTGACGTCGTCTCTTTTGAAAGAATGAAGGGAGCCAAGCCAGGAACAGACAGAGAGTTTAGTATTGTCAAGAAAGTGCCCTGACGATTGCCAAGTCCAGGGACATAGCTTTTCATCTGATGCTTGTGCGGGCTGTTCTCTGTTTGAGGAATCCGCTCAGCCATGCGCCCACTGGTAAATGCCTTGTCGGGAAGGTGGCAGGGGGGTGGTGGGTAGGGAAAGCCACAGGCTTTCAGAGGCAGCTTTTGTTTTCTGGGGGATCAGAAGGGCCCCAGGTGGCAGGAGCTTAATGAGAAAGTGCAGCGGTGTCCAGGAGGAGCTGGGAGAGGAGCCTGGGGACAGCTGACATATGTTCTCCCAGAAGAGCATTTGCTGTGTGTTATCATGACTGAATTCTACTTTGGAAGAAATCATATCAGACATATAAGGGAATGAATAAACGCTTTCAATGCTATAGGCTGGTATGTTAACATTGTGATTTTTTTTAAAAAAAAAAGATTTATTTATTTTTATTGGAAAGTCAGATATACAGAGAGGAGGAGAGACAGAGAGGAAGATCTTCCGTCCGATGATTCACTCCCCAAGTGAGCGCAACGGCCAATACTACATCGATCCGAAGCTGGGAGCCAGGAGCTCTTTCAAGTCTCCCACACGGATGCAGATTCCCAAAGCTTTGGGGCTGTCCTAGACTGCTTTCCCAGGCCGCAAGCAGGGAGCTGGATGGGAAGCGGGGCCGCCGGGATTAGAACCAGCACCCGTATGGGATCCCAGCTTGGTCAAGGCCAGGACTTTAGCTGCTAGGCTACTGCGCCAGGCCCAACATTGTGATACCTTAATTTCCATTCTTCCTATGAAATGTACACATATGTACCTATTATTATAGCTGCTAATGCTGCTTGGTGACTAATGCTATTACCATGCCACCCAGAGTACTAATGTCCCTTAGTAAAAGCTGTTTTGCATTTCTCATATATCCTAACCCATTACTGTCAAAACCACTGTTTTTGAAAGTTTGGAATGCCACCATGCCACAGCTTACTTGATATTCATCCAGGTATCACAGAATTTCTATTTTGAATGGATGATGGTGTGAGAAAATCCCTTTGATAAGCTCACTCTCACAAGTTAATCTTGTTCAACATCTGTTTAATAAGTTTTGAGTATTGTGAAATGATAAGATAACATTAAGTTCTGCTCGCCATCCATCCATCATCTGTTGTCTTGGGTTCTATACATGACTTATTTAGAAAAAAAAAATGACAAATGTTCCTTATTTAGAAAAAGTTAAAAATCGGTTCAGTAAGAAAGAAAAAAAAAAATTGGATGGCTGGGGTGGTGACTCAAAGGCTTAAGCCTCCGAGCGTGGTGCCAACAGCCCACATGGGCGCCGGTTCAAGTCCTGGTTCCCTCAATTCCGCACCAGCTCCCGCCTGGGGAAGCAGGGAGGGACAGGCCAAATTCCAAAAGCTTGGGATCTTGCACGCATGTGGGAGTTTCTGACTCAGATCAGCTGAGCTTCAAGCATTGCACATATTTGCGGAGTGAAACAGCGGATGCTAGAACCACTGTCTGCCCTTCTCCCAAAAAGTCTAACTTTCCCCCAAAAAGAAGTATTGAAAAAGAACAAAACTTGCTTCTTTTGGAAACTTTCAATGGACGTTTATCTCCATCACTTCATTCCCGAATAGGAATCGAAAAGAGAGCACCGAAGAACTTACTATGTATCTGTTTGAAACAGTAAATATATTTACTCAAACTTAGGACTCTGTTGCTATTCCTTCAGTTGTGAGGCTAGAAGTAGTCATCCTTGTCTGAAGACCCACATCTGCAAATTGAAAGTTTGCAAGCAGGTGTGAAATTGAGTCCATTAGGATAGGGTCATTTTGGGCCCAGCAGCGCCATGGCCTAGCGGCTAAAGTCCTCGCCTTGATCGCGCCAGGATCCCATATAGGCACTGGTTCTAATCCCAGCAGCTCCACTTCCCATCCAACTCCCTGCTTGTGGCCAGGAAAGCAGTCGAGGACGGCCCAAAGCCGTGGGACCCTGCACCCGCGTGGGAGACCCGGAAGAGGCTCCTGGCTCCTGGCTTCAGACAGGCATAGCATTGGCCGTTGCGCTCACCTGGGGAGTGAATCATCGGACGGAAGATCTTCCTCTCTGTCTCTCCTCCTCTCCGCATATCTGACTTTCTAATAAATAAATAAATCTTCTAAAAAAAAAAGAACAGGTGCATTTGAGGACGACAGAATAGAATAGCATTATGGTTATAATCTACATTTTACTGGAATAAAGGTATTTTACTGGATAAAGAATGGCGGTGAACTTTGCTGTAGAATCGGGGGAATTATTTCATTTACTGTAGACTACAGACAGGAATAAATGCTTGGAATGTCACGTTGGGGTACAGCGTTTACCTAGGAGGAGAAATTGAGGAGAGGAGGTTGGCTCGGGGAGCTTGAGTTTTCTTTGCACTGTGTTGCCACTGATGGAGACCTCGTTGAGTAGCCGATGTTCTAAGATTGTGCGGGATTCGAGGACTGCTGCTTTGCAGCCCAGGTGACTGTGAATATTTCATTTCTGCCACAGTGGAAAGAAGAAGCAGGGGGCTGATTAAGCCATTATCATTATTATTTTTTTGCAGAGTCTGCCAGGGTTTAGAACCGGCACCCATATGGGATCCCGGTGCGTTCAAGATAAGGACTTTAGCCGCCAGGCCGTGGCGCTGGGCCCGTGTTTTGATTTTCAGTTCGCTTGGTGCTGGAGCATTCATAATGGTGACACAACAGAAATAAGTCATAGGAACCGGTCCAATGAATAACACGGTTTACAGATCTGTAAAAACAAACCAACCAAAAAAGTTTCTTTATTTTTTTTAAAGATTTATTTTTATTATTTTTTTATTGGAAAGGCGGATATACAGAGAGGAGAGACAGAGAGGAAGATCTTCCGTCCGATGATTCACTCCCCAAGTGAGTGCAACGGCAGGCTTTCCCAGGCCACAAGCAGGGAGCTGGATGGGAATGTGTAGCTGCCGCCGGGATTAGAACCGGCACCCATATGGTATTCTGGGATGCATTCAAGGCGAGGACTTTAGCCACTAGGCCATGGCGCCGGACCCTAGGTTTTTTTTTTTTTTGAAATTATGAAAGATCTTTCCTGTGATTTTGACATTGGCCTTGGATCTGCCTGGGTGGTGGATTTCAAAAGACGAGATCATGGGATGCATTTGTGGGGCGGTTTCTAGTGGATGAGTCTCTTGGTTTCAGAAGAACTGGATTCTTCTTGATCCAACACTTAGCTAGGGAACAAGGCAAAGATTTTTCTGGATGGAATCTTCTTTAGGTCGTGGAGCTGTCACGATCGATCTGAGCGTGGAAGAAGGTCTCACACTTTTTGTTTGTTTCTTAGAAACAGATTAGTGACCTGCTGGTGATCCATTTTTCCTAGAATTCGGGTTTCATCTGAAACTAACCTCGAGTTCATGTCTATAATCGTTATGGCATATTTTTTCAAGGAAATAACAATAAATTCACTTTTATTTTCTCTCTTACACACACACACACAATCCTTCTGATTCTGGAGTCTTTGGAAAGCACTTTTTTAGATACGCTCTTGGAAAGCCAGGCTATGTTATGCATAGCCTAGGAGGGCCTCCCCTGGCAACCAGCAGTAGGACCCTGGACCTTGGAAATCTTATCTCAAAACCTGGATTCCAAACACAGCATTGAGAAGTATTTCATTAATACTTACAGGCAGGTCATTTTTTCTTGTCATTTTCCAAAGTGATTTTTTTGAATAGAAGTATTTTGTCATTTTTTTTTTCCTGATGATTCAATGGCTCCGGTATGACTGTCTGCATAAAAGTTTGTCAGCAATTCCAGGCGCAAAATCAAGGCTGCCGTTTTATAACTAAGTAGAGCAAATCCATCACCCTCTGTGGGTTTTATCATCACAGACTAGAGATTCAACCTTTAAAATGGGTTTAGAGCAAATAGAGCAGTAACTTTTTGTGCTGTCATCCAAGTCTCAGAATCAAATCCTTGATCAGAGCGAAGAAAAAGAAAGAGGAGAAATTGTTGAAAAATTGGTAGAAAAAGGACTACAAGTGAAGACAGGCTGTTGTCAAGAAGATACCGTTTTACAAAAGACGCAACAATCGGAGATGCGTAACACGTGCAAATGGACTCCAGCGTACTGTCCATGGCTTTTCCAAGGTCTTGCAGTTAAAGATAGACATTCAGAAAAGATAAAAAAAAAGACCCCAGAACAGGTGAAATCTACTTTAGAGGACTCTCCAAATCGGCCAGAAGAAGCTGCCCCAAATTGGGATTTCAGTGTGTTTTGAATGAAAGCCCTAATGTGGTCCGTGTGAGACACCAAAAATCCATACGGGGCATCAAAAAAGGAATACGTCATTCATATGCAAGGGTTACCTTTGACTCCAGGGCACTTAGATCCAATATGACTCAGCGTGCATTGCTTTAGGAAAAGTGTAAGACAATATTTAGGGAAAAAAAAAAAACTATACAGTGAGACCGAGCATCGCGATTTGAGACACAGAGCTCCGGTTCTAATGAGCAGATGCTCAACTGTGGATGCGGAGCCTTGATGCAATTAAAAAGATGTTTTTTTTTTTTTTAGGCGAGAGAAGCTCGGTCAGCCACGTATCGCTTGTCAGATCCACCTTGGCCAGGGTTCCCTGTGACAGATGCAGTGAGATTGTCAAAAGTCTGTTCAGCCAGTCCTTCGTTTGGCAAAGACCCGGATTTGGAAGAAGAAGAATACTACGTTATTTTATTTATTTATTTATTTATTTATTTATTTTAATATAAAGAGATCTGGTTTGTCACTTTCCAGGAGAAAACACAGAACCCGAAATTGGACACAGCGGGAAAACATGCCCGCTTCAGAGAGTCCGCTAACAGTCTGGATGTCTGTTTTGATCATTAAGCGTACGTCTATAGATATCCATCTGGCAAAAGGAGCCGAGAAAGCTCTGGAAAACAGGGATGAGAATGGACCACAAATCTACTCTTGATAAAAAAAAGAGTAACTGGTTTGGTACCAATTGTGTTTTCAGGCTGACGCTGATTTTATTAAAAAAAAAAAAAAATCAGTGATGAGGCGGCAGGTGCATCTGGAGGCGCAAAGTGGAGCCCTGAGATGCTAAGTCACTTACCGGAGGCACCGTTTGATTCAACCGATATGCGCTCGCTGGTCCATTCTTTTGCTTTTCTTTCTTCATTTCTCTTTAGGTCAGAGGCTGGCAGCATAATTAAATTTTGAATTATTTATGAGGAGCTGCTAAAGTGGGTGGCTTGCAGATTAGTCAAAGACACAGCAGAGCCACACCAAGCTGCCTTTTTCTTTTCTTTTTCTTTTTTTCCCCCCCCACTCTTTCACAATAAATGATACCTCTCCTATAGGCTGCAAAAATAAGCATAGGGTGTTGCAGTTTTTAAGAGGAGAACACAAAAACACATTGGAACTATTGAGGTTGAAGCGAACACAATGTGATTGCATAATTACACTGCACACTGTATTGTACAAAACAGATCTTTGTGTGTGTGTGTGTGTGTGTGCATAAAAGCTGCCTTTCAGCCAGTAATTCATTAATATTGAATAGGAATATAATTACCAAGGGGAGCTACTTTGTCGATATATAGATATGATTAGAACTATAAATACACACACACGGGCATCATTAAGTGTGTGTGTGTGTGTTTTTTTTAATTTGGCCAGGGACATTGAAACAGTTTGGAAGCACCTGTCACCAGGATGCTGTGTTGGGAAGCAGGAGAGATAGAAACGATGACTGTTTTCTCAAAAGCATTAGATTTGTAAACAAACATCATTTTTTTAAAAAAAAATGTGCTGATTAGAGCAATTCTACAGCCCCAACTGCAGGTTTGGGAAACAGGGAGACCCTTCGTAGTCATGGGAAATGAGACGGTTCTGCAGGTTTTGAGAGGAACGTAGCCATGTTTTGTGCCTATTTTTAATCTAGTTGTGGGATAGGCATCGTGCTGGTGTCATGGTGCCCAGAGAACTTTGGGACAGCCTTTCGTTTTTCTGTTCGCCATTTGCTTGTAGATTTTGTTCTTCTAGATTAGAGGAAAAAGCAAGCAGGTCTTAGATTCTCCTGTCGTTTTTCTTCTTACCCTTAAAAAAATGAGCAATAATGACGTGGAGGGGTTTTCAAGGTAGATGCCACGCATTTCCGTGTCTTTGTAAAAATAGATCTATCTTGAGCTATTTCCAAGTACTGCTACTGTATTGAAATAATCATTTTTATGTCGGACTTTTCGATTGCGATCATTTTAATCTCAGGGTTGATTCTGTGGCTTTGAACCATCTGCTATATATTTTTTTTCCTAAGTAATTTATCAGATTGTGCTTTTTTTTTTTTTTTTTTTTTTGAGTTGGGAGCAATGCTTTAAACATTGGCAGCCAAGTGGTCCCGGCTAGAGACCATTATGCTCATTGAAATAAGCCAATCCCGATGGGACAGATGTCATATATTCTCTCTGATTAAGGCAACTTCGTGTAAAATACAAAATCAACAGATACATATATATAGAGAGAAATATGCGCATATACAGTCATCTGGAGGAACAGTATGATGGAGACTATCATATCGAGATGTGATGGTACAGAGCGGTATGCATCCCTACTTGCAAACCAAAGATGCACTCCCAATGCACCTGTTAAATATATGTTGACACACCAGGATGCTGCACTCTGCCAATGCCCATGTCCATAACATCAGGATACACTTCGATGGCAGAATGCCGGACTCGCGTATGAAAAACTGCGCTGTTGTTATAATATAGAGGAAATCGGTGCGGGGAGGGGAACTCGCAGAGGCAATGGAACTGCATCATTAACCAAGCAAATACATCTATTTATTCCTTCGTTTATTTGTTGAGAAGACAGATGCCCTTCAATGTCTGTTTTCACCCTGCAGTGGGTTAAGCCGCTGCTTGGTGTGTCTTATTCAAGTGCCCGTTTGATTCGTGGTCGTTCCAGCTCAGCTTCAGCTCTCTGCTACTGTGGCCTAGAAAGCAGCAGGTGCTGGCTAAATTCCTTCTGGCCACCTGCTTGGGAGACGAGGATAGAATTCCAGGCTCCTGACTACAGCTTGGCTCAGCTCTGAGCTTTGCAGCCTATTGCATAGTGAACCAATGGATGGAAGATCTTCCTCCCTCTCTCTCTCCCTCCCTCCCTCCCTTCCTCCCTCTCTCTTTTTTCTTTAGTAAATAAATGCATACATAAAACGCATAAATGTTTTCAGAGAGGATTTATTCAGGTTTAGCCAATCAAGTGCAAACTGAAATTCTATATTCATCCGGAGCCAAATGCTTAAAGCATTTCTTCCCCTCAACGCAATGATGTGTCCCAGAGTTCTTGTCTCTCTACATCAACTCGCCCTAAAATATTCAAGATATGTTGACATCCACCTTGAAGAAGTATATTAAAGTTGTTCGGTCCAATGTTACTTACAGATAAAATATTTGAGAGCAGTGTGTTTGGGACACCTCGAAGGCCTTTTGTGTAAGTGTTAAAGGTCATTTCTGCAATGGATACTCCTTGAACAAAATCTTTTTCTACCCAAACAAGCAACCCTTGGTCAATTGCAGAACTATTCTGAAGCCCAGTCTGTCACTGGAAACCACAAATAGTTTCCCCTCCAGCAGGAAGTGTTCCTTTGAGAATTGGAGAACTGTACCACATGCGAAACTCTTTTTTTTCACATGTAGTCATTTGATAGTTATTTGTGAGTGATACCTTTTAAAAAAAAGTGATTTTTCTCAACTTTGAAAGGGGAAGGGAGAGAGAGAGACAGACATAGAGAGGTAGCTTTTGCTTGCTGCTTCACTCCCCAAATACTGAGAAATGCCAGGTCTTGGTAACTTAGCGTGTGACACCGATATTGACATTAGAGACTGGGATAGCTCCCTAATAGTTCAGATATGAATGTGACAGGAAAGCATGCAATGGCAAAGGGCTCTGGGATAGCTCTGACTTAAGATAAAGCTGAAACACTACAGTTTGGATTGAGCTTCAGCACTGAGTCTTATTTGGGTGGAGGCCACAGACAGAAGTGCTTGATTGGATAGGTGATTGGGTAGGTGGCACCGAACCCCCAAAGAGCCAACGGTGCTACACACATCTATTATCCATTCTCCTATCTACCTCCTCATCTTTCTGTCTTTCTCTGTTTATTCACCAAGCAGGTACATGATTTTAAAATTTTTAGTTTCCTCCGGATAATCAGAAAGCACACTTGAAAAAGATATTGGCTTAAGCATTCTCCTACTAGGTCAGATGAGTGCTTATTGAACGAAAAGAGAAAGCATTGTCTTTGGGAGACGAGGGTGTGATTAATATTTAAATAGTTTCAAGAGCGCAACCGTGCTGATATATTTCGTGTTTTCCTCCATTAACTGTTTAGGGTGAAGCTTCGGGGTTTCAACCAGAACTCGTAGTTTGTCAGAATAGAGGTGATTATGCCCCATGAGCATTCAATTGTTCTGTAAAAACCGCACAGAATCGAAGTGTATGTGAGCTCAAGGGCTGGGATGGCGGGCCTGCAAAGACTATTGATGGGTAGAAATTCTCCCGGAGCAAAACAGTGTGTGTAGCTTTCCACTGAACTGGGCAGGGGTACATGTGTTTCACACTAGGCGAGCCATGATTTTCTGTCTCAAAGGCAAAACGCTATGCATGGATTTCCAAAACTTCACTCTAGACGTATCGTTGAATTCCGTTCTGTACTAACTCTTCAGAGAGCTCTTGTATTCTCTTTGGAGTGGAGAGTGCTTGATTTCTCCAGTTGGAAGAAGGGATAGGATAACGTCCTTCCTTTCTCAAGTCCGACATCTTCAAATTTTATTTGGAACCACTTGTCTCTCTCTTTCCGGTCCCAGAATAAACCTCTTTTCTTTGACTAAAAGTGAGAGGCTTGAACCGCTCTCGAAAGCCTTGTCAACGTTGGGCTATCCTTGCACCAGCCGTTGTTGTCTTGTTTTTTTTTTTTTTAATTTGTCGTTTCTTCTAGTTGGCTGGTTGTTGCCTTACAGCTCAGGAGTTTACAGAAGCTATCATCTTACTTTTCTTAGCGTAAAGCAACCACCAAGATCAATATTCTTAAACTCTATATACTTCCTAGGTCAGTGTGTTCGTCTTACTATTTGATTGCCGAACTTACCCAAGGGTTTCCCAGATTTTGAGATTTCATAGACAAATATATATCTTTTTTTTTTTTTTTAATGCAGGGAACCAGTCCAAATGACTAAGAATTGCTGTAATTCACCAACTTGATTTCATCAATGGGAGGACATGTACATAAAGATACGCAAGAATATGAATTTCATTATTCTATCTTGACCATTTGTTGTAGGATTTATAGAGTGCCTGAGAGCTTTTATTCTCACACCTTAACTCATTCATTGTTTGAATGTGATGTCATCATTGAGTGAAGTGTCTGCATTTGTGTTTCAGGCATAGTACTGCGTTGGCTTTGAATCAAAACAAGGGGTGTGATTTAAATCTGTGCATCGAATTGCCAATGACATATGGAAATAATCTCAAGATGCATTTTCCTTGAAAGTCGATGACTGGCACTGGCTATATGTTTCCGTTGTCAAGACATGGTTAATGTATATGATTGTTGGTAAAAATTTGGACTCTTGACCAGGAGGCTGGCATTCTACCTCATGGTGGGTGTCAGCCCTTATGAGGAGCTTTTACAGCCACTTTGCTTACCTGGTAATGCAAGCCACAGAAAGAGGGGGAAAGGAAGAGTTGTCTTGATTAAAACTCACAGAAGCTCTATTTGTGTTTGTCCTGAAAGATATTACAACCTCACACAGACACGTATATTTGTTGCCACTGTCGTCCTTGTCGATAGCATCTCTCATGACATGTTGCCCCCTGCTGTTATCCGTGACCAAAACGTGGCATACATTGTTACCAATGAGGACACTGTAACCCAAGCACACACCAAGTAAGTCATTCTTTTGTGTCATCTTTCTCACTTGAGATTGTTACTTCAAATGTTAAATGGCTTGCAGATTTTGATGAGTTCAGTCCTTTGTAATCTTTATTTTTTTTTCTAAGTGAGATTATCATCGTACATTTTAAGAGACAGTAGGACCGTCTTCATTCTGGCTGTAATTTGTAAGCTATGAGTTTCCTACATGGGACAATACACTCATAATTCAGATGTGATAGAATCTAATTTTGCTAATTCCGCACCACTACCATCTTTACACAGCGGTTATACGCCACGCACAGCCAACATTACTCTGTATGGCCCGGCATCGTCACCATTTTCAGAACATTTTGGGAAATAGTCACAGTGACATGTACGAAGTATGAATAAGTATCGGTACTCTTATATTCTATTTAATACTTGGCAGCTAATAGTGTTGTATATTGCTTGAAGAGATCAAGTTGTAATTATCAAACTTTATACGCACATGAACAAATTGAGTGTGATTCTGCGTAGTCCAAAATGCTTACTTCTGTGAATAAAGGTGTGAATGACTTAAAGCTGAATGGCATTTGCTGCTCAACATTTTTTTTGTGTGTGTGTGTTATGAGCTTGAAGTGCTTACAGAATAAGTATGTGCAGAATAAATAAGCATGTATTTAGCACAAGCCCTTGCGTCATCTTCTGCTTTTTTTTCTTCTTCTTTTTAAGATTTATCTATTTTATTGGAAAGTCAGATACACAGAGAGGAAGATCTTGTGTACGATGATTCACTCCCGTAGTGGCCACCATGACCGGAGCTGAGCTAATCTGAAGCTGGGAGCCAGGAGTCTTTGCTGGGTTTCCCGTGTGGGTGCCGAGTCTCAAAGTCTTGGGCTGTTCTCGATTGTTTTCCCAGGCCACGGGGAGGAAGCTAGATGGGAAGCGGGGCTGCTGGGACATGAACCAGTGCCCATAGGGGATCGCGGTGCATGCCAGGCAAGGACTTTCGCCACTAGGCTACAGCACCCTGCCCTCTGCTGCTTTTCTTATGCCATTAGCAGTGAGCAGGATCCAAGGGGAGCTCCCAGGACTTGAACCGGTGCCTATATGGGATGTTGGCATGGCAGTTTAACCTGAAATATAACACAACGTTGGCTCCTTTGCCATTACTTAAAACCTGGAAAACAAAGAGGGCTGTTGGACCCAGAGGCCTAGCTCACCCTAACACTGGGAAATAAGTTCACTCTGAATAACGATCCAGTATGTATATTTATTACATATGTATGCATGCTTGTATGTATATGGGTTATTTGTGTATATGTTTTATATATGCGTGTCATACAAACCCTGACTTTTACTAATGTACCCCTAAGTATGTGCTTACCAATACAGAACAAATTTAAACAAAATGCTTATCATAAACTGCCAACTAGCATGGAAAAGAAATGTACATAAGTACATAAGTACATATGCTATCCCAGAGGGAAAAACTGCTAGCCATTAGCCATCAACACTGGTATATTTTATTCTCGAAGTCTGCCAGTTTCTTATTCGCGATACTGGTGATTTGGAACCCTTCTCTCTCCTTTCTATTCGAGTCAGTTATCTGAAAGACAAAATGACAGTGTCGGACAGACAGAGATTTTTTTTTCATCTACTGTTTCACTTCCCAAATTTTCCGCAAACAACCACGGCTCGTCCCGGCCGAAGCCAGGAGCCAGGAACACCCGACAGGTCTCTCACCTGAGTGGCGTGGCTCCAAATACTTGAGCCCGCACCTGCTGTGTCCCATGATGCTTGAGCAGGAAGCTGCAGAGCAAGAAGATGCAGGAGGAAACAAGTGTTGTACGGGATGCTGGCATACAAAGTGGCAATGAGCGTGCTGTATCCTAGCAACCTCCCCTCAACCATCCTAAAGAGATTTTGGCAAAATTACTAAAGAGGTTTTCTCTCTCTCTCTCTCTTTCTCTCTCTCTCTCTCTCTCTTTCTCTCTCTCTCTTTCCCTTCCCCACATCTCTGGGAAGTTTACAACCTTCTAAGTTGCTGAGTATTTAGGAATATTTTGTCTTTCCTCAAAATCTGGGTTTCCATTTTCATTCATTGCGTGAATGTTCTCAGCCGATTTACTCTACGTGGTTTCCAGTTAGTTCGCAGTTAGAGTTTTCTTACATGTGTGGAAATACCACCCTGAAGGCTTCTGTTCCCTTTGGAAGTCATTAAAAGGGAATTTCAGTTGTGGAGCGGAGACTTCTGCAGGAGTGCAGCGTTAGCCTGGGGTTTATCCAAGACAAAAACAAATTAGACGCTCAGTACGCCACTGCGCAAGCTCTGAGTCCATGGGGATGCAGAGAATCCTGGCTCACCTGTGATAACAACCGTTTGAGGAAGACGGGGGTTGGCCACTGCCACCGTGAAGCCTTAATCTTCCCTGGCGGGGGTGGGTTTGCCAAGGGATGGCCCTGGATTGCGGCACTCTGCCCTGTTCCCTCAGTACAGGTGCCACTGCGTATCTTCGAGTGGACATCCTGAATGATGCTCTAAGGAGTCTCAGAAAACCTGCTCCAAACCTTTGCTGCCTTTTCTGCTTCTCCCACATTTGCCAAGTGGGAGAGTCAGTGATGGTCATAGACTCTTTGTCCTATATCTAATTCATATGATTAGGACGGGCAGTGCCTTTTATCATTATTATGATAAACCAGATTATCATGCTGGTAATCGTGTTTACGTGTGTGTGTGTGTATGTTAAAGTTGCAAAGTTGGAGATGCACACAGAGAGTTTTTTTTTGTTTTTTAAAGATTTATTTTTTATTTATTTTTATTGGAAAGGTGGATATACAGAGAGGAAGATCTTCCGTCCGATGATTCACTCCCCAAGTGAGCACAATGGCCGATGCTATGCCGATCCGAAGCCAGGAGCCTCTTCCAGGTCTCCCACACGGGTGCAGGGTCCCAATGCTTTGGGCTGTCCTCGACTGCTTTCCCAGGCCACAGGCAGGGAGCTGGATGGAAAGTGGGGCTGCCGGGATAGAACCTGTGCCCATATGGGATCCCGGGCGTGCAAGGCGAGGACCTTAATCACTGCGCCACCGCGCCGGGCCCACACAGAGAGGTTTAAACTCAGTGTTTTTAAAGACAGTAACTTTGAAGGGGACTGACTGGTCATAGGTCTCTCTCTTTTTTTTTTTTTTTTTTTGCCTGCCAGTTACACTTTGCTCATTGCATTAACGTAAATTCATCTTGCGTGACATGGATAGACATGACAGCTGCTCATCATGTCCCCTTTGTAAAGGTTTGATTTAGTTGACAGCCACACTAGTGGTGGGAGAGAAAGAGCCGGGGAATCCATCCTCCTGGGTCGCCTGCCAAGCGGCCACGACAGCCAGAGTCGTTCCCAAGCAAAGTCAGGAGCCAGCAGTTCCGAGGTCCAAACACTTGGGGTGTTCAGCTGCTGTTTTCCCAAGCACGTTAGCAGGAACCTGGATTGGAAGCGGAGCAGCAGAAATGGAACTGGGCTCCTGTAGGCGATGCTGGTCCTTCGCAGTATAGCTGTATTATCATCAAATAAGGCGAAGATGTGGGAACCTTTAAACCTTTATTAAGTTTTTGCATTCCTTGGAAGAAAGTTGAAAGAGGAGAGTATGCGTGAAGATTCTTAACGAGTCAAGAGATTTATTCTCACGGAGACGAAATATTCTCCAAGTGACCTTGTTTTTCTATGGTGATTAACTTGCTTTTGTCCCCATTCTGTGTTTCGGGTTTTTTTCCTTGTTCTTCTCTCGTCCCTTCACCCGCTCAGACACTATGTCTAATTTCATTTTCCTTTTATTTCAGTGAATTTTAAGCTCTTGACCGTGGTAGTATTTCAGTTCAACAGCTCAAGATGTGCTTTGATTCCATGTGACACAAACAGGCACTGTTTAATACGCTGCAGACAACTAAGACACCTAGGCATGGAAAAAAATAAAGAGAGCATTTGAAAATGCAGATAGAATTAATCTTTTAAATAGTTTTTTTCCATGAACTATTTTTCTTTTCACCTGGGGGAGTTTAGGAACCTCTTTTGTTAAAGATTTATTTTTATTTTTATTAGAAAGTGAGATAAACAGAGACAAGGAGAGACAGAGAGGAAGATCTTCCATCCGATGACTCACTCCCTGAAGTGGATGCAATGGCCAGAGCTGTGCCGATCCAAAGCCAGGAGCCCAGAGCCTCTTCCCGGTCTCCCACGTGGGTGCAGGGTCCCAAGGCTTTGGACCGTCCTCGATGCTTTCCCAGGCCACAAGCAGGGAGCTGGATGGGAAGTGGAGCTGCCGGGATTAGAACCAGTGCCCCTATGGGATCCTGGCGCGTTCCAGGCGAGGACTTTAGCCGCTTGGCTATCTTGTTTGGCCCAAGGAACCTCTTTCTTAAAGTGATTTGTGGGTAGGCTTGGATAAGTCATTCTCAATGTCATAAAGATTTGCATTTAAGTTAATTAAAATCGAATAAATGAATGTACATATGAAATGTCCTTTGCCTTTGAGATGGAAAATGGAAACATTCATAAGAAGAATGTATTTTGTTTCTCTGAAATATTTTCCCTTGAGAAATTCAGTGCCTTTGAAAAAAAAGAATAAATCCCATAAATTATCTCATTAATGTGCACGTTAATTAATGCATGGAATCGCTTTCCCTTCTCGCTTAAAGATAGAAATCAAAATGAAACACCAGAGGGTCCTACTTATAAATTACTCCATCCAGGAAGCACCGAGCTCTACCCAGAAGAGTCTTTTTTGAGAATCTTTTTTTCTTTGGTTCTTGTTCCCTTTGTGAGATTTCTTTTGAAAAACGCAAAGTTTGACCTTTAAATGCAAGCACCACTAAGCGTTTTTAAAAATTCAAAGAGAGAACAGAATGCGGGTAAGTCCTGCATCCACTGTTTGAAGCTGGATGGACTCAAGGTCAAGGGTTGGGTGTGGCCCCTGCGCTAAGGGCTCCCTTTCCAGGGATGCCCTGAAGGATGCCGAGGCATCAGATATATAGAAAGGAGGAGAGACAGAGGGGAAGATCTTCCATCTGATGATTCACTCCCCAAGTGAGCACAATGGCCGGTGCTGCACTGATCTGAAGCCAGGATATAGGAACTTCTTCCGGGTCTCCCATGCAGGTGCAGGGTCCCAAAGCATTGGGCCGTCCTTGACTGCTTTCCCGGACCACAAGCAGGGAGCTGGATGGGAAGTGGAGCTGCCGGGATTAGAACCGGCGCCCATATGGGATCCCGGCGCATTCAAGGCGAGGACTTGTGCCACTAGCCATGGTGCTGGGCCCGTGTATTTGTTTCTTATAGGGACTAAAAAAGGTAATTTATGCAAAACATCTTAGTGTGTGTCAGTTAGCAAGTGTTGAGCCATTGTTGACTATTTTAAAGGTAATTTGATAATCACGAGTGATACTGGTATAAATATTTGGATGACTGCTCACTTCTAATTAAGAATTATGTGTCTTCATTGTTTGGGAAGATAAGGACCAATCTTACATGTGATATATTTTTTTAAATATTTACTACATAAAAACTCTGTCTGAAACATTGAATTTGAAAGAATTTGTCCCTGAAATCACCCAAGTCCCTTCTCCCCCATTTTTAGCAATGTCTATTGTAGATACAATTTTCTTTTTTTTTTTTTTAAGATTTATTTTTATTATTTTTTATTGGAAAGGCGGATATACAGAGAGGAGATACAGAGAGGAAGATCTTCCATCCGATGATTCACTCCCCAAGTGAGCGCAACGGCTGATGCTATGCCGATCCGAAGCCAGGAGCCTCTTCCGGGTCTCCCACGTGGGTGCAGGGTCCCAAAGCTTTGGGCCGTCCTCGACTGCTTTCCCGGGCCACGGGCAGGGAGCTGGAAGGGAAGCGGGGCTGCCGGGATTAGAACCGGCGCCCATATGGGATCCTGGGCGTGCAAGGCGAGGACCTTTAACCACTTGCGCCACCGCGCCGGGCCCTAGATACAATTTTCAAATGGTGTTTAGGGCGACCGGGATGGTGGGGAGTGAGGCAGAGAAGGTGGGTAGGTTTTAAGCAAAATGAACAACTTAGCTTCACATACCATCATTAAAGACTCACGCAAGACAGAATATTCGTACAACACAATCGGCTATGTTTTGATTGAAAATTTATACAGATATTTGGGACACAAGCGTCCACTTCAATGTTATCGAAATGTTTTGATAGCATTTCTATGTAGAGTTAGCTACAGAACTCTTGACTGTTTTAGAACGTTTCCTGAAGATTCGATTCCGTGGTTTTGCAATGAAAAACGCTCTCCTGGTATAATGTTTATTTTCTACCTGTCATGCTAAATGTGATTTTAAGACATATTTGTGAATTTCATTTAACAAAAACAGGCACATTTCTGTTTTTCTTGCATTGTCACAGTTTTCTTCCATTAACGAAATACTTCTCTGCTTTCAGTTCAGACTCAGCCTGATTTAAAAAATGGGTTTGGAATGTGTAGCTACATGAATAAGATACAACAGACAAATCAAGGAAAGCTATCAGAGAAGCGACCGACTCCGTTAGCAGAAGGAACACTTGCTGTGTAATCTAAATGAAGCTTTTTTGTGTTTTCCTACTGTTTTCGTGGCTTTTACTATGAAACATGGAATACCAGAAAATTGGTGTACATGGAAGAAAAAGTGGGATCTGTTTCGAAAGAAGTGACCCCCCAAACCAGTTGAAACCAAATGAAACTATTTATTTGACAGAAGAGTGGATTGGTGGCAGTAAATTTAAACTCTAAAGCTCACTGGAAATAAGTTTGATCCTTGGGGCTGCTGAGTAGACTCTGTCTTGTTTGAGATCGCTGAAGTTTTATATTGATTACAGTACTACCTGCTAAAGTGAATATTTCAGACCATCTAGGTAATTGATGAAATATTTTGCATGTCTTATTAGTCATGTGTTATCAGCTTGCCACGCTATGGTGTTACTGCACGCTATGGTGCAATAAAATCCACTGACTGTTACTTTAATGGTATTTAGATGAGCAGAACATCTCAGCCCTGTCACGCTCCGTGTATTATGGCAGTTTCAACTTTGTCTTTTTTGTTTGTTTGTTTGTTTCCAGCTTCAAAATATTCTTCTGCTTGCATGGGGATTGAGAAAGAATAGTTGCAGAAACTTGGTGCTCAAATGACTAAGTGGCCTGGAGGACGTTCCAGCAGTGTTAACCTTCTTTTCCTAGTTAGCTTTGCTGTTGGGCAATATGGAATAGGATATGGGATCCCGGGCGTGCAAGGGGAGGACCTTAACCACTTGCGCCACCGCGCCGGGTACTTTTTAACGAAAATGTGGAAGTGACTTCCTAGGTGAAATGTAAGCGTGTTTTAAGAACTAATGGGATAGCGTTGTAGTTGCTGGCATTCCCTATCAGAGTGCCTGGTGGAGTCCTGGCTCTACCCCTCTGATCTCGCTCTCTGACCCCGGGCCTGACAAGGTGACATCGGATGGCCAAAGTGTGTGGCCCTTCCCAGCCGTGTGAAAACTCAGATGGAATTCCTGGATCCTGGTTTTGGCATGGCCCAGTCCCTGACCACTGCGGGCATTTCGGGAGCGAACCAGAAGATCCAGCAGGTTGAAGATTTTGAATTTTGTCACAAGTGGGGGACTTATAAACCCCCCCCCCCACTTTTCTATAAAGATTTGAACCTGTTTTGTATTTTTTTTCCCTTATTCTGACTTTTGAATAATTTGTGCAGACTGGAAAAGTGCAGCTACTAGAACAAAAAAAAAAGCTTGAAAGCATGCTCAATATAAGCACCATGTTAGGAATTCATAATTTTGATTTTTGTAGGTGCTTGCATGTGATTTAAGTAGACCTACTCAGAAATAGTCTTATTCATAATTAGATTAAAATACAGAGTTAGAAATATAAGTGGACTTAACCAGTGACCAGCGAATATATGTCCTTTCTAAGGTTCTTGTTAATTAGGTAATAATCCATGATTGTATTTGTTGATACGAGGATTTAAAATTTTGGAATACAATCACTGATTTTACATTGGCAATTTCATTGTATGGAATGAAACAAAACTATTAAATAAGCTGTTCAGTAAAACTGTTAAGATATTATTATTTAGTCTTCACTCGCTATGTCATCAAATTAGAAACTTCTAGAAAAAGCCAGTATAAGAAATCCTACTGAGAGGGAGACGCAAGCTTCTGGTAGCCATGGCTGAAGTCCCATTCTAATTTAAATCAGTGAAGAAAATGCTTTTTCTAAGTCATTCCCCCCCCCCACCCCCCGCATGCAATTGGCTAATGGAGAGATTACATTATGGGTGTCACATTTAATTTCAAACTAAAGAAAGAAATAGCATTATCAGAGAGAGAGTATGCCTTCTTGTGAATGTCAAGTACAGCTTGCTAAAGGTCTTTTGAAGAACAATAAGGGAAGATTTTGTGCGTGCGTTAGACTTGAGGACAGCAATGACCAGTGTGGGATATGAGTGTCAAAGCTTACTATGGGTCACTGCTATTACTAATGTAGGTGGGCTCCCCCACCTATTGCAAGGGAAAGGGGCTTCCATTTCTAGAAAGCCATGAGTCCAGAGGCTTCCAAAGAGTGTAGAAAACATTGTTTTGCCTAGCAAGTGGAGTGTCCCATGTTCTGATTCTGTATTTATTTGTAACTCGACAGGAGTTACTAGGAAGACCTACATAAAGTATCTTGTTAGCATGGCATGGTGTAACCATGTAGAATGTTCTGTGAGTGTTCTAGAATGTTCTGTGAGCATTTCACTGCTTAAGCGGCTTCATCAGCTAACATTTATCCATAATTTCTGGGACACAGCCAGTCAGGGAGCCGTTAGATGGGTGAGCAATGAGTCATGGCAATATCATTTGCTTTGGTTCAGAGACAGACCTGGGATGATACATAGGAATATTTTAGAAATACGTGCAAGCTAACGGCGTCCCCTTGTCTGGTTAAATCTAACAGCTACCCACGAGAGTAATTAGCCAATGCTATTTGTCATTTGGGACAAAACCAGGACACATGAAGTCAGTCTGGGTATTATGAAAGCACGAGACTGACTTATGAAAGGGAGTGGAAAAGAGGGCTTTAAAATTAAAAGACTCACAAGAGAAATTTGATGAGTATTCTTAAAGGATTCGTATTGCCTTTATTCCAGCTTTTGGTGTAACAGCCATCAAATCTGATTTTGTATGGTAGAATTTCAACTGGCCTGTGAGCACGGAACGGATCGCAGGCAATCCAAAAGGATCGCAGGACACGGGGAATGAGTGGTGTTGCCATTGCTTCCAGAAAATTCTTCCTCACCCCGGAGAAGAAACTTGTCTTTGAAGAATCCACTGGCTACTCTTCCAGATGCACTAAATGAAGTGTTCGCGTGGGCTGCGGGCAAGACCGTGGGCTTTCCATCAGCCAGAGTGTACGCTGTCTCTTTCAGGAGTCAAATATTTTAACCTTTTTTTTTTTGTGCAGAGATAATAAACTTATTGAACTGAAGGAATTGGAAAAGGGGTTGGATTTAACCATAACACTGTTCGGCATTGTTTTTTGTTTGTTTGTTTGTTTGTTTGTTTGGTCTAGGAACCATGCTTGGGTAACTGTAATCTTAAGTTTCTCCTGAAGTCACTTGGTTAGCATCTATAAGAAGGATACACTTGTTTGTAGAGTGAGAACGGTGGCAATGATGGCACGACCCAGTTTTATTAGTTTTCATAGATCATTCTATTTAATAATGATCTTGTTTAATCCAAGTCTGTTCAGAACATACAGGTATGTGGCTTTTTTTTTTTTTTTTTGAGATAGAAACAGAAAAAAAAAATCCCCCTTCAAATTTGTAACATCTAGGGAATAAGCCAAGATGTTTTCTATTTCTTTTTCAAAATCACAGCTTTCTGTTGATAAATGTTTCCGAATGTTACCTACGTGATTTTTCAAGAACTGGCTGGTTCCTATTCAGTTTTCTCGGTTCCCTGGCTTATCTGAAAATTCAAAGACGATGCTTGTGGCCCCCTTGTGGTCACATGCAAAAAGTTCAATTAAAGAATCTTTCCTAGAGCATTTTTGAAAATTCCAAAACATTTGTTTCAAAACCATGAAATTAGCCCAACAGACAGTACGTGTAGGCGTTGATGAAATGTTTATTCGGCATAAGGTCAGATGCACAATTTTTTTTTTAAAAAAAATAGTATCTGAGTTTTCCTATCCTATGATGTTTAGTTTAAATGCACCCACATTTGTGGCATAGCAAATTTTTACCTTTATTTTGTCTTAATTATATATGATCTAATCCATGAAATTTGTTGTGTAGGAATATATTGGATAACGTGGACTGTGTATCTTTGGTGGTTAAGTCCTAACCTTTTGAAGGAAAACTTACTTATTGGTTTGAAAGTCAGAATTACAAAGAGGGTAAAATAGAGATCTTCCAACATCAGGCTGGCTCACTCCCCAGCTGTTCACAACAGCTGGATCAGGGATGCATTGAAAGCGAGAGCCAGAAGCTTTTCCGCAGGATGGAAGCTTTCTTTCGCTGCTTTTCCAAGGTCATTAACACGACGTGGCTGGAGCAGAAGAAGTAAGGTGGTTGAGGCTCCAGCTGGTGCCCATGTGGGGTAGAGGCAGTGGTTTGACCCAGCATGCCTCAGCACCAGCCCCGACTCTGAACATTCTACATCCGAATATTTACGGAGCTTCGTAGGAATTCAAGATGCTGATATCACGAAGTATATACCTGGCTTGCATGTTGTTTGTAACGATTTCCTTATTATTATTTTTTTTTTTTGGAAAGGCAGAGAGAGAGAGAGAGAGAGAGAGAGAGAGAAGGAGAGAGAGAGAACAATCCTTCCGTCGGCCGGTTCCCTCCCTAAACAGCAACCACAGTGGAACTGAGCCAATCTGAAGCCAGGAGCCAGGAGCTTCTTCTGCGTCTCCCACGCTGTGTTGGCTTTGGGCCAGCCTCTACTGCTTTTCCAGGCGATAAGCAGGGAACTGGATAGGCAATAGAGCAGCTGGGACACCATCAGTGTTTATATGGAATATTGCACTTGCGGGCAAAAATTCGCCAGTGAGCATCGTGCCGGCCCAGGATATACATATTTTACATTTAAAATGTATTTCCTCAAGATACAGAGAGAGAGCTAGCATGCACCCATGCGGGAGCATCCTGTTCAGGATCCCAAGAACCCGGCTCACCTTCTACCTGCATGGCAGGCATCCAGTTGCCCCAGCTGTTCTCCAGCACCTGCAGCAAGAGGAAACTAGAGTTAGGCTTTACAGCTCGGAATCCAACCCAGGCACTTCAAACTAGGCCCCTGGAGTCTCACTTGCCAGGCTCGACTCCCACACTCCGAATGCACCTGTCACTTGATAATTTAATTGAAACGGAACAAACATTCCTTCTAGTGATAGTTGTAGTTAGATGGAATGGCTTATCAGGGAAAAAGAGTGGCGAATTGGAGGGTTTCTATGTTTTGTTTTTTTTACAGGAAGAACCTTCTACCCGTGAAAAAAAAGAATACATCAGCATTTGGGACAATTGCTCTCCAACGTAGCATGTGAAAAGTTATATAAGATTGTTTTATGGATATATCTCTCTCCTTAAAATATGAAAAAAGAGACGGCAGTGAGCAACGCAGGACCAAATCCTGTTATGCAAATATAACTGCTATGTGCGTGTCATTTTAGTAAAACTGCATCTTTTTTTTTTTTTTAAGATTTCATTTTTATTATTTTTTTATTGGAAAGGCAGATATACAGAGAGGAGAGACAGAGAGGAAGATCTTCCATCCAATGATTCACTCCCCAAGTGAGCGCAACGGGCCGATGCTATGCCGATCCGAAGCCAGGAGCCTCCTCCGGGTCTCCCACGTGGGTGCAGGTTCCCAAAGCTTTGGGCCGTCCTCCACTGCTTTCCCAGGCCACAGGCAGGGAGCTGGAAGGGAAGCGGGGCCGCCGGGATTAGAACCGGCGCCCATATGGGATCCCGGGCGTGCAAGGTGAGGACTTTAACCACTTGCGCCACCGCGCCGGGCCCAGAAACTGCATCTTTTTGATGCTGATGTGACTGTAGGAGCGGAAGAGGAGAAACAGGCCGGGCAGCGTAAGGTGTGTGTCCTCACTGTGATAGATTCAAAGGTCGCCCCATGGACGCTCCAATTGTCATCAGCTCCACTCCACTCGATCTCACGGGATAAGATTCTGTCTTCAGGGAAGAGACGAGCGAGCTGGCAGCAGTGAAATGAATGCTTCCGTAAAGGTCATATAGAATTTCTCAGGGCTTTGCTAGATAAAAAAGATGCTGGAAGCACCAGGGGTGCCTCGAAGATGCTGCTGCTAATTTCTGTGATTTGATGTAGAGCGTTATATGAATCCGTCTACTTCGTTAAAGAACCGTGCTAATTCATAGCATTTTCTGCACATATTCTGTCTTCATTAAGAACATTTTTTAAAAAGGGAAGAGTAAGATTTACAAAATGCCTGCAAGAGGTTGTAGAAGTGCTTACATGCAAATATCCTTAGGTCAGTGGTGGCGTGATCTCTGGAATTCAGTTTTATCCAGAAAACATGTTAAGATACCTCGCAACTAACTTTTCACCTAAAGTAAATTTTCGTGGGAGGTTTCTTCTCAGTTAATTTCTTCATGGTCAGAAATTCATGAAATGGCTTTAAATCTTTGCATGCGTCTGCTCGATGGGAGTTCTAAGGTGTCCAAAGAATCAGGTTAATTTTTTTTTTTTTTGAATGTGCATTTGAAATGTGGCCAGAATCGTATGGGCTGTGTTGGCCCTGGTGTCTGCGTGACCCTGAGTGTGTCTTAACCTTAGATTCCCCATCTGTGACATTGAAAACCATCACGATATGGTTTGCAATGCTAATCGAAATGACACTGGAGAATGTCCGTTGCACAAGATATGCAATGATACATACGTTTTCAAGAAAAGCGAGGTGTTTTTCCTTCCTTTGTTCCCACGCGAGACTTGAACTCAGTCTGCTGTTGCAAATGATTGAGATTTCGGACACTGGCGACGTGCAAAAGCGAGCATGTGTCGCTTTAAAATTCACATCGTTTTGCGAAAGCCGTTCACCGTTTGAATCTTTATTGGGTCAGATGTGATGTGTTTTGGCCAAATGAGAATGGTATCCTAAATGTGGGGTGCTGTTGGGTTTTACATTTTAATAGTGGTGACCCTTGAAATCGATAGAACTGGCAAACTCATTTCTGGAAAGCAATTTGTTTTATAAACAAATATATGGATACTGCTCAGCCTTACACACATGTAAGAGAAATGCTCAAATGTCACAAGCATAGAAAAGTAAAAAAAAAAAAAAGAAAAAAAATGTCAGCACTGAATCTGGTGCCATAGCCTAGTGGCTAAAATCCTCACCTTGTGTCAGACAGGATTCCATAAGGATGCCAGGTTCATGTCCTAGCTGCTCCACTTCCCTGCCAGCTCCCTGCTTGTGGCCTGGGAAAGCACTGGAGGAAAGCCTTGGGAACCTGCACCCATTTGGGAGACCCGGAAGATGCTCCTGGCTCCTGGCTTCGGCTCAGCTCAGCTCTAGCCTTTGTGACCACAGGCTAATAGAATTATAATTTATTGTGTGGGGGGGTGTTATTGCGTTATGTAATCTAAAAACTAATATGATGAAAACTGTTTAGCAAGCCTTTTCTTGGAGAAAGGTAAAAAAAAATCTCTATTATGAGAATTTATTTCATATTTATTATAGTTATGAATCTGAATGTAGACTTTAGAATTGGAGAATATGCCATCATTTCTCGAGCTCAGGTGGTGGGTTCTGGGGTAATATTCTTTAATATCTTTTTTTGTTGTTGTTTGTTTATACTTGGAGTTGGTGAGAGGGAGAGGATGCATATTTATTTATTTTAAAGATTTATTTATTTATTGGAAAGTCAGATATACAGAGAGGAGGAGAGACAGAGAGGAAGATCTTCCGTCCGATGATTCACTCCCCAAGTGAGCGCAATGGCCGATGCTATGCCGATCCGAAGCCAGGAGCCAGGAACTTCTTCTGGGTCTCCCAAGCGGGTGCAGGGTCCCAAGGCTTTGGGCCGTCCTGGACCACTTTCCCAGGCCACAAGCAGGGAGCTGGATGGGAAGTGGAGCTGCCGGGATTAGAACCGGTGCCCATATGGCATCCTGGGGCGTGCAAGGCGAGGACGTTAGCCGCTAGGCCACAGAGCCGGGCCCGAGGATGAACCTTTAAAAAAATATCAGAGAAGTTACTTTTTGTTAGACCTGGGACAGTTTTCTTGTTTCGCTAATTTCTGCACAGTCATTTCTCGCCATACTTGGGGATGCTTTGCTGTGGAGTTCTTCGTTTGCTTCTCTGAGAACCAGGCCTTTGCAACTTGACCTAAATATCTCTTGGAAAATGTTCAAGGGATGTGTGAATTCTTTGGCAAGTACAGTTCATGTAGCAGCAAATAGAAGTGTGTGGAGCCTTCTGGAAGCTTCTGAGCTCAGTGGGCCTAACTGTGTTTCCGATTACCCGTTGTATGCTGCTCGTTGGCCGTGCTGCTAATGCAGCTAGAAGTGTTGGCTTTGCAGTCCCGCCTTTGGGTTGGAGGGCTCTTTCTGGAATGCTTGGGTGAGCAGGCAGGGTCCCCAGGGTCGGTGTAAACATTAGGTCTTTATTATCTTTTGCTAGTATGTCTTCCTGGCCTTTCTGGGAGGGAAAGCTTCAGTCTGGGTCCCAGTGCCCTGCTGTGGGACCGGAAACAACAACATCACTGAGCTAGTGATGAAATTTTCCCACGTCCTTTGACCTCATTAAAGGAACAGTTCCAAAGAAATCGCTGCTGACGTGGTTTTTGAAGGATTCCTCGGTTTTGCACATTTTGCCCAAGTCTTGAAACATCAAGCTACTGTATCTAGCTTTTCATGACACAGTTCCATCGGCTCAGGGATTTCCTTCCCACCCTCCCTGAGAAATGAAGTTACAATGCAGTATGCATCTCTAATTTCTAAATAAAAGATGAATTTGACCTGGGTCCAATCTTGAGCAACTTATATAAGACTGCTAAGTTTAGCTTTCCTAAAATGCAAGCTTTTTTTTTTTCCTTTAGTTCCCATGAAATGAAGCCAAGCAAGTTTTTTTATTATTATTATTATTACATGAATACTGGTATTCTCAGATGCAAATTACATCTCACACAGCTATCCTGTGTATTTCTAGAAGACATAAAATTGGCAGTCTCTCTGCAACCTGGCTTTTTTTTTTTTCTTGCTAGCATCACATTTGAATGCAATCATTTAAAATGCCGTTAGCATGAAAGGCACAGTGGTTGCCCCTGTTGGGCAATAAGTATTCAAGAAAACCTGCAGAAAAGCCACTTTTTAAAAATGGAAGTCTTTTTCTGCGTGTCAAAGTGAAACATATCTATCCAATGTGGTAACTTAGTTCCACATGGATTTATTTTCCAGCAGAAAAAACGTGAATTACACAGAGATGACTGCTGGTTTTTTTTTTTTTTTTTTAGAGTGATCATGGCAGCAGTATATCTACAATAGCTTCAAATGAAAAACAGTAGAATTTTAGCTTCCCAAGTTGATGTCTTAGGAGATTTGGGACCCATTACTATTGTCATGCAGTCTCATAGGAAAAGGATACATGTTCTGTGCTATTGCATTTAAAACCTGAAATTTACACAAATGTAGTAGTGTGGAGAATCTTGGAACGCACGAGTGGCTTATCTCATAATCAACATCTGTCATGAACTTTTCAAAGACCTTTGTGGTTCTCCGTCCAAGCAAACATCAGAAGCATCTCAGAAACTCTTTGCAAAGATACTATTTTTTTTTCTTGTTTTTCATCTACTGAAAAAGTCGAGAGACATGGAAATGAGAGAGAGAGAGAGAGAGAGAGAGAGAGAGAGAGAGAGAAACATACTGAAGGATGGAGGGTGGTATTGAGCAAGCAAGGATCTTCCATCTGCTGGCTTGGTTTGGAAATGGCTGCAACGGCCAGGGCTGAGCCACACTGAAGCCAGGAACACCAACACCAACCCATCCAGCTCCACTCCACTCGATCTCACGGGATAAGATTCTGTCTTCAGGGAAGAGACGAGCGAGCTAGCAGCAATGAAATGAATGCATTCATTAATTTTTATTGGAAAGGCAGATATACAGAGAGGAGAGACAGAGAGGAAGATCTTCCATCCGATCATTCACTCCCCACGAGAGCACAACAGCCGATACTATGCCGATCCGAAACCAGGAGCCTCTTCCGGGTCTCCCACGCAGGTGCAGGGTCCCAAAGCTTTGGGCCGTCCTCGACTGCTTTCCCGGGCCAGAGGCAGGGAGCTGGAAGGGAAGCGGGGCCACAGGGATTGAACCAGCGCCCACATGGGATCCCGAGGGTGCAAGGCGAGGACCTTAACCACTTGCGCCACCGCGCCAGGTCCCAAAGCAGTTGTCTTAACTCATGAAGGTTTGCCTTCTTGGGGGTTGTTGCTATAATTCATTTCCTGCAGCTGCGGCCCTCACAGGGTCTGGGCTACTCAGAGGGAGTGGCAGTGCATCCCTAATGCATCAGGTCACAGACTGTTGGACAGCAATCACAGGATGAGTTGGAAGGGATAGGAACCTTCCTTAGAGCAGCAAGCATCCCTCACCTCTCCAATATGCAGTGATCCCAGCCTTGTCTGTGGTTTCCCTTGCCACGATCTGGGTCATGGCTTTTCCAATGCAGTGCTAAAATGTCAAACGGAAAATTCCGGCTTCGAAACTTACATATCGCACGCTGTCCTGAGCAGTGAGATCAAAAAATCTCACGTCATCCCTCGTCATCCCGCCCAGGGTATGACTCACTCCTTTGTGCATATCATGATACTATCTGTGCCAGCCATCTCCATTTAGCTGTCTTGGTTATCACATCAGCTGCCAGGTGACGTCTGTGTGTGTGCCCCAGTCACCCTCAGGTGACCTAACAGCAGCCTTCACCCACATCCATGGGGAGCTTGACACTTCAAGGACACTGGATGATTATCATGGGTCTATTTTACCATTAGGCATTGTTCTTCTCTTCCCATTCTGAATTCAGGAGGGGAACTTTGTCATCAGTATGTGCATATTGGAAAAATCCTTCGTGGGATTGGGTTAGCACTGCCTGTAGCTGCAGCCAGCCCCTGGACACCGTGGAATGCATCCCACGTGCCCACACTCTAAGGGAGGATTTGAATGCTATGGGGTATGGGTCCTGCAACCCATGGAATCTACCTTCCACAAACCTGCACTCTTAAAAAATAAGAACCCAGCAGGGCAAGCATCCCCTATTGGACCACCTGTTTGAGTGTTGCCTGCCACGTTTCTAATTCCACTCCGTGCTAAGGTGCCCGGGAAGACCCGGGAGGATGATGCAATTGCCCGGACCTCTGTTCCCAGAGTGAGTGATTGATGGGGTACCGGGGTTCTGGTTGCAGCCCAGTTCAGGCCTGGTCAATACATTCATTTAGGGGGTGGGCTAGTAGGTGAGAGGCCAACCCCGCACCCCCATCAAGTTCTCAATAAATACACAAATCATTTGTTTCCAAAAGAGACAGACAATACCTCATCAAAAGTTCAATTTCAGCGAGGTTATGAACAAATAGCATTTTTTTTTTTTTTGCTTCCCACTAATTATGAACATGCACCCATCCAAAAAAAAAAAAAATGAATCCTGGAAGTGTTAAGCACAATTGATTACACTTCCCCCGCCAAGAGTGAAGAAACCTGAATCCCAAACTCTCGTCTGGATTCTCGGCTTCAGATAAACTGGCATGAATCTGGTACAAGTTGAATCCATCGCTCATCCGCTCCATGGTGCCGTTGGACCTTCTCCGGGCTCAAGGCTTGTCCGGAATCGATACCTGCACCCCAACTTGAGCTTTTCTGCGATTGCTTTCCTTCCCCTTTGGGAGGCTGTCTTGCAGTAGAATCTGCAAGTTCTTTCTTCCTGTTCTCTCTGGGAGCCATTTTTAAGGCCATGACAGCCATTGCATCGCTGAGTCATTTCGACTTTCCTAGCCTGTGACACGCTCTTTCGGGCTGAGGGTTCTGAGCTCATTTAAGATGAATAATTTGGCTCTTTCTTCCACTAGAGAGGGGCATGGATGCTGTTTTATTATTATTATTATTTATTTTCTACATCCTTGGTTCAATATATTTTTTTTTTGACACTTTGCGTATCCTGGAGTCTCTGTTGTTTCCCATAGTCACTATTTCCAGTTGTCCTAACCCTATTCCAGCATCTTTTTTCTTTAAGATTTATTTATTTATTGGAAAGTCAGATATACAGAGAGGAGAGACAGAGAGGAAGATCTTCCGTCCGATGATTCACTCCCCAAGTGAGCCGCAACAGCCGATGCTATGCCGATCCGAAGCCAGGAGTCCAAAGCCTCTTCCGGGTCTCCCACGCGGGTGCAGGATCCCAAGGCTTTGGGCCAGCCTCGACTGCTTTCCCGGGCCACAGGCAGGGAGCTGGATGAGAAGTGGGGCTGCTGGGATTAGAACCGGTGCCCATATGGGATCGTGAGGAATTCAAGATAAGGACTTGAACCACTACGCTATCGCGCCAGGCCCACCGTCGGCGTCTTATAAGAGGCTTCAATGGTGAAACACTTCCAATATTTTTAGACAGCTGTTTATGAGTCAACAATATTTACATCGTAGAATAAAGAGAAGCTGCTGCCCTGAATTTCGGATTCCACGGTGACCATGCGTTCAAGACTTGGCTAAATGTGGGCCCCTTTGTCTTACCCGCAGGCTAGTGACGTGGTGGTGGTAGTGGTGGTGACACAAAACTATTATAAAAAGTCATCCAAAGCCAGGAACCGCTCCCAATGTTCGTTTTATCAAGACGTAAGGAATGACACGGGCTCTCTGAAAAATCCTGGCAAAAACACTTAAGATTCTAGGGAAAGACTCGTGTCAAACAGGTGCACATGTGCTGTGGCTCTGGTTCAGGGCTCTATAGAGAGAAACTTCACAACACAGGAATCTATCGTTCTTGCTTCATCTGTTCTTTTGTTTCGTGATCAGTAACCAAATTTGTTACAAAGGCAATCTATATAGGTATCATGTCGAATAGACCTACATTTTTTGGTATGGCTTACACAAGGCTGAAAACATCACCTGTTGGGGCCCGGCGCCGTGGCGCAAGTGGTTAAGGTCCTCGCCTTGCACGCCCGGGATCCCATATGGACACAGGTTCTATCCCGGCAGCCCCGCTTCCCTTCCAGCTCCCTGCCTGTGGCCTGGGAAAGCAGTCGAGGACGGCCCAAAGCTTTGGGACCCTGCACCTGCGTGGGAGACCCGGAAGAGGCTCCTGGCTTCGGATCGGCATAGCATCGGCCCGTTGCGCTCACTTGGGGAGTGAATCATCAGACGGAAGATCTTCCTCTCTGTCTCTCCTCTCTGTATATCCGCAGAATTCCATGCGCTGAGGCACGTTGTTGGTGATGACACCGCTAACAGCAAGAATCAAGAAAGAACCAAGAAAAAAAAAAAAAAACAACCTAGTTTTCTAGATGCAAACTTGACTCTTGGGTCTGGTGCAGTAGCCTAGTGGCTAAAGTCTTTGCATTGCATACACCAGGATCCGTCATGGGCACTGGATCTAATCCCGACTGTTCCACTTCGCTTCCAGCTCCGCGCTTGTGGCCTGGGAAAGCAGTCAGCGAGAGCCTTTGGGTGCCGCACCCCTGTGGGAGACCCAGAAGAAGTTCCTGGCTCCTGGTTTCAGCTCAGCTCAGCTCAGGCTGTTAGGGCTACTTGGGGAGTGAACCAGCAGATGGAAGATCTTTCTCTCTGTCTCGCCTTCTCTCTGCAAATCTGCCTTTCCAATAAAAATTTAAAAATCTTTTAAAAAAGTTGACACATTCGTGTTTCACAAACTTTTGTGAATTTTAATAGCTTTCTTTAATTTGTTTAAAATGTACTCAGTTGATCAAGACAGAGGTGTGTTTGTCCTGGTGATCACATGTTTCCTGTGTATGAAATGCAATCACAAATCCTGGTAGTTTTGGTGTTTTTTTTTTTTTTTTAAGATTTATTTATTTATTGGAAAGTCAGATATACAGAGATGAGGAGAGACAGAGAGGAAGATCTTCCATCCGATGATTCACTCCCCAAGTGAGCACAACGGCCGATGCTATGCCGATCCGAAGCCAGGAGCCAGGAACTTCTTCCGGGTCTCCCACATGGGTGCAGGGTCCCAAGGCTTTGGGCCGTCCTCGACTGCTTTCCCAGGCCACAGGCAGGGAGCTGGATGGGAAGTGGAGCTGCTGGGATTAGAACCTGCGTCTCTATGGGATCCCGGGGCGCGTTCAAGGCGAGGACTTTAGCCGCTAGACCACACCGCCGGGTCTAGTTTTGGTATTTTTGACAACCCTGAAGAAATCTGAATAATACCTGAAATCAAGCTGCTAAAATTGTAGGCAAACATGAAGCAAAAGCTGACTGCCTCTCTTCAGTGACAGTTGTTTAAAGCTGACTTGAAATGTACGTGAGCCTGGCTGGGAAGCTGCGTATGTGAGAGCCAGCCTCACCAGCGTAAGGCGAAGGAAAGATGTTGATGGTTATCTGCTCCGATTGGGCTCCCCACACCTGCTCTTACAACCTCGCGATGCTGACACCTTGCAGGTGCTACTTGAGCTGCGTTCAAAGCGCGTGGCTTTACACGGCTGGAAAAAAGACAGAGTTGAGAAGTTCGCATTTAAATCCCCTTATAGCCTAGGCTAGACCGAGCACCTGTTGAGCCTCTGTGGTCTGGGGAACTCGTCAAAGACCCAGAGAGAAGAGGGAACAGGGCTTTAGGAAGCAGGCGATGGGAGGAAAAATGCTTAAGGTTGGGCTCGTATTGTCAAACGCAACTCACTGAGTCATCCACATCTTGGAATGTGCTCGAAGAATCTCTCACTCTTTTTTCTTCTCGATTGGATATTTGTTTAGCCTCGCAGCAAGCGTTTTAGAGTTTCTATCTGGTTTTGGTTCATTAGAAATATTTGCTAACTTTTTAGGTGCTTACTTAGGGAAATTTTTTTTTTTTTTCCTCCAGGGCATTTTTGTGTGTGTGTGCTTTCCTTCTAGATTTTTCTTTTTCCCCCAAGTATGGTCTTAAACATTTGACAAAATGAGGCCATCCTTCAGAATGAAATGTCTTAGTGTCGCAATATCTTATGCCTCAGTGTGTTTTACGTATAAAGAAGAAGAAATGGCCAGTTTGGCTTTTTTTTTTTGAAAAAAGCAAAGTTTGGAATATTCACAAGGAAATATCTCATGATTTACTTTGGTGAAAAATTTAAAAAGAAGGAATGACTGTTGGGGGAATGCAAGACAGAAAGGAGCTTGATTCTGCTTTTTTTTTTTTTTTTTGAAGACTTATTTGTTTTTATTGCAAAGTCATATGGACAGAGAGGAGTAGAGACAGAGAGGAAGATCTTCCATTCGATGGTTCACTCCTCCAGTGAGCGCAACAGCTGGAGCTGAGTCTATCTGAGGCTAGGAGCCAGGGACTTCCTCCAGGTATCCCATGCAGGTACAGGGTCCCAAGACTTTGGGCCGTCCTCGACTGCTCTCCCAGGCCACAAGCAGGGAGCTGGATGGGTAGCAGGGCTGCCGGGATTAGAACTGGCATCCTCATGGGATCCCATTGCATTCAATGAGGCGAGGATTTTAGCTGCAAGGGTACCGTGCCAGGCGCATTACTGCTTTTGAGCCTGCCAGAACGGGTTTCGAGGCAGTAGTGTTTTGTTAAGACATGCCTATGTCGAGTGTCAGGAAGTGGTTTCCCCTGTATTGGTGGACTCTCACTTCTGGCTGTATTATGATGGTTCCCTGGAATGTTCTAGAGTTGTGAATTTTACAAAGCGGTCCTGGGCTGGCATGCCGTTAGCAGGGCTACTCTGAGGTGATATTTATCCACGCCCATAGCTGCCTTTCATCCAGCTCCCTGCTAACGGATCTGGGGGTAAGCAGATGATGGTTGGGTTCTTGGGGCGCTGCCACCCACGTTGGGGACTGGATAGAGTTCCAGGTCCTGGATTCAGCCTGGCCTAACCTTGGCCCTTGGAGCAAAGGAACAGTGGATGCAAGATATTTTCTCTCTCTCTCTCTCTCTCTCTCTCTCTCTGTCACTCTGCCTTTCAGATAAATAAATCGATGAATCTTTATCATAATTCCAGCATGCTGATCCAGCTAGTGCAAGAGGGTGCCAGGAAATGAGATTGACAAATGACTATTGCCATACAATTAGAGTCTGACACGGCAGCACGGGGAAAGTATATTTTTGTGATAAGAAGGGGAATGGCATAATCAACTATGTGATAGAGGCGCATGCAGTTTTATAATTGTAATTGAAAGCAGGTGGAATTGAAACCAGTCTCGGGTCTTCCCGTTCTTTCTTGGAGGAGGAATACCCCATGACGTTCAGTGTATTCGTTGAATTTAGATTTCAGGTCAACAACGCATGTGTTTTTGCATGTGTGTGTCCAGATTGCACTGCACAGGCTCATCACAGTCTTTGATTCCTTATCTATCTGAGATGCAAGTTGACCTGGAGATGCTGTGTTCTGATTTCCTGGATCCGGTGGCCCGTCAGGTGGGGAGCCCTTGTCTATTCTTGCCCCTGTCACTCTGGCACGAGTGATGGAATGTTGCTTCGTGCTAGTCTTGTAAGGTGCAGCTCTCTGTTCCCAGTGGAGATAGTCTATATTTCGATGAACAAAAGCTTTTTATATCGTAATGCCTACCTCAATAGCCTTGCGTGAAGGTTTTCTAAATACATGCCAAGAAGACCCTTCTATATTATTTCAGAATTTTCAGATTTCCACAGGAGAATGATGAAGCAGTTTTGTAAAAATATCTGTGTGGTTTTGCTTTTGGCCTTCGCTCTTTGGATGAATTTCCGGGAACAGGGAAAATGCAATAGGTTGGAAGGCATGCGCATGGTGAAACACCTGGGTCCTTGACCTGACCCCAGTCCTAGCTCTCTGCAGAAACCTGTGTCTCACACCCTGATTTACCCACAGGTGGGCCCAGCCTGTTTTAGGGGAAACTCCACACAAACTATCCAATCCAGAAGCCATGAGACCTTTACAGCGAGGTGACATGTTCAGGTTTCAAAGCTCCAGTTCTCCAGTTCTCTAGTTCGCTCCAGTTCTCTAGTCAAGCCCCGTATGGACACAGTTCAGAAAACGTGAAGATTTTAAGTTGTAATATTTTCCCTAGGGCTTTTCTTTCTTTCAGTGATGACGTCTTCCTGTCTACATCACTTTAACTTCAAATAAAGTTAGCATTGAGGCCTCCAGCAAGTATACACTAAGCACCAGTTTAAAGAAAGATGTTTTGAATTCACCTAAATAAATACAATGAATCCGATGCTATTTACTTCTTCCATTCATTTTTTTTTTCATAGCGTTTGTATCAGCCTCCAATTGGTTAGATTCTATTGGTAATCACAGTCCGTCACAGTAGCACCAGTGAAAAAAAAACTGGTTTTAACGTTTAGGTTGATAACTTTTGACTCACTGGATGAGTGCTGGCGTTCATGAAGAGTGTTTCCATGTGGCATTTACACTGTTGTTAGTTTTTATCTTATAATATTTTCAATTTAGCTTGATGATTTCAGATTCAAGCTTAAACATTGGGGCCGGGATGTCTTTTAGATTGGTTTCTGAATATTGATCTGAAAGTACCTAAAATCCGCTTTAATTCGTTATTGTTATTATTATTATTATTGCAACAAAGAAGCCATAGCTGTTGAATCCAGACAGTGCAAAAAATATGGCATTGTCTGTATGGGGAGAACTGTGGCAGCAATGAAACATTTCAGCGCCTCCATTGTTTCCGAAATAATGCCCGTTTTTGCTTTTGGTACTATAAGCAAGAGCTGGAGATAGAAGTTGCCTGGCATATTTGCAGAAACAAGCTCATTAGCGTTAGATTCTATCTTCTTATAATTGTTGGGAATAGCCAAGAAAAGCCGATGTGTTCCTTCCCTGTTTTGTATGCCTGAGACGGTTCCAGGAAGGCAGTTTGATTGACACGTTCACTGTAGTCGTCTGCTTTTGTTAGATGAGGTATGGCCTTCGGTTCACCCATCATCCCTCGCTTTCACTTTGCTACCAAGGTCCACTTGCGCCTCTGTTTACACTTTCTAACTCGTGCTATGATGAATTGCCCCCGGGGGAATTTTTAGGACATGTTCATCCCAGTCTGACAGAAATCCCTTTGACGAATCATCTACCAAACCCCTATGCCAGATGCAATGGATCGGTGGGCAAAGATTTACGACACCTTTCACAGGGAGCAGGAAGGATTAGCCGTGCAGAGGGGCTAGAAATGGCCCCCATTTCCCAGTTTTACTTCTCCCACATATAATGGGTTAAAATATACCGTGCAGGTATTTCTTTAAAGCTGTATATGCGAAGAGAGAGAGAGAGATGAGAGAGAGAGGAGAGAGAGAGAGGTTATATACTCACCTGTGTGTGAATATTGGTGCAGTACCGAAAAATGACTTTTTGTTGGGAAATTGTTGCAAATTAATTTTATGATTTCCAAAAACTTGCACTCTATACCCCAAGCAATTTTCATGGATGCAATACAAAGTTATTTGACTATAATCCGATATCCAGTAGGGCTCCTGAACATACCCTTCTTTCTGAGATTTTTGTGTAGATGAGGTTTACTTGGATGACTAGCAACGGATCAAATTGGATCATTCTGTGACTGGCGATAGTTCCAATAAAAAGTGGCTGCAAAATTATTGTCAATGGCTTGCTTCAAAATAACATTTGCTAAAGTACATTTAGGGGGATTATGTACCTTACAGGCGTAGAATATTCATAGTTACACCAGGTCATTCAGTTTAAGTGATTTAATTTTGGCTCATTAAGGAGTGTTTCCCAGAAAAACACATGACAAGTTACACTCAATCGTGTTATTGTTTTCAGACTTTTCCGTGTGACTGCATGTTTTTGAGATATGGTAGAAACTTGAAAATTTTTGATCAATTGAACAACTCATCTGAAACATATATGTGTGTGTGTGTGTATTTATTTATTTATTTTTTTATTTTTGACTGTAGTGATTTTATTTCAGGGGAGAGGGGTGACATTGGCCCCAATGAGTGTCTGAGACTCAGCCGCTAAAGTGACCACCTGTCGCGTCCCAGTGGGACTGAGGAGGCAGAGCTAACAATTGAATATTGGATACTCCGATGTTGGAAGTAGACTTGCTAATTGGTGTCTGAACCCTCAAGGCCCATTGCCCCCACCGCTGCATCCTGCAAATGATGTGTTTTTGTGATAACTGATCAATAATGCTATGAAATCAATACGTGTGCATGTCCGGATCTAGAACGTAAACGGATCTTATGCACCTGCATTTATCTGTGTGTATATCGGCAATGCAGATTTAGTTCTTGAACATTTAAAAAAAAACCGCAGTATAAACGATCAGATCTGAAGTCTCATCATTGTTCGGAAATCTGGCATTATCGCACAAAGCCTCAGTTCTGTCGCTGTCCCCGTGTAGGCGGAAGTCACCTTTCCTTGCCCTTGAGGTCTGTGGTACAAGCTCACAGCAAGTCAGAACGGGACATGTTGCTGCTTGCTGCTACGAGCCAGCTTTGTAAGCTTCCTAAGTAGGGGGAGTGCTGCTTTTCTCCCACTTCTGGAATAAAGAAAGGAGGTGGGGGTTGGAGGCTCGGTTACTGTTTCTGGCAATATATCTTGTGTGTTTTTGTGTGTATGCGTGGAATCCCTGAAGACGATCTGTGGAAGGGGGGTTAAAAAAAAAGAATCTGAGATCTCCTAGAACGATAGAGGTAGTCACAATGAGCATACGGCTGCTCCCTCTGAAACAAGCCTGCGATTTTTCAGAACAATCCCTGCAGAGGTTATTAAATTCCGGCAAGTTCTGGAACCCTTTCCGCCACCTCTGGCATTGCCCGCAGGTGTCTGTGCGCCCTCATTAGGACCGCAGCACAGGGCCAAGGGTCGCAGGTGCCTCTGCTCTGGAATCAGGCAGGAGCCTGCAAGGCATTGTGTGTTTGTCTCCAAATGAAACAGCAACCCACTGTTTCTTTTGCAAAGCCTCCGACCTCTCCTAATTAAACGTAGAAAGCAGGATATTTGGGAGATGAAAGAAATGTTACAGTTTTGAGTTCATGCTTAGTGCATCCACTAGACTGTCCCAGTCTGCCCCAGGTGGTCTCCCGGGAGAGGTCTTAGGACAACTGGACAAATACAGAGGCTGGAAGAATACTCAGACACAGGGAGGGGGTGACTTGGGCATGATCATGGAACGCTAGGCTGGGACCAGGTTGACCAGTTCTCCCTTCTGAGAACTTGGGTGAAGTCTTCCATCGAGGGCTGCAGTACCTCCTTCCAGACACTGGCCAAATGTCCTTGGGTCATTTGCCCAAGGTGGTCAAAGCCACTTACATCCAAACCATGGAATTCAGGATTCTCCCAACAGTGGAGGACTGAGCATCTGGTAGACCTTGGTTGAGCCCACTGCCATTCACAAGAAGTAGGAAAGAAACCTTCCATCATTTCATAAGTATGTTGAAATTTCCGCCAATGTCTTTACTCCATTTTGGATACGTCCATATCGTGTGGCTAAAATGTGTCAAATTTCTAAGTAATACTAGAATGATCACAACGGACTACTTTCTTGCCCTAGTTTTTAGCTGTAATACATGCATATAAAACATGACGTCTCCACTTCTTTTCCTTCTGAGTATGTCACCATGGGAACAATAATTTTTACTCTCTTAATTTTGGCATCCTGCTATTACATCGACACCAAATGCACCCGTTTTTTTCCTGCTATGCTGAAACCTAGAAAAGCAGCAGATAACAAGCCTCAGGCATCGCCTGAAGCAGCAGAATGGAAACTGTCCTTTAAAAAAAAAACAATTAAATGTGCCTATTATGGAATATGTAAATTTTCATTGGAATGGAACTTATTTTTCTGTGTCAAAATATCTAGCTTGCTGTTTCGTGGTAGTTTTTTACCCCCCATGACAAGTTACAAAAGTAAATTTGGAAATATTTTGCTCCTACTTGTTGGAAGTTATTGTAAGTAGGAGCCTGCTTTGTGGCTCAGTGGGTGAAGCCACCTCCCGAGACACTGGCATCCCACATGAAAACTGGTTCAAGTCTCATCGGCTTCACTTCTGACCCAGCTCCCTGGTCACAGTCCTGGAAAAGCAGTTGAGGATGACCCAAGTTCTGGAGTCGCTGACGCCTCTAGTTGAGAGAGCAGCGGATGGCATTCTGTCCCTGTTGTTTTAGCTGGGTCCAATCAGGGTTGCCCTGGCCCTTTAAGGAGCGAAATAGTACATCAGGAATGTGTCTTGCTGTTAATCTGTCATGTGAGTCAATAAGCAAATCTGTCTTATCAAGTAATTGACATAAAATAAATTATGTCATGGTTACGTTACACTTATTTAATTCAGACACAAATGAGTCTTAACGGCTTTATTTGTTTATTTAAAGGACAAAGTGACAGAAATCTCTTCTATCTGTCGGTTCACTTCCCAAATGAGTGAAATGTCCTAGTTTGGCCCAGGCAAAGCCAAGAGCCAGGAATTGTGTCCTGATATTCCATGTGGATATCAGGGACCCAAGTACTTCAGTCTGAATGCCATCAACAGGAAGTTGAGTGCAAAAATGGAGGTGAAGGCAGAGGCACAAATCCCCATTAGAAGTGTAAGTCATTTTGGCACAACAGTTGCCCTGGGAAGCAGAATTTTAAAGATGAATCCACACGGACCAGCTTGTGGTGTACAGCAGGTTAAACTGCCGCTGAGATGCCAGCATCTTATATGGGTGCTGGTTCATGTCGGAGCTGCCTCGCTTACGATCCAGTTGCCTGCTAATGTGCCTGACAAAGCAGGAGAGGTGAGCCCACTGGAAGTCATGTGGGTGGCCCATAAAAAGTCGCTGACACCCAACAAGACCCGAAAAGAACCCTTGGCCATTGTGGTCACTGCGGGGGTGGATCCACGGATGGAAGAACTCTGTCGCTTTCCCTCTGTAACTCTGCCTTTTAAATAAATAGATAGATACATAAATAAAATATTTGTAAACAACCTCAATACATAAAAGCATTCTCTGAGCAGCAATGATGCAATTATGAACACGTTTGAATATGCGTGGACCACTAGACACATGCATGTGGTGTAAGGAGTTATTTGAGTAGCCCACCCTGGACCCAGCGCCATTTCTTCTTCCTCACAGCTCATACAATCCGTGCCAGTGTAGCCGTCCACCAATCAGATGTAACCCGGCATCTCACCTGAGAATCCCACCCCCATCTCCCAGTCCCTCCCCGACTCTGCCCCCTTACCAATCATTCTTAGGCAATCACCTGTGACAGTCTCAGGTACCAATCCCCTGGGGTCTGCCCGCAATCCCTCCCAATCCCCGCCCTCCCTGCACACTCACCTGAGTGATGAAAAGGGCCCCCATGAGGCTCTCTCTCTTCTCCTTCCGGCGTTCCTCCCCTTCCTCTTTGCCACCCCAGCACCCAGTCCCGTTCCTGCCCCGCTGGAATAAACCTCCTAAGATACCTCCTTGCTTCTGGTGTTTTCAGCTCACGGTAAAAAACAAAACCGGGCTGCAGGAATTAACTGCGCGTAGTAATAATATTAGTATTATACTAACTAGAAACTTTAACTGTTTTAAATAACTAACATGCGGTACGTATGTTTTGCGTGTCCGTATGCCAACAAGTAAGAAGTATGCACTAAATACAGCTAATTTGAGTCCCATAGAACTTGTAAAGTTGGCTCTAGAAATAATAGACTGGGATTCAATAATTCGGAGAAGTGCACAGAATTCGTATTCGTGTCACTTTTTGTAAAGTAGATATTTTAAAGTCATGATAATGGAAGCACCGTAACTTCGGAAAGACTGCCCTTTAGACAGTCATGGGCAACTTCCGGGTAAAAGCGTATCCAGTGCGTTTTTCTTTTTTTTCTTCCGTTCGACTTTTAATTAGCTGCTTTTAAAAAGAATATTTGGAGTGGTACATCTATTGAAATGCAAAGAATTAGCAAAGGCACCTGTAGTAGTAAGATGGAGATCAATGGAGCGAATTGATTGAACTTGGCTCAGTCTGCTCTTTGGGGCTGATTCTGCAGTGCATCCCAAGGCTGTGGCGGAGCTCTTTCTGATTATCCACACGTGCTCATTATGGGAGGGCTAGGGGCCACAGAAGTCACTGGAACCACCCAGTTGTGGATCTACTTGAATAATGGACAAGCGTGTCTTCTTAAACAGTATGTCTTTATTTACTTTCACTGTATTTGCGAAGTGGAGAGACAGAGAACCAGAGATTGAAAGACAGAGAGAATTGGGTCGTTGAGTCTGAAACAAAGCCTAGCAGAGAGTGTACACAGTGTCTGTGCCAGGCAAATTCCCAGCCCCAGCTCTTGTATTTGCCAGCAGGGACTGTGGTTCAGCCTGGCATGATTCGCATCCAGTCGTAAGCATTTGCCAGCTGGTGCTGCAGCTTAGCCAGGCTAGCTCACATCTGTTGCGGCTCTCATGTGAACTAGAGGTGTGGCAGCCTCGCCCACTCTGGCTTACTCCCAGTCCCAGCTCTCACACTCAGCAATGGAAGCAGCAGACTGGTAAAGGAGTCTGATCTTTCAATACCAGGCCCTGTCGCTGCTCCAAGTATTATGTGTGCCAGCTTGCGCTGTGGCCCAGTTTGAGCTGGCGTATCCTTAGTCTTGGCATTTGCAAGCAGGTGCTAGAGCCGGGCTCAGCCCAGCTTGCCTCCAATCTCAGTTCTCACTAATAGGTGTAGCAGCCTAGCACAGTCTGTCCCACACCTGATCCTCATGTGAGCTGGTCGATGTTGCTGTCCGATCTAGCCTGATCTGCACCCTGTCCTGGCTCTCACTCATGCCAGTGGGGACAGCCACCTTGCTTGGTATGGCTTGCTCTCAGTTCTGGCCCTTGCATGTGCTGGTGGATACGACAACCTAGCCTAGGCCAGCTTCCTTCCAGCCCCAGCTTCTCAGAGTGTCAGGTGGATCCCAGTCAGGTGAGTTCTGTGGTCCAGGTCTCCCGTGTGGGCAGATGCCTTGGTCTCACCCAGACATGACTTTTGGTCTTCTCTCTCTAAACCACTCTGTTTCAGCTCCCTCACTTAGCTGTCAGTACAGTGGCTCAGTCTGTGGAAGACCCCGGATGTCCTTTCTTTACTGTCAAACATGCCCTCCGTTGCTCCCATGCCAGTACATCCTGACCCCCTTCCCTGGGCAATCTGCAGCCATCCCTCCATGGGAACGGGGGTTGCAAATTCAACCCAGACTTTGTTTGTTTTAAAGCAAGTTTGCTGGCATACTGGTGTAGTTAGAAGAAGTTTGGCATTAACAAGGCCCCGAATTCCTGCCAGCTACTGGTTGCTTTTTTTCCCAGCAGTGTTAATACTTGCAAAGTACAGAGTTAACACTTATATAAGGCAACCCAGGAAGCTGCCTACAGCTGGGGAGTTCAACTTTCTGCTAACATGCTAGCATGCCTTGGAAACACTGGAGGAAAGGCCATTGGACCTGTGGTTGACTCAGGTGGAGCTCCACGCTCCTAACTTTAGCCCGACCTGGTCCTAGCTGTTGTGGGAAGTGAACTAGTGAATGGACGGTCTCTCTATCTTGCCTTCTCTCTCTCTTCTTCTCCCTTTCCTCACTCTCTGTATCAGATAAATCAATCTTATTCAAAGAAACATAGTCCAGAGGCCACTGTTTTAGGGAGGCCCTCACCCCCTGTTGCCACATATTCATTTAGCTTTAAATTCTCACTTCCACGTCCCTATGGTACACTGCCCATTTCCATCCAAGCATTCCGCACTCTGAGGATGGTGGCCGTCTTTCTCTCTTTTAGGAGACTATGTATTCCTCCCGTGCAGTGGCTAAGTACAGCTCTGAAAAGATGCTGGAAGCAGAGTGCGCTAACTTAAAGATACTAAAAACAACCAGAAAAGAAAAAAACTCACTTTGCTGGAAGTTGTTAAAGTGCTTCCAGAGCTTGTCACGACTCCTTTCATGACGCAACTTCGAGTCTGCCCACGAGTGCTCATCTTCCATTACCCAGCATTGTCATATTGTCTGTTTCTGGAGACTCTCAAGGGTTATTTTCCATTCCAGGCTTTCTAGTGCTTCCTCCCCCTTGGAGCATCGTCCGTCTTCTGTTCTCCTTTCTTCCTGACCTGACCCTTTGCCAGACATCACTGTGCTGGCTGTCCCTGCCTGTCTCTGGCGTTGTTTTCAGAGTTCATTTTGCACTGGAATAGGTCGCAATGCAAATATGTCTCCTTATGCAATAGTGTAGGCATCAGATGTTTCTGCTTGGACTCAGTTGACTCATTTTTTTTTTTTTTAAATGAAGATTGAAAGAAAAATCAGTGAAAATCACTGTAGGAGTAGCCCAACTCTAACCCTAACCCCGTCATGATTTGCACACATGTATCATTAAAGATATGAATCTTCATCTTCTGTTTCTCCTCCTTCGTCTTACTATGCCAGTATGAAGTCATATGTCTTTAAATCTGTATAAATTCCACAAGTGAATGTATTGGTCATTTGATTTGGGGGGGGGTGTGGCTCAAAAAGCAAAAGGAGGTTTGTTCTCTTGTAGGGGGGTTGCTGGGGCAGTCACAGGGGCGCCTGTGCTGTTCTTGACGCCCAGAGTCATGTCAGCCAGGCTGGCCAATCGGAGTTTGCTGATGGCAGCTGGTAACCCATCTCCTTAACTCCTGCTCCTGGCAGGATGGTGGGGCTCGGGCCACTTGCTGCTGCCAGGTTGTGAAAGAATCCATGGGACATTCAGCAGAGACACTAACGCGGTCCCTACTGATGTCTGATAATATTAGACATTTAAATGGCCATCTTATTTGATTGGAACCATTATCCAAACAACAGTGTTGAATCAGAGTTTTCATGCCCAAATTATTGCCTAGAAACCCCAGTGCATAGTAACTATAGTTTTATTGATACGAACCATTAGTTCATGACATCTAGTTGATAACGCATACATCATAAAGGAGACATTGTGAAAGCATCTGTTCTTCAGCGTGTATGGTCTTGGCTTGATTCACTGTCACTAAATGAACTTTTAAGTGATAAAGCTGATGATCAAAATTTAAAGTGGAAGGATCAGGTGTGGTAGCCTAGTGGCTAAAGTCCTCACCCTGAATGTCGAGGGATCCCATATGGGAACTGGTTCTAATTTCAGCAGTCCCGCTTCTCATCCAGCGCCCATCTTGTGACCTGGGAAGGCAGTCGAGGATGGGCCAAAGCCTTAGGACCCTGCACCCGCATGGGAGACCCGGAAGGGGCTCCAGGCTCTTAGCTTCAGATCGGCACAGCTCCGGCCGTCGTGGCTGCTTGGGGAGTGAACCAACAGAAGGAAGATCTTCCTCTCTGTCTCTCCTCCTCTCTGTATATTTACCTTTCCAATAAAAATAAATAAATCTTTTTTAAAAAAGTGAAAGCATATCAAATGTATACTTCTAACTGCTAGTCGGTTAAGTCATTTTTTTCCCTAACTACTCTTCCAATACTGAATTTTAGGATGAAGTAGGGGAGAATGAAAAATGTAATAAATTTGCAAATTTTTATAAATATTGCAAAAAAAATAACGATGCAGAAAATTATATACTGCACTTAATTTTTTCACGATTGCTTCAGTGTTGTATATATTTTTTATCAACTGTGCCAATGTGAAACGCTAGCAAATGGTCTTTCTTTGGTTCCCTTGGATCCTGAATAAATGAGATATTTATTTCATGCATGCTAACATTTTTTTTTACGCTTCAAAATAGTCGGTCAGAGCCATACCTCTCACAAGATTTGGCAGACTGTCATGGGTACCATTATTGTTGATTCTCCAAACTGCTCAAATATGCCACAAATTTGTCAATTTTCTGGGGACGATTTCAGACACACATGGTTGCAGAGACTAATTTTTCTTGATCACGTGGCCATGAATAAGCAAAGAAGGCAATGATGGAGAAATGTGTATTGCTGGAAAATTTTCCAGAAACATTCCGATTGGTGTCTAACATGAATAATATTGTGCTGCTTTTTTTTTTTTTTTTTTGGCTTATTTCATGTTTTGACTTAGGAGGGGCCAAAACCCAGGTAGAAATTCCATTCCTTGTCTGTGTCTGACCGTGAACTTTATGGTTAATTCCCTGTGAGGCCCCTTGATATCAGCACATCACTCATGAATAAAGAGAAGCAGGGGAAAAAAAACAACCCAACAACAGGTAGAGGGTTTAGGAATGAAAACAAATGAATGCTAGCTCCAATTTAGCAGGTGACTTGAAAGCGACCTTGTAAAACAATTCTTTATATTCCCGAGCAGTTATTATTAAAATGCCATTAGCTGAGTAATATTTTCTATGTAGTTCAGTGTAGGCCCCGTTGGACAGAAGGACAATCATTTGCGTAGCCGATCTCCAAGGAATACAGACCAAATGTGCTGTGTGGATGTCAATACTGCACACCCCCCAAAAAACAAGAGCTGGCTGAATTTGAAAGCCTGTTCAGACTCATTGGCGAGTACAGAGGTTGGACACCAAGTATCCATGAAGCTGAGTGCTAATTTTTTTTTTTTTTTTTTTTTTTTTTTTTGCTGGAGAGGTTCTGCCCATCTTTCTACCTTGCAAAGAAAAGATTTTTTTTTTTTTTATTGAATTTAGTGATTTGATGCCACTTTATGCTTTTTTGTTTCAAATAGCCAATTTTTCAATCAGGCACCCCTTCTGGATCCTGGCAACACAGGGAGTGGTTTAACCTGCTAGACAACAACACTGATCCCCCAAAATATTTCCAAGGGACTGATGCCTGATTCCTTCAACTATACTGATTTATTATATTCTCTGCGTTCCCCTGTGATCACATCTCCTATGGAAACGTCTCTTTAAAAAAAAATATTTATTGATTGGAAAGTCAGATATACAGAAAGGAGGAGAGACAGAGAAGAAGATCTTCAGTTCAATGATTCACTCCCCAAGTGAGCGCAACAGCCGATGCTATGCCGATCCGAAGCCAGGAGCCAGGAACTTCTTCCGGGTATCCCATGCAGGTGCAGGGTCCCAAAGCTTTGGGCCGTCCTTGACTGCTTTCCCAAGCCACAGGCAGAGAGCTGGAAGGGAAGTGGAGCTGCCTCCCATATAGGAGGCAGCAGTCCAGGAACGTGTCCCATCACTTGGTACCTTCCTAGACATGTTGGCAGGGCCCTGGATGGGAAGCTGAACAGCCAAGAGGAGAAGCGCCACTCCAATGTGGAATGTCAGGGTCTTGAGCTTAACCCACTGCGCCACAACACTGGCTTTTAAGAGTACCGATCAATGGGACTTCTGGAGTCACATTCTTGTCATATTCTTGGGGGTAGCAACTCAATTTGGGTGCTGAAAGTTCCAAATCTTTCGGGACAGACTAAGGTGGAAAAGGGGTAGAGAAAAGTCAATTGGATTTCGAATGCATGAATTTCTGAAAAAAAATCTGACTTTTGCAGAGTTCCTTGTGGCTCCTTAGATTTTTTGGAGGGGAAGAGATAAGATGTTGATTCTTAGGAGATACTGAGAAATCCGATCATTTTCTTGTGTGTGTTTCTGGGTTGGACATGAATCCCGGTTGAGAGAAAGACATACGTGATTCAGCTTGACTCTGGTAGTCTTTTCTTTTGATATAGACACATCTGTGTTGTTGATGTGTTTGTCTCGGTTCATACTTTTTCACAGGTGCACATGCGCACACAGTAACTCCCCAAGACGCACAGGAAGAGGAAATTCGTTGTGCCTCGCAATCTTGTGATTTTGTTTTGCTTTGACTTTCCTGGAATTCTTTCATTAGGAAAAAAACCCAACAAACAAAAACCCTTTTAAAGTCAAGTCAAAGTTTTCCCCGATAGAAGATGGAAATGAATAGAAGGAAAAAAAAAAAAAAACAACCAGACAGGCTCCTAGGAGATAATACTCAAAGCAACTTTGCCAGTGTTTTTGAGTTCGAAAGTGGTGATTAGGTTTTCAGATTTCCAGAAGTGTGAGACAGCCTAATTAAACACCTTTTTATTTTTTTTTTTAACTGAAAAGCAGCTTCATCAATCCGGATCGCTTTGGGAAGCTCTCAAAGCTTTTATCAGAGATGCGAACACTGCCACAGTCTTCTCAACTAACAGCTTTTAAAGAATTACTTCCCAAACTGGGCATCAACTAGAGTGAAATAATTCTGCATATCAGGATACTTTACATTAAGTGCAAAATCTGTCTTAACATACACAACACATATTGTCCATAAGAATATAGTCAGCGCATTTCCTAAGAATAGTAGAGGCGAATCCATTGAACAGTTTTATGATTTCAGCTGTTGTATTTTTCTTTAGACTTCTCCAGGAGGGCGAGCTTTGGTATAGTGGTTAGTCTGGTTCTTATACCTGCATCCCATGCAGGAGTGGTTGGGCTGGAGTCCCTGTTGCCTTGTCAGCATCAGCATCCCTGTTGCCTCAGTCAGCATCTGGCTCCAGTGCACCCTGGGAAGCAGCAGGTCATGACTGCCTCCCATGTGGGGGACCCAGATGGAGTGTAAGGCTCCTGGATTCATCCCGGTCTGCCTGCCCCTTGCAGTCGGGGACATTTGGGAATGAGCCAGCAAGTGGAAGAGATTGTCTGCATTTGTACCTGCAAAGAACGTGAAATCCTTTCAAAATGAAATCCTTAGGGATCATTGCAATCAAGAGTTTGGGTAGAGATGGGGTAAAAACAGATCTTCAGCCATCCAAGGTTTATTAGATTTATTCTTCCTGATCCCCGTGTTTCTTGTTATTCCAATTAATGGCTGCATATGAATTGCGAACGACTTAGCTACACTTATAAAAAATGGAACACAGTTTATAGATGTGGAAGATCATTCATTATTTCCTTCCCAAGAATATTTTTTTTGATTGCTCTGACTGGGTTTCCAATGCCAAGACACATTCTACATGCGAAGTGGCTTGACTCTGTCAAGTGCGGGAGACAGACCCAATGACCTCCGGCGTTCCTTCCAGTCTCTAGCAATACACGAGTGCGAGAATTGATTTTTCTCCGTGATGCCGAGAGGAAATGGGGATGGATTTAAGGGTATTGTGAAGATCCCTCTTTTATTGAAAATTGCCCCAAGCACTATCACAGAATATTTGATAGAATGGTATTGGAGTTTGAAGAGGACAAGAATTGCAGCCAGATAATGGGGAAAGTTGCTGTCAACTAATCCAGCCACTATTGGAGGCTGATTAAATTTATCTTTCTGGGAATTGGCTTTTTTTTTTTTTAATATTACAGATGAGATTTGGGGACATTTAATGAAGTCGAATCCTCGTTAGGTGGCCGTGCGTTCCTGTATGTTTGATTGATGGCGAAGGTTGGGTATTGTCTTGGAGTAATTAGTTTCCTTTGTGCCACAGAAAACTTTTTCCCCCCCCAAAACAATTTATTCATAGCTAATACAATTATGGATACGAAGCAATTAAATGTTGGCTCACAGTCAGGATAAAGGAAAGCTAATTGATATACTGAATTTTTCATGCGGCGAGCAAGAGTAATCCAATCCTGCCACGCAGATGCGTCCTTCTGCGGAGGCAAAGAACAATACCATTCTACCCACTTGGATTGTTTGCTTTCAATTATAAAATCTTGCCAACCTTCCACTGAAGAGGTCCACAGTGGCAATTTCTCGGGAGTGAACACTCGACTCTTTGATTGCAAACTTTATGTAACAGGGAAAGGCGAGAACTTTGAAACATCCTTGGAAATTCACCTGCAGTTAAGTTTGTGGCTCCTGTGCAATCCTTAAATCCGTGCTGTTTAAAAACAAAGTCTGAATTTTTCCTAATGCAAAAATCATGATTACCCCTCATGTGGCACTTCTTTCTTTTTTTATTTTTCCCAACAGCTGGGCTAGCGGACAGCTCAGTAGCAACTCAATTTAGCAAAGTTGCATTTTTCAAATAAAAAGCTATTTTTTTCAAGTTATCTCTTTTCCCTCTTGTCTCCTTCTGTAAGAATCATGCTGGATAACTCCTCATGGCTTGCCAGTCTCCAACCCTGACATGCTTTCCTCAGACATGACACATTCTTTCTATTCTATTTGTTTTTGAAAGCCAAGGAGAAAAAGAACAAAATAAAAGAATAAAGGAAAAGAAGAGTTGTCCCATGTACTGTTGATTCTGTGAAGACCTGCAACAGGTGGGGCTGGACCAGGTTGAAAACAGGTGCGTTGGGTACGGCGGCGTGGCCTAGCGGCTGAAGTCCTCGCCTTGAACGCGCCAGGATCCCATATGGGCACCAGTTCTAGTCCCAGCAGCTCCATTTCCCATCCAGCTCCCTGCTGGATTGAGCCACTAGGCTACTGTGCTGGGCCACTGGGGAGACATTTTACAGGAGTTCAGTTGGAGCTCTGAAAAGAGAAAGAATGACTCCTTCTTATGGTTTATTTATTTATTTTTTAAAGTCTATTTATCAGGAAGGGAAAGGGCAAGTTTTCTGAAATGTGTTTCTCTGCTCAAACTCATTCTCCTGTCCCAACTAGGGGCCAGTGGTTTCAGGGAGGGCTTAAGCTTGCCAAAGTCTGCTTACCCATCTGTAAAATGGGCTCAATTCCAGTATATAGTAAAATTCTAGGGACGATGGGTGGATTAGTTCCTGTCAAGTATTGAGAAAGGGGTCTGCTCAGAAAACATGTCAATACATCTAAAACATGTATCATATGCGTGTGTATTTTTCACTATGATGCATTTACATATTTGTCATTGTGATGGATTTAGGCATGCTTCATGATTATCGTGATTAACCGAGATACTCTATGGAAACTTTGCAAATTTTAAGTATCTGCTCCTATTTCGGCTTCCGTTATTCGTAATGAACACGGAATTGCCTTACACAAACTTTTAGTTTTTCTTAAAAAAAAAAAAAAAAAGAAAGAAATTGTATACACCCAACAGGTGATTGCCAAGACCACAGAATTTACGGGGTGCCCGTGTACCACAGGCAGCGCAACTCCCACTTGGGGTGTCCGCTTCGCTTTTCTGCGTGCCAATTAGAGTCTCACCCGCGTGACCCGTTCCACGCACTGCCTGCAAATGCAGGTGGGAAGGCAACGGAGGACGGCACAGAACCCGAGTCCCTGGAACTCCCGTGGGAGACCACGAGGCATTTCCGTGAGACCCGTCCCTCGCTGTTGCCAGCATTTGGGAAGAAAACCAGCAGAAGAAAAAAAAATTTTTTTTTTCTTTTTTGTCGCCTCCCCCCCCCATTGTGCCTTGCAAATCAGTGACAGCCTTTTGCAAAAAGAGAATGGCGTGCATGTGGAAAATGCAATACTTGACAAGATTGAACTTGACAGTTGTCACTGTTTAGCAGTCTGAGGCAAGAAGGACGAGGAGAACATTCTAGAATGATAGCATGAGCGTTACCGAGAGAGTCTCTGCTAATGACTTATTGGAAGCTTTGATTGAGATCATTAAAACTCACTTGAGACTAAGAAAAATAATAACAAGCTCATGCAATGCTAACGTGCTAATGAAAATTTTATTACAGTTAAAATAAACCCCACATTCTCCAGGCAAAGGGAGAGCCGGAGTGATATATTTCTTTTCCAAGTGGTAGTGAGCGATGCTTCTGGTCTTTAAAAATATTGGTTTATTACAGATTTTATAAATGTAATGGACTGATTGGCACATCATCTAGATGTTGAAACTCCTAGGAGGAGAAACTCTGCAAAAGAAAGGGGGGGGGCAAACTTTACACGATTTTATCTACCGCAAAATGTGCCACCCTCATCCGTCCCCATTGTACTAACAAAAAGAAAGATGGTTTCCATAGCAACATTAGTAAAACAGAATATTTGCCTGCTATCTCATATCACCCTTTTTTTTTTTTCCAGACAGCCCACTCATCACATTGGCAGCTTGTCTAAGTTCATTAAACTCAGAAATAAATTATTCAGAAGTATAAAGAAATTAAGCGGACAGGACAGGAATGATAAATAGTTTACAACCCAGTGGTAGCCTAGGGTAAAGGAAAGAAACCTGTTTTGACAGAAGGGGCAGGACAGGGGGCCGGACAGGGGGGCCGGACAGGGGGGTGCTGGAGTTCTCCTAGAGGGTACCACTCCATCCCGTTGGAATCTGATTTCCATGAAATCAAGGATCTTTTTTCTTCTTTCCCCCTTCCTAATTCCTAAGGGATGTTGACCCAAGTGTCACTTTTGTTGTTTGTTTGGGGAAGATTTCCTTGTAACACATTTCTGAACTGTTATTTGAGAGGCAGAGAGCTCCAGAGGGAAGTGTTTGGGACACAGACGTGTGTGTGTGTGTGTGTGTGTGTGTGTGTGTGTGTGTGTGTGAGAAAGAGAGAGAGAGAGAGAAAAAGAGAGAGAGAGAGAGAAAACATTATCCACTAGTTCATCTCCAAATTAGCCAAGGAAGGCCAGAGAGCTTGGGACTCCTGGATTTCCCATGACAGCAACAGGACACCAAGTACCTGAGCCATCATTTGGTGTCTTCCAAGGTCACGTGTAGAAAGCTGGACCAGAAACAGAGTCTCGGGAACTGGAACGGAGGCATTCCAGTCCTGCCTGCACGCAGCCTCACGCATCCTCATCCTTGCAAATATACCACTAGGCTCGCTAGAACAGGTGAACCGTTCCACCATCCTCAGAAGGAGTTCATTGTCTCCATTTTTCATTGGAAAGGCGGATATACAGAGGAGAGACAGAGAGGAAGATCTTCCGTCCGATGATTCACTGCCCAAGTGAGCGCAATGGCCGATGCTATGCCGATCTGAAGCCAGGAGCCTCTTCCGGGTCTCCCACGCGGGTGCAGGGTCCCAAAGCTTTGGGCTGTCCTCGACTGCTTTCCCAGGCCACAGGCAGGGAGCTGGAAGGGAAGCGGGGCTGCCGGGATTAGAACCGGTGCCCATATAGGATCCCGGGCGTGCAAGGCGAGGACCTTAACCACTGCGCCACCGCGCCGGGCCCCCTAACATTCATATGTTGTCCCCAGTACCTTGAATGCTTGTCTGAAAAGTTGTTTGATGTGGTGAGAAACAATGGGCCTCTCTCTGGCCACTGATTTAGAAAGTTAGTAACTTAAGCTGTTTTGAAACTCAAGCTATAATAAGGGGTAATCTACAGCCATATACATTATTCAGTGCCATATAGTATGCAAGATATTGTACACAAAAACGCGGTCTGGGCCTGGTGCGGTAGCCTAGCGGTTAGGTCCTCGCCTTGCATCTGCTGGGATCCCATATTGGGACAGCTTTGTGTCCCAGCTGCTCCACTTTTTGCATCCCTGCTTGTGGGCTGGGAAAGCAGTGGAGGACAGGCCAAAACCTTGGGACCCTGAACCCGCGTGGGAGACTCAGAAGAAATTCCTGGCTCCTGGCTTCAGCTTAGCACTCACTGTTGTAGCTACTTAGGGACTGAACTGCGAATGGATATTTCTTTCTGCATTTCTTTCTCTCTGTATATCTGCCTGTCCGGTAAAAATAAATACATATTTTTTTCTAAAGATTAATTTATTTTTATTGCAAAGTCAGATATATAGAGAGAGGAGGAGAGACAGAGAGGAAGATCTTCCGTCCGATGATTCACTCCCCAAGTGATTGGAGCTGCGTGGATTCGAAGCTAGAAGCCAGGAGCTCTTCCAGGTCTCCCACACAGGTACAGGCGCCCAAGGCTTTGGGCCGTCCTCAACTGCTTTCCCAGGCCACAAGCAGGGAGCTGGATGGGATGCAGGGCTGCTAGGATTAGAACCGGCGCCCATGTGGGATCCCAGGCGTGCAAGGCAAAGGCTTTGTCCGCTCGGCCATCGCGCCAGGCCCCAATTCTCTGCATTAAATATAGTCATTTTCATTGTTTTTGAGAGCAAACAGTTGCATACAGTCTGGTGGATTGCATACAGGACGGCGTTTGGTAAGAGCAGTGGGATGCTTTATTGATCTGTGTCCCTTGTATTTCTCTTTTAGAATAGGTTTTCTCATCTCATCCCATATTGATACTCTCTTTCAAATATCACCCTCCGATACGGATACGGTGTTTTCAAAGTTTTCCAGGAGTGATGTCAGGGATGGATTCAGCATTTCTGTTTGGTCTTGGAGTGCGGAAAGTCCTCTCTGTGAGGTCCAGGTTGCTTGGTGGTACCCAGGCAAACATTCTTTGCAGGTGCAAAGTGTGATGCCGACAGGAAAACGATCTGCAGCCAACTCATCTTTCATCTTTGTGCTGTACAGATTAAAATAATACTAATAATAATGAAAAAAGCTAACGATACTGATCAGCCATGTATTATTTACTTTGGCTGTTGCCTGGGGAGTGTTGCTGTTCTTTCCAGTGGCTCTCTGCTTTACCCTGCCTTCTGTTTTCAAAGAGTCTGCCAATTCTGCGGAGCTAATTATACCTCTGAAGATTAGACTTGAAGCTTTCTGGTTGATTTCGGAAAGCGTTGCCTGAATATGGAAGATCCAGGCTGGCATCTCCGTCACCATCAGCCAGAATCCATGTTCCAAATGTTTCATTTTTTTTTTTTTTTTCATTTTCACTAGGCTGCAAATAGAAAAAGAAAATGCTGGCTGGCTTCGTTTCAGCTGGTTTTATCTATTTGTTTTGCGTAGATTACACTCCCTTAGACCTCACAGCAGAAACAAAAATAGTCTGTAGGATGGTACTCTTCATTTCACATGCTCTGGCAAGGCATCAATTGTAAGGAAAGCATGATTGCATTCAAAAAGAAACAAAAAAAAATTCCTCATCTGAATCCTTACCCGGCCTCGCACAGAGGGTGAGGTGTGTGTGTGTGGTTTGGCCTGTTATACTCACAAATGAAGATTTGGATCGTGACAGTTTTCCTGTAGTGTCATCATTCCTGTATTTATAGAGGCGCGAAGGTTGTTTCCGTGCTTGCCTTGACAGCGCATGCGCTAGAAGAGGGACGATGCAGAAAGGGGCATGTGCATGATGCCAGACTCCTTCCCGAGCGGCTGAGTCACTTTCTGTTCCTCTCCTCTCCTCTCCCCTCCCCTCCCCTCCTCTCTTTTCTTCTTCCCCTTTCCTTTCCTTGGTTCATATATGTGAAAACTGAGGCTTCAGCAAGTGGACAACTTTTCCAATTGAAGGCTCATCTGGTCTCAACTCCCAATTCCCAACTCAATGCCCTCGATTCAAACAAACAAACAAACAACAAAAAACCTTGCTATTTGAGTCAGGCACATACTTTATTCCTACATAAACACTCTTTTCCAAGCAGTCTGAATCAGTTCTATGTATTCATGCATTTATTCAATCTGCACTTATTTATATATGAAAAGTTATGGATCTTGGCCGATTCTGTTCCTCATGAGAAACCATGAACAAGACAAACCCACTTTTATTCCTCCATCCACTGGTGCTAAACTAAGCAGTTTTTGTTTGCTTGTTGTTATTTTTAGGGTTGGGTAAAGTCTCTCAAATTTGAGCCATGATTTCCTAACCTAAAATTCAATCACATTAAAACAATTCTGTGTATTTGGAAAGCACCTTGGGATTGTCGTGATAGTGAAGAGAAGGGCGCGTGTCTAAAAAGAGACTGGGGTCGTGTCTCTGTGTTCCTGTATTGTGTTGTTCAATTAAAACAAAAGTCTCAAAACGTGCTGTGATGGTGTGGGGGGGGGGGCCTGCAGAAGGCAGGAAAGACACCCACGGAGCAAGATCTAGCCACACAAGGGCCCGTTCTGTTAGTACAGTGAGGGTACACGGGGGGACATCAAAATCACTTGCTTCAAGCTAAGCTTTCTTCCCAGGAAATCCTTCCCTTTCGTGCAGTCAGTGACGTTGCCATTGGCAGTGAGCCTGAACGCAGCTCTACAGAAGATTCAGCAATAGCGATGCCATGTACCTTTTAGGAGATTTCGAAGAACAGCTCTCCATCCATCCAATGTCAGTAGAGGTTGTGCTGGGGAGGGAACTTGGTCAAGGGAGGCGGCTAAGATGCCTTTCAGGGTGATTTGTGACTTGTCGATGCTGACTACATGAGGAGAGCTCGAGCTGTGGAACCCAGGTGCTCAGCCGTGGAACATCAGCCCCTTAACCATCATGTGTCACAAACACTCTGAATCGGCCTTCTAGTAATGTAACTTGTAGAACAACATAAAGCAGACACTCTCCAGTACATGTGACCTACATGTATGTAACCTAGTGCCTGCAAGAGCCTCTAGAGCAGCTATTAGATACTGTCCACCTCGAGACACCTGCCATCTTAGTCTCCCTCCCATAGCTTGAAGCTGGGTTTTTTTTTTTTATTTGTCAGATCAACCTCTTAATAATTCCACACATTCATGGAAAGTGTCAGCTGACCCCATGGGGTTCCAATCCCAAGACCCATGAGGTCATGTATGGCTTCTGCAGGTGACATCTTGAAGTGCAGTGTCACGTCGATGCTTCTCCCTGGTACCCAGGGCCCTAAGCCAAAACTAACGACTCCTTGCAGGAGCCGCTAGACTGACTGAGACCCGCCTTCCCATCATCCAAATTTCCCCAAAAGGCAAAATCTCGTTAACTCCAATTATTAAGGGAATGCTGAAGGCAAGCTCGCTTCTTGTCTCCCACACTGGAAGAATATCAGTGCAGATGGGGCAGTGAGCAAAGCAAGATTAAAGCCATAACACTCCTGCCGCAGCAATCCGAGAGGGTTTCCAACGAAGAAGAGCCAACAAAAGTTCCCAGTGTGGGATATTTTATGCACAATCCAGGGGAACCTCGAAACAGCCGATCACGTGGGAATGGCGATCCTGTCTAGCTTGCTCGTGATATGAGAACACGAAACCAAACCAAAGCCCGTCAGATGGCGGAACTGGTCGTTTTGTCTTGCTAGGCTCTTCATTAGACCAGAAACTAGACAGGACTGTCAGGATTGGGTCTTTGGTTGGTTCTCTTTACTTATGGGGCGAAGGAAGCCTTTGGTCCACTCTTAAAGGGATTCTGCCCCTTTTCTCATCCCAACAGGGACCTATTCGTCCGTTTAGCTCCTCACACTATCAGAAGTGGCCATAAGTATTGTGCGTGTTGTGAACCTGTACGTTCCACCCCCACGTTCAAATTATAGGGCGGCCCAGGGATTGAGCAACAAAGGTCTACTTCATTTGCGCTTTGCGAATCAAAGCCTGTTTTCTTCCACATTCCCAGCGTCAACGAGCAACCTGGTGTATGTCAAGCTAACAGAACCAAATGTTAGGGTTCTGTGATGTTACAGGGTGTTACAGGGTGTGAGAAATCCCACCAGCCAGGTCTAGAATGTATTAAAGAGTCTTCATTAACCAAGCTTGGTGATCACAGGGTTCATTAGAAATGAGCAAAGACTAGTCCATGTGCCAATACTGTCATTACAGTGAAACCTGTCCATTAAACTGAAGGCCTATGTTCCAGCTTCCCCAGCAGTGTAAGTTATCCTAAGAGACATGCAACGAACAACCTGGACACACTTCCAGAGCTGCAGACATTCACCTTTCCCTGGCTTCTCTGTCCACTTTGCACTATTGCTAAGCCTCACCTCTTTTGGCCTGGAACTCCCCAAAGTACACACATTAGAAATACCAAGCACCTTAGCACTCACACCTTCATTCACTCAGTCAAGCAGTGAACAGAGGGGGAGGAATACGGACACACACAGGGGCCATGCCCAGGGGCCACCTGTCCTTGGACTCTGTCCACAGAAAGCCAGAGAGCAAGCAGGTACTGGGGAGGCCAAGAATACTACAGCGACCAAAGCATGTGACCAAGAGAGCGAGCCCCTGCCTCTTGTGGGCATTTAGGGGGTTCTTGTTGCAATCCCATCCCAGCTCAGGGTCCAGTTGATGATAGCTGAGCATCAGAGGTGGACAGGAGGGACCACGTTGATGGGGGGAGGGAGTGTCTTCCGGGCTCTTGACCCTGAACTAGCGGCCTTCCCCACCACCACAGAGGGTAGTATGCCTGTATTTGTGTTTTCTAAAGGCTTACGCATAGCAAGTTTATATCCGTAAATGCAATAAAACCAAAAGCACATCATACTTCGAGATATTTTTCCTTGAAGCCCAGGGATGCAGGAATATGTAAGTTTCCAGCTTTCCAATATTGCCATGTGCGAAAGTCCATCGGTTTTGATTGATCTGCTCAGGTTTTCTAAGGTTCTAACCTGAGGTTTCAGGTTTGAATCTGATTGCTTTTGAATAGAGATTTTTTTCAATGCTACTTCTCAGAAACAGCAAGTATAACAGGTAACATTAAGATTTTTCATAGTAAAATCTGGGTTCGGTAGGACAGAACAGGTTGCCAAAAGGCTTTTAGGAAAGTCTACTGACATTGATGTTCGCTTGAATTCGCATAAGTTGCATTGTTCCCCATCGCATAGTTAAGGTTCTTAGAGAGAGCATGCTGCGGTTGAAATAGAATTTCTGTCACAATGCCTGTTCCTGGAGGAATTGCTGGGTTTTTTTTGTTGAGACTTTCGGGGGCTCCCACCAGCGCAAGAAGTGCTGAGGAATTGTGACGTCATCCAACAGGCTACCTCTTCCCCCATACTTGCCAGGAACTAATGACTTCCGGTCACCTTCTTGTTCAAATGTTGGCAAAAAAAAAATAAAATATTGAGCTCATTTTATTGACTGCCTATGACTTTGACCTAGCTCTGCGTGGTGTAGACTCTAGCTGTGATGAGGAGCAAAACAGAGCGAAAGTTTGTGGCTCTTATCTAACTCTCATTTACGTGTTGCAACTGTTGCCAATGATTAGCGTTTTACATCCTTGATTCTATTTTGTCAATTTCAGCCGGTTCAAGAGCGATAATTAACATTATCTACATAGCCGTAATAGGTTAATTTGTTAATCCTTATTGCTTGTTAATGCTTTGGCCATTCATAGCATAGCGCATGCATCTTTTATTTAGTTATAATATTCTTTTAATGACATCTATTATTCTTTCGTTGAGACAAATTTTTTTTTTGCATACAGCACCCGAAAAAAAATTGGGAATTTAGCGGTATGTGTTTGAATGGTGGCTCTCAGTCGTTTCCTGAATTTTCACAGGAGTGTCAACATTACGGAAGTGTCGCTGGACAGTCCTATGATGTGTGACAATTTCCTTTCAAGGATATCAAAAGGAAAAAAAAATGTTACAATTAAATATTTAGAAAATTCTTTTCAGCTTTAATATGGATTAATTCTGTCTGCCAAGCAAGCTATTTCTAGGAGCGTTTCTAAGAGACAATCTATTTGGCTATTGGCTGCAGAGATAAAATTATGTCTATAGACTGCATAACTGTGCAGCTTTTGTTAGATTTTCCTATCGCCAGACCGAAGTCAATGCTATTAAAAAGAATGAAGATATGATAAGAATTGAGCCTTCAGAATGAAGACGCCCTCAAGGGAGCTGATTTTTTCTTATCTGATAAGACCTTTCTTTTTCTAGTCTTCTCTTTTTTTTATCTTCTTCTTCTTGCAAGCCCGCTGCATATCCAGAGTTTTTTCACAAACAGTCATCTTTTAGGATCTGGTGACAACACAAATGGAAAATCGGTTTCCAAACGAACATATCACTTTTTTTTCCCCTTGCGGTTGCCATTTTGTTCTTCATCTTTCACAGTGTTTATAAGTTTTCCGGGAAGTTTTTCTTTAGCATGAGGTCCATTTCTGTCAGTGTTTGAGTGCTGTTGCTGTCACGTGTTCATGGGAATAACACATGTGGTGGGTTTTATAGAAATCTGATTGTCTTGAGGCATGAGTGTATCAGGGCTGCCTATGGGGTGAAAGTTGTGAGTCCTTCAGACATTTGAAACACTAATTTTATATTTTAATATTTAAACACATAGCTGTCTGGGAAGGCATGCATTAGTAACACAACCATTACATATTTTGTATCTAGCTATCTATCCATATCTGAACTAGTCGCATATCTACAAATGCTATGTCATTTATAATACAGGCTTCAATGAACCTTCCCTGTTTATGTTAGTACAGGCAAGTTAAATTTCAAGTTCCCTTCATAGGAATCCCTGCCGAGCCATGTTCTTTGCTTCTGTCTGGTGATAATATTTGCTGCTGTGTTGTGCAATGCAAGAAGTTCAATGAGGAAGAATACTTCCTTTTTTCTGAAGTCATTTTATAACTTATACATACATATGCCTATATCAGATATATGTGTAATATACATTATACATATATATTATGTATATATTACATTTCGTTTATGACATTTAATGGCTATCGGCTTTAAAAATAAAATGCCACTTGCCTGGAATAGAAGTTGAGTCTTTAAGGTTCTAGAAAGCATAACATTTCCCACGTGCAATGGGCAAGTAGATTTTGCCAAAAGGAAATGCTCTATCAGTAATTATTTGTGTCGTTCCCAAACAGATAAAGTATCTAAAAATCAGTATTATGCTTTTACATGGGATGAACAGAGAAGACGATGCAATAGTGTGTTGTTCCATGATTTTATTTCTGTATCTCCCAATGCAGATATACAAAGTTTAAACTTTAGATACCAAGGTCAAACTTTGAGAGTAAAATGTGTTTCATGGATCTGAATGTCTTAGTTCAAGTCGCAGCTGTGGCTCTCATTCCGTTGTCCTAGAATGCGCTATGGGAAGCAGCCAGGGGTGGCTCAGGGGTCAGTTCCTTGTCACCCGTGTTGGAGTCCCAAATTGAGTCCCTAGCCCCAGGCTTCAGCCTGTCACATGTCCTGGAGGAGTGAAAATACCGTTGATGTTCCTGACGTTGTCTCTTTCTTTCTAGTTCCTGTTTCTACTAAATAAACCTTTAAAAATAATATGCAGTGTCGTGTTTTTGCCTATCTGTTTTTTCAAAATTCGATGATATTTTTTATTAAATTAAATATATATATACATTTGTATTAGTGCTATTCATATATATATGAATATTGTCAAGTTCAACAATATTCATTTTGACTCAGAGGAAAACCTGACTCAGTTGATGGGATCCAGATATTTTGTCATACAAAGTAGGAAATAGATAGATAAATATTCACATCCCAAAATTAACGTCATTGCTTAAGATGCCATAGAGAATCAAAAGCAGAATTTGGAGACCAAATACAGATAATTTGAAAGATTTATTACATTTCTTTAAAAGGCAGAATTAGAGATATTTTCTATCCACTGCTTCACCACCCAAGTGACCGTCACAGCCAGGACTGAGGCAGGTCAAAGCCAATAGTTTCTTCTGGGTCTTCCATGTGCTCACAGGCGTCCAAGCACTTGAGCGTATTCTGATTTCCTCCAGTCACTGGAAGGGAGCTAGACTGAAAGTAGAATAATCAGGATCCCGCTTGGTGCCCTACATGGGAGGCAGATAGCGCAAGTGCCAACTTAACTCCTTCCTGACAACACTGACCCTATACATGATGAATTCTTTTGGAATTATTTTATTTTGATCGTCTTTACGTAGTTGATTAGGGCACAAAGGGTCAAGGGCTATCGGAAAGTGGGTAAGACTATTGTTTCCATATGATTATAACTTTTTTGTTTGTTTGTTTCTTGGGTAAGGGGGGGGAGACAAAGGGAGAAGCCCCCACTCAGTCTCCCACCTATCCCAGGTCCCTGATGTGGGGCATGCTCCGAGGGTCCTGCTCAAGTGGTTTTGATAGTTCAACAGTTATGAGTTGTTGCCAGTCTCGCCACTCCAAGCATGATGGAATCGCTGCAGAATCCACTGGTTGGCATAGTCCACTTAGAGCCTCCCTTTCCCCAGACTTGCACTGCCGACACATGGCTGGGGTAGTTGGCGTATTTGTTTTGTACTCCATCCTGTGTTGTGGTACCAGTTGTCCTCTGCAGACTCTAATATACTGCCATGTTCTCCATGTGCACCTGGATGTGCTGTCCACTGCTCCGTCTGAGCTTTGACACTTGCACCCCATGGTCAGACTATGGAACCTGCACTTCTCTTCATGGTTGGGGTTCTGAGACTGGCAGTTCGATTGGGGGGCGGATCCCCAAAGAAACTTCATCTGAAGTGATCCCAGACCTGATTCAGTTTTGTGCATGTCAGTACAGCGTTTGGCACAGTCTCTTGCCCCCAATCAGCAGGTGGTTGCAATTGCTGGGTCCGTTCTGTCTCCAGCCCTGTCTTCTATCTCAACCCACTGCGTGTTGCAGTCCAGCCTGATTCTGCCCAGCACACATCTGACCCTCACACAAACCAATGGGGGGCTGCAACCCAGTCGGAGCGACCTACAATAACCCCCACCAGGCCAGTCAGTCCCCTACCCCTGGTTCCCATGCTTGCCAGGATGTACCACAGGGTAGTCCAGTCTGGCCCACGTCCGATTCAGCTCTCCTGCATGACCACAGGCATTGAAGCCTAGTTCAACCCAGGCCCACTCTCCAGCCCACGCATATGCTGGTGGGTGCCGTTCTGTCTAGCCATGTCTGCCCCCTACAGTTTTCTACATAATGTTTGAAAGAAGAAATCACTTCCCACTGTTACTGTGTTGCTTTAGACATTATCCGCGATGATTATTGTCGCTGTGGCTCATTCAGCGTAGGTCCTATTTATGTCATAATCCATGGAGGTCAGATTGTTTTAAACTGCCTTTCTCATGCAACTGAGGATGAAAGACCTCAGTGGAACTCATTGATGCCCTGAAAATCTCCTTTAGTGGGTCTTGTTTTGCTATGGATAAGACATTGCGTCTTTCTTAGGCAGAAGTAGTTCCTCTTGTTCTTTGTGTTTGCCTAGCAGCTGTTAGCTAAAACTGTTGTCCTTAAAGCACACGGTAGGGAGTTTTTGCTCTCAGTTCACACTAAGGATTCTCAAACTGCTGTTTGGTTACGACCTAAATATAGCTTTGAAAATGGGTAGATGATTGTACTCTGTGGATAGAAGTCAGTGCACCCATGTGACAACTGGTCTACACAGATGACCCTCCTGTCCAGTGTAGAGCAGGTTTCTTTAGAAAGACTACATGCTGAGAAATCACGGATGACGTCATTCCACCAACCACTCTAAGAATGACGCCTTTCAAAGTCAATCCAGATAAATCCTGTGGATTGACAAATGAATTTAGCGCATTCATGTTTATTGTATTTCCTTCATTATGCCCACCATTTCTCAGCTGTGCTGTGTAGGGAGGTTCCAGGTCACCTCTGCTGTGAGCTCTGTGCTCCAGTTGGGACACAGGGCAAGCAGGTGACAGCTGTTTCGTTGCATCCCCTGCTGCTTACCTCAGCATGTTTTTCACATGTTGGCTAACCCAGGAGATTGATTTTATATATATAATTTTGGAATACAATTGATTACATTTTTGAGGTTTGGAGTATAAAAGTTATGCCATTAAAAAGGTGTCTAGTACAAATCCCAGCACATACTATTAGTCTTTCAGTGCCACTTCCTTTCCACGGATGCAAATATATGCTATTGGGTGTGGCAGTGTGGCGTAGTTGGCAAGCTAGCACGCCACAGGGGCACTGGTTCGAGTCCCTGCTGCTCCACTTCCGACCCAGCTTTCTGTTACTGTGTCTGAGAATGCATCAGAAGATGACGCAAAGATGTAGACCCTTGCACCCATGTGGGAGACCGGAAAGAAGCTCCTGATTTCGAATGTCTGACTAATAAATGAGGAGCCTGTTTGTTTGCTCCCAAAATAATGAGGAATCCCTCCCCAAGCACCGTATGCAATAGCCACATGCTCGCATGTTCGTCTAGCCACATGAATTCCAATTCCTGTTTGTTGGTTTGTTTTGCAGCGCCTGGCCTTGGAAGCTGAGAAGGTGCAAGCAGCCCACCAGTGGAGGGAAGATTTTGCAGTAAGAACCCTTTTGAATTCCTTGGTTTCAGTAGATTCGCATCTTGCACGGGCCTGGTCATGATTTCCACAAATCCATTCTGATGGGTTTTGAAGGTGGTATGAGAACAGAAATAGCCATTATTCATTGCTTTTTTTAAAAATGTATTTGAGTTCATAGTGTCTGGGAATTAAAAGTGTGCTTGCTCGTGTTGTACGTTTTGTAAAAAAAAAAAAAAAATGTTAAAGCCCCTTGCAAAGTTTCTCCATATTGAAAGATACTAGTCCATTTCATGAAATGACAGTATGTGAGCTTTCTGGATGTCACAAGCAGTATTGTGGGGAAAGAGCTGTGTATTTGCAACTTCTTAGACGTCTGTCCGTTGCAATCACCTTCGTGGCAAGTTCTGTGGTTCACCTGCAACTGACTGTGCGAAACCTGCTAAAAATTTAACTTGTTTCCTTTGGCCAGGAGTAATTTTTTTCTCCTTTCGGGTCTAAATGTGGAGATGATGGCCAGATGTTAGCTTTTTGCATGCGTCTTTTTTATAAACATTGTGAGGCGCCAGGAGTCTGATTCCCTAATGCTGGTACAGCCAGGAAGGACTGGAGAATCAGACCTTGAATCTCAGCTCAGTATTTCTGTCACAGATTTGAATGATTTTTTATCTATAGTGAAGATCTCTTTGATTTTTCATCATAGCAAATTTCTACACGGCTTTTCCTGGGATTCTAACACGCTTCCCATTACACATTTTTTTTTCTGAGTATCTACTTATTTATTTATTATACCAGTTGGGAAATTTCAAGCCAATAAAGCTATCATATCGTCCTAGGGAGCAAAAGAATCTTAAATAGTTGGAATAATAATTTAAAAAATTCGGCTTGGTGAATCTGTCAATTCGAAAAGTGAATGCTGGACTCTTGATTTGCTTAAGAAAATGGAAAACTCATTTCCTCTGAAAATTCTACCATTATGGACCTGCATTGTGATAAGGAAGTAGCGGAAAATATTCTTTCTCGTGTGAATGGAAATTCATTTTGTTTTGAAAGTTATGCAAAGCTTTGACACCATTTAAGGAAAACTAGAAAATAAAATTAAGAATTAAAAGCCCAGAAAATAAAATCTACTCTTCCATATATTCTTTCATTGAAATCCACAAAAAAAGACAACTATATATTATACTTACCCAGCCCTACTAGGTTGGTCCATTACACATTTAAGAAGGATTAGAGTGGGTTAAATGGGTTATTCTGTTTAATATTCTGCTACAAAACAAAACAAAAACTCACATTTGGATATAAGAAAACGATGTTCCACGCAACTGAGGCTTAGGAAATGTGTGCTTTTGGTCTGTGTTTTTCTGATGTCGAATTATCAAAGGAAAAATTTTTGAACAATATCACAAGGTATTTAAAGAAAAGGAATTTAAAGAAAAGGTGATTTTGAGTTATGCGTATACCTGGTCTTCCAATTGCCATGGACAATGTGTGTCATGGGGAAGCGAGACCTTAATTTCAAGACAATTTTTGCACCAAAATCAACTTCCCTTTTCAATACGTGTTCGGGCATTTTGAAAAACTCTCATCCGTCTTCATGCAGTGTGATTCTTAGGGTGCTTGTTTTTGCCATCGTTGCCAGTACAAGGAAGAGGTTTAGAAAGTAGTCACTGGTTTTTAGCCACAGGAAAACTAGAGTAATTGTGAATTTCTCCAATTGAAGGAAAGCACCAAATTGTGCAAATAAATGCCTTTTGTGCATCGTCATATGAAAGGAAATGACTTACAACATAGAAGAACAGGCATTGTAAAAGCAATGGAAAATATCTGCAAAGTTGGGTAATACAGTTCACTTTCTTTTAGTAAGATAGAGTTGGGGCTATGTTAATTTATATCCTGCATAACTTGGAGAACTTGGTGCGCATGAAGACTGCACAAAATCAACTCCTGTCATTTGTAGATAATACATGTAGTGATTGAATGCCTTTTTATTTGCGTTGGAGGAAATTGGCAGTATTTTAATTAGATGTATTCATTGTGTATTTTTTTCTGTTTTCTAGGGAGTAATGATGTAGACAGAATAGCCAATAGGACTCTATTATGATTTCGTATCATTGATGTCTCATTTAACTGTGTGTTTTTTGTTTGTTTTTCTGTGTATAATGTTTCTCTCCCCAGTAGCTTGTGAACACCTTGAGTGTTGGTTGTCAACACCAAATTAACATTTTGGCAATCCCTTTTTTCCTTTTACATGTAAAGGGGAGCCACAACGTATAACACAAAAAGACCCAATGCATGTTAGCAGTTATCATGTTGTATTGAAAACAAGTCATCCGCCATTGCTAGCGTATCATTTTTCATTTTTTCATATGATTGTGACAATTGTTGATGCATCGATGATTTTAATTGTACCCTTGTGATATGTCAAAATGGGAAAAGAATCAACCGTGAAACGTAACCCCCTTGGCGATACTCTCGGTGCCTGCTTGTGAGTCCCTGCCCACTTCTTAGAACATCCTGTGGACAATTCCTTCATCCCTCAATCTTACAGGAAGTGGTTTGCTCAGCAGTGTTCGCCTCTCAGCAATGTGTGTTCACCAAGTGGGAGAACTCTTGAATAAATTCTGTCCTTCCTTTCCCCCTCCATTACTCACAGTGTACTTAGGCCTTAGGAACCTGCTGATCAACATCAACAGGGAAAGAGAAAAGAATTGTAAAAGTGAGAAAACTCTTAAAGCCATTCAGGTCCCCGTCCTGTGGATGACACAGGACCCTGAGCGTTGGTTATTTGCCATGTTACACCGTGTCAGCTGCACATGACGTTTTTGCCAGAAGTCTCCCTTTTGAGAACCAACAAGCAGTGGCTCTGCAAAGAGCTGGGATGACCTTCCGCTTTGGAGAGAACAGCTCTGCGCGCAGCTTTCCTAATCCCCAAACTCGAAGAAGGAAAAAGTCAGAAAGCAAGGCACACTTCCTTAATGCCGGAACAAAATTCGAATTCATGAGCTGAAATCCGAAACGGTCAACATTAGGTTTCCCATTTTAGGAAAATGCACCAAAAAAAACCAAAAACATTGCAAATGTTATCCATCTTTGCACCCGACATTGAATGTGGTCTAATGTGTAGTTAAAGGATAGCCCTCTTTCCAAAGTCTCTGCTTTAAAACTTCGTCATCCTTTCATCTTTGAGGGTGTTTAAGCATGCGTGGCCATGCGATCAACCTTTAATGCCATCTTTTAATAATTTAGCACGAAGATGATCTGGAAGGCAGAAGTCATTTCCTAAAAGGAGCATTAACATTTCAAAAAGAAATCTGATATTCGGCTTCATGCCTCAAGTGGAAGTGGGCAAATTTCATTCGTATGGCTTAGGCGAAATGGTGATTAACATTGCCGGCCGTGTAATATAGACAGATTTCATGAGGAGCAAGAACAAAAGGCGAGGCAGCGATATGCTGGCAACAACAAAGGGGTCGTGGAATTCTCTTTCCCCCTCCGAGCTTCTTGATTCCCAGCAGAATTACACAACTGAGGGAACAAAGGCTGTGGCCTCTCCATGGATTAAGATTTATGCAGTCGATGCATTTACAAGTGCAAACCAATATTTGTAAATAAGCTGTGTGCGCCAGCTGCCTTGCACGTGTCCAGGTCACTTCCGAGGGTTCAAAGTGACATTTTCTGTCATTTATGATGGATGGATTATTTTATGAAGGTCAGACGGAGAAAGAAAAGACTTGGATAAACTGCTCTGAGCGAAATCATTGCTATTATTTCTATGACACAAGCTCTTTTTCCAATTGCATCTGAAATTTCATTTGATTGCGTTGCAATGGTTGGTTAACTCAAGCAATTTCGCTTTCAACTAAGCTTGCAATATTAATTGTCCCTACACATGTATAAACATAAGGAGTGCCTAATTTGGATTTTTAATAACTAGGAACTTTACACAGGGCTTATTAATGTCAGCTTGTTAGTGTGCAAGCTGTTTGGAGACACCTAGAAATTGGCCAGTAAATAAAGCATTTCAAGAGCTCTTTGCAGTTATAGCTTCAGAGAAGACATAAATTAGAAGATGGCTATTTTCCCAGGGAAGTTGAATGCTGTTGCAAGCCAAGCAGGCTTATTTAACTCTTCAGTGTAGCTTTCAAAAATTGTTTTTGCCAAGTCACGCTTTGAGATGCCATTTTAAAATTGTCATACTTAAAATGCTGCATTTTTATAAGTGACATAACCGGCAGTGCTATTAAACAGATGTTTAATCATTTCGTCTACTTTTATTCCTTTCATGAAATTGAATCATTCCTACAGCACAAACACTTGTGACTATGCAGCATGGGAAAATAAGCTGTATTTGTCTCGGTTCGTATGCATGAAGAGAAATATTATTCTAAATTATAACCTGATAGGAATCTGCAATATGAATGAACTGATTTTTCAGAGATAAAGAGCCACGGGCTAATTCAGTGAATAAGAGTCTTTAATAGATCATGAAAATCATTCTAGACTCTGGCTTGATTTAGTCTTTCTTAAGTTCTACTTCTTTTAAGACTGCCCTTTGGCAATTAAAAGCGAGCTCAGTTGAGCATTCATTTTTGCGTTTAGCGTAAGCAGTGTTTTTCTTATTACATCTTCGAAGAGTTTAGGGACTCTGTCCTCTCCTCAACACAGATTAAAAGGGGTCCAATGCAACATCATTTGTATTCAGAAACTCTGAAAATATCAGATACTTCATAGTACCTTACTATTTCTGTCCATGTATACATGCTAAAAGAAATGTACATGGCAAGCACATTGTAACCACAGAGGAGAAATAAAAATCACATGTATTAAATTGTTAGTTATTCTGGATGAAAACCCATGTTTTTCCCAAGTTTTTATTTATTTTTTTTATTCTTACTAGCAATTCACTTTCTTTTTGATGATGTTTTCAGAGTTGAGTGGGATGTATGCCCACGTGGACCAAGGATTGGATGGGGAGAGTTGAGGGTTGGGGGAAGTTGGGTGACACATTGCCTTCCAATCTCCTTTCTTCTTCCTGTAGCTGGGGAACTTGTGGAGAGAAGAGGGCCACTCAGAGTGGCCCACATCTTCTGTTTTCTATGTTGAAATCACATACAAAATTGAACTTTTAATACTTCTTTAGTATTTCCTAATGTTCTTTCTATTTCACTTTTTATTGTTTCTACCGAAACCAGAGCCAGTACAGTGGATATTAATAGGAAGCATGCCAAAATACTATACATACAGTACTGGAAATGTGGAAATAAGTGAGGCTGAGTAAATTATCTCCCCATCGCCCATGAAAATAAGGAAGAGGGGGGGAAATTATCAGGCTTCTTTTTCGGGGATGGGAGGGTGGAATTTGTGTCTCTCCTTTTTAGGACCAACTGCTACCAACGGGTGTGAGGGTTAAGATATAAAAGCAATGCTAAATTATTGAGAGATTCCTGGAAATGCTGCCAAGCTTGTAAGAATTTGTACCCTGACGAGACCCCAGAATTAGCCTCACTGGTATTTAAACTAAAAATGGTAACAGCCACTCGCTGGTTCCAAACTGCACCTGTCTAATGAGTATTAAACTCAGACTTTCATTAATCTCCAAATTACCCGAGTTATATCTTATTGAAAATTTTGGACACCACTTATGCATAGGAAGGGAGCTGGTGGTTTTAGAAGTCATTTCTGCATCATAATACAAATCAAAGATGTCAAACCTTGAGTAAGCATCACAAAGGAAGTCAGCACTGCCATGTATAAATTAAGCAGTCCGTGAAGACGTATCCCGCAAGCATCCTTTCATTTCACTTCATGTTTAAAGATCTCCAGCGACTCTTGAAGTGTATGTGGGCTGGGACTGGTGTCATTACTGGCTGTGATGTTGCCATCCCACGTGGGAGCAACAATTGCAGTTCACGCCATTCCACTTCCCGTCTAGCCCCCTGCCAGTGCACTTGGGAAGGGCAGTGCCAGGTGACCTTGAACTCTTATGAGAAATCCAGATGTAGTCCGTGGCTCCTGACATACTCCTGTTTGCGGTGTGAGCCAGCAACAGAAGGTCTCTATCTTTCATTTTTTGTCTTCCTATGTGACTCTACCCTAGAAATAAATGAGTTCCTCCTTATAAAATATAGAATAAATTACTTATTATTTTGTGAAGCCATATATATATATATATATATATATATATATATACATTTGAGAATCTCTGCCTAAAAATCTGATCCCTTTGTCTCCATTTCTTTTTTGCTTATTTGATTTCAGCTACCATTTTTACATTTTTTAAATAAAAAAGAACACATTTTCTGTTTTCACAGATAGGAACAGTTTCAAGAAGACACTTCCTTTGTCCCCTCTGCTCCCAGAACCTCAGATTTCCTCTTCAACATTGTTAGCACAGACATAATTTTAATCCACTCTATTCTTACAAGCTTAATTTGCCAATAATCATTATATTCAATGAGTAAAGAGACCACAAGGCCACGTTACACTTTGTTTTATGCTCCATGTCATCCACCACATACCAGAGAAAAGATATATTTGTCTTTTAGAGATTCTCTTATTTTGCCCAGGCAGTAGTTTTTAGATGCATCCATTTTGTTGCAAAAGACAAGGTTCCTTTATTTTTTTTAATGCCCGAGTAGTATTCTATGGTCTATATGCACCACATTTCTTTACTCAGTCATCTATTGAGGGACATCTGAGCTGATTCTATATCTTTGCTAGTGTGAATTGAGATGCAATAAACGTGAGGGTAGCATAACTCCTGTAAATTTCATTTTGTTTGGGAGTAGAAAGTCTGGGTCATATGGTAAATCTACTTTCAGATACCTGTGGAATCTCCACCCTGCGTTCCAGAATGGTTGTACGTTGGTTCAGCAGTGGATCAGCAATTTTTTCCCCTTATATCCTCTCTAACATTTTTGTTTTGTTTTGTTGAAATAATAATAATTGGGGTTAGGTGAAACCTCATTGTAGTTTTTATTTACATTTCCCTAAAGGTGGCGAACCTAAATGTTTTTCTTTTCACGTGTCTGTTGGTCGTTTGTGTTTCTTCCTTTCGAAACCATCTGCTCATGTCTTTTGCCAATTTCTTGATTGGACTGTTGGGTAGTTACTGAGTTTCTTGAGTTCTATACATACATTGACTATCATTCCTGTCTCAGTTGTGTAATTTGCAAATATTTTCTCCCGTTCTTTTGGCTGCCCCTCCTCTTTGCTGATGGTTTTCTTTGCAGCACAGAGGTTTGATAGCTTGCTGCAATCCTATTTGTTTATTTTTTGCTTTCATGATCTATGCCCTGGGCGTGTTTGCCCACATCTATATCTTGCAGTTTCCCTGAGGTTCTTCTCTAATAATTTCATGATATCAAGTCATACATTTTGATCCTTGATCCTTTTTTGAGTCAATTTTTTTTTTAATAAGGTGGAAGGAAATGGGCAAGACAAAGAATTCAAACAGATATAAACTGGAAAGTTTGAAAGTCAAATTATCCCTTTGCAGAGGGCTTGGCTCCATCTATACGGGGTCCACCAGACACTACTAAGAAATTATTGTAACTTATTGTGGTAAACTTACAGGAAATACGATGAACACACAAAGTCAAGAGCCATTGTCCCCTGGCTGAGAAAGAAATTTAGTTAGTTCCATTCATTATGCACAAGAGCTGCAACAAATAAATAAAAAAACTAAGAAAATGTAGGCAAGGACACACACACAAAAGAAAAACCTTTCATGTTTGTGGGATGGTAGAATTAATGTCACGAAAATGTGCATACTACCAAAAGCAGTTTGCATATTTAGTGCAATCCCAATTGAAATAACTATGATATTCAAATGAGGGACTTGAAGGGCTAATACTACTGCAGTAATATAGGAGAGAACAGTGGAGTGGCAAGGGAAGATAGAAGGGACATCCCTGGGCCTCTGGAACTAGTTTATGAAAAATAAAAATATAAGGGAAACTTAAAAAAAATGACCTATGACATTCTTTTCCTATCTAGAAAGAAATTATGCTAAAATGAATATGGAAACAGAAGATACCCTGAATAGATCCAACGGTTTAAACTACATAAACTCTATAGTTGTGATCCAACACATGATCATAGTTTTAAAAATTTCATTAAAAAAATTAATCGAAAGGTCAGTTTATTTTCGGGTCAAAATCCATGCGTAGATTTGTCATATGCCAACGTTCTATAAACTTTTTGCAAGAGTCCTCGTCTCCACATGGGCAATTCATGCTTTTGCGTCCATCAGTTCACTATGGTTATGTTTATTCTGACACTAACTTTTTTAGAACGAGCTGAGATGAGCAAATTCCAAAAATTGAAATCCGAAGTCCAGGCAGCTATCAGAACATAGAACGTAGGTGTCGCAAGCCAAAGTTTACAAAGAAATATAAGACTTTTCTCGAAGTGCCTGTGGGAAAAAATGGAAGTAGTTAGCAACAACAGCAACGGTCATATCGAGGCAATGCTTGAACCAACCAGATTTTAAAAATGAGCAAAATGGTACCGTTTGCCAAAATTCAGGATAGAAAGTGTGAAGTTTTTTCCAGGCGTGCAGATTTTAAATGATAAATGGCAAACATCTGCCTTTGATTACGGTGGGTAAAAACCAACATAATCAAAAGAACCTGAAATTGCTGAATGTCAAGGAATGCCGATGTAATAGTATGCATCATAGGACCTATTATGTTAATTCAATGACTAGATCCAAAATTAAGACGGCGTTACACTGCAAAAAAAAAAAAAAAATCATTCTTGTTACAATGCTTTTCCACACTGAGACTATTTGAATCCTGAATTTTTTTGTAGTTGTTTTGTTGTTGTTTTGGTTTGGTTTTTGCCCACAATTCCACCTTGCACCCTCCCGCCAAGACCCTCAGTTGCCTCCATAGGAGCTGGAATCACGAAATTGCAGATCCCTTTGTAATTAACTTGTGCAACCAACGAGCATATGCCCTGTCATGGGATTCAGTAAAGCTTGATGAACCGGTACTGGCCAGCATGTTAATTATGAAAATGAAAATGATGAATCAAAATGCAGTACCTTTGCTCTAAAAAGTATTGTCTATGTGTTTGAAAGAGTTATAGAGGAAGAAGGAGAGATGGCACAGCATCTTCTGTTTTCTTGTTCATTACCCAAGTGTCTACACAGGCCAAGGCTAACCCTGCCTGAAGCCAGGAGCCAGGAGCCAGGAGCCAGGAGCCAGGAGCCAGGAGCTTCTTCCCGATCTCAAGCACTTGGACAAGCACCTGCTACGACTGTTCCTAATCCATTAACACAGAGCTGGGTTGGAAGTGTCCTCGAAGGGGCAGGAACCAGTGTCCATATGGCATGCAGACAGCAGCTCTACCCACCCTGCCACCAGGCTGGTCTCTCAATTTGCAGCTCTTAAGTTTGGCAATAAGTGAATGAATGGAGAGTAAATTGGATTAAGAAACAGGAATTGTTGATAAGCGATCGGTAGTTCATACACTTCTCTTGTCTTCAGGGTCCCCTGTTTGCTTTGCAATGGGCTCTTCGTGGTCCATATTGAATCATTTAGCTGTGTTAACCAGCTCGCGTGCACACAGACCTGCTCCGTTCCTCGGAGTCCCAGTGTGCTCACAAAAGTGCTGTTTCCTTTCTGAAACAGTTTAAAATATTTCGATTTGAACATCTGTGAAATGTAACAATAGCAGTACAGAATGAAGATATCCTCTCTGATAAGTTATATTCTTGCCTTGTACCGATAGCTAGATATGCAAATATTCAGCCTGGCTCTTTTAAGCCAAGAGGGAAGAAGGTAGACAGAGAGCGAGAGAGAGAGATCTTCCATCAGCTGGTTCTCTTCCCAAACAGCAGGGAGGGGCTGGGCCTCATCAAAACCAGGGGACAGCCCTCCATCCAGGTCTCCAACATGGGTGACAAGGGCCCGAGCCCTTGGGCTATCTCCTGTCGCCCTCTCAGAACCAGTAGTGGGGCATTGGATCAGAAATGTTGCTGCCTGGATTTGAACTGCTGCTCTCACGTGGGCTGTAGCCCTTATGTCAGATATCCTGACAGCATATCTACTTTTCTTAGTTTCTCCAGGAACAGTCAATGCTTATAGGAACTTTACGCTACCGTGACCTTATCACTCCCAAATGCGTTGACTCTATCAGATTTTGCAGTTGACACTTTTATTTGACAATCTAAGACACAGATATTCTGAATGAGGTTTTTGGAGGATAGCTCACACCACAGAATCCAAGCTGTCCTAAGTCTAAAGATAATGTCTGATGGGTCCGCAGTCAAATTCTATTTTTAGATTCCTTGTGTTGAGTGTAAATGACCGAAGCATATATTCAAGATGACTTAAGTCTGTTTCTTTGCCTAGAAGAAAAATGACTCAAATGGACAAGTAATATCAGTTAGTAATATCAGTTTTTCCTTTGTTTTAATCCCACAACTATTCATCCTTAGGTTTCCTAGAAGTTTTTTTTTTTTTTTTAATTATCTTGCTCATTTAGCAAACTAAATTTTAATCCCTTGATTTTTTTTTCCCCTCTATTCCAGGTCTCTGGGTTGCTAAGTGGGCATATTAGAAGAGACCAGGCATGCTTTTAATCCACTAGCCATAAAAATCATATTGCATACCATAATCACACAACCTTGCTTTTCAACATGCATTCATACAGAGCGAATACAGGAGAATGCTCCAGAATGTTGGAATGAATGAATGAATGGCACACATCCTGGGGCACTTTTGCTATTGATTCTCTTTTCAGTACCCTCAAAATGTCAAGGATATCTCATTGATGACTAAAGATTGTGGGCTGTGCTCTGTGATTCAGAAGGAGAACAGTGCTAACAACATCAAAGACATGATCTAACTACAAGCTCCTCATCTGGCCTTGGTGCTGGTTTTGTGAATTTAGAATGGAGATAGCCCATCGTACTGCTAGTCGTAGCCATGTTGGAGAATGCCGGAGCAGCCTGCCCTTCTAGCAGCTTCCAAGGTCTGCAGGAGATGTAGAATTTAAGGCTACTGTGGCGTATGGTACTTTCATCAAGATACTGATTTCACAGTCTCAACTGTCTGAGCGTGGTCTTACAGTAGACCTACTTAACGGTGTTGCTGCTAGTCAGTTCAGATTGTGGAAGCTATAACATTTAAGACAACTTTCACACCCCATTGTAATGCATTTCATAATACAACTTTTGGCAGAGATCTAGCCACAAAGAGAAAGCCACTAAGCTTTGCATTTTTAGCTTCTCACCTTGCAGCAGTTGAAACAGAAAACAATGAGCGACTTGGTTATGGTTTGAGATCACGTATGCGATTTTCTCCACTGGGGAGTGAGAAATGGGTTTCTGTATTATTGATCTGGAAATTGTGAGGTCAGCACTGTGATGCGCTCTGCTGTGCTGCCTGGGAACTGGGCATCCTGCATGGGAGTGGAATTTTTCATCCTGATTGCTGTCCTTTCAATCCGGCTCTTGGCTAATGAGCCTGGACAGGCAGTGGAAGGCATCCCAAAGATTTTGGGCCCATGACACGTGCAAGGGAGTTGCTAGTTCCTGGTGTCCTGTCATCGTGGCCATATGGGGGCGAACCAGATCTTTTCTCTCCCTCATCCCTCTGTCTTAGTCCATTCTCAGTTTCTAAAAATATGCTTTTGAAGAGATGCAGTTGATTCCAATGAGAAATATATATGATTTCCTCTTTTAGGAAAAAACATGTATAGTAAGTTATTGGAGGTGTAGAGTGAAAGCTGGTTAGAAACTTCGAAAGGACAAACTTCTGAGTTGCGTATCGATGGATTGACCACCTTCTCCCTGTGAAAGACTGATCAATAGCAGTTCTTTAATTCGAACTGCATCCACTTTCCCTGGGGTTTTATTTGCGTGGCCAGACTGTTTGGTTAGAAGGCTCTCCTGCTGGGATAACTGAAAGCCAGAGTAAACAGAAAACCAGAGTAAAAGGAAATTGACAAAGCCAGTAATTAAATAGGCCTTACTGGGCCCTGATTGTAAGGCTTTCAGCAGGAAAGCACACATGTGGAAAATACAGTTGGCCACATGGTGTACCAACATACTCCATTAATGACATGAGCCATTATGTGATTACATTTTGGTGTGCCATTGAAATGCTCAGTCTTAGCAGTACGTCTTTCATGATATAAAAGTTCATCTGATGTTTTTACATCCACTTTTCTCCACCAGGAAATTGAATGATTAAAAAACAAAAGGAGATGAGGGAGCAAGGAAAATACTCAATGTAATTACTGTATGATGACTGACTATGTCGGAGTACATGTGCCCCACTGAAGACCACTTTTATCTAAGGACAGTGTTTCTTGCTGAGATATTAACTAACCGTCCCCACCTATTGTGATGGGGTGTAGAGCCATGGAGACTCTAGTCATTCTACACCCTTCCTTCATACTGGTCATTTTCTTTCTTTCTGTCTCCTTGCATCCTTTGTGTGTCTGCTTTCAATTGTCAGAGACAATAACAGTAGAGAGAATTGAGGAGGTGGAGGCAAGGATGGAGCACTTTCAAGCTTTGTAGAACTAACTTGTTTATGCTGATGACAGAATCCACCTGCTGGGCAGCTCAGCAGGCAGGCAGCATCTTTGTTGGAGAAGTTGAGGGCTCTGTATTTAAAAACTGCCTTCCCGCAGATTCCATGTTTCATGTCTACGTCCAGTTAACATGCGTGTTGTCCTAATGTCACACTAGAAAATGAGCCTTGATGTGAGTGACACTGGTGTTTCCATGTCTAGTTCAGGGTTTACAGATGTTGAGCCATTGGCTTCCATATGCAAACCTTAGTCTTCTCATCTGTGCGTAGCAACGATGTACATCTTAATGTTTATGCTTAGTATGGCATGACATGGTACAGATTCCTGCACTAATAATACACCCATGGATATCACCATGTTGTCCATTACTGAGATGCTTTTACTAAGCAAGTAATACGTAGAAGCAGGCAAAATTCGAGAGGAAAAAGCAGGTGTGATTTTGCAAGGAGGAAGTTGTGTCTATAAAGTTGAATTAGGTGCTAACACTGTCAAATTGTTTTTCTCACCTGCCTGTGCCTTTAGAGTTCTATGATTCTTTAAGTATAAAATATCTTTCAGAAATCTGTGCTAAAAGAACTCAATAGGATCAAAAAATGAGTGTGTTGATGTGTTGCTTTGGTCATCAGCACATTTAAAATCATAGTTGAAGATGAGGACAGTGGCGTAATTAGCTTTGTCTGCAGTAATTTCCACCCAACTTCAGTGACACCAGCTTTGTATGACTGATATTTCATTTTTGGTGCGACTTTTAATCTTCTTGTAACACACTCAGCTCCTCTTTTCAATTACTTAGAATTCAATTTTTTAGTCAATTTTTATTTGATGCTTCAACTTTCTCTTATCTTATGCATACAGTTGTATCACTGCAGTGAATATATTTTGGGTACCTAAATAATGACCTTCCTGAAAGTTGTGTAAAACGCTTTAAAGGATGTTGATTATTACATAATACTAATTATACATAGGTCCTTACATTTTGCAAAAGCCTTTCTGATGAATTGTAGCATTTGATTTTCAATGTAACTTTTGCATTTGGAATTCATCGCCAAATTGCTACATGAGAAAACACAACGAGTTTGGATTGATCCATCTGTTTGTTTATTGCCACAGAAAAGGCTTGAATTGTCACAGCGATTGACCCAAAGGGTTGGGACGTAATTTGGGAAACCTGCTTCCTGTTTCAGGGTGCCTGTGTCTGAGTCCACTTTGAATCCAACATCCTGCTGATTAATGCACATCTTGGAGGCAACAAATGATGGCTGGACTTCTTGAGTTTGTGCCAACCGGTAGAGACATGAGTTGAGAGTCCAGCTGCTAACTTGGGCCTTGCCCAACGCTGGCCGTTTGGGTATTTGAAAACTGAAACAGCAACTGATGGTAGTTTCTCTCTCTCTCCCTCTCTCTCCCTCTCTCTCTCTCTCTCTCTCTCTCTCTCTCCACCTCCCTTTCTCTCTGCCTCTTAAACGGCTATACCATGTAAACTACAAGAAAATAACCGGACTAAAAGTTTGAATATGTATCCTTTAACGGTCATCCAGTCAACTTTGATTGCATTGTTCTGTTTTTTCTTGGTACCAAGAAAATACATTAGTCCATATGTATAATGTATTCAAAACATTAGTCAATGATGTTTTGAAAATTCATGCAGATCTTGAGTTTTCTGAAACTGCCTTGCAGTTTCTAAAAATGATGCACTATGGAAATTGAAATAGCTTATGGCTACCTGTCTGAGACAGAAAGTACGGGCCACTGATTTTCCTTTCTTTGCCCTTCATTCTTCTCACTCCCCCTTTATCTAGTTTAGACAAGCAGCTGAAATAAATTATATAACTCGACTTTCTAGTTGAGTTTCTGTTGAGTGTTTTGGATTTGTTGAAAATCACTTGAATTGTTGCTTTCAGAAATGAACAATTGTGCATGTTTTAATTAGAGTCAAGTTATATTTGAATCAGTGAACAGTTGGAATTAAGCAGCTCTTTGAAACATAACTTAATTAAATACTAAAACTAGGCTAATGAGGTATATAGGGTGCGAAGAATTTTCGTTTCTTTACAGAGCGATTAAGTGCTTCGAAGATGTTTGAATTTATTCTCTGTGTCTGCTCTGCAATAACCTTCTTTTATGTTGTTGGCAAAATTGCTTTTCTGGCAGTGTAATGCGAATTTAATCCGCAGTTTATCCCCGTAAAAAAAAAATATGATATCTGTTTGTCCTAAGTGTAAATGAATGTGATTTCATTTGATTAATGAATGATGTCAATAATACATACAGTGACAGAGTCATGCCAGCTCCTTCATGAGTGATTTCAAGGGACTGATGACCTAAGCTCATTTGAGGACGTTTTCTTTGAATAAAAAAGTCTGCCCATAGATTCATGGTTATCATTTTTCAGACTTGTTCTTCATCTTTCAAGACAAAAGGAAAAATCGTGATTGAAAGGTTGCGTAGTTATATTTTCTTGCAACGGCATGTGTCAATGAGATTTCAAATAAAAGAAAAAGAAAAGGAGGGGAGGTTTTTCTTTGCTTCTTTCAAAGCAGATAGATGTCTACAATCTATTCATTATTCACCAGGGATGTAAACTTGAAGACCAGATCTTCCTGTTGTTTTGTGCGTACAAACAACACAGGAGTCTAGCTCCACATTTCAGAGAGAAGGGATCAAAGGCAGGAGAAGCCACCATGGGAACTGGTCAGCGCTTGAAGCTTTTTGTTGATTCCATCAGAGGCTTGGTGTCCTCTCACTGCGGTGCAACGCAGGCTGCGCATGCACGCATGCACACGCACACACGCTGTCACGCAGGCACTAGCGTGTCCCATTCCCAGGATCTGCAAATCCTAGCTTTTCGGGACTTTGCTGGAGAGTTCGTCCTCCATGAAGGACACCTAGCCCGTATTACTCTCTCTTTGGTTGTGACTGTTTGTTTGTTTTTGATAACAGATTCTCTGAAAAATTGAGCCCCACAGATGCCTCAGTAAGAACTAAATTCCTTTGTTGTCTTATATTTTTCATTTTATCTCTTCACTCTGTAGCTTTTCCCGTTGATGTCCCTCAAGAACCCCTTTCACACAAAAAAATAACCTGTGGTCCAGTTTTGCTCTGAGCTTCTGTTTCTGTCTTTGGGGGAGCCAAATCCACAGGAGCCCCCTTGCCACAGGTTTGTGAAACAGGCTGACCTGGCTGGGTAGCACTTAACTTACCAACAGGGTTTCTGTCTGCACCCATGCACTGCGCCACTGCTGTGGGTATGTGTGCCACCCAAGGAGCCATGCCAGTGATCATAGAATCATCTGTTCCTGCCATGGAGATGCCTCCTGTTATTCTTGATTTGTGAAGGAGGAAAATATTAGAGTGTGCTGTGCGAGGTCCTGGGAGGGTATCCAGCTTAGACGTGGAGAAGCTGTCATGGCAAGCAAAGCTTCCTACGTACATGTGAATATACTGCAAAGTTCCAATAGATAGAACGGTACCTTCCCCATTGCTCCGCAGTTCCTTCCACTTTCTAGAAGAGCAATCACTAAGTGCATATCACCTTTTGTATTCTTTTGCTTTTTTTTTTTTTTTCATTTAAGGTGAGATAGCCTCCCTTGGTACGCTATTCCATTCCTATTTCCTATTCCATATCCTGAGTTCTTTCTTAGTCTCATTGTTGAGAGTTTCTGGCTTTATTCTTAAAGGTGGGGACTTCAAAATACTACAAAAAGGAAATAAATTGCAAAATCTTTTGTGTGTGTACATAATGCAAATGATATGCAGGCATGTCATACACAATACACATATTTACACGCATTTGCACAATGTATCTATCTATATGTAACACAGAAGCTTGCACATACGAATACCTTTGAAAACACCAAGTAACTGACCTAATTGTTTGGTAGATTTCCTTTTTTTAATCACATCGAGATGCGATGCCATCACTGTACCTCTCTATGCATCAAAGATGGTCTCCCAATGAGACTGTAAAATATATTGTGACAGTGCGATGTTGTAGTCTGCCGTTGTCCGTATCTGCAATATCAGAATACACTTAAAACTGGACGTAGGACTGGTTACAAAGAATTCTACTATTGTAATAAAATATGAAAAATCGGTGCGGAGAGGGGATGTGATGCGGCTGGGAGGTTTAAATCCCAGAGCCTTTGGAACTGTATCATAACATTAATTCATTATTAATTAAAAAAAAAGGAAATTTCAATATCTTTATGGACCAGTGTAGTGGATCTTTCAATGCCACGTTGCGTTGAAATGTCTTTGAATATAAAGTTATCTCTTTGAAAAGTTTTATGGGTCTCATTTACAATTTCAGCAGCTTGCTTTTGAAGACTACTACATTATAAAGACTTAAAACGTGATAAGCAAGCTAAACAATGCTGTATTTGCCTTGGTGGTTCCTGTCTCACCTGGAGTATTGAAACGCATTGAGTAATCAGAAGTGAGGTTGGAATACCAAAAAGGATGGGGAAGGCGAAGAGCCACGTGGAACAAGATTGATGAAATTTTTATCAGTTTAGTTTCTTTGAAAATGTGATACGTGTTAGACATCAAAATATTTTTTCATGATTTAAATGATTTGTATATTTGCTTATCCTATGATAGACATGTAAACTGCATGTTTGAATTCTCTTATCTATTCCATTCTACATAACTCCCATCCCCAGTGAGAAATAGTTAAAACTTATATAGTGATTACCAACCTAATGTCCTTTGGAGGCTTTGATTTGGGCCAGGTTATTTTAAATCAGGTAGTTAGTTGAACATTATGTAATGTTAGTCTTTTTTTACTTTTTGCATGACCATCTATTTTCGTAGATTGATAGCAATTAATTTGAAGATGATAATTAAAAATAACATCGCACAAACACACTCTACTGCCAGAGGATCACATAGTTTCTTAATCAAGAACTTTGATCTTGCGTCAAGAAGAGCTGTAGGTTTTCCAAGCCAGTAGGTTGAAATGGTTAAAAACAATTTGGAATGCTTTAGTATTTTCTACCCAGTGCTTCATGAAGGCGTAGATTAAAGGAGATTAAAGCAGATTTCTTAACCTTATCAATGTGTTCAGTTCTGGACTGAGATTCCCATGAGATGCAGTGCCTGAAGGAGATAATATATTTTTAATATGCTTTTCACTTTTCTTCTACAGTTTGTCGTGTATTTATTGATTCCATTTGGAGGACCAAAACAGCTTAAAGGCAGATTCCTTTCTAAAGTTTATCAGATGAAGAAATGAATTGGCATAACCCTTAATGTTTAATACAAATTGATCTCTTTTGAAGTTCAAGAATCAAGGGACTCTAAAAATCATGGTCCATTTGGAATTCCTCTTTATTTCTTGTAAGAGTGAAAATGATTTACATTTTAGCTTTTTGGAAACTTTTTAAAGCTGTTTATATTTGTGCATGTGTGGGATTTTTTTGTTGCTGTACTCAGAATTTCTGAATGTAACGTGATAAAACATTGTGCTTACTCAAATTTTGGTAATTTAATCTCTTAAAGATTTACTTATTTTTATTGGAAATGCACGTTGGCAGAGTGAAGTAGAGACAGAGAGAAAGATGTTCTGTCTCGTGGTTCACTCTGCAAGTGGCCACCACACCCAGAGCTGAGCTGATCCAAACTCAAAAGCCAGGGACTTTTTCCAGGTCTCTCCCATGAGCTCAGAGTTCTAAGGACTTTGGGCCATCTTCTACTGCTTTCCCAGGCCTGGTGGAACAGATATGAGCACCCATATGGGACCACTGCACATATAAGATGCGGGCTTAGCCACGAAGCCATCGCTCTGGGCTGTAATTTAATCTGTATAATTTAGTTTTCAAGGAAGACCTAAGAAAAATTTGATCTCTTGCTGAAGCTATTATTGTCTTAATCTGATAGGCTTTTTCACGATAGGGCACGCCTAGATATTTAGTACACAAATGTGATGAAAGAGAAGATGGATACATAAGAAAGAGAGAATATTACAGGGGAATAGAATCAAAAGGGCGTTGGGAGCGTGTTGTTTTAATGGCACTGTTAATTGTGGGAGCTGGGACCCAAGGCCTATGTATTAGCTTAAGGTGAAAAAGAATGAATTTTTGGTCCTGTAACCAAGCGGTCAACTGATAGAGATAGCCTTTGGTTTGGGAGGGCTGAAGGTTTACACAGAGATTTTTTTCAACCGTAATTATTGCTGCACCTGTTATTACAGTTAGAGAAATATCCATAGGGACTCGTGCTATCGTATAGACTTAGGTACCTGAGGGTTGCTGTGGCCAGAGGAGGCAGGTGGCAGGACTCAGTAGTCAAATACAATCAGGTGATATGAAGTTTCTGCATATGTAAAAGAAAAAAAAATACCCACCAAAGTAAATCTTTGCATGTTTATTTTAATATTGGAGACATAAGTAACACTGATTTACTGCTTGTGTAATTCTAAGGAGAGTAAACAGCCTGGGTGTTGGAATGGACAAGGAAACTTGCGCTGAAACTTTCCCAGTCAGGAGTGAAAGAAGTTTGTATTACGAAGATGGAGGAGTAGCAATCGTATTTCGAATCGATAAAGCTTGGGATGTAGCTTCAATAGAGCTTTGACCATCTAGTGGACAGGATGCAAATGGGACAATTCGTTGATTCTCATCTGCATTGCTTCCTTTTACTATTATTTCTAACTATTCACTTTATTTTTTTTTAAAGATTTATTTTATTTTTATTGGAAAGTCAGATATACAGAGAGGAGGAGAGACAGAGAGGAAGATCTTCCATCCAATGGTTCGCTCCCCAGGCAGCTGCAACGGCTGGAGCTGAGCCAATACAAAGCCAGGAACCTCTTCCGGGTCTCCCACGCGGGTGCAGGGTCCCAAGGCTTTGGGCCATCCTCGACTGCTTTCCCAGGCCACAAGCAGGGAGCTGGACGGGAAGTGGGGCTGCTGGGATTAGAACCGGTGCCCACATGGGATCCCGGGTGTGCAAGGCGAGGACCTTAACCACTGCACCATCACGCCGGGCCCTCACTTTATCTTTTATATTTAAAAGAGGAGACAGGCTTATGATAGGGGGGTAGGTGGCTGGGACAATCTCATGCCTTCATGGCCAAGAGCCTGGTTCATGTGTTTGCTGCTCTATTTTGGGTCCAGTCTCCCGTTGATGTACGTTCTACAAGGAAGAGACTCCAGTTGAGTTCTTGGGCCTTGGCTTCTGCTCCACCCAGCCCTTGCTGTGGCTAGCATTTGAAGAGTGAATCAGCAGGTGCAAGATCCAACTCTTTCTCTCACCATCTGCCTATCAAAAATTAAAATAAAGAAAAGTAGTAACCCTTAGTAAGGTTGAATCTGTGAATGGAATCTTTGAAGAAAGTATGAGGGATCAACAAAAATTCTTGGGGAATAATATTATGAAAACAATATGCTTAAATTTCAAAAGACTTTCAAGTGAATAAACTACCTGTAAATTCAATTTTTTTGTGTGTGAAATGTTTGAAGAACATTTACACTTTACATGAATTAAGCAACTCCAAGAAAACCAATTGATGGAGGAGTCAAAATGGCCAGTTTGATTAACATGTAATACTAAATATAATTAACAAATAAGTTCTCTACATATGCATATATGTTTTTTTCTTCTTGCACATAAAATAATGGTTGTCAGAACTGGTGTGTGCTCAACTCTTCCGTTCAGTTGGCTTGCTTACCGTCTCTTGACACATAACACAAATGCAATGACTCATTTTTAAATGCAGTTGTGTGTATTCTAAATCACAAATACAATGACATCAAAAAAGGCTTTTTTCAAGGATTCTAATTTTGGAAAGATTTGCTTGCATTCTCTCCTGCCGCCCTAGCAACGAACACCCACACATATGTTCGAGGTATTTGATTCCAACCGTGCTACCATTCTGTTGCAACTTCATAGGTTTACAGTGGGGGACACAGTTGATCGTGATGTGCATATGCTTGCTCAAGTATCTAGAAAATTGGCTCTGGATATAGCAATAAAAAAATTGAATTGCAAATGGCTCAGCTATTAATGATGTAATCCATTTTTATTAATGAGTCCCGTGAATGGTCAAGCAGTTCACTTCCAATTTGTAACTAAGATGTAATAAAAATGACAATAAGAGGGAGATTTTTTTGTGTGTAAACTCCTGTTAAAGAAAATACAATTTCCCAGAATATATCAAGCTGTAGATCATCTAGGGAGCTGGGGGACAGCCAAGAAAAAGGAAATTTGACAGGGTGTTAGATTTTTCTCTCTGCATTCTGATTGTATTTCACTGTTGACTTTATATCCTAATTCCCAATTTCAATATTTGACTCTTATCCTGGCAACATTGTATTTATGCACGGAAGCTTTGCATATATGGCTCAGATTCTTAGCATCAGCTATTCATCAAAGGGCAACTCTCATTAGAAAGTGGCAAGCAGGGAACTGTCATTCACAATCTACATTTTTAGCATGAAGGTTTACCAGGATTTCTAAGATGGAATGGTCTGTTTTGCCAAGATTTAATTTTTGATGCCCAGTAGGTACTGGGAGACAAAAGTAATCTATCTCTCAACTTGCTAAGGGATGTTTTAAATTTCAGTAAGCAGCACTATTATATTAGCAGAGACCATTTGGCTGAATTTGCTTCAAGGAGATAATAAATAACTAAACTGCTTGGTAGAAAAATCAGAAACAAAACAATTTGTTCTTGTCATCTGGTGGTACTTAAATGATGAAAAATAGCTCTCTAAAGACCCCCTAATCCACAAATCTAGTTTGTGGCTATAGCTGGCTTGATTGCATCATGCTATGCATAATGGACTGAAATCCACCGAACTCTTGGAATGTTTTGAGTATGAAATTCTTTCTGTGGACATGTTCGATTATGTTCATTAAAACATTTAGGCTGAGCGTAATAGAGAAATGGGATGAACCAATTCTATCATTTCTGCCTAAGCTAATTAGCTTATGTGCCGTAGCTTTAATTAAAGTATTAAATGATGTTGATATTTTTCTGGAAAAAGAGACTGAGACAGTTCTGAGTGACAGGCAAGGGATTAAGAAGAACAAACAATAAAGCTGATGCATGGTGGAAATTTCTCAGCTCTCTGAAATTCTTAATTCTCACTGAGCTGGAAAACTCGAAGTTTGGGAAACCAGTGTTGTGGCATAGCTGGGAAAGCTGCCATCCCTTGTGGACCACCCAGTTTGTGCTCCTGGTTGCTGCACTTCCAATCCAGCTCCCCAGTAATGACCAGGATTATGTCATAAAGATAATGCAAGTATTTGGGCCTTTGCCACCCGAGTAGGAGACCTAGATGAAGCTCCTGGCTTCTAGTTTTGACCTGGCATAACCTTGGCCATGACAGCCACTTTCTCCTGGCTAGAAAAGGGAAGATATTCTCTTTCTCCCTCTATCCATGTGCACAACATGCTCTCACTTTTAATCTTGCTTTTGTTATGTCTCTCCCTCTTGCTCTGTAATTCTGACTATAATATGTACATTACATACATACCACATACATTAAAAAAAAAGATTTATTTATTTTTATTAGAAAAGCGTATTTCCACAGTGAAGGAGAGACAGAATGATAATCCACCTGTTGGTTCACTCCCCAAGTGGCCGCAGTCAATCCGAACTCAGGAGTTGGGATCCTCCTGGTCTCCCACATGGGTGTAGGGTCCTAAGGCTTTGGGCTGTCCTCTGCTGCTTTCCCAGACCACAGACAAAGGATCAGGTGGAAAGAGGAGCAGCCAGGGTTTGAACTGGTGCCCATGTGGGATCCTGGTGCACACAAGACAAGGATTTAGCCACTGAGCCATCCAACCAGGCTCATGCATACAATTTTTCTTTTTTTTTTTTTTCTTAAAGAACGCCGATGATTGGGTTTGGTGGTCATGCCATGCAAACCTTATTCAGAGTTGGTTTTCATTTGTAGCAGATCAACATGCTTGGTACAGCTGCATCAATTGATTTCCATATTTGAGTTGAAGGTGGGCAACTGGCTCTCCAAGGTCGGGCTGTAGATATTATTCCTCTTTCTGTTTTCCAGCATTTACTGTGCAAGAGGTCACCAAAGTACTTGCTAAATAAATGAGAGGTGGCCCGTTGTTGACTCGGGGACCCCAAGATAGCACTCTATGAAGTTTAAACGAGATGGGAACAAAGTCAAGCAACAGAGTTCAGTTCAGATTTTGTCTTTCCTTTTATGCTTACCCCGTTAGTACTTACAATTCTTTCTAACAATCATTAAACTAAACTTCTCCTGATAGTCTGTTAGCGGAACCACTTTAGCTAAAGTTCGTCATTATGGAAAACTCAAAACAGAACTTGTTTGATTGGGTGTTCATTTGCCTTTACTTCTGAGAGTCGCTTGCTATCCTAATTCTGCTTGTGGATATATTTTAGTAATTCCGTTACTGGGATTCCTCTAGCGAAAACTAATTTAGTTTGGCATCGCTACAGGTACCTTACAGAGTGGAGAAGATAGTTGTAAATAAAGTGATTTGGAACAGAATTGCTGGCTCATTGAATTATGATTTAAAAAAAAATCACTTCGTTTCTTAGCTGACTAATTCTACAACAAAATAAACAAGGATTACAAACCATTGCAGTGTTCTATACAAAACATAATGGACTGAGACTTGAAAAATGTTGTCAAATAGTTATACAAATGAAATGCTAGTTGAATGCTTAGCATTGTTTTAAACGCCATTTTGCCTGATCAGTGGAGTGGATGTTCAGATTAAGTGCCAATTTATATTTATATCAGATCCAGATGCTCTGTATGAATTTATGCTTACGAAAATTGGTCGGCTGAGTTTGTTTCTGTTAGAGGAGATCAAGAAAATGGGAAATGGGAAATGGACATACTAGCAATGAAAAATTTGGGGTTCAAGAAGATAAGCTATATTTATAGAAAGTGAGATTAAAACATACTATTATGCCACAAGCAGTATCACCTTTTTAAATGTGAGTGTTATGACACAGGAGAATAATTCTAGTTTTAAATCGTGGGACATACGCATTCCACTAAGGTCCTTGCTACCTTATTATCTAAGCACACAGACTTGATTCATTGCTCTATCTTTTTATTGCCACCTACCCAAAGTCATATTTTTGCATTTTGTTTTTATTTTCTGACCTGGTCATAAATGAACATTAAGCAAGATCTACTGAAGTGTAGGAATATAAAATACCCAGTTACAGAGAGGAGTACAAGTGATTGACAACCAATAGGATTGTACGCCTAACACACTTTTCTTCCGTTTGATTCGAAAAAGTCATGAGGACAATTGTATGTTATCTCAGATCCAAAAAGTCCTGTTCTGATGTCTAAAATTCAAACTTTAGAGCACACACATTCAGCATTAATTTTCAAAGCTAAGTGTAGTTTCTGAAAGAAGGGCTAAATGACAGTGTACCATGAGTAAAAAAAAAAAAAAAGAAAAGATGATATGTGGAAATTCTCAATCATTTTTCTCCCTTTGATGCAGTTTATCTTAACAGAATCAATACACTTAGTTTGAGAGGCTGACGTTGTGTCCTTGCGTGTTAAACTACCTTGTGACAAGCTACAAGGACTTCCCTATGGAAGCTGTTAGATTTCTGTGGCCCCACAGCTCATCCAGCTCCCTGCTGATACACCCTAGGAAAGTGACAAGCAGGGGGCTAGGGTACTTGAGATCTCATGTGTGAAGACTGGGCTGCAGCTCCTGGCTCCCAGCTTTCCACACACCCAGACCCACCTAATGTCGCCATTTGGAATATGAACAGCAAATGGAAGATTCCTCTCTCCCTCCCTTACTCCTTCTCTGTCTCTCCATCTGTCTTTCAAATAAATAAAGAAATAGATCTTTCAAGAATCGTTAGCTTGAGGTCATGCAAGAATTTTGTGGATGCACCCCTTTCAACAGTGTTTAGACACTATTCATCTTTGGTCGAATAATAAATAATGTTAGGTCTTGTTATAAGTCCCGTGTCACCCATGGGAAGGAATTTGATGAATCAATTTTGGGGAAACTGTAGGACAAGGAATCAAATGTGATCCCATGCACATGGACTATTTTATTTGTTTCAATTGTACCCATTATTTTACCTTCAGGGGAAAAGCAGATAGGTTTAGCTTATATTGTGCACCTAGAAATAATTCATGACCATCTTAAAATGATCATCTTGGATTGTCTGAAAGTACCGGTTTCCTAAATATGTCCGTTTTGCCAATACTTGCAAAAGGCTGGCAGAAAATGACAACTGAAGATAAACTTAGGTTTTTTTTTTTTTAATTTTTGCTGGAATGCATATTGTAACTTGAAGGTTATCTCCTACGTATAAATTGCTAAGTTGGGTGTTTGATCAACAAACTAGTAATTAGATTTGGGTCTCAGCTGAATTCCGAAAATTCTCTCATTTTTTGGTACGTAATGAGTTTTGGTTCTGTGTTTTAACTTTGTTGGAAAATCGTTACGGAAATGCTTCAGGAATTAGAATTTTGCACGTTCAAATTGTCTTTTATAAACAAAGTGCTAAGTGAAACGAATTGAAACGCATAGGTATCATTAAAAATTATGAGTCATATTTTAATATTTATCTTTTTTGGCTTGGTTAGTCTTCATAGAGTCCTGTAAAAATTAGTATTATGGATATTGCTCAAAGACAGATTTCTATTGTGAATAAATTTGGAAAGAAAGCAAGATATGCTTTCAAAGATTTATAACGTCTAATGCTACATACAGGCTCTGTGAAGTCTTGAGGGAAAAGCAATGTTTAACTTTTTGTTTATTGTTTTGCAAAACTTAAGCACCATGAAGTCTTTTGCCTATATGGTAACCACTAATATTTCAAACAATTAATAGCTTTTAAGACACAATTCAGTAAAACAAAACAAAACAAAACAAAAAAAAACTAAACTTTTATTTCTCCAGATTTTTTTTGTTCTAAAAAATGCATATATCTTTGTATCAAACAACATTCATCCATGTATTTTTCTTACTGTGACTTCTGCATAAAAGAGAAACTAATTATTATGTATTTTTTCTCACACAATAATTGCTCGTCTTTACTCATTTTGTGACTGTGTCATGAATTTCACATTATTTGATCTCAGGAAACCCTGTCTGAGACACTAATAACATTTATCTTGATGTGGGATGTTGACCTATGAGTTGAATATGCAAAAATATCCGAAGTTATTAAATCTATGGAATGTTGAAATCTTCTTTGTGCTTTTCAGTATTATTTGAATTTTTTTAATAATTTTTTTTGAAAGACAGTATTGTAGAGTGATAGAGAGAGAAGAGAAATATCTTCTAGCTTTCTATCTTCTGGTTTAGCTTCCAAATGTTTACAAAGGTTAGGGATGGGCCAGGTTACAGGAAAGAGCCAATGATTTTCTTCTTGGTGTGCAGGGGCCCAAAGTTTGGGCTTTCCTTGGCATAATGCTGGATTGCAGGCGGAGTAGGTAGGACTCAAACCTGTGCTTGTCTGGGATGCCAGCACTGCAAGTCTGAAATCCACAATTCCCATCTCTTAATTGATACGTTTTAAAGCATTTTTAAAAACTGTCGGGGGATGTTTAAGTAGCACAGGAATAAATGTATTTTTCCAAAGTATTCAACTGAAGGCCTGGAAGCTTGGTACGTCTACCTAAATTAAGGAAGTGAAAAGGAGAAGGCGGTTCGGACAAGTGGATTCGTTTTGCGTTGTTCAAAGAAAATAATTCTAAGTTGATTGGTAGTGTTTTTTTTCCCCCCCTTTTATTCTTTCTTTTCCACGTTCCTTTTGGAACCCAATTGATAACCGTAATACGTTTGTATTTCTGATGTGTTTCAGCAATGTTGACATAAGAAGTGTTTCTCTAAGTCAGTTCGGGCTAAAGTGCTAATTCGCCAATTTGAGAGTGTAGGAGAATAATCATGCATTAGATAATCTATTCGTTTTTGGCTTCAGAAATTCTATTTCTCTTGTGTGTTTTTTTGGAATGAGTTTCACAAAGGCTATGGATACACATTTGTGCAATGATCATTTTGACACCACATACATCCATGTCTCCACAGTACATCAATATTTTCAAGTTCTGGTCTTGAACAAGAGTTAAGATATCTGTCTTACATGCTTCTTAAGTGTTACCTTTGTTAAAAAGAGTTAGGATATCGGTCTTCCATGCGTCTTAAATGTTACCTTTGTCGTTTGATGTGTATGTGTCTCTACATGTATGTTATCTCTATTGCCGACATGCATGTATGTCTAATGCAGTTGACAAGCTCATTCGATCAATTTACTTTTTCCTGGCGAATGGTTCCCAGACCTACACTGACATATTTTTCCCAATCCTAGATGTGTTGTCCTTCTAAGTGCCACTGATAACGCTGTTTCAATATACCCTCAGCAAATACTGGCTAAGCATTTTTATGAGATCTGTTGGAAAAATACTCTTGGGATGTTTAGTATTCAGAAGAGCTATCCACCGTATTTGCCCATGCAGTATTTTTGCTTTCTCTCTAATGCGCTCTTCGTTTCTTTCCCTTGCAGAGCAACGAAGTGGTCTACTACAACGCGAAGGATGATCTTGACGTGAGTATTGCGAATTGCACTTTCCATGTCAAGAACAGCTTTGGCGTCCTCGCATGATCGGTGTTCTAGAACAAGCACAACCAGCAGACCGCGTTTTTCCGAAGATGTGGACATGAAGCCTGCCCTGGGGCTGCCTTCTGTTAACTGACATTGTTCTGTCCATTCCTTGGCTAGCCAGCTTTTTTTTAATTAGAAAGGCAGATCAGATAGACAAAGTCAAAGAGAGACAGAAAGATCTTCCCTCCACTGGTTTGTTTCCTAAACAGCCGCAATGGCTGCGGTTGATCTGAGGCTAGGAGCCAGGAGCTTCTTCTGGGTCTCCCACATGGGTTCAGGACCCCAGGGCTGTGGGCCATCCTCAACTGCTTTCCCAGGCCACAAGCAGGGACCTGGATGGGAAGTGGAGCAGCCAGGGAACCAACTGGTGCTCATATGGTGCCTGCAAGGTGAGGATTTAGCCATTGAGCTATCACGCTGGGCACAACTCTACCTTTTAAAAAAATATAATAATCTTAAAAAGTGTAGGCAACCGGTTAAGGCACAGTCAACTGTGATGGGTTTTGGAGCACCTGACGGCAGTGTCTTATCGGTTTGTCAGAATTAGAAATGCCACGTATTTTTTTTTTTTTATAGCTGACTCCCACTGTGATTTATCCGTTCCTCAGTAGACAGCCTTCACTTCACTCCCATGCATTCCCTTAGCAACGCTGAACACAGATGTCAGATCCCAGCCGTTTGCATCCTGCCAAGAGCGTACCATACCATACCTCAGCATCCCAGCCAGTGGCTGCTGGAACCGCACAGGTCAGGTTCAACCGTGTAAATGAGCTGTAATGTGAAGGGTACCCTAGAAACTGTGCAACAACTGGTCCTCATGGTGCAATGTGTGCACCACAGTCATTTTCCCATAAGGCATTTTTAAAAATTTCGAAGTGACTGATGCACGTGCGAATTCCAATTTGCACGAGCATCGACTGGTTTTGGATACTTCTGACTGCAATAAGTTAAAATTACTTTGCGCGTAATTTTAATATGCAAACGCTGGAAACATCTTTCGATTGACGAAGTCAAGTGCGTTCCTGCTTTTTTATTGTTTGTTACTGCACTGATTGGACAAGCAGAGAGCAAGAGATAGGAGACGAGGAGTTCAGGGGTGTCTTGGCAGCCCCGTAGCTGCAACTGGGGCAATCTGAGCAGGGCCAGGTTTCCTGCTTGGGATCCCAGCTCTGTCCACCACTTGCAGGCAGTGGGCAAATCCTGAGATAGTTCAGGCCTTCTTCCAGGGCTAATCATGCTGTGGGTGGAGCCCGGTGGCTCTGAGCATGCGCAGGACTCTGGCTCCGCCCACCGCCGCCATGTTGGTGGGCGGAGCTCAGACGAGTCCCTGCGGAGGGCACAGTTGTTCCAGTTGTGTGGCTGCAGCTGGGGAGATGCATGGACAAGGGCACTCGCTCTACGTGAGGGTTTCACGTGGAACCCTCCAGAGGACATCAGAAAAGGGAGCAGGCGCGGTGAGGGTGGGCCGTGAAGCCGACAAATACGTGAGTGAATCAGGTCTGGGGGTAGAAACTGCACTGGAATATGTGGACTCGCTCATGTGGAATAGCAGTCTCCATTGCCACCTGCAAGAACTGTGGATGGGGACAGGCCTGGTTGGGGGAGCTAAGGGGACACACCGGCTGGGTTGGAATCAGCACTGGTGAGTGTGCAAGAGTCAAAATGGGTGCATTGTCCCGGGTTGAACACGGCTTCAGTATGCCTTGGCACGGGTGTGTTCTGGGTCTACACTCTGGCCCTTACTGGAACTCGTCAGGGAAAGGTGTAGAATGCGCTGGGCTAGGTTTTGGCTCCTGCTGAAGTATGTGAGAGCTGTGTCTAGGCAAGGACCAGGTGTGGCTGGGCTGCAACCCCCGACATTAAGAACCACAAAGCATTGGGCAAAGATGCCATGCATGCCAGGACAACAGGTTGACAAAGAAGTCAGCCTGGACCAGGGACCCACCAGTATGTGCCAAGCTCTGCCACTGGCAACGGACCAGATAGAAGAGTCTGGTGAACTCCTTTGTCAGGTTTCAGTCGCTGCAAGCAAGTGCAAGAAGCAAGGCAAGGAGCAGCCCAAATCAGACCAGGTTACAGTACCCGATGGCATACCTGCAGGTCAGGTCAGGGGGTGAGCAGGGCCAGAACAGTTCTTAACATCCACTGGCAGGTTCAAGAACCAGGGTGGGGTGCAGGAGGGACTGAGTTGTGCCGTGTCACCAGGCAGTTCACACTCGAGCTGGGACAGGGGCTGCTGAAGCTCCCACTGGTGGATGCCAAGGAAAGATGAGCCATGCCAGTCTGGGGCAGGTGGGTGTAGGGTATATGAACGCCAGGGACGGAGGGGGCCCTTGGATCCATTTGTGCAGTGGTTGCTGGATCTGTGAACCCCAGGAGTGGGGAACCCTGAAGGGCCTGGTTCTCCTGGTCAAGGTTACTGAGCCCACCTGTATGGTGGGGGCTTGGTCTGTGATCCCTGAGGTTGGGGGTCTAGCAGGTCCTGGACACATGGCCTGGGGCCTTGGACCAACCTGTGTAGTAGGTGTGAACCCATGAGCCTCAGCGGTGGTGGGTGCAGCTGTGCCCTGGGTCTCCTGTGCCAGGTACTAGGGCCTACCTAGCTGGTGGGTGTCTGGTCCATGAGCCCCAGGCACGGGGGTCCAACCAGTGCAGGGGTCACATGGTCTGGGGTCATGGGCCTACCTGTGAGGTGGTTGCTGGATCTATGAGCCACAGGGTGGGGGATTCAGCATGGACTCAGGTCCATGAGCCCACCTAGGAGAACTGGTCTCCTCCCCAGTGTATAGGATGGAGTACCGGATGGCAGACCATGGTGCATAGGGCGGGCATGGTAGCCCATTGAGCCTGCAGAGAACATCTAGTCTGTAATAGAGAATGGTAAACAGAACATATGGACAACTACTGCAGTCCAACGACGACAGCAAATAACGTGGGCAATTGGAGACTGTAAGATCGATGGTGTCAACTTATGGAAGTTGGAAGGGATGCTTCATCCATAGGTAGGTGAGATTGACAGCATTTTGAACCTATCACATCCACCTGGGCAGAACCTTCAGAACATGCAGCATTGGGGTTCTGGGTCAATATCAGACGGCCTTTCCCCATCCTCGGGGACTGACTGGGATGGTTGGGAGGTTGGGAACAGCCTGTCTCCCCTCTCCCCCCCAGAAATGGGAAGAAGAAATAGAAAGCTTGGACAGAATGATCCAAGCTTCTAGTCCACTTCTCCCTCACCGCTTTCCAGTACATTTTCGAAATTAAAGACATTTAAACCAAACTGAAATCCTCCAGAGAAAACACGCTAAAACCCTGTTCCTGTGTGGGTAAACTAGAAAGTTTACTATTGTGAGTCAGGGAACGTCAGAGTGAACTGGAGAACTCAGAGTGTAAAGAAATGAAGAGAAATGACGGTGAGATGGTTAATAAATTACAGGTGGCGAAACGCAGAATTATGAACGCATGCATATATTTACAAAGCTTAAGTAAAAGTGTGTGGATTAGAGGTGATCTTTAAAAAAGCATAATGGAGGCAAATATGCAAAGAAATCTGAATATAATTGTAGATGAATAAAACCTGCACTGTCTCGGACAGAGATTGTTCGAAGTCAAGAACACTTATAACAGAAACTTGTTGAAGGGTGTCCATGAGCTTTGACAGACAGCTAAACATTTAGTTCGGTTGCTTGGGAGAGCAGCCTCAAATAGAGTTTTATGTTTAGCTCATGAGTAGAATCTGAAAACCAGTTGCTGAAGTGTTTCAAGGAAATGTGAAATTCCATTAAATAGCAAGGCCAGATTCAGCCATGGACATGAATATATTTTGATGGCTTAAACGATGTTAACAAAGTGAATTTGAATACCTTTGGGTGTGACAGACTCCCCCACCCTGTTGTATGGTCAACTGAACTTCACACCTGTATGTGTCATTAAAAGAAATAGTTTCATGATGCTTTTGGATGGATGCATTTTGGATGCTCATGCTGAAGGGAAAGTGGAAATGCTAAGTGGAGGGTCGCATTTAAGTGGCATGGCATGACGGAGTGGCTTTCATAATATAATTCGATCGAAACTCAAGAAGAAAGGAGGTTAGTGTCCTGTTGGAATCAGCCTTCACATTGGAATCTCCTGTTCTCCTTGCATGCTCTAATCTCCTGCTTTTGTTCATTATAACGATGATGCATGTCCTAATTTAGGAAGAATTTGGATGTGATTAAGGACTTCAAGGACTCTGATTTAAGACGTTTGGTCAAGGGCATGTTATTATATCTGTATTCTTGTGCATAGGGTAACGCTACTTATATCCACCTTGTGGCTATAAAATAAATATTGACAGCCAGATTTAGCCAAAGCAGTAACTCAAATAAACAACAGAATTCATGTTGCCGCAGAGTTGCATGAGAAAATTATGCATGTTGTCCTTTGAACCAAATTTCCTCTTGCAATTTGGAAATGCAGGTGTAAGGAAACAAAATTATTTGGCCAGCCACAATTCTCTTGGAAGGCTAGAAGATCTTACAGGAAATTTAAGATAATCCTCCTTGTATCAAAGAATGCCCTCTTCTTTAAGCCTTCCGTGGCCTTAATGGGGCATAAAAGGAGCTGTTTCCTGTGACTGTATTAAGCAACTTGCAGTGGAACTGTGGCTTTAGTGCTGTGATAATTTACACTCTGGCACAGATATACAAACTTTGATTTGCCCTATCAAACGTTTGGGAAATTGAGGTGTGGCATATGAGTTTTATCCCTTTTCCTTTTACATGTTTTATCGTTATTATTATTTTCCTGATATGGTTTTGCAGCCGTAGGGGTTCTCCATTTTTGCTCCTCACTGTCCCCTCCATCGTTTTCATCCATGGAATTATAGGAGTCGAGTCTTTTAGTAACAGTTCCCAGCTTAACATTCTGTTTTGTAAGTGCATCGTGACGTTGCGGGTTTAGGCAAAGCTAGAAAAATCTATTGTCGTGCTGTCAAGGTGTGATTGCTTATTCAGTTGAGTATTCAAAATATTTTATTTTTAATTGGCATGTAACAGTCGTAACATTTATGGGGTATTGTGGGTGTTTCAGTGCACACATACGTTGGGCAATGTTTCAGTTAGCATAAGCAACTATTTCTGGAAACCTCATTTTTTGAAAAGATTAAAAATTCTTTCTTTTGTCCTCTTTGAAATGCATGGAGCGTTACCATTATTTCTAGTTTATCTGCCATGCAAGAAAATACCAGAACTTAGTTCTTTTTGTGACTTAATAGCTGATAGTCAACTATTGCTTATTTTTGTCACTCCTCTCCTCCACCAGCATATGGACTAATTGTAGATCATGGATGTTGAATCTGCATATTAATGCCAGTATCATTTACAGGTGTTCGCACGGATGTGTTTATATCCTTATGTGATGCTTAAGCCACGTGTCTTCTGCTTCAGGATTGCTTGGAAACAAGTTTAATGGAGGGAATCTCAACAGTTAGATTTTACCATGGACTGTTAACAAAAAATTCATGTGTTAATATTTGGAAGGCAGATTTACAGAGCGAAGGAGAGACAGAGAGATCTTCCATCCACTGGTTCGCTCCATAAATGGCTGCAACAACAGAAGCTGAGCCTATCTGAAGCCAGGAGCCTGGAGTCTTTCTTCCGTATCTCCCCCTTGGTTTCAGGGACCCAAGTACCTGAACTGTCCTCTGCTGCCTTCGCAGACCATAATAAGCAGAGAGCTATGTGGGAAGTGGAGCAGCTGGGACCCGTACAGCCCATGTGGGATGTTGGCGCTAGCAGGACGAGAAATGAGCCTGAGACACTGTGCTGGACTCAGGATGATTATATTTTAAAATAAGTGTATGTCTCCTCTCTGTATCTGACGTTGCTCAGAAGATGACAGTGACTTTGGGAGATCACTGCGCCATCTTGTCCCTTCTGTCCCTTGCTCTCACCGCATCCGGGGACAGTCTCCGAGGTTAGGAAAAACATCACAGCAGGTATGTGGGAGTGAACATTTCATCTGTGCTAACATCCACCTGCGTGTCTTACGTACCTGGTTTCCGTCTCAGCTTCCTGCCAGCGCCTGTCATGGCCCCAGGGATTGTGGGAGACCCGGATCTCGGCTCCAAGCCCTGGCCCCGGATGTTGCAGGCGTTTGTGGCATCACAGCGGATGGCTTTGTTTGTCCCTGCTGTGTCCCTCCGTCTGCCTCTCTAGCTCACGCAAAAACCAAAACAAAACAAAGCAAAATTAGACAATGTCCTTTCCTGTAGATCCCAACCCAAACTCATGTTGGAGAATTAGTGGCCATGCAAGATTTGATTTTTATTTATTGGAAAGGCAGAGAGAGAGAGAGAGACTTTTTCGTAGACTCGGTCATTCCTAAAATGTTGTCAGTGACCAGCCAAGCTGGGTGGAAACTGCAAGCCAGGAACTCCATCCCAGTCTGTCCCAGTGGGGCTCCCACACGTGAGCCATTCTTCATTGCTTTCCCAACCGTTTTAGTGGGAAGCTGAATCGGACGTGAAGCTGCTGAGATCTGAACTCCAGCTCTGCCATGGAGTACTGGCAGCTCAGGCACCACAACACCACTCCCTATTTTATTGTATTTTATCTTATTTTATTTCTTTAGGGACGTAGCTTCGTGTTGGTGAGAAACTCAAGATAATACATGCACAAAGTAAAAATCTTCCCTTTGCATTTTCAAATACGATTAGAAAAAAAAATATGACAGCATGCAGAAGTCAACTGGTATTTCAAGTATTTTTTGAAAGAACAATTCAAGTCAAGATGAAAAAACATCTATTGATAACAACTATAGGAAAAGCTGTGGGCGAGTTCTCCTTCGTGTCGCTTACTCTTGGCATGATTTGTTTAGCTTTTTCTAGAAACGTCTGTCCCAATCAGTCCTTACGTTCCATGCAAATTAGTGAATCAAATTCCCTAGGGAGACCTTTTTTTTCTTAATCTCCAAGTAAGCAAATCGAAATTAGATCATTATTAGCCCAACCTAAGATCTATGTTTCTGAAGAAACTGCAAATGGAATAAGTTCAATCCAGAATTCCCAGGTCATCAAATTGAGTTGAGTTACTGGCTGCGTTTTATTTTACTGACCCTCTTGAAAATCTGACCTGCTTTGGACATACGTCTGGACTGCTGAATTCCCTTGCCTGTGACATTGCTATTTATTTTCTTTCTAGCCAAAGTCTTGTCTTCATTAAACTTAATTCTCTCGTATGTCCCATCTAAATGTCTTTTTCAAAGCCTAATCTCTCATGGTTTCATTTTATTTCCTGGAAATAAATGTGATTCTCGGGTGAGGCAGGGAGAATTTAAATCAAATAGCCATGAAATGGATTCTAATTACTAAACAAGTTATCAAAATCCAGACTTTTTTTTTTTTCTGCTATTGAAGGAAAACCTATTTTATGCTGCGCAGCCTTTAATTCAGGTTCTGGTGTTGACCTAGGCTGGAGCTTCAGAGATATGACGTCATAGAGGTAGAATCTTAATTCCTCATACGTCACATCTGGCGTAGTCAGTGTTTCCCTGTGTTTTTTGTGCATGAGAAATAAGTGAATAATGGTCCGTGAGCGTGTTTAGACTGGATTCGAAGGGTTAACACTGATTTCATAATGAACGGAAATATTGTGTAGATAGTACAGTGTTTGGAACAATAATTCATGGTGGAACATGCTGTTACTGTGTTCATATTTTTCAGAGAAGGAAAGAGAAGTTGAGTCAATTTAGTGTACGGCGAGTACAGATCAAATCAGGGTCATTAGCATTTTGGGTTCCTTTCTAATTTCCTTATGTTTGGAACTCTCCAGGTTCTTTATGATTGATGGATGATTTTCACCACACCAGGCTGGGGCACACCGGAACAAGTTCTTCCCACCTTACTGTGTCTTGGGACCTGCCAAGCAGGCTCGCTCTAACCTCTCTTTCCTCATCACTATTCTATATTCAGGGTTGACTTTCAAGCTTACATGTTAATGAAAGGGTGCAGCATCTCCCTGGGTCTGACTCATATTGCTTGGTATAATGTCCATAAATTCCGCTTTTTTAGCGAATGACAAAATTCCATTATAAAAGGTCAGTCCTAAAAACTGGATAATATTCCACTATGCATTCATCTGTTGATGAACACCATAATTGCTTATTTTTAAAAAAAGAATTATTTTTATTGGAAAGGCGGATATACAGAGAGGAGAGACAGAGAGGAAGATCTTCCGTCCGATGATTCACTCCCCACGTGAGCACAACGGCCGATGCTATGCCGATCCGAAGCCAGGAGCCTCTCCAGGTCTCCCACGTGGGTGCAGGGTCCCAAAGCTTTGGGCCGTCCTCTGCTGCTTTCCCAGGCCACAGGCAGGGAGCTGGAAGGGAAGCAGGGCTGCCGGGATAGAACCGGCGCCCATATGGGATCCCGGGCGTGCAAGGCGAGGACCTTAACCACCTGCGCCACGGCGCCGGGCCCTGTAATTGCTTATATACTTTGTTGCAAGTAAGGCTGCTGTAAGGGTGGAATTTACAGGTTCCTAACTCCTTATCTTAATTCCATTTCCTTGATTATATATCCATATGCAAGCAACTTGGGCCGTAGGCTAGATGCCCTTTTCCCTTGCTAAGGAATTTCCATATTGTTCTCCATATCCTTGCCGGCATTTCTTAATAGTCTCTTCAAGAGGAGTGAGATAATACCTCCTTGTGGTTTCCACGCTCATATTTGATTTTTGTGTGTTACGCAACCAGATTTGTCATTGACAATTGTTGCAGTGTTGATGATTTTTCAATAGGCAAAATAAACTGTGTGGCTCCATAAACTTCAAGTACCTTAGTTCAGCAGAAGAAGAATGTATAATTAAGAAAACAGTAAATAAGATTCAATTTCTTCCAGGAATACTGCTTTGTGTTTTTAGAGGCTGCTTTCTTTTTAAGATTTATATATTTTAATTGGGAAGGCAGATATACAGAGAGGAAGATCTTCCGTCCAATAGTTCACTCCCTGAGTGACCACAACAGGCTGGAGCTGAGCCAATCCAAAGCCAGGAGCCAGGAGCCTCTTCCAGGTCTCCCATGTGGGTACAGGGTCCCAAGGTTTTGGTTCGTCCTTGACTGCTTTCCCAGGCCACAAGCAGGAAGCTGGATGGGAAGCAGGGCCGCCAGGATTAGAACCAGTGATGATATGGTATCCCAGCATCGCTATGCCATCTCGCTGGGCCCTAGAGCCCACTTTCATAAGCAGCTCAGCCACATGTGTTTTTAATGACTTGCAACATTGGATGCATGCCCCTCTTGCAAAGACACTTTAAGTACTGGCTTACAATTGGTCTGAAATTTATGCAGGTGGCATTTATGACAGACGTCTTCAGTTTGATCTTTGATAAGGTGTTAGTTGAGTGAATTAGCCCATCTTCGCCTCAAATATCAAAAGAGTACAATTATCTGTACACCTTGCAAAGTTCCTCTTTTTTTTTTTAAAGCATTTTTTGCCCTGACCATGTTTTCAAAAGATATCATCCACCATAATATCAAAACTTACGTTCATTTCCGATTTGCGTTCAGTGGGTTGGGCTGCTGCCTTTGAATCTAGTGTCCCATCTCAAAGCCCTGCTCCCAGTCCCAGCTGCTCCATCACTGAGCCGTATCCCTTATTGCACCTGAGGATGCAAGGGTTGATGGAAGATGACCTCAGCACGTGGGAGCCTGTCCCCTGCATGGCTTCTGATATATGGCTTCTGCTTGACCTGGCCCGACTGTGACCACTGGGTGGATGTCTTCTCTCTTTGTCTCCATCTCTCCTTCACCCTCTGTTATGCTGCCTTTCAAATAAATTAAAGAAGTCTGTTTTTGAAAAAAGGCACGCACCATTATTAGACTGTTCCCAAAGATAGACTCTTCACACATTTTGATATTATGCATTCTATCTATAGTTATTCCTTTGGGACTACGATGTATGCTGCAAGGCCTGTTCTGTATTCCATTTTTTGATATTGAAACTATCACTGGGACTTAAAAAAAAAACTTTAAAATCAGCAATAATTGATACATTTTCTTTAGTGTTTATCTCTTCCTATCTCTGTTACCTTTTCAAATAAAATAAATCCATAGAGATTTGGATTTTCTGGTTCACTCTTCAAATGGCTGCAATTGCTAGAATTGGACCAGGCCAAACCAGGAGCCAGGAACCCCAAACTCGATCCAGGTCTTCTCCATGGGTGACTGGAGACCAGGGAGCTCCTTACCCACTGACTCTCCTGGCAGTAAGCTGAACTAGAGCTGCTGGGAATATGGAATATAAGCAACACAATGATAATGTCAATATTACTACATCATAAAAGTCATAGGGCCCAGTTTTAAATAGCATCCATGAAACAGCTGTAAAACATAGAGCAAGGAATTGGACCAGCCCTGCTCCTAAGAGGCCAGTTGTGGCCCCCATATCTTTCAGCTCCTGGACTTAGGTCCCAGTTTAATTCCAGGATCAGCCTTCTGCTGCTAGTCCAATCCTGGAGGTAGCTGGGGACGTTGCGAGTGGTGGAGTTTTGGTCAACCTACGGATTGAATGGGTTGAATTTGGAGATCCTAGCTCAGGCTATCACTATTTGCGCAACAAAAATTATGCAGTGCTGAAAATTCAGCAATATATGCACGTAAAGCTAAAGAATCATATGTATGGGATATAGGCCCTGGTTCTTAAAGATGTTGGTTCGTCATAGTGGAGTCCACTGATTGCAATCATTCAGTGGTAGATGGAAATATCAACTGGAGACTTTCTGTGGGACATTTTAGTGAATGGGTTTTTGCTCAGTGTCAACTCTTGTCTTTTTTCAGTTTTATGGGACACAAAGGTAGTGGAGATGGCAGGGAGAAAGCGAAGCCATGGCCATGACACACATGCTGTGAATAAAGTTGATCAGTAAGCCTCTTCCAACTGATTGTGCAAGCTTTAAAGCACATATCCATCACCAAAATTTGGGTGACCTCCATTAACATTCAAGTTTTCAACGTTTTTCCTCTAAGCAGAATTGTTTTCAAGTTTACATGAAGGACAAGAATAATAAGACACCTAAACTAACTAAATAACGCAACAAGTTTATTTACTATAGGTTGATACTAAATGCATTTTAATAAAATCAGCAATAAGTATGCACCCTGAGTGTGCCTTGTCTGAGATACACAGACAAAAACAGTTTGTTTCTGTTTTAGAATTGTCTCTGTGACTTTCCAAATACGGTAGAGTTATACATATCCTGCCTGTAGGACTCGGTGTCCCACCGGCCAAGCATTAGCTGTGTCTCACTCGGTGTCCGGGTGTTCTCATTTATTATTGAACTACTGAAATGGTACTTAGAAGAATCATCTGAGATTAATGCATCTCATGTTTCTGCTCTGCGTTTTATCAAATTCCTTTGAATTTTTGGATATATGGAATTCACCGGCTCTGGGTTTCCTACAGTTATTATACATGGAAGCCTGTGGTTTTCACAAGAGAGATTTGACTAAATAATGGTGGCAAGAGATATGAGAAACTATTATTTCTTATATATATTTCTTTTATTATTTCTAAAAAATAAAAAATCTTAATATTTCACATGCATAATTGGTTTGAGCTGCTGCTTTAACAGATTAGACCATCTGTGTTGTTTTGTCACGAAGTCAATCAATCTCTTTGTGCCTGATATTTGCTCCATTTCAATGAAGTTATATAGATACAAAGAAAGCAATTGAATTACAGTGGTATTAGAAGCAGTATTTGCATTTGGAAGTCATTGTATTTTTATCTACGTGTCAACTACAAAGAACATGTATTTAGCAGCTGTGCATTAAAATGAGTCTTAACACATGATTCTACAAGAAATACTTGATTCTTTTTTAAGTTGTTCCTTAAAGCCCCTTATATGATAATTTATAAATGGAAGAATCTATCAAATGCATTTGATCCTGTTCAGTACGAGTGCATTGTGAGGAAAGAACGATTTTTGTCTTAAGTAGAATAATGCAGTGCTTCATAAAAGAGTCAAAATTAGTAACTTCTTTTTTTTTCTGATTACCAAAACCACGCATGCCCACGGTAAGATTGGGAGGAAATAGGGGACAAAGCAACTTTTCCGTGTGTTTTTATGTGACACAGGTGTTAAACTGCCGCTTCTGTCTGTCATTCGTGTCTCTGATCAGGCTGTCAGTTCCGTTCGTGCTCCTCTGCTTCTGATCCCGTTTCCTGCTCATGTGCCTGGGAGGCAGTGGGTGGGGTTTGGGCCCCAAGCAATCCACCTAGGAGACCATGGAGTTCTTAAATCCTGGCTTTGGTCTGACCCATCGCTGGTCATTGCATCCGTGTGGGGATGAAAGATAGCCCTCTCCCCTCCCCTCTCCTCTCTCTCGCCCCTTACCGTCACTCTGCCTTTCAAATAAAATGAAGCAGATTTTTCAGCTACAAGTAGATGTTTTGTCACAACCACAAAGCCAACCGTGATGTTGCTGGTGTTGCTGTGTAGACCTCCTCTCATTTCCTCTCTCTAATGAGTACATTTCTTTTAACTTTTCATTTGTGGTTAGCGAGCACTTTTGAACTTCGTATATTTTACAGTGAATATGCTTTTTCCACTTTGCCATTTTATGCACTTTTCAAACTACCTTTTACAACAAATACAGCATGCATGTACATTGTTTATCATTATATTTGGTGAAAATGTAATCCAGCTGTCATAATTGTTGGCTTTCAGTAGTGTAACATTCTATGCATATTAGTATTGGTAAATAACTTATCTTTTTCCACTTTGCCAATAGATATTTCCCGAGAGAGATGAAATGAAAGAAATATTTGACCATATTCACATATGCCTAACCCTAAGTCATACTTGGAATGAACTTTTACTCGCTCTTTAAACACGTACAAAATCTTATACAATTTTAAGGCTCTAAAGTTTGCGAGAAATAGATGTAAATATAGTTTCTAGGAAAGATGATGCTTATAAAAGTAATGTATTAGTTTCCAAAATTATAAAAGTAAGGGGTATCATATTTTCAAAAGCGAAAAGGATGTTATGGTTCTTCTAATTCCACTTTAGTTTTGGAGTTGTTAATGTGGAAGTAAAAATTTCTGTGCTACCACTTCTTCCTAAACATTTAGCCTTAATAATTTGCCCCCACCCTCTTGTGATATTTTCAATTTTCTCCTGATTCGGTTTCATTTTGTCCGTTGGTTTTCCTGTGTGCCTGGACTGTGACGTCACACATGATTTGTCCTTTGTTTTGTCCGAGGGAGGTACTGTGGGGGCATGGAAAACTGTAAAATAAATGATCTGAATACAGAGGCTTCACTTTGAATGGTAGAGTGGGAGTGAGAGAGAGAGAGAGGAAAAGAAATGAGGGGAAAAGAGGGAAGAGAGAGAGAAAGGAGTCATGGCGGGGGTGGGGTGGGGGAATCCACCTGCTCGTTCATTGCCTAAATGCCTGCACCTGCCAGGGTGGGGTTTGTCAAAGGCAGGAGCCGGAAGCTGCATTCGGGTGAGGCATGGCATGGCCTCAAACTTGGCCAATTTCCCCTGCTTTTCCTTGTACGTCAACAGATACAAAACTAGACAGGGAAATGGAATAGTTAGGAATCCATGCCATGCTCTGCTGTTGAGTGTGGAAGCACTTAGCTTGCAAATTTTTTTTTAAATATAGAGAATAATTGTAAGAAATCGATTTCAACTGAAAAAAAAAGTTTTAAAAAAGTCTTAACAGGTGCATTTCGGATGCATTGCCAGCTTTCTGCTGGCAAGAGGGCAATGAGGTAATTTCATAGTACATGCCTGGTTCCAGTAGATGGGAAATGAATCCGAGGCTTTGAATTCCTGTAGGCTTTGTCTGCCTCGTTGCTTGGATCTGAATTCCTACCTGTGGAAATGAATCAGTTGAAGTTAGAGTGATTGCATTTAGAACTGCAGTGGGTCTCTTTCGTGTTTACCGCTTCTTTCTTAAATTGGTTGGTACTCATGAAAAATAAGCAAAAAAAAAATATTATCCTTTGTTGCTATCTTATTGCTGTCATATATATCACTAAGCGTCAAACCAAAAGTTATCCTCAATTGGACAACATCAATTTAGAATCATAACTTGTGAATTTCACTTATAAAAATCCCAAAAGGAAAAAGATCGTATATTCTGTCTGATAGAAGGCAAATTTCAGGCAACCTACAAGATCAATAGCACTTGCAATACTGTTTTGGCTGTATTTCAGGGAGTTTGACATTTTTATTTGTATTCATTCAAAAATAAATTTTGCTTTTCTTATTATTTTCCTTATTGACTCATGGGTCACAGGCCAGGATCCATTGCTTCAGGAAGGTCTTTTTGCATTTTTCATTGACACATTGGTCGTTCAGTAGCATGTTATGTAGCTTTGTGTTGTAAAGTTTGTATTTTTCTCTCTGTTGTTGATTCTGTACTGTAACTTTTTCACCTAAGGGAATGTAGAATAACTGTGTTATACAGACTGTCACATCCAGATGTGAAGGTACAATGCACTACACATCTGTATTTCCAAATCAAAGATGGACTCCCAAGGAAACTGTTCAGTACATTTTGGCATCAGGATCCTGCGCTCTCTGCCATCGTCCATGCCTACGGTGCCAGGGTACACTTCAGTAGCAGAGTGATGGAATTAGAACTGAGTGTGAAGGGTTGTACTATGGCAATGATATGGGGGGAATCAGTGCGTGGGTGGAGGGGGGAAATTTGCGGAAGAGGTTAGGGAAATCCCAGAGCGTGTGCAATTGTATCATGGAATTATAAAACGCATTAATTAATTTGAAAAAAAAAATTAAGGGATGATTTAACCCGATGGTATTTGAAGGCGTGTTACTTGCTTTTAAAGTTTTACTTGAGTAAGTATTTTAAGGAGGAAGGCTCTGGGTCATTTCGATGACTCTAGGATTGAAGGTAGTGGGAAGGAAGCTACTGTTCTAAGGATGCCATGGAAGATACAACGTTCACCCTGCTAAACTCTGCCCAGCAGTTTTTATTTTCCTAGTCAGGATATCAAATCTCTCTCCTGGTGGTGGTCATGACGTCATCCCACCTGTTAACAAGCCCCTGAGACTTAGAGGGACAAAGGGCTAGGGCTCCCCTAGTGCACAAAGTTCCTTGAATTTCTTATCCTTAGAGCACCTGCCCCCCCCCACCCCCCGGGGGGCTTTGGCCAGCTGTTGCTGCACCTGTAGAGCATCCTCATAGAGTTTGTTCGCAGAAGCACTGAGTTTAGTTCTGGGTCACTCCTTCCGGAAGTGTCCATGTTTGCCCTGAACGGTGGCTGCCACGGGAGTGCCAACCGGAGTGAAAAATAGGTGTGCCCCATGCCAACAGAAGACTGTATTTAAAGCCAGGTTTGTAGCTCTTTCTAACAAAATTGCATTATCTGGTTTTGTTTGTTTGTTTGTTTGTTTTTCCTGTATAGCCTGAGAAAAATGACAGTGAGCCGGGGAGCCAGAGGATCAAACCTGTCTTCATCGATGATGCCAATTTCGGACGCCAGGTGTCCTACCAGCACGCCGCTGTGCATATCCCCACTGACATCTACGAAGGATGTAAGTAAAAGAATTGCGATGTCTGCCGAAGCCCCATCCCATCTCTTACCCTCTGTGCCCATTTCTGAATAGATAGGATGGGAGCCCATGTGAGAGCTGTATCTACATGTCACGGGAAAGTCTAGGGTCAACTCGGCTCCGGGTCAATGAACAGCGGCTGTGTATGTGTGTGTGTCTGAGCCACTTGTTGGCGATGAAGAGCCTGAGCCCTCGAAGACTTCTGTCACAGCCTCTTCATTCGGGAGGATGAGCTGTGACCTGAAACTAAGCATTAATGGGAGTGCTGCTCTTTCTAAAGCCAGCCCTCCCTCTATCCCCCCAACACACCTGCTGGTCTGCCTTCTGGTCCAGCAAAAGAATAAGGGGAAAATAGCTACTTGACATTTTCTAGGAACACTTTCTCATCTTGGCTTTAATGACAGGGGCCTGTGGAGCGTGTTGGTGGCCAGGGCTGCCTGGCTTAAGGGCCACAGTGTCCTGGCTTCTACTTTCAGTATCATTGTTTTCTTGGACAAATCCTTCGATGTTCTGGACAAGCATTTTCTCGTGCGTGAAATAAGGTTAAGGTGACCAATTTGAATGACCCTTTCAGGATAAAATATACTTGCATATTTAAGTTCTTGTAATGGTACCAGGCCCGTGTTAGTTTTATTATAAGCTTACAAAACGATTACACAAAAAGATTGTGTAATTTAGACACAAGAAGATTGAAAAGAGGCCAGCATGATAGCTTAGTGGCTAAATCTTCACCTTGCACGTGTCAGGATCCCATATGGGCGTGGGTTCGTGTCCCAGCATTTCTACTTCCCTTCCAGCTCCCTGTTTGTGGCCTGAGAAAGCAGTAGAGGATGGCCCAAAGCCTTGGGACCTGCACCCATGGGTTGTCCTGTCCTGCCCTCCTAGGCCTCAAGCAGGGAGGTGGATGAAAAGTAGAGCAGCCGGGACCCGAACCAGGGCCCACATGGGATCCCAGTGTATGCAAGGCGAGGACTTTAGCCATTAGGCTACCATGCCGGGCCCAAAATAGATAAATCTTTTTAAAAAGTTTTTCTTAAAAATATGTATGTATATATTTTTAGATTGGCTCAGAGATTTGTTGTTTACAATAAAATCCAAGGTAGCTACATGTGTCTCTGTAACATAAATTCTATCAATGTCAAATTGTTTTAGTCTTTTTATCGTGTTTCCATTTTTGTGTTGGAAAAGTGCATTATTTGAAGATTTTGAAAGTGGTATGATTTTGCAAAAATTATTATTGGAAGAAAATTGCTGTGTCACTAGATTCTTGTGTTTCATAGAATTAAATATTATTCTGCATCCTTATTGATTCAGCTCCTACTGTTAGGTCTATTTCGTATCTGGAATTAGATGCAGAGCCAGTCTGCCTTTTATTTTTCATTGGGCCATGAAGTGTGCTTCTTTTCCAAAATTGCATTTGATATTTGAGATTCCACTTGGAGCTATTATAATAACATATAGTAGCAAACTCTATATGCAGCTCCGCTTTTAAAAAAAGATTTTATTTCTTTATTCGAGAAGCTATAATGACATACAGAGACACCCCCCCCCCATCCGCTGATTTAATGCCAAGATGCCCAAGCCTGAGCTGTGTTGATCTGAAGCCAGGAGCCAGGAGCCTCTTCTGGGTCTCCCATGTGGGTGTGGCATCCTAAGGCTTTGGGCCATCCTTACTGCTTTCCCAGGCCACAAGTAGGGAGCTGGATGGGAACGTGAAACAACCGAGATACAAACCAGCTTCCATTTGGGATCCCGGCACATGTAAGTTTAGCCTCTAGACTATAGCGCTGGGCCCTCAAATATTGCTCACTTCCAATAATTCTTATAATTTTATACTCATATAGACAATTCTCTGAACTTCCCCAAATGCTACGACCGCAAACACATGTAGACCTACGGTAAGGATGAGCACCTTATTACGGATAATACATAGATGAAGACATAGAACCTTCCAAGAGTGGGTACAAATCCTTGTCCTGTGAATTCATTGGCTATTCATCTGCATCACACAGAGCAGATGAGTACACCTGATTGGATTGCGGGGAGCATTGCTTGTGGCAATTAACATAAGGAGTTCAGCGCATAGGAAATGCTTCCTTCTTATTATTTAAAAAAAAAAGCATTTGTTTATTTTTGTTTGAAAGCTAGAACGGCAGCAGAGGGGATGAGAAACAGGCCAAGATGGAGGAAAGAAGGGAGAGAGGTTGCTTTCCTTTGTGTGGGAAAGAAGGGAGAGAGATGGGTGGTGCAGCCCCCCATCCCCCCACTAAAGACCGCCATGGCTGAGGCTGTGCCCGACCCAACCCAACAGCCAGGATTGCCACCCTGCTCTCCCACGCTGGTGCCAGGAAGCTAGATCCAAACCAAAGACTCGCACTGGTCTTGTGTCAGTTTAATAAATTATGTCAAATGCTGGACATTTTTTTAAAAATATATTTAATTTATTTATTGAAGAGGCAAGTGTGGACACAAAAATACACACACACACAGACACGCACACACACACACAGGGAGAGGCTGAGTGGACCAGTGTTGTAGCGTGGCATGGAAAGATACCGCCCATGACCCCATCACACCATTTGGGATCTGGTTTGTATCCCAGTTTCCCCATTTCTGAACCATTTCCTTGATATTGACAGGGAAAAACCGACAGAAAATGACCCAAATGTTTGGGCTCTTGACACCTGCAGAGGCGAGCCAGAGGAAGCCCACCACCCCCCTGGCTTATGGCTTTGACCTGGATTAGCCCAAAGTATATAACTGGTCACTTAGGCGTGAACCGCCTGGTTGAAGACTTCTCTCTACTTATGTCTCGCTCTATTTAACTCTGTCTTCCAAACAATTTTTTTTTTTAAAGAAAGCAACTAGGGGAGCAAAAGCAAGAGGGGGCACTAGCTTGCATTGATAGGCTCAGGTCTCAGGTTCCTGCACCTGTCTGCTGGACCAACGGTCAAGGTTAAACAGGCTACCCACCTGATGACAGGTACTCCGTCACTGGAGTCAGGAACCTGGAGCTAGGATCCGGAGCCAAGTGCCAGACACCACCCCTGCTCCAGTGTACACAAGGACTCTCTCTTTTTTTAAAAAGATTTATTTATTGTTATTGGAAAGGCAGATATACAGAGAAGAGGAGAGACAGTGAGAAAGATCTCCCATCCAATGATTCACTCCCCAAGTGACCGCAATGGCTGGTGCTGCGCCGATCCAAAGCCAGGAGCCAGGAACTTCTTCCAGGTCTCCCACATGGGTGCAGGGTCCCAAGGCTTTGGGCCATCCTCGACTGCTTTCCCAGGCCACAGGCAGGGAGCTGGATGGGAAGTGGAGCTGCCAGGATTAGAACCGGCGCCCATATGACCGGTTTGGCCTTTCCAATAAAAATATAAATTAAAATCTATTCAAAGAAATAGCTGTGGACTATACTGAAAAAATAAAAGCTGATGTCGTTGTTATATACTTTATCATTTGGTATATGATTTTGAAGTATAGGACTATTAAATTTGGATTTGAATGACCCCGACTTTTTATTTTTTGGATTTACTGACTTCCATTCAATGGCAGGAAGAGATCCAGAGCAAGATTGTCCAGCTGCTGTTTTACTCCCTAAACAGCTGTGACAGCCACAACCCTTCATGTTGAGGTCACTGCGCCCAGGCAGTGAACTACTGCTTACCACTCAATGAGTGAATAGAAAAAAAGCAAATAATTTACAATTTCATTTGATTGGAAAAGCAAATCATTTACAATTGTAAGACATGTCATGGGTAATTAAATGCGTAATTTTATGGGCGTCAATGATATAGTCAATACACACGGCTTTGCCAGTGTAGATTGAAATGTGTAGTTACTAACACGTTTGGACTTGAAAAAATATGACTTGATGGATCGTGTAATTGATCAGATCCCCGTGCATGATATCCAGGATGGCGCTGAATTAAATGACAGGTTATTTTCCTGGTCCATGCAAGTATTATTGCTCTGTGACCAAACACTGCAATTTGAATGAACTCTAGAATATCTTTATATTCATTGAATTTGTGATGCTTCTCCTCATTTAATTGGAGTTTGAGAATTCTTTTAACCAATAGAATATTTTAATATCTTAGATTTTTGTAAAAAAATAAGGTTGTAGTTCAGGTCTCAAAGGCCCGCTGAACTGTTTTATAGTGATATCTATGACAGGGCCTTAATCCGTGCTAATTCTACTGTTTCGTGAGCACAGCTCATTGGAACAGGTCACATTATCTACACTGTGCTATAATTAATCAAATTATGTCAAGATCTCAAGCAGAGTATTGGTTTGTTGCTCAAATACGTTTGGGAAATATTATTAACTCCGGCTTTGTAGATTTCGTGGAAAAATTACTCTTTAAAACTTCTTAAGAAGCAGGCCTATTACTTTGGGTAACATGCAGGCAAACTGCTGGTCCCAATAAAGTTAAAAAAAGAAAAAAAATTCTGAATATGTATGGTTAGTTTTCGTCTTGTACCCATGCTTTCCAGCTCAGGAGAATAATACCATCCTATGTAAGCCAACTAAATCAGAGAATTCTTTTTAGTGCGTTTATAATGAAATACAAGCATCACATATCTTTGAATACATTCTTGTCGTTGATATTGATCTCTCAGTGATCTTACCAAAGGGAGAATTGCTGTATCATCCAAACTTATGAAATGTGTTATTTCTACTTGTTTTTCCAATATTTTAGTCATACCGTTACAGGGAAAATATTCGATGAATGTTACTGATCAAGAATAGTCAAGGTTTTGTAAAACAAAATCCAGTTAGCGCCATATTTTTTTTTAAGAGTGGTGTGCATAATACAAATGAAAATTCGCTGTTATTTTGCTTTCCAAAAAAATGAAACGGAGCACGATGAAGGCCATGGGCACGGCTCTATTCTTCTATGAGCTGTTAGCTTGGATCACAAGTGCATTCGGCTAGCCTTGACAACGCGTATAACAAGTGGCAGGCCATTCAAATGTTGAAGAAAGGAAATAATGAAATCTTAAATTAGAGTAGCTTCCCCAAACAGACTGACAGCACTGTTCACAGCAAATTAAAAAGGGATTGAGAATTGGAGAGAAAATGGATGGCTGGAAATCAACGTGAGCATTTTTTTTTTTTTTAATCATCTGGCATTTTGTTTCATGGATCAAATCTCGCTCTCATTTTTCTGCTCGAGAGCTAAAAGTATTTAAACGATATTTTTAAAATTCTATTAAAAAGAGAAAAAGTTTGAATGGTCCAAAGCCTTCAAGATTATCTTGTGTTAAAATGCAAAGATCCAATTTTAAAAGCATGCGGCTGCGAGCTATGCAAATAGTCAGGTTGGATTTCGTCTGTATTTGTTATTCAGATTGAGCCATATGCAATTCTTAAAGTTCATGAATAAAACATAATCTTTTACAAAATAATATTTGTGGGCAGTGGCCTAGTGGTTAAAGTGCTCCAAGATCCCTTATGGGTGCTGGTTCTAATCCTGGCAGCCCAGCTTCCCATCCAGCTCCCTCCCTGCCTGTGGCCTGGGAAAGCAGTGCAGGACAGCCCAAAGTCCTGGGTTCCTGCACCTGCATGGGAGACCTGGAAGAAGCTCCTGGCTGCTGGTTTGGAATTGGCTCAGCTTTGATCATTGTGGCTGTTTGAGGAGCATGGTCCTCCCATGGAATTGAGAATACAACCAGTTCTTTCAAAGATGTTAAGATGGAGTTGATGAATTAAGGAATTAATAAGAAATTATTCTAATGCTAATGAAGTGAGGTTCATTTAATGTTGACTAGATTCTTTTCAGAGTTCTTTTGGCACAGTTGTAGGATCATAAGTGGGTTTTTAAAACATGAATCCCGTGCCACTGGTTTTGAGATAGACTTTAATATGTTAATGAATATACTATCTGAAAACTTGAATATGAAGTCACATTTACTTTGAAGGTGTTGAAATTTTGTTAATGAGCTCAGAGAAAGCATTTTTCTTTCTTCCCAAATTTTATTTATTTGAATGCCAGAGTTTCAGAGAAGGAAGGAGAGAGATATTCCACCTGTTAGTTCACTTTTGCCTTTCCAATGAAAAATACATAAATCTGTTTAAAAAAAAAGTATCTATTAATTTTCCATTGACTTGAAAGGCAGAATGGAAGAGCGGATCTTCTGTCTGAAAGAGAGAAAGAGAGTGACAGAGGAAGAATCTTTTGCTCCTTGACTGACTACCCAAATCTCTCTATGGAATAGAGCTACACGAATCTGAAGCCAGGAGCCTCTGACTCGGCCTGGGAGTTGTCATGAGGGCCTTAGGCAGTCAGCAGCTGCCCGCCATGATGCTTTAGGAAGAGGCTGTGCAGAAGACATACGTGGGTGTTGGATTTGGCTTAAAAACAGAAACATTTCTTATGACATGATGGATACAGTTGCTTCCAAGTGGTAGCAAAGATCACTGGACAGAGTACACTCCAGAGAAGCCTACATGAGTCATTCTCATTGCTTCTAGAATTTCTCAAAGTGAAAAGAAAAAAGAAAAAGACAAAAAACAACCACTTAGACTCATTTGTTCTGTTCTGACTCGCCAACTCAGACAAAAGTTTTAGAAGTGGGTCGGTGGTGGGTGGGGTATCAAAACTGAATGCCTTCGGCATATATTAATGCTATTGATTATGCACATAGTATGTTCACATAAGTTTAAACAGAGGACAAAATAGTATGATCTGTTATTCCTAGTGAGTCACAGCAAGCCTACACCCTTATCTAAGAAAGTGGATCACTTTTTTTCTTTAAAGACATGTAATCTAAAAATTTCAAAGCAAGATGACAAAGCAATGTGTTAATCGTAAAATGTGTGGACTTTTGATTCTAACAAAAAAGGTGGAAGATTTCCCATTTAGTAAATGGGCAAAAAAGAGAACGTTGCTATCTTACTGGAAATAATATAAGCCACTTGATACCACGAAAGGTCCCCACTTCTTTGATATAGACAAGAAGGTTAAAATTTCTTTTCGTCACAAGAATAAGACTAGTATCAAGCCGGATATATTTTGGGAAGGATGGTGAATTCATTTCTATACACCATCGGTGTTTGTATCATAATTGTTTGTCAAAAGGAAATGGAAAGCTTCCTAAGCATGGGCTTATTTTTCTGCTATAGTAAAATACCTCTGGGATCATTAAATGTTACTAAACGGCAAAGTTGAAATTTTCAGAGATTAGCCCTTTGCTGTGTTTCTCAGCCATTTTGTCTGGCATGTAGTCTGGTGCTGTGATCCCCTGGTGCTTGGTGTTCCTGTCTTCAAATCCTCCAACGTGAGCTTTGATCATTGCACAAAATCAAGTGCACGGGAGAGCCATGCGGTAGATGTCCAGGAGGATCCACGCAGTAGCCGCAGTGTCTTGGTAAGGCGACCGCTGTGGTTGAACTTGGTAGTTGTGCAGGATGGCACAGTCATATGGAGCCCTGCCTCGTGAGGCTCTCTAACAGAGAAGCAGGCCGCCTTTCCTCCATTCACGTGGCGAGCATTAGGCAAAGTGCTCTCCACACAAGAGCTGCAGGCACTGTAGGCCTGGGCACTTGAGCTGGGCCAGTAACGATCACGAACAAAGAGAATTCCAAACAATGCATTTGAAGATAATGGGCTTTTATTGGTTTCGGTGTTGCTTTTTCTTTGTATGATCTCTTGATAGACAGGGGTTTATAATCAGTCCATTTATTTTAATGCAGATGTGAAAACCAAATGTGAACAGATACAATCTGCTGAGCTTATGTGTCTGTATTGTGTGTGTGTGTGTGAAATGAAAGGAGTAAGTATTAAAGTGTCCTGTTGATTGATTCTCCTTCAAAATTGTATTTATTTATTTGAAAGGAAACAGAGAAGCAGAGACAAAGGTAGGTGAAGAGACACAGGCAGGCAGAGAGAGAGAAATGGAGAAGCCGAGAGAGAGATGGAGGAAGAGAGAGGAAAGGAGGGGAGAAAAGCAAGAGTAAGAACGAGCGAGCAAGTGAGAGAGAGAGAGGGAGAGAGAGGAAATCTTATTCGCTGGTTTATTCACCAAATGCCAGCAACTCAGGTTGAGCCAGAAAGCTGGAATCAGGCTGAGTGGGACGTGCAGAGGTGCTGTGATGTAGAATCAAGAGTCCCAAATGAGCAGGTGATGAGGAAATAAAGCACACAGGGTTAGGTTTAGGGTAAGGGTTGGGTTAGTGTAAGGGTTGGGTTAGGATTAGGGTTGGGTTAGGGTTGGGGTTGGGTAAGGGTTGGGTTAGGGTTGGGTTGGGTTAGGGTTAGGGTTGGGTTAGGGTTAGGGTTGGGTTAGGGTTGGGTTTTGTTAGGGTAAGGGTTGGGTTAGGGTTAGGGTTCAGTTAGGGTTAGGGTTCTGTTAGGGTTAGGATTGGGTTAGGGTTGGATTTTATTAGGGTTAGCGTAAGGGTTGGGTTAGGGTTAGTGTTTTGTTAGGGTTAGGTTTGGTTTAGTGTTAGTGTCAGAGAGATGTTTTATTTAAAAGCTTTGGAAAGTGACATTTAGCAATTTAATCATGTTCCATAAAACTCAGGCAGCAGCATTTATACCCAAGTCTTCAAAATATTTCTGTTAAAAGATTCCTCTGTCTGGAAGAGGAGGGTCACCCAGCTGTCCCATTCGCGATGTTGGGGTGGGGGGGTCACATGCTGCCCTCCCAGTCACTCTATGTTAAGGGAAGAAAAGTTGAGTTTGGTCCAGTGTCTATCAAGTGAAAAATCTGTAACATTTCTATCCTTTGCTGTATTACCTTATTTATTTGTTTGTTTAAAATTGAAAATTTTGTATTGGAAAAGCAGATCCGATTTATGGAGAAAAAGAGAGACAGAGAGAAAGATACTTCATCCACTAGTTTACCCTTCAAAAAGCTACAACAGCCATGGCTGAGCTGATCCGAAGCTAGAAGCCAGGTATTTCTTCCTGGTTGCTCTCCTAAGTGGGTGTAGCATCCCAAAGTTTTGGGTTGTCCTCCGCTGCTTTTCCAGGCTGTAAGCAGGGAGCTGGGTTGGAAATGAGGCTTCTAGGGCATGATCCAGTGCTCATAGTGCATCCTGGCACTTGCCAGTTAGCCATTGAGCCATTATGCCCGGCCCTGAATGCTACCTTTAAATTTAAGATATGATCTAACCTATAGGACTTAGAATTCATGTATCAATGTACTCTTTCAGTATTTACCAACAGGTGGTTGGTCCCTATTCTTATGAATCATCACTGACCATTGAGTGCCTATTATGCAGGAAGTAGAGCATAATAGTTGAATTTTCATGACAGCCCTGGATATCACAGAGGATGGTTCCTCCATTCTGTTCTCCAAAGAATGGGAAGCTCATTAGTTGTGTAGTCTGCTCAGGTTGGTACAACTCTGCCTTCGAAAGAGCTCTGTCACTTTCCACTGTGACTCTCGCAATATTTTAGGCTTGGCATGAGGTGAGGGGTACGTAACATGAAGTAGCTCTTCTAAAGGTACTCAGAATAGAATCAACTCAAGAAACCAGGACAGGGTCGATACTTTCACGGATTGTGTAGAAAACCTGTGGGAAGATAGGCCTGGCGTTTTATGCTATGCTATAAGTCGGCAGCTGGCGTCGGGGTGTGGGGTTGTGGATAGAACATGAAACAGCCCCGAAAATGAAGGTGATGTGAATCTGAATGACTAGGCACGAATGGAAAGCTACAGTGCAATGATGTGGGAAGCAGGTGTCAAACTTGCATCCTTCAGAGTGATGGCCGAAAGCCTGATGCCGGCGCCACCTCCTCGTGCTTGGGAAAGATGTCGATTTCAGACTGGAGAGGTGAGTAGAAGTTAGGAAGACCTGCTCTTAACGCGGGACAGAAGACTTCCAATTAGGGAACACGTCTGCCAAGTGAAATACCGTGGTGGCCGAAGGAAAAAATGGACGCCATTGAGATGAAACTGGAAGGCAGGGAGTCTACTTAATGGTGACTAGGAAAGACCAAAGCGAGGAAGGCTGTTCCGTAAGGGAAATGGGCAGATGGGTTGGAGCTAGAAGCGACACAGTTTGCTTGTTCACTGTCTTCTAGTATTTGTTGTCAGACCAGAAATCTTTAGGTTTTTTTTTTTTCTTGTTTTACAAATACTGCAAATATGCGTGTGGCCAAATTCTCGACCCAGTGCAAAACGAGAAATACTAGCACAAGGACAGTAGACCAGGTTATTAATCTCCTACTGTCTTAGAAGTGGTGTTTGAATTCCTTCCTTCCCTTTCATCCTGTGATTGTGTGTAGTCATCGGCGGTACAGTGACTGGAATCTATTTAGCTTAGTGTGTTTTTCTTTCCCAATCTCAACCAGCGCGTGTTATTTAGTCTAAAAGATACCGGCTCTCCGTTAGAGCTCACTTGCCCGCGCTGTGCTGTATTCAGTGCACCTGACCTTTCCATCCTGGGATCAGCAGACTACTCTTTGTTCTCCAAGTGGTTGGCACACACCCTTGAGCAGCCAGCGGTGTGGCTCATTGGCAGTCACCCTGGTCCCCTGGAGCCTTGTTACTGGCCTCCCGTAGCCTCATCTCATTAGTCGGCTCCGTACCTTTTCAGCTTCCTTTGTGAGTTCAGCAGTCCAGATTGGGATGGAGACATTGAATTCCCTTTTCGGTTGGGCAATCTCAGAGCAAAGGCAAGATTTCCCACATCTAATTTAGTCTGTGTTTCTTAGCTGCGGTTTCTCATTTTCAGCAGGAGCCTGAGTGTGTCTGTGTGTGTGAGTGAAAGAGAGAGGGGGTGTGGGGAGGGAGGAGAGAGAGAGAGAGAGAGACAGAGAGCGAGCGAGCAAATGAGTATCTCATATACTTATTAGATCCTGTATAATTGTATTCCTTTTAGCAACATCAGTTTATCTCTGTTATACTTAATTGACCCTCCATCACTGTGGTGTGATTTTGTGACATCTGGGAATATTATATTGTAAATTACTTTGTCAATGCAAGTGTGACACACATTAAAGGCTGCTGTTATAATAGTCATGGGTTTTGGTTTAGCATAGTCTCATGTTCTGAAAATGTTTTTGCACAGATTGGCACACCCTTTTTTGTTTGTTTGTGTGCACAGATTGGTACACTGTTTTCTTCGTGGCAGCCAAAGCTAGATGAGGCATTGTACGTGTTCTTTGTCTTAGGGCAGAGTGACAAGGACCGAGGACCAGCTTCCGGTCACATAGCCAAGCATGTAACAGCAGGGTCAGAAATTACTCCATCCTGAAGCTTCAAAAAAAAAAAAATCTTTTAAATGCTGAGTGTGAACGAAAACCAAAAAGATAAAAATGATAATGATATAGGCAGGGAACGTTGTACAGTTACTAAGCAACAAGTAGGGAGTTTCAAAAAGGGCTCTTCTGCCCAAACTGTGCAGGTGAGAAAAGTACAGGTGAGTGAGACTAAAACTTTGCAAGGTGGAATTACAACTTTTGGCAGTGTGTGAGAAGTCGCAGGGATGTGAGGAGTCCGTGATTGCTCTACATATATTCACATACTTGTTATCAAAAAGCAGTTATTAAGAAAAAAACAAGACATCGCCAACAAAAAAAATCTGCAGAATACATGAAATTGAAACCCCTCGATTTGGAGTCCTATAAATTTGGGCTAAATTGCATATTCATTCCCATTTGTTACCAACTTCGTTTCTGTTCCCTACGTTTTTTGAAAAATGGCATTCTTTTTTTTTCCCCTCTCTTTAATATTCAAACACAGTCCTTTTAAAGGGCATTTTAAAAGCTACTTGGTTACAATTTAGGCTACGTACTTCGAAATATTCTTCAAAAGGACTTCAAGATGTGTCAGTTTTCATTTAAATTTACCGATAAACATTTTATGTACCATGACTCCAATATCTAACGGAGACAATTTTGTGAGGTACCAACGGTTAAAACTGTGTTATCCTTTTCAGCTTTCAAGCAACGTTTGCAGTTTAAAAGTCTAACTTACAGGATGTTCCCGGATTTAAAGTGAGTTATTTTATCTGTCTGCTTCTAACAGAAAATCTTAAGGCAAAAGTCACGTGGCCTTATATAAAACGCCCAGAGAGAATTGCATTCTCATTGGTGTGTTTGCATTGAAAGAAAAGAGTGTAAGTGGCAAGATTGATGTGTAAAAGGGGAAGTTAAGCCAGGCGCATCCGAAAGATGTGTGCAGTACAATTTTTTCTTGTTGCTGTTAAGTCTAGCCAAGGATGATAATGAAAGTTTTCATCGAGAAATTCATTTGCCATCCACCCCAGCCCTGTGACTTGCGCAAAATCCCCGGTGTAAATTGTATTGTCTTCACACTTTAGATGAACAAAGTGACAGAAGACCAAAGCTTAAATGGTTTGCAAAGAATTGTGACCGATGTTCTTGGCTAGCAACTGTACTAATATTTTATTTGCTTTTGTCATCTTAGCACTGGAAATACTTGGACCACTTTGTGGATGCATAGATTTTAGTTTCTTACCCCAAATCCATACATTCCTCCCATAGATCTTAGAATCTTAATTTGGTTTAAAGTGGCATTAAATCGCTCATTGAATAGACATTCTATTAGTTTCTAGTGCCACACTTGCTCCTTGCATTCTTGCATTGTTCTTATTTTCTTTAGTAATAAAGCGGACACTATTATTATTATTATTATTTTAGTTCCTTTTGTGTGTTGCCCAATTTGCAGCCTTCCTAATAGGAGAGCAGCTGTGTGTGGCCAGGCCCTTCGTTTCCAGGAAACTCAAGGAGCCAGAATTCCCAGCGGCTCCAGGGTTGCAGAAGTGATATTTGCATCCCGTGAGCTGCGGGAATAGGGCTTATCTCCTCATCAAAGTCCCCCTGTGCTCCCAACCTGCTAGCGCATCCTCAATGGGAGGCGAGTTCTGGTGCCCAAGACAGGATTACAGAGATTAGATTTGCTCTCCCCATTTCCCTCTGCCTTATTAATCTTTCATTTACATTGGGATGAGATGAGATGCCATTAGCCAAATCCACTGAAAAGATCTCATTCATTTTAATATTCATGCATATGGGCGAGTCGGGAAAATGGACTTCTTTTGTCTGTGTACCTAATTGGATCAGTTGGATTTCTTCTTATTAACATTTTTTTCCCCTTATATTTGAGGAATAAAATTAGTGACATCTGGCTCAGCGCATCTGTGAAACACAACTTTTTCTAAAGGACCGCCTTATTGACTGTGACATGCAGTTGCCGTATACATAAAACATGCGGGCTATGTTTAGAATCATACTAACAGGATTTCAAACCAAAACGAATTGGTGATTGCCCAAAGAAGGAGAGGGGAGACGAGGGTGACATTTCTAATGGCTAATTAACAATTAGCTTTGAGATCCTCCCTTGCTTGTTGAAAGAAGGGAACGGAATGGGTTACTTGAGTTTCTGGAACTGAAATGGAAATTTCAGAACCGTTGTAGTCTAGGAATAGGCACTTTTATTTCTTGGATTTAAAATTTCCGAGCGATCAGATACAATGAAAACGTAAAGCTAAATACGTGTGTGGGCCGTGGGAATTTGAGAAAGTTTATATAGGCAGATTTAAATGCTCTCTCTGTGGTTCTTCCTGTGTTGTGTCTGCATTGACTTCCTAGCTGTTATTTTTTGTTATCTAAAAAAGAAGGAAATACGTGCATCCCACTTAGCAGCAGAATTCTAGACGTTAAATGAGATAACGCTTAAAAAATGTCATCTATATGCAAACAATGGGTGCTTAGTAAATACTACTGACCTTTATTTGTTAATGAGAGCCAAAGTGCCTTCTATGTTTAAACACCTGTTGGATGGGCTAGCATTGTGACACCGTAAGCTGCCACCTGCAGCATCCCCATTCCATACTGGAGTACCACTTTGAGTCCCTGCTGCTTGCTGATGCTGCTGGCAATGCAGCAGGGGCTGGCCTAGTCACTCAGGCCCCTGACACCCATGGGTGAGACATGGATTAAGCTTCAGGCTCCCAGCTTTGGCCTGGCTCGATTCTGGCTGTGGGGGCTATTTAGAGAAGTGAGCCAGAAGGTGCATCGCTCTCTCTCTCTCTCTCTTTCTTTTGCTCTTTTTCTCCCATTCTCCCATTTTCCCTGTTTTCCCCATTCTCTGTCACACTGCCTTTCACAGAAGTAAAACACATTTCTCCCTTAAAATAGAATTGAGTGGCAGAAAGACAGACCTACATGCGGAGAGCTCCTAGCTGGTGATGCGCTTGCTGGATGCCTGCAAGGGATGCAACTGGAGTGGGATGGAAGTAATGAGAGATGAACTCAATCCTAATCCACCCCATGGATGGCAAGAACCCAGGCATTTGAGCTATTACTGTTGTCTTTTGAGATCCATATTACAGGGAAGTTGGAGTCAGGACAATTGTATGTGTCAATATTTCGGTAAAACTAGTTTTAAAAAGAAGCAAGCTATCATTAACATACGTAAGGTTGAGTTTTTTCAAACAGTCATATAGAACCTTCAGTGCATGCTAAGGCCTTGAACCTGGAATAATTTAATAAATGTATTCAAATCCCATATACATTTAGGAAGGGCACAGTGGTGAAATATTTTCTTGATCGAAGTTTGCAGAAGAAAATTGGATTTAGAGATTGCTAACAATGTGACGTTCCCTGTCATAAACAAGATACGCGAGTCATGTATTTGAGAAGAGTTCATAGCAGCCGACAAGGGTACATCTTTTGTGCTATTGCAAATTAGATTTCTCTTTCTTCCCCTGAATAGCCAGACCAAACAGCAGGATGCAGTGCAAGAGAAAACAGCTGAGCGCCAAGGCCATGTTTTTGAAAACGAAGTAGATGAAAAATAGCGTGCGCGCAGCATTCTGAATCCATTCTCACGGAGACCCTGTTATGTCTTTCAGAATAGAGGCTTCATGTCAAGGTTTGCTCTCCCAAGCATTCAGTGCTTTTCGTAGGCTTGTCCTTGAATAGGTATAAAAGATTCATTTTTTTTTTTCAGAATAGAATTTCATCACAAATATAAGGATCTTCATTTCGTAAAATTCGACAGCACGTGGGAACTCATCTGACACTTAATGTAGCCATGCAATGCTTAGCTAAATCCATTGGTGACTGCAAGTGCAGGGTCAAGGCTAGACTGGAACAGATAAGCATTCTACAGTGAAAAAAAATACATTTATGTGTTTCTAATCGCAGTGCACGCTGATGCTTCCATTCGTAATTAAGGCAGGAGAGAATTAAGGCTTTTAAGAATTTTATCAATACCGTATAGCATTATGTAATATTGACATGTTCGTAGAAAAAATATCAATCTGACTAAATTGATCTGAATAAAATGCTTTATTTTTCATCAAGAAATACATCCGACTCTTTAAGAAGATACTTAGTCTTGGAAGTTTTGTATGCAACGTAGTTTGGGCACTAATTTTATATCAGTAGTCCTGCATGAATTCAATCTTTCGTTCTTGTTCTGTGCATTAAAATAAAGCCTATGACTTAAGGGATTATAGTTGCACTCTACAGGTTTTGTAATAAATATATAGTGATGAACCACTATATGCTCTGTGACCTGTTGATCTTTGATATATCAGGGTTGCAGAAATTCACTCGTTTTTTTTTTTTTTTGAGTATAGCATCTTTATGTATATAAACAGAATAATTTTGTCATACAGGTTAGGACTATGTGAAACTAAGATTTTCCCCAGATTTTGGTCTTTTTTTTTTTTTTCAAAGATTTATTTATTTTTTTTGGAAAGTCAGACATACAGAGAGGAGGGGAGACGGAGAGGAAGATCTTCTGTCCCGTGGTTCACTCCCCAAGTGTCTGCAACAGACGGAGCTGAGCCGATCTGAAGCCAAGAATGAGGAGACTCTTCCGGCTCTCCCATGTGGGTGCAGAATCCCAACACTCTGGGCCATCCTCGACTGTTGTCCCAGGTCCCAAGCAAGGAACGGGATGGGAAGTGTTGCCCCCAAGATACGAGCCTGCGCCCATATGGGATCCCGGAACGTTCAAGGCGAGCCATTTAACCTCTAGGCTACCACACCAAGGACCAATTTGGCCTTTTTTCATCATGGACGAATTGGACGATTCCTTTTCAAAGCCATGATGCCAAGAAGAGAAGACTGAGAACTGATCCAATTTAGAAGCACTGACTGAACTATGGAACTGTACGTAATTGTAGGCTCTGCTAAGAATAACATTTGACTTGCATGGTGTGCTTGGATTTTTATCTGGTTGTAACCAGAATTGTCACTTGCAAAAATTCCTTAAACCCTGCTCGTAAATTCGAAGATATTGTAAAAGCAATTGTCAATATATGGATATAAAAAAAAATAGTAGGGCTCAAATTAAGACTTAGGAAATGATGTAAAGTTGGTTTGGCCTGGGCAGCATTGTGTTAGGATTTGTTACTACCTCATTTGCACATTACTCGGGTATTACAATAGTATTAATCTTTAGTATGCTGTTGGTAACGCTGGGAAATGGCCAATAGCTTTGTCATTCTGAACCAACTGTTTAATTTAAGAAAAAAATAAGAAAAAGAAATTTCACTCATTTGTGATAGCCAAAAATATGTTTACTAGTTAAAGATTATTCTGGACTAGAAAGAAAAAAATAGAGGCGGATAATGAATGGTCTGAATGGTATTGATCTTAGCCAAAAACCAAGACGTGATACATGATCTAAACAAAGTATTTCTTCTCCCTGGATTGCTTTGGCGATTTACTTTTTCTCTTTCGCATCTGTTACTGGTTTCTCTGTGATTTAAGAAAAAGAAAAAAATTCTAACTCAGCAATTTTGTCTACACCTTAATTCGGGTGTGTCAAAACCTTTGGATGCCATTATACATGTAAAATTCCTGCTCTACATTTTTTTCAAGGAGAGCCCTATTCCTACACTTTTTGCTTGGCCTGAATGTTCTAAATTAGACTTATTGGGTAAAAGACGGTGAATTTTGCTGGAGAATGCGTGCTCCAAAAAGTTTGAAGCGTCTACAACTTTTGCGTTCCACAGCAGAGCCTTTGGATTTGTTGATGTCTGCATTGTCGATGTTCAAATAAAGATGATGGTTCACAGAATAATGACTGTATGCGGAAACCATGGGAATACACACAGGCATAGGAAAGTAGCCGTGACCTTCCCCGCCTACAATACATAAAGTGTCATTAAGTGTACAAATCCCGCTCCAGGGACAGGTGAACGATCTAGCATTTGTTTGATTTTGAGTACGACTTCAGTTCAACTCCTAGTGTCTAACTTCCGTACTCGGTTTATCTGTGGATGAACACATTTTGAGAAAAATATTTTGCGGTCTACGTCAGGAATGACTCCTCTCATACAGCCATCATGAGAACACTTGTAGAGTTGACCTTGCTCTCTATACAGCAAAATCTAGTTCCCAATCCGTGCGTCGGTGCCTGCTGTTCTGTAGCTTTTCAGCTATCGAATTAAAAACAAGAATAAAGCAGCAGCCTTGGAAACAAACTCTTATTACAAGTAGTCAGATATTAGTTGTGGCTTAATGTATATTAGAGTCTAGGAAATTAAATAGAATAGATCGGGGACTAATGAAGTCTTATCTGAGTCATAAATATGCATGATTTGTTCAGTAGAATATTACTATGCAACTCATGAATGTTTTGAAAAATACAGTGTCACTCTTTTTGTGAGGTTTTTCTCTTGTAAAATAAATATTCATGATAGTGCTTATCAGCTCAGGTGAATCTATACGAATGTAAAATTTCATAAAACCGGCCAATTAGTGTTCACCAGGTCATGCTTTTGAATATGAATTTTCTGCTATCTCTGATGCACTATGGATCTGACCCAGCTCATGAATATTCATACACACACACACAACCGATCTTTCTGAATAGTCACATCCATAAAGATGGTCTTGCTGGTTTTTCAGTAATGAGAAGTGTGTCAAGATGCTGGTCCCAGAACCGTTCCACAGTCTCCTTGTTTGCACTGTTCCCTGTATTTCTTTTATTTCTTTCAAAGACAGAGAAAGAGAACCAGCAGTGGCTTACTGGCCATCTATGGGAAACTGTCAGAACTGGGTGAGCATGAAGCCAGGAGCCCGGAACTGCACCCAGCTGTTGGATGTGGGTGCTAGGGTCCCAGCATCAGACCCCTTGGCTGTGCAACACTAGCAAATGTAGGAATCCTCCTGTCCTAAGTATAGGAGTCCCCCCATAATAATTCTGCCATCCCAAGCCATATCTTAACCAGGGTACCAAAAGCTCACCCCGTGATGTATTTTGAGTACCGAGAAAGTTAATTTTTAGCCAATGAAGTGTCTTGTATATTTATTTTAACCCTTCTGTCTCACATAACAGTTGCCACCCTTTCATTGTCTTGAATGATTTGTAAAAATGACCAGGATCAATGGGTAGTTTTAATTTGATGTTGAAATTCACTTACGAGTTGAAGCAGCGAGGAAAGTCGAGTCGTTGCTCATAAACATGTTGATAGTTTTTACCACCAATATTGCAAGCATCTTTTCAAAATATGCACTGTTTTGCAGTTGCGTACGCTTAATCCATGAACCTCAGTGAGAAACATGTATTTATTTATTTTGAACCCTGGCAATGTGCCTGTTGATGATCATGTAGCCCAGGGGAACCCATCATACTTCAGAACGGTGATCCATGAACTTCACCCCGATGTCATCTTTGGGTTGAGGATGAGGAAGACAATGAACTCAGGTCCCTCTATGTCTTGGTGGTTCTCAGGACAGAGCAATTTCCCCACCAGAGGCCAATTGACACAAATCTGGAGAAATTGTTGGTGGTTACAGGTAGGGAGGTTATAGCACAGTGTGGTGGGAAGAGGCCCAGGGGTTCTACTCAAGTTTCCACGATGTACAAACAAGATGGCTCCCACCACAAAAATTTCCCTTGCCACCACTGCGATGGTCAAATAATATTTCCTTGGAAGAAATAATTTCTCTTCTGAACTTTTTGATAATCCCTGCGCTGATAAAGCAGTGGAAAAAGTGTGTAGTATTATTTGGAAGTGAAGACAGATTGCATGTTTTATCACGCATTTGAATTCATTGGTTCTCTTTTTATTTTGTTTTGTTTCTGTTAGCAACAATTGTGCTAAACGAACTCAACTGGACAAGTGCCTTAGATGAAGTTTTCAAAAAAAATCGAGAGGAAGACCCTTCATTGCTGTGGCAAGTGTTTGGCAGTGCCACTGGCCTGGCCCGTTACTATCCAGGTAAGAGCTTGATGCAAAGTTCAGCACCGACTTCATTGTTCCCCGTGAGTACTGCTAACTTCTCCTGTATTTTTAAGATGCTGAGTGTTTTCACTGCTTGTCTAAGGCACAGGTATTGCGCCTTATCTGCCTCTAAAATCCCTGTAAACTGAAATCACTCGCTTAGCGACTGGAACGGTTGCTCTGTGAAGACAGGCCAGGGGACACACACAGGACTTCCTGGGGATGTGTCTGGAACCGGGAGTTATTGTGAATCTCCCAAACAGTTCTGAGTTAAAGGCCTAACTGCTCTGCGAGTCACTGGAGAGAGTTTTTTAGAAACTACTTGAGGGGAAATTGCGATGATGGAATAGTGTAAGGACACGTTGAAACAGACAGAGAATCATCAGGCACAGTGAAACATACAGGGCACGTTGCAGGGAATCGGAGAGCACAGGCCGATGGCAGAGGGGCACCCAGAGACCAAAGGACATGGCAGAGTAGGGGAGACAACGGTGTGGTGTTGTGGTGACTGTATACTCCAGTGGGAGTCAGTGAGTGGCAGTCTGTGATGCACTGGGAGCTTAGCAGGTGAACCCAGGCAAAGACCTGCCTATACTGCTGATTTGTTTGATTCAGTTAGGAGCAGAGAGAGAGAGAGAGAAACAAACCCCAAACAAGCGGTACGGGAACAGGGTGGATTTCACAGTGCAGACCCCCACCAGAGCCACATGGGGCACCATTTTGTGTAGGGAGGTCAAAGCTTTGGGACAGGACTGCATATACCCTAAGCCGGATGCAAACTCATTTCTGGCTCAGTGCTTTGCACTGCAATGGCATCCTACAGGTTCTGTCTACATTAGGCCTGGGTAGCCTCTAGACCTAACAGCCAGCAGATCAAAAACTCCACGTTTGCCACCATTTTATACAGCGTGGCAAAGGTTATGAGGCTGCAAGGATAACAGTGAGCTGTGCATGCATTTGTGCTGGGAGCAGACTCACTGAGCTCACTGCAATGCACTGGTCCCACAAAGAAAATGATACTGACTTTGTCATCCTATGGGTAAAAATAGGTCCTGGAGGGCCTCAGACCTACCAGCTAATAGGTTCTGGCAAGATCAGCATCACCACCAACAACCTAGCTATATAGGATATCTGATGACTTCCTCATCCTGGGAACTGCTTGAACCGGAAGTCGGAGAAAGTTGGCACAGACAATGGTACAGCCTCAGCACGAGATCTCCTTAGGACTTGCCCTAAGAAGAAGAATCTGCTAACCAAAAGTACAATGACCAAGAGCCAAAAAAAAAAAAGAGAGAGACAGGGGCAAAATGAATATTACTGAAGGCTCTCCTGCAAAAACCTTGGCCAAGCTCAGAGTTAACTGAGGAATACATAGAAAAGATGGGGGATATAGAATTCATGAAACTCATTATAAAGCTTCTTCTCAAGAACAAGAAGCACATACAGGATTTGAAGGAATTTAAAGAATATGCCACACAGTAAATAGCAACAATGCAACAAAATCAAGCTGAGTTATTGGAAATGAAGGATGCAATAGAGCAAATTAAACATTCAGTCAAAAATCTTAGTAGTAGAATGAACGAGGCAGAAGAAAGAATCTCAGAATTGGAAGATATTTCTAGTCACAGTGGGCAGTCAAAAAAGCTGGAAGCAGACCTGGGTCAAGGTAAAAAGGTATTCAACAATTAAGAGACCCTATTAAAATGCCAAATAGAAGAGTTACAGGAGTTCTAGTAGACCCAGAAAAAGCTGGGTTTAAAAGTGTATTTAATGAAATAAGAAAGGAAAACTTCTCTAATCTGGAGAAATAATCAGGAAACAGAATACAGGAAGGACACAGAACTCCCAATAGGGTTGTCCGAAAGTGACCCTTACCACAACACGTGATAATCAAGCCCTCTTCAATCGAACATAAGGAAAAGATCCTTAAATGTGCTCGTGAAAAAAATCAACTGACATATTGAGGAATGGCAATTAGATTCACAGCTGATCTCTCACACAAACTCTACAGGCCAGAAGAGAATGGAGCGACCTATTCCAGATTCTAAAAGCTAAAAATTGTCAGCCCAGAGTAGCGTACTCAGCAAAGCTTTCCTTTGTCTTTGAAAATGAAATGCAGTTCTCCTACAGTAAAGAAAAGCTAAAGAATATGCCTCTTCCAGACCTGTCCTATAGATGACACTTAAAGATGTTCTCTTGACAGAGAAAAGTAACAGCACCCACCCAAACCAAAGGCAAATGCAAAGAACATACCAGGAAAATAGCAGCAGAAGAGGTTAGCGGTAGTTAAGTTGTGGCATTGCTAAAAGAAGAAAGTCCTTAAATACACTTCTTTGGCCTATTTCCCAGATGTAGGACAAAGTCGGGGTGACTGTCCACTCTCGTGTTCTTCACTTATAAGACCGCTTAGAAGATTGTGGGAATATCAGCTTCCAAAACAGAAAATTCTAGAGCTGACATGATACAATGACGGTGTTTAGAGAAGGCACTGAAGATGGCTGCTTTGGTCACCTAGGCATAGTTGGGCTCCAGCATTTGTCTCAGGACCCATCTCCTCCCTTTGGTGGATGTATGTGGCAGTAACGCGACGCCAGCCAGAACATTATATTACCTTGACCACATCACGCGCGTTGTCCAAGCTTATTTCCTGAGTTGATGGAATGACGTGGTTTCCCACGTGGCGCTGATACCATCGGCCGAGACTGGACGGGCCTGTAGCATCTTTGACGTCCACAGCCTGTGCTTACAGGGTAGATGAGCGGACCTGCCTTGGTCATTCAGACAGCTCTTGTCATAGGTAATTGTGACACCCAAGCTGATCTCATGCGTGTGCACAGTGTAATGGTGCTTCCCAGGGACTTGGAAAGTGGCAAAGCCTGGAGACGGACTCACAGGTACCAAATCATGGCTGGATCTGACACATAGTTCCAGTGTAACAGAGTGGCTGTGGTTAGCAACATTGAAATGCACATGTCAGAATAAGCTGGTGTCATTCTTGGGTGTTGTCACCAAAAAGACATGAGAAATGTTTAATACATTGTGTGTCATAATTTGATCATTGCATAATATATTCGTGTGTTGAAACATCGCTAATGTTATACCAAAGTAATGCTATAATTCCATTTTCCAAAAACTTGGTGAAGTCTCTTCATGTGTACAAATTAAAGCAAAATAAGGTTGACATGTTGGCTTGGTTAACTCATCTACTGCAAAGCATCCTCATCTCATATGGGTACCAGCTCATATCCTGTTTACTCCACTTCCCAAACAACTCCCTGCTAATGTCCTGGGAAAGCAGAGGGGCATGGCCCAAAGTCTAGGGACCCCCGTATCTGCATGGGAGACCCAGAAGAAGCTCTTGGCTCCTGGCTTCAGATTGGCTTAGTTCTGGCCATTGTGGCCATTTTGGTGAATGTATCAGAAGATCTTTGTCTCTTCTCTCGTCTGCAAAGCTGTGCTTCTAATAAAAACAAAGAAGTCTTTACACATAAATAAAGAAATAAGCAACTCTGAAAAAAAAAAAAAACGGTGCAGACATTGGTCGAATTGGTTCTTGGTTATGATGCTAATCAAAAGTGCACATCCTGTACTGGGCTCCGTGCCCAATTCCGGCTTCCTGTAAATGGGAAAGCTGAAAGGCAGGTGGTGATGATGACATTCGGTGAGTCCCTCTCATGATGTGGCACATCTGGATTGCCTTCTCAAATCCAAGTTTTGGCCAACCCGGCCACGATATCGTGGGGAGTTGAGCGCAAACCAGTGAATAGGAGAATTTCCGTCCTGTCTTTTTACTTCTCCAATGAAATAAACCAGTAAATGAATAGAATCTTATGAAAACAACCCAGAAGTTGGAGGAGCTGTGAGCCTATTAAGCTACAGCCTGCAGCTCTGGCATCACATATGATTGCTGGTCCTGGTCCCCACTGGCCCACTTGGAATTCAGCTCCGTGCTTATGCATCTGGGAAAGCAATGGAAAAGACCAGCTGCTTGGGTCTTTGCACCCATAGCTTAACCCAGCCCTGCTACTATCGTTGTTTGACAAATGAACCAGGGGATGAAAGCCCTTTCCCTCTCTCCCTCTCTTTCCCTGGCCTTTTTCTCTCTCCCTTCTCTCTTTTCCCCCTTTCTCATCTCTTTCTATCTCTCTTCCTCTGTGCGTCTTCTCTCTCCCTTCTCTCTTTGACTCAGACTCTGCCATTGGAAAAAAAAATAGATATTTTTTTAAAAAGCATTTCAGATTTGGAGCCCATGTCTCATGTGTTTATTGGAAAATCAGTTTACCTTAAAAGCTCTTCCCTTTTCAAGTTCTTCATTGATTTGTATAAATGTACTTTAAAGCTATTAAAACCACTCTCGCTCACTAACAGCTTCGCGAGTCCATGTGCATCATAGAAACTGTGGCTACTGACCGCTGGTTTCACTTACTCCTGCAATTGTAACAACCGCTGCAGTAATTGGGATTATAATTAAGAATAAGCCACACACGGAAATGCCAAATGAGGCAGTACTTTCTCTTTCGAAATAATTGGTTGCATTTACCCACACACGTAAGAAAGAAAAAGTGAAAGTGTAATTCATTTGCCAAGGGTGTCTACCAGATGTCTCATTCACCAGTTGCCCTTTCCTGCCATGGCTTCATTTGCTCATTTCAAAATCATGGTAATAAAATTAAAAAAAAAAGGGACCGAATGCATGAAACATTAGTGGTAGAAAACCTCTATGAGGCATTTCCTTGTTGGTGTGTGTACTGGAAGAAAATACAAAAGTCTTCTGAACTCTGCTTTCAGACATCCTGTATGTATCTGTCAGATTCCTTCCTTATCTTGATATCTGTGGACATGTCTAACTCAACTTTGGATCATCATAGAAGCAAACTTTTTTTTTTCTTAATGAATAACTTATTCGAAAGGCGGAGTTATAGAGAGAGGAGATACAGAGAAAGAGGATTTTGCACAAGCTGGTTTACTCCCCAAATGGTCACAATGACCAGGGCTGGGCCAGGGTGAAACCATGAGCCAGGAGTTTCTTCCAGGTCTCCCCCTGTGGATATAAGGGCCCAAGGACTTGGGCCATCCTCCACGGCTTTGCCAGGCACGTTGGTAGGGAGCTAGATTGGAAGCAGAGCATCTGGACTTGAACTGGTCCAATGGAATGCTGGTACTTCAAATGTTCACCTGCCGGTCAGCACCACAGCACCTGCCCCTTAAAAACAAACACTTAATTGAAGTCAATTACTTTTTTTTATGCTAATAATTATTATAGGCTAGTGCATGGGGACTTGTAATTACAGAAAACCCTAAATGATTCTGACTTCAAACTTTGAAAGCTTACTTTTTTTTTTTAAAGATTTATTTTTATTATTTCTTCATTGGAAAGGAGAGGAGAGGAGAGACAGAGAGGAAGATCTTCCGTCAGATGATTCACTCCCCAAGTGAGCGCAACGGGCCGATACTATGCCGATCTGAAGCCAGGAGCCTCTTCCGGGTCTCCCACGCGGGTGCAGGGTCCCAAAGCTTTGGGCCGTCCTCGACTGCTTTCCCAGGCCACGGGCAGGGAGCTGGAAGGGAAGCGGGGCTGCCGGGATTAGAACCAGCGCCCATATGGGATCCCGGGCGTGCAAGGCGAGGACCTTTAACCACTTGCGCCACCGCGCCGGGCCCGAAAGCTTACTTTGCACCCAAGAAAATCAGAGACTGGGGCTGGCAGTAGGACCACACGAAGGAGGGATTCTGCTGTTAATCTTTTTCCTCGTCCGAGGATGGTATGCCTTCGGGACCCATCGTCGTTGCTTGTATTGTTGCTAAAGGGACAGAGAATAAACAGCTCCCTTCTAAGAAATAACACAGGGCCTTTCATTCAACTGTATGTGACTCTGGCCAGAGTTTAGTATGTCACGGTCACAGTCAACATCAAGATGGCCGAGGACCCACTGCAGGTGGAGGCCACCCGAGTGAGAAGAGGAGGGAAGATGGTTCAAAAACACCTGTCAGTGTGATCCCTGGGCGCACAGTGAGTGCCTTGCATCTTAGAACACTGAACTCTGTCCAGGCAGTCAGTCCTCACACATCTTGAACTTGATCTTGAGACACAGATCATGAAGGAATTAAATGGTGAATAAATTAGAGAGACTGCAGTAATAGATTTTGATACGGAAGTTTTGAAAAAGGAGAAGAAAGAGTACTTGTGAAAACTTCCAGCTGAAGATTATCAATCACTATTAATATAAACACTCTCAAATTAGGAAAATATCTAATTATCCGAGATGCAATAACTAACATTTGAACTTTTTTGGTCATTGAGATACAAATTCCGTGGCATGTCATAGCCCAAATATAGTCTCCCATTTACATGTTGGTCTTGGTTCCATCAAAAGCGAGGGAAAACTTGGTACTTGGAACATCAAATGCTTATTTTTTGCATAATGAATTAGTCATTTTGACAGACATTGGAGTAATGTGGGGTTGGCTGGAAGCGTAAAGAACTTAAACTCATACCTGAGTACCAGTTATAATACTATGGAATTGTGTAAGTTATAACTGTCCCTGCAGCTGACACGGGATGCGCAGGGATCAGGTGCTGGCCTGAGAGCGACCTCCTTGTCCATTGACCAATGAGGCACAAAGGCCCTGGAAGCCACATTGCAGGGACTTGCTAGAAAGCTAACCTTTAGGGTTCCGGGTCCTCTCTTTGGAAGTTCTTTATGTGAAAATGACCTATGTGTCCTGCTGGTCATTAGATGTGGGGGATGAGGGCATGACAGGAGTCCAGGTCTGGAGCAGCTGAGTTTGCTGGAGAAGCCTTGGAGAGTCTGGGGAACCTGTCGCTCTGAGAAGCCCCATCCGCTGCAGGAGGCAGACAGCAGAACCCGCGTGCATGTGAGCACGCGAAACAGCCAGTAAGCAAAAAAAAAATCAGTTTCTCACCCAGAGTCTGTTTTTGTATCATCTTCTGGCAAAACTTAACACTGTGCCTGCTAGGGAGAAAGATGTAAACGATATTTAAAGATTGCAGCTCTGTTTTTAGAGAGCAAGGTAAGAGAGCATTTGAAGTTGAGAAACTATAAATGCATAAGCTGCATAGCATAGTGCAGTGAGTGGAATGTGATTGCTTGAAATTTTTAGTTGTGGGATTGGTGCAACAGTTCAACAGGCTTAATCCTTCTCCTCTGAGCTCCAGCATCTTTTTTATTCTTTTTAAAGATTTCTTTATTTTTATTGGAAAGGCAGATATACAGAGAGGAGGAGAGACAGAGAGGAAGATTTTCCATCCGATGATTCACTCCCCAAGTGAGCACAACGGCCGATGCTATGCCGATCCGAAGCCAGGATCCAGGAACTTCCTCCAGGTCTCCTACATGGGTGCAGGGTCCCAAGGCTTTGGGCCATCCTCGACTGCTTTCCCAGGCCACAAGCAGGGAGCTGGGTGGGAAGTGGAGCTGCCGGGATTAGAACCGGTGCCATATGGGATCCCAGGCGCGTTCAAGGTGAGGACTTTAGCCACTAGACCACACCGCTGGGCCCTGAGCTCCAGCATCTTACATGGGCACTGGTTCATGTCCGGACATCAGCTGCCTGCTTGTGGCCTGTGAAAGTAGTGGAGGGTGCCCAGGTCCTTGGGACCCTGCACTCATGTGGGAGACCTGAAAGAGGCTCCAGCCTCAGACCGGCTCAATTCTGGCCATTGCAGCTCTCTGTGGAGTAAACCAGCAGATGGAAAAATCTTTCTCCCTCCGTCTTTATGTAAATTTGCCTTTATAAATTAAAAAAAAAGTTTTTATTCATTACTAAACTGTAACTCGAGGAGTCAGATTTTATGGAGAATACTGGTAAGAGAATTGATTTGTCTATCAGCGTCTTGTTACATCATTCTAGGTCTACTGTCAAAAAAAATATTGATGCTTTGATATCACCAGCTCTCATGCAAAGAATTAAAACGGAGTTACCATTTCAGATACACCTACTGGGTTGGTAGAAGGCTGTGGGAGGAATTCTATATTTAAACCCACTGTTTCATGTAAATGTAGTTAGTCATATGAAAAGAATAAGTCATTTTATAATATCGCCGCTAATAAGAGATATTCACAATCAAGAACGGGTTTAGGTGTGTAGATCCTTTTGACAGATTCTAATTGGCTATATTATTTCAGCTGATTAAGAAACCTGACTGAGTAAAATCCTTTGTAATTTCCAAATTCCCTCAATCAAGAAAAGGATGCAATCAATTATGGCATATCAATCGTATGAATTAGGCGTTTTCCTAAGAATCATATAACTAAATCTGTTTTGACACACTTTTTCACATAAAATTATTATTAGTGCCAGTGGACTGCCATGCCAGGGCTAGGGATTCATGCATATGCTTAAGTCTTGGGCATGTAGGTGGGTGGGGTCCTAGGCCAGCACGCTGGTGGGACCTGTGTGGGGACCCGTGTGTGTGTTTGGGTCCCAGGCAGGTGGGCAGGGCCCCAGGCCAGCATGTCACCCAGCCAAAAGGATTAGACTGGGGAACCTGTATGTTTACAGGTGTGGGAGCTGTGGATTCCTCAGGGAAGGGGTTTGGGGACGTGTGGATTTTGGGATCACTGAAGGGGTACATTACAGGTGAGAAACGATTTCTAGAAGGATTCCCCTGAGCAGGCCACTGCACTTGGAGGTAAATGAAGCTGCTGAGACCTAGTGCTTTGTAGGAGAGAAGCCAAGGAGCCTTTCTGTGTCAACTCATGTGCCCATCCATGTGGGAGACCTGAGCTGGACTAGTTAGCATCAACCACCACCCACTGGTACACACGAAAGCTGGCCATGGGGAGCCTGCATGGCATGACTAGGCCACAGTACCCACCAGTAAGTGCCGGGACGGGGTGTAGACCATGTTGGCTGGGCCATGACACTGACCAGCGGGTTAGAGAACCAGATCTGGATGCAGAATCTGTGGAGGATATGTGGGTTTAGCCTTGTTGGACGTGGTATCTGGTGGTTTATGTGAGAGCTAGGAATAGTGATGGGTTGAGCTAGGCATGACCATAGAACTCACTGGTACTAATGGCAACTGGGATTGGAACCCTGTCAGGCTGATCCAGGCTGCAGGTGCACCCAAGAATTGGATGTGGGGCCGGCATCCACCAGAATACACAAAGGATAAATTTGGAGGGGGTGGGGGTGGCTATGCTGCTTATGGACCTAACACCGACTTGTAGGTGTGAGATCTGGGTCTTGGAGTGGGCCTTGTGGGTGCAACTTAGTGAATTCCCCAAGTGGGCCAGCCATAGCTCTGGCTGGTGAGCACGAGTTAGGGCTAGGTGTGGAATACATAGGGCAGGGCTGCTCCACTTATTGACAGATGTATAGATTGGCTCAGGGTGGTGACCTGGCAGAGCTGGCATAACACACTGGCCTACCCAGGAGCTAGGATGGGGTGTGGGCCATGCCACACTAGGCTGTTCTATCTACCACTTTGCGTTAGAGCCAGGGATGGGGCAGGTTGTACAGAGCTAGGCTGCAGCACCCACCAGCGAAAGCCGGGGCTGGGGGCAAGTAAGACCGCATTGGGCTGCAGCATCTGATAGCAAGAACCAACATAGGGGTCAGCCATTTCAGGCTGGCTTTGGGCACCAATGACAAGTGCAAGCTCTGTACCTGAGGGGTGGGCCTGGTATTGGAGCTAAGGGGATGTCCATGCTAGACTGTGGTTCCCACTGGTGAGCGTGAGTACAGGGCATGGAGAAGGTCCCGCTGAACATGGCTACAACATCCCTAGGCGTGTGCACTGGCTAGAACTTGGGGGTGTGCCAGAAAGGACTAGGCTCCAGCACCCTTGGGTGCTTGCAAAAGCCAGAGTGTTTGTAGGACAGTCTGGGCTAGGCTGAGGCACCTGCTAATCCACATGAGAACCTTGGAACAGGTATAGCTGGCTCTAGCACCCACCAGAGAGAGTTGGGACAAGTCTGGCCAGGTTGGGATAGTCTGCTGTATATCCTGGCATGCACAGGAACTGGGGCCGGTGGTGGACCTACTGGGGGTTGCAACTAGGCTATAGTTCCCGCTGGTGTGCAGAAGGGTCAGGTCTGTGTTGGGCTGGGTTAGGGTGGGGCTCAGAATCAATAGGTTTGCATAGGCATGGGGTTGGGGGTAGAACTGATTAGGCAACTACAATCACCCGTGTACACGTAGGATGATACCGGTAATGTACTGAAACAGACCCTGTACTGGCTGGTACATGCAACAGGTAGGTCTGGGGTCAACCCAGGTGATGTTGCCTGGAGCACTCCTAAATTTTGACCACTGGACTCAAAACTGCAGCCACAGGGAAAATCATAGGATGTGTGGTCCAAGCTTGGATTGTATGTGTTGGGACTGGGCCTCCTCGGTTGCTGATGCCTGCGCACTGGATGACATGGCCAGGTGCTTATGGGGGACACGGTGGCCAGCTCATTTGGTCCTGCAGAGGATGGCGAGTGCATGAAGAGAAAACAAACAGAGCAGGTTGGATAACTTTCCTGGCTGAGCTTTGGCAGCAAGTTTCTAGGTGAGTGGACACACTGGAGTGGACTGTGGAAGGATTTTTCTCAACCTTGGAGCAACAAAACCAACAGCATCTCAGAACCATTAAAGCTACTCAAGCAATACCCTTGGAATCCAGATAAATGTAGTTTTTCATCACCACGTGTATGAATCTGAAGGCCAGGAAACCGTGCTATTAGATAACAAAAATCCAACAACAACAAAAAAACCAATAAATGTATGGATGCCAAGGCACTATGGCATTGGATCAGAACAGAAGCCCCAAGGATTGAATAGCTCGAAGCACTGTAAGTGTTGTTACCGGAGAGCGAAAAATATCTACATTAACACCTAGAAAACTCTTCACCTAAACATTGTTTCTGAGGCTTATTCATTTTTTATTGCAAAGTCCAATTCACAGAGAAGGAGAGACAGAAAAAGATCTTCCATCCACGGTTTCACTCCCCAAATAGTCACAATGGCTGGAGTTGAGTTGATCTGAAGCCAGGAGCCAGGAACTTCTTCCTGGTCTCCCATGAGGGTGCAGGGTCCTAAGGCTTTGGGCCTTCCTTGACTGCTTTCCCAGGCCACAAGCAGGGAGCCGGATGGGAAGTGGAACAGCCGGGATATGGATCGGCACCTGTCCGGGATGGCTGCGAATGCAAGACGAAGACTTTAGCCACTAGGTTACTGCCCTGGGCCCCCTAAACATTGTTTCTAAAATGATGTGATGAGCAGATTGAGCTATGGTGATTCACTTCCGTGCTGATGTGTTGTTTCCCGTTTTTTAAAAAGAGAAGAGCTGAGTACACAAGCCTGGGGTCTCCCATCGGAACACGGACGTGAATAAGTCAAGTTGAATGTCAGTGACATTTCAGTAAGACGCTGGTTTTGATAGAGTTACATCCGCTATTTTGGTTTCACGTATTTCTTCTTTCTTCTTCTTCTTCTTTTAGCTTCTCCTTGGGTTGATAATAGTAGAACGCCAAACAAGATTGATCTTTATGATGTGCGCAGGAGACCATGGTAAGCATGTTCAACCATGAAAACGCCGAAGAGGGAAAGAGGGTTTTATTTATTATTTTTGGAAATCAAAAATGTAGGTCATTTTGAAATTAGGATTTTGTCCAGATAAATGTCATCTGTTTCATGTGCTCCATTGGGTATTTTCCTGCCTGTAGCCAAGGGCACAGGCAAGCATCATTTCCAGAGGGTAATGAGAATACCTGCCAATGTTCTTCACTCAGACTTGTTCTGGTCTGTATTCAGTCTCAGCCATAAACCCCTCTTAGATTTCCATTGAAAGGCTCCCCATTGGCTGGGAGCATTAAGATCAGATGGACCCCAGCAGAGTTTGCCTTTGGCAATGAACTAATGAGCATTGGCCCCAAGGTGAGAACTGCCCTAACTACCTTTATCTAGCTTAGGTTTATTTATTTTTTTTTTTTTGTTTCCGCCCCCAGGGAAAGTTGTATCTCTCTGCTAAAACAGCTCATTCCCCTAACTCAAAACTTTACCAATTCGTAATTGTACTCGAGAGATAAGTATTACTTTCTTCTTAGAATTACTTCTATCGCATTCGTCTTTATTGCTAATGATTTTCCGGTGTAGAAATACACTTCCCTGCAATATGTATTTACTTACTTTGAAAATCAGAATTACAGAGAGGGAGGCATAGACAGGGAAAGTGAGAGACTAGAACCTGTGTCGGTATGGGATGCTGGCTCTCAAGGCGGAGGCTTAGCGTGCTACACTACAATGTCAGCCCCATTGCAGATCTTTTTAACGAGTTCTCACTATAATCGACATAATTCTTTGTACTGTGCTGTTTTTATATCAGAGCCTTTGAATGACTATTGTTGAGGCGTCCTTAATATCATTTAGGTTTCAAAAAAAAAAAAGATTTATTTTTTATTGGAAAGGCAGATTTCCAAAGAGAAGGAGAGAAGAAAGAAAAATGTTCCATCTTTGGTTCACTCCCCATGTGGCTGCCATGGCTGGAGCTGAGCCATCTGAAGCCAGGAGCCTTAGTATGATTTTAAAAACTGCCGTATGATAACTCAGTTCAGAAAACCCTTGTTCTTGGACAGTATTTATTTCTTGTTTTTTGATGGGACTCAGTCCAAACTTAAGAAGCACATTTAAAGGAAAAAATTTACACCGGAAGTCTCACTGACCACGGATGTTAACCATCAAAGTGGCAAGTTTCATTCCTGTTCGTATTACTCCGGAATGTCCTTGGCTCTTGCATGCAGGCAACGACTGCTCATGATGTAGGCTCAGGCTTTGATCGTTTGGGGGAGAAAACTAGAAGTTAATTCCCACCCAGGAGGAGCAGTTGGTGTCCTGACCTCTTCATTTCTCATTACAAAACAGACGGGGTGCAGTGTTAACCGGCAGACAGGGGCTAGCTCTGCCCTCACGGGAACGCACCTGTAGTTCTTGCTAGTTCACTTTCTTATAGAGAAACAAGGGCGGGCACACATTTTAAACTGTGTCTTATCAGCATTCATGCCTTGGTAGATTCTGTCAGTGCCTCGTGCTGTCTGGGCATCAGTTGATCAGTTACTTGGCAGGCTTCTTAGAAGGGAGACTGTGACGTGCAAAAGGCCCTGGATGAATATGGAGAAATGCAGTCCAGGATAGCTAGCTGTGTGCGCTGGGACACACGGGTTCGAATCAGGCTCAGACCAGGCAACACGCCTTCACACATTTCACGATTTCTTTTTTATTATTATTATTATTATGTTTTTATTGGAAAGGCGGATATACAGAGAGGAGAGACAGAGAGGAAGATCTTCCGTCCGATGATTCACTCCCCAAGTGAGCGCAACTGGCCGATGCTATGCCGATCCGAAGCCAGGAGCCTCTTGCGGGTCTCCCACGCGGGTGCAGGGTCCCAAAGCTTTGGGCCGTCCTCGACTGCTTTCCCGGGCCACAGGCAGGGAGCTGGAAGGGAAGCGGGGCTGCCGGGATTAGAACCAGTGCCCCTATGGCATCCCGGGCGTGCAAGGCGAGGACTTAACCACTTGCGCCACCGCGCCGGGCCCCACATTTCACGATTTCTAATGCTCTTATCAATTTGTTGTGTCGTTCTGGTGTTTTTAAATGTTCTTAAGCCATTTACTTTTCACATTTTAGAATATTGACAAGTCTGTTGTTACTTCAGCTGTCTTCCATCCCATGAAACTTCTGTCTCCGGAGACAGCATAGAAATATGTCCGTGCTAGGAAAAAATGCCTTACCTCCTGTACATATTGGTTCAGCAAATATTCGTGCATGATAATTTGCAAGAGAAAAACGTGCTTCTCTGTTTGTTTCAGGTACATCCAGGGTGCCGCGTCCCCTAAAGACATGCTTATTCTGGTGGATGTGTGAGTACTGAAATAGTCCATATTTATGCAATGTGCAAATGGGAAGATGAGCAAATAGCAGTCATGTATTTAGACTAAGAAATCTTTGCTACGTGAAAAAGACCCTCCGATGTAATTATCTTGACTTTTAGCTGCATAAAAAGCCATCGAGCAAAACAAATTAAAATGCCTCCCACAGAATAAAAAGAATGTACAGTGGTGTGGAATCTAACATCCGGATATTTGGATTTCCTTTTTCTGCTTTTGCTTTATATTTTTAATAATACCAAAGCACAAGATTGCTAATGCGGAGCAGTTCCTTCCACAAAGCAGTAATAGATTCACTTAGCTGGCACTTTGTCATTCATGATTCAGTTATTCTGTAGGAATTTTGATCATAAAAGAAATGAATATTAAATATCGGTAGCAAGACTTTTTTTTTTAAGCGAAATGCTGATACATGAGAAAAGTCCCCAAGACTTTGTAATGGTCAATTTAGCTATCTGTTTCAATGGTTCAAGTTAACTATATGAGCTTATGAGCACACCTTGCTAATAAGGATGAATGTGGCAAAAATAGGCCACTGAAAAAGTGATATTCTGAATGGAGGCTTTTTTTTTCCCCCTGTGGTCTTATCAGAGAATTAAAATATAAAGTCTAACCACTCCAAGGGTTAAAAAAAAAGTACATTGCTATACAACTCTTGTTTCGTTGGAAGACACAGAATACGATGATTTGTAGGCAAACGTTATCACAAGAAAATATCAACATTTGGATTTTCATCCGCCTGATCTGAAATTAAGAAGTTCAATTTGCTTGTTCAAAAAATCTAGCTTGAGTGAGTGTGCTGCGTGTTACAATGCTGTGTTTGTTAAAGGTCCCATTAGCCGGGTGTGGCCATTATTGAATGATTTGAGGTCTTTTATGAGAAGCTAAGCCGTGCTATTCATCTTACGTGTCAATCTAGATGATAATACAATCATTCTGTTGGGAGAATGGTAACTTCCAGAAATAAATCACTTTCTGAAAACCAAAGGCATATCCTTAGATTGGAAATATGTAAGGAACTGAAGTACCATTTTTTCAGGAAATAGGGGCAAAATGGAGGAGGCGGGAGGGGAACTCACAGCCTCAGTGCATCTCTTGAAGTGAACTTTGAGCTGGCTAACTGCTGACATGCACATGGAGTGGACACGTGGCTGAGAGCAAGAATGTAGTTCTGGGGCTGAGTTTTTACAGCAGAAGCCAGCCAAGGGCCACTGGGGCGGGGGAGAGCATTGCTAATCTGGCTTGTATGGGCTTTATTCTTGTTCAAATTAAAAAAAAAAAAATGTTTTGTTAAGTGTTAAGCGTCAAGGGGGAAGCTTTGTTGGGGCTGGGGAAAGGATGGTTTAGGATATTTGGAGACAGGGAGCCGAGGTCTCCTGCTTCCGTTTCTTGGGCTGATGTTTATAAAAGCTAGCAAGAGAAAGACATTTGTGCAGGGGCAGAGAACACACTGCAGGTTGCTAAGCTGGTCTCCTGACTGAGCAGACTCTGCAGGGAGTTGCACTGGCTGAGCTAAGTGATGGGGCATGTGTCACCAGGCAATAGGATCTGGGCTTAGGTAGGCAGGCGGAGCCAAATTAAACCTTAAAAAGTGTCGTCTGTGCTCCATCACATTGAGAGAGATTTTTCTCCACCGACTTCCACGTGCAATGGCATAATGAAGAGACAGAGATGGTTCAAGCATCATCTCTGACCCCATAGCTAATTCGAACCCATGATGACAGCAAAACGCCATTACTGGCCGACTAAAACGATAGAAGAAGTGAATGGACCTGAAGTGTCACACAGCGCTTAAGCAGTCTACAAGAGAAAAGAACTTTGAGGTCAAGGGTCAGCAAGACCTGGAGGAGGTAACGACTGGCTCCGTTCTGTGTGCCTAAGATCTTACGAGACGGATGTGGGAAAGGAGCTGTGGTCGAACAGGCTTCCAGAATCGGTGCCTGGCAAGCGTGTGGAAGAAGTGGCAGGGCTGGATGGAGTAGCTGTTATTTCAGGATGCTCATGTTGGTCAGAGAGGAGAGCAGGTGCTGGAAAGGAGACCACACCCGTGGGTACCATGAAGTAGGATGAATGGGAGAGGGAGGAGAAGATGGGATGGCCATGACCCTGACTGGTTGAAAACAGGAACATAACAAATAGGTAAAGCATGTCTTTGGAAATAGTTTGGGATTTGGGACTTAGTGTCAGAACAATAGCAGTGCCTGCTGGCATTTGAAGACCTGTTTTCCAGTTTGCCTAACAAGGCTGATATTTCATGCCCAATTTCCGAATGAATACACATGCCTTAATCCGTATCTTCGAGTCTTCAACTGACAGCGTAACTTTTATCATTGCGCTTAGAAACGCATATGTAGTGAAAAAAACCAAAGCAGGAATTCTTCTCATTTCTACAATATCAATGCATACTTTCTTCTACTGATTTTTTTTTTTTCTTGCAAAGACCACATGATCCTTTGCCTGGAATGGAAATGATCCCGAGTTAGGCCAGAGTGTGTACGCAGTCTGTTTACTGTGCTGTTGGTGATGTACGTGGTGACAGGTGTGGCCCCATTTGTCTCCTCGCAGAAGTGGAAGCGTCAGTGGGCTGACGCTCAAACTCATCAGGACGTCCGTCTCCGAGATGCTAGAAACCCTCTCCGATGACGACTTTGTGAACGTGGCTTCAGTGAGTACGGGAAGACCGCTTCCTCCCATGTCTGTCTCCTCTTGACTTTTCTGTTCTTCACTACTGAATTCTGATGCCCAGGAAGCAAATCCGTGTTGCATTGTCTCATGTACAGCTCCTCCTGGTTTCCCATCAGAATGGCAGAGGTCTGAGGATTTGGGCTCTCCTCTACTGCCTTCCAAGGCACGTCAGTAGAGAACTGATGGGGAATTGGGGCAACTGGACACAACCTAGTACATCTAAGGGGATGCAGGTGGTGGCTCAACCCTCTGTGTCACAACACGGGCCCTGTCGTGTCTCATTTTAATTCCTGGAATTTACAGCAAAGATTCCATTTAGCGGTGGACGTGGTTTCCTATCTGAGATGCAAATATCCCAGTTGTGTTTGTCGAGAAGGAGGCATTTGTGGTGAGGGTATCTCTGGATTGAACGTATGACAGTGGATCTGTGTCTGAGGAAGAATTTGAAGCTGGTGGTTTGTGATGGCTTTACTGCCTTCCCTGGAAGAATAACCAAAGGATAACAAGAGAGCAGAGCTTGGTACCATCCATCCCCTGTCAACTGCAGCTCCAGGTAGTGAGACTAATGGCACTAAGTGTACCAGGAAGCAAGTTCAGATCTAGAAAGCGTTGAATGGGATGCTCTTGGGCAAGGGTGGCTAGGAGGACCAGGATTGAACACCTTGCAAGGCGTGAGCCCCTGAAAGCAAGATCTTCTAGATGATAAACTCCAAGGGATACACCGCAGGTATTCCATGGCGTAAATACTTCACTCTACATGCGCCAAAGGACATAGCTAACGTAGGAAGGAGTGGCGAGAGCCATCTTTTTCCATCCGAAATTCTGTCTGTTTCATGTGAACCTTTAGGAATCCTTTAGTTTTGTCAGCACGCCGGCACTACTGCGTACATCTCTGATTCGGGTCACCCCGATTTTTACAATCTGATGATTCCATGTGTCGCCTTCCAGTCACTTCAGCAAAGCGCAAAGAAGAAAAATGTAAGTGGTGGATCTCTCTAATAAGATCGAGAAAGACATTGAGGTAAAGGCATCGATGCGATTGTTGACAAAATACTTTCTCTGACCCAAGGGGAAGAGCTTCCAAGCGTATTCAATGCTGATTTGAGAAATCTAGTGAAATGTGTCTGGAACTAAGGGATGTCAGCTGTGGTTGTTGTCCCCAAGTGATCCTCGCTCATTGGTTCAGGTGTAAGGAGTTTATCTGGAAACATTTCCAAAAGAGTTGAGGATTTTAATTTGCCATAAATGAACTTCCTCTGTGGAGTCTTCCTGGAAGCTTATACAACATTCTACTGAAAACTCCCAGCTCAGAGCTGGGTCCCAGCCTTCCCAGTATATGAGCAGAGCCGATCGTGGCCACAAGAGAGAGCCCTGGGAAATAAAAAGTCAGGCATCTGTTGTGAATGGGAGCCCAGTGTCCGCCCTACCCAACCAGGGATGCTAAAGAAAGACAACCCAGCAATACTAACTTTGCGATAAATGAACAAGGTGCCTACATCTTGATGGTGTGTTGGCTTAGCTTAGAACCAAGGTCGTCGTCATTTATAATCCTCTTCGTTTTCTCCACCAGCCCTCTTAACCTCCCTTAGAAGCTCTTACAATGATGTCTGGAGAGGTGGGATGACCAAAATATTGATGTTAGGAGTCTATGGGTCCGTGTTTTGAGTACTCGCTCAGACAGGAGCTTTTGCGCAGTTACCACCCAAGACGGATGGCTAGAGTGAGTCTTCTGAGCCAGCGCCTTGTCCCCTGTCCCCGTTACGTCATCACAAACCCCATGATAATCCCCTGGTCAGTGGGAGACCTGGGCACTCTCAGTGGAATGGCTTTGTTCCGTTTTGCTTGCATACCAGTTTGCCAGCCTGAAAAGCCCCTAGTGCCTCGGAAGTAGCTGGAGACTCAGTTTCAGCGAGATCTTTCTAGAACCTGGTCTGTGTACCCGCCTAACAGCCTTCCTCTTCCTACATGCTTAGCAGATGCATTTCCGCGAAACCCACAGTTGCAAGGACTGGAGGTATGGATTCCCACGTGGATCATTTTGAGTTAGGGAGAAAGGATACATTCCCACTCTGCCCCTCCCCTTTGGCTCTTTTTTGAGACATGGCATAAGTAGATCGTAAAACAAGATGGAAAGCGTTAGCTCATGTGAGTAAAGAGAGGTGCTTCTTTTTAGACATAATTCTTTCTAAAAGCAGAGTGGTGCTTGCTTGTTTCATGGGAGAGATTCTACAAGGCAATGCTCCACAGCTGGGCTGAAATAAAGCATGCATGAATGAATTACTCTTACATCACACTGGCAAACAGGCACCTACATCTGGTCTACCTTTTGCCTGCACCTTCTCTGTTTGGTTTTATGTCCGATACCACGAATCCATTGCTTTGATCGGACTTCCTATACTCTTTCATTGATGCAAGATTCATTTAGTATCAGCTACATTCTTTTTTTTTAAATGTAAAAGAATTGCCTCAGCTTTATTTCTCACTTTATTTCTTTATTTCTCATAGAAGCTTCTCTGATCCTGGTCCGTCTACAAAACTGTCCCCATTTCCCATTCATCATTCTTTACACTGTCTTTGCTGATGTTTGCTTGTTGATAGAGTTTCTTTGTGTTTTACTTGGGCGCGTAAGTGACGTAAGTGGACACATTTACGTAGAATTCCTTCTTATGCCCCATTTACCTCCTTTCTTTACATCCTGGTACTGAAGGGCTTGCCATCCGACGATTGACTCGCAGTAGCATCTCTTTTAAACTCCCGTGCAGAGCTAGCTGTCTCAAACAGCCAGAGCAGAAAAATCCAACAACCTCTCATTTTTTTTTTTTTGCACGTTTGGGTATCTAAATTTCTTTCTGTGTTTAAGAACAGTAAATGACATGCTTAGATTCCGTATCAGGTGGCCGGACTCACGCTGTATCTTTGCTTGGCATCACTGCTCTCCCCAGGGCTCCTCTTTGTTGTTGAAGGGGAAGCTGCTGTTGGGAGACAACGCCACTGTGCTCCCACCAAATCTTGTTTGTTACATGGTTCCCTGGGGGAACAGCACTTCAATCCCAGCACGTTGTCAATTACAGGGAAAATCCCAAATGTTGCCACTGAAACGGGGATGTGTTTGTGAGCGTGGGGGAGAACCCACGGAAAATGGGGAGAACCCACGGAAAATGTCTGTTGGTAACAAACAAACACGGATGGCATTCCGGTGAAACCGCGTATTTTCTTCCATAATAATATCATCGCATTCTGCATTTCTGCTGAAGGACCTTGCAATCAGCATTCTTTCTGGAAGCTTCTCTGATCCTGGTCCGTCTACAAAAGTGTCCCCATTTCCCATTTTAAAAAAGTGAGCACACACATCATTCTTTACAATGTCTTTGCTGATGTTTGCTTGTTGATAGTTTCTTTGCAAACGCTTTCTAGTTTTTATAGCTTCTAGCCATTGAGCAACAACTTTAAACGTGCCAGTGCGTGAGTACACGTGGAAATGAAGCTTCTGGCACTCTCTGGCAGGGGGCAGAGGCCAGCTGCCATCCTGTAAGCGCAAGGGTTTCCTCATTTGGGGGGTTCTTTCTGGAACACAGCTCCCTGGCTGCTCAGGTGACCACCCCTGGACTCCCTCCTCTGGCCCTGCTGTAACTGGGGCTCGGGGAAGTCCAGCTATCCCTATGGAATCCCAAATTCCTCCTGTTCTGATGAGAAGGGCTTGCATTTATCCTTTTGTTTGCTGGGAAACAATAGGAGACTTAACTTCTTCACTTTCACTGAGGTTAAAAATCTCAGACGTGGACCACTGGAAACCAACTCATGGGAGCGTGGGGGGGGGGGTTGGTTTATCCCCGGAGATGCTCTGGGAGGCCAGTGGGATGTGACAGTTCCTTCTCTGGGCAGTGGGCTGTTCTTATCCCAGATTCCTGAGTTCTTTGCTCAGGTGTGACGCTGTCAGGAAGCCCACCAGGATCTCACTCTAGTTCTGGTTGTTCTAGCAGGTTGATGATCCTCTGCTGTGTTGCCTTTCTCCTTCGCTTTTCTCTGGAGCGTTTTTCTTCATCTGATCTTTTGGATGTATGCTTTCTATTTTCTCTAGGATTAGGGTTAGATGGGATTCTGGGAGTGTGGTGGCTTTATGCTAATGGTACTGCGTCTACTGGCCTGCTAACCGACAGTTGCTCTTCTTGGATGGACATCATTTCGGGCCAACCGTAGCAGGTGCTATGGAGATGTCAGGATTGTGTTTTAACTTCTAAATGGATTTATTTGAGCTCAGGAGAACAAACATCTCTTATCCTTCTGGAATGTTCTCCTAGTATCCTCAACGGCTGTGGAGCTGGGGGGCAGACCTGGGAGCCAGAGGGGTGGGGGGTTGGGGTGGGTAGTCCAGATCTCCCGTGTTGGGACAGGACTGGGAGTAGACGGGGACAGGAACCCAACTGTTGAGAAGTCATCTCCCGGGGCCTGCATGGACAGGAAGCTGGGATCCGGAGCCATAGCTGGCAGCTGAACTCCGGCACCCTGGCATGGAGTGTGAACATCTTAACTGAGCGTTTAACCACTGCATCCAGTGTCTACCGCTGGATGCCAGCATTTGCAACAAAGGGTAGATCCGTGAGCTCTCGCCTTTTGGGTCAGAGTCCCCTCACTTGAATTATCAGGACACAGACGACAGCCATCGCTGCCTTGCAACTGCGGTATCTTGTTCCATAAGGGCAAAATTTCCATGTGGCGAGCTGTAACTAGCATGCGCATCATGGGTATATTGATTGGCTGCGAACCACGGTGTTGTTAAAAAAAGGAATAGATCAAACGCGCTACACTTATTTGACTATTTCAGTGAAATTTTGCCTTTGGAAGCTGGCGTTCCGATTTCCACAGGGTCATGAAAAAAATATCTGTATGAGAAATAATACGGAGAAGATCGTTGCGTCTTGAGAATCATGGAGTGGGAAAGAATAAACCTCCTATGCCCAGATGGCCAAGGGCTTTATTAAAAGATGGTTGAGAATGTGTTAATAGCAGGCAGGGTTGAGCGTTCGTTTGCAGGGACTGCATGCTGAGAAAGGGGTTCGCCAAGCTCCATTATCAGATCTCCTCCCAGTGGCAGGTGTCATGCACACATGGTGGGTCCTTGGCCCTGATGGACTTAGTCCACCTCCTGTCCTGGCAGGAACAGTAGCCTTGCCCAACCGGCCCCCACCCGTTCCGGTTCTTATTTTTGGGCATTCCAAGCCCAGCCACACCCAAATACAGCTCTCACGTGGTTCCGTGGGTGCCAAGACCTAGTCAGGCCTGTCCTATACCCACCCTGGCTCTCATGAGCACCAGTGGGTCTTGGAGTCTACCCCAGTCTGGCATAGCCATGCTGATGGACACCACAGCCATGTCCAGCCCAGATCGCCATCCCCATTGCAGCCGTCACACTCACCAGTGGGAACCACAACCCAGCCAGCGTGTCCCCTTAGCTCCCCAACTGGGCCTATTCCCGACCACAGATTTTGTGCAGGTGGCAGTGGTTGCTCTGACCCAGCCTAGCATAACCTACTCCCTTTCTTGGCCTCTGCCATTTGAGCTTGACCTGTCCCGAGCTGCCCTCAATCTCAAGCCCTGTTGACGGGTGCTGCAGCCTCCCCCTACCCAGACTGCTTCCATCCCTGACTCATGCAAACCAGTAGGTGGAACGGCCTAGCCTACATAACCCACACTCCAGCCTGGCTCCTCCAGTGGGCTAAGGTTGGCATGGCCCTGCCTGCTCACTCCCCTCCAGAGCCAACCCACACGATTGCTAAAGGTTCGAGCCTAACACCTAGGTCTGAATCCCATGCTCACAGCAGGTGTTCTGGGCCACCAGGGAAGTTTCCCAAGTTTCTCCTCAAGCCCACTCCCAGACCCAGATCTCACGTGTGGCAGTGGGTACTAGGCCCTTACCCGGCAGAGTCAGCCCTCTGTGCCCCAGACTTTGTATAAGCTGGCGGGTTTCATCGCCCAGCCTGCCCCACACAGTAAAGGCATCTCAGCTATAGAGATCTGTCCTAATTCTTAAGTTACTATAACGAATGGATCACGAAGCCTTAATTATTCAACAAAGGGGGAAGCTGGCTGGTTGTACCCTGATGCAGCTGAGTTTAATTATCATCTCAGAGTACTATGGCAAATACACTGTAACATGACTGAATACCAAGACATAAGGCAAGCCAAATAAAATAAACCATGAAACACGAACACAGATTATTTAACATAAATTATAAATGAGTACTTACAGGACCAGCCTAGTGGCATCAGAGGCCAGTCCTCAGCCTGCTGGTGCCGACATGCTGTGTGGGCGCCGGTTCGTGTCCCGGCTGCTCTACTTCCAATCCAGCTCCCTGCTTATGGCCTGAGAAGCCAGCAGAAGATGGCCTGAGTCCCTGCATCCCCCATGGGAGACCCAGAGGAAGCTCCTGCCTCCGGATCAGCCCAGCTTTGGATGTTGCAGCCATTTGGAGGAGTCAACCGGCGGATGGAAAACCTATTTGTCTCTTCTTTCTGTACAAATCTGCCTTTAAACATAAATGAATCTCTTCTTCTTCTCTCTCTCTTTTTAAAAATTTTTTATTACAAAGTCAGATATACAGAGAGGAGGAGAGACAGAGAGGAAGATCTTCCATCGGATGATTCACTCCCCAAGTGAGTGCAACGGCCGGTGCTATGCCAATCCGAAGCCAGGAGCCAGGAACTTCTTCCGGGTCTCCCACATGGGTGCAGGGTCCCAAGGCTCTGGGCCGTCCTGGACTGCTTTCCCGGGCCACAGGCAGGGAGCTGGAAGGGAAGCGGGGCAGCTGGGATTAGAACCAGCGCCCATATGGGATCCTGGCGCATTCAAGGCGAGGACTTTTAAGCCACTAGGCCACTCCGCCGGGCCCCATAAATGAATCTTAAAACCGAAAACATACACAACTCCCCACTTTACAAGATATGTAACTAAGTGAGTGTTTATCTGATTGGCGATTGACTGATCTTCCTGGAATTGTTTTATGACCGCGTAAAAGGAACGGACTTCTGGCCTGGGACGGTCTAGGGCTTTGTTCTCCATCTTCCACCTGTGAGATCCATGCTGTTAGTTGGCCTCGTAGCTGCAGGTGCTTTGGAGGGCGAACCAAAGGATGTGAGCCGTGTGTGCGCGGGGTCTGTGTATCCCCCACCTCCCTGCTTCTCTACTTATATAATGAATGAATGAAAGAATAGGTTCATAGATTTGAATTTTAATGTCAGCTTTCATTTGAATGTCAGATTCAGAATAATCATGTTTTATATATCTCCCAGTGTCCAAATTTCATGTGAAAAATGCTAAAATGGAAGTATTGCAGAAGTATTTTCGGCTAGTGGTGGAGGGGAATATATATGTGAGATTGAAATAGAATTGGACTCCTTTATTTGCCTGCATTGCCATCTCGTGGCCAAAGTGTGGATAGCATCTAATACAGTAATTTGCCTGATTTGCAAAATTTTATTTAGCTTAATTTGGTTCATTAACTTACATTAAGTATATCTTCAATAATGTGAATGTATACTGTTTTGTTCTAATTATATACTGTGAGATTAATTTATGGGTGTTTTTCGTTAAGAAAAGAAGCCACATTCCAAAACATAGATTTCCAATTTGCTTTCTCAAACATCCACACAGCTTGAGCCCCAAGTTTTGCACCCTATTTGTTTTATATCAGAGAAAGAAGGGACGCATAACTTCAATCCATGCTTCAGAAATAATTTAGATATCAAACAAACACTCAAAAGCCAAGGCATTAATTACACGATGTCCCATTTTACCCTTTAAAAACTATGACAATTATTACACTAAATAACCTTAGCGTGTCTGCCTTTGTAAAAATTCAGAGTCCATGGAGAGGGACCATCTGTGGGGTGTGGGGAGAAATTCCAGAACCAGCTGATGGGTCAAGATTCAGTGGGCCACTTCTTGGCCTTTGAGGTACTGAGAGATGACCCCACCAAGATTTCTTTGGTCCAGAATTTTAGGGTGTCTAAGGTAGAATTGTGTGGTCCCCACCGTCCTATTGGGGGGGATGCTTGGCTGTGGGTCCCATCCTGGGCAAAGGGTGGTTTCGTCCACAATCTTCCCACTTGCATAAGCAGCAAGCTGGATAAGGAATCAGACAGCTGCAACGTGCAGTAGCGTTCCCACGCGAGATCCTGGCCTCTGATGACCTAACCACCCATGCCACAACAGGCCAGGCCACCTTGCCTCTTGTTCGCCATGCTTCATTGCTCATCGAGGGCGGCAGAGCCACGCACAGTAGCTGTCATCTTGGCACCCATCTTCCGTCCAACCCGTCACTGTGCTCAGCTCGCTGGTTACCGAATTCCAGATGCATTTTTTTTTATTTTTTTTTAAAGATTTATTTTTATTATTTTTTTATTGGAAAGGCGGATATACAGAGAGGAGAGACAGAGAGGAAGATCTTCCGTCAGATGATTCACTCCCCAAGTGAGCGCAACGGGCCGATACTATGCCGATCCGAAGCCAGGAGCCTCTTCAGGGTCTCCCACACGGGTGCAGGTTCCCAAAGCTTTGGGCCGTCCTCGACTGCTTTCCCAGGCCACAGGCAGGGAGCTGGAAGGGAAGCGGGGCTGCCAGGATTAGAACCGGTGCCCATATGGGATCCCGGGCGTGCAAGGTGAGGACCTTTAACCACTTGCGCCACGGCGCCGGGCCCCAGATGCATTTTTTTAAGCATCCATCCTTGGCGTGTGGCCTGGGCCCCTCCTGTACCAACTCCTCAGCCCCTTCCTAACGACCTTTTAAATGTTCTATCTATTTCTGCGTTTGAGTCTTTTCACTGTGAGTCCTCTAATAATGACCCCTGGGCCCTGGCTCACCCTCCAGGTGCCACCTTTTTTTTCTCCTCTGTTTCCCATCTAAGGTCCCTGAAACTTTGCCTTGCCACCTGCTTCCGCCCCTGGAGACATTTCCTGCCTAAGATGCCTAAGTTCAGTGGACAGATTGCAGCTTTTCCGTCTCCGAACGAACCCTGTCTTTCGCTAGAGACACTTTCTCTCCTCTTATCCTCCAAGGGGCTCCCATCTCCTACTTCCCCTCCTATCTCCACAAGAACTTGCCCTAACTAGGACGTCCAGTCTGCCCCCCTTAGCTTTGCTGGGGCAGGTTGACATCACCGCCAGCCATGCTAGCCTTCATGAGAGCCCGATTCTTCAGGAAGAGCAGGTGACAAGAGCAGCAGCAGCAGCAGCCTTCTTAATCCCTGAGCCCTTTGACGGCAGGTGCAACGCTCATTTGTGATACGGTGCTCCAGGATGGCTGTGTTGTACAGAGCGGAAACCCTGCCCACATTTCTGAGATCGTATGGCTGTCTGAAAGCATCTTTGTCGCAGTGCATCCTGACTTCAGGCCGCCCTCAGCTTTCCGGAGCTCAAATCATTTTAAACTGTGCTGAAGTTGAGACAGGTAAGGCAGAAAAAGGGCTGGTTAGACATCCCGGAGTTCCCACCGCCCACCCCTTTGTTAGCGTGTGATTCATACCTTATCAGGCAGACTCCTGGGAGAGCTTCCTAATTGATCTCTCCCTTTTACATTCTTTCCTCGATTTAGGTCTGTTTCCCACACAGCAGCCGGAGTAGACTCTTACCGTTCTAGAACAAGCCATTCTGTGGGTTAAGATCCTAAGCAACGTGCCACTTCTTCCGCGTTTCGTTTAGATTTAGTGTGACCGAGTCCCTGCCTGTCCCTCGACTCGCTACACCTGTCCTCACTTGCCATCGAGTTCTACCGCCTTCCTTCCCTTAGGAAAACCCACTCCTCCCAACTCCCCAGCCGCCTCCTCCACCAGAGCCGTACCCACACCTTTGTACAGACGATCTTCTGGAATCTTCTCGCTCCATCGTCTCTGGAGCATCCCTATGACCCACAGGCGATGCCATTTCTAAGGATTATTATTTTTTTTTTCCCTCCTCGTGTAATTCCTCCAGTGCTCATGGTCCAAGTTAGGAATCTCTGCTCTGATGCTGCGCTGTGGATCGCAGTATCACGTGGCTTTGTTTGGAAGGAATCGTGCATTCTCAGACGAGAGCCAGTGTGGGGCTAGTCCCTGGCAGGGATTTTTCAAATAAAGGCTAAGTATTATCTCTAGGACTCTGAGTACACAGTACTCCCACACCAGGAGGCTTCATACGCTCGACAGAAAATGTGTATTATTGCTTCATTTCTCATGAAAATCTTGAAATTCCCTGCCACGTGGCACGTGTAAGTACACGGATGTATACGTGAGCCTGACGTCTGCCGTGGTGCGTGTGTAACTGCTAACGGATGGGTGAGTTGTGTAACGCTTCTTGTCATTCTGCATCATCTCCAGAGGAGAAAAAAATAAAGCATTCTACTTCAATTTTTAAAAGAATTATTTATTGGAAAGGCGGATATCCAGAGGAGGAGAGACAGAGAGGAAGATCTTCCATCCGATGGTTCAGTCCCCAAGCAGCCGCTACGGCTGGAGATGAGCCAGTCCCAAGCCAGGAGCCAGGAGCCTCTTCCGGGTCTCCCACACGGGTGCAGGGTCCCAAGGCTTTGGGCCATCCTTGACTGCTTTCCCAGGGCACAGGCAAGGAGCTGGATGGGAAGCGGGGCCGCCAGGATTAGAACCGGCGCCCATATGGGATCCTGGCGCGTGCAAGGCAAGGACTTTAACCACCACACTATCGCGCCGGGCCCCAAAGCATTATATTTCTAAGAATATGCACTCACTCGTAATGAATTCATGAGCAATTGAGTTTTGTGTATTTGATCTGAGGACATCCTCAACATTTTGTTTGGCCAGTTCTCTGCGTTTTAGCAAGAGACTGTAAACGATGATGATGATGATGGTGACGGTTGCCATTTTACTGGTGTGGCATTGTGGACATCAGTAACCTAGGGAGTTTACAGAAATGACAGCGTTTTGTAGGATGAGATGACGTTACTCATTTCAGTGTCCTAAACTGGTTTGCAAGAGGTCTGCTGTTACGTTTGCTGAGTTACTTTGTAACTGCAGAGTGAGTCCTCTATGTGAAGTCTGTGTAATTACTTGCTGGGGGCAAGGGCTTGGGACTTTCACTTTTTGCTCCCATTATCTCATCACTGGCAACAGTATTGCAGCAAAACTGTTCAGTCGCTGTGGTACCCTGTCTCCAAGGATTCTGCATAGAGGCCCCCCGAGTGATTTTCTCTGAGATTGTCAGTGTGGGGGTCACAGCTTGCTTTTCAATATCAGCCCCCCCGCCCCCCCGCCAAAAGGACCACACCGTCACCATCTTTAAGCATCTCTCCTTGTCATTCAGTGCGCTGTCTCTCCCACGCGTGTCTCTCTCTCTCTCTCTCTCTCTCTCTCTTTTTTAGAAGAGGCAATTGGAATGTGAAACTCCTCCCCTGCCTTCTGGGCAGTCATCCTGAGCGGGCATCTCCAAGTATTTCTGGATTTGAAATCTGTTTCATTGCTTTTGGAGTTTTATTTCCTGCGTGCTCGTCAACTTTAAAAATGAGGCTCTCCTTTATGTAACTCAAGTCTCAAGTTGAGGAGGAGGAAAGAATCAGGCCACAGGAGTGCGAGGGACAGGCAGGATGGGCTGGGGACACGGGTGACAATGGCTTCCGTGTCTTAGTGCGCTGTTGCTAATCCATTAGCTCTGGTTGCTTTTTGTTTGCTTGTTTGTTTTTTAAATATATAAAATTTTATTTTGACAATCTTTACATAGTTAATTAGGGTAAGAAGGTTCAAGGGCTACAGGAAAGTGGATAATACTAGTATGTTTTCCATATTGTTACCTTCATGTTTAAAGGGGGTATTAAGAGAGAAGGCCCACCCAATTTCCCACCCTCCCCAGGTCCCGGATGTAGGGCATGCTCTGAGGTTCTTGCTCAAGTGGTTTTGATATTGCCACAGTTATGAATCGCTGTCAGTCTTGCCACTCCAAGCACTATGAGGTCTTTGAAAAATCCACTGATGGACATAGTCCATCCTAGCTGAGCTGGTTGGTTGACCTGTTCTGTCTTCTCTCTTTTCTTCATTAGGGTTCCGAGTCCAGCATTTAGATTAGGAAGATCTCCAAAGAAGCTTCTTGTATGTGCTAACAAGTACAGGGCCTGGCACCGTCCATCGCCCCAATCAGCTGGTGGTTGCCATTGCTGGGTGGGTTGCTTTTAATGTTCACTTACGTAGATGCTTCTTTCACTTCTTCTTCCTTTTGTTTTAATCTCTTACAGTTTAACAGCAATGCTCAGGATGTAAGCTGTTTTCAGCACCTCGTCCAAGCCAATGTGAGGAACAAGAAAGTGTTGAAAGATGCAGTGAACAACATCACCGCGAAAGGGATCACGGATTATAAGAAGGGATTCAGTTTCGCCTTTGAGCAGCTGCTTAATGTAAGTAGCCATCCTATGTTGTTTTCTTATTGAATCATTGTATCTGAATTTCAAAACCACTCTGTAGGGTGGGACAGCGGTGCTGTTTCTTGTTTGGTTAGAAGAGAAGGGAGTGGTGCATTTGGGGAGTGGAAATCTTTCCATCCTTTTTTGCTTTTAACTCCCAAATTCAAACACACAATGCAAAAATACGGTTTTTCTTTCGCTGTAAGATATTTTATTCCCATGCTATACGTCGGCTAATCGTTTCATTGACTTTGCAATGAGCCCTGGGGAACTCGCCCAGATGTTCCGTCACTTGCTTTCCTTGTCTCCGTTACTATGATCCGGAAAGGGGCGCTCACGGTCACCAGCTAATCACTGGAGTTATCCGCAAATCAGACACCTGCTTTGGGTCTCTCTGTGCAGAAAGGCCTAAATATGAAGCAGACAGGATGCTAAACCCCAGAATGGAAATTCCATTCTTGGGGAAGGTTGCCCTGCACCATCATGAAAATCCACGGTTTTGTTATCAGAAGCTGGCGTGCACACCGCCCTTGGCGTAGCCTGTGGCTCTCGCTGTGGCTGGCACTTCCCAGCGGCCATGAACTCTCTTAGGATGAACTCCTTTGACGCTCCCAAGATGTTCCAGCATGGCATGCTGTTTCCTCATCCACAGCGCAGTGGGAAATGTGCCCCGTACAGACCATGCAGTGTGTGTGTGTGTGTATGCTGGAACAGCCTGGAAAAAGGGGTCTGACTGCTCTGTGAAAATGAGAACGGCGTGCCATCTCCTTGGAAATGATACTCGGAACGAAGAGCAGGTGAGGGAGGGCAGAGTGGACGAAGTACAGAAACAGGAAACAGCGCATCGTTGCATGGAAGGTCGGGTGGTTTGGCGGGACCCAGAACACAAGCAGTGTAGGAGCCCAGGTGGAACAGACTGGCCGGGGATGGGGTGGGGTGTGAGTTTGTAAGATGTTCCGGCACAACAGTTGGCGGTCTGAGAGTGAGGCTGCCACTGGAGGAAGCGCCCTGGAGGCCCTGTGTGCAGACTGAAGGGGAGAGAGCCCACGTGGTGGTATGGCAGCTGACTGGATGGTGCTGGGAGGAGATCAGGTGATTCCAACTTCCCCTGAATTGAATGGGACCCAAGAGAGATGGAACATGGCGCCGGTTCTAATCCCGGCAGCTCTACTTCCCATCCAGCTCCCTGCTTGTGGCCTGGGAAAGCAGTTGAGGACGGCCCAAAGCTTTGGGACCCTGCACCTGGGTGGGAGACCCGAAAGAAGTTCCTGGATCCTGGCTTCAGATCGGCATAGCATCGGCCGTTGTGCTCACTTGGGGAGTGAATCATCGGACGGAAGATCTTCCTCTCTGTCTCTCCTCCTCTCTGTATATCTGACTTTCCAATAAAAATAAATAAATCTTAAAAAAAAAAAAAAAGAAACAGAAAAACAGATACTCAACATGGCTGTCTTATAGGAAAAGAATTCTATTTTTCAAAAAAATATTGTTTCTTCCTTCATAAAAATGGAAAGCTTCAAACTTGGAAATTAGGCTATTATGTTGAGATTTTTTTTGGTCCTCTAGCAAAGGAATATAAAGTATTTTTTTTAAATCCAATAAGAGTTCTTTCATTCTAAGTCAAGAGTTGAGTTTCCTGGGTCTTCGCCTCGCCAGTTTTCTCCTCTGTGTTGTTAGGTTGTCGCTTCTCATTCCCAACTGTTCAGGTCTCTGTCGTTAGATGATCAAGGGCTTATTTCAGAGTCTTCCTCGCTGTGTAGGCCACGCCAACTCCCAGGCTCACTACTGGTTGCCGATAAAATACAGTTTCATTCCCAGCTTTTGTCCTTGCGATGTTTATCTTTAAGATCGTTAGAGCAAACTGAATATGGGGGCATCGTTTAGTCCCATAGAAAGCTGTGTTTAATTAGCACTTACTTTTATTTGAAAGGCTGAGTAACAGAGAGAGAGAGAGATGTTTCATCTACTCATTCACTCCCCAAATGCCCCCGCAAAAAATGGGACCAGCACCAGGTTCCAGCTAGGAGCCAGGAGTTCCAGCTCGGTCTCCCCCATCAATGGCAGGGATCTAAGTACTGGAGCCATCGTCTTATGCTTCCCAGGGGTTCCCATTAGCAGAAAGCTCGGTCCAAAGGAGAAGTAGGTCTCATTTCCAGCCTCTCTGATTCATAGGCAGGCATCCAAAGCCACCATTGGCCCCTCCCCAGTAAAGGATACGAGAAGGTATGAGCCTTCAGGTAGTACCTGATAAAATACCCCTACATCGAAGCAGCTGGGTTTGAATCTCAGACCAGGAGCCACCTGCTCCCCTCCAGTATACAGTGGTGATGGCTAAGTGATGAGGCCCCCGAGCCTGACTCCAGCACCCCTCCGGTATACAGTGGTGATGGCTAAGGGACAATGCCCCCGAGCCTGACTCCAGCTCCACTGCGGTATACAGCGGTGATGGCTGAGTTAACGAAGTCCCCGAGAAACTGGCTCTCATAAATTAAGAGTTACTTCCTTCTAGGTTTTAACCCAGAGAAAGACGGAACGATGGAGATACTGAAAGATCTTTCCAAGGAGGTCCAGCAAGAATCTGTTCCTAGGTTTTAATTTAGAAGGTTTCTGAAATAGCGCCGTCACAGATGATGTACGCACGAAGCACAGCTTCCATTGCTGAATCCACGGCTGTACCACCCCGCTGTACTAAGGATTATCACTTCATCCGTTCGTTTCGTTATTCTCCAATTCTTACTAGTCAATTTGAAGCGCGTCTGGATTCTCTTTTATGTATTCTTCAGCATCTTACATCATTTAATGTCCATCATTTACTTTGATGCTCCTGGTGATTCTTTTAAATAAATCATTTCAAATTAGCATCTAGGAAAAAAAAACATAAAAAATGATTAAACTTTAAAAATAAACCTAATTTTTAAAGATTTTAATTTTATTTGAAAGGTGGATTTCAGAGAGAGAAGGAGCCAGAGAGAGAGAGGGAAAGAGAGAAAGAAAGAGAATGAATGGGATCTTTTACCTGCTGATTCACACTTCAGATGGCCCAATGGCCAAGGTTGAGCCAGGCCATAGCCCGAAACAGGCAGTGACTTCATCCACGGAGCCAACAGTGCAACACCTATATTAGATTAAGTGATTAAAAGCCAGTGGGGTCCATAGTTTGTGGCCGTGCGATTGTCTGGACAGTTGCACTAAAGCTTGCTGTGACATATTTCAGTCTTACTCTAGGTCTGAGAAGGCACGCTCACTCATTTTACAAAGTTTCCCAGAGTTGTGTTTTTGCGTGTGGCCTAATGATAATCTCCCCTGAGAAAAGTGTATTGTTTTATTTACACAAATATGCAGATTCTAAACAAGACCTACTCTGTTAGCTTATCTGGAGACTTTCATCATTATAATACCTCCAAAACGTAAAAAAGATAAAAACCATGTCCTGTGGGGGAAAAAAAAATCTTGCTTTCTCTTTTTTACAGAATAATCCTTTCGGTACATAATAATTGACCCACTTTTCCATGCACATCAAAAGGACAGGTCATCTCAGAATTAACATTAATAAAGGAATTCTGCAGATCCTTTGTGAAAATATCTTGATTTAGACTTTCTGTAGAATCAAACTTCCGGTTGGGTATCTTCAAAGTTAGAGATGGTACTTGGAGGTACCAAGTAATATCCACGGTGCCTCATTGACTAGCGTGTGTTGCCAGTATTCTAACGGCCTGTTCAGTAAGGGGGAATTATATGAAAGCAGGATCTTTTCATCAATAGGGTAAAATATTGTCTTCCTTAATATTTACAACAGAGAATGGACGTATGTACTTTGAGAAGATCAATCTTCAGTGAGCTTGAAAACCAAAGGAGAATTCATGATTTTTTTTTTTTAAATAAAATCAACATTGGTCATTTCAAGGCCAAGGCTGTTGTGTTCCATGCCGCCCCCATAATCCCATAATCCCATGAGGCTGTTGGGCAATTGGAATGCACTTGCGCTCAATGAAAGTGTGTACAAACATTAAAATGCACACTGTGGTCGGAAGAAATGATGGAAAAAAAATGCATGTTAGCTCCATGTTTTTTTTTTTTAAGTGGATCCCTCTCACATTCATGTGATAACATTTTGGATAACAGCTGAATGAATGTCGTACGAGAAGTAATTTGTGATTGCCCTCTGTAAGGCAGTTATGAGAAAATTAAAAATTACCTGCAAGGGTCACATTCAGTTTTGGACAAGCACCGAGCCCGGAGATTGACATTTCAAAGTAACAGAGCGTGCAGAAACCAGTGAGACTTCTGTTCCCGGCATTTCAATAAACACATTTACAACAAAAAAGGAAAGCCAACAGCATCGTTTGAAGACCGCACACCATCCTGCCTCGTGAATGAGTTGTTCATTTTAACAGCCTTCCTTGCTAATCCATCTTAAATTCCTCTCTTTGGGAGACCTTGAGGTTTACAAGGATTAATCCTGATAGCTGAGCCTCTGTGGGTGTGAAGGAGGGAGGTTGGCAGGGTGTTCTGGGGGCAGGGTGCAGCACCGACAAAAGAATGGCAAGGCATAGCAAATCAGGGACCGTCCTTGTGCAAATGCAAGGCCAACAAAGCGGAAGGAACAGCAAGGGGAGAAATGTTCAGAAGCATATTGCAAATGTTTAGGAAAGGGCTTGCACATTTTTGATTGCTATCATTTCTTTGTTTTGGATAGAAAAATGATAGGAACAAAAGGTTGACATGATAGTCACTCATTCGTTTAAAATGCATTAATGAATGAATTATGGAGGGAGGCCGATGTAGAAAGGGCATCTTGTAGCTAGGGCAACAACACGGAAGGAAAAGAAAATCTCTTGCCAATTTCGAACTTACATTCTAGTATCAAAAACCCACGTAAAGAAATAAAACATGTGCTGAAGGCAAGAGGGTAAAATGCATCGAAGAAATGGCAGTCTGAAGAGCTGTTGAATTTTTAAATCTCCTCGTGAAGGAAGATCTCACTGAGATAATGGCATTTGATCAAACCTCAGAGGAGTGAGACAGTGTGGGGAGGCGCTTGGAGATGGGGGAGGGAGCGGCAGGGGCAAGGCGAGGGTGTCAGGGGACGTGGGGACAGAACTGAGCCAGGGACAAGCTCTAAGAAAGTGCTCACTGAGCAGGTGGTTCCACCGGTGCATGACAGCTGCGTGTCCTCTTTGTTCATGACTTTCTACGCACTGTGTTTTATTATGGATGACACAGCAATAACCACTTTTATTCTTTTTAACAGTATAATGTGTCCAGGGCGAACTGCAACAAGATTATCATGCTGTTCACAGATGGGGGAGAGGAGAGAGCCCAAGAGATATTCGCCAAATATAATAAAGACAAAAAAGTGAGTGCAACGAGGTGCTTTAATTCCAATATTCATCTCGGCGGTATTTTTTTTTTTTAAGGGATAGGAATGATGAAGACGATTTTTGATCGACCGTACTAGTGTCCTGATGGTAGTTCAATAAATCATAGATTAGAAAGCAGTAGCTGAAATAGAAAACAAATCTATTTTTATGAGATTCACAAGAACAGTGTAATTAACATCATCACAAATGATTTGGACCAAGAAGACCTATCTGGTTTTTATGATAGAGAATTGTGTGTGTGTGTGTGTGTGTGTGTGTGTGTGTGTGTGTGTGTGTGTTTTACAAGCAATAAAATCAGAAGGCAGTGGTAACGTAGAAACAACACCAGCTTTTCCCAGGTAAAATTTCTGACATCATTTCATGATTGAAGATGGTAAGCATAACCAAATTTCCGAAGCTCACAGAAAATTCCCTACAGTATTACTTGGGAGATCGACCAAATCAAAACAAAATGAAACAACAAAACAAAAAAGCAATTTGCAACAGGAGCGACTGCTCTCTTCCTGGAAAACTGACCCAAGAAATGTTGGCCAACAAATCCTTCCATATTGTTTTAGGAGTGCTGTTCCAGATAAGCCAGGAAGAACAGGATTTTAGGGTGTGAAGGAATTGGTCTGAATGGTTCTCTGAGCGCAAGGGGAAAGCCTGGGAGAGACCCAGGAGGATGCTGTCACTGTGGAATATATCAGCTTTGATCACCACTAAGAATGTCTTTGATAATAATCCTGCCGATCAGAGTTGGCCTGCTATAACAGGGCGATGATTCTCCCCCAGCTCCCTTAAAACACAAAGGATCCAATTAAAACATATAGTGGGAAATTCAAGCCATTACTTAGGGTTCCAAATATGAACCAAAAGTATGGTTAATATTTCACGAGAATCAATTATGGGGTAAAATGCTTATTTGCTTTTTTTTTTGGACTGGCTTGTTCAGTGTTTCAAAAGTTTCTTGTGGCCAAGTATTAGTTCTAATGGATTCTTTGGTATATGTTTGAGGGACACGTGTGGACCAAGTAAGTGTTTTAAAAAGAGAGGAAAAGAATATGATTTCATATTGTCAGATGGTTTGGCAGAAGTATGCTCTGTCTCTCTCGCTCACTGTCTCCTGTGTCTGATAAAAGATTGATGTGTGAAATACGTAATGGACCGTACAGCTCAGCAGCAACAGAATCGCCCCGCAAACTTAATCACTTAGGGCTATGTGTCTTGTGCTCATTTATCCAAAGAATCCACAGAAATGGCTGACAGACATATATATATATATATATTTTTTTTTTAAATACTTCAACATTACTGGTCATTAGGGAAATACACATCCAAGCCACAAAGACATGTCACCCCACAGCTGTCAGCATGGCTTTTATCAGAAGGTGACACTACCTGGTGTCAGAACAGTACAAAAATACAAAAAAATTAAAAAAAAAAATCCAAATGGTACAACTGCTGTGGAGAGCAACATGGAGCTTCGCGAAGGATCCCATGCAGAACTCCCATACGTTGCAGCAGCGTCACTTCCGAAGCGATGACGTCAGGACGTTGAGCATCAGCTGGGTGCTTACGGAAGCGCCATTCAAAAGGCGCCATCGACGGAAACAGCCTCAACAGTCAGAGGCAGGTGGACGTGTGAGAAAGACGCGCTATGTGCTTGCGCTGCAATGGGACCTTGGGAAGGAGGAAGCTGTGCAAAATACAACAGCACGGATGAAACTTTGAAGGCACTCCAGGAAATGAGTCGTCTCAGATAGACGCATGAGTAATGGCGTGTTTGCGATTACACACGGTATATCTGATATCGCTTAAGCTCATAGAATCCGAGAGGCGATTGGTAGCTACCAGGAGCTGGGGAGATAGAAATGAAAAATTATGAATCACTGGGAGTCAGGTTGCAACTCTGCAAGATGAATATGTTCCAGAAATCCGTAGGACATTGTTTCTGATAATAATGACAAAAGGATAAATTTCATGTTCATTGCTCTTATCACAATACAATGAATTAAAAAAAAAAATGACAAAGTTTAACAGCAAGTTTGGTGAGCTTGAAAAAAGACCCGCACGCTCCTCTTTGTCTGTTACTTAAGCCCCAAGCATCTTGCTCGACGAAATTGGGGCTACCGAATGTGTGTCATTTTACGTCCGTTTTTCATCCGGATGATTCAGAAAGTACTTACAACAAGCCACCCGGGTAAGGTGAGGTCTGTTGGCAAAACCGATGCATGAGGCCACAGCTCAACAGCACGGTTTAGCAAGACCCAAAGACCTAAGAAACTGGAGGGGGGCGGAAAAAAAAAATGCCTGGGATGGTTTGTGTAACGTCCTCCTCTCGGGAATTAATTTACCTGCTTGTAGATAGAGCCCACGTCACAACAGAATCCATGTTAATCTCTCACAGCTGTTCCAAATTAAAACATGTTCGCGGTCCGATCTCTACCCGCAGCAGGGGCCATTCCTTAGAGCTCGCCCGTGTGTGTGCCAGTCCTCCTTAGAAATGGTGCCAAAACTAAACTGCGCTCTCACGGATAAATAAAGGTCAAAGTGACACCAGACGGGAGGTCTGAAAGACAGTTACCAGGACCAGACACACGAAAGATACTGGAATGCTGTCCCATAGCTGGGGAAAATGTTTAGCAATGCACCCCGGAAAATCGTTTTCTAATGCTGAGCTTTATGCTCAGAGTGAAGAGGCAAAAATATATTCTAACTGAATAATATAAAAATTCTAAAGTAACAGTAGAAAGAGCAGAATAAAATGGTGGAAAAGTGTGTGCTGGGGGTGCAACACTTGTGAAAAGAGTGTATATCTAAAGTGGGAAATTGTGCACACCTTTGAAGAATTTTCTTCCCCCAGTCCTTTTTATTCTCATTTCAGCACCCTGTTTTCAAATATTTTTTTTATTATTATTTGCATCGTTTATTCCCTTTTTGTATGTTGAAATTCTTATCAATTCCAGGCCCCATGAGACAGAGATTATATGAGATTGTAAATTGGCTAGTGACACTTCAGATTTGCTGGTGTCTGCTAGTTTCATGAGCTGTAAGAATATCGTGGTCATATTTTAAATCTGTAGAAAGATGCTCCCACTGTGAACTGGCAAGGAAGAAATGATAAATTAATTGGATATACTTATAAGTGTTTAATAAGACAGCTGTCCAATACAACTCAATGTAAGTGAAAGAAGTTCAGTAGCTTTAGTTTTCTTTTAAGATGAAACCATTAAAAACTGCAGGCTTGCCTTATGTTTGGACTGTGGATTAAAGGTATGCAAATGTTTTCTCTATAACATACCTGACGAAGAAATCTACTTTAAAAATTAGGCAAAGTGGGCCCGGTGCAATAGCCTAGTGGCTACGGTCCTCTCCTTACATGCACTGGGATCCCATCGGGGCACCAGTTCATGTCCTGGAGGTCCCACTTCCCATCCTGCTCCCTGTTTGTGTCCTGGGAAAGCAGTTGAGGACGGCCCAAAGCTTTAGAACTCTGCACCTACGTGGGAGACCCAGAAGAGGCTCCTGGCTCTTGGCTTCAGATCATTGCAGCTCCAGTCATTGTGGCCGCTTGGGGAGTGAATCATCAGAGCGCAGATTTTCCTCTCTGTCTCTCCTCCTCCCTGTATATCTGACTTTCCAATTTAAAAAATAAAAATAAATCTTTAAAAAAAAATTAGGCATAGCAGGAAATTAAGCATTGATAAGCCATCTAATATAATGAAATATAAATGAAGTTGTTATGGATGGGGGTTCTCCAAAGAGTTAGGGCAAATATGGAAATATTAATAAGTTCCTACCACCGTTAACAGGTGACAGAAACAGAATTGTCACTAAATTGAAACTACACCTGTGGCCGTGAACACGCTTTGTACCCCATCAAGGACATGGAGGGGAGACACACGCGTTCAATCCCTTCAGATCCACTCGTCCTGACTTACACGGCTGCTCTGTTTTGATGTGTTGTTTACACAGCTGTCTCATCCTGTTTGCTTCAACAAACGCAACAAATGCCAGTTCGATTCTTGCCTCTGCCAGACCCCGCAAAACCCCCCACGGACGTGTCCTCTAAGGACACAGCAGCATTCTGCACAATACTGACCCGTTTTCGTCACAGCCCTCGGCTGGATTTCATAGGACAAATCAAATTTGCTTCTCCATAAACCTGTTGCTTTTGAGTACCGGATGGTTCGTTGTTTTCTCCTGGAGGCGGGAAAGGCTGGTAGTGATCTACCGATGGGAAAGAGTCTCTCGTGAGATTGTGGCATCAACTGTCACTGCCATCTTTACTCCCGTAGCTAACACTTGTTGAGGAGATGGTTTCTCAATGCAATGTTTTGCATTTTATTATTTCATTGGCCAGTATAATAATGATCAAAAAAAATTATCACCATCACCCCCAGTTTAGAAATTAGAAAACCTGAAGTGGAAAAAAAAAATCACTTGCTTAAGCTCTTACAAATAGCAGGTGGTAGAAACAGGAATTTAAGTCATCGCCTGTCTACGTTTCCTGTGAATGGAATCTTCCTGAATGTTTGTCAGTTTCTTCCGTGGCTGCAGTGATGCTCCGTTATTTGGCCACCGACAACTCTTTCCTCTAGTTCCATGGCCAACCTCTCCATCCTTAGAGCCTGCACACGTCATGGTGCATTTTCAAAGCTTTGTAGGTTGCAGCTCGCTTTCAAATCACTATGTTTTAGGAACTGGTCGTGAAATGTGAACTTACAAACTTTCAAATGCTGAATAGCACTGAAAAACTATGTGGTCTCCGGAAATGTTCCCGATTCTGGTAGAGCTGCAAATTACGCAATCATTACAGATTTTTCACGCTAAACCATCTAGCCCAATCTAGTATTTTTTTAGGCGTCATGCCAAAAATTTTGGTACACCGAGTAAATGAATAAAACCCATTTCTGAGAAAACTTTCCTGACATGTTTTGGTAGCTAAAGCCTTTGTTTCCGTTGTATTGGCTTCCTTTCTCGATAGACTCATTTCCATGACACTTTGGAGATTTGCCTATTATAAATTAAACTTGAACTTGGGGTAGCTGATAAGTGTGGAGGAGGCAACAGTTTCCAGTAACGGGATTCTGCTGGGAAAGCAGAGATGTCTGTGGTTTTTGTTTTTTTTTTAAATAGGTTGACCTTGTGGCTTTGAGGGGTTCTTAATTGAAGACAAGTGTTTTCGTCTTCAACAAACAAAACAGAAGTCCGAAATGTAGGATTAAATGGTAAATTAGTGTTCTATTATAAGTAACAAATCAGTAATAGAATTTTAAGTAACAACGTCTTCTATGAACTAAATGTAATCTCGAATCGAGTAGGCTAGGCTTATTATGTCAGATTGAAATTGTAAAACTCTGTCCAGAGGAAAAAACTCTTTTTTTTTTCTGAAGCAACTGAATGTAAAATTATGTATACTTACAATCAAGACCAATTTTTAATGTATTGGTTCATTTCACTACATACGCTCCTCTGATTTCTGCTGTGTGCATGCTTTTGTAGCTAAGAATGCTCCAAGAATCAGATTTCTCATTGCTTTTAGGACAAATGTCGTAAGTCTGTTAAGAATGCTTTATGCCACCTGCGGAAGTGTGTGCAACAATAAGAAGTATGTCTGTATAATATAAAAAGCTTACCATGCCATTTAACTATAACGAAACGGCCCAAATTATAAAAATTATACACTGTACTATCCAAATTTGGGCTCTGTTCACACTTTGCAAAGGCCACAGTTTCAGATCACTCACATTCCTGGGGCATGGAACTATTTCAGCCTTATCCCATTGTTCAACACCAGCCACCCGTGTTACTTCTTTCAAAAACTACTACTTTCGCATTATAAGAAAAAAATGTGTCCAAGCTGATTACAATTGAGAATATGATGTGTCCCCGTGCTGAAAACCATCAGAGAGGCAAACATTTTGAAATCAGAGTTTATCTGAAAGTGATATACCTTAGCTGAGAAACAGCTAGCTTTTTGGGAAAATGTCCGTTGTGTTTGTCGCTTGGGTTGAGTGTCATGATCATAAATATACTACCCCAAACAAGTAGAAATCTACCTGCTTGAGCATTAACTTTGCCTACATGTAATCTTGGATTGAAGTGAATAAGTTGCTTACTTGAAACTTCAAACGGGCCCGGCATGGTAGCCTAATGACTAAAGTCCTTGCCTTGCCTTGCATGCACCGGGATCCCATATGGGTGCCGGTTCTAATCCTGGCAGCCCCGCTTCCCATCCAGCTCCCTGCTTGTGGCCTGGGAGAGCAATTGAGGATGGTCAAAAGCCCCAAGACGTGTGTGGGACACCCTGAAGAAGCTCTTGGCTTCATATTGGCTCAGCTGAAGTGCAGAGAGAGTGAGAGAGAGAGAGAGAGAGAGATCCTGTGCTCGTTGGCCCACCACCCAAATTCTCACACAAGCAAGCCCACGCTGGCAGCCTGATTCTCTATCCGGGATTCCTACGTGAGTGGCAGAGTCTCACCTATTTGGAGCCATCTTGGCCCGCCTCCCAGTGTGTACACTAGCAGGAAACATAAACACAACTTTCAACACTATATATTCATATACACACAAAAATTATCCCACAATTCTCCACCCTATATAACACACTCCTTTACCCAAACATTAAAAAAATCTATTATTAACTCAGGCATACGGATATAGACGGTAGGCAACCCATCCAGCATTTTAACCCGAGGTATGGCAGGCCCGGTCCTGCAGCTATTTTTTTTTTTTATGTCATTTTATCTGTTTTTCTATAAAATCATGCAAGCACAGAAGAAGTGAATTCTTCACATGCACATGGATCAGAACATTTTGTAATTTAGATTTTACATTGAACACATTGCAAGAAACCACTTTAGCTTTTCATTAAAAAACAAAACAAAACAACAACTGCAAACTTAAAGTGGAAAATGTGTGAAGAGCGGCTGGGAATCATGGGCTCTGGAATTTGGCTTCTGGATTTTGGAGTTAGTTCACTGGCTGTTCCACACGGTGGCAGTAACACATTACACAACGGAAGGGTTGGCACACCCGTACCATCCCAAGTTGTAAGTTAACACAGAGGAAGATTCTTTTCATTAGACCAGGTTTGTGTTTTACTATAAAGATGTGTATTACAATTAGTAATGAACTCAGTTAGTTAAAATCCCTATTACAGGATTCATTAGAGTGTGTTAAACAGATCCTGTAATAGCGAGCTAAATTATGGAAAGAGGTTTGCGTTTATACTTCTCAAGATTTCTTTAATCGTTAAAAAGATTTCTGAAAAATAGCATCTGAAAAATATCTTCAGCCATGCCAGTTTAAATTGAGATAGGTGATAACAAATTCTATGTTGATAGTACAGGCGTGATTTGGTGAATGTAACTTATGTTGAAATCAACAAGATTGTGTGTGAGAAAAAAGAGAGAGAGAGAGAGAGGAAAAAACATTATTACCATATTTTTAAAAGTTTGGAATTCAGTGTGACAGAATCTACACTTGCAAACTCAACCCTGGTCCCAAGTCACTTGATTTTGACAACTCACCCAGAGCTCCGAGCAAGCAAACGCATGGGAGTTCAACTTTTGTAGCAAAGAACATAGCTTTTTCAACTTTTTTTCATTGTTGTCGTTAAGTCAAGTGCGTGCTTGGTCTGTTGGTCAAAATAGCCGCCTGGTAGGAACATAAGGACAGCTGTCAAGTTGCTAGAAATGCTTGTCTCCCGCAGTTGTAGGTATAATCACTCATTTAGCCTTCTGCATGTCTGTTTTTACTGAAAAATTATTTCATGGAAAATATCTTAATAGAAGACGGCTGTGAAACTAGAAACAATTAAAGCTGTACTTTCATGTGAAAGTGAACCTCAATTCTCATGTTGGTCATGAAAGACCCTCTGGATTTTTATTTTTTCCTTGCCCTGAGTTCATCAGATGGTTGTGCTAGGGGTGACAGTTAAATTATCAGGCAGGGTGGCCAATCTACTTAGAAAAAATGTTTCCATTTGGAAAGAAGATCAGCTAGGTAAGCACAATGCTGCATAAGGATATACAGACAGCTCCCCAAAGTTACCCAACTGAAAAATTAAATGAAACAATTATGATCTTTTTCTCTTTTAGTATTATTTTTGAATTTCAGTGAAGGACACAAGTTTCATGTCTTTCATATATATATAGCTTGAAAAACATAGTGAAACTTCCCATTCTGCCCAGCCTCCCTCCCTTACTGCCACCCACCCTTCTCCGCTTCTTTTTCTTTTCTAAATTTTGCAATGAGATGTACTTTCCAATTGCTGCTAGAAGGTTCACCCTGCGCTTCATAAGGACTTTTAAAAAAAAAATGGAAAGTAGAAAAATGGCTGCAGCAGAATGAGAATTCCCAGAGAAAGAGTTGGGATAAAGTATGGAAAAAGGGATGGCAGGGCGACTCAGCGTCTAGACAATGGGATGGCAGGGCGACTCAGCATCTAGACAATGGGATGGCAGGGCGACTCAGCATCTAGACAATGGGATGGCAGGGCGACTCAGCATCTAGACAATGGGATGGCAGGGCGACTCAGCATCTAGACAATGGGATGCTGCACTCCTTGCCATTGTCTGTACCAGCAAACTCGGGGCACACTTAAATAACAGATCAATTGCCTTATGACTGTTTATGAAGATACTATACTTTTACAGTTTTACATTAAATAGAAAATTTTTTACATTTCAAAGAATGATACTTTTCTACAAAAAAAAAATGAAAAACATCAATTCAAATGCTCAATCGACATAAAATGAACATTGTTCTTGAAACTTTATTTCTAGAAAGTTGATATCCTCTGTAACTGTCTTTGGAAAAAAATGCAAATATTGGAATTTGCTTCGCTATGATACTAAATAGTGGAAGATCAATATATGTTGAATAGCCCATTGTTATTTGTTGACATCCGAGAATGTATCTTCTATACTGTTATAGTTTTTGCTTATTTTATTTTATATTTTGATACAGTTTTATAGGAATTCCTTACTCTCTCACTTTTCTCTGTCCCCAAATATTATTTAAATTCAATGTTTCATAGTTAATAATTATAATCTTAATATAATATAATCTTATAATATAATGTATTAAGATTATATATAATTATTAATTATAATCTTATATATAATATAATCTTATATATAATTATATATAATATATAATTATAATCTTATGTATAATATAATCTTATATAAACTTATATATAATCATAATCTTAATAATTATAATCATAATAGCAATTGAATTTTAAAATATTTTCAGACTTTATCATATGTTACAAGCAGTAATATTTGGATTCTCTACAAACCCAGGAAGGGGCTAAAGGATTTAACAATACCTGTTAATACATCCAAACATCTTTTCTAGAGAGTAAGTCTTACATGAGCGTAGTTCTTTGAATACACCCCAAATGTTTTCTTGCTGCGAGAGTAGCAAAACCGTCACCAGATTTAGTTGATTTAAGTAACTTTTTGCTTATTGTTTCTTTGTGATTGCAACATACCCATGGAATAGGGAAGTACTCTGGGCAGGAACTGGATGTGTAGTGTGCAATAATGGGTTGAGACGGGTGAGTTTGAGTTAGACACAAAAGATACATTTTCTACTAATGAAACCTTGGGCAGCAGATAAAGCACGGACTACCTATGTGTTCATTTAATTTAGCAATTGCAGTCTTGTTTAAGGTGAACTATGTGATTTCTGTGCTTTAGTACTTTCCTGAAGTTTACATTGGCCTCACTTTTTCTTGTCGTATTAATTTTTCTTTTTTAATTAAAACCTAGATTTCAGTTTTTTCCCACATTATTTTGTTTTGACGTTCAGAAAACTGTGATCAGCCTTACAGGCACCTGTGTTTCCATTTACTCAGGTACGCGTTTTCACATTCTCAGTCGGTCAACACAATTACGACAGAGGGCCTATTCAATGGATGGCTTGTGAAAATAAAGGTAACTTTCTAAAGTACAGTTGACTGGAAGATAAAGCACTTGTTTTCTGTTTTCAGAATTATGTAGTATCGTTTTTAATCCTCTAAGTCGTAGGTAACTCGTATTGGACTGAAGGCAAGAATCAAGTTGTGCACATGAGTTCAGCAGAGAAAACTAACACGGAGTTTGACTTGAGCACCACATTACATAAAAATTCTGCTCTGTCATGTTATTGCACATTCATAAAAAGATGTTATATTTAATGATTCTTAGCGTGCCTATCAACGACTACCTCATGTGAAAAATTAGGAACGAGTATGTCTGGATGTTGTTAAATTTAGATATGAGCAGGTGACATGAATATCCGAGAAAACTATCGTTTTATACACCATCTTGTTGAATAAGCCTACAAAACTGAAGCTTTATACAGGGAGGTCGTATTTCCTTTGTACTCAGAAAAAAAAAAATATGACCCAAAATTTAAAAAAAAAGTTATGTAAAATAGGAATTGCATAATCAGCGTAGCAAAAGGAATCTGAATTTACTTTACTAGTAATATTCAGGCAAATATTTGAAGTAAATACAATAATTATTATATATAGGTATATTATATATATCCAGTTGCATCTTCCACAGTTTTCTGGTGAAAAGCATGGTTTTAATGACACCAGGATCTTTATTGTTCTGTAACATTTGTTATTATATCAACAGGATAGCAAGATTTCTCACCGAATCTGTATGTGTTGTGGCTGTGTGTTAACCAAATATTTTCTGCTTTATCATCAGTATTGATGATTTCATTTTTACTCAATTAAGAAGTGAAAAATCCTTTTTTTTTGTAGTAACATGTAAAATAATTACGGTGTCTTCTTATGTATTGTAATGTTTACACATATATATCTATTTCTATATTATAGGTTATTATTATGAAATTCCATCTATTGGAGCAATAAGAATTAACACTCAGGTATGGTTATTTAAAAATTGTTGAAGTTGTTCTTCAGAGCATAAAATTCCCAGCTTAAAATGCTCAATAGAAAGAAAATATTTGCAAGTGGAAAACAAAAAAAAGATTCAACTCCTGCGTTTATGTTAAAATTGTGAATGCCGCGGTAATGAGTTGGTTTTGTCTTAGGAAAGTTTTAAAAATCCAAAACTCATTTAAAAGTTATGCATACAAGTATATTGTGATTTTTTGTATGGTAAAAACATCATATCCAATGAGTAGATCAGATCTGCTAACAATACGGACCATTGAGGTGAGTTTAAGTTATGAGTACCACTGAATGAATTACATAAGACTCTATGAACATTTGGCTAACTCCCAAGTAGTGCTTTGGAAACCTATTTATCTGTTTCAAATAATGTCATAACAGAAAGTGAATTGTCCAAACCTCTTTCAGCTGACAACATATTGGCTAGCTTTTGGTAAAATGCAGAAATTTCACTGAAATATGTATCATTTTGAAAGATTCATGAATTAGGATCGAAAACCTCTGGCTGATTTTGAAACTAACCAAGGGCATGGCAACTAGGCTAAGACACAATTGAACACACACAATGGTTGGAATGTAACCGCAGCTGCCAGCTGCATTAGTGCCTGCTGTCTAGATGTGGCACAGTATTTTACCCATTTTCTGACATCTTTAAAGGGACTTTGAATTTCACCCCAATAATATTTGATATAAAAGCAAGTGTGTGATTGTTTCATATTTGTGCGATTCCACGCAGTAAATGATAACAGCTTATTATTAATTGAACCTCAAACCATGTTCTAACTGTCACCGGAAAAAAAGAACTGGAATAGATATATCACACTAATCATTTTAGCAAAATATTATTTTATTTAGATTACCGGATATACAGTATCCAACTACATGCTTTCTCTTTTGATTCTGTATATAGAGTTAACTCAATGTTTTGCTGTAAGGAGATTTTTTTTTAACACTAGTTTTCAACTACAAGTGTTTTTATTTGGTTATGTAATTTATTTATGTATTTTTTTATATCACTAGGAATACCTAGATGTGCTGGGAAGACCAATGGTTTTAGCAGGGGACAAAGCTAAGCAAGTCCAATGGACGAATGTGTACTTGGATGCACTGGTAAGAGTTTGGGGTATTGAACCAAGACACACAGCCGACTTCTTCGTATGTGATATTTCTCTTTCTCTCTTCATTCAATCATGTTGATCATTCCTTCTAGCACAAGCTGATTTGCTACAGCCTAACTTACATAAAAACCTAGGTTTGAATGTGGAAGGGCTTAAAAAAAAAACAAAACAAAATATTTTTCATTGGTGTGTTCAGAATGTGCAGTTTCCGATCTAGCCCATCAAATGTATATACGTTTCAATAAGTCTCTGACTTTGGGTTGTAGAAATTGTGCTGAAAGTTATGTCAATGAGAAGGTATTTCTATGAATGTTGAGCAAGAATGCTGAAGAAAATTGTACTAATGTACAGTTCAAGCATATGGGACCTCCGATACAGTAACCATACCCTCCAGGACTCATAGGACGCAGTTAGATAAGCAACAATCTCTCCGTACAGAGAAGCCATCACAACTCAATCACTTCTTCACGTGTAAATTCTTGTGTTAGAGTCAGTGCTGGACATTTTTAATGAAATTACCATCGAGGTGATGAAACGTGGTGTGAAATAAGCATGCAGGATCCCATCATCCCACATACACACAGCAGAGTATGACTCGGCAACAGGTGTTTGGTGCCATGACCAGAGTGCCACTTGGGATGCCTGTATCCCAGCATCCCAGACTGGAGTGCCTGGGTTTGAGTTCCAGCGCCACATCCAATTCCATGTCCCTGCTAGTGTACACTCAGGCTCCAATGAGTAGTTGGGTTCTTGCCAGCCACGTAACAGATCTGGACTGAATTCCTGACTCTTGGCCTCAGCTGAGCCCATCCGTTGTGGGCATTTGATCAATCAAGTAGATATGGGAGATGTTTGTTCTTGGGCTTCTCCCCTTCTCTCCCCTCCCAGACTCTTCCCTTCCCTCGCGTGTCCTCCCCTCCCTCCTCCTCCTCTCCTCTCCCATCCTCTTCCACTCAAGCTAAAAGAAAATAGATATTTAAAAGTAGTACAATAATTATCCAACCCAAGATACCAATGAGACGGAAGTTGAGAAATATCCTTACCATCCCGATTTAAAAATTGTTTTAAATGATCGTGGTTAGTATTATTGATATTTGTAATCATAATGAGAACATTTTGCAAGTGACTTACTAAATATTTTGGAACGAACAAAAAGAGTGAGCCTGGAAAAGTAACTGCTGATCGAATACCCTTTCCCCTACTTGGAATTCAATTATATGCCGTTACTAATTTTCTAGAGGCAATGATGAGCCTTTGGGGGCAAAACGCAATCCATTTAGAGTTCCTTATCATTTTGTTCTTATAAAACAAACATATGCAGGAAGTTGGGAGCCAAAGAGGCACTATTAGCAGCAGCTTTGCATGCTAAGAAAGATAATATGCAGCTTGCTTCCCTTAAGCCTTAGCTAAAATTCCTGTCCAGCGTTCCTCCTTGACATCGCTCATGTACTTAAGGTCACAGAGCCATCTAGAGCCACGGCCAGATGCTTCCCTTTTACACATCCATTGCAGGACTGTGTACCATGGCGGGGGAGGGAGTCAAACACCATTCCCCTTGTGATTTCCATGGCCAGAAGTTCATTAACCCACACATCCACATTGCTGGTAACCTTTGTCCCGAACAGCACAAATGACATGACGGGCAGGAAATGCGGGTTCTAAATGTACTCCAGGCTGAAACTCAAAGTAAGAAAGAAGGGGAAACCGCATGGAGTACCTGAATTGGTTATTCACTGCATACATACAACATTCTTCTTGTTGGTTTGGGAATAGGTGGGCCCATTGCGGATTTGTAGTTACTTGTTTTAACATTTCCGCAAGCATCAGATTTGAATGACAGGCCAGTCATCTCAGCAGTTTTATTAAAAAGGGCAGATTTCCAATCATTTCAAGACCGAAAATAACCGTCATCCTGAGAAAAGCTCAGAAGAAAGCTCTAGAATTTCAAAAAGGTTTCATGCGTGGAGGTGGAATGAGGTGTGGTTAACAAGTCGGCGACATTCCGGCTGAGTGCAGGTGTTTCTTGCCATGGTAGTGAGATGAAGAAACTCTACCCAAAAACTGGGGAAGTAGTGGGTGTATTGAACAGTCGTTGCTTGGGGAGATGGTGGAGGGAGCAGTAGAGAAGCAAAACTTTTGAAGGTTACTTTATTTGGGAGATAACTTGAGCCTCTTTGTATTAAAAATGTATCAAGAACAGGTTTAAGAAAACAAGCATTAAATAAGGTAGCTGTGTTTATTCTCCGGAGTTGTGTCAAATGCCCCCAAAATAGGGTACATGTTTCGAACTACTCAATAAGTAAAAGAGAAAATGCAGCCTCCATGAATTACAGGCTCCATGAAACCATTCTTTCCGTGAGATTTGGATTTGGGGGGACACTGAGAATTCACAGTTTCTAACAATAGTTTTTAAAATTACCCAAAATATTTTCTTGAAAATTCAGGCGTAACACGAAATTCCAGTGATACGTGTGTGTGTGTGTGTGTGTGTGTGTGTGTGTGTGTGTGAAATGACTGAGTCTGCCAGTGATATTTTGGCAAAGTAGCACTTCACTTGAAAGAGCATTCCGTTTCAACTAGTTTCTATAGAGCTCGTGAATGTATAAATTGGAAGCTGAATAAGTGTCTAAGATTCATGTTTGATATGCTGAACCACTTCATGACTGCGCTTCTAAATTTGATGGATGCACGTGTCTTTTGTTTATCATTTTGCTCTGTCAAGGAGTACTGCTTGTTTTGAAGGTTATTTGATATGTTACATCTCTTAAGTAACACGCATTATCTAAAATAGCCCAGGAATTAAGAGTTAATACTGGGTGTCTCCTGCTTACCGCATTATTGAGCTACACATTGTGATTGTGATTAAGTCTGAATTCTTTGGCTTAGAAAGATTAACAATGAAGCAACAAAAAAGAAGGATAAATCAATCATTGAAGTGATTTTAATGTGGCTCTGTTCTGGAAGGAAGCCCCTGTGACATACAGTGGCATTGTTAATTGAAATGGGTATTAATTCTTGGTCATTGGCACAAACTGATTTTTTTTTGTCATTTTATTTGCAGTGGCCTGATGGAATATTATTTTATGTGTTGCAGGCTTGAATAGCTGCTTAATAAATCTCAGCTCTTTCCAGCAGCTTTGTTTTGATATTTTTAAAAAACTAAGTTTTAACAGATAGTGCAGAATGAGTAATTGGATTCTTGGACTCTCTACAATGACTACAGAATGAATGTTAAATATGAAAAATGAATGTGATCTGTCCAAGTTTCAATTGTAGCTTTCATTCTTTGCCTTTTCTCTCTCTGCATCTATTTTCAGGAACTGGGACTTGTCATTACTGGAACCCTTCCGGTCTTCAACATAACCGGCCAGTTTGAAAATAAGACGAACTTAAAGGTTAAAAGTTAATGGAGAAAATCAATCATAATACATGCTAAACTCTGACGCTCAAGTGCCATGTGGATCAGCTATTTCTATAAGCAAATGCATACAGTGTAACTGTCTTGTGAAGCCAGAGGTCAGAGGCAGAGGCGGCCTCCTTGATAACCAACTGGGAAAAAGGAAGTGCTAGGCCACACTCTTGCCCTAGAGCACAGTTTCAACTTAATTCTATTCAACCATGACCTTGTGCAAACACAAAGTCAGACGCTGGGAGTAATTATATGGCAAATGGACATTAATAAGCGTGTGCACATTTTTTAAAAAAAAAAACATTTGATAGAGGCTTAGAGCTCAGAAAGAAAAACCCAGCGACCAAAGCCGTGGTGGTCTTTGTATCACTTACATCGATGCATTTATTAAACCCTTCCACCCTCACTCCCAAACAATAATTTATTCATCATCCTATAACTTCAAGATGTGGTTTCAATGAATAGTTCTCTGTCATTTCTGTTTGCTAAGATACAGGAAAAATAACACGTTTCTTAAAGTGCTTGCCTTGTAGAACTGCCAATGCAATGAAATGTTCCCTATGGTTCGTTATGTTTTTGTTATGTTTCAAACGCTTACGATTTCAACATTAGCCTGCACTCTGTATCTTAGCTTAGTTCAGAATTTGAGAAAGTAGTCATTTACGATTGTCATTTTTCCATATTAGATAATTCTTGCGTAACTAGTGCGATGTTCCTGACTTGAAGGAATATTTGCCTCTAGTTTAAGGTTTAGTAAAGTCTGCTATACTTAGCTGTTGTGTGCAAGTCATTAGAATTCTCTGGTGAACTTGATGGAATAGCGTGGGCATAGAAAACAGGAGTGAATTTCTTGTTTGAAATCTATTACTTGTCATATAATTAGTTCAGTAGTAATCCTCTAAGGCCTTCTACGATGTGGTTTTTATTATATATGTGTATATATATATTATATAAGAATCAACATATATACACACACTTATATTCATAGATATTTATTTACATATATTTATATGTATGCGTGTTCATGTCACATATATGTGCAATATGCACATGTGTTATATATGTGTATTATATGTGTGTTCATATATTATGCATGTATATACATAGGTTATATATACATAACTATTGTTTCATGATATGATTATTATATATATTTATTTACACACATATATTATATATGCATATATATATGTATATGTCTATTTCATGATAGGATTCCCTAAGTACAGGGATTCCCACTTCCACCTGTCCCCTGCCCCCAACACACATTGTTTTCCCCCACGTTCTTACAATCGTGTATTCCTGCAGCAACAGGTGCAAGTCCGGTACTCTGGTATCTGGGTCTTTTATGGCCTTGCAGATCTAGACGATGGCAGAAATCAAGTGTATGGTTTCTGTATTTCCTATGATTATACTTTATGTATACTCATGCAAGCATTTCTGATCCCAAAGGTTAGGATCGCTGTGTCCCATAGAATGTTCTAGGTCATGTCCTTAACTTCACGACGAACACTGCGATGCCCATTGTTCGAAGCTGCAGGTAGGAAAAGTGTTGAGAGGATTTCATTAACACTAAAGCGATAGGCTTTCCGGAGAGTGTTTTGAGGATTTTGTTGACAATAAAGTGACGTACCTGCTTTCAATGCAATCATACATTCTACACTGAATTTATATTTAAGCTAGTCAGACTAACGACCAATACCAATGCATATACACATGTGCATACATATGTGTACAGAGTAAATACACACGTGTGCTGTATCTATGTAAAAATGCACTATAATACGTGTATGTATAAAATTATTCTGTAGAAACGAATACATTTTGGTGTGACACGGACTCACTTTTTGCCATCTTTTTCTAGAACCAGTTGATCCTCGGTGTGATGGGAGTTGACGTATCCTTGGAGGATATTAAAAGACTTACACCGCGGTTTACGGTAAGATGGGCTAGGGTAACCTTTCTGTCTCAAAACTGTGTCTTCCTTTAAATGACCACAAGCACCCAGTTACTTCTCAAAAATTATGTGAAATTGTATGAGCTAGGAAGTCTGTTGAAAGCACTCTTGGAATCCACTGATGCCATGTTGTGCTTCAACAGGCTATAAATGTTCACCTGGTCGGTTTTTAAAAGAATATAGATTTGTTAGGGCGATGCATGGATCTCTATGTAAACTTTTTAAAAATTTTTTTTCTGTTTTTTTCAGTTGTGCCCCAATGGTTATTATTTTGCCATTGATCCTAACGGTTATGTTTTATTACATCCAAACCTTCAGCCAAAGGTATGTATATAAGTTGTTTAGAGTGTATGATTAATATTCTTGATAGGATGGTTGTTGTTACATTCACCATGCCAGACTGAAAATGGAAAACAATTTGATAGCGAGACCATCAATTTTCCTTTATCTCTTTCCAATATGGCTGAACCAACATTCCTGTCTCCAGGAAGCCCTGATAACCCACTGGTCCTTCCACTGAAGGCTGTTAGAGAAGGACACTTCTCCATATTTGATATGAATTTGAAAAAGATTAGTAATGTTCCCGCAAGCTCAGGCCTCATTTCCCATAATTCTTCTCTTGGAGTAGACTCTTGAGAAAGACTTCCCATCTCCAAGGCTTTTCGTTCTGCCTCTTGCCTTCCTGTAAAATGATACAGGAAATTCCCAAATCAAAATGCAACAGAGGAGCTTCATGGATGGGAAATATTTATTATCAGTGGGATAACAAAATTCCATAGATGAACCATGAGCCTGTTGGCCCATTATCTGGAACATGTTCATGGTTTAGCACATTCAGTTCATCTCACTGTGCATTAATTTTTCACAGAACACTGACACCATAATATATTGATCTGTAAAATTAGACTAAATATGGGAATATTTAGTATTAATATTTAATATATTTCAGTTGTGGTTTAACATTGAAATAGCATAGTGAAGACACTTAAAAACATACAGAATTATGCGTGCTATCTCCTTCCCAGTCATGGAATTTTAATTTTGATAATGTGTTAGAAAAAATGATGCATGCATTAAAATTGTGTCATCGAAATAGTGGCCAAGTCAATAATTAAGAAGCATTGATACTGAATGCAAAAACATATTAGGTGCAATAAATTAAGTGCAATTTATTTTGCTATGCTAAGTAGTATTACATATCATGGATTAATTTTCTGTGTTAACTTTCACTTTGGGCCTTTTTTGTATAGAAATTGTTCCCTTATGATATAAATACATCAGCTAAGCAAATACAGCTGCTCCTCACCCATTACTATGTCTTAACATATTACTCTGGTATTATGGATTTTGAAATTTTGTTTATTTCTGGAGACAGATAAAATGAACGAGGACAGAAGAAATAAACAAAGGAAAAGAGTTCCCATCCCCTTTACTCCCGCCCCCCAATTCCCATCATGGCTGGACCAGAGCCAGGTGGAAGGTCAGAGGCAGGAACTTGAGCCTGGTTTCCCAAGTGGGTGGAAGGAACCCAGTTACTCGAGCCATCACCAGCATCTCTGTCTTAGCGTGAGACTGGAATGAACATGCACCAGGAGGGAGTCCAGGAAGCCAGACTCTGCATATGGGATGTCCCCATCTTAAACACTAGGCTAATCAACGTTCCCATGATTATATTGTTTTTGTATAAGGATTGCATCAATACTCTTTTCTTTTGCATTATTGCTAACGCAGTCTCAGAAAACACGGCCTGTTGACTCCTTTATAGAATCGTGTGTGTGTGTGTGTGTCAGCCTTGCCAAAGCTGAAAGACTTGATCTTTTTAAATTGCAAAGGAAAATTTCCAGTATGGCCGTCTGTTTTTTTAAATAGCCAGTATATTTTAAATTATATTCCTCAAACTGAAGTAGTTTGTAAGGCTAAAAATGTAATGTGATAAATTTGGGGGAAAGATTTCCAAATTTATGATGGTAGAATTGAACTCCCACTCATAGGAACTAAAATATATCATAGACAAATGAAAAAAAAAAGAACAAAAATAATGCATTTATAGTGGATATCTATAAATCCGTCAATTGATGGTAATATCAACTTAGGTTGTTATTGTAGTCAAGGGAAAGCAAGTTTTAATTTGAAAAAGGTTTTCCCTTTTACTACATTCTCCTACCAACAGCCCATTCCTATGTAGAAAATGTCTTACTGCTAGTTGAATGATGATAATGTATATTTATGTAGCTCATGTGAAATAACCAAGTCATTAACATTTGTAGAATTATGGAGAATATAAATTCTACAGAAGTCACCGTTAAAACTCAGGTGACTTTTTTTTTCCAGATTATAAATTAGCTTTTGTGTTTTATTGCATTTTATTTTTTTAAAGTACAAAACAAGAATGCATTTCAAAATACTTTGTTTTAGCAAACCTTGGAGAAGAACTGCCTAAACAGTCCATGTATTTGTTTTGATCCAAACTCAACATGTTATGAATTGTCGCTGTGTACAAGGGATAAAGAATTTATTTCTGTTCTATGAGTAATGGCGCCATGCCTCAAAACTTGCTAGAAAGACTGCATGAAAGGATGACAGAATGCAAATTATCTTAGATATTGACAAATGCAGATGACCAGTGCTCAAGTACATGACACACATTTGGCCTATAGCATCCATCCCGTTCAGGAGGACTTTTCCCCCTTGCAGCCTACCCAGCTCCCAAAGGCCTTGCCTGCTAATACAGTCATCGCCTTGGGGAGTGAGAATGGCAACGTATGAATTTGCAGGAATGTTAGCAGTGTATTTGAAATATTCTATCTATACATTCTTAACCCTGAATCACGGGAAAAGCTGAGACGGATTGTCTTTCCTATTTCCCAAATACACGCTTTTCCAGGCCAAAGTACAAAATGGATTTGTCTAGCATAACATCTTTATTCATGAAATGCATGTCGAAGCTTTCGTTTGATGCTTCATCACGAACTCTACTAGTTGTCAGTATTTAATTAATGTCTAATTCCATAAGTTAGGTCTGTTTCCAGTCAGGGAACTCTGGGACCTAAACTGAGTGTGGCACAAAGCCTTGCTCACCTGTGTCGAGAGGCAGTGTGAATGAGTTACCATTTCTGTGTTGCTTCAGCCTGTTGGCGTGGGTGCACCAACAGTTGATGTCAGGAAAAGGAGACCCAATGTGCAGGTAACTGCGAATCAAGGCAGACAAAGCTGTGCTTCTACATGTGTTCAGAGTGGAGATGGCGCTTACGTTCTCAAAGCCCATGATTCAAACTCTTTTCCCAACGCCACGCTTCCCAAGCATGAGACTGGCCATTAACTGGGGCAAAAATATCAGCGTGCGTTCATCGGCTAACCCAAGATTGCTGAATAAATTATGCAATCATTATGTTAACAATCAGAATAATCATGGAATGGTTTCTAAAAACATGGATGGTATTAGTTGAAAATTAACATCAAGTTCCCGTGATCCTGACAATGTGCTTGTAAAATTAATTAACTTCTAAGTGAAAATAAACAATTTCTATGACAGTCTCCAAAAAGCACACGTATCTACTCACAGTTTTTTTTTTTCCCTTTCACTCAATAAGACATTCAGAATTGCAGTTAGATAATGTGAATTTTTGTTTTACGGCAAATTCATTGCAAGCACTTGAACCAATCAGTGTCTTCCAGGGTTCACGTTAGCAGAAAAAATGTAGCCAGGAGCAAGAGTGAGGCATAGAACCCAGTCATCGATGTGGGGTATAGGAACATTTTAACTGACCCCTTAACCTCTAGGTCAAACACCTATCCCATTTGCTTACTGTTCCCTAAAACGATACTGGTGATGTTGGGATAGGCAAAGAGAAGATTAACAAGGGGGTTGTTACGTTATGAATTAGTGAACTGGCTTGATTTCATCAGTAGCGGTCGCTGTATTCTTGCACAGTAATAATTACATATTCTTTCATTTTTTCATCTGCAAGGGAGAATTGAACTAATCATGTTTTTTTGTAAAAAATCCAGCATATTCAATGTGCTACGATACTGTATGTGTTGACCACCAACCCATTTCCTAAAAACTTATGATTTAATTGGTCCAGGGTAGATCCCTTTCCACCTAATGATTTTTAAGCCTTCTAACATGTTCTGAATCACAGAGTCCTTGAAATATTGTAGAAGCTTGAGTTTCCTTTCATAAAAATCTTGAGTTTTATGACTTCACATATGACAGTCTTTGTATCCTTCTTAATTTCCATGGAGATTAAAATTATGTTATATGTATGTGATGTATTAAATTATGTTGCTAATCTTTGCATGAGTCTTTTGATTTAATATCTTAAATTATACTTCGCCAAGTCATGTGCATTATAATGACTTTATTTTTCCATCAATCTCAAATATCGCATGCAAATATCATGACATGTTTTTCTTAAAAAAAAAAATAAGCAACCTGGAAAATGGTTTGTTTTATTTTTTGTTTTCATCCTAATAAAATTCCAAATGGCAAACTAGCAAACCACGTAATTTTCCACAAAGGTCACAATTGAGGGGATAATTCTTCCACTATGAACTATGTGTAACACCACTGCTATTTTTATCAATTTCAAATTTGCTAACAAGATGGCATTCTGCCTTTGATTGTCGTAAATGGTTGTGGCCATTTTTTTCATTCATAGTCAGATTCTGCAAAGAGGAGTATTAGCTGTTTCAAGGATCAGACCCAACTACTGGGCTTATTAGCAATGATCCTAGCAATGAACTTCTTAGGAAGGTCAGTCACCGTGTCTCTGAAGGGACTTTGGAAAATGTGGTCAGCCAGCTTGCCATTGAAAACGTTCCAAGTTCTGCCCTGCCGTGGTTCCGTTATGATTTCATTTTCTTGTCTGTGTCTTTGCATTGCTGGATTGGGACATGACCTCCATATTGCCCATGCTTCCTGATAACGCCTGCTCCATGCATGCTGTTTGGGTCTTCTCGCGCTATGCGTTATCCATTGCATGTAAGATCAAGATTCTGATTTCTGTTTTCCATTTTATCATTTTGATTGTTTTGGCCTTCCTTTGTGGTGAGTTTCCTATGTTTTTTTTGTTGTTGTTGTTGCTGACATGATGGTGTTTGGATGATGATTCATTTCAGGGAACCCCAGGAAATGGTTCTGAAATAGACCATGAAAATGGCAGTGCCCTTTGGGGAGGGACCTTCTGGCTTTTGTTTCCTAAACAAAATACTAGAAGGATTTCTGATATTACTTTTTTTTATCTTGTGCTCATAAAACATGTTAACCATGAGTGTTTTTCTGAGGCAAAGATGCTAGCCAAATGATGAATGGGATTTTCACACCTTTGAAAATCTACTACTTATTTTGAATACTGCAGAAATGTTTAGAGTGTATAAAGGAGTGCAATTGTGCAATCATGGGTCTTTCTGTGCTTACAGAAGTTGGAAGTCTATTGATGGTTACCAGAGGCTGAAGAGGGATGAGAAAGGTTGACAATTTGTGGGAGTTCAGGAGTCTTCATCGAATGGTTGTGAAGTTGAAATAGCATCATGTGAAATACATTTGGCAGGCTAATAATACCATCGGATGAAATGACATAAATAGCATGCCTGACTCCATGGCAAACTTCTTATTACACATTCACAAAATGGAACAGGAGGAATGAAGTAGAAAATAGTATTGACTGAACACTGAGATTGCCATCCTCATTTGATTTTCATTGCAGTAGCTAATCTTTGTTAAGGTCCGTCTGATTCGACCGCAAACTTTATCTTTAAAAAATATTATCTTCATTTGAATGATTAAAATATAATATAAAAATTCTGAAATATAGAAAACAAGTGCACAACTTTCCCTGTTTGCTTTTCAGGACAAACAGTAGGGTCTAAGAGTGTTTGTTTTACTCAGCAAATCGAAACCTAGTTTTTAAATGCATTTCCACTTTTTCAATGTCCTGTTTCTTTGTAGAATATAGATTTTCAAAGTATGCTTCTCATTGTCTTAGCTTTGCTGCCAAGTAAGTTGTCCAGTGGCTATGTTGTTTTGCTTTATTGCAATATAAGAAAGTTTTAAGTACATTTCCAAAAATCATACTTGCATATAGCTTGCGATTGTAGAATCTAATACAACTCTTAAATTTAGCTATCTTCACTTGATAATTGGTAAAAAATTTGCTGCACCCAAAATCAATCTCTTGTTGCAGCTGTTTAATTTCATATATGCCTGTGTGTGTTTGTCAATGTATCTACCTCATTACGAATCATTAATAATGTTTCTTAGGTAAGTGACTTTACAGAATTGTACATTGAAATATTCAATTGCTATATGCAGCATCATTTTCAAATGTTATGTATATTTAGTTATGATTGTTTTCTGTGTAGAATCCAAAATCTCAGGAGCCAGTAACCTTGGATTTCCTCGATGCCGAGTTGGAGAATGATATTAAAGTGGAGGTGAGCATCGGCCGGGGTGACTCCGCTCCTTGGTTTGGTGGCTGACGTTCATCCATTCTCCAGTATGTGTTGAGTACCTTCATGTGTTGGGCTTTCAGCAGCTGTAGGTACAATGCTAGCTATTCTCTTTAAAAAAATGATCTCTAGATCCTATTTCAACCATAGAAAATGGTTGGAAATGGAAGGAAAGTTAAAGGAGCTCCTGCCACCCGCGAACATGATTAGCAATGAGAAGAGTTGCCCTATGCAATGGAACACACCACACAGCCCATTTCCTTGGTGTTTCAAAACCGCATCCTCTGATGGTACCCTACCTAGTAACAAGCACGTAATAATAAAAATAGTAATACCATGGGTGGTAAATAATCAAAGACTACAAGAAGTTATTGGAACATGGGCATTATGGAGAAATATGTGTGGGTTGCAAATAATGTTTCCCTCAAGTAAACTTATCTTTTCATTCCATTTTTTTTCCCATGAACTTTTGGAAGCACTTTCATATGTAAGCCACAGACTCCTAAGATCCTTTGAAATAGATATTGTATTATATGTGTTGTACCGATGATTGGGTTATGGTGCAGTTTGTCCAAGATGACTCAGCCAATTGGTAGTAGAATCATTCCTGTCCATTCTGAGTTCAGATATTTAAGATTTTTCCAGATGTATTAGCTCCTTTTCTGATCTATGCAAAGATCACCGCGTTTGCTTTCTTTTTTTTTTTTGTAACAATATAGTTTAACTTATACTTGATTTAAACACTTTAAACTTTTAGCCCTTGTCGTAGAACAACAGATTATTTTATCAACACTGCATTAGTTGACTTGTCATCTGCGCTTTTCAAAAGCTGAATGTAAATTATTGATTATATAAAATGAAAAGTAAGTTGAAGAAAATTCTGACCATTTGTGGTGGACTGTTTGGTTTGGGGTTACTCTGTTTTCTTTGTCTTTTAAGGTTGATTTGTTGATTTAAAAGGCAGAGTTACAGAGAGAGGACGATACAGAAAAACAGATTTTGCATCAGCTGTTTTTCTCTCCAAATGGCCGCCCCAGCCGGGACTGGGCCGTGCCTAAGCTAGGCAGCAGGAACCATCGGGCTCTCCCAGTGGGCGACAGGAGACAAAGGAACTTGAGACCATATTCTGCTGCTTTCTCATGTTCATTATCAGGGAGACAAATGGGAAGTGGGGGAGCCAGGGATCACCATTGCAGTGTAGGCAAAACCTTAACCTGCTGTGCCACAAGCTATCACCTTTTGTGAATAAATATGGCGTTACTTTATTTTTAAGCATTTGTGATGTTTTAAAGAAATGAAACTGTGCTATACCACATCCAAATCAATTTTTGTAACTTTGCCTAGATTTTTTTTTCACGGACAGCCAGATAGAACAAATATTGACAGAAACTCTCAAGAATTAGACAATATTCTCCAAAATTCCCATTTCACATGAAAAATTTGCTAGCATCAGTTGGCATTCTGTATGAATGGCTAATCCTGTGCTGTACTCACACGCACATTCCCATAAGGCAGTTGACCATACTTTTATTAATTACGTTGCAAAAAATTAATGAGTGACTGAAAAAAAATTTTCATTGGGGGTATGTTCATCGTTGTAAAATGACCATGATGTAGTGACAAAAAAAAAATTTCCACGGGAAAACCACAGTTATGGGTAGAGCCCACCTCATCTGATTCATCCTGTTTAAGTAGGGTCCAAATCTTGAAAAACTAGCATGTAATAATTATTTTTTGGCAGCTCAGTTTGGTTGCTGTGTTAAAGTAGTTGTCTCGTTTTTCCTTAGATTCGAAATAAGATGATAAATGGAGAAAGTGGAGAGAGAACGTTCAGAACTCTAGTTAAGTCCCAAGATGAGGTAAGGATTATTTAAGGTCCACATTTATATCTACTTTATATAAAGTATTATAATATGATTTCTATTTATAATTATAGTATATTATTGTATTGTTATAGAATTGTTATTTACATTATTTGTATCTATAAGTAATCTTGATGTATTATGCTAACTATATATTATTAAAATCGTATTTTGTGTCTATTTTATCATAAAGTACAATGTAATTTTGTGGCACTATTTGAAATCAAGCTACAAATGGAACACTGAATTTCGTATTTGCAAAGTTGATATTCTGTGTGATTGATGCATGCAAAGGCCCTAATCCTCGTGTTCCAGCGGTTAATTACGTCGTTTTACTTGTATTTCTTTACTTCTGCTGGCTTGATTTATCTTCCTTGGAAGTACAGAACTTTCCCCCAATGAAACATGACATTAAATGAGATTGTAATACAGCTTCGCGCATGAAGCCCCAGCTTTCTGTAGTAACTGTGTGTTGTCCAGACATACAGGAGATGTGATGGATGGTTAAGTCGTGATGACTTAAAAAAATAGAATGTTACACGTTTGCCATCAACGTGTCTAATGGAAGAAGGAATGAAGACTTTACCATTAATCCATAGCTGAAGTCATTTATCTCTAGATTTCTTTTCCTTGGCAGATTTCAGTGTTTCCTCCAAGGATTCTAAACCGTTAGTCCTAACGGTCAATAAGGATAGGACTTGTGCTTGCCAAGTCCCTGATCTACACACACACTGAGTGTTACAACTTTTTTTAAATGATGATTTTACTTTGCTAATATTTATATAGCTGATTATGGCACAAAGGGTCAAGGGCTACAGGAAGGTGGGGAAGACCATTGTTTCCACATTCTCTCTCTCTTTTTCTGTGTCTGGGGTAAGAGGGGAGATAAAGGGAGAAGCCCCACCCAGCCTCCCACCCATCCTAAGGTCCCTGATGTGGGGGGCATGCTCTGAGGGTCTTGCTCTAGTGGTTTCAGTAGTTCAACATTCTGAATTGCTGCCAGTCTTGCCATTTCAAGCACGATAAAATCTCTCCAGAATCCACATGGCTTAAGTAGAGGGTTTATTTGTTCTGTCCTCTGTCCTGTGTCATGGCACCAGATGTCCTCTGCAGGTTCTGAATGGGCTGCCATATCTTCCATGGGCACTGGATGTGCTGTCCACTGCTCCATCTGAGCCACTGAGGAGGCTCGGCTCTGACACGTGCACTCCATGGTTAGACCATGGGAGCTGCCCTTCTCTTCATGTGTTGCTGTTCTGAGATCAGCAGTTCGATTGAAGAAATCCCCAAAGAAATTTCATTTGAGGAGATCCCAGACTTGAGTGTTTCAACTTTTTTACATTACCTGCTACTCAGAAACATACTCTAGCAGCCCTGGCTAAATAATTCATAGATACAGTTAACCTGGTTGGAACTTTACACAATGCACATAGGTTTCAAATAACATATATATGTTCCAATAATGCGTATGTTTCAAATAATGCACTTTCTTTGTTTATAAGTTCGAAGTTAGCTTTCAGAAAATGTTTAAGTATTAAGAATAATAAATTGTCATAAATTCAAGATTTTGCACTTTGAGCCCAGCAACGTTTTCAATTGCATATTCATTTCAGTCCTAAAATTTTACTTCGCACTTATACAGCAGAAGAAGTAAATGTAAAATAGAATCAATAATGCGTTTGTGATGAATGATATTTAATTGACAGAGATTGTTTCAGTAAATACTACCCCTCTACTCTTCATTTTAATTCATAAAGATGTACTGGCCTGACAGTGAAGATCCCAGTTAGGATGCCTACATCCTGTAGCAAGGTGCCTGGGTGCCCTTCATCTTTCCAGGTCCCGTTTCCAACTCCCTGGCTCTGTCCAGTCTGGGAAGCAGCCAGGATGCCTGGAATGGTTTGATCCCTGCCATCCATGTGGGAGACAGGCATGAGGTCCCAGCTCCCAGCCTCCTGTCCCAACCCTTGCAAGCATTTGCAGCGTTAAGTCAGAAAACAGGAGAATTCTTTCTCTCCCCGGCCTCCGGCTCTTTCTCTCCCTCATTCCTCCTCTTTCTGTCTCCCTCTCTCATCCGTTCGTAGATAGATAAATGCTTTGGACAAAAATAAACAATGCCATAGTAACCGTGTCGAACTTTTTTCTAGAGATACATCGACAAGGGCAACAGGACATACACGTGGACCCCGGTCAACAGCACAGATTATAGGTAATTGGTGATGATGCTAGGTGCATTGTGGGAAAATCCTTCAGTGGCCCCCTCCTCTCATGTTCAAGGGTTGTTCTTCCAGTTGGTGAATATTGTGCTTGTATTTTCCTAAGTTATTGTGCTACAACTCTCAACAAGAACACTGCTCTTACCTATATACAATATAAAGGCCAGGGTCTTCAGGATGGCAAAGCTAGAAAGAAACGTTCCATATACAATTTGGAAATGAAGACTTGCTTGATAAAATGTATGTATTTACATTGGGGGAAAAAAACACACGTTGAAAAAAATCCGATAGCCGTTTTTGGATTTGCAATTCTGCCGAGTTCCCCTTTCATTGTCACTCACTATCAACTAGAAATGGTTATCTCATCATATGTATGTACGTGATAGGAAGTGCTTGTTTGATAGAATTTACCTGCTGTGGACAGTATTTCTCCCATGAGTTGGCCCTGGGCAAACGGGACAGCCTCATGTTGCGTCATCACCGTTTCAATGTTTGCAAAAGTTTTCCTTTACTTTCTTGCTCTGTCTCTTCCTCGGAGCTCGCCACTTTCCCTGTTGTCTCACTTCCTATTCCTTCGCAGGCCTGTGGGTGATGTGTTTTCCGTTACCCATCCTATCTCCTTCTCAAACTTCATATTACTATATCAAGACACATTTATTAGCCAACTTCCTCTCCTATTTAAACTCCTGGCACGTTACTAAATCCTGTGTTCGCCCAGATCGCTGCCCCTCAAACTGTTGATGGCATGCTCACAGCAGGCCACAGTAAAGCAAAAAATTATTTACTAAAATGAGTTTCAAAATGACGTGCTTCGGTGTTTCTGTTCGAAATGAGTCTTTTTTAAATTGATGGAAAGTTCTCTTTGGGCTTGTCATAGTTTTTAATTACCACAAATTGAGTGGCCTTGACACAGATTTTTCTGGAAGCTAGAATCTATGTTTTAAATCTCGTGTTCTCTAGTGATCTCGCCTTGCCCTTACCTTGGTTGTTTCAGAGTGATCTTGATGTTCTCCAGTTTTCAGTGTCAAGTCTGCAAACATGTGCATAAACCTTGAGATGTATTCATAATGCCCATTGGCCGATTTGTTTGCCATATCCTGCAGGGATAACCCAGTTCTAAATATCTTGGGACTCAGTTGAATCACGAAACTTGTAACTTAGCACTGCCTTGCCCTCTTTGTGACTTTCTGCCTTTCCTCACTCTCCAGAAGTTTCTTAGATCTTCCTGTGTTCATTCATTTGCACACACTGTCTACTCCATCATATTCAGACTAAGGACACCGATATTTTCAAGGAATTACCAGCTCCGCACAGCTCCTGTGCGTGTAGCTAAAGGCGCCTAAAGAAATTACGCACTGATTGGCAGATCACCGGAAATTCATGGTCTCTAACCCCAGGAAGCAGATTCGGTGGTGCTTGCTGAACTCCACAGTTCAGTAAATGGAAGATAACCTCCAGGTTGCTTTCCATAGCTATGGAAGACAGACATGGCTACCAGCGGCTTACATGACCTGACTTCACTCACCCTCAGCTCTCTGCTTGGAACGTTCAGATTGTCCTCTGAACTCGTTCTAGTTAAACCATACTGCGTTCCTTGCTCTTCCTCCCAAACTCTGGGACTGCTCTTTTAAGCCCCTTGTATTTGCAATCCTGCTGACAATGGCTTTTCCGTTATTCGATCGTTTCATTCCCGTCCTTACACACTTTCCATCTCCTTAGAAAGGGCTTCTGCAGAAATTACTCGTGCGTTATGTTTTGCATAACTCTCAACACACACATGCTCACACACTCACACACACACACACACACAAGAACGTGTGCAAAAACACACCTACACTTTCAGCATTGCACATCTCTCATTTCTGAGTTCTCTGAGGAACAGGGATCGCTGCCTGAGGCTCGTAGGAAGCACCCTGCAAAGATACGCAGAATTGAATGATTTTAGCTTGAGGAAATTGAAGACTTTACACCTCGGGAAGATTTCCAATATCTGCCTCATTCTGTCCAAATCATTCAGTGGTACCCAGAACTTTCTGTTGCACCATGGGAGAGTGGACTTGGGTGGACCGCAATTAATATGGCACCTAATTACATATTGGAATCAACAACTGCTCTCCCAATGGAAACAACTCCTTGTAAAATATAGATGACTTCCGGAAGGAGTCTAGAATGGTCAAGTGTGTCGTCGCAGGAACCTGTCTCCTCCTGGGTGCCTCAAATGACATGTAGAAATAAATACTCACGCAGGGAGAGAAACAGGGCTGTCTTCACACACTGCGTGTTATTCTTTCTGCACTTTTTAAAAGACATACTCTCGGATTGAGAAATAACGGAATAACCATTTCCATTATTTTCAGTATTGCCCCCGACAGATCCTGTCTCCTATTTCTATCCCAGCACTTTGTCAATCTTGATGTTGAAGTCAGCCTTTTACCCTTCTTCCTGGATTGCCGCCACCTTTACATTTTGACATAGACTTGCCAGAAGGCAACAAAGGAGCAGAGATCTCAGAGCTGTGTCTCTTGAGAGACGCGTCCATTGGGGCAGTGTGGACATGCGCCATGTGCCTTGGTTGCTCAGATAACACACACTGGGAAAGCTGCATTTTCTTTGGTCCAACTGTGAATTCTCAGCGACTTGGTCCTGTTTTCATTTATCATATACTGCTCTCTAAAATGTTTATAATTGTCTCACAAATGCCTGCCCCTCTCATGCTTCCAATGATAATGCGTTCCAACGGTGCAGGCAAAATAATGTTCTTTTCTTGAGTCGTCACTTCCCATTTACGAAAACATCAGTCTCTTCCCACTGTCCGATACCTTAAGAGGAGTTTTCGAAGACTGCCTCTCACATCACACATTTCTAGTATGTTCCCTGTTGTCTTTGCCACTGTGTCACCGCGCAAGTCCCCTCTCTGCAAAGATTCCCCCCCCCCAACATTTCCATTTTTTGCATGTTTGTATCCCCAAATCTTCATACTTGGGCCAGACCTACTTCCGTTATAAACACTCCTCTGAACTTCCATTCAAGCCAATTGACAGACATTTAGAACAAAATGTCACATCCGAGCGGCACAAAAAAGATAGGTTTTGATTTAACGAATCATTACATCATCCTTCTAAATTACCACATTACATCGGGTGACCTTGTGTCCCTAAGCCTTGGCTTTCCTAAGATGCCATATTTTGTAAAATAGCAACTGATGCTTAGCAGAAAGCTTGCTGTTTCTTAACGAAGTGTTGTCTTTTACGGAGATAAGTGAGTTGAAACTGTGGTATAGTCTATATCAGGTACCGTGTTTAAGAGAGTTACAAAAGCTTAATATGGGCTCTACTGTCCAACTAATGGTCACTGACTTTATTGAACTTCAAGAGGAATAATGCAATCTTTGCCTATTGGTTTTGTGTGGGGAGAGAGACCACAAACATTGCCCTTGACAGCACTGTTGAGTCCAAGTTTTGGTAAAGCTCTGATGTGGCAATCTATGGAGGATTGTAGCTGTAACAAGTAACAAGCGAAGACTCAACAGACCACATTTGATATACCAATTTTGACGCAACTGTTGTATTCCTCAAGGAATACAAGTGCTTTTTATGGTATCTCGTGTGTAACTCAACCTTGCAGAATGACACTGTGGCAGTTGCATGATAGACTGTTATTGGTTTTAATTAGTAGTTTCTCTTAGCAGTCAGTGCTGATGGCGCCATAAAAGTGTCCTCGTTTCCCACGAGAGGAATTGGCAGGAGGTCAGGTCCCAATACTCAGCAGTTGCCTTCTACATTCTACACGTGGCCAGCGAATGCAAAGGGTTATCTGACTTTCAGACTGATAACATCTCTTCTTTTAACTTTAACGTCTGGCTCCACCTATAACATTCCTAGATAAGTCTTCATTAAATCTGTTTCCTTGAACTTTTGCCAAAAGGAAAGGTGATGGATTACTTAACAATGGAGAAAGAGTTGGGGATCGGAAGTAACATGCAGTGACTCATTTGTTAGTTTCATTGCATGGCTGACTTACATAATTTTTTTTTTTTTGTATACGAAGTGAATTCTTCTCAATTACATTCTCAAAGAAAATCTGAAATTTTGTATTTTTTCTGTTCTATACTGTTTATAAGCAATACAGAATCCAGTTACACTTTGTGTATCCATCCCCAAAGTTAGGAGTGCATGAGGTTTGATTAATTTTTTAAAGATTTATTTTATTTTATTGTTGGAAAGGCAACTATATTCAGAGAGAAGGAGATACAAAGAGAAAGATCTTCCATCCACTGGTTCACTCCCCAAGTGGCCGCAATGGCCGGAGCAGAGCCAATCAGAAGCCAGGAGCCTAGAGCCCCTTCCAGGTCTCCCATGTGGGTGCAGGGTCCCAAGGCTTTGGGCCATTCTCTGCCATTTCTTCAGGCCACAAACAGGAATCTGGATGAAAAGTGGAGCAGTTGGCAGGAACCGACACCCAAATGGGATCCTGGTGGATGCAAGACGAGGATTTAGCCAGTAGGCTGTCAAGCAGTGAACAAATCTGCGAATGTGTAGAAAAATTAAAAATCCTAGAAATACACACCTTTCCCTGTGTAATACTATTTCAAGTAAACATTGAAAGCCAAATTATGGCTTCAGGAAAGCAATTACATTGGACTTTTTAAGTGTACCTTCATATTTGTCATACATCACTCCCAATTTGCTTTCTATATTCATCACAAAGCATAGAACATTTATCCTGCAAATGTGGATATGGGGTACTTGCTTGTGTCCTAACAGGTGTTAGCCAGTGTGGGGACAGAAGAAAGCACGTGTGTACATTGTGTTAGAGGCCACCTCGTGTTCTGACATCATTGGACTGTTGCAACACATGATGCATTTCCTTCATTGTCAATTTCAAAATATGTTAAGTTACATGCAGTCAGTAAGAAGAGATTTAATGACAGGCTTGTCTGGCATACATAGTGTCTGAAATATCCTGAATTCAGGCGAATGTTTACACTAGTCCTCAACCTGCCGTGTGGACATCTTCCATCAGGCCCGTGTAGCTCCATCGAGCCTTCCAATTCAAGGTGTATTTGCTGTTCAATCAATCTACCATATAAAAGACACTTTCCATAGCCAATTAACTTCCAATAAATACCATGATCTCGCGACACAGTTGAGAACCTATGGGATGAAAAAGGGATCTGAATTAGCTCATCAACGGGGAAACTTGCCAAGCTCTGAGAAGTTTTAAACGATTTGACCCCTTAACTGTGTACTTGATGATAACGTTGATCCCTCCATTTGTATTATAATAGTGTCTGATAAAAGCAGTTTATGCATATAATACGTTAAGGAGGAAGTATCCAGTTGATATGATTTATTTATTTGATTTAAACCCACCCCTAGCGTTCTTCCATTTTGCCAAAATTCAGAATATTTAACTACAGTCTTTTCTGGAAGTATAATAGGGACCATGATGTTCCATCAGCAGCTAATTGATGGGTGTAGCTTATTTCCCATATCTTTTCTGGTTGCCTATACCATAGCTGGGCGCTTCCGGATGGCAAACGTGAAATCAAGGACTGGATTTGCCAAACGCATTTTTCTCATCAAAGGAATATGTCTTTTACTTCCGCATGAGGGAAGGTCTTTGGATTTTTTTCCCACGAATTTGATGTCTCTTTCTTCTTGTAAAGTTTTGTTTCGTTGCTGTTTGCTCGTGTTTATGTTTCTCTTGTTTCTGTTGCAGTTTGGCCTTGGTGTTACCAACCTACAGTTTTTACTATATAAAAGCCAAACTAGAAGAGACAATAACTCAGGCCAGATGTAAGTACTGTGAAAGCAACCCCAGGATCTAATTCTTGTCTCCTAGTAGCCATTGTTTAAATTCACCTGGATTTGCAAATACCCAAGGCTGAGACACATTTTAGTAGGTGTGATTGCCAAATCTACAGCAATGATGCTAACCCATTCCAAACATGCAAGGAACAAGAAATATTCTACGTGGATAGAATATGAGCAGGTACTCCACCGTCACTGGCAGTCCCTCCGTCCCACCCCTGCCTTGCTCTGTGCTCCTAGAGTCATCGCTGTGCTGTGTCCTCTGTAGCTGTTGTTCTCAGGATCTGCTAGCTGGCGCAGTAGTGTTTCCCATGCTAATTTTCAACATGCTTTCTGCTTGTGGCACAGTCAAGTTTTTTCCTTTTTCTAATCTTTCCTTCCTTTCACTTTTTTTTTTAATTTTTTTTTTTTTGCATTGGCCAGAATAATATTGTGCTTGGCAATTAACATCCTTTACGTAATTAAAACTAATGACCCGGTAATTTTAATCGACTGGTTTTCATTTTCTTTAAGCATCGTTTTGGAATGTCAACAGTAGTGCATATTTCTTGCAAGTCGTTCTTAATTTTAATTTTGTTTTGGACAACTGAATTTAGCTAAAATGACCATCATATCCTTTGCACATCCTCCATTGATAGTAATAATCTAAGTTTTTTTTTTATGAAGATGAATTTAAGACACACAAAAAAAGTATATATCTTTTTTCATTTGACTTTATTATGGCTTCGGTTACTCTCATTTCCCCCATCAGTTCTGTTTTGCTGCCTCTTGGCCTGGTACCACAATACTTTGTGGTCATAGGATATTTTTCTATTTGCGCTTTCCCTGAATAGATATGATGGTCTTTTATCAACCAGCTGTTTTTGCATGAGCGAGTTCTTTACTTGATACATGTAAGGGGATAAGTAGCGAGTCTTGGGTGATTGGTAAGTGCTTTGTCTATAGACTAACAATTGTTATTGCACTTGCATCAGCCACTTTGCAAACAGACCCTATGATTAGCCCCAGGACAGAGAGGGTGATCAGTGTTGATGGACAGGCCTTGCTTTCCGGTCTTCCAAACGAGGTATCGCTTCTCCAGACTACAGCTGTACCGAAATGAACCTTTGATCTCTGCACAATATTTTTATTCAAGAAAGTCATTGAATAAAATATTGCTTGTGACCCCCTTTGCTTTACCCTCTTTTTTTTTTGTTTGTTTGTTTCCCTGCTTTCTCTTTCCGATGGATTTTCACAGCAAAAAAGGGCAAAATGAAGGGCAAGTATCTTCTTGTTGCTCCGTTTCTTTTGTCGAGTGCACTCGGTGTTTCTATTGCTGTTTCCATTCCTAGCGGATGGTTTCCTCTGTGCTTCTCATTTGCCAGCTGTCCCTCCATGCTCACTCAGACATGGGCAGCACCAAGTGGGCAAAGAGTATGTTGGTGGTTTATATACGATCTGTTTCACATCCCACTTGTTTACTCAGAATCAAAAATTTACTAACTCGTACCTAACACGAAGAATGTTACTAACTCACAAAAGACACCAATGAGTTTACTAAAATCATCTTCGTTGTTGACCTTGGCAAATTTCCCACTGCAATTTAAATAAAACATCTCCAATAATATCCGTGTTCTCTTAAACGCTATCTTGTTGACAGTAAGGTTAGTAAATGGCAAAATGATACCCTCTCCTTTGATATAATTGTTGCAGTACACACGATGAATGGAATCTGTTATGATATTGTTATAATATTGGGAAGCATTGAGGACTTTCATATCCATGGATGTGTTTCGGTTTTAGGATGTCAGTACTCTCTGTTTTAATTTTTATTTTCAAAGATAATCTTTCTAGTACTTTCTCGTACTTTCGTAGACTCCCAGAGGGTATACTCCAGGTTGCTACTCTAATCCTTTGTTGCTACCTTTTCAGATTCAGAGACGTTGAAACCTGATAATTTTGAAGAGTCTGGCTATACATTCCTGGCACCAAGGTTGGTGTTTTTTTTTTTTTTTCTCTTTTTTTGTGGTTTGTATGCATTGGTAAGGCTGCAAACACAATCTGAATTGGGGTGAAAACTACTATGAGATAATTCTGTACCAGATGCTGGAACAAATTTAAAATGAAGCAGAATTCCAGTCTTCATTAGATACTTATTGAACAATTAGCAATGTTAATTGTGTGATGACTCCCATATACAGTGATGAATAAGACATGTTGATTTTTTTTTCTTATAGTATTATTACTTCATCCAGCAATAATGGAGAATATAGACTGATACATACATATATGTGTGTATATACTGGTACTTCAGAAAGTTTGTAAAAACTGAAAAGTATTTATTTGGGCGCAAAAAAAAGCAATTTATGCATACTTTGTTATAATATGCATTTTTATGAGATTTTTTTTAAACCCCAGCACACCTCATCCCCACATACAGGAAATTATGTGTGTTTATCTCAATGCCCATACGCATAGGTATACATATATGCGGTTATAGATAAACATATGTGTATTTATGCACATATGTCCATATGGTTTCCTCACATGGCCATGACAGCCGCAAGGGGCTGAAGGCAGGGCTCCACACTGGGTAACGTGCCTCCCCTGTGTGGCTGGCACCCAGCGAATGGAGATGCCACTTGTACTTTGACAGTGAAATTGCTGAAGTCAGGCGTCAGAGTTAGCAACCGAATGCAAGCACTTAGACATGAGACACACGGACTTAACCAGGAAGTTAAATTTCCACCCTGACATCATTTTAATACAGCAACACTGACTCATGTCACCTTTCCAATAAACATTTCTTTTTCCTAATTTTATTTATGCCTCGTATGTTTGCATAATTTATCCTTACCTCTTTTGTCTTCTTGTAATTATTTGAAACTAATAATCTCATAGCAGTCTTTAATGAGCTTTCACTTATTCTCCAGCAGACATAGAATACTGAAAATTATTGTTGATTGTAATCAAAGGAGTGAAACTAGATAACAGTAGCTTAATGAGATTGTCACTTATGGGCCTCGAATTATTCTAAGAACTCTCAGAAATTTCATGAAAAAGTTCAGAGGACTTTTATTCCTTCATGAAAACAGTTTTTAAAGTTTGGAGATCTGTGTAACTTCAGAGAACTCAGTTGGTCAAAACTTTTGCCTGGCTTTGTGAGTGACTGCCTATGGGAAGTTTTTCTGAGTTGCATTTCCTTGAGAGCTGGACGCTGAGGGTCACTCTCTCCTTCAACATTTGTTGCCTGATCTTTCCAACTCCTCCTTCTGACTCTTATTCTCTCCTGGGCTGCATACTCAGATTCGTTCATAAACTTACCCACGAGTGCCATGGGGCGTGCGGCCTCATGGGCCTCTTCTTGGAGACTGCCTGCGTGCCCCCGGAGTCCTTGCCCACCTGCAAGGGTAATGGCTCCCAATCTGCCTCCTTCCCTGAAAGCAATGAACAGGAAGTCTTTTATGGACAGAGCATTGCAATGACAGGAAGTGGTTGGTGGACCCAGCATTGCAATTTCAAACGATAGATCGATTTCCACGTTTTATGTTGATCCTACTTGTTTCAATATGGAAAACTTAGAAGAGCATCTTTCACTGGCTTCAAATTCAGCGTTTTGGAAATATTGGTCCACCTTGGAAAGTTCTCTCAGCGTTGCCTCCATGAGGCATCCTTTCCTGGGTGTAACCTTGAAATCTATGTATTCTCTTGGCTCCCTTTGGCTTATAGCTGGTTCCTAACAAATGATCAGACAATGAGTATCAGGTGCATGTGTCCATCTTAGCTGCCTCTGTCACTTCCTTCTCGTATCTAACCTGTTACAGCTGCCTTCTAACTCGTGTCCCTAGCCTAATAATGTATCTTCTAATTCCCAACTGCATTGTTGTTCCGTAAATACTTTCTACATATGAGGAAACTTGATTCACAACTGCTCGATAAAATCCAAAGGCTCTGTGCTGCCTTCCCAGTAATCTGTATATTTTATCACACCTTTCAAAGGTCTTGCCATCCGGTCCCAGGGTACCCACACTCGTCATCAGGACCCATCCAACAGAGCAGCTGCCTAGTTTGTGCAAAAAAGTTCAATAGAAACACAATAACAATCTTGTGGTTAAAATTTGCCTTTGAAAGCTTTCCCCTGGTCCTCTCTCCCCCTCCCTCGTTTCTTAGAATAGTAAACTCCTATATGTTTTTCGGTAAGACAGGAGGGGTAGGGCTCCTGTGCCTGTCTGGTGTGGACTTTACTCAGAACTCTGTAGCTGGCCATGGACTGGAACCATGAAGCCGACTCACTCAACAAACTACGCCTTCACAGCACAGCCAATGAGTCATTCTCTTCCTTACCTCACTTTTTCTCCCCCTGGATTTTTTGTTTGTTTTTCTAAACTTAAAATCCCTTCCTCCTGGAAGCCACTTGGCCCTTTTTGCAGCCCCCCGGGGGGCAGTCACCAGTGGGACCCGCTGCCCGGTGCATGAAGTGTGCAGGCAATGGGTGTCGCAGAGTTGGCCAGCAGGGGCTTGGGATGCACCATAGCACGCAGTGTCGTTAACTGAGCCTGAATCCCTCCGAGGCCTAGGGAAACCTCCTCCCCAGCATTGGCACAGGAACTTTCTGTGGGCCACCAGCCCCTGCACTGCTGTTGTTCCTAGCAGGTACATACCCAGTACGCTGTCCCACCATCTTCCAGTAGACTCGCTTCCTGGGTCTGTGAGCTTGTATCACGTGTGCCGGCAGAGGACCAGTATGCCAGAGGAGCCCGTCACTGGTTGTATTGTCAGACACAAGTACAGCAGCCTTAATATCTCGGGAGATCCAACTGGAAATGCCCAGAGTCCCCAAGTGACTTGTAACCCTCCAAATAAAACCAAACCAGCGAACCAGTAGGGGCCTGACTGGTGCACGTTCTTGTTATTTTGTTGATTTTCCTTATTAAAACTTTTCATTGAAAGAGCAAAGGACAGATGAACAATAGTCAATCCAGACTTTGGCGTAAGCATCTTCTCAAAATCTGCAAGGTTTTCGCTTGGAAGAAAGTCAGGAGTTGGTTGGCAATATCACATTCTAGACTTCCAAACAAAAAGTGAAGTTTTGAACTCGTTTGAATCGCTTTTGGAGCGAGCAGAGTATCCTGATACTTCATAGCCTTGAATGGCGAGGTCAATGGGGAAGTTTTTGAACATAACTTTAAAATATGGGGAAATGTCTTACAGTTTGGAAAGTCTGCATAGACCCTATTTCCAAGTAACCCGTTTATATTACAAAGCAATAAGCAATTGAAAAGTCACTCAGTGTACATGGCAGGGTGTGGCATTTGAATGTAACAGAACATGAGAAATTTAGAGACACTATTTTGGCATTGGATGTTACAACCAAACTTCAACAGACTATACATAATCGGTTTGTGATGTGTTAGCAAGACACAATAGCCACGGTAGCTTCAAAGATTGCTAAAGTAACTCACTCTTTTTCCAACTATGTTGGGAACACGTCTCATGCACCGGAACAAAATCTTGCAGTTGATACAAAAACATACTTGATTTCTCTAGATTCCGAAATTAAGGCTATTGGGTAACACATGAAACGGTGCGACTTCTCATTTACCAATATTTTAAGCAAGCTAAAGCCTGATAAGTAGGCCACCATTATTAATAGTCCCCATCTAAATAATGCACGCAGCTAGTAGAAAAATGTTTTAACTATCTCCTGATACTCTGCAAAATCTTGATTTTCCAATCATCCTGAATTATGGGTGTTTTTTTTTTCCCCCAGAGATTACTGCAATGATCTCAAACCATCAGATAATAACACTGAATTTCTTTTAAACTTCAATGAGTTTATTGATAGAAAAACTCCGAACAACCCATCCTGTAAGTATATATATTAGTAGCTCATGGTAATTGTTGCAGATCGATTATATCAGAAATGATCAGACTCTTTATATTGTCACATCTCGTGTTACAATAATCTCTTACTGTGTGGAGGAGCATAAATTGACAGGACTCAACATAGTTGCAAGAAGAAAGCACAAGATCATTGAATGTTTTCCTTTTCTGCCGTTTCATTTGTTTTTGCCACAAGTAACTTTTTATCTCCAAAAGATAAACTTCTATCATTTTCCGTTTTAATGAAGCTAAAGAAAGTTCTTCCAGAGAAATGAAACTCGAGTCATTCTCTGAGCACTGTATATTTGTCTTGAATGCATACAATAATTTTCCAGAACACCTTGAAAATTGAAGTCATTCCAAAGAGAGTGTGAAAAAAGATTTTTCAAGGCCTCTAGTATCTAGGAAATTTTAAATACGTGTAGACAATCTTTCTGGTATGAATCATTTAGTGTTGCTATTCTCAGTCTTTATTTTTGGTCACTATTTGCCTCACCTATAATCCAGTTAGAACCATGTGAAGCATTGAGAACTTATAAGATATTGTTTAGAGACCGTTGTGAAAGTATTATTTCATTTTCATGTTTTTCTTTAACAGATGTTGTGTATTTTGTTCTCAAATGCCCAAACTTGGAAGGTATTTGCCACTGATTGAGGTCCCTAAATAAAATTGTTCAGAGAGAACAGTCCAGTTTAATTTCATTTTGTGAAAATTCTTCATCCATGAGTGAGATGGTGGTTCTCACCTAAGGTGGAAATTAATGTATGAACTTTCCTTAACGTTTGTGATGTAGAGCGAGTTATTTTGTCTGTATTTTATTCCTTGGTCTCTCGTGCCTTTTAAATCGCGTTGTGCCTGTGTAAAACATGGTGAAGGTTAATGTTGATGCCTGTCTCTTACGTGCAGCCGGCTGCGAAGAAACGTATTTGGAGACAGATTTTGGGAAGAGAGGGAAATGAAAATGTGAATAAAATCATATCATTCCTTGCAACTGTAATTTATATTAGAAAACAGAGGAAGAATCGCATCTATTTTGTTCTATATAAAAAGATTAATTGGAGACAGTGAACCCTATAATTACTCTTCCAATGGAATAAAGTGATTCCGATTTTACCATAATATTGTAATTGACACGCTGTCTACTGTGCGGATTGAACTGATTCTTTAATCTCAGGTGAAAAAGAAGTTAAATCCAGTTGAAATGTTTCTAGACTGTCTCGCCCATTGACACTTCGAATAATGAAAGGCTACTTAAATAAAACTGTAGATTCCTTGTGTGTATGTAAAAGGAGATTTCATCATAAATATGAGATTTCAGAAGGTACATAAAATTGTTTCACAACTGCATGGGCAGAGGACAGAGGGACCAGGAGAAAGAAGGCAGATGTTTATAAGAAAGCTTACAAAATGCTTTTCGTCCTCATCATGCATTCTTTTCATTACTTTTGAACTTGGGCTGATCTGCTTGGCTCTTATTCCAGAAATGAAAAACTTAATGATAATTGCTTTGTGAAGACTTTACTTCCCCTCATTAAAAAAAAAAATCTTTTCATGAAATCAGATTTATTCTAGGGCTGTTCTGTATGCAGATATTTGAAATGAGGAAAAACTGAAATGCCTTTCCTTATAAAAATTAAAATAAATCTTGTGTCATATTTTTGACACTCTCAGGGTTAACAATCCTGTAAGATAAATAGCGATACATAGGGAACCTCTAAGTGAATATATTTATATAATTATCCTTGAAACATGGTGATCGTTTGGAATTACTGTATTAGTCTACAAGAAGAAAAAAACAAAATTAAAATGAAGGGAGTGTGTTTTCTCATGGATCTTAATGACCAATATTAATGATGCATATTTCGGATATCCTTATGGCAGTTTACTGTGTTGCGATGTATTTGATTTGCATCATTTGCATTTGGTATTTGCATTGCTAATTCTATCTATATCTGAAAAAAATCTCAGAACGACACAGGAATATAAAATAGAATTGTTCCAAGATTATATTCATTGGGAAGCTATGTGAGTATGGCTGAAGGGGGTCTTGGTTTCTGTTTTAGGTAACACCGATTTGATTAACCGAGTCTTGCTGGATGCGGGCTTTACGAACGAACTTGTCCAAAATTACTGGAGTAAGCAGAAAAATATGTAAGTCTTTGTCGTTGGCAGTTAAAAATATACATTCCGTGTTTCCGTTTAGCCCTGTTGACAGTAACTGAGAATTTGCGTTTTCCGGTTCCGTGAGTGTGTGTCTGTACTAGTCCCTTGCACATATATCGCGTTCAATGTGCATAAACCAAGTTCAGTAGGCGTGATTGTGTATGTCTCCATGAGCCAATCATTCCCTTTTTGGTTATTACTATTATTAATTACATTGCATTATGTGACACAGTGTTATGGGCACTGGGATTCCCCCCACCCGTCCCCGAACCCTCTCCCCATGGTGGGTTTCTCCACCTTGCTGCGTTACCACAGTTCAAATTCAGTTGAGGTTCTTTCATTGGAAGTATTTACCAAGCATAAAGTCCAGCGTCTTATTATCCTAGTGAGTTCCACGATTTCTTGGTGAGACCATCTCTGGTCTGAAGGTAAAGGCGGCAGAGTATCATCCCAATCCATTAACAGCCCCAACATAACATCAGCAACCATTTACAACCTTATGGCATTCATTGACATGGTATTGATCAACAGTATGTTAATAGGAAAATGCGGGTTAAGGGCTTACTTCCCATTATCTGCCAGTTGTTCAGCATAGTCTTGCATCTGTGATTCAATTAACTTGGCTTACTCTCTTTCAGGAATTTCTTTTATTTCTCTTTGTATCAGAAATATTTAATATCTTAAATAACAACATTTCTGCCTCCCCCCCTCTCTTTTTTTTTTCTCGTATGTTCCAGCAAGGGAGTGAAAGCTCGGTTTGTTGTGACTGATGGTGGGATTACCAGAGTTTATCCGAAAGAGTAAGTCCAAATGAAATCTGTAAAAAAGAAATACGTTAGACAAGACCAGGGCAACAGTCTACATGATTGTAGATGAATATAATTCTTCGGAAAAATCCGTCTTTTTTAGTAGAGCGCAATGGTGTCGTTGCTGTCAGCCATTGACTGTGTCAACAACTCCATCCTGAAACGTGATTTCCTTAATATTTTTCAGTGATATTGAGACTTACAGGTATTTAAGAAGACTTTTCTCCCCGCAGACGCAAGCAAAACTAAACGAACAGAATGACTTAGGCAGTGGCAATATTTGCATGGCTTGTCATCACTTCCCGTATCTTTTGATGTATTTTAACTCTCGCCCAAATGTGGATCGTAAACAGCACAGCAAAACTAGACAAGAGTCAGATATTTTTTTTTTTTTCTCATGGAGCTGCAGGATAAACCAGAAATCTGTGTTTTCTGGTTCTTGGTATTTTTCTGATGTATTGCTTAGTAAGGAGTAGCAGTTGTGGCGTCCGTTACCGCCGGCTTGCCGAAATAGACGTGAAATAGACACACATAACGCTCGAGTTTCCTCGTGTCCTGCAAGGGAAAAGGAGGTTATTGGGTGGCTTGAAGAATCCAAGTGATGGGCTGTTTCCTCTTCAGGGCCGGAGAAAACTGGCAGGAGAACCCGGAGACGTATGAGGACAGCTTTTACAAAAGGAGTCTTGACAATGACAACTACGTATTCACGGCCCCCTACTTTAACAGTACGTATGTGACTTTGGAATTCAGCTTTCTCGATGTCTTTTTTTTTTTTTTTTCAAAAGCCAATGACTACAGCGTCCTGCTCTCTCCCAAAGGAACGTGTTTTCTGTTCACTGACCAGAACAACAATTCCTAAAACACAAGAAACAAAAGTAAGGAATTTGACCAGGTTACACTCTGACACTGTAACCCGTTGCCTAATAGCATAGAGATGCTTTTTTTTTTTTGGTTTTGTTTTTGAGATTTACTTCTTTTTACTGGAAAGGCAGACATACAGAGAGGAGCAGAGACAGAGAGGAAGATCTTCCAGCCGATGATTCACTCCCCAAGTGGCCTCAATGGCCGGAGCTGAGTCGATTCGAAGCCAGGAGCCAGGAGGCTCCTCCGGATCTCCCACAAGGGGGCAGAGTCCCAAGGCTTTGGGCTGTCCTTGACTGCTTTCCCAGGCCTCAAGCAGGGAGCTGGATAGGAAGCAGGGCTGCCGGGATTAGAACCGGCGCCCATATGGGAATCTGGGGCGTTCAAGGCGAGGACTTTAACCTCTAAGCTAGCGTGCCGGGCCCAAGATGATCTTTCTAACAGGCATGCGTAGTAAATGGAAACACATTAGGTCAGCCTTCATTTCACCACTAAGACAAATATATTGAAGAATGTTTACCTGAATAAAGTGGAATAACTGGTTATGTTCTTATCAAGAGTGATTACATCAGGAAATATTGATAAAATATCACCTATTTGGAAACTTCCCCCCCCCAAAAAAAACTCCGAATTTAATTTCTTAGCATCTCTGAGAACAGATTTTATTTTCTTGCATTTTTGTAAACGCGGAAGCTGCAGTTCAGAGAATTTTAGAGCTTTTTCGAGGAATCCTTCTATTATAAAAACCTGAAGCGTCTAAGAGGAAACTTGCTGCTCACCTCTGCCACCCACATGCCCAGGCTGTTACGTAACGGGGCGAAGCCAAGGTTTTGTGCACATGCTTCCGATCGCAAAAGAAGTCCCGTCAAACCACGAAATGCATGTCTCCAAGCTAGCCAGGTTGGCCAAGAAAGAAGACACACTGTGCATCTGTAATCTGTTGATCTAAAATTAGTGCTGTTACTCAGTTTATCCAGCTAGGTCTTCCTCCCTCCCTCCTTCCCTCCCTCCCTCACTTCCTTCCTCCCTCACTTCCTTCCTTCCTTCCTTCCTCCCTCCTTCCCTTCCTTCCTTCCTTCCTTCCTTCCTCCCTTCTTCTTTCTTTTCCTTCCTTCCTTCCTTCCTCCCTTCTTCTTTCTTTTCCTTCCTTCCTTCCTTCCTTCCTTCCTTCCTTCCTTCCTTCCTTCCTTCCTTCCTTTTCTTCCTTCCTCCCTCCCTCCCTCCCTCACTTCCTTCCTCCCTCCCTCCCTCACTTCCTTCCTCCTTCCCTTCTTCCTTTTTTCCTTCCTTCCTTCCTTCCTTCCTTCCTTCCTTCCTTCTTTCCTTCCTCCCTCCGTCCTCCATTCCTTCCTCCCTCCCTCCCTTCCCCTCTTCCTCCCTCCCCTTTCCTTTTCTTCCTTCCTCTGTCTTGTCCTCCCTTCCCTCCTGTCTCTCTTCCCCTCCCCTCCCCTTCCTTCTCTCATTTCTCCTCTCCTCTCTCTTTTTTTCTTTTTCAGAAAGTGGACCCGGGGCCTATGAGTCTGGCATTATGGTAAGCAAAGCTGTAGAAATATATATCCAAGGCAAACTTCTTAAACCTGCAGGTAAGCATACACAGAGACATTTGAAAAATTAAGTATGGCGTTATACTCTCGCATCATCTGAATACCATCAGTCATCTAAAAAAAAGGTGTAGGCAAAGCAGTAAATTGAAAAAAAAAAGATATAATTCATTGATATCAAGTTGGAGATAAAATCAAATTGATACTATAATATATGCATATAGAGAGATTTTTTTAAGGAAATATTTCTATAAATTGGTTAGAAGCATTCGTGGAATCTATTTAACAGAAAGATTCCAAATATTCAATTTAAAACAAAGGATTGATCCAGGAATCTAAATCAGGAAGTCTCTCTGAAATACAGAACAAAGATACAGGGCCAAGGGCACACACATCTGTAATAATTTCAGCATCCAAGGTTTGACTTCCTTCATTGAAGGAGAAATTACTGCATGGCATATATATCCAGTAGAGACCTGTCAGAGACACTCAACAAAAGATGCAAAGAAAGACTTTTCAGTAAAAAAACAAATAAATGGATAAATAAATAAATCGAGCCAGTGAAATAAGCAAGAATTGGAAGTGGGCTGGAGTGACTACAGCAAAATGAAAGCTTGTGGGTTTTTTTTAATTTTATGATTTAATGTTGCTTAAAGGGGCCATTGTATTCCATCAGTGATTGTAGTCTTGAAATTTACCGGAGCTTCTTAAAATTGGCCACTTGAATGAAGTCCTATTTATGAGGATATTTTTGACATTACTACCGTTATTATGATTGTGGTTTTAGCTTACTGTGTTTGATTGCTGGCCAGAAGGGAGCTAATTTATAAATCATCTTGTCAATATAAATTACTGGTGGTACAATACTTTAATAACTTAGCGTTATTCCTTAACGCTAATAAACACCCCCCAGGAAACTCAATAAAAAGATATTGAATGCAACATTTATTTGCTGTTGTGTTAATTTTCATAAACTGCCATATGCGTAGATAGTACTATACTTATGTGCTTAAATTCAAATTGATTTTTCAGTTGTTGGGATTAAAATCGACGTAAATTCCTGGATCGAAAATTTCACCAAAACTTCAATCAGGGATCCGGTAAGATCATTTTTTAAAAATTTCTTAGGCTACCCCGATTCTGAAAATTAAATCACAAAGCTAAAGCTACTGTTTCCAGTACATTAAAAAAAATAAATTTTTAGCCGCCTTTAATTGGGGCAATTATGAATTTGCATTTTTGATGGCATTTGCTAACTTAGCTTTCTAGTACTTAAAATTTTGGTCTTGTTTTTTGTTAGTTTATATTTTCTAATATTAATGGCAAAGTTATTTCCTGATGGACTAGACTGCTATTAAGTCTTACTTTTATGTTGAGTGAATTACTCCAGTATTTCTATATATAAATATTGTATGAACTACGCCTATATAAGATAGTTAAAATCAGACATTCTAAAAATATGATATAATTTTATTTCCTTTTTCAGTGTGCTGGTCCAGTTTGTGACTGCAAAAGAAACAGTGATGTAAGAATATTATTATCAATTTCTTTTCTTGTATTACTCTGCGTAGACTATCATGATAAAAAGATAAAAGAAAGTTGAATTAAATTCTGAAAAAAAACTATAGGAATGTGAATTAATTTACGTACATGAATTTGAACTTACATGATTTTAATTTCTAAATTTAAATACTTCTACTTTTAAAAGTGGTTTCATATTTTTTCCTTCAGAATTCTAACCACCTAATCAGACTTTTTTTTTTTACTTTATTTTTATTTGAAAAGCAGATTTATAGAGACGGAGAGCCAGAAAAAGCAAAATCTTTTATCATCTGGTTGATCCGCCAAATGGCTGCAGTGGCCAGGGCTGAGCTGTTCCGAGGCCAGGAGCCTGGGGCTTCTTTCGGATCACCCACATGGCTGCAGGGTCCCAAGGTTTTGGGCGATCCTCCACTGTTTTCTCAGAGTCTTAGTAGGGAGCTGGATGGGAAGTGGAGCAGCCAGTATAGGAATTGTCATTCAGATTGATACTGTAATCATCTGAATACATGTGGCTTCTGGGGAAATTCAAACAAACTGGAATTCAAGAATTGGTTTATATTGCTGCAGAAGTTTTTGAAATCTATGTGTGTGTGTGTTTTTTTGTTTTTGTTTTTGCATTATCCACTTTCTGTAAAGTTTTTGAGGATTCCTACTAGGCACAAGATTTAAAACTTTTGCACACTGCAACAAATTTCTTTTTGGATGCTTTCTTTCTGTGGACAACTTGAAATGTCTGGGTATGGGGAGCGAGAACGGGGGCACAGCAGGCCAAGTGAGTCCTGGCTACTCCGTTTCTCTTGTCCATCGCTTCTCCCTGCTTATGGCTTGAGAGAGCAACAGGGAGTGAGTGATTCAGGTCCTTGCAGCCCTGCACCTGCGTGCGAATCCCAGAGAGGGGTCCTGGTGTCTAGCACCGAATGGACCCAACTCTCACCACTTACAGAGTGAACCAGCAGGTGGAGCACCTCTCTCCTCTCTATTAAATCTGATTTTCAATCCAAAACAAATCAATCCTCTGTAAAACCGCCCTCATTTGTTCCAAAGAAGAGAGAGGTAAGTGCATTTCTCTCCCGTATTTTGTTGTAAGCATAGAAGGGGAGCCATTTGACAGTGGCTACCTCCCAAATCGAATGTGTTGATGGGTTCCCTTCTCTGTTGATAGGTGATGGACTGCGTGATTCTAGATGACGGTGGGTTTTTGTTGATGGCCAATCATGACGATTATACCAACCAGGTGTGTACCTGCGGTGACAGAGATGTTGTCTGTTCCAAGTGTATTCTCTGAACAGCATGATAAGACTTTTTCAAGTATTGTTGAAATTGACCGAAGTTAAAAGTATTTATTCTGCAACTAAAAGATGACGCAGAGTGATTGAACTGAAAGTATCTAATCTCATTTTAGTTCTTTCATACTGATGCATGTAGATTTATCATCTTTTTTTTTTTTAAATTCCTAAGTTGTTTTCGTTTACGGGTTATTTTTATTATTTTTTTCACTGTATCGGTTCGGGTCGCTTACGTTCGGTTTAAATACTCAACTGGATCTTATGACTGTTCTCTTTATCAGATCGGAAGATTCTTTGGCGAGATTGATCCGAGCTTGATGAGACACCTGGTTAATATATCAGTTTATGCCTTTAACAAGTCCTACGATTACCAGTCAGTGTGTGAGCCTGGGGCGGCACCCAAGCAAGGAGCCGGGCACCGCTCTGCTCATGTGGTCAGTAGTATTTCCATCTGATCAATTCCTCTCCAAGGGGGAGGTCCCCTTGTGCAATTGAGTGTAATGTCACCATTCTTATGTGTTGTAGCCATCAATTTCAGACATACTGCAGATCGGATGGTGGGCGACTGCCGCTGCCTGGTGAGTCGGAAGTGTGGTTTATGGGTGGCGAGAGAATAGTATATCATATTGTAATCGTTAGGATTTTGGGTGAAAGTGTGGGTTTTGTGATGGACGAATTGTTATAAGCATGTCTTTTTTTTATCATTTCTCTTTGCCAGCACAAGTCATATCCATATCGTTTCTCACGTGCTCATGCTGATATTCTGCTTTGCGTATGAAAGCAGTATTATTCTCATGGAAATGTTTGGTCTCCTTAGAAGTATCTTTTCTCCATGCACGTGTACAAACTTTTTCTTTGTATCATTTTTAAGTCCTTCAGTTTCAAGCCTAACGATCCGACAAAAACAAAAATGAGTGTATATTTCTTTAATTTCTGAACTAGTTGTACATACACATTGATCAAATGCATGCTATGCTTTCTCCCACTTGACTAATAAATGCAATGGCTGGCATGGTTGGGGAGGGATTTGTTTGACTAGAAAGGATCCTGTCCTTTCTTGCCACTATTGCAATCTCTCTTCCTCCCTTACCTCCACCTGCGCCCTGTCACCTGTGGAAGTGAGACGTTGAGACGCTGTGCGAAGTTGGAAGGTCACTTTTCTCGTTGAGGTCTTCTCATCAGCCCCATACTCTCCTTTCCTTCCGCCCTGTCTTCTTTCTCCCTTCTGCACCTTTGCCCATAGTTTCCCCACTCCTAACCCACAAATGTTAACACAAGGTTAAACTGAAGCATTCATTTTAAATTGAGGACCTTGTAGGTGGAATTAAGTGATTCCATCGTTTTACTAACTTGGCAATGTTTTCCATTAGCAAATCTGTTTTCTTTCAACAATAGCTTTCTGGTCCAAGCGTGATTGTGTGTGTGTGTGTGTGTGTGTGTGCACATATTTGTGTGTTTAAATAAGTTTTCTGAAACTCATAGTAATTGTGAATTTCTTCATGGTCTTTATCTTATCTATGCCCAAAAATCTCCATTTGGTCCCCATGCTCTCCTTTTCTTTTTCATTTTCTTTAAGATTTATTTGAAAGGCTGACTAATAGGGAGAAGGAGAGACAGGAAGATCTTCCTCTACCCGTCCCCCACCCCCTCCCCCAAATGGCCACAACGGCCAGAGCTGAGCCCCTCTGAAGCCAGGAGCCTTGTCTGAGTCTTCCATGCAAGGTGCAGGTCTCAAGGACTTGGGACATCCTGCTTTGCCTTCCCAGGCCACAAGCAAGAAGCTGGATGGGAAGTGGAGCACTGGGATGTGAACCAGCAGCCATATGGAATGCTGTCACTTGAAGGGAGAGGGTTAGCCAATGAGCCATCATGGTGACCTCTTCCTCCTCATTTTTTTTTTGGAATGGATTTCATTCCCAGTGATTCTATGTTTAATAGAATCTATATTAAATTTGTTTACTAGAATCTATATTTAATAGAACTAACAGGTAGCCCAGTTCATCATTTCCTGTAAAAGTGAGCTACGATCCTTTCCATGTAAAGTAAGTCATTTTGTAATTGTCACATTACATCTTTTTTTTTTTTAATTTTTTTTTTGATTTTTGAATTTTTATTTATTTATTTTTTTTTAATTGTTGCTTACATTGTATTATGTAGTACAGTTTTATAGGTGCTGGGGATTCCCCCCACCCCTCCCATACCCCTCCCCCCATGGTGGATTCCTCCACCTTGTTGCATAACCATAGTTCAAGTTCAGTTGAGATTCATTGCTTGCAAACACATGCCTAGCATAAAATTCAGCGTCTTATTGTCCAGATAAGTTCAGTGGCCTCTTGGGGAGACCTTCTATGGTCTGAAGATAGGTCTAACAGAGTAAAGATCCGGTCAGTTAAAAGGCCCAACAAGGCCTCAGTATCAATATACAACATTATGGAATTAATTGACATAGTATTGGGTAAACAATATGTTAAAAATAATGCAAGTTCCATTCTTCGAAACATCTGGGTTGAGACAGTATCAATGACAGGTTCAAAAAATAACAAACGACCAAACAAAAAATTACAGGTTAAATCAAGGCAAACATATGGTATCTAATCTTCACATTACATCTTGACAAAGAAGTTCTACCTTATAAAGCAAATAGCAGTTGACCAGCCCAAGGTGAGTTGCTGTGTTTTCCCATGTCAAAATTTTCAAAACTAAAATAAAAATCCTGGATGTAAGACCTACACACTGAAATATGAACATTCTCCGTCCTGGAGTTACCACTTCCGTATAATAATGCGTATTAACATTCGCCATATGTATAAGTGATTGAAACATGGCTGACACATGTATACACATGTATGTCTCCATCGACCCATCCTGAGCATTTCTTCATGACTTCTTTGACAAATTCAAAAAAGACAGTTACAATATTTTGTACCCTTTACGGAAACGTTTGTTCCTAAATTTGTGATTTTTTTTTCCAAAAAAATGCAAAGGAGATATGTATTTAAGCATATGTGCATTGTGAAAATTACGCCTGTTTTGACTATATTAATGTGAGAAAGTGCATACTCTTTTATCAATGATTGACTTTTAAAATTCAGGTCTATTCTTCAGCAATTTCTTCTGAGTTTGACGTTTCCAAGGCTCCTTGACGCAGGTATGTGGAAACTTAGCTGTTGTTGTTGTTGTTAAAATTAGCAAACGATTTTTTTTTTTGATCTGCCGGCAATCTCCAAGAGATGTGTGTGTGTGTGTGTGTGTGTGTGTGTGAGAGAGAGAGAGAGACAGAGAGACAGAGAGACAGAGAGAGAATAATCGAGATTGAGTTCATCCATCAATTTTGTAAGGTGAAATTTTTTTTGTAAAATATTTTCTAATGTTAGAGAAACTTTCCTGGGTCACATGGCTCTTATTGTGAAGCTATTATGTAGATGAGTTCATTTATGCTAATCTATTTATGGGGGTGCCTATTATGGGGGTCCTGTTGTATCACAGACAAGGTGTCTGCCTTCTGCTTTTGATTTGCTCTGGTTTGAGAACCAAACTTATGGATAAATCGGGGCCAGACAGCAGTCCCCCCCTGGTGACTGTGGTCCTTGCTTGGCCAATGGGGCTCTCGGGACAAGACAACACTCCCCTCCTGGTGACTGTGGTCCTTGTCTGGCCAATGGTGCTCTTGGGGCCAGACAGCAGTCCCCCCCCCCCGGTGACTGTGGTCCTTGCTTGGCCAATGGGGCTCTCTGGGCAAGACGACAGTCCCCCCGTGGTGACTGTGGTCCTTGTCTGGCCAATGAGGCTCTTGGGGCAAGACAACACTCCCCTCTGGTGACTGTGGTCCTTGCTTGGCCAATGGTGCTCTTGGGGCCAGACAGCAGTCCCTCACTGGTGACTGTGGTCCTTGCTTGGCCAATGGTGCTCTTGGGGCCAGACAGCAGTCCCCTCCTGGTGACTGTGGTCCTTGCCTGGCCAATGGGGCTCTCGGGGCAAGACAACACTCCCCTCTGGTGACTGTGGTCCTTGCTTGGCCAATGGTGCTCTTGGGGCAAGACGACACTCCCCCACTGGTGACTGTGGTCCTTGCTTGGCCAATGGGGCTCTTGGGGCCAGACAGCAGTCCCCCCTGGTGACTGTGGTCCTTGCCTGGCTCCCCACAGTGGAGATGGAAGATGAAGACTTCTCTGCCTCCCTTTCAAAGCAGAGCTGCATCACTGAGCAGACCCAGTACTTCTTCGACAACGACAGTAAATCCTTCAGTGGAGTATTGGACTGTGGCAACTGTTCCAGGTAAGGAGCATCTTTGTTTCTGAAATAATCTTATTCATTACAGCTCTGCATCCACTTTTCTCATTGTTTGAGACGTAAGGGAGATTTGTCACCAGAGTTGGAGATGAAGGGCTGCTTTAAGTGAAAAATGTTTTTGATGTGCTAACAGGCTCTTGGGGATGAATTTTCAGTTGGTCTGCAGCCTTAAAAATAAACTTAAAAATGAGTTTTCACATTAATTTAGGCTTATGCAAGTTACCCCTTTCATTATAATAATAACAAGTGCATGGTCAATCTGTCGTTTTAGACTGAGCCTAAAGAATTTTTACTTTAACTTTTTTTGTCTAAGGGGATTAGAGTTAAAAATGTCTAATATGATGTTACAGAATAATATCTTAATATATTTATAATTAGATTGATAATTCCAGCTCTAATATGATTTTAAAACATGATGTCACTACACAGCTTTTCACAATATGGTGAATTTCTTGTTTGTCTTACCTCTAATTTTATCTGATATGAATAATTTAATATTCTCTTTGATTCATAACTGAAGCAACTGGGAGAAAATATCATCTCGTAAGATCATCATTTCTGTTAGTCAGCATCTATGACCTGGTTTTACAAACTTGAACGATACCGGCCATGTATCCATTGAGTCTATTCGATTTGTATTAATATCACGGTATTACGAGAATCGTGTTGTAAGTATCAAGTATTTGAGAACCAAACTTATGGATAAATTGCTTGAAAAAAAAGTACAAGTTTGAAGGGATGGTAGATCATTTATTTGCTCATCATGGCTAGAAGAGAAAAATAAGATGAAGAAAAGGTTAGTCCACGTATTGGGATCTGTGAGAATCAAGCCGTAAGGGGGAGTGTCATCTGGCCCTGAGAGCCCCATTGGCCAGGCAAGGACCACAGTCAACAGGGAGGTGGGGGGGGACTGTCTTTTAAATATTTCTTTTTATTGGAAATATAGATTTTACAGAGAGAAGGAGAGGGAGAGAAAGATCTTCCAACCACTGGCTCAAATCCCAAGAGGCAGCAATGGCCAGGGCTGAGCCAATCCTAAACCAGGAGCCAGGAACCTCTTCCTGGTGTCCCATGCATTCAGGGTCCCAAGACCTTAGGCCATTCTCCACTGCTTTGCCAGGCCACAGAAGGTAGCTAGATGGGAAGTGGAGCAGCCAGGACTTGAACCAGCACACGTATGGGGTCCTGGTGTTTGCCAGTGGACGATTTAGCCAACTGAGCCGTTGCACTGGGCCCAAATAGTCAATATCTTATCATGTAGATTTACTAAACCTCTATGTCAAAGAAGGACATAGAATATTAAAAAATAATAGAGGAAGTTTCAAGTATGAATTCAGGACAAAACAGATGATTTTGTGTAGAGATTAGCTTATCCGGGTATGGGTTACAGGAAATGCAATTTATATTTAGAGTGACTGCAGCAAAGTGTCATGTCCTCTGGCTTTTCAGCAACTGCAATTTACCAATAGCAACGTGTCCTTCGATAATAAGTTCAATGGAAGGATACGATCAGCAAGACCTCGAGTTCAATCATGGTTTTCCTTTTATTTGCATATGTTTGTGTCCCACGTTCACTGAGAAAAATCACCCACTTCTTTCAAAAGAAAATGAAGCCATGAAGAAGTTACCTTTTTCGTGATTGTTTTTTTTTTTTTATGTTGGTTAAAAGAAGGAGCGAGTTTGTGGTTTGAACAAATGAGATAGACAGTACTTGAAGCTTGTCACTCTTTCCACACTTGCGTTGCTCAGGGCAGTAGTTATCAGCGACATGTGGCGACTTCAGCTCCAATCAGATGAGTTCAAACTAAAATTTGGAGCCTCATCTTCATTGGGTTTAACTTATTGGACACAACAGAAGTCGTCCCTGCCTTCGCAGAAGATTGAACAACAATTGGACACGCTAACTAGGCATTTTTCTTTGCGTGTGTGTTTTCTGCTTATAAAGTACGTAAATTTTGGTACATTTTCAGCAAAAAAAAAAAACAAAAAAAAAACAGTTCTTTAGCCATGTAAAGTGGAATTTTTTTTTCCCTAAAGATTTCAATTATTCCGGTTGGCTGTGCAGTGAAAAACTAGCCTTTGGGAAACCAAGATCACACAGAAGATGCCCTCTGTTGTAAATTTTTTCAGTGTTCGGTTGAAAGAGAAAATCTAGGCAGACCCATAAAGACATGTCAATTTCTCTTCTGAAAATAACACTTGCAGTTGAGCTCTTTGCAAGGGCGATGCACATATATCTTCCTCCCGTCTCTCGTCTTAATATGCCAGAGTTCTTGGAAGATTCCCGGAGGAGATGCTTCATTCTCTGTGATACCTTCATGTTTGTCTTGCAGAATCTTTCATGTGGAAAAACTCATGAACACCAACCTGATATTCATCATGGTTGAGAGCAAGGGGACGTGTCCCTGTGACACTCGCCTGCTCATCCAAGCCGAACAGACGTGTATCCTTTGCCCTAGAAATGGTGGGAACAGACCCTCTTCCAGAGCGCAGGTTCAACCCTGACGCGCAATTTATGCTCCTAAAGGGACCCGTATTAGAGTGTGTGGTGACTCCCAATGGCAAAATGGACCCCTCATCCATTTTGGTTTGAGTGTGAAGAGCCACCATGAAGATTGATTGTTCTATTCCTAGTCCCTGCTGTTCCTAACTGCTTGACTTGTGGAGTTGAATGGACATAATGGCCTGGTTCTCATTTTTGAGAAATGAGTATAATGTGTTTGTTTCTCATCATGGGAGAACGGAGTCATTGGCTGTTCCTTAACAAGTCTCTTAGCTGATGGGCCGGACCCTTGCGACATGGTGAAGCAACCCAGATACCGCAAAGGGCCAGATGTCTGCTTTGACAATAATGTGCTGGTAAGGTGACACTTCCATGGCATTGAAAGACTACAGCTTGAGGGTCTTTACGCGCAAGGATGTGAAGCGATAAATGGCGATTTTAGCTCAACCATCATGTCTTCGTTGTAGTTTTCTTCGTTAGCCTAATGTGTCTGTCACAATGGTAGACAGTTTGTTCTTCTCGTTTCAGCAGTTTTCATGGTGAGCATAAACTTAGCAGTTGCTTCCATCCGTCCTTCCCATGCAATTGTATTTTCAAGCAGAGTTCCTGGCAATTTGCAGATAGTTAATATCTAATAGCTTAAAGACTTTAGTAAAATGATAGCTCACACTTTATGTTACTTATGGCCTGAGTGTTGTCTGCCTTCGTTTATATGCCAGTCCTCAATTCTCAAATTTTTATTATCACATTATCAGCTTGCATTACTTCTCATATGTAATAAGCTGCCATTCAGACAAGGTCCTCTTTTTTTATATATATAATTTTACTGTCTTTTACAAAGCTTTATGATCCTATCAAACGTTAGATTTGTATTAGCTACTTGATTTTCTTTTTCTGTTGTTTGAAATGTGGCAAGGTCTTTTATACAGTTCATTTGATTAAAGATTGAAAAACATTCAATGCCTGTCATCACATAGAGCATCGTCTACTGAATGGTTTTCTAGGGAAACGTCTCAGAACACATATTGAATAATACACATTCTCAGGGTATTGTTTAAGAATATATTTATTGGACCCGGCGCGATGGCGCAGTGGTTAAAGGTCCTCGCCTTGCACGCCCTGGGATCCCATATGGGCGCCGGTTCTAATCCCGGCAGCCCCGCTTCCCATCCAGCTCCCTGCCTGTGGCCCGGGAAAGCAGTCGAGGACAGCCCAAAGCTTTGGGACCCTGCACCCGCGTGGGAGACCCAGAAGAGGCTCCTGGCTTCGGATCAACATAGCATCGGCCGTTGTGCTCACTTGGGGAGTGAATCATCGGACGGAAGATCTTCCTCTCTGTCTCTCCTCTCTGTATATCCGCCTTTCCAATAAAAATAAAAAAATAAATAAATCTATTTTATTATAAATAAATAAATATTTATCTGCTCAAATATGCATAACTACAATTCTCCCATTAGCGGTAAGCTATTTTCAGTTGTATCTTTTGCAGTTAGAGAACATCAATTAAAACAGGAACAAACAAGAAAGTCAGCAGGGACTATTAGGTCCGACTGTTTCCGTTACCTCTGAGGACAAAGAATTGAAAAGATTTGGCCTAGTCACCCATGAGCAAGCATTCAGATACTGAGCAATTTTGCACTGGAGTGTGTGTGTCCAAGCACAACCTCCGTGGTAGCTTTGTGTGTCCGTGCCATGTTGTGTTCTTATGTAGCTGTGGAGCGTGTTAGGAGCCTGCCTGCAATGGTGGCTAGGAGTCTGTTCTGCTTGGAGGCTCACAGTAGCCGTTCACTGCCTGCAAATTGCACAGATCTCATCTTGTTTGATTTCTCATCTTGCTTCATTTCCCCTCTCTTGTACCTGCAATTCTGCCCGTTATTAATAGGGCCTCCTTATATGCACGGCAAGTCATGCCTGTACCATGACGTCAGGTCCTCTCTCCATGTCACTGCAAGTTTTCATGTGCTGTGGCTGGTCAGTCGCTTTCTTCGCTTTCTTTGGTTTCGTTTTGGCCTTGAAATTGTATGGCATAACCCGCATGTCCTAAATCCACAAGAATCAATGTCCCGAAACTAGGTGGTTCAGCTCTCAGGGCTGTTGTGGCTTCGTGATGGGCTGCTTTCAAATACCGTCCAGGCTTCTAACCCTAAGTGGGACACATCAGTTGCCCTTTGATTTCTACGTAGATGTTTGCGTACATGATGGAATCAACATGGACACCAAGAACATGGCATGTTTCATCAATGTTTTATCACATGCCAACTTACAGAGCTGGACATTTCAGTTTGCTTGCAGAAATGCTCACCTGGAATTAGAAACCATGTACCAAGTATTGCATTTTCCCGAGTACTGTGTTAAGTGCCTTGTGCTGAATAAGACCTTCTAAATTTTCTTCTGTCAATCGCGTTTAAGTAACTTGTAAGATTTTACCCTTCCCGTATGGATACGCTAAGTGTTATGTTTTAGGACACGCGTTTCTGGGTTCATTTTATTTTAATGCTGCTATGATTTCCCCAAACTAGTATCATTTCTTAACCTTTGGGAAAAAAAAAAGTCTGTGTTACTCCCGGGTGTTTTAGGGATTTGATGTGTGTTCAGTTTTGTTTGTTTTCAAATTTCCTTTCTGATGTTCTGACATCATTAAGATTGTGTCACCAGAGTAGCATGTGTTGTATTTTTCCTTCGTTGGTCTCTAGGTATACAGTGATGAGGGAATCGCTTAGATGGAGATATGCCCCTTGCTATGAAAGGACTGAACTGATGGAGGAAGGTGGGGAGGGGAGGCTGTGTAGCTACCAGGCATGCTATCTGAAAGAAAAGAGAAAGATTTATTCGGACATAATCATGATGTCTCATTGCAAAAAAAAAATTCCCAAAAAGAGAAAATGCTGTTTGATTTTCATGAAGCAAAAGACAGAACTGAGCACTTTTTTCTCCAAGTATTAAGTTGTCGACTTAATATCTGTGCAGCTCTTTGAAATAAAATTGTATTGTTCCTTTGAAAAGTAGACAGACAATCAACCACTGATGTAGAACTTTTTGAAGATATTATACGTTTTGATCATGGGTCGTTTATCTGTTATCTTTGTGACTGTAATAGAAATGAGTCAAGTGCAGTAACAATTTCAAATTATTGTTTGCTAGGAAAAGGCAGTAGTGCAAAATAGTGTTAGCCCATTGTGGCAACAGAAGCTTCCGATGAGCCACAGCCACATTGGGCATCGTTCTGGCCTTGAGGAGCAACAGGTGGTGACCCCCGAGCAGGTGGTTTCAGTGGCGTAAACGCTTAGTTCCTAACTGTTTGAAATCCAGTTATCGCCCGGAGCACTGGATCCTGTTAATACAATTGGATTGTTGACTTGATGACATCAAAGGAAGTCTAAAATTTTCTCCAAAACCTTCAATGTGAAAAAAAACATAAATGTTAGGAATCAAAATATTGTGAGAGTTGTCTGCAGTTGTCGGTCCACCGGGCCACCAACGAAGTGAAATCATCTCCAATTCACCTAAAAATGTCCAAATCTAGGGTGCTTGTATTCTGCAACTCAAAAGGGGATAAAGTTAAAGGCTACAGATGTGAAGCGCCAAACACGAGCACTTTTTTTTTTTTTAAGATTTATTTATTTGTATTGGAAAGTCAAATATACAGAGAGGAGGAGAGACAGAGAGGAAGATCTTCCATCAGCTGGTTCACTCCCCAAACGGCCACAGCAGCCAAGGCTGAGCCGATCCAAAGCCAGGAGCCAGGAGCCTTTTCTGGGTCTCCCACGCGGGTGCAGGGTCCCAAGGCTTTTCGCTGTCCTCGACTGCTTTCCCGGGCCACAAGCAGGGAGCTGGATGGAAATTGGGACTGCCGGGGTTGGAAGTGGCATCCATCTGGGATCCTGGTGCATGCAAGGCGAGGAGTTTAACCACCATGCTACAGCACCAGGCCCACAAGCACTTTTTTTTAATACACAAATGATCCAGGGAGATCTCCTGACCCACACGTGTAAGAACTTGTCTTCCTAAAGAAAACAACAAACCCAAAGCTCCTTTATCGGAGAATAAAATCAGCCAGTTCTTGGAGAAATTGTATTGTTCGTGTAAACACATTTGCTAAAACACGTCAACGCCTGCATAAAAATGAACGTGCACGAATAAGTTATCTACTTACCAATCCATCTGTGTTTACTTGGTTGTACCCATATGTCCCCACCTCACGGGCGTGTGTGTGACGGTGCTGCAATGCTTTGTTTGAGTATTGTTTCCATTCAGAGTTGTTGGAGCATTAAAGCTGACCCAAACCTTTTCAACAGAAACTGTCTTTGAAACTGCTAGGCTAAACTTTAGCCAAGTCTTACTGAAATCCAGAAGTTGGCCATCGTATGGCGAATGCCTTCACTCCCGATTCCCCTTTGGATGGAATCAAACCTCTTCTGTTAATTTCCGATGGAAGGAACATTTAGCCTTAGGAGCATCACGCCCTCTCAAGCAAACTTCTCTTTTATAGTTTTGCCTTGGAGAAAGTGTTTTTTGAGGGTTGTGTCGTTGCTTATGGTTCTAGGATTCTAGAGAGATGAGTTTTGTTACCATTATATTGAGATGATATTGATTATTAGATTGCGAATTGGTATGCTCTTGTTATTGAAAATGGCATTTATCCTGGAAGAGTTCGTTTCCGTCATCATCAGAGTCCACAATTAAGCATTGAAAGTGTTTGTCCAGTTCTGCTGGGGACATGGTTTTATCTCCATTTACCCAACAATAAAGCCTATGACAGTATTATTTATTCAAGGTGTAATGAAAGCACTTTGAAAAGGTAAGTTCAGAAGTGGGGGGAAAAAAAAATGAGTTATCTTGGAAAATAGCCTACTGACTGGTGTTCATGTTTTTCTTTCTCATTCCGCTAGGAGGATTATACCGACTGTGGGGGTGTCTCTGGGCTGAAACCCTCCCTCTGGTCTATCCTCGGAATACAATTTGGGCTCCTGTGGCTGCTGTCTGGCACCAGGCACTGGCCGTTGTGACCTTCTGAAACCAAATGTATGTCATTAAACTCCCGACCCTGCCACAACATGACTCCTCAACACATTCAAATAGGGTCAACTCTTGAATCACACCATTAGCTGGGCCTCTACCCTGGCTTGGCTCGACGGCGCAGACCCATCAGGCACTCACTGGCTGCATGTCAGGGTGTTCCGTCCTCAATTTTGCATCATTTATGTATAACGTCAAAGCAAAAATTCTCTATGTGCTCTCTTGGGAAAACCTGAGAGTTGGTTGTTGGCGTTGTTGGTAATACGTGGAAAAGGGCTCCCCAGACAACTGCTGATAAAAGAAATGGCTTGATGTTGACCTAGAATTTTGACTTGCTACGTTTCTTCCAAAAAAAAAAAAACCAAAATCTCTGGGTAAAAACAAAACAATTCTTTTTGCCTTTTGCTCCTTCTGTTAAAAGATACTTCCTGTTTTGAGTAGTCACCGGGTATATAGAACAATACACTCTAAAGAGATGATCAGAATTGGACTTTGGAAATATGAATAATGGCTAATTTTGTACCAAAAAAAAAAAAAAACAAGCCGTGAATAAGATGCCTTATCAAGAATGGCTTCTCTGCCGAGAATAAAAACACGGTTGCTAACCAATTGAATTTCGGTGGAGTACCGGATTTGACGTTTGAAAGAACAGCTAAAACATTGTCCGACTACAGGTGCTTGAGGGTGAAATTTGGACGCGTGACTTCTTTTCTCCGGAGTGGTAAAGCCCTTAAAATGCTTTGATGTCGTGTTCGTGCTGCTCACGGTACAGTTAGGTAGTGCTAGTCAGATATTTAAAGATGCTGTAAGAAGCTTCTCGGGGGGAGGGGACAACGTCTTTCTGGTGATCCATGAACTTGGGTCGCCAAGGATATTTGCATGTTGCTGCTGCCGCTGCTCTTCTAAATTTCGGTTTGTTCTTTTCTTCCTGTAGAGTGTAGTAGTCCTTTGAGAAGTTAACTGAGTGACATTACGGTGATGTTAAGACTCTGAACCTTGCAGTAAAAATGCACTTAAGTCACCTTTTCCAATGTTGTTCAATTACTCTGAATATACTGTAAAATGCTGAATGATTGGGGTAGGTCAATGGTGAAATGTGAATTTCACGGATTTTGTACAGATTCGTGCTTTTGCCTGAGAACCTACAGACAGCTATTTTAAGTACATAAATCAGATTTGACACATTTATTTTTTTGAAAGCTACATATATGTTCTCAATGAAGATTCAGCCTGGGTTTCCTCTTTGTTCATTTCAATAGTAGCTTGTACAATCCAGAAAGCATTTCTGCTTGTGGCCCTCCACTTTCAATGCTATATCATTGTTTGGCCAGAATTTCCATACAGTTGGATGAGGGTTTTTTTTGCAGTAATCTGAACAAATAGGAAACCTTGAATCTATCTGTGTGCACGCGAACACTTGATGGTGAATAATAAAAATTGTTTTATACAGCCTCCTAGGTGAAAGTGGTTAGGGTAGCAAATGAGATATTTCACTAGAAATTGATATGAGAGCAGAGTATTATTTGTGCTTTTAAAAAATTATTTTCAGGAGCAAACAGTATTTGAAGAGGGAGTAAAAACAGTGAATGTATAAATCTAGGCATAGAGGATGATTTTATTGAAGGCTAAAAGTATGCAGATATTTTTTATGGTAAAATGCATTTTCTTCCATTTTTCAAACATGCCAAATAATTGGTGTGTGTATATATGCTGGAAATTTTCTTATAATAGATTATTTTTAAGTCAAGTTCGTAACATCCAGCATGCTTTAGCTTACTTCACACATCAACGGTAGAGCTAATTCTTTATTGTAGCTTAAAAGATGCATTTGTTTTTGTTTCGAGCTTTCTATACATTTGTAATTCCCTTCCACCACCAATATGCCCTAGGTACCATTTGTGTAAATTTTCTTATTTAAGATTTTCTTATTTAAATGGGGATGGGGTGGGAGAATGAAACCACTTTGCCAATGATTGTTCTAAGATTTGACATCAGTTACATTTCCTACGCGTTGTTGACATTTTGTAAATTCATTCATAACTGGTATTAACATTTTAGAATCCACCAAGGCAATATAGAAGATACAGAACTTGTCACTATATTGACGATACGTTTAAATGACATTATTTGTTAATTAAATACTTAAAACCTACTGTAACTTTTGCTAGGCTATTTTAAATCGTGCAAGTGTTGAGAAGGGGATATCAAAATTTAAAAACGATAGTTTCTGTATATAAATGACACACATCAAAAAAATTGAATTGCTTCCAGCATACAACAGACTACCTTCACATTATGTTTAAAGTCTATTAAATATATTTTTGTGGCTAATGTCAGTTCTAGAGTATGTTTTTATCAACTGCATTATTGCTGTATTATTCATAGATAAACTCGGCATCTCTTGACAGGGCCCTATATTGATTTTGTTGCCATTAAGATAAATTTATATGCATGGGATTTGCTATAAACCTCTCTATATTTTTTTTTGTTTTATGATGAGGTTATGTCCTATGACAGCCTTGTACGTGGAAATAAATTGGGTAACAACGTGCTGTCTGCCTAAAACTTTTCCTCCTGACTGATACGAAGTCTTCTTCTTGCCTTCCGCATACTTTCAGTTTTGAAGAGACAGTAATATTCATCCCACCAAATTGCTATATTAAATTTACTACTGTTTTTCCGCGTGAGCTCTGTTGTTAACTTAAATTGTAGCCCGTTTTTCATATTGACTCCCAAAGACCCACAGTACAAGAGATCAATAAAACAAAATCAAACTCTTTTTCACTTACGTAATTTTTGCGAAGTTCATGTAGCTTCATGTTATTCGTTACCCAAGCAAAGTCAAAACTCAGTCCTGCCTTGGCATTAAGGAAACAGGAAGGACTTTCACATGCATCGTTTCTTTAGATCTTTAGTTGAACAACCAGCGTTACTGCCAAACACCATCGTGGTCCATATTTGTAACCGATTTTTAACATTGACATAGTTAGCAAGTTTGATGGAAGAGATTTTTAGGTTCTGGGTCTATGAGATTTTAGTATGATCTTTTTTCATGTTTCTATTGCTTGAGACATTCTTGCTGAACTTGGAAAACGAAACGAAAATCAGTGTTGCTGCCATTTGTGAGTTTTCCTAGAATATTCCTTTACGAACTTTAAAACTGGCCTTACGGGGTTCAAATAGGCAGTATCCCTTTTAAGTGACCTTTTCAACCCAAGTGTTACTTGCTTATTTGACGCTCTCTTGTAATTTACATCTCATTTAAATCTTCGTCTTGTCTCCACCAAAGCTTAAGTTCCATGTCTTCATTTCCAACTCTTAAGCTATTTCATTAATCGCGTTCGTTGATATCAAGTCTGATGTAGTGCGACAAAGTGGATGTTGTAAATTCTTTTGGTGTAGACTAGAAAGATGATTTCACTTACCCAAATTTCAATTATTATTATTATCATTTTTCTCTCTTACCCGGAACTTGTTTCCCATAGCAGAACGTTCCTGTTGTTATTACTCGGTGTAGATTTCTGTAAAGAGCAGATCAATAAATGGAAATTCAAGAATTTTTCAAGATGCGAGAACTCCTGCCAATGGTTTTCATCTGTTCATCTCCAGTTCCTAATAATTATCTCAAAGCAACTCCACTGGGACGAATGGGATGATGGTTCATAGAGACGCCAGCTGAGTTTGCGGTGTGACTCGGCAGATGTGTCTCCTTTGTTGTGCTGTAGATCGCTGCATCATGCTTTACAAACCACTTATTGAAATGCTCTTTGTGCACTGACCGCAAGGCCAAGTGGCTTTTGTCAATACGAGTTCCTTTTTTCCCCCTTTCTTTTTGTTCTCTTGACACTCACTTTTTTTGTGCAAATTCGCTAGCCTGATGAAAACATTTTGTAAAAATTTGTATGATACCGTTCTAAAAATATTTATAATCCCAGAAAACGTTGTGTTAAATCTTGTCCAGAAAACAGTATATTCAGAATAAAAGTTTATCATTTAAAGTCACCACACCGTTTGGAAGTTTGTTTGGCTTTGGTTTGTTTGCTTTTCTTAGTATCAGGATGAGAGTGACAGAAGGCTCAGTCGTAAGTATTTTTGATAAAAGCGGGTCTTTCAGGGCAAAGAATTCTGGTTTGTGGAGATAAAACTTGGGAATACAGAAGTGTCTTTCCAGTTGCAAGCCTGGACTTACAACCTTCCCTTGCATCTCCTCGTGGCTCACACGTGCCTTTGGGAATCTGCATCATACTTGGAACTCACTTTGCAAGAAGCATTTCCTGGGCATATGCAATGCTTACACGTTTCATTACAGACCATTACAGACCACGTGACTCCCACAAGTTCATTGGAAATGGATTAGGAAGTCCATTTTGATGCGAAGAAAACAAAAACGAAATCCACACATACTTTTTCATGAAAATAGATCTTTCATGAATTTTTAAGATCTCTGATATTCATGAATTTCACCAAAAAAAAAAAAAGGCAACAAAGTACTTTCCTTACTTTTGAGTTCCATTTTCCTGAAGGGTTTTTGAAGGATCTTTGTAGTTTGGGGGGGAAAAAAAAAACAAGGAAGAATGTCTGAAATCTGCAAATCTTACACCTCTAATGCTTGCATGTTTTCTCCTATTTTATAGCAAACAATGAGACAGCAAAGTATATTAAGTTTCAAGAACAAATCGGTTAGGTTCCATTCTCAGCAGCATTTCTGTGGCGTTGGATACAATGGAAGTCTGTTTGTCTTGGAGATCCTTGGAGAGGGAGCCGAAATACCTACATGTAGATGGAATTGCATCAATGACCATGAGTAGAAGCTGGGCCCCCATGTTTGATCAAGGCATTTTAGCAGGCAAACCCCTACGTACAACTGCAAGGTGGATAACATTTGTAGTTTTGAACATCTGGCTTCATTCCTGGACCAATTCATCTCAGTCACTCCCAAGAGACCCTCATCTCCTCTGTCAGTCATCTTGATCACGTCCACACTTCTTGCCTTAGAAACTTTATCAAAATTCTTTCTTAGGCGTATTTCGTCGTCGTGTTTCTTTGCACCATTTTTTCCCCCTTTGCCAACAAACTGATAGAGAACGCTTTCCTGGGAGCAATGAAAAGCAGCCCCACTACTAGGCATACATGCAGCAGACATGGAAAGAATATGGCAAGAGATTCCTATACTTGTGTGCTTATTGAAGATGCATTTGAAATGCCAAAACATGGAATCAAATGTGAGCACGTAGGAGAAATAGAGCGTGCGATCACAGTGCAAGTATTATTCAACCAGAAAAAGCTTAACATTTTCTCACAGCAGTAAGGATGGGACCGGTGGTTACTTTGTCAGGTTGGAAGTGCCAGTGTCACTTGTACGCGGAAGCTAAAGTTGATGTCAAAGCAGATACCCATTATTGCCAGAGACTGAGCAGTGAGTAGGAGAGGGAGGAATGGAGAGAGGATGGTTCGTGGTAGAAGATGCAGTTGCATATGAAAAATAACAACCTCTAATGTTTTGCAGCATGATAGGGCAAACTTTACCTGCCAACAACCACTGGCATATTTCATAGTAGCAGAGAGGGCTTTAGTTATCCCAAGGATAAAGAAAGGATGCATCCCAAGTGATAGATAAGCCATTTTATACGATCATTACATAGGGCACGCATGCTCTGAAATGCCACACAAGAACAATGCAATTACCATCAAGAAAAGGGTATAGAAGCAAAGTTGCTAGGGACTGGGAGAAAGAGGAATGCAGGGCAATTTTTCAAAAATGAAAACTAGTTGGATGCAGAGTCTGGGCTATTTACCTCCTATTGTGCGGTGTCTTGGTTCTTGTTCTGTACAGCTCCTGGTTCCGGCTTCCCACTGAAGCTCATCCGGGTGATCCTGTCATTCAAGTGGGAAATCTAAATCAAGTTCTCACATCCCAGCCTTGGCCTGGCATTCTGAGATTGAACTTAAAGATGCGAATGAGCACCCAAGCATGCTTACACTGTTTCTCACTGTCTTGGACGTGTGTGTGTGTGTGTGTGTGTGTGTGTGTGTGTGTGTGTGTGTGACTGTCTTTCTGGCTTTAAATAAACAGGATAGTTTTTTGACTAACCTTCGTTTCATTGTTTATCATCAATAATAAAGGCCACTATTAGGATCATTCATTCCACAATGCGTTCTGTTCTGGTTAAGTTCAGTTAATAAAAAAAAAAAATGTCTCATGCAACTAAATCACCTTTCTACAAATAGGATCAGACATTTTGGTCCATCAGGTTCATAATTAAGATAAATGGACTGAACGTAACGACATCACACACAATGTTTGGCTGTTGATTTCTCTATCTCCTTTTAAAAGAAATCCACATAGAAAAACCAGTCATCAGGGCTGATACTGTAGCGTGATGATTCGGCCATCCCTGGAGATGCTGCCATCCCGTGCGTGTTGGCAGGTTGAAGTGCCAGCTACTCTGCCTTAGCTTCCTGCTAATTCTCCTTGAAGGGCAGCGGAAGAGTGCACGAGTGTTTAGGCCGCTGCCATCCATGTGGGAGACCAAGAAGGCGTTGCTGGCATCCAGCTGGGTCTCCACCAGCTGTGTGGTCATGTGGAGAATGGACCAGGGCATGGAAGATCTCTCTCACTCCCTGTGCCATTTTGCCTTTCGATGAAATAAAATGAATATTTTTTTTAAGTCATCCAAATTCATTCTGGGACTGAAGGTGTTGACATCTTTGGCCACCTTTGTTCCCCTTAATTCACCCTGCTGTAACGTGTTACTTTTTTCTCTAATTTCGTATATGGGCTTCTCGTCTTCGACTTTTTCCTTCCAGCATCCAAGGCAATCCCTACCTTGACCTCATTCCTCCCATCCCTCAACTTTTCACACAGCACATTTCTCTCTCTTACATCCCCCAGAGCAACAATTCTATGAGCATCCTCCCAGCTCAGTGTTTTGCATCTGTGGCTGTGATTACCAAATATCTGTGTGCTGCCTTTAAATACTAATCCTCAGTAAACCTAGATGAGGACATTGCATTATATTTAAAGTCCCTATCACAACCACCAAAGAAATGAATATATGATTTTAAAAATGCTTAGCTTGGAAAGAGTTAATCGTGCGCTACGCATTATGTGAATTTATTGCATGATTTCAAGTTCATTATTCATTTATTGAAAAGTGAAGCAGCTTGTAGTTTCATAATTCATTGATATGATATCAGATGCATGGTATATTCATGAGCGTTGGGGGAAAATCATTTAGAATGGCAATATTTTAAGCCAGAAAATGAAAACACGTATTATTTTCCTGCTGAAAACATATTTCTAGTTGACATTCCTTATTCTGAGGCTCATCCATCTGCTGGAGCCATAAGTAAGTTTTTCAAGACTGATGTGACACGGTACTCCTTTTCATTTTAAATTTGTGTTTTGCTGTGAGTACAGATTGCATTTATATTAATGGAGGGGCGAAGCACAACAGATCCTTAACAAAAGGGTTCTTTTTATATTTTGCAGTTTAGCTACATCATTAGTGGTACTTACAGCAAAGAAAATACACGAAACATTTCTCTCCTCTCAGGAACCTGCCAGTCCATACTGTTCATTTTGAAAAGGATAGATTTTTTTTTTCACCTGAAGCATAGAATTTGGCTCCTGGCCACTGAAACTGTTTGAAAAATTACTTCTAAAATGTGTCAGGTAATAAAGCAACTGTACTCTGTGTATTCGTTTTTTGTTTAAGAAGAAGTCATTCGTTTTATACCCTTTGAGGGATATGGTTAATCTATCATTAATGCACATTTTATGACAAAGTGTAGGCGAGGCATATTGTTTCAGCTAACATACAGAAATGTTTTTAAGCCAAATAAGAACTTTGCTTTGTGAAACACTCCATGATACTTTTGCGAGTGTACGTTGTTGGTTTGAAGATTGCGTGACCAAAACTGTTTCATTGCAAATGTATTGCTTGCCCAGTATTAAGAAATGTACAAGGAAGAAATTTCACTCATTGATTGAACAGAGGAGGAGGAGGAAGGGAGGAAACAGGGGAGAAATGAGGACAGAAGTGGGGAGAAAGAATAAAAGCAAACAGAACTCTATTAGGCTACTGATCTTAATCAGATTAAGCCAAATTGGTATAGAACAGCCCATCAGTGCTGTGAAAGACCTCAATGTCTGTGAAGTTAAGAAAGGAAATCATCTTCGATGAATTAAGCAAAAACTGATACTGTAAGTTAAAATATAAAATGCCTAAGAATGTATTGGACAAAAAAAAATATTTTGGAGGGAGGATTTGTTTTATTCTGTTTGAAAGAGCTATGAAGGGGAAACAGAGAATGGAGACAGAGACAGGGAACCCATTGGTTCACTCCCCAAATAGCTACAACAACCAGTGGTGGGCTAAGGAGAAACTGGGAGCCTGAAGCTTCAGCTGGGTTTCCCTGGACAGTAGGGACCCAAACTTTCGAGCCATCTTCCCTGTCTTGCCCAGATCTGCATGGGTAGTGGTGCCCAAGCTTTAGGACCATTTTTAGGTCCTAACCAGGAAGCTGGATCAGAACGTGAGAAAACGACATACAAGGTGGTACCCATGTGGGGTAACTGTGCTGTAGGTACACCCTCCATGCCACAGAGTTGTTCCTGGGAGAAAAATCTTTCCTAACTTTGGCTTTGACAATTAGCACCTCAGCAATATCCATTGAAATAAAATGCCAGTACAGCACACAGCAATACTTTTTAAAAACTTACCTGTACAAGACACTGTTGAGATTGTACAAATTTCAGACTGGGAAAGTATGCCTGCTAATCATATATATCTGGTAAGGGTCTTGATTTAGAATGTATAAACACTTCAGTTCCATAATGAGCAAACAAAACAACAAAAATTGGATAGAAGATCTCAGCAACATAAATGGAAAATGCATGAAATGAGATTCAACACAATTTACGACATAATGTTTAACAATAGCTAAAGTGATGTATTATTACGCAAAATCAAATGGAAATATTAGTCCTATACCACTGTGTGATGTTAAAATAAGCAAATGTAAATTACTGATAATAACAAATGCAGACAAGTATATAGAGCATTTGTTACTTACAGGAATTACAAATAAATCAGTCATGATGCAGGAATATTTAGTAGTCTCTCTGTAAAATTAAGTATAAATTCTAAACACCTTACAGAGAAAGCACAATTATCGGTATTCACCGAGGTGATTTGAAACATACACATTTGCATATTTGCTTAAGTATACTTCCAAATTATACAGTGATAATTAAACAGAGACAAAAAATTTCATCGCATAATTTTTGCTCAAGGACTCTGCAACTTGTAAAAACTGCCATGTATCTATCATGAACAAGTTGAATCTATCCCGGGAGATCAAGGTTGATCATATAGTTAGAAATAATTCAATGTAAGTAACAGGTTGACGCATTAAACAGAATAGCATAGCGAACATGTAAGAATAAGAGATCAATTGTTCATCTGGCTCACAGCAAGAATAACTTCTTAGCCATCTCTGAACAAAAGCACTTCTGTGAGATCTTTCTGATGGACGCTGGAAGTTGATAAAATGCTAGTGGTGCCCAAGACCTATAGGAGCCATTCTGACCTGGCACACCGGCTTCCATTGTCAGAATTAATCTCTGCATTGCCATCTCCCACCCCAGGAACACCCCAAGTCTCCAATAAACATGGCTGAAGCCTCGCTTGACCCTTCTTTTATTTTTAATTTTTTTATAATATTGTTGACATAGTTGAGAGGGATAAATGCCCATGTGAGCCTCTGATTAGGGTAGGTGGGTGGGACACGTGTTCCATTTTTTTCCTCCTGTGCCCACAGGGGAGGAGAGACAGAGGACCACTCTTTGTTGTCAAAATGCATCAGCACTGGAAGATGGGAGTGGGTTCAGTGATGTTGCCCTGGGTACGCGGATGCAGGGAAGGGTGGTCTCGCTGCTTTGTTTGAATGGTTCGGACAGTTCTGAGAAGTTGTTGGTTTTGTTGCTCCAGGATTGAGACAATTTTTCCAAGTTGCATTGGTTAATACAGTCCACTGTAGTGCAACCATAAACTCAAGAACATACACAAGAAACCAACACAAGGCTAAAGAAATGGAAAAATTGAACCACAACCAAAACAGGCAATTAAGGAAACCTTAGAGCGCCAGTAATAGACTCTAGACCAATGCAGATCTACAAATTGAAATCAATTTCAAAATAATCAGCGCAGGAGAGCTTAATGAAATATTTTTAAAAACAATCAAACAGACACAGGCACACGTTCCTAACTTCAAGCAACTTAGGAAAGCACAATTATCGGTATTCACCGAGGTGATTTGAAACATACACATTTGCATATTTGCTTAAGTATACTTCCAAATTATACAGTGATAATTAAACAGAGACAAAAAATTTCATCGCATAAAATTTTTAAAAATAAACAAAATTGATAAATCTTTCACTAGAGTCAACAAAAGAGAAGAATGACTCAGCTAACTAAAATCACGGATGATAGGAGAGAATTACAAGTAGAAAAATAAAATATCACTAGGACATATTATGAGCAACTAACCACCAATATATTGAAAAATGTGAGAGAAATGCATAAATTCCTGGAACCACTAAATCTACCAAAATCAAACAATGGTGAACATAGAAAACTCGGACAGACCAATGATGAATGAATAATGAGAGTGCCCCAGTAATAAATGATTTATCGACAAAGAAAACCTCCAAGTAGATGACTTCAGTACTCGTCATTGCCAAAATTTTAAACTAACTCTAACTTTTTTGGAGGGGGAAACATTACAAAAAAAAATTCAAATGAATAAGAGTCATCCAAACTTATTCTATAAGACAAGCAGTACTTCAATTCCCAAACTGGACACAGGAAAAAAAAAATTATAGACCAATATCTCAGATGATGACATAATTCTCACTGAAATCCCAGCAAATATAATCCAAAAATACAGCAGAAAGATCATTCATCAAGTGCAATGTTGTGGCTCATTAGATTCAGTTGTTGCTTATGATGCTGGCGTCCCACATGTGGGATGACTCAAGTTACATGGACATCACTTCCAATCTAACTCTGATAAAGCACCTAGGAGAACTGTGGAAACTGGCTCAAGTACTCAGAATCCTGGACACACAGGGGAGACCAGAATGAAGCCCCTGGCTCCTGGCTCAGCCTGGTATAATAGTTACTGATATCCTTGGCTGTTTGGGGATGAAATCAGTAGGCAGGAGGGTTCTCTCTCGCCCCTTCACCCCTCTCTTTCTTTGTGTATTTGTGTTGTTGTGTGTTTCTTCCTCTATAACTCTGACCTTCAAATAAGTAAATAGATCTTTTAAAAAAAGTTATTAATCGTGATCAAGCGAGATTCATACCAGCGATGTAGGGCTGAGTCAAAATATGCAAATCAAGAAATTTAATGCATCACAGTAACTGAATGAATGACAAGAAAACGGATTGTCTCAATATTTTAAAATGCAGAAAAAACATTTGATAAAATTCAGCATCACTCTATGATAAAAATGTTGAATTAATTGATTACGTAGGAAACATATATTTCCTATAAAATATATATATGACACACAGACATCATTATTAATGGAAAAAGACTAAGAAGTTTTTGTAAGATCTGAAATCAGACAAGGGCATTCACTGGCATAGCTGTTTTTTAATAGGAAACTAGATTTTATTATTTTTTTAGGCAGAGTAATTAGTTAATAGAAGGGTGAAAAAATGAAAAAAGAAAAGTCAAATTAGATCAATATGATAATTCTATATGCACAAAAAAACTTGAAGAATCTTCACAGAAGTCAGTTCAAGAACTGGAAGGGAGAACGCTGAGAAGGTGTTGGGTAATAAATGTTTAAAAGTCACTGTAAAAACACCTTGGAAATAATAAGAACATATGCAGGAGTTGAAGGAATATGTTGTAGAAGAGTGAGCCGCATTAAAACAATCCAAGTAAATTCATAGAAATAAGGTATACGATATAGCAAGTTAAAAATGCAATGGAATGTTTTCATAATAGGATGAGTGAGACAGAAGAAAGTTCAGAGCTGGGAGACACTACACAGGAAAATTCAGTCAGCAATTTGGAAGAGGAACTGAATACATCTAAGAAAACCGTCCAAGAATTAAACGACACCATCCAATGGCCAAGCATGTGGGTTCTGGCAGTTGCTGAAGGTGAGGAAAGAAAAGCTTGATCGAAAGATGTATTTCGTGAAATAATGTGAAATCCTGAATCGAGTTGCTAACACTGAGTTTCCACTTGATATAGCCCTTGATGCTGTAGACACATGGAAGATGAGCCAAGCGGTAAGAGAATCGGTCTTCATAGATCCTGCTTAGATGAATCCATCAAGAAGATTGGAATACTGGGAGCAGAGCTGGAACTCGGAAAGGAGAGGCAGACTGTACCATTATGGCTGTCCCTACATTTAAATGAGGCTCTATATCGAAAGACACAAAGAAGAAAGAAGTTCACAGATCATTCCTGACTTAAAACAATGTCATACCTTGAATAAATGTTCTATGATTCTATTTGCTGTAACTTGTCATTTCCAGTGCCTGGCAAATGTATTTATCCTACATACCTATAGTACCATTTCATCTATATTTTTGAATGATTTGATTCATTTTGGCTCTCTAGTGCATCAAAATATTTTTGATACTTTTAACTGAATTTTCGATTCATTGTTACTGTGCCTTCTCACTTCCTTATATACGCTAAGCTAGAATCTCTTTTCAGATGCGTAGTTTTCAAATATTTATTCCCATTCTGTCAAATGTCTGGATTTTTGTATTATTGACAAAAATTCAATTTGGACCATCTTGGGATGGACAGCAGGCCACAGAAAAATCCGGAGTCTCCCAGATATAACTTAAAAAACAGAAACAGTGAATTCTCACAGCCTCGTCTCCAGTTAAGGATGACTTACATCAAGGAAGTCCAGACCTTTCGAGACATTTCTTTGAAACCGTGTCAAAGCTTGTCTGTATCAGTAAGTGTCAAGACTGTCTGTGGAGAAGTAAAATTCAAAAATGGCTTTGGAATTCCAAGGTGTATTCATAAACTCTCAAGTCATTCAATGCAAATATTCCCTAGCTTGTGAAGTTTATGCTATCTTTCCTATTTTCCTCTAAAATGACAGTTGATGTAAATGAACTTATAATATCAGAAGAGATTTCATCCTACTATTTGTAGAGTACATAGGGAATTATCCACCAAAATAAAGCTCTCCTAAATAAAACTTAACATATACCTTTTTATTTTAAAGATTTATTTTTATTATTTTTTTTATTGGAAAGGCAGATATGCAGAGAGGAGAGAGAGAGGAAGATCTTCCGTCCGATGATTCACTCCTCAAGTGAGCGCAACAGGCCGATACTATGCCAGTCTGAAGCCAGGAGCCTCTTCTGGGTCTCCCACGCGGGTGCAGGGTCCCAAAGCTTTGGGCCGTCCTTGACTGCTTTCCCGGGCCACAGGCAGGGAGCTGGAAGGGAAGCAGGGCGTGCAAGGCGAGGATCTTAACCACTGCGCCACCGCGTCGGGCCCCATATACCTATTTTTTTAAAAAAAATGGTTTTTCACGGGCCTAGAGCGGTAGCCTAATGGCTAATGTCCTCGCCTTGCATGCACCAGGATCCCATATTGGTGCCGATTCTGATCCCAGCAGCCCTGTTTCCCATCCAGCTCCTTGCTCATGGCATGGGAAGGCAGTCAAGACCTGGAAGAAGGTCCTGGCTCCTGGCTTGTATGGGCACATTTCTGACCATTGCAGCCACTTGGGGAGTGAATCTTTGGATGGAAGATCTTCCTCTCTGTCTCTCCTCCTCTCTGTTTATCTGACTTTGCAATAACAATAAAGAAATCTTTTAAAAATGCCTTTTCATTTGAATTGTATGACAGAGTTCCTTCATGGAAAAAGAACTTGATTTCAAATAATTATGTGTCTGTATTGGGAGTGGGAAGTGTTTGTGGTGGCGGAACGCATTGTATCATTTTCCAGAAAGTCTGTTGGAGCAGCTGATGAAAAGGACCAAGATTCAGAATTTTTTCACACTAGGGCACTTTTTTTTTTTCATTTGATTGATTGATTGATTGATTGATGATTACAGGATTGATCAGGGTGGGAAGGATCGAGGTTTAGGGAAAATCGGGTGAATTCATTGCTTCCAAATTTGCTATTTCTTCTTGTTGTTCCTGGGGGAAAGGGTGGCCACTCACAGCTTTCCACACATCCCAGTGCCCAGGGATGAGGAAGTGCCACCTCGTATCAACCCAGCGTCTCAATGTGTGCATATTCTGAGGGTTCTGTCCAAGCGGATTGGATAGTTCTGAAATGCTGATTTCATTGACCCAAGGACAATGTCACGCTCCCAATGTCCATTGGTTCCGTTCACCAAGATTTTTGCTGTCATCTTTGGGGTAGTTGTCCAGTTCATGCTGTTTTTCTGCCATAGCGCCACATGTGCTGTCAGATTCTCCTTTGATACAGGGCCTGTGTCCACTGCTCCACCTTTTTTCGTTAAGTAGGACATGTTCTTACAGGCGAGTCCAAGAAGCTGGACCTCGTGTGCCAAGCATTGCCAGATCTGCCACCCCTGGGGCTCATGAACCCTCCACCCATGTCGAAATTGAAGTCTGTTTTACCGTTCCTGCTCACATATGAGAGAGGTTGGATGTGTTCGCTGCTCACGGCCTGTGCTCAGGAAAGTCCATTTTATGCTGACACTGTACAAAGAATGGTACCAGTCTGGGAACTAATGCCCACAAATATTCGTAGTTTCAACATGTGGTCATTTCTTTTCTCCCAACTGATCCAATTTTTTTTTCTGTCCTTGTCCATGCTAACTTTATTATTAATTTATTATTTCAATTTTTTTGGAAAAAAAAGATTTATTTATTTTTATTGGAAAGGCAGATTTACAAAGAGGAGAGACAGAGAGAAACATCTTTCATGTTTTGGTTCAACCCCAGTGGCCACAATGGCTGGGGTTGAGCCATCCAAAGCCAGGAGCCAGAAGCCAGGAGCTTCTTCTGGGCTCCCATGCAGGTGCAGGGTCCCAAGGCTTTGGGCCATCCTCTACTGCCTTTCAAGGCCACAAACAGTGAGCTGGATGGGAAGTGGAATAACCGGGACATGAACTGGCATGCCTATGGGATCCCAGCGTGTGCAAGATGAGCATTTAGATACTGGGCAAATATGCTGGGCCCTATTTCATTTGAAATGACAAGAAATTCATATGTATGATATTTTAAAATCTGTGTGTATGAAAGAATGGAGAACTCATTTACATATGTGTTACCTCACACACTATTTGTTCGCTAGTGAGAGCATTTTAACCGACCTTCGAGAACTTTCAGGGAGACATTGCTGTTAACTGCAGTCACCGTGTCTGGTCCCAGATCTCTCGAATGAATCATTCTGTTTCGCTGACATTTTAAATCTTTGACTAACATCTCCCCCAGCTTGCACTTTCTCCAAACTTCTGTTTGGGGAAAGTTCTGTCCTGCCATGCATCTCACTTCTTTAGATTCCATATATAAATGAGATCACTTTATATTTGTCTTGCTGTGCCTGGCTTATTTCACTCCAGAGTCATTGTTGCAAATTACAGAATGTCCTTGTAAAAAAAATGGCTCCGTAGGATCTCATTATGGTAGATGCCACGTTCTCTTTGTCCATCCCATGGCTTGGCTGTGTGAATAATGGGTGCACACGGAGCGCAAGCAGCCCTTCTAGACACTGATTTCATTTCCTTTGCAGATGAACACAGTAACGGGATGTCTGGCTGCCCTGCTAGCTGCATCATTTTAAGAGGATACTCCATATTGTTTTCTACATTGCGTGTACAAAATCCAATTCCCACCAACTGTGTCGGGGGCTCTGTTTTCGCTTCTCCCTTGCCAACACTTGTTATCTTTCCATTTTCTGATAAGAGCAGTTCTGACCGCAAGGAAGTGATGGATCACTTGTGGTTTCCCTTGAAATTTCTCTGATGATGAATAACATTTCAACATTGTTAATTTCATTCTTGCTCCTTCCTATGTCTTCCTCGGAAAAAGAGATGCATGCAGTTTCTCTGTCCAGTTCTCAGTCTGTTGAATTATTCATTTGTTGAATTATTTATTTCTTTATTAACCTGATATCAGACATGTGGTTTGAAAACATGTTCTCCTTTTTCCTTTATTTGTGTTTTTACTTAGCTGCAATGCAGAGTGACAGAGAGACACATTTAATCCATTGGCTGCCTCCCAACGTGACCACAGTGGTCAAGACTGAGGGAAGCCAGAATCCAGGAACCCAGAAGGTCTATCATGTCAGGTGCCAGGGGTCCAGACATTTGAGTCATCCTTCACTGCTTTCCCATGCACATCAGCAGGGAGCTGAGCAGGAAGTAGCACAGCTGGGACTCAAGCTAGCATCCCAACATGTAATGAATGGAAGCATCTCAGATGGTGAGCCAGCACACTCTGCCACAAAGCCAGCCCCTTCTCCTAGTCTCTGTCGTGCTTTTTTATTTTCTCCATTGCTTCCTTTTCTGCGATGTATACATATGTTTGCTTTCTGTGCTGCTTTTATTTTATGAAAAAGCTCATTTCAGATCTAGCATCAAGCAAGTTGAATATAAAACGTTCATCGGCTTCGGTGCCAGAGCATAGCAGGAGGCTGTGGCATTCACTGTGAGATGTTCTTTAGCTATTAGATCAGCTATTAGATCATTCTTTGGTAAACAAATGACCTGCACAAATTCTCCTCCCTCTCCTGGGTTGGCTTAGATCTGACATTCCCTGCGTTGTCTCCATGAATGAGTTGCCGTCACGATGCGGATGGTGCAGTTGGATGAGCCTGGATCCGCACATACAACTGGAGAAGATTCAGCAGCGTCACCTTGGTAGCGAGTCGCCCCCTCAAGCTTTCAGACTTTCTCCGTGGTCTAGGAGACCTGCCAGGAGCTCGGGACATTAGCCTCCTATGGACGACGGGAACCTTTTCCCCAGAACAATACACTCACCCTGGAGAGTTCTCCACAACACAAGGATGATGGATACACCCTCCGCGGACCGGGCAAGGATGCTTTTCATTTCCCAGTTTGGAGTTTTACCAGTAGGATCCTTGTAATTTGTTTTTTGCTTCTGAAATGAACTCCGCTAAAGTAATATACTGAGTAAGTTCCACCCATGCCAGTTTTCCAGTTTACTCTGCTCTGAGGTGTGAGGCGCAAGAGGAAAGGCCAAGCCAGGGAGCCTGTCGTTTCAGCATCCCGGTACCATGGCTGGACACACTGGCGCCCCTCACTGGCCCCTCAGTGCGCCCTGCTCCCTGCACCCGTGCGCTATAGCTTTTTTTGTTTTTTAAAGATTTATTTTTATTATTTATTTTTATTGGAAAGGCGGATATACAGAGAGGAGAGACAGAGAGGAAGATCTTCCGTCCGATGATTCACTCCCCAAGTGAGCGCAACGGGGCCGATGCTATGCCGATCCGAAGCCAGGAGCCTCTTCCGGGTCTCCCACGCGGGTGCAGGGTCCCAAAGCTTTGGGCCGCCCTCGACTGCTTTCCCGGGCCACAGGCAGGGAGCTGGAAGGGAAATGGGGCAGCCGGGATTAGAACCGGCACCCATATGGGATCCCGGGCGTGCAAGGTGAGGACCTTAACCACTTGCGCCACCGCGCTGGGCCCAGCTTTTTAATTTGATATACTCCTGTTGGTTTAGTCTTGTTTTTCCTAATACTTAGCATCATATCTAAACAAATCATTATGCAGACCAATATCGTGGATATTTTTCCTCGTGTTTTCTTTTAGTCGTTTTATAGTTTCAAGTCCTGCATATTAATTTTTGACCCAATTTATATATGGTGCAAAGACAAGGAACAAATGCTATTCTCCTCCGTGTGGTTATCTGAATAGAGTTGTTTCTGGTCTCTTCCCTGAACTGTGGTCCATGGGTTTTTTCCTTTTGTGACAGTGAGACCTGCGTTGCTCTAGTTTTATATTATAATTTGAAGGCGAACAAGATGGTGCATCCAGCTTTGTTCTTGTTCAAGGCTCCTTCGGCTATTCGAGAACTTTCGTGGTTCCATAATAACTTTGATATTGCTCCATCTGTATATTGTTTGGGGTAATATGCACTATCAGTGCACTGTTAATTTTGTCACAATATTAATTCCCCGAGAGAGAGGAATGAAAGGAAACATCATTTTCGTGAATTTACCAAGATGACATACATAATCATACATGTTTTTCTGAATTTCTCGATGACATGGAGTAGTGGCTTTGGCCACAACCAGGGACATCTACAAGTAGTATGATATTATAGACATCAATGGACTGTCTGTTATATGAAAAATACCCTCATAAATGTTCCCAAGCGCTCACAAAGTAATCCAGTATGATGCTGGCAATGTTATAAGTAGAGGAATTACAGGCAAGCTCTTTGGCAACAGAATTTTCACCTGTATTGAGTGTATCAAGCACTCTAAGAGCTAAGCCAGCTTTCTGAAATGTGCAAAATAATCAGAAAGAGAAAGAAGCCAAAGATAGAGGAATCACCTGGTTTTGCCTGTAGGACAAGTATGATTTATCCAGAGAAATTCATTTTGTCAAAACCAATGGAAAAGAGCCTGAGCTGCTGAGGCTTACTCCAATGTATGGCATGCTAACAGGAAAAGGTATCCGACTTCTTGATTTTCAAAATGAAAAAGAATTAAATGAAAACCTTAAGACCTCAATGAAAGACTAAAAGCTAACATAAATTCAACGAAGAGCCCCAACCCCACCCCACCCCCAACTCCTGGCTCTCTCTTGGGAGGTGCTTTATTCTTCCTTCTCCTTTTCACATTCACCTGGAGGAGAAGCAGAGAGAAAGATCTTCCATCCGCTGGTCCGCTCCCCAGTTGGTTGCAACATCTGGAGCTGAGTCGATCCAGGAGCTTCTTCTAGGTTTCCCACGCAAGTGCAGTGTCCTAGGGCTTTAGACCTTGGGACTCTCCCTTAAGATCTTTAGATTTAACCTTTACACTCTTAGACTTTGCAACGCCATGAGCAGGGCACTGGATGAGAAATGGAGCATCTGGGTCATGAACCGGTGCCCTTACGGGATCCTGGCTCATACAAGGCAAGGATTTAGCTACTAGGCTATCATTCTGGGCCCCCAGATTTTCATCTCTATGTTAGTTGAGGAAAGAATCCATCAAGCTTTTGTGGTAAACATATATTCCCCGGTGCCTAATGCGGTGCTTGGGAAAGACTTAGATTGGAGCCACACGGCCTGATTCAACCAGAAAAAAAAACTTCACAAGGTCAGTATGCCTTCCTTCGTGTGGGACCACACCCATGCAAGTGACTCCCCCAGAGAAGCCCTGCTCTCCTTATCCCAACGCCTTAGAAGACTTCCATGCCTTATCCTGGCAGGAGGGAAAAAGCGATGCTTCCTCTTCGAGTGGTGCGGGTTGCAGAATTTGCTGTGCAGAGCGACTGGTTCGAAACCTTTCTGTCTTGGAGAATTGAAAGAAATAAGCAATCTTTGGACAGTCAGACTTACAATCCTGATCAATAGGTAGGAGCCTCTGAATGACTTCTGGCTGTGTCTGACCTGCTTGGAAAGATGTGATATTACTGTAAGACAACAGCCTAACCTCCTCAGAAAGACATAGGATGTTGGCAAAGGCTCATGACGCTGCCAACAGTTATTATGCAGCCCAGAGGAAAACCTTGAGAACAAGATGAATTGCAGAAGCAATCCGTACAAAATTTCCCCGCTAGTGTTGCGGAGGGGATTCAGTGTGAAACACAGCAGCCCAATCTGTCATGATGGCAACTCTAGTTTGCAAAGCAGAATTTATTTACGAAAAGGGGAAATGGGGGGAGGCGGGGAAAGGGCTCCTGCTGTAGTGTTGGGGTCGAGATGGGGGACAAAGCCGACATACACCTGCGGACCACTAGAAGATTTGAAATTGCTTTTCAAAAAGTCACCTGCAGATAAATATGTCCTATGTGGGCCATCTATGTCACCTATGTCACCCAGTATCATTGCAGCTTTTCATTGTTACTATAAATTCAGCAAGCAAATTGTTGGCTCTACGGGCAGGAATTGCATCTCACAGGGCTGCAATTAAAAAATCATTTGCTGGCCAGAGCAGATTCCCTTAGTGCCTTAAATAAGTGCTTAGCAGGAATAGTATTCGAAAGTCTGCTATAGTTGCACCCGGTACTCGCAATTTTCTTGTTATTTGTTTCGCAATCAGGGGTCTTCAAGATCCACATGGCCCAGAAGATGAAACCTTGTCTGAGGACAAACTCCTCTCATGAGCAATGTGGATGAGCCAGATTATTGCTCTGTGAATCCCATGCCTTCAGGGGCCCCTTTATCTGATTGACCAAGTCTTCACCCTTTATCCCAGAGGAGTAGAATGTGGGATTCAAAGAGGGTGACCTGAGAGCCTCCAAGCCCGCTGAAATCGCTGAAATCGTGGCTACACCTTCAAGAGCACGGTAAACAACTGCCCAGCCATTTCCTAACTGGTTAAGATACCACCAATGGGGAACCTTCTACCTGTAGGTTCCTACCCAACAAGGAGGGGGTCAGGGAATGCTTAAAATCCCAAGGCCTTTCCTCAATCCTTTGGAACTCTCTCTCCTTTCAAGAGGTACCCTACCTCCCGGCATTCCCTGGGGTGGTACTTTCACTTTCTTCTTTCCACAAACCTGGTCGCTTGGCAAACCAAACTACTCTGTCTGCAGCTGAAAGCAAAGTTGTGGGCTATAAAATCATTGCACAAAAATAGCTAGCATTTTTTATACACGAATAGCAAACTTCTTGCAAACAAACTATAGGAGGAATTGCGTTCACTGTAGTTACAGAGAAAAAAAAATTAAGCAGTATACTTGGAATAAAACTAAGTAAGAATGTGAACAGCTTTACAGTAGAAATAGGAAAATATTCATGAGACAAACTGAAGACAGTAAAATGAACTAGGAAGACTCCCCATGTTCATGGATTGAAAGAACTAATTTGGCAATGTGTTCCCACACTGAATGTAATTTAGAAATACAGGCCCTCAAATGCCAAAATAAACAGATTCGTATTATTTTTTTATTGATCTCTAAAGCTTTGAGACAACCCATTCACCAAGTAAAATCAGCAGAGGGATTTCTTCAGAGGGATTTGCATTTCCTGTGTCTCTGCGAAGAGAAGGGGGTGTGGATGTTGAATGAATTTCTAACTAGATCTTTGTTATCCAGTATCCTTTACAATGATTTCCTTGGAGCAAGGAGTGACATCACACCGCTAAAAGAGCCTTGTCAACAGTGGTTGCAATAACTGGGGAACGTTCCGTAGCCAAAGAGTCTCATTAGATATCTGCTCACAGTGGATTGTCCAAATCAATCAGTTTATCGTGGGAGAAAAAATAACTCGAAGTTAGCCTAGCAGTCTAGGCAGTATTTTTTTTATTTTATGTCCTCCAGTCACCTTATGGGTCATATTTCCTTTCACTGAAAAAGCAACATGTTATCAGGAGGATAATGACATTGCTTTCCTTCGGCCTCCTTTTGCATCTTCAAATTGGAGTTTTATGGTAATAGACCATCATCTCAAGTCTGAGACAATTTCCTATTTAGATTGGCAAATTCTTGGTGGAAGGACAAACTGATGTTCTTGTTCTCCTGGCTATCTGTTTCTTTTTTTTAAGATTTATTGACTTTTTTATTGCAAAGGCAAATATATACAAAGAGGAGCAGGGACAGAGAGGAAGATCTTCTGTCTGATGGTTCATTCCTCAAGTGGCTGCAATGGCCGGAGCTAAGCCAATTCCAATCCAGGCTCCACGAGTTTCTTTGGGGGTCTCCCACACAGGTACAAGGTCCCAAGACTTTGGACCGTCCTCCACTGCTTTCCCAGGCCACAAGCAGGGAGCTGGATGGGAAGTGGGGCTGCTGGGATTAGAACTGGCGCCCATAAGGGATCCTGGCATGTTCAAGGTGAGGACTTGAACCGCTAGGCTATCGCATCAGGCTCTTTCCACTTCTATTAAGTACGACTTACACTCCAAGAACTCATGTTTAGTATCTGTTTTTGACACAGTGCAGCCACTATCCTTTAACTCCCCCTTTGCCAGGGATCAAACTCATTATTAGAAAGATTCATTATTTCAAAGCTTCTCTAGGTCTGGCAGGAGTCATGGGCATGGGAAGCTAATCCTGGAGCATTTTTTATCTCAACTAGGAAAACATCCTTTTGTCTTATTGTCTGCCTGGTGGCCTTTCTTTCCTTGCGCAGACACACAAAGGAATATCGATGAATCACAAAATCATTCTGAAGTAGGCTGTCAAATTTTAATCTATGTAAAAGACGTGTTTTTATTCCCATTGAGAACCGGTGCTATTTTAATCCTGTGTGCAAACCAACCTTTCCATGGAGCACACTGTGGAGAATGAAAAGGGACATATCTGGTTTCCATGGTTCTAGCATCCTAGCTCCGAACCAAGAGTACGCTGTGTTTGGCTATGGAAATGATCGTTTTTGGTACGCAAGCTGGAGAGGCGCAGTGAAGTCCATGGTGAAAAGAGCTGTGGGGGTCCAGCAGCGTGGCCTAGTGGCTAAAGTCCTCCCCTTGAACGAGGGATCCCATATGGGCGCCTGTTCTAATCCCGGCAGCTCCACTTCCCATCCAGCTATCTCTGCCTTTGGCCTGGGGGAAGCAATAATTTAAAGTCAATCTCTGCCTTCCAGCCCTCCTAGGTTGGGGAAACACAAGATCATCCATTTACTCAATCCTTTTCTTTTGAGATTCAGTGATGTTAAAAAAAAAAAAAAAAGCAAATACCCATTCCAAAGTGGAACTGCTAGCGTACCTGAAGGATGTGTTTCTGTGATCACAGTTAATCAGCGGTGAGAAAGTCTGAACCTGAGTGGGGTAATAAGTATGGGGATTTTGTTTTCAAGTACTATAAAAAAAAAAAAAAGAAAAAAAAAAGAAAGAAATGTCTGAAGGATTTTGTTTATTATGCTTTTTGAAAACAAAAAATTAGAACTGGCACTTTCCATTTTGCAAGCTCAAGATACACTCCCCCATGACGACCAAAATGCAAAAAGAAGCTATTTTAGGGATGGAAATCCCAATGAATTTGAATTTGCAAATGATCTCTTTTAGAGGACCCTGGGACCATAGATTAAAAAAAACAAAACAAAACAAAAAAAAAAAACCTCTGGTGACTGTATCATGATTCATAACTAAAAAGTGCTTGAAAATTGTGAAACACTGATGGTTTGTAATACAAGTTGAGATAGTCCGCATTGAAATGACCTCTGGTGAATTGAGCTCAGGCTGAAAAACTGTTTTGCCAAGGATCATGTTAAGTGAGTGCTAGCAGGCAGTGAGACAGGTGTTTCCTGTTCCCAACCACATGGCATAACCATATAGATTAGCTGTAGGGCACCCAGCCAGAATTTTTTTTTTTTTTCCCTTTCGTAGAAAAAGAAAAGAAAGGAAAAGAAAAGTTGATTCAATTTACAACTGCTCTTAGGGAAATTGGTTTAGGCTTAAATTAGCTTTTCAATAGCTTCAAGCTCATAATTAAGATTTATACTTTTCTTTCTTCTCAGTACAGGCTTAGGCCACGCTATCTCAGGACCATAAATGCTAATGACAGGATGGGTTCTCACAGGGGTGTATTTGGATTCCTCCTGGAGGCAGGGAAAGTTTCTAAGGCTGCCCCGAGGGACAGGCTCCGGATTTTACAGATTAGGGAGCTAGACCAGCACCTGATCAGACCCCCCGCCGGCACCGTTGTTAGCTCAGGATTGTTCAGATAATCTAACAGGAAGTTTGCAAAGCGCTGCGCTTGGAAAAGGGAGAGTGTCGTGTCATATCTGTACATCTCGCCTCTGCAGCTCCCTTCAGCAAATGCGGTTGTCTCCCACAGACAATAAACAGGAGGGAGCATTTTCTGCAGCCAGCAACCGAGAGTGGCATGCGGTGATGGGGTGACGGCTGTGTTTCCGGAGCTTGCATTCCCAACTGGGAAATAGAGGTCTGATATCCTCTGGAAGGGAGGCACTGCCAGGCGCCCAAGAAAGATAACTTCCAGATTCGACATCACTTCCTCGCCATGTGCTACAGTGATCCTCTGATGAGGTGAAAGGCAGTGACAGAATGCAAAGGGCAGACCCAGTCACGTGTCACTCTACTGGATAATGAAGTGCAACGTCTTGGTTTGTCATGGAGGAAAGGGTGCTGCAGGGATAAAACCTCCAAACAGTAGACTTTGCCCACACTTTCTTCTGAGAAAGGGCTCAATATGAATTACAGCGTTCGGTCTCGGTGGAATGGGTGATGGCTTCAGGTGCACACCCCGAATGCTTCAATCAGGTTTAGCAATGGGACGGTCCCGTTCAATCCAGGGGCTGTTTATGAGCCAAATTCCGAGATCCCACGAGCCAATCCCAGCAGCAGCGTTCCATCTCTGGAACTTTGGGAAATTCAGCGAATTCCTTTCTGGCTCGTGTTTCTGCACTGAAAGAGGTTTCATCTGCACGGAAGGGTTGAACTGATGATTAATCGAAAACGAGATAACAATTCTGATAATTTTCATTGCGTGAGCGCATTGGTGGTTTGATTGTCATAAAATTGTTTCGAATGATGTTAACACGGCTCTGGTTTTGGGTTCTATGGGTTTTGATTTCCTTTCCTTTTTTTTTTTTTTTAAAGAAATATGTACGGGTTTGGCAACATGGCACAACAGGCTAAGCCTCTGCCTGTGAGCCCAGCATCCCATTTGGTGCCGGTTATTGTCTGAGTGCTCCACTTCTAATCCTGCTCTTTGCTAATGGCCTAGAGAGCAGCAGAAGATGGTTCAAGTCCTTGGTCTGCTTTGACCATGAGGGAGACCTAGAAAAGAAGCTTCTGGATCTTGACATAGGATTGGCCCAATTCTGGCCATGGTGGTCATTTGGGGAATAAGCCATCAGTGGAAAATCTCTCTGCTTCCCCTGCTTTCTGTAACTCTTTCAAGTAAGAAATTTTTTTTTTCTTTAAAAACTGCATATGTATTTGAAACCCAGGGTTGCACTTAGAAAGGGAGAGACAGAGATCTTCCATCTACTGACTCACTCCTCAGATGGCTGTAGCATGGAGAGCTGCATGAGGTGGATGCCAGGAGCCAGGAAATTCATCCGGATCTCCCACGGGAAGTAGCAGGTACTCCAAGCGCTTGGGCCGTTTTCTGCTGCTGTCCCAAGTGCGTTATCAGGGAGCTAGATCTAAAATGGACCAGCCCAGACATAAGCCCGTGTTCATGTCAGCTCCTGGCCTCAAGACAGTTTATTTCCTACACTGCGGTGCTGCCCCACCCCCTCTTTAAAGATTTGTTTTATTTGAAAGCTGGAGTTACACGGAGAAAATTATAAAGGAAAAAGAGCGTTTCTATTTTCTTATCTGCCTCAGAGTCTATCTTGCAACTTCTGCTCCTTTCGAAATCCTCAAAGAAGATGGTATTTTGACAAAAGCAATGGATGGTCTGGCTTTTCTTTGTTCCCCCCCCTTCCACTTTCTTCGTTTTCTTTGCTTGCTTTCTTTTATTTTTCCCGAATCCTGAAGTCTGTGGAACCCAGCAGCTAAGAGCCAGGCACGGTGGATCTGCCCACACAGGCAGTCATTTCCCGGGCTGCAGGCTGAAAAAGTACAAAGACTTCACATGGCAGCTAGGACTCGGGACAGATGTGAGCAGATTCTGCCCAGAGGTGGTGGTGGTGGGGGGGTGGGGTGGGGAAAGAGAGCTTTCCAGAACAGTGCTCCGTGGAAACAGATTATCCCTCTAAGAGACATAGCAAAAAAGCAAACCACAGTTCTACACTTGTAAAAGATTCCTAAATCAGTATTGGCATTATTTTTAAAACATCAGACTTCAAAGAAAGAACCAGAGAATTTTTATGATCTCATACTAGATGCATTCCATTCAACATGCGATTTGTAAAACATATTTCACGTGTCTGCTCCTTGGAGAATACGCCTCCGTGAAGATCGTATGCATGGACTATTTCAACTGTGTGTGGTGCTTCTTCTTTTTTTCTTTCTTTCTTCTTTTTATGTATTACTTTTTTCAAAATGTCTCCCTACCCAGGACAGGGCCTTGTAGATGAACAAAGATAGAGTGTATTTTTTTTTTTCAGGACGAAATTATCTTTGGGCTGTGATCAAGCATGAGAAATTTCCACCCTGAGGAAAAATATTTGAAGGTTACAAAATGAGTACAAGTTCACGGAGAGGATGACTTTCATATTCAGCTACACCCTCTATGGAGAAGAATCAGCAACTCCTAAATTGTATCTCCTGCGGTGATATAAAGGACCAATGGTCTTCATAAAACGTGAGTACAGTCAGGAGTTCGAGGTGTCCCCACTCTGCAGATGAATGAACAAACACAAGTTTTATTCCAGAAAGAGAGAGAGAGAGAGAGAGAGAGAGAGACAGAGAATCTCTTAGTTTTGTGATAGAAAACAGATTTCTTTTGAATGCCACTTGTAGCCCATTGCCAATGAATGCATCATGCTGTTGAGAGGAATTAAAGAATCAGCTGCGGAGGACCCTATGATGAATTAGCATCTGTCACACATCTGGGGGACCTGCATGAGAAGGCAATGGCATCCTGCAGGTGTTGATGGTAGCCGTGCCACGGCCAAAGCAGAACCAAGTCTGAACGGCTGGCAGTAGAACTTGGTTCTCCTCCATCTCTTTGAGGAAGTTTGTACTCCTTTCAGAACATTTGAACACCTTAGTCCCCTTATCAGCAAAACAGGAACGATGGTTTATTGGGAAAATATTTACTGAGCTAACCAGGGCTTTCTCTATAATATTAGATGCAGTGGAGCGGTGTGTCATTGCCTGGCCAGATCAGTTTTGATAGCCCATGGCCATGACTATGAAAGAACACTACGAGGAACTTGTGGGGAATTTACAAAAAAAAAAAAAAAAAAAAAAAATTGAAGTCACATGATTCAAGCCTGGGTATTTGTCAGATCAGGCAACAGTTCCACTGCTGACAAGTCTGTGGATTGGTTTTGGAGGGGTTGGACCAGGCAGGGCCAGGCAAACCTTAGCACACTGGCAGGTGCAGGAGTGAGGTTGGACATGCTGGACTACGCTATCACAACTATATGTTTGCATGAACCAAGGATGGGAATAGAGTGGGCAGGACTAGGCTGCAGCACCTGCCAATGCAAAACTGGACCTGGGGAGAGACCAGGACAGCTCAGGCTACAGCACCTAATGCAAAGACCAAGGGCAGGGGATGGGCGATGCTGAGCAAAGTCAAAACAACCACTGGCACACACCAAAATCTGTGACCGGGAACAGGCTTAATTAGGAGAGCTAAGGGGGCGCTTGGCTGGGTTGTGGCTCCCACTGGTGAGTGCAAGAGCCAACATGGGGCGGGGGGCAGGTGACAATCTACATGACTGCAGTGTCACTTGGCATGGATGTGGAGGGGTCTGGGGTATACCAGAATGAGCTAGACTCCAGCACCTGCTGGTGCTTGTGAAAGCCAGAGGAGGGTGGGATAAGCTGGGTTAGGTCTTGGCACCTGAAGAACCAATCGGGAGTTGTGTCTGAGCATGGACCAGGTGAGGCTGGGCTGCAGCACCAAGAGTAAGAAGCAGGAGGATGGGGCTCTGCGTGGTGGCCCAGTGGCTAAAGTTCTCGCCTTGAATGTGCTGGGATTCCATATGGGTGCCGGTTCTAATCCCAGCAGCCCTACTTCCCATCTGCCTTTCAAATAAATAAAATAAGTCAATAAAACCTTAAAAATACATCAGAGATCAATGTGAGTACAACTTTCTGGTTCTTCAAGAAATACATCCTAATTTATCTTATTGCTTAATTGTTTCAGTTGCCTAGCACTTAATGCTATAGTCTCAGAAGAAAGCTTAAACCTTGTAAAACCATGAAGGTTAATTACAGCTGAAGGCAAATCATACATTGGAAAAAAAAAAACTTTTAATAAAAATTTTGCAGCGAAATTTGCACAATTCCTTTCAGGCCATCATAGGGATATGGATGTTTTTAACTTCGTAATTTCAGCAAATTGTACCCATCTACTAGTTTTTGCATTTTTATTGCACCATTGGCACAACCTCTACTAGTTTCACATTTTTATTGCTGCTGACACTGATTCTTCTTTACTCTTTTAAAAATGTATTTACTTGTTTATTTATAGGTCAGATGGCAGGGAGTGACAGAAATACTCCATCTGCAAGTTCACCTCCCAGATGGTCCTATCATCCAAGGATGGGCCAGGCCGAAGCCAGGAACCCTGAATTGCATCCTGGTCTCCCACAGGGGTGGCAGGGACCCAAGCTCTTAGGCCATAGTTCTTTGCCTTCCCAGATCCATGCAGGTTTGGTATTCATTCCTTTTCTGCTTTCCCTGGGGTTCAGAGTAGCTAGGATCTGAATGGGGCTCATATATGGTATTCACCTCAAGTATTTATGCTGATTTTGACCGTAGTCCTAACTACTACTACTAGAATTGATGAGGTATCAAGTAAACCGTACTTTTAAAACTTCTATAATAACAACGACACGTTTCCCAACTTGCTGAAGGTTAATTTGATTGCTTAATGAAAATGCACGATTGTAGACACTGCCCTAATTCTGTCGCCGTGTATCATGGGACTGTCCATCAACGATACTCTTTCAGTGTCACTCAACTGGATGTTGGTTGAAAAGATGATCTTAAAGGCCACAGCTGACCGAGGGATGACTTTGTGTCAAACCCTCCACAACTCTAGCAAAAGCTCTCGATGTTCAATGTTAGAAGCCCATTTCTCCTATTACAAACTATGAAGCCGTTTGCCCTGGATCCCCAAAGTTTATAAATGACACAATCAATATTTCAAACCCAGGTTACGAATCTCCCCCAAAATGCTGATCTTTTCCACTTACAATACATCCTTTGCTGTCCTTGAGCAAAGCAAACAACGCCAACGATAACGAAGCACAGCAGGGTTGGATCTGGAATGGACTCAAGTGATCATAAACAATGCAGAAGCATTTGCTATAGGAAGTACATTCATTGCGACTTCGGAGAAAACATACCATACTCTCGTTTTCCTGAAACCGCAAATCCACAGTGTTGACAATTTCTGCATGCGTGTCCGTCATTAAAAAAAAAAGCCACAGAGCAGGGGACCCATAGGGCTGGCACGCACGGTCTGCACAAAATCACACCCTTTAAATGATACCGGACCACAATTGGTCTCTACCTGAAATCATCCAGGTGTAGACCTGGCTCTCTGGCGTCTCTCCCAATAGTTTACAGAGAGAAAGTTTCTTTTTTTTTACCTCTCCTTCTGACAGCACACACCTCCTTTTCTTCTTGTTCAAAGGCTCCAATACAGTCATGGAGAAAAGAACTTGAGTTAAATTTGTAACTTAGTCTTCGAGGCATGGCTTACCACTCTGAGATTGACTCATTGTGTTTGGAAGCTGAAATAATCCAAAAAGGGTCATAATGTGATGTCCATTGTAACTCTAATCTGACGGCAAAATCCGACTTAGAAATATACATACATGGACCTGGCGCGGTAGTGTAGTGGTTGAAATCTTCACCTTGCACGCACCAGGATCTCATATGGGTGCCGATTTGCATCCCGGTGGTCCTTCTTCCCAAGCTGCACCCTGCTTGTGGCCTGGGAAAGCAGTCAAGGATAGCCCGAAGCGTTGGGACCCTGCACCCATGTGAGAAACCTGGAAGAAGCTCCTGGCTGCTGGCTTCGGATCGGCTCAGCTCCAGCCCGTTGCGGCCACTTGGGGAGTGCGTCAATGAATGGAAGATGTTCCACTCTGTCTTTCTTCTCTGAATAATCTGCCTTTCGAATAAAAATAAAAAATGAACCTTAAAAAAAAAAAGAAATAACACATAGATGGTTTTCTAGTATAAATGCAGGTTTGGTGTTCTCAATCTGGCTGAAATTGCCTTAAATTGTTAAGCACGGCCTTTATCACCTTCCTCTATTTTAAGTAGTTCTACATTTCTTATGTTATTACAATCGGCACAAGAAGCGCTGATTCTACACAAAAAAAATGCAGTCTATGATACAAAAGAATTTCACTTTTCCCCACCCCCGATGCTCTCAAACCCCACTCCTAATAATATCTCATAATCGGTGCTATTTTAATTTATCTCCTTAACACACTCAGCTATATTCATATGTACTAATTCGTTTTCAGTTTCAATGACAGCATCATACAATTTCATAGGATTCAAGAATGCTGGATTGTTAAAAAAAAGGTATTCTGCTATGAATCGTTTTGATGTTAAGCAGCCTTCTCCTAGCTGCAAAGATTGCAGTTTGATTGTAATCCATCAACACAATCAATGGCTAGGCACTGATTTCTTCTCTATCTTAGTGCTATTTCTTAAGTTGAACCACAGATGGGCTTTTGCATATGGTAGCTAGAACTGCCATCTGCAGTTCTACGCATAACAACGCCCACCTCTGAAGCTAAAGAAAAAAAAAATTCCATCTTTTCTTTCATACAAGCCTTTCCATGATGTTCTGCCTGGGCTAGAGGGAGGTACAAAGCCACACTCGAATACCCAAGGCTGGGAAATGAAACATCGTTACTGACAGAGCTGGGGTCCCCACAATGTCTTCAGATCCTGCAACGCTCATCTCTCAACAAATCTTTATGGGATCAAAATCCCAAAGGCAGTTTTGTTCAAATACGAGATAAACGTGAAGAAACGAACAAAAAATAATTAAGAACTTCAGTAACATCTTGTGTTTGTAAATGCAACTATTATAATTTTATTTTTAAAAATGTGTTCATTTACTTGAAAAGCAGTCACACACACACAATGAAAGAGAGAGAGAAAGAAGGCATTCCCATATGCTGGTTCACACCCCAACTGTTTACAGTAGTTGACACTGTTGGAAGCGGGCAGCCAGGGATGGAGCCTAGGTCTACCGAATCAGTAGCAAGAATGGAAGTATTAAAATGATCATCACTGCCTGTCAGCATCTATAATCTAGGAAGCTGAGTTGGAAGTGGCAGCCAGATCTGGGCATTGAATGAAGGCACACCAATTTCTCATGAGGGTTTCTTAACTGCTGAGCCAAACTCTTGTACCTGTTAAGCACTTGAAAGACAAAATAAAAATCTTCAGTATGTTGGTAGTCTATTAAAGTGCGTTGATGACATCATATTGTAGATACAAGGAAGAGATGTCAAAATATTTCAGAGCAAATTGGATTAACTGAGAAGTAAACATTTTTGCAATCCATGCGTAGATATTTTTTCATGAAATACATTTTCCATAAACATTTTAATAATATACATTTTATAAAATATTTTCCAGCTATATGCATATATTTATATGTATTTCTATAAATGCATGTTGGCATAAAATACCTTTTCATGGTTAGAACATTTGGTATAACGAACATACATCTAGGTGCCAGCCTCATGGCATAGGTTAAGACAGGTGTTGGCTGGGGTCCCTTTGGGATTCTGATGGATTCCTGCATTTAATGTCCATATCTTCTTCCAAATTGGGGAAATTTCCCGTTATAATTTCATTAAACAGATTTTATAATCCACTCCTTTTTTTTAATACTCTTTTAGGGACTGCATTTTTTGGATGGTATTCTAGAGATGTTGAACAAAACTTTTGGTTATTTAATCTTCATTTTTAAAACCTCAGTACTGGCTGCTTCAATTGACTTTGGTTAGATTTCTAACTTAGGATAAATTAGTAGTGTTTACAATGCATGCAGAGCGGTTTTAAAAAGCAAAAGTGGTGTTTATTCATATACAAATCTATGTGTTGTATGCATATAATAATAGTATGCATACTATTGGCTATAAATCAGCTGCTTTTAGAGGAGAATATACTTGTATTAAAATGAGAACTGTCTATGCTGTGTGCTTTTTATCTGTCTTCTGTCATGCTGGGTTAACAAGATCTCATTACATGTTCTAGTCTACTCCGTATGTAATGGTAACTTCAGTTAATTTTTAAAGTATTGGTTAATGAGTAATATGGAATTATCACTTGAAATTCATTTCTCGTGACAACAGACTGTAGGGTCTCGGTTCAATCAAATGCACCACAGAGAGATATGAGTTTTATAATCTGGGTCATGATGTTTCCTGTGTACAAGGAATTAGGTGTATGAATTATATCCACTGGCACATTTGAATGAGCAGTCTCGGTAACATCAGTGAATTTTTAAGGAATACATAGCCTTAAGCGATATGTTCACATCTATTACTGCCATTCATTTTTATGTTATGTAAGGCGGAAGCCATGTTACTCAGTCTCAGACTTTTTAGAATAGACACCAGATTCTAATTACTGTGAATCAAAACACTTCTAAGCAAATGTGTTTAAATTATGGAATATTTGAAGACTCACATCTGTTGCTGTGTGACACGTTGTCATTTTGACGTCAGCAACTCAACCACATGTACTACTTCTTACTTGAATATTGGAAAATTCCCCATGCAGATATGTTTATGCTCCACAGTCCTGGGAAATGCCTCAATCATTCCCGTTGGATGAATGGTGCTATAGACCAAGTGGTCATCACCAAACAATTCAGATTGGTTTTTTTTGCCGTTTCTTGTTACATAGTGTTATAAAAATGAAAGATAGATAGCCTGTGTGCCTTTTTATTTTGAGAGGCAGATGTATGCAGAGAGAAGGAGAGAGAAACAGAGAGAGAAAACGAGAGAGCTCTTAGCTTCCGGATGACTTTTCAAACACCTGCAGGGGCCAGGACTGAGCCAGGCTGAATCCAGGAGTAATGAAGTCAACCTACGTCTCCCATGGGGCAGCAGGAACCCACATAAAGTGAGCCAACACCTGATGTTTCCCAAAGTCTACCATGGCAGGAAGTTGCAGTCGGAAATTAAACTCAAGTCCTCTGATGGGAGATGGGAAAGAATATCTTAACTGTTTAAACGCTCACTTTTCTGTGCAATCCTACAAGGAATAAAATTATGAAAAGAACAATTAAAATCTGCTAGTGAGAATTTTCATAAATTTTAAAAATATTGACTTTATCTTCACAATTCAAGCATACTGACACTCACGCTTGCATTTCATCATCCCACAGCTATCATTTTGACCCAAGCTACCATCACCTGAGACTCAGATTATTGGAATGCTATTGCAACTATCTCTTAGACATTTATTTTTGGTGTATATTCAGCAGAGCAGTGGGGGAACTGCTCACTGATCTCACCTTTCTGTTTGAAAACTTCCAATGGTTTATTTCTTGCTGAGAGCATCTTAAGTTCTTAATAGTACTTTTATCACACAGCAGATTCTGTCTGCTCTGTTCTTCTGACTTGTTCTATACGTAAGTATGTGTTTTCAATTATATCTCTCTGCTGGGCCATACGTGTAAAGGTCTCATTCCTCGAATACTTGGTAATGGTCTGGCTGAAATGGTTGATGATTCAAATAGTTGGTTGTTTTAAAAATGCAATTTTGTTTTGAATTATTTCAAAGGTAGAGAGCTAGAATAGAAAGAGAGTCTCCCGGCAGCTGATTCAGCTGATGGCTACAGCCCAAACTGGGTGAGCCTGAGAAAGGAGACAAGACGTGCAGGGTCTCCTTAAGGGTGTCAGGGCCAGGTACTGTTGCTTCTCAGAGTCTACAATGGCAGAAGGCTGGAATGGAGAGAGGACGACTCCAGCTCAGGCACTATATAGTATGTCAATCTAGGGTCCACGCGTAACAGCTGAGCCAAAAGGCCACCCTTCATTGGCCAACTTAAGAGATCAAATGTGTTGGAAGGCTGAAGTAATCACCAAAGAAATTAGTGGCAGCTGTAGTCTATTGTCACCCCCTGGAGAAGCGCAAGGGAGACAGAACTGGTGTCTGAATATGAAGAACTTCATCAGAAACCATCTCACCTGTGGCGAGAGGCATTTCCTACCCAGAGCTAGCATCCCTGGGTCTGGGAAACAGACACTGTTACATGATAACTCATCAGGCAGAAAGGTAGAGGGGAAAAAAATGCCCACTATTGCTCTCTTTATTGTCTGCTGAGGTCTCTGTGACCTTGGGTCACCTCAGAGGTCAGATATTAATGGCAATGAGCATCTCTAATTCTCCCGGAGGTGGAGTGTGTCTATTTGGGGTAGACAACTGCATTTAGAGAAAGTTCAGCTAGAGTTTTTCTGTGACACTACCCCTTTCTCCATGATCAGGTCGTTCTGTGTCCATTCCGACTCTAAGTAGATGAGCTGGGAAGATAAGCTAGGCAAGGATCCCCGGTCCCACTGAGAAGTAAACTCAGGTAAAACACACACACACACACACACACACACACACACACACACACACACACACACACACACACACACACACACACACACACAGTCACATCGTCTCTGGCTTAGTCTTCATTGTTGTACCTGCAGAGATGAATAACTTTCATCAAGCAGATTCAGTCTAACATTTTACTCCTCACCTCTTCTTCCTTTGCTACCCTAGGAATTATAACATTCTCGCTTCATTGAAAGTTCCGCCATGGAGTTCAAGTTTCATTCAATTAGTGAGCCAATGAGATGATTCAATCTGCTTTCAGGTGCATGAAATGACATTCTAAATATATCCCAGGTGAGCTTTGCTACATCTTGCTCCATCAATCATATTTTATCCTCTTTGGTCTAGTACTCTAATCATTAATTTCTCTTGATTTGGCAAAACTCATCACACCGCAAATAGGCCAGATCCTTTGTGTTTAATCTATTTTATGAAGTGGATTATACACTTTTATGTTGAGTTATTTTAAAATATATCTTCATACATGCCTGTAGGCAAGAGAAATTGGTATAATATCGAATGGGGTCTTTTACTTTTTATTATTAGTGAAACTATTTAAAGTCTTCCATAACAAGCAGAGTTTTCTTGCCTGTGAGGATAGGGCAGAAGAATGTTATCATAAATGTTGAAGCATTTGTGTTTGTAGCGATTTCTATTTGTCTGTTTAGGCTTGCCCAAATGTCTCCCTACCACCCCTCAGAGTGCTATTCCCATTATGCTTATTTTGCTTAGCAGAAAAGATCTGAAGGTGTTATCTGTGTCACTGGAATTATAATTCTTGAAACACAGCAGGCAGGCTTGAGTTTGGTCTGTTACCTATGCTGTTTGTAACTACACAAGATGATGTTTTTGCAACTTCCTTAATAGGTTTTGATTCTCCACCCATGCTCCGACATTTGCTCCAGAGAAAGCAAACAGTTTTCATTATTATCGTTATCACTGTAATGACGGGTTTTACTACCAAAATTTTTGACAGTGCCCCCACCTTTTACCCGCAATCCTGTGGCACTGTTAGTGATAATTTGAGGAATCCTAATACGATTGCAAGCCACAAATGATCAGTGCCTCACTTGATTTCAACAAGATCTTCCCATTTTCCTCCATCAAATATGAAAGCACTGGCTCCACGTGTAACTTACATCTGTTTCTTGGGACCAAACGCAGCCAAACTTAAATCATAAGACATAATCAAGGAGGAAAGAATAAGCTCAAAAGGCCATCTTAATACAGGAATTATTTAAGGTGTGAGCAGTCAAGGGACACAGCAGGGGAACCACGTGGGAAGGTTTACTGAATGGAAACACCATCCTTGAGAACGTGATGGGATTGGGGGTAAGAGCTGGGACCACAAAGTGCAAGTTGTCCAGTGAACTACGGCTAGGAAAGTAGACTACAACCACCACCAAATAACAATCTGCAACGGATTGGGGAACAAATAAATAACTAAATAAATAAATAGCTAAGGATACTCTCCCTTTGATTTCCTGCCAGTGAATACAAAGGACAAGGCTGTCTGGTTGATGAATCACACAGACAAAGACAGAGAAATATGGAGGATGGACGTGGGTGGGCAAATGAGATCTAACTCACACCCCCTCTGACCCACTGAGCATCTGTTTAGAACTGTACGACTAGCTCCTCTGAAATGGTTTCTTTAGGATTTCCTGCTTTGTTTTTTTTTTTCCTGCACAGAACATATCATTTTAATTCACTATATAACTCACTTCTTTATCGGTCTCTTCTGCTTGAATGAGAACGCCATGAATTTTTCTGTGTTCTTCATTGCTATATGTGCAACGTCTGAGCAATGCCTAGGAAAAATAGGGCTTCTATAAATCTTTGCTGAATAAAGCTACTTCAGGCACTACTATAATTATTAAATGTAAGTGCTTAAAAGTTGTCCAGGGATTTAAAGGAGACTGGAATTCTACTCTGTCTTATTACATGGATAGCAATATGAAATGAAAATGTTTTCATCACTTTGTGAGAATTTGTAACAATGCTATGTCTACTGTTCTGCTTGTTGTCCAAACTTATTTTAAGGGCAAATGCTTTAAGATTTTGCAAAGTTAGACACTGTAAAGAACAATTCTTATCAGCAGCTGGAATGTCTCAGCGTTAAATGCTTTGCCTCACTCCTCATAGTTTGCTGTTATAAATTATTACAAGGCTAATTATAAAAATCTCAGAAAATATAAGGAAGCAAGAGGTTAAAAAATCCATCTGTTTTATATAAGTTTCTTATTGATAATTACTCATGGCTTGAAAATTACAATGTTAGGATAAGTCTGCAGCAGGTGTAGAAGCAATGGCGTGTCAATGTAGTCACGTGTTGCTGACTCATCTATATGCAACTGAACTCACCGAAACATACGTAGAGGAATGTCATGGAAAAGTGGAAGCAAAAGGTGATTTTAACTTTCGTGCAGAAGTGTTTTGGAACTTTCCCATAATACGTTTTGTGTTGTGATTCTGAAGGCCTCACAGATACAATGGAAGACTTTTATCATCCTATTACTGATATTTCTGGTTCATCGAAAGAAAAAGTGTTATGTCCCGGAAGCCATCAAGGTGCATGCTTGTGGCAAAGGTATTGATTGGCCGGTGGTTGGCTTGTTGTTTATTTCTTGAGGTCTTTTGGGAACCTCTTTTGCTATGTTTTGTCCCTCAGAAGTTCAACTATTTGAAGCAGGTGGCACAGCTGAGACCTGGTGTGGAACCCTTAAGAAGTAAGGGGGCGGTGCTTAGGATGACTAGGGGTGGGGCCTGGCTTCCCATTGTGTGCTGGGATGGCTTGCTGTTGGTAGTGGTTCTTGCTGGGACGCCTCTGCTTGGAGACCCTCATCAGTGCTCAAACAGGTGATGGTGTCCAGTCTCAAACTTCCAGTCTTCAAAACTGTGAACCATATAAACTTCTTCCCTTCATAAGTACTCTGCCGAGGACACTTCATTATATTAGTGAAAAGGCAAATATGCTTTGCGAAACTGAATATAAATTAGGATCTCCCAGGTCTGCCATTTCCCTTTGAGGTTTAACTCTGTGTTATTTTATTGATTTTATTTTATTGGTAAGTTATTTTCAGTTAACCTACTTTTTCCCAATATTGTGTTACATTTCAGGTTGTTGATGACATTGGAGATATCTGCATTGCAGGTCAATCGATTGGTTTGTTTGGATCGGTGGGACTACTCAACACATACCAGGCAATAAACTACCATCCCTATGTGCACGCCATGGGGGCTGCTATCCTATACTTTTTATTGAAATGAAGACAATGTAAGCATAGGCTAGCATTGTGGTGCAGCAGTTTAAACCGTTGCTTGCAACAGCAGCATTCCTTGCAACACTCTCATGAAGAATGCAAGTTCAAGTCCGAGATGCTTCACTTCTGACCAACCTTTCTGCAAAGGGTGTCGAAGGTGGCCAATGTACTCAGGTCCAGACCACCCATGTGGGAGCTGAGGACGGAGTGTGTACTTCCCACCTTTGGTCTGGCTCAACTTGCCTATGGCAGGAATTTGGACGGTGGATCAGCTAATGAAGATTCTCCCCTTCTCTCTTTGTGTCTGTTACTCTGCCTTTCAAAAAAGAAAGGAATGAAAAAAAGATGTTTTATTGTAGGAATTTAATACAGTTTGGAAATACTCTGTTACATTTAACATTACATGTATTTATTTATTATTTGAAAGGCAGATTTATAGAGAGAAGAAGAAATAGAGAAAGATCTTCTGTCTGCTTGTTCACACTCCCCAAGTGGTCGCAGTTGTCAGAGCTGAGCTGATCCAAAACCAGGAACCAGGAGTGTCGTCTGGGTCTTCCAAATGGGTACAGGGTCCCAAGGCTTTGGGCCATCCACTACTGCTTTCCCAGGCCACAAGCAGGGAGCTGGATGGGGAGTGGAACAACCAGGACATGAACTGGCTCCCATATGGGATCCTGGTGCATGCAAGGTGAGGATTTAGCCACTAGGCTGTCACGCTGGGCCGTGATTAACTCTTAAAACATTCTCATTTGTTTGAAAAGGAGGGAGACAGAGAAAGGGTGACATACAAACACATCATGGAGACAGAGATGGGGAAAGAGGATCTCCCTTCTGCTGCTTGATTTTCCAGGTACCTGCAATACCAGGGATGGGAGGAGGCCAAAGCCTGGAGCCCGGAGCTCAGTACATATCTCCCATGTGAGTGGCCAGCATCCCACGACACGGGTTCCCAGTATGCGCATCAGCAGGAATCTAGACGTGGAAGTAGAACCAGGTTTTGAGTGCACCTCCTGTGATAGGAGATGCTGGCATTCCAAGTAGAAACGGGCACTGCTTGGTCACGTGGCACACAGCGATGCTGTGGGTAGATTTCACTTCCTCAGCTGCTCGGTTTCTGATTGGCAGGCTCCCATCATTCCTGCTCTTTGACCTCCTCCCTCGGCTGCGCTGCTGTCATGCCATCCGTGGGTGTGAGTCTGTGTTGCGTGTGTGTGAGAGAAGTCTAATTCCTCAAGACACTTAGAGCGTGTTAGGCTTTTGTAACGTTCTGAACTTTTTTCTAAGTCAATATTTTCCAGAATCATCTCTAATTACTTCAGCAGGTCGCTGATCACCAGCAGTTCATTATTATTTCAGTAGGACATGAAAAAACAATAACATCGCTCATCAAAAGAGCCTGAGGAAAGACATGATTACAATTCAGGAAAACAGATATCAGCAAGCGGATGAACAGATATGGGTTTATTGACTAAAGCTGAGAGGTCATTGCAGCTGCGCTGGCCACGAGAGCTGGTGGGCTTTTCAACAGCAGTGTCTTATTTATTTATTTATTTTTCTTGATTTATAAAAATAACACGTGTGTAAGCCCAGTGGAGGAAGTTCGAAAAAAAAAAAGAGAGAGAAATAAAAGTCTACGCCACCTAGCAAAATCATGTGAGTTTTCTTGTTGTTTCTCAGTCTTTTTGCTAAGACTAAGTGCAACGTGTCAACTACCTCGTTCAATAAAAAGAAAAAACTATGGCATTTAATTGTTTTTTTCATGAAATATTTCATTAGAACTGCATTAGATGCTAAAAATAAGTATAAATAGCCTAATTGCTATAACATATAATATGCATCTTAAAGACATTTGTTGTATATTGTACACATTGTACCTATTTTTTTTTTACCTATTTCCAATTATTTTTGAGGACGCATTATTCAAAATGAAATCATTGTGCCAGAATAGGACCATTCCTCATTTCTTAAGAGTCAGGATTAAACAATAACCAGAGGGAAAAGGTGTGATGGTTCAGTCGGCTGATCCTCCACCTGCAAACAATGGAATTCTATGTGGGCTCCGGTTCGTGTCCCAGCTGCTCCACTTCCAATGCAGCTCCCTGCTAACTGCATGAGAAACAGCAGATGTCCCTGTATCCACAGAGAGGCTTGAAAGAGACTCCCGGCTCCTGGCTTCAGATCGGCTCATTTCCAGCTGTTGTGGCCATCTGGGGAGTGAAGCAGCCGATGGAAGATCTTTGTCTCTCCCTCCCTCTGTAACCTACCTTTGCAATCATCATTATCATCATCATCCTGTTGAAGCTGTATCCAGAGAAATTACCAAAATTTCAGTATCCGATTCTGAGTATCTTTTTGTTTTTGCATTTTGCAAATGAGAGAGACACAGAGACTGGGAGACGCAGAGGGATCCTGCCTGTTGGTTCACTTTCAAAATGTTTGGCCGAAGTTGGAAATCGGAAACTTAATCAGGTTTGTCACGTGGGTTGCGGGAATGCACGTGTTTGAGCCATCACCGTTACAGCCAAGGCGTGCTTTGCAGGAATGTGGGATCAGAAAGTCCCAGTTGGGACTTGAGCCAAGAAACTCCAATATGGAATGCAGGCATGCCAAACTGTACGTTAATTGCTGTACCAGACGTCCTTTCGGAATCTGCCTATTTCTTTTCTTTTTGATTATTATTATTATTTTTTTTAACAATTCCTTAGGCTCAGGGATTTCCCCTCCCATGAGCTCCTGTCCCCTACCCCACCTAGTTTTCCCTTATAACAGTAATACTACTGTTTATAAGTTCATAAGTTCATCATTCTCCTATTGAAACATATCCTGACATTGTAAGTCTAGGCAATGTTAGAAAGTCCAGCATCCCATTGTCAAAATATATTTAACTGTTCCTTTCTTCCAATCACTGTAAGGTTTTGGATGTCATTTGTGAGTTGAAGTGTGTCTCCCCAAAAGTTATGTTGAAATCTTCACCCCAGGGGTCTGTGATTGCAAACTTACAGAGAGATAGTAGGGTCTTTGCTGATGTGAACAGGTTAAGGTGAAGTTTGCTGGCTTATGGTGAATCTTAAAAACTTCAAGACTGATACCTTTAGAAGGGGAGGTAGCATTGAAGACACTGCATGGTTACAATCAAACATTCCAGAGACTTCTGCTGTAGTGTCTCAGATGGCAATTTTTTTCTCTTTCTTAGTGTGGTTTCCTAAACCTTATTTGTGAAGGAACTCTCACTTGCTCCGAGAGTGCCACAAGTTATGTAAAAACTTGGCAGTTCTTTTCTTCTCCTCTGAGATTTTTTGCAACAAAAGTCCTGGCACAGGAATGGATGCCCTGTCATTGCATGGGGACACAAGGACTGGTTTCAGGCTAGCTTGTTCCATGGCCTCGAAAGGGCAAGTCTTGGGACCCTTAGATTTGCTTGTCTTACTTTCGGTGCTACGCTGGCTTCAGAGTCAGTGCTGTTGACGGTTAAATTCCAGCTTTCTGCAGGATGGCGTTCATGTGTTTGGTCCAGTTCTTCCAAAGCATAAATTAGTGAATTTTCCATTTTGTTTTGGCTCTTTGTTTTCGCAATGAACACTTTAAGTTTCCTTCTAGAAGCTTCTTTTCTTTCTTACAGTTCAGCTATGATAGGGACAGAGATATTCAATGTCCACATTTTCTTACTGTTTTTAGCTAGTGTGCCTTTCGTTTGCAGCTTAAGCAAAAACACCATTGTTTGCATTTGTAAATCAGAAGATTAGATGATGATATGTTATTCGAGTTTTTCGACTGTGCCATATAATCGTACTTGTCATCTGGCTGCACCCCTTGTGGAATTCACTTTCAGTCTTAGTAGAATGATTCCTATTGTCGATTTTTGGTTTGTTTTCTAGAAAGTATTTCTACAGGACCTGAAAATCCTGTACGAGAAGTTTCTTTATTCTAAATAGGAGTGAGTTCAGCAAAGTACAGCCTTCTGCATTCAATAGCTTAACCAGCTTTGGTGGCCTAACACATTTTATTTGGAGCTGCGTTAAGTTTCCGTCCATTCTCAGTTTCCACGTCCTTTAGGTAGGGAACAATCCTGGTGCTGCTGCTGGCTGCTGTGGCAACCTTATCGTTCAGGCTCTTGATTATACTATGAGCTGCCAGGTCGTTCCTTAAGGTTTTCACCTCTTCGTAGTTTCTTGGAGACCCTAAGAACTTGTAATCCTGAAGACTTTTGACTTTCTTTCTGGGCACAATAGATCTGATGACTAAGTCCTAAGCATTTGCATGTACACAAATAGTCATACAGTCATGCATATAATTTTGCTAATATGGCCAAACTCTTCTGGCACTTGGAGATGTTACTGTGGATATTCGCTCCCTGAGGTGCACTTCTTTTTTTGTAATCCATGATGGAATACGGTTTTTTTTTTCTATTATTTAAAATGGTTGACAATTAGCATGATATTTAGCTCAGGCTGCTAGAACTAGTTGCATATAACCCTGCTGGCATTTTGCACAACCCAATTCAGTGACTCCGTACAATATAGACACTGCTCCCATCACAGTCTGCTCCGGATTTCACGGCTCCTGGGCTCCCTCCTTGCTGTGTTGCCCTTGACATGGCTTCCACAATGGCGGCAGAAACAGGCAGATGACTCTATAGGCCTGATAAAGGCCAATGCTTGTTCCTACCACGTTCTGGAACCAGAGCCAGGCCTTAATACAACCTGATTGGCTTTAAGAGATGAGATTCAGTGTTCTGAGAGAGTGACCTAGGTTTGGAATGTATTTATGCAGGGAGGGGTTTACAAGGACAAGAAACCCTAAACCATGGAAGGGAACAAGAGCTTTAAAGAACCATTACTCTTATGGTTGGCTATTGGAGATAAAGATACCCTCACCTAGAAAACACTCCTTAGTACTGTTGACATTATTATAATTCAAGGAGGCTTATTTTGACAAGATCTGCATCACTGATGCTGGTTATGTCAGACAATATTTCAAAAAAAAAATCAATACAGGTAAAAGTGCTAACTCACAATTTTTTAAAAAAATTTTTGATTGAGAAATTTCATCATTTTATTTCAGGAAGGATTATATATATATATATCACAATGTCTATATTTACTTTAAAACATTAGTATAAACCCATATGTATACACTCTCACTAAATATTAAACATTTTAAACTGGTAGCTGACCTCAGAAAAGTTATGCAGCTCTTATACGTATCTGTAAATGTGCACGGATATAACTCATGATATTTTGATAGCCAACACAAGTCGGCTGTTTGCTTGGGGTGTTGCCAAAGAGTCAGTCTCGAGCAAGAGTTGCTCAAAGCAGATTTGTATTTTCTCATGAGAAAAGGAACCAGTGGAAACCTATAACACCAAAAACATCGTTCCAGGGCTTTCACAGCCAGGGTTAGGGGAGCATCCGGCATGCTGGCAGGTGGGAAGTGGAAGGGCCCCTTTTGTTCAAGCCATACGCATCTGCATACATTGTATGTTCAAGCAAGCTTTCCTTGTGCATCCCCCTGAAGAGAGTTGAAGGGTAATGTTTCCTGGACCATTGTGCTGAAGACAAGGGCATATGAATAAACTGTTTCAGATGCTTCACCCCTTTTGCTGTTTGGGGCTCTTGCCCAAGTCCTACTCTTGGCTGTTATTCGTCTTAGAAGCCTTGACTCTCTTGGGTGCTAAGAAGCTGCTGGTGTCTTTCTCATCTTATATTCTTCATGAAGATTGAAAAAATCAGACAGGTATTGAATATCTTCTTTTCTTTCTCCTGATAGTGCATAAAATGTAGAAAGCATATTTCACCTGTTCTCAAAGCAAAAACAAAACAAAAAAATTGCCTCATATCAGTGATAATAGTATTGTTAAGATGCAGGTGGATGTAAACAGTATGTCACTTGATAGAAGAGCTGAGACATAACACATTGGGGAAGTTTGGGGAGTTGTGTGTGTGTGTGAAAAACAGAGAAGAGAGAGAGGAAAGAGGAAGATAGGAGAGATCTGGGGGCACAAAAGAATCTTGGTGAGAAAATGTTTTTGACTCAACTAAAGATTTCTTAGAGATTATAAATAGAATGTGTGGTTTTTAAAATGATACACATGGCCTTTCTCTCTCTCTCTCTCTCTCTCTCTCTCTCTTTCCAAGTGGAAAGCTTCCCGGGGGTTAACCTATTTCTGATGGTTTGTATCTAATGAGGACAGTTGGGCATTTCCGTTACAGCACACACGTGACAGATCTGGGAACATACGCATTTCTTTGCCAGTCCCTCCCGTTAGAAGGACATGCCATACTCTCCGGTCCTTCTCCACAGAAGCAAGACGTACCAGGAGATCCGAGCGTGAAGAAAGAAAAACCACAGAAAGAATAACAGGCGGTCTCCTAATAAAACGTTTAAGTGCCCTCCGAGAGATCTGAAGACTTTACAACATTCTCAGATGTGCTTAACCTGTAAGCTACGCGCAGGGCTCTATGCGATTCCAACAGCACAACCAGATGCAACCACAGGATTGAGAGAGCTGCCGAGTCCAGAGGTGGAGTCCCATGCGCTCACTTTCCTATCACAGTAACAAATGGAATGGAACCTCGCGTGCGTGCTGCCTAAACCCAGCACACAGCGTGGGGGATCCTATGACACTGCAGAATTCCTCGTGCTTCTGGGACACCCAGGCATAAGGCAGGGGAGCTGTCACGAGTGTATCCCTAAGGACCGAGTGGGAACTTTTATGTGTTTGAAACAAAAACCACAACAACGAAAAACATTCTCAAATGGTAAAACTCCAAGCATTAGCTTTTATTTTTTTTCTTTTCCTGAAGACCTAACCTGGACACATTTTATTTCTTTTCACAAGGCACTAGCATTTAACTTAACATTAGCGGAAAGCACGTATGGGTGTTAAACTCTTTGCCATGAGCGAAGAATGCGAAGCTACAACATATTGATAACCCTTTGTGGTTTCTTCAGGCAGTCTTTGTAAATAAATCAAGCTGCATGTAGATTATCATTTCAGCAGTAAAATGCCATGGATTCCATCCACAATTATAAATCCATTTAGCTTGCAAAGCATCCTGTATAATGTGTACAAATAAAAAGAATAGAGTCCAGTTTTGCTTTGCTGTAATTTGGTTATCAGGGTGAGACGCTAGATCAAGGTAGGGACTTCTGCAGTTAAACAGAGGGAACCTTCCTTAATTAACAAAATAATAAAAAAAAAATAACCTTCACGATAATGATAAAAAGACACCAATGACCAAGTCCAGTGGAAGGAGTTTATTTTTTTGTTTTGTTTTGTTTTAACACTTTCCAAGTTTTTTGGAAATTCATACAGGATAAACTGTTACTTTAAGGAAGATATTTGATTTATGGTTTCTTGTGTTTATACTGGGTCTACATTTAATTACCAGTAGTGTCTAGTTGTCAGCAAGTCAAGCAGTTGCAGAGGACAAAAACTTGAGCCCCCTGCAGGACATTCGTAGAAGTAGGTCTAATTAAAACACATTCATCATGAAGGTTATTTTCGGCACTGACTCTGGGGTCCTGTCTGATGGCTTCTCTATTAACAAAACAACCTGAAATTTTCTTTTTTGAATTTTCAAAATGTTTACTTATTAGGGGCCTGGTGCAATGGCTCAATGGCTAAATCCTTGCCTGGCAACAACCAGAATCCCATATGGGTATTGGTTCTAATCCCGGCAGCCCCGCTTCCCATCCAGCTCCCTGCTTGTGGCCTGGGAAAGTAGTCGAGGACGGCCCAAAGCCTTGGGACCTTGCACCCGCGTGGGGGACAGCAGAAGTTGCTATTTCCTGCCTTTGGATTGGGTCAGCATTTGCAGTCATTTGGGGAGTAAACCAGTAGACAGAAGATCTTCCTTTCTATGTCTCCTTTTCTTTGTAAATCTCTCTTCCAAAGGAAAGTCAATCAATATTTAAAAATAAAAAATAAAAGAAGTGATTGCAAAGTACAATATGTCCTTATCTCGAAAAATTGGGGGGAAGGCAAACATTTTCTTTAACCACCACAGAGTCTTCATGAGTTATATGAAATATTTACTAATATCACAGACAATCGGTCCAGAAATAGGATGGAAATCAAAGCAACAATGAACACCACAATGAAAGTAATGTGGATTTTTATCTTCTGATACATTTATTTTGAGATATCCAAAATTTCCCTTATATCAACTATGGAGTCTGGTTGGATTAAAAAATTCAAATGTGTATATTCGTTTTGCTTTCGATACTCAAAGAGCATGCCTGTTAGGTTTTTATTTTTCTAACAAGAGTAAATTTGCGAAACTTGGAAAATATTCAATGGTGCGGCAGTCTCAGTAAATGTTTTGTATATTGTCATTTAGGATATGTTTCATTTATGTGGCTTTATGTGGAAATGGATGCATTTGTTGCTGACTTATCAGTGTATAAACATCTCTCAAGCAAGTGTGCACATTTTGTAAATGTAACAGGCTACCAAATCTTTGAGCTACAAAGAAGTGTTGTTACTCATAAATTAGTTCTTAAGCGGTCCTCTGCCTCTGTACGCATGCCTCTGTGTGTGTGTGTGTGTGTCTACCAATTTGTGCCTGTATATGTGGAATACACTTGGTTGCTAAAAGGAAGAAGTTAAATATACATATTCAAATACCCATCAAATCTGAAAGCTACAGTGGGATATAACTCCTATCAACTTGTTTGACAAAGATTTTGAACAAATCACCCCCTCACACTGGGCTTTATCACGTTTTCTTTCTCTCTCTCTCTTTTTTCTTTTTTGATAATCTTACATAGTTGATTATGCTACAAAGGGTCAAGGGCTACAGAAAGGGGGTAAGATCATTGTTTCCACACTAATACCATTTTTCCCCCTGTATCTGGGGTCAGGGGAGAAACAAAGGGAGAAGCCCTAGCTAGCCTCCCACCCATCCCAGGTCCCCCCATATGGGATGATGGTGTTACAAGTCATGACTTCATCTCAACCACCATTAGGCTGGCCCCTAACTAATTAAGTTTTTAGATAGATGTCAACATACAATGTTACTGAATAAATTTTATTCTATTATTTTTTTAAAGATTTATTTTATTTTTATTGGAAGGGCGGATATACAGAGAGGAGAGACAGAGAGGAAGATCTTCCGTCCGATGATTCACTCCCCAAGTGAGTGCAATGGCCGATGCTATGCCGATCCGAAGCCAGGAGCCTCTTCTGGGTCTCCCACGCGGGTGCAGGGTCCCAAGGCTTTGGGCCGTCCTCGACTGCTTTCCCGGGCCACAGGCAGGGAGCTGGATGGGAAGTGGGGCTGCCGGGATTAGAACCGGCACCCATATGGGATCCCGGGTGTCCAAGGCAAGGACCTTAACCACTGTGCCATCGCGCCGGGCCCACTGAATAAATTTTAAAAGTGGATTCCACTACATAGGTTGATTCTCATCAGAATAAGAAGTGGAAAGCTTACCAGATTTTTTTCTAGCTTATCAAAAATTCAGAGAATGAACTAAAAACAGGGACCTGTATGCATGAAAGTAAAAGGACGCCCATTAAGAATGGACTGGATTGAATGAAGCCATGATAAAATCCTATTTGGGGGTAGAGATGAGGTTGGGATATGCGTGGAGACAGAACTTGGAGTGTTTTGGGTCATTTCACTCCATCCTGCCATTGTTCTGAGATATCAAAGTGAATATTAATCAAACGGCTTCAACCATCTTTTAAAAATGATTCCTTCGTGGTGATGCATGACCTCATTTATTGGGATTATGTACTCCACAGAGGACTTTCTGCCAAGACTCGCAGCGGCTGTGGGCACAAATGTTTTCTCAAATGGTGAGCTTGAGAAAAATGGGAAGGAACTATAATGCGCTCTGCGAATTATGTTTATAATGTTCTGAATGTGTTCGAAAGAAGGGAAACCATGGCAACAGACAGGAGAGATGAGCCTAGCTGCGTGGACAGGATTCTGTGTTCATTACTCTAAGCCCCTTTCCCTCCGGCTAACTGGGTTGAAAACCTTAGAGGCCTTTTGTGTTGCCTTCATTTCCAGCAGGATATCATTGCTCCGTATTCTACATGGGGACCGTTTATTTCTTCATCCACAGTCAGCCCTATAAATCAAGACCATAACTCATTTCTAAATTTCCAATTTCCCTCCCTGTTGAATCTAACAGCACTGCCAAATCGACCTTCCTGAAGTGCAGCTTCGCTGTGGTTAGAATCCGCGTGCATGAGAGATACAGCCGAGAGGACGGAGATCCTCCAAACAGCATCAAAAAAAAATCCTCAGAAAACCAAGCAGCAAAGCCAATGACTCCCAACATGAGCTATAGCAGAGCCATTTGCAGGGCTAGTAAAACTCTGGAACCCTGGATACCCGTTCCCAGATTTGAGAAAGAACCTGCTGTTTGATAGACGCTGTTAAAGCTGTGAATATGAGTACATTGCCTTCAAAACTACGGGTCTGTGGTCCTTTGATCGGTGAGTGGATAATTCCTCAGATGGAGGAGAAGGTGCAGGTCGTTGATGGAATGCCCCGTGTGCCAGAACTTTGTGCTTGTGGGATACGAATTGTTCGTTAAGTTTTAGTGTCTCCTATTGTGTCCAGTCTGAAACTGGCTTGAATAGACTTTCTCTCTCTCTCTCTTTTTTAAGATTTATTTTAATTTTTTTTAATGGAAAAGTCAAATTTACAGACAGAAGGATCTTCCATCCACTGGTTCACTCCCCAAATGGCCCCAATGGCTGGAGTTGAGCCAATCCAAAGGCAGGAGACAGGAACTTCTTTCGGGTCTCCCACGCAGGTGCAGGGTCCCGAGGCTTTGGGCCGTCCTCTGCTGCTTTCCCAGTCCACAAAGCAGGGAGCTGGATGGGAAGTGGAACAGCCAGAGTACAAACCGGCGCCCACATGCAAGGCGAGGACTTTAGATACTAGGCTACCATGCCGGGCCCTTGAACAGACTTTTAATGTGACAGGTGTCGCGATCCCATCAGTTAAACTGCCAAATGGGATGTCCACAACTCATGTCAGAGTACCAGTCTTAGTCTTGGCTCCTCACGCATTTGGGGAACAGCAGATGGTAACCCACCCACTTGTCTTTTTGTCACTCACACACGAGGCCTGGGTGGACAGCCAGCTGCCTGGCCTCAGCTCGGCCATTGGGGTCTGAACCAGTGAAGACGACGGTTTATATGTTTCACACGTTCTGCCAGAGGTGTGATTTCATAATCATTTCTGCTTTATTTGATCGACGCTGACCTACCTACAGCCTGTGTGTGTTCACCGATCGCATCAAGAACCCTTAACTTACTGCGTGCTATCTAGTCATGCCTTAGCAAACATTGTTGACTGTGGAATCAATGCATTCTACTCCCTAAAGACATCAGTAAGCGACATTCATTGCCTTAACACACTAGCGATTCCGAGAGCCTCTTTATAGGTGGTGATTCTTAACTCTGGCTCCACATCAGAACCTAATATAGGGGGGCTTTTCACAAATGCCCATACCAGGCTCACCACAGACCAATTAAATCGGCATTTCTAGAGGTGGAACTCGGGCAACTTTTTTTTTTTTTTGAAAGTTCCCCAGGTAATTCTAATGTGCAGCCAAGGTTGTGAAATGTGATCTAATGGGTGAAACTCGAATACCCATCTCCTCATAAACACAACCGCCATCCCTCTTGGGTTCCAAATTTGCTAATTCAAATGAAATGGTTCATGGTTCTTGTATGCATTCATTCACAGATCAATTCAAGGCAGATAAATGGCGTTCATTGTAAATGCACTGACGTTCGTATTTACGAAATTCATATTAAATAGCATCTATTGCTATTGGAAACAAACTTTTTTTTGGGGGGGGGCAAATGATGACTTGCATTTCTTTCCCTGAGCTGATATCAGATTTAGTTAGACATTTAGCCCTAGGATTTTCTCTTTGCTTGTCCTTTCATTGTGTGTGTGGCTTGCACTTGCAGTAGCTTTTCTCATGGATCATGCAAATGTAATCACGGAGACAGGGTTTCTGCAACGACAACAACAACAACAACAACAACAACAACAAACCCTCGTGAACCCCTTCTGCCCCAGAAGCACACTGACTCACAACATTTGTCCTTTAATCTGAAACGGAAGGGGATTTTTTTGGGAGCGCGGCAACGAAGCGAGGGGATGGCGGTTAGAGACGTGGCTGCAAAAAGAGAAGCTGAGGCCAAAACTGGGAGTGGGCAGGAAAAGTAGAAATATTTTTAAAAGACATGGTGAAATCAGGAAGCTTTCCCTGAAAGCGCGTCGCTGTCGAAGCCACTGAGTCATCCTTCCAGTATTGTCTGCTCTAGATACAGTGAACAGGAAGTGAAAGTTCAGGCTTGCTTCCTGTCAATTACCATCCGGGTAAACAGACACAGGAAGATCAAATCACACTGCTCACCCTTCGTGCCCTTGAATGTTTTGATAAATATGCTGGCGTGTTTACTCAATATAAATATTCAACTTACGTACCCTGAGATCAAGTTTTATAATTTCCCTTTAGAATTCTGCTCTTGGAGAGAGCGCTCTGTTCCCACACGCTGGATTCCGTGTGCACCAGCCTCCAAGCCTGGTGCCTCATTGTACTTGTCTGCTTAAGAAAACGGACACTCGTCACAGAGCCGTCTCATAAACTTGAGCTCGGTGCCAAGGAGTAATCCCCTTGGGTCACTAATGGATATTCACACATCTGAGAATGCTGTTAGGAAGCTTCTGAAGTGGAACAGGATTCCAGCTGTAGCAGTTGCCTACTGCTCGTGTTTCCTTGGGAGACTCCTGGGAGTCCTCCTGCAACTGCCTATTAGTGAGCGGAGCGTGGACGAAAAGTGCTGTAAATCTCACCAGCAATGAGAGAGGGGATGCTCCTGGAAGAGCAAGAAAGAGTGAAATGCAATTAAAACACAGGACCATGAACCTTGGCCTTTTCAAAGGACAGCGGCCATGGCCCAGTTAATGAACACGAGAGAATCAAGGGATCTGTAAACACTTCCTGTATCTCTCTTTACTTATCATCTTGCTTACAGACACCATGAAAGAGGAAACTAAGCATCGAGGATCCAAATTAGTCTGTGGGCTCCATCTAAATCTCTAGCAAATATCATATCTTTTTTTTTTTTTTTTTTTTTTTTGCTTTACTTGCATTTTGGCCGCTGGTTAAAACAGAGATGTGAAGTGTTTTTTCAAAGTTAAGAGAAGCATCAGCAAAGATGATTTTAGTCCTTCAACCCCAGCTGACCGAAGGGGAATTGAGCACAATCGTGATGGGAAAAAGAAATCTCTAAATATCACAGTTTCCTCAATGCCCTTGGTTGTACAAAGGGGTGGGATTGTTGAAAAGTTACCGCAAAATGGGTCAATTCATGTGGAAGGTTGAGACAAATGTATACATACAGTCTTTTTCATCATGTACATTTTCTATGAACATTTCTGAGTACCCTTTACCTATTTAACTTGATCAGAACTTGAGGAAGTTAATACTGTACTCGCTCGACAAATGAGGACGCGAATGCTTAGAGAGCTTGAATCATTCAATGGCAACCTCACAAAGTCAAAAATGGCAAAATAAGGCATGGAGCCTATCCACTGTTAACTGTTTCCAAGGAATGTTTAATATTCCCTGATGCTTCCTACTGTAAGCCTAACAGGAGCCCAGGATGAGATGAAAACTTGAAGATCAAGAATGGAAGTGTGTATCTTAATTCAAAGGTTTTAATCAAGGGTGTGTGTGTGTGTGTTTGTGCATATGTGTTAATAATGGTATGGTGAAAAAAAAACTCACTTCTTCTACTGTTGAAACTATAAGCTAACTAGCATGTTAGAAAATTGGATTAGTTTACCCCTCTACCCCAAGGAGACTGATGATGAAGACAGTGGTGGCATGCAGGGAAAGAAGCATGATATTTTCATTGAGTTACAGCGAGAATTTATAAGACAATGCAAAGTATGTAAGAGCTGAAGACGAGGCAGCACTGACTTTCTGTAATTAGGAGGAAGATCCACTGTGTAGGGACAGAACACTTCAAAGTAATAATAAAAATGTCTCTCACATCCTACAAACCAGTAGTTTCCACCGTAAAGAATCTAATAGAGATATTAAACCAGGACAACACTATTATGCTTGTTACAGCCAAAGGCATCCAGATAGTGAGATAGGCTCTGAGTAGGTAAGACCATAGGAACTACAAGAACACAATAGTCTCAAACCATTTGATACGGGTAGGCGTGGGGGAAACTTTTGGTTGTGTGAGTGAGTTTTGAAGCATTCTGTCTAACCCATGCTATCGAAAAATGTTTACCATGTGTCCAGACTTGATGGTGAATTTTGTGCTGCATGCAATAGAAGTGCAAAAGCTTACTTGGTTAAATGCATTACTACCAAGAGCACAGGGTGTTCAAATGAAGAACACGCTTTCAACATCAAGAGGATACTACCTGGTAAAAACAATTTTATTTCCCTGAAGATGCTTTTCATGCTGTATGGCCAATGACCTTTAGAGGTCTTTGACTAAAATCTTCTAGTTGATTGTTTTAAGTAGAATGAGTGGTGGCTCCTTTTCATATCATGAAATTCCTGTTCTGTTGCCAGCAACCCATTAGGATGATACAGGAAAAAATCTGACCAAGCATGTTTTACGACTGCAAGTCTTACTTAATTTGGGCAGTCAAAAAAAAAAAAACCCATAAAAACAGATGAGTTCTCCATAAAATTTATATTCTGTGTCACACATACAGTTTCATTTCTTAATTTTTAAAGGGCACTTCAGAATTAAAGCAGAAAAATGCTAATTGTTTCTCATAGAAATGTCATCAATTAGACACACACATGCACACACTGTTCAGACAGCTCACAGTGGGACTCCTGTGGGGAAGCCACACACATTTAACATTTGGGGAATAGGTTTCCTCAAGAAGGGTTCAGTTGAGTAAGAAGGTTGTAGAACTTGGCAGCATTCTGGACTGAAGGGGCCTGAGACCATCCCACTCACAAGGAGATGAGCAATATGATATAAATAATAATAATACTAATAATCAAACAGGAAATGACAAGCAAGAATCATCTTATTGGTGCAATTTTGAATTTTCCTTATTTGAGCAAGTTTGGGCAGCTGTCCATCAGTGATTGGCTGGAGGTCCAGCTGCTGTGAATGGCTGAGACTCCACTGCATGGTTGCCAAGTTTTACGGCTAAGTTTGGTTAGAGCTTGTTTATCAAGCTAGCTTGACTGTGAGTTGATCCTATGCTTGTACCCTATGCCTCCTGGAGAGATACAGGAACTAACTGAGAAGGGGACACTGGGTCCCTGGGAGGGGCAGAAACTGGGTCAGGATTAACCACAAGAATTCCAGAGTGAAACCCAAGGAAAGCTTAGATTCATTCACCTGGGAGAAAGCAGCCAAGATCCAAAACTGGGAATGTGAAGATCCGCAGGGGATCACACACCTGCAGAAGGAACCACTTGGTGGCGCACTTGAGCAGCCCCTCAGGAGTTCTGAGGCTGGAAAACTATTGCCAGACCTAACTTTCTGAGCACACTAGCCGTTTTAGCAGACACATCAGCAATAAATCCACAGGCTCACCTCCTTCACAGACTGTGGACGGGGGATTAGACAGAGAGAAACACTGCACCAACAGCTGAGGAAAATGGCCAACGCAGCACTGACTGCAGAGACAGGCCAGAGCCTGCTTATCCACAAATTCAAAAGGCACAAACACAATAGAAAGATTAAAAAAAAAATGGCTTTAAAAGAAAGCCCACAGATGTGAAAGACCATGGAAAGAGAAACAGAAAAAACACTAGCAATGTAAATGAGCAAAAGGCCATCTCAATTGGTGAAGATGTTGAGGGTTTTTCAGACAAGGAATACAAAAAAATAAGAAAAAGAAAAAAAATCATTATAAATCCTTTCACAGACAATGAGAAACAAAGGCAAGAATTCAGGGAATTTAAGGAATGTACCACAAAGAGATGCAAACTGTAAAACAGATCCCAAACTGAAATACTTGAACTAAAGAATACAATAGAGCAAAATTAAAAGGTTACTGAAAGCCTCACCAGTAGAATAAATGAGGCAGGAGAAAGAATGTCAGAACTGGACTGTAACCTACTTGAGAACATGCAATTAATCAGACATAGGGCAGAGAATTTGAGTAAAGCTAAGAAAACAATCCAGGAACTGAATCACACCAGTAGAAAAGAGAGTATCAAAATTATAGGAATTCATGAAGGCATGGAAAGAGAGGCAGGAATGCAGGAAGTATTTAATGAAACTATAAAAGAGAACTCCCCAAACACTGGGGACATAAGGGGAAGCCAAATACAGGAAGGACAGAGAACCCCAAACAGACTCGATCCAAAAAGATCCTCGCTCAGACACATCAAGCTTCTCTCAACTAAACATAAAGAAAGAACACTGAAGCAGGCACATAAAAAGGATTAGATAACATACAGAGGAAAACCAATTAGACTCATTGCTAGCTTCTCAAAAAAAAGACCCTTCAAACAAGAAGAGATGAGAGTGATATTTTCCAGCTCCTAAAACAGAAAAAAAAAAAAAAACTGTCAATTCAGAATAATATCTGCAGTAAACCTCTCATTTATGTTTGAAAATGAAATAAAATATTTCAACAGTGAAAAGAAGCTAGAAAAAGCTGGAAGACTTCACTAGCACTAAGCCAGCCGCAGAAACTCAAATCAAAACTGTGCTGAAGACAGAAAGAAAAGAAGTTAGCTACATTCAACAATGGCAAAGTGGAAGACCTTCCCATTCAAATACACAAAAGAAGCCAAAGTTAAGCAAAGATCCCAACACGAGAATGGCACGACCAAATCAAAATCTATCAACAGTAACTTTGAATGTGAATGGCTTAAACTCCTCAACCAAAAAATATGATTAACAGAATGGATCAAACAGCAGGGCCCATTAATCTGTTGCCTACAAGAGACTCATTTAATCAACAAAGATAACATGAAAGCTGAAAGTAAAAGGATGGGAAACATTTCATGCCAATGGAAAGGATAAGCACAGCCAATATAGCTAGCTATTCTAATAGCAAATGATATAGAGTTCACCATGAAAAACACTAAAAGACATGAAGAGGAGCACTACATAACGATAAAGAGAACAATTCAGCAAGAGGAAATAACAACCACAGTTTATACACACTAACTACAAGGGCACCTAGCTACATGAAACCATTCTTGATGAATTTAAGGGGAGCTATACATACTAATACAATAATAGTGGGGATATTAACACCCCAGTAGCATCAATGGACAGGTTAATCAGACAGAAATTCAACAAGGAACCAACAGATCTCACACAGACAAGAGAATAAATGGAGTTAACAGACATGTATAGAATCTTTCATCCCATGGACACGTATTATTTAACTCTGTGATGTTGTAAAATTTTTATTACTGTTCCTGTTGTTGATTTTGGTTCGTGGCTTTTAATTTAAGGGGAAGTATAGTAACCGTGGAATAGAAAGTGTTGCAAATAGCTGTGTAGATGTAATACAGCGTGCATCCCTACTTCCAAACCCAAGATGAACTCCCAGAGAAACTGATATAAATATATCTTGACCATTGTCCATACCTACAGTGTAAGGTTACGCGTAAAAAGCAGAATAATGGACTTGTGATTGTCTACGAAGGACTATACCAATGTAACAACATGGGGGAAATCAATTAGGGGAAGGGGTTTGGAAAGTGGTGAGGGGAAATCCCAGAACCTATGGAACTATTACTATAAAATAATAATAAAATTAAAAGATAAACATAGAAATGCATATATCACTTCAAAAAAATACAACTTCTGTTTTTTAAAAAAGATTTATTTATTTTTACCGCAGAGTCAGAAATGAAGAAAGGAGGAGAGACAGAGAGGAAGATCTTCCATCTGATGATTCACTCCCCAGTTGACTGTAATGGCCAGAGCTGAGTCAATCCAAAGCCAGGGCCCAGGAATTTCTTCCAGGTCCCAAGGCTTTGGGCTGTAGTTGACGGCTTTTTCAGGCCACAAACAGAAAGCTGGATGGGCAGAGGGGCCGTTGGGATTAGAACTCATCCACATGGGATCCTGGCACGTTCAAGGTGAGGACTTTAGTTGCTAGGCCACTGCAGTAGCCCCGGAAATAGAACTTTTAAAAAACATTATTTTTATTTGAAAGGTAGAATTATACAGAGAGGAGGAGAGACAGACAAAGGCATCTTGCATCTGTTGGTTTACTCTTCAAATTGCTACAATGGCCAGAGTTGAGCTGATTTAAAACTGGGAATCAGGAGCCCCTTCTGGATCTTCCACATAGGTGCAGGGGCCCAAGGGTTCAAGGGCTTGGGCCATCCTATGCTGCTTTCCCAAGCCATAAGCAGAGAACTGAATCAGGACTAGAGCTGGCAGGACATGAACCATCTCCCAAAAGGGATGGTGCACTGCCAGGTGGAGTGATAGCATGCCATGCCACTGAGCTGGCCCCTGGCCACCGGTTTTTTGTTTTTATTGATGTTGTTGTTGTTTGTTTGGGCTGTGCCCTTTTATCATCATTTAATTGTTTAAAAAATTTTATATTTGTTTGTTTATGAGAGAGAGAGAGAGATTCCATTTCCCCAATTCCTACAAGAGCCAGTTCTGACTCTGCCTAAAGCTGAGAGCTAGGACTTCCATGAACTTCTTTCTTATGAGTAGCAGGCGTCCAAGAACTTGTGTTCTTGTGTTCAGGCCTGGTGATGGCTATTCGGCTTTTCTCTGACCGGGCTGCTGTCCCTCCATCCCTGGGTACTGATACAGTTAGGATGCTGGGTGCAGCTACTTCCCTTCCCTTCCTTTCCCCCTCCCCCTAGACACAGGAAGAAAAGAAAATTGGAATCAAATCATCTCATCCACTTTCCCCTAATCCATGACCCTTCCCACAAAATCAGTGGTCAGCACGGGCATGCATCCTTCTCAACTATATAAGCATCATCAAATATCAAATTTCAGTAAACTTTAACATTTAAAAAGTTTTTGAAGAAAGGATTAAAGTAATTTTAATTCTTGTTTTACGTTGCTACCCTGGTGTAATACGTAGGATTCATCTGCTACTTTAATACACACTTCTTATATTCACTCTTTGCAAAATAATATCTGTTCATATCTTTTCATTTTCTCTTTGCTTTTCTTAGATCAATCCATTATAAATTTGCTCTTTGCTTACACATGGGGAAGCTGGATGAACGAACTGATTACACATATATTTGTAAATCTACAGAGATGGGTTAAAATTACACATCCTCGACTTGGTAGTTGTGTAATGTAACTCATTTCTACCTGCCTTGATTTTCTTAACTAGATAATATTTAGGTTGACTTGATAAGGTGAATTTATAACCATTGCTAAATACAAAAAACTACTACGTAGGTTTGAAAGGGTTATAACCTGTATTTTTCCTATTGTTTGCGATATTCATTTAGATACAATCAAACTTTCCTTCCAAATAATACCATATTGCTTTATGGGTTTATAGTGGATTTTTCGTATTCGTTCCTCTAGGATTATATGAAACTACTGTCTTTCATTTGCTTTACTTACACTTTATAATTATTAAACACATTGATGTCATTATTTTGAGCTAATTGTTATCTGCTAGGACAATTAAAAATAATAAAAACTTAAAAATTCATTTTACATTCACTTATTTCTTCTTAATATTCATCCTGCTTGTAAATAGATGTGTTTCTGGCTTATGTAATTTCGCTTTCTGAAGAACTTTTGACATTTTTGCAAGGCATATTTGCTCATGAGAAATGACATACTTTCTGTTTGAAAAAGTGCCTCTTTCTCATTTACTTTTGAAGGGTAATTTCGCAAGCTATCGTGTTTTGAGTTGGTACGATATTTTTTGTTTCAGTATGTTGGAAAGTTTGCATTCTCTTCTTCCTCGTGTGGTTCTGTGTCCTCTGAATAAGACCCCAATTCTACTCCCCACATCTCATACACATCATGGCCTTTCTTTCAAGACATATTTCATGATTTCTCTTTGTCTTTGATTTTTCTTCCAGTAGGAATATGTTTCCAAATATTGAATTTTTGACATCTATTTTACTTGCTGTTCTCTTATTTTGATGTGTGTTGTGGGATCTGTTATAATTTTGGAAAGTTCTGAACCATCACTATATCAAAACATTCTGCTTTCTTTCTTCTCTATTTCTTTTTTTTTTTTTTTTTACTATTATGTACATGCTACATCTTTTGCAATTATCCTAGCCATTGGAAACTGTGTTCAATTGTTTTTTTGTTCTTACATTTTTCAATTTAGAAGCTTCTTTTGGCATATATTCAAGCTCACGGTTTCTTTCTAAAGCTGTGTCTTCTACTTATGGACCCATCAAAGGCATTCTTTGTTTCAACTACGATGTTTTTTGATCTCTAGAATTTCCTTTGTGTTCTTTCTCAGAATCTCTGTCTCTCTACCTGTCCTTACATGTTGTTCACTTTCTCCATTCCAGATCTTAGAACCGTAATCACAGCATCTTAAAGTCTCCACGTAATACTTTCTATATATCTGGTTTTGTCTCATTGGAATGCAAGCTTCGCTGTTTAGCGTGCCTTGTAATTGTTTGTCGAGAACCAGCCATGATTGCCCAGGAAACCCTCCTGATATTTATAGGCATTTAGTATGAGGGTTTGTATTTTTCTGTTGGTGGTGAGCGTGTGCTTATGTTTATTGCACTTATGTTTGCAATAGTTGCGCTATTAGAGGCTGGGATTTCCTTTTATGTGTATGCTTTTGTCTTCATGTGGTTTTTTTCAGTTTCTGTAGCCTGCTTCAGTAGGGTTTGAGGTTTGTGGTTCTTTTAGCTTGTGTTCCTGTTGTTCTAGAAGAGACCTTACTGATGTGGCAAAATGGGCAGGGAGGTTTTTTTACAATCCTAAGAGAGGTCTCAGTCTTTTTAGGCAGGCTGAGTTGAAAATTTCCCTTCCTTCACGTTGGTCAGGTCCTAATCAATTAGTAATCTATGAGTAAATAGCTCATAGAAGCCAACCTCGAAAAAGTGATGTGAAAGCTTGGGGCATAATTCGGGGTTCCTTTTTACACTCACCACGCTGGCAAAGAGAAGTAATTCTTTTTCTCCAGTTTTTATGGTACAATCGTGCTTGGACACCTGGAGGTGAAACTCACAAAAATATGATCATCTCCTGGAAAAACAGATCCCTTGGAACATTCAAGTCTCCAACTAGTCCATGGACGCATGAGCTGCAGGTGTATGACATATTCCCAGAGTTCTGACTCCAATTGCAACATTCCATTCCTGGTGAGCTCCGAGTCTCAACATTCTTCCTGTTTATCTTTCCAATTTGCCTTGTGACCTCAGTTCTTTGGTTGACCTCACAATAATTGCTTTCAGTTCACTTGGATTTTTTTTTCATATTGAGAATGACGATTTCCAAGCTCGTCGAAGTAGAAATCGGAAATCAAGCAGCTCTCATTGAACCATAAAAGTGTGTCTCTTCATACATGAGTGATACTTACTCTTATAGAAGGTTTTCTGCAAATTTAAAGGAAATCCTTAAATTGAGAATAGTTTTTAAAAAGGCGGGACTGGTGGTGTGGTATAATAGGTAAAGCTGCCACCCGAAGTGCTGGCATCCCAGAAGGAGGACAGTTCAATTTCTGCCTTTTTCACTTTGATTCCAGCTTCCTGTTAATATGCCAAGGAGAGCAACAGAAGATGATTCAGTTACTTGGCACTCTGCACCATCCCTGTGGGAGACCAGGAAGAAGCTCCTGGCTCCTGATTATGGCCTAACTTAGCCTTGGCTGTGGCAAAGAAGTTGATGGAAAACATCTCTGTCTCTCCTTGTCTCTCTCTTTCTGATTTAAGCTTTCCCATAAATAAAATAAATATTTTAAAAATAAAACTTAGGTATACAGAAGAGCTCACAACTAGATATATTTTCTAACGGCAGGAGTTAAATATATGCTTTCTCAATTGAAGTAATGAAGTAGAAATACATGTGTAATTTGTGTGACGTTTGTTCATTATTATTTCATGATTTCATTATTATTTCATATTTCATATTATTTCACAGTGTCTCATTCATTGAATGACAGCCTTGACTCAACTAATACCTTTGTGTACGAAGTCCTTCAGCTGTTATAATTAGGCAGTAAAAGTTATTATTTCATGATGGGAGCTTCTTCTGCCAAGTAGAAACATCTGCTTAGTCTAAAAATCATAAGTATATTCATACATATTTTTTTCCTCTCACACAACTGGATGTGTAATATAAGATTGCGTGTATTTTGCGTGCATCCCTCACTTATTTTTCATGAGTTAATCTTTGCTCTCTATATATTATCTTAGACTTGGGGCCTCCAACTCTGAGGTTGTACCCAGTCTGCATACTCAACTCAGATTCAAAAGAAAAACAAATCCCTAAATCCCACATGGCATCCAAAAACAGGTGCAGCCTTGTTCGCTAAATCCGCTCTTCTGTTGAGGAGAGGCAGGCTCTGAGTCAGATCATCCCAACCCTCTCTGTTGTCTAATCAATAAGAATCACTTGCAATGAGATGCCAATCCGGATGGACCCAGATCACAGGGTGTACACTCAGGAGAGCCACTGGACATCAGATATTCCAATAGTGACATTATGCCCCTACAAAATCTTCCCCTAGACCTGCTTCTGCCATGTGCTAATCAGTGTCATGGGCCAGCCTAACATTTCCTGTCTCTTTCTGACACTCACTTGAGTGTGCTGTGCTCTAGCCTTGCTAGGTATGCCCGAAGCACTCAATGTGCATCTGAGGGCTGGGAGGTGGTCCAGGGTGGTTGATGCTAACTAGCCCAGCTCAGGTCTTCCACGTGTGTGTGTGGGTGCATCAGTCTGACCCAGAAAGTTCCTCCAGCTTCTCTCCTGCAAAGGGCTCGACTTCAGCTCCCTCGCTTATCTACAAGTATAGTTGCCTGGGTAGTAGAAGTCTTCCCTAAGTCATTCCTCACTTTCAACATACTCCCTCAGTGTTAGCCCTCTCTCCCACATCCCATCCCCATATCCTTAAGACTGTGAACGCATTGGTTCCACAGTCCAGCTTCAAGCCCAGTCTTCCAGTGCGGTAACATCTGGCCTGGAGCTCTGCTCACCCAATAGTGACCCATGCTCCTGGTCTATGTGTTGGCCTGGGACCACACCCCAACATGCACCAATATTCAAGCATATTCCCCATCTCCCATGCATGATTCACCAGCATGCCATACCAGCCTGCTCAGCTAGGGCTCTCCCCTGCCCTGCCCTCGTCAGGTATCAACCACATGCAGAAAACCCCAGGCTCACTTCTGCTAGGGTGGGAGCCCCCAGGTCCCTGCACATCCCTTCTCGCCATCCTCCCAATTCCTCCTGCAAGCCCCCACACCAGGTCCCCATGAGCCTACCCACCCCAGCCTGAAGAGATATTTAATAACATAAAAATAACATTTTCCTAAAGTATTTGAAATCATAGACATTATAAATATTTATGATCATCGAATACAGTGAATATCTGTGAAAAGGATCAGACTAATTCCTTCATATTTTGGAGCCAATAAACCTATCAATTCTTTTTTTTTCCTCCAAAATGTGTTAGAATAGTTAGGCAGAGTTAGCCAGATGAACATAGGAAATTTTTAAAAGCGTATAAAAAAATAAAAAAAGAAAATAGGAAATTTAGTGTTGGTTGAATGGCCATATGATGCTATTAAAACGCAAGCCACAAACACGGCATGCTTAGAAACCTACAGAAATCGTAGTGATAGCTTGACTTCCTGACGGCCTGGGATGTCAGCTGTTCATGTCTACCACAACAGGATGAAAATCGCCAAGTCTGAAGGAATTTGAGGGTACCTGCTCTAAGTTCTTTGTAACTATGAAAGGAAAGAAATACAAAGCAAACACACACACACACACACAAAAACCACATTTTTAAAAATTGTGTTTTTGGTCTTTGGAGGGTAGAACTCTCCAAGATGCCCAATAAACTATTCTAAATAGGCTGTCCCCCTTGTCATGGACACGGATCGCTTTATCGGACAATTAGCTGACTGTCCAACATAAGCACCTTCTTAAACATTCCACTGTGCTATGAAGAAAAAGATATGAAGTGTGATGTAAACTCTTAAAACACTTAAAAGCATGCCTGCACTTTTGGGCGAGTGGACATGCCATTAATGAAGGTATATAAACTTCAGAGAGTTACAGCAATGTGAAGTGAGATTTACTCCACCCGAGCGCCCCTGCCCTCAAAGGGTTAAATGTGAGCCGAGTTAAAAAGCCGAAATCGGGCTCCTATTAGTCTTGAACACTAATCTTGCTGACGGCTGAAGTGTTTCCTTATTTTATCCATATTTATTATATTGAAGGAGGGCTATGCCGTGGTGACTAATGACCAAACATCTGGACCCAGTGACCCTTAAAATCCTGCAGCCCTTGCTGTTCACAATTAAATACCACATGAACGAAAATGATATTTTGGCTTGACCAGGACAAATGAGAGTGGCCAATGCTAAAGAAAGAGCTTTGCCTCCAGCTTTGCAAACGTTGTAGCTTCCAGACATTTCAAGATTAAAAATAATAATAATAATCAATAAATAACCTGACACTTGGGAAGTCTGGAATGTTCCATCCTCATCCTGGGGCAAGGCGGATTGGAAAGGATATTTTCAGAAGGCTATGTATGTTGTGGTGGCTGCTCGAGTGTGGATGCTGAGAGCATTCGTGGAGGACGTTTTACCACCCAGGATTTTTGATTGAGCTGTGGAAAATGAGATTATTTCAGGTTAAAGAACAGGCAGCCCTCTTCTCCAGAGCCATTCATTCCTCCTACAGACAGACAGTGAAAGCAGAGAAGGCAAACCCTCACCCTAAGAAGCATTCATTCCACGTGAGTGAGGCTGTCTCCCTACAGGTGGAAGGGTGCAGAGGCAACAGGAATAAAGGATGGACAACCGTGAAGATGGATGTCGGATACAGCGCATGAACATGAGTTAGACAGGAACCTTTGTGTTTGTGCAAGCACCCAAGCACAGGGGGCCATATTACCGTGCTTACAAAAGTTTGCCTGCTTGTCTCTCCGCTGATTGAGAGGAGGTATTTTGGACAAAGGCAGGCAAAGGTGCGGAATTCCAGCATCCCACGGTGTAGCGCTTGCTGGAGTCCCAGCTGTTGGAGTTCCCATTCAATTCTTTGCCACTGTGCCTGTGAAGGCAACAGTCGGTGGCTCAAGTCTATGGACCCCTTGAGCCCATGTGGAAGACAGGGTGTGAACTCCTAATTTTTGGTGTAGGCGTTGTCCAGACTTGAATGTTGTTTGGGCATTTGGATACGGAAGCAGTAGATCAAAGACACGTCTCTCAGCGTGTCTCTCTCTCTCTCTAAATTCATGAATCGATTTACTTTTTATTTATTGATAATGAAAAGATCAAGTGCACCCATCATGTCCACCCACAGCCTCAACGAAGAATTCATGCCTTTAATCTGAGAGTTTTTAAATATAGAGAAAACAAAAGGCAGTAATAATCAGACCTCATGCTTCCTGTATCTTTGAAGTATACCACAACAGTTCTCAGAGAGGAAAACAACCAACTAAAGCAGAGTTCATGTAAACACTGATTTGGGATGAGTTATTCAGTTATAACTCATATTAAACATAAGAAAAAGAAAAAGACATCGCCAGCTCACAATGAAAAAAAAAAATGCTACCATATTATAAAGGACATAATATGCAAAGCAACGCTAAAAACCTCATAGAATATTCAGAATTACTGAAAACATTTCTTTAAAATTTTTATTTTTATAGGGCCCCGCGTGATAGACTAGCAACTAAAGTCCTTGCCTTGAATGCACCAGGATTCCATAAGGGTGCTGGTTTTAATCCCAACAGCCCTGTTTCCCATCCAGCTCCCTGCTTGTGGCCTGGGAAAGCAGTCAAGGACAGCCTAAGGCTTTGGGATACTGTGTGGGAGACCTGGAAGAGGGTCCTGGCTCCTGGCTTCAGATTGACTCATTTCTGGCTGTTGCGGCCACTTAAGGAGCGAATGATCAGATGGAGGATCTTCCTCTCTGTCTTTCCTCCCTTCTGTATATCTGCCTTTCTAATAAAAATAAGTAAATAAATCTTTTTTAAAAATTATTTTATATCTAGAAGAAGCCAAAGGGAATATGAAATCAGGGAAATAAATCGAGGTAAGACAAAGATAAGTAATGAAATTGTAGAGTGATATAAATTAGAGACTAAGAAGGAGGGCACAAATTTTGAACAAAATTTTGTCATTACAAATATGGGTGCCGGTTCTATCCCAGCAGCCCCGCTTCCCTTCCAGCTCCCTGCCTGTGGCCCGGGAAGGCAGTCGAGGACGGCCCAAAGCTTTGGGACCCTGCACCCGCGCGTAGGAGACCCGGAAGAGGCTCCTGGCTCCGGATCGGCATAGTATCGGCCCTTGCGCTCACTTGGGGAGTGAATCATTGGACGGAAGATCTTCCTCTCTGTCTCTCCTCTCTGTATATCCGCCTTTCAAATAAAAACATAATAAAAATAAATCTTAAAAAAAAGGTTAAACCTTTAAAGATGAAATCTTCTTAAACTACTTTTGGAAAAGTAGTTAAAGCTTAAATCATTTTGAAGCAAAAACAAATCATAAAATTAATCAGAGAAAAACGAGGAAACCAACTAAAAAATCTTGCATTTCAAAGCAAATTCAATAAGCATAGGAGTGCAGACATGTAACAATACAACGAATAAGCTTGATCTAAATATATATGACGACATGTTATGTCACAGGATTATAATTTCTCCAAATTTATTGAAATTGTGTATGCACTTTATTATTATTATTATTATTGGTTTCTTTGTTTTGAAAGGCAGGAAGACAAAGGATGATCTAGCTGCTGATTCACTCCAAAACAGTTCACACATACCAGGACTAGTCCACGCCGAATCCAGGATCTAGTGTCTTCTGCAAGTGTGGGAGACACCCAAACACCCGCGCTCTCTTCCCTACTTCGCAACATGCTTAGCCACAGAAAGCTGAAACCATGAGGAGAGACATGGACTCAGAACTTCAATGCAAATCCTCCAACAGGTGATTGGACGTGTCTCAAGTGGAGCCCTAACCAGTGCACCCAGTGCCCACCTCTCAAGCATTTTCGAATGTTTGCGCAAAATATGGCACATTTAGGCAATGCATTCCAAATGCAACTACCAAAGTCTCCAGCCTCTGTAATATACATGATGAACATACATACATATAACTCTATTTACTGTTCAGAATAGAAAATGTTCAAAGTAAAACCATGACGTGGGATAGAGCTCAATTTGAGCTCAGAAAAATAGCATTACACTTTAATGGTATGTGCTTTGACACAAAATGCAAAAGATTAAGCATTTTTTTTTTTTTTGGAGAAAATAGACAAAACAAGATAGACCTGAAGAAAGGAGAGGTACAAATACATTCAAAGGCAGAGATATGTGAGCTAGAAAACAAAAACAGCATTGATAACTAAAACATAGAATCACATTGAAGACCAAATAATTTGAAACGATGATATAAGCAAAAGCAGGTGCACGCAATTGTGAAAGACAAAGAGTGGAAAGACACATAGAGGTAACGCAATCGTATTAGCAAGCTGTGTCAAAGTCTAGGAAGTAACTGCAAAATTAAAAAAAAAATGGAAGACAAAAGAAAATATTCTACACTAAGTAAAGCAATCAGAAAATCAAAATCACAGCCATCCAGTCCTAAGCCAGAGGGGAACATGGAACAAGCTTTGATCAATGAGACAAATGGCCACTGAGTGTTTGCATGAACAGTCCCCTGCACTTCCCCTTAGACTTTCAGAACCTACACAACGTCACGGGCAATGTGTTTTTCAGTCCTTGAGGAAACAATGAATGCTCATGCCATTCCATGTGCTTAGAGCACAGGGTTAAAGAGTCATTGTAACTCTAGTTACAAATTAAAAAAAAAAAAAAAGAGGAAAGGAAAAGAAAAATTTTGACTACTGTGTTTTATTTGCTTATATTCTCTAGTAAGAAGAGCCGCTTGTGAAGTATTCCTTCAGGTCATCTGTTCCATTTATCGACCTGAAGGTACAAGTGGGAGTAATTCAGGAACTTTCCATAGCCCGGGCTATTTCTTCTCAATGCAAGCTAGCTCAACTTTGTATATCATCAGCACACACACACACAAAAAATGAATCCCATATGAACACTCCCTTCTTCCAGTAGTTGACATTTGGGAATTGCACATAGGCACTGATGACAATGGTATCGATTTCAAGAGTCAATAAGCCAATTCAATACATGTCTAGTTAATACTCATCTCTTCTTGTCTGAGCAGCGGGCAAGTCATGGCAAACCAGTGGGAGAAAATTTAAAGGCAATCCATCTGAAAATATTATCGATGTATGTTATAGGGAGATATCAAGGATACCAAGAGTTATATAAGAAAGAAAAAGCAAATGGTCAAAAGCGCTTGCTATCTGTACTAAGAACACATTCAATTTTCAAAATTTCTCACAACTGTCTCAATGGGACTATTTATTTTGATCCGGTGATATATCACACGGACCGAGCAGCAGTGTGGTGAAAAAAAGTGAAACTTGTTTATTGAATCATTTTACATTTCTGAAATGCGGTCACCTCTTCTTGGCAAATGAGTTCAGCAGGCATCGCTTGCTGATAAGCATCATCTGGGAGAATGGAGGGTTTGCCATGGTCAGAAAAGAAATCAATCATGGCTCTGAAAATAGAATCCACATGTGGAGACTTGCAGAGCTGCCGGAGCCACCGGCCAACACTCTCTCATCACGCTATATTAGCTCAGCTCTGTCCAAGGAAGATTGTTAATGGTGAGTCTGATTAGACCATGAAACTTGATCCCCAAGGCACAGGCAGACGCCATCTCATACGGCATTTCAAATAACTTTCGGACCTGCAGGATATCACTGGATGGTAACAAGTAAATATCCATCCAGATTGACTAAGCTGCTTTCAGGAAATCTCGAGGGATCGTGACCCACTTGGACCAGTTACTGTTCAGCACAATGATTAGAAAAATACTACATTTTCACGAGTGACTTTTGATGCTTTGTTTTGCAGCTGAGGCACCTTTGTTGGTATTCCTGGGGTTATAACAAGAAAAACGACGTATGTAAACATAGCCATTCCACTTCTCTCCTCTCCCTTCCTTCATCAATACACAGATGGAGTGCCTGCTGTGTTCCAAGTCCTATCACAGAACACATTCTCTTCTTCTTGGTATCTTGGTTATTCTTTCCCGTTGAATGGTTTTGTTTTGGGGAAGACTTCCAATGGGCAGTGGCAAATTAGACGCTCAGACTGAAATGATACACAGAAATGGAAATATCTGAAAAGAGATGCTGTAGCTTAAACTATTCACATTTATTTCTAAGTGGAATTTGGTTTTTTACCATTTGCATAATTTGTTCTCCTCTGCTGTTCATTGTTGTAGCTTGAGAAATTTAATGTTGGGATGGGCTTGGTCCTGGGTGATATGGCTTTCCCCCAAATGAGGTAGTGAAATCAGCTTTGTCCTGGACCATGGAGACTAAAATGGGGAAAAACAATTTCCAAAAATCATTTGGGAAGATAAAATGCCAAGTAAGAATATGTTTTATGAGGCATATGGATGTAACTTACATATTGTGGTGATAAAGCTGATCTTACTCAAAGCTCAGGGAAGGATTTAGAGATAGGTTTGCCTCAAGCTTCAAATAAAAAGTAGATGTTAAGTTTTAGACCAAAGTAGTAAAACATGAGAAAAAGAAGAGAGACTTTGTATAAAAATATGCTCTCTCTCTCTTATCCATAGAGAGAAATTTGTTTATCTATACATATATATGAAATGGAGGGTGGTTCACTATTTGTGACCAAGATACTAATATTAATAGGGACCAGATGACTGCCTAAGGGACCTGTTGAATCCTGAGACATTTTAGAAGGTACAACGTTGGCAGCAGCCAGTCTCTCGGCAGCTACCTTCTCTCTTAAAGGCCAGAATCGCTGGCCACAAGGCTCCACGTCCTGAGTTATAACAAGTGCAAGTTGAACTTTGGGTTAGTATTAATATTTACTGGACGGTAACATGAACAGGCTGTCCTGCTCATTCAGCAACCTGTGTCCCTTGTCAGCTACGATGGGGAGACTCTAGGAATGCCAGGCCCTCACTGGATGTTGGAGGATGTGCTAATACGTATGTGCTACTCAGATGTGCACCTGACGTTGGCTTTGGATGGCACTAGGACAAAAGCTAAATGGAACCTAGGGCTAGCTATACTTGGTGATTTGGTGAGAATTTCCAGAAAAACATTGTCTGCTTTGTGATTAAAAAGAGGAATTCTCTGTCTCGCCAACTTTTTTTTTAAAAGGACTTAGACTATTAAATAATACTTAAAAATAGTCCTGCTGTCTCAGCAAGTGATCCTCGTGTCGGAGCACACATGGGGGTGGACCACATGATCTGGGTAGACTGTTGCATGATGTACACAGCAGTGCACTCAATTATGGGCAAGGGCAGTGGTGAGTCTTCACTCCCCAGTCCCTGAGATGAGATCGTTATTCTGCACAAGAATCATGGCTCTGCACCGAGTTAAAAACCAGTCTCTCTACTTCATAGGCAAAGGCAACTCTAGAAATCATCAAAATGTCAAGATTATGCCAAGGCAAGTGTATTTTTTTGCCATAGAGTTTTGGCTGAGTTCCCTAAATTGACTTCAGCATTTCTGGTGTGACAACATGTGCAATTCCACTTCCCCACTCCCAGGGTTCGTTTCTGAGCAAGGCTACACTCAGCCCCATGTTGTGTCAGTGCGGTTCCAGATGAAACTGTTTTGAAAAAAAGAGTCTGAGGGAGACGCTCCCTTGAGTCTGCAAGGTGCCCTCTGGCAGGCTGCCAGGATCCTAGAGCAGCTTTGCAAGAGAGCCATGCGAGCTGGGCTTCTAGGATTTCCCCTCTCTTTACAATGTTTTTCATGTTCAGGTTAATATGCTTTGGGAGGTGTCCCAAACAGTATGACTCTTTCTTGCAGCCGTGCATTCTTCCAGCTGAGGGCTGAGTGGAGACTGTTATAAACCAGCTGATGGGAAACGGAGTCACTGCTTCTTCCATCCTGCACAGCCGAGGGCAGCCAGGAGCCCGGCCATGCCCCCAGTGTCCTGACTAGTGGGTGGAGAGAGCAAGATATGCAATCAGAAAGGACCATTGTTCTTTTACGTTCACGGGTACCTCGTTGGCATGTATTGGCTGAAGTTTCACTGGAAGAAAACGCACAGAGGTCTCTCTGAACCACAGCTTGTGCCTCCCAGTCCCAAGAAGGAAGGGATGGTTGAGCATACGTGCACTTGGGTACTTGGTGCAGCTTGCAAAGCTGTGCTAAGCTTCCACCCACCAGTTTCCCCATGGACGTGTTAAACTTTCTCGGAGCCCTTCTTGACTCCATTTCACTATGTCTACATTACTCTTCATGTGGATGCGTGAATGCTGACTCCGAATGCCTAGTTTAGGGACCATTATTAGTCTTAACTCCACATATGAGGCAAAGGGAAATAAATTGACTCCCACTGGAAGCTAAGCTGATTGTACACTGGTTTTGTATACTTTCTTCTTATCTTTATTGATTTTTTTTTCAATAGAAAGTTAGAGGAACAGAGAGAGAGAAATCTTTGATTTTCTGGTTCAACCTGGGCCTGGCCAGAGCCGGGGTTCTGGAAGTCCAGCCAGGGTCCCACGTGGGCAGCATGGGTCTGTGTTATAGAACAAGCACCTGCTGCTTTCCACGGTGTACGTTAGTAGGAACAATGGAATTGGGAACTGAGCTGGGAATTGAATCAATCTCTATATGGGGTCTAAACATCTTAGCACTCATCCGCTTTTAGACCGTGGTAAATCTGAGAATGATCAAGACTAATCCCTTACAATTAATTCTGTTTCCACAACAGAATTCTGTGTGCCAAACTCTGGAGTAAAGGGAATGTATTCTTTTTACTTCAAGGTTGGTGAGTGCTGGAGACATAGTAGGGTGTTTGTGACCAATAGGACAACGTGTTTTGACTATAGAAATCATAACAAAATTAAGCAGAATCTAAAACTTCCTAAAATGGAAAATATAAGCATTCAAATGTGATATGGTTCCATTAGTAAAATTTGTACTTCAATTTAAATTGCGTGCCAGTTCCATTTTTAACTATATATATAAAATGAACTAATGTCCAACTGAATTAATGTGTTAATATAGTACTTTGCATGCAGGCAGAAAACAGTGAAAAGCAAGCAACATACATATATATATATATTTTTTAAAAAGATTTATTTATTTTTATTGGAAAGTCAGATATATAGAAAGAAAGAGGAGGAGAGACAGAGAAAGATCTTCCATCTGATGATTCACTACCCAAGTGACTGCAATGGCCAGAACTGAGCCGATCTGAAGCCAGGAGCCAGAAGCTTTTCTGGGTCTCCCACATGGGGGCAGGGACCCAAGGCTTTGGGCCATTCTCCACTGCTTTCACAGGCCCCAAGCAGGGAGCTGGACAGGAAGCGGGGCTGCAAAGATTAGAACTGATGCCCATATTTGATCCTGGCGCATTCAAGGAGAGGACTTTAGCCACTAGGCCACCGTGCCAAGCCTGACATATATATCTTTAAATTTACTTCTGGTATCGAGTCATTTTCTAAGGTTACAAATTAGAATATTCAAATTTCCATTTTTCATCTGTGAAATTGCAATCATCAGTAAAAAGTGTAAATTGAATAAAACTGTTTGCAAACTTCCTTGCAAAATCTAGATGTATCCCTTTATGCTCACAAAGCCAGGCAGCTCAGCGTTTTCCTATGAATGGCTTCTGCTAGCGCTGTCTTCATGCTACTAAAAGACGTGGCAGATGGCAACTGGCAAAGAAACTGAAGCTCTGCCATCATCGAGTGCCCGGGAAACCAGGGCAGCTGGGGGATGCACTGCCTCATCTTTCAAGAAAATTGAATTGTCCATCTACGCGTTTATGGTTCTAAACGTTGGTTTTATTTTTACCTAACTTTTAAAAAAAAAAGATGTATTCATTTGAAAGGCAGAGTTACAAATGAGAAGGAGAGATCCACACACAGACACAGACACACAAAGACAAGGGGAGAGAGAAGAAACATCTTCCCTATCCCGGCTCACTCTGCAGATAACTCAACAGCTGGTTCTGGACCACTTTGAAGCCAGGAGCCAGGAGCTTCTTCTAAGTCTCTCTCCCTGGATCTGGGACTTGGATAGCCTGCGCTACCTTCCACTTCTTTCCCCAGGCTAGTAGCATGAAGTGGACCACAGGTGGCACAAGTCAGACTTGAACTTGCTCTTACACGGGATACCACTATGGCAGTTAGGCTCAGGGATTTCCTCTTTCACCCTTCCTATCCACTCTTTCCTGGCCGCCCTCTCCGTGCTTTCCCCCTATATTATTACGAAAAGTGTAGTGCTTCAGAAACAGGCCCAAGTCCATCATTCTTTTGAAGTGTATCATGACATTGTAGGTATAGAGAACGGTATAAAGTCCAGCATCCTATTATCAAGAGATGCTTACCAGTTTCATCGAGAGTCCATCTCCGATTCAGCAGTAGAGATACATACTGTGACATAGCCTCATTTCACTATATACTTGCCTCCTTTATAAATAATAGACTGAGTAATTATCCTGTGAATAACTATAAGTTTATACGTGCTCACCTCTGTCTCTGTTGAGCTTGCATTTTGAAAGAAGGTTGTCTTACATCAGAGAGAATATGTGGTATCTGTCCTTTGGGGAGTTTTTAAAAAATTGTCTCATGTATTTGAATGTGACATAAAATTTGGTCTCCTATTCACTGTTCACTAGCCAAATGCCTGCCGTACAGCAGGGCTGGTCCAAGGTGAAGACAGGAACCCGGAACTTAATCCAGTCTCCATATGGGAGCCAGATACTGAAACACTCAAAGCCATCAACTGTTACCCCCCCAGAGCGGATGTTGGATGGAGGCTAAAATGGATAATGCAAGTGGACCATGGCCTTGCACACTCCAATATGGGATGTGGGGATGTCAAGTGGTGGCTTAATTATGGTGTGAAATGCCTGCACTTACTAGAGGAAAACTCCCTAAGTGTTTATAAAATCAGGTTTCTGCATTTAAGAATAGTTAATCCATGAGAAGTTAAAGGGGTCCAGTTTCCTAATTTCGTGATCCCTACTATCAAACATTTGTGATACAAAGTGACAGAATATATAATTTTAGAGCTGTCATATCATCATAATGATAGTTAGCACTTTACCTAATTTAATGTTTTGGTTGAGCTCTTTTTCCAGACAAAACTGCGGAGAATATTTGAAATTTTTAATCTCACATAATAAAGAAAACAATCATTGAGTCTAGTTTCAGGATTAAATAATATACACATTATGAACAGAGAAATGCAACAAGCTTTAAGTGCTGAAAAAAATTGTTCAAAAATGTCTTGTATTCATTCCTTTTTTCATACTATAACGGATTACTTAGGCTGGATAACTTATAAAGAAAAGAGGTTTACTGAGCTCAAAGTCTGAGAGACTGGAAGCCCAAACCCAACTGGTTATGGCAATAGCTGGCCCCCCACATGTGTGCAGGTGGAAAAGAGAGATCACTTGGTAAGACAGGAAGCTGGGGAGTAGAAAGAACCCTGTCTTGCTCTGGTATAAAGCTGTTCCCGCTCCAATGAAAGCTAAGCTCCAATGAGAACTTAAGTTTCTCTCAAGAGTGGTGACCTCAGCAAGCCCTAACGACGTTCCAACAGGTTCCAACTCTATGATGCCCCCTGCCTTTAACACCATCACATTGGACCCAAGCTATCAACACATGAGACTGGGGGATACAGACCACATCAATGTGCATCGTGTATTGTGAAAGGAGTAGCAAATGGGCACGAGCAGTAGCTGGCATGATCTTCACGTTGGCAATAGCCTTGATCTCTTTTACAACAATGTTCTTTGAGGTCTGGGAAGGTAAGAGGCTGTCAAGACTTTCTCACTCCTCACTGCTCCATCTCTTTGGGTCCACGTAGATGGTGATAGACGATTTTCTAAAGGTAATGACCAAGTCCAAACTGGTAACACTGCCTTCAGCACTCTGTAAACCAGGAGGCAAGCAGACAAAACACAGTCAAATTTCAGCATCAGAGATTAAAGTCTGAGAAATAGGCATGCTGTGTTAACTTGATAAAGAGGGACCGCAGAACAGAGTTGGAGCATGGAAGAGTCCTAATCTGTGTTCCTTACTTTAATGCTGATTTATTTTCCTTCTCTACTGTTCTCTTTCTCCTCTTTCTGGCCTCTGGATGCCACTTGGCTTCTGTGGCAGCCCAGGACTTGAGTCATGTTGTGGTGAGTTAAGACCAGTGCACCCTCCTCCAAGGCAAGGCCTTCCTTTTCCTCACACAGCCATCGCTTCTGCTGTATTACACAGCTCCCCAGGCCTCCAGAGCAGGAGATGCAGGGGGCAGACGTGGTGAGCTGGAGACGTGGTGGCTTTCAGGAGCTCAGCTGAGCCATGCACCTGCAGTGATGACAAGCAAGATCCCAACCCACAGCTGTCTTGTGGACGCAGACAGCAATGACATACAAATATGACCATGCATGTATAGCTTCTCATCTTTACCCAATTATGAAATCACACACAATGCAAACATCAACAGCAAAAAGTTTTAAAATTATGGACGGAGTCACCAGCCAGTCTTTTTTTTTTTTCCTATAAATAAAAAAGTACAATGCGAACAAAAATGTTTGGGTTCTTTGTATAAACTTGGGAAACACCAACCTTTCATTCCTAAAGTACAAATGAAAGTGACGAACAAAATGGCTGAGACTCTTATCTGGTGATTAAGCTTGAATAAATGAGATTCCAGAAGAAAGGCACTGTCTCTCGACCACATTAAACTCATCAAATTCTAATTACACCCCGTTTCTCTCATGTCACTGGAAGGGTCTAGATTATTTGCAGTCCTCGTATGCTGTTTCCACTCCTTCAGCATCTCATTACAACCTGTTGCTCAGCGTTATCACTCCTGCATCTTTGCGTTCCCTCTCTCTCTTACTCCCAAAGCTGCTTCACTACGCCAGGCTTTCATCACCCTGATGTAAATGACTGGAAGAGCCTTCAGGATGAATCCCTTGCCTGTACTCCACCATCCACCACTCTGGACTCCCATCAGTGGTCCATCGATGTTCAAAAGTCACTAGCCGGTCTGAAAACATGAGGGATGCCCCAGTCTTTAAGTCTACTTGTCCGCTCCCCACTCAAGGGAGTGCTTTGCTACCCACTCGCTCACATTGGAGGCCATATTTCTGCTTCACAGCTTCATGTGAATTATTTTCTTTCTTTCTTTTGACTGCTCTTCTTCTTAGCTGTGCCCATCGTTGGAGGTTCTGCTCCAGTTTGTCTCCCTTACGTTCTATGAGTATGTAACACATTTATGATGAGTTCTCTATTTTGTAGTCATATGCTTTGGTCCTTCACAATGCCTTGAGTGGGAAGTAGGATGCATTTGTCTTAGTACAATGGTTACAATTGCTCGTTGTGTAAAAGCAATATTACTTGTACCTTGTGTAGGATCAAAACAGTGGAAGACTAGCACAATTGTTACTAATTGAGAGATTCATTAAAAATGTTTTTCCTGTTTTTAAAAGGTATTTATTTTTTCTTGGAAAGTCAGATATACGGAGAGAAGGAGAGACAGAGAGAAAGCTCTTCCATCCGCTGATTTACTACCCAAGTGGCCACAACTGCCAGAGCTGAGCTGATTCAAAGCCAGGAGCCAGGGGCTTCTTCCCTGTCTCCCATAGGGGTGCAGGATCCCAAGGCTTTGGGCCGTCCTCAACTGCCTTCCCATTCCGTAAGCAGGGAGCTGGATGGGAAACGGGGCTGCTGGGATCAGAACCGGCACCCATCTGGGATCCTGGTGCATGCAAGATGAGGACATTAGTCACTAAGCTACAACGCTGGGCCCAGCTTTTCCTTTTTTTTTTTTATGATGGGGAATGGTGGCAAGGATTTCTCAGAATCAAACGCCTCAGGAATGTCTACATTAGACTTTGCATGACTAATGGTTTGGGTTTTCCTTCTATACCTATACCAAGGCGTGTAGTCTCTGCATTCTGTGAATGACAGGTGCACCCTATCTCTTTGCCAAGGACTACACATTTGCATGCAGTAGTACATGATATCCTGATATTCTTCACCATTTCAAAATGCAACTCTGAGGCCTAGGCTGAATTCTCTTTCATGTTGAAATACGAAAGTTCTCTTTACGGAAATATCGGAATTGAGGAACAGTCTGGGTCTGGCATTGTGGCACAGTGCGGGTCAGCCTGTGATGTCAGCAGCTCACATTGGAGCATTGGTTCAAGTCTGAGATGCTTTGTCTGTGATCCAGTTCCTTTATTGTGTCTGAGAAAGCAATGGGTGGTGGCCCAAACAGACATGTGCCCTGTCACCAGTGTGGGAGACCCGGGTGGGGTTCCTGCCTCCCGAATTTAGCTTGTCACAGCCAGGACCATTGTAATAATTTGGTAAATGGACCAGAAGGTAAAAAACCTTTTTGTCTGTCTTCTCCTTTCTCTCTGTAACACTGCCTTTCGTAAAATATGTAAAATAATCCTTAAAAATATAGACAAATGTGAAGATAAATACACGCCTGAATCATTCTGTTTTTTTCATATCACCAGTACTACTTCAAAACTGAAAACTTCTCACTTAGACATCTGAACTTATAAAGAAACATCGAGTTCAAGCGCACGCTACTTCTGCTACATATTCGAGCTCTTCCCAAGCAAAGGCAGAGAAGAAACACATTGTTTCCAGTAAAATGAAACTGCGCATAAAATCCCCAGCAGTTCAAAACTTGGCATTCTGGACTTTTTCACCAATTACAACTGTGAGTTTAACAGCCAACCTTTGGGACTTCAGTGCACCAGGTAGGGGATATTGTTCCATAGAATAATTCCTCTCCAGGGAAAAGGCATTTCGGTGACTTTCATGTTGTAAGGCAGCACAAGGCCATGAGTCATTAATCACCCGTGAGTGTCAGTGAGGAGTTTAAAATATAAAAGAAAAGGTCCAATGACATTAAAAATCAGAGTGAAAAAAAAAGAATGATGCACATTTTCATGAAAATCTGATTTACTGACGCGAAATGTTCGTACCTGCAAGTATCAGGTCTAAAGATCTGAAGAAAGAATTTCAAAGACTAGTTTATTGCATTAAATAGAACCTTACGTTTTCACAACTAATTATTTTATGTGAGAAAGAGAAGAGTGGATAGAGGGTGCTCTTATGTGAAAAAAAAAATGAAGGGCAGAGTGATGAAGAGGAAGAGAAAGAGAGAGAGTGAGAAAGACGTAGAGAGAGAGAGAATCTTCCATCTACCAATTCATTCCCCCAAACACCTGTAACAGCCAGAGCTGAGCCAGGCTGAAGCCAGAAGTAAGGGACTCATGCAAATCTGCCATGGGAGTGCCAAGGGCCCAAGCATTTCACAGGCTTGCATTGACACAGCAGCTTATTTCCTAAGTGACATGGTAAGGAAGTGGTTCCACTAGGCTTGTGGGTAACTTAGGCAGACAAGGGGCAATGTAAGGATATCCCAAAGGGGCGAAGGAAGAATCAGTCATAACATCTTAGCGGCTGGGACCAGTAGCACTTCACCAAGGTCAGGCAGTAACACTTCCAGAAGGTCCCCTTGCTTTCTGTTCATGTGGCCACAAGAGTCGGCTTATGTCTCAATAGCAGAAAATTTGCTGACCTTGGGCACCAGTATCTGAACTACCAAGTGCCACTTCATTGTTGCCCTGGCTTCTCTGACAACTATTTTGCTCAGAAACAGTAGCCACCTGACAGAGGCAACCATTGTTCAACTTCTGTCCTCATCCTCTCCCTCTTTCATATCTTTCCCATCACATGCATGGTTGGGACCCTCTAGATAGTATAAAGTCAAGATCTAGATACATAGGGTTAAGCAATGCTGAACCAGAAGTGAAACTGGATTATCTGATGAGAGCACGGATCTTTGCAAGAGACAAATTCTCTCAGAAGAACATGAAACATTCTGTGGGCCAATTTGAGTCTTCCTGGATTCTGGCTCCTTCGCTAGGGCAGAAAGCAGCAAGAAGGAAGAAGACAAAGAGAGGAAACTCGCAATTTTGGGACACAAAAAGCTAAGGACTCACCCCTCAAAAATTGAAAGGGAACCACAGAATGGTTCTCTGGCAAGACTTTTTTTTTTTTTGGTAGAGAATTCATGAACACATGTGTTCAAGGAATCAACCAGGAAAGAAACCCTTTCTTTATGTGCAGTGCTGCCTAAAAGACTCTTATGTTATTTTGCTACAAGTTAAAATCATATTTCTATTGCTTACATTGAAAGAATTCAGTAATTTATATACCTTAAATTACTGAATTACTGGGTACTGGGAAAATCACATGTATATATTTTATATCATATAAATTATAAAATGCTCAAATTTGAAATGTGAGCACTTCGATTTTCTTTCTCTTGAAGATTTCTTTTTCTTAAAATTCATTTGAAAGGCTGAGTTGGAGGGTGAGGGAACGTAAGCAAGACAGACCATCCATCCACTGATTCATTCTTAAAATGTCCTCCATGGATACGGTCGGACCAAGCTGAAGCTGGAAGCGTGGAGTTCCTTCCAGACCTGCCATATGGGAAGCAGGCGCTCCAAAACATGGGTTATGTTCTGTTTCTTTCCTAGGTGCGTTAACAGGGAGCTGAATTGGACGTGGAACAGCCAGGACTGAAATGTGCACACACATTAAAGGTTGGCTTCACAGGGCTTAACCCACCATGCCACAGTGCCACTTTTGAATACAAAAGCTTTTCTGACATGAGCAAACACAGATGAAAATGAAGCTTAAGTTTATAGACCTTCACAGCCTCTCCAACCTTTTCTGTATCCTTGACCTTGACCTGCTTTTACTATCATGAAAACCCTCGAGGAAGGGATTCTCAACCAGGCATGTTGGATACACACGGGTGCTAACATATTCCCAGGCCAACAACCAATTCTCAACTATCTGACCTTGAATTGCTCCAATAGTTTCTGACCTTGAGCGCCCTTATTTACGAAGTGCTTTCCTTTGAGCTGCTCAAACATCATAAACAGAAACTAAACGACACAAAGCAAAATCAACGTCAACAGCAACAAAACAACATTTCTCCCACTCAACATTTAAAATGAACATTTTACATGACAGAGGTTGACAACATTTACGGAAAAGCTGAACTAAAAGTTTCCTCTTGTCTGAAAATATTACATGCAACATTTTTTCATAATAGACGGGAAATGTGTATTATATGAAGAATACATGAACTTCAAAGTTTTCACATCATACTAAGCTCACATTTTAATGGCATTTTTTCGTGAGGTCTTTGAAATTCCTTTGACTTGCTCAGCCTCTAAAAATACATTGTTATATCCACCATGGAGGGATGGTAGGGGAAGGGGTTGGGGGAATCCCAGAGCCTATGAAACTGTGTCACATGATACAATGTAATTAATTAAAAAAAAACATTGTTACTACACACAAAAGAAATCATTTAGAAGATAGATTTTTCTGGAAAAAAAATTCTATTTAGATGCATGTGATAAGAGAAGGATTAAAGGAGTATATTTTCTATTTTAAGAATCACTTTATTTATTTGAATGGAAGAAAGATCTCTCATCACTCCCCACATGGCTGGAACAGCCAAACCAGGAAGTAAGATTTTTATCTTGGTCTCCTCTATGAGTATTTGAGAATTCACCTGAACACATACTCTGATGTTTAGCTGGTAACTTAACCCACAATGCCACACTGCTGGCCCCAGAGAACATTTCTGTTTAGCTAAGTGCCACAGAATGTCCTTAATTTGGAAAGCAAAAGGGTACCACATTTAATTTGAAATTCTCCTATGGATCAATTCATGAGACTACGCTCCCTGTGTTTTAAGGAGCGGGAGTCGCGTGCTTTATATGCACAGGTGCACAAGGGGTATTGTCTTCCTCAAGCAGTGAAGGGATGAAGGGTCAGAGCCGTGGCTCAGTGGGAGAAGCCATCATCTGTGATGTCGGCTCCCGTAGGAGTGCCAGTCTGAGTCCCTGCAGCTCCATGTCCTGTGAAATTCCTTGTTAAATCACCCGAAAAGGCATGACCCAGGTGCAAGTTACCCTGCTGTCCACCTGGAAGGTCCAGTCGACGTCTTTGGCTCCTGCAAATTGGCCCAAGGCTAGCCACTACAGCCATCTGGGGAGTGAACCAATGGGAGAAAGATTGCTCTCTCTCTTTCTCTCTCTCTCTCTGTATCTGTTCATTTTGAGCAAAGAAAGTTCTAAAAAATAAATAAATAAATAAGGAGGTAAGGAGAGATAACTGCTATTGCACAAAAGAAGCAAAATAAAATCAGAGAGAAAATAAACAACGAGAAGAATAAAATAAAATTGATACAGAAGAAAAAAAGGCACATAAGAATGAAAAGCCCTACAGTTTATGGGATTCCGTGAGAAGTATGAGGCATCCATTGTTGAAAAGTTGCGAAAAGCTTCAGGATGGCCACAGCTAAGTGCTGACTCAACAATGCGACCAGGTGAACAGGAAACCTGGGCGACTACGCACGTTGGGTCTATGTACATTTCGTAAAAGCAACCGCCAATTTGCTTCTCACATCTGCAAAGTTACCTCCTTGGAGCCAAAAGAATCCTGTATTTAAAAGTCTGTTGCTGTTCCAATGAAAACTGTGCATTGCAAAAGTTGGAGTATGTCAGATCTCACTTACAACTTAGTAGCTCATGAAAACATGTTTATTTTCCAAACGTTAAAGTGAGAAATGAGTCAGTAGTGCGTTTGTATGTTAAACATTCATATACGGATTCCTCAGGATTCACAGCTGTAGAATATGAAGCTTCTAAATACGACGAGAATATTGATCTGTTTGTATTATTGGAAACTTACAACCAGCGCTCGGAAAGAGGTCCACCCAAGATTGGAGACTACTTGGGGTTCAGAGATGTTGGGTGCTTTGGTCAAAGTCACCTACAATGTACTTGGATGCAAAACGAAGCAAACCAGAAATTGTTGCCTAAAATTCCGAGGTTGGGGCCAGCACTGTGGCACAGCGGGTTAAGCTGCTGCCTGGAATTCAGGTATCCCATATGGGTGTTTGTTCAAGTCCAGGCTGTATCACTTTGGATCCAGCTCCATGCTAATACGTCTGTGGGGGCAGCACAAGAGGGCATCGGGGAGACCCAGATGGAGGTCCAGACTCCTGACTCTGGCTCCAGGTGTTTCCATCATTTGGGGAGCAAGCAGTGAATACAGATCTCTAGTTCTCAATATCACCTCTGTAACTCTGCCTTTAAAATAGATTAGCATTACATAAACACATCTTTTTTTAAAAGCTCTCCATCTAAGCCATGTTACCTTTTTAGAAAAATTATGGATGACTTTGTTAAACTGTTGTCATAAATAAATTATAGGAACTAATCATCTATTTTTGAGTAACCAAAAAAGGGATATATAGTCTTTTTTTTTTAGAGTTATTTCTTTATTTTTGTTGGAACATTAGATATACAGAGAGGAGGAGAGCTAGAGAGGAAAATCTTCCATCTGCTGATTCACTCCCCAAGTGGCTGCAATGGCTGGAGCTAAGCTGATCTGAAACCAGGAGCCAAGAGCTTCTCCCGGGTCTCCCACACAGGTGCAGGGTGCCAAGGTTTGGGGCCATCTTTGACTGCTTTCCCAGGTCACAAGCAGGGAGCTGGGTGGGAAGCAGGGTCACTGGGATTAGAACCAGCGACCATATGGGATCCTGGTGCGTTCAAGGTGAGGACTTATACTGCTACGCTGTAACACCGGGCCCTTGTATGTCTTAAATAGCAGCGGTTTAGTTATCTTCCTTATTTTTTATTTCAAAGGCAGAGAGAGAGAGAGAGAGACAGAGAGATTGTTCCCTGTACTGGTTCATGCCACAAAAGCAGGGACTGGGCCATAACAGTGCCAGGAGCCAGAAACTCTGTCTGGGTCTCCTGGCACCTTTGGGTGACATAGATCCTAGCACTTGGACCCTCCACTCTTTCTCCAGGAACATAAACAGGGAACTGCATCGGAGCAGAGCCACCAGGACTTGAACTGATATGCTCCAATATGGTATGCCAGCATCACAGGTGGCAGGTCCAAATGCTGTGTCACCAGGCTAGCCCTGTGTCCTTGTTTTGAAAGAATTTTATGGATTAATTGGCAGCACTAACTAACTAAAATAAAGGGAAGATGACCCAAAATGAGAGGCTCATCGGTGTGGATAAATGCTGGTGTAATTAATTTTTATCTATGGTCCCACTGACAATTAGTGAGTATTTGAAATATGACTCCATATCCATTGAGTTGATCACTGCATGTGGCTTATGACAGTACATCACTTTTGAGTTAGGTAGTTCAATTTTGTTTTTAAAGATTTATTTATTTTATTTGAAAGGCAGATGTACAGAGAGGAGGAGAGACAGAGGGAAAGATCTTCCATCCGATGATTCACTCCCCATGTGAGCGCGATGACCGATGCTATGCTGATCTGAAGCCAGGAGCCAGGAACTTCTTCCGGGTATCCCACGCAGGTGCAGGGTCCCAAGGCTTTGGGCCGTCCTCGACTGCTTTCCCGGACTACAAGCAGGGAGCTGGATGGGAAGTGGAGCTGCCAGGGTTAGAACCGGCGCCCATATGGGATCCTGGCGCGTTCAAGGCGAGGACCTTAAACATTACACTATCATGCTGGGCCCAAGTAGTTCAATTTTATACTCCTTCTTACTTATCCAATAACCTGAAAAATGTTATTTCTTGTATGTTGATGCTAATCGGAGTGTATTAGACAGGAGTATTATTTTTTAAAATGTAAATGCTCACCATGTGTGGGAATAGGTTTTTCAAACTTTATTTTCACATACCTCAAGCTACCGCTGACATCATCATTTCCGTCTTTCTCGTTATCCCTGGTTCCCAACACTTCCAAAGGCTTTCGTGCACTGAAACCATAATGACAAATCCCACGGAAATCTAAAGGTCCGTCTTCCGTAGCCAACCGCGTGTAAAGCCAGGATTATTTATAAGTGCTTAAATCATGCATTTGCACCTGCGTGGAAGTAATGCTGAATTGTACAAATGATCCGCTCTTGCCAAGTTCGTGTCTGCTGGAGCCAAACCTAGCGAAACCGTGGCATCTTTGCTCCCTTGCCATTTCCAGAAGGTTCTCCCATGCTACATTGGACCCATGGACTCCAGTCCCATTAATAATATTAGTCATCAGGTTTTGAACTCCACATAGGCACCAGTCACGTTGCACATATTATTTTTGAAACTTAATCCGGCACTTGCACTGTATTTATTCCTTCCCATATTTTTTGAGATGAGAGAAATATGGGTGAATCCATTGAAGCGATGGGGCTGTAGCAATTGTCTCTAGGATTTCACTGCTGGCTTATCACTTCACCGTTGAAGAATGTTTCTTTCCAGATCTCGAAGAAGAAATCGGATGCAAAATTTGACACATTCCCTTGAGAGTGACTTTCTGCAAAAAAGAAAGGTAACCTAGATCTCTTTAGGAAATTAATTTTATCGTGTGCAAAGCAGTTGCTGTATTATGTTTTTCTTCATAGTAATTATCTTTCTAATTTCTTTTTCGAAATTTCCATTCTCCAGCAATATTATTTTATGTAAAGTATGCCAAAATTTCAGGATATAGTAAGCATGTCCTGATATATTTTATCTTGAAACACTGTCAGGGCCCTGTGGCATGGCCTAGCAGCTAAAGTCTTCACCTTGAACACGCCCGGGATCCCATAAGGGCGCCGGTTCTAATCCCGGTGGCTCCACTTCCCATTCAGCTCCCTGCTTATGGCCTGGGAAAGCAGTAGAGGACTGCACAAAGGCTTTGGACCCTGCACCCGTGTGGGAGACCTGGAGGAGGTTCCTGGCTCCTGGCTTTGGGTTGGCACAGCACCGGCCGATGCGGCCACTTGGGGAGTAAATCATCGGATGGAAGATTTTCCTCTCTGTCTCTCCTCCTCTCTGTATATCTGACTTTGTAATTAAAAAAAAAAAAAAAAAGAAAAAAGAAAAAAGAAACACTGTCAGTTATGGATAATGTTGCTTACAAAGGTTATTAACTTTCTTATTAGCGGCCCTGCTATATGCCCTTCAAGTATATGTTGCCTTCGCCATGTGGATATATGTATTTGAGGCACCTGGTCACATTTTTAGTACCAAGTTTGTTGCTTGGTTTTTATTAATTTTGAATATCTCATTTACAAATTTTTAAAAATGGCTTTAATACAACAGTATTTGCTGTTTCAGAATTTAACGCTGCCCTGAATTGTTTCAATATTTCATATCGATGTGAGGGAAATACATGAATGATTGACTTTTCTGCAGATAGAGGCTGTTTCTGTTCTCAAGAATCAGGCAAGCCAGGACCAGCATGATATCCCAGTGGCTAGAAGTACCCACCTTGCACATGCCAGGATCCAGTATGGGCACGGGTTCGAATTCCGGAGGCCCCGCTTCCCATCCAGCTCCCTGCTTGTGGCCTGGGAAAGCAGCCAAGGACTGCCCCAAAGCCTTGGGATGCTCATTCACGTGGCAGATCCAGAGGATGCTCCTGGCTTGAGCTCAGCTCAGCTCAGCTCCAGCTGTTATGGCCTTTAGGAAATGAGCCAGTGGATGGAAGATCTTTCTCTCCGTCTCTCTTTCTCTCTGTCAATCTGCCTTTTCAATAAAAATGAATAACAAATCTTTAAAAAAAGAACCAGGCAAAACAAAACCCAGGAAATGTTTGAAGAAGTGATGTTACTGGGAATTGGTGTTGTCCTACGGAGAACAGAGAAATGGCGAGACATTGCAGCAAATCTTCTATTTTCAGAGCTACGCATTTGTGTGTCATTCACCAAGGAATTTTCTATTTCTGCTATATAAATTAGTACCCTAGGTCAGGTTCCATTTTTATTTCAGTGTACCTTAATGCAGTGTCTGATCCAGGAACATTCCATCTGGCTAACAGAGTAAAAACCTTAAACACCATTTTGATTCCTGCTTATTGTCTGAATATGCCTATGTGGGGAATGCCAGCACTCATAGGGTATCAGAGTAAATAGTACACAGGAAATGAAGCTAATTCTTAAGCCAAATGCTTCATAAGAACAATTTGCTGATGTGTTACACTCCAATTATTTTCTGTAGTCAGAAAGTTCTTTCTGGTTTATGTTCTCTCTTTGCTGTCCACCCTTTCCTCCACCCCATTTTTTTTTAATTCTAGGATGGAATTTCTATTCAATTTTTAAAAAATTGTCACAAAGTTGAATTGCTGCTATTTTAACCTTGTAGCTCAATATGCCCAGATTCGATCAATTGCGTTTAGAGATGCAGTTTAGCTTAGAAGAGACGTTGCAGCGTTAGAAAAAGGACCTCGGATCAGAAAAATGGATTCTTGCTTCACATTTGGTTAGATTGGCTGTGCCCACTGCGACAAGTTGCTTCAGGGATCAGAGATTTGGTTGTCTCATCTGCCAATGACAGGGGTTAAACCCCATCCCTCCCGGGTCTCCATCATGTAGTATTCTAATGGGTCTCTTCTTTGCATACCTCTTCTTGGAAATTATGATGATGGAGTAAGAATTATGGCATAAAAACTAAATATAAACATAAAATATAAAGTGTTATTTCTTTCAAAGATGTTCACTAGAGTTAAAATTCATATCGTGACCTCGATGGGGAAATCTATTCTCTCTCTTTTTCTCTCTCTCTCTCTCTAGAGTGTTTGTGCGTTTTTCTCTGTATCATTCACTTCTCTACAAAGTTTCAATCTTAACTTCCCAGTGTGTGTTCATCCTTTTTACTCTTCCTAGGAGGGAAAAAAAAATCAAAATTAAACATTGTAACCCTTGTTATTGCATTCCCTGTAACTACATCCAGTGGTTTACAAATGAGATTAGCCTGTATCTGAGAGAGAAATTTGCAGGTTAACCTTTCTGATACTGGTTAATTGCAACCTTCTGTTAGTGTGTAGTAACCCGATTTCCAGGGTTAGAGCCGGTTTTTTGCATTAGTTCTTCCAAAGGGACCATATGTCAAACATCCTTGGAACAGGGTACAATTTAAATTACTGGTGGTCTACAAGCTATTTTCGCTCTAGGAGAACAGACGCCAGATGCAGTACAGGCCGCCCCTTCAAGGGCATTTGTCTGTCTCTTTCTCAGCCTGTAGCATCCACCCATCGCAGCATTGCAGCTCTGTTTAAAAATTATACTCCGGCAAAACTCAGTTCACGTTTGTCACCATGGCCTTGGAAACGATTCCATGAATGAGGCAGAAAAACCGTCTCCTATGAGCAACACGTAACTCCCTTCTGATCCTGCGCAAACGACTTGGATTTGCACGCCTGTTTGAAAGAGAGATTGGCGATACAGAGTGCGTCCAAGGTGAATCAGGGTTACTTGGTAACTTCCTGTGGCTCGATTTGCAAAATCAGGACAGGCCCTACTGATTCAACAGTTTACATTTATCGTCTGCAATAAGGATTTGGTAATTCAGCATCAACGAAGTTCTAAAGCCCCCAATCAGTATGATCCTCCGGTTTTCCTGGAAAGTTTGTTGATATTTTCTCGCTTTTTTGTTTCTTCTTTACAACCCCTCCACAACGCTTCGCAGGGTGACAAGGGACAGTCGGCGTAAGCCATTAAATGTGATTTCGGCTAACTGCTCCGGGAGGCCTGGTGTGTGGACTGAGGGCCCAGCACAGCCAGCTGTGGAAAGCCTTTGATCTTTTATTTACATTTTTGCTTCATGTTTTGGAGCAAAAAGGAGAATTCTTAACCAACCCAGAAATGTCTCCCTGAGATGTTCTTTTGAGCCATTGTCTAATTAGTGGAAACATATTATTAAACTTTTCGACCTAGGACTTTAGCATAAAGTAGTTGACAAAAATCATGTTTTTTTTTCTTTCCAGGCGAACGGAAATATGCACACTCCTATGATTCTAAAGTGAATGCATTTCCTCCTGCGTCTTGCTTGTTTTTCTCTAAACAGCATCTGTATTTTAATATTTAATATTTAAATACCATTTCTTTACACCCCGTGAGCTTCTTGAAAAATCTACAAGACATCCGAATGTTTGCATTTTAGCATAACAGAGAGAGGAAATTCTTTAAAGTGTTACTTATGGAAATCAATATCCACCATGGAATTTTTGTTAAAAATATCTCCCTTTCCATCAACATATATGATATATATGTTAAATATATATATTAAATATATATGATATATATATATAAAAGTTCTTTTCAATTAGAAACAAGGGTTAGAAAAAATAAATTTTATAGGGATGATTAAATTTGTTAGCATTCAAATCTGGAGGGTTTAAGTGCTTTCAGGAGTTTGATTTCCAAAAACACATATATACATCTCCAGCAAAATTGACCAAGTCAAGGGTGTTGAAAGAAGTTCACGTGAGAAAGAAATTAAGGCAGAAAATGTATTTTTTCTACCAAACATTTTTGAAATTGGTTCATAAAGGAAATACCAGTCCCCTGGCTTCTGCCTGGACCAGGAGTGGCTGTTGTATTTGAGCAGTGATTTGTATGGTTCTCATAGCTCTTACTGGTCCTCACGTTAGCTCTCCCTTGGTCATTCTGCCTTCCAAAGGAATACCTATGGGCAGAAATGAATAAATCGTAAAAATACACACGCAATTTGAAAGTCAGGCGGGTGTTTTTTAATAATGTGTATCTTCCAGAATTTTTTTTTTGAAGTTCCTATGCATGTGAGAGTAATTGATATTTACAAGGCAGTTTAGTCAACTTTCTCTTTCTTAAGAGTTAGATGAAGTGGGCCCTGCGGCATGGCCTAGGGGCTAAAGTCCTCGCCTTGGACATGCTGGGATCCCATATGGGCGCCGGTTCTAAACCCAGTGGCTACACTTCCCATCCAGCTCCCTGCTTGTGGCCTGGGAAAGCAGTCAGGGATTGCGTAAAGCTTTGGGATCCTGCACCCGTGTGGGAGACTGGCTCCTGGCTTTGGATTGGCATAGCACCGGCCATTGTGCTCACTTGGGGAGAGAATCATTGGACGGAAGATCTTCCTCTCTGTCTCTTTTCCTCTCTGTATATCTGACTTTCCAATAAATAAATAAATCTTTAAAAAAGATTGTAAAGAAGAATTATATAAAGTGGAAGGTAAATGATGTCTTTCTCTTACATATAATGGCATTTCAAATCATGAAATCTACAATCTTCTGTTTCTTCTCTCCTGCCTCCCTTTAAAATGATTTATCTACTTTCATTGGAAAGTCAGATACACAGAGAAAAGGAGATAAGAGAAAAATCCACCAGCAGCTGTAATGTCTGGAACTGTACTGATGCAAAGGCAGGCTCAAGGAGCCCGGAACCTCCTCCTGGTCTCCCACACAGGTGCAGTGTCCTTGGACCATCCTCCACTGCTTTCCCAGGCCATAAGTAGGGAGCTGAATGGGAAGTGCAGTAGCCAGGATACCGACTGGTGCATGCAAGGTGAGGACCACAGCCGCTAGGCTATTGCACTGGGACCTCTTTTCTGTGTGTGTGTGTGTTTTTTTTTTTTTTTCTTTAAGGATTTTATTTCAGAGTGGAACTGATCCAAAGCCCAGAGCCTCTCCTGGATCTCCCACATGGATGCAGGGTCCCAAGGTCCTGGGCCACCCTCAACTGCTTTTCCAAGCCACAGGCAGGGAGCTGGCTGGGAAGCAGACCATCGGGATTAGAACCAGCGCCCATATGGGATCCTGGTGTGTGCAAGGCGAGGACTCTTGATGCCAGGCTATCGTTCCAGGACCTCTTTTCTGTTTCTTAATGAGATGTTTGAGAATGAGACATTTAATCTAGAATTGCACTGTATCTACAGTAACTTGTTGATCATTTAATGGAGTATTTTAAAGTTTGTAACTTTCTACTGTATTTGAAAGTCAGAGAGAGAGAGAATTCTCCTGATATACTGGTTCAGTAGCTAAATCTTCCTGACAGTCAGATAGAAGCCAGCAGCTGTAAATCCTGGTTTGAGTCACCCATACGTATGGCAGGGAGTCCATAATTAAGTTACCACATCTGCTAACTCTCCAGGATGCGCATTCACTGGAAGCTGGGTTCCCAGCGCAGGAGCAGGGACGGGAACCAGACACTGTAATAGAGGATGCTGGATGACAACCAGGCATTCTGCTAGGAGATGCAGAGGGCCCCAGTGGGGGAACTTAACAGCTAAACCAAATGCCTGCCCCACAATGTCTCCAAGGATCCAAGCCTGATGTGATTGCTGGTCACTGAGGATGCTAGAGGCATTCAAGACCTCTCCATGCTACCTTCTTTAACCTGGAGTGGGAGCATGTACCCCTCGAGATGTAAAAGATAGTTCCAACCACCGGGAGTGGTCCTCAATGAGCACCGTGTGCAAAGCAGAGTCTGCATTGGTGAACGCCGACGGGTGCCCCACCGGCATGATTTCTGTTCCTGGCTTTTTGTTTGCTTCTTGGTTTATCAGACTGTCTGCGAAATTCCTTTTCACATGGAGAAATAGCATGTTCAAACAGATGGCAGGTGCGCTACATTAAGGACATTGTTAAGGAACATTCTGGAATTTGGGATAGAATCGGATAAACTTTCTTCTGCGTTTAAAAGGAAATAGTTTGGCAGAATTCAATATATGTTTGAGGATGGGCATCAAACCGTCTCAAAATACACTCATCTTTGCTCCTGAAATATTTAGCACCTCTCTTTTCACCATATATACATATATATACACACCTATATGTGCCTGGCAAGAAAATACAGCTTATAAAGTTTCACTCTCCAGAGTCTCGGTCCAAAGCGAGAGATCAACATACAGTGAAACCATGTGAAAGTACTTTGAACAAGCCCCAGTGAACGCAGACGGAGGTCAACTACTTTAGTCTTAGAAAGTCAGAGGTAATTCAGTGACAGTGATAAATTATGCAAGTGGAAGGTAAGAAGAAGCAGAAGCCAGATAAACTAGGTAGTCATGTATTCTGGGAAGAGGAGCCAGTACCTAGACGTTTCGCTGCAAAATTCCAGGTGCATTTATGAAGGTGTCAGAGGTTCTGACTAACTTTGGCATGGTGTGGAGTGGATTGGTTTGCTATGGAATAGGATCAGAAGATGCAACAAAAAATTGTGAGAACAGGGGGTCTGTGTTGTGGTCACCTTCAGTGTGAGCTCTGGTGGGAGTCTCTGCTGCTTCATTTCCATCTCAGCTCCTTGCTAATGTTCCTGGGAAAAATGTTAGAAAATGTCCCAGATCCCCACCGCCCACAGAGGAAGCCAGGGGCTCTATCCTTCTGACTTGCCTGGCCCAGCTCTGGCCAACGAGAGAGAGAGAGCTTCTACAGAGTGCTTTATTCTCCCCAAATGATCACAATAGCTAGGGTAGAGTCAGACTACTAACAGGGAGTCGGGGACTCAGTCTATGCCTCCCATGAAGTTGGCAAAAACCAGCTTCTCCAGCTACCACCACCGTGTCCCAGCGGTCCACAATGCCAACAAGTTGGAATCGAGAGCTTGAGACTGGCATCAAAGCTTGGCATGCTGTTATGATACGTCAGCATCCTTACTGGTGCCTGAAGGGTTCTTGTCAAGATTGAAGACTTTGAACAGAGCTTGAGTTTAGTCAAAGACTTTGGAAAGTTATCAGCGTTTTCTAGGCAATGAAAGTACATGGTCGGATTTCTGGATCATTCTGCCGTAGGATCAGTTTGAGTCGTTGAGATAATGTAGAATGCTAGGAAAGTAATGTTAGGAGTAGAGGACAGAACATAAAATAATACAATACTACAGTTGTGACAAGTAAAAACAGCTACTTGGGAGGCAAAATGCGTAAGTCTTGGTTACAGAACTAATATGGGAGGGGGAGACAGGAAATTGCATTAAGAACCGATGTATGTGAAATGATAAGACATCTCCGGGGCATTGAAGAGACTTTTCTAACATCTCAAGTGGATGGAGCTCAGTGGATGCCAGCTGAAGTCCAGATCCCAGGAGGAGAGAGGAATGTAGCCTAAGATAAGACTATTGCAGCCTTAGTCAAGGGAAATGAATGGAAAGGCAAAAATTCAATCATGACAGCAATAACAACAACAATATTAATAATAATAAACAGATGCCATCTGTCTCGGATTAAATCATGCAGAGCCTGAGTCGACAGGCCAGGTATGAGTGATTTATGAAGGAAGACTCCCTCCCGTGTTGGAAGGACAAGAAGGGAGCTGAGGCAGAAGGAGACGAAGCCAAGTAAGGATCCACTTCAGGCAGATTTTTTGGGAGTAGGGATTTTTTGGGAATAGGGATTGCTCCCAAAGGAAAGGGAATGGCAGGGTCCCCTAAAAGCTGCTTAAGGACCATCCCGGTGATAGAACATCCTTAGGAAGAAGAACCCCAAGTTTAGATTTGGGAAATGGAAGAACAATACATTGGATGGAGAGCTGGGCAATTGGGAAACGCACACACTGGGCAGGACAGCTGCCTTACACCTCATCATTAACACCCCTTTCTGCATTGTGTCAGGGATGAGAAACACGGCTAGGGAAGGCTACACGAAAGGATTGAAAGAATTCAAATGGGAATGAAAAGCTCGGGCTCATAGTGTCTTCTGGGTCCAATGAACTAGAATATGGCGTTTTCTAGCCTCTGTATGCAAGTTTTCCAGGCGGTTCTATGGCCATAGTAAAATTTACCTGGCAGACACGGAAGCATGTTCGTGTAAGGAAAAAACAAGGGGGAAAAATGAAACTTGAACTAAAGAACATGCTTGAAAATCTTTCCGAAATGTAGTGACTATTAAAAGAAAATCAGTAATGAACATGATATAGATGGCAAGTATTGCAATCAAGACTGTCTCTAAAATTGCACTATGGCAGGTGCTCGTTAATCCGTAATTGTTGCAATGTATCGCTGCGTGTAAATACCAACTGTTTAAACTCACAAGAAAGCCAAGTTTTGGGGGTCATACAGCTGAGAACTTCACAAAAGCAAAGCACTCCTTCTTGTTGGGATGAAAAGTAGCGTCAGAGGTGGTGGTGTGGCCTGGCAGTTAAGAGGCTTCTGTGGTATTGTCAGCACACTGAGTTTGCCATCAGCGGCGACTCCCACACCTAGCTTCCTGCTAATGCAGACCCTCAGAGGACACCATGAGAAATTAAATGATTGAGATCCAATCGCCCTTAGGAGAGGTCTGGATTGAGTTTCTCACTAGTGGAGCCCTGGTCTTCATTGCAAGCATTGTCGGGGGCCATCCTAGTAGGAGAGTTCTCTTTCTCACTTTTAAATAAATAATCCTAAGAATTCAAAACCAGCTCAGGCTATTAATGTGTGCCATGTATGTTTAAAGCCACTCCGAATCTGTGCGTTTTTTTAAAAGAACTCATTGAGTGTTCTGAGGCTTCGGTTTACTTAGCTGCAAAATGGGTCTGATACTTTCTGATTTGGGTCATTCGATTTATTAAGCGGGGGGAGTTACTTGAGCAACTTTTGGCACAGAAAGGCAGCTCAGAAACTGTTGGCATATATCCAAGCGGATTAGAACTGTTGGAAGGGTTTCAGCAAGTACTTGTCGAATGAGTGACGGAGCCCTATCTTAGGATTCTTGTTCAAATAAGGAGGATATTGAAAAACTAATAGCATTCTCTCTTCTCTTCTGCGCCCCCAATAGTGTTCAGCAAAAAACTGAGATAAGGAAAAATGTGGTAACAGTTCTCCGCAGTGGACGGTTGATATTTGACTTTGTTTTTATATATTGCACTTGGATTGAAGTCACCAAGATTTTACTTCTTTATGAAAGGTCTCTTGCATACGTAGGATGACTTAGCAAACCAAAGCTGGGCTCAGCATTTCACAGCGTGTCATCTGTTGCTCTAATTCAACACGCGGCAGAGGGCATGAGTCAGTCTCCACTCTGAGAGACTCAGTGGATCTGCGTGGATCCTTGGCACTTGCTGCTACCGCCAGTTTAATTCTGCCACCTATCACTATTGGACGATGCTCACCGAGAGAAACCTTTTGAAAATGCCTTGGAGTAGAATGCCACGCGTTCTGTGTGTACAGGGCCTGGCACAGGAATAGAGAAGGAAGTGGGGAAGGATGGCAGCTGGACTATATCATCCTCTGCTCATCCAACTTGATCAAGAGCAACTGTGGATTCCATGGCCGCTGCTTACGCTCCTACCTCACCGGAAGCGTTGTTTAGTCTAGCATTCTCTCTCTTTAGCCAGTTCCGTTCAAGATGTTCTAATCCCCTCCCATCTGGCTTAGGCAAGGTGTCCTTGTCAAGGGGTGACTTTCTGAAAAGTTTTTCATTTTTGTCTTGGACAAGGAATGTACAGCATGGATCTGTTCAACTGGTCGACCACAGGGTTCTACTGGTAAGACTTTCCTGGAAAAGCAAGGATACCAGTAGTTGAAACCACCTCAGGGCTCAGTATGTGAAAGGTACCAGGCTAAAATCGAAATATAGTTTCGTTAACTCCCCAGACAGCCACCTAGGGTTTGCAACAGCATAATGCCTGTTTACCACCTGAAGAAAGTCAAGGGCAAGCCAGCATAATTGACTCACTGACGGGTCAAGGTTGTAGGTTGCAGTCCTGTATCAAACCTTCTCCAGCTGAATCCAGAGACTGGGCTATTGCAGTTAGAAATGCCAAATATATATATATTTGTTTCTTGAACTTCAAAAGAACCTATAAGAAAGTCATACATTGGATATATGATAGGAAAATGATCAGAAACTACATAATATATCTTTTAGTAGTTGCTGTAGGCAATTGGGGGACATTAAGAGAAATATAGATCTGGGAATACACGGGGAATCTTTCAAGGTTTCATTTTCTCTTTTCTTTTTCTTTGAAAACAAAGACGGATGAGAACAAGAATTCACGATTAGGGGCTTTGAGATGGAAAACAAAAAGAAACCAGCATTTTCTGTTGCAGGGTTGCAGCACCCATGGCAGACAAATGCAAATTCCCTTTCTTCTAGGCCAGTATCTTGAAAGACTACCAGGAGTTAAAGAATTCTTGGGATCCTGTGGCTCCTTGTCTCAACCAGCTGGAAGACTAGCTCACATGTGTGTCCACAAGTCTATCCCAGCAGCCCTGGGTCCAGAAATATAGCTTGTTCTTTGTACCCAATCACTTTCCTTGAAAACTTCATATCCACCATGACAGTTCACACGATTGGTTTTCTTGGCATCCATCTTTGATTCTTCTCCCAAACTGGAACAGAACAGGTGCTCAGTCCATGAATAGAGGAAAAGGGAAATGAGAAAAATCTATGTGGTTGATATAGCGAGAGCTTTTGTTTACTCCTTTCCCCAAGTGGAGTTTTCAGAATTTATGGCAATATTTTTTTTTTTTATTGTTGCTTACATTATATTATGTAGTACAGTTTTATAGGCGCTGGGGTTTTCTAAGCTCATTTTTCTGCTGCAATCTTTCCTCTCCCAGATCAAGTCTGAAAATAAAAAAAGAGTCCAGGGTCTCTTTCTCCATGCTTGTAATTATTTCCTCCAATCAGGAGGTAGATTCAAGAGTGGCCAACACTGTCAATCACCCACGACCCTCCTTTGAAACTCACTGATTATGGCAAAGCGCTTTGCATCTCATCGACTCAATTAGTCAGTCAAACTTCCCGTGTGCCTTCTGCTGCGTTTTCAATTTGAATTTCGAAAGAAACTTTCCTAAACTCTCTTCCCTACATTCTTTGAAAATTATATTTGGAAGGAAAAACATTGAAAACGAACGTTAAAGCGTGGCCACACATCTAGTGGTCTAAATTAGCTTACCCTGCCTAGAGGTTTCATAAGATTGGGGCATACAAGAGGGTAGGCAAGACGGATTCAAAATGGACTTTTGTTTTTTTTCACCCTTCTTTTCTGAGGGTTAATCTGAGAATGTAGATTCCAAGGAGATTGCAAGCTGGGAACTTGGTCAGCAGGCTGTTGCATTTGAAACCATTCATTTTGTCAGAAATTCCTCTGGCATGAAGTGCTGGGGTTACTTTGTGGGCCATACACTTCCCTGGCCTTGAACTTGGCTAAAAACACAACACAACACAACAACAACAACAACAAAGAAAAAACAAATTAAGCAACCTCTGCAAAAAAAGATCCTCTCCTGGACTTCCACGAGTGGGAATGATAGCCCCGAGAAAAGAGCTCCTCTCCTGATGCATATGGTCATTGGTCATTGGTCATTGGTCATTGGTCAGCTCTAGTCGCTGTTGGCAGAGCATGGGAAGGAGGCTGCCAGCGTTCTGCATGAGCTGTGCCGGGCTTACAGGATCAGGCTGAAAACCCCCTTTCCCATTGGCTCAATGACTGCGGGTCCTTTCAGAGGAGCCAATGGCTTGAGCCACACAGAAGCCTTGCTCAGATGTCACTGTGAAAATCTCTCCAGCCATGGAAACTCGATGCTGGCAAGTGATTGCAAGCATTCACAATGCAAGGTGCAAGTGATTACACCTATCGTCCAGTTTGGTCCGAAAATTCACAGAGCCTCTATCAACCTCACTAAAAAATCAACAGACAGATTCATTACACATCTTTACTCTTGCAGAATGTTCAAAAGACCACAACGGCTGGAGCTGATCTAATCCAAAGCCAGGAGCCAGGGCTCTCTTCCAGGTCTTCCAAGTGGGTGCAGGGTCCCAAGGCTTTGGGCCATCCTTGACTGCTTTCCCGGGACCACAGGCAGGGAGCTGGATGGGAAGTGGGGCTGCCGGGATTAGAACCGGCAACCATAGTGGATCCTGATGCGTTCAAGGCGAGGACTTTAGCCGCTAGGCTACGGCGCCGGGCCCTCATTTTTTCATGTTTTAAACAAACTCTTCATAACACGGAAGTTAGAGCACAGAAAACAGAAATTTTAAAAGGCCGCTTTCATGAGTTTTCTTTAGTCTGTATTTTGAAGGACATCTTACTTGTTGCCTTAGCATTTGTTCTGGTCAACTTTATCCATTATTTTATGCTCACGGTTCATGGAGGCAATCTAATCATAAACATAAATCCTACATGAATTCAACGAACAGCAGAAACAGCGGAAAGCTCACTGCTCGGTGGCAGCTCCGTGTCTTTTTCTTGCTTCTCATCTCTTTCCCTCATTTTTTTGTACTTCTCTGCTGTAACCAGCCGAACTCGGACTCAGGCAAGTGTGTGTTTGTGTTTTTTTGTTTTTGTTTTTGTTTTTAGTGGAATTGTAGCTGCCTGGGCCACAGTATTTTCCCAGTTAGCTGCAACTTGCTTTGGTTCCATTGCCTGACTTCAATAAGTTATTTTTGTGCCTCATTCTAGATTTCCTTCTCCAACAGGATTTGCTTTTTCTTCGTCTTTTTTCCCCCAATTCCTTTCGCACGGGCATTCTGCCAAATCTTAATCAATTTAGTGAGGTATGGCAACTCCGTGTATATTGCTTTTATGAACTATGAAGAGATCAGGGGTTCACGGAGTAGTTATCAGAGGAGTGTAACGTGTCATTTAGTTCATTTAAAACACATTATTGGACAGTTATTCCTGCTCTTAATGGCATTATAATTGCTTTTTATATCGCTTGATCAACAAGGAGTCATGGTTTTAAATGCGAAGAAATGTTTGCGATTTATAGACTGTCTCTGTAACAGCTTTTATTTCCACATTTTCAATATCTTCATTTTAATGATGGACGTTTCCTAATTATTGTAGATTTCAGCTTTGAAGAGCAGGCAAACCGCCTACGATCAGATGCTTGCCTTTTAATATCATACCATAAAATTATATATAACTATAGGAGCTGACATACCCTGACAAGCATGGGTTCAAAAGCAGATTAAATGGAAAAATAACACTTTCAAATGACTGCCTTTCTGAGGATTTATTATGTGGGAATGGCTTTACTATATCGCTTGAATACTGCCGTAAAATATATTGATGTACAGTTTATATTTTAGTGTTCCTAAAGACCTACAAAATATGTGAACCAACTTTCACAAGGCTATCTGAAGAAGTGACACTGTGCCAGGAGAGGGAGTAAGACCTGGAAAAAGATCATTGGAATCTGGGTAGAAATATCATGCTTGCACCCACAGTACCCACTTCAGGGGGTCTCAACAGTTCTTTCCCAGTTTTGGGGTGTATTATAGCCTGCCAAACAGGCTCTTCATGATTAAATCCAATTGATATATTTTTTTAAACTCATCTATAGAGATCATCAGAACCCTATTGGTTCTTGTCTATTGGATTCCAGTCTACTGTGGATCTGCTGGTTTAAGAGAAAGGTTGAACCGGAGAGCTGGCAATGAGTAACTGAAAGAAATATCATAAAACAAGACGTGTCTTTTCTTTGTTTCCCCCCCCATCCCCAGAGGAATATTTGATTTAAGGTCGCTTTTATCATAGAATCAGTGGTTGCAATTCACTTAGTGCTTCAGTTATAAAGTAAAGATAATACTAGTACCTAAAGACACATCTATTATGATATATATATTTGAAAAGCATATGCAATGGGCCCTGCTGAGATAGCTTAGTGGCTAAATCCTTGCCTTGCATCTGCACGGATCCCATATGGGTGCCAGTTTGTGTCCCTGTTTCTCCACTTGCCATCCAGCCTTCTGCTTGTGGCCTGGGAAAGCAGTGGAGTAGGACCTGAGGCCTTGGGACCCTGCACGTGTGTGGGAGACCCAGAAGAAGCTCCTGGCTCCTGGTTTTGGATCAGCTCAGCTCCGGCCACTTAGGGAATGAACCAATGAACAAAAAATCTTTCTGTGTCTCCTTCTTTCTATAAATCTGCCTTTCCGATAAAAAGAAATAAGTCTTAACAAAAAACAAAGTCTCGAGAAATATACTGTATGAACAAATACAAAATGGAATACAGCAAACATCTATTTATTATAACGTCTAACCCTCCAATGGCTGTCTCTGGGTTATGGTTGTTAGGCAAATTGGTAGGATACAATTCCTCCTTTGGATTGAGAATATGTCGCTTATTTCTCTGAATATCTCATCCCCATTTGTACATTAGATTTTTCACTGCTTATGCATGGGGCTTCCCAGCAGGTGCATACATCGGAGCAGGTGTTCACATATGAAATTTTTTTTTGATAATAAGATGTATAAATACAACAGTCATGTGAGGCTGAGGTGGGTCAATAAGGAGAGAGTTCTTCGAGGGAGAAAGTTGTCTGAGTCACTCCTTTTCCACCCTCTGATCTTGGAGGATGAGCCTAAGATTTTTTAGCGAAGCCCGTTTGTGTTTGACAGGCTTTGTTGTAATTCCTATAACCATTTCTCTGCTCCTTGAAAGTAAGCTATTTGGCAACTCCTTTGCACTATCACTTTGGTTTTTCAGTTACATTTTACTGGAGTCCACATCCCACAGGAGCCTCTGAGAAGCCTTGGGATATCAGATGAACAGGGGACTGGATGGGTGCCAGACGTGAAAGATGTCTCCAAACAGGATAACACTGGTTGTAAAATCCTCCTTCCGAAGGAATCTGAACAGATAAAGGAAAAAGACAGTTTTGCAACTTCCCCTTTCAGGGCTATAGATCTCTGTCTTTCAAAACAACACTATTGTTTGCCAATCTTCCTGCCATGTCAAGTGTAATTTTTGTGCTTTCGCCTGATTACTTGAATAAACAATGCATTGCCAAACATTTTCTCCCAGAGTCATTGATGCATCATTATACGGGCCAACAAGAGACCGCTCTGAAGTTAAGATTTCCCCAAAACAATCTAACAGTTTCTAAAAGCACAGAAATTTCTTCTGTGCATCCCTAAATCAATACTTATTTGAGTGCTTCCTAAGAAAGTTCTTCTGTGGATCACTAAATCAATACTCATTTGAATGCTTCCTACGGACCGTGCATAGAAAGAGGCGATTTGGAAAGATGCAATGCAAGACAAGACTTGAGTTTAACCTTGCAGGAGTTCACACCTGGGGAGGCAAGGCATGCATGCCCACAGGTGTCTTGCTGTTCTCAGGTACTGCAAGCTTAGTGACCTAGAGCACCACAGCTCCATGATGCTCTTGGTAGCAGAGGTCCAGTTCTGCCGTGGGCTTCACGGGACATCAGGGTGACAGCCTGGCGTAGTCCCCTCTGAGGACGTGGACATGGTCTCTTCCTTTTCATCTTTGGCAAATCATGTTCCCATTCTCACGCCACGGGTCTCCTTCAACAACTTCAGATTTCTTAGATTCTTCTTATAAAGCTCTCTGAACACAGCTGGAAAGGGCTCCTTTTCCGACAACTGGAATTCTTGGAATGGACCTCCCTGCCCAATTCAGAACATTCTCTTTCCCAACCACCTTCCTCAGTCCCCTTTGCTATGTGGGACAGCGCAATTCCAAGGTCCAGGCAGGCACTCAGACCTGGTTGTGACGTGGGGTTCTTGTGGCAGCCACAGTACACAGCCTCACTGTGACTTCTCACACTCAGTAGAGTGCTCTGTTGGGGCTAGCATCCACGGCAGAATAGAGATACGTGAAGAGGGTGGGCCTTGAGGCATGGATGAATGCACGGATGGGCACATCAAGGGGGAGAGTGCCTGTTCGAGTCCTGGCTTCTCCACTTTGGATCCAGCTTCATGTTAAGGAATCCTTGAAAGTAACAGGTGATTCTGGTACTTGATTCCTTGGAACACTCGGCGGGGGGGCTCGAGATGGATTTTTCAGGATGCTGACGTGAGTCTGGCCTCGTCTTGGCTGTTTGATGCATTTGGGGAAGCGAACCAGCAGGTGGAAGATAGATCTCGCTTCCTCTTTTGTTGATGCTCCGACTTTCACTAAATCAAAATAAGCAATTTCTTTACATTTGTTTATTTTTATGGGAAAATCAAGATTTACAGAGGGAAGCAGAGACAGGGAGGAAAATCTTCCAAAAATGCAAAATACTAAGGTTATAAAGAAAATGTGTTAACTTGGCGGAACCAGATGACATTTGGAGGTAAATTTGAATTTATGTCTTTGGTTACAGGAATATCTAATTATTTCAAGTCAAAAATTGCTTTAAGCTTTATTTATTTATTTATTTATTTATTATTGGAAAGTCAGATATACAGAGAGGAGAGACAGAGAGGAGGATCTAGCATCTGATGATTCACTCCCCAAGTGGCCGCAACAGCGGGAGCTGAGTCGATCCGTAGCCAGGAGCCAGGAGCTTCTTCCTGGCCTGCCACACGGATGCAGGGTCCCAAGGCTTTAGGCCATCCTCAACTGCTTTCCCCAGCCACAAGCAGGGAGCTGGATGGGAAGCGGGGCCCATAGGGGATCCCAGTACATGCAAGGTGAGGATGTTTAACTAATAAATTTGTAACTATGAAAAGCTTATAAGTTCTAGCGGCTAAAGTCCTCACCTTGCATGGTGTTATAATTATCAAAGCTAATTTCTAATGTGCATATGTTCCTAAGATGTACTATTAGAAAGTTGAGCTTGTGACCCTAAAACAAATTGAAAGAATGCCATTGCAAAATGAAAAGAAAGATGAAGAAAGAAAAAAAGGAGCATGGGAGTGTATGGAGAGCAGAGCAGGACATTTAGTAGGCAAGGAGAATCCATGGGCATTCTGAAAAATACAACTCTGCTTGCTTTCATTCTCTTTCGTAAACTGGGAGGTTTCCATCACGCGAATCTAGCAATTCGCTGTATGATAAAATGACTGTCCTCGGAGTAATACAAGGTAACTTACAGTGGTTTTCATGCATGGGTTTTAGTTGTGCAGTCATGTGGGTGGCAAACATATATGCATATAAATATGTGCGCATGTGTCAATCAGCTAAGGAGGGGTTTTCCTATTATCTCGTAATGCTGCTTGAAGGCAAACGCTAGACAACACGATGAAAAGATTATGTGAGAATCAATAAAGCCTGTTCAAAGTCTGAACAGCTTGTAAGAATCAAAAAGATTGGGCCTGGAGTGGTAGCCTAGTGGCTGAAGTCCTTACCTGGCATGCTCCAGGATCCCATAAGAGCACCGGTTTGCGACCCCTATGCTCCACTTCATTTTCAGCTCCTTGCCTGTGGCCTGGGAAAGCAGTTGAGCACAGACTGAAGCCTTGATCCTGCGCCTGTGCGGGAGACTCAGAAGAAGCTCCCAGCTCCTGGCTTTGGATTGGCTCCGGCTTATTGCGGTCTCTTGGGAACGAACCAGCAGCTTGAAGTTCTGGCTCTCCTTCTCTCTGTAAATCTGACTCTCCAATAAAAGCAAATCCATCTTTTTCAAAAGGAATCAATCAGATGGACACTGGATTCGGAGTTACAAGTGGATACTATCTAGCCATGAAGTATTCTGTGGACCTATTAAGAAGGGGTAGCTTGTTCTTTTGAACAAAAAAGAAAAATTACATAAAAGTATAAACATGTGGAGTGATTGAGTCAATAGGGACAACGTGTGTTGGTGTTTGGTTTCTATTTTTTATAACCGATTTCATGATGTAATATACAAAAGCTGTTAGTTTCTGAATGCTGTTTTCCATCAAGTCATTTCAAGAGTGTTATTTTAATGCCAGTTGCACATCAAGATGGCAAAGTTGAATATATGAAAACAGCTTACGTCTTTACATTGTTTTATATAGATATCTATCTTTTGTCACTAGCAATATTTTATACCATGGGAGCTGTGTAATTTTTTCTGCTTCCCGATGTTAGTGCAAACCAGCGTAGATATGAAAAATTTAAACTCATGTTGTAAGTCACTTAAAATATTTATTTATGCATTTATTTTTTTATATTTAAAAAGGCAGTTATAAAGACAAAAGGAGATACAAAGAGGAAGATTTTTTTGTCTTTTCACTCCCTGGGTGGCTACAATGGTCTGAGGCAGTCTGAAGCCAAGAGCCAGGAACTTCCTGTAGGTCTCCCACGCAGGTGCAGTGTCCCTAGGCTTTGGGCCATCCTTACCTGCTTTCCCAGACTGTAAGCAGGGAGCTGGATGGGCAGTGGAGCAGCTGGGACACGAACCGGCGTCCATATGGGATCCCAGCAGATACAAGATGAGAATTTTAGCCACTTGTCTTTCATGCTAATATCCACTTAAGATATCTTATAATGAAATAAATAACTATTAGATGATAAAGTATTTCCTCATATGATTAGTCCAAGTTCCTGTCTTTGCTCTGCATTGTAATTTAAATATTGTTACTTTGAGATTACATGACCAAAATAGAATCTTAAATGTTTTAATATCAACGGGAATAATAATTCAAACTGCAGGATGTTTCCTAAGTATGTTGTACATGCATTCTGATCACACTGGTTTAATGTAATTAACAAGGCGTAAGTGTCTTGACCCTTGACCCTCATTATAACCTCGCTGTAGTTGAGCGTGGTGACTTAATTTGTCCAAGTTTTCTCAGTCTGTGGTATGATTATGACTCGCACCAGCTGGCCTAGACTTTGGCTGTCTCCATGTTTATATTTAGCAAAGAAAGAAATCCATAATAAGAAATATAAAGTGATAGAATATAAAAACAACATATCATCCACCAATTGTGAGTTAAAGATGGACAAGATGCAAACGTTTGTTCCAGTGACTCACTGTTAGAATTAGATTAATTATCAGACGCTGTGGTCACATTTTGGAAAATTCAGAAGACATGGTGCAGGGACAACACACACACACACACACACACACACACACACACACACAACCCAGAAAAAAAAATATTAGGACAGACCTAAATGTGAGAAATACTTCTGCTGATAGACCATTGTCCATTGAAGATGGACTGAGGATAATAGAAAAGATATCTACTTTATTAATGAAAAAAGATGTGTTCCCTCATTGTTATAAAAAGCAAAAATAGGCACCAGTTTGGTAGCCTACCAGCTAGAGTCCCTGCCTTATATGTGCCTGGATCCCCTATGGATTCCAGTTCTAATCCTGGCAGCCCAGCTTCCCATCCAGTTCCCTGCTTATGGTCTGGGAAAGCATTCAAGGACGGCCCAAAGCCTTGGGACCCTGCACCTGCATGGGAGACCCAGAAAAAGCTCCTGGCTCCTGGCTTCGGATCAGCTCAGCAATGGCTGTTGTGGCCACTTGGGGAGTGAATCATCGGACGGGAGATCTTCCTCTCTGTCTCTCCTCGTCTCTGTATATCTGACATTCCAATAAAAATAAATAAAGCTTTAAAACGAAATAAAAATAAAAACTAACATGCCAATGGTGACAGATCCCGCAAACTTTATAAATAGCTCTGTTCTATCAAAAATCATGAAGATACATTACATGGAACTGAACCATCCCAGCATTAGCTACACAGCTCTGTCAATCATCTCTAAGAAAGGTTATTATATCAGATACAATGTGTGCAGTTTAAGGTATGATAAAGAAACACACACGCATACTGAGTTCCAGAAAGGGGAGCCTGCCTCCCGCCCCCACCCCCGCCAACTTTGAAAAGCCATTCCTGGCTCAGAATGCCATCTGGTTAACGGGGTTGCCTCAGATATCCCCAAGTTTGCAATAAACGCGCAACATGTACGTATAATAAAAGGGAACCCTCGAGTTTATGACGTGACATTTAAGATGCAAAACAAATGGATTAAACAGTTGCCTTGGATAACATCATATTGCGACTATTTCGATTATCTTACATGATTGATTTTATCGTCGTCGGCTTCCGACCCTAGAACAAAGAAATAGATACCCAAACTGCTGAGTTTGACTCAACTACTGCTATCACACCAGGTGTAGGGGGCTTAGACTTTATAAGTCTGCGGGCCCTGCAGATCTAACAAAACAGCCCACACGTGCACATCCATAAAAGCCAGCCTGACACATAGCGAGGGGTGTTCCTCAAGAGGGCCCCTGGGTTCAGAGAATCCGCCGCTGCCAACTCACAAAGCTCAAAGCGAAGATTCTAGTTTTAGCTCTGATTTCCTGGTGCTCTCAATCTCTGCCTTCTCTTACAAAAGGGAAAATACAGATCGGTTGTTGTCTGTTAGTTTAGAATTTGTTCCGCTCTACCCACTTTGCTTTTCTTAAGATTCATTGATGTGGAAGTCAGAGCCAGAGAGACATGCTTCATCCATTCATTGTTCATCTTCCGCAGATGACTGCAACAGCCCCAAGTGGCGCAGGCTGCAGCCAAGGAGCCCAGAGCTCCATCCCACGTGGTTAGAAGGGTCTAAACACTTGGACCACCTTCTGCTGCTTTGCTGAAGTCATTAGCAGGGGGCTGGATCAGAGATGGAGCAGTGGGGGTTTGGATCTACCCCTAATGTGGGATATTGGCACCCCTGCTGGTGGCTATGCCTGCTATGCCACAATGCCTTCCCTGGGACAACTTCTTTTAATATACATCATGCTATTGCTTTATAGCATGCGGTGACCACATGAAAAGGAATTATTTCTGCTTAAGTATATATAGCATATTTCTAGAGAAAAAAAATAACCTTGCTATTTTTATGCGCATGACAATTCTTACCCTATCATGATGTACTTACACTGTTGCTGTCATGTTCCTGGATGCTGCACTGTGGTCACACCACAAATTCTGCAATAGACTTCCTGGGAGTGTGGCAAAAGTCATGGGTGGCTTACTGAGCCTATAATTTGACCAGATGACCGTGAGAAGCCGTCTCCTGAATACTTAAGGTTGAATTAATGGGAAAACCACTTTAGGTTAAGTCAACACACCCTTCCAATCCTGCCAATTGCTTTTAATTGGATCATTTAAAAATATTGATTTCTTTGAAAGACAGAGTCATGAGAAGAAAAAAAAAGGCAAAGATACCAAGATTTTCCATCTGCTGCTCACTCTTCAAGTGCTTATAACAGCTATGACTACTGAGTCATGCCAAAAGCAGGAGCCTAGAATTCCATCTGGGCATCCGTGGTGGGTGGTGGGAGCCCCAGTGCTTGAGGCATTACCTGTTATACCACAGGATGTGTGTTGGCAGGACACTGGACTAGGAAGTGGAACCCAGACTTCAATCCAGACAGCAGGCAGCATTTTAACCACTCATATCTGGCATCCTTATTCTATCTTTTGTATGGACAGATTCAGGTGTCATTACTTTGTTTTTCTCCCAGGGAATGGACCAGTTAATGGCATGCAAACCAACTGTAGACTGAGGCAGGATTCCCAGACAGAATCTTAAGCAATGATCTATTGTGTATCTGCATTGTGCCCTAGCGGGGATGGCCCAGACACCCATAGGACACTCAGCACCGAAAAAGGTTTCCTTTTGCTTTATCTCAATTCATTTGTCTTTGAATATGTAGCTGCCTAGTCTAGATTTTTATACGGATGTTGTGTCCACTACCCATAATTTTACAAATAGATATCGTCTTGCCTATTTGCAACATGCTTTCGGTTTATGCATTTGCAAATATTTCTTGTCTGACCCGAATTGCAAAATTGGATGACATTTGAATTTAATTTTAACAAGAGTATTTCCTTCCTTCTTGGTGAGATATTCAGAGGAAAAATGATGACCTAGAAGACAGAGGCCACAAAGACAGAGAAAATGAGATGACAAAATTGCATAGACAGGAAAAGCAGTGCCAAAGGTTACACAGGCACCTCTTTCTTTCTTCTTTCTGAAGATTATTTTTATTTTATCTATTTGAAAGTCAGACTCACAGAGGAGTGACAGAGGGAAAGATGTAGCTTCCATTTGCTGGTTTGTTTGGGGAGGGCCTAGGCTAAAGTCAGGGGCCAGACGCTCCATGCAGGTCTCCCAGGGGGATTGTAGGGGCCCAAGTATTTGGCTTATCTTTTGCTGCCTTCCCAGCCACATGAATGCCAGTGGTAGTTGGGTAGTATTGGAACCAGAGCAGCCAGGACTGGAACCGACGCTCTGATAGAAGATGTGGGCATTGCCCATGTGGCTCTATTTGCTGTGCTACAGCACTGGCCCCAGGGACACCTTTCTTAGATGTGAAAGGCCAGCCTGGTATGGAAGTATGGGAACCACTAAAGGGTTTGATTATCTGGTATTAGAGCTGGCAGGCACATTGAAAAGCTCCTCATCTTGTATCTATTTCTATCTGATGCGGCAGTTGATAGCAGTAAATTGATAATTGGTTTAGAACCATAATACGTTAACAAGTTAACCCAGGCAAGATTGCTATCATTCCTTTAAATCACTAATGACAACAAACCATATCTCTTGGATAGACATGCCCCACTTTTTTTTTTTTTCTGGTGTAACAGCAAAGAGAAAGTGAAACAATATATAGGAGATGGTTAAATGATTACCAGCATGTACTCATAGTGTTTCATTTTGTTGGTTGGAAAATGGGATCATTAGGAGACTGGGGATACCTGTAATATGTTGCTCATCTGGGATCTGAAACCAGCCTATGACGCAACCGAACCAACAGGAGTGGTAGCTGCAAACACAATGGCACCTTGCATGTGCCAAACTCTTCATGAATGACATGACTAATTCAAAGGCGTACAGTATTAGTGTCTGCAGATCCCAAGGTCAGCCAGTTCTCCATGGTCATTTTTACAGTTGTCATTGGTGCTTGAGAAACTCGGGCTTTTGAAGACAAGAAGTGTGTTATGTGTGCACTCGTATGTGTGATTAGCCAAATGCAGGCTTATCAAACCTGTTTCCTCCACAAAGAAATGGAGAATCATAATTATTCCCTTATTGATTGCAGGGAATAAAAGTCTTCTAGAGTACTTAACATCCTGTTTAGACACACCAGAAGTCCAGTACTTATGAACTATATTTCAATAAAGAGAAAACAATTGTAGTGACTGGCAAAAAGGAGTAAGAGAGTGGACTTCCATCATGGCAATAACCACACCAGTTAAGATGCCCATGTGTCATCCAGGAGTTGTTGAATTCGGTGCCCAGCTCTGGGCTCCAGCCCCCTGGTCATGTGTCCCCTGGGAGGCTGTGGTGATGGCTGAGACAATTGGGTTCTTACCCACCACGTGGGAGAGCTGAACTGAATTGCATTCTTGGCCCTGGTGGCTGTTTTGGGAATGCATCAGCACATGAAAGCACTCTCGCTCCCCTTCTTCCGTTCACAATAAAAACTTGAAGAAAAGGAGATTAAAAAAAAATAAGACTGAAGAAAATATGAATGCATCATTTTTGAAAAGTGTGCTCGCCATGTTTCACGGGACATGAAACATTTTTTTTTTTCCCGATGCAAGGCTGACATTCTGAGATGTCACATCTTACACAGAGTGCCTCACTCAAATCCTGTCTCTGCTTCCAATATATCTGTACTGGGGGTGACGGGTCAAGGTTCGGGTAGCTGGGTTTCTAATACCCATGTGAGGCGGGTAGATGCAACTTCTGGCTCCTGGCTCTGGCTTTACCCAGGCCCAGCTGTTCTGGGCATTTGGAATGTGAGCCAGTCCGTGGAAGCGTTCTCTCTTTCTCTTTCTCTCTCTGTCTCTCTCACTCTCTCTCTGTGCTTATGTCTTATTCTGCCTTTCAAAGAAACAATGCACTATTTAAAAAAAAAAACACAACAAAGTGATTCTACCAGAATACTTTTGGATTTGCAACCTAATAAACTTCATTTTCTTACTTACCTTCAATCACTTGTCTTAGCCAGACTTTGTCCTAATTTCATGCTACTCTGCGTGCGGCCCTGCCTTCTCTGGGAGGTCGCAACAGTGAACAGTACCTACAAGAACTTCCTTACAGAGGCATCAGTTAGCTTGAAACAGCATTAACCCCTAATAAAGCACACACACACACACACACACACACACACACACACACACACACAAAATCCAGTGGGGTCATGGTCAGGCAAGCAATAGTTGCAAAGCACAATGTCCTCAAAGCACAATGATGACAAAAAAAAAAAAGAGTGCAAACTGGCTGCTTGGCACGCCAAGGAGAGGCTGGCAAATGATTTTCAAGTTCTCCTTTTACAAGGAGAACGCGAGAAAAGGGCACGGTGAGCAACAGGAAAAGGCAATGCAAGGAAAACCCTCCAAAGGACTTGTCGTAATCCCTGTCTTTAGATAACCTTGGACTTCAGGACCCGAGTTTCAAGCAGGTGGGCTTTTGAGCCTGGAGGGGGCAGGGAGAGGAGGGGAGGAGGAGTGTGGGAGGGACGGGAGGTGGAGCAGCACTCACAAGGCGGATCGTGGTAGCAGATGATTTTAATTTTGCTTACGGCCACTTCTGTGCAGCATTTCAAGGCTCTGGCTTCACTATCCTTAGCACATTTTGCCCACTCCCCGTCAGACAGTCAGTGGCAGAAGCTCCGGATTGTCACAGGGTGCACAGGGTAAGGTTCTTGCAACATCCGGCAGAAATCAAGCAACCTGTTGCTCACAGTCATTGGCACATCCACCTTGCACTGCAGAGGTGGAATGGAGTGAGAGGTGTGTGTGGTGGTGATGAGCTGCACGTAGTGGAGGGCTGTGGACGTGAGCGACTTGGAGCCGGAGGTGAGAGGTACCCTCCTGATTCAGGAACTCAAGTGGACATAAGTTAAAAGAAGTGCACAGATTCTGCATGCATTTGGGTGTGTGTCCTGGGAGACAGGAACACGAGCGTAGGCAGTCCAAGGTCAGGGTCAGGAGACGGACAAGGTATCTCTCTGTTTCAGAGGAAGCAGTGCCCAATAAGTGAAGTGCATTTTGCGTCCCGGGAACACTGCACTTGGGGGCAAATTCGTGCTGATCTGGGACATTAGCACAGCTTCCGAGAAAAGCTGCTTGTTCCGACCTTGCTAGTTCTTCCACGGACACCTTTGTTTCGTTGGTTTCCGTTCAGTAAGAGTCCAGCCACACCGTATTGGTTCCTTAGCCCACCTTTTTCTACCTAGCCTGCACTTGTCTCGGGCTTAGCTTGAGTAAGTTGGCTTCCCCCCCGCGGCCCGCCCTTCTCTCCCAGTCTGTAAAAATCCCTGGGGTGGGTGGGTGGGTGGGGGGGGCCTGTGTCAGGGTTTAGAATATTCAGACAGGTCTAACAGTGACACTAGACAGAGGAGGAGCTCAGGGACATTTGGTGAAAGACAGCCCTTTGCTTCCCTCCTAGCGGCTTCCCCTTCCTCTTTTTCCCCAGTAGATATTGTAAACTGATGTATTTCGCAGTCTCAATTGAGCGAATTGGTCCTCTGCCTGTGCCTGGATTGGGCTATTGGGCTGAGCCTGGCTCCTCCCTTCCGACTCGGATAGGAGCCACTGGGATCTGGAGCTGGCTTTCCAAATGGAAGCTGGCCTCTGGCCAGGTGACCTCCTCTTTGTAAGTTTCTTTCCTAAGCAGAGGGGGGCGGGGTGGAGAGTGGGGGGAGCCAGGGTCTGTTTGGTGGTGTTTGGTGGGGAAGGAGGGGGTGAGGAAGGAGGGGCTGGAGAAGAGTAAAGGGCTGTGTTAAACAGTTTCTTACCGTAAGAGGGAGTTCAGACCCAGATCCTTCCAGTTAATCACACAACAAACTTAGCTCATCGCAATAAAAAGCAGCTTCGAACTGACCGGCTCTTGGAAGCACTGACTGCGAACAGGACTGTCTCAGCCAGGCACCTCCGGCAGTGGGATCCGCCAGCCCCGCCAGAAACACCATGTGGGTGTCCAAACTTGTGCCAGTCTTGCTGTTGCAGCAGGTCCTGCTGCATCTGCTGCTGCTGCCCATTGCCATCCCGTATGCAGGTCAGTGTGCCTTTCTCATTCGGATGATGATGACGATCTTAACTCTTGCTAACTTTGCCATTCAACTCCCTCACTCTGCCTTGACCCGACTCTCAGCATCCTTTCTCAACTCCGTAGGGGGGAAATGGGCTTTTCAAACCTCTCGGAGTACTTTCTCTTGACTTTCTTTTTCTTTCTGATGCAAAGCATTTAAGATGATAATTAGCATCCCTACTGTGCCACATCCCTCCCCCCCCCCATTCTCTCCCCTCCTCCTTCCGCAGTGGCCACCCCTGCACCCTGTGGTGCTGAACGCTGGCTGCAATTTTGCAGGGTTTGGGCAAGTTTAAGGATGAACACACGGGGGTCTGGTCTGAACTGGGGGAGAGGTGTGAGTCTGACAGGGGCTCCTCTTTTATCAGAGGACAGTTTCCACCACTTGGCACCACACCGTCACCCCTTTGTGGGGGCAGAGTGTGACTTTGCACAGGTCTGTCTCAGGAAGAGACAGATTAAATTCTGGGTAACACGCGCGTCGCAGAACTTCAAGAGGAAGCCTCTGCGGGGAGTGCATGCCAACTCTTGGAATGCAGTGCATGGCAAGCAAGATATGTTGGATGACTTGAGGGCTCCTGTCAGTCTCATGCTTTCTCTTCCCAGACTCTGCAGGTTTGGGAAAAAGTTGCTTTGCAGCTCCTGCACCCAGGAGTTTTACAGATGTCATTGCAGCTGCAAAAAGTTTTCTCTTGTTATCAGGACAAGAGGAAACTTCTGTATTTGGTTGTATCACCCCCACGGTAACTAGGGTGACAACAGCAGAGGTGGTAAACACCACCATAGACTCAGGGCAACTAAAAAAAAAAATGATAGAATAAATGGGCAGATGGTAGACACAGACTTTTTGCAAAGAAATGGACAGCTGGTGCATCTTTTGAGATAAGCTAAGCTAAATGTGAAATTTATCAGACCTCTGATCTACTCTCTGATGTAGCGCAATTTGTGGAAAATGCCAAGAATTTGCTAAATGCTAAGGAAACTCAGGCCAACCATTTGGTTTTCTTCTACTTGGTGAAATGGACCTTGTGTGAAAAAAAAAAAAAAGACAGAGTTTGTAAAGGGCCTGTTGAAAGCACTTGGGTCAAATTCTGGAGGTGGTGGAAGCACTGAGTTCAGATTGAGCAGGTTGTCTTTCTTGAAGATGAGCTGTCTTAAAAATGGATTTTTCTAGAACATTGCTGGTGTACAGGATTTCGAGTCTAAATGGAAATCTTGGCTGAGGTTCTGATGGCTTTCCTTTTGAAAAGATGACGAATTGGCTGTTCTGAAGTAGAATACCCTTACCTGGAATTGTCTGAGTTAAAGCAAAGAAGGAAAGTGTGGAAAACCCAAACAGTAGATCAACCATGGACAACATCTATTTGTTTCTGGCATGCATGACTGAGTTTTGGCAGAACAGACACATCTGTAATTATATTTCACTTTGGCTGATGTTGAAATGACTGTGTTTCCTGAGTCGAGGGAGAAATGAGCCCATGTGTGTGCTGGCAGACAGGGGGAAGCCAATTGAGAAATACAGACATGTTGTGAAGAATTCTTGAAGTGGATGAAGCTAACGTTGTCATCAGAGGTGGACTCAACTTTTGCTTGGGTGGCGAATTTATTTGAACAGTACTTTCAAATAAGCTTCCAACTGGAGAATGTGGTGACATTCTTAGAACAGATATACAAAATTTCCTCTGCTTTTTTACGATTATCTTGTGTTTTGTTTTAAAATTGTATTTACTCTTTATCACGATAAATAGTTTTATAGACGTAGGAGTCTTTCCCTTCCCCTGCTTTTCCTCTCTCTGTTCCTCCCCCCATCATTATTCCCCAGATGATGTCATCTGAGTAGCGAACATTTAAATGTTAATTTTTCTTGTTCTAGCTTGCTGTGGATGCATTTTAGTTTAGTCAACGAATCCGTATTATTACATAATCTAAACTCATATAATGTTTACAAATGAATCACGTGCTGTGCTGACCACAGCAATGAACAGAATATACCATGGAAATACTTTATTAAAAAGTTTCTTGAGGAATATTTAGTGTTGTGGACACAACCCTGTAGGGTTGGTCTCTGTTGAATGACCCTCTGTGCACTGCCACCTACACTGGGAACAATCAGCCAATTCTTTGTAGCAAAAGAAGCATCCAGTGAGCGTCAGGTGTCCAAGAGACATTGGGGAAGTCAAGGTGCGTGAGTGGGAAAGAAACCTGTTCTTCCTGAGCACATGCTAGGGACCAAGTGCTGAAGCAAGGCTGACTTCATGCTGATAGGACTGGCAGCTCAGGATTCATTTTACAAGAGGAATCTGAGACTTGAAGATGTCACTTATGTTTATAAGTTAACATGATAGTTGAGATCCCTACTGAAGGCTTTGGGAAATGAAATAGGTGATTGTGGAGCTCAGAGGCGATGGTCAGCAGCATGGCTGGGACCTAAGTCAGGGGTGACCAAGTATGTGAACACAAGGAGGTGAGAAAATGAAGAGATAGCCTGGAAAGGAGATTCAACAGCAACTGAAGATAGCTAGCTACTGGGGGCTGGGGGCACTTGTCCTGGGTGAGGGAGTGGGTTATTGGGATGGCGACGGTGGGGAGACTGGCTAGGGTTGGGTGCTGTGCTAAACATGTGGTCTCTATGGTGATGGTCATGACAGGATGATTAACTCAAGTTGCATTTCAGAGTGGGTGCACCGGTCACTCTTGTAGGAATAGCTGTAGGCAGACACAGACAGCAACCTTGGAGACCCTGAATGAGGCGATGGGGAAGAAGAGAAGGAGACAGAGAAAGGGGAGGAGGGCGAAGCCATGTAAGGAGGCTCCTAACCTCATAAAAGCTTCATTTTATTTTAGAAATTTCCGGGAAGGAAATGCTGTGTTTCCTTCCACACACCCACACTGGATTTCAAACTGCTGCTATCTCTTCTTGACATCTTTGTGACCCAGTTGCCTTCTCTAAAGAAGGCGTTCTCTAACGGCCATTGTTGATTTGAGGAATCACAATAGGAGTCCTATGGGTAATCTTTGGCCCTGGGAAATTAAAAAAATCTCCAGTCACAACCATTGCTATCCATGAAATATTTGTATACTTTCATCTTCACATCTTGCCACTTAGAACGGTTGATCACTAATCATGGGGGCATGTCTTGGAGTGTGTGCAGCCAGATTTCTGCTTCTTTCCACACCCTGCAAATCCTTTTCTTGCATGACTTGCCTTTGATGTCAATGCTTAGTCCACACTGAGAAGAAAATATATGAGGTATTGAGAGAAATGAGTGTGAGGCCAGGGACCAGAGGGAGAAGTGTGTCTTTCTTCAAGCACCTTGATACATTTGACCTTGCTTCTCTTATGCAGATTTTTCTCACCAATCCTTATGACTTTTTCCCCCGCAAAATGAATACTTAAGGTTCTTCAGGATATATAACTTCCAGAATATTTTTCCCATACTGTGTTAAAGGGAAAAGAAGTTGCAATTTAAAATACAGGGAAGCATGACAAATTTGTGGTGATCTCTCACCCTTTGATTCCATTTCAATATTTTGTTTATAAACTTGAGTTAAGAGTCACACACACACACACACACACACACACACACACACACACACACACAATAGTAGAGCCAAATCGGATCCAATGATATTTTTTTGAGTTTCTTCCCAAATTAAGCTAGGCTTTTAAGTGTTTTCAGTAAAACTAACATCAGTTGTTAATACATATGGTAGAGACAGTTGAGACTATTTTCAGCAAAAGGATTTTATTTTCAGATGCTGTTTTCAAACGGCTTCTGTTTGGAAAAGTTCTTGAATAGGCAATCATTTGAAAAATGCATGGATTCCTTGTTGTACGGCTTGTTCCAACTTCATATTTTGAAGCAATCGGTTCTTTACCTGGCATAAATGACCGACTGACGTAGTGAGAAGTGCAGTTCTGGGAATCTAGTTCTGATTGGTCGTCCTTCGTTTTCGTAGTCTCAGACAAGCCTTGCATTTTTCTTTAATATCTAAGAAAGCAAAACCATAGACTTGTTTGTTCTCAGAATGCTGCTTGATCTTTAGATGGAAACAGTGACGCATGACACAGCAGGTCAATTTTAATCTTGTAGTTTTAGCTAACAGAATTAGCTAAATATATGAGAATATGCACATGAATTCTTCTATTTCAGTGGATAGACAATTTTGTCAGGTGTGTGTGTGTGTGTGTGTGTGTGTGTGTGTGTATCTGCCAGTAATTTCTTCGATATTTTACGGATGTTTCGAGATGGGGGCGTATTTTATCCAATTTATCTTTGGAGATAGTGTATTTTAATTTGTATCCTAGTCGAAGGCATACCGGCTTTCCTAAGGAAAAAAAGTTGAGCAAAGAAAAAGTAAAACCGGTATTAGTTTTGGAGCAGTACTCAGATAGGAAATCAAATGCCCATTACGCTGCGTAATGTTTCGCAATGCCAAAAAATAGTGCTGCAAGGTCAAAGAAGGAGGCACTCTTAAGTGGAGAGAGTTCTGTGCCATTAACATAGTTCTGTGACAGAAACCAATTATGCCTCCTTTGCTTGGGAGAATAACAGTTTCTTCTCTTCTGCCATAAATTAAAGAATGAAATCGTGAAGGCTCATACTTTGCATATTTGTCACTTTTTTGGGGGGGTTGGTCCAAATTGTTTTCAAAATATTTACTTGGTGAGCCCAGTTTAAACAGCTCCCTGAAGTTCAAAGTGAATTTAAAGCTGTATTTAGTAGATTGAGTAATTAACAGTTTAAGTCATCAGGTAGAGTCATTTGGCAAGTTAATAAGGATGCCGGAATGATCACGTGTCTCTCAAACGTATGCGAGTCATTTGCTCTGCACTCCATAAATAACATGCTGATTGATGATTAGGGTGATTGAATTTTGCTGTTAAAATGTCTTTTAAGTTGTATTTGTTGTGCCACAGCCATTGCTTTTTGTGGGGGAGTTGGGGGGGGGTGTTAACTATTACAGCGTCATTACAGGAAACCATAGTTTTGTGGTTTTTTTTTGAGATGGTGATTTAAAGTTTTACCAAGAACAGGCAACTAGAGGACCTCACATTTTCTCTGATTTTTTTTTTCTTTTCTTCTTCTTCTTTTTTTTTTTTTTCTGAATTCCAGGTTAGAATAGACATTAATGAGCAGCATCTGTATGCTCAATAAACCAACCGGAGCCAGTGGTTGCTGGCAAACGCCCGTGGTGTGATGCCAGTCTCAGATCCTCATTCTGCTCTCCGCATTGTCACATTTTCTGCACAAAAAAAAAACTTTCACCCTTGTGTCCTGACACATCTCACCACATATGATGACAATGGAATGCTTTCCCGGTCTGCCATCCAAGTGTCTTTTGTGCGGGGAGCTCTCCACCCCATCTTTACGGCATGTTTACAAACCATGTGTCCATACATACTTTAGCAATTCTCAGATAAACGCGGTGTGGCTCTCAATGGGAACACTCGAGTCAGGCAGCTAGCTCTCCCCTATGAGATGCTCTAGGTGATGAGCTAATTGGCCTGCGCTTCGATCATGCCTTTGGTTATCAGGGTCTTGCCAAGCACTGACAAAGGCAGACGGTTCCCTCCCTTGTCATTAGCCAGTAGCTGCACGGTGACGAAGAGGACGCATGATTGACTCCCAGCTAACTTTGGACAAATTCAGAAAAAGAAGCAAATTCTTGATACTCATCTATAAGATTAGGTCTCACATGATGCTTTAGTTCTGTTTTCAGGTTATATATATATATAAATATATATATATATAAATATGCATATATATATATATATTTGCACGCCAGGAAGCCTCATGCTATAGAGTAGCCTTGTACTTTGATGAAGAGAATGGGTGTTGGTAAATGGAATGATAAAGGTACACATACAGCTGATTTACAGCATTTGGCCAGATCTCCAAAGAAACAGACAAGTGGTACGGAGTGGTAGTGCCCAAAGAACATTGAATCTTGATGCAGCAAGTGAGAAAATCAGGCCAAACATCTAAACTGCTTACGATTCTCTCAAGAACAAATCGGAAATGTCTGCTGCACGGTTTTCAATGAAGACTTTCTTAGCAGTCTTTGAACCGGCTTATCGCGCTCACGCCATAGCTTGCGTAAAGATCCGTGGCAGAAAAGGTGAAAGATGTCAACCACGCTGTGAGATTCCTGTGGCTTTCATATCGTTTATGCAGAATGAACTATTACTCATTTTTTTCTTTGGGATTACATATTTGCTTCTTTAGGATAAGTCCTGTTCTTATTAAAAGCATCTTCATTGCATAGAATGTAGATGAATAACTCCTTGGTTACAGGACTTCGCCCCTCTTTAGCTTTGCCTCCAATCCCTGGAGGACTAGGTTGCCAGGTAGCTTCCTCATCTTGCAGATGATTCTTCAGAGTCTGTATTTCCACTAGCAGCCCTTGAAAAACATTTCTCCTAAATGTGTTTTTTTTTTAAAACTTTCGTATTCAGAGGGACAGAAGAAAAGAAGAAATACGCTTCATGAATTTAAGAAGTCAGCCAAGACGACCCTTATCAAAGAAGACCCACTCTTGAAGATAAAGTCTAAAAAAATGAACAGCGCTGACCAATGTGCCAACAGATGTGTGAGGAATAAAGGACTGCCATTCACTTGCAAGTAAGTGGCTTAATTTTGTTCGTAGGACGATTTCCCGAATTCGGCATATGCACATTATAATCCTGTTTGTTTTACTCCATGTAATTTATCCTGAAAATTGTGTGACCCCTAGTTTGAAACCCATCTCAGTGGAAGGCTTAACTGTCAGTGGTGGAAATATGCTTTGAGATCCCCCCAAAAAATTAGCTTCTGAACTCCAAAGAGGCTTGGCTTCTGTATGAAAAATTGAACCTGGGGGACGATGCCCAGATGAGATGGACTTTTATCTCTTGTCTTTTACAATCAGTTATTCAGAGTAAACTGATTTCTCTTGCTAGAGGAATGTAGACATGTTCAGAATAGAAATTGGGCGAATAGCCAAAATTAAAGTGCAACTTGTATCATTACGGGGATTGAAATCAAAGGTGTTGAGGGAATTAGAGGAACAATAAAAAGAAACCCTAGAAAGATCGCCTGGGCATCAGCCAAAGCAGGGGCTGTTTAGGTGAAGTTAGGAAATGCGATGATGAAATCTCAGGTGCAAAGTCATGGAGCAATTAATTCAGAGTCCCGAGACTAACCCACAGAGAGGTGCTTCTCTTTTATCCTCTCCAGGAAACCTCACAGGGAGGCATGCATGCAACTCTGATCAGAATTGTACACCAGGAGAAAATCTGTGGTTTTGAGATGGAAAAGTGACACTGTCTCCTGAGTGGCCTCCGGCCTGCTGGAACAAAACTTACTGCCTTCCTCGTCTTCTTCCTGAACATGCTCTACCTTTGCACATTTTCCTTTCTCTCATTTCTTGCTTTGTCCCATTTCCTAAGAACAGGATTGAACATAGAATTCCGCAGACTTTGGCTCAAAGGTGCAGCACGTTGCAGTACAGTTTGGCTGCCACTTGGAGAATGTTGCCTCCCCAAGGGAGTGATCAACTTTGCCAGGATATTTTGCGGGATGTTTCTATTTCAGTCCTGGCTTTGCTATAACTGCCCAAGCTCTCCTGAGCATCCCACCCTGGCAGAGGATGGAGATGGGCTTCACTCCTCCTTGGAGTCTGCACTGCTTCTTCTCTTCTTACCTCTGCAAGAAGAGGAATTGCCTTGGGAGCATGGCAATCCATGCCCCATTGTATGCCCCTTTCCTTTGAAAATTGCCTTTCTTGGACCCATTTGTGAGCAAATATTACTACAGGACAATTTTCACATTTGTCAGCCTATACTTAGAGAAAAAAAAAGTTGTCTTTGGGTATCATTTAGTGAAGAGAGGGGATGCTATTAATTAAATGTTCGCATAGCCCATGGATATAAGGCTTCATATTTGCCTACTGATTTTAGCTAAGTGATATTGAGTTTCCAAGCTTATGACTATTTATGCAGGAAGCCACATGTTCTAAAATTCTGCCCAGAAATGATCATATTTTCTTCATCTGTTTATCCTCAAATATATGTGTGCATGTATATACATATGTGTGTGGATTATCTGTGTGTGTACATAGTACTTTTATGTGGATTATATATGTATTGGGGGTATTTGGAAATAAGTTATTCAGTGGACATAGTGCGATATTCTAAAATGAAATCCCTAATAAATCACTGTTTCTTACTTACCAAAGTTGGCATTTGGGCTGAAATAATTTAAAAGCAATGAAAACACACACACGCACACACATCTGTTCAAAAATTCCAAAAGGATTCGTATGAAAACATCTGGGAATTGAGCTGGTACAGGTTGACCATCTTGAGAGCAAGCCCTTCCTGGTTGAATAGGAGAGATGACCAGAATATCTACATTCTAAGCTCTACAAGAAATCAAAACGCATGAATGAAGAGCAGAGAATCAAGATTTGCTTCTTGTAGCCCTGACTCCGTCACTGGTAATGGATTTCCTTTCCCCAACCCCCCACTGCAGGGCTAAACAGCTAGAAATCAGACAAAATACACTCTTGAAAAGAAGATGCTTCTGAAAAGAAGGCTGGGGTGGTGGCGATGGTTGCATTTAGAAGGAGATGCAGATCTTCGGAATTTAACAACTGCCCACACTCCATCTGGAGCTGTAAAAGCCGATAGAGAGGAGTTTGTCATGGCAGTGGAATGAGAGAAAAAGAGTTAATGACATCAGTAAACTGCAAAACCTGTTACCCAATTTCCAGATGGAATCACTTAAAAAATATATATTTTTACCCCTTGCTATCGATCATTTTATGTGTAGTGACCAACCCAGAAACCACTGTAATGAAAATCATGGTTGTGCATTGTCATTCTTGAGCTATTCGTTTTTTTTTTTTTTGATAACAACATTACATTCTGTAATCTTGATAGCTTTTTTTGAAATTAAAATGCTTATGCAAGCAGTCTGTTTAGGAAACACTGAGTTAAATCAGCAACCTTGTCCTCCTACAAAGATTTCTGTAGTGTGTAATAAGTTTCACTGCTTAGTCACTGAAAAAAAAGTGATATTTATGCAAATATTTCTAAACTTCCTTGATTTCACAACTTGCGAGGTTTATTTCTACCTACTGGTCTCTAATAGCCTGGTCCAGATGGAAGCTGGAAGACAGGAAGTCCTTACTGATCTCTCCTGCGGTGGCAGGGCCTAAGTATTTGAGCTGTCATTTACTTGTCTTCCCAGGAGCATTCGTGGGGATCTGGGGAGCAGTGGCACTAGTAGGGATTCCAGTCAGAGTTTCAACTTAAATTGCTGACTTGCAAGCCTTATTCTAAACCTCTCTGCCACCATGGCCGTACCCTGATGGAGGGTGGTCATTATTTTTATTGGAAAGACAAATTTAGAGAGAGGAGAGACACAGAGAGATAGGTCAATAATCTGCTGGTTTACTCTCCAAATGGCTGCAATGACTGATGCCGAGTCAGTCTGAAACCAGGAGCCAGGAGCTTCTTCGGATTCCTCCATGTGGGTGCAGGATCCCAAGGGTTTGGGCCATGTTTTTCTTTCTGGCTTTCCAAGGCCACAAGTAGGGAGCTAGAGGGGAAGTGGAGCAGCTGGAACATAAGCCAGCATCCATATGGGATCCTGGAATATACAAGGTGAGAATTGAACCATGATTCCATCACACGGGGCCTGGTAATTTTTCTAATACAACTGCATGTATTGAAAGTTAATCGTGATATAGCAAATAACATTTCCAACTTGCTATGCACTTGGCAAAAAGTAGTTTTCCTAAATACCCCAAATTGTTGTAATCCTCATTTCCCAGTTAGTGCTTCAGAATAGCCGGAGAACTCAGTTTGATATTTCAATGTATAGCTGCAAAAAGTTAACTTTATTCTTTCTTGTTTGGTCACCAAAATGGTAAGTTTTATTATTCCATAGATTAATGTTTGTAAGTAAAAAAATGCATCTGCTTTATATTGCGTTCTTGGGTAAATCAAATGTCTCATTCAGGTGGTTTTTTTTTTTTTTCTTTCCACAGGGCCTTTGTTTTTGATAAAACAAGAAAACGATGCCTCTGGTTTCCTTTCAATAGTATGTCCAGTGGAGTGAAAAAGGAGTTTGGCCATCAATTCGACCTCTATGAGAAGAAAGGTAACTGACCTTACCCTAACTACCGCATCAGGCAATGAAGTACAAATTGCATATTAATCATTTCCTGCCAAACTACACCTTTCAACGGATTTTTGAAATATTATTTGCTGTATGGATGATGCTGCCATTTTCTCCATCAAGACAGATAAAGCCAGTCCATCATCTTAGACGAAAGAGAACACTTCCTAAGCCTTCCATAATCCAGCGTCCCTCCTCATCTTTTCGGTTTTTCTAGCAGTATCTCCTAGAATTGATTTTCTGCATCCTAATTTTAGAAAGTTTCCTCGTAGGGATCCGCACAAAATATCTTCTGGCAAATTTTGAACTTACTAATTATTTCATGCCTCAACAACTTGACATGATTATTCTAAGTGATGACGGCAACGGCCGATAATATAAAAATCTGGACACTTTGGAAAACAGTTGAAGCTGTGCCTTGTTCGTATACTTTAAAACATCTTTACCAGAGGACACGAGATCATACTAGATGCTAATTTGTCTGCTCTGGTGATCTGAAATTGTGTCGACAAGGCATTTATTTTATTTGAAAGATGATTATATGAATGTAAGAGTTGTAGAGTGTTACATATGGATTTCAGTACATGAATCTTTTATCACAGAATTCATGTGGAATCTGTGAAAAGAGAACTATAGTCTACGTTTCTTTTTAGCAAACATTCTGGTTCCCTTCACCTTTGGATACTAGATTCGGATGTTTTCATGTCAATAAGATCAACGTCAAAGTGAAGTAAAACGGAAGCTTATGATGAAAAAATAAAATCATCGCTTCATGCTCCAGTAACCTGCAGCTTGTACATAATGAATGAACGAATCCGAGTCCATTCTCCAATCTTTCTTCAAGTGTGTGAATGGCACGCACTGTCAAATAAGATAGGGATATGTAGCTTGCAGGATTGAATCGTGGCAGCAGTAACACTAGCAAAAGTCTGAAAAACGGTAACCTTGCAGTTTCGCTAACTTAAGGACCATTGATTAATTCTATTACGTTAGGAAACTATGAGTTCAATATTGGGTTTTTTTAAAAAAGATTTATTTATTTATTTTTATTACAAAGTCAGATATATAGAGAGAGGAGGAGGAAAGACAGAGGGAAAGATCTTCTGTCTGATGATTCACTCCCCAAGTGAGCGCAACGGTCGGTGCTGAGCTGATCCGAAGCCAGGAGCCAGGAACCTCTTCCGGGTCTCCCACGTGGGTGCAGGGTCCCAAAGCATTGGGCCGTCCTCCACTGCTCTGCTAGGCCACAGACAGGGAGCTGGATGGGAAGTGGAGCTTATGGGATTAGAATGAGCACCCATATGGGATCCTGGCGCGTTCAAGGCAAGAACTTTAGCCACTAGGCCACAGCGGCGGGCCCCAATATTGGTTTTACTTTTAAGTCTAATATTTTCTTAAGTCAGTTTATTAGAAAAAAAAAAAATCACAGGTGTAGCCAGGACAGAAAATGATCTTAGTTACTGCCGCAGTATTTACTCACAAAATTAAAACTCGATCATTGCTCCGTTCATTTGTTCTGGTTTGTTCTGGAATATGTCATTTGGAAAGAAGCCGTAGGGAAAAGATGAAATGGCTTAGGAAAACCCCTTAATTATATACCAGTTTGAAGGACATCTTATTGTAGCTTTATCCTCTTCCGCCGGACAGCACATGTTTCACATAGCTACAGCATATTTTTTTTTTTACCTGTTTCTTTTCTTTTCTTCTTCTTTTTTTTGGCAGACTACATTAGAAACTGCATCATTGGTAAAGGGGGCAGCTACAAAGGGACAGTGTCCACCACTAAGAGTGGCATCAAATGTCAGCCCTGGAACTCCATGATACCACACGAGCACAGGTAAGAATAATGTGAAGACTCATCCAGTGTAATTCTAAAGTCCCACGCTACCTTCCTCCAACAAATGGGAACTCATCACGGACAGCTAGAAAAAGATGAATGCGTTTGTCATTAGCATCTGCCTTGTTAGGATCTCCGTGCCTTGATGTGTTGGTCATAGTATTTGTGAAGACCTAATGGAAATTTCATTCGTCCTCCGTTTACCCTTGGAGGAAATGCAGCCCCAGGTGGCTGCTGAAGTTGGCTGTGGAAATGTGCAAAGGGATCAGAGTCTGAGTGTTCTCCCCACTTAGCGGATCCCAAAGTTGATTACACATCATCACCTCCAACTGCCCCTTTTTGAGGAAGCCTGCCGCCCATGCGTCAGCATAGGTCTCCTCCATCAGATCAGGAAATCACCACGGGAAATAAGGCATCGGTGCTTTCATCAGCTCCCCATGGGGTTACCAAAGTACACTGCACATTGAGAATCATGACTCAAAGCTTGTTCGTACCTTGAAACCACCCACTTCTCCACTGCATCTGCCATTGAAAGACTGGAAAAGACTTCTTTGATCCACCCGAGGTAGATGCCTTGTCTGAAGTGGATGGCTATGATTACTGTTGACAGATGGATTCTGTTTAAAGACCTGAAAACAGTGTAACTTTTGGATTATTACACTGTGAGTTCTCATGATAGAAACAACAACAACAACAAAACCAGACGTATCTAATGCCTGCCAAGGTACCAAATAGAAATTTGTTTTCAGGAATTATTTCAGAAATAATTATAAGAGGAACGAAATCAATTTAAAACAGTTCTCCCATTAACCATGGGCCAAGTATCTTACCAAAGAATTTACCTGACTATTTAATTCCTGAAGTGCAAAATGCTTTTGTGACTTTTCCGGGTTACAGACAAGCAGTAAGTGGTTTCATTAGAATATGTGCCCTGCCTATATTAGTCCATAACACATGCTTTTAACAACCCCAGGGTATGAAATATTTAGCCCATCGATAGAACACATGCTCTGGCTTCTTTTGGCAAAGAAGCTGCTGAGTGCATCCTGATGAATTCACATGGTATTCCATTCCCTTCTTTTGGCATAATTTTGTGATTTGATTTGACTTTAGTTTTCCCAAATGTATTACTTACAACTACATAGGGTACATCCGAAACAAGGTCTTCTCCTTACCTTCCAGATTATATACAATTGGTTTTGTCCTTTTAAGGGCTTCCAAGGTGTCACACATTGCATAGGGGGAGAAGAGACGTTTCGTTTCAATAGATAGACCTAAGTTTTTCATGAACCAAAGAATAACATTTGAAATTAATCCGACCTACTATGGGAGACTGAATTGGACTGACCTAGTAGAGGTCTTATTGCAACCCAAATTCTGTATGATTCTAATTCCTTGTTAGAGGAGCAGATGTGAAATAGATCTCTCTGGGAACTGGCTTCCAAGTCTGCTCAGCTAAGCTAGCAGCGAAGGTTTCCTTGTGATATGTAGGTTTGCAGTCCTACGGAGTTTTTGCGTCAACCGAATCTTCTCGTACATTCAAGAAGAGCAACATGCGATTTCCCTCAGTTAGTAGCAGACTGCAATAGCTGAAGGTTGGCTTAACGCTTTTAAATGAAGTGTTAACTAAAACTTCATTTTATGAGGGCTGGAAAGAGAAATATGTCTCTCTCTGGAGGAGTGATTTAGAGGAATAGTTTGCAAGTAACATGATTGGGAGATGATGATAGATGGGAAAATTAATATTGAGGCTCAACCAGAAAACCAGGTGACCCAGTATCTCCATCTATACCCTTCAGTAGCCACCCAGTATTCGTTAATGAACCGCATGATGGGGTGGATCACATTTGCTATGAACATTGCTTTATATTAAAACAGGGATAAGGGGGGCTAGCACCCAGAGGACCTAGTTTAGATTTCAAAGTATATTTGGGTTTAACCCAATTTGAAATGTTTTGCACTTATCTCTCTCTCTCTCTGAAAGCCTTGCTAGCAGCAAGGACAAAGACCTAAAAATAGTAGGCATGCAAACACAAACTCAGAACGGAGCCGACTCGCTGGGGAGGGCCTTGTGAGTCGTAACAGAATCTCATAAGCACCTGTTGAGTGACCACTGCTAAGTGAGAAATGCAGGAATGACTTCATCCTCTGGTGGCCTAAACCCCTTGCTTATTCCAGCGAAAGGTCAAATGCAAGGGGTTTTCAGAAAGTTGGCGAAAACTGCTTATTATCCAAACACCTTGCGTGACGTAAAAACGTACCTGATTCTACTTGTTTTTTAACACCTTTTGGAATAACCTCCTACACCAATGAGAAAATCATCCACATAGCCCATCAGCCCTCAGCAAAAACTAACCAAGAGGGAGATTTTTTCTCTTCATTTTTAAAACTTTGGTGGGAAAGCTCTTCTGCCCATTTTCCTTTTGATTCCCCTCCATCTCCTTCCTATCTGTGTGTTCCCTACTAATTTATTGATTGGTTCATTCACTGCTTCTTTCTTCTCTTTGGCTTTCCACTGGAAAGGGGTGTGTGTGTGTGTGTGCCTCTGTGTACATATGAAATGAAAAACCCCTCTCCATTTTTTAATATTGAGTATATGTCTGTTGACCTTGTGATAAAACCACGATGGAGTTTCCTATCTCAGATGAATTACCGCTCTGTGCAGAAATGCAGTTTAGTCCGTTTATCTTGTGAATGAAGAAACTGAAACACTGGGAGTTAGTAACTTCTCTATGGAGGAGTGTCGTGCCTCAGTCGCCAGTGCCTAGGAAACATCCATGTTGCATTTGTGGTTAATGATAACTTACTATTTCCATGCTAGTGCACCAGTGACTTTTTCAGAAAAGACAGTTGCAGTGGAATTTTCTTTTGGGAGTTGAAGTTTGTCACGGCTTCCTGAAAATATAGAAAGCAAAAGTCAAGCATGATTCTGCCAGACAGAAACGAGCGTTTTCAAATCAATTTCCCATCAAACGTCAAGTCTTCAAAATCAAAGAAAATGCATTTTAAACATTGCACCCACAAAAGCTTGCTAGAACATTCTAGAAGGATGGTAAGAGTGAAAAGGAAGATGAAACACAAGTGGCTACAATTTTTGCAAATAGATAAGAATGAATAAATAACAATGACTAAATAATAATTTTGCAAATAAATAAGAACCATGTAAATATAATAAGCTTTATTTGCATTATGCATTTAGTAAATCATATAATCTAGTGTATTATCTTCATTCCCCCATAATGGACTGGAGGGAAATGAACATATATACTTATGATCTGATGGCATCTTGGAGTCACCTAATGGTCTACAATATGTGTTTGGTTCTTTAAAAAAATTTATTTAATAATAGATCTTTTTTTAAAAGACGTATTTATTTATTGCAAAGTCAGATATACGGAGAGAAGGAGAGACAGAGAGAAAGCTCTTCCATCCGCTGATTCACTCCCCAAGTGAGCGCAACGACCAATGCTATGCCGATCTGAAGCCAGGATCCAGGAACTTCTTCTGGGTATCCCACTCCGGTACAGGGTCCCAAGGCTTTGGGCCGTCCTCGACTGCTTTCCCAGGCCACAGGCAGGGAGCTGGATGGGACATGGGGCTGCCGGGATTAGAACCGGCACCCATATGGGATCCTGGCGCGTTCAAGGCGAGGACTTCAGCCGCTAGGCCACGCCGCCGGACCCAATAATAGATCTTTTCTAATTGGTCATTTAAAATCTTTTTGGCCTATAATTTATATGTCTCAAGGCTTGCCTATAATGAACATTCAGGTCTACGTGAAAGAATTTCTCTGAAAAATATTGTGAATATTTCATATATGTCCGTTCATTCTGTGTCAGAACATTAGAGACAATTTCTTAACTAGAATTTATATTGAGTAGAGAGGACATTTGATTCATTTTTATTCGCAGACTGAACTCCTTGGTGTTTAAATACCCTATAGCTGTCAGAGATTAGTAAAAGTGTAAGTACAGTTTTGTAGCAAAACCAAACTGGACCGCTGAAAATGCGATTGGATTCAAAAGCGTATTACTATTGGCTACGGCTGCATATTGATTCATGGGCCGAGGAAAAAGTCAATAAAAGCACTTGTCTCTCTGATGGGTTGAAAGATTCGATGCTAGTGACAATTTCACGTGCAAGGAAGGGATGCTGCAATGATCCAGATGGGGTAGCTAGCCTGCTGTTGGGAGGTAGCACATGGGAGAACCCAAGTGCCATCACCGTTTTTCCAGAATTTGAAACAGAATACTTAGGACAGAGTAGATCCTGGCAGGTGAAGCGTGCCTAATAAGAAGCAGGGTGTGTTAAGAGCCAGTAAGTGCGCCCTCATCTTTGAACTTCCCAGGAAATCTACATCCGGCATAACGCGTGTGATTGGTTAGGCTTAAAGTCCAAGTCCAGGTAAGCTAACGGGCTCCCGGAGGCTGGCTGCCTAACAAGGTCTCCTGATAAGAGAAAGAACTGAAATTTGAATTCTGGTTTCATTAGTTCCGGAATCCTTTTTTAAATGTTAGTTCATCGGTGTGTTTTACAACTGTGCAAGGGAGCAGGGTGCAGGTGGAGAAGAAAGAGGATGGTATTTTTCAAAACAATAAACGAACAAGCAATAATCTCCAATAAGGAATTCAGTAGGGAGGTTTCAAAGTCCCATTGATACCGTCTTCATTCCTTCTTAAAGAAACTCAGCCCCACTTGCTACCATTGAGTAGAACTTCGAAACTGTCTTAAATAAACTGAGTTAAGCTCTAGTATGCTTTAACCACTAGCAAACGCGAAGGATAACGTGTTCTGACCTTGACAATGAACAGGTGCACGCGCTGTGGTGAAAGCAAGATTCAGCTATTTTAAGAATGGAGGAAAATGGCAGAATTGAAGTTTTTATTTAAAGGGATATAAGATAGAATCCAGTTTCTCCACTTTTAGGACAAACGTATCTGGTAATTAGTACAATCAATAGCCCGACCGTAAAGTTGCATGCTCTTATACTGTAATGATTATCATTTTAAAACTAGCTTTTTGCCTTCGAGCTATCGCGGTAAAGACCTACAGGAAAACTACTGTCGGAACCCTCGAGGGGAGGAAGGCGGACCGTGGTGTTTCACAAGCAATCCGGAGGTACGCTACGAAGTCTGTGACATTCCTCAATGTTCCGAAGGTAAATGAACCTGAATGCCACGTGGGGTACTCAATCCCCGCCCCTCCCCATGTGTAGACCTGTAACTCCCATTAAAAATGAACAGAAACAAATCAATCACCCTATACGTGTTGTTTATTCCAGTGCAACTCTAAATCACTCTTTGAGCCTTTCTTGACACACTCTTTTTTCAAAAGCATCTGATTACCGCCAGATGAATATAGAGTGATGGAGACGGCTGTCAGTCGGAATTCCAACATAGTCTGACATGTGCCTCTGGGAAGAGCAGAAATAGGAGCCAGGTCACCTCCTGTCTTGGGCTCACGTAGTTCCCTATCTGCTCTATCCGTCCCATGCAAGGAGATGAATGGAAGATGGCTCGCTTAGTCAGGCCACTTTCATTCATTCGGTACCTGCTTCTGCAGAACTTTTGCCCAAACCACTCTGAGGTGGTGCTGGCATGATTACACGCATCCTGAAGACAATGAAAGCTTGACATCTCTGTGTGTATGTTGCTAGAGTGGATAGAATTGATGGCAACACATGGGCTCGATGTATCATTCAGGGAAGTATCTGCAGGGACCAGGCAGTGGATCCCGGCCAGCTTGAACGCAGGCACCCAAGGACCACATCTGTGTTCTTAGCTCTTGCTCTGCATCATAGGGCATCGTCCTCATTTTTGCAGTGGAAATTTGCGTGCCTGGCAAGCTGCAAGAGTAACCATTGCAGCCATATATGTGATTTTATTTTTTGCTAGTTCTCTAGCTACTGAAAAGCTAGATTTTTTCGGTTCTGTCGGAAGCCCTAAAACTGCAAAAAATCAAAATGAAATGCAGATTATATTCTATTCAAAATTAAGGTTTTCAGGCTACTCGGGGTTGGTGTGGAGCTGTCTGGATGCTGTGCATTTTTTTTTATAGTAAGATATATTACTGTGTGCCATTAATCAAATATTTTTGCAGTGTTTCCTTCATGAATATTAATTTCATATTAGGTTGATATTTATTACATAAAGCAGCAAAGGCCATACTTGTCACTGAGAAGGTGGATTTGTTTTCTGTTGTTGGTTAATTTAAAACCGTTGCCTTCGTGTGCTAGAGCCAGTCCCATCTCTTGTTTGTACAATCCTGCTCTCCATTCCATAACGTGTCCTGTTCCCTATAATTTATTCATTGTCTTCTTTTAAAAATAATAAACTTATCTATGATAACGTGATGCACAAGTCTGGTTTGTATGACTAAGTCTGTAAATTAATATGTGTTGTAAAATTTTGCAATATGGCAAGAGGAGTCCCGGCTTTTAGGAACATATGCACCCATAACGTTCTGAAATTGAAAATCACGGGCGACAAATATACTTACTGTTTTCGTTGGACCTGGTGGAGTGTTTTTTTGAAAAGCAAGTAACTTAGTCCAGTTGGAAAGATCTCGGCATTTCCATAAGGAGCCTTGTCCTTTGTGGGCATGTGGGTTTCCAGCCCCTGATTTAGAAAAGAGACGTCGTCCAAAGACACAAAGGTAAATCTAAATGTGCAAGAGGAGTTTTAGAACCGAGTGCTAGAGAAGACGTAACTGAAACGATATTATTTCCGGTTGTGGCACGCTGCGCCTCTGTAGGATACCTTTGTAGTTCCGGGTCACGGCATCCTTAGCAGAAGGGACTGCTCCTTCCTATTAATGGCTCCTGGTGCCCTGCACAACTGTGGCACTCAACATTGCAGATCGGCAGTTTCTGGAAACAATTAGATGTCTGGCAAGAGTAGAATAACCCTCCCGTGGGAAAACAGAATCAACACCTGCCTTTTAGGCTAAACGTTTTTTAGCGAGTGTAACTTGAATTGTGATAGCTTTAGGTTTCAAATAAAAGGAACACTTTGAGTTGGCTTTTAATCAGGACAATTCAAATCGTCATGGTCAGTCAATTAGGAGGGAAAACATGGTTATTTTAAAAAGAGACACTGCAAAATATACAAAATCCTGGACTTATGATATCCATTTCTACTAAAACACATTTATGAAGCAGGCACTTTAAATGGTCTCATGTCTGGGCCATATGTTCCTATAAATAATAGTTTATGGAGTAGAAAATTTGAAATGCTACATCGTTATGGGTGGCATAACCATGATCAAGTCACTCTGTATGCTTGAACTTAGCCAAGAAAAATATCTGTGACAAAATTTTGAACTATTCTTTTGAAAAAAGCATAAAGAACAGAATTGTTTTGAAATGTTACTATGTTACTTTTAAAAAAATATATGTAGATATTTTTTGAAGGGTAGAGTTCCAGAGAGACAGAGAAACAGAGACAAAGGGAAAGAGAGATCTCCCATTTGATAGTTCAGTCCTTGAATAGATGAAACTGCTAAGGCTAGAGCAGGCCAACATCAGGAAACAAGAGCTTCCTATCTGTCTCCCATGTTCACTGAGGCCCAAGAATTGGCTCATATTTTTGTGATTTTGTGGGCACATTAGCAAGGAGCTGGATTGGAAGTGGGGTATCTGTGGCTCCAGTGCCCATGTGGGATGCCCCAGCATCATGGGAGGTAGCTTAAACAAGTTATGCAACAATGCTGGCCCCACTGCACTCAATTCTTGGCCAAACATTCAACTGAAATTTGTCCAATATTTTGGTTCAGGAAGGTAACTGATTTCCAGTGAATAGCATCATTTTGTTTTAATTTAAACCTGAAATAAGACAATATTCCAAGTGAATGCAAATTAAGTTTTAGCATATTTAGAAGCTTGCAATTGCATAAGGGAAAAAGTTAGAAAAATAACTTTGTATAAAATGGTGTCTCCAGTTCATATTAATATATTAAAAATGCTAACAATGGACATAATATTTCTTATCCCAAATAATTGAGATTGCATATATGTGTATGCATATATATGAACATATTATACCAACTGGCTAGTTTTGGTCAATGTACTATTTATATACGTGTGTGTGTGTGAATATCAGAACATCATGCTGTTTGTAATTTATTATGTGCCATTTTAAAGAAAGAAAGAATTGATTAATTTAAAAGTTATGGAAATCTGAGGTATATAAAATTCAATTTCTTGCTTTTGCATTTGCTTGGGATTTAAGGTAAAAGAATCATTTGTCATTTGGAGCAGATGCCATTTTTAATGACCATGAAATGTTCAGGTAATCGCATTTTTGCAAGCCATAATCATTATTGTTGAGTATCTTGTACTTAAAAAAAAAATCCCAGTGTTGCTAAAACATTATCTATAGGGTTTAGAGTGAAAATTTTGAAAACATGGATTTCAATAAAAACCATTATTTTTAAATGTGAATTTGTAATTCTACATCCTAAACATTCATTTTGCGAAGGAAATCATTTGCGAGACTATTTTTATGGCATTAAAACTAAAGTGATGAATAATTGATCTGGATCTTTCCAAAGAATCGTTTTAGTCTGAAAATCCACATCACTTTGGAGTTTGTGCTTAAGAAACATGGCTAACAATGTTTGAATTTTGTTGCCCATTATAATGAGAAATTATGAAATTTACTTTTCATAGGGTACAGTTTATATGTGGCATTTTGGACTGCTTCCTACCTTGTAGGCCAAAACTACACTTCAAAAATATGCTGCATTTATTGAACATAAAAGCTGTTACTTAGACTGAATTTGTGTGATCTGGGACTGTGCCCCTGCTCCCATTTTAGTGTGTCTGATTACTGCTGTTATTTTAGAGGCACTTGCTGGGATGGTTAAGTCAGATATTGACCCTGCCCGAGCTAAAAGGTGATCCTCATATCCCTTCTGTTGCATCCTCCATCTTTATTTCTTTCCTGTAGTAGGTGGACTAGATTCCCACCTGGACTGCTTGATCTTAAGCTGAGAAAACGCACAAGTTTTGTTTTTTTTTTTTTCGGAATTATGCAAGCTGGCAAAGGAAATGGGAGGTCAAAATTTGGCTTTCTGGAGATAATTTTTATGGCTAACTTGATGGTTTGATTTATGGGTCAGTTGTTGACCCTGATTGGATAAGCCAACCCAGCTAGTGGCCTATCTTCAGTTTTTCTGCTTCTCCTCCTGCAGTGAGATCTGTTAGCAGCACCACAGGAGGCAAACAGCATGAATATCGACTTCCAAACATTATTATGTTCAGTCTGTATTCAAGTCTGGCCAAACTTGTAGCAAGTGGTCCAAAATACGTTGGTCAAAGGCAATATGAAATAACCTGTGTTCTAGATGCAGGTTTGGCATTTTTGTCTTAGGTAAGTCCCCTTAAAACCTTATTTCCCTCACTGTGCCAATTAATTAGATCTTATGCATCAAAAGCATGAAGTCAATAATAAAAAAGTATATGCACCATGCTGTCTTTTGTATCCAAATTCTATCATAGAAAATTTTGAATTTCATTCCAGTAGCCTTCCAATATCCAACATTATTCTCGCTAACATTTTTTTTTAATATTTTTGTACAAACAAATCACGCCCTAGTTTACAGAAATGTACTGTTTTAATGGATGGCTCTGAACCATTTTATTTTCCTTTTTCTTCCTTTATATATTCCCAACCGTTTTTTCCACCCTTCAAAGATTGGGAAAAAATCCGATCTTATATTTAAAAATAATATTATGACCAAGCAGAACTTTTAGGATAGAGAATGTTACCTACAAATTTGTTACTCAGAGTGAGGCGCAAGCACCTTGAACTTGGGCATCCACCTGCAGCCCAGGGAATGGCCCAGCTCCACTGCACCAGGATTCTCACTTTTGCAAGGACGGAAGATGATGTTTCTCCACATACACAGTGGGGGAAGCATCAACCCAACACCCATTCTGGAAAGGAGACCCCAATAGTTATCTGCTTCGTTAGCGTGATCACTTTTTCTTAAAATTGTTAGCAATCTACAATTCCAGCATTCTGTAGTGATGCTCATTGTACTTTTCAGAAAAGAATTCTAACTGCCATTTTTAGAAAGGATTGCATTTGCTGAAGGAAACGTAATATATGTGGCGTGATTCCTGAGAGTTACGTCAGAGTAAACATTGGTGGGTGTTCAGGCTTTGTATGTGGTGACACTATTCTATTGTATCGCTTCATTCGATGCAAAGGAACAAAAGACGGTGACAACACCCCGTCATTTTGAAGATATCAAATCATGCGTTCTTTTCGGAAAGCGAACTAAATAAATCCATACCTCATTCAAATGGGAAATTGAAATGCGATGATGCATAGCCTATGGTAAATTTTTCAATATGGAAATGACCTTGGCTGACCTGACTGCCTCCATCAATATGCTCTCAGATCTTTATTGATTGTAGTCTGGGAAACCTCAGTATCAATTGATGGGAAGCTGAATTGGTCCCTTGTCTTAGTTCAGGAATTAACTTACACGAAAGGAACTAGATGGGTCAAGCCAAACGGTCACACACATTTCAGAAAATTCACTATCGATGTCCTCTTCAATGCTAAAAATCAAAGCTTCCAAAGCGAGGAGTTTAAGATTCCATTCGAAATGACCACAAGTGTTCTCTCAGATTCTGGTGGACAAAATTAACCATTGATCTCTTTGCCTGCTTTCGCGAGAATTAAATGATCAGGAATCACAAGACGTAAATGATGTGTTGGGGGAAATTTGCTGAATTTGTAGGAAAGCCAAGTGATGCTCTATTCCACAGGGTGCTGGGTATACTCCAAATCAGCCTACGCATCTTAAAAGTCTAACTTCCACTATTTGAGGTGTTTCAGAGTTTTCACTGTGCCAGAAGAAGTCATTCAGATCAATTAATTGACCTTCCAAAATGACCAGGAAGACCCTGAATAATTAGACCAACTTATAATTTTTTTTTTAAAAAAAAGAATGGTTATCAGGAGTTCAGGAGCAGGTCATCTTCTAAACTAGATAAAAATGTGCAATGTGCATATTTCCAGGCTAGTCAACATGGAGGCTCTCTAAGACAAAGGAGTAGAGATTTCTTCTTAAACTGTGTCTGCATCATTTGAATTGTATCGGGATGTAGCTGAATGTCATCTCCATTCTGGTAGGTCCAGATGATGGCATTATCTGTAGGCGTATGATCCGTGCTCCATCAAAGTTGTGAAATTCCTCCCTGTGTGCTTGGAGTGGGGGGGGGGGGGACAGGAACACACTGTTGTACTGACAATACACACACCAAAACCCTTACATTTTGGACAATGATGCAAAAACTCCCAGAGTCTAGATTTCTAATTTCTGTATGTTTGTCTGCACAGTTATTAAGAGTTAACTGGACAGCATCCTGGCACTCAGGTCATTCAGTCTGACACATATTAGACAAATCCCATTTAAATCATATGAAAGCTTCTGCAAGGTGTGTTTTCTGCCACTGGGGATGGACATTAGGGTCTCCTTTAAAGAGAGAAGGATGCTGGGAATCTGTGGAACAGGTGATTTACAAGTCTTTAACTGCGACAGGGGTGTTCTTGATTTTGCTGTCAGAAACCATTAACGTGCCATACTTTAATTTTATTAGTTGAATGCATGACCTGCAATGGGGAAGGTTATCGAGGCCCCATGGATCACACAGAAACAGGCAAGATTTGCCAGCGCTGGGATCATCAAACTCCACATCGGCACAAATTCTTGCCCGAAAGGTAAAAGAATATTGACTCAAGCTTCCAGTGATTCTTCTCGCGAGATGTTATTGGCTCCATGATAGATGTCCACAGACATGCTCTTTCGATGATATTCTGTTCTCTGATTGTTTAGGATTCGACTGACAGAATTGGAGCCTGCGTGTGTGTGTGTGTGTGTGTGTGTGTGTGTGTGTGTGTGTGTGTGTGACAGCATATGGTCTTAGGATTAAAGAGTTTCAATAGTGAGATCTAGGTGTATAGAATCCTTACCTTGGCTGAATAGATGAAGAATTTCTGAAATCTGGCTCGTCCTGAAGTTGATACCCATTAGCGGAGTACGGAGTGGATGCTCCTCACAGAGGCTCCCTTCTCTCTCCTGAAATGACAGCAATGAGATGGGCTGCCTAGTCATGGCCATTTTGGACAAGCCTTTGCTGTGGGAGGGAGCCTTTGCTGTGACTCATAGCAGGTCTCCTTGTAGACAGCTTCTTCCAGAGACTGGGGTCCTCTAGCCTCACACCTTGATTTAGGTCATGTCCGTGGAAAGGGAACGAAGGTGGAACAAAACTCTTGCGATTGCTCTCTCCTGCTGTATTATAAGGCTTTTTTTTTTTTTTTGCATTTCTTTATGTGAAAAACAGAGTGACTGAGAAAGAAAAGAAGGTAGAGACAGGAAGAGAAAACTTCCTTCTTTTGGCTCTTTCCTCAAACGCTTATTATAATAGCGAGGGAGGTCCAAGGCTTCCTTATGTTTTTCCAAGTGGAAGTTTTTAGACAGTGATGTGCTGCCCAAACAGGTGCATCAGCACGAAGTTGGATAAGAAGTGGAGGTGGGTCCAAGCTGAGGCAATCTTGCTAAGAGATGCGAGCATCCCCACCAAAGCCTTGCTTCGCATGCCATAGTGTTAGCTCTTAGTATACTCTGACGTTGCCAAAAAGGGTGGCAATGTGACGAAGTTAGGCAGCTAAATCTGTCTGGTTTTCCATGAGTAAATTCTGAGTTAATCCATTTCCTAAGTCAAGGATGTTTCAAGTTTATTTCACATAACACCTTTGAATTAAAAAAAAAAAAAAGCCAGGATTTTTTTTTTTCTGCTAAGAGATGAAACTACAAATAAACACAAAGGAAACTTCATCCCCAGGTGTCCGTGGAAATTGCTAGAAGATGCATTTGCTTCCCTTCTCCTACCTCTGTTTTTTTTTTTTTGTTTTTTTTTTTTTTTTGGTTTGTTGGTGTTCTTTTAGCTGCAATTGAAACTCCTGGGTGTCTTTAAAAGACTTTTTTTTTTTTGGTGTATCTTTTAAATGCGTGTTTTTGTTTCTCGAAAGCGAGAGGGAAGGGATATGTTAGCAATTAGTATCAAGTCACCAGTTGCAGACTGGGTTTACAAAGAGGTGTGCTGGAGAGAAAGCTTGGGCTCTTGCAGCGGCGGTGGCAAGGGCATGACCCACAGAGGCTCTGTTTCAGAAACTGAGCTATCCTTGCTAACAGGGCTATTGAACTTTAAGCCTGCCCCAGAAGAGGAGCTGCTTTCTTAATGAGCATTCTACACGAGGTCATGTTTATGTCAGCTGTCCTTCGCCGAGGCTCACTAAGGAAGGGAGGTGGGGAGGGGCTCAGCTTGGCACCTCAACGGATAGACATGTAGCAAGTGGACCTAGTGTTTTAGCAAACCAGGGCGGACTATGCTGTGTGCAACATGCAAAGGGGGACACTTAGTAATCAATGGTGAGCAGCTGCTGCAGGGCAAGCTTAGTCCTCCTGCTGCAGCTAGTGGTATCCGAAATAGCAGGGGAGTGAGTCTGCGAGCTGAGGAGTGGGTGGTGTGTCCAGGCAGATTTACGTGACAATTTTCTTGGTGTGGTTTGCAGATACCCGGACAAGGGCTTTGATGATAATTATTGCCGCAACCCCGATGGCAAGCGGAGGCCGTGGTGTTATACTCTTGACCCTGACACCCCCTGGGAGTACTGTGCAATTAAAATGTGTGGTAAGTTAGGGTCAAATTTATTGCTTCCTTTTCCTTTCACGGGCTAGATCTAAGCAGGCGATTATTAGTGAGACAGGCTAGCATCTTTCTTTTTTACTTGATGCTTAAACTTGTGCAGGTCAAATAGGTTACATTATCCTACCTTATCTTTCTCATTTTCAGAGGACCATTATTTTGGAAGAGGTTCAAAACACCGTATGCAGCAAATATTTATTCTTGAAGGAAAGAGCCCGTAGAAAAGGGGGTGTGGCTTGCGTGTGTGGAATCACTCCTCAGTGTGGGGGCTACATCCAATAGTCGGGAGAAATATAGGGAATGAATAAACCAACAAGAAACAAAGCTGGGGGAAGTGGTGCGTTGTTGCTTCCCATGTGATTTAGAACACAGATCTCCAAAATGTTGTCCATGGGATCCAGAGAAGTACAGAAATGCGAAAGCTGCTCCCGTGGTACTCCTCCTAACCATTCCTTCTACTTGACCTGGATTCTTTCTCAAAGTCCGCTGCCTGAGCCGCAGTGGCTGCTCAGTGGTTAAGCAAATGCAGTACCTTATGCTCCTTTTCTTTGCCAAGTTTCCCAGCTTTACTGGTCTGTAAAGCCTTCTGGATTTTGCCATATTGTCCTGCCCTGAAAAATAGCAGTCTAAAAAAAATGGTGTCTAAAGTTTGTGAACTACAAAATCATTGCATGATGCTACGCAGAGCATATACGTATAGGTGTGTGGATTTGCTGTGTGTGTGTATGTCTACGTGTTTAGTATCTGGGTGAATTTATTTCTCAGATCCTCATGGTAACAGGAAATGAGAAAAGTAATAATACTTTCAACATATGGAAGCCTCTCAGAGAAATATGAGGTCAGGCAGAAAAGACTCTCCAATATACAAGATGTCCTGTGCATCAAGGTAATAGGCAGATTAGAAAAAAGAAGATGAGAAATAGAAGAGTGTGAAAAATTTAGAATGCAGGGGGTTGGTGTTGTGGCACAGCGGATCAACTCACTTGTGACACTCCGATGTGTACACTTTCAAATCTGACCGTACCACTTCCCATCCAGCTATGTGCTAATGAGGCTGGGAAAGAAGATGGTCCAAGCTTTTGTGCTCCGCTTATGAGAGACTAGAAGGAGTTCGTGGCTCCTGGCTGTGGACTCACCTAGCCTTGGCTGTTGAAATTATTTGGGAGAGCGTGTGAGTTCTTGGAAGACTTCTTAGTGTCTTTCCTTCATTCTCTTTTTCTCTCTCTTCCTCTGTGGCCCAAATATTGGCCAAAGATGGTGCTAGAATAGGAAACAGAGCAAGTTTAGTTCCAGCCAACGTGAGGCGGAGATGTTTGACTGTTGTGTTTCCGGTGGATCTAAGTTCAGTCTTCTCTAGAAGGTATTCAGTCCACTCTAGAAGGTCATGGAACATCCCCAGTGAATAGGGATGCTGAAAGCCTGAACTCAATGCAACCCTCCACAGAGCACGCAGAGAATATCCAAAGGGCTGTTGGCCCCTGCCTATTGCATTTATTATACAGATGCTTTGTGAGCAGCCACTGTTTATCAAATGCTTTTCTTCGTGGTAAGAAGAGAACAGACTGAAGCTTATGGTGGGGACTGAGTGTGCAGGGCTCTAGCAGAAGCAGTAGACCAAAAGCTGAAGCTTTATTGGGAGTCAGAGTTTGGATACTGCTGCCAGTTTTTGTTGACTGAACCAACTTCGCATGCGTACCTGCCGTTTAGCCTCTAAGCTTCTGTCTTAGGATTGGTATGGTGTTCATAGTGAAGGATGGTCGTTGCTTGTCGTCCCAGAGACGCGTGTCAGAGTAATCTAGCCTTCTGCATCTGCCTTCATCTCTCTTTCCCAGAAAGACAATCTGCCTAAATGTGAGCAGCCCACAAATATCCCAGCAATGCAACTCTTAACAGAGGTCCGGGCAGAGGGAATCTTCCAACATTGCAAATGTGTAACAGGATTGAAAATGCTGTACAGTAACATAATAAAACATGGCTTTTCTTAGTTTTTTTTTTCCCCCATAAAATACATTGGTACTCTGAATAACAGTTGATGCTATCCTGTTACTTCATATCAGAGAAATAACAATGTTGGTTGGAACTAATTATGTTTCTCCAAAGTGAGCTTCAAGGCGTCACCAGTATTTAAACATCTTTTTGTGTGATTGCTGTCCCATGGTAAATCTCATTGACTAGTTACACAAATCCACACACTTTTGGGACACTTTCACATGGTTTAGCATTCTCAAGAGAGCCAGTTTATTAACGTGGGTCGTGGGAACGAATACTCTGTTAGCAAAACAAAGGTTCTAAAATTTTATTAAATGTATTCATTGTATTCATTCCTAGCAATAAAAAGACAACCACCTTGGGTGTCAATAGGCAAGTTGTTAATGAAAAAAAAAAATCATTCTTCCTTAAGAAAATAGGAAAATCGGTGACATTGTAGCTAAATACCTTTCATGTCACCCTCATAGAAGATATTATGTCTTATATTTTTTTCTACCTTCAGTCTTTGGGTATATCACACTTCATAAGCCATCCAGAAATTCTGCTCTGAAGTGCGTGTCTGTGTCTGTGTGTGCGTGTTTACATAAAGTTTTAAATTAATAGTTTATACTTACATAGCTTAAGTAGTGATAATTTCACACACGTAGCAGATGTGTGTGAAGATGAAATCAAGTTCATCCCCATTTCTTTCACCTTAAATATCAAAAAGGAATATGAATGTTTGATAGCTATATAGTGAAATATTGCAATGTTTTCATAGATGTATACATTGTATACGGACCAAATCGGGGTAACTAATGCTTCCCCGTTCCTTGTCATTGCTTTGCTTGGAACCCTTGAGGCCCACTCTTCTGTTTCTTCATCAAACATGCCTTGCATTGTTGTTGAGTCGGATTTCACTCTACCACGCTGTCAACCATTAGCACTTATTCCTTCCAACCAGAGGTGCTTTGATGTCTATTAGCCACCTAGATCCGTCTCTCCCGTTGTTATTCTTACCCAGCTTATCCCAACGACTACTCTGCTTTCCAGTCAGCTACTGTTTAGGTTTCACATGTTAGAATATGCCGCACTTTCCTTTCCTAGTCTTCTTGACAGTAGCCAATCTAAACGTAAGAACGATAGCTTACTGTGACTTTTGCACCCTTTTTTATATGATGACCCATTAGTGATGACATGGAGCCATCGGGCTGGCCCTGATGGCTTTCTTTCTAAACCTCCTAACTTCCCTTGTGCCGGTGTGACACATTTCTTGCCTTCGCTAGGATGGAAAACGTTTCCTCTTCCCTTCTCGCCTACTTGGCACTTCTTCAGATTCCAATTAAGTTGTCATTCCATCCATTATCAATTCTTTATTAAGCTTTTTACTTGGTTAAATGCCTTCTTCTCTTTCTCATGACATTTCATTATATCTCCCTCTTCTGCAGGTACTTCTCAATGTCTTGGGTGTGCATTTATGCAAATGTGGGAACTCCAGCAAAGCAAGGCCCATGTTTGTTTTTTTCTCCTCCTCCTCTTCCTCCCTCTTTTTCCATAAACAGATATCAAGAAACATTTGCTGAAACATTGAATATGTATGCCACCTTCCTAGAAACTAAAGGTATTTCAATTGGATGTGCTTCTTGATTTGCACATACAGATTTCGTTTTCTTGTAAGACACCAGCCTCCTTGGAGTATTCTTGATTTTACTCCACGCCTCTTCCCCTGGTCATCCTCAGGTTTCATTCTCTCCTGAGTTTGGTGCGATCCTTTATTGTTTCTTGGTGTGATGAGTTTTCTTTTACCACCAATCTAAGTCAGTCTTGCCTTGTCTTCTTTTTTTTTTTTTTCCTTCTTTCTTATTCCACAGCTATTTTTGAAGTGTGACCTAGAAAGATCTTTAGTAGGTAAGATTTCTTTTTCAATGTACTCCTATGGACTGAGCCTTATCTTGATCCAGTTCTTATGCTGACGTCCTAACCCAAATGTGATTATCTGTTGACTCAGGGGTTTTAAGATGCAATTAATGGTAAGTGAGATCAAAAGGATTGGGACTAATCTTATGGGATTGGTAGCCTCAAAAGAATATGGAATCTCTGTCTTTCAGCATAGCAAGGAGGCAGCCATATGCAAGCCTGGAAGAGCATTCCCACTGGGAAGCTTGTTGGCTTGAGCCCCGTGGTCTTGGGCTTCTCAGCTTCAAGAACCATGAGAAATCAATTACTATTGCTTGATTCATCAAGTCTATGAGGTTTTGTTGTGGCAGAATCAGCAGACTTGTATGCTGCCTTTGGTAACAGTTGCAGAATATGCGGCTTCTTAGTAACCAATGGACACTGACAGTGTCTTAAGAGACTGTTTTCTTTCAAAATTTACTGTGTACATTGGAAAATAATTTTCACAAATCACTTTCTGTCTCAAAGAGAGTTGATGGTCTCATTGGATTTTGTGAATCCATCCAAGGCCAGCAGATCCATAGAAATTAAATCTTATGGTATTCTGAGTCATGCAAAAGCAATGCTATTGATCTCCTTCCTTAGGGGAAAAATTTGGTGCTTGGAGGTCCCTACCAAGTCATCTTCTAAGGAATAGCGCTATAGAATTGAAGAGTTTTCATGAAAGTCATGTCTCCAGAGCATTTTGTATTAGAAGAGGCTTGGATAAAGTCCAGAGAAACGTTTCAGATACAAATCCTGGCTGCACATGGAAAACAAACGTGTAAGCAATTTGAAGCTTGTACTTTGGAGGTCTTTACTATTTTCCCATGTCAATTTTAAAACAAGAAGCTCTTTACAACGAGCCTGGTCCTGCCCTTCACGGCCTGAGAGCACAGGAATTGTTGATGAGAGAGTAGCTTTGTGCACTGTTCTCAATCTCCAGGGACTATCTTAAAAAATAAATAAATAAAAAAAGAAAAGAAAAAAGAAAATCCCATTTCACTTGCGCTTCAGTAGTTGAGCGTAAAAAGCAGTGAGTAATCAACTATTTGTCCACTGGCTTGGGAAACAACTCACTCATAACATAAGAAAAGGAAGAGTTAGATCTTGTCTTCACATGGAAATCCAGGTTTTCTTTTAGTAGGGGTGAGATGGAGGATGGGGAAGGTTAAGCAGTGCGGGTGTGACTTTACAATCCATCTGCACCCTGGGGCCTTCCAGTGGCAGGTCCCAACCCTCATCAGAGCCCTGTGGCTTCCCTGAAAGCTCTGGTCAGCACTTCACAGCAAAAAAGTGGTCACCTGCATCCCTGATCTTATTCTACTGACTTACACCTGTTGGAGGAAGGGAGCACGGTGTTTATACTAAAATGTAGTTAACAGTCTCTCTAGAACTTGAGGCTCCATTCCACTCACGACAGCCATCAGATTCCAGCAGAGCCGTAAGAGCAAAATGAAATTCACATTCCACGAGATACCCCTGCATTTGATCATGGCCGCACAGGACAGGAAACATTTTAGCAGCAAGTGGTGTTGTCCCTGAAAGCATTTCCAAGGAGAAAACTTTGTGCCAATCATCAAAGCAAAACATAGTTTTCATTCCTGGGCCACTGAGGATCAGATCAATATGTTGGCATTTGAATGCAAAGTGTGGTTGCCACTAACACCCCTGGCAAAGTGTTCGATACGTGAGGAATTCTCGGAAAAGTTTTTGCTGTTTTCTGAGCGAACTTGCTAGACATACTTGCAAAACTATTTGTGTTTGTGGGATGCTGTATTAAAAATTGGTGTTTGCTTTGTCTAAACTTGATCAGCTTCAGCTGACACTTGAAGATGCTTCTTTGATTTTTTTGTTTTTTTCCACACTGGGTTTGGCCAAAGGAGACGCTGCAAAACCTCTTTCGTTTGGTTCATGAGTGCGGAGGAATGCTTCCCCGGCATTTCATGAGCTTTACCCAATTAGTTATCCCAAAATATCTTGTTTTGGCTTTGCAACACGTTTAGATATTTATATTGTAGGGCAGGAACAGGGATCTGTTTTACTGCAATTTAAGAATAATTCATGTTGTTTGGATAGGAAGTATGTGAGTAGCAAAGCTAGAATGTTTGGAGAGCGCAACGAAAGGACCTATGGGCATTCGTCGGGGTCCTCATCAGTTAATATCTGTTAAAATGTTTCATGAGGTCTTCATGAGAATTCATATTTATTAATGAAAGCCACTCAGTGACCCTGCAGTACCAATATATCTTTATCCCCAGGGTGAGTGGCTCATCCATTGTTGCTTTGGAATTATGTCACTTATGTTTATGGGGTCACCTCTAGCAGCTGAATGTCAAATGAGACTAATACCGATGGACCAACTTTAGAAAGAATTTTGCGGTTCAATAAAAACAAGACTTCTTGGGGCTGAAAATCCTGAGAAACATTTTCAGTGAATCAAAACAAAGGGAAAAGAGAAACTGTCAAAATCTATTAAGGTGAACTGCTGATTTATTTATTTGAAAGGCAGAGTTACACACACACACGGGGAGAGAGAGAGAAAGAGAAAAAGAGAGAAAAAGAAAGAGACAGAGAGAGGGGGTGAGAGAGAGAGAGGGAGAGAGAAAGAGGAGGCGAGAGAGGGTGAAAGAGAGAGAGAGAGAGATTCCATTCTTGGAATTACTCGCTCTCTAAATGTTTCTACCACCCAGATTTGGGCTAAGCTAAACTTTTCAGCCTGGACCATCATCTGAGTCTTTCCAGATGGTTGGCAGGGACCTAAACTGCAGGGACCTAAACTGTTGGGACCTAAACTGCTGCTTTTGCAGAGTACCAGGGAGACTGGATTGGAAACAGAGCAGTTGGAACTCAAACTAATACTCCCATAAAGGAAGTTGGCATTGCAAGCTGCAGCTTAACTCACTATACTGTCACTGCACCAGCTTCTTACGGCTGGCTATGTTAAAGCCCTAAATGCTTATTAAAATAAAGTACAAAAATAAAGGTACTACTATTTAAATTCCTGACATCTTGATGAGAGACTACTAATAGAAAGTTTTGTTTGTCTACGGGAATATTGTGGTTTCATTAATGTGATGTCATTTTTTTTTTTTTGCCTTCTGTGATTTTCAAAATTCCAAAAGATTTTGTTTACTACTCCAGATTAAAATCCAAACAATCCACGTTACTTCAATCAAATGCGGACTTTGAGCTTTAATCTCATCATTTTGCTGTTTTGTGAATAGTTAGTGACTTTTAAGACAAATGTATACTTTTAGAAGGCTTTAAAACATAGTAATAAAAGTTCAGAAAAGGCTGTTTGTCACAGGGTTTTATAATTGCTTTTGTCTTAATGGTGATTCACTAATCCATTCCAGTTGGAAGTCTAGGCCGTTGTGAAATATTTTGCTCAGTGTTTTTTATATGGGTTTTTTTTTTTTTTTGTCATTTGGATTTGCCTTTCAACAGAAACTCATAAATGTCTCCCACGGTCTGTTCTGGCAGGAAGTTAGAGTCAGGAACTAGAGTTGGGTGTTGAACTCAGCTACTTTGGTGCGGGTATGTTACCTGCTAACCTAACTGCCCACCTCTCTCCCTTTTCATACAGGATATTCAGTTTTCAATCGAAGTATCTATGTGTTGCTTCAAAGATTCACTATCATGGATCATTTCTAACAGATTACAACTTTCGGATGCTTGCCTTGAAATTGTAACATAAGCTGTTAGAATGCATCTATCTCCCAACGCATTCTAGAAATGGTTGCCCATGTTTAATTCTCCTTTGCTATTGCAGGCAGGTGTCTTCCTCCCTCCCCACCTCCTCAGCTTGTGCTAACAATGTGGAGTTGTCTTCACATGGACCTGTTTCTAAAGTCTGAACTAAGTACTCTAAGGACCGTATTCCTTTTCCTTCTGCTGTTTTGGCTGGTGTCTTGAAAATCATGCGTGTGTCCAGGGACTAGAATATGTTCATTGCTGATGGGTTCAACTTTCGAGTTAGCTTCTCCAATATGTGGTAGGCCCTCATCTGGCCCCAGTAGCCCTAGGGGACACCTGGCTTCATGAGACCTGGTCTGTGAATTGCAAGTGCACGGTACACAGTGGTTGAGGAGCGCACGAGTAGACAAGCCCCACAAAAACACACATAAGCAAGTGGTAAAGGAAAGCAGCTGAGAGGTTCAGGCAAGGAAGTCCAGTGTGTGTTTGCCATGGCTGCCCCTATCCAATGTAAGGACTCTTGAGTCTTGACAGAAGTGCTAGGTGTGTGCCCGAAAGGTGAGTGCCTTGGTCCCTTGTCTATTACAAGAGGATTCTGTAGATTGAGTCAAAGTGCTTGATGTTACCTAACTGTCTTAGAGGCTGGGAGTCAGGATGAGCTGCCAGCATCAGGTAAAAGTATCTTGAGACACCTATACTCTCTCTATATCGCTCTAGTCTATCACTCTATACTAATATAATACTAATATAATATACACTATACTAACATAGTATATATCACCCTTTACTAAATGTTCTATGCAATTGGGTCTCAATCACAAAATCCAAGCCAGGGTATATCCTGACTCCATCTGAACTTCTTTTTAACAATCTATTTGTGTTACGTTTTTCATTCCCTAAAGCAAATATATAGGAATTGAGACATTTTTAAAAATGATTTGTAGAAAGGTTTTCCGACAGAGAGTTACTGGAAATCTGAGCATATAAAATATCCTAGTGGCTGAGGTGGTGATTAAAATAATCTCCCACTTTTTCAAAAATCCTCACAGAATAACTTACAAATACGGTTATGCTTATTTTTTTAAGATGTATTTATTTTTATAAGGAAAGGAGATACACAAAGAGAAGAAAGAGCAGAGGAAGAACTTCTATCTGTTGGTTCACTCCCCAAATAGCCACAATGGCTGGAGCTGAGCTGATCCAAAGCCAGGAGCCAGGAGCCAGGAGCCAGGAGCCAGGAGCCAGGAGCCAGGAGCCAGGAGCCAGGAGCTTCTTCCAGGTCTCCCATACAGGTGCAGGGTTCCTAGGATTTGGGCTGTCCTCGACTGTTTTCCCAGGTCACAAGCAGGGAGCTGGATAGAAAGTGGAGCAGCTGTGACACAAACTGGCATGCATATGGGATCCTGGGCATGCAAGGTTAGGATTTAGCCACAAGGCTACCACACTGGGCCCAGGATGTTCTTAATTTGCCTCAGTTTAGTTTATGGAACTTAATGCTATGAAACACTCCGTCTCATAACTGTTTGAGATAAATACTTTTTTAGTGAAATGTAAAGTTTTTATCAATTGTCAAAACTTTCATGAGTGGCACACATCTCTGAAGGTACACTGAATTCTAAATTCTGGTTTGTAAGGGTTGTAGGGATTTCAAATAGAGAACTGGGTGAATCAAAGAAATTTACTAGTTTAAATCATGAGCTTTAATCAAAGGTATCTTGAATGACCATTTGGATTGCAAAGATAATTGGAGATGTGAACTGATTTTATCAGACCATTAACAGATTTCTGGGCTGCCAATTACAATGCCGCCATCCTATATTGTAGTTCCAGCATGAGTCCTGGCTCCTCTGCTTCCAATCCAGCCGCCTGGTAATGTGCCTGGGCAAGCAGAGGGAGATGGCAGAAGTGCTTAGAGCCAGGCTCCAGTATTGGAAAGCTGATTGGGATTCCTGGCTCTTGGCTTTAACTTGGCCCAGCCCTGGCTTTTGTAGTTATTTTGCAAGTAAATCAACTGATGAAAGATCTGTTCTTTCTCTCCTGTCATCTTCAAACAAACCTGAGATAAATCTTTACAAAGAAGTATTACTGGGCATGGCATGATAACTCATTGCCTAAAAGTCCTTGCCTTGCATGTGTCAGGATTCCATATGGGTGCTGGTTCTAATCTCAGTGGCCCTGCTTCCTATCCAGCTCCCTGCTAGTGGCCTGGGAAACCAGTCGAGGGTGGGCCAAGGTCTTGGGTCCCTGCACTTGTGAGGGAGACCCAGAAGAGGCTACGGGCTACTCACTTCAGATCAGCGCAGCTCCAGCCGTTGTGGACACTTGGGAAGTGAATCAATGAATGGAAGATCTTCCCCTCTGTCTCTTTCTCTCCGTATATATGACTTTGCAATAAAAGAATCTTCTTAAAAAAGAAGTACTATTTATATTTTAAGAAATTAAAAATAACAAAAATTGGAGTGTCCATGTTTTGGTGAAAATTTATTTTTACAATTAGTCTGAAGGTTTTATTATTTTTGTGGGGTGTGGGGCATGTTACAATTGGAGATGGCAAAAAAAATAGGATATGGAACCTTGTAACAAAACTAATTTTTTTTATGCTACCAAGTTAGCAATCAATGTGGAATGTATTCTGCATGTTAGGAGAAATTTATACTTGCATTACTGTTTGTAAAACTGAGCCATCTGATTTTTAGAAATAATCACATCATCATTTAAAAAATACTGCTTGTTCCATGTATGTAAGTTCCAGGTCTTAAAGGAACTCTTCAAGTATAAACTAATTCGGTGTGATAATGAAAGAGGTATTCTTATTCCACTTAATCATTAAAAATTATTAAAGGACAGAAAAATCCTGGTGGCACAGATACAAATGAACCGAAGCAGGTAGACGACATGTGGAAAGATGTCATTTTAAGTTCCACTTCTTTTTACCAATAGCTCACAGTGTCACGAATGAGACCGACGTCCCTATGGAAACAACTGAATGCGTTCAAGGTCAAGGGGAAGGTTACAGAGGAACCGCCAATACCATCTGGAATGGAATTCCTTGTCAGCGTTGGGATTCCCAGTACCCGCACCAGCACGACGTAACACCTGAAAACTTCAAGTGCAAGTGAGTAAAGGAAACAACTGCCACCCATTTCAGCAAGCTCCGGGCGCAATGAGATAGAACGGTGAAGATATCTCGCTGGTCAAACTATTCCTTCTCCAATTGGCAGGTTATCTTTGAGGAGGGGATGATGACACATATATATATATATTTTTTCCTACTATGTAAATATTCTAAACTTTCAAGAGCATTTGGGATTCATGAGTTGGGGACCTTAGAAGTATGCAAGAACAGAATGATTTTCCAAAGCTCATATGAACATTTTCTGCTGCTTTGGGAGTTTCATTGGGGAAGTAAAAATGAATCAGTCCCAGGCCTTGAGTGTTGGTCATTCCTTGGCTGTGTTCTTCTTGCTGGCTAGATTGTTTTTTCGACCATGTGATTTTTGCTGGACAGACACAGCCACCGTGCCATGTGTTTTTAAATTGTCCACCTTGTTATGAAGAAAATCAAATGATTGCTTTTCAAATTTATGACACCCATGTCAGTCACGATGTTTCCTGAACTAGCACCTATAAATAATATTTATTGGCTTTATGTAATTGGCTTTTAATAAGACACTCTAACGTTTTAGGGCAGAGCACATAAATACAGGTTGGTCCATCCACTGGAGAAGGGTGATGTTTTGTGGACTTTGTGTGTGCTTTAGCTAATTCGGTTATTTATTCGTTAAGACACTAAGTGGCCATCTGTTAAGATTGTTTTTCATTATTTTAGAATAACAAAATTTATGGTTGTCCTTCTAGGTTTATTTCTCTCATTTCCTTACTAACCATTCACTCTCCATTCCTGACCCACTCGCACCTCAAGAAATACACCAAAAGAGAGAAAGGAAAGAAAATCAGAGAAGAGTAATTGAAAGAGACGAAAGAGACAGCTGCAAATGCCATTCACACGTTTTGTTAACTTTTGACAGCGACTAATACTCAACGGCGTATGTGATGATACACGACGAACTTCCTCAGAAAAATATTTTTTTGCAGGAGTTTAATGCATAAGCCTTACCATTGTAACGTATTGATCAAATGTCTTACTGTCAAATTTTACTGAATTTTAGCTCTCCTGTCTTAGATTGGTTCTTGGACCAGAATAGGCAAAGACAATGTCAGCAATAGTGAATTTTGCTCTTATTAAACTGACAAGATTTGACTCCGTGTTCTGAATATTGATTTTCTCTTTCCTAGGAGAGGTTTTTTTTTTGTTTGAAAATTCGTAGAAAAGATGGAATTTAGAAAGTTTATTTTAGAACAAAGAAGTGCATGAAATCCACACATTTTTTTTTTCATAACAGGCATTTTCACTGAATGGAATATTCTTCTTAAACATGGGTTTTGAAATTTTCAAAGCGAAATAAGCTTACCCTTGATTGCCATTTTTGTTCAAGTGCTGGGGTCACTCTCATGTTTATGATCTGCTACACTGAGTTCAAATGATCAGGTGTCTTGGATCCACTTAAACTGGATTTGCTACAACATTTAGTCCACTTACAAATAGAGTTTCTGTAGTACTCTAATGAGCAAGTCTGTCAGAAATCTGAGTGAATCATAGAATCATCAACTCATTTGAGTAGCTGCAAATAATTATTTCTTTAAGTGAAGGGAAATAAAATAGGAAGCAAAATTTTGGGCAAACCTTGACTCCTCTTTAATGTAATACAGCTTAACGAGTTTCTTCTGCTCTTAAAGAGCAGGCCTAAGAATTGTAATAAAGCATCTTTAATGAATGAATTACTTGACTTTAAATGAAACAGTTTAAAACACTCAATTGAGCAGGAGTACATAAAAATGTACGTAAATCCATAAATATGTATGCAATTGTAAATATGTGAAGTGTATATAAAACTTAATGCCTTTTATATTGACATGGATTTTTCAAGCATTAATATTAGATGTGTCCAAGAATAGTAGAGATTGTTCATCTATGCTAGTTAATATCTTTATAAGAATGCTAAAATTTGACCATGAGTCATAACCATGAACTCTTACCCTACAATGGCCCTCGTTATTGAAAACCCGTTGTTCTCACACCCTTGAATAACGCAGTGACAGGATCCATAGGGACTTGGTTGACATTATTTATTCTCTTTTTAACCAAAAGCAAGCTTCTTCCTCAATATTTCAGTTTTACATGGTCCATTCGGGTTTTGCAGTACTTTAGATCAAAGCTAAGTGATGCAAGTACTATGATGCCCAATATGATGATTATTAACCGTGTTAAATTACTAATCAACTATCTAAGAAATAACCTATGGGCATGCTTACTATTAGAGAGTGTGTTTTAGGAGCCTGAATAATTAATCCCAAATTTTATTTTATGTGCCCTTTAGTTTTGTTAGTCAACCACCTAAATCCTTCTAAATAGAGAGGGCACGAGCATAGCCAGTCTTTCAACTGGGAAGTATACATTTGCAATGAAAACATCACTAACATAGAGATGCCAATGGACTACCACGATAAGTTTGTGGTTAGATTTTTCTGTAACTTCCTTAGGCTTCAGTTTTGCAGGAATGTTTGCAAAGGATTCAATGATGTCAAGAATTATTTTGTAATTAAAAAACAAAACAAAAGCCTAAGCAGGACCATCCCCTGTGATGCCGGCTTTCCCGCTCATGGGCACTGGTTTGTGTCCCAGCTGCTCCTCGCTCTACGCATCTATCTGGTAATATGCCGTGATAAACACTAGCAGATGGCTCAGGTTCTTGGACCCTGCACCCACGTAGAATAATGTCATGATCGCTTATTAGTTTTTTATGGAGTCGTAAAGTTTGTGTGGAACTTTCTGCCTATGGTAGATCCTTAACATGTGACAGCATTTATTTTGAGAATTAAGGAAATATCCATTGTGTATACTGCCTTAAAATAAGTCTTCGCTTTCCTCAGGGCAAGAACTTGCAGCTGTATTTATAAACAGCATTTAACCTGGGATTCTCAAAATGTGGTACTGTTGACTTTACCCATGTAAGAACTCAATTTACATGGATGTGCTTCTCCTTAGGGACCTGCGAGAAAATTATTGCCGCAATCCAGATGGGGCTGAGTCACCCTGGTGCTTCACCACTGACCCAAACATCCGAGTTGGCTACTGCTCCCAGATTCCAAAATGTGACGTGTCAAGTGGACAAGGTAATGGTTGATCTTTTGTAGCGTGGGCATGACACAATTCTAGAGGAACAAGTACAAATCAGGGTACATTTTAACTGCTGAGGGATTGGCTTCTTGAGTCACAAATTTTTCTGGTTAGCAGAGAAAAACAAGTGTGTACTTGGATTTCCTTGGTATGTTCAGTTGCTTAGCACCTGTTTATTTCAGTGTCTATTAACGGTAGGATTATTTCTAGACATTGCAGATTATACAGCAAACAAAACTCAATTCTTGCACCCTAAAAATAAGGAAAATCAAAATGGCTATAAATCCTTAGTGTACTTGGAAATATAATTTCTGTTGAAGACAACTGTTTTAGGAAGCCATATTGAAACAGGTTTACAAGGCAAATGATTTGCTGCAGATTATAATGATGTCTAAATGCTTGTTGGTGTCCGATGAATGGAAAGTTAAGATTTTTTAATGGTTATTTATTTTATGTATTTGAAAGTGGAAAGAGTAAGAAAGGCAAAGACAAACATATCCGCGCACACACACACACACACAGACACACACACACATAGATGCAGAGTCAGAGAGAGCTCCACTCACCGATTTATTTCTCAAATGTTCGCAATAGCCAGGGATGGGCAAAGCCATTAGCTAAAAGCCAAGAATTTCATCTGGGTCTCCTATGTGGCTGGCAGGGACCCAAGCGATTGAATCATTAACTGCTGCCTTCCAGGTTCATTAACAGGAAGCTGGATCTGAAGTAAAATGCCAAGACTCTCATTGGCACTCCGATTTAGGGTGCGGCTACCCTAAGTGGCACTTGAACCTGCTACACCACAATGCCATTCTGAAAATTCTGACTCTTTAACCAAGATTACTTTACATAATCTCAACTATGATGGTTAATTTCAGTCCTAAATTATTCACAAAAGGCAAATGTAAAGCCCTACGGAAGTAGAGAAAATGCAATGAATGAGCAAATTATTGAGTCAAGGATTAAAAAAAAAAAAGTATATTGATAGTAACCAATTAATTGACTCAAGAAAAAGAGAATACAAAAACACACAAATGGTAATTATCCAAAGAAAAATGACAAAGCAAGAGAGTAAGAAGGCATGGGATTATTCTGCACCAGGTAAAAATACAGATGAAAATGGTTAATATGCTAGAAACATTCAGTCCAGTTAAATTGATTAGAATAGATAGAAAAACGTCAATAGAACAATTTTATTGAAATTGTACATGATTTACTAAAAAAAATCTATTCCATCAAAAACACAAGAAAGCCAGGAATTTGTTATCATCTCGATGCTAATATAGCTCCAAATTTTCCAGATAGAGTTAAAGCTCCAAAGCATCTTGTTGCACAATTCATACCTAGACATTTTAAACCAAATAATATGATAGTACACCTGTCTCATCTGTCACAGAGAAGGCAAAAATATTCAGATAATTTCTTGTTACAACAGCTTCATTGAAGTACATTGTAGCATTCAAATAACTACCAGTACACTTTTGAATTTTAAATACTAGGTTTGGTAGTAGTACGATTTGCAGCTTTGACATTGTTTTATGTGTTTTAGAAATGATGAAAGGAGAAAACACTCATGTTCCATGGTCAGAGTGCTCGCTACGGGCGAAAGGAAATCCGAAAGTGAGATGAGGGTGTTGCAGGGGGACTCCCATTCCATAGTCAAGTGCCTAAATTCAATTCCTAGCTGTGTTGTCCTTTCCAGCTTCCTGCCAATGTGCACTCTGCAAAAGCAGATGGTGCAAGAATTTGGATCCCTGCCGTACATCTCCGAAACCCAAGCTAAGCTTCTGGCTCCAGCCTGGCCCATTTGAGTGCATTCACAAAGTAAATTAGCAAACAAGAGAACTCTCTGTGTCTGTCTTTCAAATAAAAAGCGATACGTGCAATTCTTCAGTGAAATGGAGAGGGAGAACTCAGTGCATTCTATTGGAGTTGCGATTGTTGCTCATGATAAATACCTCCCAGCAAACCACACATATGCACACTTGCATGCTAGCAGAATCAAATGAAAAATAGTACATTAAGCAGTTCCATCTGCTGGTTCACTCTCTAAATGGCTGCAAAAGCCAGTTCTGTGCAAGGCCATTGCTTGGAGCAGAGCTCCTTCTGTATGTTCGGTGTGGCTGGTGGGGATACAAGTATTTGGACAAATTGCTTGCTGCCTCCAAGGATGCATTGCAAGGAATTTGGATCAGAAGCAGAGGAGACAGGCTTTAAGCTGACATTGTGATTTGAGATGGCAGAGTCGGAAGCAGTGACTTTAATTCACCAATCCAGAGTGCTTCCCTCAAGGGGAAAGATTTGAACCATTAGACTCCTTGTGTATGGAAGCAGTGGATTTTGCAACTTCATGCTTTTGAAAGCAATTTAATCAGGAACTGCAATGACTAAGTTATTTTGTCCATGTCGCATCCTATCCTATCTGTTCTTTCAGTCCACGTGCCTTAGCGAGCCCTTAAATGTCATCTAGGGATATGAGCATGTAAGACTCAAGTAATCTGATTGTATTTCTTCCGCGATGTATTTGCTTAGCAAATCATGACATCACTCATTTAGAAGCGGGTTTTCTTGTGCAGCAGGTAAAGCTGTCACGTTGAACGCCACTTTCTGTATCTGAGTTCTTTTCTCTGGTTCTGTTCCTCTACTGTGGTACAGCTCGCTGTTGATGCACCTGAGAGCTTCGTACTTGATGGCCAAGGCCATTATCGCCCATGTGCAACACCTGGACTGAGTTCCTCGTTCCAGTCCGGGATTATCTCAGCTGTTGTGGGGCGTTTAAGGACTGAATTAGCAGATGGAAGATTCTCTCGTTTTCTCACTCTAGCTCTTTGTTTTTCCTTCTCTCTCCTTTTTTTTTTTTTGGTCACTCTTTCTTACAAATAATCACCTCCCTGAGGAATTCTATTCTATCATTATCATCTTTCAGTAGTTTTATTTGTAACTGACACATACAAAAAGTACTATGTAGCGAGTTCCTTGTAAACTTTCAAACCATGTGTACCTTGTGCAATGTGCAAATCAGGGGGACCATGTCTATCTCCTGAAATATTTATTATTGCTGAAGGAGAGAAACATCCGAACTCTTTTCTTCTGACCTTTAAAAGAACACACAGGGTGTTATTTTTACCTGTAATCACGGAGCAATGCAATGGAACGCCAGGGACTATTCCCATTAGCGATTGCAGTGTTACACCTGCTGCTTAACCTCCGTCCATTTCCCCAGCCCCTCTTTCCTCCTGAGTCTCCGGCAGTCACCGTTCTACTCTCAGCTTCTTTGAGACAGACTTTCTAACAATTCACATATAAAGGTAGATGATGTAGCATTTGTGCTTCGTTTATTCTGTTTAGCGTAATGATCTCTGGTCCCATTTATAGAATTGTGCAGGACGAGATTTTGTTTTCAGTAGCCGGGTAGCATTCTATTGCATATGCACACCAAATTTTCTTTATCACGTCATCATTTTGCAACTCACAGTTTCCATGTTTTCAGCTATTGTGAATCCCGCTGCAATGGACGTACGGTTATAGCTGTCATTTTGGTAGACGGGATATATATCCAGTAATGTGATTTTAGGTCATATAGTGGTTTTGCTTTGTTTTCTGTATTTTTTTTGAGAAATTTTCTCATATTGTTCTTCACAAATGCCTGCAGTAACTGGGGCCGGGTCATGACAAACCAGGAGCCCTGATTTTTATCTGAGCCTGTCATTTGGGAAACAGGAGCCCAGATACAGGAAGCCTCATCTGCTGTCTTGCACTTTGTTGGTGAATGGAAAGTGAAGCTGAAAGTAGAGCTAGATTTGAATCTAGACACTCTGTGATGGCAGAGCGGCCTTGGAAGCAACACCTTAGCCTGTGCCTCAAATGTCCACTCCTAGCACAGACATATACTTCCAGATAATCATTTACAGTCAAATCTACAGTGTTTTAAAAACCTGCCATAGTTTCGTAAAGTTGCCTTATAAATAGTTTGCTTAAAAGTATGAGGATTTCTTTTCAAATACAGAAGTGCAATACACATTTTTTTAAAATTACATTTCTTTTGATCAGATGGACACTTCCGGGGTTGGCCTTGTGGCATAGCACATGAAGATGCCACCTGAGTTGTGTAATGCCTGCATCCCATGTCTGAGTACCTGCCTAAGTGCCACCTGCTGAGCTTCCTGATCCAGTGCCTTCTTATTGTGCTTAGGAGTTCAGCTGGTCATGGCCCACGTTGTGGAGCTCCTGCCACCTCTCTGAGAGACTGGGCTGGAGTTCAGAGCTCATGGCTTTGACCTGGCTCTGCCCATGTGGCCTTAGGAAAGTGAACCAGTGGATGATGGAAGATCTTTCTTTTTTTCCTTCTCTGTCATTCTCTCTTTTACACTCTCACTTTGTAGTTCGATGAAGGGGATATATAAATCTTACAGATATTTTAAAACAAAAGCAAATGAATAAGTAAACCTTTTAACAGTCTGTGGCTTGGTAATAGATTAGAACAGAATAGGATCAGTATCAAATGAGCTCTGGCCATTGTGGTCATTTGTAGAGTGAACAAGCAGGTGACAATCTCTCTCTCTCTCTGCCATTCAAGTAAATAAACACTAAAATAATAATAATAATACATTTGCACAAGCACCCAATTTAATGAAGAAATTGGGCTGGAAATACAGGTGTTTTCATCTGCCATCTCTAAACTTGCTTTATGTTTACAGATTTTGGAGTATTTGTTTTCAGTGTACGTCAATCTTCATACACTTAAAGAAGAGTCTTAGTTTTATCCTCCCTAATTTAAAAAACATTTTTTTCCCTTTCTTTTAATTAGATTGTTATCGTGGGAATGGAAAGAATTATATGGGCAATTTATCACAAACGAGATCTGGACTGACATGTTCCATGTGGGATAAGAATATGGAAGACTTGCATCGGTGTGTAGATCTTTTTGTTTCCCTATAGAGGATGGAGTGAAATCAGAAAGCATACCTATTCCTGTCTCTTTCTATTATTTTATATATCCAGCATAAGCTGATAAAACATTAGATTGACTTTTCTGTACAACTGCTCGTAACATTGACTCTTTTCGTAGCAAATGTCTAATTATGCAGCATATACACCATGTATTGTATGCATCATGTATCTTTATAAATTTTCTGTCTGCACTGTGTATCACATCAATGAAAAAAGGGGCACATCTTTGGTTTCACATTTGAGGAAGATACAGTCACTTGAAGGAGGCAACCGCATACCTTCCAGGGACAATGCATATTGAAGTCATGGATGTGATGTCATAGTGTGCATTCTATGATTATTATAGTCTCATCATTAGCTGTAGTTTGGAGAAATCAATGTGAATATATGCATATTTGTAGATACTTGGTTTATTCACTCAAGCTTTTTTATTACCAAAGCGCTTTGTGTTGGTTTGATCTTAATTTCACAAAATTAGAGGAATCTATTTGTGCTGGAAAAAAAAATCTCTACTTTCTAAGGCTAAAATTTGGCCAGTGTGTTCAGGGAAAGAAACCTCCATGATCACGGCACATGGGGTGTAAAAAACTTGCAGATGAAAAGAATTCACTCATGAATTTAAAGAAACAATGTGATTGAAATATGTTTTAATTTAATTTAAACCTGCTCTTTTATTTATTTAGAATTTTATTCATGTATTTCTTTTAAAGGCAGAGGGGGAGAGAGAGAGAGACAGAAAGAAAGAGAGAGAGAAAGAGAAAGAGAGAATGTCCCAACTACTGATTTACTTTCCAGCATACCCACAGCAACCAGAACATCATACACCCAGAACTCAAACTCTAAGAATCCAAGTGATTGCACCATCAACTCCTGTTTGCAGAGTGTGCATTAGCAGGGAGCTGGAGGAGAGACTCAACTCCAAGCTCAACATATGGCATACAGGTGTCCCAGTCACATTTTAATCCCCGTGCCAAATGCCCTCCTCACCCTGTTGTTGCAAAAGCCTCCTTTGGAAACACGCAGTGGCGAGTGGGGGCAGTCCTAGCTCTCATGGATTCTGTAACTATTATCCCCAAAACTCCCCATGCTGCCTTCCCCCCCCCCCACATCTGAAGCTTGAAATATTCTTGGCGGAAGGATTTATGACACATAAATCAGCCACAGCTACAGATATTGACTCCCCCACTCCTAACCCGCACTCTGCTAGGAATACCAGATCAAGGTGTACCAGCACACCATGGGAAATATGCAAGGGCTGTTCAAGCGTAGCAACTTGTAATTCACTGAGTTCAGCTTTGATGTTTGGAAATCAGTGCAAGTCATTGGAAGCAACTTGTATTCACAATAAGTGATTAAGTTGGAAAACAAACAATGCAAGCATGAAGGGCATGGTGGTTTGGGATGTTTCATTCTGGAAGTGCCATGGGACCATGTGGCATCAGAATAATTCTTTCGACTTTCTAGATTTCAGTGTGTGCACAGGTAGCATGGTAAAATCTTAAGATGCTGACGCACATTCAGGACCATTTGCTTGTACTATTGGGACAAGAACTTGTGTCTGGAAAAATAGCGCACATTCCTGTGCAGGATTTTTTTTTCTGATTGTATTTACAAGGACACATCAGTGAACTCAAATGTGTCAGTTAATAGGAACACGAAACAAACTCCGAAATACAGTTTTGAAACTGTGTAGGATGTCTACCTTCTCTGATTGAAGATAATCTAAATGCTCAGGCTACACGAAGCATCATGGCCTGAAAATACAGCATCTTGCTTTTCCTTTGTTGTAAATTTGAACACCAACTGCTACTTGATTTCTGTCTCAGGAAATCATATGACTATATGGCCGCTGAGATTTCAGAATTTAATTACATTATCATGTCCTTTCCAGTATCTCTTCTACATTTTTGGACTAATCCTGCTGGTGATAAGTCAATATGCCAATCACACGTGAAGAGATGCTTTGTACAGTTCTCTGCATCTCCTAATGTGTTTTTGCCATGTTCATCTTTGCCATATGTTCACTCTTTATGTCTGTGTTCAGAGAGATTGTTGTCATGCTATCATTAAATAGAAATAAAGGGATAAGACGTATCATAATGAAACACCTGCTGAGTGTAGAGCCATAATCGACTATTTGGGACCCCTATATTTTATATTGGAGTGCCAGCGGGAGTCACGGCTTATCCAACTTCCTGCACAATCAGCTGGCAAGGCAACTGGTGATGGGTTAAATGGTTAGGATGCCAGCCACGCACTTCAGAGGCCAAGGTGAGTTCTTGGCTCCTTATTCTGGCTTGGCCCAGCCTTGACTGCTGTAGCTATTTCAGGAGTGAGCCAGTGGATATGCGATTTCTTTTCTCTCTGTCATCACCTCTCTCTGTCACTTTCCTTTTGAAATTAATAATGAGATGAACACATCTGAAGAAAAGGAAGCAAGAACGCAAGAAAACAAGAGAGCGCTTCTAAATAGCAACCAAACAAAATGCAAACCAAGTAATGAAAATTTACATGGTATTGTGAATTTTGTGTCGTATCCACCAGGAAAGAAAAGGGTTGGCATGATGGTTTGTTATACAACAGTGTCTCCTGGGTGCCCTAAGTGGCTTGTGATGCTCAGAGCTTGTTCTTTCTGCAGCCATATCTTCTGGGAGCCAGATGCCAGTAAGCTGACCAAGAATTACTGCCGGAATCCCGACGATGATGCCCACGGCCCCTGGTGCTACACAGGGAACCCTCTGATCCCTTGGGATTATTGCCCTCTTTCCCGCTGTAAGTACACACCGCGCTGAGTGTCATTTGGCATATATTAAAGGTGCTGTGTCTCCTTTAGAACGATAACTTAATCAGAAAAATAAATAATATAGGACGTTTGGCATTGATCCCAAACGAGGATGCTCTCCAGATAACACACACACACACACGCACGCACACCACACACAGTCTGTATCCCTCTTCTGCCTTCCAGAAAAGAAAGAATTTTACTGATATTTAAAGCAAATGTTCTCCTCTAAGAAAGAATCCTGTTTGCAATCCAGAAGCAATTATTGACCCGAGTTACTGACACCATCAGGCTAGAAAAAACTGTCTAGCCCCATCAGACCTCATCAGACCTTGGGCTTCTAGTGCAGCTTTGAATATAGCATAACTCTCAGCCAGTCTCTGCTAAGAATCTTCCAAGATGATCAGAAACACATTACAAATTCTCTCTGGAAATCACATTGGAGATTGTATCAAAGATACCAGAAATATTCGTAAGGAGCGCAAACTTTTAGCCTCCACTCTCTCGACATTCGATTGGCTAATTTGATATGTCAGGAGAGATTATGTTAACGCAGCGGAGGGCATTGCTAATGTCACTTGCGTAGCCACGGTATGCTAAGTGACAATTCCTTTTTCCAAATTACAACCATCAAAAATATCTCCAGAACCACGGACGCGCATGGCAGTATGCCCTCAATGAATATACGTACTTTCAATTTGGTAAGACTCTCTTATGTCCTGTGAGGCAAGCCAGGAGCCAGCCACTTGAGCATGACCGCAAAGTCATCGTCATAAAAAAAGAAATGGACATGCCAGTTCCTCTGATCGAATCCCTGGATGCCATACCCACGCACGGAATTATCACGCTGTACTTCCTATATAGAAGCTGTTATATGTCCATTAAAACTAAATAAGACAAAAGCACTCGGCTGCAGAAATGCTCATTATTAAAAAAAAAAATGTAAACCTGTGCCCAAATTTTCCATCATTCTGGTCAAATGAACAAGGTGGTTTCTGTCACAATAAGAAAAATGCTAACTAGTCATGTTTCATCCAATTGCAGCATGAAAAGGAAAAAGAGTTGCATATGGTGTTGACCCAGCATGCCCTTGATTAAGACTTAGAACTGCTCAACCTGTTTCTAAAAGCTTAGAAATTCTTTACAACAAAATACAATTCAGCATCCATAGTTGCAAAGAAACGCTATTTCCTATTATATTTTCATATCATACGGTATGATCATATCCTTTCAATTTAATTAATGTTTTTTCCCCCTAATATTGTGTCTCTTTTCCCATATTAAAGTTGCGTAGATTCTAATAATGTGCTCTCCGGGAAAATATCTTCCATGTTTGATGATAAAATCAACAAGCGGGCTTTGCTTCCCAGAGAATGTCGTCCACAAAGGTTAAGGATTAAAATCTTACATTTTCTCAATGTTAGCTTTGCTGCGGCAATATTTTTGTGAGGTCTCTATAACTGAGGAGCTTGAAACAAATCTTTTAGAAGTCAACAGGATAAAGACAGCAATCACAGGCTAGGGAGGAAAAAGGGAGTGAAGAATGAGGAAAGGGTGGTTAGCAGATACTAAGGGAAAGAGCAATGCAAAAAACTTTGTATTGCATGGTAGAGGGGAAATTGATAATGCTAATATTATTCTGTTTAAAAGTGAGATCTTGAAAGATAGGTTTATAAATGTCTTCATAATTCCAGTATGCATCAAAACATCATATGACATCCTACAGATGCTTGCAACTTTTATGTGTCTGCTAAACATTTTTAACAACAATTTTATTAAGATGCACTTATTTTTATTGGAAAGACAGATATACAGACAGGAGGAGAGACAGAGAGGAAGATCTTCCGTCTGTTGATTCATTCCCCAAGCCGCTGCAATGGCACGAGCTCAGCCGATCCAAAGCCAAGAACCTGGAGCCTCTTCCTGGTCTCCCATGTAGGTGCAGGATCCGAAGGCTTTGGGTCATCCTTGATAGCTTTCCCAGGCCACAAGCAGGGAGCTGGATGGGAAGCGGGGCTGCCAGGATCAGAACTGGTGCCCATATGGAATTCTGGCACATTCAAGGAGAGTACTTTAACCGCTAGGCCACCATATTGGGCTCCTTTAATAACGAATTTAAGCCAACAAGTAATAAACATTCACCGAATATACAATGAGGGTAGGCAGGCATTTGTCCCAAGAGAGAAGACTCTGCTTGGGCCAAGAACATTCCACAACAAGAGACAGGGTTTGACTTCCAGCTCTGCTTCCATTTCCAGCTCCGCTTCCACTTCCAGCTCCGCTTCCACTTCCAGCTGTCTGTTAACACACATCCTTGGGCCAGCAGATGATAACCAAAGATTTGACTCCTTGCTACCAATGCGAGTAACTCAGATTGAGTTTGAGCACTAGGTTTCAGAGCCAGGCCCAGCCTTGGTGATTGTAGGTTTTGTGGGGCATGAACCACTGGCTGGAACAACTCTGTCTTTGACTCTATGCCATTTAAATAAAACAAAAACTAACAAACAAACAAGTCCTCCAAAGAATGTGCAGTGATGTAATAAGAAAGGGAGAGAAGTTGGTTATCTGGCTTTTAAACATATTACTTTCCCTACAGAATTCCTGATTTGGAAAAGAATCACAGTTGCCCAATCTAGCTTGTGGAGAGAGTAAAATTTCTGTTGAACCTCAGGACAATGTGATTTGGTTCTTAAACTCAAGGAACACAGATTTTACGATTTCGAAGTTCTCAAAAAACTTTCCCACTAGTATTTTAAAACTGAAAGTCAGTAATGTGCTGTTGAAAGAGTTTAGAGTGTTGCTAGTATTTGATTAATTGCTATTGCAGATAACTCATTTTTATTTCGATGTATATCAAACATTAATTCCAATACATATTTTTGCACTGTCATTTTGCAACCAGTATTTATAGTCAGGATTTATTTAGGCTTTTCTTCCTGGTGAAAGGCTACTAAAATTTATCTTTAGGAGTTTGGAGTTCTTATCATTTATTTAACTGTGACAACTCTATTAACCATCTCCACACTGTACCTTTCTTTTACAAAAGATGCCTTCCTATTTTTCTAGAATATTTATACATTAACATATATTTTCAAGTATGCCAAATAAAATTAAAAGTGCCTATGTATGTTTACATAAATACTGAATTCTTCCTGTGTCTTAGAAATCTTTAGTGTTAACTTCTGAGACTACGGTGCTTAAGAGCTTCGACTCAAACTTTCTGAGAAAGAATTCCAGCTCACTAACTCTGTAACTGTCTTAGGCAAGTCACTTAGCCTACTGAAGATTCTTTTTCTGTTTTCATCTTAAGTTGTACAACGGAAATATCAGCTATTAAGGATAGCGCTATTGCATAAGATTAAGCACTAAAAAACTTAACTTCTGTTGCTATTTCCATTTATCCATAAGTTTGTAATCTTATTGAGCTGTTTTGTATGTAAAGTCCTATATCATATACTATGCCCTTATTTGAAAGGCAGGGTGAGGAAGAGGAGAGAGATGGGAAGAGATTGGCAGAGAGAGAGAGACAGAGAGAGGGAGAAAGACATAGAGAGAGACGTAGAGAGAGACACAGAGAGAGAGAGACACAGAGAGAGAGAGACAGAGAGAGAATCTTACCCAAGCACTGTTTTGCTCTCAAATGACCACAACAGCCAGGCCAAAGAGAGCAGTAGCAACTCCATGCAGATCTTTCCTTGGATAATAGAGGCCCCAGCACTTGGGTCATCTTCTGTTGCCTCCCAGGTTCAGGGAGCTGAATGGGAAATGCAGCAGCCAGAACTCCAACTAAGCATACCTGCTGATACTCAATGCCAGTGTTACATTGCTCTGGCTTAGAGCTGGATCGCAACACTGGCTTCAGGCACCAAGGAATACAATGATGTGAACAATCACAGAGTGATGGAACCTTTTCATATAAATATATGGAAGGGAACGTAGATGTTTGCGTGGAGAAAAATGTTATTCGTAAGATTTAAACTTGAGTCCAACCCCAAGAATATCGTAAAAATGTTTTTATGTTTTCAGAAATACGCATGTTTATTTTTGATATTAAACAGATATTCACACACACACACACTCCACACTCACACACACCTATGCTTTGCCATAGATAAAACTTTTGTCATTGATGCGATTCCCTTTCCCAAATTTCAGCTGCACCAGATATCATATTTACATCACATTTTTTTAATCTATAGAATGTGACCATGATGGTGCAGAAAATAACACAAGGAAAATGAAATGTGTTAGTGATACCATAAGTATCTATAAAGTAGATATTTCAAGTTTCATTCAAGTGCATACCAGAATAATATAGAGTGCTTTGTCAAAATTCCAGATTTATTCAGAAACCTAGGTTTTCTGGAAACTTGAGCATAAATAAAAGCCCTTTTGAAAGCAAATATTAACTCTTCTGTATCCCGTAACTGCTAAGCAAGCCTACATAAAGAATCTGACTTAAGAATCCATGCACGTGACTATTGCTGGTTGATTCGAGTCCAGGGCATTGATGGGATTCGCGGCCAGCTGAGTGTGGACAGTCCCCGCCTCAACTCTGTGCCCCCAGTTCTGTACAGGCAGACAATTCACTCCAGGAAATGTCTTGCACCTCAGCTTTCACTATATAAAATGTTTCCCAGTCCTAGCATCGTCCGAGCCTTTCTCTTTTAGTTGCACATGAACAAGGGGTAGGCTGTGGGGCTTTAGAACTCTTGTGCAGTTTCCACTCTTTTCCTCTTCTTCTTCGTTTTCCATCAGTGACACTGATTTCTTTGCAGACATTTCTGCAGTGTGTCCAGTTTCTATTGTCCTCCATCAACTGAAAATAAAAATACTGAGCATTAAATCCATTTGCTGAAACTCCTGCTTGGCACAATCTTGAGTTTGTTAGCCGAAAAGATATCTTCTTGCTGCTAGCCAGGTGACTCTGACCACCGTCTGGTACGCAGTCACGCACAAAGACCCGAGTACCCAAACATAGGGCTCTCTCCTCATATAATCCTAACAGGCACATTCTTAGAATGTTGTCCATTCTAGTACAAAATTACTAAGACTATATTTCAGATTTTCATAAGACATCAACCATATTTATATAAGTGGCCCAAATTCAGGAAAAGCGGAGCTTCAACACATTTATTTTATAGTACAAACGTCTGTATGTGAAGCATGTAAATGTTTGCATATTTATTTTTACAGGCGAAGGCGATACTTCTCCCACGATAGTTAATTTAGATCGTAAGTAACCTTCACAACTTGAATCTATGGGTGCCGGGAAAGACGTTTTCTTTGTGAAAAAAAAAATAGCTGTTGACTCCTGTCATAAGGATGAATTGAGGCATTTTCAGCTAAACATGGCTGAGTGCTATGTGTGGATGATGTCATGTTTCTTAAGGCGAGCTCACACTGGATAACAGAATTCAATTCTATATCAGAAATGTGTCAGTTGTGACCAATACCTAGGACTGTGAAAGAAGCCTTTGCATTTACTTATCATTGAAGGTGCAGCAGAGAGAACCTACCACCTTTATCTATGCCATCCTTCAAAGGAATCAGGGAGTTAGAGACAGAATGAAAACTTGCCAGCAGACTGGGGTGCTACTGGATCCTTTTCTCTGCTTTCTCTTTGAAGTTCTTTGCATGACTGGAAGTCTGTTGGGCAAAGAATTGTATCATCTAAGAGGTTCCGGTAATCCTCTAGTGAAGAATCTTGTGGGAGAGATTTGGTTTTGATCCTCACTTGCTTTTTTGGGGATGAAGGATGGTACTCAAAGAGTACCTGCTGTGCCCCATGGGGGCTGAGGGAGCAGTGGAAATCCCTTCTAGTTTGTGGGCAGAGGTAGAGACAAAGTGAGATGAGCCTCTGGAGGAATCTAGATACTACTCTGAATAAGTTTGCACCATGTCATCGGATAAATGGTTTCGATGCACTAGCTATGTAAACGGAGCACAATATTTATCAATCTAAAGCTGGTACTGCATTTCAATATAATCGTATTCCTACTGTGTAAATTCGGAAGTAACAACAGATTTTCCACCTCAGGCTATCGGTTTCTATTAACATTTAGAAATAGCTACTACGAATGATTATCACTTTATGTTGAGGATGCTCAGGCAGGTACAACATCAGCTTGAAGCTTGAGAATTTGTTCTTAGTGCACTGTGCCCAAAGCCACTTGTCATTCTCACAGCATTCCTGTTTGCCCTGAGTTGATTCGTTTTCACGTGTCACTCGCTAACAGAAGAATGAGAATGGCACGTCTGTGGCTTGATGTGGCACTGTGGTTACGTAACATCCGCTCTGTCCTAACTGCTCTTCAGATGGTGTTAGAGTATTTTGTTTCGTCTGGCTGGGGTCGCATTGAAGCAGCCAGAGACATGTTGCATCTCAAAATGCTGTGTGCGGTTCTCGTTTCAGATCCTGTGATATCTTGTGCCAAAACAAAGCAGTTGCGAGTTGTCAATGGGATTCCAACTAGAACAAATGTGGGATGGATGGTTAGTTTGAAACACAGGTAATTATTCCTGCCTGTTTTGGTGTTTACAAAAGCCCTGGATCTGTTGCCCCTGACTCTTATTCCAAGGGATGCCCTGGTTCTTACTGAGAGGAGACAGCTAGCCAGAGGACTGTCACGTACCTTAATGTCACCGCTATGGTTCTCGTGTATGTTCTATTCATTTTCAATCTAGGATATCATGGCTTCATTTTTATCGTGTTTAAGTATGATCAAATCACAGACCTTGTATTTATTTTTAACTTCTGATTTTCCCTGGTCATTCCAATGAAAGATGGCAATTTTTCATTCTAAGGCATTCGTTACGAAAAATGTTAGCAATCTATTATTAATACCTGCAAGGGCTTGACATTATGGTAGCTAGTTTAGACAAAAGTATCTTAACATGTCTAGGTCCCAGCGTTTCTGAAAATCAGTGACAGGTATGGACGTGCGGCTTAGCAGTTAAGACAGTGGCCAGGCTGCTCGCACCCAACACCTGGTTGCCTGGGTTCAAGGCCCGGCTCCTGCTTCTCGATCCATCTTGCTTATGAAGAGACACTTGATGGCTCCAGTGATGGGCCTCATTGCAGCTCCTGGATCCCACGCCTGCCCATTTGTGAGCATCTATGTAGGAATACAGCAACTAAGGAGTTGTTTCTCTTTTTCTCTCTCCCTCCGTTCTCTCTCTTTTGTGTCTCTCTATTGCTCAATAATTTAAAAAATATAATCAATAGCAGGTTTCACATAAAACCATTTTGAAAGTAAAACTGTGATTCGGAAGTTAAGTAACGATGCTGTAAGAATCAGATACAAAGAGACCGGTGCAATAGCTTAGTGGCTAAATTCTTGCCTTGAGAGCACCGGGATCCCATATGGGTGCCCGTTCATGTCCTGGCTGCTCCATTTCCCACCCATCTCCCTGTTTTGGAAAGCAGGAGAAGATGGCCTAAAGCCTTTGGGACCCAGCATTCACGTAGAAGCTCCTGGCTTCAGATCAGCTCAGTCCGTGCTGCTGGGAATACTTAGGGAGTGAACCAGCAGGCACAAGATCTTCCTCTCTGTGTGGTTTTATATATATAGTTATATTTTGGGTACACACACCCAGATGTATATAGCTATATATATCTCATAACTTCTTTATATAACTTCCAAATGCACCTGAATTCCTGCTACATTTTTGCTTGTGTTCTGGATATCCCATATTTCTCCAAGTGCTGTTGTTTCCACTACATGCTGTAGCCTACACTCTCAACATTTTATGCCTAAACATTGCCTTCATCTTCAGAGTCCCAGGTATTGATTTTTTTTTTTTACTTATTTATTTAAATCCCCATTAAAAACGCATTCGTTTCTAGGAGCGGCAGAAAGACACAAACACGCAGAGATGCAGAGAGAGTTGCTATTCACAGATTCACTCACCCAATACTTACAACAGCCTGGCTTGGGCCAGCATGAAATCAGCCCCTGAGAACTGAGTTTCCTGGCTGCATTGGTGTTAGGAGAGAGCTGAAATCAACAATAGAGTTTAACACATCCTAAAATGGGATGCAGGTGGCCCAACCTGTGTCTTACCAATATCCACTGCAACTTGCATATTTCTTCTTGCAGTTAACTCTTTATCCCATCACCCTTAGTCCTCCAGAATAAAGTAGATAATTGAAGTCACCATGTTATCCAAATGGAATAGCAACAATTGAAACCGAAGTGCATACTTTCTGGCAAATGTGGAGTTTATATTCTTGAATGCACAGGATTTTAGAGGGTGCCAAGCGTTGTAGGAAATAGTATAATGACCTCCTTCCATACATTCTTCTCTCAGGAAATTACTTGAAAGGTTTCATAAATATTTATCTAATAATTATAGCTTAACTGTCCTAGGAATATGGTACTGAAATAGAATTGGGAAGCTAACCAGAATATTAAACCTGATTGGATAAAAAAACTAGACACAAATAAAGAATAAAGGATTGGGAGTGTTTAATTTCCTTTTTTTGTAGAAAATATACTTTATTATGGAAATTCAATAAAGTTCAAAAAATGTAATTTTCCTTATTACATAATTCTTTTTTAAGAATCCACATCTGTGAGTTGTGATTTTTTTTCTTAGCCCCAAGAAACAAAGCCTTTACTTTGTTTTTCTCCTTATATTTAATTGAGAAACACATACACATATACACAGAGATAGAAACAGGGAGAGACAGATAGACAGAGAAAAGCAAAATAGAGAGATCTTCTATCTGCTGGTTGACTACCCAAGTGCCCTCAAGGACTGTGATGCTAAAGCCGGGAACCGGGCACTCAATCCACTCATCCCACGCGGGTAGTAGGGATGCTGAAATCTGGAAGAACGCCAAAGTTTGCCAGCGTGTGCCTCATCAGGAAGCTAAGAGGCAGGAGCTGGACCTGGGCAATATTCAGGCCCACAGCTGTTGCAGTAGGCATGCCAGCTTCTAGGCCCACTGAACCATAATTCTGCATTTTTGACATTAGAGGAAGGATTCTCAAATCAAGGCGTATCCTTGATTTGTCCCCATTCTTAGGAAAGCAGGAATGACAGCCCCCAATCTTTTCTCCCTCCCCAACCCACTGGAGAGCTATATACTTCAATTTGTGTTGTCTTTAAAAATCCCAGTTCTTTAATAACAACAGCTGTTTAGTTCTTATTCCAAAAAAAAAACACAACATATTGAGTGGAAAGGAAATTAAAAGCCAATCTATACTCTTATCCTCCTGTGTGGTAAAAGTCATAAATATTTGTGGGCTCGGTCTGGGAAACTTCCATGACCCTCTGAGCACTGAACAGCTGTACTCCTTGGAAATGTAAGTTGTGAAAACATGTCCTTTTTCCAAGAAAGTATGAATTTAGAGATCTGGGGTATCAGCAAATATGTGTCCTAGAACTTGTTATTCTCCATAAACATTTTATGGAATTCCCTTTGATGATTTGCCTTCCATGTATAAATGAAACATTATATTGCTGATGCTACATGGAATAAAGAATTTGATTCAAGCTCAGCTGTATTTTAACATTGAAATATAAATTCAGGCTAGGAAAAGAACAATCCAGAAACAGAACAATATGTAGCTACCACTGAATGGTTTCTGGGGTTTTACTAAGAGGTTAAATTTGCATTTCTTATAGCCAAATGCTGAATTTAAAGCAAGCCCAGGCGATTATATTTTTCTTTGTACTTTTCCTAGGTCTGTAGCATATGTTTTCTCTTACAAAGCTAGATGTACGTGTGTCAGCAACGGACAACAGTGCATGAATATGGGGTCTTTCATACAGAAGTAAAGTTGATCTCGGAAGATGATGATCACGACGTGAGAAAAGTATTTGCTGCAATGACCAAACACTTTTAAGAACAGGATGACTGCTCCACTGGGTGGACGTTTATGTGTTCCTTTCCAGTCTATTCATGTTTGGCAACCAGAGTCACAGCTTTTGCATGAATTGGCCACTCTTGCTGCCCATCGTTTGCTCATTTCTCTTTCCTCTTTCCCCTAGAAATAAACATATTTGTGGAGGATCTTTGATAAAAGAAAGCTGGGTGCTCACTGCGAGACAATGCTTCCCTTCCAGGTCAGGTGATCTTGAAAGTACTATTTGCTTGGGACAAATTTGATGGTTACATTTAATCTTAAAATGTATGTTCTTTTTATAGCGATTCAACAGCAGTGGGGTGGGGGGCGCTGGTGAATGCAATCATTTCTTTTTCAAATTGATTTTAATAGTATTGACTTCTTTGGACTTTTCATACTGGGGAATATCTTATCTTTTTTGTGATCAGAGCCTATGACCCTTACAGTAAAGAACTGGTTACATTCTAGATTCATCTATGGCTTCACCTCCCACACGCACTGTGCCAGGATAGAACGCTGTCAGAATTATCCACTGTCTTCTCCCAGTCCTTGCCCCTCTTTTCCAACGTATGGTCAACCCACAAAAATGAGCTTGCATAAGCTAACTCCCTGCTTCTCATCAAGTTGAGTTTGATTTTTGTCCGTGTTAAACTTCAGCCTTTTTGAATGCAGCAGATATATGAATCATAGAGACAGAACAGTATGTGCACTAAGTTATAAATCAGGTGAGGATTTTTCACAAGTGACTCACACTCTAAGAAGCACAGCCAAGAGCGGGGTTGAGTCCCTAGAGACATCTTTTGATCTGGTCTTACGAGCAAATGTAATGAAGCAGAGATGCGAATAACGCTACACAATTTGTAATTAGGTATTTACATTGTCATTGTTATTCTTCCCCAGAAACAAAGACTTGAAGGATTACGAAGCATGGCTGGGAATTCACGATGTCCATGGAAGGGGCGATGAGAAGCGTAGGCAGGTTCTCAATGTCTCCCAGCTGGTGTACGGGCCGGAAGGATCCGACCTGGTTTTACTGAAGCTTGCGAGGTGGGTTCCTATGGAACCATTTTCTGACTCAAGCTGGATTAGAATCATTAAAGTTGTTTCTTTAGCTATATGAAAATTCTTTCCCACTGGCCTAGATGTTCTGGAGGCGTGGGTACCATCTCCGGTACATATATGTGTATGTGTGTGCATTTGGATATGTTGCACTTAAAACAATTTCGAATTTGGCTACGTGAAGTTGGGCCAATGCTCTGATCAGCCTGTTTTGAAACTGAAATATCGTGTGTAATTCTGTGATGACTTTCAAATGAAGAACACTCATCTTTAAGAATACAGCTGAGGGCCCGGCGCGGTGGCGCAAGTGGTTAAAGGTCCTCGCCTTGCACGCCCGGGATCCCATATGGGCGCCGGTTCTAATCCCGGCAGCCCCGCTTCCCTTCCAGCTCCCTGCCTGTGGCCTGGGAAAGCAGTCGAGGATGGCCCAAAGCTTTGGGACCCTGCACCCACGTGGGAGACCCAGAAGAGGCTCCTGGCTTCGGATCGGCATAGTATCGGCCCGTTGCGCTCACTTGGGGAGTGAATCATCGGACGGAAGATCTTCCTCTCTGTCTCTCCTCTCTGTATATCCGCCTTTCCAATGAAAAAATAATAAAAATAAATCTTTAAAAAAAAAAAAAAAAAAGAATACAGCTGAACGCTTACCCGATAAATGACTCACTTTTCTATGACTTACTCCATATTTCTTCTCTGTCTATTAGATATTTCTTCCCACTTTTTTTCTTCTTTTTTTAGAAGCAAGGCGCTTTTCTAAATAGGTTAAACACGAGCACTATGATCTAAATGCTAATTTTCCTCGAATTCGTTTGAGGTTACTGATGGGTTTTACTCTCTCTCTTTCAGGCCTGCCATCCTGGATGATTTTGTTAGTACAATTGATCTACCAAATTATGGATGCACAATTCCTGAAAAGACCGCTTGCAGTGTGTATGGCTGGGGCTACACCGGATGTAAGCTGGTTGGAAAGCGTGAAGCGATTTCTCTATTGTCATCCTGTCTGCGTGCTCATTAACCGTGTCTGTTTTTGCGCCTATCCAGTAATCAACTCTGATGACCTGCTGCGAGTGGCTCATCTCTACATCATGGGGAATGACAAATGCACACAGCAGCATCAAGGCAAAGTGACTCTCAAGGAGTCTGAGATATGCGCTGGCGCCGAGAAGATTGGCTCAGGACCCTGTGAGGTACAACAGAAGTTCCTTAAGCAATAGCCAGTGATTGATAGTGTAACACCACATGCTTTTTAAATTTTTCTGCATATGTATTTTTCCCAGGTCAACATAAGCATATCCTCAATTTTGTTTTAAAATTTATTGATTTATTGGAAAGTTAGATACACAGAGAGGAGGAGAGACAGAGAGGAAGATCTTCCGTCCGATGATTCAGTCCCCAAGTGAGCGCAACAGTTGATGCTATGCCGATCTGAAGCCAGGAGCCAGGAACTTCTTCCGGGTCTCCCACACAGGAGCAGGATCCCAAGGCTTTTGGGCCATCCTCGACTGCTTTCCCAGGCCACAAACAGGGAGCTGGATGGGAAGTGGACCTGCCAGGATTAGAACCTGTGCCCATACGGGATCCCAGGCGGTCGCATTCAACCCATACATTATTCGCTGAAAATTGATGCCTTTCGTTTTGCAAAGGACATTAACCCGATAAACCACAGCCCTGAGGGAAAGCCGTCCAAATTAAAAATATCCAACTCCATTTTTTATACGAACTCGCATTTTTTGTGACATTTTTCTCAATTTATCTGATTGTTTCCCCCCAAATTCTCCCTAAGTGATCCGCGTTAACGGTGTTGCTAAAATATACATGCCTCGTTGTAAGCTTTGCAACATGTTTTTGGCTAAGTTGGCGTTTGTGGCAGTATCCAAAAGAACTCTCTTTAGAAAAAAAAACAAAAAGAAAACTAAACTAAAGGTCAAAGATTGTTGACTGGAAGAATTTGGGATATTTTGCTTTGTTAGGCAACCGTTCTTTCAACTTGGCAGCGTTCCTATCGCAATTTTACATAGACAAGCTGTTAAGCGGTTATTTTAGACGCATTTTGGACGGAAGAGACTTGCTCTGCAGGCCTTGGAGATGCGGGCTTGTGGGATTGAAGGACAGCAAGGCATGAGGCAACAAATAAAAAAAAAAACAAGCATGGCTCTTGGAAGGGTGTGTAAGTGAACGATTGAGACCTGGGGCATCGCAGGTGTCAAATGCATGCTCTGAGGTTTTTATTTCTGCTAAGGAAATATTGAGTGAGCTACGTTGTCAAAAAATGACTTTGAAATGCCACTGTTAGATTTTGTGTGTATAAACGCTTTCAAATCTGATGTCCTTCTGGCAAAAGACTTATGAAGGTGAAGATTCTACCATGAAAACATTTTTAAAAAAGTACATTTTGAGAGGGAGAGAAAGGCAGAGAAATCCATCACGTCTCGTGAGCGATGATGTTTCTGCTGCGTAGATGTTTCTCTCTGGCTGCACAGAATCTTGCCACAACTTCCGGGAAGGTCGGGTGCTTATCCGAGCTTCTGTGAAGTTACCAAAAAAGCAACTAGACAGTCACTTCACAGAAATAGCTTTTTGGGGCCTGGTGCGGTAGCCTAGCAGCTAAAGATCTAACCTCGAATGTGCCAGGATCCCATAAGGGTGCTGGTTTGTGTCCCAGTGGCCCCGCTTGTGGCCTGACAAAGCAGTCAAGGCTGGCCCAAAGCCTTGGGACCCTGCACCCACGAGGGGGTCCAGAAAGAGGCTCCAGGCTCCTGGATTTGGATGGACGTAGCTCCAGCCGTTTCGGCCAACTTGGGGGGGGGGGGTGAATCAACAGACAGAAGATTTTCCTTTTTGTCTCTGCTGCTTTCTGTGTATCTGACTTTCCGATGAAGATGCAATGAATCTTCTCAGAAAGAAACAGCTTTTTGTCGGGTTTACTATGCACGCCAACTCAGCTTCCTTACTTCACCATTTTCGTGGTTTTTACCTTTGTCCACAAGACTGGCTTTCAGATCTATTCTCTCACTTCTCAAAAAAATACTCAAAACATTTTCTATAGCACCTGACTCTCCTGTTTCAAGTTAGGCGTTGAAAGAGAATCTTACCCAATGCTTGTGCCCTAACAACAGCCTCGCACTCGGTGAGTCTCTGAAGTGAGTGGTACTGGGCGCTCTCATGTTCGGCCACTCGGCCACTCCTGCACCTGCTGGTGATGCGGTGAGGCGTGGTTCCTGCACAGGCTGTGAGACAGAGCACTTCCGCTTTGCTGTGCGATGCCAGGCTTTATCATCTCCACCTTGATTTTTTTTTTTTTTTCTCATCAAGAAGTGTTGATGGTTCTCTTCTTTCCACAATGATTTTTTTTTTTTTTTGGCAAAGGTTGGGATGTTTGTTTCCCTGATGGGGAGACATTCCAATGGTCCCGAGTATTCTTGTTCATTGCAGGAAACCAAAAGCGCTTGTTGCAGTTTTAGGAAACTATATGCTCTTTGGAAGAGGTATGACAGAGCTGCAATGATGATATGTGTAACAATATATATACTTACACATACTGTTGGTGCGATGGTGTCGCCTGCCACAAGAGAGGGATTCCGTGACATGAAGTTGTACTTCAGAAAGCAAGTAAATACACTAGCTACTTGCACCATCAGCCAATGGAAGAGCATTCATTGCCAGGAAAAACACTTTTATTTTATTAACAGTAAGGTTTTTTACAGTCGTTAAAATTACCTGGGACAGGGTTAGGGGAGGGAACTGGAGTAGGCGTTCAGTCGTTAAAACTATGCTGTTACAAAGGAATTTGTCCATTTGCTACAGTTTCCATAGTTCCGATGTTTGACATAGTTTGAGCATCAGAAGAGTAAAATAAATATGAAAGCTGCCTTTTTAGTGATATCAATGGTTAGATGTTAATTTTTAGTTCTTGCCCAATAAAACCAAGGACATTTTATGGTTGATTATTATTATTATTATTATTATTTTTTTTTTTTTGGAAAAGGCAAGTACTTCTTAAGTGACTACCACAGATAATATAGCACTTTAAACTTTTTGCCTGTTGGCAGACTCGGTAGAACAAAGTTTAGCACAGCGATTTGAATCTCTGCTCGTCTCAGTTGCCCTTATTCCTTTTCATATCCGTTCGTCGCTGAAATACAAGTCAGTATAAGATAAAGCTGCTGAATTAGTCTTTCTATTTCTAAAACCTTAGTTTGTTCTGATTGCATGGCTCCTCTTCTAGGGGGATTACGGCGGCCCACTTGTTTGTGAACAACATAAAATGAGATTGGTTCTTGGCGTCATCGTCCCTGGTCGTGGTTGTGCCGTTCCAAATCGTCCGGGTATCTTTGTCCGAGTCGCCTATTACGCAAAGTGGATACACAAAATTCTATTAACGTATAAGGTGCCACAGCCATAGCTGAAGTGTGTCTGAGGCGTCCAGCAACACAGCTCTCTTTCCACGAGCATTGCAGAGGCCATGGAATGAAAGAGTCACAACAATCCTACAACAACTACTTGAGTGTCATGTTTGTTAACATACTCTTTAATATATATATATGTATGTGTATATATATGGATTTTTTTGTTTTGTTTATCAGTGTTATTTTGTAAATGTTGAAGTGAATTAAGGTACACGGAAGTGCAGTAACACATCTCCTGAAGATACTTGAATGGAATTTTTTTAAAAAAAAAAATAAGCAAAGTTATCATTGTTGGATGATAAAGGGTTTAATGAGAAAGATTTATCTCTCTACACTGCTTACCAAGGTTAGCTTCTTAATCACGAATAACCAATAACTAAAGAACACTTTAGCCTTCTCAAAAAAAAATAAATAAATCAACACCTTGTATTCACAAACTGTAACTCAATCTTAAATTACCTTTCCAATGTCACATACTATGGATCCTTCCTCTATCTGCATCAGGCAGCTCGCCATCTTGATGCCCGGGCACACGGTTCCTAGAACCCACAGCCCACGTGTACACACCACAGTCAGACCCTGACCTAGCTGCTGTCATCTCCAAACGTTATGGAAGTATGTGCCTGCTTTTTTTTTTTTTATTTTCATTTTTTCTTCAAGAAAGAAGTTCCGAAGGCCATTCGATGTCTTAAGAAAAACTGGCAGGTGCATGGCGCAACTTGTATCTTAGCTGGACTTGACCCAGCTTTTGGACATCTCAAATGTGATTGTGGCCCCACAAATGACACTAACTCTAGGTGTCTACCTGTATTTATCATCCTGACTATTTCTTATTGTCTCTAACTCTTAAAGCAATGAGATGATATGTGTATTTATAATATTCCTTTCCTGCAAATTTAGGGCCAAATATGTATGCAAGGTATTTATTCATCTATCTTCCTTAAGTGCTTGGGCCGTGCATCTTACTGAGGAAGTTGAAAGTGTTTTGGGTCCCTAAAAATGTATTTAAATAGGTTCATTTCTTGCTGCTGAGATTGGCACTAAAGTCGCTATCTGTATATTTTTTTTAAACATTATTTAAGAGGACAATTTCTTTATCTCTCGAAATTCTGTAAATAGTTCTTCATAAAGTCATCCATTAAGAAATAATCTTGGAGGAAAAAAATAGAGGATATTTTTTTTTTTCAAGCTGGAAATCTTTGAAAGTAACAAAGCTCATTTCAAGGCTAGGGAAAAAGTGTGTGAGAGGGAGGACAGAAAACAGAGTTTATCTAGAGTTTCATCTTGATTGTATTTTATCAACCTAGCCTCATTTCTTAGCCCATTTGACATAATTCTTTCCTGGTGCCGTAGGAGACACTCAAGTAAGCTGTGTATTCTGCATGATAACAGCCACATTGCCATATTTATTATTGTGTTATGTGATGACAACAAGTAATAGGATAGCTCTGAAATTTCATCAAGTCTTTCTGCACAGAACAACAGAACTTCAAGCACATAATCGGAATGCTGTGGGCTTATTTTTTTTTTTTTTTTGCCTTGATCTTCTGCAATGATTTATTGTCAAGGCAAAGATCTAAATACTGTCCCAGGAGCATTCTCTGCTCAATCTTGAGCAAACACGTTTTAAAATTCACTGGAGCGCTAGGTTTATACAGTATAAATCTTATATGAATTGTGCCTTTTTCATTTGATTCTTTAGTGATAAAATCCTAGGGTCAAGAGATGGGAAATAAAAGCAAAGGGACAGCCAACCTACTGCCAATTTTTATTCTTTTATCTGATTGTCTTGCTCTCCTGGAAATGTTGCCATTTCCAAGGTATATTGTCAAAACCTTACGTTTCATCCCTTCCTCTTGTTGAACTGGCCACGTTGTATTAAGTCACATATAAAAATGATATTTGTAAAACTTTTATGAAAATGCAATCATCTTAAATACTCATATTTCCAAATATTCCATGTCTTTTTCTCCATGTTTCCCTGGAAAGAGAGTTAGAGATGGCCTAAACATAAGGTGCAGCTAAATTTTCAGACCTTTTATTTTCTTTTTCTATTGACAAATGAAAACACCTACATCAATAAACCATCAAATATGGTGTACAAAGCAATTTGTCTTTGGATTTCCTTTGTAATAGAGGGTGTTGGGCACAGCCGACAACAAAAGCTGGATGTGAAATATTCACGTCTTCTCTCTGCTGAAAGATGCTATGTATTGGGTATCTTCTTTCCTGAATAAAGTTATAAAATGTAAATGCCCAGGTCATCCAAAAAAAAAAATTCATTTGAGTTGGTGTCATCCACATTAAGGATCTCTTAAATGCTGTTTTGTTTTGGCTGTTGAGGTAATGGTTATATGCTGTTCTAATGGTAGACATTTTGTTATGTCTCCTGGGAATTAAAATGTCAAATTTAAGTATTTGTCACGAGGCCTCTGCCGTGCAGAAGGGATGACAATCTTTTTGTATGCTTCCTTAATTTTATTGTACAATGTGTAATGACTTCTACCTGTTTGCTGTGGGCAGGTCCCCAGTAAAAGGGTTTACAGCGAGTCCATCTTTAGTATTAACAGGCTCTTGCTTGCTTTCGAAGTGTTTCCAACTATGGGACCTGTGAAACACTGGAAGGCAAGAAAAATAATGGTAATGGCGTATGATAGCAAAATTGTACTTCCTTTATTCCTGTGAATACTTCTTGTTGGTACCAATGGTACTCTCCAAAGCGAATGTTTTAGCCGCAACGTTCTCTTGAAAAGAACACTGTCAAGAAATGAGAAATTGCTGTCAGACATTTTTTTTTCTCAGCGTTCTATTCCTTAAATGCTGATTTCACCATATGGACATGATGAGATAAAAAATTTTAATGAGCATTTGGAATACAGAGCTTTAAATTGATTTACTATTTAGAAAATGACTTTTAATGGACTACACCTCACTCTTTATAGATAAACTCATTTGAAAAGCAAAATGAGAGTAAAAGCACGTTGTATTTCAAATACGTATTTTTAAAATAAATCTCCTTTCAAAAAAAAATCTCCAAAAATGAAGAAATTTTGCGATGTTCAAATGAGTCCAAAATCAAGAATTTACTAGTACCTGAAAAGTTAAAATTCTCTGGCTCCTTGAATTCTTTGGACTCTTGATCTTGGGTCAAGATCTGGACTCAGATCTTGACAGTGAAACTTAAATGGGTTCATTTCCATTTGCACAGAAAGTTTCTGTCTTTAAGAAACTGAAAACGAATACTGTGGATATTATGACTTTGTTTTGTGTGTAAATACAAAATTGATAAGCTGCCTGTCGTATAGCAAGATGCTTACCCAAAAAAAGGAAACACTGTGGTTATGACTTGTATTATAAAGTTTCTGTAGTTAATAAAGCTATTATTTTTATAACCATGATTATATCCTTATTTTTATTAATGATAATAAAATATTTTATCAGAATGTTTTCCTTCTCTTTTATGGTCACGATGCATTTGTATTCATCCTAGGATCTGAATGCAGACACCACCAATTTCAATGAGACACATCCTCTATAATTTGTCACAAGACATCTCATTTTTAGAACTCAGATAAACTGATTCTGTTCCAACTCCTTTCCAAGGCAATGCAAGTGAGTTTTCATAAACATAAAGAAAAACGAATAATAAACTTTCTATGCACTTCCATTTCCTATTATAAAAGATGACCATTTAGTCACCTTGTTGTTTAAAAATGATTTATCTGAAAGATGGGCAATCAGAAAGAGTGGAAGAGACAGAATAATGCTATAGCTGCTGATTGGCCGATTCAATGGGCATAGCAAATGGGAATAAACCAGGTGAAAACTAGCAGCCAGGAGCTCCACGTGGCCTTCCCAAGCAGAGTGTTGTGGTGCTCAATTCCCAAGCCTCCACTCAGCAATCTAATATGGCATGCCAGTGTCAGTAGCACTAGCTTAACCCTCTGTGTCACCTGCTGGCCCTCATTTGGTCACTTTTATATTTGCAAGAATAATCCTGTTGTATTTGCCAGTATATATAAAATATGGTCTTGGCTGACAAAATGTTTTTCATTATTATATTTTACACAGATAAGTGTAAATCATTCAGTTGGTTAATTTGGGGATTGTCTTCAACATACACATGAAACTCAGAAGAAACAGGAATCAAACACTAGATTTAAATGAGACTCATTGATGATCCGAACCAACAGAGCGCATAGCAACACTGACTGTTTTAAATGATAGCTTCTTTCCTCTCTCTCCACCTCGAATTGTTGCTATAGCGCTTATTCTGGCATAGCTACCAAGTTCAAATAATGATTGAGGCACGGTAGCCCATAACAAAATACAATATCTTCTGTTTTTCTCGTTTCTTACTTGAAAGAAGAAAAGAAACAGAGATGGATACAGAGAGATCTTCCATCCAGTGAGTCACTCCCCAAATAGTTGCATCGACCAGGGCAGAGCCAAGCCAAAGACCTGGAATCCAGAGCAGAGGCAGCGTCCTCCCTGTGAATGACAGGAAAGCGATGATTGGCTATACCACCTGCTGCATCCCAGGATGCAAATTAGAGGGAAGCTGAAACTAGAAGTGGCGCCTGGAAATGCGTATCCCAAGCAGTACATCAACTCCCACATCTTTTCATTGATGATGCTGATCATCGTAAAGCAAGTACTGCAGGGTTGATTTTTCTAAATCTTTCATTTTCCCCTCTATCTTACAGAATGCCATTGCATTATAAATTTACACTCTGTTCTTTTTGAGTAGCCTGGTCCTGAACAACTCTTAGGATTTACTATGGAAGCCTATAAGAGGGAACACCCCTAAAAATATGTGGGAGCTGCCACATAATACTTGGAGATACTTTATGCGTTAAATATAGTTTATCTATCTTCCTTTTTCTTCTTGTACAGATTCCCGTTCATGTGCATTTCCTCTGCCTACTAACCTGGGGGTTACATCTCTGTTTTGTTTTATTAGTCTCCAATGAACGCACTCTTCTTGAAGCATTCTAAAACAGCAATCTGCGACTTCATCTCCAACATATCATTTCTCAGTGTAAATATTAGATAAAGACTTTTGTTTTAGGAACAGGTTAAATGGCTGCTTGGGACACTGACATCTCCTATCAGAATGCAAACTGGAGACTAGCTTTTCTGCTTCTGATCCGGTTTCCTGTTAAAGAGCCTGGGAAGGCAGCAGAGGATCGCCCAAGGCGTGGGATGTCTACCTTCTACGTAGGACACCCGGATGCGGTTCCTGCCTCCTGGGCTTAGCACAGCTTAGTCATGGCTATTGTAAGATTTGGAGCCATGGATGCACATTGGCCATTTTTTTTTCTCTGTTACTCTGGTTTCCAAGTATATAATAATAATGATAATCATAATTAATAATAATAATACCTTTTCAAAAAAGGTTTTATTCTGGGAAGGTTATGTTTTACAAATAGCTTGATTGCATGTATTATTTGTGAAGGCAGAAATGTTTCTTCAAGTAAATGCAATATTTGTAGTGATTGGGAAGAGGTCACTGTATCATAGAGTACACGATTCCCTAAAGCACACCTAAACAAAACGGAAACTATCCAGCAAAGCAAAGAAATGGCTGAATATAGTTAAAAAGCATCATGGGATTATGGGCTGGCTTTATGCACATGTGTGCTTAAACAGTGAACAACAATAGCAGTATTAACACAAAAACACAGGATATGTAACCTTACTCCAAATCTGCTTAGGACCCGACTCTCTCAATACACCTGAATACACACACACACACACACACACACACACACACACACACACAGGGTCCTAATATATTCAAGTATTTTGCTTTATATTTTATTTTGAAAGCAGGTAAATGGATGGAGAGACACAGAACTCTTATTCACTGGTTTACTCCCCCCATGCCTATCATGGACATGGGCTAACCCAGGTTGAAGCTAGGAGCCAGAAGCTAAATTCAGGTTTTTCCTGTGGGTGACGGGGAGTCAACACTTCCGCCATCACTATTTGCTGATGGGAGCTGCGTTGAGAAGACGTCAGGTGCTAGAGTCGGACATCAAATCCAGGTCCTAGCGTACGGGACCAACATGCCAATTGGCATGTGAACCTCATGGGTCAGTACTTGCACTGCAGCAAATATTTGCAGTGAATATTTTGTCACACATTTTTCCTTTTTCTGAAGAGACCTCTCAATGTTAATAAGAGATGCGGAATTTGGGTAATAACTGCACAGTGAAGGTTAAGGATTATTTACTTAAACCTGATTTTGTGATTTCGACTTAAATTATGAAGTGGAGTTATTTTAAAATGGTCTATGGGGATGGTGTTTGGATGCTATAGCCCATATCAGAGTGCCTGACTTGGAGTCCCGTCTTCAACTCCCAAATCTAACTCGTTGCAAATGCATGATTGTGAGACAGTGGTAACTGTCCATGCAATGGGTCCTGGGTTGTGTTTCCAACTCTCAGATTCAGCTTGGAACAGCCTCTAAAGCAGTGAAAGGCATTGGAGGAGTGAAACTGAAGATGGCAAGGCTGTTTGTCTCTGTCAAATAAATGATGGATAAATAAAAATACATAAAATGATTTATTGCATTGCACTCACTAGACACTTGGAAAAGAAACACTAAATTTTAAATTGTCAATTGTAGGAGGACATTGTGTCCCTGGAAGGCCAGCAGCACAGGATTGCAGTTCATTGGGCAGTATTTGCATGAAAACAACCAAATGGCTACCTTTTGTATACCTGTTGGGAGATAGTTCCTACGGGTCGAGTAAACAGCATGTAAATGAGAACACCTAGCCCGATATACAAGACAAAAGGAATTCCAATCTAGAGTGCGAAAACAGTTGATGGTTTTGTTTATGAGCTCGATACTTCCTCCCCTACCCCATACGGACTTTCAGAGTATAAAGTCTGATGCCCCTAATAAACTTCGGCTTTTGACCATCAGTCAGAGTCCACGCGTGTTATTATCGGCTCCGTGCACCAAGTCCATCGCTGCAGGACAGCGACAGTCAATTACAAGGCATGCTGTGGCTCTTAGGAATTAAAACATAACAACAAAAAACAAATACGTTTGCAGTTTGCTGTTAGGTAAAGGCATTAGCAAATGAGTATGGCTTACATTAAGCAGGCATGTGGGTTTCTATGTGGGTTTCTTTCCTTGAAGGGTTGATGTCATCATCCCGGGGGTGGGGGTGGAAATAATTTACACCAACAACAGTCCCCTCACTGCCTACTTGCAAATAGGTCATTTGGTGGATATTAAAACGTTTCAAAAGATTATTCCTTACTTCGCAGAATGTTTTAACTTGATAAGCATTCTGAACTCAGAGACATCGGCGGGCTGACTGCATTACAATGAAATGAGGCAGAGAAAAGTGGCACTTTGGTATCAATTTTTGCAAACATTTTAAAATTTGTACAAATATATTGTCTATTTTGAACTCTGAGTTTTTAGATGACTTGGCATTCGTGTGTAATCTTAGTTTAGAATATGTAGCTGTGTTCTAAAACATTTCTATTTTGCAAAACAAAAATGATGGAAGTACCTAGAAATCCAGCTTTTTAAAATGGTAAAAAAAAAAAAAAAAATTAAAATCTTGCAGAACAAAGAAGAAAGAGTTCAAGAATGAGTTCCCTGGCTGTCTTCAGTTGTCAAAAGACCCATCCCAAGAGGAAATTCTCACATTCTTTTGGTTGGAAAGAAAGAATTTGCAGAAAAAACAAGGTTGGATTGCCAGTCAGACATTTCAGGAGCGGGGCAGAGCCACTTTGTGGTGGTGCTCATAGAATGACTACACAAACGATACACAAAGGATACAAGAGGACAAGGCCATTTCTGAAACAGGCGTCTTCTGTGACTTCAGACCCCGTCGAAAACGATTGCTGGGGGACGTGCTGCGAGGAGACTTCTAGACGGATTGTACAAAATCTATAGCTCTTTGGGTTTGTGTAAATGACGGAGATGTTAAGAGGTCAGTGAAGGTTTACTTGGGGGCTAGCATTGTGGCATAATGAGAAAAGCTGCCACCCCCTCCATTGGCATCCCAAATGGACTCCTATTCACGTCTAGGCTTCTCCAGTTGTTTTTATCATCATCATCACCATTATTATTATTTTAAAATACAAAGATTTATTTTTTTCTCAATACAGGTTCTCACGCACCTTGCCTCTCCACACCCCTTCCTTCCTCCTATTCCATAGTCATCCATTTCACTATTACAGGCTTAACTTTCTTTTATGCAAATGTACCGTGACACAACAAGGACAGGAGAAGGAAGGAAATAACGCAATGTAAAAGTCTAATTAAAAATAATAATATGGAGATCTTACTATTGTTTGAGAGTTAAGACTGGGCGCCTCCGCCTCCGTTCCAGCTCCCTGATAAAGACCTGGAGAAAGCAGTGGGAGACAGCCCAAGGATTTGGACCCCTGCTACACACATGGGAAACGCAGATGAAGCCCCTGCCTTCTGCCTTAACCTGTATGTGAAACGTGCAAAACTTGAGTTAGTGAAGTATAACGGTGTGTAACATACAGCAAGGTGCAGTCCTGACAGGCACGTCAAAACTTGCTTGTGAACTAAAGCTAGCTAGTAATGGGTGTAAAACAAGATAATGTTTGCTCTCCCTCATCTTCCAGTCTGTAAGGAGGAGCCACAAGAAAAGCTGAAGAAGAGATAGAGTCCCAGTGGACATGAAAAGAGGCTGAGTTGCACCTGGTGCAGTAAACTAGTGGTTAAAGACCTTGCCTTGCATTCGCCGGGATCCCATATGGGTGCAAGTTCTAATCCCAGCAGCCGGCTTCCCATCCAGCTCCCTGTTGTGCACTGGGAAAGCAGTCGAGGATGGCCCAAAGCCTTAGGATCCTGCACCCATGGTGGGAGACCAGGAAGGAGACTCCTGGTTTTGGATTGACTCAGCTCTGGCCATTGCTGCAACTTGGGAGGGATTGAATCATCGATGGACTATCTTCCTCTATGTCCCTTCTTTTCTCTGTATATCTGACTTTCCAATAAAGATAAATAGATCTTAGAAAAGTGGGCTCAGTTGGAACAGGCAAATTGCTCTCCACTGACTCCTAACTCCTACAGGACAAGACTCAGGTGCTCTGAGCTGGAGCCTAAGAGAACTCCACACCTCACTACCACCACCCTGGCTTGGGAGATGGCCAGCTCTCTTCCCTCATGGTCCCTCAGGGACTGTGAAGTCATAAGCGCAGTTATAAAACACCCTCCGAACTGAAACTAAGACATTCCTGGGACCTTCGCCTAGGGGGACGATTAGAGACTTAGTGCTGAAAGTGAAATGTGTGAATCAGTGGGTGAGGTCCGCAACAAAGTAGAGCTTCAATTAGTGTGTTGTTTACATAAGAATGAAGCATTGAAAGGCAGATTGGAGTAAGGCTCTTAATCCTGCCCCAAGGTAATAGAACTGCTCCTGACAGGGAGTAAACCAGCAGACAGAAAATTCTCTCTTTTCCTGAAACTCTGGCTTTCCAATAAATAAGTACATCTTCAAAACAACAACAACAACAACAAAAAAGAAGAAATACTACTCTACATCAGAAGGGCAGGTGCATAAGGAAACATGGATGGCATAGTTCTCCGATAACAATAGCACAGAATCTCCCTTAACGTTATGGGGACAGTCCTTTCTGTCCACCTGCAGGCAGCAGGGTTCTGGAAAACGCAGTACACAAAAACCTTGACATACATATGTTCTTTGTGATCAAGAAGCAGTGGTTATCACACGCGTTGAGACTTCTATGATCTTTATCAATTATATTTCTTTTTCTCCCGAAACATCTCCCAGCACATATTCCCATTTGAAAAGATTCCAAAAAGCAATCTTCTCTGTCGATGAGTCATTCTTTTCTGCTCAATTTGAGGGAACTTCAGTTACCTTGGAGGATTTCAAGAATGCTTTTCTTGACATATGTGTACCATCTACTGGATCTCTTGAGTCATGAATAGAAAAATCAAAAGTGATTGCCTCCAAACAGAAAGGTGGTCTCAGTTCAACATCAAAACCTTTCCATCCTACTTGCATATACAGTGTTCTCTCATGTGTTGAAGCTTTCTGCCTGTGAAAGGAGGAACCAAGGAAAAGAAAGAGAAGTCAAAACTACAAGAGAAAAGAAAAGGGTAAAAAAAGGAGAAGGGTTACAAAGCTAAAAATTTCCCCCAGAAAGGATCTGGGAGAAGTTTTCTGAAAGCATTTCATGAACTCAGAAGTAAGAGCAACAGAAAAGATCTAAAGCATGATTCTTCTTTATTAGCCTCCTACTTTGCTAATTACAATCACTTGTGTTTCCCAAATCCACTTACAAACTAAACATGAGTCATCCTATGATTAATACATGTACAGTATAAACGCAGTTCTCCACATGCCCACGTGATGTTTCTGTGTTTTCATTTCTTTTTTAGTCCTTTTTTTTTTTACCTGTTAACTTCCTCAAAGCTATTGTTTTTGTGTTTTTTAAAGACTGATTTATTTTTATTGGAAAGTCAGATATACAGAGAGGAAGATCTTCAGTCTGCTGGTTCACTCCCCAAGTGGCCGCAAGAGTCATAGCTGAGCTGATCTGAAGCCAGGAGCCAGCTACCAGGAGCTTCTTCCAGGTCTTCCACACAGGTGTAGGATCCCAAAACTTTGGACCGTCCTTGACTGCTTTACCAGGCTGGATGAGAAGTATGGCCGCTGGGATTCCAGCGTGTGCAAGGTGAGGACTTTAGCCACAAAGGTATCTTTTTTGTTCCAGCTTCATGCAAATATGATTTAACACGTAAAAATCGCATTACAAATACACGAAAGAATGTATAAAAATATTACATGGGGGTAAGCATTTGTCCTCCTATTAAAGTTGAGCTGCGCTCATATCACATTGAATTATGTGGGTTGGAGGTCAGCTCTACTCTCAGTTCCAGTTTCTTGCTGTTTGAAAGAAGAAGGTGATGAATTCAGGGACTGGGCTCCTGTTGCCCATGTGGGAGATCCACGTTGAGTACCTGACTCCCAGCTTCCACCAGACCTCGCATACAACAGCCACACTGGGGAGCAGCCAGCAAGTGGAAAACCTTACTGTGTCTCAAATAAATGCCAAAAAAAAAAAAAAAAAATCAAAGTGTGTGTATATTTGGGTATAAAAATAGAATTTGATACATGATATCTGGTACGCTCAGAGAATCCTAGGTGGTTGGTGTGAAGTGTGAATCTGAAAGTATTCATTGAAAAGTGCCAATAATCTCTGGAGTGGGATTGTAGTGCCATTTTCTGCTGGTCTCCTATGTTCTTTCAGTGTGATTATCATCATGGATCCTGCCAAGCTGGTTATTAGTTTTTCCATTTTATGAATACCTCCCTCCCCACATTATGAATTATTCAGCAGGTCTTAAAGTTGCTTTTTGTTTAATCTTCTTCCTTCAACTTTTCCAAGTTCCTAATCTTTGAAATCTTGTGCTCAAGCATGTGATCACATTTTCAGTAGATTTATTGTCAGGGCAGTAAGAGAAGTTTCCCAACGGTGTGAACACTACCGATTTTTTAGAGGTTCCTTTGGTTAGAGTGCAACTGCCCAGTGTCATCCTAGTGTACGTTTTTCATTTTATTTGAGGACGATCTATTAACGTGAGACACTGCTTATTCCATGCCAGGGTTTAATTTTACCTTCTTCAATCATCATCGCAACTTTTCTGACACATGTTCTAAATATGTGCATTTTTAAGAAGCTGAAGGATTCCAATAGCTGGTAGGAACACATTGAGGCGTGGATATCAACATTAAGTTTGCCTGTGCCCCCCCTTTTTTTTTTCCTCTACTGTCTATAGAACATTTAACTTCATTATTTTCCAGAAAAGTAGGACGAGGGAGAAATTTGTTTAAACAAGAAAATACTGCCATTATCCACACAGGATATGAGCCAGGAGCCGCACAGAGGTCAAGCTGCATTTGAGCTCGCCTCACTCGGAGCTCTGTGCAACATCAGTTGGAGGAATCTGTCCTCCTCTTCAAGCACAAAAGGGCTCACCCAGAAGCTGCCAACAATGCTAACTGCTGTGCAGCTCAGAGTCAGCAGGTGAGGGTTGGTAGAGCAAAAAGCATTCTTGCTCCTTGGTGGGGACCGGGTGCATTGCTCTCAACAAAGCGGAGCTACGGACTTGTGAGCCAGAAATAGTCAGAACTCTGGAAAAACACATAAGGCAGAGAATTCCAAGGCACATCAGTGGGGAAGAAGCTCAGAGTTTATCTGAAAATCAAGAAAAGTAGTTATGGTTGCTGCCTTTTTCTATAGATGTCAAAGGGTGTTGTATGACAAAAAAGAAACACCTTCAAAGGGTATTATAATCTTTTACATAGGATCGCTTTGCGTTGTACCCTAACAGCTGCCAGAGCCTGTTAAAATCACCACTCCGTTCTGTTACAGAATAGACAGGCAGCCAGCTAGGTATATTGAGCTGGAAGTCAAACCCACACGTAATTCTATCCTCCTCTGTTTGTGGAGGGAAAAAAAATGCCCCCTTCCCCAGGATGCAAGTGCTGTTCCATGGAGAACCTAAGGAGACATGGTGGAAATATGGATACTCCGCTCCACATGGAACTAGTGGAATTGCCATGAAATTCCCAGGGGGCTTCATACCCCCAGTCTCATAAAAAAAAGACCAACAACAGGGAGGGACTCTCTCTCCACTTCTTCCACAGTGGACCACAGCTGGAGGGCTTGCCAGGCACGTTTTCCCTGCTTGCCTTCGCTGCCCCCTTCTCCTTTCGGGCAAAGCTTCTGTCCACTGTCCCACATGGGCCCACTGTCTACCCATGATGACGATTGCGCTTCATGGGAGCAACCCATGCTTGTGTGGGTCTCTTTTGTGTCAGCACTAAGAAAATCCTGGTGTGTGACACGCCACCTAGAATTAAAAAAAAAAAAAAAGAAAAAAAGAATACCTCCTGACTCACGCCAATTCTACAGAGGAAAAAAAAAATGAGAACTTAAAAGCATAAGAGGTTGCCCAAGGTGCTACACACAGTGACAGAGCCAAAACCACAAATAATAACATGTACTACGTTCACAATTTAGAACCTTAGTTTATAATGCACTTATTTTAAACGGAGAAGTGACATAAAATATGCAACATCAACATTTCATTTTAAAGGCTCTACAGAACCGTAGCATTTAAAAAATGATAGAAAAAGGTATGGCTCGTTTAAGTTTTGAAACAAAGACTGAGAGAGAGAAAGGTTGAGCAGGTGTATGCCTGGGCATCTCAGTTTTTATTTGAAATTCTTGCCTCACACAGAGGTCGGGCTTTCAAGGCGGGATGCTGTAATGCTCAAAGCTCAAGGGACAGGACTTATTTAACAGGAGAAGAGAAAAAGAATAGGTTTAGGTGGGAATGTGGGCAGCCCCACATGGAGAAAGGCCCACCTTGTGTGTGCCAAAGAGTTGCCCAAAGAGACAGACAAAGAAAAGCAACCTGAAAACAAGCTAATCCCACCGGAGCAAAAAAACAGGCTCTCCCTTGTTCTCAGCCTTTTTTATGAGTCAGTTGATTCAACACACATTATACCATCTGGGAATTTTATGGCACCTCCACAGGGAGTTTAACATCCACATAACCACGGTGTCTCCCCTTCTTGGTTCCAGATGAGCCATGGGGCATTTGGGGGAGGTAGACTTATTTTTTGTCTGACAAGTTAAGCAGCAAACATTCCATCGCAGGGTTGTAAGACTTCCCCTTAGAACAAACTAGCTACCTACCTATTCACACCATGTCAAACCTACTACCGAGCCCCAGGTTTGAAGGTAGCTCCCATTGCTCTCATCCTGGAAACTTAGTGCAACCGTGTGGAGAAGTGGGGCTTGCAAGAGGTAGTTAGGTCACAAGGGCAGAATCACACACTCCGCTGTCGTGGTTATGGGTTTGCTATTTCTGGAAGAGCATCCTTATCAAAGATGAGTTCAGGACTTCTTCTCCCTGCTCTTTGAGCAAGTGTGTGCTCTCCCGTGTTGCAGTACAACTTGCCGTACTAGCTGGAGGGATTGATACAGAGTGCTCAAACTTGGATTCACTTTTCTAATGAAGAAAAAGTCAGTTACACCAGGCTGGTAGAAAAAAAAAAAGTAGGTATTTACCACAAAGTCCAGAGCAAGGGGCCATGTAGCTACTGCTTAATTCCCAGGTTTCTTGAGGAATTAGGGGTGAAGATTCTTGAAGGTTAAAATTGGGGACAAGGGGCCAGCATGGTAGCCTAGTGGTTAAAGTCCTTGCCTTGTATGTATTGGGATCCCTTTGTAGGCACAGGTTTGTATCTGGGCTGCTCCACTTCCCATCTAGCTCCCTACGTATGGCCTGGGAAAGCTGCCGAGGATGGCCTAATGCCTTGGGACCCTGCGCACCCACATGGGAGAACTGGAAAAAGCTCCTGGCTCCTGGCTCCTGGCTTCGGCTCAGCTCAGCTCCAGCTGTTGCGGCTACTTCGGGAGTGAAGCAGCGGATGGAAGATCTGCCTCTCCTTCTCTCTGTAAATCTGACTTTCCAATAAAATTAAAAGAAATATTTAAAAATTAGGGCCAAGAGAGACATGCCCATTTATGTTCCATTCCTCGTTGGCCAGTGGTGCTTACAACCTTGCTTTAGTTGGCGACGGTGTGCTATTTTGGGAATTTATGGCAGCCAGATGGGCTTCCGTTAGTCTGACTGTGTTACATGCCAGTAGGAGTTACTTTCTTTCCCAAACCAGGAATTTCCCTGCCATGATCAGGAATTCCCCTAAAGAAACCCCTCCAGAGAAGAGTGGCCAACGATTTTATTTATTTATTTATTTTTTTGGTCTATTGGGGAATTGGATGAGTTCCGGAGTTGGTGATTCGAACTTGGTGCACTCACTCATCTTACTGAGTTCCCTTCGATACATGATTAATCCTGAAGGATGGACAAAGACGCCTGGAGCTAATGGAGGCAGGTGAGAGGCTGGGTCCTGCCCTTACATTATAGGGGTTCACTCTCAAATCATTGGATCCCTTCCGTAATACTCTGTGACAGCAGGAAGATGCAGCTGCTGGCTCTTGAGTTTCTTTCCCTCCTAAACTGTGAGCCACCAAATTGCTGCTCCTGATGAATGACCTGTCCTTGGGTATTCTGTTACAGCAGCACAAAGCAAACTTAAAGGGATCAGGCACAAGACCTGGGAGAGAATGCCAGGTGCATTTGTAAGGAGAGAGCCACGGCCGATTTTCATGGGGGCTTTTCATCCTTCAAAGTTTGTGGTCCAACCCCAACTTCAACTACGGATAAACCTTTAAAGTAAAGCCTGGGGGATGAGCTTGTTGGCAGAAATGCAGTTGAAATGGAAAGGACAGAATCTTGCACATGCTATAGACATAAGAGAATGGTGGTTGTAAACTGCCCTCTCCAGCCCCTGGAGAAATAATACTGCCTTGCTTCATCAATTCAAAAAGCTGCAAGAAGTGCTGAGCCACAGAGGTAATTGTATTTCTCAGTGCACCTTTAGAACGGTGGCTTTGTGTGCAGATTTAAAATTTTTCTCTTGCTCATCTAGAGCCAATAGCATTCTCTAGCTGTACAAACCCAAGAGGCAATGAGCCCTGAGTTGACCATGTGGAAACTCCAATTCTAGGTTTCACAAATAGAAAATTAGATATTGGAACCAAAGGTGTATTTAAAAAGGTGTGTAGTTCCAGTGTCTGAGTCACTCCTCGGTCAGCTTGATTTCTAGGTTTTAACATCCATGCTCTGTATGAAGATGCCCAGCTGTGTTTAGAAATAGAGACAGAGTTTTCTAATGCTGCCCCCACAGTTTCCTTGGCAAGCTAGCTCCATTTGGGGAAGAGCTGGTTTGGCTAAGGAAGCATCAGATCATTTGAAGTGGTGACACTTTAGCAGGCAATCTGTGAAGCTCAATGGCATGACTTGACTTTCCTGTCATTCATGTCCATTTCAGCATCATAACAATATTGCCTGCACTCTCAGTTACTGGAATTCTTTGGAAACTCTTTTGGCCTTATCCTTTGCAATGAGTACGTCTGGAGTGACATGTGCTCTTCAGAGAATTACTCAGACCTCTGTGTAGCTCTCAGCTCGCATGTCCCACAGGTACTTCAACCAACAGCTTCTAACCCCAGTCCACGGTTGTCTGCTAAGCATGGGTTTCTGCTGATATCCTCTGTTCTCTGTTCCTGCTGTGCACAGTGGCACCATCAAAACACCAAACACAGATCCTGTATCCTTGCAGGGAAAGCCTGACTGACTGTTGGCTTTTCTCCCCAGCTCTCCAGGCTGCTGTGCCATGATGGAAACTTCCTTTACTTCTCTCAGCATCCAAAAACGCTGGATCCAATCAGTTCTCGATTAACTTCTGCCACAGTTCTTCTGGCTGTCATCTCCTTGGGATATGGGGCATGGGAGGTCTCATCGCTCCCAGAGCTGGTTCTTAGCTTGTCCCTGCCCTCAGCTTTTCTTCAAAGAGACCTCAGGATGCTTCCTTGGAAGAACATGGATGGAATTGTGGTGTTTATTTGGCTTTGTTTATCCCCTTGTTTCTTGTTTCAATAACCTGGTCATTTGTGGTATGCTGTCTCATAAATGACAAGTGTCTTCTCCATTCTTTGCTACATGTCGGGTTATGAGATTAAGCCTTGAGGCAAATTCCTCTTGGCCTTTATTCTAGCCAGCTGGCAAAGCCACTCTTGTCTTTCCTGTCCCATGCCTATCAGCCCAATTGACTTTGGGCAAAATATTGCTCCATTGGACTGGCTATACTTGTTTTATTTATTTATTTATTTATTTATTTTTATTTTGAAAGGCAGAATTACAGAGAGAAGGAAAATCAGAAATATCTTGCATTTGCTGTTTCATTTTCCAAATAGCTCTCTCGGCCACTTTGTGTCAGACCAAAGCTAGGAAAGGGGCCAATTTTCCAAGTCTCCTGTGTGGAAGTTGAAGGCAGGGTTTAGAAGCATCTTCTGGGTCTCCCACATGGGTGGGCCATCCACCACTGCTTTCCCAGGTCATTAGTAGAGAACTGGATGGGAGGTGGAGAAGCTGGGACATGAACTGACACTGATATAGAATGCCAGTGCTTATCGGTGGAGGATTGGCCTATTGAGCCACTGTCTTTGTAGGAAAATCTTAGTTTTTAATTTATTAAAAATTTATCTATTTCCATCACATTTCTACTTTCATTTTTATTATTAATGTTTGATGATACAGTTCCATAAGCTTTAGGATTTTCTTAACTCTTCCTGAAATTTCCTCCCTTTCCTGTGCCACTAATTTCCGTTATATTTTTACGATAGTATAGTTCTTCATAAACAGTCATAAGTCCATCATCGTGGACATGGACAATGGCAGAGAGTCCAGCATCCTATTGTCAAGATATATGCAGCTGTTTCACTGGGAGTCCATCTTTGATCTGGAAGTAGAGATGCACACTGCATTATATGCATCTGAATATGATAGTCTCCATTACACAGTTACTATACATTCCCTTAAATGGAAAGCCACAAAACAACATCAACAACAAAAAGAAAAAAAGAAATTTACACTGCAATGCGTTGTGTTGCTGAAGAAATACAAGAGAAAAAAAAAATCAAGAACCTTCTTGAAGAAATGATACTACTGGGGCCCGGCGCGGTGGCGCGGTGGCGCAGTGGTTAAGGTCCTCGCCTTGCACTCCCAGGATGCCATGTGGGCGCCGGTTCTATCCCAGCAGCCCCACATCCCTTCCAGCTCCCTGCCTGTGGCCCGGGAAAGCAGTCGAGGACGGCCCAAAGCTTTGGGACCCTGCACCCGCGTGGGAGACCCGGAAGAGGCTCCTGGCTTCAGACCGGCATAGCATTGGCCGTTGCGCTCACTTGGGGAGTGAATCATCGGATGGAAGATCTTCCTCTCTGTCTCTCCTCTCTGTATATCCGCCTTTCCAATAAAAAATAATAAAAATAAATCTTTAAAAAAAAAAGAAAAGAAATGATACTACTGTATGACGTATGAGGCAGTGAAGAATTTGAGAAAAAAAACAGTGTTTGGAGGAAATGAAAAATAAAAACAAAAGTATCAAAATCCATGAGATACAGATTTCACTGACTCTTGTTCGTGAAACGTGTCTCCTATAGGCAAAACATAGCTGGGTTTTGTTTTTTGTTTAGTCTTCTATGACATTTGACTGATGGATCAAATGCCTCTTTGTCGTTTTATTTCTGTTGATCAGATTCTTCTCCTTGGAGCGGATTTCCAAGCTGTGTCACCCGCAGGCCTATAGTTCAGTTTTACTTACTGTTGTTGGTACCTGTTCTTTGTTTGCACTCACTTGTGCCACTCCCTCCAGTGAGTCTACGCTTTGTCTTAAACTTCCCCCAAGGTCTCTGTAGCCCCAGCTCCTGGTTCACCACCTTCCACATCCTGTGTTCCCATGCTGTGGCTGCACCATGCTCTGTACAACTTATCAGTTCAAACAGTTGTCGGGATTAGGGAGACACCAGGTGTCCTAAGAAGCTAGGTTGTTGGTGGTGCTGATCTGGCTGGAACCTGCTGACCATTTAGGTCTGAGGGCCACCTGGACCTATTTTGGCCAAAAGGATGCTAAAGTTGATATTATTTTCCCTCTGGGGACCAGTGCAATGCACTGAGCTGGTCGTGAATTTGCCACGTCCATCTTCTCAGAATTTTTGTTTCACTGTTTTGAGGAGGGAACTAGTGAAAAAAAAAATCCTCATTTTGATAATACTTCTTTAAAGGGAGTAGTGGCAGAAATAATTGCATAGCTCTTGTAGCGAGAATAGCATTTTAGTTATTAAGCATCTGTCAGGAGTTCCAGTAAAGTCATCCCAGGAACTGGGATGAGTGTTGGACTATTTGCTCAAGATCATTCGCATTTTCACGTCTTTCTGTTTGTCCTCACGGTCTTACTTGCTCATTGCTCTGAACTAACATCTTTAAAATGTAGTTTTGATTGTATCCACTTTTGCAAACAACCGCATGATACTTCGCGGGAGAAAATGTATTATGTAATCAATCCGTGAGTTTTTTTTTAAAAAAAATGAAAGACAGAAAGCCTTGTTAGAATTAGGATGACGAAATTACAGTTAACGTCTGGTCACGAATAGTTCCAGTAACATTCATGCGATTTTATGATACTGGATTGTTCTGAGAGATGGAAGGATAGAGAGGGGTGATATTTGCAAAACATTCTCTAACAACCAGTTTGATGTAAATTAAGTATGTATATTGTTTGCAGCTATGTAAATTAAATAGATATAATATTTTATATCATATAATATGTATTATATATGTTATATGCATTGTATATTATGATACATGTATATTATTGTATGTATATTGTATATTATATGATATATATTATACACATTATGTGCATTGTATATTATATGATATATATGATTATCTATCTATCTATCTATTTTATTTCTCTCCTGATGCCTGGGAAAGAAACGGAAAATAGTCCAAGTATTTGAACTCCTGTTACCTATGTCGGGTCCCTGAATGTTGTTCCTAGCTTCTGGCTTCATCTTGGCCCAATCCTGGCCATTGCAGGTATTTGCAGAGCAATCTTCTCTTATTTCTAAATTTGAAGTGAAGCAGCCAGACCCAAACCAGAACTCTGATAAAGGTTTCAGGTGTCCCAAGCAGCGGCTCCGCCACAGCTCAAGCCCTTAGGTTGCTAATGTGATCATTGCAACGGTCCACACGTGCTCTTGGTTTACTCTGATGCTATTGGAGATTGCAGAGCCTGGCATGGTGGTGCTAGCTCCTCACTGCTTTGCACCTAGTCTGTGCTCTCCACCCTCAGGGCTCTTTCCTGTTTCGCTGCGACACTGGCTTTGTTTTCATCCTCTGCTGGTATCCAGGATGGAGCAGCTGTTTTGACAGATGGGGGGCACATGTCATTGCCGTGCATGTGAATTCTGCTTCCTTATTTTGAAAGTTATATATGTATTTCCAGGAGTTCATTATTTTTCTGTTCACGGACATTTATGAGAATTCCTACAGCCAGTGAACAAACTATTTAGACAAGACTGTGGAACTTGGCCCACTGTAAGCTCTAACACACAATACTGTACGTTGTTTGTGTTTGTTGAGCAGATGTGACATGTCAGGTACTCTCCTGAACCTTGAAAATGCAGCAGCGAGTAGCCCAAAACAATAAAGTGAGTTTATTCCTTTTAAACTATCATCAATGGTTTAACAAATGAGAAAAATAAGTAGGGACGTAAAGACGTCGGGGTAAAGGCCAAAGCTAACAGATTGATGATCAGCCAAGAACTCCTTTGTAAAGAGACTGAAACAAGATCAAGAAGGTATGCATACAAACTGGCAAAAACCTGGAAAATTCAAGAAGAAAACCTGCACTTCTGGATGAATTAAAGAAGTGATGGCCTGGGTCCGGCAGCTAAAGTCCTCACCTTGCATGCACTGGGATTCCATATGGGCACCAGTTTTAATCCTGGTAGCTTGGCTCCCCATCCAGCTCCCTGCTTGTGGCCTGGGAAAGCAGTTGAGGACGGCCTGAAGCCTTGGGACCCTGCACCCACGTGGGAGATCCGGAAGAGGCTCCTGGCTTCAGATCAGTTCAGCTCTGGCCGTTGTGGCCACTTGGGGAGTGAACTGTGGATTTAAAAATTTCCTTTCTGTCTCTCCTCCTCTCTGTGTATCTGACTTTCCAATAAAAATTAAATAAATCTTAAAAATAAAGAAGAAGTGATGGCTGAGAGGCAGGGATGGATACAGAAGGTATGGTTTATATGCCTAGGATATGAGTTTGATAGAACGATGTGCTGGAACACAGAGTCTGTCTGGACATGGGGACTTAGGATTGCTCCCATCTGTGTGTGGTTTATTTGCAAGACTGTTACGTGGTTAAGTACATGGAGATGGATGCCCTGCTCCTTCTGTAGCAAACCTTCGTGACTGCTAACCATGCCTGCAATTTTGGGGGGGGTCCTTTTTTACTGCTAATAAGTTTTATATAATCCATAAAACAAAGCTTAGATAGTAGCCTTGAAAGTATGTTTTGTTATCCACTTTTGAAACAAATTCGCAGCTGTTTCATTGGAACAGACACATCTGACAGATGAATAGGTTAAAATTTTATGTATTTAACTCTCCAAAAAAAAAAAAGAGTTAAATAAATGAAGTGAAGGGAGTGTTTATTTCTGAAGCTTTTTAATTTGTTTAAGGATTTATTTGTTTATGTTTATGTATTGAAAGGAAGAATGAGAGAGGAGATAGTGGGGGATTCAAAGTGCGACTAAAAGTTGAGTCACACAGTGTAGCTCTAAAAACGGTCCCCTTCATCCCTCTGCATTGATAGGTGGCATGAGAGCAAAAAACAAAAATATTTTATCTGGCTAACCTCTAGGATATTTATATCAGCTATTCCCGTGGCATAATCCTGGCTACTTCAGTTTTATATGATGACACTGCAGAGTATTAACTCTTAAGAATCTCTAGGGTTCCGTGAGTGGTGGTTGGTCATCAACGGCACCCATTAAACACTGAGATTCTGTGGCATTGGGAAGCAACTGGTGGTTCTGTGATGAGGCCAAAATTAAAACCCAGACAGACATGAAGAGGTGGTGATAGTGAGTTGGTCTGCTACCCAGAGATGGCATTGGGCTGGGTTGGAATGAGAGGTAGGGATCTATTAACTATGCTAGGTAGTGCTGTCAATTTTTGAGAGCAAGGCTGGCAGGCTCATCTTGGTTACACATGCAGAGAATAAAATATCCAAATACGTGTATCATGGCATTTTTGTTATATCAGACACGGAAATACATATAGATTTATACTGAGCCTGGAGAGAGCATTTCTTTCATTATCATTCCCTAACCAAGCAATATAAGGGCTACACCTCTGTCACATTTGCATGGTATTATGTATTATAAGTTATCTAGGTATGATTTAATGTCTATGGAGAAGGAACATCGGTTGTGTAGAAACACTGTGACATTTCATGGAAGAGACATCATCGAACTCGGGGGAACCACAGCAGTCTTTGCGAATACTGAAACATCCGCACATCTTACCCAACTGGTAGAAAATGTCGGAAAACTGCTGCTAGGTGAGAAGGAAAAACGCCGACATCCCCAGAGCCGTAAGATGACGGACAAAGCCGTGATTTTCAAGAACGCTCTCTTGCTGCTACTGAATTTCATCACCGTCTAGTGTACGGACAAACAAACTTCCTATTGAAAAATGGGGTTCATGGCATGTGACAGGTAGCAGTCTGCGGTTAACTTGCAGGAGTAAGATTTACCCAAGCAGCAAACATCACATATACAAACACAAAATGTCCGTAAATTATTTCAAACAGGAAATCTGAGTTCCCATGTACATGAAAAAATGACCATTTCCCCTTGGACATAACCGATCTTTCTTTGTGCCACGTAGGAGGTGACTCCTTATAATTCTCCCTTAATCTATTTCATCATCAATTTGTCATTGAAGAGTGGCACAAGCTTCTATGCACACCACAGTTGGAGCCTCCGAAAACTTTCTTAGTGGCTATAGGTGTGATACGCTCAGGTTTTAATTCTGTGCCATTTATCAGCCTGGTCCCTGACTTGTTTTACTTCCACTTTTGTGTGGGTAAAAAGGAAAGATTTATCTTGATTTGCTCAAGGCTAAGCCTCCCAGGATTGTCTGGGAGGGCTCCGCACAGCCGTACTGTCAGGAACCGTTAACCCTGAGTGAGCTTGGCCTGCCACCGCAGTCACCCTTCTTATACTTTCTCAACATCAGCTTTATCTTCATTAAGGAAAAGCCACCTCTCCCTTGTGTGTTTATGGGCTGTGTCCCTGTGTGCAAATAACGGGTGTTTCGTTCTCTGAGGATGCTGGGATGCACTATCTCCCTGCACACTGACCAGCTCTGCGAGAAGCACGCGTGAGTGTGTCTCACCATTTTGCTTTATAACGCCAACGGAATACACATCGGTGACCTGAGAAGGCAAACAGTATCGTGCAGGAGTGAAAGTAGCGTACACAGAGACTAGATGAAGAATCTGGCATACCTCATTGAAGCTGTTAGCTCGCTGTGTAACACTGTATGTTTCTTTTCTGGAAATATGATCAGCCCACAGAATTGTATGGAAACTTGGTTTTTCATCTCAACTCATTAAATCATGTTTACCACTCACATTTATCGCATTTACAAACGGTTTCCGTTCTTTCTGAAATTATTCTCTACGCAGCTGTGTTCATGGAGAGCTGGGCAGTCCGTTTCAAAACACTTGCTTTTTGTTTGAAGAGATAGCACATATCATCATTTTGTCCACTCTTTTCCTTCCCACGTCATACTGCTTAACCCCCTAATTGTTTTCCTAATGGCACTTTCAACATGAGTATTTTTGTTTTTGCCTCTCCTCATAAAAACAAAACATCAAAAACATCCTTATCCTAAAGATAAAAAGAAAAGGAAATAAAACATTGAACTGAATCATACGCCAGCATTTATCACAGGGATTTTGAATGACCCCAGTTACCTTTTCCTAACAATCCAGAGAATGAAATCTTTGGTGGCAAAATGTTCATTGAATCTATAACCTGTGCCCCAAGCTGTGGGCACTCTATCCGATCATTATGCAGGTTGGACATAACCCTGCCCATTTTACTGAAGGGTACACAAAGTACAGAAATGAATGTGACAGCTCGTAAACATCACTGAGTGAATACATGAACTTTATTTTTTTCTGATATAATCCAATAATTCTTACTTCTGTGTCTGTAATCAAGGACATTTACATCATATGGCTCCTCTCTGTTGTCTGTTGCTTTCCCGGATGCAGCAGCAGGGAGCTGGACTGGGAGTGGAGAAGAGACTGTGACTCACTGGAATGATCACTCAGCAAAAGAATGCAGGCAAAAAATATTTTAATCCCAAGTTGATATATAGTAAACAATAAGCGAAAACATACCTAGGTATGTAAACATATTAGATGTAAAAATGACCATCTTTGGGTCCAGCATGGTAGCCTCGTGGCTAAATCCTCACCTTGCATGCTCTGCTATGCCTTATGGGTGCCAGTTCGTATCACAGCTGCTCCACTTCCCTTTCAGCTCCGTACCTGTGGCCTGGGAAAGCAGTTGAGGATGGCCCAAGGCCTTGGGACCCTGCAGGCTCATGGGAGACCCAGAAGAAGCTCCTGGTTCCTGGCTTTAGATTGGCTCAACTCTGACCACTGTGGCCACTTGGGGAGTGAATCAGTGGATGACTCCTCTCTGTGTCACTTCCTAATAAAAATAAATAAATCTTAAAAAAAAAAAAAGATCATCTTTTTTAACATAGCTTCATTCGCTCCTCCTTTCCAATCCCTTCTCTTTCTCACCCATCATTTTCAGCAAAAAATTGATCCCAGAGTCTCCTTTCTCTCCATATCTTCCACGCCACAGGACAGCGCCCAGTCTTGCAAGTGGTCCTAACTTGGTCTCCAGGCTCCATGTCTGTGCTTCCCTCCGTGTGGCTGGTCAAGTTTCCTCTTTTATCCTCCAGACAATGCAGTACCGCCAATCGTTTCTTTTCACTGCCTGGTCGTGTCTTTTCACTGCCTGGTCGCGTGTTTGCTTAGCCACATGGAGGGGTTAGATTCAGGCTTGAAAACGCAACGCAGGTGAGACCGGTCGGAAAGCTGGACCGCTTGAGGCAATCATTTCTCTGAAAATCCTGTAGTGTTTTCTGTTGTTAAATGCTTTCTATTAACATCTCACTCGCACATATTTCATGTGTACACCCCCGTGTTGTCTCTATCACCGGGACAGGATCAGAGATTCTATTCCCATCCGTAACAAAAAATAAACACGGCAAAATGCAGGCAATAAGTACTGATGGAGGAAATGAATCAAAGCATTTGTATCACTTCTTTTCAAAATAGATACAAGATTTTAGATACGTAGATTTTAAATGGATATGTAGTATATAATTATAGCTATGATTAATAGGATGGTTCTTTTCAGTAGAGTGTGCCTTTTTTTTTTTTCTTGTGACATTTTCACTATATTTTTCCTGACTGGAATTTTCTTGAAAAGTTCTACCAAGCTAATTATGAAATCCCATACCTTCATTTTCTACTCCAGACAATGTGACCTTTCCGTGCCATTTGAAATATTAAATGCCAACTCCTTTTGAAGTTCATTCTCCCCTTGATTTCTGTCTTATGTCTCTTGGGGCATTACAGAGAAAAATACCTAAATTCTGTTTATTATGTTCCCAATACCCCACCCTGACTCTATAACTCCATTTTAATTACCAACCACCCAGTTTGTCTAGATTGAAATCTTAGCGTAACTTTTAATCATGCCCGCTTACTCCCAAACCACATCCTAATATTAAAAAATGGAGTACATTACCCACGTTATTTGTTCTTTTTTTTTTTCCCCCTTGAAGTTTTTATAACCTGCTTTAGGCTCTGCAATTTCTTTGTAAAGTCTCCTGCATTCCGTGATTTCTCAGGATGAGGAGTATCACAATTTCTTTTTAACTGGTTACATTAGCATTTATTGAGTGTATCAGAATTGCACATCAAGATAACTCACTGAAACCAGCGAAAAATTGGGGAATTATTATACCAATTATATACTATACAATCATGGTATACAATCATGGTGCACTGAAAATTAGCCTTAAAATCTCGGTGGACTCTGAGTTTTGCTTTGCTCAAATGTTTGAGCACATCAGCTACCGTTTGGTTTGATGGCTGAGCAATGACCAGCACGAACTATCAACCTCCAGAGAACCAGCTTGGGTGTGTTGCTACTGGAATGGCAGAGGTTTAAGGCAACGGCTTTCTAAAGGTCTGTGAAAACTTAGTTTCATAAATTGCCTATGGTTGTCGCTTAGGCCAAAGCAAGTCAAACGGCTGTCCTGGCCTCAATAAATCGGGGGAATAGAGTCTTGATATGAGAAGTTGAAATATCTACATTGCCAACAGCACTGGTCGAGGGAGGGCTAAAAATTTGGTACAAGTTGCATATTCAATCACACAAGCAAAGTTGGAGAACGAGTTGGATCTGGTTTTAGAAGATTAGATATAAGGATCAATTGAATCCTATCAACAGTCATTAACTCCTTTTCAGTACAAATCTATAATTCTCAGGCAAGCTAATACTGTGGGGTTAGTTCTCAAGTTGCCCATGGCCCATGCTAATACTGAAAGCTGGTTTTTCCATGACAATAACATCTGAAAAACATATCCCAACAAAACCCTATTTTTAAAAGGCTGATTTATTTACTTACTTGCCTATTTAATTTGAAAGTCAGCATAACACAGAGAGAGAGGAAAAGAGAGACTGAGAGAAATCCTCTAGCCATGTGTTCACTCCACAAACGGTCTCAATGACCAGAGCTGAGCCGGTCCAAAACTGGTAGCCAAGAGCTTCTTTTGTGAATCCCACTTGGATGCAGGGATCCAAGGACTGGGTCCATATTCCACTGCTTTTCTAGGTCATAAGCAAGGAGCTGTATTGGAAGTGAATCAGCCAGGGTTCCCCTTCCAGTGCAGGATTAGGCATCCACCTCCCTCTAAATGCCTGAGTTTGTTTTCCAGGCACACACACCCATTTGATTCTTCATAGTCAGGAATAAAGGATATTACAATTGACCCAGCTAGTTAACTGACTTTGTTTTCTGCTGCTGACGTAGAATACCCCTAAACTGGATAATTTATAAAGAGAAGATGCTCAGACAGCAAACACATCTGAAGGCTGGAATGCTTAAGAATTGCTGAGCGCATCCACTGGACTCTTTAGAGAATGCCTTGTGCTGGGCCATATGTGGCACAAAGGCGGAGAGGAAAGGAAGAGAAAAGGGGGGCGAGACACTTTAGAACAGCTCACTTCCAAAAGAACTAAAGAACTAGAGTCTATCAATACCTCCTACGTTTTCCTAAAAGTCTCATTTCTCAAGACCTCTGCCGTGGGTAACAAAGTTTCATCAAGAAATTGAACATGGAGAAACCATATCCAAATGATAATCTTAATCTGAACAAACTGGGATGGCCTGTGCTTCCAGAACCATAAGAAAAGTTTGAATATGTCTTTTCTCAATTTTAATACCTCCTATGGCCCTTTACTGACTACAGTTAAAACACAAGCATTTTAGCATGATATCCAAGAGCCATTTCAATTTATTTGTATATATATACATACATATATATGTGTATATGTATTATTTCTTTTGTCTGCTTCCCTTTCTCTCGGTTACCTAAAAGAATCTCATATTTTAACCATACTGACCTACTTACCATAAGAGAAACGCACTATGAAATTTTGCCAAAATTTCAATTAAAATTTTTTTCAGTCGCTTGGCCCCAATCTAAATCTCTCGCACGCATTGCCTCTTATCAGACCTTTCCAACCACTGCCGAAATATGACTAAGTCATCCTATATTTCTTCCCTCAAACTTCTCAGATCCTTCTACGATTTTTCAAGGATGTGCCTTCCAAGCAGAATGTCTCTTCACTGGCTCACGCACTTCTGGAAAAGCCTGGCCGTTCTTCAAATCCTGAGTCCACCTCCTCCTGCGAATTTGGCTTTGTGCAAAGCAAAAAAAAAAAAAAAAAAAAAATGCTCATTTGGTTTTCTTACGTCCGTGAAATTATATGTAGCTTTGTGTATCTCTTCTTTATTTCTTTCTTAAACAAGATTTTATAAGTTCAATTAATTATTAGGGAGGCAGCTAAACGGGAGCTCCCATCTGCTGGTTCGCTCCACGGATGTCCACCAGTGGCCAACACGAGCCACCCCCATGAGTGTCAGGGACTCCAACACCTGAGGTACCGTCGCCTACCGGCTGAAGTCTACACCAGCCGGAAACTGGAGTCAACCATGGAACTTAGTTAATATATGGGTCGCAAGCGCCATTACCGTGATCTTCACATACTTACAGAATTCTGTGTGTTTTTCTGAAACCTATTCGGGTTTACATGTTGCCAAGGCAGGGTTACAGAGGGAGGCAGAGAGAGTTGGGATTAAAGTGGCAGAAGTCTCTTGGCTGAATCTTCACATGGTTGCACGAACTCCATCTGAATCCCTCATGGGGGTGACAAGGATCCATCTTGCTCAACCAAAATGTTCACTGGCAAGAAGGCTGCATTGGTTGTGCAAGTGGGACTCAATTCCAATCACTCTGATATGATTTGTGGGGGCCCCACTTGGCACCTTAATCCCCTGTACCACTCTACCGTACGGTATTGCTCTGTTTGGCATGTCTAGACTATATTGCAGAAAAATTCACAGTAGTTATTTTTTTTTCAATATTTAAATGCATATAAACGTAATGTAACAATACTATGTGGATATAAACGTGCACAAACCTTCGATAGAAATAATTCACTGTTTCAATTTCAGACATTAGCGTAATGTTGACCAATTCGCTTAAACAAATTCAACTTCCTTCCAAATCTCTTAAAAACATCAGGGTAATAAAGCTCAACGCTAACTCACTGACTTGGATAATCATGTTTTAAGTTTCACTATTGTATTAGCTTTGAATTATCCTCTTCTCTCTGCAAAACCTGTAGCATTGTCTTTTGAAATTAAATATCTGATGTTTCCTCTTTGCTCTAATTCAAATGCATCCTCTTCTTGAACAGGGATAGATGCATTTTTGCTTTGTTCTATAAGCCCATACTTGCTAATGATAAATGAGTGGTCTGTGGTTACATTTGTTCTTATCTCCTTTGAAGCAGAAATCTGGCAGTCTCTTATCGAAACTTTCACAAGTGGAGATAAACCTTGATAGAAAAATGTTTCTGGACTGCCATCGCTTTTAGCAAGAGTAAACTATTTAAACTAAAAGCAGCTGTTTGATTTTTTTTTTCTAAAATATAAATCTGAAAGTAAAATTTTCTTCAAAGAATGACATGTAAGCCAGCACAGCTTTCAATCAAGCGCAAACGCAACCACAAAGCTCATTTGTATGTTACGAATACAGGGCTATTTCAGGCAAAGTTCTTTCGCCTTTGGGGTGAAGGTAGTTATTGAAATAAATGTCTCAGCTATTTCATTACTAGGATCAAGGAAGTGAGGCGAATGCCACAGTCTGGACTATTAAGCTTATCAATATCAGCATGCTGTTTTTAAACAGTAGATAAGTCCATTTGCCAGCCCCTTGGGAGAGACCCAGAAAATCCTTAGGGTACATTCTGGGCTGCTAATGAGGAAAGACATATCCAGCAGAAACTTCCTGTTCCCTCCCAGAAGAAAATGCAGAACAACAACAACAGCAAAAAAAAATCATGGAAGAGGAGAGAATATATATATACACTAACAGTAAGGAAGTCAGCAAATTATTTCTTATTTTTAAATTGTATAAGTGGTAGAAACTTAAGTATGAAAGCTGTTGACTTAATGTGGCCCTTCTAGTTCCCATGCAGCTTGCTACTGTTTCTTTCCTAGGTGGACACAGAAAGAATACAATGAAGTCTTTTCCTCTTTCTTGAATGCTCATTCTTTGGAACAGCTTAGTAGCCTTTTTATTGTAGAATTGTTAGGTGGATCCAGAATAGGATAGATCGTTGTTTCACTTGTTGAACCTCAAAATTCCTTTGCCTTCCTCTTTCTCTCCCTTTTCTCTTCCTCCCTTCATCTCACTTCCCTTCTTTCCTCACTTCCTTCTCCTTTCTTTTCCAGAGCAGCAGACAACACCGTTACAGTTGAACCCAAATTGTTTTCTTTCACAAGTAAGTAAACTTAAGGCATCGTTATGTTTTTTGCCACGTGGTAACAGTGTTCATTGAATGTAAGTTGCTCTAAACTACAGCACACATTGTTACAAGAATGGCTTCCAAGCTCCCATTGCACTGTCCAACTATTTTAGCTCTGGCTCAAAAACACACTTAAAAAAAAAAATCTTTGATGATATCCAAAGTTTATTTTAGAACTAAAGTACCATTTTTTTTTTTTTTTCAAATTGTTTACTCATTTGAGAGAAGGAGTGAGAGACAGACCCGAGCAGGGTAGCCTTCCCACCCATTTGGTTCACTCCCCAACTGCCCACAGCGTCTGCTGACGGAACCAGGACAAAGCTGAGATCCCGAAACTCAATGCAGGTTATTCACGTGGTTGGAAGGGATTCGGTTGAACGGAACTACCACCACTTGTTCTCAGGGTCTCAATTAGCAAGAATTCGGGGGTTGAAGCTGGGTGTTGAACTCGGTTGCTGCAATACAGGATGGGAATTTTTTTTTTTAAGATTTATTTTTATTATTTTTTCATTGGAAAGGCGGATATACAGAGAGAGGAGAGACAGAGAGGAAGATCTTCCATCCGATGATTCACTCCCCAAGTGAGCGCAACGGTCGATACTATGCCAATCCGAAGCCAGGAGCCTCTTCCGGGTCTCCCACGCGGGTGCAGGATCCCAAAGCTTTGGGCCGTCCTCCACTGCTTTCCCAGGCCACAGGCAGGGAGCTGGAAGGGAAGCGGGGCTGCCGGGATTAGAACCGGCGCCCATATGGGATCCCGGGCGTGCAAGGCGAGGACCTTTAACCACTTGCGCCACCGCGCCGGGCCCGATGGGAATGTTTTAATCAGCATTTTAAAGGAATTGCCAAATGCCTGCTCTCCACATTCCATTTTTATCATGCATGAGAACAATTAACCTCCTTTTACGTTCTCTTGGATACATTTATTTATTTGTCAAACTCCTTGCTATTTTATGATTGATTAGTGTTATAATTTTCCTTTGTCCTCCGGGAGACTGCAGTCTCTGAGTAAGAGTTTGCCCGTGGTATTTCCCTTAACCTATAGTCCTAGTTTGCAGAAGATGGGAGAAGCACACAAATAAATCATGAAATATGACTAATTGAAAACTAGGAAAGAGTTTCCCTTGACACAAGCCTGTATTTCATTGTTAGGATTTTTCCTACTAACACTGTTGATGACAGTGGATAGCAGAGAAGGGGCTGGGTCCTTCTTCAATCAGTAGGATTGGCTGGAAGGTACCGGGAACTTGACAGGGAGGCAGCTAAACTTCTGCAAGAAAAAGAAAGCTCGAAGCATCGCTCAAAGAGACATCTAGAAGATTTACTGTGACCACAGCTGAAGTTGTTGAAAGAATGAGCTGCTTTAAATCATCAGAGAGAGACAGACACACACTCAGGGTATCCCAGCACTTTGTACTTGATCTTTATGCTTAGTCACTATATATACATTGGGCTTGAAAGAGGGACATTGGAAGGAAACGCAGACATTGATCTAACCAGATGGACAGATCTACTTTTTCCTCTTCAAAACAGAAGCGGGATTTAGGCGAAGAAAGTGTTTGAGACGTTAGCGTTGCATTTAAACGAAAATTGCTTTTGGAAATATCACTGGCTACTTATTTTTCTCCGTCTTTTTAGGATAGCCCCCCCCAAATACCCTGAAACAGCCTTGCAGGTCACCAACAGGGGACGATTCTTCAAAAAGTAATTCTTAAGTGGCAGTTCTAATCTGCCCCATTCATTTCCTCTCTTTCTGTTCATACTTCCATTTATTTTTTTTTTTTACATCATGACTAGCATATTTTATATTGTTCAATGTCATATCGGTGATACCCAGACCCGATACCTCTTTTCAGTGCTGTCTTATGGCTGCTTCTAACCAATGTTTTATTGTTTCTTCTCCACACCCTTCTTCATTTTCCTGAGAACTGAGAGGAGATACGTTCCCTCTCTGGCGACACACACACACAGCCCACTCGTCACACCTATTGCCTGTTGGTGGTCACTGACATTGGACTGCGCGAGGCGCTGATGCCTGGATAAGCATCTTCCTATCACTCTGATTAATCAAAAGGGATTATATTCCACGTATGTTTCCTAGCACTCTCATGAGTAGACCTCAACACTGGCATCAAAACTCTCTTTCAATTTTTTAAAGATTTATTTTTATTATGTTTTTTTTATTGGAAAGGCGGATATACAGAGAGGAGAGACAGAGAGGAAGATCTTCCTTCCGATGATTCACTCCCCAAGTGAGTGCAACGGGCCGATACTATGCCAATCCGAAGCCAGGAGCCTCTTCCGGGACTCCCACGTGGGTGCAGCGTCCCAAAGCTTTGGGCCGTCCTCGACTGCTTTCCCGGGCCACAGGCAGGGAGCTGGAAGGGAAGCGGGGCTGCTGGGATTAGAACCGGCACCCATATGGGATCCCGGGCATGCTAGGTGAGGACCTTAACCACTTGCGCCACCGCGCCGGGCCCAAAACTCTCTTTCAATTTTATGGTTTAATAAACTGTGGCCTGGTACAACTTCTTTTACACAACATAGACAATCTTGCGTTGCAGACTTTTTTTTTTTTGCACACAGTCATACCTCCTATAGTTTAAAAATGCATACTTTCGCCATTTTTTTTTGAAAGTACCTAAAAAAAATCCAAAGTTTTGTTTTTTTTTTTTTTTCTGACAAACCAAGATCCGTTCTGAATGGTCTTTGAAATCAAATGTTCAGTGCTTCCCAATGTCAAGCGTATCGAAGACATTTTCTTCGTTGCTTCTGCTATAACAGCCTGTGTGTTCTAGTCTGATACATATGGAAGTGGAATGTTAACTGCTGTTATCAGAGAATCCAATCAGATTCGGACTTCTGCAGGGTACTTAACAAATGATTTTAAGATGTTAGCAATTTTATTTAGTGTAAGAGACATGTTTCCTACACATGTAGACATATCTTCCCAGCTTTAGTCCAATGTTCAGTAATGGTATCGTTCAAAGAAAAAAAATGTTTGGACTTTGTGGCTTACCAAGTTGCTGTCCTAGCCCCCATTTCATAAATAGGTTCCTGGAAAATTAACCAGTTCAATAGTGACTGTATTGTTCATATTTTTTTTTTATTACTGGAACAATCCACATTAATGTTAAGATAATTTTGTTGCATTCCAGGATATTATCTGCTCAACTCTTAAATGCGTATGGAGTAAGCTCACAGATAAATCTTGGCGAAAAATATGTTGTTATATATAAATAAAAAGACTTTTGTCTGCTGTGAAGCAATGCTTGCAGACCCTCTGTGATCTTAATTTTCTGGAAAACTATAAAGTATTTATCACCTAGTGCTGGCAAATGAGTTCATTTGGGGATTACTAATACCTTCATCTGTTGTTCTCTTAAATAACTTCACCCAAAAGATTATTGGGAGACCACGCTGTACACATCACAAAATAGACAAAAATCAGAGAAACTAATGAACTCTGAGGAACAAAGCTATAGAGCTACTGACAAAAAGAATGTCCTATTTGTGAAGCATTCCTCCTGATTTGGAGGAAATAAAGACGAGTCTAAAAACCTGAACCTGCGTTAGTAACAGCATCTCATTTTTGTGTTGCAAATTACCATCTCACAAAATGAGGGGTGGCCGATCGTGCCTATTATAATGTTTATGCAATACAGATTTGTCTAGAGGAAGAATCGGCAGTGCTTGTTAAGAGTTTGCTGGCGGCGCGAATGTCACATAAATATTTAGCAAAAGGAAACCAGAGGTCCCCCCATGAACATATATCTGCTACTGAAAAGTCACAGCTCACTGTCACGGGTCTTTCCCCTGATGTATGGCATGCGAGGACGGAATGTTTAGAAAAAAAAAGGGGGGCGGACGGGGGGAGCAGAAAGTAAACTCCTAACAAACATTAACATTGTGAGGACATCGTGAAGCAAGCGTGTTCCATTAAAAGGTTCTGGAAAAAAATATCTGGAGTACACATGGGCAGGACAGCTGTGAGGTTAAACAGATTTATAAAATCCCCATTATACTCTCCACATGTTAATACCAGGGCCTTCTTAGGAGAGATTAATATTAATGACACGACACAGAAAACAACTGCGTCTTTCTCTGAAAAAAAAAAAAAAGTCAGATTTTGCACATTATCTTTAATTGCTTCAAAGTGTGAAGCGTATGAGAGTAAGACATGTTATTGCAGGCCAGCCTGAAGAATGCTTGAAATAAATCCAACTGAGAAATGGAAAGTGTTAAAAGAATGCTGTTACTTTCACAGCGATGCAAAAAAACAAAAACAAAAAAAAACCAAAAAAAAAAACAAAAAAAAACTAATAATAAAGTTGCGTGTTCCTTTTTACAAATTAGATCCATTCTCTCACAAAAATCTGATGAAGAATGTGAAAAAGACAAGAGCTACCAGGAAAACCCGAGTCAAGTCCCAAGATGGACTTTGTGTGACCCAACCCTCAAAGCAGGCATTTCTAAGAAAAGTATTTGAACCATGACAAAGCTAGAATGCTCGCCCTGCCTCTTTCTCCCATCTGTTTCGCTTATCTCTCTCTAACTCTCTCTCTTGTTCTTTCTCTCCCCGTCTCTACTGTGCTGCATCAGGACTTCAGGTACTGTATATGGAATCACACGAAAAGTAGCAAGCTAACTCTTGGGGATTAAACAGAAACTGCTCTCATCATGGCTAATAAGGTGGATTCCTTAGAAAAATTGTTTACACAGGCGACAGACTGGGAGAGAGAGGGCAAACACGGGACAATGAGGCAACACAGACCTAAGCCACAGCAGCAGGCAGCTGCCATCCTTAGGCTAAAAGGGACAGGTCCCTGGGGGCTGTGCCAGCGTCTGGCACTCACCAGGACACCAGGGATGACGCACAGTCGCCGATTGCACCTCACAGGAGAGGGCTGGGGAGAAGTCCTCTCCTTCCGTCTTCTGATCTCTAGTTTTTTGCAAAGCTCCTTTTGCTGGCTGCACACAGCCTAATACAGCCAAAGGGAGCAGGACAAGCAGGGCTATGGACGCCGATGGTCAGGAGGACATCAGCACGGCAGCTGGTCATGGACTTGGATAAACGCCCAGGCCTGGTCCAGGAACATAAACCAGATAGGGATGGGAGAGAGAATTCCCAAACAAAACAACGACATAGTGAGCAAAGACCAGGCTCTCTTGTGAAACACTGACTCACACACACACACTGACTCACTCCACCGAGGCACAAGTCCTTAAAACACCCTGACAACTAATGACAGAGGGGGCGGACTACAGACAGCCGCCCAGTTCACGGGGTCACCAATGACTCCACAGGTGGGCATCGCAGTTCTGGGCATGAGCAGCCACTTGGGATGGCTACATCCCCTGATCTGTGATAGCAGATGCTGACAACCAGGTACGACAACCAAAACGGGAGACCCATCTGGAGTTCCCAACACAGATCCAGCTCTTGTGGGGCATCTGGTAGCTGAAGGAGCAAATGGGAGATCTGTCTCTCTCTCTCTCTCTCTCTCTCTCTCTCTCTATCAAATGAATTTTGAAAAAAAAAATATCACTCTGAACAGACATAGGATTCCTTGATTCCCAAAACGGAAATGAGGTTGCTTGTTTGTTTTTCTAAGTGTTCTAATATAGAGAAAGGAAAGGAGTACTTGATTTGTATTTTTTTTTTTTTTTGCTTTAAGACCGAGTTACAAGGAGGGGAACAGAGAGAAAGATCTTCCACGTGCTGCTTCGCTATCCCATGGGCCTGCAACTTCTGCAGTAGACCCGGCCCAAATCCAGGAGCCCCAACATAAAAGGAATTATTACGCTAGGAACGTGAAACTGTCTGATGCAGTGTATGTAGCCATTTAATTAAATGTGGCTTTGGTTGTTTTTCCTCTAGAAATGTCATTCCCCTTTGCATCATCGTGCACCGAATGAACGAATATTTGTAAATTGCTTAAATAACAAGGGTTGGCATAGATTGAAATGCCGCAGAAGGGTGCTCGTAAGTAGAATCTTCACTGCATTTTTCTTTTCCCCCTTTAAATATTTATTTATTGTTATTGGAAAGGCAGATCTACAGAGAGAAAAGAGAGAGACAGCGAGGAAGATTTTCTGTCTGCTGCGTCACTCCCCAAGTGGCAGGAGCCAGGAGCTTCTTCCGGGTCTCCCACATGGATGCAGGTTCCCAAGGCTTTGGGCCGTCCTCCACTCTTTTCCCAGGCCACAATCAGGGGCCTGCATGAGAAGTGGAGCAACTGGGACTAGAACTAGTATGCTTAACAGAACCAGGCATGTGCAAGTCAAGGACTTTAGCTATTAGGCTACAGCACTGGGTCCTATATTTTATATATATATATATTATATATTTATATTACTCATATTATTTATATTATATAAATATATTATTATAAATTCTATATTTATAATGCTTTGTGGAATTTAAATTTGGACAAAGTATCTTCAGGCATATTACAATTCACTGTATTTTTGTATTTGTAATAAGCTAACATTGACCTGTAGGTAAGCATTATAATAATAATAATTGTTATTATTATTAACTATTATTATATGTTGGATTTTCTCTACTATGTTTAAACAATGGATGTACAATCTTACTACCGAATTCTGTTTGAACCAAAATGAGATGGACACAGAGAGGCAGAGTAGATGTTTGAAGCTCTCTGTAGACAGGGGTTTAGGAAAAAATAATAACATGTGCATGAGGACAAAAACACAACTAAATGCCTGGAATACAAACTCTCCGTTGAGTGTTTAAATGCTGCCAACATCTGGCTGCCCACTTATTATTCATTCAACTTCCAAGGGGTACTATTTGCAAATGAGAAAACATATGTTGATTTGGGAGCATTGCAGTCAAAACTCTTTCTTATGCAAATCTTTATCTTACATTCCTTCAAGCTACTAAGGAAGGCAACGGTCTTGAATAGACAATAGAATATGGCTAACACCGGGGAGGGACCCCAGGGTGGGTTCCATTTTTAAGGATCAGCCGAGATTCTTATTGTGGAATGCTTAGGAAATCCGCCACCACAGCTTACATCTTGGTAAAGCATGCGCGGGTTGTTATGTAAGCAGAAACAAAAAGTTCGATGCAAGAAGGATTCAGGAGGCAGTTAACTATGTCTGACCAGGCTGCGGGGGACATGCAGCTGGCGTTGCCTTGCTACATCACCAGCAACAGTCATGAAGTCGGTAGGAGATTTGTTCATTCCTGAGAGAATGAAACATCTACAATGACCCGGTTATCAGCCACCTGCCTCTGGAGAAATTCAGTAGACAGCAGGAAGTTCTAATACTTTTTTTTTTTTTTTCTGAAACAGCTGCACAGCCATCGGTAAGATATTTAACCTCATGTGATGGAGTAAGAACCTAATAATAACGCGATGAGTATTAAATCCTACTTCTGAAAGTCTTAGAACAACATCTGACACTTAAAAAGTTTATGGTACTAAGTCCTAGCATCAGTAGGAGTATGGCTGTCTTAAGTCCGACAAGTTTCTTTTCTCGTCAGAGTTCATGTTACTAAAACACTGGAAAACTGAGTACGTCCACTTAGTAATTGCAGAGAATAAATCTGTTTAATTCTGTTCAAAAATAGCCACGTAAGTCAAGGAAAAATAATTAGTTTTGAAACTTTTTTTAACTGAAAAACATCCAATCCTTCTGAAATAGTGCGTGTTTCTTTCCGAATTACTTTTTTTTTTTTTCATTTTTGCTTGTGTACGTTTTAGAAAGGTAATTACTTTCATCTTAAAGCGGAGTGGCAGACACAGATTGGGATATAGAAAGAGAGAGAACCAGAGGGAGAACTGGAGAAGGAAGTATCTTTCATCTACTGGTTCACTTCCCCGAAGCAAACAGCGCAACCAGGGCTTGAGCGGACCGAAGCTAGGAGCCTGGATCTGCGTCTGAGTCTCTAACGTGGATGATAAAAAAGCGCAAGCAATTTGACCATCATCTCCTGCTTCTCCAGGATGCAGGAATGTGAAGCTGGATTGGAGGAGCGGAGCTGAGAAGGGCAACTGGCACGGGATTTGGGCAACTATGCCGTTGCATCTGCCCCTTTGTCTGCGTGCAACATCGTCACAATTTGTATCACACTGTTTCTCACCTAGGAGCAATCTTTATGTTTTAGGTATTTGCATAATGTGGACCAATTTCACAGATATCACAATACAGATGAAGGAGCTTAGTGCTACTTTTGCAACCTACTCTTCTTCCCTGCAGGCCCCATCAAACTTCCTATCCTTCCTTTTCATTTTCTTTCTCTTTTTCTTTCTTTTTTCTTTTTTTCTAATTTTTACAATGGCATACTTCTATTTCATTATACAATCACAGGCTTAACACTCCATTAGATCAACATATAGCAGGTACAAAATACTAATGGAGCAAAAACTCCAACTATTCCTCAGGAGTGTAGAGAAAGGATGTATGCACAAAGACAGAATACCATTCCCACTGCTATAGAATACATTTCTTCGTACTCTGTATATTAATTATCACACATCAGGGAAAACATGTGATGCTTGTCTTTTGCGTTTATTTCACTCAGCGTGATGGTTTCCAACCGAGTCCATTTAGTTGCAAAAGACAAGAGCTCATCCTTTTTGAGGCTGAGTAGTAGTATTCTATAGTGTGTATGGAGATTTTCTTTCTATTTTTTTTTAAAAAGATTTATTTATTTTTATTTGAAAGGCAAATTTACAGAGGGGAGACAAAGACAGAAAACTTGCATCCACTGGCTTCAGCAGAACCTGGAGCCCAAAGCCAGGAGCTTCTTTGGGGTTTCCCATGTGGGTGCAGGAGCTCATGGATTTGAGCCAAACTTGACTATCTTCCCGGGCCACAAACAGGGTGCAGGATCAGGAAGTGGGGCAGCCTGCAAAGAACCAGAGCCCATATGGGTGGCCTGCTCTGACATATGGAATCACTGTGCCAGCCCCTGTAGATTTTCTTTATGCAGTCCTTCACTGAGTGGCATTTGGGCAGAAACCAGGAGTGCGATGTCTGTTTCACATGGCAGATCTCTCCTCAGCTACGTAAGGAATTCTCATTGTGTCTTCCATAAGAGACAACCTGTATTACTTATTATTATCCATTCACCTAGTCCTTAAGGATAAGCAAATATAAATAGCAATCTATATAGAAATGCACATGTGTGGCCCAGTGCGGAAGCCAAGAAGCTCAAGTCCTTGCCTCGCAGGCACTGGATTCCCATTTGGGCGCTGGTTCTAATCCCGGAGGCCCCACTTCCCATCCAGCTCCCTGCCTGTGGCCTGGGAAAGCAGTCAAGGACGGCCCAAAGCTTTGGGATGCTATACCCACGGTGGGAGACCCAGAAGAAGCTCCTGGCTCCTGGCTTCGGATTGGCTCAGCTCAGCCCTTGCGGTCAATTGTGGAGTGAGTCAGCAGATGGAAGATCTTCCTCTGTGTCTCCCTTCCTCTCTGCATATCTGACTTTCCAATAAAATAAATACATCTTAGAAAAGAAAGAAATACATACGTGTGTAGTTAAATGAACTCTTCAGTTGCTGTATATTACTCCTTGAACTACCATTTATTCTAACTATTGCTTGATATTCATGTTATACCAAAGGTTCCTATTATAAATAATGCAAATCAGTTTTTTCTTCTCTTTCTAGTAGGTGGCAAATTTTGTCAAAGTTTCTAACTGTTAAAGAGTAGGGATGACTAAAGGATAAAGTCAAATACTTTTGACCTTGTGAGGCCAAGTTCAAAGAATGCAAAGTCTAGAACTTAAGTCCCTTTTCTTTTTATTCTGTTCAGTCTCCATCAAGATGCCCTCTGTGGCTTGGCATGATGCCCTCATGTGTCATTCACATGTGCAGCTGGAGTTCTGAAGGTGGCACCTCCGAATTCTGGGGGCTCTCAGGGACTCACCCCTACATGAGCTATCACAGATCTCTCCCCTGGAAAAGAAAAACAGCTTAGTGAATGAATGACTTAAACAAATAAGGCCCAAATCAGCTTTAAACCAAAAGGAATTAGGTCGTGTAAATACAGTATTTTGCAACGTCCCCAAACCATAATATGGGGATCCAGTCATTTCTAATATACGTAGATGAACAAAGTCTGTTTTTGCTCTTGTAAAATGCCATTTCCTGGCTAACTGTCCAGATTTCATAACCTTGCAAGTATTTGAAAACTTTGGGTTCTTAGATTTGATCTGTATTTCTTGTAGGCAGGGTATAGTTGTTGGATTGTTAGTGCAATGAAACAATCTTGCTTTTCACTGACGTCTAATTTGTTCAGTTGTAAGCATGTTGGTAACACAGCCTTACAGCCACCACTGCACAAGTGTTATTTCATTGCAGCCCTGCTCTCTTTACAACATTTCTCTCCCTGGAGTCGCCCCCTTGGGTTAGGGAATGGCTTTCTCTCTGTTACCCTGTTGCTCTCCACATTGCTAGGTATCCATGATAGACGCCCGACTTTTATTTGAATGCTTACCTAAGGAATAGCAGTGTATATCTCTGCCCCACTACACATATTAGCACTTTGTCATTTCTTAGACAATGCAGGGGCCATTGATGACTTAGGTCTGGTTTTCTTTCTCATCTTTGGTTGTTTTCTTTGATAGTTGCATCTGCGTTAGATGACAATTAACTCTGTTTAATCCATGTTTATTCAGATTTGCCTGATAGGTTCCCTTCTTCCTGTTTCACATCTCTTCCTGAAGTTCTATTTATCTTTCGCAGGTGATTTTGTTTTCTCTTTCCCTAAATCAATACTTCCTGCTCCCCTCCGCCTCATATCCCGATCCCGGGCATCGTCCAAAAGACATCTGCTTAAGTTAAATTTTCTCAGTTGCTATTGTTTATATTTTTCACTTTTAAAAAAAATTTGTCCTGAAGGTATCTCTACCTTGCAGTTACTATTTATTGCGAGGATGAATTGCTTATTTTACAAACATCTGTAATATATTCTTTTTGCATTTCATTTGTAAAGCTACAAATAACTCATTTGAAAGTGGATTGGTCCTCTTTGCAAGACATTCTTCTCTAGTGAGATAAAAATCATTAAACCCCCCAAAAACCACTCAAAGAGAAAGATAAATTCTATTGCTAAAATACTTAGTGCTCTCCCACTGAGATATAAACAGTATCATTCGATTCCTCTATTAAAAATGAAGGAGAAGATGATATTTGGGTATGCAGAGAAAAATTGTTCTTTCTATGGATGTTTCGTTGTAATTTTTAGGAACAACATTGCGTAATATTGTGAACAAATGTAGCCTTTACATAATGTTATAATACTCACTCCCCAAAGCTCAACACATACGGTTGGAAATATGTTCAACTTTAGTTTATTCTGTTTACATACATAAAAAACAAAATAAAGACAGAACTGTCGTTGAAGATTTCCAACTCAGTTTATACCATTGAGCTCCTGTCCTGATTTTTTTTCCTGCCAGACTCTATCAACAAGCTACAATGAGGGTTTCAAATAGGAGGGCATTTTACATTTCCCTGAATACGAAAATTAAAACAGAGTAAGAATCTACATTGCCTTTCCTTCTTGGGTCTTACAAAACATCTTAAAATAGGACTTGTTGCGCCAATAATCAAACATTTATAGGTGGAAGTCTCTCCCAGATAGCATCTACTGAAAGGAATTTAACATAAAATTGATACATATATGTATTTTTGTATTATTTTTGTATACATACATAAAATTTATGTTCCAATTTATATATATAAATCTGCAGCAACTGATTGAAATAGCATTAGATGCAATGTCCTGTTTTGTGTTTTTCTTTTAAAAGCAAATCTCATACAGGGCCTTATGTTCAAAGCATAGTGGACGGCATAGAGCTTGCATCTTCGTAGCAACAGCGTTGTTGGCTTTGTCTTGTAGGTCCAAAGCTGACCATTACCGAAGCACTCCTGTGCTTCCTGAATAATTCCAAGGAGCCACCCTGGCGAGTACAGGTGTCCCTTGGAGGGTCCTGAGAAAGTTCTCAAGTCACCCTGGAATCCTAGTGTGGCAATTGACAGGACTATAGGAATGAAAGGACAGGAAAGCACTACGATTCTAACTCTATGGTTCATTTGTGTATTTTACTACCATGGGACATGCCTGAGGAGAGCTTTTCAAGGGATGCCCGCTGATATCTAAACTTAGAAAAAACTTGCATGCTTCTCCCCATTGCCTGCCATATTTAAGGACACCACATCCAAAGTGCCCGTTCCTTTGAAAAAGATCCTGATTGGAACACTTTCTCCTGAGCTGATGATATCCATAACAGGTGCAACAGCGCTACCGAAACTTACATCTGACGGTTGGAATAAGCTGGGAGAAACCTTTAGACATAGAGCCGAAGGGGTAACTTTGTGGTGGATCTCCATGATGCGTAGTTGTCTTCCGGCTCTCATGTCAAATTATTTTTTTTAAAGATGTATTTATTTGTATTGGAAAGCCATATATATAGTGAGAAGGAGAGACAGAGAGGAAGATTGTCCATCTGCTGGTTTATTCCCCAAGCGGCTGCAACAGCTGGAGCTGAGCGAATCCTAAGCCAGGAGCCAGTAGCCTGGAACATTCTCCGGGTCTCCCATGCAGGTGCAGGGTCCCAAGGCTTTGGGCCATCCTCGACTGCTTTCCCAGGCCACAAGCAGGGAGCTGGATGGGAAGTGGAGCTACTGGGACACAAATCAGCACCCTTACGGGATCCTGGTGCATACAAGATGAGGACTTTAACCACTAGGGTACTGTACCAGCTTTTAAAAAAAGTAAGAAATACATACCTACTGTAGAATGGTTAAGTCTAGCTAATTAAACTATGCATTATCTAATTTGCTTATCTTTTTGTCCAGAGTTTTTTTTTTGTTTGTTTCTTTATAGTCTTCTTTATTTTTGTTTTTAATTTGTCTTCATATAATAATCTCATACTCCTCAGTAAAATTCTCTAATTTTTCATATATTTTCTTGAACAGACTTAGGCTTTCTGGAAGCTTCTGAAGCAAAAGTGGAACATATGATCACCTTACAAGTGAAGTTTCTTTTCGGTTCTTTTTCTCTCATTGAGGTTGAATTGATCTTGCCAGGACATCTTTAATTTTTGTTTCATGATCGTTGCCCAGGGAAGTGTTCTGTCCTGGAGGTCTTCATGGCAGTGGCCCAACACTCCATCATAGGAAAAGATTGTTCTTCCAAGGTAAGGCTGTGTGCTGGCACCTGTGAGGTGTGACTGCCCGACTCTTCCCCATGGTGGGGTTCTTTATCGTTCCCAGCAGAAGGCTTGAGCTATGCCCTTCCACCTGGGGCTTGAACCGCAGCTTTTCTCTTTCCAGAAGGACATTCCTGCTACAGTGTTTCGGCTTCTTTTACCTCTGCTGTCCCAGGCTTGGGTGCCTGGACCCTTACCACCTGACGCCTACAGATGGAGACGCACCCTTGGGTGTTTTGTCCTGTCTCTTCTGGGAGTGTGGACCATTCATGCTCTCAGTTCTCATCTCCAAGTGGTGCTTACTTACTCTGTTCAGTCTTTCCAAAGTCCAGAGTCACTGAACAACTCGAATGAATTAAATAGATGCAATGCCTTGGATTCAAAATTACTGAAAAATCTGGGGCCTACCTTAGCAGGAGTCTCTGTATCTTAGCTCGGTAAATATGACCTGCCTTTGTACCTCTCCAGTGCCTCCTAGCAACTATGAGTTTTCTGGTTAAAGCTTGTCAGAGTCATTCTCAAGCAACAGGGTTTGTTTCTTGCAATTGACTTGCAATTGGCTTCATTGCAACTGGAAGGGCAAGACACAAAATATTATATGCTCACATATTGTCCTCTGCGCCTTTGCTAAGATATACAGTCAGGGTGTGATGGAGATTTCAATGTGTTTGCTTGTGTCTAGAAGAAACAAGGCTGAAAACGTGTTGGGTGTTTTCAAGAAATAATCACTGAGTGGATACAATGGACTGAGTTCCTTTCTGAACGCTAGATATAAAATTAAAAAGCATTAGCCAAGATACACGCCAACACGGAACTTAAACACCAGTGAAATAAGCCATTCGTAGAAGAAGCAGGAAAAAGAGTTAACTTCTTCGCCACATTCTGGAGGAGTTTTCTTCCTGGATAAAATTGATGGTAGCAGCATACCGCAGGTTGTCTAGGAGAATGGTTGTAGAATACTTCTGGGTGTTTCGCTGCGTGCTTTCACAGCGTCAGCCACAGCGCTGTCGTCACAGCGTCGATCATGGCATCTGATGTTTCAGATGTACACGGTGGATCAAATGTGGCTCGTGGTTTTTGAAGTCTGGATCTTGGGTTCACTGCTTTCACACCAGACATTTTCTGCAAATGAAGTAGATCAGAGTTTGGGATTCATTTTTTTTGTGATGTAAGTTGACTTCTATGCATTCAGAACTGGCTCTGTTGTCAATTGCAGAAGCGTGGAATCACCGTGGAATCAGTAAGGCAAGGATCCATGAGGAGATATGTTTTTTTTTTTTTAAAGATTTATTTATTTGTATCAGAAAGTCAGATATACAGAGAGGAGGAGAGACAGAGAGGAAGATCTTCTGTTTGCTGATTCACTCCCCAAGTGGCAGCAATGGTTGGAGCTGAGCTGATCTGAAGCCAGGAGCCTGGTGCTTCTTCCAAGTCTCCCATGTGCGTACAGGGTCCTAAGACTTTGGGTTGTCCTCAACTGCTTTCCCAGGCCACAAGTAGGGCAGTGGATGGGAAGCAGAGCTGCCGGGACACAAACTGGTGCCGATATGGGATCCTGGTGGGTTCAAAGCGAGGACTTTAGCCACTAGGCTATTGTGCTGGCCACAGCAATATATATTTTTAAGGATTTATTTTAATTTTTATTGGAAAGTCAGAATTACAGAGAGAAGGAAGCTCTTCAGAGAGAAAGATATTTTATCTGATGGTTCATTGTCCATGAACCAATACACCGCTTGGGATGCTGGCACATGCAAGGTGAGGATTTTAGTCACTAGGCTACCACACCAGGCCCAAGGTATATGCTTTTTTTTTTTTTAAAAAAATTCTTTTTTTGGAAAGACAGCATCACATGCATACACCCAACACATGAGAAAAAGAAGGAAGAGCTAAAGAGAGATCTCCTATCTACTGGGTCACTTCCCAAATGATTATAAGAGGTGCTGATGGGCTGGGCTTGTGTGAAACGTCAGGCGCGCCTTCTGAATCTCACCAAATGGGTGGCAGGAGTCCCAGGCCTTGGAGCATCCTCGACTACCTTCCTACTTCATTAGCAGGAAGCTGGAGTGAGATCAGCGAGAACATTCCATGTCGGGTACTCCGGTAAGGGATGCGGGTGTCCCAGCTGGCACTAACTTCTCTGCATCACCATGCTTAACACAGGGAAGATCCACAGTCCTTCCTTATTAGTCTATTGCCTGCGTTTTATACAAGTCTTGTCCCTGTGACATGTGGAGGAAATGGCCAGGTCTACATGCGTGTGTTGGTATGTGAAGAACACTTCTTTTCCATAGTGGGGAAATGAAAATTATTTCTTAGAGTAACCGAGAAGTGTTTGTGATTCAATTTCAATCCATGCGTAACCAGACATCATCTAGTTTTGATTCCAAATCTTTTTTTAATCTTTTATTATTACTATTATTATTATTACTATCATCATTTTATGATACAGTTCCATAGAGCCCTGGGATTTTCCTTATGCCCTCCCCAAGCCCCTCAACTGAGTTCCCCTATATCATTACTAAAGTATAGTTCTTCATACACAGTCATATGTCCATTATTGTGGGTATGGGTAATGGCAGAGAGCCCATCATCCGATTGTCATATAGTAAACAATTTCACGGGGGGTCCATCTTTAGTCTGGCAGTAGAGATGCATACTGAATTGCATCCTCACATCTGGATATGTTAGTCTCCATTTCTCAGTTACAGAACATCCCCTTAAATGAAAAGCCACACAACGAAATCAACAACTGGAAGAAAAAAGAAATTGACAACTCCTTGAAGTTACGTAACATGCTACTGACTACTGTGTCGCTCAAGAAATAAAAAAGAAAATCAAGAACCTTCTTGAAGAAAACGATACTACTGTCACTGAAGAATTTAATCAGAAGGAAGTGTTTCAAAGAGACAACATTTTTTAAAAAGTCAAAATTCCTGATATAGTTTCCGCTGATCTTTGTTGGTGACATGTGTCTCCTGTAGGCAACAAAAAGAAGGGTTTTACTTTTTAACTTTTTAATCCAGTCTACTAATCTATGGCATTGGATTGAACTTAAGTCATTTGCATTCTGGGTTAATATGTATAGGTGGTAACTTGGTCCTGTCATTTTAGCAATGGGTTGTTCATTGATTTAGTCTTCTGTTGTCATTTTACTGGGATGTTCTTCACCTCTGGCTTCAGTTTGGTGGGTGCTATTCCCCTTCTCTGTTAAGATGATTCCAAGTCTTAAAATGCTCTCTGGTCTAACCAGTCTCTATATAAGTCATCAATATGGTACCTCCAGAAAACGGTAATAAACCCATCGAATTCTTTCACTCCATTCACCATGAACCATAAGAGTAATCTTAACCCCATTAAAAAAAATTTATTATTTTTAAATTTAAAGACAGAATTATAGAGACCAGAGAGAAGGAGAGACAGAAATAGTAAAAGAGATCTTTTCATTAATGGACTGACTTCCCGAATGGCTACAATGGCTAGAACTGAGCCAATCTGAAGTTAGGATCCAGGAGTTTCTTCCATGTCTCCAACATGGGTGCAGAGTCCCAAGGACTTGAGCTGCTTTCCTAGGTCCTAAGCAGGGAGATGGATGAGAAGTGGAAGAACTGGGACTCTTACTGGTGCCCAAATGAGATGCTGGCACCACAAGCTTAAGCCTCGCCTACAATGCCGTGATGCTGGCCACCCTGCCAATTAATTATGTTGCTTGATTCTACCTTAGCAAATTTGCAGCAAACCCTCATGCCATTTTCTAAAATTCATTTAGAAGAATGCACACTTAAGATGATGTCTGCCCACAGCACTTCCCAGCAGCCCTAATACGGAGGCTTTGCAACTGTGAAACTCCTTGGCTAAGGAATTATCCTCTGGAATCACTTCAAGTTGTAGCTCTCCTGCTTGCTAACTATGTAATTTTGGGAAAGCTATTCAACTCCCTGTTCCAAGTTTCCCCCCCCCCCTTCATTATGTGGATAAAATTGCGTCTCTATTATGTGGCTATTGTGAAATTAAATGAGTTTAAAAATGGACTGAGATCAGTGTTCACAGAGCACTCAGCAAATCTCTTAACGAGTAATAGCGTTTGCGTTTTGCGACTTCTTTCTTTCTATCTCGGCATTCACTTCAACATGTCTTATTCACCAGTCGTACATTAGCTGTAGCCTAGAAGGGATTATTACAGTTACATAGAAGACCCAGGGCGACTCAAAAGTGGAAAAGGGGGTTGTGTCTCAAGCCCACTGTGACATGATCCCACCGTGTGGGCACCTGGTTTAGGTGGTAGATGGTAATGATGGGGCATATGAAGAATAATGGTGCCATGCAGAGGCTGGGAGGGTAGCTGTGGCCAACTCTAGCTTTTGTAACAACCCTCCCATGAGAACTACCTCCCGAGGACACACGATGGATGGTGCAAGGCCTCGTCATCCCTTTTTACCCTTTTACTATCACTAACATACAGCTGTGCGATTTTAAATGTCTACACGAGTTTAGTGATCAAATAATACTGAATAATGCAGACTTATGCCATAATAACACAGTGCTATTGCATAAGGTCTGCACACTTAACTCTTTCCGTTTTTACTTCCACGTATACCTCTACTGTCTCGTTTCAAGCAAAGACGGTTTGGTTATGAATGGGTAGCATATCTCGCTTCAAACAAGCGATGGCCATGACTTTAAATAGCTCTCTTCCACTTTTTTTTCCTTTCTGGATTGAACGTCTTATGCTGGACTCTTTGAAGAGACTTTAACATCTCTCTGTCCCTGGCACCTCAAAACACAAGGAATTTAGAGTCAAACACTTTTGTGTTGAACTGCTATGCCGAAGAATAAAAGTAAGCATGAATACCCGAGGGAGGTAGAAATAGAAATTCACCTATGTAAGTTCATGCGCTATTGCAGGTGAGCGTGAGTGATAATGAACTTGGAGACACTGAACTTGAGGTTCTGCTGGGAGAACGGCGGATGGCTAAGAACATAGAGGTATTTTTTTTTTTAATGTAAAGACAACTCTAACAGAAGGTCCAGAAATAGAAAACTGAATAGCTTGGATTAATCCCAAGGAAAATCTAGCTAAAATAAATATCAAGCACAATTTTGTCAAGTATGAACTGTACCTAATATGGATATTTTGTTTAACATGGTTAAGAGAATGACTTCTTTTTTTTTTTTCTCCCCCCTCCTGGGACTTCTTTGGACGACCCTGTGATTAGTCAGTTTTTTGTCTGCTGCCCTTTCTACCTGCCAGCACCCCACAGACAGTTTTTGCCATATTAAGCCAAATTGTTCCCTCCTGAGGTCCCACACCATAAGAAACCACAAATAGGCATGTATGTCTTTGAAGCTGAAGGGTTGCCAAGGCAAAGCATTCATACCAAATCAGACTTGAAACTCTAATGCTTTCACACTTAAAACATTACAGTTTCATGGCGATGCATCATCCAAGAAAAACCACAACATTAGGGAAAAAAAAAAAAAAAATTCAGCACTCCGTGATGTTCAAGCATAAATAAAGCAAACATAACATTTTGATTAAAGTGGAAATCAAATAGACTAATAGTACAATTTATCATCTTCTTAATTTCTTTTAATTTAAACAGAATTTTGAGCCCATATGAAGTCACGATGCTCAACATCCAATATATTGTGTGGGATTTATTTCAAGTGGAATCTAGACAAGGGCTATATCGCTTCTGGTCTCTTGGCCAAGGTCAAGTGTAGCGAAGGGCTATTATGTAGAATCCTTACCAAGAACATGGTTTCAAAGCTGAAGGGGGGTGGGAGCTGGTGTCGTGGTGAAGTTGGGCAAGCCATCGCCATGATGCTGCCATCTCATTTATTAAGACTGGTTCAAGTCCCCTCTGTTGTACTTTCAATTCTGCTCTCTGCTAATGGGCTGCAAAAAGCAGCAAAAGATGGCCCAAGTGTTTGGGACCTTACCACTCACACAGGACACACGAAGAAGCTCCTTTTGCCTGGTTTAACCCCGGATGTTGTAGCCACTTAGAGAGTAAAACAGTCTTGTGTCTTTTCTCCCTATCCTGGAAATTCTTCTTCTTCTTCTTTTTTTTTTTTTTATCTCCGCCCACTTTTTACTTTTCTAGACTGTCCTATGGTCAAAGTCACACAGCATGCACTTTAATCAGGCTGGCTTCTTCCGCTAGTAATATACATTTAAATATCCTCCACGTCTCTTCATGGCTTCATCACTCCTCCCACACCCTTTTTGGGTGCTAAATAATACTCCATTTTCTGGATATACCAAGTGATTCATTGACCCGCTGACAAAGAGAGAGAGAAAGAGAGACACAGAGAGACTTTTCAGCTCAGGCAGTTTTATGCGTCAGGGGAGAGTCTGACAAACTGTGCCCTGGTGGCAGATGGCCAGGAGCACTAATGCATGATGACAGTGACCACACAACGCAAATCGTTGCCCAGGGTGCACGGCACCAGGCTTTTCTGCATCTTATGCATGGAGGATGGGGAGCAGGCAGAGCGCCTCCGTTTGTCATCTGTCATTGTCATTGTCGGCTGTGGTGCGGAGTGCGCCTCCTGGTGGGCCTGAGTGATTCCTGTAGGGCATTGCCAGCCTCCTGCTCTGTTCAACCTAACAGTGCGGATAAAGCTGCGACAGACGACGCAGGTGTTGGGTTGATAGAAATCGCCACCTCCTTGGAGTGAATGCCGGGCAGTGTGAGCACTGGGTAAGGTGCTCAGAACATCTTTAGTTTTGTAAAGAGCTGCCCAACTGCTTTCCAAAGGGGATGTACCGCTTTGCACCCTCGCCAGCACTGATACGAGAGTTCCTGTTGCCCTAGAGCCTCACCTGCGTGGAATAGTCAAGGTCAGCTTGACCGTTCTAACAGATATAGACTGAGTCTACCCGAAATGACATGCCTTCCTCCTTTGGAACACAGATTTAAAATTGCACAGATATTTACATATATAAGTATATATATAGCAAAAATAAAAATGTTACTATACACATGCATGGATATATGCTAAACTACCCTTTTTGATGGCTGTTCTTTGGACAAGTTTACTAAAAGTGTGATCAAAGTGTTTTTGTTTTTGTCTACTGGGTCGTGTTCAAATTACTTCAGCGACGTGAACTCGTTTCTTCAAAGATAAACCGACTTACGCTATCGGAATCCATTTTGCAGAAGACAACGCGAAGCCGTGGAGACACAGAGTCCACGGACGGAGCCTACCACAGCTTTCAAGTGGCAGGACTGAAATTTGAAACCTGACAAGCTTTAACCATGTGCTTTTTTTTCCCCCCAAACAGACAGTCTAGACTGTCTTGCCATCTGTTTCGCTCCAGCTTAAACCAATCTGGTTTTCATTAGAGCGAGGCTCCCTTTGCTAGGGTCACCAAGTCCTTCGTTAATTGCCAAATCTTCTGGATGCCTTTCTGAGCTTATCTTCCTTTACTTCTTTGCAATAATTAGCATTCTTATTCCCTTCTTGCTTGTTGAGAATCTCTTGTCCAGTTTCCACAAAAAGAGTCTCCATTTGCTTCAGGATCACTTAGTCACATAAAGCTGAGGATTTTCATATTTTTCTTCCTCCTTCATCATATCATTTTTTTTTAAAAAATTTACTTTTTGGATTCAGTTCAGTCCTATCCCTTTCCATGAATTTTATCTAAAATAAAATATTTGTACCTGTCTGTAACTTTCTTGTTTTTTAAAGATTTTTTTTAAAAAAAATTTGCTTGAAATTCAGAATTGCACAGAGTGAGGGAGAGAAAAAGGAAGAAGAAATCTTTCCCCCACTGGTTCACTCCTCAAAATGACAGCAAAGGCCAGAACTGGGCTGAAGTGATTCGAAGCTGGGAGACAGGAGTTCTTCCGGGTCTCCCACATGGGTGCAGGGCTCTAAGGCCTCAGGTCATCCTCTGTTGTCTTCCAGTCATTAGCAGGAATTTGGATCAGAAGTGGGGAAGCCGGGACTTGAACCAGCCCCTATATGGGATACTGGCACTCCAGGGAGAGGATTACCATGCCCTGCCACCTTGATGTCAGACAGCCAGTCAAAACTCGACCTGTTTGTGTTTAATTCACCATTGCTTTTCTGCTTTTCAAACTGGTTCCGCTCTGTTAATCTTTGTCCCTGTGTACGGTAGATTCACTCCAGTGAGAGCTAGCATCCCTCGTGGCATAGTGTTCTTGTCCACTGGATTTGGATGGAACCCACCTGGTCCCGCCATGCTTGTAGTAGCTCCACCGATATTTCTCCAACTCCTCCCTTCCCAATCCCATCCTTCCACAGCACGTGGACAAATGGAAAATTACAGAACACAAATAACGGTCTTATCTCTCTCAGTTTACAATCTTTTTATGCCCACGCCTCCTCCTCAGATTGCTCTGAGTTCAGGCTGAAAGCTGAGATCACATCACATGCTCCGCCCCCCTTCTCCCAGCGTGATATTCCTTCCTTCCTCTGAATCTTTCACATGCAACCAATACCCACTGTTCACAGACCTCTTGGGGGAAAAATCTGCATGGCTTATTAGCATTTGTTTGCAATCCCCAAATCAGTACTCACTGAGCTGTCACTGGCTTTTGTGCACCATCCCGGAGTGACAGAAAATCTGAGTTGCTCCAAGCGCTCATTCCCAGCTGCAGTGAAACAAGCACACTGTATAAACACTGTCATTTTGTGACCCACTTAATGCCACATTTTCCACATTCTTGTTCCTTTTGTTGGGGATTTTACTGTTTGAAGTGGTTCCCCAAGCCTAGTGCTTGAAGAGCTGTCTACAGTTTGAATAAGATTTGGCTTCTCCAACTATGTAGATATTGAAACCCCCCAATCTTATTTTAATGATGCCAGGAGAGCGGAAATCGTGTCTAATTATGGTATCTTGAAGGTAGGGCCTCTGGCAGGGAAGCAGAATGGATTAAGTTGCTAGAGCCGGAACCCACTGTTCAAACTTGATGGCTTTCTAAGGAGACCGTATGGAAGAGCCGGCTCCTTCACTCACTGTGCCATTCTTCCTGGGCACATGCGTGCCATGCGCCACCCTTTTCAGGAACCAGGCCAGTGGGGCTGCCTCCACAACCATGAATCAAAATCAACTTTCCTTTCGAAGTAGCTTCTGGCAGAGATTTTAGTTGTAGTAACCAAAAGCTGATTGTACATTTCCTGAGTGCAAGATGGCTGTGATGCGCCTTCTAGAGAAAACATGCATATAAGATAAGCTTCCCCCAGCCCTGGCAATGATGCATAGTGCTGTTGGCATGTGTTCATGCTAATGAACCAACAATATGTTTGTACATTAACTAAGTTATCTTGAAGCAGAGCTGCACATAAAATAAGATTATGTGATTTTTAAACTGTATTCATTGATAACGTTGTTATTTTTATTTTGTAATAATTACAGTCCCAGACAGATAAGAAATGTCAAAAGGAATTAAGGAGTCACGATTTTCAGCATGCGGGAAGCCACATTACATCAAATGAGTTCAGAAACACCACTATAATCTTACACTTGATTTGTAAGCATGAAGAAGTTGTTAATTTTCATATTCGTAAAATAAATATGCTTTCTCTCTTTCTTCATTCAAAAGATACAGATGCAATAATAACCTAGCTAAGAAACAATGGCAACTCATCAGCCATTACCACCCTCTGCCACTCAGATTTTGCTGTCTGTATATGACTTCTTACCAAAGTGTTCTAAGATTCCTTGGAAAAAATGGCTGGTTACACGCCAAGGGCAAAGTGTGGCAAGAGTCCTGGAATTTCTATGCTGGAAACAAAGGCAGTTACCATATTTTATGGAGGTTTTAAATACAATTATAACCTAAAACCAAAAAGCAATGCGGTTTGAGACTGCTGGTCTCAACTGGGGAGAGCTTCAGCAATGAACAAACACAATCAGGACAATCATTAAAGACGTAAGTTATGGGACTTACGTTGTGGCACCACAGGTTCAGGTGCTATATGACATGCTGGCATTTCCATATGGGCACTGGTTTGAATTGTGGTTGCTTCACTTCTGACCCGCTTGCTGGCTTCTGGCTTCAGCTGACCCCTCTCTGGATGCTGCAGTGATTTGGGGAGTAAACCAGAGGATGGAAGATTCCTCTTTCTCTGTCGCTTCCTGTCTGTCTCTGTCGCTTCCATGCCTTCCAGATTAAGAAAATGATTTATTTGAAAGACACCTGTTATTAAAATGCATGAGTATAATTAGAGAAAACATTCTGGCCATATGTACTTTGGAAGAATAGCGAGAAACTCATGAGTCTGAACCAGAAATTGGCAAACTTTTTCTGTGGGAAAAAAATAAAGATTGCAAATGATTATTGGAGAACGAAGTCCATGTGTATTTCTGTTCCATCTTCAATCATTTCCTCTTTCCACTTCTCCTTTTTCTATTCTTCTTGCTTTTCTTCCTCTTTGTTTTCTTCTTGAAGAAGCCTACATACTGTTTCTGTTGTACTATTCTCTCTGATACTTTGCCTTTCACATTAATAAACATCTCTTTTCATTTAAAAAGCTGCAAGTAAAAATGTGTAATAGAAAAAGTTCCCTTTAACTTAGCCTCCATGTTTCTTTGCTCTTTTTAATATATTGCTAGCTCTGAAAAGGATCAGAACGTATCAACTAAAATACGTGATTCTGCCACACTGGTTGGTTTTGAATTGAACCAAGTTGACAAGCAGCAGCTATAGAAAAGCCGTTCTTGTCTCCGGCAAGAAGTTTATCTTCGTACCGAAACGAGAACATTCTTCTCACTGGAGATGGAGATGTGACAGACAAACCTACAAAAATAACACTCATTGTCCATTTTGTTTTCCCCACTCATTTCTAATCACTTTCCCGAAGTCACCTGTTCCTCACCCACATTCCTTTTTCTTTCATCCTTTCAAGTCACTACAACCTATCATCCTTTGCTATGATGGTGCGATCACGTGACTGAGCTGCTGCTAGTTACACTAACATCTGTCACTGCAGTGCCTAGAATTGGATCCCAGTTCCTCTGCTTCATATTCAGCCTCCTAAAAATGCACCTGAGAGGTCGTGGAGAAAGGGTCAAGTAGGTGGATACCTGTCAGAACCCCAAGTGGAGCTACAGCCCCTGGCCTGACTGAGCATGTTCCAGGCTGTTCTGTCGCAGGTGTTTGCAGAGTCAAACAGAGGATGGAGATTTTCCGCTTCCCTTTCTGTCATCCTGCCTTTCATCTAGCTTAGTAAATCGTCTTAAAAACATGCTATATTCAATAAGCTTAAGTTGTACCCACTCATCTGCATTACGTACACAAATATGTACATATAATCTATGCACATTTATGAAATGTGTAATACAGTATTCAAAAAGTTCCAGGAAATGGGATAAAATTAAACATGATCAAGGGTAAGGTATTTTAGCAAGCAGACATTCCAACCGTGTTGTTCATCCTTAAAGAACAGAGGGTCCTGGGAATTGAGCCGTGTCAGGCTGTTGTTTTACATTATGAACTGAAAATGAATGGATGTTCTCTGACTGATTTTTAAGGATATAAAAAGAACTCAAAAGGGGGACCAGTTAGGGCTGTAAGATGGGACGCCTAATGCTTTCCCATTCTGACTCTCAGAAAGCTACGATGAGTGATGAGAAAACTGAGCAAGAGATTTGAAACTCTGTAACTCTATGACCAAGATTTCCCAGTCCTTTTACTATAATGCTTGGGCTCATTTTATCAAAATACTCTTCTAGTGAGTAAATGTTCTAGCTTTTTGAGCCTACAGAAAATGCGTTGAGGAAACATGACAAAACAAAACAGATCTCCGTGACCTTTTTCTCTTGAAGAAAACACTTCCCTTTGGTAGCCATTGCTTTGATCATGTCTTGTCTTCAACTTTGTATCGGTCAAGCTGTGTATCACTATCGGGTGAATTTCTGCAAAGAAAATGCTTCTGGATCTTGTTCCATTGCTTTTTGGTAAAGTCCTATAAAAGCTAGACTGCAACATCTATCGGCTCACATGAGAAGGTACTGGGGCAGAACTGACCAGGCAGCTCATTCATGGATAGGTGCATTGGGTGCTGTAAGTGATAGACCAAACCTGACCCTGCACTGGCTAACGCACACAAGAGTCAAGTCTGAGATCAAACCAGATGAGGTTTCTTGGGGGAACTTCCCAACTAGATTGCTGGACTCAAGTCCCAGGCACATGGAAATAGATGTGGTGATCCGACCTACTCAAAGGTGCCAGGACTGGGCCCCCTCACTTGCTGATTCCTGTGCGTTGGACAGCCTGCACAGACACACATAGGAGTCATGACAGCCAGCTCCTTTGGGCCAGCAAAGGATGTTGACTGCTCATCAGAGGAAGAAAAACAGAACAGGTTGGACAATTCTGGTCATCTTTGCAACATGTTCCTGGATCTGTGGATCTACAGAAGGGGACTTGGTCAGCCAATAGACCTTGGAAAGACTATCTCAGCCATGGTACGATGAAGCTGATGTCTCAGAACTACCAAGACCACTCCAGTAGCAACCTGGGAACACTGTTCCCCACGTGGAGGTCTCCAAGGCAATGTCAAATGACCAGCTCCCATCCCTAGGTACTGTTGCAGTTGGACAGCAAGGAGCAGTTCCCTCCCATCCCCTCTCCGGGGACATAGAGGACAAAAAGGTGAAACACTGTCCAATCCACCTTCCTCCATACCTTGATTCTCCCTACACTAATCAAAGACCCACATGGGTGTCTGAGTTTTCCTGACCAGCTGGCCTTGAGACCACCAGGGGATGAGGCAATGGTAATCTTCAGCCCCAGAATCACCAGGAAAAAAAATCTAGTTCATTTATTTGGGAAGAACTTACAAGCTTAAATACAACAAAAAAATGGGGGTTGGCAGAAGGGTGGTCCCAACAGTGCTTCCACCGATAATGACACTGTACCTGGCTGACGGGATGGGTGTCTCTCTGGACCATCCAATCACAGATCATCTTCTGCACGTAGGGTTGAAGCCATTGGCAGATAAGCCAAGATTCATGTGTGCACAGGAGCTGGCACCTGAGCTGAAAATTATTCTTCAGGGCATATTCTTTACCCATGACTGACGAATTTGATTTTTTAAAGTTGCTGATCAGAGAAGTCCTAACACAGCTCATCTGAGTTCTTGCTGTACGCCCAGTATGCCCGGTGAACAGGCCAGGTTGAGGTCACGGTTAGCGAAGACCATTATCAGGGGATTCCGCTTAAAGATATTTTAGTGAAAGTATATCAGTTTCTTGGTGTTGATAGTGTAATGATCATATATACATTAATGTACATATTTAAATCATCTGCCTTAGGAAGATAAATTTAATATTTTTAGATTTAACTGTATGAGATACAGAAAAAATTAATGCTTCAACTCTTAATATTCATTGGAATGGACATCAATTTGAGCCTTAATTTACAACACAAATATTATCTCAGAAGGTCTGCTGGATTTTCTATTATTCTTACGTTGTTTTCTTTTAGTTTCTGTTCTCTTTAAATTTTGCTTTTCAAGTGAAGAGTAGTGTATTTCACGAATGGCTTTGGATTTGAAATCTGGAAACTGTGATATTCCACAAGACCAAAATACTGTAATTCCCCAGTTGAAACATAATCTCTTGAAAAGCATGAAGACCGAAATCCCTGTTTATTTGCAGGGTTCTATTTGTGGATCTCTCCCTAATCTGCACTCTATCTTCCCAGGATGAATCCAGGGCCTGAGTGGCCCCAGAGAGCTGTGGGCTGTCCACTCGTGTGATTGACATGTCTGCTAGGCGACTGCTTTTCATTGCTAACTCCACAGTATAGCACATCTCCATTTAGCTTAACGATCTCTAGATTCTACTGATGCCTCTTGATGTAGTCAAATAAGGTATGCGCTCAGATCAGAAATGACTGTACCAGCTCTGCTTTTATGGGTTGAACATTTTCCCTCCCTAGGGTCTAAGAGACATATTTTTTTGATTGCTGTGAAGTGAAAGTTAATACTGGATCCTGAGAGAAAATGTTGAAATTCTAAAACACTTTTTTTTCTTCTTACATGTTACTCCTATTTCTTTAATCTGACTGTTTATGTGCCTGTGAACTAAAAATAAAATCTATGACCCTTGTAAGTGTATCCAAATTGGGAGGCCCCTGTGAAGGATAGTTTACATCCAGAGAGAACTGGATCATTCTAAGGATACATTTGATGAAATATGAGTAAATGGACGTAGACAGGGTTTTGGCTAAGCACTAGAATAGTGTCTCTAGAATACTGTTTTCGTGTATTTTGGTCTAGGGGTCGTTTGGGGAGCATCATCAATTCCCAGGGTTGAGAGACTTCACGTAGAGTCAACCTAGTTGCTACTCCTCTAAATCGCTAATTCCAGTGATAACAGACTAATGATTGCGCCATGGGCCAATGCACTGTCTTTGCTGACCCTTGTGGTTCTTGTAATGCCTATGTGATAAAAGTAACGTCACCAGCTTTTGTGTTGGCCAGGCTCATCCGCCCACTGAGCAAAGTGTTGTCAGTGACGTCACAGCCCCTTACAGGAATACAAAAAAAAAATCCCCCATTTTCTAGTTTGATGTACACCATGAACAATACTATGGGTAGCCCTTGCTGTGCAATAGAAGAAGGCAATACTTGATTTCCATTTTGGTAATTAGCTGTCTTTTTTTTTCCCAAACCTCAACTCATTCTGCTCAACCTTTTTTTGGACCAACACCTGGAAAACTTGCACGAAAGTTCTGTGCATTCCACTGGCATTTTTTTTTTTACGGCATTGAAGCAATATCTTCACCACTGATAATCATGTCCAGTGAGATCAGTCTGTCCAACTATTCAGAAATTAAATTTTTTAAAAAAGGAGGAAGAAGCAAAATCATTTGATTGCTGCATTTTATTAATCCAGATAACAGAATGGTTAAAGGACAGCCAAACAATGACCTCATTGAAAATCATGAATGTTGCGGTATGACTTGTGAATTTTGATCTCTGATTTAATATGGAAAAGAAGAGTAATGAAACAGAAGAGAAGATAATATTTTTAATCTCAGGAAAGAGAATTCTATTCCTTTCTTGAGAACGACAGTCTTGACATTGAAAAGCTTGAAATTAAAAGCAAAATTATGACCTACAAATGGGTAATACATTGCATGGGAGAAAGAGAAACCCCCTTCCCACAACAAAATCATCACGCTTGAATTTAGTATTGCTGTATCTAATACACTTTGTATTAGACTGAGCAGTTTAGAGGCCAGAAGCTGGAGGATCTTGCTTGATCAGACCAACGCCCCAGTCCTTTTGGGAGACGTGAGCCGGGCCAGACTAGTTGGCATGGATTACCACTGACTGTTATTCCCCAGAGCATACCAAAACTAGGGCTGGGGACTTACCTGGTAAGGCTGGATAGCAGTACCTGCCAGGGGCTCCTCCAAGTCTCCCACACGGGTGCAGCATCCCAAGGCTTTGGGCTGTTCCTGTGTTCCCAGGCTACAAGCAGGGAGCTGGATGAGAAGTGGAGCTGCTGGGATTAGAACCGGCACTAAAACAAGATCCAGGTGCGTTCAAGATGAGGATTTAAACCGTTAGGTCACTGTGTTGGGCCCGAGATACCCACATTTCTCAATGAAGAATGGGATTTATTTCCAAGTCTAGCTCCTTAATCCAGACCAGTGATTTCCACAGTGGCTGCACCAGTCTGCACTCCCACCAGTGATGGAGTAGAGCGCCTTTTGCCCCACATCCTTGTCGATAGGTGTTGTTGCTGGTAGATCTCTGTATGTGTACCATTCTCACTGGGGTTAAATGGAACCTCAGTGTGGTTTTTAATTGAATTTCTTGTTTTGCTAGGGAGCCTGAGCATTTTTGCTGGGAGCTGTTTGGATTTGTTCTTTTCAAAAGCGTCTGTTCCTTTTCTTCACCCAGTTCTTTCTTTGTTTTGTTGTTGTTGTGTCTCTGAAGTTCTTGGTGTATCCTGGATATTGGTGCTGTATCTTTTGGGTAGTGTGCAAAGCTTTTCTCCCACTCTGTGGATTGCTTTTTTCACTTGCTGGATTATTTCCTTTGCTGTGCAGAAGCTTCTTAGTTTGATGTAGTCCCATTTGTGTTTTTGGTTTTGATTGCCTGTGCTTTGGCTGAGTTTTCTAGGAAGTCTTTGCCTGCACCTCTAGCTTATAGACTATATCCTCCATTTTCTTCTCATAGTTGGACGGTCTCTGCGTATAGGTTTAGATCCTTTATCCATTTAGATTCGATCTTGGGTTTTGTTTTTGCTTTTAAGGTTTTGCTTTCCCATGGAAAGGACCAGTAGGATTCAACTGCTGCTTGTCAGGCCACAATGCCCTATTAGCGTGCCAGTTTGAGTCCTGGGTCTTGTCATTCTGATTCAGATTCCTGGTACTGCCCTAGGTAAAGAAGCAGAAGATGGCCCGAGTGCTTGTAGCGATTTCATTCTTGGGAGACGAGGTTGGCATTTGTGGCTCCAAACTTCATTCCAATTCAGAGCTGGTTGTGGTGGCCATTTGAGTAATGAACTGATAGATGGAAGATTTCTCTCTCTTTGCCTCTACCTTCTCTTTGTTTGCCTACCTTTGAAATCAACTAATAAATTCATTTTTAAAATATTGCCCCACAAAACTTCATTAAGTTATCCTCACATGTTTTGCTATAGTTGATTTGTGGATACAGATTTGTAGTTTGTGGGCCCGGCGCAGTGACCTAGCAGCTAAAGTCTTCGCCTTGAATGTGCCGGGATCCCATGTGGATGCTGGTTCTAGTCCTGGCAATCCCGCTTCCCATCCAGCTCCATGCTTGTGGCCTGGGAAAACAGTGGAGGATGGCCTAAGGCCTTGGGACCCTGCATCCGCATGGGAGACCCAGAAGAGCGCCTGGCTTCTGGCTTCAGATTGGCTCAGCACCAGCTGTTGCAGTCACTTGGGGAGTGAATCATTGGATGGATAATCTTCCTTCCTGTCTCTCCTCCTCTCTGTATATCTGACCTTGCAATAAAAATAAATCTGGGGCCCGGCGCGGTGGCGCAGAGGTTAAGGTCCTCGCCTTGCACGCCCGGGATCCCATATGGGCGCTGGTTCTATCCCGTAGAAGTTCCGTCTCTGCCTTGTCACTCTGTCTTTTAAGGAGGTAAAACAACGCCAGCAAATATGCCAAAGACCGTATCATTGAGATGCTTGCCTGCTGAGACGGACAAGTTCAATACTGTAATTTTCATCGCTGCACAGGGCAACTGACAAGTTTACAAACACACAGGCAAGCTCAAGCACTGGGATTGCGTCAAAGTGCCTGTTTACAATTGGTCATCCCAAAGATCTGGTGTGTGGGGAAGTGTTTGCAGGATCCAGTTGACATTGCTAGTGTGTGTCTATCATTTAGTGTCTAATTACACCTCATGGATTCCAAAGCAAATGCAGTTATTATATCCATGTCTTCTATATTTTAATGACATGTCTACAAAGCACAAAATACATATTTTTACAAACCAGTTCCAGAATGTATTATTATGAGGAAAAATAGTCAGGCTGTGATGACTGTTTACTCTGATAAAAGCATGGTTCTATAGAAAGAATGCTGCAGAAATTCATGCATTTAATTCATATGATATGGATTTGTATTATTTCTCTTTTTTAAAGATTTATTTGATTTTTATTTGTAACCCAGATATAGAGAGAGGAGGACAGACAGAGAGGAAGATCTTTTGTCTGATGATTCATTCCCCAAGTGGCCACAATGGCCAGAGCTGAGCAAGTGAGAAGTCAAGAGCCTGGAGCCTCTTCTGGGTCTCCCATGTGGGTACAGGGTCCCAAGGTCATCCTTGACTCATTTCCCAGGTAGCAAACAGGGAGCTGGATGGGGGCCCAAGTTTTCTTTTCTTTTCTTTTCTTTTCTTTTCTTTTCTTTTCTTTTCTTTTCTTTTCTTTTCTTTTCTTTTCTTTTCTTTTCTTTTCTTTTCTTTTCTTTTCTTTTCTTTCCCTCCCTCCCTCCCTCCCTCCCTCCTTTCTTTCTTTCTTTCTTTCTTTCTTTCTTTCTTTCTTTCTTTCTTTCTTTCTTTCTTTCTTTCTTTCTTTCTTTCTTTCTTTCTTTCTTTCTTTCTTTCTTTCACTTTCTTTCTCCTAAGTGTTTATTTGAAACACAGAACAATAGCAAGAGTAAAGACAAGGAAGAGAAAAAGAGAGAACCTTCTTTTATCTAATGGTCACTTTCCAAATGGCTGAAATGGCCAGCGCTGGGCCAGGCTGATGCCAGGTCTTCTCTAGGCTTCTGTTGTGTGTCACAGGCACTCAGGCTCATGGGCTATTATCTGTCTCATGGGATGCTGCTGTTTGGAGATGACCTATCCTGCTGCAGGATGCGGGGCCAGAAGATGTGCCTTTCAGCTCTCATGGACCGGCTGTGATGTTTGGATATGACACAGAACTGGAGACTGGGTCGGTGATGACAAAGGCCTGTTTCTCTTGTGAGAAAAGTAAACTGGTACCCTGAATGGATGCTGCAGCAGCGTAAATCAGGATCCTTCGCTAGGAAAGATTTATTGATGAAAAGGGAGTGCAGCTTAAAGAAATCTAGGAAAACGCCCAGGTGGGATCAGGATTTTAGGAATCTGAGCTTCTGTGCATTCGGAGTAGGGAGAGTGGCGACGCCTCCCCAAAGTCACTACCAGCTGCTTTTCTGTTTCATTAACTCACCCCATTTCCTCTAAACTTGCATGTGGACTAACGCAGATACAAATCTATGACTAAGAGGATTAGTCATAATTCAAAGGTCTGTTTATCCAGTCTCAACTCTCCAGTTCTTCTTCTGAGGCCTTGTTCAGTTCTCTGGCATTGTAGGTAATGCTCTGTCTTGCCTGCTTTAAATAATTCTTTGTGGTGAAAGTAACACACAACTTTCGCGTCCTACTCATTTCCATGATTTCCACCAAGGATTCCTTCACGCATTAATGCTCTGATTTCATAGGGCCACGGATTAACACACGGAGTCGCTCTAGGAAGGTTTTCATTTCCTTGTTCTCAGTTTTACTTCTTCAAGATCTTGCAGTTTTGTTACTCAGCGTTAGTCAGAGTCAACCAGATGCAGAGTTCGTCATTGTCACAGGTGTCTGATGTCATCGGAAAGCAAACTGTTGCTTGTTACAATCGATCCACTTTCATGATTGCATCACCCATTTCAACAAGTTTCTAAATTTAAAAGAGGCACACATATACAATTTCACATTGTATAACTTAAGGATTTTTTTTTGTCATCTTAGCAAATCATGCAATAGCAATATTCAACATCTATGCTGTAGACAATCACTGAACTCTTCATTACCTAAGCTTGAATTTCTGGTACTAGGAATGCTATACAAACATTTACGGGAATAGCAAAAGCAGTTGTAAGACTAATTTCAGAAGCTGTAAAGTCCATATCATCCTGACAGCGTATGAAATGATGAAAAAAAATATTCTGGGAAATTTGACTGGCAGGAATATGCCTTTCTATGCTTAAAGTCTCGCTGTTCTGTAACTTGTTGCAAATGCTTTTCTATCGAGGAGCTTCATGTGAGGGACCCGAGTCATGTGGTGCAAAATACATGATGAGCATAAGACAACAGTGGCAGTCGAAGAGCAAATTCATTTCGCTCATTGAAAACCAGATCTATAACCTTAATACAGGATAATCCCATCGGATCATTTTAAAATGTTATTTCTTTTTTTTTTTAAGATTTATTCATTTTTTTTTATTGGAAAGGCAGATATACAGAGAGGAGAGACAGAGAGGAAGATCTTCCGTCCGATGGTTCACTCCCCAAGGTGACAGCCAAAACGGTTGGAGCTGTGCCAATCCGAAGCCAGGAGCCTCCTCCGGATCTCCCACGTGGGTGCAGGGTCCCAAAGTCCTAGGCTATCCTCGATTGCATTCCTAGGCCACAGACAGGGAGCTGGATGGGATTATAACTGGCTCCCACATGGGATCCCGAGCATTCAAGGCGAGGACTTTAACCACTAGGCTATTGCGCTGGGCTCAACCGTTATTTCTTTTTTTGGTGAGATTTATTTTGCTCATTTGAAAGGCAGAATTCTAGAAAGTGGGAGAGATAGGAAGAGAGAGAAGTTTTCCATCTTCTGGTTCATTCTCCAGATGGCTGTATTGGCTAGGGCTGGGCCAGGCTGAAGATTCTAGATTCCAGAGCTTCTTTCTGGTCTCCCACATGGGTAAAGAGGCCCAAGCACTGGGAAATTCTCATCATGTGTCCCAGGGACATTAACAGGGAGCTGAATTGGGACTTAAACAAGCACCTGTAAAATACGCCAGCACAGAACTTGATATCTTTATTCACTGTACCACAATGCTGGTCTCTTACATGTGAACTATTACGATATTGGAAAGTCATTTGTAAATCTTTTTATGGTTTCATAAATTTGGTTTTATTTTCAAATAGCTGCTAAAAATAAGAGTAGCTCCAGTGTGATTGTTTAGAGTTTTCTGTTTCCGTGTTTCTCATCAAGTTGAACAACTAAGTGCCAAACCAATGACCTAGGAGAAAATACGGTTCGTTTATCAGAAAATTTGCTGAGCAGTATTTTAAATCGGACAAAAAAATGATGCAGTTTATTGAAAAGAATAAAAGAACTATGTTTAACTCAAGACAGATATTCCAACTTACTGTACAAACAAAGTTATGTTCTCTGGTAATAGAAGGGGCTCCTACTGACAGTCCTTTGTACTAATTTCAAAACTGATAAAATTTCTAAGAAAAAAATGTAGATTTCTGGGATTTTCAGTTGAATGTGGCACAAACAAATATCTAGCCCCAGTGAAAGAAAGGGAAAAATTTTTTCTTTTATTCTTCCATGAAAAATTCCCATGGAATGTCAGATTCAGGAAACACAACAGCGAATGTATTTTCTGTTTATCATCTGAATGTATTATTAAGAAAGAACATAAACGGACAAATATTGCCTTTTGTCTTGCCAGATAACACCGAATTGCAAATGTCTGCTAAACTCTGCTGCTAGAAAAGTGTTTTGTTAAGCCTTGTTTCTCCCAGCCAAAGACAAATTCCAAGAGATTATTTAACTAGGTTTTTTTTTTTTTTTTTTTTTTTTTTTGCTCCTTTACATTCTCAGAACTCCGTCCAGCTCTGCAATTCTGCGGAAAACCAGTTATCTGCCAGTGATAGCTGGAAGAGCCACTGGGGTGGCTTTCCCGCAGGGCCACGGCCTTCCGGTACCCCTCTGAAACTGTGATCAGCACAAAACTAGGCTTTCCCCCAACGGGTCACTTAGGGCAGAAGGCCAATATGGCAGAAGGCCAAAATGAGACCAGAGTTACATTTGGTTATGTGGCAAAAAAAAACTTCAGTAATTGGGTAGGATGGAGAGTGAGTGGAATGACAGTCAACGACGTGACCTTGGTATCAATTTACTGAAAACTATTCTTGCAAACATCTCTGACAAAGGATAGATTTCAAAAGATGCGGGACGAAGATTTCTATCTGGAAGGAAAGTTTGAAAAGGTAGAAATGAGTGGTTGTCACAAAGAAGGACGCCTGAATGTGCAAAAACAAAGGAGACAAATGCACCGTGATTCCAGCATCACTTCCTTGGTTAGCACAGGATGTGTGTTCATTTTATCATTCCATATTCATTTTAAAAACCATTTGTGGAGACACACACATACTCCTACCATCAGGGAGGGGATGGGGGATGAGAGGGAGAGAGAGAGAAGAGAGAGAGAGAGAGAGAGATCTTCCATCTGTTGGTTTACTCCCCAGATGCCTCAGCCAGGTCGCATCAGGCTAAAGTAAGGAGCCAAAACCCCACCTGGATCTGCCTTTTGTGGCGGGGTCCCAAGTGCTTCAGCCATCACCTGTTGCCTTGCAAGATGCTTTGGCTGGAGGCTGGATCACAATCAGTCCAGGTAGTACCTGAATGGACGTGCTTGAGAGGGTTGTGACCATTTCCAGCAGCTTCACCTGCTGTGCCACAGCGACCACCCTGGGGATAGGGCCTGTACTCTAAAAAGTGAAAAAGAATGATTTTTATTCCACCCCCCCCCCAAAATATTGAAACTTTTAAAACTTATTTAAGTATCTGAGACAGAGGGGGAAAAAAAACTATTAAAAAAAAAAACACAATATCTTTTTGTCTTTCAAGTAGCTTCTCCTAAGTTTGAGTTGAACTCAAGTTAAAAAAGCAAAGGATAATTTTGTTAAGAAAAACATCATATTTTATGAGTTAAAATGTAACTCCCAGGTTCTTAAAACAGGAAATTATACTCGTGCCAAGGTTATTTTATTCTCTGTCACGTACACATTCGTTTGTTTCCGAAAAAAAAAATTTTTTTTTCCTGATATTTTTATAGTGACATTTAAAATTTCTAAGAGTCTCCCAACCTGCCAATTCTGAGTTAGCAGTATAAAGTGGCTCTACATACGACACATTTCGATAAGAAAGCTTACATATCTGCTGTCAGTGGCTGTCATTGGCACATCCAGAAGCTGTACGCTGTCATTCTGAATTGATCCATCCGACTTCTCACTTAAAGGTAAGCTAGTTTTTCAGGATCGAACATGTCCAGATGTTTCAAGGAACTATGGTACAAATTGAGGAGGGGAGGGAAATGAGTTTTAGAAAGCCAACCCGTTTAAAAATGCAACATTGTCTCTCAGCAATCCTAGTTTATGGAAATAGAACTTTCACTGAAATGGTGTCTACACTGGTTATCGCTCTATGAGATTTGCCAACGGTCACCGTGCGTATCCCCACTGGAAAGAAAGAAAATGGATGTTTTCCACCTGCAGCAAAGTAGAGTCAAAACAAATGCATTTAAATTGGAAACATTTGCAGCTGAAAGAGCTGTTCACGAAAACATCTGGTTGCACTTTTAAGTCATTGCCAAATCAACGCATGCTGGAAAATCTATTTTATGCCACACATGGTCACCCATGTCGATGTAGCCTAAACCTGCTTTTATTTGAGGTCAACACCCTATTTTAGGGAGAAAAGTACAGATTTGTTAAAGTGTAGTGATTTTTTTTTTTTAACAATACAGCAAAACCGGCCGTGGTGGTTTGAGCATGTCTGCTCTATTCTCCCAGACAAGAACGAAATAGGACAGTGAGTGCTTTTGTTAGCTTTTAGGTATCCAAGGCGAGGACTGAACTCTTGGCATTTGTGGGACTCATAATTTGTTACTTGTGAACAAAGGCTGCTGGAGTGTCTCGTTTCAGCTAATGCTGGAGGTGATGTTTTTCTCCCACGTATACCAACTCAGAGATAATCCAGTGGAAAGTTGTGAAGGGATGCTATTTCAGCGTGTTTCATTGACAAGGATATTGGTTCTGGTGAGCAACTCTCAAGCATCAGTAACTGAATGTAAGTTTCTCCCTTTTTTTCACTCCAGTGTGATTTAGGCACATCCTGGTTGATGGGTATAATTTTTTTCCCATTGTCATTACAAGATGTGATTCTTTTGTTCTGTAGGGTGGTGTTCCCTCTCTAATCAGCAGAGTCTTTGTGGGGTCATGTGAGAGATGTTGTTGCACCCAGACTTGAAACTGTGGATGCTACCACCTCCTTCTACAGTCCCCTGGCTGCATGTAAGGCAAAGAAGGCTCAGAAATGTCCTCTAGCTGTGTACCGGGAGGAAAGAAAACAGCACATGGCTGTGGTGGCTGCAGGAACCTCTACTGCAAGCAAGAGAGGCTTAAATACAACATTCTTCAAATATTGAAACATGATGTGTAGATAATGGCAATACCATGCTCATCTTAGTCATTTCTGGGTGCAAGAAACAACAAGAGCCTTGTGTATCTCGCCTCTGCTTCTCACGTGGATAATCCGCTACATTTAAAGTAACTAAAGTAACCCTTAGGCTTTCCGCTGAGTGTCTCAAAGGCACTTACACTGATCCTTGCCGCATCTGTCTCCTGAGCATCATCAGTAAGAAGGTGCACGTGTGAAGGCGAGAGAGACTTCCAGAACACCAGCTCACATGCAGGACCCTTGCAAAATAGGGACAAGGCTGTGAGAGGTAAGCCAGGCAATGCTGCTGTCTTAGCATCTTCTGCAATGCTTCGTTGTCTACGATGCTGGTGCTCCTTCTAGGCCATTTTTCTGTGTCTGCATGCATTTGGGCTTGTCTAAATCCCCTACGTTCCACCAACCCTGCACATGAACGATCATATTTCATTGTGACAATTAAGGGAAAATGTAGACTTAAGGCATTACAGCGGTCATTGTTCCTACTTATCTTTAGGAAGAATTATGCCTCCGCAAAGTTAAGCAGTTTGTCCATTCTGAATAGCAAGATTCTAGACTCGATCTATTTCAGTTCCAAATCTTCAGCAGGAGTGATGTTGCTCCTTTTACGATTCCTACAAGAAAGACCTTCTACATTCTTTTCGATTGTAGTAAACGCGCCCCACATTTACCTGTTTCTCATTACTCTCCTGAAATGTCTGTGGTGAGAATGGCGCTGTTTAATGGAAAACAGTCCCAGGTTGGTGCGCTAATGAAACTCATCTAATCACATGGTCGAGTTCAGGCACTGGTAATGCATAAGAAATCCTGTCTAAAAGACTTTAGCTACGAGGGCCATGTTTGGCAGACCAAGGAGGCAGCAACTGTCTTAATTGATCTAGTGTCTGTTATTGTAGGAAAGCATACATCGTAATACAAAACCTATGACTGTCCGTGTGAAGCTAGAATTTCAGAATGTCGTGCGCTAATTCTAGATTTTTAACTACTGATATGGTATGCACCTGTGGGGAAGCAATGCACAAATGTGGTTCCCTGTGGCCCTCAGCTATTTTTCTGGATGCAAAGGAAGAGATTGCGTTCATCATAATTGATTGCATTCCAAATTTGAAAGCATTTACACATCTAGTGGTTCACACACACTTCATTTGTTAAGTCATCTATTCATATAATTCACACTCATTGATTAGCCCATTATCCGCTGCAATCCCTGTTGTGCAGCAGAACCCACAGAAGATGAAATCAAAGGTGTTCATACTTTGGTACGGTGGGAGACACATCACCAATCAGTTGCCCATCCTTTCTGATAAACGCAGTGCTTCTGGAGTTAGCAATATTCTGGGTCTGGTGTTTTCTGAAAGCTATTTGGGCATTCTCTTCCTGTGGAATGTATAGACCCTCATTATATTCATGCTTGCACACTGTGGCAGCTGTCACAGCAGCAGCGGGATATGTGTGCACTTAACTGTGCGATGAATGTATTAGTGAACAAATCTGAAGCCACTGGCCTTAGAATATTTGTGCGAAAATGAACATGGAATTTTGCTCTGTAACAAAGAAAATGGAAGGAATTATCCCTAAAAGACAAATCTAAATATATTTAAGTAGAGTACAGCTTGATGGAAAACCTGTCATTAACATTGAACTTTTGATAGTTTTTTTTTGATACGGCGGGCAGAATGGGGGTATATCAAGAGTCCAGCGAGAATCGACAACTTGCTGTTGTGTAGGGTGCTCAAATTCATCCTCCAAAATGGTAGCGCTGAGAGGGAAAGGATACTGGATGATTATTCCAGAAAGGCCTACTCAGGCCAGCCGTGTGAACAGTCACTTTACCTGTAATTACAGGAAATTAAAAAAAAATCACAGTTCATGTGTCCGTCATCTTAGAGCAGTCTGTAGCATATCAATCATGCAAATGAAGCTATGGCTTGATCATTTCCTGTTCATATCATTATTTGTTGACTTGTTTGTCATGTTCTCACCTGCAAAATATCCTATGTCATGGGTATTGATATTTTACCAAAAAAGGAGCTTAAAGTCAACCTTTTCCAAAATAATGTGGTGGTTATGAATTGATTCATGGTAGCATCTGTGACTGTGAAGGTAGGGTTCAAAACTCAGTATGCTTGGGTATGATGGTTAGCAGTGTCTTGGTCTTAAATATCAAGAGATAAGGAAAAGTTAGGGAACTAAATGTCATTGTACTCTCACTCTATTTTACATATGTAAAATATACCTCTGCATAATTTTTTTTTAATGAACCAGTCAACATTTTTTTACAGGTACTGAGTGTACAGTGTGGGAAGTTGCAAATGTGTCTTTGGATGAAAGTTTACTATGAAGGGCACACGGGATTACAGCAGCTAAAAAGAAATGCCTGGCTTATTCATACTGAGCACAAAGATCAGTAGAATTGGATAAAAGAAAACTACAGTGAGGCTGCTCAGGAAGTGGGAACAGGTGTAAATACGTGGGCTACGTGGACTTTTTGGAGCTTCCTGTTTCAACCACAGCAATATCTTTCCCAATCTTGATTTTGCAACGGATCAATTGCGTGTGATCCATTGCCAGTTGATAACTTGAAGAATGAAAGACGTGACTTCGTTTCCAAGTTGCCTAGCTAGTGAAACTTTCACAAGAATGTCCTGGAAAAACTGAACAAGGGAAAAAGAACAATTTGCTTTTGATTTTCCTTTTTGTTTCTCATTTGTCCAAACAAAAACTTTGTTAAAGACAGAGTGCCTACTGGTTGTGTACCTCCCTATCGGATTTGAGTAACAGCATTTAAAAAAATAAAAATAATAAACATCTTTGGAGTGTTGTGGGACATCTTAGAATGGGAACTAATTAAAATTCCCTCTGGCCAACCAGCAAATATCCAGATTATTTAGTAATCCTACTGAAATAAAATGGCGTGGACCTAAGTGAACACACATCAGTTAGAAAATAGAATGTTTCTTCTTAAACATACACCTGTTGGCTTGATAGTTTATATGAGAACATGAATCAAATAGATGAGAATTTGTCCCAGTTAGAAGATCAAATAATAATTCAAAATCCAATTATGAACTACCAATTCCTCCAAGGAATACTTAAGCCTCTGGTTCAAAAGATCTTGAGTTCCTCACGGAAGATCTGGATTGTTTCAGGCACGCAATTCCAGTGACTCACAGCATGAACTAGAGCCAGGCTTCTCCACTCCTTCCCCCACGCTCTATTCTCTCTTCTGCTTTACCAGAACACACAAATTAATTGGCTGTTTTCAGCATGCTCTTCTGGTGCTTATCTTAGTTCCCGACTTTGAAACATGCATTCAAAATCTATAGGCATTCCATCCATTAACGTATATTCCAGCTGGAACTGATAGATAAATATTGACAAGATTAAAAAAAAAAAACATTGGTTTACTGACCTAATGTTTAACTAGATACGGTGTTGACTTTCTAATGTTTGTTTTTATTATTCTGTGTAAGAGAGGGAAATGACAGCGAGAGAGAAAAGAGACAGAAAGAAAGAGAAAGAGAGAAAGAAAGGGAGACAAAAAATATCCGTTTATTGATTCACCCCCACACGTCTGCAAGAACCAGAGCAATCCCAAGCCAAAAGCAAGGAGCAGAGACTCAGTGCATCTGTCCTGTTCATGCGGCAGGGAGCCAAGGGTCCAAGTACATGGGTGTTCACCGCTGTGCCACCCCCAACCCCCATGGGATTGAATTTACAGGAGCTACAATCAGAACCTGGAGCCAAGAATTAAACCCATGCTTTATGATGTGGGACATAGGCATTCAAGTGTTAATTTAGGTGTCTACTAGCTTCTCTATTTGATGCACATTGTATGACTCTATGTGAATCCATTATGTAACGGAAAAACTTCATCACAGCATCATCTGATATTATGAGGCTGGACTGTCCAGCATTGTCGGTGGCAGCAACACCAGTTCAACAGCAGAGTGATGGAACTTAGTTTATGATTGCGTACAAAGGACAATACCATTGTAATAGTGTGTGGGGGGGAAATCAGATGGGAGGAGGGAATTTGGGGAGGGGGTTCAGACCCTATAGAGCTGCATCATAAAATTTAAAACAAAGTAAAACATTCCCTTCTAGGTCATTTGAATTCTCTTCTGCAAGAAGAATGTTTTAGCAGAAGAATGACATAACGAGATTTGGAAATGAGAATTGTTGGATGGTAGGTGTGGAAGATGGATTGCACCGCACAGGCAGCCTTCTACAGTTACCAGCTGTTTGGGAAAAGTCCTTCAGGTACCTGCGTAAAGATACATTAATTCTACAGGGAAAGTTTTACAGCACGATGTAGGAATCATACTCTTAATATTGATGTAGAACAGAACTCTGGCTAGGATAGATTACTTCCGAAAATATTTAAACCACAACCTCGTGGGATGTGCAAGGTACAGGACTACAAAATTCTGTCATAGGCTTTGAGTTGTTTAATGAGGTACCCTAAGTAATTCTAAAGCAACATAAAATATTTGCTGAGTGCTTCTCATATATCATGTATTGTGCTATTTACTTTCATGTGTTACCACAGGCCCTCTTCACTCTAGATTTCTACATACTAATAAATGAGGGAAATGATATCTACGCGAATAAAGCAATATGAAATTATAAAATGTGCCTTTTTTAAAAAAAATATAATTCCTTGGACTGCAACTGTTTCACTATTTTACTTTCACAAAAACTTGGCACTCACTGCCATTTGTTCTAGTTTGCCGTAGCTCAGACAACATGGCTCACATCTGAAATATATTCTGTTCTTCAGGTTTCAGTCCTCCTTGGATTTATATACTGAGCCGATCCGTTTTGTGACTGCGGGGATATATTGAGTTTCTGAGGCTAACAATCAAGAGTGGTCTGGGATTTTGTATCCTTGTCAGCTTCGAGGTTGGTTTAACACAGATTCATGGACGCTGGGATAAGACTGAGGTCAGATACGAAGGCCATCACAGCTGTGGGAGTCACAGAAGAGAGGGTAGCAGCATTCATACTGGGTACTTACGGCTCAAGGATCCAAAACTCAGACAAAAAGGAGCAGGTGTTCCCTTATTTGGGCCACAAGTTAAGTTAGAGGAGAGAAACTAAATTGGGAAACTCAAAAATGTTAGGAGGAATATACAGTCTATTTGCTCTTTCCTGGAGACAAACTTGCATGCACTGGGATCCCATATGGGTGACAGTCCTTGTCCTGGTGGCTCCACTTCTCATCCAACTCCTTGCCTGTGGCTTGGGAAAGCAGTCGAGGATGGCCCAAAGCTTTGGGACCCTGCACTTGTGTGAGAGACCTTGAGGAGGCTCCAGGCTTCTGGGTACAGACAGATCAGGTCAGCTCGGGGCATTGCAGCCACTTGGGGAGTGAATCATTGGATGGAAGATCTTCCTCTCTGTCTCTCCTCTCTGTACATCCGCCTTTCCAAAACAATAAATAAATCTTTGAAAATATGTGTTCGTTTGAGTTGAAATTCAGAGTTGCAAAGGGGGAGGCAGAGAGAGGGAAAGAGGAAAGAGTGAGAAAGAGAGCTTTCACTTGCTGATTCATTTTTTAAGTGACCACAATGGGTCAGACTTGGGCTGACTCAAAGCTGGGAGCCAGGAGCTTCTTCAGGATCTCCCACATGGGTGCAGGGACCCAAGGACTTGGGCATTCTCCACTGCCTTTGCAGGCAATCAGAAGAGAGCTGGATCAGAAGTGGAACAGCTTGGACTAAAACTTGCACCTGTATGGATTATCTGTACTATAAGCACAGGATTAGCTTGCTATGTCTGTTTTTCAGAACAGTTACATGGACACCCTTGAAAAGTTGATGTAGAATTAAGGTGGTCATGTCCTAACTTTGCAAGATTTCTAAGCAATGGCACACACTCACGAGGCGCTGTTCTCACATAATTACCTCTGTGTGAGCCTCTACAGAAGCTGTGTAAGAAAACCCAACACTGGGCCCGGCGCAGTGGCACAGTGGTTAAGGTCCTCGCCTTGCACGCCCGGCATCCCATATGGGCTCCGGTTCTATCCCGGCAGCCCCGCTTCCCTTCCAGCTCCCAGCCTGTGGCCCGGGAAAGCAGTCAAGGACGGCCCAAAGCTTTGGGACCCTGCACCCGCGTGGGAGACCCAGAAGAGGCTCCTGGCTTCGGATCGGCATAGCATCGGCCGTTGCGGCCACTTGGGGAGTGAGTCATCGGACGGAAGATCTTCCCCTCTGTCTCTCCTCTCTGTATATCCGCCTTTCCAATAAAACATAATAAAAATAAATCTTAAAAAAAAAAAAAAAGAAAACCCAACACTGTCCTTGCACTTGAACATCCAAAGAACCTTGGGAATGCACGTCTTACATAGAACTTGACCTGGTTGCCTAACCTCGTTCTGTTCCACCAGCAGCATCGCAAATAGATGTATAGATTTTATTAGCTAGTAAGCTTGTGTGCAACTTACTTTCAATCAAGTTATAGAAACTACCCATCTTTGGTAGATTTGGGTGGCACAGTTGAAAAGACAGCTGTTCTTCAAAGTAAGATAAAAGAAATATATACAATGCATATTAATGAGTGAAATAAATGGAAGGTTTTGTTAAAAAAATGTACCTATCTATTTGAAAGACAGAATGACAGAGAAAGATAGGAAGAGAAAGAGGGAGCTATTTCATTGGCTGGTTCACTCTCCCAGTGGCTGCCATAGCCATGGCTCATCTGGCCAAAGCCTCATTTACCAAAATAAATCATCTGATTGAAGATTTCTGCTAGTCGCTATTTTTGAAATCATTTCTTCCATCTAAACGTTGGTGTCATTTCCTGAAAGATATCACCCCGCATATCATGGTGTTCTTATTTCTAGCCGTTCTCTGTCTTCTTTGCTGGATATTAGCCCCCCCAAAGATGTCTAACTCCCCTGGGAAATCTCAGCAATGAGTGGTACTAAGGATAACCAGGATCCTGTGTTGACTGCATGGGCTCAGCATCGGCTTGTCAATGTGCAGCTCTGTTGAAAAAAAACTTCTTCAAGAGCAAATCACCTGGGCATTATGGAGCAGCATGAGACGTCGCTGCTTGGGGCTCCCACATCCTACACCAGGCGGACCGGGATCTAGTCTCTGCTCCTGATCTAGCTTTGTGTTAACACACCAGCGGGGCAGCAGATGATGTGTTTGGGTCCCTGTGGGAGATGAGGAAGAAGCTCCAGGATCCTGCTGCAGCTGCTGCTATTGCAGCCGAATGTGGAGTGAAACAGCAGATGGAAGATTCTTCCTCTTCTCTCTCTCTCTCTCTCTTTCTCCCTCTCTCAATAACGCTAGCTTTCAAATAAATATATCAAACTTAACTTTTAAGAAACAATAAATCACCCGAACGTTCGGTCAAAAGCTCAGTGTCTCCATGCAGCAAGTATGAAGACAGGATTGGAGGTGCTGCTGTGTAGTGGTTCCAGCTTTGTGGATAATCTGTTGACCAGACACGTAGGGAAGCCACAGAGGCTGAAACATGATCTACGTACACAGCGAACAATGAGTGAGCGACAACTGCCTTCGGGGTTGTGTAACAGCTGATTTACCTGCAGGCCTAATCTGCATGAAGCTGAATTTATATAAATAGCCAGGGCCGTATGTGTGTTGGTCGGCATTGCTATGGGTGGAAGGGAAGTTGGCCTAAAGATGAAGATCTTCAAGATTTTCTTAGTATGCACAGGTTTCTGTGAGTTTGTTGCTTTCTTACCTTTAAGAAACTCTAGTATTAATTAAGGAATTTGAATCCCTGTTGAGATCCTTTGTGTGTGTGTGTGTATGATACAGTATGAGAAAGACTGGTGTATTATATAAAGAACGAAATTCCAAACAACATTCTAATTTTGGTATTTGTTATATAGGAATCTCTGGAGTAGCAGGATTTGCTTTATGAATTCTTGCTGTGTTGTATAATAAATGCTCATGAAATAGCTAGGAATTTATGATAAGGCTTTCGCTTTGGATTATTGTTTAATGTATTGTTGATTCACACCCTGTGTGTTCTGAGAGTGAACTGTAGGATCTGCCTGGCTCTGCTTTCTGCTCCAGCGGTAAAGCATAATGTGTTTGAGCAAAAATATAGGACTTCCTGTTGACCTAATGAAAAGAAAAATAAGGAAAATAAGCGAGCTAAAGGGAATTTCGTTGATTTATTTTCAAGCAACGTTTTCCATCGTAATAGCTTATGCTTCAAAATCTAGCTTGCAAAGTGATTTAGATGAAAGAATCAATACAAGAAGAAATTCATGCAACTTGCTTTTCACTGAAATAACCGTTCTGTACGGAGTCACATGTTGCATGAAGGGATCAACCAAAGACTTGCTTAAACTGAAATCTCATTCTACATTTGTTGTGCATGACACATCACAGGGCAACTAAATTGAAACGTGAGTTGGGAAAAATTTTTCTGAGTGCTTGATGAAACTTTTATCTCTAAAAGTTTCAACTACTAATATAACTTATTCGTACCATTACATGGAATAACTACTGCTACTAGTCTTCATTTCATATCTTCATTTTGCTTGAATGTCTCTCTACATTATCTTTTCAGTGTCTTCCCACACAGTCGCTGAAATTCAGATATTGATTAACCCTGTGAATTTGCCTGAAAACCTGCTTCCTGGAACTCAGCTAAGTCGAGCTTATGATAAAGACGTGATTGGAAGACCAAATGCTTATCGCTTTCTTAATAAAACAGAAGATTTCAACATTGATGCAAGTAAAAAAGTTTTACTAATTTTTTTTATCTTATAGCTATTGCTTTGAAACTTAGATATGGCTCATTTAGTTAAATCCAAGTGGCATATTGGATTTCTGTGTTACAGCGTATCACAAATGGCATATAGACAGTTGTTGAAGAAGCTTCCATTGGTGTCTTATGTCGTCGTCAGGACATTCTCAACACTGCCACAGATTATTTATCTAGAAAAAATAAAAATAGACTGTCCATTGAATTAGCTTGAAAGTCACCCAATTTTTCTGAAAAAAGAAATCTCTGAACAATAGAAAATATGATCCAGAATACATCATTTTTGTCCTGGTTTCAAGAAAAACAACTTAGGAAACATTATAGTCAAATGCAATGATTTATTTTTCCCAAAAAAGCAAGTATTCGTAAATTAATTAAAGTTGACAACAGGCACAGTGCCTTATGCGCCTTAGCCCAGCCCACACCTGAACAGATGTCTTACAGAAAAGATTGTCAGTGGATTCAATGAAATGTGGGGCAGAATCTTAGAACAAGAGCGAAAACAGAATCAAGAATGCAAAGAATGCCTTCTTCCTCATAACCAAGAATCCAGTCAGAGAGCGAAACATTAGAGAAAGTGATATAAAACTGCTTTTTTTTTATTTATTTAAAAGATGTGGAGACAGAGAAGAAGAGGAACAAAGGTGGGGGGAGGAAGAGCAAGGACAAAGAAGAGAGCTTGCATTGCTGATGAACTTCCCAAATACCTTTAATATCCAAGGTGTCCAGGTCAAATCTGGAAGCCAAAAATGCAAAGCCATATGGGTCTCTCAAATGGATGGTAGGAAAGCAAGTGTCTGAATCACCACCAGTCGCTGCCTTCAGTGTGCCTTAGCATGAAGCCAGAATCAAGAGTGGGGCCCGGCTCTCTCAGATGCGAGACAGGTCTGCTAAGCCGAATCTTAACTGCTGTGCCGGCTGACTACTGCAGAAATGGTAGTCCTAGAGACCCTTTGGAGTAGAATCAATGCATTTTCTTCCACATTTTTTTTTTCTAAGCCAGAGCAGCATTTCTGTAGGTTTTAGAGAATTATTCAGGTGTTACTTCTACATTGAGAACTAAGTTAGCATTTCTCTTGTACTTACACTTCAAGGGGAGTAGACCGTTTTATGTCCCCTCGGCCAGTGTACCACTTTCAGTGAAATGCCCAGCTAGTCACTCTGCATAATTTGCACACTAGGACACTCTAGGAAGAGGTCACACCTATTTTTTTTTAATTTCATTTAATTGTTGATGTTGTTTACCTATTTGACAATAATAGAGGCTCATGAGGACCACCGAATAGGGTGGGGAAGGCTGAGGAATGGGAGAGTGGGTGGGACAAATGGTTCTGATTTTCCTTTTCTCATATATGGGGAAGTGGGGGGACAAGAGAGGAGGGGGCTGCTCCCAGCTACCAAACTACATCAGTACCCGGGGAAGGGAATGCTCAGCTGATGTCATGTTAGAAACTCCAACATGGAAAAGAATGTTCTGAGGATGTTGCCTGATTGGATTTGATAGTTCCAAAACACCGTTGGTTCTGCACCTCCAAGGCTGAGAAAAATCCCTCCATGGTCCATTGGCTGACAGAGTCCACCTTAGTACATCTACTCACCCAGATACTTGCTGCTAAATCTTGACCAGGAGAGTTGTCCAACCTGTTCTGCTCTGCATCTTTTTGCTTGGCATTCAACGCCCTCTGCAGGCGCAAATGAGCTGGACGCCATTTATGCATCTGGGCTGGCTGTCCACTGCACAGGCAACAGCAATCAGGAAGCCCAGTCCTGATACATAACGTTTCAACATTAGACCACAAATTCTATGATCCTCCCTGTGGCCGGAGTTTTGAGCCCAGGGATCCAGTTGGGGATTCCCTCAGGAAATGTCACCAGGGGCGAAACCACACCTTAGTCTTTCCATGCTTTGACTACTGGTTTCCAGGGTCCCCTCGTAATTGTCTCTTCTCTGACAATGGTTTTATTCATGTAGAATTGCATCATTATTCTTCTTTGATATCCATCTTAATCAATCAGTCATTTGTCACCCGTCATCCATCTGTCTTAGTCATCTGTCATCCATGTATTTATGTTTCTATCATCTGTTTATGTCGCCTCTACCTAGCCACCCATCTGCCTGCCTCTCATCTCATCCCAACCATAATTCTTGGATTACTTGCTATTTTGCCCCAAAGTGAAACTTCCTAAGTGACAAATAGGACTATATAAAATGTAATACTCATTTTCGTTCTGGTCTGAAAAGGTACTATTCTATATTAGCCCGAATATCCATCTTCTGATGCGAAATTTTCTCCCTTTTGAGAGATCTTGTATGTATCATGCCCACAAATTCCCCTACTCCCTCTCTTCCAGCTAGCTCCTTCACATGAATTAGTTCAGAAATAACTGCTTTCAGGTAGTTAGTTCAGCATCCATCCGGTTCCCACATTAAATGCTTTTCTTTTTTCACATTTTAAACAACTATCTCTTTCCCAGTATCATTTCTTTAAATCTTGAGGATAAGGGATGGTTTCCTTTTTGATTTAGTAGTCCCTGCACTCATTAAACTCTTGGTTGTATTTCTACATCTTTACTCAACTTTCCCAATGTGCATGGCCACTGTTTGTGTGTGATAAATGTTCCCAAAACGCAGTGGTTCAAAGTACCACAGAATCTTTGTTGTCATGATTCTGGGAGTTAACTGAATGAGTTTGCATTTGAGTTTGATTCTGAAAACCCACTCCCAAAGGTTAGTGCAGGTCTACTTCTAAAAGAAAGAATTGAAAACAATTATTCTGTTCTGAATGAAGTTTAGCTTGAGTTATTCCTGTTTTTTTTTTTAAACTGTGATTTGATTTGTCTTCATTCTTATTAAGTCATAAAGTTGAAAAAGAGTCTATTGAAAATTTACATGAAGTTAGTGGCATTCTCAGTTTGGTCTTTATTACATTTTTTAACAAGATTATTTGATATAAATTTTTAAAAAGGTGTTGCCTATTGGTAATGCCCACCTTTCCAGAATGCAGACACATTTTTTTTCTCTCTCTAATTCAATATTTTCTGGGTTGGGAGGGGTTATGAAACCATTTCAAATATGGTTTTTATTTTTACATATTTTCTTTGTTAAAATGGATTATCTATATTTTTATAATGTTTACTTTCACTGGAACTAAACTTGCCAGTAATAATAAAATTTAAAAATACTGTTTTATTAGTATCTGTGTTTTTCTTCTCTTCATCTATATTTTTCTTTCTTGTCCGCAATTAAAACAGATGATGGTTACACTCCTAGGTTAGCCCATCTGGGAATTTGTTACTGGTGCAGTAAGTCACATGCAAAAATCTCTTTTCTGAGACAGACTATCTCCTTTGCAGGCAGAAAGTTCTTAGTGCTAGTTTATCTTGGTGCCAGCTCAAACTTGTGTCAAATCAGTGTTATGATTTTAGGGCAAACTCATAACTAATGAGGTTGGAGATAAACAAATGGTTTTTTTTCTCTCTCTTTGTAAAAAGTAGACATGAATTTTGATGGCAATAGATCTGTGTCCTATGACAGTGCCTATAACCTTAAGAAATGATCGTCAATGGTAATATTCCAGGGCAAAACATTGTTTTATTAAAAGCAGAGCATCCAGGGCCTGGTAGAATGGCCTAGTAGCTAAATATTAGCCTTGCAACCTCCAGGATCCCATATAGGTTTTGGTTCATGTCCAGGCTGCTCTACTTCCCATCCAACTGCCTGCTTGTGGCCTGGGAAAACACTCAAGGATGACCTGGAAGAAGCCCCAGGCTCCTGGTTTCAGATTGGCTCAGCTCCAGTCATTGTGGCTATTTGGGGAGTGGATGGTAGATCTTTCTGTCTTTCCTTCTCTCTGCAAATCTGCCATCCCAATAAAAACCAATAAAATCTTTTTTAAAAAGTGAAAGATTCAGTCTTAGAACCCTTGAAAACTCGTAGCATTTACTATCCATTTGTGTATGTTGACTATTTTCATTTACTCTGGTGAGAATTTTTTTTATTCTCTTTAGTAGTACTTGGATTTAATTAAACAGTCATATAGCATTGGTAATTTGCCTAGAATATGGTAGCTCCAATTTACGTTCTTTGTAAAAGTTCTGAAATATGGACATTCTAACATCTATGTAAACAGTAGTTACTACTTGTGGACCATCTCTTTACTAGGTTCTGGTGTGATCACAGCTACCAAGGTGTTTAATTACGAGTCGGATCCAATAAGGTTCCTCCTGATCGTGGACAGTGGAGGACTCCAGAGACGTGTTTTGACGGTCAACATCATGGATGTCCCGGAACGTCCGGACTGTACAGCTGATCCGCAGTTTTTTTCAGGCACAGGTATGGGACAGGATGCACCTGCTGGTGTGCCTTCCATTTCTGTCTGTGATGAGAGCTTAGGCACAACTCTGCACATCATATTTGTTTACATAAAGAGAGAATATATACAGATATTCACGTATGTAAGAAAACATCCAGTAAGACAATTTTCTATTTTTTGTTTTTTTGAGATTTGGAAAACAGGTTTCCATATGGAAATTATGACCCCACACTTTTAAGGTGGAGAGCATGGACTTGAAAACTAACAATAGAGATTCTTCAAGGGACTTCTGTTAGACAAGCGAGATGGGAGAGAAATGAAGGAAGCTTAAGACTTCATATGTGATAAATGCCAAAAAAAACTTTTTGATTTTACAACTCTGAATGTTCACATATTATTTTACTTTCTTGCAGAAGTGAGGGAAGGAGACAGTAGTCAAATATAAAAGAGAAGTGCAGAATTTTCAATGGAGCATGAAATTTAAATATAAGAGATTAATACGCAGTACATCACTGTGCATTTGTTTCTTTGTGGAGGTTGACCAAGTCACAAATACAAACAAAGCTTTTGCTACAGGATTGATAATTTGCCTTCTATCTAAACTCTGATCACGGTAAATAATCAAGATTGTTAATATCAAAATCCTAAGACAGAAGAACCCTAGATGACTCAGAATCATTGAAAATCTGGTGTGATTGAAATGGAGCAAACACTATACAATAATCACTAAAAATTTAAAGAAAGGTATTTTCCAAAGCTCTGCCCTTTTCCTAAGAGCATCAGAAATCCTTTGATAAATTTCAACGAATCGATGCTTCAGATAAATCAATCTGATTAACTACAGAAGAGTTGGGCAGGGCAGTGGCTGGGTGACTGTACCAACCATTGCAAATTTCTGTCTGATACGTATTTTAAACCTTTCAGGCTAAAAGGCAAAGTTACAGACGTAATTGGTGTGGAACACATGTTTATATATCTGCATTGCCAGAACTGTTTAGATGTTAACAGTAACAACTGGGCATAATGTGGTCCTACAGGTGTACTGTTGAGAAGATGTGTTTACTTTTTTGAGCAAGTGGAGTTTGTATTGGGCAGAATGCTGAGAACCGCCTCATCAGTAAATGAATTTTCTTGCTTACCTAACAAATGAGCCACTTAGGGTCATATATATTTTTAAGAGATTTATTTATTTTTATTGCAAAGCCATATGTATATATATATATATATATAGAGAGAGAGAGAGAGAGAGAGAGAGAAATATCTTCTGTCCAATAATTCACTTCTCAAGTGACCACAACTGTCGGAGCTGCACTGATCCAAAGCCAGCAGCCAGGAACCTCCTCCAGGTCTCCCACACAGGTGCAGGGTCCCAAGGCTTTGGGCCACCCTGGACTGCTTTCCCAGGCCACAAGCAGGGAACTGGATGGGAAGTGGAGCTGCCGAGATTAGAACCGGCACCCATATGGGATCCCAGCACATTTAAAACGAGGACTTTCGCCTCTAGGTCACTGTGCTGGGCCTGGGCTCATATCTTTTTTTTTTAAATTGTAGCTTCATTTGTATGTATATTTGTGAATAAAATTTATCATTCTAAAATGTTGTGTATTAAACATTCCACTTTTTCTGGACTTTTTTTTTTTTTTTGGCTATAGAGGGGGAATATCATGATGAGTAGTTATTCTCGTTGTTCCCTCTGGTATTATGTCACTTTCATAATAAATATGGCATCACTGTGCGTCAAAACCAATGCTGTGCCACGTAGTCCAGTAAAAGCTCTGAATTCCATTTCCCCTGAAAGCTAATGTCTGCTGTGATTTGATTATGCGTTGTCTTTAATGCCAGCATTTAAACCTGAATGACTGAGTTAATGGAACTAAGAAGGTGGAAACTTCAAATTGTGATGTTTAGAGTATGGACTAGGCAGGGATTTCTCAGGTCATTGGAGATACGTCCTTGGAAAGTAGGCCTTTTGAGAGGATAGTTAAAAGCCTGAGTTGAGCCCAGCCACTCTGGGCTTCCTTGCTACACACACAGTATCATTGCTACTGGCCTCATTCGTCAGATGGCAAACCAGTGGGGCTGCCTGACCTTATGCTTGAACCTTTTGAAGTATGAGCTATATAGCACTTTCCTCTTCATAAAGTTAGTTGCCTCAAGTAATTCATTATAGTCACGGAAAGCTAGTTAATGCCGTGTTTCTAGATGTACACTTGTCTCTTCTTGTTTTGACTGATGGATAGGCATGTTACTTTACAATGATATGGTTCTAAAAATGCTGTAGGTATTGGATTACTGGAATTTTTACCATTGCAAAGGACGAGAGCTCATTATCAATTCTGTATTTCCTGTAATAAATAATCCACAAACCAGTATGTGTATGTATGTATTTTGTTAATACATGTGTCAGCTAGCACTGAAATATGAATTCTGTACAAATTTCACCAATCACAAAATATGTGTCTTTTGATTTTTAAAACCATTTTCAGCACAGAAAGACAAATATCACGTTTTCTTACATGTATGAGTAAACATAAAGTGTTAAAAAAGCATCGTGTCATGTTATTTGTTATGTAGATAATAATAAATATTATATTCACTGAATTATTCCGCCTATATAAAACATACTTTATTCGTTGTCACTGTCATGAATTGCATACTCTTATGAATACTATGTGATATTAATATCCTTGTGTTTAAGAAAATTAGTTTTTCATATCCGCATACGAGGCGAATGTGGCAGTGCCAAATCAATCTTCACATTAAAAATACCTCCACGAACACACACAAAAGAATGAAAAGTCACACTGCATCTTATAATCATTTATACTTTTAATTAATGCTTTCAGAAAAATGTTCTAATTAAAGAGCCGACCATGTTACCCAAACATGTGGAAAATATTGTCAGCTCAAAGCACCCACAAAAAGACCTAGCAGTATAGATTTCATTGACGCATATTATTACCAGTAATCCAAACAAGGAACTATATAATTTTGTTCATTAAGGCAATGAAGATGGAGAAAGTTTTTAAAGAGGACTTTGAGGTTTTTGGTCCGGAGATCCTCATTTCAGATAGGAAACCGACAAGTAGACCAAATTTGGAGCGAAAACCCATGAACACGTCGTGCTCGCTATGTCTTTGTTATATCAAAGGAGAGATTTAAGTAAGCAACTGAGCTCAGAGGTCTTGCCTTGAGCTATAAATGTTTTGTAATTGAAACCACGGACTTGTATGGGATCTCTTCATCAGGGAGAAGAGACTTAGAAGAAGGAAGGGCAGGGAGCCAAGCTTTGAGGAACTCCTCCTCTTAATGACGTGGGGAAGACCCTTAGCCTGCCAAGCAAACTAAGAGGAAGCAAGGAAAATGGTGGGAGAAATCAGAGAGAATTAAACCACGAGTGGTAAAGGGAGACTGTGTTTCAAGTTAGTGCCAGGTAGGAATACTTGAATTCAACAGTGAAATAAAATAAAGAATTAAAATATCATGGCATCGGGCCGGCGTGGTGGCGCAGTGGTTAAGGTCCTCGCCTCTTGCACGCCCGGGATCCCATATGGGTGCCGGTTCTAATCCCGGCAGCCCCGCTTCCCTTCCAGCTCCCTGCCTGTGGCCCGGGAAAGCAGTAGAGGACGGCCCAAGGCTTTGGGAACCTGCACCCGCGTGGGAGACCCGGAAGAGGCTCCTGGCTTCGGATCGGCATAGCATCAGCCGTTGCGCTCACTTGGGGAGTGAATCATCAGACGGAAGATCTTCCTCTCTGTCTCTCCTCTCTGTATATCCGCCTTTCCAATGAAAAAATAATAAAAATAAATCTTTAAAAAAATATATCATGGCATTGTTTTAGTGATATTGCAAAGACAAGAACTATTTAATCGGAGCATTTATTCATGAGTTTTATGGAGGCGAAAATCACCTACAGCAGACTGAGCGGTAGCAGCAAACCTGTTCTTTAGAAATTTTAAAGGAAGTTCCAAAGAAGACCGTGACAGAACTATATGGGATTGGCTGGAGCCCTGTTTCTCTGTTTTTAAGAGAGACGAATTGCGAGTTGACAAACAAATGGGCGTTGTTCTGTTTCAGTATGTGAAAAGGTCATGGACATGCGATGCACTTGACTTTCTGACACTTGCTGACCTTGTTTTTCAGCTACCATAGAACTCCCAGAGGACTTCCCACCGTTTAAGTCCATCTACAGAGTGAGAGCCACAGATGAGGACTTTGCCAATGGTGATCGGCTGAAGGTAGGTGGCGTCTTGTATAAGATGCCCGTGGCACTTCAGAGAGCAGAGTGTGTCTTTGAAGGCATTCTTCAAGAGTAATTCATATCAGTTGATGCCTGATAAGCCTGCAACAAATAGACCAATTTGCAGGTGTACATTAAACTTAGACAATGCCTTCTTATGGAGGGTGGCTTCAGTGGTGAGCATTGCCCTTCGGGTAATAGACCTTTTCCTCTTGCTCTTTCAGTGACACATGCGAATATGATTGTGTGTTTCTTGATGTCTCAGTGTCATAATTATTAGGTCTCCAGCTTTTAAGTGTCTTGTTTTTCTAATTGATTCATGATTGTAAAGTCTCTCAGAGATTGGAAGAAATATAAAGAACCCATAAAGTTACATCTTGGGAGGCTTCCACCATGCATCGGAGTGCAGAAGTTGGTTGGAGTATTCTGTTTTTTAGCACATGTATTGAAATAGTTTACTAATCCTAACTTAGGAACTCACAAAATGAAGTAATATACACCAAATGGCTGTGGGGCAATTGGGTGCTTGGGCTAAGTTATGGCTGAACTACTAGCCATAACTTTGGGAACTCACTTTATCCTGCTTGTCTGATTTTCACAATCACGAGAGATGTCTTTTTCCCTACCTCCTTCCTTTTACGCTCAGTTTTATTTCTGTAATTGTCAGTCAAGTACTCAAAATCCCTGTGGAAAGCTCCAAAAATATTTTGTTGTAGACCAGCCAATATGAAACTGGAAACATGAGAACTTTCCCATTAGATGATGTCTTTCCAATAGATAAACAGAAAAAGATAATTTTTTTTCTTCCTAATAAGAAAAAAAAAGTCTTAGTCCATGTGGAAAATAATGCTTACCAGTTCAGTCATATGCAGGAACATGGTAGAGACCAAGCAGGTATTGGTATATGGTTTAGTGTTTTGAGACCCACTTGGGTTGTTTGAAATTGCGATACGTATCAGACTAACACAAAATATGCAGAAGGACTTGGCCCTCCATTTAAATAAATTTTGCTTCATGTCAAGTTAAATTTTCCTCGTGTGTATGTGTATTTCAAGACTTATTTATTTTTGTTAGAAAGTCAGATTTACACAGATACAGATACAGAAAGATCTTCCATCCACTGATTCACTCCACAGGTGGTCGCAAGGACCAGAGCTGAGTTGATCTGAAGCCAGGAGCCCGGAGCTTCCTCTGGGTCTTCTACACAGGTGCAGGATCCCAAAACCTTGGGCTCTCCTCCACTGCATTCCCAGGCCACAAACGACTGGATGGGAAGTGAAGCAGCCAGGGCATGGACTAGTACCCATGTGGGATCCTGGCACATGCAAAGCAAGGATTTTATCCACTGAGCTGTTGCGCTAGACCCTTTCTCAGATTTTTTTAGCTCAATTTACTTTGATCTCTTCTCATTGGCGATGGCAAATAAATTAAAAAAAGATCTATATAAACATAAAAATGAATCAGATTGCATATGCAACTGTTTGAGTATTTGGAAAAATTTTAGTCGCATCAATTGGCTGGATAGCAATATGTTTAGTAATATTTTATTTTTTTGAAAGGCACAGTAGGTAAGGAGAAGGCACTTCTACTTGAAGCCAGCTGGAGCGTGGATGTCCTGTGACTTGGGTGTCCTGGGAGAATGTCTGGATGCATCTCAAAAAACTGCCTTGGTCAGGGTGGCACATTGGAGATCTAATGTCACGTGGACCACTTTTCTTTCTTTTTTTTTTTCTTGGGATGTCTTCATTCCTTGCTATATTCTGTGCATTTGGAAAGCTGAGTTTGGGGGATGTTCAACTGCAAGGAGACAGTCTTTGCTGTAACTCAAATCCTCTTTTTTATAGTAGTAGTCGGTTGGGAAGGATTCAGAATGACTTGGTGCAGTGGGAAGATGCTATTCTTGCGGAGATAGTGAATGCCAGGCAGTGGAGCAAGATTTTAAGTTCTTACAGACCTGGGACTTGAGCTTTGCTTCCTAACCTGAAATTCAGACCATGAATAGGCACGCCAGTAGCAACTGGTGCTCCACTGGCAGACAGGCAGGAAGGGATTGATGAGAATATAGAAGGTGAATCAAGCCTTAGAACGGTGGGTCCCACTGCTTCTTTAATCTGCTTATGAGCCAAACAGAGCAATGGAGACCCTGTGGACAAGCCTGGGAGCAGGGAGGGGTTAACAACCCAGCCCTTACCAGAGCCATGAGTGGCACGTGGGATGCTGTTTGGAGTACAGTGGCAAAGTCGCTGGAGGATGATGGCCCATGTGCTAATCCCAGAGAAAACCCATATGCTGCTTTTCAAGGGTTTTTGGTTCAATCTGATACTAGACACTCATTTCTCGGGTCCCACCAGGAAAATATCTGCTTGATCTGTTGTCCCTAGATTTTGCTGTTAAAACATTTCAGCAAGAAGAGGAAAAAAATCCATGCCTTGCTTGGAGCAAGTCCGGAGCAGAGCACCCACAGGGATGGGACCCACCAGAGCCCTTTGATCCAGTTTAAAGACACAGCTGACCTTTCCCTAATCCAAGTTACTGCAGGAACTGTGAGTGGGACGAAGGCTGAGCAGACGATGCTGTATGCATGACATGGATCACAGCGGGCAGAGGTGGACCGAGTGGCCGTTGAGGCAGAGACCGTGTTAAGAGCACAGCACAGGAGCCCGCGAATAGAACTTGCTAAATGGAGTGGTGTGAGAGGAGTGGGGCAGAACCACGCATTGAATTGGACCAATAGAATCAGCCTTACTAATGTTCCTTAAAGATGCACTGAGACTTTTCACAGCCTAAGAGGGCAAAAGCAGAGAATATTTCAACGCAAACGCACAAGAAACCTAACTTGAACCATGAGAAACCCAATGCTAAAATGGCAGGAACAAATCTTTACTGGTCATTGTTCATTCTGAAAACAAATGCCTTAAACTCATTCATGAGAAGACAAAGATTAGCTGTATTAAAAAAAATAGGAGCTAATCTATCTGTTTCCTACAGGAAACACATGTCACCAGTAAGGATACATGGAAACTGAATGTGAAAGGGTGGGAAATACTGTTCTAGCTAAATGGAAAGAAAAAATGAGCTGATGTAGCCATTTTAATATAGGAAAATTTTTACAGACTCCAATGTGAAAAGCATTAAAAAGAAATGAAGGGTACAACCAAATGACTAAGGAGTCCAGCAAGAGTGAATGATGATAATACAAGTGTACATAAATGCAAGGGCAGCTAGCTATGTGAAACAAATATTAATGGATCTAAAGGGAGATTTAGGTTCCAATACAATAATAACAAGGGACCTTAACACCTCATTAATTTCACTGAACGAATCGACGAGACCAACTCAACAAAGAAACAGCAGAGCTCACCAAGACAACGGCATACGCTGACACAGCCTTTCATCCTGCAGACGCAAAATGCTCTTGTTTTTCATCGGTTTGGGAAATCTTCTCCAGGACTGATGACCTCATAGGCCACCAAACAAGCTTCAGCAAATGAAAAAAAAATAATCCAAATCAAACCATGCATTTTCTCAGCGTATTGTGCATGCAACTGGTAACAGCCAAGCAAAAGCATAGGCAGTCTAAACCGAAATAAACAAATGGGACTGCATCAAACTGAGAAGCTTCTGCACAGCAAAAGGAAGGATCAATAAAATGAGAAGGCAGCCACATGACACGATAAGGATCTTACAAAGGATTTATGAAGAACTTCAGAAACTCAGTGACATGAAAATAACTCTGTTAAGAAATGGACAAAGGAAGTAAATAGATATTTTCAAAAGAACAAATTCAGATGGCTAATAGCTATATGTGAACACGTTCAGGCTCCGTAGCTAATAAGAAAACTCAAATTAAAAAAGCACATTATGGTTCCACTTACATTCAGAAACCTATTAACAACATCTGCTAGCGCTGATGTTGGGGACAAAGTTACCCTACGACACTGTAATTGGGACTGTAGATTAGTTAGCCGACATGGAAGTCATGTAGAGAGGTCTCGAAAATCAACTCATCATGTAACACAGATCTGACTCCTGGAAATATATCCAAAGGAAGTGAACTCTGCGTATAAGAAAGCTACCTGCACTCTGACATTTATTGCAGCGCAATCTACAACAGTGATGCCTAAAAACGATCCAAATGCCCATCAAAAAAGGAATGGCTAAGGAAACTATGGTACATCTACTCCATGGGGGAAAAAAATGTGTGAGACCCTACAATTTGCAACAAATGGTTCCAACTGAAGGCCTTTATGCTCAATGAAATCACGCAATCCCCAAAGGAAAAATATTGTATAGTATCTTTGATACAAGGAACCCTTCATGCAAAATACAGAACAAATAGATATATAGGTGAACAGGTTTATCATGTATGATCTATATAATGGAGAATAACATAAAGGGGAGCGAACACACCTTGCAGTAAATTAAAGGGAGCTTTCCTAGTGAAACACCTAAATATACGTTGACAATATGATTCTAGATTTTTTTGCTTTTGCCCATACCTATGATGCTAGGATGCAGAATATTAATCTTATAACTGTTACTAAAGGACTATTGTAATAATATGGGGAACCATGGGAGGAGAATATGAAGAGGAAGAAAAAAAAGGGGGAAAGGGAGAAATCCCAAACAGTGGCATGGAAAGTAATAAAATAACAATTAACAAGGACTAAAAATAAGCAAAAACCAGTATAGTGGACAAACTCATAAAATGGCAGAGTCTCTCTCTCTCTCTCTCTCTCTCTCTCTCTCTCTCTCTCCCTCTCTCTCTCTCTCACACACACACACAGAGAGATTTACTCCATCTGCTGATTCCTCTCCACGTACTTGGAGCAGTTGAAGATGGACAAAACCAAAGTGAGGAAGCTGCAACTCTTGATCTCTCCTATTGGGGTCTTGGACCATCTTCCGCTGTTCTTGCAGACACATTGGCGTGGGGCTGGATTGGAAACGGAGTATTGGATAATGCACTCTGTTAGAGGATGCCAACACCAAGACAATGGTTTTACTTGCTTCCAGTGTAGAAAATTTCCCCAACTTTATACTTTCCTCAGCGTTCTGAGTATGTTAAATTCTAACACGAGCTAGGCTGTAAAACTGAGATTAATCAGTGTGAAAAAGGAACCTTTCTACGTAATTTCTGTATTGTTAAATATTAAGGCATTCAAACTTTCTTTCTCTCTCCCTCCCTTTCTCTCTCTCTCTCTCTCTTTCTCTATATATATATATATATATCTCTCTCTCTATATATATATATTGCTCTCTGTCCAAATATATTTAGAAATTTATTTTGGGGTGTGTAATATATATCCTATTTTCCTAGTACACCATGGAAACACAGCTTTCTGGACCAAAGAGAGGAGCCAAATGTTTTGATGTGGACCCTGTCACTGGTATTGTCAGCGTGAATGGCGAAGATTCCCTGGATTTCGATGCTGGACATCATGTAATAATTACTATTTTCTACATAGACTAAAGGAAAATGCTACTTTTGAGGTCTTCATGAAAAATTCAACACATCATGTTTTAAAGGAAGTGTGGTATCCTGTGTGACTGCTATGATCTTGCATAACCAAAATCTTAATCCAAGCTTTGTAATGTTTGCTGTAATCCAAGGTGGTTATGTATGCTTTCTTTAAAGACTTTGCTTAAAGAGTAACAATTAATCTTTGGACTGTATTAAAAGAATTTTGTGGAACAATTAGAACACCTTTTAATTAAGAAAAATGAAGTCAGTAAATTGACAAATTAAGGATGCATTCTTAATTAGGCATCGTGATTTTTCATATTTATATTTGATCTATTTACACAACGCATGGTAAGTTGGGCAGGAAGCATTTCCATAGTTTTCATTATTTATTAGTCCAGTTAGTTTGACTTCATGAAGCACAACTCATTACATTTAAAATATATAGAAAATAAAAGTTAAAAATAAAGATGAATGGCAATAAGTTTAAAACAATGAGGCGTCCATCTTGAAATTCTTAGGCCACTTGTACTTGCTCTCAGAACATCAAAGCATTTCAGTTGTCACAAGAACGGCAGATAAAGGCTTGATGGGTCAATTTGAAACGAATGCAATAAGAAAAACAAAATCAACTTCTTTATTTTCATGAGAAACACAATTTGATGAGAGATGTTGGGTGATGAGGTTTTTTTTTTTTTTTTGAGTGGAAAATTAAGGATTTGTTAAGCAGGAACAACCAACTGGAAACACATCAGCTGTGAGGGTACTGAGATGGTCTGTCTTCACTCTAATCAACATGAAGTTTGAAAAATAAAGGCAAAGTTAATTTTTAAAGACTTATTTATTTTTATCGGAAAGGCAGATATACAGAGAGGAGGAGAGAGAGAGAGAGAGAGAGAGGAAGAATTTCCCTCTGTGGATTCACTCCCCAAGTGAATGGCTGCAATGGCCAGAGCTGAGCCAATCTAAAGCCAGGAGCCAGGAGTCACTTCCAGGTCTCCCAAGCAGGTGCAGGGTCCCAAGGCTTTGAGCTGTCCTGGATTGCTTTCCCAGGTCACAGGCAGGGAACTCGACGCGAAGCGGGGCTGCTGGGACATGAACCAGCACCCATAAGGGAATGGAAATAATATCAATGATATTATCATTCTTTTTTTTTTCCCTGAAAATCCTCCTTATGTATTATTTGTGTCAGGTGGTTACAAAATTTAAGCAATGGGAAAATGCAAGTAGAAATAGGAAATTTACTGCTGAGTAGATATTTAGGAAGAAGAAATTTCATAGTTAATGAAGATCTCTACTCTCACACCTTGGAGAATATAAATGGTGGATGAAAGCCAATGGAATTCTATTTAAATTCTAGTTTGGATATGTTGAGTGTTAGAGGATGAGAGAAAGCCCGGTGTTTCGTATCTTTTAAACAATCTGAGTGTTAGAACAACAGTATTAGATAAAGTTTAGATGGAAAAGAAGTGGAGGTTATTCCTATGTACCAGGTATTTAAAACAGTTCAACTCCACACCTCCCCTCCCTACCCTCTCTCATCCTGCTCCTCTGCCTATATTCATACATTCAACCCAACTTCCACTATGTCCTTCAAAACCTCTTTGACTTTCCAATCCTTACGAACCACTGCGTTTTTATGTCATCTGACATGTTGTCACCCATTCAAGGGACTGGAGTTTGGTGCAGTGATTGAATCTTTGGATATCGTAGGAGTTTATTGAAGGTCAATGTCAGGCAGACTGACAGTGGGTATAGTATTGCCTCAGTGGCCGTTCTTTGCAAAAGGAAACAATGACTTGGACAAATGATATCTTAGGAGTGAGCTCTGTGGCAGGCTGTTGGGAGAAATATTTGAGATCTGATGACACACTCAACACTTCAGTAACTGAATGCTTTGTCTTCCCAGGGCAAAGAGGAGTGGTATGGCCATGTTGCTAGGATTTAGCATTAAGCTGTCTGCTTTGTGAGTGGTTTCAGTGCATCGTGCTTCAGAAATTTTAATTCCATCTATACTCAGGCATACAGCCAACTTGCCTAGATCGTTGTGTGAAATTTAATGGCATGTAATACAAAGCTAGTTGAAAATTTACAACTAATCTAGCTAAGGAAGAAAGCATAAATTTTTCTTTTAAGTACCTAGGATAAAAAGAAAAGCTATAAGAAACACTGTAAAACTATGCGTGTGTGTGTGTGTGTGTGTATGGGATATTACAAAGACTTTACAAACTTTTTGTTTTGTTTAGGTTTTCCAGCTTGCACTGAGAGCAACAGACACAAGAGGTCTATTTTGCCAAGGGTCTCTCATCATCAGAATTCAAAATGTCAATGATGAGAAACCTCAATTTGAGTAAGTATGCCAACTTCAAAGTGGGGTCATAGAAGAATGATGAAAGGCAACTTTTCACATTTATCACAGATAATAAAAAATGTAGAACCACTGTCTTCTTATTTTCTACAAAACTGTTCAACTATATCCATAATTAATGGAAAGTATGAGAACATATTGAAAAGCAACGTTAGAAGTGACCAACTTGGTAACACGACAGAAAGCTTTTGTTGTGTGTCTTTTGAAAAAAGTATCTTGTTGCTTGCTTTTCCAAAGGTTTTATAAGGCTGTTCTGGTGCTTTTTAAAAATAACAACATTAACTAATAATCCACTTTAAGACATAATTTAAAACGTCATAATTTAATTTTCATACTCCTCACATAGAATTGGAGTTTTGAAAAATGTTTGCAGAGTATCACTGCCTGTAGCAAGTTTTCTAACCTTCAGGAAGTAGGAATCCAATGTGCTTCCATAATCTAAGATGCCAGACACATGTGGAAACAAACAAACAAAAAAATGGTAGTGTTTGGCTTACTTTTGGCTAAATTTTACCTTTACAGATGACTGAGCGGGAATAACTGATGGTTTCACTCTCAAAATTCACTATTAACGGTGGCATCTGAACTATGGAAGCAAATTTGAACTTAATCAGTACCTTGTGTGTGAAGGAAGTTGCTTTTTCTGCCCACCTCTCTCGTGAAGTAGGGCTGCCACCAGATTTGATTTTTGTTTTGTGATTTTTTTTTTTTGCCATGAACCTTTGAGAATAATTTTCTGTTGTCTTCGTTCAATGTCGCGTTTACTTATTTAGTAAAATTTAATACTGGATGGTACATGGAATAGAAACATTTAGAGAAACATGGCCCCTACATGCTTTGGCGTTATGTGCCAAATCGCCACAAAGCAGAGAAGGAAATGATGGCAACCCGTTTAGCAAGGAAACATTGGCAGTTGCCTTCTCTCCTTAATGAGAAACCATGTTGAAGTGTGATAACACAGAATCCTGCTCCCCCAGGAACGGTATCGCCCATTCTCCATCCTTTTCTCTGTGATTTTATGTTCCTTTGGGAAATTTTTTGAAGCTCTCTCCTGATACCTGTGACTGAGTGAAGTCTTTGACCGTGTGCCTTTAGGGTTATGCATGACCTACATTGGTCATTAGTAGAGTTGAATGTCTTTTGAACAGCAGGAGCTAAGGTTAAGCGCTCCCCGTGTGTAAACTGCTGGGGCACCTGGCAGGTGTCAGATGCCTAAATGGAAGACTGAATAAGAGATTAATTTCAGGTTCAAAAATGGTGTGGACATTATCAGGGACCTTACATGTATTACTCAGAGAGGTGAGCAAAAAAACATTTATGACATTTACATGACAATAACTTGATATTTTTGACTAGTAGATTGTTATGACACTGGACTGTATTTCATCATGTCAGATAGCAAGATGAAAATGAATATATTTAATCCCTTAAGTTCAGTTGCCCACTATTCTATATAGTGGATATCTGAAACAATAGTTGCAATTATAAAGGTGTTTTATTACGATCTGTTTTTAATTTGTTATCTCTTATGTCATAATATCTTTCATATATATCCAGACACCAGACAAAAAGAAAGAAATGTGCACCACAAATGGGTTTCCCCAATAATTTGGGTAGCTTTGAAATTCTTTTCAAGAACAAATATCATCTCAGAAGAAAAAAATGCCTTGCAGGTTATCATACTTTTGGTTGGAAGGATTTGCAAATTTGAATCTTCAACATTTCTCATTTCATTTTGTTTTTTCCCCCGTAGGCCGTTTCCTTTGGATGTGATTAATGTAACTGAGAAGAAACCTGTGGGAGAAATGATAGCAAGAATAAAAGCAACAGATAGAGATGGAGATGGCAGCATCACATATTCCTTTAAGACTCGACAAGAAGTGTTCGGCTTGGATCCCTGTAAGTTAATGGAACGCCTACTTTGCTAAGACGTTCTCCTATCTCAAGGCGGTGCTTTCTTTAAATGGTAGACTCATTGTGTGGGGTTGTTTGCCCTGTTACTCCTTATTGGAGCATTTATATTTGATTCCTGCCTCTGGTCAGCAACTCCCACCCTCGCCTATGTAAACCCCAGAAGGCAACAGGAATTGAGTGAAATACTGATTTGTCACCTTGCTTGCATGACTTGCCATCACTTTTTAGCTACAATGATAGAAACTCTTCATGAAATCATTGTACACCGCAAAGAAGTTATAATCTGTCACAGCAATTTCACCTGCAGATATTCTAAGACTTTTGAATAATGTGATTTTGGCTGTCTGGTTACAGATTTATGCTTCTCTGGATAGGATTACTGTCACACAGGAAGTCACAGCCTAATAGGTTTCAATCAGAGAAACCTAACCAATCAAAGCTGGTTGAGTAGTGTCCAAAGTTTATCCTCCATGTTGGAGGATACAGCTTAGGGTTCAAAGACAATACCTTAGGAAGGGTCTAAGCCAAGGAGTTTAGGACAGACTTGAACTCATAACTATTTGTTGGATCCCACAAAAATGAAACTTAAACTCATTTTTTTTTAATTTATGTGTTTGTTTGAAAAGTAGTTTCATATAGAGAGAAGGAAAGACAGAGAGAAAAGTCTTTCATTTGCTAATCCATTCTCCAGTGGCCACAATGGCTGGAGCTGAGTTGATATGGAGCCAAGAGGCAGGAACTTCTCTCTAGCTCTCCCATGTAGGTGCAGGGGACCAAGTACTTGGGCCACTCTTTGCTTCTTTGCCAGTCCAATAAGTAGGGAGCTGGACCAGAAGTGAAGCACCTGGGACATGAACTGGGGCTTGAATGTTATGATAGCACTACAGGTAGAGGATTAGCATGCTACTCCATTGCACAGCCTCCCTCGGTCACACCTTCGTTCTTATCACCAATGACCTTGGTTTCTTGCAGAGGCTAGAGCCTTTCCTAACAGGCTTGGCCACATACAGCTTTTCTGGGAGATATGTGGGAGATGCTGAGAGAAGACCAGCTGAAATCTAACCACAGCTGCTTCATGTCAATGGAGAAGGGAAGGTCAGCAAAGACATATGCAAGCAACGAATTGGCTCCTCTTCCTTCTTCATCCTCCCAGCTAGCCAAAAATCTCCCCTGTGACCCATTCAAATCAGAAACATTCAAGAAATAGAACTGTAGGAACACTCTTACTGGCTTAGCCTCTTCTTCCACCTTTGTGCCTTGTAGGTTTTGAGCTCAGCCTTCAGTCAAAGACACCACATCTTACAGATACTGTTTAAGCAATCTCATTGTTTCTGTTTCCAATAGTCTCACATATTGCAAAGTCATCATACTGATCATTAAGCATTTGGGATGATTTGAGTTCTGGAAGGAGTTGACAGTTCATGTGTCTGGCTTCAAATGCAAATGAGAAACAGCATGTTATTATAGAAGAGTTTGGGGCTGGCATTGCAATGCAGCCAGTTAAGCCATTGACTATGACACCAGCATCCTGTGTCAGGGAGGGCTCATATCCTGGCTGCTGTGTTTCTGGTCAGCATCCTTGAAAATTTGCCCATGAAAGGAACAGGTGGATATTCCAGCCTATATGCGTATGGAAGGTCTGAATGAAGTTCCAGATGACTGGTTTCTGGTTTTGTCCATGGTTGTGGCCATTTAAGGCATGAACCAATGAAATGGAGGATCTCTCACTCTCTCCCCTCTCTCCCCTGATTCTGACTTTCAAATAAATGAGTCTTTAAAAAGGAAAAGAAAAATCCAGCAAAGGACAGTTTAACAGAAACAATCATCTGGTGGAAGGTATGAAGACATTTGAGGTAGAATCCCTGTAGATACTCCTAGAGCAAAATGGACTCGTTCTAGGAGAGCTGACAAGTGGTGGTGGCAGAGATGAGTAACAATTTCTGTCTGCAGACTTGTTAAGTTTTCCCCCTGAGTGTGTGTTTCTTATGTAGTAAGGTTGAGTAAGGTCAGAAACTAGAGGCAGCAAATGATTAGGGCTTTAATAAGACTTGATATTGATACATTTTTATTGTATCCACAATTGGTGTTTTTTATTGTCATAGTTTAAAAATTGTGTGTTGAATGTTTTCCAAGTAGGCATGCTTACCTATGTTTGAAAAGTCAGTGAATTATCAATTAGAGATTTTGAAGGAAATATGAGGCAGCCATTTTTCTTATTTCCAAACAGTGAAACAAAATTTGCTTTCAAAATTTGAGGTGCAGAGCGACACAGAGAGAGATGACAATGAAGAGTAGCTCCCGTCCACCAGGTCACTGTCCAAATGCAGTGGGTGGAATGCATGCACAAAGCTGGAAGCTCCGGCCAGGTGTGCACTGCCCTTGAGTCATCACCACTGCCTCCTATGTTAGGCATTAGCGGAAAGCTGCTTAGAAGAACCAGAAACTGAACCTACATATTCCAGTCAAGAACATGGGGATCCTAGCACGTGTCTTAATGGCAAAACCCAGTGCCCACCTTGAATTATACCTCAAGCACAAAAATAAAGCAATCAGAATCTCCTAAAGACCATTTGAATGAATGCACATTATTGAATATCATTTTTCTCACGCTTGAAGAAAAGGAGTTATTGAATAAATGATAATATCACTAATGCATATAAATTAGTATAAAAACTTGAATTTGTTAGTTTTTTTTTTATTAGTTACAGGCATAATCAGTGTTCTTCAGCCTTTGGATTTGGATGAATCAAATGAGTCCAAAATGTATCCTCTGGAAGTTGAGGCCAGGGATAACGGAAATCATACCAGCACGTATGCGTTCACTGTCGTTGTTCAGAATACAGATGATCCGATTTCCTGTGATCCAAGTTTTTCAAATGGAGCAGGTATGTTACAAATTGATGTTATTGTCAAAATCCGAGGGACAATGCTATAGAAAACAAAACGTCAACTCTAGGTAGGGTCACTTTTTATAGTTTTATATAAATCTAATAAACAAAAGTTCTAAATGCAATTATTGCTATAATATGCTCCTAAAAATCAGTAAGAGAATTACAATGCAAATTGAAATTTTAGTTATAATTATGCGAGTGACAGATGGGGGATATAACTAAGAAGAGAAACATTCCAAGTTTATGTATAGCATGAACTAATGGATACTTCATCAATGATCAAATATGTGAAAATCTAACTAATGAAATACAAGTTTCTTTTTCTAAATTAACCAAAGCATTAGCAACTATGGGGAAGAAAAGGCAGTGTTGGTCTAAGGTATAAGGAAATTAACATATTTGGAAGGCAGGAATTTTGAATAACAGCCAAGAGCACTATTTTAGTAAACACCTACAAAGAGTTTAAAAATCTATATTATGTTCTTTGTTACTTTCTTCCTAGAGTTCATTTTTCAGAAATATGCAATGTTTGTGGAGAATGCATGCTATGCAAAAACTAAAAATGGGTTCCAAAGACATTTTGTACCAAAATCAAATCATTTATTATATTCTATGTGGTTTTAAAATCTGCTTGAATTAAATATGAACATACATGGTAGTGGTAGAATTTCGGAAATATCTGGAATAATTGAGTAGAAGGTTGATCATAAGGTGGTTTACATATACTTATGAATTGCTGTCTACTCATTAAAATGAGTTTTCAAATTAATAAGCATGAGGTGTTCGCATGTTTTTTACATAGAAAAATCACTATTCTGTAAGCATATGTACAGGAACTATAATTGATAATCAAATCCCAAAATATCGTCTCCATTATATTTTTGTACTCTGTATGTTGGTTGCCACAAATCAGGGATAACATCTGATTTGACGTTTGTAAACTGGGGTACTGGGTTTTTTCACTAAGTGTAATGATCTTTGCTTGCTTCCATTTTATGGCAAAAGAAAGAATTTCTTTTTTAAAAAAAAATTTATTTTAATTTTTATCGGAAAGGCAAATACACAGAGAGGAAGATATTCCATCCAATGGTTCACTCCCCAAATGGCCCCAATGGCTGGAGCTGAGCCAATCCAAAGCCAGGAGCCAGGAGCATTTCCGGGTCTCCCAAGCAGGTGCAGGGTCTCAAGACTTTGAGCTGTCCTAGACTGCTTTCCCAGGCCACAAGCAGGGAGCTGGATGGGAAATGGGGATGCTGGGATTAGAACCGGCGCCCATATGGGATCCTGGCATGTCCAAGGTGAGGACTTTAACCACTATGCCATCGTGCTGGGCCTCAAGGATTTCTTTTTTATGGCTGAGTAATATTCCATGGTGTGTGCACATCACAATTTCTTCATCAACATAAGTTGATGGATACCTGGTTCCAGTCCACATCTTAGCTATTTAGAGTTGAACAAGTAATCTGAGAGGAGACATGAGGATCTTAATTAATAGGCTAAACTTATGTCCCTTTTCTAAGTTTTTTCAATGTGCTCTACTATTCCATTTCAATGTTCCTTAAAACTATTGTTTTACTTATACAATTTCAACTTCTTGAGTAAAAGCTATCATTACTATGTAAGTAGTGCTTGCGTAGAATAAGTTTTTCAATTGTATATACATTATATTTAACATGATATGTAGGTCTCAGTAGAATTAAAGTAGGTATATTCCTGAAAACTTCAATCAAAACTAAAATTGGGGAGGCAAAATTTTATTGTTGTTTACCCATGGAACCATAAAAGAAAACATTCATAATACGCTCGTGTGGATCAGTGTCTCTTTGGTTTAAAATAATGACTCGCTCTTGTCCTTATGCCATGCAAGTCGCAGCCTCAATTTGTATTCCGTAACTCATCTTTATGTGCGTTTTTGTTTTGTATGAAGACCTTTGGCAAATGTAATTGTTTAAATAGTTGGCTGTACTTGATATCTGACACATAATAGGATTTCAAAAAACATCAACTGTCTGGTATATTTTGCATAGACGCCCATTGATTATGTCTGTTGTTCTGGTTGGCACCTCTGCCTTGTGGGCCACCATTCGTAGTTCACCTTACTTATCTGCCACAGTCAAATCCTCTCAACTTCTGTCTTTCCTGTCGGATTGCACTTCACCCTGTTTTTGTTGCTGTGAAGAGAAGCGACACAACTGTGAGATGATGAAAAGAAATCAACAGCAAACGAAGCAGAGCAAACATCGTTACTTTGTTTCTCCGTTGCCAAATGCTGTCCGCTTTATCTTTTCTCTGTCTTCAGAAGTCATCCCCTTTTTGGAAACTCAGAAATTTCAGCACACACACACACACACACACACACACACACACACACCCTTCGTTTGAAGCATGATGGGCCTTCCAAAATGCCAAATGACATACATCTATCTGAAATAGAAATTCATGCAAATGGGATGTGCTTTTAGAGAATAAAAGAGCATAAGGTGGGCTTCTCGAGTCATTGCAATGAACCAGCCCGTGCAATTGAGCTTTGAGAAGAATTTATCTTGAAATCACTTCAGAACGATGCAACTGGTGCTCCGTGTAAATTCCTTTCGCTCTCCCCAAATCATAATAAGTTTGACACAGTACCCGGGGATGTGAAGGCGGTCATGCTGACCTGCTTTGGGCTAAGACTTGGCTGAGCCAGCAGGGCCAGCTGGGACTGCAGCAGGGCGGGGTGTCCTCATCTATCAAGTGGACGGTGGCTCTTGGGAGAGAGACAAGGTGAATAAGATATCATTTTTTTTTTTTGTTAAAAATAGAAGAGCACATTTCTTCCTGACTCTGCTCTATTTGGGGGCTGTTAAAAGAGAATTAAAAACTTCAATATTCCAACAAAGAAATCAAAGTTAAGATCTTACTGGACTGACTGTCGATTTTGGTTCAAGACACTAAGGAACTGTTTGCTCTTCCACACACAGCTTCATGCCTCAACGTAGAAATACGAAACAGAACTGCGTAGAATCTTTTAAATATGAATATTGATGAGAAATATGTATCTGTAGATCACTCTTTCCCTCTCCCCCCCATGAGAAGCATTATCACTAAGATTATTTAAAGTACCTTTCATGACTTGTATATCTGTACAGGTGTTTCAGTGTCTGTTCCTGAAAATACTAGAGCATCAACTACTATATATACAATCCTTTCAAGAGATCCCCATCAACAAATGCAAGTAAGGTGTTTTTTTTTGTTTCTTTTGCTCACTGCAGTCACCCATCTTTTTTTTTTCCCCCCAGATTTGATAAATAAAATTCAACAAAACGTTTGTGGCGTTCTAGGTTTGCGCCTCATATTTCTTCCCTAAGTGCTTGCCTCTCACTCCAAAAGCATTTTAAGTACAGGCACCTACACAGCTGAAGGAAGTGCTAAGGTTTATTCAGAGGCTGAGGGATGCATCGGCCATGTTCACAGAGAGAGAGCCGGGAAGTGGAAGGGTGAGAGAGAGGGATTGTTACTTTTTGTCCCTCTGTGGGAAGGTAGGAAGACCAAGAGCCTGAAGAGCCAGCTGTTAAAAGAGTGATGGAGAGTGGGAGGAGGCACGCTCCCAAGAGAGCACATGCTTTTCAAGGGGCTTAAGTGGGAACCAGTTACACAACATGGCAACAAGCTGCCCCTCAGGTCCCAGGTAAGGATGGGTACACGTCTGTTGACACATACATGGGCCAAAAGAATTATACAGGCAGGGGAGGTATGCCTTCCAAGCTTGTGACCCTGAGGGAACTGCCAAGTTAAGACTACACCATGCTCACTTTTCGAAAAGCAGAATAGCATTTTCCCTACATTTTTTTATACAGTGTTTGTTTGGTCTTATGATTGCTCCGGAAGTAGGGAAAGGAATGTGAACCTTTGAATCCAGAAATCATGAGTAAAACTGATATGGATTAAAATGAAAGCAAGGGATCTAGAACTGTCTGCAATCAGGTTGAAAAACTAGTTTTTACACTTGTTTGGTGTTTATCTGATGTCATTTACATACACTATTAAAATACACTTTTTCTGGGTCATGATTGGGCATATTTTCTTCATTATGTATAACACAGTTTGAATACAGGATATTTTGGAACCTTATGTTATTTCTGTTTTCTGCTATAATTCACAAGGAATAAAGAATCAATAAATAATAGATGACAAGTGCTTACAGCTTAAGAGAGGCTAAGGGAATATTTAATATAACTCATCACTGTTTATTCCAGAAACTTTTATGGTATATGTGACCTATAATTGAATTTCATTTTGTAAGAAAAAAAAATTTAGTTTTGTGATTATGTAATACCTTGTAAATCGTATTAACACACTAAAATATACAACCCTAAATTTATAAATTCAGTGAAAATCCCCATAGATTAGACTGAATTTTCTTTTCTTTTTTTTTTTTACCCCACTTGGTCCTATGTTCTGAATGTCAACTGGCTTACACCCACCGTTCAGGGTCGTATTGGAATTAAAGTGTGGAGTGCAACTTTACACACTTCAGTCCATATGTAATTTTCCTAATGACCTAATTGTAATAAAGAATTGATCAACGTACTAGCATACATTTTTTTTTTTTAGCTCAAGTGAATTTTGAACTGGGAATTGAGACAGTATAAGGAAGCAGAGGCTTAAGTTGTGTGCATGATGGGGAGTTGTACTGAGTATGCGTGTTTAGGGTTTATGTTAGGATAGGATACGTGTAGGCGTGAGGAGAAATTCGACATAGCTGCCAATTATGATTGCATGTTCAGATGTGGTTCACTCATAACCGAATTTTATTATAACACGGAGATTTCGTTGTCAAGGTCGATAGGAAATAGAAAGTTGGAAAATGGTCATTTTCAGAAAATCAGAAGCCACAATCATAAGAGAAGAAACAAAGAAAAGACTTTGTTTCCCCCTTAAGTGCATTTGAGTGGATTTTAGTCTGACAAAAGTCAACCTTAGTTGTTCACTTCATGTCCCTTAACACGCCCAACACACTAGTCACCCTGTTTAGAAACGGCATCGTATGTCACATCTCCCAGGTTGTATCGTTTTTGTTTGAGCCAGAAGCTGGATATAGTCCCTTTGCAAAATCCTTCACAAAATCTTTCCTGTGTATCTTGAAATTGGTCCCAGGTATAAGCTCGGGGGCTAACAAAGAGACGTGCTGATGCTGTGAAAACTCTTTGTCCAAAGCAATGTTTTATTGATGCCATACTCAAATCAACGCAGAGATGAGATCAAATGGTTTCTTCCCAATAATTCAGTGCATGTGCCTCCTTTAGATACACTTCCTGAGAATACAAGAGGGAATGGCTTTGTTATATTAGAAAAGTCTGTAAAGGCAACATTCAAATGTAAACTAATTATAAAACCAATAGCAGCTATTGACCGAAAAAGCTCTAATACTTATGTATAAAAATTATTGGAAAAGGTACAAGTCAAAATGTGAAAGAATGTGTAGATAGTTTTTGAAGTCTGGAACTGAAAATACATTCAGATTTATTTTATGGGCACTGTCTTCACAAAATTAATTTTGGCTTAGGTCTTGCCAAAGAATTGCATCAAATCTGTCAGTTCAAAATTCATGCTTTTCCAAGAATGTATTAACCATGTTTATGTATATGTGGGTTTGTTTTTCTCAGTTTTTAATATTGAATTCTTCGGTTAATGCCACTGCCTACTTTACTTTGGATTCCCGTAATGGTGTTATTTCTAAAACCATGGAACCACTTCTAGACTATGAAACAAATCCTAAGGTGAGATAAAAATTATATATATATAGATACATATATTCATATATTCATATATACACACATACACACACATAAAAATAAACTTTAAGACAATGAAGTCCTTTAAATTTTCATGAATAAAAATTATTTCTGAAAAAATCGCTTCTTAGAACTATAATGAATTGATGTATTGCATTTTTATATTCATCACTTTCAAGCAAAAATCGATTTTCTGAAGGTAAAGCATAAGAGCCATTTGATTCTTTTTAGTTTTTCAATTAGAATTTATTGAGGCAGGGTTTCTATTGTTATGAGTGCTTCAGCAGGTAAGTATAAATGTTGAAGGACTCTCTCTACATTTAAAAAAAAAACCTACAACTTAAGACAGTGTAATGGATAATGAAAAAGATGATACTGCTTGGAGTCTTGAGTTACCAGGGGACATGCACTTCTCTTGAGTTGACTTGATGGTAGAGTTGGTTTCTTTTATTTCCCCCCTCCTAAGTCTTGCTCAAATTTAAGATTTGCAAATATTTGGAAAGAAGAAGGAGGAATGAGGAGTTGAAAAAAAAAAAAACCCTTAAACCCATTTTGACTAAACTGTTCTGGGAAATGGAACCATTTACATGTCCAATGTTTTCCAGTTTCTATAAACATTTTTCAATGTTTCTGATGGTGGGTTTAGCAGGTGTTGCTTCACCATCATCTCACCTAGAACATGACTTTCTGAAGAGCAAATAGTTTGGCCAGAACTTCGCTCACCATGTTCGAGTTAAATAAAAAAAGTAAATAACTGTTCCTTCAGGTTTCACTAGTCTGTTTATTATTGTAGGGTTATGTCACCCACGCTCAGCTCTGCTGGTTCTCATCGCTTTGGTTTCTTTCTTCTCTCATTGGTTCAGGATTAAGTTTACAAAAATAAAAGCTTCCCTGACGTTTTGGTTTGAATAGCATTGAATTTGTGAGTTAGAGCACAAGCAACTGAACATGAATCCTCCACAAGCTGGGTAGATTCTTTTATTTGGAATCACGTTTATATCCTGCTGTGACATTTTGCTTATTCCTCCGTCAAGTTCTTCACATGTGTGGCATTCCTTGATTTTATTGCTAAGTATCTATTACTCGATTGAGATTATATAGCACATCTCTGAATTTTTACATCTATTTATGGAAGCAGCGATTTGGATGAATGCTATATTGCTTTGAAAATTCTACAATCGCTAGGACATAAAATAGAAATCACACACACACACAAAATTCTTTCCCATGTGTCACAGCTCTTTTCCATGTACTTTATTTTTCTGACGGCTACTCTCGCAGTAACATCTAATAGAAATAGTAACGGCAAGCATCCTTGGCTTGATTCTGAAAGATATTTAAGTGCTCAAACTTGGTAAATACTCATATTAAGTAAAATCTTACTTTATTTCTAATTTGCTAAAAAAATCACTGTCAAGAATTTGATGTTGACTTTTGTAACTTTTTTTCTCCATCTGCTCAGATGAACACAGTTTTTCTTTAATTACTAGTATTCTGAGTTACTTTAATATAATTCCTATTATTGTGCCATCCTGTGCTCTGGCATATACCCAAACCCATATGAGAATTTTTTTTTCAATATAGATGGCTCTTTACATTGACTACTATTTTAATTTTATGTGGAGAGTTAAATCCTGATTCACTGTCTCTTTTTACTGGCCGAAGCTTACGTTTGTTTTTTTCTTATTTGTGTAGTTGTCACATTTGAGCTTCCTTTAGACAGGGAGAGTGAGAAGAAGATGTGCAGGGAAGAGAATCCGCTGGGATAGTTTTAAAGAGCTGTCACTGCACGGAGTGCTTGAACTTTCAACCTCACCAGGCATCGTTAGGACACGACTGCCTTTATATCATCACCTTGATCATTGACAGTTCTGGGGGCAATGAGTTCTGTGGTCTTTCCTTCACCACCCAACACTTGATTTTGTTTTTCTCCACATATGAATTCTACCATCTTTATATTGATGTACTCTTGTAGAATTATGGCTAAATTATTTTACTCTGTCCACCAACTTGGTCTAAACTCAAAACTTGATAAGCTTCCATCTTCTTGGGGTTTTCAAGTCAGTGTTATTCACAAGAAGTTAGCAACTTCCCAGTAAAGCTATCTTAAATGTAGAACTTATCTCACTGAAAGAAGTCAATACTCAGGAAACATTTCTTGAATGAAGACATGAACTCTAGCTACCGATTTTAAGTGCTGTGTTAAGGCATGGGACACCGTTGGTTCAATGATATTTAATGTATTCTGTGCACTAAGTACTGTATTGTTACTCTTAGTCTGACCTCTAAGGCACTGCCTACTTAATCAAAAATAAATCATTTGTTTACTTATTTGAAAGAGAGAGAGAGAAACAGAAGCAGAGAAACAGAGAACTTCTATTTGTTGGTTCAGTCTTCGGACTGCCAGAATGGCCAGGGCTGGGCCAAGTTTCTTCTCAAGGTGAATCAGCAGGGAGCTGGATCATAAACGGAGCAACCAGGACTTGCATCAGCACCCAAATAGGATGCTGAAACTACAGACAGCAGCAATACTGGCTATCTCACAATACCGGAACACACACTTAATTTTTATCCAGAAACTTTACGTATCTTCTCTTGCCTTATACATTCTTTTTCTAGTCTTTTCTGAAAAAAGTAATTTACACTTCGTTTCCAGAATAATAAGTTACTTAAATGGTCATATAGAGTTGGTCATGTCAAATTTTATTAAACAGGTTGTAAACATCGTTTCATCCCATCTATTCAAAAAGTCCTTCAGTAGGAGGCTCAGTAAGTACCATCTCATTGATCAAATCCACACTGAAGATGGTTTTGCACATGTAACTGAACTATTAAGTATAGATGAAATGTTAAAAAACCAAAAGATGAAAATGATTCTTTGGCTGTGTCAGACTTAGTGGTTAATACCGTATTACATCACATTTCTTAACTATATTGTACCATCAGAATATCACGTTTAAATTAAATGTTACATTTAAGTTTCAAACGTATTCATAATTAATTTTTTTTAAAAGTAAGATGGCTGTTTAGCTAAGAAATTAAGGTGAGGCTTCTCTTCAATTCGATTTTGTCCCATTTGTTGCTTAAAGATAGTGCATAATAATCTGTTCTCCATCCAAGTTCACTAGCTGCGTAAGTTTTTGAGAGGTCAATAGATGTTGCATCTGACAGTGACTTTTAGGGATGGTTCGAGAAAGGCTGTCCATTCTTATGCTTCCAGCTGTTTCAAGTGCTTTTCAATTTTACTTTTATAACTTTTTTTGTGTGTGTGAAAAGGGAAATGGTATGCTTTAAGTTCCCTAAAAAATACATAAAGAAAGTTGCCACCCGTTCTGTTCTTCCTTGTTTATTTTAGCATTTCCAGTTAGTGGTTTCTGCAAGGAGCCGAGAGGACCTCTCTGCGGAGTCGTGCACTGGCACCATCTGGATAAACATCCAGAACGTTAATGATGAGACACCTGTCTTTACGTAAGCAGTGAATCATCTAAATATTTAAATGCTAAGATTAGATCACTGGAACATTTTTAGAGCAGGACAAATATCAGTACTTTACTTTCACTTCCATTGTAAATTTATATATACATATATTTATATACACACACACATATATATACACACATATATGGATGTATTTAAAATTATCTAGAGGAACAGATTCTATGAGCTTCACGTTCCTGCTCTTTTTATATGTACAAAATTGCAACTCCAATAGAATTTTCTCTGGAAACTATGCAGTAGAATTATTTTTCACTGTGTGATAACAATCTATAGCTTCTTGGTTTTCTCTGTTTTTTTTTTTAATAAATGAAACATTATAGAGACACACATCGACAGATCCACATAAGGAAGTCAGCGTAGACATTCAGAGATTCAGAGGAAAGTATTTCATTGAAACAGTTTCAAACCTTCAGGAGATGATGATCGTTCATGGCAAGAGTGTTGTAGTAATTATTGGTTTGGTTTTTCTTGGAAAGACAGTTTACAGAGAGGAGAGAGAGAGAAAGATCCTCCCTCCGCTGGTTTCACCCCCCAAGTGGCTGCAGCAGCCTGAAGTGAGCTGATCTAAAGGCAGAAACCAGTAGCTTCCCGACCTGCACCACGAGGTCTCCCACGCAGGTGCAGGGACCCAAGACCTTGGGGCCATCCTCCACTGCTTTCCGCAGGCCACAAGCAGGGAGCTGGATGGGAAGTGGAGTAGCCAGGATTAGAACTGTCATCCATATGGGATCCTGGTGTTAGTGAGGTAGAGAATTAGCCATTGAGCCATCACGCTGGGCCAGTAGTAGTTTTTTACTAATCGATAGAAATAGTACTCAAGAAAGGATGAAAGTAAGACAAAATTTTATAAGAAGTGCCCATCCTTTAATATAACAACCAGAGGGAAGGGATTTGGAGGACTTTGAATTTAGGGCCAAGAATTTATAAAACTGTTAAAAAAAATCATCTGAAAATTTTTAAATGTGCTGCCAGACACGCATGTAAAGAGACATTTGTTTATACTAATCGATACGAAAATCTGTTTTGTCCGACAGATACATACCAGACGAACCTATCCATATTTATGAGAATCTGCCTGTTGGAACCGAGATGGTCAAATTGACAGCGACTGATAATGACTTAGGGGACTCTGTACATTATGAATTTATAGGAACCCCCAAAGAATTTTCCATACATGAAGGTAGAGCTGCATTTGTAGCTTAGCTTTTTTTTTTTCCCCTAGTTGAAAACCAACCTGATCATAACTTTGAGAGAACGAAACAACCTTTCAAAGATTCAGCTGTATTTCTGGCATGATTTTAGGAGGTGAAAGTTGAGCATTCCTTATGGACAGGAGCTGTAGAATCCGGCTACTGCCAGGGAAATCCAAAGACTCATGCCGGTACTGTGCAATTGTCTCTAAAGAATGGATTTTCCCAAGGAAAGCAGAATTCCAGTTAGCATACCTTGAATGTGTATTCTATTTCAATGAAATAGCAATTTTGATTTTTCTGATTTGTTCTGCATGCAAACCCTCATAACAATTTAACTCCCAATGCATCCTAATATCCTGTTCTTACATTTCCTGAGCAATTCCATGCAACCTCCACCTGTCATGACTCTTGCCCTTCTCTCAAATTCAGGAGGCTTCTCTTGTCGCTCCCTCCAGCCCCCTCTCCCTCAAATCTACAACTCTGGCTGCTGTAACCTCGCGTGGGTCAGTAACTGACCTTTATCTCCGGAACTGTTTTACCCACGGTGCTGTTTTGAATTCAACTAACTCATCTCCCGAACACTTAGCTCTTTTGCGTGTGCCTGTATTTTAGATTCAGGAGCCGTTACAGTTAGCTACCCTTTGGATTACGAAGATGCACACACCCCCAAGTCCTGGGTGTTATACTGCAGAGCCTATGACAATGAACGGATGCATTCCACAACTGGTACCCTCACAGTGATGCTCCAAGACCTGAATGACAACCCGCCACAATGCTCGCAAGACATTTACGTGTGAGTTCTGCTAAGTGACTGTTGGACGTCAGATCTTGGCATAAAGAAACGGGAGCAAAATGAGGGAACCACGGTAGAGCAAAAAAGAATGGTTTTGCCTTAATTTATTTTCAGAGCACATGCGAATTCCTTTCCCTTTCTTCCTTTCTCTCTCTCTTCCTCTTTCTGTCCTTCCTCCCATCCTTCTTTCCTTCTCTAGCCCCTTTCTCCCTCCCTCCCTCTCTCTTTTCCTGCATTAAAAATTATGAAATTATGTATATAGATCAAGGTTATACTTAATGATATACTTTGCTCACATTAATTTAAGTACAGCTGTAAGACCACACGCAGGCTTACTGTACTTGCTCTGGCTTTTCAATTGTGTACAGATTTGAAATTATGGTGTGATGTGTTAGCTCCATGATAAAAATGGAAAAATCAAATCCATAAAGATTCACTTAGTGAACTGACATCTTGGGAAAGTCTGGGTGAACTGCATTTTGGAACCTATATATTTTTTAATCCTTAGTGCATTTTTTGCTCAGAAAACCTTAACGAACTCGGGTAGCGTTCTCGTAAGACAGTTATCTTTGGTATGCTGAGAAACAAACCTCATGCTTTAATTCATGTATTGATCATTCAATATACTTTTATTTTATCAATAATTGTCACGTGGTATCCTTTTTCTCTTTGGGGTCAGAAGTGTTTTTGTAGTTTAGATTATTCTGCAACACTCGCATATCCAAAATGAAATATTTGGGGAGTTGGATACAAGTCTAAAGCTGAAACGTGTTTAGGTTTGATAAATACTTTAAGCATACAGCCCGAAATCCAGGCAATAATTTATAAGGCGGCTGCTTGAACCATGACCCACCCTCCACATGAGGTGCATTGACGGTGCCATGTAGATATCAAAAGAGCTTCAACATGTGGAGCACTTCAGGATCTGTAATCTGATTTGTAGTGTTCAACTTACACATAGGAAGCTTGAGGAAAACCTTAGAATGGTGTGCTTCCAGCAAGCCAAACTTACCTAGATGCCCTGAGATCGACTGTTGTAACAGCATTATGACAGGCCGCAAGCTGGGTCATCATCGGGTGACTCTTGCATAATCTGAATGTTCTCTTTCATAAAGACGAATTTAATTTTATAGCATGCTAAGAAAAAAAAAATTCTTGTTGGTGTACCCTTGGATAACTCTTCTTCCGTCCGCAAATAACATCCAGAAGTGCAAACATAGGCATATTTGCATAAACCAGTCCAAAAATCCACATCTAAGACCGATGCTATGGCTCTGATGCAAATAACAGACTTTCAGCTTGTAAGCTCTTTGCTGGAGTGTGTTACGGAAAACCGAAAGACCACAGTAAAAAAAAAAAAAAAAAAAAAGAGCGATTCTCCAACAGGAAGACTGTCTTCACTTTGTGTTTTAACTGGTGGTCCACAGATCCTTTCGGAAGGGATACCGCTGATTTTTAGTCCCAGAACTATCTTCATGTTAACCAGCCAACTTGCTTTTTATGCCATTAGAAATACCCTTTTATTCCTGAAGGGGAAAGCATTACACTTATTTGTGCTAGTGAAGATCTCAATAATTAATATAGGAAAGAAACCGGAGGATGTATATCATTGAGTGAAGCAAAGGCACATTTTTTTCCCCCTGTTTTGTGACCTGAGCCTAAAGCAGGGAAGAAAGAATAAAGAACAAGTACAATCACTTTTTAATCACTTTAATTAGTATCGCTGTGTACTTCAATCCTTAAAATCTCTTGTTTCCGTACAGCTCGCAGAGCCAACTGCAGGAAAACTCCGGGAAAGGGTTGGGCATACAGAGACCAGCAAGAATTAGTCCCTATTCACTGTCAAGTCCGTGTAATATTCCATCGGTAGTTTCGAATGTTGTTCTCTTTCAAATAAAGACCATGATACATGGTCTCCCTGAAGGGAAATGAGCGGACTTGAATTCATGAATTAATTTCTGCAGAGTATATCCATATCGAGTGGTTCTTTATTTCTATATTAAATTATTCATCTGAAGTTCCATCACAATTTTTTCCATGACCGTATGTCTCAGTCCAACATATTATTATGTATCATTAACAAGTTACTCATTATGCAACACATTATTTTATTCATCACTGCTTCCCTCATCATAGACATCAAGTAATTGAGCTGGTATAATTTGTGGCCAACATTGTGGGTTTGTTTTTTTTAATTGGAAATGAATATTAAACATATGAGATTATGAACATGTCATACCAGACTTTTTTCTCATATCTTATCCATTGCAGAATCGAGCTTCCTGAAAACACCCCAGTGGAAACTCTTTTAGCCTCTCTGACTTGTTCAGACGTGGATGGAACTGCACCCAATAACAATATCACTTATCATTTGGTGACGGATAGTTTTTCAAATGAAACTTTCACCCTCAGAAACAATGAACTAAAAGTAAGTATTTTGAACTTGTCCTCTGACCGTGGTCCCTTGATTAACCTTAGATAGAATAAGATTTTGTTTTTATTATTCTACCATTCTTAATGAAGTACAGTAGTTTAAATAGCTGGTGGCAGAATTTGTTCCTGGATTTTCAATTGAACCTTAAATTGCCAAAAACATCTTGGTTTGGGGTAGATGCTGGAATGTAATTTTTTTTTTTAATCTTGAAAGATGCACTAGGAAGGTTATAAATTTGCCTAAAACAAATGCTTCTCCAGTAAAATGCTTCTTTTCATTTGTCATATGTTGAACTGAACCACCTTAACCTTTAATAAGCTAATAAATATAGTGAACAAGGTATATAAATAGTATACACGTGGAACATGCAGTCGCTCCAATATTTTGACAATTCTGGAAAGCGAGGCTTCAAGTTTTAAGGTGTAGGCCAGGCTATATTTTGCTGTTTTGTGGGATGAGGGTTGGTATTCAACAGTATGATGGGAAGGTTATTCAGCTGATGAAAAAGCTACGAAGAAAGCCGTGTTTATCTGGATGAGGAAAGGATATGGAATAAGCATTTTTTTTTCTCACTTTCTTTTGGAACCCTATCTTCTGCAACTGGGCTTCCACTGAAGTTGCCTCTTGTACGAACTCCTGACAAGCTTGCCCGTTGTTGTCTCATTCTGTGATTGGAACGGCTCAACTCACTTTCCCCATTTAAAAATCCTGCTCTCTCTCTGACTCTGCGTGTTAGCCTTGCTGTCTATGCTACCAGAACATTCTATTTGGCTTCTCCTTGCACACTTTGGCACAACTTTCATCTGCATCAGGCATTTATTTTTTAGAAAGTTGCTCCTGTGGGTGTCTCTTCTTTCTGGTTCAGATGGGTCAGATCCTTCTCGATGTCTTTGATAGCTCCTCAGTCATGGTATGGATCACTACTTTGGCAGGGGAAAAAAAAAACATCTGTTGTTGAACCAGTACCTGAAGCATCTGCAATGCTTAGGCGTGTGTTAATTAATTAATGCCTGAATTTCAGTTATACTTGCACAGAATTAAGCCAGAAAAGATTTTCAAAGAAATGAGGGGATTTAACCATAAATTTCTGCTCAAGCTTTCAATGTCACATTGTTCTAGCTCTTTGCACTTGGAAGATATTCTTCATATGACCAGAAGGTTAAAACATCACGTGGCATATGTAATTTTTGATTCTCCTTTTTCAAAAAAAATCTACCAAAAGTAAAGCATTGGATCTGCTCTAATTTGGGCTAAAAGAAGCCACATTAATTTCACAGTGGCAAAGCACTAAAGTGGTATATATAACCTATGATGGATATTTCCACTTTCCTAGGAAACCATGTTTCTGCCACTAAGCTCGCTGCCTTGTGATATGATGCCTCTCTTATTTTTCCCTGCTTTTTATGTCATTGAATGAGGTTGATTACATCCTGAAAAGGTTATTGGTTCGGCAGGATCTTTTTGGCTCTGCAGCAACCAGGGTCCAGAAGCCAGTTTGTAGAAAAAGAAACAGTCTTCAGTTGTAACATATCGTTACAACAGGTTTGTATCCAAATTACGATATGTTACAATTGTGAAATAACAGATTTCAAAGAATTATTATGAACAAACAAATGTAGACAATTTTTACAAGGGGAAAGGACAGCATTTTGGGTATGTCTGATTAATTAAAATACCCTGGTAAATTTAGTGTATATTTGAAAAATCAGTATTACTGCCTACTAGAAATGTTAATGTGGTAGATGCGATTATTTTTGCAACTCATTCTATTGTCTAGTTTGGCAGCACTGTCATAAAATATCACTCGTTCGTCATCAAATGGGTTTCGTATGTCTAAATTTTGAATTTGCATAGATAACAAATATATCTTTAACCCGCAAAAAGCAAAACAAAATTATCAATGTACTATTTTTTCATCTGCAGATTGGACCTGCACGTCTCGATTATGATAACGCTATTTTTGCAGGAATGCACTTCAAATACACCATATTTGTGAGAGTGTCCGATGGAGGAAATCCGGCATTATCAAGTGCGAAATCATGTTGAAATATTGCAATAGCTTTATTATATAAAATACGTTTTTATTTAAAACATTCGTTTTAGAAATATGTAATACTTGTGACTAGTTAAAAATAGTCTAAATAAAGTATAATAGAACACTGTTGTTGACTCAATCAGTGCTTATGTGCTAGAGCTGAAAATCTGAAAGTCTAATAAAAACTGGAACTTCTGTGAGAAAATCACATTCAAATGTTTAATAAATCACTTTGTAGCGAGTCTATCAAAAATGAGCTTTTCTGAAGCCTTTTTGGCTTTAAAAGACTTACACAATGATTTTACAGTAAGGAAATAATAATACTGAGATTCTCAGGATAAATTCATTTTATCCCGTGTATCTTTAGTATGTTGTCATTACATCATTACATTACATCTGCTCTCTGTAAACTCTGATGCTTTGTCCAGAATATAAGCGTTTATTTTTAAGTACACTATAAACAAGCAATGATCCTGGTTAACATCAAATCGTAGAATAGTTTACTCCTAATCTCGTTTTAAAACTGATCATTTCAAAGGTAATGACTTAACAAGACTTATCAATATAAGTATTATATGATTTCTACATGTATGTATTTCTACACGTATATGGTTTTCTACATATGTATATCTTTCTAGAATGAAAGATTTAATACAATTGAGTCCACTAGAAGAATTGTTCAACAGGCCATATGATGGCTCCACTAACATTTTTGCATAACCGTTTTTCCACAGCAATTATTACAGTCATCTTAAGAGTGACTCGTGTAAATGAACTGAATCCAGTTGGAACCATCTCGGAGTTTACCTTCAGCATACTTGAAAATAGTCCGGTTGAGACACTGGTTGGACAAATCACATTTACAGATTCAGACTGGCCATTTAATAATGTGAAATACAGCATTGTTGGTGGCAATTTGGGAACACCTCCTAAATTCTACATTGAGCCAGACACAGGTAGTGTAACAATGTTGATGCTGATCATGTAATTCAGGAGTTCACAGATGCTCCTTTGGGTGGGTTTATTTAGAAACCAGGAGCATGAGCCATCTTCAAGCGCATGTTGAACATTGTAGCATTCACTTGGGCTTGTCAACCAAATCCAAAAGTCTCGGTTATTAAAAAAAATTTAAGAAGAGTGAAGCTTTGGTTCTTGCTGTGCTAAGCTTCAGAAAACCTGTGCACTACATACTTTTCCAGAGGCCTAAAACTGTGAAACCGTGACAAAAATACAATATGGAATAACATCCATCATGGTCATGCTTTCATTGTAGGAACATGAACATATAAACAAAAATGAGTCTATTAGTTAATTTCCATTCTTGTTGTAATGACTGTTTCAGGTTTATAAAGAACTTAGTTTCTATAATTTATAATAGACATACATTGGAGATATTTATTAATCCTGGGCTGACATATCTCCCTTTATGCTTCCTTTAGGAATGATAAAACTATTGGATCTCCTAGACAGAGAAATGCAATCACAATACAAGATAGCTGTGACAGTTACGGATTTGGACAACGACGCTCTGCCCGATCCTCTAAGACAGAGAAGTGTCAGTGCCCAGGTGACCGTGGATGTCCTGGTAAGAAGGAGTCTCTGCTTAAGATGTTGGTTTTTCTTAGGCATCATCTTGAGAAATTAAAAAAAAACCATAGAATATAATTGTGAGTGGCTAGAGCACAGTTCCCTCATTGGGAACCTAAATGTAAAAGACATGCATTTGGTCTGAAGAGTGTTCTGACCTTGACATACCATGATAAAATTGTCACTAGATAAAATTAACCTGTGAGTTAATTTGGTCTAAAAATATGAATTTAGAGGAGGAGGGCTTTGCACTTTGATTGTAGTTAAGTGGCTGCAAGGATCTTTCTATGCCAAAACTCTTTTCCATAAACATGCACATGTTCTAGAATTTTAGATTACCCTGTGATGGATACTTAAATTCTCTGTTGATCCCATCCGTCTCTCTTTCCGTGAAGAAGTATTCATCCATTGTTACTGCTTAAGCTTTTTAGATCAACCAAAGAGGCTCAGGAAAAAGAAATATCATGAAGGATAGAGGAAGGATCTTCCCAATGTTTAAAATATTCAAAGCAAAGACTGTGTCAGTTGGCTTGCTCAAGACCTGCATCCTCACAGCTCTGTGCGTGGCTTTCATTGGCAGAACAGAGAGAAATCCTCCTCTACAGATAGTGCCAAAGCTTTCTTTATCTTGTGATTTTGTTTGCATTCTTTTTTTTTTTTCTACTTGGGAGCTGCAAGAATTCCAACACTGGATCTTAAGAAAGAGGCAGCACGTTCTAATAAAAGAGATTTAAAACCACAAACATTGTTGAGAGGGTGTGCGCACTGCTGCGTGGTGAATACTTTCATATGTGCTCTTGGTGAACGAAAATAGTGAGTGATGTCTGATTCTTGGTGTTAACATTGCCACCATAGGCTCATTATGTCTGGAAAAATACACTAAAACAGCCTAAAAATATCTATGGAGAGAAATTGAAGGAAGTGGCTTGTGGGGCTTCAACCATGACGCAAAAATATCTTAAGCTAATGAGCCATCTTTCCTTACACAAGCTTTCATTAACGCCACAGGGATTCTCCGTATTACAGGTTCAATGGTAGTGTCTGCACATTTGCACTTCTGAAGTATGATTCTTGCATTTTTCTTTTGCGGGTGAACGGCCATGCTCCAATGGGTATGAGAACAAAAGGTCTCTTTGTTCTTCGTCCATAATATCATTCATGTGTCTTTCTCTTACGTGCCTGGCAGGATTTAGCTATAAATCATTACTTAATCTTCTGATACTTGGCAAAATATTATATCCACTTCTCACCATTTATAGGTGGGCTTAACCTTTGCCTAGGACATGGTTACTGAATTTAAATAACCTGTCTTCTAAAAATACTGCCAACCAGACTTTGGATGGAAGAGTTAAAATGTTCAGAAATGTAAGTTGGGGTGAACATTTCCCAATGCAATACAGCTTCTGATATCATACCAGCTCCAAAGAGAAACACAAATATTAACATCAGTTAAAGCAAAGGAGATAAGAATCAGTGTATTTTGTAAAAACTCCGACGGCATGGATGGATTTAAGTCCTTACTCAGAACATGCCAGTGCTTGGAAGTTGTTTGTATTTGTGATATGAATCAATCAGACAGAGAAAGCATGAGGATGAGAAACAGACTCAATGAGAGTGCATTTAGCCAGAGCTCAACCCATCACTCTCCACCATGGGAGAACACGGTGAGATGGCGGCAGCCCTGCAACCTTGGAAAAATATCATCACCAGCAACAAAATACCAAACTTCAGCCTGTAGGACCGTGAGAACATACATTTTTGTTTGTTTGTTTAAGCCATGCAATCAATGCTATTTTGCTTCGGTAACCCAAGCAAATCAGGCCAATAAATGTCAGTTTATTTTTACAAACATACAAGCATAGATGCTAGAAAACTATAGTATTGGGGCTGGCACGATAGCTTGGTAGTTAAAGTCCTCACCCTGCATAGGCCAGGATCCCACATAGGCACCAGTTCCTGTCCCGGTGGCTCCACTTCTCATCCACCACTCTGCTTGTAGTCTGGGAAACCAGTGGAGGATGGCCCAAACCCTGGGACCCCGCACCCATATGGGAAACCTGGAAGCAGCTGCTGACTCTTCGCATAAGATTGGCTCAGCTCTGACCGTTGGGGTCACTTGAGGAATGAATCAGAGGACAGATCTTCCTCTCTGTCTCTCCTCCTCTCTGCGCATCTGACTTTCCAATAAAAATGAAAAATAAATCTTTTTTTTAAAAGAATGCTGTATTATTAAAAGATCCTAGTAGATGGTAGATGCACATTTAGATCAAAGGAAAATAAAAATAAATCTAGCATTCATCGTAGAAGTTAGTAGATTAGTGATAAATTATTACATAAATGAGGTTAGGATAACCAGTAACCCAATTTGGAAAGCAGCAAACTTTGCTTTCTAGTGTAACTAAAAAGATTTAGCAAATTACATATAAAGTGATAAGTAAAAGTGAAACTTCACAAAGTCCTAAATTTAGGGGGATTAGATTACCAGGTGTGGTTACAAATATGGCTATTTCGTCTGTAGCTTCGAAACAATTTAACGGGAAAGGGAAAAAAAGCACTTGGAGTATTTACAGTTGAAATTTTAAATAGTAATATCTTTAGCCAATGAATCCTTTATAATCAGAACGCACACACACACAAAAATCTCAGTAGAAATGGTTTATTAGGGAATTGGCAAAAATTCTGGTAAGCAAGGAAATAAAAATTAAAGCAGCATGCGTTATTTTTGCCCATTTAATTACCCTTCATATGCCCCAGCCAAAAGCAGACATTTGTTTTGGAAAAGCTAAAGGGAATAGCTCCTTAAGAAATTTAATAACTTCGTAAAAAAATTTAAATTGGTACAGTTTTTCTGGAGTGTTTTTTTGGCAACACGTGCAAATGACAATTATCATTTTACGGGTAAACAAGTTGTTGTATAGTGAAGCTAAGTAATCAGCTAGTGTGGTTATCAAAATATAGCTAATTCTGTCTCTACTCATTAAGTCATTTTATTCTTCTATTACTCATCAAAGACATAATCACAAATGCCATTTGGCGTATGATTATCTCATTTTGTGACAAACTTATTCTCCAAACACATTGAAATATGTCATGGAGACTTTTTTGTGTTTTTAAATATTTTCTTTACATCACCTCTGGGCCTTTTGCAAGGTACAACTGTAGCAATGTTACTACAGAAAGTCTACCTTCATTTCTCAAACAGTGACAAAGCAAATGGATTAAAAATACACTTAGTATAGCTCATAAAGCATGCATCCACTAAACTGTTGCACCTCTCAAGATGAAGTAGTTTCTAACTTTGTGTCAAAATATGTTAATGAGTTATACTTTATATACTGGCATTGACTTTTGCCAAATTCAAATCTGCTGCTGCCAACTGACTAGTTTATCTAGAATTCTTCCTTTTGGAATAATTATCAACTCAGGTCCTATGTTCCTAAGATAACATTTAGGCCATGAAAGTGAAGGACATGCTAGTTTTATAGAAACAGAGCAGCAGCAAGGAGGGACTGCGTATCTTTATCAATACTGAGTACCAAACTTTCAAGGGACATCTTAAAAGCAAGTGAAGCTCCAAATACATTCCATTCCCACTCTCCCGGGAATTATTATCTATTTTATAAAAAGATAAGTCCCAACCACTGTGACTCTCAAGGAACTTTGTAAATCTTTATATGCTGCTCATAAAATTCACACACTTACTGTTGTCTCTCTGCTGTAACTCGTGCTGTATGGCCTCCGCGTCGTGTTCCCAGTTAAAGGTGACCTAGTCTTTACCCTGCAAGGCCCAATGTACTCTTTCTGCGTGAAATCTGGCTGTCTCCATATAGTGTAAGCATGGACTGAAACTCTACAAGGGCCTCAACTCAAAACAGGAGTTAATATCCCAGTTCTCCAAGAACTCCCAACCCAGTGTAATTACTCTTACCCAGAATGCATTTCACCCACTAAAGAGCTTAATGAAGAATGCTGTTTTTTTGTTGTTGTGAGAGCTGCAGGTTTGTTTACCATATGCATTCTGGAAAACTGAAATTATGTTGTGAAAGAACAAATTGACTCCGCCTTGTGCATCTCTCAAATCAAAGGGATTCGCAACAGTATTGTAATGGAGCTGGCTTATGATTTACTCTCTTTTACCAAGAAGGAAACATGCATGACTCAAAGAAACACTAGGTTCAAAAAATCTTGAAAAATGTCATGAAATGAAATGTCTTTGAAGTAGAAAATTGATCTCACAAGAAATGAAGGGAAAAAAAAAATTCCAGAAGCCTCCCCAAACAAAAGGAACTTCTTGAAGCTACCACGTATCCTAGCAGTATCTACCTTGTTCTGAGTTCCGTATCTACAGAGAGGCAGGAAATAAAAATATGAGGGAATGATTAAGGCAAGGAGTTGTAATTCCATGTGAACAGGGGTGGAAAGACATCCTTGCATAGGATCCTGGAAAGTGACAAGAAAGATGGAATATCTAAATCTGGACTCTTGACTTAAGAAAAGGGTATTTACTGAGACATGAAGAAAATGCACATTGGATTTCAATGCTAGATGCTGGAAAACCCGAGGCAAGATTAGATGAACGTGGTCCTGGGCTCTTACTTCGAGGAGTTCTTGGTAGAGACAGATGCAGAAATTCTTTGGAGGGACCTGAGTAATGTGGAAGATTCCTGCAGATAAAATTTTGCAGGAACTCAGAGTCAAGAGCCACAGACTCAGAAAAAGCAGCAACTTGTGGAATACTAAATTCATCCAAGCACAGCGATGCCAGGCCTATGTCGATGGTGTCAAGCTGAGAGCACTGGTGGGATTATCACCAGCTAGCTGGTGTGTATTTTTGAGATGACCTGGTCAACAGGAATGGTTTTCTTGTGTTTTGTGGGGTCTATTTAGCACTATCATATAGTTGATAATGTGGCAATGGTAGGGATTTTTATTAAGAATTTTTTATTGGAAAGGTAGATTTACAGAGAGAAGGAGAGACATAGAGAAAGGTTTTCTACCACTGGTTCACTCTTACGGTGGCTGCAACAGCCAGAACTGAGCCAATCTGAAACCATGAGCCAGGGGATTCTTCCAGGTCTCCCACATGGGTAAAGGGTCCCGAGGCTTTGGGCTATCTTCTACTGCCTTCCCAGGCCCAAGCAGTGAGCTAGACGGGAAATGGAGCCGCCGGGATATGAACTGGTGCCCATATGTGATCCTAGCATGTGCAAGGCAAGGATTTAGTCATTGAGTCATTGCCCAAGGTCCAATGTTAGGGACTTTTAACGTTAACTAATTAATTACAAATGCAGAAGATGTGGCAAGAGAGAGTAAAAAGAAAAAGGAAAGTCTCTCAGAGACTGGTAGTGAATTCAAGCCAGCTGTTTCACTCAAATGCCTGGAACAGCCAGGGCTGGGTCAGATTGAAATCAGAAACCAGGAGCACAGTCCATTGTCTCGCAGGAGCCAAGTCCCTAAGTGTTCACTCATTTCCCCCCCAGGTGCACATCCGTCAATAGAACTGGGCCTTAACGTCTGGCTGTCCTATACAAGGTGTGGGCAACCCCAACACATCTCAACCATGACACTCCACTGCTGCGACAGGGCTTTGTATTAGCTAGCTGCTGATCGCCCAATCATCTACCTACCAATTAACCTAGTGTTTACGTTAGAAATATTCTGCACAACAGATTTAGGCAATATTTACCACTTACGAGAACACCTTTTGTGGAAAAAACACATAGAACAATAAAAATATTAGTGGAGCAATCGTATGATGGGGTTTGTCGAAGTTAGCAAATTCAATATTGATGTTCATCTCATCCCAAATCCCAAAGTATACTAAACTTTTTAAGAAAGTGCTGAGTCGTGAAAATGAGATGTGCTCTTGGTGTTCAGAAATGCCCAGTTTTAATAAAAGAAGTGGGTCATTTAGGACTATTATTTTTGAGAAGTTATCATTACAAACGTCTGACCAATTTGTTGTTTTAAGGGACGAGAACCCTCATGCAACTGATAAAAAACAAACAAATAAACAAACAGAAAAAAAAAGCAACACAAGAAGACAGGTTTATTTCACTGAAAATTCTGTAGAAAATCCCAATCGTTTTTGTAAAAAGTGGTTATCTGTGAGTTGAGTTGGGTTGTGACACCTGAAAGGTGCTGCTAAAAAGTCATGAAAAGTTAACTTCTTCAAGTCATATAACCCTGGTCACTGCCATCAGCGCTCAGTGCTGTGCCTCTTCCGTAAGAAAAAAACAACAGCAAAAAAAAAAAAAAAAGCAAAAGAACTGTTACTATCCCAAGTTAGAAGCAGACATTTTCATTCCAAAACTCAAGGTAAGTGAATCAGGATTCTAAAAATACTCCTGTTTGAACCCAAAGGGGGGGGAAAATCAGAAATAAATCTACCAATGCAAGAAAATCATTTCATAGCATGGTCGTATATTGTCGATTACACCATCCTGTAGTTGCTGACAAGTATTCGCATACAAAATTAAGGGCTGTTTTGTCTCCTGCAAAGAGCATGATAAATTTCCTTGGAGAATCATTTTTAAATCATCGCTGTCTCTGCAGCGTTTCTTTTGAAGAAATTGTTCCCAAACACATGCCCTTGTACTTTCACACTGGAGCACAGCAGCCCTTCCATGTCCAGGGGGCTTACTTCATTTCTGAGAAGTGTAAAAATATATGTGTCATTTTCTTTACATCTAAAATCATCGGAGTCCCTGATTTGCACATTCACATTTGTGCCTCTTTCAAAGAGTTTGTAACTGTTCACACTCCAAAAACAAATTCCTGTCCTAAGAAACTAGTGTGGTAGAGGCTAGCCTCATCCATACTGACTGTGTCTCCTTCTGTAGGAAAGCCGCGTACTTGATTAAGGAAAGAAAAACGCTAGAAACATTGCATTCTACCAGAAAGGTGTTAGAAACCCCTGGTGTAACCTCTGGGGAAATATCAGTATTACCAAGAGCTGAATGTGTCTGCTTTTAAACTATAAGAGAGTTTTTTTTTTGGTGCCAAAGAAATGGGTATGGAATTCCTGTTAACCATGAGCCGTTAACAATCTCCACGTGTATTCAGTGAAAATAACGTTGCCAAATTTCTTCTCCATGGTGTTTGGGTCACAGATTTTTCCAGTCGCACAACCTGGATGGGAGTCTTAGTTTTACCACGAGCTGATTCCGTTACACTGGGCAAGATGTTAAAAATTCTTTCTGGCTGTTTTCTTATTCTAAAATGGCGGCATTAATGGTATCTACCCTTGAACATGGATAAGTTGAACAAATATTTGTAAAGCACGAAGTGGCTGATGTTAAGAGCTGCGCGTGTATTTCATAAGCGAGTAAGCCACAACTGTGTCTATGATTGGAGAAGGCAATGATGGATCTTCTCTTGAACCTGCTTACTTAAAATTGCTTTCTTCACCATTACCTAAACGAAACCAATGACAGAAGTCTCTGGAAGTGTGACCGAGAAGCACTTTCAAAGCTGTTGGTTTTTTTTTTGCAGATTATAGAATTAACGCTACAGCATGAAAGTCACCCAGATGGGTTAGTGTTAAAAAGCACTTGAAAAGTGTTAAAAACCATTGAGAGTTTCTCAATTGTTTATGTTGATATGCAACTGGAACTGTGAATCAATTCCTTCCATGCATTAAATATGGCAAAGCTTAAAGGATTTTTAAAATACAGCACATGGGACTAACTAACCCACTAGAGATTTTAGTGATAAGAGGTGTGAGATCACACGTTAAGGAAAAATAAGGGAATGCTAGCTGAAACAAAAGAAGGAAAATCACAGTGAAGCTTAGTAAATGTCTGAAATGAAACAAATAGTTCTTTTACAATGTTCCAAATATATATATATGTATATGTATAACTTTATATATATATATGTTTCATCTTGATCAGTTAATATATTCTGACATGTGTTGGGGTACACGTTTCAAACTTGTTCCGGGTTTAAAATCAGGATACTTGTAGATCTAGATAGCAAGCAGATTTCCTTAATTTTTTTTAAAGATTTATTTTATTTGCTTGAGAGACAAAGGGATAAAGTGAAACAGGGAGACAAAGAGATTTTGCATCCACCTGTCAGGGCTGGGCACAGGCTCAAGGACTTGAGCTGTCATCTGCTGCCCTCTCAGGTAGACGAGCAGGGTGTTGAATTGGAAGGGGTGGAGCCTAGATTCAAACCAGTGCTTACACATGGGATGCCAGTATTGCAAGCTTGGGCTTGACCTGCTATGCTACAATGGGAGCCCTGGATTTCACAGACATGTGCATATATACGTGTGTGTGTGTGTGTTAAATAGGAATTAATACAAACCTGTATTAGTGCTTTGTTGATTAGCTGCTGTTTTCTATGTACAAAAAGAACGCTGCATGTTCTGACTACTTCTCAGTGACAGAGGGCCATGTGACTGGGAAATGGGCAGAAGCCCTCTCTCAAACTTGGCCAGAAGAACATGGGTGAAATTGTACTTTTTTTATATTTTTGCAGGATGATTTTTTCAAGATCGTCTTTTGCTCCCAGCTGTAGGCAACTGTCTAGCTTGCCTTACACAAATGTTGTACTGCTGGGAGAAAAGCAGCCAATAGCTGGCAGGCATTCTGGGCCTGTTTCCTGCCAAGTTCGTGTTAAATGTACCGTAGTGGCTTAGTCATCCTCTCTCTCTCTCTTTTCCTCTTAAAGACATGTGGGGAAAGCAGGGAACACCAGACCTGGATATGACACAACCCCCAGGGTCTGCAAATTGCCCAGGAAAGATGGTCCAGGGACATATTGGAGTGGGAACAGATTCTGTATGGAAACTCTGGGCTCACCTCTGTGGGACTGCAGCAACTGAAGGTTTGCATGTGGGTTGGGCCAAGTAAGGCTACAAGAAAGGTTTGAGAAAATTAAAAACTGGGCCACCATGGCGGGATATTTGGGAGGGGTCATCATGACCAGGCTGCAGATCTTGTTGGCTTGCAGCTGGACTGGATCTGTGTTGGGCTGGATGGGGCCTCAGCTCCCATCAGTTCATCTGAGACATGGGGCTGGGGCAGAACTCAGCAGGCACCTCATCCATGGATGAGTGCATTGGGTGCTGCAGGCGAGAGGCTGCACTTGACCTTGTACTGACTGGCACACACAAGAGTCAAGTGTGAGATCACTCCAGGGAAAGTTCTTGGGGGGAGTCCCCAACTAGAGTAGACCATTGGACTCGCACCCCTGCCATCCTTCAGAAATCACAACATGTTTTTTGACTTTGGAGTGCATGTGTGCTAATGCGTGTGCAGTGGACGGCATATCCAAAAGCACATGAAGAATATGACAGCCAGCTCATCTAGGCCAGCAGGGGACATGGACTAGCTTGTCAGGGGTAGAGAGGGGAACAGGTTGGACAATTCTCCCGGCCAAGCTAGCAACACGTTCTTGGGTCTGTGTATGTGCTAGAGTGAACTTTGTCCTTAGAAAGATTTTTTTTTTCAACCATGGAGTAACAAAACTAGTAACTTCTTAGAATTATCAAAACCACTCAATTAACACCCTCAGACCAGATGGTCTCTAAGGCATCACCCAATGAGTGTGCCCCATGCCCAGGGGCTGATACAGTTTGATAGAAAAAGTGGACCCTCTGCTCTCCTCCCATGGAAGATTCTACAGGAGAACAATAACAAAAAAAGAAACATCTGTCTCACCCACCTTCCTCCATACCTGACCCCTCTCCACCCTGAGAGGCCCACATGGACATGTGAACTATGTAAACAATATTAAAAAGAAAATTAAAACAAAATTAAGAGGTTATCTTTAGTAGATGAAAATGTTTAAAGATGACAAGAGCCTATAACTCTGCCTCAGGTCTTGGCAAAGAGCCTCCAAGGAAGATTTCCCAACAAGTCTGATTAGGGACACCGTGAAGAATGAGTCATTCTTCAAGTAAAGTGAGTCAGGCTCCTGCTTCTTCCTGCCACAGGGCAGAGTCCATCATGCTTGCAGTACAAGTCACCTGGTCTTGCTTGGGGCTTTCCAGGAAGTTTGAATTCTCATACATTTCTGTTTTTAACCTTCTGTGCCTTGAGAGTGGTCCACCATGGTTGTGTAATATCAAGATACACGCTGAATTCTCCTGTGGCATTTTTGAGAAGCATAAGGGACTGGTTTTCGGTAAGGTTATTGGTGCCAGTTTTTGTCGGCTGCCTTTTAAATATCGGTGTGCTTTTCTAATCCTGAATTTATCAATATCAGTGGTCAATGATTTTAACAGAAATTCAGGATCCCCTGCTTAAATTTGAGGAAAATTGGAAGACAGTAAATAAACACATTTCAAGATAGATTCATGGGCCCAGTGCAATCGTGAAGCGGCTAAAGTCCTCACCTTGAACGCGCTGGGATCCCATACGGGCGCCAGTTCTACTCCTGGCAGCTCCACTTCCCATCCAGCTCCCTGCTTGTAGCCTGGGAAAGCAGTCAAGGATGGCCCAAAGCATTGGGACCCTGCACCCTTGTGGGAGACCTGGAAGAGGTTCCTGGCTCCTGGCTTTGGATTGGTGCAGCTCTGGCCGTTGCGGTCACCATTAAGTGGATCTTCCTCTCTGTCTTCCTTCCTCTCTGTATATTTGCCTTTCCAATAAAAATAAATAAATCTTTAACAAAAAGATAGATACATATTCAGTTCCTCATGAAAATTCACACAGTGTTATTTTAGATAGAAAAAATGTGAAAACCATTGTACTTACTTAAACGACACTGGACGATTGGTGATAAAATTTGTTCTTGCATGCACAATTCCCTAATTATACGTAAACATTCCTATAATCATGAAAAATGCATGCATTTTATTTGTTTTCTATACTGATTTTAATCATCATTATTCATTCTTCAGAGTTGCTGTAACAAATAGATACCAACTGGGTATTTGTAGAACAACTGAAAAGTATTATGTCATAGTTTTTGGAGTCTGGAAGTCTGACACCAAGGTGTCAGTAGCGCTGTGTTTGCTCTGAGCATGCGAGCGGACGATCTGTTCCAGAATTCTTTGCTTGTACATTTCAGTGTTGCCAGCCATCCGTAGCATTTGCTCAACTGCAGACACATCTCCTCGTTTTCATTACCTGATTCTTCCTTGTGTGTCTCTGTCTCTTTTCTAAGAGTTCATTGGACGCCCTCATGACTGTGGTGTGGCTTTATCTTAACCACATATTCAAAAGACCTATTACCCCAAATAAATATTAAATTTATATGACTCAGAGCATACAATGTTAACATATATTTTTGGTGGGTAGATTGCGTTCATCACAATTATGTGTCAGCCTGGTCAGTTTCTAGTTTTGAAGAGGAGTCTAAAACAATGGTCAGAAATACGGATTTTGATGCTCAATAAACTTGATGGAAATCGCCTTATTGGCTGGACAGTGCTAACCAATTTGCTTAACCATGCAGACCTCGATTTCCTGGGAAGCAATATCTCATAGCATCATGGACTTCTTCAATATATTTTCTGTTGAAGGTTGAGACATTTAGTCATGGTTTGGTAGCATGGATCAAGGATGGACAAATTATAATCTAAACATGAATGAATAGGAAGTATAAAAGCATCCATTAAAAAAATGAAATCTTTGCTCAGATTCTCAGGGTATTTTATAAACATGCGCTGTCAGTCTCTGAAGAGGCGAGGGGAACTGGTTTATTGTCCATCACAAACTTATTGTCTGTGGAACAATGTCTGTGGCATTCTTTTGGAAAGTAACTTGCCTTAGAGCAATCGAACTAAAATATGCAAGAATAGATCATTGAGATGTTGGCACAGTGAGTTAAGCTGCATTCCATGGGAGAGTTCCAGTTCAGGGTCCTGTCACTTGGTTTACCATAGAGTTTCCTGCCCGTGACCACTGGGAAGCAAAGAATGGTGACCCAAATGCCTGGGCCTCTGCCATCTGTGTGGAAAAATCTAGTCAGAGTTCCCCAATATTGGCTCTGACCTTGACAGTCCTGAATGTGGGAAACTGGGAAGTGTACATGAAAGATTCTCTTCTTTCACACTGTCATTTTCAAGTTGATGAAAATAAACACTAAAAGGAGATTAAGCATAAGAAATTTAAATGAACTAATATGGCTGTCTATACAAATTTTAATGGCTAATCTCTTAGGTATAACACTAGAATCGGGTGTTAGATAGTTTTCAAATTTTTATGCAGAAATTATTTGAAAAGAAAAAAAAATTTGACTAGCACTTCTTCATTTATTTTATTTTGTTGGGACCAGCAATCTATAATGGACTTTTCTGAATGTTTATGTTGATTGATTGTTTCCAACAAAAAAAGTATCAGTTATTTTTTAAAACAATGTGTATCTGTTTTATCCACTAAATTAAAACAATGAAAAATGAAATTACAAGAATTCAATGAACATAACTTTTAGGCATTGCGTGAAAACTTTTCTTAAACTACAATTTATTAAAGAAGATAATAGATCCATCACACTAGTATAAAGTAACCAGGCAATAGAAATGCCTGGGAAATAAGTTTATAGAACTTGCCACAAAATGAATGCTGATTTTCAAGGAAAGGGGGGAAGGGACTGACATTGTTGCATAGTTGGTTTTACTGCTGTTGGGAGATTGGCGTCCCATATGGGGTGCTGATGCAAGAGCGTGATCTTTCTCTCTCTTCTCTTTCTCTCTCTCTCTCTCTCTCTTTTCTCTTGGTGTGGCTCAAGAACTAGCCTGTTCTCTCTCTAAAAAGACGGAAAGCAGGACCTAGGACCCTTTATGCCTTTAAAGCACTGGTTCTACTTGGGGTTACCACTTGTGAGAATGGTGTGATTCTGGGGTGAAACATCCGAAACTTGGCTAAGAACAAGTACCTGATGGTTGTAAGCATAAAAATATACCTGCAATGCTATGTGCAAACGAATAGTAGAATATTAAAAATACAAATATTATTAAAGGGCTAGACTACTGTAATAATGTGGGCAAGAAATGATGGAAAATGGAGAGAAAATTGAGAGAGCAGAAAAATGGGGGAAGGAAAGTGGTAGGCAAAGGGGGGAATCTTTATACCTATAAAATTGTATTATGTAAAAATAAGCTACAAAAAAGGGATTGAAGGAGAAGCTCAAGAGCTAATTTACTGAACTGAATCATGCATTTTCTTGTAAAGTTTGTTACCTTAGAGAAGTAGGTCTTTCTTCTCAGGAAGGAACAAGGATAGAGATGGTCAAAAACGTAGAAAAGGTGTGAGACGCAGGGCACACAGAGCTTCCTGTGGGAGAAATTATCTAAAGACCTTCCAAAAATATTGCTGGTTCCCTTGTGGCCTTCGTTTATTGGGGACTTCCAAGTTCATCTCTTGACCTAGTTTTGTAGCGCTGTAATTTTCAACAGATCCCTTGACGTCTTCATTACAATCTTGAACTCCAGGAACACGCTGGAAGGAGCTTTTCTGCCTTCTCCAACACTCCCATGTGCAGTCTCCAAGCTGTTTCGTAGAACAAGGAGACCCTGCCAACACTGAATCATCAGGCTGCATTCTGAGGTGCTGTTCCTGTGGCTTGGGATTGAGTGTACCATGCCAACAGCACTTGCCAGAAATAATGTTGGCACATGATCAATATTTCCCTCACCAACTCAGTCTCCACTTGGTGCATAACATAGTGCATTTGTGGCTCTCGATGTTCCCAATTAAAATATTACATGTGCAATATTTCTGCTCATTGCAAAAAATCTATAAGAGAGAAAGTCTGCATTTGTAGTCGTTTATGTACCTAAAAGCTTAGAATGATCAAATTTCTGGAATGTTTGTACTCTAGAATTTTATTGCATATGTTTGTTAATTGAATTCCAGTGACTAAAAACAAGCAGCCGATGAGTTTGGGAAATTCTTTCAAACCTGCTTACCGTTTCTACTTCCTTAAAATCCTTTTGCATTTGACAGCTTCAAGCTCTTTCCCTCAGAAGTATCTCTACCTGATTGCATAGTAACCATTCTAACTGGGATGGAACGACAGTTGTGGTTTTGACTTGCATTTCCTTGGTAGTTAAAGAAATTCAGCATTTTTCATAAATCTATGAATCATTTGCATTTCTTCTTTTGCAAAAAGTCAAGTCATGTCATCTGTCCTTTTGTGAATTGGGTTGTTTGCTCTGTGGTTGAGTGTTTTGTATCCATTACATATTCTGTATACGAATCCTTTGTCAAACGAATTTATATTAAACTAAGAAGCTTCTGCACAGCAAGTGGAGTCATCAATAGAGTGAAGAGACATCCAAAATAATGGGGAAAATTTTTGCTAGCTACCCATCCAACCAAGATCAATATCCAGAATGTGTCAGCAATTTAAAGACCCAACCACAGGAAAAAAAAAAATCTAGTTAAAAAAAAAAGCACCTGAGTAGATGTTTGTCAAAAGAAAAACTACAATAGACCAGCAAAGTTATGAAAAGGATGCTCAGCATCGTTAGCCATCAATGGATTGCAAATCAAAATCACAATGAAATGTCACTTCAGCCCATCACGATGGCTATTAGCCAAAAGACAGCGAGTACCAAACGCTGTTGAGGATGCACAGGGAGGGGAACATGCATGCGCTGTTAGAGAGAATGTAGATTTGTGCAGCCTTCGTGGTAAACCGAAGGGAGGGTTCTTTAAAAACTAGAATGAAGAACACAAAAATACTAGCACCAAAGTTCCCTAATTATCAGCAGATGCAGAAGAGCTTGCAAGTCAGTGTATTTTGTCACGTTCATCTTGGGTCACACTTGCCTTGCTGAGATGAGTTCCAATTGTCTGTAGTGAATATTTGAACGTGTCTTTGAACTGACTTCGCTAGTATTCTTGTACGCATTGCTGCATACATGCTTATCACATGGTTCTAGGATTTTCGTGTTATCTTTTTTCGTTCTGATTTTGGGATGCAGTTCACGCTGTCCACAAAGAATGAGGGTGAAAGTTCTCCTTCCTTTTTCAACTTTTGGGACAGTTTGTGAAATAATGGTTTAAGTTCTTCCTTGTAAATTTTATGAAATAATAGTGAACTCATTATGATTTTGCGATTCTGTTTGATTACATATTCAATTTCTGTCTCCTGGCTTCAGATCGGCTCAACTCTGTCCACTTGGGGAGTGAAACAGCAGATGAAAGATTTTCTCTTTGTGTCTCCTTCTCTTTGTTAATCTGACTTTCTGATATTAAGAAACAATAAAATCTTTAAAAATAAATAATAATGTGATGCTCGTCTGGAGAATGTTAGGAATAGCAGTGGTTAATTAAAAAAAATAAATCAAGTGTATCACCTTTATCCTAAAATAGTCATACACATTCTGAACTCATAGATCAGCAATTTTAAGGAGTAGTTGGTAAGCAGAATCAATAACATCTTTAATTGGGTTGAAGCAATCACTAATGTAGGAAATTTGGCCTTTTCAGAATCATCAAACCAATACTTATTTACCTTATTTAAAGTGTAACTTTAAATAAAGAGACCTGAAATAAAATATGACGTTGATGCATTCATAAGATGGACAGAATTGGTGCTATTTACTTACTTACTTATTTATGTGTTTATTTATTATTTTGAGGGAGAGACAGATGGATGAAAAAAAGTTACCATGTGTTTGGTCACTGCCCCAAAGCCTGTAATGGTATAAAGTTTGGGCATGCGTGGGGATAGATCTAGAAATTTGGATCTCCTTCAACTTTCTGCAGTGATTAAGGGACCCAATTATGTGAGGCACCACTGCTATCTCACAGGATAGGCACTAGCAGGGAGCTGGACTCAACAGTGTTACCAGTGATATCAGAAGTTGAACCCAGCACTCCACTATGGGGCACGGATGCCTTAACCTGCCTCTCAACTGCTGGAATAAGCACCTGACCGCAAATTCATATTATATGCTCAGAAACAACTAGAGGGAAAGAGAGACAGCGAGAGAACAGAAAAATTCAACGGACATTCAGTGGACATTTGCTAAAGCCATAAGCAAAAGTTAAGTCAAAAACACAAAATATTTTAAAAAGAAAGCTCGGCAGGAATAAGCAGAGAGGATAAATTCTGGTAGACATGAAAAGAGCTAAATGTAACTCTTAGAAATAGCAACGATATTATAGTTTAAATGCGGGACAGTAAACAAGGTACAGCCAATGAAAGAATTCTAAAGTTGTAACGTGGATCTCAAGAAGCCACTTAAAAAGCACTAAGAAGAAAATAGAAGATAGTAAACAAAATGATTAAGAGAAATGGAAAATATAGATATGAAGAAATTGCTGAGAACACAATATACAAGAAATAGAAATTATAAATGAAGTAAACAGAACTGGACATTTTTGCATTTCGAACTTAATTGGGTTTCCGAAATGTAGGGAATTCAGAAAGAGGAAAATATACAACATTTGAAAACATGGTGATTATTCATTTTCATTTAAAGAGATGGACCCAACTATGCAGAAATAAGACCATAATTTCAGGGCCCACCAGAGTATATAACACCGCGGATTCTTTGTACAGCAAATAAGATCTCTCTGACTACTTCTCTGAAAAGCAAATTCAGAAGTTCTTCAGAATAAATGCAACCTACAGTCCTGTGTAAATTCTGATGTACAGTCCTAATAACTCTAATCTTTTCACGTTGTGGGAATCTCCATAAAAAGATTAATATGACATTTGATCCAAAACACATGGGAGTCTTGGAGTACAAACCGGAAGTTAAGCCAGTCTGTTCTAAGAGGGCTGGTTGGTGATTCTGACAGTGCCCTTGCCATACAAAACAAACACCCAGGAATCCCTGCTGAGATGCGTAAAACTCTAACACACACACACACTCCTCCAGTCAATGATAAAATTTTCTGGGGGAAATAATATAAATATGTATATAGTAATGTTATTTGACATATGCTATGTTTCTGGACTATAACATTAATATCTTTATAAAATAAGAGTATCCCTTTTTCATCATTTGGCTATAATAATAAAAACGATATAAGAATCCCGCAGTCTGCGTCAGGACAGAGCTATGCTGTTTTTATGTGATAATTTCCCTATTGATCTATACTCAACCTTCATAGTTTTAAACATGTCCAACAGGAGTGTACTTTCCCAAATGCAGAGAATATGGCTGCTCTGGACAAGAGGTCTTGGCAAAATTTTTGAAAGTGCACACTTACACACACATTTCAAATTTCTTCTTCATTGACAGCTTATTTTTAATTCCATTTTTGATGGCCTCTTTGTAGTTCCTTTGCATTCCGGAAAGCTCTGTACATTTTAAATAAGATAGGTTTACTTTCATCCAACAGTTTTAACTGATGGAAAACAAAGACTCGTTGAAAGTTGCAGGACAACAGGGCCAATGGTGATTCTTCTGTCTCTCACCCTTTCAAACTCTGATGCATTTCAGAAGTAACGAGACAAAGTTGCCATCTGTACAAGGTTTCCAAATAGAACCAGAAATGACATTTGAACCACTTGTCAAATATTCCCTTCTAATTCAGTCATATTTTCTAGAAATTAGTATAAAAGGCTGGCATAGTGGGATGCAAAACTCATTCCTTTCCTGCGCTTTCCTTCTTAGTTTATGGGATCAATTTTCCATCTGGTATGTGTAGTACTTAGAGGAAAGTTTGTATTTTGGCTTTCTCCCTGGTAAAACACATGTTCTTGAGTTCTTGGAATCTGCTTGAACATCTTCTGTCTCAGAGGATGCCCACAGGGCATTTTTTTATGATATCTCTGGGGTTTACACATGCATAGCGTCCAGCCAGAGTCTCAGCTTCAGACACTCGAACTTAAGAGGGCTTTCCACTTGTGGGTGGGCATACACAGAATATTTTCTTTGCCTTTTTTTCCCCCCTACACAGATTTCTTTTTGAGCCAAATAGCAAAAGCATAACAGTAACGCTTCCCAACCTTGCTTTCATCAAGACTGCTATTTGTTGCATTGGAAGAAAAGAACAATAGCATTTAAAATAAAAGCAAATTCACATTCAGGGTCAAACAGTAAAAAATAAAGACCGAGCCCATCAAAGTTCTTCCCCCCCTCCCCTTGCATTTTCTTGTTTGTTCCAAAGAAGAAGAAGAAGAAGAAAAAGCCAACTCAGAGGTAAAAGCTATTGGATGGGCACATGAGTGTAACATTGCTGTCATCCAAATGCTGAGTCCCTCACGAGAAATTGCGGTTTCCATAATAAGTGAAAGTGTATATTGGCCACACTACAAAAATGGAAGATGGTACAAACGCTAAGAGAAAGTACGATGGCACTGAAACCCAACTGTTTAGTCAGAATCCTTTGTTACGGTCTGGCACATTTCCCATTATCAAACCCTGGTAAAAATAGCAGTTCTATTGGGATTATCCAGTATTAATCTGTTCATTTTTTTTCCATGCCTCTTAAATATACAAGACTGTTTTGCACTTTCTGGAAATCATAAAGGGCAAACATGATCAAATTTCTAGCTTTTTGATTTCCTAAAATAAAATGTTGATAAATTTAGCATTTTTTAATTAAAAATAAAACCAATCTGTCACATTTTATCCTTTAATACTGCACAGTGTCTGCACTAAAGCTCATAATAGCTCAGTAAGCAAGATGGCAAACACTGGATGGATGAAGAAATGGAGGCACAGAAGAGCACATTTCCAGAATCAAGATTTTGGCACAAATCTTGTCTCCATGGCATGTTTATTTTTCAGCATGCGAGTGAACATTAAATGTAAAAATAAACATATATATATATATATACACAGACTATAAATGCTATGTCCCATATTACCTTTTTTCACAAGTATGCATGAGGAATTTAGATGGATATTTCCAGGGTAGACTCCCACATTTTTATATCTCGGATTCTTTTTCTTTCTTTTTTAGAGAAAATCTAATAATCCTCTATGTTCTCCCCATCCATTCCTATTTCCAACCTTTGGAAACAACTGACCATTTTACTATTTCCACGGCTTTTCTTGTTTTCAAAATGTTACGTGCCTCTCATGGTACGATGAGCAGAATTTTCAGACTAGATTGTTTGACCTAGTTCCATCCCATTTCATGATTTGAAACCTCGTTTCTTTTTAGTGATGAATAATATTCCTTTGTTTGTATACACTGTGGTGTGTTTCTCCATTAGCCTACTGAAAATAGCTTGGTTACCTCCATGTTTTGTGCCATTGAAACTAAAGTTTATATAAATATTTAGATGGGTGCTTGAAAATGTTAATGCAAAAATGAAACAGAAAGCGAACTTTATTTTACTGTAAAAGGACATAGATTTTCCATTTGCCTAAAATTTTCTCAAAATTCGGAGCTAGTACCAGGCTGCATTAGGAACCGGGAAGCTAGTTCAGGGTCTCACATATGATTGGCAGGACCGTAAGTACTTGAGCCATCATATACTGCCTTCTAGAGTCCATATAAAGAGGAAACTGGAATTGAAACGAAGCCAAGTCCTCCTACAGTGTATGTGGGCACCCCAAACAACATCCTGCCCATTATACCCAATGTTCATCCTTATTTTTGTGCAAAATCTTTCAAATTCATGTAATACAAGGATGCCTTCAAAATGTCATGAGGAATCCATAGGATGGGAAATTAAATATAGATTTAATAATTCTTGTATCAAATAAGGGCATGGAGACTGCTATGAATCACACTTTAAATTCAGTTTGATAAATATTAAGGAATTCAATGTCTCCAACTATGGAAAGATATTTTTTATAGAGTTTCAGGAAACTATCAAACCATTTGAAAGTGGCAGTAGAGTTTTGCATCCCTACTAGCAATGAATATGGCCTCTCTTCTTCTTCTTCCGTTTATTATTATTATCAGTTTATGATACAGTTCCATAGGCCTTGGGGTTTTCCGTAATTACCTGAGTTCCTGATCTGCTGGCTGTGAGGTCTGACAGCTCCTCGAACCTATCATGGGCAGAACCTGTAGGATGCCACATCGTTGCAATTCAGTGAGCCTGAAATGAGTTCATGCCCAGCTTAGTGCATGTGCAGTCCTATCCCACAAGCCTTTGCCTCACTACAAAAGATGGCACTCGCTTCAGCTTTACTGGGGGTTTGGGCTATGATATCCACCCTGTTCCCACATTGAGGAATATTCATATATATATATATATTATATGCTTAACCTGGCTTTGCATTGAAATAATTCACGTAACACTCTTTTGAATAAGGCTAGCACACATACTGCTTTGAGAGTTCTGATTGCCACAAAACTGATGCAACTTTCAGCCGTGTTTCCAGTTAAAAACAGGAGGACATCCTCTCTGTGTAGTTGCCTCAAAATAAGTAATAGATTCGGATCAATGGCCTCATTGCCAACAATCTTTTTTTTTTCCCTATATTAATGATACAGGAAGGGTCACCAAAAAATCCCCTTTTTAGGCGAAGATACTAAATTGTGGCCAAAATAATTTTGTGCACATGTTAATTGGAGATGCTGATTTTTCTCATACAAGAAAATAATTTTTATCTTTTGTTCTATTAGTAGATTACTTCTGAGTGTCTCATCCTGTTGCTTTGGGCAAAAAAAAAAAGCACTGATGCTATTTATATATTGCCTTTCTGGGTTTTTTTAAGTCTTTTTTTTTTTTTTTTTTACTTTACAAGCTATTAGCATTAACTTTGTGTAGACAAGGTAGCCATACTGAACTTGGCAAACAACTTATCAAGATCCAATCTGTTTCTATTTCCTTTTTATTTATCTTCAAACAAAAGTAGTTTCAGTATTTGACATGTTTTTCTTCCACCTTGGTTCTCTTCCGTATTTACATACTCAAATAAAAATTTTCATATTGATGTTGAACTCTTCTTTCTGCTTTTTTAAAACGTTCCTCTCCTCTCCTTTTTTCTCCCACCTCCCCTCCCACTCCATCCCCTCCTGTTATTTTGCTTTTTTTTTAAGTTTATTTATTTTAAAAGTATATCCGCAGAAGGTGGGGGGGAGAAAGAAGAAGAAAAGGATTCATTTTCAGGAGGGAAAATGACTTTTGAAAAGCCTCTGGTTTTAAGATATTCACGTTACTGAAAAGGGCTTAAATGTTTGCAAGTACCCCCTGTGACCTCCAATGGCCAAGCTAGGGGAGCACATTGCCTCTTCAAGGGAGTTGGGAGTGCAGGGAAGAATGTGGAATTTTCTCTGTGCTTTCAAATAACTTCTAAAGAGCTGACTTTTTCAAACTGGAGAAAGCCAGGGATGTGTGCAATACTATTGCTGAATTAGGCACTCCATTTTGCATTTTGGGTTTACCCATTCAAGGACATAAATGGCTTTCATTTTACATTCCAGTTTGAAAAAACTGGACAGTACCTTCTTGGGATGTTACATGGCTTTGAAAGGAACTCTAAACCTGTTCGTTTTTCAAGAACTTACAACTACAATGTTTCAGCATAATTCTAACTCAGTCCGAATTAGCTGTAGACATAACTAAATTAAGCATGTCTGCTGTGAGAACGGAAAGTAGAACAGTGGCAAGAAAGGTATCATTTTGCATCTCAGGTCATAGAGTTAAAGAAGCATGGAACCCAAACAACCTCAGAGATCATATAATTCCTCCTTTTCACTGTTGGGAGGTCACAGACTGTACAAGATGATAATTGCCTTCAGAGAACGAAAACTAGGCTCAATATTCAAACTACTAATTCAAAATGAAGTTAAGGTTTTTTGACACGTGAAACTACCCAGTTGTGAAATATACATCCTTTTGGGATGTGTGTGCAAACTTTTGCAAAGTTAGGCAAGAGGCATGAAGACATAAATCTTCTAGAGAAGAAAGAAATAATTATGGTAGATAACATTTGGCCTAAACCTAATACGATTTATTCATTCATTCAGTTTGAAAGGCAGAGAAACAAAGAAAGAGAAGAGAGAAAGAGAGAATTCACTGGCTTACTAAGTGTAACAGAGGAAGCCAAAATTCAGTCTGTCTCTCACACCGGATTAGAAGGCCTCAACTACTTGAAACATCACCTATTTCTCGCAAAGTGTGTATCGGCAGGAAAGTGGGGCAGAAGCAGAGCCAGGAATTGAATCCTGGGGCTCCAAAACCAGGATTGGGTGTTTCAAATGGCATCTTAACTGTAAGTGTCCACCCCAAATTCATGTCTCAGATGGCACCTTAACTGTGTGCAAGGGTCCACCCCAAACTCTTTTCAATTTAGTAATATCATGAGTGTCACGAGCACCTTGCCCCAAAAATATTGCATAGGAAATACACGCCAGTTAAAAGGATCACCCCAAGTGAAAATTCCTGTGATGAAACCCTGTAACTTTCAAGACATAAAGATGAATCTTATACACATTATAAAGGTGAAAGTAGCACATGATAAGAATTAGGTAAATAAATGATTAAATATGGTGAACTTTTTAAGACATAACCTAACATGGACGGGATGCTTACGTTACAGAATGTGAATGACGAACCCCCGGTATGCACGCCGCCACACTTGGAAATTCAGATTTATTCAACTGTTAAGATTCCTTTCATTCAACTCAACTGTTCGGACAAAGATTCCCCACAGCAACATCTGAGCTATTCAATCGTAAGAGGTAAGACATGAGATTTCGCATAACCTCACCTGTGCAGCATCTTATATCTGTTAGAAACATATTATTCTGAATTGTTGCAACAAGGTCCTTAAGCAAGGCAGTTAGGTTTAACAATGCACATTGTGATTCATTTATGTTTCCTTGCCTCATCATTTTCAGGAAACACAAATAATCGGTTCACACTTCGGAGACGAGGTGCCGACCCTCCTTCCCTGGCCGCCACACCGAATTTCCAGGGTGATGTATTTCGAGACATTCTAGCTCCCATGACTTTCCAGTTACTTATCGAAGTTACTGATGAATTAGGTGGGAATAAAGCTAGTCAGCTGTCAGCCACCACCGCAGTCATAATTCATGTGTTTCCCTGGACCAGAACACAGCCAACTTCCTCCACAAAACCAGCTCCAACTACAGTAAGTAACAGTGATGAAAAATAATTCTTCGGTAGTCTACATTAGTCATAAACATAGAAAGTGCTTGGGAACTCTTGCAGGAATTATCTGCATGTCCCGGCAGTGAGAGATGTCCGAGAAACGGTTACTTTCACACAGTTGAATTCTCATGATAAAAAAAAAAAAAGGAATAAATGACTGGGGCTGTGAGCCATCTATTTTGAGTTAAGGAAAGCATATCAGTGTTAATGATTTGATAGATCCTTTGGTCGTGTATTGTAGAACTTTTGAGTGGTTCTGTGGATTTTCAATGTGGCGTACTTTATTTAAATGAGGGCTTGTAAAGATTTATTATGCATATAGTCCCATATCGGGCTTCTGAAAATGAAAAGTTTGTTTTTCTTAAAACGTACAGTTACCGTGGAAGAAAAGATATATGTATACACACACACACACTCTGTTCTAGTTTGTGCTTACAACAAGAATGCAATAGATGGTGATTTCAACGCTGGGCATTTATTTATCATTTATTACCAGAATATTGTCATTCCAAAGTCAAGGTCCTGGTACCTTTGCTATGTGATAGGAGCCCATTTTCTGACTTAAAGATAATCATTTTTTTTTCACTGTGTCTGGACATGTTGGGAAAGAGGCTCAGGTGTCTCTCTAGCATCTTTCCTTTGAAAGCCCTGATCACATTGAAGAGGGCTGCCACCGCAGGGCCCGAGCATCTTTCAGAGATGTGAATTTTGGGTGAAATTTGAGGAAGCACGAGTAGTTAGTTCTTGGTACACAAGTAGAATCTATAGACATTAGATGAAGTTAACTGATGTTGGTAGGTTTAGCATGGAAAATGATGTGCTATATATTAATATAAAAGAATAGCTGAAATGTTTCAAATACATCCAGAAAACTAAAGCCTTAATTGAAATTTCGACTTGATGCATTTGACTGATTGGAAATGGCTGAACAGACCATTCAGAACGAACCATAGGTCAAAAGAAGGAGAAATATAGAGACAAAAAATAATGAAAAGCACAAGTGGAAACAGACAACCTAAAAACGAAAACGAGGGCAAGTATTCCATGCAGAGTTTTAACCAATGCTTGTGTTACAGTATCCCGCATCAGACTATAGCTTCGAGTTCCAGCTGCTCTGACTCTGATCCAGCTTCCAGTCATATGCCCGGGAAAGAAGGGCAGGGTGCTTCAAGTGGCTGGCTCCTTCCACTGAGAGGGGAGACCTGGATGCAGTGTGGAACTTATGACTCTGCCCTGAATCAGCCCTGTCTGTTTCAACCATAGGAGAGTGAATAAACACACTGAGGGTCTTTTTTCTCTCTCTGCTTCTTTCTCTCTCTGTCACTGTACCTCTCCCATAAATAAGACAAATCCTTAAAAAAAAAAATGAGATTGTGGCAGCTTAGCTTATTTTCCTTTGGGAGATGCAAGAGAGAGAAAGATATGGTAGCTGATGTGGTAACAAACCTATCATTCAAAACACCAAATTAGGAGAGTGTGACAATTCTCCCAATGGAAACATGGAGGCTGTAGATAAATAAAACATAGAAAAGATACATAAAACTGAATACCGGAATTAGGAAAAAGAGAACAATGACCTTTTGGAGAGTATTTTCTTTGTTATTATTGACCATTCTATGATTTTGTAGATATAGGGTTTCTCCATCAACCCCAACCCGTTTCCCCCTGGGTAATTGCAGTAATACAGTCCTTCATCTGAAGTCACAATTGCAACATTCTGTTAATACGTGTATCACAACTTTGTGGGTACATGTAATGGAAGAAAATCTAGCATCAAATTGTTAACGTGTATTTAGCAGACTCAGTGGGAGAGTTCTTCTATTTGGAAAGGAGATGCAGGCTGCTGCAGTATTTCTTCATTCCTGGATCCTAGCCTCCATTGTACAGTTCCTTAATGGGAATCAATCTCTCTCTCTCTCTCTCTCTCTCTCTCTCTCTCTCTCTCTGTGCTTGTTCACCTATATATCTGTTGTGTATTTTGCATGGTGTTTGCCTTATAACAGAGAGACTATAGGGCGTTTGACCTCCTTCAGATTGGCTTACTTCACTGAGCAGAACGGACTTCGGTTGGGACCAGTTCGTTGTAGAATCTTGCTTTTTTTTACGACTTTGTAATATTCCATAAAGTTGATGTTCCGTGGTTCATGCATTCCTCCTTTGATGGGCGTCTGGGGTTGTTTTCACGTTTCCACGATCATAGTCTGTGTTGCTACGGATGTTGGGATACAACATGTTTTTCGCACACACTTTTCAGCATCTTTATTTTCGACTGACAGGAGCTTTATAATTACGGGTCAGGGCAAAGATCACTTCTGATTGAATCTACCCTTGCTGTATTTGTTTTCGCCTTTCCCAATGTTGGAGAAGTTGTCATTGCTTATTTCATTGACAATATCTTGTAATCCTTTCTCTCAGGAACTCCTCCTGTCTTTACATGTGATCTTTTAATCTGTCACTTGATTCTTGCTTTCTTAGCTTTATTCAATTCTTCTTCCACATTTCTGGTTCTTTTGCGTGTGTATTCTAGAATGCGACGTCTTCCAGTTTTGAAATTCTTTCTTCTGTCTCTATTGCTGAGGTCATCAATTATATTTGAATGTTTTCAAGTATTTTTAATTTGATCTTGTATGTTTCTGAAGTTTTATCATGATTTTTTTAAAGATTTATTTTATTTTAATTGGAAAGGCGGATATACAGAGAGGAGAGACAGAGAGGAAGATCTTTATCCGATGATTCACTCCCCAAGTGAGCGCAACGGCCGATGCTATGCCCATCCGTAAGCCAGGAGCCTCTTCCGGGTCTCCCACGCGGGTGCAGGTTCCCAAAGCTTTGGGCCGTCCTCGACTGCTTTCCCGGGCCACAGGCAGGGAGCTGGAAGGGAAGCGGGGCTGTCGGGATTAGAACCGGCGTCCCTATGGGATCCCGGGCGTGCAAGGCGAGGACCTTAACCACCTGCGCCACCACGCCGGGCCCTATCATGATTTTTAAAAAAATTTTCTGTCCAGCATATCCTCAATATCTTCACCTTGTAAGTCTACGATTGAAATGGTGTTTTGCAAAATCTTTGAGGGAAACACTGATTTCTCAGTTGCGTTCCTTGTGGTTCTGTTTTTGCTCGGCCATTGCCTCTCAGAACGGCAGGTTTCCTTTGCAGACTGTCTCTGTCTTTATATTGTGTTGGCCCCAGATTTGCGGGCAGATGTCACTATTCCCCTTCTGAACTTATCCCCCATTCCTTCTCACTTTGGGATGCTGTGCTGGTTGGTCACTCTGGGAAACCTCCGGCTCAGACTCCTGTGCTTTGTTCCGTCCTCAGCTTCTGCAGCCAGTACTGCTCCGACTGCCTCTCTCTGCCCTGGGTCCTCCCAGGTCATGTCCGTAGTTTTGTCTGCTTAGCGTCTCTTTAGCTCATGCTTCCAATGTCTCCTGAAGCTGTAGAGGATACTGGTGTGACTTTAAGCCCTATCACTCTTTCCTTGCTGTTGTGCTAGTTGATGCTTTGCCAACTGCCGCTTTTGGAGACAAATATGTTGTGATTAGCTTATCTGAGTCTTCTACGGATGAGTAGAGATGTCACAAGAACAATAACGAGAAGAAGTTCTCCCTTTGGTGGTGGTGGGGGTTAGAGTACGGACATCTTGGCCCTGGCATGAGCCTTGCTCACTGCTCTCATTTCCAGGATCCCTCCCAAGGCTGGTTTGCTCTGCAGTGGCGTGGCTGTGCCAACCTGGGGGTGTTCCACAGCCCAGAGGATTCCACTTAGCTTCACCTTCCTGTGCAGGTGCTGGGGACAGCTTTGCCTCTATGGTTTCTGGTCACTTGCTCCCTCTCTTGGGAACACCTGCAGGAGTCTATCGTCTCACTCTCCCCTGTGTTAGCTCCAAATTCACAAATCCACCAGCCAGGAGCTGGTGTGCCTTGCCTAACCGTCATTCCCTTTGACTCATCCTCTTATCGGGCCACGAGCAAAAATTTCAGCCACTTCTTCCCATCCACGCAGCCCCACCTTCCCTCCACAGGCCTTCCACAAGCACTGCTCACCTTATGCAGCACTTTTTCTTTTACCAGCACTGCTCAGCATCAACCTTTCTAAGACCGTCTTCTCTAACCACACTGATTGGCCGTCTTTCTTCAAGAAAGTCTTTTCAGGAGTATTAATTTAACCAATTTTATAATGGGATAGATGGAACCCAGAAAAATGGAAATGTTTAAGTCACTGGGAGAACATCAGCATTGAGCTAGAATCTGCTAAGATCTGCTTCCATGTGCCTTAAAGTCTAACATGATCAGGTGCTGCCAGTGTTCGCATAAACCTTGTTTGCAATGGATTGCAGAGATGGCACCACAGAACAATGTAAAAAGAATGTTACTTCTGAGAAATTGTGTCGGCAGCTGATGAACATTCAGATAAAATCATTAGGAATTGTCAACATCAATAAAAAAAATGATAAATAAAATTTAGAGGAGGTTTTCTAGCACAGCAGTTAACATACCTGTGTCCTAAATCAGAAAACCTGGGTTTAAATTCTGCCTTCAACTTTTTATTCCAACTTCCTCTGAACCTAGGTCCTGACGAGCAGTGATTTCAATGTACGTAAATGGGTTTGGTCATCCATGGGGAGAATTGGTTTGTATTTTCAGCTTCCATCCTCAGCCCTGGCCTGAACCTGACCAATGGATGGAAAAGCTCTCTTTCTTTTTCCCCTCTACCTTTTAAGTAAATGAGAAAAAAAATTAAATAATAAACTTTAGAAAAAGATGAGACAGCCCATAACAGTTCGGGATATAAAATTTTCCAATTGAAGGAAAAAAGCAACCATAAGGATATTTTTAAGGAAAATCCAATATTTGGGAGTTGATAACTTGTTTCGTAACAATCTTGAGTTGGGAACACATGAATATTGTTAATAAGTAATTTGATGAATTACTCTCCAAATAACCTTTACAGATGAAATACATCACTTGTTCAGAGGTTAAGTAAAACTTTATCTGATTCAGTTTTCCATTGTATGTCTGTTATAGCCAGATCCTACAATACATGATTTTAAGCCTGAATATTCTGCAGTTGATTGCTTCTCAATGTCTCTCTGCTCACAGTGTATGACCTTGGGACTTTCACATTCCATCTCTATTCCAAGTAATTTTATGAGTTAGAGAAATACTGCGGAAGACAGAGGGATACTGGTGTTAACACTGTCAGATGCTATAGCAGTATTGCAAACATTTAAAACATGTTGTTGTCATTTCTGGCTCAACTTGAACCTGGCGTGCCTATCCCGAGTCAATCTGCTTTGCCTGATCTTGCTCCTATGGGAGAGATTATTTTAGCTTGTACTGCTGTGGAAAAACAAAATCTCCTGGCTTATGTTAACACATGGATTTCCACCTACCAAATTCCTGATTAAAAGAGCAAATTCTAGCAAAGCCTGAGGCATTCCAATAAGGCACAATAGGCAAAATGAGAAGTTGTGCAGCAAGATGGGAACGTATTTTAAATTTTGTGTTTGAGTGGGATTAGAACCTACATACTTTCTTTGATAGGATCCGTTGGGTCCTTAAAAGAGGCAGGCTATTAATGCTACTTGGAAATAATGATTAAAGTGTGACTTAGGAAATTTACTCCTGAAGATTACAGCGCGGGGGGGGGGTGTCTTTAAATTTTTTTCTGCTTTATTTATTTATTTACCTCGGCAGGCATCTCTGTGCTTTTCCGCGAAAGTATTACAGAACTAGAAGTAATGTTAGACATTTGGCCTGTCCTAGCTTCAGCTCTCGTAAGCATCTGGACAATGAGCCAGTGGATGGAAGGTCTCAGTGCATGGAAGACATTTCACATAAATGAAAATACATAAATAAAAAAAACCTTAAAATCTAAACTTGTTCAAAGCTAGTTTTACTACTTCATATGAGAGTTAGGGCTTACGGTAGGGCGACGGCACTCAATGTGGAAATTAACCACTACATTTGAAATACACATAGGTAATAAAAATATATCATCTATTTTGTTTGACATCCGTGTGCTACAAAGTGAACTATTCCAGTATATCATGGGAAAGGAAATTTCTCGTAGGATTTGGCCAATATGGTTATGGGCTATATCTTTTATCATTGTTATTACAAGGCAGATCATTGCATGTAGAATGTTGAATGAGGTACAAAGACTTAAAACCATTTCTAAGTGGTTGGAGTCCACTGCCAGAGTTTTATCTGCTTCTCAAATATAACTATAAAAAATTCATGACAAAAATAGAACATTCTTAAATCCAGATTCCTAACACTGTGGGTCTATGAATTTTAGAAAAATAAAGTGCTGATGAGAAAAAGCTCAGAGCAATTAAAATCAATTCAATCACATTATAAATGGTATAGGAGCCATCTTTAGCATGAAATTCACTCTATCCACAGTCTTTTGGACTAGACGTTTTTGAGGGAATCTTGAAAAATACAACGTCTCATAAATTTGAATGTTTTGAAAGTGCTCAGTAAAGACCTCTGTATCTTTTGCAGGCCAAGTACAATTGTTGAGACGTCCAAGAACCGGTGCCATACGTTGTAGGAAAGGCATGTAATAGTCATGGTTTCATGGAAAGGGCTTATTTAATTATGTGAAAGGCGGAGTGATGGAGACACACATACAGAGAGAAAGAGAAGAAGAAAGAGAGATGAGAGAGAGAGAGATTCTATCTGTTGGTGTGTCCAAAAATCCAGGGCCAGAATGAGCTTCAGTTGGGCGCCCAGGACTCCACCCATCTCTCGAAAGGGTTGCAAGGATCCCAATATCTAAATTAATCCTTTCAAGGCACAATTTCAGGGAGCTGCATGGAAAATGAAGCAGCTGAGACTCCAATTAGAATCCAGGTATCTATGCTCTTGCTGGCATTTTGGGCAGCAGCTTGGCTTGCTGAGCTGCAATATCAGCCCCATGCAGGATAGTTCTTAATGGGGACAGCAAAGGGCTCATGAATTGTTACAAAATCCGGTGAAAACTCTATGGATGTTCTCCGTTGAACAATGAATTTATATATATGTATACTCAATTTTATATATAATTATGGATGCTTGTAGAACCTAGCCACGGGATCCAGATTATAAAACCCGGACTGCAAACAAGGATTTATCACCCTTATGAATCTGTAAACGAGGTTTGCACACATAAATTCTATTTCTATCACTATAACACAAAAAGCATTGGGAGCAGTTTTTTTAAGATTGATTTTTTAAAACATTTATTGCAAAGTCAGATATACAGAGAGGAGGAGAGAAAGGGAGGAAGATCTTCCATCGGATGATGGTTCACTCCCCAGGCAGCCACAACAGCTGGAAGCTGTGCCAATCCGAAGCCAGCAGCCAGGAACTTCTTCCAGGTCTCCCACACAGGTGCAGGGTTCCAAGGCTTTGGTCCGCCCTCGACTGCTTTCCCAGGCCACAAGCAGAGAGCTGGGTGGGAAGTGGAGCTGCCGGGATTAGAACTGGTACCCATATGGGATCCCGGTGGGTTCAAGGTGAGGACTTCAGCTGCTAGGCTATGGCACTGGGCCTGGGAGCAATTTTTAAACAGTACTTGGTGATGCGTTTAGTTCATACAAGAGAGCTTGGTTCGGGTCCCCACTCTGCTGCAATCCATCTTAGTGCTGATGTGTGCCCTGGCAGGCAGCAGGTTAAGGTAAGTTCAAGTCCTGGGGTCCCTACCAGCCATGTAGGAGACCAGGGGCAGGCCCTGAATTCCTTGCTTTGGCTTACCCCATCCCTGGCTATTGTGTCCATTTTAGAAGTGGGTCAGCAGTTGGAGATGCTCACGCACTTTCTCTATCTCTTTCAAACAAAAATAAACAAAACACAAATCAAGATAAGACTCTAACATACAGCTAAAAAGAAAATCAGTAATACAGTTCTCTCGGGCTCTTATAAGCAATACAGTCAATAAGATAATACCTGAAGATTAAGAAGATGGAGAAGGAAAATAATTTTAAGTGTAGAAAAACTTAGTTGAATAAGTTAATAGTGACTAAGCTCATCTCTATTCAAAGTATTAACTGTCTCCTGATTGTCTCAAGTCTTTGAACCCATATGATTATTAGCAAGCAGCAGAAGAGAGGAATTCATTTGAACCGAATTAAATCCCTACAGTTGAAGTCCAGTTCGTCTAAAAAGACAATGAGGTAACTGGCTAGACACCATTTCCTGCAGCTCTAATCCCAGAAGAATTATGAATCAAAATTCCTGAAACTATCTGTGAGCGGCAAATTGAACCCATCAGAAAAAAATTCCAGCACGAATGTCCGTTCTGGTGGTAGAAACCCTGAATCATCCTAATTTGTAACTGTGGGGTTTTTTTTTTTCTTTACTATGGTTACAACATAAACAGCACATAAGTGAAAGAATAGGGAGGAGGAAGTCTGCCCAGCCTTTTAGTCAGCTCATGCTAGTCACACATCCACAGCTCATACTGTATATCAGCAAAGCGAACGTGCTTTTTACTGCATCAGTGAAGAATTGAGAAAAGCCATTAGATGTGTGAAGTGATAACATCAGAGTCTGTTAGGCCCTTTCACTGAATCTTGAAGAATCATCACCGGGACACGGTGGCTGCTGGGAGACCCATCTTTGCAACCTCACCGATGTGTTCATCTAACGGTATGCTTCCTGCCTAAGACTGCTTTTTCAACTCGGCAAGCATCAATCCATCACTGCCATATACACCGTACTGGATAATTTGCAACCAAGTATGCCTGTCCATTTCAAGCAGTGCTGTGTTGCAATGGACTCAGTACGTAGAGGTTGTGTTCGTTGCTTTGGAAGTTTTTGTTAGCAAGAGATTGTGGTAAAAATAGTTATATCACGGAACTGCACAAATTGTACATACTCAATTTTTTTAATGTGATATTTATTATAAATTCTTTAATCTCCTTGAAAGAAAGCTAGAGGCCAGTGCTAAGTCATAGTGGGCTAAGCAAATGATGGTACATGTGGTGTGGGGCCCTCACCCATGTAGGAGACCCGGAAGAGGCTCCTGGCTCCTGTCACCTGGTGTTGCATGAACCCAGATCCGGCTTCTGCAGTTGTTTGGGAAGTGAACCAGATGACAGAAGATCTCTGCTTCTGTCTCTCCTTTAAAATAAAAATAAAGTAAATCAATTTTTGTTTGTTTGTTTCAAGGCAGAAAGAGTCAGAAATAGAGAGGCATTCCATCTGTAAGTCTACTCCTTTAATCCCACTGTTACCACTGTTGGGTTTGAGCCAAACCAAACACAGGGCTTTTCACTTGGGCGATCTGGACCCAGGACTTGGCGAATCACTGATTTGTTTTCAGAATGCACATCATCATGAGACTAGAATCATGGGTCGAGTTAGAACTTGGATCCTGATACTTAAATAGGAGATGTGGATGTCGTAATTGACAGCGTAACGGCTGTGCCAAGTGTCAGCCTGGGTGGATTGTTCGAGAACTGGTTTTCCAGTGAGCCCTGGACACACCCATCTGTCCATCTTGTTCTTTCGGACTTGTAGGAGAACAAGAACGATTTGAATTAAGTCAAAAGATTTAAGAGAGATTAGCACACACTTGGGATAAGCCAAAGTTCGGTTGAGAGATCATACCTCAGTGTTCCCGGGTGCTGCTTCACCTTCTGCCAGCCTGACTCTGGCACGCACCATTTGCATCTACCCACAACCATGACAGAGATGAGAGAATCCTGTAAAGTAATGGCTGGGAGCCCTGTCCTCCCCTGAAGTAGAGCTCAATGCAGTATTTCTGTGATCAGCAACGTCCGTAATTCCTAAATGAAGTTTCTGGGGGTAGTTTTAATTTTATCCTAATATCGTGATAGAAGTAGCGGCACAGTAGAAGTGGGAGGTCGTGATTGCACTCTGATTGCTTATTGCACGTGATAAGCTTGCAACACCCGCATTTATTCCTCACCAGAAACCAACTGGCTCTGTACACTGCCCCAGACAGAAACAACCTCACCCAAAGTGCCGGCTGTAATTTCACCCCAGATCTATTTCAAGTGCTCATGTTTATTTTGCTATTCTGCTGTTTCCATATTTCTTGAACTTGACTCATTCACACACGCTTTTTAAAAGAAGGCTAAATCTAACACCCGGCATGGACATCTATTATTTCTGTGAGAGGAGTAAAAAAAAAAAAAGACAAATCATTAAATTAAAAATATCTAATCAATTATTCCCAAGCATTTTCTTTTGCTTTCTTAAATAATGTCTCCTTGATAAAAAAAAAACGAGTTTTTTAATCCAATTTCTGTCCTGTAATTTTCCCCTTGTTTTGAACATCTATTTTCACTTGTTTGACAAGTGGTAATTGAATTAGCCTGCAAGATTTGAGAATGAATATGAAGTTCCAGGAATACTATGATGCTGAAAGTAAAAGGATTTAATTTTAAAAAGTAGCTTCATGGTCACAGAGGACTTATCTATAACTAGAAAAAAAGGTTAAAAAAAGGGTCATCATTCATCCATCCATAGCATTACATAGCCTTCTGAGAAAAGGGAAATAAAATACCCAAATACAAGCTTCAACTGAAAACCATGCTAACCGTGCAATTTTACGGATTCTTTCAAAGCCATCTCCATGTGGGTAAGAAGCAATCTTAAAATACACCACTGGGAACTCCCTCAACCTAGGATATGCAACTTGCCACCTTTGTGCCTCAGTTTCCCACCATACGAGGGGATTATTACAAGCTATTTCAGCAGCCCGTAATCATGTAATTTCCAGACCATAGCAGGCAGCTAACAAAGAGTAATGTATGTTAGTCGTACACCTAATGTTTACAAATGGATTGACAATGCACAAAGCGGTGTGTTTGGAAACACTGGCAGTGTGATGGCTGATAGGGTGATTGAAGCTCAAATGATCATCTGTAGTTCCTGAATTTTTACATTCATTTCTCTAAAATCGATTGGCAACTTCATTGTTTGTATAGTAGCTTCCCTAGAAAATACTCAAATCCAACACTTCTCCTAAATTAGCAGTGTTTTTCCATTAGTAAAATTACGCAGTACGTCTGGAGCTCTTAACCTACATGCAACTCAAAATAGTTAAGACACAGCATGAGTGATAGCCATTAAGCAAACGGGCAGAATTTCCTATTGGCAGCCTTAAAAACATCGTCCTCAGTGATAAGTAAAATCATTTGCAAGTCAGCGGAAGTAACATGAATTTTTCTTTCCTCCGTGACAGCCTTACACATCTGCTCTGACAAGAGTTTCATGATAGGGAAGACCATGGCCGTCTTTTCTATAAAATATGGCAAGTTACATAATTAAGGTTATGAATCAAACCAAATGAATTGCACTCAGCCCGAAGCAACTTTGTGCAAGATCAGATGACAGAGGGGAAATTCCTTTGGGTTCACTGGTGACTACCTAGTGGGAAGATAAACACACGATGACATACAAAGTCCACTGTCTCATCAATCCTTAGCCATTGATTTCATCACTCCTCGGCCCCAAGACAAGAAAGAGCTGCTCGGTTGTCCAAGTACAAGGATATCTTGTTTTGGGTTTCAGCAGCTCCCTAAACCTTAGGGAGACAAAAAAAAAAGTTTCAATAAAATTCAATTGAAAAAGGCACACTTCATACAATAAGGAAGAACTGTTCTAAAAATTACAGATATTTTAGAAAAGGTAACTAAATCATACTTAAATAATTTCCTTTGGGAGAAAATGGCTCAGTCAAGGTTTGATAGGATTCTCTAACTCGTCATTACACTGGATCTTGTAAATCAGAGCATAGCGTTTTCACAATCAGTAGGTTATTGGATTTAATTCAAAGTTTCATCTATTTTTTTTTCCTTCCATTTTACGGAGGACAGAACTGACACCAGAGGACATCTGACAGAGGACGGCTCTCAGAGTCACAGTGTTAGTGCTTGGTAGAACCAGACAGACGGACAAAGAGCCAGAGAAACAGTTGAGATTCGAGGAATCTTCACATCTTTAAGAGGATGGAGAAAAAGAGTGTGAAACAAAATGAAGAATGAAAGAATAACATCCTGCAAAGATTTATAACAACTTATTTCCCAGTTACTTGTATTCCATGTCAGTTTTGACAGGTGCTGCAAAAGAAAGCTAGACCAATGCGAGGCAGATAATGTAGCAAATTTGGGCTTTAAGTAAATGAAAAAAAAAAAAGAAATATTTGAGTTTCACTTTGACATTTCATAGTGGAGCAAGAAGCAACCTTATTAAGAATGGAGACAACGGAAGATGGTTGAGGACAGAGACAGGGCCCGTTTTGGAAAGTAGAGAAGCAGGTGTTTTGAAGAACACTTGAAGTGGGCTGGACAACAAGGAGGGCTGACAGACACCTAGCGTCAGCTCTCTGCAGTTGAGCTTTGTTATACAGACAACAGAAAATCAACCGAGATAGCTTGAGAAATAAAAGTAGACCAGCAGAGTAGAAAATGAAATGATAAAGGTAAGACAGGAATCAGTGAGTCTTGTAAGAATATTATCATGAAAGGTAAAAAGGGGCACGCCAGAATGGTCCACCTGAGCACAAACACAATGACAAGAGGCTCTGAATAACACATTGGAAGGTTCTGACGTCAGTTGCCGTGGACCACGAAGAATGTCAAACGTAAACTCTCAAGTTCAGTTTTTTAAAATGATTTTGAGGCCCCAGTCGAAAAAGTAGACGGAAAAAACCGAGCCTGCCCATATGACACATTTAAATATTTACACTGTGTCCGTGGGTTACTAAAGGGATTAAAATAGCTGGATCTGATAGACACAAGCGTTTATGAGGATGCTATGTCAACATAAGCCATTTATACCATTTTTAATCCCTGTAGGCAGATTTTGATTGTTCATACGACTACTGAGAAAAAATAAAAAGACTATTCCAACTTACCTTAGCCTGTCAAATATTAATAAAATTAGACCTGACTTTTTTCTTTTATAATAGCTTTGAATATCGTGCATATGCGAGAAAAGAGAGGGCAAAGCTTGAATAGAAACAAACTAGAAAAAAATCTAGCCCTGTTGGTCAGGCATGGAAGTACAAGTGAGGACCATTTGTTTTCCAAGTTTGAAAACTTCCAAGCTGTTTTCAGGGTCTTGGCGTTGGTCCCAGTGAGTTAAATATTCAGGAAAGTCAACGTGTCGTTGTTTCTACACACGATCAGACGCTTTCTTAAAACTCCCGCGAACGTCTGGTTTTAGAGAAGTGAATCCATGGACAACGGGGATGCAGGGGCTTACCTGTGAATGCCAGCTGTGCCCCTTCACAGCTGGGGAATTCTCGGTGACCTATACAACCTCCCCCGTCCCTCTGTGGCCTCAACTCTTTGCAGATTCGTGACGGTGAACACCTCTCTATTGGGGTAAACATTAGGGAGCAGTGCAAAAGCATAGCTAGTGTATTCAGCACAGAGCGGCTACAGAATGAGTGTGAGTTCCTAGTTGCCAATCTTACATTTCTGTATATCTTCTATAACATGATTCCTGCAGCATAGGAAGAATCTGATCGTTGACAGTTGCAAGGTTGACAGTTACTGCTCGTGGGCTTGCTCTTCGCAGGGTAGCTTGGGAGGGGTCAGAAAATAGAGCGAGGTGATTAAGAGCTTAGGTTGTCTGTCATCATTCTGTCCTTTTTTTGTTTTGTTTTGAAAGTTCCGTGGAGTATTATTTACTCAGTAAAAGGAAACCACTGCGTTTCAGCTGTCACCACTGATTATCTTCATCTTGCTCTGCGCAGACTTGTCTAGTCTGAGAGAGAATGTTTGGTCACCTAATTACCAGCCACCAAACTTCAACAAGATGGAAGGGACGTTTGTCATTGAATTTTCTAAGTGGTGCTTTATCGGCCAGCCCAGTTACTAACTATTTCTTTGCTCACACAGAAGCAAGGATTCTCACAATTTATCCTAGTGTCTGCTGCCATCTGCTGGGCATGCTGCTTAGTTAAAAACAAACCCACGAATATTTCACTACTGGCCTCTTACATGGTCCGGTTGAGACGGCAATGAGAATTTCTTCTGGGCATAAAAAAATCTCTGATATTTTTAGGATAGGAAACCAAGAAATGACAGCAAATAAAAATAGTCTGTCGCATTTTAGAAATAATATTTTTCCCAGTGAGGAACTTAGCGTCTAACCAATATTCAATAATGTGTTCTCTGTGCCAAAAATTGCATACAATTCACCAAAATGAGCACGGGATGGTCCTTGCATCTTGGAAAATTGTATCCTAGAAGAATCACAATGAAAGAAAATAAACCAGAGAGAGTATTCTTAATGTTACAGGAGGGAAATGAGCAAAGAGGGTACAGGCGGGGCATTTCTGCAAAAGTCAGGTTTCTGGCAAAAGCACAGGTGCAGGATAACCTTGGCATTGTACACGCACTCACCAGGAGGGCATGCAGGAGAAGGGAGCGCAGGCAGAAGTAACTTCTTGAACACATTTCTAAGAGAGATGTGCCTGCTTTCAATGGCACAGAAGGTGTGTTCATGCTTTCTAATTTTCTGTATTTGCTTTCAAATAGTTATTTGCTTTTTGAATTTTTGCTTATTTCAAATACACAGAAATAGACGAGTTTAAAAAATGACAATATACGAGAGAGGGGGTGTGAGGATGTATTCCAGTGCCAAAGCAGGCAAGGCTGAATTTAGAAGCCCAGAATTTAACGGTGGACTCCCATGTTAACAGCAAAGGCTTGCTTTCTTGAGCTACTGTCACCTCCTGCGGTGCATGTCATCAGGAAGCTGGAATTGGGAGTGAGCTGTGGTCCAATTCCATGCCCTCCAATACGAAGTGTACAACTCTTTAGCAGTGCCCTGACTGCTGTGCAAAAGCTAACACCTGTGTTTGTATTAAATTGTTTATGTTTTTATTTCGATTTGAAAGGCAGGGGAGATAGACAAACAGACAGACAGATGTAAGATAGCCTGTGGGCAGGTGTAGGTTGGGCCAGATGGAAGCCTGCATCCTGAAATGCCATGTCGGTGCCCCATGTGAGTCATGGGGACCCAAGAACCCAAGAACTTTCCCATTTACACAATAGCAAGCAGCTGGAGGAGCTGGGGCCAGAAGAGCATGCCATTTTAAACCCAGACACTGCACTATGTGCTGTAGGACTCCAGCAGCGACTTAGTACAAGCTAGATGTCCTCACCTGGGCTTCTTTATTTTAGTTTTTCAAATAAATGTCAAGTGGTAATCTTATGTTCCACAGTACATAAAGAAAGACTAAGTGCAATATCTAAGAAGCTTCACCTAGTACAGGTATATACTGTGCCTCGTATTGTTGCCATTTGTACCAGTTGCTGGTGACCAATGCTCGCGTTTCACAGGTAACCACCTCTGTTCTGATGAAGATTTCCTATTACTGGAGCCCTGACAACTGGATCCCTGCAGTCCTCACACTCACAGGAGTTCTTTTTCTGATGTGTCTCTATGCCGTAGCATGGTGCCTCTGCAAAGAGTAAGGTTTTGTTTTGCTTTGGCGGTTCATTGTTTTTCATGAATTTATTTTATTTTGATGATGTTGACTTACCTGAGGTGGACGTATGCCCATGTGGCAAAAAGCCAAAACAAGAAATGTGAGAGTAGAGCAGAGAACAATGCTGAAATTTACCGACTATCTATATAAGCAAGTTGAAACCTCTGGCAATAGTTTCCCATTAAAAAATACACAGAATGTCCCAAACATCTGAGATGAAAGGAGCTGTGAATTCCAAAAACAAAGAAATGATACATGTTTAAGAGACAGGTAAGCTAATGGCCCTAGGTTTAATCATGACACGCGCTTCTGGTTTATTTTTAAAAGTCAGATATCAGAGGAAGTTTTCATTATATTTTACATACAGATATCAAAGTAATACATTGTACCTCATAGAAAATGCACAATCGTTGTGTGTCAGTTGACAAATAAAAACACCAAACATTTTAAAACTCAAATGTCAAACAGTTGTATCTTTCTATAAGAGGGTTACATTCACTCTAGAATTTTATTCTAAGCTCTCCCCACATAGGAGTTGGGGCTGGTGATCAGAATATGGAGATGTTAATAAATAATAAAACATTTAGTAAATGGGCCCAGGAGAATAACTGATTGTAATATAAGGAAAATGAGAAGAGGGCCAACGAATGTTTATGTATATTTCTATGATCTACTGAATTGTTGATCAGGCAGCTGGGCAGGGAAAGTTCTTTTTTTTTCTTTTAAAGATGTACTTAAGGGTAGGGAAAGTTTAAGAAAGTGCCATTGAAACTGATTTGTGAAGAACAAACACGATTAAACATAAATACCTAAATTATAATTTACTTACGTCTGAGGCTGAGTTTTTTTCTATTAAGAAACATAAAACTAGACACAGATAATATGAGCTGCACAGTTATTGCTCAATGTAAGATTGGCTCTTGTCTTGGAAAATGGAATATATAGATCGGACAGTTAACGGAGTAAGGAAGCAGTATAATTAACATGAAACACTAAACTGAGGCCAACTGAGAAAGGTTGACCTTTCTATTTTCTGCGAAACGGACACTTTCTAGCACAATAGTTTAAATTTAAAATGGTGACATCAAGTGCCCGAGAACATAATCTATTCTTTTTTAAGACATTGCGATGACTAGCCAAGTAATAGGATGTGATAAATCATTCTGAAAGTCTGTGTTGCATGCTTCTCTAACTCTTCTCTCTAATGAACAACGCATTCTTTATCAGAAAGCTTGTGCATCATGAAAGCGGACCTGAGGATATGCTGCCACCAAGAGGAGTGTGAAAGGGTGATGGTTGTACACACATTATTTGTTGAGTTAGAAGCGTCTTCTTTGTTAATCCCCTAGCATCTACTGCAGGCACAGCCTTATTGCCGATATGTCAGCAAAAAACTTCAAATATTTTTGACATCTCAAGAGCTGATATATTCCTACAGGGATTTTGTGAAAGTCTTTTATGGATATGATTTCATGTTCACGTTCAAGAGATGTACTTAGCAGTTGTCATCTTGCTTACATTCAATTTAGTTAGTTTTTTTTTCCATGAAAAATTTACCTGGAAAGTTTCATGATGTATTTCATTATGATCAAATGAGGAAATGGAGCTTGAACATTTGAACAATGTTGATGAAAAATCAATTACTCTGTTTCTGTCTGAGAATTCCTCCCACTTTCTGTTCTTCTTTCCCGTAGTGTCGCTGCCTGTTCAAGGTTATTTCCACGCTGTCAAAAACATCAACAGAACCAGCCAAGTCTCAGGACAGCAGAGTCCGGAAAAGCCATAAGGTAACATCATACTTAACTTTGTAGAGAATGACATTTGGGACTTTATGATCTAAGTTCTTTAAAAAGACCTAAAATGTTTATTATCACTTTAAAGCGTGAGATGACATTCCAATTTCTTTATTGCAGCATTTTTCTTTTTAGTTATCTCTGTCTTTATCCAGCAATTGCTTTGGGATGCCCAACAGCCTATGTGACATGCTGTCAGATTTGCAAAGGAGATGCTGATCCAATAAGGCACCCTACTGATAATCACACAGAGGTTTTCCTATTTTTTTCCAATCGATTTGTTGTATATAACAACGATGGAACATAAATGCCCCAGGTACCAAAGATTAAAAAATAGAAATACCATTTCCTTGTTGATATTAAAGCTTAACCCAGACCATATCCAAGACATAGATACTATCTAAACTATTAATGGTTAAAGGTTACTGTGCGTTTGAAATTCAGAGCATAAATATTCACGGTTTAAGAGGTAGAGGGGCTATTAAGAGTCACTTTAAGGCTTCTTGGTTTGCTTACTTATTTATGAAAGTAAAGATTGTGTCGTTTCTTGTATATGCAATTAAGTACCAAAATGCACCTAAAACATTTCCAAGTATCTCTTAATGCTTTCTGTAGGCATGGGCACTTACTGAGTGATGGCGCCGATCCGACTGCGAAGCCAGATGTGCTGCCTGCAAGTCATCAGGTATGGACGAAGGGAAACTGCTTCCGTAGACACAAGAGTCATTACTCCGATTATCCAGGGCAGCTGCATGAGCAAAGACACCTGCCAATAAGTTATAGTGAGTGGCAATTCAAAATGGAAAGGACGTCATTAATGCTTATCAGTTTATAGTGGAAACTAAATAAGTGATTGAAGCTGGTGATATCGTTATGTTTGTAGTTGCTACACATTCATAATGTGTGACAATGAGGTGGAAGCCAAATTATATGTTAACTCTAACTTTCCTTTGAAATTTGTGAAGAATTATTGCAACTGAATTATGTAGAAAATCTATGTTAGGACCCATCCAAGCATAGCTGTAAAGCCCACTTGTCCTGTCCTACTCAACAAATATTCAATCCATGTGAGTCGGTTTAGAAGAGTTCTTTCATTGAGAATGGAAACTAGCATGCTTGGAATTGAAGATACATTGCACTGTGTGTATCTGCCCCCAGCTAAGACATGGACTCCCGATGAAGTTGTTAAATATAGCTTGGCAATAGCATACTAGACTTTCTACCGTTGTCTATACCGAACAATGCTATGATACACTTAAATAGCACAATGTGTGCTGTAACTGTTGAATATGGGGGAAAGTCGTGGGAGAATGGTGGGGTGAGTCACCGTGGTTATAGCACAGATTCATGAAAAATAATAACATGCTAATAATTTAAAAAAGAAATACTCATTAGCCACCTATGGTTTTGGAAACTGGAACGAACCAGTTCGTTCCAAATTTGCAGAGTCAAATGTTGATGCAAAAATCTATTTGACTTCATATTCTGGATATCTAAAAGATTTTCAAATCAATGGCAAAGTAATTGGAAGTTACCCTTGGATAAAATGCTAAGATCCATTCAATAGATATTTGTACACCGCATTATAGAACAGCTCTCTCTGTGGAGTGCTTAGGTAAATTTAAAACAGCGACATGAAACACAGCCTTCACTCTTTGAATTCGTATACTCCACCTGGGAGAGAGCAGAAGTAAAATATTGCAAGATATAACGTATGAGTGTTTATCAGCATGCACAGGGCATAAAAGGAGCTTCATGGGAACTGAGAGAACAGCGAGGCCTTTGTGAAGGAGGCTGGTCAGAAGAAGCTTTGTTGGAGAATTAGCTCAGGGAGTCATTTGCAGAAGGTGTGTCCTTTCATGGCATTAAGCAAGTCCCAATCCCAAGTAGGGGATGTCCAAGGCTTTCACTAGCTTTCCTTTCACTGGAGCCTGTCTACCCTTGTTTGTCCTTCCCAGGTTTTACATACAGACTCAGCTATCACCACTGTCATGCTGCCGTTTCATCCAGCCCCATAACCCACTCTGGGTCATGATTCTGTACTGACAGTCCCACACCCTGCTTCCTAGGAAGCCTACGTGTGTGCAAGTCTCTCCCACTGCTTTCCTCTCATCTGATACTGACGGAGATGCTTTTATTTGCCTTCAGGCACACTATATATGTTATATATATTATAATTTGTATTATATTTGGACATACAATCTGGCATCTGAAATCCTAAGAAGGAAGTAGATGAAGTGAATACACTTCTTTGTGCAGGGTACATCTCTCCCTGCTCCCAGGTGGATTTTTCAGATTTTTCAGGCTTTTGGCTTTAGATCAGTTCATCTCTAGCTGTTGAGGCCTCTTGGTGAGTGAACCAGCTGATGGAAAATTTCCTCTCTGTACCTCCTTCTCTGCCTTTCCAATGGGAATTTAAGAAAAAAAAAAAGCTTAAAAAACCCTCCAATTCCAATTAAAGCTACGTGACACTTATTCTATGAGTACAGGTGAAGAGCCACATGGTCCTACTGAAAACCACAGTATTGTGCACGCTACCCTGATGTCACAGCTCTTAGCCGATTTTGAAAGAGTAGCTCCTTGCAGCCTCACAGGGTCAAGTTTCCTAGTGAGTCAACCTCAGCAACCACTTCCACTTAGGGCCACTTTCACAGCTCCCCTTCTTTTTCCCCAAATCTCCAATAAATCGACTTTTCCTCACCCGGGATTGCAACGTCTTTGTACATGTTTGAAATCTGTACATGCTAGATTTTAAAAGCCATGCAGTCTCCTGAAACCAGCACGAACCTATCTGCCTCACTGCTAGATTGTGTGAATTCTTCTCAAACCAGAACTATGCCCACTCTGACCTATGTCCATGTGAGTTAAGCTCTGAGCACAGATTTCTCTGGCCCTGTCATCTGCTAGATTGCTTACATAACTGTCCATGATTTCATAGCTTCTAATTTCAGTTCCTCCCTTGACCATTCTGCCCTTCAGTTATCATCCTATTTCAGTTATGCTAAGCTGTATCGTTGTATAGGTTGGCTAGAGACAATTCCTCACTTGCAAAGACCTGCTCAACCTATGCCAAAGAGATTGTTCTCCAGCGTTCCATTTAAATGGCCATTAGCCTTATTCCAATGACACACAAAATACGGGAGACATGACCTAATTCTGATTTTTCTAAATCTACTCTTACGAAGGTAATACGACGGTGTACACTCCTTCTGGGTGCCATGGTGACCTAGTGTAACAATGAACAATGTCTTGGATATGGTCTGGGTTAAGCTTTAATATCAACAAGGAAATGGCTTTGAAACTGGAGAGAAGTTTTCAGTAGGCAGAATTCATGTAACATATGAATGACATGAACAAACAAAATAATCATGTTATTCAGATGTTCTGTTTGTTTGGCATAAATGACTGACATAATGTACTTACATACTTTGAGGTTGTAATCCTATTAAGAATCATGAGGTCATGTAGAGGGCCAGCAACTGTGTATAAACATACACATTTGGAGTAGAATAACAACTGTAAATTTATTCTCCGGCTATCAATAGTTTATGATGAAGGCGAATGATTTTGTTAAGAAGCCAAATCTAAGAGCAATTCTCCACTCTCTCAAAGGGATACTTCTGGAAAAGGTTTCACAGAGTTGAAAAGAAGCATTGTGATATGATTCATGCATAGGATGCCAAGAGTTAACCACGTGAAAAATGTTTAATGAAGGAGAATTATACATATGCTTATGTTTGCGTAAAGGTCCAAGTGTATTATAATCATAAACTATTTTAGTTTAAAGTCCACAATTTGAATTCATCAATCGCAATGATGCATGAATTCTTCAGATAACGTTTCTTGAAACCTATAGTCTAAAATTTCACAGGCATATCTGAAGTAGATTCGGATGCCTTCCACCATCTCATTCATCTTCATTATTCCCTGTAGAGCCTTAATTAATCACTTGTGCTTACCAAGGCAATAAGGTCCTCACTGGCCTGTTTCTATCCTGCTTTTCTTAAGCAATTCTGAAAGCTCCTTCCAAAGCTACCGAGTAATGGCACAAACACAACAGTGTACATTTTGTGGACATGTTCTAAGTGCTAGCCCCTCTGAGCAAGAAATACGTAATCCTCAGAGAGCCAGAAGGAAGTAGATATTATTCCAGTTTTTTTTTTTAACCTGTATGGATGGAAAGGCTTGGGCTAACCAATCATATTCTTCACTTTGTCTTTCCCATTGTAAACCTCTTGAAAGACAGAACAGTATTATCGAATGCTTGCTTCTAGTGACAAGCAAATATTAGGTACTCACATCATGTCTGATTAAGAGGAGGTTTGCTGTTTAAGAGTTTGCTGGTAACCTTTAAGAAGATAAGTAGTGCTGTAGAAAGGATTAGCGACTTAATTAAATGAGTAATTGGGTGTAAGATGCTTTTTCTAAAGATTTTATAGCAGAAATTAAAAATGAGGTGGGTAATAGCACAACATAAGTGACCTTCAGTGGCAGAACCTTTGTTCTAGATGAAATAGGACTGTCTCTTTCTTGTTCCAGTGTGGGCAAGTGTGTGCATATGTATATGTGTGCATAATGATATGCTAAGGGGAAAGTTTACTGGAATCATCTATAGAATAAGCAATAGGTAACGTTTTACCTAGCCATTGAAGAATGCAGATGGAATAATTTGAGATTGGGGATAAATATATGAATAATATGGATACATTGGAATCATAACTTTAACTAGAAGATACTTTGAACCCAGCTTTTCTCATTTGTCAATTAGAGATTCCATTTCCGATTTTAACTTTTTGTATCTGGCCTGGCGTGATGGCCTAGTGGCTAAAGTCCTCGCCTTCTATGTGCCGGGATCCCATATGGGTGCCGGTTCTAATACTGGCAGCTCCACTTCCCATCCAGCTCCTTGCTTGTGGCCTGGGAAAGCAGTTGAGGACGACTCAAAGCCTTGGGACCCTAAACATGTTCTCATGAGCTCCAGTAGCTGCTGTAGACTTGCCCAGCCCAGTCTTATCCTCAAGTCCTGGCCGTTGCGTTCACCGGCATTTACGTTGTTATTCAGATTCTCCCATCCAATGTGCCTCTGTCCCAGCTGCCTTGGTTACCTCGTGATGCAATGACCTGGTCCATGGAAGCCCTTGGAAACCGTTTTATACGAATCACACAAGCCCCTCAATGACCTCCCTTTCCGGTTTGTTCCACAGTTTCCCTGTTCTGGGGAAATGCCCCCTCTAACTTCACCTCTTCTTCTTGGTACCAGTGATGGCAGTGGGATGTCCCCCCCCCAACTCCACCGCACATGTGAGCAGCGGTGATGGCAGTGGGGTGGCCATAGCTAATGTGTGCTCACATTGCTTTGCCATTCACCCACTTTCAGATTGGTTAGAACAGAGTTGATATTAACCAGACCTAGTAAACCAGTCGGCTATTGGCTGCTTTTCTCCTGGCATTGGAACACTTGCCCAAGTACAAGGCAATCTAGACAGTTGCCAATAGCTGGGGACAATCTGTATTTGTGATGATTTTTTAAAGGGAGTTAAATGCTTTCATCTAAATGTTCACTCACTTCCCTTGATCATCTGTCATCAATAATGTGAGTTTTGCTAATTCTGGATTAGCTTCATACCACACATTGAATCAAATTTTATCTTATTCCATTGGATCTTTTCATTATCACCCTTGGGTCAATCACTTATCATAAAATTATCTCTCCAAAATATTAATAATTTTCTACATCTGCATTTTACTACTCCGACAGTCGCAATATTGAAAGTATTTTCAAGTTTTGATGTGTAGTTTAATGAAGGATTTTCTTTCATTTCCTTCAGTGACAGGGATGCGGGCTCAATTCTACTATGAGACAAGCAAGTCAAGGTGTGGAAGATTCCAGAAAAGAACGTGAATCTGCTGGCAGACATTCAACTTGAACCAGCATGGTCACATGTCTTTGCTTCCCTTTGCTTTATTTAAAAAGATCTTTCAAAAAGCATGATTGTATGCAATTAAAAAGGAAAAAAAAAAAAGGTCTTTAGATAAATGGATACTTCTGTGTAAGCTGTCACATATTTTGATAGTCCTAAACTTTTTGACTGCAATTATGTTAGTGCTACGTACGATGGAAAAACGTTTGCTTTTAGTGATAGCATTTACGGCGAGAGTTCTAATTGTGTTCAGACTGGAATGGAATTGGAATTTTTAACTTGAAAATAGAACCCATTCAAATGAAACAATTTATGAAATAAAAATTCAGCTTCATTTATTGGACTACTCCAACTGGGCTTGCTTCTCCTTTTTAAGGGACAAGAGCAAATATCCAAGCAATAAGCAATCTCAGAACTTTTCAGTGATGAACTTTTCTGACATATTTTAATGATGCCCCATGTGGTTACTTGATTCCAGTAGCTCAAAAACTTGCCTTCCACAGAAGCAACACTGGGCAGGGGCCGGGAGGTGTGATGGAAAAGAGAGAAAAAAAACAGTAATCAGATATTTCTCAGGCTTTTCTCTCAAGTGCACCTTCCGTGACTCTCCCCAAAACGAGGGAGAGGTTTGCTGGCAGGGAGTTTTCTGAAGTTTTACCGAAGGACAGTGAGAGAAGGGAGATTGAGCAGAGTAGAACTGAGATGCAACTGCAACAAGAAAGCCAGCTTGGAGTGAGAGAGACCTCCATGGAGAGGATGCACACAACAGTGGACCACATCTTGGGTTGTCGCCTTCTCTGCAGCAGCAGAGGTGAGATCTGCTCCCATCCGTGTTCTCAGCTTGATCCCCATTCGATGAGCCTTGCTCCTTCCCCACAGTGACCACACACAGACAGCTAAGGGAGAGATCAGGGAAGGAAATCGGGGCCTTGGCTTCTGCGGATTGCGGTTACGTTGTACCAGCTGGCACAACTTGTGTTGGACCTCCAACCCAGGTCTGCTTTGCCAGCTGCTGTTGGCTCCGCTCAACTTTTGACCTGGTTGGGTTGAGAGCCAGCAGCTCAGCATGAGTCGATGGTCCTATGGACACCTAACAGTCCACTTACTTTCCAGTACCTCAGAGGCTCCCATTCCCAGCGTTGGTCTGTCTGCTGAAAATTCTGTTGCGTTTGGTGGACTTACACTGCCATTCTTTTTATGGGTGCTCCATGTCTCCTCATAGTGCCTTTCTCAGAACAGATCTGCAGTATATTCTAGAACCCTGCAGGGTGAGGAGGTGCAGGAAGTGGGGATGTTGACTCTGCAGATTAGCTTGTTACGGAGCCTTTTCCTGCTCTGAGCTCCATTCAGCTTGCTAGCTTTAACATCTCTCGGTAAACACAGCAGTGCACAGCTTCCACATGTTGAGTTGCCAGTGTAGTGAGTGTGAAGCCCAAAGTGAGAATATATACAGAGAAACTGCTACTTAGAAAGGAACCTAAACATTTGTGGGGTTCATCTAGCACCCTCTAATTTGCATGTTTCTTAGCAATACCTTCGATTTGTTTTTAACCAATTGTGGGCCACTGATGGGTAGCTGTAAAGAAGCAACGTGATATTGCATCTAGTTAAGCATGATCCATGTTTATGCTGACAATAAGCCAGAAAATTAACCTGAACCTGATCAAAATCGTCAGTTGATTATATTGTCTATTTCTTGAAGGTAAACCCATTTCTTTTACAGATAAATGTAGTGTACAATACAAAGTTTATGTCCTTATGTCCTTTTAGCCAAGGTGATGTTGATGCAATCTGTGGAGTTACTGTACCCAGCCCAGCAGCTGAAATTGGAATTGGAGCTAGTTCTTGGATGGTTTCGGGGTAGTTTCTTCTCATTTTCAAGAACTCATCTAAACTTTGGAGAGAAAAGGCTTCCAATATAAATAGGCCTTGAAAAGGGTTTACCGCCATCATGCATAACTTTAGCGGGACTATTCTTCCTTGCAATTTATTTGAGAAAAGGAGAGAGAGAGCAAAAGAGAGAGGCAGAGAGACAGAGAGAGACCAGAAAGGACATTGATTCACTCTCCATGTGCCTCATGGACCAGAACTGGGCTAGGCTAAATCCAGAAGCCACTGCCTCATCTGTGTCCCACATGGGTGGCACCACTGTTTGCCCACCGGGATGTGTATTAGCAGAAAGTTGAAATCAGGTATGGGGCCGGAACTTGAACCCAGACACTTCAGTGTGGCATCCATGTGTTTGAAGTGGTCCCTTCGCTGCCTTGCAAGATGAGAATCCTGGATTTCATTCAGGTTCTTTTTTTCCAGGGAGGAGACAGTTTCAAAGGCGAACATTTGTCATAGGCTAAGGAACTGAGTTTTCTACCCAAACCCAACTCTACCCACTCAAGTTCCACAGGACTAGCTCAGAGCATGCTTGATTTGGTCAACCTTCAAGGCACTGGCTGAGGAGACCAGTATCCCAAGATGCTTCCCTCCTTTTCCTTGGTTCTGATAAAGTCATGGTCATGCCTCAGACCAAGGAACCAGTGTTAACTCAAGTCCCGTATCTACTAGTTCTCCAAAGGTCAAGTATTTCCTTTTAATACAGGTCAGGTGAAGAAATTCCTGGCCTCAGAATCCCTTGAAATAAGCCTTCTCAGGGCAATTACTGCCATGGATGCATGGTGTGGTATAGAAGGGTTTTTTTTTTTGTTGTTTGTTTGTTTGTTTGTTTTCTTCACGAGGACCCAGCTGCTCCTTCAGTTAATGAGTTCCGGCTCTGTAGATTATCTCCGTTTGGGATACTGGCATGGAATCTTGACTCTTTCTTCGGGTGGCTGCCCTGCAATCCACAGCTTGTGCATGTCTGAATGCTTCCAGCTTTGGAAATTATGAAACGCCCTAACTGGCTGCCCATTAATTTTGCACAAGGAACACTGCGTCCCAGCAACAATCGTTGTGTCTCTTCTGGTCCCGGGGCTTCCAGCTGCTGGTCTGACTATCTTGTTCCTTATGATCTCTCTCTTGTTTGATTCTGAAGCACATGGTTCCTTTCATTTCAATGCCTTACAATGCACCTCCACTAAAACCAACGTGCCTAATGCCAGGAAGGACTCCTGATACCCATCCTGTCCTGCAGAGAGCCGCTGCCAGGGAGGGACTCAGTAATGCCACTCTTCATTGGTGGGTGCCCTGCTGACTTAAGGAAGGCAGTATGTGCTGGGCCTTCCTGTGCAGTGCAGCTGGGAGCGTGGAGGGTGAGGAGTCTGCTGCCTTTAGAACGTCCAGCTACGGTATAAAGCCATTTCTGGGAGACGTTCTTTTCTGTTTTTTTTTTTCTTAATTAAATGCATTTATTTTATTATTTTATGAACAGTCAGAATGTGGCGAGGAAGAGAGAGATTGCAGGTTCAGGTCAGCTAAGAGGCGGCCCGAGTGTCACTGGAGAGAGGACCCTCCCTGGACCTCCCCAGGCCACAGGTCGTGTCAATGAGCAGAGAAGAGGAGAAAGAGGATGGGGCGTGAAGTAGCTGAGCGAAAGCTGAGTCATGAGAAAATTCCAGAATGTGCAATCCGGCATATGTGCAACAGCACCCACCCTGGGCTCCTTGCCATGCGCAGGAAGGGTGGCTCCATGAAGAACAGTATGTCCCTGGCTCGTGCCACACTGGGCTCCCCACCGTGCCTCTGCAGTGAAAAGGATGAGTTACGGAGTGCATAAACCTTCAGACCCCGCGTTGCTTGTGCCTTCCGAGCCGGCTGCAAGACGGCACCATGCTCGCTTGCATCATCCATCTGCGGTTGTAGCTTGATGCCTCAGAAAGGGGTGGAGAGGGCTGGGAAGCAGAGCAGCACGGGTCCTTCGGGTGCAGAGAGGGTGAACCGTAGAGATCCTTGGCACGGAGAGAGAAGCACTCAGCGTTCGTTTCTGAGTTGCCTCCCACACTTGCCTGTGCACAGGAAGGTCGCGCCTCACGCCCTGCACCCTGACAGATGTGCACAGGGCAACGCTGACTTCACGTGACACGGAGAGTAAATGACGAACCCATGCCAGGGCATCTCTGCCCTGCCCCACAGCAGTTCACATGGTTGCCTGGGAGCCAACCACACCGTTACCACATGCCGAGGAACCTGCTGCCTCTGAGCCGACAGCGCCTGCGCAGGATCTCTGCAACAGAGAAAGCCACTGACAGCATCGTCTCTTGAATTCTGAAAGAGAATTACTTGTAAGAGGGAGGAAAAGAGAAGAATAAAGGGAAAGGAGGAGGGGAGGAAGGGGAAGAGGAGGAGGAGCAGGAGGAGGAAGAGAGGAAAACGTAAGAAGAGGCAGATCTTCCATCCTCTAGTTCATTCTCCAGATAACTTAGAAAGCCAGGGCTTGGCTGGGCCTGAAGCCAGAGCCCTAACCTTCTGGGTCCTGCACGGGGCTCAAGAGCCCAAGAACTTGGCCCACCCCACGCTGTCTTCCAATCCACATGAACATGGAACCGGATCAGAAGTGGGGCAGCTGGGACTCGAACTGGCAATCCGTATGGGATGCCCTCACATGAGTGGGTGTGCCACATTAGCCCAACTGGCTCTTTTTCCCTTGTCCTAAAGAATCATGTTGCAAGAATATTTTGTTTATTTAGTGGAGTATTGAGATAGCAATTCATTCTCTCTCTCTCTCTCTCTCTCTCTCTCTCTCTCTCTAATAAAAGAGCGCCATATGCCTAATTTGCTACGTTGTTATTGCAATGCTAGAATTTCCTTATAATTGTCCAGAAAGCTGCTGTCAGTGGTCTTCACTTTATTCTTGAAAAACCAATGACTTTATTTACAACATAATGCATAAAATACACACTTTCACACATACCCATGTGAATCAGCACAAAACTGTCAAGGAGGAGAGAGGGGTGTAATGGGAAAGTCAGTGAAATGAGCCACATGAAGTCTTTTTTTTCCCCCATTCATTCAATGATTCTTTATGGGGCACTGCTAAGTGACAGCATTTGGAAGATTGAACAGGCTGGAAGGAGCCATTCCAGACACCATGTCCTAAAGGAGCGTTTGTTTACGTTTTATTTATGCATTATTCTCGCTAATATTAATTTAACTGGAAATTTTCCTAACTGTTTATGAAGAAAAAGTGAGATTTTTACGTATGTACACAGATTGAGTAAATTTTTGGCAAGACACAAGTGAGATTCACAGACGAACTCTGCCATCTAGTGGCAATAACAGGAATTTCTTCTCCCGGTCTCACACACCCTTGTTCATTGCAGTGCAAATCCTGGGAAACTTATAAAAGTACCTAATACGGAGCAAGACAGTTCCATGGCATTTTCAGTAAGTCCTGATGGAATAGATCTAAATATTATTTTTCCACTTGTAGTAATTCGTTGAATAAAAGGCTATCATATCCAAGACACATTTTGTGGCATGAATATATATATGAAATTGTTATAGCAAGATAAATCTAAAAATGAGTTCAGGTTACCCACTCAGTGTGGCTCATCCCGGGAAACAGCCGGGACGACTCAAGAAGTTGAGTTCCACTTCGTACCAGGAGTATATGATTTGCATCCCTGGTTCCACTGCTCAGCAGCGGTCTGACTCCAACGGACACAGCTTCAGTGTTACAGTGAAACCTGTCACCCCAGTGTATGCCACCATTTCAAGATCTGGGGCCACTGGCAGTTAGAAAATGCTAACCTTTTGTCCCCAAAGTGATTGCACAGCCAGAAACAAGTCCAGGTTTTCCTGAGCCCTCTGCCTTTCCCGCTAGCCACAGCAGGGCACAGCCTCGCCAACTCAACTACAAACTTCTGACGCTAGGCAATGTGGACGGAGGATGCCTTCATCTCTGCAAAGGAATTATCTCCTCTTACCCTTTGCCGAGGGATGACTAGGACAAACGGAGTGATTTTACACTTACCGTGCTGATTTTACAACCTCAGGATCCCCTGTATGCACTTCCTCTCTGTCTCTCCTCCTCTCTGTATATCTGACTTTGTAATGAAAAATAGATAACTCTTTAAAAAAAATCTTTATCCAGCGGGCCATCAGTGTCTTCCTCAGTTAACTCCGAAGTTGACAGACTTTTCTTCCTTTGGGGAAGGTGCCAGGAACCTTATTTGTTGAGTCTACGCCTCTTCGTTCGTCCTTGACCATCGTTAATTCTGATTCGCAAATTTGTCTCCTTGGGGTTGTTTTTGTTCTTCAAGCTGTGTTCGCACATCTGTAGGTCGGTTTTAATGATCCTGCTTGCTTCTTCATTTGCCATTGCTTCTGCTACGTCATCTCCCTGTGCTGTGGGCACACTCTCAGTTCCAGCCACACCTGAGCTTGGAGAGACACCAGCCCATTGGACGGATTTTTCTTTCTGCTTCCTGCCAGAACTTGTCGGCAATTAAGTTGGATGCAACTCATGGAATGCCCAAGTCAGTACTGTTTTACGCATGAGGCCAGTGCAATGCGTTGAGACGGAAGTGAGGGTGGGGTGCTGGCTGAAGATCCAACTCAAGGAAGAGCGCCCCCCAAAGACTGGCTACGTTCAGCTGGTACAGCTGCCAAGAGTTCCTGGAAGCCGTGGCCTCAGAGATCAATATAAAGCTGCATTCACTTTAAGATGTATTTTTACTGGAAAGGAAAATGTACAGAGAGAAGAAAATCCGGAGAGAATGATCTTCTGTCTGCTGATTCACTCCCCCAAGTGGCTACAATGGCCGGAGCTGAGCCGATATGAATCCAGGAGCCAGGGGCCTACTCCGGTTCTCCCATGCAGGTGCAGGTGCAGGGTGCCCAAGCTTTGGGCCATCCTCTGCTGTTTTCCCAGGCCACAAGGCAGGGAGCTGGATGGGAAATGGGGATCCTGGAGCATTTAGGTGAGGATTTTAGCCACTAGGCTACTGCTCCAGGTCCAGCCAAGCCTCCACGGCAGCTGCTTCCACGGAACAGGTGCATGAGCTGCTTGCAGCGCCGGGGAGGGCAAGCAGGGTGGTGGAATTTTTAGGTGATCAGAGTCCTGGGAACTTTCCGAGATGTTTCAGCTAGCATTTCTTATTCCTTCCTTATCTTTGGCATTTTTCCCTTCCCCTGAATTTTCTGTCCCCGAACAACCTGGTCCGTTGCTATGCGACTGCCATGTCCTGTGTGTGAGCTTGGCTTGTACCCACCTGCCGGCCGATTCCCATTTCCTTTCCATCCGACTGAAGTGATGGATCTATTGGACTGTATACATGTAGTGACTTGATCCCATGGTATAAGTCAATTCTTGCTTTAAAATTACGTAGATGCTTATTCTTAAAAGGCACGTGTTCAATTCGGAGTCTAAACGAAACGACTAAAGAGTTTAAAGATGCTTCTGAACAACACCAAAATTAATTTTTCAAAGATTTTTTTTTTAAAAAAAATTTTGTTGGAAAACTCAACGTTACGGAGACGAGAACACTGGTTGGATCGGAGCTGCAACATCTGGAGCTGAGCCAATCCGAAGCCGGGAGCCAGGAGCTTCTTCTGGATCTCCCACGCGGGTGCAGGATGCCAAGGCTTTGGGCCGTCCTCTACTCCTTCCCCAGGCCACAAGCAGGGAGCTGGATGGGAAGTGGAGAGGCTGGGATACGAACTGGCATCCATATGGGATCTTGGCACATGCAAAGCGAGGACTTGAACTACGAGGCTACCGCATCAGACCCCAATGGTAAATATTTCACAAAAGATTTACTTGCTTATTTGAGACAATGTTACTAAGAGAAGAGGGAAAGACGCACACACAGGCACACACACACACACACACACACACACACACACACACACACACACACAGATACAAATCCCTACCCCGCTGGTCCAATCCCCAAATGGTAACAACAACCAGAGCTGGGCCAGTCAAGAAGCCGAAAGCTAAGAGCTTCTTGCACTTCGGTAGACATGGCTGGCACCCACGCCCTGGAGCCATCTTTCACTGCCTTTTTCTGCCATTTTGTCCCAGGCCACTACCAGGCAGCTGGATTGGACGGTGAAGCACCAGGACACAAATTGATACCCACACAGCGTGCCGATATTACAAATAGCAGCTTCACTTGCTATGCCACCTGCTGGCCACAGATGACAACTAAGCTTATTACCATATCTTGAGTGGAATGCCGGAACCGAGACAAAAAAATATATCAGAGAGAAACAAAAATTGAATCGTTCATTTAAACAGACCGTACACTTGCGGAAGCAGGGAACAAAAAATGTGGAAGCAGGGAATACGGGGTATGCTGTTTGTGAACCCTTGGTATTCTTTGCCAACTCTTTTGCAGATATCAAATGATTGTAAAATGAAAGCCTGAAAATTTTTCCTTAAAAGGACCTGTGACTTTTGTATAGCTGTGGCAGTGCCCCGTGAACTCTGCAGCTTCTGAAGAACTGAAATGTATTCTCTCCCACTTGTGGAGTTGGGGAAAACTCGGGGGGACAGAACCACAATGTCATGAGGGTCTATTTGCTGCAGCCGCACATGGGGGGCGGCACAAGGGCACCAAAAGAACATGGACTCACAGCACCGGAGGGCAGGGAAGAGAGAGCCTCCACCCAGCAAATCTTTACTACGATGGCATAGGCTCATTTGTGAGTGTGGAGCCTCAGTGACAATAAGACATCCCTGTTGGTGCCCAACTCCAGCGCAGGTGCAGGAGAGGTTGGCGTTCAAATCAGGGACATAGCACAAAGGTACGCTGCAATGCCCATCGGAATTTCAAATGAGTTCTTCAGGTGTTTTAAGGGCTGGTACTATGTGCATGCGAGATACAACTCTGCTGCTCAGATGGTACTTTTATCTGTAAGTGACTCACTTCTGTAAACGCAAGACCAATTTTCTACTGATTTATGGGTAGCTAGCTGATGCACATAAAAGCTCTGAGAATTGGCTTGTCTTGTTTGAAAAGATGTATTTGTTTTCATCGGAAAGGCTGGCAGATTTATAGAGAAAAAAACATCTTGCATCCTCTGGTTTCCTCCACAAAGGGTCCCAACTGCCTGAGCTGAGCCAATCCAGAGCCAGGAACCGGGAGCTTCTTCCGGATCTCCCACCTGCACGGGGAGAGGGTCCCAAGGACTTTCTCAGGCCACAGATGAGAAGTGGAGAGGCCAAGGCGAGGACCTTAACCACTACGCTGTTACACCAGGCCCTCTTCTTTATGTACATATATTTTCTACATACAAAGTATTTGTGATATTTGCATTCTGTTCTGCATGTGCAGTGTTCGTGTTAACTTCATGACTCTTGCGAAAAAACGCCAATTCTCAATTCCTTCTGTCAACAGATGACAAGCCAAGGATTGCTTCTCTGTAGAATTTTCCTATAAAATTAAAAGAAAGAAGACAAAGACACAGGATATAACGGTTGAGCGATGACAGTGAAAGATGTTCTCTGGACAAGAAAATGAACAGCACCGGTGCCTGAAGAGACTATGTAGCTTTTAAACTTTGCATGAAACAGTTAGTAAATCTGGTGTTTTTCTCAAGTTTGGTTTTTCTAAAAATGGGTGTAATAATATGGACCAGCAGCAGATGGCGCCAAAGTACCGCATTAGTTTTTCCTTCCATTTTTCTGCATTCAATTCCATGTATTTGTTACATTTTGGATGTTTCTTTTCCAGGATACAATTTCCAGGTAATGGGGACCCCGTTTTCCTCCCCTTTGTCCCTCCCATGTTCTCCTCACGCCTCCCCACCCGCCCCCCGCAATATGACAGGACTCTAGTCTTTTATTATTAACAGTGACAATTTTAACACTCAGTTGAGTGCGTCTTAGCGTTGCAGCTATAGACAAAGGTAGAAAATCTAGAATCTTTGCTGTTAAGGTGTACTCAGCAGTTCCACTGGAAGTGCTCTTTTTATTTGGGAAGAGAAACGTGTGCTGCGATGTCTCCTCGCTTACTCATTTTCTGAAATAGTCAGGGATTCCAAACGCGTCTGCACCTAAACGTCTTTCTCCTGTTTGCTGAATCCTCTTCCGTAAGTGTGTTAGATGCGTATTGTAGGCTTTGAGGTTTCCCAAAAGAGATAGGTTACACATATCTACAAGTAAAAAAAAAAAAAACCTTATTAGTGGAAATTTTAGAAATTATCAGTATTTTATTGGTTATTATCATTATTCAGCAGCACTTGTTAAGGCGAAGCAAGGACCATCTCATTCCAGGTCGAATGACAGGGACAGGGACCCGAGTCAAGGGGAAATTGCCAAGAGGGAAGGAGGTTGGATTGCACTCGAACGCAGCCTGGGAGAGCGGACATGCAGAGCCAAGGAGTGGAGGACTGCTGGATGGAGTGGACTCACAGAAAGCATCTGGATCAGGGAGGGGTCCAGCTGTGTCACCCCGACAGGATGCTTGCTGAGGTGAGGCCAGGGCAGTCTGACAGCGCCTGGTGGAAAACCAGGAATATGTGAAGAGAGGTTGGCTTTCATACGAGGGACGTGGCACAAAGGTACGCTGCAAAGCCCATCGCAATTTCAAATGAGTTCTTCAGGTGTTTTAAGGGCTGGTATTACGTGCATGCGAGATACAACTCTGCTGGTCAGATGGTGCTTTTATCTGTAAGTGACTCACCTCTGTAAACGCAAGACCAATTTTCTACTGATTTATGGGTAGCTAGCTGATGCACATAAAAGCTCTGAGAATTGGCTTGTCTTGTTTGAAAAAGATGTATTTGTTTTCATCGGAAAGGCTGGCAGATTTGCAGACAAAAAAAATCTTGCATCCTCTGGTTTCCTCCACAAAGGGTCCCAACTGCCTGAGCTGAGCCAATCCAGAGCCAGGAACCGGGAGCTTCTTCCGGATCTCCCACCTGCACGGGGAGAAGGTCCCAAGGACTTTCTCAGGCCACAAATGAGAAGTGGAGAGGCCAAGACGTGAACCAGCACCCGTATGGGCTGTTGGTGCTTGAAGGTGGACGGTTAGCCAGATGAGCGACTGAGGCAGCCCCCCAAAGCTCTGAGAATTCGTAACCACTCCCCAAAAAGAATCAGATAGAAAGTTGCTTGTCTTCGCACTAGCAAGACTTCCGAGCAAGTGGAAGAGACTTGAATAAAAGCAAAAGCCTAAGTGAGTTCAGAGACATGCTGGGCGGCAGACACGGAGGTTGAAGCCATCCCTGCGATTAAGGGGCTTGAGGAAACAAGAGGTAACCATGCAGGGTTAAACACTGCTCTGCTAAATACGCCAGAAGTACAGTTTAGCAAAAGATATATATCGTATTTGCTCACTAAATTTACTAGCATTAAGGACTTGTGCATTCTAGAATGACGCCTTATTGAATGCTTCCCATTCTTTTTCCCCTTCCATTTTATATGAATGATGTCAGCGTGTGTTTTGAGCACCGGCAGGCTTCTGTGTTCACCGTAGCCATTCCTCTCACAACCCCGGGCTGTGGCTCATTCATTTTTCACTTTTCACATGCACTGTGGATGGAGTCCCTGCTGTGAGCAGTCACGAAACCAATACAGCCCAATGCACCCTCTCTCTTTCTCTCTCTAGTTTTGGCTTTTCATGAGAGTTGGCTTTGCTCATTCAACGGGATTTTTTTTTTCTTTACAATGATGGATAGATGATACGGCCTCAGCCGCATGATACTGTCTTGGTGAGGCTGGGCGGGAACCATGTCAGAGCTCTCAGTCAGCCCCGTCGTGAGCAACAAAACACCTGCTGCCCCACAGTGCGTTGTCTTGCTGGCCTGTGATGTTTAGCGGGTGGGGTCTGTTCAATGCACGTTCACTCTTCAATATTTCTTACATATATATTAAATATTCATTTATTTTATTGGAAAGACAGATGTACAGAGAAGAGGAGAGACAGAGAGGAAGATCTTCCATCTGATGATTCACTCCCCAGGTGGCCACAATGGCCGGTGCTGTGCCGATCGGAAGCCAGGAGCCAGCAACCTCCTCCAGGTCTCCCATGCAGGTGCAGGGTCCCAAGGCTTTGGGCCGTCCTCCACTGCTTTCCCAGGCCACAAGCAGGGAGCTGGATGCGAAGCGGAGCTGCCAGGATTAGAACTGGCGATCATATGGGATCCCAGGCGTGCAAGGCGAGGACCTTAACCACTACGCTGTCGCACCGGGCCCGCTTCTTTATATACATATTTTTTCTGCATTCGAAGTATTTGTGATATTTGCATTCTGTTCTGCATGTGCAGTTTTCGTCTTAACTTCATGACTCTTGCGAAAAAACGCCAATTCTCAATTCCTTCTGTCAACAGATGACAAGCCAAGGATTGCTTCTCTGTAGAATTTTCCTATAAAATTAAAAGAAAGAAGACAAAGACACAGGATATAACGGTTGAGCGATGACAGTGAAAGATGTTCTCTGGACAAGAAAATGAACAGCGCCAGTGCCTGAAGAGACTATGTAGCTTTTAAACTTTGCATGAAACAGTAGTAATCTGGTGTTTTTCTCGTCTGGTTTTTCTGAAAATGGGTGTAATACTACGATGCAACGGCAGATGGCGCCAAAGTACCGCTTTAGTTTTTCCTTCCATTTTTCTGCATTCAATTCCATGTATTTGTTACATTTTGGATGTTTCTTTTCCAGGATACAATTTCCAGGTAATGGGCACCCCGTTTTCCTCCCCTTTGTCCCTCCCATGTTCTCCTCACGCCTCCCCACCCGCCCCCAGCAATATGACAGGACCCTAGTCTTTTATTATTAACAGTGACAATTTTAACACTCAGTTGAGTGCGTCTTAGCATTGCAGCTATAGACAAAGGTAGAAAATCTAGAATCTTTGCTGTTAAGGTGTACTCAGCAGTTCCACTGGAAGTCCTCTTTTTATTTGGGAAGAGAAACGTGTGCTGCGATGTCTCCTCGCTTACTCATTTTCTGAAATAGTCAGGGATTCCAAACGCGTCTGCACCTAAACGTCTTTCTCCTGTTTGCTGAATCCTCTTCCGTAAGTGTGTTAGATGCGAATTGTAGGCTTTGAGGTTTCCCAAAAGAGATAGGTTACACATATCTACAAGTAAAAAAAAAAACCTTATTAGTGGACATTTTAGAAATTATCAGTATTTTATTGGTTATTATCATTATTCAGCAGCACTTGTTAAGGCGAAGCAAGGACCATCTCATTCCAGGTCGAATGACAGGGACAGGGACCCGAGTCAAGGGGAAATTGCCAAGAGGGAAGGAGGTTGGATTGCACTCGAACGCAGCCTGGGAGAGCGGACATGCAGAGCCAAGGAGTGGAGGACTGCTGGATGGAGTGGACTCACAGAAAGCATCTGGATCAGGGAGGGGTCCAGCTGTGTCACCCCGACAGGATGCTTGCTGAGGTGGAGGCCAGGGCAGTCTGACACCCCCTTCACAACTCCTTTGGCCAGGCAGTAGGGGCTACCAGGGCAAACAGCTGGTTTTCTTTGGAAAGGAAAGAGCTTGGGAGGGTACAGAGTCGGGGGAGGAAGGGAAGGCGTCCAGGGTCAGGTGAAGAGATGCGAGGGGAGCTGACAGCCCCGGGGATCGAGAGGGCAGAGCCCACAGACACTGCATCCCTGAAGCCAGCTTTGGCCAGGGGGCAGCCCCCTAAGAGGCTCGGGCAGAAAGGGAGAGAGGCACAGTAGGCTCAGAGCCATCCCTGGCCCCCTTTCCCAGTCCACGAATTGAAGCCCAGATGAGGGAGTTAGGTATTAATGTGAACCCCAAATGACTACATCAAAAACAAAGGGAAGATTTGCCGGGTAGGCTATTCTGGGCTGACAATTCTTTTGTTTTTAGAATCTGGAATATGTCACTCCATTCTCTTCTGGCCTGTAGAGTTTCCTCTGAGAAGTCAGCAATGAGTCTAATTGTGTTTCTTCTATATGTTAGTTGATTTTTTTTTCACCTGCATATTTAAGGATCTGTTCTTTATGTTCAACTGAAGAGAGCTTGATTATCATTTGCCATGGCAAAGAACACTTTTGATCAACCCTTATTGGGAGTTTTGTACCCCTCCTGTATGTTGCTTCCAAATTCTTTCTCCAAATTAGGAGAAAAAACTCCCTTTATTGTTTCAGTGAATACATTTTAAGTCATTTTCTTCCCGTGCCTTCTGAAACTTTCATAACTCTTATATTTGGCCTTTTATGAGTGTCTTAATTCTTGAATACTTTTTGGCTTGCCTCAGTTCCACCACCAGCTTTTTGTCTTTTTTTCCCTGTTGTGGAAGAAAAGTGTCTTCCAGTTCTGAGATTCTTTTCTTGTGTCACACCTTCTGTTATAGAGGCTTTTCATTGAATTTGCTCCATTGTGGCCTTTCTGTCTAATAACTGGGTCTGATTTTGTTTCAGGGTTGCTATTTCCTGTGTCCCATATTCCTTGAACTCCCATATATGCTTCTCCTTTGTTGATAAGAAACTTTCTAACAAGTTTGAAAAGAAACGAGCCCTCATTTTCCTCGAGGTCTTCCTGTGTTAACTCTGAGTTTCACAAAGGCTTTTGCTCCTTTTTTTGGGGGGGGGGGAGGCAACATCAATAATATTCATTGCTCCTCTCTTTTTTTGCTTCTAGTCATTGCATTTCTGGTTAGCAGATTCTGCTCCTGAGGGCTGGTTTCCAAGCTGTGCTGCCCACTAGTCTGCAAGTCAGTTTTACTGGTTGTGTTTGGCACCCTGTTTTGCTTGTTCCACTCTGTACATATCCGCAGGGAGCATGATTGAAACCGGAGCAGCAGGGACTTGAACCAGCAAACCAGCATGAGATGTGGGCATTGCAAAGAATCCCTTCCACCACAATGCTGGCTTCGGAGATCAAGCTTTCTCCTGGAAGTAGAATAAAGTGTTGGTCTTAGACTCCTTGTAGTGCAATAAAAAAAATGCTGATAAGTATGGGAGAGGCGAGCAGTGACGCAAAGATAACATAGAACAAAGCACATGCCAAGGCATTCAGTTTTATGTTTCTACGTCGAAAGTTATTTATTTTAGAAAATATTTCTCAATAATTACATGTAATTTTCAACTGATCGAAAACTTTCATAGTAGTTTTTTTTTTTTCCCCCTAGGAGGTTGAAGATTCCTTCTGAAGAGTCAAGTTTTATAGCCTGGTTGTGTGGCCCTGTCGTTATAGTTAGTGCTGCAGGAAAAGAGGTTTAGAGTAGAAATCAAAGTTGGCATTTATGAATCTCTCTGCGGCGAGTCCAAATATCCTGGCCTTTCGGAAAACTTTTGCAATAATTTTTAAGCCAGAGAACAACTTGAGAAGAGAGCGGATGAAAGTCCAGGATTCTAAGGGCCTCTGGAACATTTTAAAAGATGCAAAAGGGTACCGTTGGCTCTCACTTCTGGTTAAACCTCAAATGCGCTAGTAAAACGTTAGGGACGTGGGCAGCTCCGCAAATCCACCTCTCTCCTGGAAGAATTCACTCCTGAGGCCCACCAGAAGGAAGGAGGACTTCTATAGCGTGAATGGGAAGCACGCCTTGCCTAAGAAAATATATGAAGGTACATAAGAAAATGAAAGAGGATGAAAGGGACAGCGGGTATGAAGGGGGTGTATTGTGACATCAGGTGCCAAAGAGGAAGTGAGAAGTCAGAGTGAAATAGCACAAGACAGCTGGACCAGCAGACCCCCTGCATCTGAGAAAAGCCTCCTCTTCTTTCAATGAACAGCTTCTCTTCTCACTCCATCTATGTGGTTTTATTTGACAGTAGACCATGATACATGGCTTGTCCCTCCATCCCATCCTTACCACAAGAATGGACTGTGGCCCTTGCCAGGCTAACAGGAATTGTTTAGGATTTTTCAAGTTGAAACAAAGGGCAACTCTGTCTTTTTTTTTCCTTGCATTTTTGGGCAGCATAATGCCCTCCCATTCAAAATATTTGCATATCCATATCCTTATCCAGAGAGGTTGTGGCCCCATTACATTGATATTTATTTTGGAATCAAAGTTGCTAATACGGTAGATTTGCAATAATGAGATTGCCATGCATTATCCATTTTAGACTACTATGAGTGTTAGGTCCTTAAATATGAAAGAGGGAGGCAGAAGAGAAGGTTACAGCAGAGACGCTGTGGAGGGATTCAACAACTCTTATTGTTTGAATGTCAGAGAAAGAGAGAAGGAGAGACAGATCATTCCCCAGTGGTCCATTTTACATCAGGCTGAATCAGGAGCTAGAAGCTTCTGAGTCTCCCACATGGGGGCAGGTGCCAGGCATTTGGGCCAACTGATAGCTGGGTTGGAAGTGGAGCATCTGGGACACCAACTGGCACCCGCATAAAATGTCAATTCTGCAGGTGGTAAGTTACCATGCCCTGAAAGCCCTCTCTGGAAGGTGTCTAGACAAGGACCACTCTCCTAGAGCCTCAGGATATAGCCTCAGATATAGGTCTGTCATTGTCTTTCTCTGACGTGTCTCTATTCGCTTTGGTGATGTTGGCTTCATAGCGTTTGGAAGGACCGCCTCGCTTTCCATTGTTCTAAGTATCGTATGGAGCATTGGATTAAGTTGTTTTTGAAAAATTGAGCAGAATTCAGCATTGAAGCCATTTGGTTCAGTGCTTTTCTTTGTTGGGTGTGTTCAATCTCAGTTCTGGTTTGGGGTTATGTTTATTATTAATTGCCTCTATGGCATTGCAGGAGCTGGGCTGATCTGAAGCCAGGAGCCCAGAGCCTCTTCTAGATGTTCCATATGGGTGTAGGGTTCCAGGGCTCTGGGCCATCCTCGACTGCTTTCCCAGGCCACAAGCTGGATGGTAAATGTGGCCACCAGGATTAATACCTGTGCCCATATGGGAACCCCCTGTGTGCAGGCTATGACTTTAACCTCTAGGCAACCATGCTGGGAACAAAATAGATACATTTTTTTTTTAAAGAAGCTTTATAAACTCCACCCTATACTGCCATTTTTTTCCTGCTAAATTGTATTGTTTTATAACCCGTTTTTTAGTTCCCCTTACTGTTGATTTTGCTGAAAGTCACAAAAATATACGCCCATGTCTAATTTCCAAAAGCGAAATAACGTGTTACATAAATTCTAGTGTCAAAGTGATGCAATGCGTTAATACTCTTGGAAGCTCATCCTCATTGTTCTTTCAGAGAAAAGACAGGAGAAATAGCGGGTAGTCAGCTAACGGATTTCAATTTTAAGCACAAAATTGTTTCGCAACTTGTCAAGTCTATTGGAAGTCTGAAGAAAAAGAGAATTTCCTTCAGCCTAGAAGTCTTTCTCAACATCGTTAGCATCCAAAAATGAAACAAAAACTTCTTCCGTGTGAATCAATGAGGAAGAAGAGATGACAACAATGAGATGACGAGATTGTTTAGTGATGGTTGTTCAGTAGTTATTCTAATACAAAACATTATTTTCATGGATAATGTTAAGGTATATCTGTGTGCTGGGAATGATCCGATCAGGATTTAAAAATGTATGAGGCAAGAAAAATTCCCAGATGGAGAAAAAGAAGCGACTTTGGAGGAAGCAGATGTGGTGACATTATAGGAACGGGAGAGCTTTTAGAATCTTGACACTAAAATTCTAATCCCAGTTCCCTTAGTAGCTATTAAAAAATGCGTTCCTTATGGATATAATGATATGAGAAGTGACCTAAGATTGTAACAAATGCGTCGAGCAAGTAGGCATCTCACGTGCATGGAAACATACAGAGCGATAGTTTGCAAAATGAACACAACTGTGCAAAGACATGAAAAGCACTCTTCAAGAAAAAGTTCTCTGAGGTTTGCTTTTAGTTATTCATTTGAATGGTAGAACAACAGAGAAAAAAGGAAAGAGGGAAAGAGAGAGAGAGAGAGAGAGAGAGTTCTTCCTGCTGTTGGTATTCCAGGTGGGTGGCTGCAAACCATCTACTGTCCATCTACTGCTGCCTCTCAGACACATTAGAGAGAAATTCTGTGCTGCTGGAGTCCAAACCAAGCATTCCCATATGGGATGTGAATATCTCAGTTCATCTATTGCATCGCAGTACATTTCCCTGAAAGCTTTAGATGACACTTGAAAATCTTGCGCTTACGTAATAATTGCCCCAACGCCTGTCCTCTCAGTTAAGTACAGTAGGAGATGTTGATTTTGGTGTTAAAAACACTAGAGATTTAGAAGTCGTTTTATTGTGTACGATTTGATCTGTCCGTCAATGAATCCCAAGTTAAGGCAGACAAAGCACCTGTGTCTTTCTCCTTCGTCTTCTGAGGGGGCGAGGGGCTTGTTTCTGAGAAGCTACCGAGTCATGTGAAAATGGCTCATCTTCTTGCCATCCCCAGCTGAGATGCTTGGATTTGGAATCGGAAGCCAGTTCTTGCATTCATGCTGACAATTTCCACTGACTCGGGAACTTCTGTATTCAATTAATAGTTTGAACTTTGCCATCAGAATCCATAACGCGCTATGAAGGTTTTCAGAAACTGAGTGTGCATTGTGACAAACACTCTCTCTTCCTTTTCAAAGTAAAGTTTATTATTTTTGTATTTGAAATGCAGAAACACACAGAGAAAAGAAAGCTCTTCCCTATAGTGGTTCACCCCTAAAACAGCCACAATGGCAGGAGATGGGCCAGCCCAAAGCCAGCAACCAGGCAGCGCTTCTGAGTCTTTCAAGTGGGTTCATGTTCCCAGGAGCTTGAGTCTTCCTCTGCCCCTTTTCCAGTCCTTAGGCAGGACTCAGGATTGTAAATGGGACAGCAGGGACAATAAGCAGTACCAATCTGGCATTGTGGTGCCTCAGGCTGAGGCATGGTAGCACTTCCAATATCCTCTCTTTATGTTCTAAGATTCTCTAAATGTTAGACTTCTCGAAACCAGGCTTGTTGGGGTAAAAAACTTATAGCAAACTTAAGAAAAAAGAGACAGAAAAAGATACAGCATTCTTTTCTCAATGGTTTTAACTTTGGAAGGAGCTATGGCGAGTTTTACTTTCATCCCAAGCAAGTAACGAAGAACAATGGCTTGATTTGTTTCAGAGCTGACATAACTTGGAGATGGACCCTTTGCAGTATTTTCAAAAGCATCTTTTTATTTCATTAAGGGTTCAGTGAAGAAAGAAGCCAGGCAATTGGGAGTTTAATCGCACACACATACCTCTATAAGTTCTATTTTCTTCCTGATATATTTCAGTTGCCATTTTTTTTATTTAAGCGTTATTTATGTTTTTATTGAAAAGACAGATTTACAGAGACTAGGACATACAAACCAGGCTGGGTGTATAAATGTGGCTTGGATAGTGGGGTTGATTGGGCTGAGCTAGGCTGCAGCATCCATTGGTGTGTACAAATCAGAATGGGGTATGGGACAGACCAACCCAGTCTGCTGCACTTACCAGCATGGACAAGAACCAGGGCTAGGGGTGGGTCTTGTAGGGTTGTTGGAATTTGCTCAGACTGGGTTGCAGATCCCACTGGTGTAAGGGTCACGTGTGTGAGGGATAGGGTTGGCTTGGACCATTGGTTTGCGTAAGAGATGGGGCTGGGAACAGATCTGTAACTGCAATCACCCCTGTGTGTATAGTCCAACGTGGGTGACAGACTGAGCCGAGCCTCATACTGGCTAGCAAATAGGAATCAGGTCTGGGGTCACCTCAGACCAAGCTTCTTCAGTGACCCCTCCCCAAGTGAACCACTGGAAGCAGAGTTTCAAATCATGGGGAGAATTGTAGGATCTGTGGTCAGACTGTGGAGTGCATGTGTCAGAACTGGCCCTTCTGATTTGCTAAGATGGAGCAATGGGTGGCATGGCCAAATGCACATGGGGAATATTGCAGTCCATTTGAGTCTGCAGAAGACATCTGGTACCGCAGCAGAGGATGGCAGGCAGAAGACATTGGGTAACTCTCCCAGCTACGTGATTACAGAAAATATTGAACAAATGGAGACTCTAAGGTGGACATGTCTGCCAATGGACCTTGGAAAGATTTCTTCATTCTTACAGCAGTGAAATCAACAGCATTTCAGAACTATCAAAACCACTTGAGCAGAACCCTAGGAACATGTTTCACATTGGGGACCCTGGGAAGAAATTGGGTGGCCGTTCCCCATTCCTGGGCACTGATGTGGTTTGGATGCTGGGTGCAATTTCTCCTCTTTGCCCACAGGAGGGAGAAAACAAAACTTGGAAATAATGGTCCCATCTATTTTCCCAGAATCCCCAACCCTTTGCAACATAATGAGTGGTCCACATTGGCATGCATCTGCATTAAATCCAGGGTTTGCTCACCTGCAAAGTGTGGAGAGAACGCGATCACTCAACCAGATTACAAATGAAGCAGGTTTAGAACCTGGACTCTTGTACTTCTGAGTCTACCCAGAGTAGCTCAAGCTGTTTGAGAAACCAGAGACAGCCGGAGGAGTGGAAGCAGGGATGGGCAGCATCAAAATACAGCATTTTCTCATGGTGAGGAGGCTGCTTGCCTACCATTCGTATGCGCTGGCCATGCACAAGGCCATGGAGGAGAGAGTGGCTGGTGCTTAGTAGATTGCCTGGCTCCCTCTGGGCTTTTTATCAATATTAATGAAATGAATCATGCTCCTTGAAGAGCACTGTTCAGATTGACAGCTATGAGAGCCAGCCTTTGTTTTATATTGATGAGTAGCTCCTCTGCAACTGGGAGTGCAATACTTTAGCAAAATCAGTCGTTGTGTTTGAGAGACTGGGAGAGCTGAGGGTTGATCAGTCCTTGGCTTGGTGCTCTGGTGGAGCAGGAGGTAAAGGAGTGTTCAGGTCCCACTCTGGAAGAATGTCCATGAATCACACAGCCCATGAGCTGTGAAAGTGTTCACTGAGTCTCCCCAAACGGTACACCATTCCCAGGGACCTGCTTGGCAGGGCTGCAGGCGAGAGAAAGCAAGGCGACCTGGAGCTCGGGGATCCCTCCTGGAGCCTGAGGGCTGAGGAGCCATAAACAACTTCAGAGGTCGGAAAGCATCTCTGTGTTCAAGCGTGCGGATGGGCCTCTGTTTGCAGGGTGTGTCAAGTGAAGCAGTCACAGGGACGCGTCTCCTTTGTTAGAGCAGGGTACCAGATGGGGGTTCAGATGAGGACTCATGAATATTAATATCTCAATTCCACAGGCTCTCTCATCAAGGCCAGGCATCGCTCCCATGGTGGAAACCAAAGCACCATTATTACAAAATATATATTTTCCTACAGTTAGATGTTTGAGAAATAGGAAAATGGCTGAAAATGTCTGTGACAGGATTTTAACAACTCTTTTACTGTGTGAAATAGATGCTTTTGAAAGAAGTTGTTGAGAGTTTCTCTGTATTGATATGGAATTAACTAATTCAAATCTGATCTATTTTGCTTGATTTTGCTACTGCTCTGTTATGCATGGACACCTCTTTATTCGAACACTGGTAAGGAGTGTTGCTTGCTGACCTACAGGAATAGATCATTGGCTGATCTTCAAATATGGAACTGATTACAGTGTTGGCTGATCTAATACAAAAATCCTTCTCTGTCTCAATTTTTCTACTACGTGGAAGCCAACATTTTGGCTCCTGTAACAATGCCCCTAAATACTGGAATGCTTACACAAGGTGAACCATGCCCTGGGTTGAGATTATCGTACTGAAAACAATCCATTCCCTCAGAGTGGCAGAATTTTTTTAGGACAAACATTTTCATGTTGAGTTTGAGAGCAGTTCTGAGGAGCTTTGGCAGACAGAATCTTCTGGGCTTTTGATGCTTACAGCTTTTAGTTGCTAGCTCTGCCAGCTTTGAAAGAAGGGCTGAGTATAAAGCCACATGACCTGAAATGACTCCAAGAAGCAGTCATTAATATTTCATCATTAACATAGGAAGTACTTTATTAAGTACTCTTTAAAAAGAACATTAATTTATTATTCATTAATAATTTGCATGATAACATCCAGTACGGTGCCAAAGTAGATCATATAAAGCAGCATATAATTCTAACTTTCTCAACAGACTATTCATCTTGTCTTAATCCAGGAGTTGCCAAATCTCCAAGTACTTTTGTTTTTACTCTGCTTATACCATAACATCAAAATGCTAGAGTGTGGATTTTACAATGTCTAATGCTAAAGACACCTGTTTTCCAGATCAGAATGCCTGGGTGAGACTCCAGGCTCCATCTCTGATCAAGTTTCTTACCAGGAGGATCCTTGGGATGGAAGCAGTGGTGATGGCTCAGGCACCTGGGTTCCTGTCGCCAAGGAGGGAGCTTCTGGGAGGAGTTCCCAGCTACCTGCTCTGACTCAGGCTGAACCCCCTGCTGCCATGGCAGCTTGGGGAGGGTGGCACCAACAAACAGGAGACCTCTGCTGCTTTTCCTGTCAAATGAAAAATAAAAAAGCAAATGCAAAGACAGATGAACAGGTTAATTAAGAGTTTGCTTTTATAGTGCATCTTTTAGTTTGGGGATTTGTATATCACCCTGAAATTGTGTGAAGTAATATGACTATTTGTCTAACATAATTTGTCTAACAGCCCTATGAGCTGGATTTCACGGGTGGCCTGCAAAGGTCTCTCCTGCATCAACACCTATGCCCCTGATATTTGGCTGGTAAACAACTCATTCAAAAGTGTTCACTGGGATGCCTGCTCAAGGTTTTCCACGTGCTGGTTATGTACTTCCATGAGCACCAAGCAAGGGCACGCCCCAGGACATAAGCATTTACCATGCCTGTTTATTTGATCATATTGGTACGCATCATTTTTGAGGAAAACAAGCCTGATTTTCGGAGACTTTGGCAACTTGTCACAGTTTTAAGGCAAAGTAACAAAGAGAAGCAGAGACAAAGAAAAAGATGGATGCTAGTGGCATGGATGCTAGCTTTAACCACCATGCCCTAATGCTGGCTCAAGAAGACTTTATTAGTGTGTCAATTACATTAATCCAGTGACTAGAAAAATACCTAATGGAGCTTGTGAGTGTGATATTTCCTCTTGGAGGCTTGCAGTCATGTTATACCATCTTCTGTCCAGCAGCTCCAAAAATCTGAAAATGTCTTTCCCTTTTTAGAGAATGTTTTTATCATGTTTAATGACTTATTTTCATTTTTAAAGGCATAAAGACAGGGATATACAGAAAGACACTGAATTGACAACCACTATTGTATTGAATGGTGATAGCTAGGGCTGGGGCACTCTGAAACCACATGCTCAGAGTTCCACCCGCATTTCGCACAGGGGCAAAGGAAACTTAGTACTTGTGCCTTAGTTTACCTCTTCTCAGCTTGTGCACTAGCTGGAAGTTGAACTGGAATTGGAAAAACTGGAACTTGAATCGAGTGCTTGATATGTGATTCATTCACTGTTCCTTCAAATTAATAAACACTCTTGGGGATGGGCCTGAACCTCAGTGTAAATTGTTACCAGATTTTTCTTCTCTCTACCTGGAGGAAAATAGCAAATAAAATATGCTTTTAAATGCATACAATATGGTTTAATGAATTTGATTCTTGATTCATTCCTTCTCCCCCTTTTAGCTCTTGGCTGACCTAACTGGGATTGGAACCACTCTCTTCATTTTCCAGCAAAGACTGTATCTATTCTTCTTACAGTAGCCTGATGTTTTTAATCAAATCCAAGAGCTTAGGAGTTATCTTGAAAGCATCCACACAGCACATTTGGTGTAGAGAAGTTATTACAAGTGTCACCCTCTGGTTCCTAAAAACACATTAATAGTAACCGAGGCTCTTATTCCAAATCTAGATTGCCACTATGTGTTGATTTAAAATTCAATTTTCCTTTACTAGATAAAATTGTTTCCCATTGCATAAATTTCAAATTCAATCTATTGAAAAACTATGGGGATTCTATTCTTGAGAAGGCACTCTATTCAGGCACCAGACAGAAGGGACTGGAGCATCTTCTATCTCTTTGTCCTGGAGCTCCTTTCATGGATGTTCAGTAAGCAGTTACAGACTTGAACCGAAGCATCTCACTGTTTACGCTTTGAAATAATGAAACTGCTATACATATACTCAGAAAAACCAACACATTTTGATTGTCTCTTAAATCTGAGGTTGTTTCAAAGCAAGTTAAGTGGGTCATTGCTGTCCAGACCGGATTGGACATGTGGCATTCAAAGATTTTATGCAATAAGAGCATTCATTCTTCCAAAAACTGACCAATAAATAGTAATAATAATAATATGCACCATTGAAATCCCAGGAATTTGTGTCTGTTCTGCATATTGACATGTGTGCAAATTGAAACAAAATGATTCAAAAATATCCATGAAAATGTGGATTCAAGGCTATCTAATCTATTCATAAAATAGAATAAAGTCATAAGATGCACGTACTACTGAATACTTAGACACAAGACACACTTCTGAGGCAAAAAAGACAACCTGGAATGCAAAGTTCAGAAACAGATGCACACTTAAAGTCACCTGCCTACGACAGTTGTCATAATACAATAGAGAACAGCAGGCTTTTCGGTACATGACGTGGCTTTAGTTGGATTTTCACGGAGAGAATTAAGCAGATCTTCTCTTCAGCTTAAATCACACACAGAATCAATTCCAATTGAATTGCAAATCATAAGTGGAAAAGATAAATGATAATGCTTTTGAATATGATTAAGATAGGAGAATCACTTCTTGACTCTAAATGAGAAAATATTTCGTTATCCGTCACTGGTATTGGCTCTCCCAAGGGGAGAAAGTAGACACTTGTCAATTCCTTTCTTTCGTGTGGTGGTAGAGATTCAACAACTTGAGTCATGTCATATTGCTTTCTGTGTGTGCCTGAGCAGATAGCCAGAAGCAGAAATGCAGCCAGGACTGAAGCCAATGGGAATATAGCAATTTCAAACATTGCTAGGGACATCTTAAACAAATGGGTGTTGGGCCTGGTGCGGTAGTCTAGTGCTTAAATCCTCGCCTTGCATCCACTGGTGCCAGTTTGTGTCTCGGTTGCTCCAGTTTCCATTCAGCTCCTGGCTTTTGACCTGGGAAAGCAGTAGAGGATGGCCCAAAGCAATGGGACCCTGCACTGGCATGGGACACTCAGATGAAACTGCTGGCAGCTGGCTTCAGATTGTCTCAGCTCTGGCCATTGTGGCCACTTGGGGACTGAACCACTGGACCAAAGATTTTTCTCTCTGTGTCTCCATTTCTCTGGAAATCTACTTTTCCAATAAAAATAAATAAATCTTAATAAAAAAAGAAACCATTGTTGGGTGTAGCATTCCAATCTTGGAACCCCATTTTAAGGGGCGACTATGAAAGTCGATCATGCCAAGGAGAGGATACAATGGAAATTCAGGGTGACAGGTGATCAGGGTACAAGTTTATAAACCATGCAGCTTATAAAACTAACTCCACGATCTTGCCCTTGCACTGTGTTTCACTCCCTGCTAAAATTCTTCTCTCAACATTGCAGAATTAACGTCCAAAATTACTTTAGAAAATGCCCATGATTCTTCTCACAATCCCCTGGCAGCTCCTTCTACAAAGCTGTTTTATAACCTCTATGCCCTCGCTGTGGCTGCCATGCCCACAGTGCCACAGCCTGGCGGCTTCTGCTCAAGGAAGCTGGTTCTCCACTGCCTCCATTGTCTTGGCCATTCTTCCAATCATCAGGACCACCCATCCCCACCTACAGGGCAGACTTCCTCACCTCTTTCAGGTTCTTGCTTAAGGATCATCTCCGCGGAGCCTGCTCAGAACACTCCATTTGGAACAGCCATCCCTGTTCTTGCAAAGTATCCCTAACTCCACATTTTTTCCTTTCACAATGCTTATCAGTATTCAAAACTTGCATATTTTACTTATGTTCTATGGTTACCATTTCGTCTGATCTGTTTGCTTTTGGCCATCTGTCTTCCGGCCATTATCTTGCCTGTGAATCTTGGCTCTCTCTGTCAGATTGTAGCAGGAATGGTGGCTTTGGAGGAAGTCGGCTCCAGAGACACTCGCTAGCAGGTGTTACGTGGGGGGGCTGAAGGCCACTGCAGGTCCACCAATGTCTTTCTTTGCTTCCATTGGAGTAGAATTTTGTCTCATCACCGGATGCCCACTCAGGTTTGACAGGTCCCCAAGTCTACGTGGGAGTGATTGATGGGGACCCAAGCTCTTGGTTCCTGCCTGAGGGACAAGCAGAGTGATGTGTGCTGTCCCCCCTGCTCACGTTACCAGGAAATCCTTGGCTCAGGCCATCTGCTCTGTCACTCCCTACACATGCTGAAATGGAAATGATCACAACAACTTTGGACGTTTGAACAGTGTGAATATATTATCAATGCAACTAATTACAAGCAGATGAAATGTAGGATCAGTAACAATGCTGATTAGTATAAAAGAAGACAAAATACCTCCCCAAAGCAAAATGAGGCGTATTCTAAATTCCTGCTTTTCTCATAATCAGATTTATTTCCTAAAAGCATCATGGATCATTTGCAGTAACACATTTGGGATCTAGACAGGGAGCCATTCTGAGGTCCTTGTGACCAATGAGCTGTTATGTCTCTATCGTGTCTGGAGACTTGACTGTGTCGTCAGAAAACCTTGTATGAAAGAAGAAGCGATTTTAAGCAACTACAGAGACGCTGGTGGCCAGGCACCTTCCCCTTATCCCTACATGGTATTTAGTGTTTGACAACAAATACGCTTGGAGTCCAGGCTGCAATCTGAGATGGAGCTCAGAGGATGTGAATCAGTTTCCTGATGCAAACATGTAATTAGACTCAAACAACGAGAACAGTGAAACACGTCATGGCCAAGCAGGTTGTTTAGCAAGGGACTTCCTCTCCTGTGTTGAAACGTAAGGCTTCATTGCAAATATTCTGCAGCCCAAATGCAATTTGTGACTTAAATGCTTTTAGACAAGGCATTTTAGTGCTGTAACTGTATAGTTTCTCGTGAAGTAATGTTAGGATCAATTGATGTTTTTATGAAGCAAAATTGTTCCCTTCCTTAAAATTAGCTGCACCAACGTTAAAAAGATGTACTGTGCTACTTATGTTACATTTCTGACACGATGAACTGTAATTAGGGTTATTTGCTTGCCTAATAACAAATAGGATGTTCCATTTGCAGTATAGGCAGATGGAGAAACTTAGCCAACTTACGGTTATAACCTACTAAATTAGATCTAAGTTTAAAAGAAATTATATGGTTGCTATTTTTGCTATTAGAAACTTTTCCTCCGATTTGCCAAAGGCACATTCATTTCTAATAAGCCTCAATTTCAGGTTTGAACAATTTATGTAAATGATGTATAATCTTGTGCTTTGGGGACTGCTAAGATCCTGGATATTTGGTCCCACGTAAAACAGTCACTTCTGAGAGAGATTGCGGGACCCTTTAAAATATTTTACTTGCGTATCGTTGTCACATTGTAAGTGAAAACGTTGATGTCCCTTAGTTTACTGGAAGTCACATTTCGCAAACCTCTTCTGCAGGCAATTTTCACCTGATTTACAGAGATGAATGAGATCAGAAATGGACAGATGAGAAAGACAATAATTCAGATATTTATTCCTTATCAATAAACCAAATCTGAGAAACATTACCAATCCCTTGAACAACAAACAACAAAACACATTTTGAGAGTGACTGTCAAAATCACTCCAGCTTGTTAGTAAGACTTCCCTATAATTCAGTCCGATCACAAATTACCTGTCTTAAAGACCACTATAACATTTCCCCCCTAATGCCGTGATCAGAACTGCAAGATTGGGAATGAAGTAAGGAACAGTGGAAACGCATACAGTAACTGTGGGATAAAAATGCTCAGATGACAGCTTATTCTGTTTTAATTTATTGTGCTGTTTTGCATTGACTTTTAAATGATTTTCTCTATGCATCGGAATTATTTTCCTAAGATAGGAATTGATAACTGACTCTGGTTGAGTAGTTTCTTAACGTTCATGGCAATCATTTAAAACTTAAAGCAAAAATATTGTAGTTTAACTTTATGCTATGTTTCATGTAACAATCTAGAAAGCAAAAGGAAAAGTTTTATAGTATGTATTTATTTTGCAAGTTTGTAACATAGATATTCATTCTTTTTGAAGCAAGTACTGTGATTCTAGTAGCAAAAAAATGTCACATAAATTCATCTCCCCTTGCTTTTCCTTGCTAAGCATGGAAACGAGAGCCAAGGAAGATGAAGGAGAATTTTGTAGGGTTTAGTGCAGTGTGAAGTTTGGAACTACGAAAAGGAATAACTGACCTGGTGGTGGAGCGTCCTCTGGGCCAAGGTAGCACTGCCTGGGTCCTTTGCCCAACCTGTGCACTGCCTGGGTCCTTCGCCCAGCCTGGTTGGCCTGGCATGGTGCGGATCAGGTGGCCCAGGACATTATAGCACTGGACGAAGTCCACTGACTGCTTGGCTGTGTACTTGTGGGGGATTGGGGTCGTGGGCTTGCAGAGGGTCTAGGGGATGGCTTAGGTGGGAACCTGAGAGTCAGGTCCCGGATTTGTTGACTGACTGTAGGGTGCATGTGTCAGAACTGGGCCTTGTCAGTGACTTAAACAGAGCAGTGGATGGCATGCCCAGATGCACATGGAGGATATGGCAGTCTGTTAGGGCATGCAGAGAACATATGGCATCATAGCAGTGGAAGGAGGGCAAAACAAATTGGACAACTAACCCAGTCAAGCGTTGGCAGCAAATATCTGGGCAAATGGAGACTCTAAGGTGGGTGTGTCATCCAGTGGAACTGGAAGGATTTCCTCATGTTTGGATTGGTGAGATCGACAGTATTTCACAACTGTCAAAGTCGCTTGAGCAGAAACCTAAGAGCATGCTCCACCTGGGGGATCCTGGGATGGCATGCTGAATCAAACTATTGAGAGGGATAATTTAACTGTTCAGAGTTCAAATGAAGAGCCGCGAGTGGGTTGTCTGCACAGCTGAAGTTCATTGCCCTAAGGAACAGGTTAGAAATGCATGCTTCCTCATTGTGCATCCATTTAAAATAAAAAAATAATAATAATAGAGGAACATGCTGAGAGTTTATGGTCTAGAAACTATGTTTGCACAGCAGTACTCTTTGTGAAATGACAGTAGACAAAAGGAAACATTTCTGATGAAACCCATTTGCTTTTCTGTCTGGTTTTCTCCGTTGCCACCTGTTCCAGACTTTGAGGCCACCTTAGGAATGGGATGACAGCTGCTGGAAGGAGTAGGAGGAGTGATTCCTATTCTTTCCAAGCTGCATAAGACAAAAGCTCTGAGATGTCCTGCTGAGATTCCATAGAGATGTGCAGATAGAAACCAACTCTTATTAAATTTTACATGGAAGTCTGAGTGTGAGATTATTGGATCATCAGGTTTAAACCATGATGTAAACTGAACGGATTAAGCAGATTCTATAAAAGTAGGGTATTGTTTATTTAATTTCTTGGCTTTCTAGGATCTTGAAAGCACTTGCCAAAAGAACAAGAGTAATGGAGTATTATCTGTGGAAATTCCAGAAGTTACTTTGAGGCCATCAAATGTAGTGATGGAAATATACATTTATGCAATGGATGCTCATGCCTTCATCCAAGTTATTTGGGGAAGAAAATGATATAATCATAAAATCTGCTAAGTATGCGTACACCAAGACTCTGACATCTCTGGATTCCACATCCAAGCAGCCAATAGATATTGGAACAAAAATATTCAGGGGCATGCTGGGGTTTTTTTTTACCCCCGCCTAGATGCACCAGCCCACATGGGAGTTATAAATCAAGAGACAGAACTGACTCAGCAATTGCAACCACCATTGTGCACATAGGCTGGTTGGGTTGACACACTGCCCGACCCTGGATTGGCAAGCACACACAAGAATCAGGTGTGGGATCACCTCAGATGAAGTTTCTTCGGGGATCCCCCAATTGAACCGCTGGACTCAGAACTCCAACCATGGAGGGAATTGTAGGTTCCATGGCCCAACCGTGGAGTGCATGTGTCAGAGCTGAACCTCCTCGGTGGCTCAGAAGAAACTTACCCAGTTGCACATGGAAGATCCAACAGTATATTAGAACCTGCAGAGGACATGTGCCATGGGAACAGAGGGCGGAGGACAGAACAGATAGATCCAACTACCTCAGCCAAGTGTCGGCAGTGAAAATCTGGGCCAACAGAGACTCTAAGGTGGACTATGTCCATCAGTGGATTCTGCAGAGGTTTCATCTTGCCTGGAATGACGAGAATGGCAGCAATTCAGAACTGTTGAACTATCGAAACCACCTGAACAGTGCCCTTGGAGCATGCCCTACATCAGGGACCTGGGATGGTTGGGAGGCTGGGTGTGGTTTCTCCCCTTCTCTCCCTCCTTTCCCCAGATAACAGGAAGGAAAAAGGAGAATGTGGAAACAGTGGTCTTATCCACTTTCCTGTAACCCTTGACCCTTTGTGCCCCAATCAGCTATGCAAAGATCATCACAAATTAAAAAAATGGAAAACAAAATATTCAGAAAAAGGCCAGCATTGTTGTACAAGACGTGAGACTCCAGGAATCCATATCTGATCATTGTTTCAAGTCGTGGCTGTTTTACTTCTCATTCAGGTCTCATCTTAATCGGAAAAGCAAGGTATGGTTATCCAAGATATTTGGGTCCATGTACAAAACCCAGACAGAATTCTTGGCTTCTGGCTTCACTCTGGCACAGCCTAAGCTTTTACAGCCATTTGGGCAGTGACCCATTGGATAGAAGCTTTTGTCTCTCTCCCTCTGTCTCTCCATCAATCTGTGTTTATAAAGCATAAAATAAATTTTTGAAAAATGTTTTAAAAATGCATCTGTCCGGCAAATATGAAGAGTTTTTTCTTGTCATTATTTCCTAAACAATACACCATATTTTATATATATCATATATAATAAATATATAAAATTGATTTTATATACTATATACATAATATAATAAAATGTTTTATTATATAAATAAGTATTATGTAAGCAATACACCATAACTATTTACATGTATATAACTAAGGTATTATATGGCACCTTATCATAATTTAAACTGGATGGGAGGATGAGGGTTTTTCACAATCTTTCTGGAAAATTCATATTATAAAAAGGACTGTGTATCAAATTCCAAAAAAATCTTGTACACCAAAATGCACATCCATTTCTGTGAAGTTTTTAAAATCCCCTAATAAACATCATATGATGTGAAGGGATTTTAGACTCGCTGGATGCAGATTCTGGGATCCACAGAAGATCTTACAAATACACACCCAGAGATACAAGGAGCACAAAACCATTTTACTCTGAGTTCCATGGACAGAAAAAACACTGTGTTTTACTGGGAACAGCCTTGGAGCTGACTTTTCAAATACACTTTAGTACTCTTCAATATTAATATAAAACACATTTGGCTCAGGTCAGTCTCTCACCTTACTGCCCATTATGGCACATAATTTTGAGATCTTTTAAAATACTTACTGTTTGTATTCAACTTGTGGCAGAAGACAATGAAAGTGGTACCCAGAGTGTCCATGAGTGACAGCATACCAGAGAAGCAGCAGCCTCAAGGGCAGGGATGAGACCTTGGCGGCACCTGCGGAAGCAGCAGCCTCAAAGGGCAGGGATGAGACCCTGGCGGCACCTGCGGAAGCAGCAGCCTCAAGGACAAGGATGAGACCTTGGCGGCACCTGCGGAAGCAGCAGCCTCAAAGGGCAGGGATGAGACCCTGGCGGCACCTGCGGAAGCAGCAGCCTCAAAGGGCAGGGATGAGACCCTGGCGGCACCTGCGGAAGCAGCAGCTTCAAGGGCAGGGATGAGACCCTGGCGGCACCTGCGGAAGCAGCAGCCTCAAAGGGCAGGGATGAGATCCTGGCGGCACCTGCAGAAGCAGCAGCCTCAAGGCAGGGATGAGATCCTGGCGGCACCTGCGCCCCCTGAAAGCGCATCATTCAACAATGTTGTCTCACTAGGGGCTCATTACGTATTTATGGAAATGATTAAATAGAATCTACTCCATCTTGGGGAATAGATGTTGGCACACAAGCTTTTGGTCCCAGTCTCCTGGCCTCCTAATTCAGAGGATGACCTCAATTTGCATGTATCAGAAAGCCATGCTGGTTAACCCTGTTTTTGCGTGGTAGACGAACCTCAGAAAACCTCCCTGATTTGGCACCAATTGTCCTAGAATCTAGTCAAGCAAGTCCTCCATTGGTGTCACAAAACAAGCTTATTTGATAAGATTTTCTAAAATTGTTTAAATTTGAGAGAATTTTATTTAAAAAAAAAGACAGAAATATGCTTCCATCTCCAAATAAAACAGCAAGCATTTAACATTTACCCCTTCAAATGTTCACAAGACTGTCCATTCCTCTGAAAAAACTTTGTATGAACATGTCAAATAGTCACTGTGTGGAAGGGTCATTTTGACCGTGCCTCATTTATTGAGTCAGGAATAAAGTTCAGCCCACCCATGAGGTCAGAATGACCATGAAAAAGGAGAGAGAAGAACAGTACGTGTCTGCAGTGAAATAATTAGCAATGCGCGGATTTTAAAATTACTGATACAAGAAGGATGGTTAAGATGGTTTACCACATCAAAGACCGAAAAGCAAATTTAATCCAGGACACCATAAAATTGTTTTCACAGTTGTCAGGAGTCCCAGCAGATGAGGAATCCAGCTGAGAAAAGAAAAGGAAAAAGTGGCTTGGTAACACAAGTTGACATCAAAGCTGTATGGCATTTCCAGACTTGAGTAAACAATTCGACAATAACAAGTGTTGGGAAGAAGATGAAATAAAATGTTAAGATTCTTCATCCCTTTGAGCTTAAGGAAAGTATGTTTTTAAGGCTAGCAACAGATTTTAACTACAAAATGTACACCTACTGAGGGATCACATTTCCCTGAAAAAAAAAATTGTAAAACAAAATGGTTAGATGTGTGATGACAATTCTATTGGAGGAAGCTATTCTATAAATAAACACACTTCATTTATAATCAAAGCTATGGTATTCAAGTGTGTCATAGTATTGGATATATACAGTGGGAGAAAGTCTAGTGTCCTGTTGACAGGATGTATTTAAGTTTCCTTGTGATTCCTTTTATTGTTGTTGTTGGGGAATAGAGATGCACCCTGCAGCATCCCAGTATGCTGGTCTCCATTCTAGAGTTCATCTGTGAAGATGTTGGGCGTGTGACTTGGTGAAGGATTATATCATCCTAATAAATTGGGGAAACAGTGGGGAGTAGCAGAGGACAGGAGGAGGGAGGAATCCCTGAGCCTATGAAACAGCATCATGAAAATTTAAAAAAAAAAAAGCTATGCTATAAAATAATATTCTCATGCAGCATGAGAAATGAAAATCCAAACGCAGGATAGTTATAAAAAGAACAGATTGCAAGATACGTGAAAGCAAATCCATCTTTGAGGTGTTTTGTTGAAATTGGAAAAACTTCTCCAGTGGTTAGGGGTTCCAACAAACTCTTTCAGTTAAATTCTACTCCTGATAAGTTGACCTTTTCATAGTTCTCAATTAGCAAAGTTAGGAGGAAATTCAGCACTTTTTAACTACATTAGATATATGAAACAACATCATTTTTTCAGTGAAGTCCAAACCAGAAGGCAACAACTGACAGCTGATTTCCAGTGTAATGCGGCTCAGGGAGAGACTGTTCTGTTGACTTGAACTTCAACGACTCAGGTGCTTGTAGCAGGTGTTTCTCATCGTGATTCAATAAGTCCTCACTCTCTTATTAGTGTTCCAAGTCCCTGTTAACAGCTGAACACTCCAACTTGTTTGTTTCAAGGGACACAGTCAGGTGCTAAGATGAAAATCAAGGTCGTGTTTGTTGGTGTCAAGACAAAGATCATCAGGCTCTCCCTGGGACTGGTGTTCACACACGTGTTTACAATTTCACATATTGAAAAATTGGCATAAATTTGCATAAATGTCTCAATGCAATGTATTCTGCTAGGTACTTTGAAGAGAAGTACAAAACCAGATTCGTTTCCTGCCCTAACGTATCTTTGGTTCATTGAGAGAAAGACATGTTTGGAGTTAACCGTCACATAAAACAAGATGGACCAATTTTGAAAGAGGTGGAAACAGGGATTATGGAGAGAGCACGTTTGCTAAAGAATCAGAGAGCCATCATGTTCAGGCATGCAAGGAATATCTGCATGCATAAGCTAGGTCTTCATAGACAGGGAAGAAGTATCCTAAGGAATTTTGATAAAGTAGCACATTTTTTTCATGAGTGTCATATCAAGACCGTTATAGGAGGCTGCTACGTTTAGCGAAATAAAGAACATTCAAAAGAGACAAATACCCTGCTTCCTCTGACTTGTGGCAGATAATATATAAAGAAAAGTTAATATATATGACTGGAACTTACATCTGGAGGTTAAATGGTTTTTACTACTATAGTCCTTCAAAAATAGAGGTATTTCTACTTTGGAGAAAAAATAATCAATTCATTTTATTTCAAAGCTCAAGAGGGATAGGGTCAGGCGAATACACAAAATGATACATGGACAGAGAATTGGATCTGTTGATTCCCTCCCCAGATGCACCAGCTGCCAAGGCTGGGTCACCCTGAAGCCAGGATGCTGGAGTGCCCTTCTCACCTCACATGTGGGTGGCAGGGATCCCCGGACCTGGCCCTCGTCTGGGGCAGGTTCCTAGCCTTTCTAGAGAATGTTGTTTCTTCAATTTTCTCTAAAGACCGTGGGAATTTTAGAATATACCCTGTGCTTTCTTTACCTTAACACCTGTTATTACGAGCAAAATCTGTTCTGAAATCTTAATAAAACCTTTTTTGAGGGGTAGGGCCTGGCACAAAGTCTCAATCCTCACCTTGCAAGTGCTGGAATCTGATATGGGTACCAGTTTGTGTCTGGGCTGCTCCACTTCCCATCCAGTTTCCTGCTTATGGCCTGGGGAAACAGCAGGGGATAACCCAAAGCCTTGAGACCCTAAAACTTTTTGGGATACCTGAGAAAGGCTCCTGGCTCCTGAATTATGTTAGCTCAGATCCAGCTGAGTGCCACTTGGGCATAAGCCAACAAATGAAAGATCTTTTTCTTTGCCTCTCCTTTTCTTCATAAATTTGATTTTCTTTTACAATAAAAATAACTTTAAAAAATTGTTATAAATGTAAAAACTGATGCTTTACCTGATTGTATAAAGGTTAGTGATGACACACAGGAAAAGGTCAGAGATAGTGTTCCTAGGACATACCAAGTTTATGAAGTTGAAAATGCTGTACAACTCAAGACATGATTGCGCATTATATATAAGCTATTTATGCTCTTATATAATGTGAAATTCTGCTCTTTCTGGCTATGTAGAGATGCAGGTTTTCCAAGTTTTTTTTTTTATCAACCTAGAAGCAAATATGAATGGCAAAGTCATGGAAAGCAGGACCTTTAATTTATTCATGCTTTTTTTGTGTGAGTACATGCAAAATGGATTTCTAGCAATGTGCTAGACACATCGCAATGGAGAGTCGGTGCACAGGAGTTAAACTGTCCTGAAAAGTTCAAGTCACTGATGCAAAACATGGAAGACGAATGTTACCCATAAGTGGACACAACTGAGGCCTCTTTTTCTGCCATGTATAAACCCAAGACATGTTTTAATAACAATGTCATAAAGTGTTCTTTCTTGTTCTGTTGGTTTCTCAGCGAGTTTCACGGCTAGCTGATACACAAGGTCGTAAATAATAACACAAACTTACAGAATAACAAGAGATGTTTTCTTGGTCCTCAGGGTTCAAATCTACAATAAACCAGAGATCAAAAATAGAGAAGCAATTGCATTTGGATATTTTAAGAAATATTTATTTTCCCTCATGTCTAGATTTTAGCAGTTGTCTGAGGTTTTTGCTCTAGTCTCTGGCTTCTTTCAGCTAGATGGAATAACAGGAAACTATTAGGCCTGGTTGTTTGAAACTTGTGCCTTTGGTTGTGGGTGGTGAAATATGTAAAACCAAGAATACGGTTAACAGTTGTCTTTGAAAAATACTCCTTTTCAATACTCTCAGAGACCAGTAAATCAGTAACCCCAATAAGGAAATCTCTTTTAAAGCGATTGGAATAATTGCTGTCATGCTTCCCTAGCAGCTCAAAGGTTTATACGATTCAGCAAAGATTCAATGAGAAGGTCACCTGTTGGACACTCCCATGAACAAGGCTGGAATGAACGCTGTGATCAGAGATCTTTAATGGGAATCAGCAACGGAAAACCACCCTGATAATCAATGTTCACGCCTTGGGCTTCCTTAGCTGTTAAGCTGGTGTGGAGTGTATTTTTTTTGAGGTTTAGAAGGGCAGATTTCCACAAAGACAGTTCGTCTGACGTAGCTGATCTCTCACAGGGCACATATTTCCTTGTGTATTTTCTGTTGGAAAACTCTAAAACCAGACATGGATGGAAAAGCTCATCCAGCCCACTTTTCAGCTGCCAGGCCAGTTGCTTGGTGTTGGTTGCCATGAAGTCAAAGGTTATAAACCTGATCCTTGCTCAGCTCTCTTTGCCCCACACAGCCAGACCTTCTAACAAAGACAGGGCCAACAGCCGTCTCTCCCTGCCAGTTCCCTTCCAGCACCAGTTGAGTTCCAAATGTGAAGCTGTCCCCAAAAAGAGGGCTAGGATCCTATACAGAACATCCTGGTTCCTGCAGCATACAGCATACAGCACTCATTCTCTTGTTCATCAAAGGATTTCCACCAAAAATACAAAGACAATAAGACAAAAGGAAAATGGGACTCCATTTGTGGAGTTCTTTGAGCAAATAATTTTGATGAGTGTAAATCAAGCTTGAAAAAAATATGACATTCGTATTATAATCAGAATGCAAATTTTTAAGTTGTATGTGTGTTCTGATTTTTAATGGGAATTAGAGTTTTGGGATGGAAGCAGACAAAATATGTCTGATGTAAGGCACTGGAAAAAAATAATGCTCAACCAATCAATAGGGTTAGAAGAATATTGAAAATTCTGTCCAGATGTGCTGAATTTTAGAAACATGTGACTTATTCAGACCATGGACTTGAGCTGTGTTTATCCATTACTGCCTCTAAAATTCTTTCAGTTAATTAAATCAATATTTTTTCAGTTATATGTGACAGAATTGGGGTGTTTAGCTCCTATTTTTGTAGATTTAAAACATGCTTAATTTATTTGAAAGGTAGAAATGGGTAAGGGGGCCCGGCGCTGTCGCCTAACAGCTAAAGTCCTCGCCTTGAACACACCAGGATCCCATATGGGAGCCAGTGCTAATCTCAGCAGTTCCACTTCCCATCCAGCTCCCTGACTGTGGCCTGGGAAAGCAGTCAAGGACAGCCCAAAGCCTTGGGACTCTGCACCCGTGTGGGAGACCTGGAAGAAGTTCCTGGCTCCTGGCTTCGGATTGGCACAGCACCGGCCGTTGTGCTCACTTGGGGAGTGAACCATCAGACGGAAGATCTTTCTCTCTGTCTCTCCTCCTCTCTGTATATCTGACTTTGTAATGAAAAAAACAAAATGGGTAGGGGGAGGGAGAGAGAAGAGAGCGAGGAAAGGAAAGACATTGCTTTTCCACCCCATTTTTCTCATGCTCCAACCCCAGGTTACAAGCTCATCCTCTCCATCTCCAACAACGCAATCATCTTCCCAGAAGGATGTTACTTGAATCCAAGTCCCATCACTTCTTTTCTTAGTTTTTATTCTCTGCAAGGATGAAGTGAAGGATATTTGTGATTTACAAAACTGAATTCTGGCCCTCTCTCCTCCTCTATCCCAAGATGAGCTCCAATCAGGTTAGCCTCCAAATCACAGTCACAGTTCTTCTAGAAGCATCTGGAAAAGTATAATTGAAGGACCCAAAACAGGAAAATCGCTTTGTCTCACTCTCAGATATTTTTGAGTAGAATATAGAATTTGTAAAGACTCTTGGGGAACAAAGGCAAACTCTGAGAAGAGCTGAGCAGAAAATGAAAGGAAACTTGCCCCCTGGGTAGTTGTTATGTCCTGAATCCCTTGAATTAGCTCTGTGTTCATTTTTTTTTTTCATGCTCTTTTTAGAGCCAAAAGCTTTCTAATTGGTGCAAGCTCCCATGGCTCCAAAGTGACTCATCTTTACCGATATCTCTTTAGTAAGTTTGTCTTAGTCCCCACACCACCAGAATCCCACCATTGCAATTTGCACAGAAGATATTGCTATATAAAACACAAAAGTGCAAGACTTTGTTCATTAGCCAAAGGCTGCTTCTTGTGCAACTACCCATAATGTCAAACTAGAACTATGGCTCAATGGTTAAATCCTCAGTTTGCAAGGTCCGGGATCCCATATGGGCACCAGTTCACGTCCGGGCTGCTCCACATCCCATCCAGCTCCCTGCTTATGGATTGAAAGAACAGCACAGGGTGGCCCAAACCCTTGGGACCAGGCGCCAATGTGGGTGACCTGGAAAAAGCTCCTGACTTTAGGCTTTAGGCTTGCTGAGCTCTGGCCATTGCGGTCCTTTGTGGGGTAAATCAGCAGGTGGAAGATTTTTCACACTGTCTCTCTTTTTCTCTGTAAATGTGATCTGCCTTTCCACCATAAATAAATTCTTAAAAAATAGAGCATGAAAGATATGGAAGCCCACTTCACATAGTTTATACACACATTGACCTTCATGGGACTTGTTAGCAAATTAGTCCTGTGTTGCATCCTCTGCCTCCGGCTCCTCCACCTTCTTCTTCTTTAAGATTGTTTAAATCATCTTCTTCTTTAAGTCAGGATTTCAGAGAAAGATGGAGTGGAAGAAGGGCCATTCCTTGACAGATTAATTCCCCAGGTAGCTGCAATAGCCAGAGCTGGGCCAGGCCAAAAGCAGGAGCCTCTTCCAGGTCACACACCAAACACTTGGACCATCTTCTGTTGCTTTTTCTCAGGCATCCTCAGGGAAATGGGTTAGAGGTGGAGAATCTGGCTCAGCGCAATAGCGTAGTGGTTAAAGCCCTCGCCTTGCACACGCCGGGATCCCATATGGTCACCAGTTCTAATCCCAGCGGCCCTGCTTTCCATCCAGCTCCCTGACTATGCCCTGGAAAAATAATCTAGGATGATCCAAATCCTTGGGACCCTGCACTCACGTGGGAGACCCTGAAGAGCTCCTGGCTCCTGGTTTCAGATTGGCACAGCCCCAGCCCTTGCGGCTGCTTGGGAAGTGAACCAACAGGTGGAAGATCTTCCTCTCTGCCTCTCCTCACTCTGTACATCTGCCTTTCCAATTAAAAAAATTAAATAAACTTTTAAAAAGATAAAAAGAAGTGGAGCATCTGGGACATGAGCCAGTGCCCATGTGGGACGCTGTTGCAGGAATCAGTTCTCCATGCCGTGCCACCGAGTCAGCCATTATGCACCAGTTTTTAACCTGTAATCTCTCAATGCAATACAGACAGCAGTTGTATTGTGAGTTTGGTTATGACCCAGAGTCGTGGAGTCTTCAGCAACCAGTTTATTCCATTTTCTAATGGAAGAACAGTTTGATTCATATCGCTCTGATACAATTCTGACATTGTAATTGTAGTCACCGGAACATAGCCTGGTATATTTCATAAAGATTCGAGAGTTCATATTTTATTTTAGAAATCACAAATACTTTGTCTCCTTAAAATTAAGTTGCAAAGGAGTGTTGAATGATGTCATTGACTGGGGGTTGGGCTATTCTGTAGGTCTGGAAAAACGACTGGAGGCTTTGAGAGTCATCTGGCGCCTCCAAAAGTTTCAAATTTGTAAATTGCTCAACTTTGTTTTTAATGTCAAATAGCAGGTGCGTATATTTATATGAACTGAAGTCCACCCACTCATTTTTGTCTTAGCAGCACTCCATGAAGTGCTCAGTTGTCTAATTCCTTTCAGACATGATGGAAAGAGCACATAGCCAGATCAAAAGACTTCCTAGTGTCACAGGGGAGGATGTGTGATTTAGTTAGCTCTTGTCCTCATGCGTCAAGTTTTGTGAAGGGATCGGTATGCTCAACGTGAAGAAAATGGAAATGTAAAGAAAATCAAAACGCTTCTAGGAGTAGAATATTCTCCCCTTTGTTTTAGAAATACAGAATTTAGTACATGAAAGAAAATAATTGCGCTTAATATAGGAAATAGGTTTTCATCTATGGTTCAATCAAAAATTTTAGAGGTCCAAAAATGAACTCAGTGCAGCTGTTAGAAAGCTGTTTGAAAAGACATTCTGTGGATTGGTTTAAACTGTTAACTAATGCTCTTCAATTTTCTTTTGGCTCTTTAATTTCTGAGATTAAAGAAACCCCAAAAGATGAATGTAGCTAGCCAATACAGGCTAATACTCCCTGCTTTGCTTCGATTCTTGCCAGAAAGACCGATTGCAGTGAATCAGGAATCCATGTTTCTATCTCAGTATGTATTCCCAAGAGACTGGGAGTGGATGTTGCTATTTGGCAATCAAGCACCCCATCTACAAATCGTCCTCTCTCTCTTGGTCTTTCTGTGAACTCAACAGAAAAGTATGTATATCCTCCAGCCCCTTTGTATGGACAATAACTGATGTTACATACAACAGGGAAAGCCCAGATGTGTAAGAAGGCAGAGAAACAAAAGGTCTGAAGTTCAATCTGTTTAAAATAATGAGTTCCTAAAAGGCATGACATGATAGGATTATCTCCATTTAATGACTCAAAACGGTAGGATGAGTAGATGAAATCAATGGCATTTGTCAACGCTTAAATTGGACACAAATGATTTTCGATTCTAAATATGAGAATTTCATGGTATATATTCAACTTATAATTAGGTTAGATAGATTCATCTTTCGGTTTAGGACATGTGTACTCTTAACTTTAAGAGACTGGTGTTGATGATTTTAAATTTCAGCACATAAGTTCAGCGATTTTATTTTAGCTAAATTATGGATGTGCTATTTAGAAACATTACTTTCATCTTAGATCATATAAATTGACAGAGGATTTTATTCCAGGGCAAGCTAACTTCAGCCAAACAGCCTGTATAGCATGTTCGATGAAGTTTACACTTGTTTTCTGAAAAGTGACTTGCCATCACGGAGATGAACACCAAACTGCTCTGACTGGCTACTGGAGGAAGAGGACCCAGATGGGGCATCAGGCCAACATCTTCCAAATATATTCACAACCACTTTGTTGGGGGCACTCAGATACTTATTACATGATACAAACTTGGGTTGCATTTCCACATCTGTTCTTGAACAATTAAAGTCCTGAACGTTTAGGTTCTGCAGAGACTACAAAAGAGTTGCTTCTTGAAATAGTATTATAAGTTGGACCAGTTTCATTATTCACTGGAAATTAAAGCAAGAAGATATGATTTCATTTAATGTTAAGTCAAATATCACAAAGGTGAGAATCTAGCCATGCCAGCTTGGCAATACTACCGGAATTCGTACATTTAATTTATAATTGGAAGCCACTTCCTTTATTCTCTCATTTGCAACATATAAAATGCCACAATAAATAACTCTGAACACATGCAAATACTCTTGAGAGTTCTTCAAAAAGTCCATGGAGAGATGCATCGTGAAGGGCCTATGCATAGGCATTAAACTTGTTTGCATTAAAATGAACTTTTACATATAGCCCCATACATACTGCACACACATATATAAACTACATGATACACTAGGATATGCCAGACAGGGTATGGTGAGGTGGAATTAAATGATTAAAGCAATGTACTTTATTTCTTGACATAAGCGCCATCCGGTTGGAGAAACATTTCTAGGTCACTATGCCAAACATTTAGAACATTAGCAAAGAACAGAGAACAATAGAACATTTACCATGTCAATCCAGGCCCTTGTAAACAGAAGAAAGCTGGAAGATCTTGAAAGAGTTTCATGAGAAATAAAACAGAAGCCAAAAGAGTCAACTCAGCCAGGAAAGTGAGCACCTGCTGTGTTGCCACAGACACTCTTGCAGAAGTTCTCTTGATGGATCAGGGGAATGAGCAGGGGGCACAAGGACTACTTCTTGATCGTCGTGCAATCGTAAACCAACTTAGGCATCATGGGCTCAGCATGGGTGCTGTGGAGGCTTGAAATTCACAAATGGAGAGCCACAGCCTGAGACAAAAACTAAAGGTAAGCTGTAAATATTCCATAGCACACATAACTGCAATCGTGTGACATACGACCAATTTCTCTCTGGTGGTTCGGAGAGAGCTAATTATGGTCTACAATCTGTATGGTAAACTCAGTTGCCTTCCTGTTTGCATTGACTGTTCTGCCTAGAAAATTGCCAGACGGGGCATTCAGGAGCTGACCCTGAGTTCCAAGGTCAAGGTGAATGTCAGTACCTGTCTGCTTCTAGAAGAATCTTAATGGAACACAGTTTGTCAGTAATGCCATCAGTAGTGGAATTTGGGTTGGAAATGATACTTCCGCAGGGTTGTGATTCTCTGTTAGGAAGGTAGTCTCACTTTTTATCCTCGTGCTTCTCAGTTACAAAGTCCTAGCTAGGATTAAAGTGCATTTTCAGTCCTTAATATATTCTTAAGGATTAGACAAGGCGTGGAAAGACAAGTGTTTCTCTCTTCATTAATATTTTTATTTCAATGACTGCTGTAGAATTTCGTACCTCCAGTGCTTCCATGACTAAAATCTAGTACTTATTTGTTTCTTTTTCCAGCATCCATATTTATTTGCAAGTTTCACCAAACTCATAGAAATATCTGGTTTCTGGAGGCACAGCATGATGCACGAGGCTTCTGGGCAACAAAACCCCAGTTAGACGCTTTGCCTTTCATGTGCTAAGTAGCCCATCTCTCCAGCAAGATGCCCTCTCCAGATCTCAGCTTTTGTCCAATTTCTAGTAAATGGATCTGCGATAATCTCACTGAGAGAATGAAAACTAGTCCATGGGAAGTGCTCATGGTATAAGTGGTCGTTAGAAGGTAGTGTGCAAAATTACACCGAAACTGTACTAGAAGAAAAGTCAAAAAATATTATGTTCTAGGGCATAAACATCTTTAACAGCATGTCAAATTTCATAGCGCTTAGGAAAAACAAGAGAAATACTATATTCAGAATATCTCCCTCAACTATGTGTTGTTTTTATTAATAAACACTACTTTTATTTTCTCAGAGCACCTGGTTACAGAGTCTACAGTGACATCAAACTCTGGATCTCCAAGAGCACTTGAATTTCAAATTGCACCTGTGCTCCCTGCTTGCATGTAACTGCAGGCGGCATGCACCTTCATGTCAAGCATCAATCAGAACAGCTTAGTCAGATGCCTTCTGAAAACCACGGTGCATTGTTGATCTCCTGAAAGGTACATGCAGTGGTTTATGGTCATGGATTGCTTTAGTAGTGAAAGGGGTAATAAGTATTTTTTAGTTGCTCTAGTGCATCAAAGTTCATTCAGTCAAATAAAATAGCCCCTGGGTATTTCCATCCTCAAAGCATCATTGAGGGCTTTGATCTCGGACATGTCTAAGTTGGAGTCAGATTTTAACCCTAGTCAGTCTTTGTCAGGCAACAATTCACTTCTCTCTCAGTTCTATTCTTCTCTCCTATCCTGAGGGAGAGATGTGGCTTCTGTTCAGTACTGGTGTGGAAATATTACGTCATTCTGATGGCTGAGTATTTAGAAGTTAGTGAAAGCCTGATTGTCCCAAGGAACAATCGGCACCAGTTCAATATTTTTCCCCCTCCCCTGGGTCTAGTTTTCCTTATGATCAGATTGGCGTTCTCGTTTCTGACAGCTACTGAAAAATAATAAAGAAAGAAAACAGGTGACATGTAGCCTGCCTTCTCCTTCCCCTACCCTCATCCACTTTTTATTCTGTCTTTTTCACTTTGGCTTGTGTATAGGGGGAGGATAGGATGGTGAGGAATCGAACGAAACCTTTGGCAACCAGCATATCTCTCCCATCATGAACACCCTGAGACTGGAATTGGTGTCACAATGAACCATGCGTCCTGGGGAAATTCTGCACTTGAACGGCCAGTATTTAGCTGTCAACAACTGTCAGGGGCACTACTTACTTTCTAGTTGAACCAGTTCAGAGTTAAAAGTTGTCTTCCCCTTTCTTTATTAAATAACTTGATGAGGCTGAATTATTTTTGCCACATAATTTGCCAAAAAGCTTTCTCAACTGTCTTCTCCACTTTGCAGCCAGGGGTTGCAGAGGCCCTCGTCTTTTGCTCTTCCCTCTGTAGCTGGTGTTGACATATCTGCTGAAAAGATGAGAAAAGGAACCGTGATTCAAATGACAGCTTGAGAGTGGTCAATTTTCCCCTCTATGTAGCTCTTCCTAAGTAAAAGTTTAAAGAGAGGAGCATGCGAGAACATGTTAAGAAGACAGAAACAATCAGAAAGCACAACACAGATGTGAATAGAGCTCCTGTACATATTGCATTTACTTTTGAAAAGTTACAGAGAAAAGAAGACACACCTAGAAAAACATCTTCCGTCTACTAGCTCACTCCCCAGGTGGCTGCAATGGCCTGGATGAGGTCAGGCTGAAATCAGGAGCCAGGATCTTCACCTGGTCTCACACTTGGGTCACGGGGGCCCCAACACTTGACTATCTTTGCTTTTCCAGGCCATTCACAAGGGGCTGAACTGGGATGCTGGCATTGCAAGCAAAGGCTTACCAATCTGCCAGTCCACAATGCTGGCACCAGGCTCTACTTAGATTAATACTGAGCTTCTAGTGCATTTCAACATACTGGAATTACCTTCCCACCCCCCACCCCCCGCCGAGTTTTGTTTCAATATTTAACTCTCCTGAACTCCTGAATTACAAAATAAATGGAAAATAAATAGAACGTACTCCCATAAATCATAGTGGAATAGATAATAGTATTCCTAATGTTATCAGCTCATAACATACCAATAATATTGTGGATGAAAGTCGGAGAGCTTTTATCCACTGTTTTAAGTAAAGGATAGTGAAGAGAAAATGAGTAGGGACAAATCTGAGTTATACCTTGGGATGTAGAATAGCAAATTTTACATGGCCGTTTCTAAGCTTATGAATCATTAGGTAATGTGCACATCATTGAAAATCAGTTATGACATTGGGTATGCTCAGTTTCCGGTAAAATATACCTATTATGATATATTGTATTTTATGAAGCAAATCTTCACAAAGCCGAGGTGTAGACATGGTTCCACGTCTTATAGACCTAACATCATTTTCCAGACCATGAGTTCAGATTGTGCATTCAGATTTAATAAGAAAAAATGCAAAATATAACTGTTAAAATATAGCTCCTTTAAATTTAGAAGTTAATCGTTACTATGAAGTAATGATCAAAAGATGGTGGATTCACCTGTGCCGTACATGGGCTTGTGTCTATTTCATTCAGTGTGGCTCTGCTCCCAGTCCCAGCTTCCTCCTAGTGCTCAAGTACTTGGGCCCTGCATTCCACTTGGGGGACCCGCAATGAGCTCTGGGCTTCCGATTTCAGCCAAGCCAAGTCCTGACTTTGTGGCACTTCAAGAGAATATCAGCAGAAGAAACACTCTCTCCTCTCCTTTCTGTTTCTCCTTCCTTTAAATATTTACAATAAAGAATCAGATAGTTTTTAAAGTAAACAGCAATGCATATTACCTACAAGATTTCTGATGCAAATAATGTTACTAATGGGGAGCTTTGTCAGGGTTATAAGTCTTAGAAATATCCTATTGAACTCACATTGTGCTTTTCATACTATAGATTCTTTGTATTTCTGAATCTCAAATTTTGAGGAAAATACCTTTTAATTTAACTCAAAATAGTTTCATTTTTTTTGGCAGAGCTGATATCAAAAACTTTATAAATTTATAAGTCCTTCTTACAGGATGTGTTGAGCGTATCCTGTATCTGTTCAGCAAATGTAGCATGGGTTGACTTCTGTTTTTTTACAGAAATGTTTTAACTGATAAAGTAATTATATTTAGGCAAATTGCCCCTAGAAAAATATTTCCTTTCTCTTTAGGCAATTTCATTTGTTTTGATGCAAACAAATTTGGCAAGCATTAATCACAGTTCCTAACAACTTCTACCTGTCTCTATGGAATGCTTGGCAGGAAGGGATCAGAAAATAATTGAGATATATATATTTACATATGTATAAATAGTATATAAAATATGCCAAATAATTGTTTCATTCGTAATTACTGTAAGTTTATAAAACCAGAGAATTTTAAAACTTTAGATATATGTTTCTAGAATTTGCTATTATAAAAATGACTCACATTTTTGACATATTGACAAATCATAATCCCATTTAAAATTCTTCCAAGGTTGATAGACTTATGTCATTTTCAAGAATTCATATTGGTGGTTTATATTTGTTTTGTTACGTATATATATTGGATCTATGATTTAAAATCACTGTTACATTTTTGGAATTTGCTTTCTGATTTTTAATTCCAAATTACCTCACAGTATTTCACCATCATTTTGTTTTCAAATATCATGTAAAGTGTACAAAAAATGACATGAGTCACATGAAGGCATAACTTTTATGTTTAAACTTCTTTAGGCAGAGAATTCTCAAAAAATGGTTTTATTCATTCATACTTTAATCCATTCTTCAAAGCTACCGCATACATTTATTGAGCAAATTAGGCAGAATTCAAGTTCTCCAAATAATTCCAATTAGAGATTGCTGTGTGTTTTTCAAATTAATTTCTTCATATTTTAGCAGTCACTAATTTTTTCACTAAGGAATATCTTAGTTTATGTATTTGAAAGTGTTGAACTGTGAAACTTGTCATGTTTATATTTAAGGGTTTGAGTTGATATTTTCTTTTTAGTAGCTATTTCTATGTTAGTTGCTTCGACAACAGAATAGCACTAATCCAATCTATTAAAACTTTGCTTGTTAGATTTCTTCTGCTTCTAAAACATTGTGGCACATCCTTTGTTATCGCAATATTGTCTCTGAGCCAAGATGCACTTACTGTAGCACGAAATACAGTTTTGTTTTACAATTCCTCCCTAATGGAATTCTTGTTTAAAGCCCTGTGTGTTGAGAAATCTGCTAGCAGACAGAATACAGATCAAGCTCACATCCTGACAGATTGTATTTCATTTTTCGTGTATATGAACTGAGATGTTGTATTTCACAGAAGTGGCACTTCTAGTCCGGGTTGCTGCACTGTTAATGGCTTGGGGAAAGCAACAGAGGGTGGCCGTGCCCATATGTAATTCTGCCTTTTAAATAAATAAATAATTTAAAAATAGATTCCCTCCACGAAACATTTTATAATCTGGACACCAGCTTAGGAAAAGTCACTTTGCTTTACGTCTCAAAATTAGACTTTAAAGAAAGAGTGAGATGTGAGATGAGGAGGATAATAAGTCTAAAGGTTATTTAGTCTGTAATGAAAATGTATTTATTTCTTAGCTTGGAAAGTGTTATATATTAAGAGACTCACTGCTATTGTCCCAAAAAAGTTGGGCAGTCTTAAAAATAACACCATACAATAGCAAAGAAGAAGAGTAATGTTCAATATTACACTAGATTCTTACACCAGATATTTCCTACCTAGGAAAACACGATTTGGTTAAAAATCTCCCAAGAATATGAGAATTTTTTTTCAGTACTAAAACATGGTTTTCACCCGTGTAAAACAGAAGACATTCTGTTTTAAAGTGAGCATTCAAATCATACAGCTTTGGACAGTTAATTACTGCCAACTAAAGTTGAATAATTATAGTAAGTGCCTCAGCTTGTAGCTTTTGGCCACCATGTCTTTCACTGATTGTTTGTTTTGTGTTTTTATCTTTACCTTGACTTTGGGAAGCTGTGTGTGGAAAACGTGACCCATTTATTTCAGTGCATACAGGCTCTCTGTCCTGCTGTTGCTTTTCTTTCTTTTTCTCAAAAATGGATTTAGCCCTTGCAGTGACCTGCTGATACGGAATAGGTGTGAGTAACTCAGGGATCTACAAGAATCAAGCGTATGGTGTTGATGTGTTGGCCTTATTTATCAGAAAAACCAACTACTTAGAAGATGTGCCACCTGCCATAGAGACCACGATGCGCTGGGTGGATGCCACCACTGGAAATATACGGCCTTCAGGACAAAGAAGTCATTAGCAAAAGTAGCCTCCCTAAGGATGCCCGTTTGAGCCTTCCTCGTGAGCTGGTGCTTCCCCTGCGATGCTGTGTGTCCTGGGAAAGACACTGAGATCCTCCTGTCTGAGCAGCTGTCAGGTGGTGCTTTGCTTCCGCGTTGAGAATCCCACCTGGAGTGCAAAGATGAGGATGTTTCCATGTGGGACCACTACAAGCCCTTCCTAGTCAGACACATGCGAAACAAAGAACTCACAACATAAGAAAGGATCTCCCCTTTACTGTCTCTTCCTGTCTGTCTGTGACTCTGCCGTTCTTGCAAAGAAACAGAATCTTTTTGAGAAATGGAGACTTCACCAACGCTCCATTACTTGATCATTTCAAAGGTAATAAAAAAAGAGACCCGAAGACTTATGTATCCAAGACAACAGTTAGTAATTACAGCGATAGCTTTAAGTGACATTTAAATGTTTCATACATGAATCTTTCTCATTTCATTCAGCACGAATAATAGTATTTCAAGTCAAAGTAGTATTATGTTGTGGCAGCTGAGAGAGTCAGTGAGGCTTATATGCTGTTTTTTTTTCCCCTAAACTTGGCACAATGGCGTGTCGTAACACTCACGTTGGCCCACTGCTTCCAGAAAACCTCTCTCTGTTCAGTGATGGTTTCCTAAGGCGCCACAGCCCACAAATGAAAGCTTTTCAGTAGCAGTTTGATCCTGTCAACCCTTCCAAGGACATTTTGGTCAACTTATAAAGCATTCTGACATCAATTCTGCCCCCAAATTTATATAAATTGCAAACTTTTGAAAGATCTAATTTGTGAACTCCCTTTAGAATTTATCATTTGATTAAAGATCTGTCATTCAGTTCTTGAATTTGCTATTTCCTGTCTAGACAATTATGGCAAGATAATATTTTTTTGGGGGGGGGGGGCTAACTTTGCTGTCCTTCTCCCCTCCCCACCCCCTGATATTTTTAGGCATAACTGAATGATGTGATTTCTTTCTTAGCTTTTTGAACTTTTTTTGCAGTAAAAACTTCTCAAATGCTCGCTTAAATTCATGTAGAAACTTTCATCCCCTTTCCCTGGCTCTTGTATCTTCAAATCCTTTCTTCCTCCTTGGCAGAAGATGAAGGTATGCTGCTATAATGATCAGATGATTTCCACCATTTGTGAGATTTGTTTAGTAATTTTTTTTTTAACCATGAAACACTCAGACTAATGGTAGATATTTGAAGATATACAACTTTGGTTCAGTATATTCTCTCTTAATACCAAACGTTATGCTTGCTTTGTCTCTTAATATATTTTACAAGATTTTAAAACAAATACTCCGTGCCTCTTTTTAAATGGGAAATCTTATGTTTGCATAAAATACATTTTGAAAAAGCACCCGAAGAAAAATTCTATGAGATAAACTCAGAAATTGCCAAAGACCAAATAGTGTTGTGCCACGATAAGCTTTCACTTGTCTGTTCGGATCCCCAGCTGTTCAGAACCCTGGCTGTTCTGCTCCTGTCCCTGCACCCTGAGACTACACCTGGCAAAGCAACAGCGCATTCTCCAAGGACTTAGGAATCTGCTATTTGTGTAGGAGGCATAGATAAAATTCTGGGCTCATCTTTTCTGCTTGGCCCAACCCAATTAGTTTCAGTTATTTGCAGAATGAACCAGAGGTTGGGGGATCTCACCGAATCTCTTTGGCTATTTTTCCCTAATGAAGCCGCCTGTTTCTGATATTTCCTGGTTAACAGCTGTTGTTCCTTTCTAGTTAAACTTGAGTTTCGGTGTGAAAGGTCATTTAAATTCTTTATGAGAACTATGATGTATGACCATCTTTATTTTGTGCTTATATATTTTTTTTTTCCAAAAACCAGCACATTCTCATAAGATTTGTTTTGTGTGCAATAAATATCATCTGATGAGAAAACCATTCTATCTTAGCAGGATTGAGCAAAGATCAAAATACAACTAAAAGAGAGTCATAAATGCTTTTTAAAAAAGATTTATTTATCTTTATTTCAAAGTCATACATACAGAGAAAATGAGAGACAGAGAGGAAGATCTTCTGTCTGTTGATTCACTCCCCCAAGTGACCGTAATGGCCGGAGCTGCGCTGATCTGAAGCCAGGAGCTTCCTCCAGGTCTCTTACATAGGTGCAGGGTCCCGAGGCTTTGGGCCATGCCAGACTGCTTTACCAGATGACAAGCAGGCAGCTGGATGGAAAGTAGGGCAGCTAGGATTAGAACCTGCGCCTATATGGGATCCTGGCGCTTGAAAGGCAAGGACTTTAGCCAAAAGGCTATCGTACCAGTCCCTCATAGGCACTTTTTAAAAACGGACAACTATTCAAAGAATTGACTGTCAGACAATCCTAGGTTATAAAGTTTGCTAAGTCAACTTCTTCAGTTAGCATTATTGATGCCATTTATGGAATGTTAATTGTGTTTTAATGAGGAAAGCAGCTAAATGCTATTTATACATCACTGCACTCACTTTATTTGATTGCAAAACGTAATCTGTGTATGTTCTGTTTTATATTTTCCTATAAAAAGAAGCTTTATAGTTTTGGCATCACTCTTTGTTTTAAATGCAATTAAAATACCTACGTATTTTCTACTGTCTAAAACATTACCTCATACATTGTGATTAAATGGGAAAATGCACATTTTTTTACATTTGACTATATAGATACGCATCAAGCCTTTCTAGATATTAAGAAAATTAAAACTGTATATTTGTATTGAAATGAAGCAAATCCTAATCTATGGCAATTTTTTTTTTCAGGATAAAAAAATGAGAATGAAGAGTTGTTTGTTATTTTTCTGGTAACTCTGTTACTATTTCTTATTTTTAACGAAAAGGCTGACTTAGTAGAGGATATATAGCTGTATAAAATGGCAACAGCATTCAAAAACTGCACAGCATGCGTAACAGGAATAGCAACAATCAGCTTTAAGTGCCTTACCAAGATGAAGCTCTGGAGAGAACCACTTTCCTTGACTGAACTTCAACCCTGTTCACAACGAAAAAACACCTATGAGTTTAGAAGGTGATGTCCCACTTCTGGAGGCATGTATGTTGAAACCAATGTCTTCATTAGTTACCATGGCAACAGAGCAAGGACCAACTGAATCTGTGTGCCTGGCTGAATTCTCACCACTACGCTGGCCATCTATTCATCTTCCAAAAGCATCTTCTTTGGTTCTTTTGTGCTACCTTTTCTAAGACTATTGTGATCAGGTTGTAAGTTGATGTGGAAAACTGAAAACCTATCTCCTTTATTTTAACCTTTTTGCAATGACCTGTATTCTTGGAATATTCCAGAAGCAACTTGGTTGATTCTGTAAGTCAATTGTAAAGGTATGATGCCTTCCCTCACTGAGGGGATCCCCACAGCCTCTGTAACTCTTGTGCCACGTTTCCTGCCTCGTTGAAATGAGGTATTTCTTATGCCTGGGTAACTTAACTGGATAACTCAAAACCATAGAAGTAATAGCTTTACGGGCCCGGCGCGGTGGCGCAAGTGGTTAAAAGTCCTCGCCTAGCACGCCCGGGATCCCATATGGGCGCCGGTTCTAATCCCGGCAGCCCCGCTTCCCTTCCAGCTCCCTGCCTGTGGCCTGGGAAAGCAGCAGAGGACAGCCCAAAGCTTTGGGAACCTGCACCCGTGTGGGAGACCCAGAAGAGGCTCCTGGCTTCGGATCGGCATAGCATCGACCGTTGCGGCTCACTTGGGGAGTGAATCATCGGACGGAAGATCTTCCTCTCTGTCTCTCCTCCTCTCTGTATATCCGCCTTTCCAATGAGAAAATAATAAAAATAAATCTTTAAAAAAAAAAAAAGAAGTAATAGCTTTACATAGTATAAATAAATAGTCTATTCACAAATTAATTAATTAATTAACTAACAGATTCATTCACCCATGTGTAAAATATGCAGGACTAGAAATTTGAAACGTGACTCACGGAGGTGGGGAAGTCAGACCAGCGGGTTTCCTGTGCTTCTCCTTTTTTTCTCCCAGACAGCACCTCTATGCCACGAGGGACAGCACCAGGAACTCACTGGCTCACCTGCAGGGCTCTTAAGTAAAAATACATAGAGACAATGCTTAGTATACATCTCCAGAATTTGCAGGATATTCGTGATCAAAGCATCTGTTGTGACTTACATTTAGGTCCATAGGGTAGGGTAGGAGATGACAATGAAATAGAAGCCAGCGGTAACCTCACATGTGACATACAGCAAGGAGGTAGGAGTCTCCCATTGTCCCGGGCAGACTCTTCATGAAAGTTTAGACTCAAATTGTCTTGATAACATCCTGTTCATGCTAATGGGGATAAAGTGTTCCAGTGATGGGACCATCTCGGATACGTTCTACGGTGCGACAGAAACTCAATGTGGTCATGAAATACACAGATGTGCAGAAGTGCCTTAGAAGGACTCATCAATGAAAACAATTCATTTTGAACCTGCCACATGGCATGCTCAAATGATGACAAAACCAGTCACATGGGCCGCTCAAATGACTCTGGAGAAAGAAACAAAACCCAGAGTAACAGATGAGAGAGGGCAGAAAAGACAGAGAAAGAGGAGACCACGTGCACCCTTCGGTCCCTGAGCCAGAAAGAGCCATAGCATCAGCTGGAGAGAAGCTGTGCCTTGACCATGAGGTTTGAAGTTGAACTGAAGGTTCTGACCCCAGCCAAGAATGTGAACGCATTGGGTGACGCCCACACCAATATGCAAATCAAGGAGCTTACCTTATGGAACTTTTATGTAAGTACTTTGAATCTTTAAATCGAGTACACACACAGAGGGTGCAACTACAATGCTTTTCATTGAATCACAGTGTTTTGGGGCTTTGTAAAATTTATTTCCAAGTTTCTTGTTTTAGTCACAATAAAACTGCACTGAAAACAACTTGAAAAACCTGGGGAAATCAATAAAATCCATAAGAGCCTATAATTTGTTTACTAGGGGATCCGAGCAACAGATGGTCAGCCTTCCTGTTGCTCTGCCAGTTGCTCATTAACGGGAAGAACTGCCTCTTGCTTCTGTCCCAAGATGGATGAATCACTTAGAGCCATCGCAGCTTGGTTAGCTTGTAATTTGTCCCTCTTGTTCTTTGGAGATGTATTTGATTGACCTTATACAACTTTCAGAAACACCAACGAAGTCTTAACGTTGCACGAATATCCAAGGCGGTACAGAATCCAATGGCCCGGTTGAGTTATTTCTTGAGTGCAATATCACCACATCACAGATGCATCGTGTGGAAGTACTTGAAGTGGTGGTTTGCTACAGAGGCTGGCTGTTGTGCTACTCAGCTCAGAGTGTTTAAAGGAACATCGAGTCCTATAATTAGAACATTCTAGGTAGTCAGATAAGCACCCTCTGCCCCGACTAAGGGCACATGAAAGCTTTTCTTCTGGAGGAAATGAGCAACCTGGAGAGGCCAAATTGTTTGTTTGTGAAATGGGCCTGTCCGGGACACCAGATTGTGTTGAATTTCTGTAAACTCCACAGAAAGAACGGAACCATTATGTCTTATTCAGAACTTAAACGAGGATATTAATAGCCCAATAGAGCTATTAATTATATTATAATTATAATTATATATTATATATTATTACATATATAATTATATATTATAATTATACATTATATTCCTTATTCTTATGTTCTAGATTTAAATGCTTCCAACAACAGCTATATGACTCTATAGCTACCAGCACCTCTTGTTTTCAAAAAGTACAGTAATCACATCAGAGAATTGTGACGTTAAAACTTGTCTTTCTTGAAGCAGTAGAAAACATTAAAAATATCTCTGTGCCTACCTGACTGCATCTCATCTATGTACTCATCACATAGCTCTCTTTCAACAGCTGAAAAGCTACGTGTGGCTATGAAAGATCAACCTGCTAGCAAGTAATTCATATTTTGTTATAAATAGTCCCTATCACATTGTACCTACCGCCTTGCTGATGGCAAAGAGACAGCATCTTCACTAAAGTACACACAGCATGAACACACTTATAGAATGAGAGGCAGCACTGAGGTCAGGAAGGTCATGCCAGAAACCAGCCCTCCTCAAGGGGCTAGCTTAGGGTCCTTTGGAATATATCCTTGCCACGTTCAACTTTCTTTCATCCTGTGATTGATATTTTGCCCTGTGAACATCTGGAGCGAGCAGACCATCCGCAAATTGTCTAGACATTGCCTAATAGACCATGGGGAAAAGAGGAGAAGGTGGGGTTGGTGTACAGCGTTAGAATGATCTGGAAGGTTACTTACATGCCTCGATGATGAGATTCTTTCAGAAGAAAAAACAAGAAAGTAATATTGCTGACACTGCACATATCTTTTCCTTGAAGGGGTATCATTCGTTTAGGCTATGGCAAAACTAAAATATGTTGCATTTTTGCCTTTAAATCTGAAGACGTGACATTCTTAGTTTTGAAGAAACTTGAGCAACTTAGGTATAATTAATGAACAGGCAAGAGAGTGAGTTTAAGGAAAAGAATACAGTGCTACTCCGATTCGTCCAAATGCCAAGATGATTTTAAAAACAGATGTGGATTTGACTTTCTCTTCCGCCACAAGAAGGAAGGGGAGTCAGCAGTCTCTTCACTGGTGAGAATTCAGGGTAAAAGTATGAAATGTGAGTTCCCAGAGCACCTGGAAATATCTGCTGACATTCACAAGCAGTGTGCTCATTTCAGTCTTCTGCAGATTTCCCGGCGGTACGTGCTGGTTTCACACTGGTTTTAAAGATTTGCTTAGTTTTATTAGAAAGACAGCAGAGAAGGTGAGACAGAAAGAATTTCCATTTGCTGGTTCACTCCCCAAGTGGCCCTAAGGGCCAGAGCTGAGTCAGTCCAAAGCCAGGAGCCAGGAGCTTCTTGTGGGTCTCCCACACAGGTGCAGGGTCCCAAGGCTTTGACACATCCCCTACTGCTTTCCCAGGCCACAAGCAGGGAGCTGGATGGGAAGTGGAGCAACCACGACAGGAACCAGTGCCCATTTGAGACCCTGATGTGTGCAAGGCAAGAATTTTAGCCACTAGACTCCTGCTTTGGGTCCTCACGTTGGTTTAAAATAAGAATTTAGAGACCATGTTTTTAATGATGATGTACACATATTGAGAAAAAAAATGACAGCAAGGCCAAAATGCTAATATTCCAACCAACTTCTCAATTTCGCAAGTGTTGTTTGGTATATTGGTTCTGAGATTCTGCTACTGTTCTAACCTTCCCAAATGATACATGAAATGCCATCACGTGGCTACTTGCAAAGAGACAATAACCAGAAAATTGTGAGCAAGTATGAAACAATAAGAAAATAATCATTACACAGACTGAGCCAATCTGTTTAAACTGAGGTTCTTACTCCCTGGATCTCCAATTTGAATAATGCTTAAAAATAGCAGTCTTTGGCCTTGTGCACAATTATTGACAAGCAAACGTTAAATAAAAATATGCAGAATCCGACCAACGTGAATGATTGCTAAGTTAAAACTATACAATTGATTTTTTTTTTCTTTGCTGACAGACCTGTTAGCAAATGGGAATTAATCATTAACTTACTAGCCAGATAATTAAGAGGTATTGTAGGAATTTACAGGATGGTATTGTAAGTATACTGTGTCAATTACCAATATCTACTGAATTTCTGTTTTAAGACATGGGGCTTGCAATTTAGCAAGGTGATATTTTAAGCAAAGGTAAATTGCTGTTCCCTCTAAGAAAATAGAAAACAAACTATTTTTATGCTGTCTAATCAAAGGCTCTACTCTTTCTCTTATCATAGAAAAACACCAATCTAAATATGGACTACATCATGTCATCAGAATGCGTTGCCACACTGCATCTTGCTTGTCTATGTTAAGAACACTTTCAACTCAAGGATGATTTATAACCTCATTAAAGAGATGTAAATGTAGAAAGTTTAGTCTAAGAATCGCTTGAAAAACTTTGCTTGCTTGCATTTCGGTGGCACCCGGTAATTGCAATAAGTCCCGAAATGATTTACTAAGGGTAAATATTTAGTTTGCATTTGGTACTGTGCAAATCACTAGGAGTCAATAAGAATGAATTTCCAGGAAATGACTTTGTGCAGGTAATAAAAATAATCAAAACAATCTTCAGTACTAATTTTAATTAGGCTTGTGGATAACGCTTATGTTATTTAACTTGCTTGCCACAAATGAGCAGTGAGACTCTTAAATTTTATGACTTGTTATAATCAAATAATCATGGTTCTTCAGCAAATATCAAACATAGCAACATTACAGGTAACGTGAATTTGTTGCGTTATTTATAGCAAAATAAAATACTGAGGTTTTTTTGTACTTTGTCTTACATAGAGGCAAAAATAAAATTAAAATGAAATAAACAAAACAATGCCTGCTTCAAAATAGAAATAAGAATCAAGAAAATGCTTTAGACGCCAAAGGTTTTGAAAAATATAGTTATTTACCTTCCAATTTTCTTAGACACGATTTTAATTGTTTTGCTACATGATTTAATTTTCAGGTAGTAAATGAAAATAATCAGATACTGTTAAAAGTTCAAGTTTTCTAGGAATGCTGTACTTTAAAGAAAAGTTAGATCATCTTCCTTTCCAACTCTTTGCCCAACATAGCCTGTATAAGCATTTGGAAATTTTTATGCCAGTATTTTCCGTGAGCATGTATATTTTTTTAAATGTCCATTGGATTCTTTAAATAATTATATATTTTCTCTCTCTGAGGCTGAGCTATCAACGCATTCATTGTGCTGAATATTTAGTATATGTCAAATAGAGAGAGTAAGCGTGTTTCTAAAGAGGCAGAACAGAAACTCCAGCACTATGCAAGTCATGCACGGTGAAGAATTGCTGAAACACAGGTTGACATGCTGTGTTGTTTCATTCCCCGATCACTTCTGAACCAGAATCCTTGTACCTTATGGTGTTGTCACTGCGATGTCTTCCGCCACCACTCTGACTCCACCGCCTTCTTCAGATCAGCAGTGTGATGACTCAGCCCACCTGCACTTGGTTCTCTGCGGATCCCGTCAGTGCATGGTCCATGTTTGTGTCCTCCACAAACCTTAGACAGGCCGCTGCTCATGATTGCTAAGCTGATGCGGGCTCTCCTGCAGAACCTCAGGTTTCCACCATTCCGTCCTCCTCAACAGAGCTGCCCTGTACTTATCTTCATCCTCCAATGACCATTCAGGGATCTAACCCCACACAGACCCTCGTCAGCACAGCCAGATCCAGCCGTTGTAATTTTGCTCTTGGCAACTCCTGCAACTGGCTGTTGAACTGCTTGGAAATGTAGCAGACATGCTCCCCCCCCAGACCCCACTTGGGTCCCTGACAGTCAGGTGGTAGATCAGGAGGTAGTTTCAGTTCCTGGCTTCAGCCCAGCCCTGGTTGTTGTGGCTTTTGAAGGAGTCAACCCGCGGATAGATCCGTGTGTGTGCCCTTCTCTCTGTGTCACTGCACTACCAAATAAATTCAAAAAGTCTCTAAAAGAACATGGAATAGCCTGAAAATGAAGACTTTTGAATAATTATGTGCCTGTGAGCAAAATGAGTCTAAATATTCGACTTGAAGCTCTTCATTATTCAATTCTGTTCCATTACCTACAATGGTAGATCCCATTGACAAAGAATGTGTGATTGCATCGCTCAGTAAGCTTATTGGAAGTCTTGGAGACAATGCTTCCTTCCAATGGTTGGGGTAAGTCAACTTTTATTGAAACTAAGACACATTCAGGTTAAGTCCTTAGTCCTGGGCTTGGTGCACTCCCCAGCTCTCCAGATTCCCGGTTAGACAAAGGGAGACACGCTGTGAGGGCAGCAGCGTACCTGGGGAGTGTGTGGTCTGCCTCAATCCCTCACCTCGTGCGGAATCCCTGCTCCCAAGAAGCCCATTGTTTGAATTACACCAGGCAATGAGCTACTGGAAGCACAGGTTCATTCAGTTCTGGTGTGGCCTAAGACTTTCTGCAGAATTACTCTATTTCATAAAGATTTTAAAAAAGAAGAAAGGATCTGTAAACTTGTCTGGGCCCCCGGAAGATGAAGCCAAGTGTCCCTGGAGACTCCCCAATGGCTCTGTCCATTATGGCAGGATGCTCGGGGGTCCCATCAATCTATCAGCAAGCCTCCTGGGGCACCAGATCAGCTTTCCCAGCCCAAGTGATATTGTTCCGCCTGACCAAAGTGCTCTGACCTCCACTCCACCCCACTGCCTCATCTTCTTGCCACCAGCCCACCCCCTTCAGCTGGGCCTCAGGCTCTCACATTCTGTATGACACCTGCGCTCCCACTGCAGGCAGAGGATGACCAATTTAAGAATCTCCCAGAAGTGCCATGGAAAGAATGAGGAGACATGAATTATATACATTTTCAAATATAATTCAATGCATCTTCACATTATGACAGATTTTCTATCCACCCCTTCTATACTCTAAATGGTCATGAACTTTTCACATACTCTACGCTTCTTTGAAGTTATATGAAAAGAGAATGCAGATATATTTGGTTCAATATCAGCCATGCTTACTGAGTGTTTGTATTAGTATAAGGCGAGCTATGTCATGTTTTCTTTTTTTAATCTTAATGTATTTAAATATATGATGGGAGAAAGGGAGACATTCAACAAGAGGAGTGGCTATTTATCTACTTTCTGAAAGACCCTCATGCCCGCTTTAGAACTGTCATCTATCTGGAAGGGCCTGAAAACTGATCTGGGAGCTGAGATGTGCAAGACCCAGCTCTCTGACTCTTGACACCGCCCAGGTGGGGCGGGGAGCACATCCTGTTTGTGCAACACAGGGAAGAGCAAGCAGCCCCAGAGCCTCACCGAGCTCTGCACATGCACAGAGCTGTGGCAGGGTTACCAATGATAAAGTGTGCACGACTTCACTGGCAGGTGCGGCAGCAGTGTCTCTGTAAGAAGGATGTTCACCAGCGTTAGAGAAGCTGTCCTCAGACACAGGCCTCATTCATCTTCAGGAAGGGAAATGCTGCATTATTAAAGAGAATATGCTCCGTGCTGGTGGAGTATTCCTTTATTAGACTTTTTTTCTGTTCCAGCAAAGTGAAAGGCATGTTTAAATGGCCAATAACAGCAGTGATGTGAATTATTTCATTAGACAAAGTTAGAAAGAAGTTGTAGAAGCAGAATTCATTTTGTGATTGTCATTATGAACTTTGAAATATATCTTTTAGCTAGTGAAGTCCAATAATCTCAATGATTTTAAATAACAGTATGCTTCCCAACTGTACAATAGTGGCTTCATTTTAATTTTTTCATTTTTAATTTTTTTAATCTCTCCTTCCTCATCCCATTCCTACCCAGTAAATGTTTATTCAGCACTCACTATGTACCCCGACACGGCACCCAATACCTTACATATAACAGCACTTTCAATTTGATGTCACGCTTACTCCATTGACGAGATATGCAAGGCTTTGTTAGTAACTGATCAGAGGTGCAAACTTCTGTGAGTTCTTACCAACAAGAAACCAACAAGATCCATTGAGGATACTGAACACCATTATTAGAAAATCGATATTAATTTCTCCTGTCAAATTCTGCATCGCTACCGACTAGAATTTCATGAATGTTATAATCCAACTTTAACAATCAGCACATAGGTGAACTCTCAGAGAAAGTGGACTCTGAGATACGATACATTTTTTTCAATCTATTGTGACAAGCAGACATGACTGAGTGTCTGTCCCATGTTGATTTTGAGTTTCCAATCTCTTTTCAACACATGCCTAGTGAGACTCCACAAAGCATTGGCATTGTCTTGTGTGAGCTTGTGTAGAGCCAGCAAATATTTGTAGACTGGACACATGAATGAATTAAACCAACTATAAAAATTAAGTAATTCCCCAGCACATTATAAATGTTGTGTTTTTTTTTAAAGAACATAACATTCTTAGAACACTGTAAGCAATAAACACGACAAAGTGGACTACTGTTTACTTTTTCGTCGTCTTAAAATATATGAACTCTAATTTGTCAAGAGGTTATGATTTCAACCGCTATTGCTTCATTCCATGTGGTGTCTTTGAAGAGTTTATTTTTATGAAATGAAGTCATACTTGTTATAAATATTTCACAGTGTATTACCCTTTTAGTATACAATTCCAGTATTTATATTTTAGCATATACACATCTTATTTATGAGATAATATGCTGTGAAGGATATAGATATACCAGCTGTTAGGATTTCAGGATGATATCACAGTTAAAATTAATATTCCCCGGGCCCGACATGAAGGCGTAGTGGCTAAAGTCCTTGTCTTGAATGCGCCAGCATCCTATATGGGTGCTGGTTTTAATTCTGGCAGCCCCACTTCCCATCCAGCTCCCTGCTTGTGGCCTGGAAAAGCAGTCGAGGACGGCCCAAAGCCTTGAGACCCTGCACCTGTGTGGGAGACCTGGAGGAAGTTTCTGGCTCCTGGATTCAGATCGGCGCAGCTCTGGCTGTTGCGCTCACTTGAGGAGTGAATCATCAGATGGAGGATCTTCCTCGTTGTCTCTCCTCCTCTCTGTGTATCTGACTTTGCAATAAAAATAAATAAATCTTTATGAAAAAATAAATATTTTCTTCAAAACTACTGCTCCCATAGTCCACAAGTAACATCCTTAGAACCAATGGCTGAATTGCATACCAGGTATTGGTAGTACAAATGTAGAGAAACAAAATTAACCAAGTCCAATATTAACCAAATCCAGTAAACTAATCAAGTTTATGCTATAATTAAAGCAAGGGAAAATGTGGGCCATTGTATGCAGTGATTAGTGAGAAATTGTCCCAAGTGCCATCTATCTCCATATATAATTTACACACAGAGAAACTAATCATTTATTTGACAGGTAGATACACAGAGAGAAAGGTGATAGGGCTAAAGTTAGAAAGAGCCAGAGCTAGAGAAAGTGAAAGAGAACCTTCTAGACACTGGCTCACTTGCCAAGTGCTGTGACAGTCATGCTAGGCCAGGATGAAGCCACGAACCGGGATCTCCCTCCCAGTGGTTTTCCAATGATTTCCTGGGAATCCAAAGAGTTTATCTGTGACCTGCTGCCTCAACGACACAGTGGCAGAGAAATGCAATGGCTGGAACTCAAATCAACACTCCGATGTGGGATGCAGAAATTCCAAGTGGGTGCTTAGCCTGCCCAGAGCAAGTATTACTTTAAGTAAGCCCTCTATAATTCACACTTCTATTCAGAAGTATGTTTATTCTAGCTGGATTGATTATAATCGGATATTTGTCTTCCCCATAGAAACGTCTTATCTGCAAAGATACTTAAAATTCAAAAGCACATGTATTTGAAAACTACGTAGCTCTTGGGTGATTATGCATTTTTCTTGTATGTGTTTGTTTTAAATGAAGAAAATAATTTACACATCTCATAACCTATGCTTTTCACCAGCGTCTGTTGCAGAACTTAGGTCTTCAGAATGGTCTTTTAATCGGATGTAAGTCCCTTAATTATCTAGATTCTTTCCTAATATATGTGGTTATCCATCCTGTAGCAAATGCCCAGGGTAGCATGTCAGTGTTCTAAGTGTACTCAGGACACATTGTCCGTTACAGGCATGAGTCTAAGTGGTCTGATTTGTGTAGCACACTGTATTTCCCAGCCACGGCATACTGCACAGCGGTCTCAGAGAACATCACGAGGCACTGGGACCATTCATCTCTTTCTCAAGAACTCTCAAGGAGCTGTTGGCGGTCCCCAGGTTAAATGGCGTCAGGCGCTATTCGATGATTTAAAGTCATAAAAGATAGGATTGTATTTCCTGCTGAAGTTACACATGTAAACTTTATGAAGGGCATTAACTTAAAACTATGCTTATTTCCAAAATCACATCATGAAACGATTAGCAAGATTTCTTGTGTTAGAGCTGCAGGGGTGACACTTACAAACGCCTGCACATCCCCTTTCTCAGAAAGCTGCTGGTGCGTTTCCCAGCACAGCACTGCCCAGACATCTCACTGAATAAACATGTTCAGGTTGCTGATTTGAACTGGGCATAAGACGGGCAGCAGTGTGCCTCTCTGCTGCTCCCATTCAACCAGTCTCACAGGTGTCTGTCTCCGTGGCTCTCCAGAATCTCCATCAGGATTATTCCTGGGAGTCACTTCTCTTCCTGAAGCATCAGCCTGACCCCCCTCCTCCTGGAGCTCCTGGTTCCTGGCTCGTGCTTGGCTCAGCTCAGGTTGTTGAAGCCATTTGGGGGAGGGAACCAGTGGGTCTCTCTCTCTCTCTCTCTCTGTCTCTCTGATTCTCTCCTTATCACTCTGTCTTTCAAACAAATATACCATTTTAAAAAATCTTTTTATTGTTGTTGTTGTTCACAAACAAGAAAAGGTATGCAATTAAACTATACTCAGACTTAAAAATGAGAAGCTAAAACAATGGGAAGTTAAGAAATATGGTGTGTGGTCCAATATGGAGATAATCATCATATATGACTATTTGAACATAAAATAATTAAAATTGAAGTGAGTGTAAGCCACAATTCTTCATCTACACTACCTATAGCTCAAATGGGCTAGCATGTGAGGCTAGCATGTTGGTCAACACAAATATAGCACATCGTCTATTGGACGATGGACAATTCCATTATCGGATGCACGGACTTGGGGTTCACACTGGAATCTGCCTGTTTCTGGTTTGTTTGTTTTGTAAACGAGGCTTTATTGGAATGCAGTGCTAGCCACTTGTTTATATGCTGTTTAAGGCATTTTTCTTTATAATTATTATTATAATAATAATTCAATGCTATTCAACGTTGACTGCTGCGTTAGAGAGCTTACGGTTCACAAAACTTAAAAGATGTAATATTTGGGAAGAATGGAACAGCTCTCTCCAAACACTGATGGACTGATGGAAAAAAAAAAAAAAACAGGTGTAAAAAATTTTAAAAGCTAATATTCGATCCTATATGGACAACTATCCATAATTGTGATCTAGCTATTTTCTTGTAAACAACTAAGAATTTAATTTTCTGGTTTACAAGTGATTTTTACAGGAGAATTTTTAAGCCCTTCACTTTCCTCTTCTTTCCTAGCATCCCTCGTCTAGCTTGGGTTATTTTAGTGATGTATTTCTTGACTGTAACTGGCAATCAAGAGCAAAAAGTTCTTGAGGAAATTCTCAGTGGTTTAATAGTGCAATGAGGAGCTGAACCTTAGGTTCATGTATTTGCAGTCACTGTGACATTACAGTGAAAATACAGTAGTGTTTTTAATAAAAGTCAGAGAGAATATTGTTATTCTGCTGTGACTGTGGGCTGTTACGAGGAAGCAATCTTTTGTTTTATGGGCTTGAATAAAGGGAGAGGATCCCCAGAGATCACATCTAATATATAATTTTGTGCTTCTCTTGTAGCCAGGGGAGTTCCCGCTTCCATATTTGATTGTAACTTTTATTTCTCTGTTCCAATTTGATTTATTAAAAAAAAAAAGAAAGAAAATCTCTCATTTTAAAGGCAGAATATAAATTGTTCTGTTTCTATGGGCCCTTTGTATAATACAATAAAGATTGTCTGGGAGAATCAAGATGGCGAAATAGGGTAAGGATACATTGAAATAGATGAAACATTAGCCAGTATAAAACAGAGAGGGCACATCCCAGGAAATAGGAGAAGACAGAACGACAGCTTTGGGCACCTGGAGGCTGACAGGCACGGGAAAGCAGGGGCACAATGATATGGTGTTGCAGTGAGCAATAACCCAGCAGCATCCAGCCAGCAATGTGTACTGTACCGCCAGCTGCAAGTCTAGGTCAGCAAGATGTGAAGGGATGTTCCCCAGGAGCTCTGGAGGTGAACCCAGACAAAGAACTCCCTGTCCTGCTAGTCTGTTGGATTTGAGCAGCAACACAGACAGATTTTCTTAGTTTGATTTCATAAGGAATGATATCTACTTCAAATACAACTTGATTTCAGAAATGTCTCTTGCTATCTTAGAGTAACTGCAGTTAAGATTTGAATTCTACTGTAATCCTGAGAAACATAGTAACTACAGATAAAATTGCCCTATGCTTGTTAACAGTGCCATTATTCTGATAAGAAAGTCTGCAAGCATCTTTTTCATGGAGTAAAGCAAGAAATTACTTTGGGTAGAAAAAAAATTGTCCAATTCTTGCTGAGACATCATTACACACCATGTTAATTTCATGTTACATGTTCAAAAGAAGTGAGATACCATAAAATGAGCTTCTATTTTCTCCACCTAAAATTGTCCTCGATTTCCTTTGCTACAACTTTTCCTACTTTCATCACTGTCTGCTAGTTATTCCTTTTCTGCAAATAACTGAAGCGTCTCAGTGGGAGTGGTTTCCGTAAACTGCTTTCCACTTTATACATAAACACTGTCTAAAATTGAAGGCGTCTGTAGAGTAATTTCTGTGTATTGACAGGAAACATTTCCGAGGTAAGAGAGTGAGTGAGTAATGACGCCTAGGCATGATCTGGTATGGCACACCCAACACAAATACCTCCACGCACCATCATGCTTGGGGTTCAGTGTTAACCATTCACAGTTCTTCTTCTGTATCAATTACAATTGGGAAATAATTTTTCAGCAGAATATGAAATGAAACTGTGATATGTTATGACAGCATACTAGCAAAAGCAATTCCAGAGGCAATTCTAAACTTCCTGCGTCTACTATTCAGATTGTATCGGAATAACAAGAACAAAAAAGAACATGCGTAATTTTACTCTTAGAAGCAAGATATTGAACTTGAACCACACAGAATGTTGACATAAAAAAGTAGACCAAACACACTTTTTTTAAAAAAAATTTAAAACACATTCTAAAAAGTCTTAAGCTCTTTATTCAGTTCCTCCTCAGCTTATTGGTATGTTCAAAGTTTTGCAGGCATCTCAAATCATTCCCGTTGAACAATAATGAATGTGCTTGCTAACTTCTCCAACTTAGAATTCACAATTTTGGCTAAGCTTCATTTCTTCCAGATCAGCATTTTTCATACGTGTCTAGAGAGCCATATCCGCTTTTATTGCAAATCTCAGAAGGCCATGTGTGCTGATTTTCAGGGGGGGAAAAAAAAAAGCTGAATATTCAGTTTTAGGTGGGGTGTTATTTCTATCTGCACATTTGGAATTCCCTATGTGTTGAAATCTCTGCTTTACTTTATGCTTCGAGTAGCGATCCTATCTCCCTAGTTATGAACATGATGGGCCAGAGAGGAGACAGGCACCCTCCTGTGTAATCTACACCATGAGCAAATTTCAACACTTTCACAAGTTGGCGCACTTTAAGTAAACAAAATCTGGGAGGAGTTCATGCCTCAGAAATCCCTGCTGAGCTGCACAGTATTATCACGAATAACGTCCCTCCCTAGCCACTGGCTCCCAGCCTGTGTCCCAGCTCAGAGGCGTTCTTCATGGAGTCGTGGGCATTTTCTCGAATGATCCCCAAAGACTACCTCGTGCCACACTGCTCTCATAGCTTTATTGTTTATTCAGTGCTTACTAGTATAGGTCTAAAAATAACACAGAGATAAGGTGGAAATTCTTTGTGACGTCCAAACTAAGCAAGCTCGAAAAGGTACCATTCATCATTTGATGACAAAAATGTTAACGTTCTGAAAGATTAAGTAGCTCATGGAAAATCATTTTAGAAGTATCTCTTAAGGTTATTTTGCAAACATATCTAAAAGCAGAACACTTATTTCTCCTATTTTCTACCAAAAATGCAGGGCCAAATGATCATTTATATATATATATATATAAAAGATCTATAGTCTATCATATGATCACTTTTCAATTTGTTCTTAAAAATATTTACTTATTTGAAAAAGCAGAGCAAGAGAAAGTGTGTGAGAGAGGCAGAAATAACTAAGAGATAAGGAGAGAGAGAGAGAGAGAGAGAGAGAGGAGAGCTCTCATCCTCCGATTTACCCCCAAAGTGATCTCAGCAGTTGAGGTTAAACCAGGCTGAAAACAGGGACCAGGAATTATCTCCTGGTCCCCCTTGTGGGTGGAAGGAACTCTAGTGCTTGAGTCATCTTGTGCTGCTCTGCCCATTGCATTAGTCTGGGCTGCGTCAGAAGCTGGAAGTCATGGCTCCAGCAATTACGTTGAATCTGTATATTAAATTGAGCAATCTGAACATTATGATTATATCAATTCTACTGGTATGGGGACATGATAGATTTCTCAATCTTCTAATGCCTTCTTTTATTTCTTTTTAAAGGTTTTTGTAATTTCCTCACTGAAGCATTTCTTACTCTTAGTTCACTTTATGCCAATGCCTTTGATGTTTTACCCACTATTTTGAAAGGAACTGTTCCTACAAGTTCTAAACTCTTAGCCATGCAGTGTTTTGTGTATACTACGGCCACCGATTTATGCTCACTGATGTTGTATCCTACTGTCTTCCTAAAGTCTCTTTTGAGTCTCGATTGATGCTCCTATATATAGAGTAAAGCCATCTACAATCAGGTAATTTGACTCACTTTCTAATTTTGATTCATTCATTTCTCTTTTTTGGCCTAATAGCTCTAACAAGGACTTCTAATATTAGGTTGAATAGTGGTGGTGATAAAAATGGTCATCCTTGTCTAGTTTCAGATCCTGTGGAAAAACTTTTAGTTGCTTTGCATTCAATATGTTGCTGGCATTGGGATATTTGTATATATTTTTGATTGCATTATAGAGCCTTCCTTGCTTGTCAATCTTGCTTAGGGTTTTCAACATGAAGTCATGTTGGATTTTTATCAAATGCCTTCTCTGTATCTATTGAGGTGATCATATTACTTTTTATGCTTAATTTTGTTGAAGATATTTACTAATGACTGCTTTGCTGGCTATCTGATTCATTTGACAGCTGTGCTGGGTATAGTGTTCTGTGCTGGCAGGCTTTTGCGTGTTTTAGTTTGTTGTCTTCTATGATTTTACTTCCTCTGGCTTGTAGGATTTCTTTGGAGAAGTCAGGCATGAGTCTGTCTATAAGTTGTCTGACATTTCTTATCTGCATGCTTCTGTATCATTTCTTCATGTTCAGCTGAAGAGAGTTTTCTTATGACATGCCAAGGCTAAAATTAGTTTTCTGCCCTTCCCATGTTGGAATCTCCCCTCTTTTCTTCACTATAGGGAAGTTGCATGCATTATTTCATTGAACGCACCTTTCAACCCAGCTTCTCTTTCCAAGCATTTTGGAACATCCATTCCTTATATGTTTGGCCTTTTCATGGTGTCACTTAATCCTCAGATGATTTTCTTGCCATTACTCAGTGCTTTTAGGAAATTTCTGATTTTTTACACATTCCACACATGCTGTCTTCTGGTACTGAGATTCTTTCTTCAACCTCATTTTATGCATAAGACTTTCCATTGCATATTCTGTATCATTATCTTCACTTGCAATATTTCAATTTGATTTTGCTTCAATGCTGTTACTACTTTGAAAAATATTTACTTAATTCCTTGAACTCCTGTATCTGCTTTTCACTGTTTTTAAGATCAATAGATAGATAGATAGATAGATAGATAGATAGATAGATAGATAGATAGATAGATAAATTCTGTGTCTAAAAACTTCTTGATGTCCTCATCAGGAAATTCTGAAATTGTAGAATTATTTTGATGATTTTCAGGGCAGGAGGCATCAGTATGCTCTTTCATGGCATTTTCTTTTTCCTTTTCTTTGCCCTTGGCATTGAAATTCAGGCTAGCAGATTCTTCATGGGCCAGTTTTATCTTTACGCTGTTTCATCCTCAGGATGTCATCCTCCAGTTCAAGTTTACAGATCCCATTCAGTGCCTGATTCGTCCCTTTAGTGAATTTCAGTCCTAAGCTCCTGTGCTGCATTCTTGCCATGACCTCCACAGACCATGCCCTTGTGATCTGATATCATAGCCACACTGTGGTTTCCTCAGCATTTCTTCCAGTGACACCAGGAATTGGGCTAATGCCAGCTATGTCTTCAAACTACAACGCAAGGCTATCACCAGCACTCTGCTCCACACTCACTCAGCTTGCAAGATGGAGTGTTTCCTCTCTTGTTGAAACCCAGGAGCAGCTAGGTCAGTGAGCGTTCCCTGACCTACTTTGGACGGAACCTGTGAGGTCTCAAGTTGATATTATTTTCCTGGTGGGACCGAAGAAATTCCATCCTGGTATCAGTGCGGGGGCATCCTGGATTTGGCGCATGTGCAGCTCGCCGTCATCCTCAAAGGCTTTGCTGCTGTTCTCCAAATTGCACCCAAAGTAACACCTGTGGTTATAATCTGGACGTAAGTTGTGAACTTAACTCCCACTCTCATGCCCACATGCAATTTCCATTGCTTGCTTTATCTTGTGATTTTAAAAGTGAGTAGGATCCATACAGCTATGGCTTGACTGACTTCCTGCATCCCTCGTTGTCTGCCTTTGTTTTAATGATGGTTCTCCAATGTCCATTGGGTCAACTCTTTGCTGCAATACAACCCTGTTGTCTCTACTACTCACCCACGTCCATGATTCCCCAGGTGTCATTCTGGTAAGTCTGCCAACTCTTATTGCTGGAATAGCTCCCTTCCAATTTTCTTTCTGCTAATTCTTCTCCATTCATATTCTGTCATCTTGCCACCCCAATGTATAACATTAGTTTTAAGTAATAGTTTCTCTGCATTTTTTCCTGATGGGAAATCCTAGTGAAACATCTTTGTATTAAGTTCATAATAAATCTATCTGTACTCTTCCATAATTGCAAACACATGCAAATACCTGTTGTACTTGTATGTAAGGAGTATATGATAGGTGACAAATGAGAGTAACAATTCTTTTGATGCTCACGTAATAAAGTTGTTCTTGCTTTCCACTGGAACTTTTAGAAAGCTGTGACTGAGACCCCATATTTTGATCTCATGGGATAATTTCACAGGCCTCCCATTTCCACATTGTGCACCTCAGATTGGATTCATTGCTTATCCAGTTTCTAATTTATATTCCATTGTTCTGTGTTAAGAGAGATTACATCAGTGTCTTACCGCATGTCTTTCATATGTTCGGAATCTTCCTGCCTCAAACTGTTTTATCTTCAATATTTATTTAAAATTTCAATAAAAGAATTTCTCTATTTTACCATACCCTGGATTCTTGTTTGATAAACTGGCCAACTTACGTGGCAGGCCTTTGAGTTCACTGTCTGGTATTCAGTGTTGACATGTGACTCATGGATTTTTTCTAGTTTTAAAAACACAAGGCCTAGTACATGAGATTTATTTTGGAAAAGTTGCATAGCACGACATAGTAACAATGAACAAGGTGAAAAATTACATGCCATGACATTAAGAGAAGGAATAATATTTGCTGAGATACAGAAGAAACTAGAAACATATTGATGATAATACATCTTTACAGAAGGATATATGAATCGATGTTTTCAATTATACAAAATTCTTCCATCTGGTATAATTCTGGCAAGAAAATAAATACTTGGGTGGAGTAATGAATCCCCTTTTACAGAGTTAATGACAATAATAAAGTGGAATCAAGATCTTATTGTAGTGTGCTCATATCTTTTGCCATAGGGTACAGCTGGGCTCTATCTTTACTGTGTATCTTATTTAAGAATTCAACTTGAAACTTTGATCCTGTAGTTTTTATACCTCTGATTCTATTTGAAAATTGCTATGGAAAGTGTATTAAAGGTCAGGTGAATATTAATGTTTTAATTCTGAATCTCAGTTTTGGTTCTCTCTTCAAGAGAAGCAGGCAGATGTTGGTGGAATTGTACCAAGCTTCAGTTTTGCAGAATCGCCAAGGTCTGGAGATCTTTTGTACGGCACGGTTAGTAACTGGTTCAGCTTAAAGCAATTTCGGAACACAAGTGCAGAAACTGGCTTGCAGGTGTTACTTGACTTTACTCGCTTCATTTGGTAAATGAGGATATTATTTCTTCCCAGAGCCTGAGACAAAGTCACCTCTCTCCAAATGTCTCAAATATCGAGTTGGGAAATGGCCAGCTTTGTCCACAGCAGGCTGAGCGTGGATCTGCTGCTCCCAGTGGGAGCTCTGCACCCTGTGACTGCGCAATGAGATGCAGAAGCGTGGCTGGGGTCTTGGGAATCACTGGAAATGACCTCAGAGGCTCCAGGTCCCTACTTCCCAAGGAGGGTTACACACTCAATGTGAGGCGTGCAGATCCTCTGTGTGGTTCATGCGTCAGAGTGGGTGGGGCACACAGAAACCGTGGGATCAGCCAGAGCAATCAGTTCTCCTTGCAGAGAGGGGCTGATGCTGTAAACAACCCTACTGCTGTGATCATGCGTACTGCAGATGCTAGAGATCTACCACACACAACTTGGGTGTCGCTCTGGTCTCTTGCCCCACGTTCAAGCACTGGCTGGAGTTCCCCGGCCGCACCCAGCATGAATCCCTGGACATCAGAGGGACAAGGCAGTCCATTAGGCTATAGAGAAAATATGTTTCAGTGGTAAAACTCCCCGGAGCTGACAAGCAGCAAGTGTTTCCACAGCTGAGCATAGATAAACGCTGGAATATAAGGCTATTAATAAGAAACAGATAAGTTAGTAAGTGGAGAGCATGAATATGGTTATAAAATGAATTCAATCTTAATCATGGTAAATACTAAAGGAAACTAAGAAAGAAAAGAGAAGGGAGGGTGGAAACAAGAGAATAGTGTGGTAAATATTGTGCTCTTTAAACAGTGTAAATGAAATTACCTTTTATATAGGTAAAAAAAATTGAAAGAAATATGATGTAAATTAAGTCAAAGTGAAGTATATGCATTTCTAAAACATGAAAAGAATTATTGAATCCACCATTATATAATGCACAGAAAAATAGCAAACTGCTAACAGAATAGTTAAGAAAGAAAATAACTTCAGACACTACACAACAGGCAGGGGACTAATATCCAGGATTTACAAAGACCTTCAGAAACTGAATGAGAGCCTGAATCAACCAACCAATCAATCAATCAATCCCTGTGAAGAAATTGGAGAAGGAACTGAACAGATACTTTGAAAAAAGTTGAATGAACACATTGACATGGAAAAACAAACCTCAGGCTCCCTAGCTATCAGGGAGATACAACTAAAACCCACATTGAGATTCCACCCAACTTCAGTGAGATCCGCCTACATTCAGAATTCTATTAACAATGCCTACTGGCGTGAACGTGGGGGGAAATGTACACCATTTCATCGTTGGTGGGAGGGTACGCTAACTGTATGCTAATGCAATCACCATGAAAGTCAGTACGGAGAGTGCTAAGGTAACTGAAGGTGGGTCTGCTGTATGACCCAGCTATCCAACGCCTGGGAATATTCCCAAAGGAAATGAAATTAGCGTATAAGAAAGTGATCTGCAATTCTGTGTTTACAGCAGCATAATGTACAGCAAGTGAGCTCGTGGAAACAACCCAGATGCCCATCAAAAGCTAAGTGGATAAAGATATTGTGGCACATCTATTGAAAAGAATGAAATCTTACCACTTGCCACAAATGGTCCTAACTAGAGACCGTTAAGCTCAAAAAGGACAAGATGCTCTCTCTGAACAGCCTGCAAAAGGCAGGATTGGTAATTAGTACAGGTAAGCATGTATATACTTATATCTGTCTAAAGGATCTGAATAATGGAGACTTGCGTACCATGAAGTGGCTATGCAGTACCATATGCTTCTCTTCTTCTCAATAAAAGAAGGACTCCCAACGAAACTGTTAAATATATCTTGAAAATAGGATGCTATATTATATACAATTGTTTATATGTACAATGTGAGGATACACTTCAATAGCAGGATGATGGACTTGTGACTGTTGTTGAGTAAGAAAGCTGTTGCTACACTATAAGGGAAAACGGTAGGGGAAGGGTTTGGGTAGAGTGGAAGGGAAAATTCCTGAGGCTAAGAAACTGAAAAGCAAACCAAAAATGCAATGTGAAAAGTTATTGAATTGGGCCCAGTCCCATAGCCTAGCCGTTAAAGTCCTCAGCTTACACACACCAGTATCCCATGTAGCTACCGGTTCTAATCCTGGCAGCTACACTTCCCCTTAAGCTTTCTGCCTGTGGTCTGGGAAAGCAACCAAGGACAGCCCAAAGCGTTGGGACCCTGCACCCACATGGGAGACTCAGAAGAAGCTCCAGGCTCCTGGCTTCGGAGCAGCTTAGGTCCGTCTGTTGCGCTCACTTGGGGAGTGAATCAACGGACGGAAGATCTTCCTCTCTGTCTCTCCTCCTCTCTGTATATCTAACTTTGCAATAAAAATAAATATTTTAAAACATTATTGAACGAACCATTGTGTTATGCATAAGTGATAACAACATTTTAAATTTGGAGTGAGTATTGGGGTTAATAGTTATCACCTTTCTATTGCTGCCTGCATCCCAGACTGAAATGTCTGGATTTGTCTTCTGGCTCCATTCCAGTTCCAGCTAATGCACATCGGTGGAGCAACAGTGATGGCTTACCTGCTTGGGCACCTGCCACCTGAGGTTGACTTTTCTGCTCCTGTGTTTGGCTGTGAGTAGATCTAGCAAACACAGATATTGGTAAAGTGAGCCAAATTCAAATAAAGAGAGAGAAACAAATAATAATTTAGCCAGAGGAGGATACAGATTTGATCTATAATATGTGTAATTAAATGCCAACTCAAGTCGATGTAGTCTATGGCGTGAGCAAATATGCTAATAAGTTAATAATCAGTGAGAGGAAAATGGGGACAACTAGACACACTCATGCTTTGCACGGGAATCGGTGAAATCTTGCTGCAAGGTGTGTTGAGAAAATGCACCACGTTTTATAAAACCTGCATGCCGAGAATGTATGCGGCCTGGTGATTCAGATGTTGGTGGACACTCGGTGACTGATATGGTAATGCTTGGGTTCAATTTCCATTCCTGGCTTCCAGTTCCAGGTTCCTGCTGGTGCAGGGCCTCATAAGGAAAAGATCTGACACAATTAGACAGGCATCTCCCAAGCACGAGCGGAACAGGGATTGAGTTCAAGTCTCCCAGCTCTGACCATTCCAGTCCAGCCAACACAGGTGGGCATTTGGGTTGTAAATCAGCAAGTGGAATGAAAAAGCAGGCGTGTAGCTTTAATGGTAGCAGCATCACGGCTGTCCATTTTTCTGTTGAATATTTTGCTTGTAAATGTGGAAAAGGACCTAAATAAACAGTGTCATCTGTAGTAGCAAATGACTAGACAAAACAAACAACCAACGTTGTCCAACTGTAGAATAAAGCACGATGAATTCTCATTAACAAATATGTTACTGCTGTACACAAGGAGAAGGAAGAATTTCCTGGCTGAGATGGGACATTTGTCAAGTATGCTTCAAACTCAGAAAGAGTAATGTCCCAGATCAAGTGTGTAGTAAATGACTTGATACGTGATAAGAATCATCTTGTATCCTTTCTGAGCGCACGATATACTCCAAGTGCTTTGTCTATTTCCTTCGCATAAAATAATCACCTTCTGTTATCTAATTTAATCTGCTGCCCTGGGCATTCGGTTGCCTGTTCTGCATTTATTTTCACAGGTCTAGTTCAAAATAAGTAATTAGTTACAGAGCTCTCTCTTTGTCTTAAAACATCCATGTAAAGTCTTATAAATCATTTGCATTGAATTTCCGTGCTACGCACATTTAACCTAAATGTGCACTTTTTAATTTCTCTGAAGCATCAATTAATACACAATATGTGGTTTCCTTAACCACCGGCCAAACACTGTTCATCAACGTAATAAATGACGCTGTTTTTCCTGTCATCCCACGACCTCCAAATTGCGATTCTTCATCCTCTCCAAGTTTGGCACCTTAGGAACAAGACTTGATCTCCCAGTTTCTGTGAGTCAACAGTCTTGGGGCAGTTTCAGTGTGGGATTCTGATCTGGAATCTCTCACGGGGTTGCAGTTCATGTCAGTAGAGGCTGTGGTCACCTCCAGCTCTCGAGTTTGAAGAAACGGCCTCCAAGCCCGCTCATGTGATTGTTGGCCAGCCTCCGACCCTCCTGGCTTTGGCTGGATGTCTGGATTTTCTCCCAGCATCCTGGCCTCAATGTCTTTACAAGGCTTCTCCCCCCAAGAAAGTGTGAGCTGAAGCAGAGAGCACACCTAAAGAGAGAAGCTGTAAACTTCTATGATTTAATCTTAGCAGCCACATAACCCATCGTTCCTTTCATGTTCCGTTATTGTGGGCACATCCCTCGGCTCACTTATCTAGATGCCTTCAGTGTGCAGGACTGTGCTAGGACTGAAACAGGGACCTGGAAATTCTCTTCAGTTCTCAAGTATTTGTGCCATCACCTCGTGGTACTCCTATCCTGTGTTATTGGAAGTTGGGAGTTGGGATCCATAGCTCGGCAGCAAATCCAGCCTCTCCAATGAGGGGCATAGTTATCTTAACCACTATGCTATGACATATCTTTGAAATACTTGACATCGGAAATAGAATCACTGAATCCCTCTTTGTCTTTACTTCGTCATGAGTCATAGTTTCAGCTACAACGACTTAGATGGTAACTAATCCATAATGTAACAGTATAAAGAAGCGGTATTACACCTGTACATTGCAACATTATTGATTAATTGCTAGTAAGAAAATCCTGCCCTGATCAGTAGGTTTTCATTAGATATTACATACAAATAAACTCTTTCAATTGAGGAACTTTCTTTAATGCTAAAAAAGTGTTCACTCCTGCTAACCAATTAAAGAAAAGGCTTTTAGGAAAATATTTTCTACCTATCTTTTTTTTTTTAGAGAAATGGAAGCTTCTAATAAAAAATTCCATGTTTTGTTATGTAATTGATTTTAACTTCTACATCTTAAAGTTAATCTGTATAGTAATCAACAAATCTGAAAGAATGAATATTTTAGTATCGATATTTTGACAAAGTAGTTGAAATTACTCAAAGTCGAATTAAGTCTTAAACAAGTAACAATAATTAAATGATAAAAGTAGACATATTTGCAGGGAATTAAAAAGTGATGTGATCTAGGGCCCGGCACGGCAGCCTCGTTGCTGAAGTCCTTGCGTTGCACACACCAAGCTTCCTATGGTAGCAGGTTCATGTCCCAGCTGCACCACTTCCCATCCAGCTCCCTGATTGTGGCCTGGGAAAATAGTTGAGGGCGGCTCAAAGCCTTGGGACCCTGCACTCACATGGGAGACCTGGAAGAGGCTCCTGGCTTCAGATCAGCACAGGTCTGGGCTGTGTGCAACCACCTGGGAAGTGAATCAGCAGATGGGCGATCTTCCTCTCTGTCTCTCCTCCTCTCTGTATATCTGACTTTCCAATCAAAATTTTAAAAAGTAGTATGATTTTGTTTTTGTTAGCCACCCTTATAAAGTGGATTGTTTCCCACATTGTATTAGATGGTTAAGACTTTATTTCAAGCAACACATTTTATTTGAGGATATCTCAAAATAAAAATTTACATTAGGGTCTAACTTTTTCTTTCCTTGTGGCATTTAGTTCTTGCACAAAGTTACCTATTTCCTTGATGACCTTGCAGCTCTCTTCCTCCATTTTCCAACCAGAAAAATACATCGCTCTTTCTAAAACTATACACAACTGACTGTCCCTTAACTCCATACCTCGTCTGCCTTTACCGCAGTTAAATTATTCAAAATCCAGAGAGAAATTGACAAGAGATACACATGCGATCAAAATATGCAAGTCAAATAATGTGTGTCTCAGCGGATTTTGGCTAGAATCTCGTAGTGGAAAATTGAATTAGATAAAACACTTAGTACGGGGAATAGAAAGAGTATGAAGTGGCTTTTCAGCGAGTTCAACTCAGAAACGGGCTTAGACCCGTAAACCGGAGAGAGGTCATCCTTATGTTCAATTCAATTGCAATTCAATTCTCATGTGGAGTTTCAGGGTGGATTAGGAGCTGGGGTGAGTGGAAGCTAGGAGCTGCTTATTAAGCTTTTTTTTTTTTAAGATTTATTTTTAATGCAACGTTAGATATACAGAGAGCAGCAGAGACAGGAAAATCTTCCTTCTGCAGATTTGCTCCCCAAGTGACACAATGGCTGGAGCTGAGCCGATTCAAAGTCAGGAGCTCAGAGCCTCTTGCCGGTCTCCCTTGCGGGCGCAGGATCCCAATGCTTTGGGCTGTCCTTGACTGCTTTCCTAGGCCACAAGCAGGGAGCTGGATGGGAAGCAGGGCTGCCAGGATTAGCAGTGTCCTTAGTGGATCCTGGTGCATTCAAGGCGAGGACTTTAGCTGCAAGGCTATTGCACCAGGCCCTGCTAATTGAGCTTTCAAATTGCCAAGTTCAGCAAGACTGGTTCAGTTTAGTTTTAAACCATGGCAGAATTGGGGCTATGTATTTCTAATTATTGTCTATTTAAATATGCTGGGTAAAACCTGTACTATAACGGAACAGTCATTTAGCCTAGCAGGAAAGATGGTGCTGTCCCACACTGGAGCACATGGGTTGGCTCCCCCACCTCCCCTTCTCCATCTTTGGCTCCTGTCTGCAACTTCCTACCGATGCAAACACCGGAAAGCAGCAGAGATGGCGCAGGTAGCCGGCTTCCTGTTCCCTCTGGGGAAGACCTGCACTCATTCTTGCCTGTGGTTTTATCCTCTGCTTGGCCTGAGCACCGTTTGCTGGTATTTGGGGAATGAAGGTGGATGGGAATGTCCTTGCTCTCTCTTTAACCCCATTCTTAAAAAAAAAAAAAGAAATAGTAAAATTAAAATATGTCCTGTACTGAGAATGTGAAAGACTTAAGTTTTAGGGATGCTGCTAATTTGGCATGGCAAATTCAATGCAAGCAAACCTTTGTGCTGTTGTGGTAGCACCTCACATTTACAGTAGCACACTTTTATTTCACTCGTCAATCACGGGCTTCACACTCCTTTGGGTAAAGATAGCATTACATAACACAGAGAAAATAGAAAATATAACTACTGTTCGCTGCGAGTATAGTCAAAGAGTATAAAAATCAATCAAATCTCAAAGTGCCAGTACTGATTATATCTGGTTTTAGAACACCAGTAAGAATTTGATCTAAACGTTTATGTGTAATAAACACGAGAGCAGGGAAATTGCACTTTCTATTTCAAAGGACACGCATGCTCACTTAATCAGATCATTGCTGTAGAAAATCTTGGGGATTCTAGCGACATCCACATGTAAATTTACTTATTCCTAATCTCGGTTCATCTCACAGTGATTTTGAAACTAATGTTTGTTTGGGAAGAGGACCATTAGTGCCTCGGGAGCTGTTTTCATCACCAATCCCGCCAACCCTCGTTTTATCATCTACAGCGCACTTGGTTTCTAAGCCTACGCCACTCTACATTTAATATGGTGAGATAAAAATAACTCATCGAATTGTTCTAGTATTAAATATTAATATTAACTATGAATGCTTTTGCATAGGCATTAGGAGGGAACTAGATTAAGAGTAGAGCAGTTATGATTCAAACACCTGTCTCTATGGGATGCTAGCATCTTAGGCGGTTACTTAGCTGGCCAGCCATGGCCCAATATTATTCCTTGGATTCATTTTTCAACTTAGAATGATATATACTTCACGTGTCTTTTGTATTGTGTAATAAATTGCGTTTGGCAATTTTGTTTGCGGGCCTCTTCTCCTTGAGTGATGGATAAAATGTGACAGCCAGAATAATATGAAAAAAAAAAAAAGAGCATTTGCCACAATAATAGGACTGCTTCATTAACTTTTCAAGTGCAATGCTGATCAGCACTTGGACATGATATGTGAATAAAAATGTTTCTGAATGCATTTGGAAAGACTATAATGAACATATTTACAACATGGTTTATTTCAGCCTTCCTTTTGTAATTGGAGTTATCTGTTAGATAATGGGTCTTCAAATCCGAATATGAAGTAGCTTGTGTAATAACAGTGGCAGCAACCGTCATGGCTGAAGTCTCACTTTAATTATTAATATTCAGAACATTTATGAACACCTTGTGGGACGAGTTTTAGCTATATTTACAATTATGTTGGTGTGGCAAGTCATGCTTTTGCTGACAACGGTGAGCTACCTGCTTCCATACCAAGACATAAAATTATTATTCCATCATCCGAACTTAAACTGATGTAGGTCCTTCTATTGTCTTTCATCTAGTAATGGATAAGCTCTTACCTAGTTATCGCGATTCACTACGTAAGCAGGTTTAATCGCTGAAGTGTCTTCCTTGCCACCACCAATTGTGGACTAGAACTTATAAGCAAATGAGTGGATAAGGTGACTAAGTACAGCAGCACTTGCCCCCACTCTTGTTAATAACACGCTAAGACACCCATTCATGTATGTAGACACAGTGGTCTGTTGTGGCTCAGATCAGCCTGCCCAGCAGCTCCACTCGTCAAAGCAGCTTCCTTCACAGTGCCCTCTGGATACTTCAGATGTCAAGTAACAGAAAGGATCTCTTGCTTTAGCAATCCAAAGGCCTTGCTTGCTCAATGAGAAAACCATATCCAACTGATGAACCTCGCGGTGAACAACAGGAGGGCGTGATGCAAACCAGGATGGCCCCGGCATTTTCATCCACCAAAGTTACCTTTCTCACATGGATCATTTGCAACGCTGTTTCCTGTATCTGTGAGATAGACAGTTCACATTGTGTGTTTACGACTGGCTAACTTGTGCAGTGACTGAACCCCTTATTGAGAAAGTAGTTGAGCTGTGGATGAGAAGGTAAAAGTAAATAAACGACTCCAGGTCACCTGCCATTAATGCCTTTCACAAAACCAACTGATAGTTGATTCCGATCAAATGTACCAGATACTTTTTGTCTTGAAGATGGTTTTAGCAATCCGAAACTTTCAGCTTTGTTTTAATGCCTGGATATTATAACATAATCCTATGTTTTAATGTAAGTCTATGCCTCGTTTTCCATTTAAGATTGAAATCTGAACCTCATTTCATAAAATTTCTGTTTGCCCATGACTTTTGGATCTTACAGCAAGACCAGCACCGTTAAAAAGAATCTAGAGTTCCTTGATTTAATTATCCGGCATCATTGAAACATGAAATATGCAGTCGTGCATGAAACATTCATGAAATGAGCAAAAATTCCATTCATTTATTTAAAAATGGATTCCAGTGTTTTGTAAGGCAATATAGCCCAGATGTACTTAAGGAGTTACTTTATATAAATTTAAATTGGAAATACAAACGTATTTTTACATATGTTATATATATATACTTTATATGTACTATTATACATATATACATAAGCATACAAGGGTATGCACGTTTATATATGCATATATGCATATTATATGCATATATATAAGTCAAAATGAAAATTCCAACAATTCTAAACCTTATATATATTCATTAAGTATTCATATATGTGTGCGTATGTGTCTATACCCATATTTCTATCTGTATATGCATAATGTTTAAAGTGGTCTGACATTCCATTTGCTGCTGGCATACTCAATCATAAGTATTTTACAACCCATCTCAAAGACATGAACGCGAAGAACAGGAAGGTTCATTCATGCGTCCTCCCCCTGCATGTCTGAGCCAGTTGTTTGAGCTGTAGAAGATGGGACTTGATGCTTGCTTTCATGTTCTCCAAATAAGTAATTCCATTTTGAAAATGTATATTGGAGCTAATGATGAATTAATTATTGCATTTATGATAATGTATTCATTTGAAGGGTATTAGCTATAATCCTGAGAACTACTTGGAACCACATGGAAATCTAATTTCATCTCAGATATAGCTTTAATAGAATATGATGACCTCAGCCTATAATTCTTGCCAAAGCATTATTCAATTTCACAGTAGACTTTCAAAGAGGTAACATTAGTATGCCATAAAACCATCTATAGAACACGCTTTCATGGAAAAGTCTTTTCATTTGGTGTTAGACATATGGGGTACATTTAGAGCCAGTTTGATTTAGCAACACTTGTCAAACTTAGAGGTCGAAGGCATACAATCAATCTTTTAATTAAGATCTGTTTATTATTTCATGTTGTTATCAATCGTTGCTGCAGTCATCTCTATAACAGGTGACAGTCATACATTATGATAAACTACAGTTTCAATGTTAGAAATTTTGGTATGCATTCCACCATGTTTTACTGCATTTTGCTATTTAAAGCACTTTGCTGAAAATTACAATGTTTAGATGCATGTGGCATTATCCACATTAGAAATCAAACCAAGTGAAAAATTGCATGTCATGAAATAAATTCATCAAAATACAAATTAGGTAATTGACTCCACAGACCGAATGGACAATCAGTTCTAAATAAATAGTAAACATGTGTGAGGTGACAATATACCCTTGACAGAGCAAATGTGACTAGATATGGTACGCATCTGACTTCAAAGTTTTTCAAATTACGTGGATATAGACAAAACCTGTAAAAAAAAGTTAACAAAACAGTAATATCCATTTCTGGGTTTAGATAAAGCTGCTGAGGATTTGGGAGAGAAAGCTGTGAATACTGAAGCAGAGAGAAGCCGCTTCATGGTGAAGCGGAGACTTGGATGTTTCTGGCTGAGCTGACAGATCAACAGTGAAGATACTGATAGTGTCACCACATTTGGGTTTCTTTTGCTTTGGTTCAATTAAAGACAGACTTTGAAACCAGAAATGACAGGTGATGAGTAATTTTATAAGTAAGAGTGATATATTAATACATGTGAGAAATACTGCAAATTATTCCTGAGTTGATTATATCACTAGATGACTTGTATTATAGGCAGAATTGGGAAGGACATTAAAAAGATCAATTATGTGCAAGCTTTGATTTAGTTGCAACATAATAAGATATAGGGTAGATAAATGGTAGATTTCAATTATAGGCTGAAAAATAATACATCTGTTGTAATAAATAATACTTCCATAATTATGCTTGCTTACTCGACAGGCTGATAATCAGAGCTGCCTATTGGTTCATTGCCAGGTTCTTAAAAGAACCAGGACTGGGCCATATCCGAGATGGGAGCTGTGACTCCCATGTAGATTTTCTATGTGGCCAGCAGAGACCTTCCTGCTTGAACTATGCCCTGCTGCTCCCAGGCTGTGCGTTATCAGGATGCTGGGAGCCAGGGCACAGCCAGAAGTTGGACCCAAGCACTCCAGCAGAGGGCCAGGGGTTTAAGTTCTACACCAAATGCCCACAGCAAATAATCAAGAAATGAATTCTCTAAAGATACTCCACATAGCATACTATCCAAAAATGTCTGCAACGATTTACTGCTCAGTTCAATTTTTAAAGGTAATACAGAAAGTAAGACGGTCTTAACAATGTATCATATCAAATTAAGCAGAGCCCTCATTAATTTTTATAATTGTGTTGTTCTCCAGTGAAAAGTCATGTCTTTCAAGGAAATGTAAATTATATAGATGTTAGCTAGAGGAAAAGAGCGGTAGGGAGAGAGGGGCAAAGAGAGAGATGGGGAGATAGTTGCTTATATCTTTCATTCACCGATTTAATCCCCAAGGAGTTGTAACATGCAAGGCATGGCTAGACCAAATCCAGAAGCCCACAGCTTTTTTCTGTAAGGTCTCTAACCGATACACTTGTGTGATGTCAGCATTGTAGATGGTGGATTAACCCACCACGTCAGTCCCCAAAATGTCTGTTCAAAAGCATTTTGAATTTATGTTTTCAAGTTAAGAGTCAATTCAAAATAAGAACATTTGAAAATTAATCAAAGAGTTTGTGCTATAAATCCTTATATTGGAAGGTTAATAATTTACTAATCTAAGTGATGATTTTTTTTTTTTACAAATACTGTGTATCTTATTTGGTTACCATAGGTGGTTAATTATTTATCTTCAACACACTGTCATCGTAAGAAGCCCTTTTTCAGAAATATTTAACGATGTTGAAACAGATTCCAGTTTCATGTGTGTAGCTTTTGTGATAAAATTGTTAGACACAAGCATGATTAACTATGAATATACATTTTATTTGTCCTACATGAAGCTCATAAATACATTTACATTGCGTCCGAGGTCTAATCCTCCGCCTGTTAGTGCTGGCCTCCCGTTTGAGCTCCAGTTCATGTCCAGGCTGCTCCACTTCCAGTCCAGCTCCCTGCCTATGGCCTGGGAAAGCAGAAAAAGATGACCACAGCCATTGCAGCCATTGCAGCCATTGCAGCCATTGCAGCCATTGCAGCCTTTAGGGGAATGGAAAAGATCTGGCCGAAACATCTCTACGTGCTGAAGAAGAAAACAAGTTATACAGAGTGCGAACCATCTTCTGGTTCTTGGATGATCAAGAGAATTTTTACCAACATTCATGGAAGGTCATAGGAGTGGGTACTTGAGGAATTGAGAAGATACTGCCATACAGCAACATGGGAAGGCTGACTTCCAGGCACACTGAAGCCATCAGGGGGCATGTACAGGCCTGATGAAGAAAGAGAAGCAATCGCTGGTGTAGAGAGGTCGATGTTATTTGTAGGTTTTTATGAGAATGGAGTCTCTGAGGGTCCAGCCCTCAGTCACGATCTCATATCCCATGTAAGAAGACAATGCAGAGACTGAACATCCACGCAGACCTACTGGAATTGCATGAACTAGGAACATGTATATGAATATTAGTACATAAATGGACTCAAATTCTTCCACACTAGCACAACTGCAAAACTAAGCATTTTCAAACTGATAGAGTATAATAGTTTCGCCACAACTAGTCCCTTCCCAGATCTGATCTTTTTTCTCATTTACCCACTCTGTTGTTGATTTTGTTTAAAGATTTATTTGTATTGGAAAGGCAAATTTAGAGAGAGAAGGCGATACAGAGAGAAAACTCTTCTGTCCACTACTGCACTTTCCAAGTAGCTGCAACAGATGGAGCTGAACTGTTCCGAAGCAAAAGGTCAGGAGCTTCTGCCTGGTCTTGCACCTGGATGCTGGGTCCCAAGGCCTTGGACCATGCTCCATTGCTTTCCCAGGCCACCAACAGGAACCTGGATGGGCAGTGGAGCAGCTGGGACAGAAACCATCACCAGATGGGATTCCAGTGCATGCAAGCGGAAAATTGAGCCACTGGGCCACTGGGCCGGACCCTGTTGTTAATGTCTTGTTTATGCCTTTTTAGTTTATAAACCTGTAATGGAAGGATCATTCACTCCTTTTCACAAAGTACTGTATTTACAGCCAAGACTCCAATGTGCTCTTAAATTATTTTGGAAGCCAGTAAAAGGCAATTAAGATCTGATGTCAGGCACCTCCTCGGCCTGTTGAAATGCCAAACCCACAGGGAGCCAGGGCTGGTCTGTGAGTGCATCAGCGCTATTCAAAGGCATGAACATTCAGAGCCAGAAAGCAATGATTTTATCGAACACAAGGGAGAAAGTGCAGCTTTAATTAATCCCATTTTTCTTGCGCGTGATGTTGGTTACAACAGACACAGCCCAAATGCATGCTCGCAGTGATGTTGAAATAAAACAGCTTTTGCTCAAGTTCTCTGCTTGCATTGCTTGGACACATTAAATTAAAAATTACAAATCAATGCAGTAAGGAACTTACTATTAGCAGGTCTTGAAGAGTTTTTTTTCCCCCTTCTTTTGTTTTACCCTTAAAAATCAGGTAATACAGCTTATGAGTGAAGTCTCGAGTTTGCAACTAACATGTAAGATTTTTCATTAACATGAGGACAGTTTAAGGGAATGAAGGAAAATAGAAAGGGAGACGAAGGGAAAAGGCAGAAAGTTGACACTGCACTTTGGTTATTGCTGTATAAATCCTAAGAGTTTGAACCTGTTCTTGCTCCTTTTACACTTCAAAAGGCCTCGAATCTGAAGTTTGAGAAGCAGTTATCATAAAGCAGCTGTACTTTGACTAAACAAAGATAGACTAATGGTAGGGAATTTTAAAAAGTACTAGCGTGACTGTGTTACTGCCGTATGAAAATGTTGAGCTTAGAATACCAGCACAACATAACTATTATAATCACAATACTTATATAATCAAACAAAGCATGCATGTAGACTCAGCATTTTAAGGCTCCTAAGAGAGTTGGTTTCACTATGTGTTTTTGCAGCTAAGGAACTTTTCTTCTTTGAGGAATTAAAAATGTTTGAAAGACATCTGCTGTATCTTCTTCGGAATTTTGAGAGTCGAATAGCAGGGTTTTATACGAAGGCACAAATAAATCATTCGAAGGCTTGAATCACCCTCTGATTTTTAGCAAAGCCCTGGTGATTTCCCAGTGCTACTTAAAATTCAGCATGGTACCATCTCTTCGGAGATGTGAAGTTTAAAGACGTACTGCTACTTGAGTCATCTGTAAGAAATAACATTCTAGGGTCAGAAAAAATATCACATTAAGGACTGATGTGGCAGCTTTAGAATGCAGAATTACCCAAAGCTCACAAAACCTGAGACATTACCACATTGGAACAAGTTTTAGCCAGTAAATGCAACATAGTCTCTTGGAGAGGATCCTGCACCAGAATAGGATAGAAACGATGAATTTAGGAAACATACTTTTAGTTCACAATGACTCAGTGTTTGCTAATTTTGCCTTATAAATCAGCACAGCATTAACAACAGAGGAATTTGTGTGGACTACATGAGAAGTCTCTATGGCAACTCGCATTGAATCTGCAATGTAAAAGTTTTCCAATTAAAATGTCTATTACAATCCCTTAGGTCAACGACTCACCAATATTTACGTATATGTTCATAATGCATATCAATTGGAAAAGCTATGCATAACGCATTTATTTTTGTTTAGGAAAATGTAATAACTTCAAAACGCTTCATCTTTGCACTTTTTATTGCTCTAATTATGATTTCTGCCTGAAACGCAACATACATTCCTGTTTAGAACAAATTTTATAAAGAAAATGTAAGTTGAGTGAGCTGGCTTTCAGTAGTAAACAGATGTGTGGTATCTGATAACTCCTTGGATATTTGACAACAGGCTAGCTGCAGCTGCAAACCTTTGCAATAGTATGATTATTAACTATTGCGATGATTAATCCAAGTGTGGATGCTTTAAGAATTAGACATATATTAAAACAAACAAACAAACAAACAAACAAAAAAACCAGAAGAATGTGTGGCCCAGATTAGTAGCCTAGTGGCTAAAGTCCTCAACTTAAACACGCCAGGATCCCATGTGGGCACTGGTTCTAATCGCGGCAGCCCCGCTTCCCATCCAGCTCCCTGCTTGTGGCCTGGGAAAGCAGTCAAGGACGGCCCAAAGCCTTGGGACCCTGCACCCATGTGGAAGACCTGTAAGAGGCTCTGGTTTTGTGGCTTCCGATCGGTTCAGCTCTGGCTGTTGCAGTCACTTGGGTAATGAACCAGCAGATGGAAAATATTCCCATCTCTCCTGCTCTCGGTGTATCTTTTTTTTTTTTTAAGATTTTTTTATTTTTATTACAAATCAGATATATTTAGAGAGAGTCGGGGAGAGACCACGCTGGGCCCCTCTCTGTATATCTGACTTTGCAATAAAGCTAAATAAATCTTTAAAAAACAAAAAGCAGAGGTACCTGTACCAGGATGTTTCCTATTATTTATTTATTTGCTTCTCTCAAATCTGATGGAATTTAAACTCTTTATCTGATGTTAAACAGTTCTATAGCTTGAAAAAAAAAACGGAGTATTTTTTTTTTCTTATAAACTAGGTACTAAGTCATAAGAAGCATCTTAGGCCTATATTTATGCCTTGTCCATTAATACATAAGAATATATAAGAATATATAAGAGCTCTATGTTCAAATGTCATTTCTTTCCTAGCAGTGTTAGCTAGCAAGAGAATTTGCAGATGAGCTATTATCTTACCTATTATCCAGCTGAAAAAAAAATTAGAAGACATGCAAGTAGCTATATTTAGGCAAACCAAAGGGACACTCAGCCTTTGTTGAGAAGTGACAGGTCAACATTCCTTGTACTCCGTCTCTTGGATCCAGTTTACTGAAGTGTCAGCAGTGCTATGGAAAAGTGTGTGCAGCGGATGTTAAGCAGAACAACGGTACATCATGGTACAAGAGTGAAAAACATACCTTTTCTCTTTTTGGCAGCCACACTGACATGAATTCACTGTACTAATGTCTACAGTGAAGTTTTGAGTGTATTCAGCGTTAGTAACAGCCCCAATGTCTCCTAATTCTTCGTAAAGATTCTCACTCGATGAAAGCCCATCTTAAATAATTCATAGAGAGTGTTAAGATAATTTTATTTTAGAGCAGCAGTTGCATGAGAAGTGATAGTCACACTGTATTGGAGTATGTGTCTGAAACTCTTTTATAACAACCCAGGAGTATGAGGGTAGCTCTTTGACTCATTGCTTTATTTTTTTCTGTTGCCTTTAACCCTTCGTGGAAATCATTGTTGCATTTATTTTCTATTTAATAGCGATTTTGAAAAACAGTAGGAAAAGCGGGCGGGGGGGGGAAGCAGAAACAGAGAAGAGCTGGGGTGAAGTTTGGATACTTGGTATGTTAGAATGCAAAATAATCCCATTCAGATATTATTCCAATTCCTACATATTTCAAAATTCAGAATAGAAATTCAGAGTAGATGCTGGCCCCAAAAGCATAAAACTGTAAGGTTGGGAGCTGCATGAGTTCTGGTGTAAAGCTCTCTCTAGTCATTTGCATTCTTTCTAAACAATTTTTAGAGAGTATTAAAATGTTCTCTCACACACACACATTTGCAAAGACACACAAATGTCACAAGGCAACAGCTGTGATATTCTCACACAGTTTAGACAAAAATTCACAGATGCCAATTTATATTTGTAGTCATGCAGTGTATTCTTGGAATATTAAGTACAAACGGATTCTTTAAATGACTGCCAAATTTGTATAAATGCCATTTGTGTAGGTGATTTGGAAAATATTAGCTTTCTGCTATATTAAAAAAAAAAACTCTACTAGATAGAATTTCTTTGGGATGTATCAGCTCCTGGTATAAGTTTTCAGGGAGATGCATTTCCAAAATCGGGCTTGGCTTTATTTGCTTAAGGATTTTAGTTCATTGAAAGGCAGAGTGACAGAAAGTTGGGGGAGGAAGTAGAGAGAGAGTGGAGGAGGAAGAAAGAAAGAAATGAGAGAAGGAAGGAAGGAAAGAAGGAAAGAAGGAAGGAAGGAAGGAAGGAAGGAAGGAAGGGAGGGAGGAAGGAAGGAAGGGAGGAAGGAAAGAAGAAAGGGAGAGGGAGGGAGGGAGGAAGGAAGGAAAGAAGGAAGTGAGAGAGGAAGGAAGAGAGGGAGGGAGGGAGGAAGGGAGGAATGAAGGAAAATGGAGAGAGCATTTGTATCCATACATTTCTTTCCCCAAGTGACCATGACCAGGGCTGGATGTGGACAAAGCCACAAGCCAGGTGCCAAGATCTTCATTCACATCTGTCACGTGGGTAGCAGTGGCCAAAGCACTTGGGCAGTTTTCTATTTTTCCTGGATGTATCACCAGGAAGTTGGGTTGGAAGCTGAGCAGCCAACTGAAGAAGTGCTCCCGCACGGGATGCCAGACTCACACCAGAGGCTGTCTGGTCCACTGCATGGCAATGCCAGTCTCATTAGTAAACTTGCAAAAGAGAAATAATTTGCAATTCCATCAAGAGTGTTCCTTTTTCTGTTAAGGTGTTTTAACTTTAATTTTTCTGGTATTCAAAACACCTTCATTAAAAAAAAAAGAGATTTATTTATTTTTATTGGAAAGTCAGATATACAGAGGAGGCGAGACCGAGGAAGATCTTCCTTCTGCTGACTGACTCCAAAAGTGGCCACAGCGGCTGGAGATGAGCCGATCTGAAGCCAGGAGCCAGGAGTTTTTTCAGGGTCTCCCACACAGGTGCAGGGTCCTAAGGCTTTGGGCTGTTCTTGACTGCTTTCCCAGGCCACAAACAGGGAACTGGATCAGAAACATGGTCAATGGGACACTGGCACCCATATGGGATCCTGGGCATGCAAGGGGAGGACTTTTAGCCTCTCTGCTACGTTGCCGGGCCCTCAAAATACCTTGCATTTAATTAAGCTAATTGAATTGCAATTCTCAATGCTGGCCAACCTTGTATAGAGTCAAAAGAATTTCAGAAAGATGATTGCGTTTGCCTATTTTTTTTTTTCTGTGCATTTGGGGGTATTTATGTGGGGCTATTTAGCCTATTGAGTTAAAGGATACTAAGTCTATAAAATATTTATGAAGTGATTTCTTAAAGGTCTCAATTGTTGTCTTAATTCTTCAAGTTATCAGAAGCAGCCCAAGAGTTCATGTGGAGGGAGTTTTCCATTTGGCTGTGCAGCACCAAGAAAACAGATGAATCAGACACACAATCTGACTGATTGGTTCTGCACTCAGTCTAAGGGCAGCCGAGAAAAATCTGATTTCATTTTTGTTTTTAATGGTCAACTCTATTTCTAAACAGGGTCAAAATGCAATTGATCATTATGTTTTAATTTTTTCATCTGTTCCCAATAATTTCACTTAAGCATTGATAAACTGAAACTAAAGGAGAAGAAAAAGCTTCTGGATACGTCCCCTGAATATGCCTTCAAAGTCACTGGCAACTGAATAAGCAAGGTAAAGTTTCATAGCTATCTTTGGGCAATGTCCATCCTCACAATTTTGGTATAGATCAAGACTAAACGGAAAACATTTCTTATGTTTTTCATAAATGACAGCTCAAATTCTGTCACTATTATCTTATGTATTACCGATAAGTATATTTTAATCATGTGTCCATTCCCTCATGCCAAGGAAAATGATTCAGTTTTTATTTGATTATGAAAGCATAAAAACAATTATAGAGTAAACGATTTCTAAGAACCACACCCCACTATAATGCAATACAATGATATTTTAAAAAATGTAGCCAAATTTTCCATAATAAATCCTTCAGCAAAAAAGAAGCTTTCATTCCAAAGAATGATTGTGTTTCATTTTCGCATGTAAATTTCTCTCCTATTGAATCTAAAAATACCGTAAAGTCAGCATAACATGTAGAAATGAAATGATTCAATATGAGAAAGATACAGCAAGTCCTGTGTAGAGTTCTTAAAAACATCTTACATTGACAGCTTGAAGTCTAAAAAATAATCCGTCTCAGATTTACAAGAGAAATATCAAATACAATACAAACCCTGGACTAACTGGATGGGTAAGCTTGAGCATATTGCTGCGTGATGAACTTAAACGCTAAACAACGCACGCAAATATCTAAACACCACCCATTACTCAATGGACATACAGAATTTTTACGCGTTGTTTAAATTTGTATTTTAAAAATATGGAATGCTAATCCAATGTGTGTAGCATTCTTGTGCAGGGACCATTGCATTCTTCTCGGTATTGTTCCAGTTTCACTATATGTGCTTCCAAATCACTCCTTAAATAATCTTTAAACAAGTGAAACCACATGCTATTTTTGTGTTAGATGATAGAGATTTTCGTGTTTCAAGTAAAAATATAAACTTACTTTTAAATTAATATAGGTATGAATATTATTCTGTATCTTTTAAAATATTAAACGATGTGCTTTTTATTTATGCTTAGTATGTTGTTTCTAGCTTTATGAAAATGCCCAAATAAGCTCAATATTTTTATCCTACAAATGGGGATCTTTAAAAAAAAATTCATGGAAAATGTGTACCATTGAAAAAGACTGCTTGGACCTTAAAACTGTCAGCGTAAAAATAAAATTATGTTTAACTGCAGTGTCTATGAACATTTAAAATTATGCCTGTGCAGCTGTCATTTTAAATAAATGGATAATATAAAAAGAATTTCAAGTATTTGTTTTATATATATATATATAAAACCTAAATAAATAAATGTAATGCTATAAACTCTAAATGAACTTCTGAGTAATATAATAAGAAATCACTCAAGTAATCGTAGTCCCTGGGAACTAAACCAAGGACATCTTTGTCTTTAAACTGACAACATTTTTGCAACTTTGATAATATGACTTTAACTCCAGTCACTCAATATGGGCTTGCAGTTGGAGACAGGTGGTTCTGGTGCCTTGGAAATGGGTAATATGATTTTGTCAGCAAATATGATCAAACTGACTGAAACCTTACTGACCATCTTTCTTTCATATTTCTGGCACTTCAGACGATGACCTAATTGGTTGATCAAACTCAATAAAAGTCTCTCTTACCTTGCAAAGGACACAGACATTACGAAGAAGCTAATGACAGCACAGTTTTGTTTGTGAACAACGTTCTGAGACGTGTATCTTGTCTATTTGCCCATGTCATCAAGCATAGGATAAAATAGTGATTTTAATAGCACCCAAAGTACACTTTACTGAAATGGCTTTATTGATTAGCATGTGGAATACACACTAAGATGTGATATGAGGTTTTCTGAACATCATTGCGTGTAAAATGTCTAGCACTGATCTACAACTAAGAAAATGCCTATATAGGAAAGAAAGAAAACTAGGGATGCAACTCCCGTGTTATTTATTCGTTTAGCTTCTACAGCCGCAACCCTCATTGACTAAATTCTGATTTTCTGTATTCCACGTCACCTCTAGGTCCAAAGATCTTTTTCAAATTGTTGCTAGTTATTTCTTTTGTTTTGTTCAAAAGCAGAGAGATAGATAATACAGACAGGGAAGAAGAGAGATTGCTGTCCATTGGTTCAGTCTCCAAATGCCAGTGGCCGTGGAATCTGGTAGAAGTCCAAAGCTACAACGCAAGGGATTCAACTGATAGCCTCCCACGTGGTCGTATTATTATCATGAGTATTATTATTAAATTTATTTATGCACGTTCCCTTTTTTCAAAGAGTGAAAAAAGTGGGTTCCCGTGGACCCTGCAAGCAACACCTGCCTTTATTTCAGACTAATCCTGTGCACACACGATTCCTTCTTCCCCTGCAAAAAGTTTCCAAAGGGATAACTCTGTTGTTCCATATTCCTCACCCCCTAGTGGCCCCAGCTTAACAATCAGCTTCTATTGGCTCCGATGTGTGCCTATTGTAAGCATGGTTATTCTTATCTGAAATACGAGCTCCTTTTGGGCTTACCCTGGCTTCCATACCAGTTACTTGCATGGCATCATCATCTCAGGGGTGTCACAGCCGCAGCTTTGTCAGACTGGAGACTTGCTGTCACACTCGTTGTCTGCACAGTCATAGCAGAGAGGAGGAACTCAAAACCTCCACACGGGGAGCTTACAATCTCTTGTGTGGCACGGAGAACACGCTACAAGTCCATCTAAGTCATTCTGACTCTCTTCCAACCCGTAACAAGCTGCTCTACATGTGGATTTTCATAAAGCATGGATAGAAACATCTTCCATCCACTGGTTCACACATCATAGCAGCAATGGCTGGAGCTGAGCCAACCTGAAGCTAGGAGCCTCGAACATTCTCTGAGTCTCCCATGTGGGTGCATGGTCCCAAGGCTGTGGGCCATAGTCACCGACTTCCCAGGCTAAAAGCAGGGGGCTAGATGGGAAATAGAGCAACCAGGACAGAAACTGCCTCCCATGTGGGATGCTAGCCCTTGGAAAAAGAAGCCTAGCCAATTGAAACATCATATCAGTGCCTCCATTAAATATCTTCAAAATGCAACTTACGGTAACTAACTGAAATCAATTAGTGAAAGTGAAATTAAGAGGACTAGGACATCGTCATTGAAAAAGAGGTTCATATAGAAACTTAGTGGTGCATTTTGGTCTCATTGTGCCAGAAAGTCATTTAACTGTGATGTCTTATCACACTGACTGATGATTGAACTTTGAATAAGTTTATTCAATGAGTAGAAAAATTCATCATTTGATCATCCAACAGCAGCAAAAACTGTAAATAAAACAATTGCATTATAAATTGCAATTCTTCTCTGACCACAAGCACGATTTAGCTTAGACTAACTTTTGGATTCAAGCCTTCAGTTTGCGTGGATGTTTCTGCATTTCTTTAGAGCAGATATTACACAGTTGAAGCAGCTTCTTTATAATAATAACTGGAGATTTAAAAAAAAATCTATACACTTTTAACAGAGTAAAGCTAGTGAAAAAGTGAGATCAAAAATTAAGGTATGCCTTGTACGATCTCAGATAACTTGTATATGTTCATATTACATGTGACTATTTAGGAAAGAATTCCTATGAATCGGTATCTAGGGGAATGGTTAATATCTTCTGAAAGCTGCATATGAATTCTAAAGCATTCCTCAACATCTTGCGTAGAGTATTGCGCAATCTAAAAAAGAATAAATTATTTTTTCATAGATTCAGATGTGAATTATTCAGCAGAAAGGGGTGATAACCACTATCAAGTGAACACAAAGCATTACTCATTTTCTTGAAATTCTTTCTCCATAAACTTAATGTTATTTCCACACCACGCCAAGGGTTTTGTAGGGTGGAGTTCCATTCTTTGTATTTTTCATCACTCCATGAGTTTACCAAATATTCCACTAATGTGTTGTGGACATTTATCTTTCGGATTATTTATTGAATCAAGTTTTCACAGTTTTTCGAATGAAAAGGCAAGAAATATTACAAGTTGTAAATATAAGACAAATGGCACATTGTTAATGGATGGAAAATAATGCTAACATAGTTTTAAATAATCTTTTCATTCACTTATGAATGCCTTTTTTAAAAGAAAGCATCAGAATTTCTCTGTTTCTCATATTTTTCTTTACTACTTGGCATCTACTCATGTTTGCAGCCGGCCGCATTTTTGTATTTATTAAGCAAATTTTAACGTTGCAATATATAAGCTACTCCATCTTAACATAGTTTTATCTACTTAACAAAACCCCACAGACACTAAACAATAACAAACAAATAAATCTTTTGAGCCATGATGGTTTGCTGCTTTATGCCGCTGTATTCAGACTTCCACTGGAAAATATTTACAATAATGAAGTATTTTCACAATATTCACAATATTTATAATATTTAAAGCCATTTTAAATAAGCTACTTAGATGCCCTTCCACTACTTGAGAGAAGCAGAATAGCTGGGTGTGGTCTACAGATCTCCACAAGATAGCTTGCATCACATTGAGCAATAGGACCGCCTTCTAGCCTTCCCAAAGGATGTTTGAATAAGTCAAAGAAAATGGATGAGACCCGTTCACTGCCAACATTCTAGAATCTTCCAGAAAGAAGCTGCTGGAAAGCCTGAGCGCAGTGGCAACAGCTGGAGACTCAAGGGAGATAGGCACATTGCTATGCAAAAACACAGCAGAGCAGGAAACCCAAACAGAGTTTGTAGCTTCTGCTTTCCTAGTGTTGGAGTCGCCAAGTGCTAACTGGGTCAATTCTGGAAAAGTTTAGATCAAGGTACATTGCAGAGTTATGGCTGGAGCTGTTGCCAGCAGAGACTTTGCCGCCTAAAGGATCTTACAGTGACCTCACCCAGGAGGAGCAGCTACCTTGATAGGTACAAAGGTACATAGTTTTGCTTTGTCTTGTGTTTTTTGCTTGCTAAGAACAATTTGCTGACATTGGGTAGATATTGAAAAGCACCAGCTCTGAAGTCAGCTCACAAGCGGAATGATTTGTTCATGTGTCTGACGCTTTATAGCCCTGCCGTCCCCCAGCTGAGCGCCAGTTCAAGTCCTGCCTTGCCATCTTCCCATCCAGTACCCAGCCAGCTAGCTCTTCAGTATGTTCTTAAGTATCAGTAGTAATCAAAGAGTGTTTATGGTTCACAGCAACAAAAAAGAATCAGTAGCAGGTTAAAGATAATTTACAGAGAGCGAGGCAAAATTCTTTCACGTTGTTTAACAGCAACACATTGTGAGCACCAACATGTGCATTGGCCAGCAGATACAAACGAGCCAGTCATAAACAAGCCATCACCAAATAGTGTTTTATGACTACAAATGCTCCTAGAATTGCTGGCATCACAAATGTTGGAAAAAAAATAATAATAAACCATCATAGCACTATATAAATTACAAGTGATTAGACTCGATTAATCTGTGAAAAGCATGGAAACACTCAGATTGAATCTCGGTGCCCTGGCACATAGGCCTGTTTTTAAACTGATTCTCTAAAAGGGAAATGTAAGATATTTACATGAAAAGACCTACTTCGTAGATGAAAATGCCTCCTGCAAGGGTAATTTGATATATCAATCTGTTAAGAGAGATCAAGATTGATAAGAGAGTGTACCAGGAGCCGTATCTGTCCAGGATTACTTGAAAAGTGCAATAATAAAATCTGTTTTTCATCTATTTTCCCTCACTCTTTGTGTTACCCTTGCATGGTTCTCCAAATTTGGAATCTCCAAATTAGCTACGTTAAGTCGCCACCTCTAACACGTTGAATAAAAAATGAACAGCGAAGATAGCAATAGTATTTCTGGATTGTGTGCTGTTGGGAGTTCCAAGAGACGTTAAGTACCAGCAGTGGAATATGGGCAGAGAGGGGTGAGTGTCTGCAGCTTTATAAGTGTGTCCAGGTTATTCACTGCATGTCTCTTAGGATAAGTTACATTGTTAGGGAAGCTGGGACATAGGTCTTGAGCGTAACAGATGGACTTGAGGGGGATGACTATTTGTTCTTCTTGGGGTTATGATTGATCGAATTATGATTGACTGGATTGCCATATGGACTTGTGATTCACTATCTGTAATTTGCTGATTCTAGTGGGTTATGTTAATACCAAGCTCGGTTAATAAAGATTCCTTAATAAACCTTAGACAAGTCAGCTCTGATCTCGCACCCCGTAACCCAAATGGCCACCACAGTGTAACATCGGGCCGAATCTGTGTCTCCCTTGTGGGTGTCTGGGGCGTAAGCGCATGGGCACATCCTCATCTGACGCAGCCTCCTAAGCACCTTATGAAATCAGAAATGAAAATTGAACAAAACAGTTGCTATAAGTCAGACCTAATGTATGGATTGCCTGATAAAGATAGATCCACTTTTTAACTTAAAACGTTTTTGCAATGTTGCTGTGTGATCTAGAAATAACCCTTTTGTGTTTTCCTGGAAGATTGTCTAATAGACATCGTCTTAGAATTCCTGTAAATGTTTATTTATATGACTTTTAGCAAAGCTTTGATCAAAATAGCTGTCTTAATGTCGAGAAACAGCGGCTTGATTAAATAAATCATGGTACAACTATGTGGTGGGCAATTACATCATCAATGAAACAAATGTATAATAAAATAATCTAACCATATGGATGTATGTTGACAATATATTGCTAGGGCACAAAAGTACAGTATAAGAGTAAAGACATTTTACCAGGTCTTCAAGAGAATCAATACAGTTTATGTAAAAGGAGTAAAAGTGAGAGGCCGGCGTGGTGAAACAGTGGGCTAAGCTGCTACCTGCAATGGCTACCTGCTACCTTCGAGCCTTGGTTTGGCTCCCAGTTGTTCCACTTCTGATGCAATCAGCAGAAGATGCTCATAGTCCTTGGGTCGCTGTAACTACCTCAGACACCCAGGTGGAGTTTCTGCTTTTAGCTTCTTTCAGAAGGATGTACACCCAGCTGTTGAAGCCACCTGTAGAGTAAACCCGTGGGTGGAACCACTTGGTTTCTTCCTGTCTTCCCCCTCTGTTGCTCTATTTTTCAAATGAATATAATAAATCATAAGTAATTAAAGCAATAAGGATTTAAAGCATAAAGTGATACAGAGGTAACTTATAAGGGCTAATTTTCATCCCCAAGCAAATTAGATGCACAAACAGCATATATTTTGTTTGCTTTAATTAGACAATAATGGTTATAAATTTGTGTCCCCCCATAAAACGCATAGAGTTCTCAGAAAAGCAAAATTTATAAGAGCATAAAACATTTTCACAGTATGTGTAAGTAAAATGGTACCCTATCATACCAAACGCCTCTAAATTATTTTTAGTAACTAATAAAATAAGCATCCTGGTGTTTTGTCAGGGACATTTCCAAAGAACTTCAATCTGTATTAGAGTCTCTAAATATCAGGGGAGATGTCCAGAAAGGGTCATGTCATTTCCTGAAAAACCAAAATCAAAATCTCCAAACCTCCAAACTCAGTAAGCAAGGGAGGCATGAAAAGTGGGGAGAGAATCAAGTCCAATGAATGGTGTGTGAAAGTCAAAAGATGAAGACTCCACTGAAGGGCCAGAACTCAGTGGAGTGATATTTCTGGGTTGTCTGAGGACCTTTGGTCACTTTATTATGACTCTGTGATTTCATGGAGGAGTGATCAGTACCCTGTTTGTTTGATTTCTGGATTTAGTTTAGAAAACATAATATGTCAGTCGCATTTTTAAACACCTCAAGGACATGTAAAGTTGTCCCGCATTTCCATGCATCATTTCCTTTTGCGCCAAGATTGGGAGCTGAGTCAGAAAAAGCAGGTGCACTGAGGGGAGAAGTAGCTCGCTCAAATACAGCAGCAGGTGCAGGGGCTGAAAACAAAGACAGATCTGACAGATCTCGCAAGTGAGTGGCAGACAGAAAGATATCACCTCGCCAGAGATCTGATTAGAACCAAGAATAAAAACTGAGACAAACTTTTTATGAGGATGTTGTACTGTCAGGAGGAAGATCCTCTGCTGTAGACACCTGTCACTGACTGACATTTCACCTCTGGCTATCTTTATCAATTCTGCTTTATGCTTCAACCTCAAGCGCAGCCCTACCCTTACGTGCACAGCGACACCCAGCAACATATTGAATGAAAGCAATGAAAGAGACGTTCGCTTCCTGCCCAAGTCTTGGGAGTTCACTTTTCATCCTTCATGATCGTGTATTGTGTCAGCTGCACTTAGCTGCACTTTTTTTTTTTAAGCTGGTTGTTCAAACCTTAGGATATTTCCCTTTTTATGTGCAGATTTGAACTTTTAATGAGTGTGGATTTTTGAGCACCTTTTCTGTCTCGGTTAGGAGGTTCTTTTTTTTTTTAAAGATTTATTTTTATTATTTTCTTTATTGGAAAGGCGGATATACAGAGAGAGGAGAGACAGAGAGGAAGATCTTCCGTCCGATGATTCACTCCCCAAGTGAGCGAAACGGGCCGATACCATGCCGATCCGAAGCCAGGAGCCTCTTCCGGGTCTCCCACGCGGGTGCAGGTTCCCAAAGCCTTGGGCCGTCCTCGACTGCTTTCCCGGGCCACAGGCAGGGAGCTGGAAGGGAAGCGGGGCTGCCGGGATTAGAACCGGCGCCCATATGGGATCCCGGGCGTGCAAGGCGAGGACCTTTAACCACTTGCGCCACCGCGCCGGGCCCAGGTTAGGAGGTTCTTTCAGAATCGTCTGAAGGAATCTGATTTTCTGTTGACACTCTGACAACGTGCGGAGGAGATGCGTGGCAGTGACAGATCTGGAGAGTCTCATGAGGCAGGATGGGCTTCTCTGTCTTTGCATGGCAAAGAGCTGGGAAATCCTAATTCTAGGAGACTGTGCGGCACCTGGACACCCAGGCAGAAGGGAAAGCTGCAGCCAATGCCAGAAAATGATCTTTGGGGAACCCCGGGATTCATGTGTTAAGTCTTCAACTTACAGGTGAGGCGCCACCTGTACCACTAAGAGTCATCTCTCACTTAAAGTCAGCTGGTTGTAGATGCTAACCATGCGTGCAGAACAACATCCTATGGAAGTTAAAAGTAGTGTTTCATTAGAGAGCTAAGTTCTAAACCTAACCAAGCCGAGTCACAAAGCTATCCCAGAGACTTGATGAGTGCATTCCACAAGGATTAGACACCAAATCTGACTTGCTTAATGAATCATTGGATATAATCTATGTTCTTTATGTTTTCTAAAAGAATATTCATGTCCTGCAGTATTCAAATATTTCTGTTACCTGTTAATTTATTATCTTCATAGCATTAATATTCTTTTCAAAAAGCTTTATTTTTTTTAATTGTAAAGTCAGATATACAGAGAGGAGGACAGAGAGGAAAATCTTCCATCCGTTGATTCACTCCTCAAGTGGCCACAATGGCTGGAACTGCATTGATCTGAAGCCAGGAGCCAGGAGCCTCTTTCTGGTCTCCCATACAGGGCAGGGTTCCAAGGCTTTGGGCCATCCTCAACTGCTTTCCCAGGCCATAAGCAAGGAGCTGGAAGGGAAATGGGACCACCAGGATCAGAATCAGCTCCCATATGGGATCCTGGCATGTGCAAGGCGAGGGACTTCTAGCTACTAGGCTACCATGCCAGGCCCAGCATTAATATTCTTAAAACGCTTCATGGAAATTAGCTTTTATGTGAAAGTCTAACGATTTGTATGAATTTCCTGCTACCACTGCAAAAATATTCCCACAGATCAGTACAATAAGGGTTTGTCACATTTTCACAGCATAAACTTTTATACTCTTCGTATCCACAGTTCTGCAATGAGTCTCAGGCTCAGAACCAAGGTGCTGACAGAGGCTCCAGACCAGAACCGTGCCTTTCAGAACCCTTCAGAGTCCTCAGCTGTGAGCCTTCCTCCATTTCCCCCAAAATGAGTGTGGAGAATCTTCGTAACTTCCTGCTCTGTGATCTCGGCTGCCATCTCTACAGTCCTGATTTTAACTCCTCTGTATCTCACCAGTAAGGGTCAGCTCGTTTTGGTTGTATAGGATTTATGGAATACTCCAGTTTAGTAATCCATCTCAATACCCCTAATCAGTATAGTTTGCAAGTGTGCGGGAACACGGCAACACATTTCCATCTTGCAGGGACTAAGACAACGGTTTCTTTGGAAGTGCTACTATCTCACTTAGCCTCTTTGTATTATTGCCTTCATAAAATCGGTGATTGGTTCAACTGTGGAAGATTAACAATCTGTGGCTGGTATCTGACCTAGCTGTGAAGACAGTGGGTTAAGATGCCAGTGGGACCTAGCAAAAAGCCTGGCTTTTGTATTCATCTCCTACTTTTAGCACCAATGTCCTGCTGATGCTCACGTGGACAGCTGCAGGCTCACATTACTGGGTTCCTGCCATCAACGTGGGAGACAAGGATTGAATTCCTGGCTTCCATAGCTTGAGCCATCCCTCTTGTTTCCCATGATGTACGTTGGAGGAATGTGAAATGGATTCTGCACACAAACCTAAAGCCTCCGAAAAGGAATGATCTTACTCTGTTGAGACATGAAGCTGCCTTCATTTTACATTCTTAGAAGAACTAATTAAAAATTCAAAAATGCTGATTTTCAAGTTCTACTCTCTGATTCGTAATCACATTTTATTTTTTCCTGAAGTTTCTGGAAGCAGCTCTTAGACACAGTTCTTTATTTCTAAGTGATCTGCATGGAGCATTTACAAAGTGCCTGTGCACCCATAGGTGGTGATTTCTCACCGCCTCACTCAGGCTAGAATTGTACAGAACAACAGATTTGACATGGTAAATAGATTTTCTCCTTCCTTTACTCCTCTGTAGCATCTGTATTCTCTTACTTCCCCATATTAATTTTTTTTAATGATGTCATAATACAATGCCACAGACAGCATTCTGTTAAGGAGTAGCTCTGGAAGCTACAAGGCCAAGGCCAAGGTGTGAGCAGATTTGATTGCTCCTGAAGTTTCCATCTCCCTGTGCACTCACTTGTCATTTCTCCCTCCTTGTGCATGCTTGGCAACTCTTGTGTTTATAACTGTGTGGGTCCAATGGCATTCAGGCCCTACTCTTATGACTTCATTTACCAAAAGCTTATCTTGAAAAGTTTACACTAGAAGTCAAACAATAATCAGTGACACTCGTTTTATTTAAACTTGACTTCTGTGTTTAAATATTTCAATCCTCAGGGCAAAAAACAATGAACTGACCAATGATTGTAACTAAGGATGATTTTCTACATTCGACTTGTAGACATAGAATGATCTTCTATTTAGTGATTTAGCTGCTATTAATTCCTTCTCCATGGCCTATTTCCAAATGCAACCACATTGTATGTTTGAGTTTCAACGTACAGTTTTAGGGCAAGCCCTAAAATTCTGCCCAAATTCCCCCTGGCTGTTTGCTGCTGTGTACCGTAGCTCTGTTTATTGCCTCCCTTTCCTCAATATTTCTTTTTCATTCCTTTTGTCGGAGAGCTTGGTGCATATATGTAGAAAATTAAAACTACATCCATACTTAATATATTATATTGCAGAATCAAATCAAGAAAATGTAGATGATGAGCTTTCCCACAAAACTCCCCCAACCACAGGCAACAAATGCAAAACGAAACAAAACAAATGAGATTACGTACGACTCAGAAACTTTGGCTTTAAGAAGAGAAGCAACCAACAGGGTGAAGAGACACCGGACAGAATAGGAAAAATAAATTAGCAAGCTACCATTAGTGTTAATATCCAGCAAATAGAAGTAACTCGAAAAGAACTTAGAACTTAGAACTGCCATTTTGATTGTGTCTAGCTTTGGCAAAGTAATTCCCAAAGTGCTGGTATCCAGAGCCTTGACCTTTGATGTGTAGCTCATGAGAGTCCCGCTGTCGCTGGGATCACGCCCACCACCTGAAGACACAGTTGGGATTCACCTTCTAGGAAAACCTAGGCCTTCACCACGCCAGCCCTATTTATAAGCTATCCAGTGCATGGAATTCTTGTTAGAGCCTCCCGAACAAACTAAGATCTGCTGCAACATACTTGAGCTTGTTCATGAGACAGCACTGTAGCACAGCGGATAAAGCTAGCGCCACCCTCTCTTACGGAACTTGTCTCAAGTCCCAGCTGCTTTGTTTCTGACCCAGCTTCCTGGTAATGCACCAGGGAGGCAAGAGAATTCAGGCCAAGTCCTTGGCTCCCGTCATCCATGTAGGAGACCCAGATGGGGTTCCTGGCTCCAGGGTTGACCTACTCCAGCTCTGGCTATTGTGGACATTTGAGTAGTGAAGCAGCAGATGGAAGAGCTCTCTCTCTTTCTCTCTTTCTCTCTCTCTCTCTCTCCCTCTTCTCTCTCTGTGCATCTTCCTAAAGAGCTGACTTTGGAAACTGCATCTCAGGATTGTTGCTGCTGAAGGGACATGACTTACAAAGATGGTTTTGGTCCAAGGTATGCACCGTATGCACAAAGATGTGCGTTGTCGCCAGGGAGACCCACATAAAGCGTAATGTGGAAATGACTCCTGTGAGATTCCAAAACATGATTGTCCCATGTGCCCACTGGGCTCTTCTCACATCTTCCTTCTATTTGTTGGTTTCAAATGTTCACAACTACTCGTATACAACCAAGGATTCCAAATCTATAATGTGAAGAAGTATCCATTGAGTTTGACTTGCATCTCTAAATATTTGGACATGCTAATGAATGAGGGATGAGTTTGGCTAAAAACACTAACAAATTGGGCCAATTCTTTAGAAGGTAAAAAAAAAAAAAGTCAGGAGATGCTTACACAATTAAGAGAGTGAAATTCCAAAAAAGTCAAATTCCAAAAAAAAGTATTAAAAACCTTCGGGCCTGATGCAGTAACCTAGCAACTAAAGTCTTCGCCTTGAACGTGCCAGTTTCCCAAAAGGGTGCTGACTCTAATCCCGGGGGTCCCGCTTCCCATCCAGTTCTCTGCTTGTGATCTGGGAAAGCAGTTGAGGACGGCCCAAGGACTTCAGACCCCGCACCCGTGAGGGAGACCTGGAAGAGGCTCCTGGCTCCTGGTTTTGGATCAGTGTAGCTCCTGCTATTTTGGCTGCTTGGGGAGTGAATCAACAGATGGAAGATCTTCCTCTCTGTCAATCCTTCTCTCTGTATATATGACTTTGCAATCAAAATAAATAAATGTTAAAAAATAAAAAAAACACCTTCAAATTCTTCCCAAACAAACTTGCACCAAGCAAAAGGTAATATTAAAGCAAGGGCTAATAATTTATCTCAATTTTGCTATTATTTTCGGTTCCCTTTTTAATGAAATTTTGATTTAATTTCCCTTTCTATTTGTTGAAAATTTCAGAAAAAAATATTAAAAATATTCTTGAAACATCTGTTCTCATGCATCTCAAAGTTAATTACAGGTTTTTGGTTTTTTTTTCCTACAGAGAAACAAGTCACTTGGGGGTATTTCGTTTGTATTTCTTTATTTATTGGAGAGACAAAGAGGGGGTGAGGAAGGATAGCTAAATAGAAAAAAAAAAGAGGTGAAATCCTGTTTATGACTGTGGATCCCATGTGTCAGGCAACAACCCTGGTGAGGGTGTTACATTACCTGCCATCATGTCATCCTCTGTATGAAAAATAACAAGTTGAACCATCACCCTTGGGAACCTTTCCCCCTCTCCTTGCCCTTCCTATCACTGGAAAAGAAACCATCTATTCTATTTGCTTTAGATGTTTCAATATTATGGTTAGCAATCGGTGTCTGTGATTCCTAGGGAAAATATATAGTTCGATCTGGTGACCACATCACAGACGCATGTCAAGCTGAAAGCTGTTTTGACGTGATCTTCAATATCACACCTCTTAATAGGAAAGTAAGAAAATGAGAAGCATGGAACCGGAGCCACAGCAGCCTCCAGGGCGCCCCTGACACCTAGGTCATGATTTCAATCTCTCAGTTTTGGAAGTCTTCTTTGATGTTGTGAGACTCATTCTCACGACGCGGACTTTGAGGTGTTAGTGAAACTTGTCGTTGCCTGCCATTATGTTTTTGCGTTAAGGTTGTTCCATAAATGGCTCAGCGTAGGCGCAAGAAGGATGCACGTGTGTTTTAACACCACAATCCTGACACCACGCCTTTCTGCCTTTCTCAAACCGTGGGGCTGAGTGTCAGAATTGGTTTGTCAGTGCAGTTTCCTTGGTTTAATCAGAGGTCATAATGCTGTCACGATTTTTGAAACTCTATTACATAAATTTTGTTTTCAAAAAGACATGTGTTTGTTATTACAAAAGCCCACATTTGTGAATGAATACAACATTACAGTTTCAATTTTGCACCAGAAACAAAAATATTACTGTTGTTATAATATGCAATTGGATTGATTTCTAAAATAAAAAATAATTTTGTCTTAAGTATAAATGTATTAATGCTATCTGACCCTTAGAATAATTCAGTACGTTCTTTGATTTATTCTTGCCATCTGACCTCATTTGCAGAAGTGATTATATGTGTTATTTTTTTTAAAGATTTATTTATTTATTGGAAAGTCAGATATACAGAGAGGAGGAGAGACAACGAGGAAGATCTTCCGTCCGATGATTCACTCCCCAGGTGAGCGCAACGGCCAATGCTATGCCGATCCGAAGCCAGGATCCAGGAACTTTTTCCGGGTCTCCCACACGGGTGCAGGGTCCCAAGGCTTTGGGCTGTCCTCGACTGCTTTCCCGGGCCACAAGCAGGGAGCTGGATGGGAAGTGGAGCTGCTGGGATTAGAACCTGTGCCTATATGGCAAGTAATTCAGTGAGGTGATCATATAAAGACCAAGTCGCACCTCCATCCCATATCAGCTGGGTGACCTTGAGTATTCAACATTTTCATTTTATGTTCATTTCACTTCATCAGATTCCCTATGGTTCTAATACACATTGCCCCCTTGTGCTGTATAAAAATCTCTACCTGAGCAACAAATAGGTATATGAAAGAGTATTAATAACCTGAAACACGCTGGTTTTGGAAAGCTATGGAAGTGATCAGACAGGGCTTCAAGATGGAGGACCCACGCAGGCTGGACTATGATGGAGACTGGATTATAAGTGAAGAGAATGGACTGATGACAAAAGCTTGCCAGAGAAAAGACACAGGCATCAACTATTATAGCTGTGGGAAGTAAAGTGGATGGCTGATCTCTCTCTCTCTCTCTGTCTCTCTCTCTCTCTCTCTCTCTCTCTCTCTCTCCCCTACTCTTCCCCTAAGACAGGAATATCACAGAAGACCATCAATGGTGCTAAATTTAATAGGGCATGAGTTCAGGAAACAGAGCTTGCTTGAAACCCGAGTGAGAAGAGGATGTTAGGATGTTACCAGAGGCGACGCTGGGGGACAGACGTGGAAAGTAGGAACAGCAAGCCCATAGAAGCCCAACACAGTGGTGATATTTACACCCAGGGGTGGGGTCCTGTGGGAAGAGTGACGAGTGATTCCCCAGGGTCATGGTGGCCACGGTGGACAGCTCCACTTTTATATCATTGTTTCTTGCATGAAAAAAAAAGAATCTAAAAGCGTTTTATTTGTGCAACTGGCAGTCATCCTGAAACTTGGTATAATTAATGTTTTCTAGATGGCTTTTTCTTTTTGACACGTGTCTCTCTCTTTACTTCCAAAATAAAATAGACCTAACTTGAAACATTTTTTTTTCCAAAGCTAAATTTAAGTTCCTGAAGCTGAAACGTCCTTTATTTTATATTTTCTGCCCAAATGAAGTAAGATAGCCAATGCTTTTGTGTGTGTGTGTGTGTTCAGAAATATTTTTTTTTTCTGGGATTTCAAAGACAGTATTCTCTCATGCCATAAAGGTCTACTCAGAAGGAAGAGACACCACAGAGTATTTTGAAGCAGGAGATGAAAAGCAAACACAGCAGCTTTGTGAATCTTGCGGAGCGAAGGATGGGGCATAAACGAGCAGGAGCAAAGGGAACTGGCACCTGTCACTCGGGAGCGGGAGTTGGGAAGAAAGGCAAGGGAATGAGAAGTCAGGGAAGGGACATGTTAGGATAACGGAAGGAGAATCCACAAGGAAGGAAGCATCGTGAATGCGCTCCATCCCTAAATACATTAAAAAATGGACAGTTCTGTTTCTCTTCTTTCTTTACATATAACTCAAAATTTAGACACTTGGTTTTTCAAGAATAAACCAGATATCATTTTTAATTTTTTTTGTTAAGATAAATCTATGCATGGAAGATTTCTAGTTGATTTTTCTCATAATTTTAGTATTCTTCAGGGCCCGGTGCGGTGACCTGGTGGCTAAAGTCCTCACCTTGAACTTGCCAGGACACCATATGGGCACAAGTTCTAATCCCAGCAGCTCCACTTCCCATCCAGCTCCCTGCTTGTAGCCTGGGGAAGCAGTTGAGGACGGTCGAAAGCCTTGGGACCCTGCACCCGTGTGGGAAACCCAGAGGAGGCTCCTGTCTCCTGGCTTTGGACCAGCTCAGCACCAGCCATTGCAGTCATTTGTGGAATGAATCATTGAACGCAAGATCTTCCTCTCTGTCTCTCTTCCTCTGTCTATATATCTGCTTTTGCAATAAAAATTAAAAAAAACATTAAAAAATTAAATTTAGTATATCTTCAAAAACTAGAATAAATAAACCAGATATGTCTAGAGAATGTTTCACAAAACAAAAGGCAAGTATCTGCCTATTTTCCATTTAAGTTCGGACACGATAAACTACAAACATGTATACAGCAAACCAGGATATTTGGGATTTTAATCTTACCTTTAGTTTGAATGTGTTCTCTTTCTGCAATGACTGAGATTTTGTTTCACTTTATTCTTGTTATTCTGTCCTGCTAAGCAGAAGTTTAGCTCTGGCCATTAACTACTACGCAGTTTTCATGAAAAGCAAGGATAGTGAGCGGTTAAAGAATGGAGGTCATTTCATCTAAAAGGCTTCTTACTTCTCCATTCCCACAAGTTTGTTTTTTTTTTTAGTATACTGCCTCTTAACGTTACAGTTAGGTGAAAATTTCTACCTTTGATGCTCAATTGCTTCATGGTAAGACGTAAAAATTATAGGTAGTCTGACTCAGCACCAACTTTTGTCATACAATCACAGCTGGATAAATGCCATCTTCGCTGATTAAGCTAAACTTTTGACTTAAGTGATTTACGAATCTTAAAACCTAAATCAAATATTTTAGTGTCACTAATTACATGTCACTTGAAGACATGCCGTTTCTTGCAGAATTCTTGCGGATTCACTTTCCAGGGTTCAGAAATTTATCCCCACAGGTGATTCTTTTTGTATTGTTTCCTTTGTATGAATTCTGAGTTTATAAGAACTAAGGGAACATCTGAACTACAGCGACTCTTGATAACCAACTGTTGTAAGGTAAGTGGTATGAGTTAAATTTCAATTATTTTTAATATGAGCTTTACAATTTAAACTCGCAAATCTATTTTAGCTCTAACCCCATACACCAATGCACATATTCATACTTTTGAAGAAATGCCCTCTTAAAACTTTTAAATCATTTTCTATCAAAATTATAAAATTTCTATCAACGCTATACAATTTAACAGGCAATGTTAAAACGTATTATAATTCTGTCCATAAGCATGTTAGAGTCACGACCTCAATTTTTACTGTGCACATTAGATTTGTGCGTCCCTTTATGGGTTGTTGACATTTTTTTCTACATGTACATTTACGTAGAACATTCTGGAAAGGTTTCTAAAGCACAATAAAAGGCTTCATTGCACTGTTAGGAGCTGTTTGGTTGCCTGACTTCCATTTAGCTTTAGTCTCTTGTGGATGCGTTTCCTCTTAAATCAAAATATATTGATTCCCCATTGGATCCAGTGTCTTTGTAAATGCCCTTTTTAAATATCACATACAACCCATTGAGCAGAGCAGGGGAGAGGTGGCAAGTGGAAAACGGTTTCTAGTTCAAGAATCCAACAGGATTGGGGAAAGAGCAAACACTCAATCCAAAATGTCCCTCCACACCCGAAGAGCCATCACCAAGCAGTTAGTTAAAGGAAATGGTAGGTGCAGGTTGAGGTTCTTGGAACCAATGAGTCCAGTCTCCAGACAATGCAGCTGATTCTCAGGCTGTGTTCTGATGCCGGTTCTGGCAGAAGCTGACTGATACGGAACTCCGCTGTCTGCAGTGGTTGCTTGTCCATCGCCTCGCAGCTGGCCGTGAGGTCTGCCCTTCCAATTCATCTCCTTTCAGTGGGCTCCTGAAATGCCCAGGCAAATATTAACGTCGCTCATCCCGGATCATTTACAATGGTGGCAGCAAGCCTTGTCAACCAATACATGAAAGGAAAGTGAAGATGCTCTCCTTACGATTACACTGTGAAAACTTGAGTTCTGTGATCTCTCGGACATTGAGATTCCTGACTTTTTAAATTCTACCGACAATGTTTTGCTCTCAGCAAATCTGAGCCAGCATAAGCCAAATAAAGCACATGAACTCTGACGTGTACTCGGATTCCATGATTATTTCATTCCGGAAATATCTCCGGTAATTTTTTCAATTAAACATAATCCTACAGTTCTCAATTATGCATTCTAATGAAAGTTTCAAGCTATGCCACACTTTCAAATGTTTAATTAAAATGAAGTTTTATGTCTATAGATTTCCCTATCTGCCTATATAGATTTCCCTAAATGTAACCAGTAAGCATTACATTTACCTTAATAGTTAAATATGTTTTGAATACATATAGAAAGATAAAAGATGCTCAATTAATATTGAATTAATCTGTCAATTATTTATTTTTTTGGCGTAATTGTCCAAATACTCAATTAAACCTTATTCTAGATGCTACTATGAGATGTTTGGGGCTGAAATTAAAGGAGTATATTTTGAGTTTAGCAGATTGCTCTGCATAAAATGAGTTGGCCGCCTCCAATTTGTTGAAGGCCTCCATGGAACAAGAGGAAACTGGCAGCAGATCTGGCTTGCAACACCTGAAATTCTTTGCTCTCTAGCCTATCAGCCGATCTTTTCTCTTCCTCCCCCTGCCCCCAGTTTCTGCTTCGGTTTTGGTCTTGCAATTCCTCTGCTTCATTTCAATACAGGACGGCATCTAGTGTCATGCTGGCAAAATGCACTAAGGAAAAGGCAATGCTCTCACACACCATATCTGCCAGCCGAGTGAGTCACAAGATGTCACGAGATGTTCTGTGGCTTAGGTGTTCTTGGATATTACGACACGTGAGAGACAAGACAATTGTGAAAATCAAGTTTGTTATGCATCCGACAGAGCATGCTGGCAAGATCCCGCCATCTCACTCCAGACCATACGACCTCATCTACAAAACTAAGGGGAAACGCTCAGACCCCTTTTTGAATTGAGTGTTTTTACAACTCGACACATAAATCTTTGCTTGAGTCTTATTTTAATAGTTTCAGATAACATTTCAATATTATAGTGAGGAAATGATATTTTAGCATTATTGGGGCATTCTATGAAATATTTGCAAAATGACATTTGGTTGGGAAGAACAGTTTGAATATGTCTAAATAATGTTCCCTAATTGTGACTACTTCATAATACGCATTGCCTTCTCACTTAATGGCCAATAAAGGAAAAATAAGGATATACTTATCTTCATAGTCACTAATCTTAAAGAGGATGTGAGTGGCCATATTCTCATCTAAGGATGTTTTTCTTTATCTCCAGACAGGGAAATGACCTTCTCATGTGGAGTGGAACTGTACCTTCCATGACGTTTTAATGGATCCTAAGTGGATCTTGACCCTGATGTTATCTTATTTGTATGTGACTTTCCGTAAACCATCAGGCCTGTGTTGTTCCAATGAAGTTGTGTGAGACGAAACTGACACATTCCTAACTTGCATTTTCATGCTTTGCTGAAGTCACAAAACAACCCTCATAAAGCCTTCTCACTTCATTCATGAATTAGAGACAAGACCGACAAAAAGAGCATTCGTAAGCCGATGGTGCATCAGTGCAGTTGAACTAAACAGTTGACAGCATTGCCTATTTGGTAACGTGTGAACCTATTTGGTTCGCCCCTAAACTGTGTGAACAATAGCATTCCCAGACACAGTGAAATGCTTCTTTGAAGTGAACTTTCAGTTGTGAAGCAGAGCTCTAAATGATGGTGCATCATAGGCCCATACGTACAAAGTGTCATCTGTATGTGAATGCATTTGAACTGTTGCTATCTCAAATGCATTCTTAATTAATTAAAAAAAAGGCTGAGATTTGCAGAATAAATTCTTTGTTGGATATTACTTAGCTACGAAACAGCAACATACACATTTTTTTTAAGTTTTATTGATTTTTATTGGAAAATCAAATATACAGAGAGGAGAAGAGACAAAGACGAAGATCTTGATTCATTTCCCCAAGCACCCGCAGCAGCTGGAGATGAGCCGATCTGAAACCAGTATTCTGGGACATTCATTTCAAGGCCCTGTCTAAGGTTAAGCTACAATTTTGATTTCAGTGTCATAAAACAATTGTCACACGAGCCTTGATACATACGAATTCCCACAAGCAAGGATCAGCCAACTATTGCCTAACACACAATGACTGTACTTGGCCTGAATTGCTGTTTCTACTGTAAAAAAAAAATGAAAAGAAAAGAAATGGCAGGGGACACTGAATAGCCTTGACTCATACTGGGCAGAGACATTCTTGAATTTTTTTCAGATCAGTAGTAAAACGCAAATCTAAGTTAAAGATCAAATGGTAGGTATTCCCCCCATACTTATGGGTGTATAGATTAATGTAAAGATTCACAGAGTAATCAGACACCCCTGGATCCTTCACTTTCCCTCTGCTCCCACGTACTCTCCTACACTCTCTTCTCTTTCACATCCCCTTTCCTCCATCTTCAGTTGAAATTCATAGGAAACATTTTTGCGTATCTCTGTGCTAGGCAGTCTTTTTCCATTGCCATAGTCAAGGAATTTTTCCAACAGATTTCCTTCCCAGGGGAGTTCTAACGTCCTCAGATTAACTTTCAATTGTCTTCGTAGTGATTTCAGGATAAGATGTGATAACATGTGAGCAAAGTTTAGAAACAGATGAACAAATATTGGAATTGTTAACAGGGTCCTGCTACCAAAACTCAAGTCAGGGTGTAGAGTCGTCAGACTCCTGCCCTGTGAGGACCCCATTCTGAACAGCAGGCTTGGTTTTCCCTTCTTGGTTTTCCCAGCAGGCACTGGCTCATGGCCAACTTCTGCCAGCTCTGTCCTGGCTTCCCCAGACAGCTGGTCGCAGAAACTGGCTGAGTCATGTCCCTGCCAGGCTACTCACTAATGAGACATCTCCAGGGACATTTCTGGGACCAGCCAGAGATGCATCTCTGATCTCCATCCGTGTCTTCATCATCCCCCAGGCTGTGCCCATCCGGTTGGCTTTCCAGCTCCCTGCCCCACTCAGAGGACAAAGAGAAAAATCTCCAGAATTGCTGCTTTCTATGACTCAATCAATCAGTAGCAGAAACAGTGAAGAGGATGGAAAGCAGCATTCTTGGCTCTTGCCTCAGATAGAAGCACTTCCTTCCTATGAACAAACAGCGGGGGATAGATCAGCTTGGGGATACAGCCGACACAGCGGGTGCGAGGGGAGGAGTTGCCAAGTAGCAAATATTACTACAGAAAAGTCTAGAGGACACTTTGGGAACGAGTATCCTCATCTCTGTCTTAATTATAATGAGAACTCATTTGGGTGTGTTTCAACAATGGTATTAAAAAAAATGTATTCCAGGTCAAAGGATCATCTAAGCATCTTTTAATTTATACTTAATATTAAAATTCTCACTACAACATAAAATCGCATCTCCTGTGTTTTTAAATAGTAGATTCTAATAGGCAACACACAGCTACATGCATTCTCATTCCATTTTTGCTCTTTAAAAATGTCTCTAGGAATGTTATATCTAATGAAAAGATTTCATAGTTGAGCAACTAATTGTTATGTGCAGTTTAAATGAGGTGGTTGGATAGAGAGAGAGAGGGAGAGAGAGAAAGAGAGTTTCTAGCTAATTGTCATGCCCTGTATTGGCAGCAACCCAGAAGACGACTCCAATTTCACTTCCTCCATGCAGCTTCTTCCCGCCTGATTTTCTCCTGTTTCCGACACTCGCGTGGCACCGATCACTTACAATCAAACAGAGAACACTTACAAAAATAGCTTTACTTTCATCCCTTTCCAGGGAAGTCTAGTGGTTTCAATCACAGGGTTAGAGGAAGGACTGGTTTCACTTCTCAGCGCTGCCTCTTAGCCTGGCATGCGACCCTCAGGATGCTACAAGGCAAATTACTCTGACCTTTTTGTAGCAGTTTCCTCCAAGGTAAAGTGAAACTAAGAGTTGTTGTTTATCGAAAATCGAATTTTAGAGTGTTCTCCTCAAAATGAATGAACTTGTATATAATGATCAGAAAATAGGAAATAGGAAAAGCAATTAAAAATAATGTCTCTGGGGCCCGGCACGGTAGCATAGCGGTTAAAGTCTTCTCTTTGCACTCACCGGGATCCCATATGGGTACCAGTTTTAATCCCAGGGCCCTGCTTCCCAAACAGCTCCCTGCTTGTGGCCTGGGACAGCAGTCAAGGACGGCCCAAAGCCTTGGGACCCTGCACCCATGTGGGAGACTCGAAAGAGTTCCTGGCTCCTGGCTTCAGACTGGCTCAGCTCCAGCCATTGCGGTCACTTGGGGAGTGAATCCTCGGATAGAAGATCTTCCTCTCTGTCTCTCTTCCTCTCTGTATATTTGATTTTCCAATAAAAAAAAAATAAATCTTTAAAAAAGAAAATTAAATGATGTCTCTGCCAGTGGAATATATACGGTAGTGAAGACTTCCGTTATGTTGCCACTCTGAAAAAAAAAATCAATTCAGAATTCTGCAACATTTATCATCTGAGAAACTTTTTGGGAGGGCGAGACAAGATCTGTGTTGCTTAATGCAGTGCATGCTCTTTGTAGAGACACGTCATGTCAAGCTATTCTGCTTCTCTGACATGGTCTAAGGACGTTTGAGCTGTTTTGTTAAAAGGGTCCAAATACTTAAGTATTGTAAATGTTTTGCAGTGAGAGTATGACAACAGCAAAATAAACCAGCAATTCACCAAAACTTACGGAGATTTATTTGTGGGATGGGAAAGCTATGTGTCGGTTAGTTTTTATTGAGTCAAGTTATGTTAAACGGTGGTGCTTTTTGCACAGTTAAAATTCCTGAATAATAGATATAAAATGCCTACGTCCGCGAATAGATACCAAGTAGGAAGGAAAAATGTGAGAGAAAGAGATTACATTTTGATGCTGACACGGAAGTTATGAATAGATGATTTAGGTCTGCTGCACTAGATCTTTTTAATCCACTAACAATGTACCATTTCCCTTAATTTTACAGCTTGTCATATTTTTTGTCTTTTCCTGTGTAAACTGAAAACTCGATTCACTAAACAAAGTGAAAGATTAAATGTCTATAAAATCCCAGTGGAATCTTGGTTGAAGGAATGATGACAATTATCAGGAATGTAGCTCTGCCCTGAAAAAGTCCTTGACATCGTGTGGAAATAATCATGGCTTTATGAAAAGCCAATTTCAAAAAGATAAGCAATCTAATTTGTCCTCACTTGGTGTAATCTTCCCTTTTTGCTGAATAATTCAAGTCTGAGTCCACCAAAGACCATTTGCTAACTGCTTACATGGGGCAAAACTCTAAGCTAGATGTTGAGGAAGGCTTTAAAAGAATGTGTGTAATTTACACATAACAATAACCACATCCTTAACTACTGGCTCATAAGGATTCTTCAATGTATATTTATATTCAAAATGTTATTATTTTTTTAAGATGAAACACCTAAATCCTACCTGGAAGAGCACATAAATATATGATGCTTTGATATTTAGGTCCATTTTATGTTTCATAGGTCATAATCTATTCAAAAGATATCATTTTTTTTAATTCTCCAAAATTATTGTCTGAAGGAAAGTTTTTTTTGATGTGTAATATTTAAGAAATGCAAAAGGTAGTGTACACCAAATACAAATATGGAAAAAATAAAATTGTATCTCTAATGGTAACTGCAAGCTAAACCTTGTTTGGAATCTGAGAATACTGTTTAACGTCACATTTGTAAGCTAGTTTGCCCTTTGTAAATATTGTTTATTATTTGCCGATAGTCTGGCAAATGGATAGTCACTCCAGTTAGATAATCAGTCTCTGATGAACATCCCAGTTAAACACATCGGCACCCCACAAGCGCAATAAATATTCCATCTCTTGCCTTTAGATGTTGGACAACAACCTGACCTTCCCAGACCTCTTTTGGAGCTGGATTCCGGATGGAGTTTAGGTTTAACTAAGCAACTTAAAGCTTTGCATGATTCTTGGAGTATGTGACTCCAGTTTCGCAGGATCTTGCGTTTCTGCTACAAAGTGGCATTTCATTTTTTGCAGCAAAAGGGCATTAGTTTCAGGTTCCAGCTGCACTCTTAGAGGTACGGCCTGACTGGCCATTTTGTCTGTGTTTTATGATAAGCAAGGTGTAGTCATGTCATTGGCAGCAGAAGTAGTTGATCAAAGACTGAACCTGAATGTGTCAACTTCCTGAACCCTGGCATGGAGGGTAAGATTTGCAACAAGGTGTCTTCCTAGCAGAAGCAACATGGCCCCATTGGGAGCCCATTAGATCGTGTGTCTTTGGAATTCCTTGTTAGAAGGTGGGTCATATGTTTACAACTAACCACAGATGTCCTGATCAGGGAAGGCTGTTATTGGTTTTCTTTAGCACAAAACATCCTCACATTCCAGTTATCTCTTGCTGAAGCAGTATAGCCTCAAATTAATGAAGTACTCCTGCTTTTATCATGTTATAGCATCTCATTAAATCGTAACATAATGTTCCTCGTTCCTATTGCATTTTTGCCCGGAGGAGTGAAGGCTCAAACTATAATTACAGAAGAAAATGCATTACCGAGAATTCCTACGATGCTGCCCTGACCTTAATTATGCGTTTAACATGAATGGTTCAAATGATCTCACTCGTGATTTGGGAGTTTCATAAAACTCCCAATTGCCTGTTCTGAAAAGTATGTCAAAGCTACTCCCTGTTAAAATCTAAAACAATTGTGGCACGGACTTCAAATTTTCGTTCTCTATATGATGAGTCAGATCAGAGGTATGGTGACATAAATCCTCTGTAAAGATTCCAGAAGAAGCTGCTTAGAGACACAGTTTTGCTGACCTTCCTGGCTGGCCTAGGAAGGAAGCCCCAGGGAGTGTGCGGAGGGTTAAGCTGGGCTAAGTGTCAGGAAGAACTGATGTCAGAGTCTCCCATAAAAAATCAGAACACGCAGTGACATCTCACTTTCAAATAAACAGCAAGTATTTTTTTTTTTTTATGATTAGATGCCGCATTTAGTTTGCAGGATTGGGGACAAACTTCTTTGACTTGATTTGCACTAGGAGTATTTTGTTTCTCATCTGGAAAAGCGGAATCTCTCACAGCTGGTAGCAATAAACAAGCCACAAGCACCAGGTTGGGGTGCAGCGCCCCCATCTCCAGGTAAACAAGAGAATTTCAAGCCTGGGATAGAATTCTGAAAGCAAGACTTACCACATCCCTGTTTTCCCACACAGCATGGTGAGAAGCTGTACACGCGAATGGCTTTGCATCCACAGACGAACAGAGGATACTGGGATGACGCTCTGCCATTGCCCTTGACTTGCTTAAACATCCTTGGCTCTGGGTGATATTGATTCAACAACCTGGGTTTGGAAGGAATTTATGAGAGTCAAACTGTGCTCAGTGGCCATGCTTAAGAACTGAAGGAGATAGGAGGGCGGGCTGCTCATTGCATGTGAAGTTTTCTGGAGCTCATCTCTTCAGCTGGATTTAACCTGTGCCCTCTCTGGAGCTGTCATTTCTGAATGTGTTCAGAATACCACGCACCTCCCTTGAATTTCTCTTCCTCACCAGTTCCGTGTTTTGCTTTGCTGACACCCATCATGACTTTAAGCTTTAATGCCTCTCTGATGCATTTTGTGGACGCCAAGCCAAATGCTTTATAATGTGCAATTTACATTGCTCTCCTAGTTGGTCTATTTCAGTCATTTTCAACTCCAAAGTGAACGCAACAACCTGTGCCGCGCTGATCCGAAGCCAGGAGCCAGGAGCTTCCTCCAGGTCTTCCACGTGGGTGCAGGGTCCCAATGCTTTGGGCCGTCCTCGACTTCTTTCCCAGGCCACAGGGAGGGAGCTGGATGGGAAGAGGAGCTACCGGGATTAGAACCAGCGACCATATGGGATCCCGGCGCGTTCAAGGCGAGGACCTTAACCATTACGCTATTGTGCTGGGCCCAATAGTAGATCTCTTTGAATCAATCTCCCTGCCTTGCAAACATATATATACTGCAAACAGTTTAAAATAAATCTTTGGACCTACAGTTGAAATGCAAAAAGCAAAATCAGAATTTATTAAATAAGGGCCGTGGCAGTACAACTTCCATGAAGTAATAATTGAAGGGTTTGACATGTCTACCCTTCTCTCTTTCCTTCCTAGAGGTTTCCTCAGTCATAGATCAGTAATAGATGTTTTATACACAACAATGGTCAGGAAGTCCCATATCAACATCTTTGCGTGTATCCCATCCCATATGTTAATAAAGCCATTTCAGCCAAGTGTACCTTACCGTAGCAAGATACAGTGTCCTATAATGATGAATAATACACTCATACGCTTCAATGTAGGAGTCTGGAGCATTTTAGATCTTTTCAATATGAGAACAATTTGTGATTTCTTGGACTGCATGGGGCAGAAAAATAGGCTGCAGTAATACCTAGGGTTTTACTGTGTGTTGACTTAGGCGGTGCTCCCAGTAGCACCGTGTGGTATAGGTGCTGTTAATATGCTTAGTTCAAGACAGGGTGAAAAGGCAAGCCACAGCTCACACAACACAGCTCGCATGCAATTCTGTTCTGTCTGTGCAGCCTCTTTGGGTTCTCGGAAAGCTTTAAGAGACCCTTGCATACTGGATTTGGTCAACCTGAATTAAATCACAGCTTGAATGTCTGAAATACTAAAGAAGGATTGTGTGATTTCAGTAATGTGATAATATCTTATCAGTTGACCAAATCCTATAATACATTGCCATTGACCCAGAACTATCTGTCTTCAGTTGTAATTCTGTATGTAGAGATTGGAGTGAATTTAATACCATCAAAGTTACAATTCTGCCATCGGTTTGAATGTGAAAGCAGTTCTTGGCTTAGTTTCCAATGACCATGATTAGCTAAATGCTTTTCTTATTATATTAGTCAGAAGTAGACTTTATCGCATTACTTTGATGTATTTAGATTAAATGTAAATAGAACACATGTTTGAAATTATTTTTTATATAAGCCGTTTATTTGAAATGACAACTACACAAGAAGAGCTTTAAATGTTCAAGCAAAGATGGAGTTAACAAATCATTTTATATTCACAAAAAGTGTTTTGAAATCTGTATATGGTTTATTCATGATGCATATTTTCCATAAATCTTTTGAAGACCACTATTGGTAGGATAAAAACATTGCATTTCCTTGGAGAATTTTTACAAAAAAAAAAAAAGAACATGCTAAACATAAATAAAAATAGCATAATTTTTGAAAACACAATGAAATAGAATTATCTTCATTTGAAACATTTATAATTACATATGAAACATGAAAATCTCTAGCATGTAATTAAAAGCTGGCATGAGCATGTGATTTTGTTTGTTTAAAGATTCTTTGGTGCTTGATTTGGAAGGATGTGGACAAAGCAGAGAAAATTCTGTTGTCCCTGCACAAGAATGACACTCATACTGGTTTAAAACTATTTTAAAAATAATTTAACTCGTGCATCACAATTATCTGTACTTATTGAGGAACATGTGACGTTTCAATGCGTAACCGCATCTTGTTATAAATGACAAGTTAAACAAGGATGGACATTATTGTTGTTATAATAGATTACCATGCTGAAAATTATACATCCAATATATCCGATGGACTTTCAGTGAAACTGTTGACTGTATCTTGACAATAGGGTGAGGAATCTCTGCCATTGTCCATGCCCTCAGTTTCGGAATGCACTTAAACAACAGAATGATGGACTTAGGACTGTCCATGAAGAACTATACTATTGTAATAAAATAGGGGAAATCAGGGGCAGGAGGGGACGATTTGGAGAAAGGAAAAGGAAGATCTCAGAGCTAATGGAACGGTCTCATCAAATAACTGTAAAAACTGTAAAAAGAACAAAATAAGTAGAAAGCAAAAGAAAAAAGGAAGGGATGTTGGAAAGAAGCAAGGAAAACAAAAGCACACTGCTTTTCATTTTTTCACAGCGTTTATCATCTCGAATTTGCAATGTGATATTTCTGAGGAATAGAGGCAGAAAACCTTGTAAAAAAAAAAGCTGTTTTATTTGAAACTCACTGCAAATATGCATTTGGGCTGTGTCTACTATAGAAAACATCATGCAGAAGAAAAATGGAATTAATCAAAGCTGCACTTTCTCCCTTGTGTTCGATAAAATCATTGCTTTCTGGCTCTGAATATTCATGCCTTTGAACAGCAATGATGCACTCATAGACCAGCCCTGGCTCCCTCTGGGTTTAGCATTTTAACCCACCTAGCAGGCGCCTGACATCATATCTAATTGCTGTTGACTGGCGTCCGTAATAATTTTAGAGCGCATTTGTCTTGTTTGCAAATACAGTGCATTATGGAAATGAGTGAATGAGCTCACCATCACAGGTTTATAAACAAAAAGAGGCAAATAATTTTTAACAACAAATGTGTGTAAATGAGAAAAAGCAGATTTGGGATGGGACAAGGAGTGGCAGTCAAAACAAATCACGTTCTATCCATTTGAAAATCCTTCACTTTGCAAATATGCTAGCATGGTTTATCATAAAAGTTTGACAATTTACAAAAGATAAAAGGAACTTATAAAGAATCAAAGAAAATGCAGAATTCATTTGAAATACACACACACCATGGTTGGCAAGGGTCCAGAAGTATGTTGCAAGAGAGAGGACCACAGCCCTGCCCTATACTGTGTCTTTATGTCGCATATGCATTATGCTGGTTTATCTTAAATGAGTAGGACTTGAAATTTTCGGTCACTAAGCACATATTGGGATTTCCCTTGCCTTATCAGTTAAATGTCTTCAATATTGATCTGTTGTCTTAGGCAGAAACATGAAGTTCTCTGTTTCATCATGAAGCAAGTTCTCTCTGCTATCACATGTATGGTTTTCTCTCCAAAATTCTCAGCAACTTCATGTAAATTCAGGATTAGGGATTTCTGCCTTGCTAAGTTTTCAAATTGTTTTCTACATGTGTGTCATCTGAAAAACATTGAGTTCAGATGTTTATTGTATCTCTTCACATCTGTTTTATATATTAACACCTCACATATGTTACATATATATTTGGAACTGATCGATTAGCTAATTCAATCTGACAAATGGATTACCCAATGTATCCACATTTTGACAAATTATGTCATAGTATGCAATATTTGATTGCTAATATGACTAACAATATATTCATCTAAGCATTTTAATTTCCAGCAAAAAAGAGTTTTAAGTAGTAAAACACAATTCTAATATTGAGACGCTAGTTAATGACAATGTGTGGCTCTTACTTGTCATATTATAGAGATAATTAAGTGTATCAGTTGCTGATGACAACTGGGAATTATAGATAGATCTCAATTAAGAAAAATGAATGTAAGCCTTCAATTACTGCCACAGTCGCAAAAGCCAAACCAGATCTAAATATATGCCATATGTCTTAGTTCTAACACCGAAAGAAAAGAATTCTCCAAAAGACCTGTTTCATAGATGTTTTCATGGTACAATAATGTTACCTCTTGGAAAATCTACTGTGAATAATGTTTTGGCATGGATTCTAGGGTGAGGTAATCATATTATATTAAGCTATATCTGGGACGATATTGGATTCCCTCAGGATTATAAGTAGCTATAATGAATAGATCTATTTAAATAACCTTAAAACAAACACATTGTTGTAAGTCCACTAATTAATTCATTGCTAACTCCATTATGGATTTCCAAATTGGAATCATTTGTTTGGAAATCATGAGGGCAAATCCCTTTTCAAACGCTCAAGCAGCTCCGTCAGATGTGTGTGGGCTGGATGCAGCTTCCTCTTGCTTTGCGTTTGTGTCTTCGAGACTGGTTGTACACGTTTTACGATTGATTTTGCCAAAAGCTAATGACATTTCAGGCAGTTCTAAACTATGTATATATGTGTATTTAGCATATGTACATATATAGATATAGAATATTGCATGTGTAAGTATATACACAGTAGTATATCTTGGTTTATTTTGTATTATTTTGTATTACAACTATAATGTAAATGTTTACATTATTTTATACATAAGTTTTCAGAATCATTATTTTTTATACAACACTGATATCCCTTTTATAATAAATGAGTGAAAATCATACATATTTCCTGGATGACTGTGAATACCCCATAGGAGACTATGAATATTTCATATTAGAGTGATGTCAAACAAAGATTAAACCAACTAAAATTGTAGATTATTTTTTAAGACGGTTGGTCCTACAGTACGATGCATAAGACAAGGGCAAACCCTAATTTTATGTTTATGTTACAATATCCAGTCGTCAAAACAGACTTGCAGGATTAGAATTGCTAAAACCTTTTTAAAAACAAAGACAGCGAATCTAAAGCATTTTCAGTGATTCGGTCATAATCACAGAATGAAACAGGAAGTATATTTGCTTCAAGAAGCATTTGCATATTGGATTGAAGATGAGTGCCTCTGCCTTGATTAAATGGAAATCTTCTTCGAATTGAGCACACTCAAGTCACCAGGGAATTTGTTATTCATAATAGGTCACTTTGATATCCTCGCAGAATTATTTTGTTAATGAGATTTATACTATATCATCAGGCCGCATTTTGACATGTGCTTGACAATAAAAACAAAATTCTGTCATCTTAACACACACACACACGTTGTTAAAGACATACATTATCCAATGGATCAAATCCTCTGTCATTTACACCTATCCTCTGAATTTTCACCTGTTAAACTCTGGGTTCTCATTCTGATTCCGGATTTTTTTTTTTTCAAGGAACTTCATGATCAACAACCACTGCTTGGGTCACCTCTACAATGGCAAAGCCATCGATTGAAATAAGTGTGCCCTCACTTACTCTGGGCTGGATGAAATCAATAACCTCTGATTGGTCCGTTTAGTTCTATAGGCATTACTGTATCCGTTCAGAATAGCCTTAGGTCAAAAGAAAAAAATCAGAAAACACAGGATGAAATTTTTGTTTGGATGAAGAATGAACAATCATCTTGTGTGTCCACCAGGAGAGTCTAGGTTTCACATTGCAAGTCCTGTATCCCAGGAAACATTTTCATCCTGGAAAAAGCAAAACAGTTGATCATATGGTTTGGAGGAAACATAATTGACGTTACTTTCTTTTGTTGGAATTTGATTCATATTTTTAAATCAGATTATTTGGTGTTTTTAAAATTAAGAATTTTCAGTGACGATCCATTTTTAAAATATGTATTTATTTGAAAGAAAGAGAAGGAGGTACAGAGGAGAAAGATATTCTATCCGCTGGTCTCCAAGTGAGTTAAACAGCCCAGGAGAAAAAAAAAACAAACAGAATTCCAGAACTTCATGCAATTTTTTCATATGGGTTGCAGCTGCCCAAACACTTGCTCCTTGTTCTATTACCTTCCAGGCTCATTAGCAGGAAGAAAGATTTGAAGAGGAGCAGCTAGAACATGAACCAGTGTTCCTGCCATTTCAAGTGGCAATTTACCACCCCACACAACAATCCCAACCAATCACTGTGCTATTGAACTTTTTTTTTTAAGTAACTAAGTTATTGATCATCTAAGATGTTGCTATGAAAGCATTTGATAAATTTAGTCATGATTAGTAATCAGTTGGTTTTCTGAAAGATAACAGACTTGGAAGGAAGACCTTGGTTCAAATAACAGAAGGGTTGCAAAAGCAGAATTTAGGTTTCTCTAGGAAAGAACAAATTCCATCTGGATGCATCAGCCGTAATTGAGTGATCAGGCCTGCCTTCCTGATATCCACTTTACATGATCAGCATTTACCAGCAAGATGTTTGTAGTTGTGTCACACAAGTTTTTGTTTTGACATAAGATCTCTTTCCTTCTAAAGAGATCAATTATACAGATGACAGATTAATAGGTAGGTGAAAGACGATAAAGAGGGAGAATGAGAAAGAGAGAGGGAGAGAGAGATCTTGTTTCATTTCTTACCTGCCTGGTAGAGCAATACTCACTGCACATTTTTGCATGACCAGAAATTGGCTGGAGTCCTTGCTTGTTTAGAAAAGGGTGTAGGGGCCCGGCGCGGTGGCGCAAGTGGTTAAAGGTCCTCGCCTTGCACGCCCGGGATCCCATATGGGCGCCGGTTCTAATCCCGGCAGCCCCGCTTCCCTTCCAGCTCCCTGCCTGTGGCCTGGGAAAGCAGTGGAGGACGGCCCAAAGCTTTGGGACCCTGCACCCGCGTGGGAGACCCGGAAGAGGCTCCTGGCTTCGGATCGGCATAGTATCGGCCCGTTGCGCTCACTTGGGGAGTGAATCATCGGATGGAAGATCTTCCTCTCTGTCTCTCCTCTCTGTATATCCGCCTTTCCAATGAAAAAATAATAAAAATAAATCTTTAAAAAAAAAAAAAAAAAAAAAAAAAAAAAAAAAAAAAAAAGGGGTAGGCTATGGAATTGCCAAGGTCAAAATCTGGCCTGCTTCCTCCACTGCTGACTGGTGGATCCCTAAAGACAATGTGGCTTATCACAGAAATCACTTTTTTTTTTGTTGTTATTATTGTTGCAAGAATATCTCTTACAGCAAAAACGAGGATGTCTCTAAACTTTGGAACTAGGGAAAAAAAATGGCAAAAGAGGAAGAGCTGAGAAATGTGAAGCCATATGTATAAACCATTAAATGCTAAAGTTTAAATAGTGTCACAAATATTGGAAAGTCCTGGAAATTTTGAAGGAAAAAAAATGTCACACTAAGTTTGCATGAACTAATGATGAGTGTATGTTCCTGAAGAATCAGTAGAGAGATGTATTTGGAATGGAGGCGGCCTCATATGGAGACTATAACTTGTTACCTTTGTCCCTGAAAACCAACAGAAGCAACCAAACAGAAAAAATAAGGAAAAAAAAATCACTTGGTTTTCATTGAACTTTCTTTGGCACGACATCATATTTGGAAAACTGATTCACTTTTATGACCAAATTCAGTGGATTATACTAATGGTCTTACCAAAAAAAAAAAAGTATCTGAAAGGCAGAGAGGTCAGAGAATGCCCATCGACTTGTTCAATTCCCAAACACTTGCATTTTAATTAAAAAGGATGACTTACTTAAAATCAATGAAAGGAATTTCGGAATAAAGATAGCCGTGGGACTCACAGCATAGGATATTACTTCCACTTCATTTTCCTCAGCATTTAGCTAGCACATATTCTGAGATGTTTCTTTTTCTTTTTCTGAAATGATAAATGCTGCTTGCTTTCCTTTTTATAGATCTCTCATATTCTTTGAGATGTTGCCTCAATTACTGTAACTCTCAGCGTGAGAATTGCGTGGAACAATCATGTAACTTCTCAGCTAGTATTTTCATCAGTTACCCAGGAGCAAGCCCTGAATGTGAAATGGGCATCTCAGAGAAACTGAAAGAATACAGACAGCAAGTGATCCAGATCAGAAAAGGTAGCTGCCGTTAAGTCAAAATCTTAGGCAGTCCTGACATGCCCAGGCCCTTTGTTATGTGATTTCAGGAACATACTATTTTCACATTTGAGAAAATTGACCTCGGAATTGACAAAGCCAGAGTCTTTTCTGCTGCTTCACCTATGCAAACCTTGAGACCAGAGAGCCACTCAGAGAGCCACCGTGAGGAAAGTTGTACGTGTCTCAGCGTGCTGTTAGCAAGGTGCACACAGGCTCGCAGAAAACTGTGGTAGGTAGTGGTAGAGTGGGTGCAACTGCTACTCTGCTTACGCATCTTATCCACTTATTTGCCTATAAATTCTAGTCCACAGTGGGTGGGGGCAAGGAAGACATTTCAGTGGTTTAAAGCTTGCTCAATCACAAAACCAGTTACGATAATGAGGTAAGAGTTATGTATCACAAAGTGAGAGGCAATAGAAGGACCTACATCAACTTATGTTGGAATGATGGAATACTGATTTTCTGCCTTGATTTGGCGGCATACACCTCTCTGTTGTCAGCCAAACACGGATTTCCAAACCAATAGCAAAGGCAAGTAGAGTTACCAATTATCCCTAAAATATGTCTCCATAATTTTTTATAATATTTATAATTAATATCAGATCTCAGCTATAATTGTTGCTACAATTGTTATTGCCCGGTTTCTTAATATTCAGATAACTGTCATCCTAAAGAGAAAATTAAAATAAACTATATTGCAAACACGTTCATTTGGTCTTTCCCAATACGTGTGTGTGTGTGTGAGACGAGGAGGTCCTTGTTCTAACAGGGTAGGAATGGGAGTGCGAGAGAGAACAAGAAATGAAATGTCATGGTGTCAGGATGCAGGGGCTGCCAGGGAAGTTGGCAAGATGGAGAACAGGGAGAGCCAGCCGACTCTGGAACGTGTGGAGGGCGTGAAGAATTGGTTGGGGTTGGGGAGGACTGCAGGAGGGGTCCAGGGATTGATAACTGAGATTATCACAGGTGATTTTCACAGTTGATTGTCACAGGTGATTGGTAAGTGGATGGAGAACAAGGGGCGGAGCCGTGATAGAATGGTGGGTGAGGTTCGGAGGCAAGATGCCACGAGGTTACATCCCATTCGTGCATAAACACAACAGCGTGAAAAGTCATCATACAGAGTCCAAAAGGAATGAGGCCTTCAGGGCCAATGTTCCATTCACTCTACATTCCTCCCTTTTACTATATAAAAAAGAAAAGGGGCTGGGCCTGGTGAGATACCGTAGCGGTTAAGGTCCTCACCTTATACGCTCCAGGATCTCATATGGTCGCCGGTTCTAATCGCGGTGGCCTCACTTCCCATCCAGCTCCCTGCTTGTGGCCTGAGAAAGCAGTCGAGGACGGCCCAAGGACTTGGGACCCTGCACTCTCATAGGAGACCTGGAGAATGTTCCTGTCTCGTGGCTTCGGATTGGCTCAGCTTCAGCCGTTGCACTCACTTGTGGAGTGAATCATCGGACGGAAGATCTTTCTCTCTGTCTCTCCTCTTCTCTGTATATCTGACTTTCCAATAAAAATAAATACATAAATCTTTAAAAAAAAAAAAAAAGGAAAGGAAAGTGGTGTGGTTCTCGGCCAACAATTCTTTGAGCTGAGTTTAGGCACAGTATTCTCTAGGCAAGTGGGAGGAATGGGAGGCTGCTGTTAGTTGTGCAAAAGCTGGTTAATGGTTTGGTTAGAATTTTTTTTTTCCTTTTATGTGGATGGCACAGGAATGGAGGAATGGACTTTTATTATCGAAAGTCGTTTTGAAAGCATGGTTTGAGTTCTTCCTGAGGCTCAGGAGTATGGTGAAGAGTTTCTGCAGGGTGCCTCTGTGGTGGTGGGTAGCTCAACAATTCTATTCTTTACAATTGCGTCTATAAACACCATTGAATCCGTTCTGTTTGGATTCATGTCACATTAACCTAAAAATCAGTGGGGATTGCTCTGTAGCGATTACCTTGCAAATTCTGTAACCCCGAAAATACAAATTCCTTCACAAATTGTAATGGTATTATTGTCAAATAACACGTACAATGGACACAACTTATGAAAAGCACTCAAGTTTATGAATGTTACAAAGTATTTAACAGGATTTCTATTGAATTGTTGACTGTGAGTTGAAGTTATATGAAATGCGATCAAATGGAAGTAAAGAGAGGCAGGCATTTGAGGTGACAGTTAAGTCACCGCAGGGACATTCTCTCGCCACACTGGAACGCCTGGTTTGAGCTCTGGCTACTCCTTTGTCCATCCAGACTCTTGCACATCCTACAAAGCAGCCAATGATGGCGCAGGCACTTGGTTCCCAATCGCACACATTGCCCAATAGTAGATGTTATGGACATCTGGGGGATGAGTTAGTAAATGAAAAGTCTCTGTCGGATTATGTGTGTCTGTCTCATTTGCTTTCTCTCTACACCTGTCAAATACACTGAAAATAACTTTGTAAAAACATAAAGGAAAATAGAATGGAGGTATATATTTTTTGCTGCTTAAAGCTTTGTAATAATCACATTAAATAGAATGTATATGCAGGACAAAATACTTGGAATACATGCATGTATAAATGACATTAGACTCTGAAATAATATGCACACCACGATGCAATAAACACTGAATGACTTCAGCATAATATTCTGTTTGTAATCATCACCTCATCCATCTAAATTCAGAATAAACGGCCAATTCAGGCACTTTTGAAAGCCGCGTCCATGTGTGTGACATCATGCAGCCACGCTGACAGACTGCCTTTTCAAATAGGTACTTTACTGTAACTCCAATGAAATATTTTTCCATGCTCCCGATTAATGATCCATACAGTTCAGATCCAGAAAATAAAGGACAATGAATCCAATTCTCTCTGTCCCCATTGGTCACCAGGTGAAGTTAGTACAGCCTTGGCAGAATCCAGGTGGTGAAATATCACAGAAGTTAGATTCCCACAGATGCATCTACTCATGCAGAGGCTTTCTCTCTGCCAGAGCTGGCTCTCAGGAGTACTTTCTGTCACTTAATCCATCACATGGAATTGTGGTGAGATATGGAGGGGACAGGCTAGAAAGGAAAAAAGCAAGAAAAAAGTGGTGTGTTGTGAAAGGTAACCATCACATGCAAGAATTAAAGAAGAACACAAGAATCTATACAGCCATTGGGGTGCATGAAGCTTAAGAAAGAAGCAAGATTTGCAAGCTCAAGCAGAGTGCACAGACATTTTGGCTATAATGAAAGCACATTTCCCACACTGGTTGAAAGGCAGCTGTTTGTTCAAGGTGATCGCAGCAACTCTGAGGCAGAAGGCAGCTGAACAACCACGCCTCACATTGGATTATCTGAGGACAGCGTCTTTGTGGGATACAGAGAGCCATGCGGTGACTTAGGGCACAAAGAGATAGCATCTTGCTATGGCCCATTTCAAGCTACCAACCATTTAACCAAAACTCGACAAATGAATGAAAACTAAACCATCAGTTCTTGCAAGCCAAACTGAGTTGGCTCTTGTACATCATGTGCATAGCTATTAGAAAAAAAAGAAAAATCTTGCATATTCAACCGACCCAAGCAGAAGGTACCTGTTGAGGGTGCAAGGCAATAAGCCAATGTGGAAGAGGCAGCTGCCTGTTAACACACCTTTACAGACATACACCAATGCCATATCTCATTAGAAAGAAAGTACACTGTGTAAATGCTTTTCTATATGAATTTCCTTAACATTGCCAAAGAGGGAACAGAGGCATTTGCAGCTCTTGAGTTTTAAATATAAATATCTATGATAGCAATTTAACTGCAGCATGGAGAGATCAACACCGCACACGAAGAAGGCCAGAGAAGCATATTGGCAAGTCTCTAAGTGCTATCAAAATGATACCGATATTCGCATGCTTAGAATATGCTGTGTAAAACAAGTGGCATCTTTAAAACCTAACTCTCTTTTTTGAAGATCGATCGATCGATCGATTGATTGATTGAAAGGTAAGATTTACAGAGAAGAGAGCTGAAGAGAGAAGGGTCTTACATCCACTAGTTCGCTGCCCGAATGGTTTCCCCAGAGAATCTGCCCACAGACCTGATTCTTTTGTGTGATGGTGAATTCCATGGACCAGCCTAACATGACTCATCCCTTGTTTTGAAAATCATTGGCAGTACTGTTACCGCCAATCTCTGTGCACAAATCTCTGAGCCTGGTCCACCAGCATACCATGCCAGCAAGCCAGCCTGGTGGCCTCCACCTCCTTCGTCTGCTCCTTACAACCACCCCTCCACCTGCCTACCCAGAACTAAAGCACGTGCAGGAATCTCCAGACCCATTCTGCAGGCTCTGGCCCCCAGCTTGAGTCCCACGGCCCCTGGAGAGCCAAGCCACATGCGTGGGTGATGGAAGAAGCAAGAAACCCAGACCTCATTCATATGATACGTTTGGAGAAGGATTATTGGCATTTTCTTTATATAAGTTAATCACTGTATCACTTCTGGATGTTGGATGGAACATTATCTTATTGATGACTTCTGATCTAAGGGAGATTGAGGTTGAAAAGACCCTGTGCATGCTTCGGGTTGTCCAAAGAAAGTAACCCAGAGGCTCAGTTGGAAGGGACATTGCCTTTACTCATGGGAATGATGGATGGGTGGCCAGTGGATCTATTTTGAAATTCACAGCACCCAGCCAGGGAGTACAGAGTTAAAACTTACGAGGTTAAACAAAAATGCATTCAAGCTCAATATAGCTGGGTGTGCAACTGAATTACACTCCCAGTGGCCTCCCAAATAGATTCTGCTTAAGATACTTATGCTGGGGCCCTGGGAAAGATTATCCCTGTATCCACCCCAAAGTCATAAAACGCTTTTTCTCAAGGGAAAAGTCCGTGTTATGAGATTTCTCAATACACACAAACTGAGAAAATAAATAATGAAAATCTTTAATAATTATTGCTCATTCAAATGAAACCACAAAGGCTCTCTTCTGACCTGATTTTAATTCGATTATTTTTTTTTTTCATCTACCACATAGGAATGCAGTTTATAGCCTTGAGCTGTCCTTTTTTTCCTGGTGAATCCCACGAATACCCCTGGGAAAGAAAAAGAAAAGTCGTGGGATGTCATATCAGAACATTGAATAAAAACATTTTGCAATCTTAGAGATTCTGGTCGTGATCTTGATGTGACACCTTTACTGGAGTAAGAGAAAAGAATGAAAAGAATGGATAATAGACCACGAGCTAAGCATTGAGTTAAATGCTGGTGTACTGCAGAGTGGTCCAAGAAAAAGAATCATCTGGCCTATCATGGGACTGGGAGTATTATGTAAAATTATAGAAATGAACAGCCTGCAACTGCTCTTGGCTCTCACGAAATCCTTACGGATCTTTCTGGAAGTTGTCTGTCTTTGCCAAGACAACACAACTGGAACAGAGAGCTCACGGTTGAGATGAGTCCAACCATGAGTCCACCAGGAGAATGTGGAGGAGAGCAAGGATATGTGAGAAGAGAGGCATCCTTCTGGAGACTGCAAAGGCCAAGTGATGAATGAACGAGAATTGCCAAGAATTGCAGGTGTAGAATGGAATATGAAGATATCTCTGCAGAACTAGAGAACTAACCTTATAATAATTTATATTCAGACAAATTCTATATTCCATTTATTTTGTATGAATGGATCAGATTGGCTATGAAAAATATAGCTTGATAGAAAACAATCAATGCATGGACAAATTATCCATGGGCACAGATAAATTAAACAGAGGTGGGGACATAATAACACAATTGAAACATCAGTCATATATAAGGGCTGGTGTAGTGGGGCATATTGGCCTAATCCACTGCCTGCTAGTACAGGCATCCAACATGGGCACCTGTTCATGACCCGGCTGCTCCAGCAGTGGAGGATGGCCCACACTTTTGCACCCAGGAACCCATGTATGAAATTGGGAAGAAGCTCCTGGCTCTTGGCTTTTCACTGGCTCAGCTCTAGCTGTTGCTGCTATATGGGGGTATGAACCATCGCCAACGAGTGTTTAAATACCTAACCAAATAGTTGAAGTTATAATATTTTACCGACATGTTGCCTTCTGAGGACTTTGAGCCTGTCTGGTGCTGAGAACGTGTTCCACATGGCCAGCATGCTCATCAGATGTAGAGTTCAAGCTTTCGTCTACCTGAGGGAAGGAGAGAAGGGTTTTTAAATCACTAAGTGTAAGTTCTGAACAAATCCTTTGAGTAAAGGATGAGACTGGCATGCATTTGTTAGCTATCTTATATTGCTATGTGAAACACAAATGCGTTTGTTATTGGATTTTTATGATGTTGCAATGCATGTTTTCATCTTCTTACCACTGAAAAGAATTCACAGGATAAAAAGAATTCTGTTGATTATTTAATCATCCAAGGCGAGGAATAAAGGGAACCCTCCTCTGATATAACTGAGGATAAGTAAGAAGTTATTATATAATAGAGTTTTAAGCCTAGCCATCATTTCTCAGTATAAACTCTAAAGCATCGCTGAATATATTAGAATCTATTCACGATACAGTTTTGTAGGGTGCTACATTAAAGCTGAAGAGAAAACAATCCTTTAAATTTAGAGAAACTACAAGGCATTGCATTTATAATAAAGATGGCAATACTCATTTTTGTTTAAGCTCCATGGTTTGAATAATTCTTCACATTTATTCTGGCATATACACAAATTCAATGCAAAAATATGAGTCAAAATGATTTCCATTGCTTACGTCATATTCTCTTTTAAACCATCATTGAAAATACTCAGTAGGAATCAGAAACTGAACCAAGGTTATTTTTATGAGAATTAGCTCAAAGAATGACCTGTCATGTATCTACAAAGTGTCCATTGCCTGTTTCAATCTTTTAACCATGTTTGAAGAATAGTAGTAACACTGGTTCACCCCCATTGAACACATTGTATTTTTCCAGACACAGTTCCAAGTGCTTCAGGTAACATTAGCTCTTGCAACCATCATAATCATCATTATAAGTTTAAAAAATGCATATTTTTCTTCTATTTTGTAGCTGGGTCTCAAACTCCATTGTAGGGTTATTCATTTGAAAGGCGGAGTTAGAGAGAGAATGAGAGAGAGAGAGAGAAATCTTCCTTTTGCTGTTTCACTCCCCAAATGGCTGCAACGGCTGGAGCTGAATGACTGGGTTGGTTTCAAACAGGAAGCTGGGGGGCCTGGTGTGATAGCATAGTGGTTAGAGACCTCTCCTTGCACTCGCTGGGATTCCATATGGGCGCCAGTTCTAATCCCGGCAGCCCCGCTTCCCATCCCGCTCCCTGCTTGTGGCCTGGGAAAGGCTCCTGGCTTCGGATTGGCTCAGCTCCAGCCATTGCACTCACTTGGGGAGTGGACCATTGGACAGAAGATCTTCCTCTCTGTCTCTCCTCCTCTCTGTATATGTGACTTTGCAATAAAAATAAATCTTTAAAAAAAAAAATCAGGAAGCTAGGAGCTTGTTCATGCTTTCTCGTGTGTGTACAGAAGTTCGGGCACTGGCGCCACGTTATGCTACTTTTAGGCACTTAGCAGGGAGCTGTGTACGTGGAGCAGCTGGGATTTGAACCAGCAGTCCTATGGGATGCCGGCATTATACATGGCAACTTTACCTGCTAAATCACAACGCAGTCCCCGTAGGGTGTTTGCTATTGTTTTTTGTTTGTTTGTTTGTTTGTTTGTTTTGTTTTGCTGGGGAAAAAAAAAAGATGCTTCATGCGCCAATGTGGCAGCAGAGCAAGTTAACCTGCCACCTGCAATGGTGGCATCTGTTCAAGTCCCATCTGTTTCACTCCTGATCCAACTCCCTGCTGCCTCATCTGGTAAGGCACAGGAAGAGGGCCTGAGTTCTTGGGCCCTGCTATCCGATGGGAAGACCCAGCTAGAATTCCAGGCTGCCACCTCTGCCTGGTCTAGCCCCAGTGCATTCAGCTATTGATGCGGAGAGTAAAACAGTGGGCAGAAGATGCTTTCTCTTTCTCTCTCTCTCTCTCTCTCTCTCTCTCTCTCTCTCTCTCTCTCTCTCTCTCTCTCTCTCTCCTAGCTCTGTTTTTCAAATAAATCAGTAAACCTTTGAAAAAGAAAAAATGTTATTTCAATTCCTTATCAAGAAAATGGACAGAATGAGTGAGGTACTTCGTGCTAAGCATGGAATTATTGCCTGCTCATTACCCAGATACAAAAGGGGAAGAAGCTGATGAGTCTGTTAAAGTTTTCAGGTGATCCCAGATAGGGGCATTAGAAGGAGATATTTATATATTTAATGCTTAAGTAAATACCAACTGTAGAATTTTGACCAGCAGAGAAGTAACACTTTTGATAAAGTTTTTCCTTCTTTTCCCACAAAATATTATGGGGGAAAAAAATCAAATAGTGACATCAGCTTCAACTCTCTTGTAGGCTACTTAAAATAATAGTTATGAGACACGACAGGGTTGGCATGTATTTGAGATCGCCCTGCTAGCTTTGGGCAAGGTCTTTCTGCAGCTTTGCAGTTTGAACCAGGGGGAATGGTGTCTGTTGGTGAGTTTCTGTGATTCTATAGGCTGCCTTTCATTGTTTCCATGTTAGCTCATGGTTTGCACAATTAGCTATTAAGCATTAATTTAGCTTTTTCTTGTTATATTTACCTTTAGTAAATAAGGCAGATATTTGTTAAAAATTCGTGAGATAGGGCCCAAGGCGGAAGCCTAGCTGCTCAAGTCCTTGCCTCGCACAGAATTTTCTTATCTGTGTAATGCTAATATCTTCTTCCTAGGGTTATTCCATGAGGACTAAATGGCATAAACAAAAGGTACACTTTTGTGAATAAACGCAGTGATAGTAACAGGCAAACCAAGCTGGAGTTTTCTACCCGATTTTATCTTCTCGATATCTTTACTCTTTCATTGCTCAGAGACCCTCCTAGTAGCGTCTTTTATTGATAAGAAAATAAGCCCATCTCTGAAAGCTGTTCTGTCTGTGAGTACCACCAAGAGCTCAGGCACCAGCCTCTGTCAGGTGCATCTTTCCCTGGGCTGGGATTGAGGGTTAGAGTCAGTGCTTGTCACTGCTGCCTCCCGTTCCCATTGCTTGCATCACTGTTTTCCAGGCCCCTCAGTACCCCTCCAATTCTTACAGCCCTCTCCTCCTTTTGTAGAACTTTCTAGAAACACAGCGCCAATCATTTAGTTCCAGAACATCAAACACTTTATTTCTGTCTGCTGCCAACAAAACAAATTCAAAAGTTACTGGTTTCACTTTGTGTTTTTTTTTTCTTTAAATTTTTGCCTGCTCTTTATTTCAACTTCCCATCTCCTGTCTGACATTTCCTAGGCAACCCCATCATTCTCTGGCTTTAAATATACTTACATATTCTTGTGCCCAAACTTACAAAAAAAAAAAAGAAGAAGAAGAAGAAGAAAACTTGCTTGTATTTTTATGGCAGAGGCAGAAAGAAAGACAAATTTTCCATCTGTTGGTTCACTCTTCGAATTCTTGGAATGGCCATAATTGGGCCAAATTGAGGCCTGGGATATAAAACTCAATCCGAGTTCCAAGTGGGTGGCAGAGATTGAGCTGCTGTAACCGTTACCTACTGCCTCGCAGGGTGACATCAGCAGAAACATGGAATTAGAAGCGGATTTTGCAAGCAGATTTGGGGCAGGTTGAAGCCTGACCCATCTGGGTCTTTCATGTGACAGGCATCCCTGCCCACCGTGTCATCTTCTGATGATTTTCCAGGCACATCAACAAGAAACTGGATTAGAAAAGGAGCAATGGGGATTGGAATCGACAGCATTCTGGTGTGGGATTCCAGCGTCCCCAGCATGAATTTAGCTCACTCTGCCACAACACTGGATGTTGTTTTTCTTTTCAAATACACATTTTTCTTCTTTTATTTAATCACACAGTAAAGCTTACTGAAAAGAAATAATTGGAACGTGCTATGATTAACATGTATATCACGAGTTTATATTTTATACTGTCAATGCACTTGAATGCTTAAAATATGTACAGAAAGATTACTTCATTTTATGGTAACTATTTTGCATGATGTATTTTCAAACCATTCAGCTCAACCATGAAAAACCTCAAATCCATTTTGACATCAGCTGCGTATCACCTTGAGTGGAACTGCAAAAAAATGTTCTGTGAAATGCAGTTTCATTCTGTGTCAAACCAAAGAGCTACTCTATGTCAAAGTAAAGCATCATAAAGAAAAACTGGGTAACAGAACATGCTGAATATTGGCCCAGACACAAGTACCTCTTTGCACAGGACGGAAAGGTGTAACTTTGCACATCTGCACATCTGCACACCGCATGGGCAAGTGGAGAAGTGTCGTGACTGTTGCACTCTGAAAAAAAAAAGAATCACCCAATCCGTGTAAGTAATGCTAACCTAATTTTTTTTTTTTTTTGGTAGCATTAAAGATATTTAAGTTGATCAGCTTTGGGACACAAAATAGATTCCATGTGTTTTCCTTACCTTTCTCATGTACCACGTAAACCTGCTTGCAAACACAGGTTTTCTTGGCTAGTTTCTGCAATGCAGGTAATTCATATATGAATGAACAGCAGAGTTATTGCAAATATCGAAAAAAACATCTAAGCACTCCAATTCTATCTACATCACTCTCCTTTATTTCCAAGTGTGCATCAGATTAAACATATTCTTGTTTCTTCTTTTCTTTTTCACATAAATGCACTCGTAAACCCATTAAGCCAGTAAAGCCACTTACTAAACATTGTCTTTCTCTTGCTTCTGAATAGATTCCTACACCACAATCTACTGCTGAAGACGTGTTTAGCTCGCCCGGCACTCACTTGAGAACCCCCTCACTCTTCCCTCTGAACAAATTGTAGTTTCTAAATATTTATGCATTAGACATGACACTGAAAGACTGTTTTAAACGTATCATTTTTGTCCCAGGCCTTTAATTTAAAACCTAGTATTCTTTTTTCTTAATTTTTTTTTAATCTTTTACCACATGTATAGCATTAGATGTCCTCCACAAAGACTCTAAGCTGTCATTCTCACAGCCTTGTATCCGCTCCGGCCTCTATCTTCACATACCATCAAATGAAACACATTTACAACTATGCTTTCTGTCTAGATCGCTTATGGAGATCAGAGACAATAAAGAATCAAAACACAGGGACATCTTTTGGGCTATTTGCAAAATTTGCCAAAAGTCTGACACACTTCCTCTGAAGCATAATCTGCCTTATGTTTAAGAAAGTTCTTTCTGTATTGCCAGGTTTTCCCTGAGTAATTCCATTACAGAACCCCCCATTTCTTTGTTTAAAATCATTGTTTATTAGAGATGGAAACCGCTGATGGAATGTTGCCCAACAAAAGGAACAGAGAGCTAAAAAAAAAAAAAAAACAGCAAGTTTGATTTCTGTCCAATTCTTGCCTAAAGGTTTCTTTTTCCCCTAGCTGACAAAAAGAAAAACCATCAATGAAAAATCAAAGAATTTTTTTTTCTTGAGTTCACAAGTCTCAATACTTGGTGAATACGAAGCAATTGTAATTTTCCTAAGTTTTAATTCAAAGTTACACTAGTTAAGGTAATAGATTTTGAGCTACCATAATGGAAACTAAAACATGAAAACACTTTTTTGGGAAATTCAGTTGGCTTTCTTGTCAAAAGCTGAGGTAGCGTTGGGAATGGTGGTACAAGTGGGTTAGGGTACTAGTTGGGACACCCACACGCTGTATGAGAGTTCCTCAAATCAAGTCATTCACCTGCTTCTACTCCTATGCCCTGCTAACACATCAAGGAGGAAGTCGATGGTGGCCCACTGCAACAGGATTCGTTTTCTGGTTCCTGGATTTGGCCTGCCCATCCCCTGCCTGCCACCTCGCATTACTGATGATTGGACCATTGGGATATTAGTTTTGATTGCTTGTATCTTGATATTCTACTGAGTTTGCTTTCCTTGAGTTTTTGAAATTTTGAGAACTAAGTATTTTCTGCATTGAGGACTTCCTGGTTAGAGCAGTGTCAGTTTTTTTCAATGTTGGCGTCATAATAGAAATGCCTTCTAGAATATTGGAAAATTTAACAAGTTGCACTTGAAAAAGTAAGTGCAGATGTGGTGATTTCAAGGAAGGCCTTTCTGAGGGCGGATATTGTCATGTAACGGAGTTAAGATACATCTGCAGCCGGCATCCCTTCTGAGCCCTGGCATCCCCATGTGAGTCCTGAATCCCAGATGTCCTGACATCAATAAAACTCCTTTCACTAATCATACATGCTGTTAGAATAAGTGGCTTAAGGCCTAAATTAAAGAATCCCAAACAAAACAAAATGGAGACATTCTCTCTTTGATATGCTGGGTAATGAAATGACCTCCATGTGTTCTCTATTGATATATAATTCACACAAATAAATTTCATTTTTCTATATGCACATCTGTAAAAATAGAGTAATGCTTACTGTAATGGTGATAATCTCCCAGATAAATTGTGCGTGAAAACTTTAAGAAGTTTATAGAACTTGTGAACAGCTTAAAACATATTTGAAATGATGGTTATTTCAAATATCAGCTGATTAAGTAACTTCAAAAAAATTAAATCCCAAGTTTGTTCATTGAATATAGTGTTATTCTGTTGCAATAAAGCTTAACTGAAACAGCGCCTTTTGAAGGGTAAACACTACCCTAATACCTGTTGGACACATTGACTTATAAAATAGGCCCCTGGGAAATGCCTGAAAGCTTTGCAATATTTGGCCCTCACTTAAGATTCTTGAAGAGGCAAATTAATGCGCTAACCAAAGCCACACATCCAATGCTATTTAAGCAGGATAATCAATAGATGACTATATAGATGACTATCAAAAAAGTGAGAGCATCTTCTAATACATTGTTCAATATTCTAAACCTCAGGTTACGTTTTACCCAGCAGGACTTGTATGGAACCGTTTAAGACTACAAGCTGAAATGGTCTTCATACAACTATAGACAGCTTCTTAAAATGGAATATCAAAATGCATGCAAACACTGTTAAAAGGGCTTTCAGTGTCTAAATATGTGTGTGAAAATATGCAATGATCAGATGCCCAATATTTGTCCTCTAGCACTTTGGATTAACTGCTTTTACCAAAATTAGGAGGAAAACATATAGAACTAAGCTTCATTTATGTGGAGCTCCTGTTACCTAGAGTTTGACACGCAAGCCAGAATGAACAATGCATACATTAAATTCATAATCTTGGAAACTCATGTTCCTGTATCTTGTTACATATAAAACTGTGAGCAGCAAGCCCGAATCCATGAATTCCAAAGAACTGAAATTCCTTGAGCCAAGACGATAAGCTCTTCAATCTTCATTAGATGTTCCTTGTATCTGCAGTGCATGTGGGAAAACCTACCTTCCTTCCTTTCTTTCTTCCTTCCTTTCTTTCTTTCTTTCTTTCTTTCTTTCTTTCTTTCTTTCTTTCTTTCTTTCTTTCTTTCTTTCTTTCTCTCTTTCTTTCTTTCTTTCTTTTTCTTTCTTTCTCTTTCTCTTGTTTCTTTTAAGAATTTAGCATTGAACATGCAGTTTTAATAAATGGCAGCTGTTTTGCCATTCTCTCCTTCGGTTTCACAGATTTCCAAAGCTATAAAATAGGTGTGTTTCTAGAAACTGAAGATCAAAGGGATGGAAAATGAAAATGTGTTAGGTTTGACGGCTTAATCGATATTTCAGACCAGTACCCAACAAATCACTTTTTTTATTGACTCACTGAATCTACCTCTTCATTAAGAAAACAAAAGAGAACAAAACAACCCCAAACTCTCGATATTTCATTGTAATCATCCAGCTTTTAACTTATGCAAAAGCATACTTTAAAAGTAGGCTGTGTCTATGAAAATCAAAAGTCATTTGCTACATTATTTTGTTTACGTTTTTAAAGTATAGTGCTTAAGAAGAACATTCTTAAGTAATTGATCTAGAATTGAGTTAATGTAACATTTAGGATGTTGTATGTTACAAAGACACTGCAGTAGTAGATATGTTAGTTCATTGAATGCTTTCAATAATTATTGAATGTAGTTCAAGTGCCATGTGTCAGTAACACTGATATACAGATTTTTCCACATTTCTACGTCTCTAAAATCAGAATATAGACACAGTTGTAATCTGTCATTGCCAGCTCATTTGAATCGAACTTCAAAGAAAGTCTATTAACCCTTGAAAAACATTTCAAAAAACAGTGGAACAGATGTCCAAAAATTCTGCATCACCATTACCGTAAGTAGCATAGATACAATCTAGGTATAAAATGACAAGTACAGGTCAAAACACTGAGAATCTGAATATGAAGGAATTTCACAGATGTACTACCCAGTTAGTCTGTGATATATACACAGAGGAGTACGTATCTAAAATTCTATCTTGTCTGCATCAATATCTATTTCATATTAAAAAGATCAATAATGGTTTGATAGTGGTTTCCTGGTTTACACAGTCCTTGAAGAATCATGATTGTAAATTGTAAATGGAATTCTAAATTCAAAAAGTATGAGATTGACAAACCAGCAGTAGATAAAATCACATATTCTTGAAAGAAGTTTCAGGAAAGATAATAAAATACATCACTCCTTACATTTGCTTATTTCTTAATATTCTGTTGATGCCTTTTGTCATGAAATAGTATCAGAACCAGGCCCAGTGTGGTAGCCTAGTGGCTAAAGCAATCGCCTTGCATTTGCGGGGATCCCATATGGGCACAAGTTCTAATCCTGGCTGCTCCACTTCCCATCCAGCTCCCTGCTTGTGGCCTGGGAAAGCAGTTGAGGACAGCCCAAAGCCTTGAGACCCTGCACCTGTACAAGGGATCTAGCGAAAGCTTCAGGCTCCTGGCTTCAGATTGGCTCAGTTCCAGCTGTTGCAACCACTTGGAAAGATCTTTCTCTGTTTATCTCTTTCTCCCTGTATATCTGCGTTTCCAACAAAAATAAATAAATCTTTAAAAAAAAATAAAAATAGAAACTACCAGAACCATTTTCACATTCAATTTCTCCAGTTAGAGATCTGTTGATGCCAAAACACAATTTGTGCTTTTATTGGGTAGTAAGCGTGTGATTCTGACATTGAGGACTTTGTAGACCACAGCAAGCATGCTTTCCTCGAAAAATGAAATGGAGAAAAACTCAGCCAATGCTAGAAATTGTTTGACCAATTTGCAAGTGCACACCCATTGAATGTTGGAACTATCATTTGTAAATGAGAAACATAAACAATAATATCATTTTAACATAGAAAAGATACACAAATTGCAAGGTGAAGATAATATTCACAATTGAAGAGTCTAGAGAATATGTTAAGCATTTTAAGGTATGACGTCAGCTTCAGCGAAATCAACGTGCTAAAGTTTTCCTATTCTAATTTGGTAACTTAACTAGCTGTGTTATCCTATTCAAATGACATGATTTACCAGAGTTTTAATTTATTTGCAAACTGGAGAAATAACGCCTACGATTGCAATGAGCATCAAATAAATCATACACATAAAAGGTAATAAGAAGCTGGTATGTGCTACTGAGTGGGCATTTGCTGTGTGTTTACAGATGCTCATGATTTTGCATGCAAAGTAAACCCAGAGGATCGCACAATGAAGTGATTTCAAACAATTGATGTGCACATTAAATGCAAAGATATTTCCATGTTATATTCATTAAGATGAAGAAGTGACAATCTTTCCTATAACGACACAGGACACATCTTGAATGTTAATTGCTGTGCGATTTCCATTGCACCTGTTTTGCCATGTGGCTGTTCAATAGTTCAAGGTTCTACAGTGGCTGCAAAGTAGACACGGACAGAGCTGAAATTCATTGCGTTGTTTTTCCATTTATACGTCATTTCTGCAGGTAAAAAGTGGGCCTGCTTTGACACTCACCTACAACATCATTTATTGAAATCTACAGTACCGCCAATGTGCAAATCTTAGTCATGTAGTTTTTTTTTTCCCAAAAATAAACCTTTCCAAGCTACTTCATCATCATCATCATCATCATCATCATCATCATTATTCCTTTGTAGTAAATAGCTGATTTGTTCAGATAACTGTTACACGCACATAAAAGTTTTTGGGGACATACCCAGCCACCCAAAAATTAGAAGCAAATTATTCTAATATCATGTATTTTAGAATACTGTCTTGTTAATATCCTTGCTAAATGTGAGATTTATTTTGGGGAGATTCTTTAGATATCCTAATATTGATAGTCAGCATTCAGTTCTGGTAAAGCAAAGCAATAAATGTCTATCCTGTTTATTTGACATTTAAAGGCAATGTATAAGATACTTTCAGATACAGGTGAGTGATTTTAAGTTTTGTCTAAAAAAAATCTCATTTAGGGCCCGGCGCAATAGCGTAATGGTTAAGGTCCTCACCTTGAATGTGCCGGGATCCCATATAGGCACTGGTTCTAATCTCAGAAGCTCCTCTTCCCATCCAGCTCCCTGCCTGTGGCCCGGGAAAGCAGTCGGGACGGCCCAGAGCCTTGGGACCCTGCACCCGCGTGGGAGACCTGGAAAGAAGTTCCTGGATCCTGGCTTTGTATTGGCAAAGCACTGACCATTGCAGCCACTTGGAGAGTGAATCATCGGACGGAAGATCTTCCTCTCTGTCTCTCCTTCTCTCTACATCTGCCTTTACAATACAAATAAGTCTTTTTAAAAAATCTCATTTATACATAATTTTAAAATGAAGGCAAGAAAATAAAAATCTTTAATTTTTAAAAAGAGATTTATTTACATATTTTTACTGCAAAGTCAGATATACAGAGAGGAGGAGAGACAGAGAGAAATATCTTCCGTCCAATGATTTACTCCCCAAGTGGCCACAATAGTCGGTACTGTGCCAATCTGAAGCCAGGAGCCAGGAGCTCTTCCAAGTCTCCCACGCGAGTGCAGGGTCCCAAGGCTTTGGACCATCCTGGACTGCTTTCCCAGGCCACAAGCAGGGAGCTGGATGGGAAGCGGGGCTGCCAGGATTAGAACCAGCGCCCATATGGGATCCCGGGCGTTCAAGGCAAGGAACTTAGCCACTAGGCCATGGCGCCAGCCCCAAAATCTTTAATTTTACTTTACTGTGATAAATCTCTTAAAACGTTCCTCCAAGAAATCATGTCCTTTTCATTTATGAATCAGCTCCTAGAAAAATGGCTGCAATGCGATGTCCAGGGACAGCTCTCAAAAGCAGGCGTAACTTCAGGCTGGTGTTGTGGCCAGTGGGTAACCCCACTGTCTGTTAGGCAGGCATTTAGTACTGACGGTCCAGTCTGAGTCCTACGTGCTCCTCTTCCAATCCAGCTCGGTACTTGTGTGCAAACAAGGCAGCATGAGATGGCCCCAAATACTGACACCCTATGAGAGATTCACCCTTTGTTCCGGATCGCTCGCTATCATTGCAGCCTTGGGGAGGAACCCAGTGAGTGGCAGGGACCTCAACTTCAGTTGGCATGAGCTGTTGTTACTATTGCCTGTCTGACTGTGAAATGAGTTGTGATGTAAGCTAATGTGAATGATGTGCTAATTCCTTTAAAAAATATTGAAAATCATTCTCCCAGAGGGCCATATGTAGTGTCTTTTGGTGTAAGCACAGATAGAAAAGGCATTGTAATAGAATCAACGTTAATCAAATCTTCTTTTCTGTCTCACGATGGACACAGTCCGGAGGGTGGGGAGTGGGCAGATTTCCTTGTACCTCATCATTCATCCGGAGTGGGACCTGTCTCTTGCTCTCAATTAATTTCCTGAGTTTAGGATAACGTCAAGCCCAATGTCAATAAAGTTAACAAGAGACAAAAACTAAGACAAATTGATGAAAAGAAGAATCGAGGCTAACACCCTGGAGACCAGGTTTAAAGAAAACAGTGTCTATGGGTTTAAGAGTTAAGCTTGTCTTTGCAAAGCTGGTGATCGATGTGAAAAACTCCTTTGATCTGCCACCCTTGTGGATACACATTTATTCAACAAACATTTACAGTGTGTGGTTTTAACGTGGTCTCTTTCACATCGCTGTCCACATTTCCTGAGCGCGCAGTTTGTGCCTGGTACAGGTTTGCTGAGTGAGTCGCAGCGATGAATAATACAGAGATCGGCTTTGTCTAATTGAACAACTTAGGAAACAGAGAGCAACACATCACGTGAAAGCAACGTGCAGAATCCAGTAAGAGCAGACTGGGCAGAACAGACGCCCTCTTGGACGGCATGCCTGGTGTTTCCATAAAGGTAGCATTTCAGCCAAGAGTTTGAAAGACATGAAATCAACCATGAAAAGAGAAAAAAAAAAAAAACAAGGGGAAAAGCTTTCTGGTTCCAGATAGAAGAGCATATATGCTGAGGGTTCTGAGATGCCAAGAGCATCGAGGTCATGCAATGACAAAGAGACAACAGTGGCTGAACTGAAGCGGAAGAGGGAGGATGTTTGGGGGTTGATGGTAGCCAGGCCATATATTTAGTTCATTTACAAAGTTTCATATTAGCGACAGGTTCTCTTCTATGTGTGTAAGTTCAGCAATAAGACCAAAGATCGCCTTCAGGGTCTTCCAAGAAAGAGAGATTTTTTTAAAAAAAGGAAGTCAATTGAGAATAATTATTGTATTTAAGGATATAAAGCAAGTTCTAAAGATAGGAAATTAGCAGCAGTCTTAGTAATGCTTTCTGGGGCAGACTACATAGAAAGGTGGAGTTCAAAGAACGACATTAAATGGGGCTGACATTGCGATGTAGCTGGTGAGTCAGCCACGGAAGCTGGCATCTTTGTGATCACCGCATTGTGTCCAGGCTGCTCCACTTCTGATCCAACACCCGCACGGATGCCTAAGCAAAACAAAATAAAAACAGATAAATATTAGAGCCCCTATTAAGCCTGTGGAAGAGCCATGTGAAGCTCCTGGCTTCAACCTGGCCCAGACCTACTATACACACATAGACACACTTTAAAATAAATACATCTTTTACATGATAGTAGCATAAATTGAGAGAATGAGCCATAAAATACAGGAAACATAGAAAAAGTAATACAAGCAACTCCTTTGTTACAAGGGTGCTTGCTTTAAAGTAACTAGAACCCAGGCCCCGCACCACAGCCAAGTGGCTGAAGTCCTCGCCTTGCATGTCCTGGAATCCCATATGGACGCGAGCCTCACATCCTAGTTGCTCCCCGTCTCTTTCAGCTCCCTGCCTATGGCCTGAGAAAGCAGTGGAATACGGCCCAAAGCCTTGGGACTCTGCACCCACATGGGAGACGTGGAAGAAGCTCTTGGCTAATGGCTTTGAATTGGCTGAGCTCTAGTCATTGTGGCCGCTTGGAGATTGCACTAGTAGACGGAAGGTCAATCTATCTCTCCTCTCTCCTTCTCTCTGTAAATCTGTGGTTATTATTAAAATTAAATGAGATGAGCTGGTATCTCAATTCCAGTGTGCTTTGTCACCTAACAGAATTCTTAGGCATTTACAGATGTATGTGTATTCATTCCTTGAGAAACTCATGAAGATCAGTAGTCTCGTTGCTTGGCATGTCTTTGATGGAGCAGAAACATACTAATACCATACTAGAAAAACTGATCAAATATCTGCTTTAGCCCCTCACAGGGAAGCCATAACCAGCTTCATATTATCTATTTATCTTAGGGAAATTCCAATAGATGTTTTTTATTTCTTGTCGAAGCCTGGAGACTTTAGCTGTTTCCTACTAAAAAATAACATTTGTCATTTCTCTTTTCATGTTTGTATTCTCTTCATACATCTTGGGAAAAAAAATATATTAAAATTTGGTAAAATAAAAATCGATGTTAATTTCCACAAAACATTTTCCCCAGCTTTCCTTTTATATTGTTCCACTCTGAATTCAATAATTTAAATTTAACCTAAGCCTCATTTTGCAGCATGAATGATATGTCTAAATTTAAAATATGACTCCCTGCCCCCAGTGGAGAAATAATGCTATTATATATATATAACTGGCTTCTAATGTGAAATTGAAAAGTAGATTTTGAAACAGGGGTGGACCATGATGAGGTAGAAATAGCCCTTCAGCCTTCAAGAGGAATTTTAATTGAAGATCTACAGAATGTGGATCACAGGCAGCTTATGGGTGACAAGGTGACAACGGACTCAACCAAGAACAGAGAATTAGAACAACCTGCAACATTTTATTTTCCTTACAAATCAGGTTTTACCTCTGCAAAAATAGAAAAACTGGCTTTCATATTTTTCTTCTATCATAGTTATAAATGTATTATGCTCTAAACTCATTTGTCTAATTTTGTTGCATGTCAGAACTGGGCTTGTATTTTTCAATACATCATCTGACACTTGTGGAATATGCAGTAAGTCCTCACTGTTGCACTCCTCCATTTATCATAATCAACCCTCTGGCCTGAAGTATCTAACAATTAGGAATCCTGCAGAGGGTGTGGATCAGGCTACAGGGACTCCAGAAACTAGCATCTGGATGTTCACTTTTCTGACATGTTAGCTTTCACAGTTCAGGCTCTGGCCCCTGACTCAGAGCTTCTCTCTTGCCGTACATAATTTGTTTTGGCTTCCCTGCTGCTCTGTTCCTTAGCATGCTGGCATTCTCTGGCTTTGCTCTCAGTTCACCCATTTGGATGTAATCTATTGATTGATGTGGTACTGCTCCCCAACTCCCACAGTCCCCTATTGCCCTGGCAACGAATCAAAAAGAACAATACCGACTTTTTTCTTGGCCCCTCTGCTTGGCAAACTTGAGTTTCTTGCTTTCCAAGGAGAACTTTCCTGAAATATGACCCCAATGGAGTTGCAGACTTTATGTTTGTAATTATTTGAAAAGTTTGCTCTCAGAAGTAAGGTATGCTACTGGCAAACCACACGGCAGTCTCACTGCCTTCCTGAACTGGGTGTGCCCTCTCCAACTGCTACCAAACTCAGTCCTCAATACTGTGCCCAATTCATCAGGGTGTTGTCTAATGCCTGCCACCTATAAGGTACAAAAAAAAAAAAAGGTGGTGCCAGAGTTTGGTGAACTTTATTCGAAATTTCTACACAAAATGATGGACAATGCAGAACCTTCTGTGAATGTTTAAAATATTAGAAAAAAACGCAGATTACAACAGCATCTATCTGTGAATTAGCGTCTCTTCACTGCCTTCTCACAGAAGATGCACAGTTCATGTCATCTCGATGAATGTTTTCCACACATCTGCTAACAGTGTGTTCTCAGAAATTATAATGGATAACTTATGGCTATCGTGTCATGTGACTTGTTAGGAGGGTTTATCAACACTAGATGTTTCTTTTTAGAAGCATTACTTCCAGGCCTGGGATGAAGGCTCTATTAGCTAATTCTTACCCTGCAAGCACCAGCATCGCATGTGGGCATCAGTTCATATCCGGGCTGCCCTACTTCTCACCCAGCCGCCAGCTGGTGGCCTGGAAAAGCATCAGGGGATGATCCAAAGATTTAGGACTTTAAACCTACATGGGAGACCCAGTGGAGTCTCCTAGCTCCTGGCTCCTGGCTTCGGATTGGATCAGCTCCAAGCAATGGGGCCATTTGGGAAGTGAACCAGAGGGTTGAAGCGCTATCTCTCTGTCTCCTCTTCTCTCTGTAATTCTGTCTTTCCAATAAAACTAAATAAATCATTTAAAAAAAAAAAGTTAGTGTGGAACTCGGTGTAAGCCGCTTTAATTTGGAATGTGAGCATTCAAAAAATGGCATCTTCAACACTGGGTCAAATGTCAAGCAAATACAATGAAACAAACAAAAACATCATTTCCTCCTTTGCCAAGGTATCATAGCCTTCTAGTTTATTCCTATTCCTCTGGCTTGTTGTTAAAGCCACAAGTCATTTTACTATTTGGCATTTGGATTCTTGCTTTGAGGTTTATTTATTTTTATTGCAAAGTCCTATATACAGAAAAGAGGAGAAACAAAAAGGAAGATCTTTCGTCTGCTGATTCACTCCCTAAGTGACTGCCACAGCTAGAGCTGAGCAGACCCAAAGCCAGGAGCCAGGAACCTCTTCCAGGTCTCCCACGTGGGTGCAGGGTCCCAAGGTTTTGGACTGTCCTCCACTGCTTTTCCAGGCCACAGGCAGGGAGCTGGATGGGAAGCGGGGCTCCCGGGGCATGAACCGTCGCTGGTATGGGATCCAGGTGCATCCCAGGTGAGGACTTAGTTGTTAGGCTACCATGCTGGGCCCAGGCAGAACTTTCCCAAATGGACAGAAAGCCAGGGCTGGGACAGACCAAGTCCCAAAACCTTCAGCGTGCCAGAACTCTGGTTTGTACATTGCTCTTTCTGTTTGATTGATACCTAAGAGTTTCCATACTGTTTAGTCTGCTTCAGCCATCACACAGTAGACTTTCTAACCTGTGCATACACAGGCAGACTAGTCAATGAGTTAAAGGACTGAAGGGAAGGGGGGATTTGAATAGCAAAATGAAAACGTCCAGGCTTCAAACCAAGAGCTACAGATTTATATTGAATAAAGGCTCACTGAGAATTCCTTCAAATGGAAACTTGGACAGTGTGAAATTTCACAATTGCACATTATTCCGACTTTTCCTGGAATTACATTTCTTTATTTTGGATAATGATTGTTGGAATCTGTCAAATTTTTGTGTTTGTTTTTACTAATAAATGCTGCAAAAAAAATTGTGTAAAAGTTTCTTCCTTGGAGCAAATGGTTACGTATTCATTACAACAAGAACCTCTTGTGAATATATTGTATTGTGTGGGTTTGTTTTTCTTCGCCCTGACTTGTCTTCACCCAGCAGAAAGGTTAATGGATAAGTAATTTCTTGTTTTACCTATTCTTGTTAGGTTAGAAATATTTGAGTCTATTTTTGTATTGAGTTTGGAAATTAAAAATCAAGCTTTGTTTGGCACTGATATTATGAAGTGTGAATTTTGGCCGGAAACTAAGAGCAATTATTCACTTGGATTAAATATTTGCTAATGTGTTAAAAAAAATAAAACCACTGCTATGATTCTTTGAAATCATAAAAAGAAGAGCAAATAGTGATGTGAACATCAAAGAAATCAACCAAACCCCCAGCCCCTATAATTGTATTAAACTTAACTTAAACTGTGATATCAATACTTAAACAAGTGAGAACATATTCTTACAATGAAGGAGTTGCTTGGATTAGCTGCCCTTGCCAATGGAAAGTGAAAAGTGGTCCACTAGCCAGAGGAATCACAATTGTTTCTGTTTTTGAAGATGCATGTTATTTGAAAGGTAGACTTACAGAGAAAGGGAGAGAGTTTCCAGCCATTGGTTCACTCTTCAAATGACCTCAAAGGGTGGAGCTGAACTGATTGGGAGCCAGGAGCCAGGTGCTCCTTGCAGGTCTCCCACGGGAGGGTAGGGGACTCAAAGACATGAGCCATCTTCCACTGCTATGACACTGCACAGAACCGTACAGTTCTCTCTCCTAAAGCAAGCTGACATTAACACTGGAATATGTGAACTAATACTTCTGTGTTCCAACATGGATGAGCATTGTGAAATGGCATTTTAAGGGGACAGTGGACAACGATAAACAATGCTGGGCCTGGGTGGGAAATGCAAACCCAGAGAGGCTTGTCTGGTCCCCTTGGAGAACACCCCATGGGAAGAATGGTACCCCACCGATCTCCACCCTGGAACACCGGCTGTATCAGTACACCTCAGTGAACTCGTTTCTAAGACATCGGAAGGATGATTTCGTGGTTGGCTGATGGCTGCGGAATTAATGAACACAATTCAATTTCCTGAAACTCAGAGCTGAGAGCTTTGGAAGTTTGCATCTGTAGACTGAAGTTCTTTTTTTTTTAATTTAATTGATAGAGGTAAAAAAAATTGATAGAGGTGAAAAGTTGAGATGAGAGTTCGATCAAACAATGAGTAATTCTTTTCAGATCCTTGTATACTCTAGGTCAGGGTTTAATTCTTTCAGGCTCAAGTTTATTGATTTTTTTCACTGAGTTTTTTTTTTCTGTCCTCACTGGTGGAGAGGATATGAGATTTAAAAAAAAAAATCAAGAACCATTGTGGGGAAGCCCCATCAGCAGCTCCACTGTTCCATATACACAAGCTTGTGAGCAATAATGAATACAATAGAAGGTCCTGTCCTTGGACGTGAATTTGTGGCCACACTGAAAAGAAATTATATTGGCGTCAAACCTACAGTTTCACAGAAGCAGAATGCGCAGTCTCTAGGTCTCTTCCTCGAGTTCAAACTTGGCTGCATGTGAGGAGCGCCTTGGGAGTTTGGAGCGTATGAGGTCTGCAGCCAGAGTCTGATGCAACAGGGCAGGGCCCCGGGCACCTGGATCTCTAAGACACTAATGTGAGTTCATAGCTAAGAAACACCGTGCGCTCCATACAGAGTCTGCAGGTGTAGTCAAGCATCATATCTGGGCTGCGGCCCTTCTGCTCCTTCCAGCTGCGGCTTCACTGTCCCGTTCAAGGGTGTGGGAGACACATTAAGGGCTCTGTGCTAAGCGCTGCGCCGGGCGTCTGTTAAAACACAACTCGTACAAAAACTGTGGCTTGTGCCTGAAAGTGCCCTGTGCTTGCTCATCGCTGTAGGAAGCTCCTCCTTGGCTATGGCCATCTCCCCACAGCCACCCAAGTCTGACCAGTGAGCTGCCACTTCTCCTTTTTGCCTGTAAGCCTCTTTGAAAAACTGTAGCGTATTCCCGGGTTCATCACATTGCCTCTCGTGGTAGCATCGCTCCTATCATGACGAGGGGGCTGTCGCCAGCGCCGCCGGCAATATAGTAGAGATGATTTGCTGTGTTCACATGAAGCATAGCACTGGAGGCTCTATCTTTCAGAATGTGTTTGAAGGATGAGAAGAATCTCTCAACCCACCCTATTTCTAGTTTCCTTTGCTTGATTTTTAATGGAGACTCGTCGTTTTCAAATGTTCAGTTGTAGATGCACAGATATTTTTAATAGAAATTAAATTGACAGCAACATGCGATTTTATTTGAATTTGAAAACTCATGAACATCGCTACGGAGGGTGACATCCTTGGACGTTACTGATACACACACTATGGCTAGCAATTTATTCAGTAGCAAGCTATTAGCAAGCTTCGCTTATCTGTCCATCCTTTCTTCAGAGATGACTTGTCCTACGGAGAAATTGTCAGTGAACAAATAAGAAGTAGCCCATGTCACAACCTATCAGCGGCTCTGAGCCTGTGATTGCATGTTGCCTTCGTTTTGCTCAAAAGAAACTTTCGCTGCTTCTGTCAAAAAGCAGCCGTCCACAGGAGCAAAGCCATGGCATGGATATTCTCTCATTGAATTGCATTTTCCTTTCATAACAGGGTGACATCAGCCTTCAGTCATTCTACATATGCAACAGTTCCCTGGACCCCACATCTTCCTTTACTTGAGGTTTCTCTAATCAAGAAAAAAATCTCATGAACAGAGAGCACTTTGATGAGTTACCTGCACTTATTTCTAACCTTCCCTATTCCAAATTTCTCCCAATCTAACCGTCCAACATTATTTGAATTCCTGTACGAAGACTGGGTTGGACAGGGTTATCTCATGGCCTCCTTAATGCCTTACCTATCAACACTCAGCTCCTCTCTAACTCAGCCTATCTCAGTGGTACGGATCACTTTCTCCCGGATGGAATGGTCATAATTGATCCCTCTGGTTGTGTGCTCTTCTTGCCTGCGTCTCGTATTAGCATTTACTTTTCCTTGTCCTTTTGCTGATTCTTTGCTTCCTTTCCTCTTGACGTAGTCTGGTCTCTACCTTATCAATTTCAGTCCCAGAGCTAGAGCAGCTAAGCAAAGCCATCGCATGAAGTCCAGACATGAAGAGGCAGCTTTCTGCTTGCTTGGCTGGCAAGAACCGAATAATTGGGAGGGGAGAGATGTCAAGGATAAAAGGGAAAACAAAAACTAGTTAGTTGACCCGGTGGAATGGTGAAAACAATTTTTTTTTTATTGAAAAGTCAGAGGCACGAGGAGGAGAAGAAAAGAGATTAAGATTTTCCATCTGCTGATTCCTTCCCCAAGTGGCCGCAACCTCCAGAGCTGCACCAACCCAAAGCCATGAGGCAAAACCTTGAGCCTTGGCCTTGCGCTGCCCTGGACTGCTTTCCCAGACGACAAGCAGGGAGCAGGCTAGGAAGCTGGGTCCCTGGGATTAGAACCGGTGCCCATATGAGATCCCGGTGTGTGAAAGTTGAGGACTTTCCTGTTTAAGGGATGTGATGCCACCTTCCTCTCCTACCAAATCCTGGACACTAAGTGAGCATTTATCATTACGAACATGTAAAAAATTACCTGGGGGCCCGTTGCAGTAGCCTAGTGGCTAAAGTTCTCATCTTGCATGCATGGGGATTACATATGGACACCGGTTTGTGTACCAGCTCTCTGCTTGTGGCTTTGAAAAGCAACTGAGGATTGCCCAAATTCTTGGCACCCTGCACCCAGGTGGGAGACCCCTAAGAAGCTCCTGGCTCCTGGCTTCACATTGGCTCAGCTCCAGCCATTGTGACCACTCGGGAGTGAATCAGTGGGTGGAGGATCTTCCTCTCTGTCTCTCTCTCCTCCCAGTAGATCTGACTTTCCAAGAAAAATAAATGAATCTTCCAAAAGAGAAAAAGAAAATGATCTGGGTTCAACATCTGGATCGATATAGAGCCAAATACTGATTATCTTTTGGGAGAAGCAAGAAATTTCTATGACTTAAGCTAATTAAGCAGAAGCAGAACAGGTCCAGAAGAGACCTTGACGATACAAAGCACTCTTGGGACTTTGATGAAATGTAAGGAAAGGGCATGAAGTGAATCTTAGAGATAGAATGATAGCTAATTTCCAAAATGCATTTGCACATTTGCATCTGGAAGCTATTGTCAGCCAGAAGACAACACGACAGGAGAATCCAATGTGGAATTTGATGTCTAAATTTTTTGGTTCAATTCATTGCTTTGCAATATCTCTGCAAATAGATGGAATCCAACGATAGAACCCAACAAAGAGAGATATAAGATTTAATGGGTAGCTTCCACTACCGGAGGAATAATACAGCATTTTACACAAAATGAAATGGCAAAAAATAGCCCTCTGAATAAAAATGTACAGCCTAAGAAACGTTCTGACACTCTTGAATTAAACGAAGGCATGTTGGCTTAATATGGAAGAGAATCTGAGAAGTAAAATGAAAAGTTAAAGAAAAAAGAGCTGGGTAAATCAAGAAATTAATCATCTTAAGTGAGTCAACCTCAGCTTTTACCCATGTATAATGATTTCATGAATTATTCATAAACTGAATGAACGCCTAGTTAATAATGTGTCCTGTATTTTTTTTCTTGAAGTTCTTTATCAAAATCGTATTAATATGCAATGTTACAAGGTGATGTGGTCCTCAAATAAGCAAACTCACTTCTCTGTCTTTCTCTGTCCCTGACACGCAGAGGACAGTGCCCCACCGTGCAGTCCTTACTAAGTAAACTAGCTGGACTGGGCAGCTTTGTTTGCCAACAACAAAGCAAGCTGTTGTCCTAAAGATAGCATTGTGGGCAAATCCTCTACTCTGCTTTGCAGCCAACATTTTCAGGTTGCAAATCTTTCTACCTTATCCAGGCTCTTCCAGCACAAGTGGAATTCAGCAAAAATGTTAGCAGAACAACAAATCACTCATTTAAATATTAGTTAAGTCATTCAGCACAAAAGGATTCAACCTCACTAAGCAAAATCTTGCTTTCTAATTCGATTCTTTGTAATGCCTCGAGTGTAACTTTGAAATCAAGGTTTCTTTGATTTCGAAATGATATATCATACCGTATCTCAACCCTACAGAGTTTATAGGCAGCATTTGTGGGGTAAATTTTAAATTCCTTCTGGTATTCCAAAGCCTATCTTTATGTTCTTTCTTGCAGTATAAACTGCTGTTTGATTCCTGGCTGGACACACAGTATCCTTGGAGATAAACAACAGTGTAAATCCTTCAACTTCTAAGAATAGCATTGACCTCCAGGGGGCTCGTGTTGCTTCCTTCCCTCTGTTTAGGGTTGGAATTCTAAATATCCAGTTCCTTCTGTCCCATGTACAGAAAAAAAAAATCACCTTAGCATGATGAATCGACCATCAATGAATAAATGAATAAAAAAATACCAGCTAATACATGCCAATTAAAATGTGTGTCACCTTTTATTGTGGTCAAAAATTACCCTAAGCAAATTCATGATAGAAACTTTGGCCAAAACAGATGTTTATATGGAAACCAGTTAGAGACTGCTCACAAACAAGAGTAGCAATATTTTCTGAAGCTGCCTTAAAAAAAAAAACAAATCCACAAATTTGAATCCGGCACTTCAGTCCAGCAACATGCAACGCCAATGAATCCTGTAACCGATGCCTGCTTGTGTCCCAGTTGCTCTGAATTGAGCCAGTATCTTGCTAATGTAACCTGGGAGGGCAGCTGAAAAAAAGTCATGCCTCCGCCACCCCTAGGTGAGGTCCAGATGACTCCTGGCTATATTGTAGCCCAGCCTCCACTGTTGCTGCCATTTGGGAAGTAAACCAGTTGTGAAATTCAGCGAGAGAAGATGCTGAAGGTCGATTCATCTCTTGCATTCTCTCGCCATGCCTTGACGTCATCATCATCAACATCATCATTATTTTACGTGGCACAGTTAGTCCCACCTTCCCCATTCTCCTGCCCCTGCTGCTTCCTTCCGTATCATTGCAATAGCATAGTTCTTCAGCAACTAGCACAAGACCAGTATTCCGCTGTTTAAGTGTAAAATCGCATTGTACTTCTTCATTTGGTTAAACCCTAAACAACACGTTCCAGCTTCATTCTTCTGCCGGTACACATTCTATTAAGACCAAAGCTTGTGTTACGCCTTGGGTTCCTGCTGTTTACTTGGCGGATCTGGACTGAGGTCCAAGCTTTTATGTGCCTTGCCCTTCACTATTGTGCGCTTTGGAGGAGTGAGCTAAAAATGCAAAATACTTTTCATTTCTTTGTCTCTTTTTCTTTGGCTTCACGCCTTTCAAACACTTAAAAACTCAAGAAAAAGAAATTAACACTAAGGAACTGAATTGGAGTGAGGGGAAGATATGATACTTGTCATATATGTCTGCAAGTACCATTCTGAATTGAATCGTGTCCATTGGTTGGTTGGGCTGGGTTATAGACTTAAAAAGAATAGAAATTAGAGACAAAATGAACTTATACAAAATTAATCGTGTCCAGTTGTGAAAATACAATGCAGTGCGTATCTCTATTTCCAAATCAAGAATGGATTCACAATGAAACGTTTAAATTTGTCTTGACAGTGGGATGCTGGACTGTCTGCCATTGTCCAAACCCACAATGTCAGAATTCACTTCAATAACGGTATGATGGACTTATGACTGTTTATGAAGGACCATACTATTGTAATAACACAGAGGAAATCAGTGGGCAGCGGTAAGGGAAAGCTCAGAGCCCATAGGAAAACATCAAAAAAATTTTTTTAAGAAATTGAACAGAACAAATTCCAAAAATAGAAAACTTTAAAAACAAGTATAACTAGAATTAGTTTTAAAAATACAAAAAAAAAATTGCATGCATTTGAAACTTTATAGATTTTTAAGATGAAGACAATGGAATCTAATTCATTTTGTCTTCCCAGACAGAATTCTATGCTCTGTTCAAAATCACTTTAACCTTGCAATTCAAATTCTAACCTAAATTTGGAGCTAAAATTCTCATCATCGCGTTAAACTTGGGGGATCGGTTTGATTCTCAGTACCCGTATTCAGGATGGTGTTAGCTACGCTACAAAACATCGAAGACCTTCTATCATCCAATTCCTATTTAGCAGTGATACACATTCTAGAGTTGCCATTATTGCAGTTTTCACTTTTTCACTTAATCTTCCACAAAGCTAAACTTCAAAATTTGGTACCATCATCCACATGGCAATTGTAACCACAAGTCTGCTATTTGATGACTAGGGCGAGGTCAGTCTTTGAAACGTGAATTAGCCTGTGTCAGAAATCATTTTGCATCCATCAAGCGACATCCATCAGCAAAGCCAAACCAGAAATTGTTGATCTCAAAAAAAAAAAAACCCTATCAGTACAGCTGCCAAGAGTGACAGAATCTCATCCACAGGAAACCTTCAATTTTCTCTATGTGATAACAATATCTCGAGCAGCCCTTCAGCCAGATACGACCTTTTAGCTAGTTATTGAGGTCAACCGCATTTCGCTGTATCATCCCTTGGGTTTAGACGCTCGGTTGGTGACCCGTGCACAGTGTCCATCCTTGCCCTTGTTTATGAGACTGACCAACAGCTGAGTCATCTTCCACACCTGTTGCAGAATTCCTCCCCTCCACTGTGTGCTGATTGGAGACGCAAAGAGACATCGACTTCCTTGCCCATTGTCATAAATTGACCAGCATCCCTCCTCCTTAAGTCTGTTTTGTTTCTAATTCCCATTCTTTTAATTCTGCCCCAAACCAACACACCACGTGACTGGATAGTCTGCAGGAACCTGTGAATCTATTGATGCTGTGTTAGTTCTCCTTTTGTGTAAAGCTTGCATCCATGTGCGATGGTTCTCATCATTTGTTTTGCTTGACTAAAACAAATTCAAGATACAAACTTCAGAGTTGGCATTGCGGTGCAGAGGGCAATGGTGGCTGAATTGTTTGGCCCCTACGGCCCATGTGGGAGATCCACATAGATACAGATGCTCCTGGCATTTCCCATGCCCTCCTCTGACTGTGATGCGCATTTTGGGAAATACATGATAAATTTTTCTTACTCTGTCTCCCTCTCTTACGCTGATGCTGTGGTTTTAAAAGAAAGAACAAAAAAAGTAAAACAATAGATTAAAAAAAAAAGAAGAAAGAAAGCGGGCCCGGTGCAATAGCATAGTGGTTAAAGTCCTTGCCTTGTACGTGCCGGGATCCCACGTGGGTGCTAGTTCTAATCCCAGCGGCCACTCTTCCCATCCAGCTCCCTGGCTGTGGTCTGGGAAAGCAGTTGAGGACAGCCTAATGCCTTGGGACTCTGCACCCAGGTGGGAGACCCAGAAGAGCTCCTGGCTCCTGGCTTCAGCTTGGCTCAGCTCCAGTCGTTGCAGCTGCTTGGGGAGTGAACCATCAGACGGAAGCTCTTCCTCTCTGTCTCTCCTCCTCTCTGTATATCCATCTTTCCAATAAAAATAAATAAAATCTTAAAGAAGAAAAGAAAGAGAGAAAGAAGTAAAGTAAGATGCTGTGCTGATAGAATCCAGAAATGTTAGATTAGCCTTAACAACTACAGCTGGTGTCCACGCACCGTGAAATTGAGTATAGTCCATTTGTTTTCATACCCACCTCACTTTTTTTTTTCCAGAATAAAATGGGGAAACGAATCATGCATATGATACTAAAATAGCTACTCTTATAGTTTACATATCTACATAGATGCAAATCGTGTCCAAATTTTAGAGAGCCATGCCGATAGAATTGTGATTCTCAAATTTAAACAAACTCAACCCATGAAATCCCGTGTCTCGCAACTGTGCAAACTCGTGGTTAAATGACTTTTTTTTTTAAAGATTTATTTTTATTATTATTTTTTTTATTGGAAAGGCGGATATACAGAGAGGAGAGACAGAGAGGAAGATCTTCCGTCCGATGATTCACTCCCCAAGTGAGCACAACGGCCGATACTATGCCGATCCGAAGCCAGGAGCCTCTTCCGAGTCTCCCACGCGGGTGCAGGGTCCCAAAGCTTTGGGCCGTCCTCCACTGCTTTCCCAGGCCACAGGCAGGGAGCTGGAAGGGAAGCGGGGCTGCCGGGATTAGAACCGGCGGCCCATATGGGATCCCGGGCGTTCAAGGCAAGGCGAGGACTTAACCACTTGCGCCACCGCGCCGGGCCCTAAATGACTTTTTCATGGGAACAGAAGAGCTTGCTGTGAAACACTGGGAAACGGGTGCTCCATGTCTCCCCATGGCAGGGAGATGCAGCATGGTGCTTCACAGGTGCCTGGAAGAGTGTGTTCCGAATACCCGGGTTGGGGGAGTTGTGCGCGTGGATTTCCCTGTGCGATGAGAGCAAGGCTACTAACACTGTACAGTTTCCCCTTAAGATGAACAGAGATTAAAAATAATTTTCAAGTTATCTGTGTGTATGTCTGGAACCCAAAGTTCAGCTCCATGCAGTCAAAAGATGCCTGTTCTATGCATTCAAATACTGACTTCCACTCTGCTGAATCAAAAACATAAAGATAAGCTGTTGCAGCAACTGCTTCCTAGATTTCCCTTTTGTTTTCGTCCTGTTTTGCTTGCAAAGCCTCGGGGAAGACATAACTAACTAGGGAAGACAGGTTGCTTTCTCATTTGTCCTTCCCAGATGGCTCTGGGTGGACTTGCCAAAGACCCGCCCAGGGAGACTGACTTGCCGGAGCAGGGTGGAGGTTTGCTGGACTGAGGCAGACTTTGCCACAAAGATCATTTTCTTGTCCGAGTCATCTGAGGCAGCTCTCACAGCAAACACACTAAGAAAGAATCCGATCGTAAGAATTCAAATAACCTGACTTCACTCTGGGCCACGATATCTAATCCAAGCCCTTACCCGGCAGCCAAGGGAGTGTCCGATATGGAATTCAGTGAAAGTGCTTTTCCCTTTTCTCGTAAAACAACAGCTGTGCTCTACTTGGTCCTAACTAAGGATGGTGACTCTCTAGTTGGGTAATTTCTGCATAATCATATTCATGGAACAACCTGTGTGCTGTTAGTCCCAATGCACGCCCTACAAAAAAGCAGCTGGAATAATTATTTTGCTAAAAAAAAAATTAGCTAAATGTATGTAAGGTTTGTAGCAGTTGCAAATTCAAATGTAATTTAAGAAGCAATAAGCCTGGACAGCTTTCTAGAAGCAAGTATTCACAGTACACTCACAATAATAATAATTAAAAAAACTCTGAATCAAACAAAAACAAGAAATATATTGATTCTCCATGTCAGTTCCGAGGATATATTCTATCCTCTATTTAAATTAATTTTCTCTCTTAAATACCTTGACATATAAGCAAAATAACTTAAGTACTGATTATCCTGCATATGATACAAATATAAATGCTTAACCTCAACAGAAAAAGTAAATTAATATTAACATTTCCTTCAAGAAAGGGAAATGAGATAATAAGCGGCTGTTTTCCATGTCACAAAACGCTTCAAGCAAACACAATGGAATGAAAATGTTTATTTTTGAGCCCTCAATTTTTTAAATGCTCACGTAGTTCTGCAATTGCTATAAACTTTTGGAGAGTTCTTCGAAAGGCTTCATTTCCTCTTAATTTATATTTTTCTCCTGTGACCCTTGACCTTGACACTTCAACACTTGCCTGGACGCTCACTGCCAGGGTTGCCCTGAGTCCGCACTGACAACTGTTGGTTTTGCACCTGTTCTAAGATTACACAGTGTGTTAGTGGCATCAGCAGCCTGCATCCCAATGGGCGGGGTTCCTCAGCGGCAGCGCCCACTCTTTGCTATCCCGTGTTTTATTGCACTGGTAAATCATTTGCTGGATAACGTTAAAGGTTGTAAGACCGAAATCCCTTGTTGGGATGTCACAGACGCTGGTGGGCTGATCATCAGTGTATCAGTGGCTCCCTGAATTCTGTTCAGGGAGCAAGTGGACCTTTCGCTCTCCAAAGTCCCACCCGGCCTGCCGTTAGCATTGCTGCAGCTTGCTTTGCACCACAGTCAGTGAAAATTGCCGTTCCTAAGAGAAGTCTCCCACTCCGTATGCTTCTCCTCAAGAGGAAGCGGGCTGTAGACCTCGGAGGTCCAAGTTCACCACTGAAATGAGCTTTTCCTTTTTCCCATCCTCGCTGCCAATTATTTCATGGTGGAGGGTTTGGCACATTGGCCGGTTCTACAAACCACACAAATGCATTCTCCATGGAGATGAAATTCTTCACTATTGTCCTTCCAAAGATGTATGCCTTGAGAAGCATGTGCAGTGTCCTATAAATCCCCCTGCTTCCTGATACAAGTTCATAAAGTTGCTACTGGAGACTGAACACTCTTTTAGTTGATGCAGACACACAGAAAATGACCTCCCGCCGTGTTCACCCGACACGCCTGCTTGTAGACTCAGATGAACCCAACTCTAGCTTTTTCTTTTTTTTTTGTTTTTTCTTTTAATGACACATCAACAGCTGGTCTCCTAAAGGGAGGGGCCAACCCGGCCATAGTTTGAATCAGATAACTTCTAAAAAATGTGGAAGATTTTGCCAAATGTGCAAAGTGCAATTACTTTAAGCCCTTGTGTATTTGCAGGAAAAAATTCAATCCACATGGTTCTGACTAAGTTGCCTTTCACTCAACAAAATAGTTTATGATATCTGACTGCCATCCAAAACAGCGCATACTGTTCATTCTTTGATGTGTTTGTAAAGAAAATTCAGAAAATTGTCTTATAAAAATTGATAAGAGACTCCAAGCACATTTGCTGTATCAGAGATTTAAAATGATATTAATAAACTGGTCTGAAAAAAGCAAGCTTTTTAGTTTGAGTGAAGAAAAGTGACACTGCGATATATACATATATATAGGATCCAAATTTTCTGTTTCCTAAGTGGTATTTTATTTACTTATATTTACTACATCACAACAGTACTTACAAAGTTTCTGAGAGAATTATTCAAATTCTGATTCATGGACATTGGAACCCAAATTTCATTGCACAATCTAAGACATAATCAGAAGTCTACACTCAAGAGAATCAACTTCTACTCAGATGAAGTTTAAAGTAAAACATAAATTTTAATTCAGGATAAAGTAATCTTCCTAATAAGTAGTGTCATGAGATACATTGATGAACGGACAATGGATTAAGAAAGCTACCATTAATGATATCACACTATCTTAAGGAAGAAAAAAGTTTCAATTACAGGGTAGCCTTTCTCACTGAGCCTCTTGTTGAGAACAGAGTGGGGAAGAATGACAGGTGGATTATTGATCTCACAGGAAATCTCCATCTCAGGCAAACCCAAATTTTTACCTTATTGCTCAATCATGTGGAGAAAAAGCAGTCAACCAACGCTTCGGAAAATCCTTTGAGCGTAGGCTGAGCTCTGATCGCAGAGTGGCCTTCCGTTGTTCTCCAGGCCAGGGAGAATCTGAGCATTGGGAGTGAGTTCTAATTGTGCGGTAATAGCCTCTCTCACTCCATTCTTTTCTTTTCTTTGTGCTTGTTTTCTTTGGCTGATGGTGCACGGCTTCTTGTGGAGCATAATTCCCTTGGTGGTGCTTGTCTTCTCTCTATGTGTGTGGGACTACCATTTGGCTCACCAGCAAATTCAGGCCAAATCAAGAGTTGTGTGGTTTGATGAGTCAAAGGCAGAGCGGACCTTAAGTCTAAACAACACAGGCCAGCAGACTGACTCCCAGCACTTGTCTAGTGATGTGCGCAGAACACCCGTCACAGGAGAAGGCATGGCTCAATTTGATCCTCGCCTGGAACTTCAAGAAATCCACTCCAAAGACTCATCCAGACGTGTATTTGATAAGCTGTGGGCGTAAGATTTGATAAGCTGTTAGTACGTAAGAAAGATGGAAAAACGCAACTCCTGCAGAAATGCTCTAATCAACTTGCTCTCAGTTGATGATTTCCTTGTAAATCCATTATGTTGTTTTACATACTGAAAGTTAAAATTAGCAGCTCCTACAGCTAGCCGTGAGCACAAGCAAGAATATACAAGGTAACGCTGAGACGGGAGCCTTGTAACAGTCCATCTAATCCAGAACATTTCATTGGTCACAATAACAATAATAATAGTCAAAGAATCTTTCAACTCTGCATGGTGATGCGGTAGCCTTTCATGCAGACAATTTTCTTCTCAATTTATAGAAAATAAGATCCTGAAATGCATAATGCCTTCCTTTTTCCAGGTTTGAAGTCGTGGTACAGTAGATCAAGACATGTGACATAGGCTGATTCGAATGTCAAGGATTTTGACGCAAAGACGTTGTCCTCTGCCGAGCTCTCACGCACCTGTTGTCTTTGTGCTGCTGGTGTAGCTGCTTCACCTGCTTCGAGCCTGGTGCAGTGACCTTGGGCAACTGGGACGTATGCAAGAAGGCCTCAGTCATGGCTCATTTTCCCAGCACACCTATCTCCACAGTTCCTATAGTCTTCATCTTATCCAAAATAAAACAAACAAACAAAAAGTCAATGGTCTGTTTAAAAGATAAACAGTTTGTGTGTGCATGGTACCACTGCAAGTTTAGCTGGAACTCGGGAAACCTGTGTCCTGTATCACAGTGACATTCGGGTTTCTCATGCTCTGCTACTGCACCTCAGAAGCAGGATGTGATGACCCGAGTATCAAATCCATGTCAATCAAGGGGGAGATCCAGATAGAATCCCTAGTTCCTGATTATGGTATACAATGATGTCAAGCCCAGGGGTGGTCGGGAGAACCCGCCGACCGTAGCCGATAGAACAACGAGCAGGACCCCTCCTCCCTCTCCCCTCCCCTCCTCTCCTCCTCTTCTCCTCTCCCTCCTCTCCCTCCCTCCCTCCCCTCTCCTCTCCCCTCCTCTCCTCTCCCCTCCTCTCCTCTCCTCTCTCCTCTCCCCTCCCCTCCCCTCCCCTCTTCTCCCCTCCTCTCCCCTCTTCTCCCCTCTTCTCCCCTCTTCTCCTCTCCCCTCTCCTCTCCCCTCCTCTCCTCTCTTCTCCTCTCCCCTCCTCTCCCCTCTCCTCTCCCCTCCTCTCTCTTCTCCCCCTCCTCTCCTCTCCCTCTCCTCTCCCCTCTCCCCCCCTTCCTCTCTCTCCCCTCCTCTCCCCTCCCCTCTCTTCTCCCCTCCCCTCCTCTCTCTCCCTCCCCCTCCTCTCCCTCCTCTCCTCTCCCCCTCCCCTCTCCTTCCCTCCTTCCTCCCCTCCTCTCCTCTCTTCTCCTCTCCCCTCCTCTCCCCTCCCCTCCTCTCCTCTCCCCTCCCCTCCCCTCCTCTCCTCTCCCCTCCTCTCCTCTCCTCTTCTCCTCTCCCCTCCTCTCCTCTCTCCTCTCCTATCCTCTCCTCTCCTCTCCTCTCTTCTCCTCTCCTCTCCTCTCCCCTCCCCTCCTCTCCCCTCCCCTCCTCTCCTCTCCCCTCCCTTCCTCTCCCCTCCTCTCCCCTCCTCTCCTTTCCCCTCCTCTCCTCTCCCCTCCTCTCCTCTCCTCTCCTCTCCTCTCCTCTCCTCTCTCCTCTCCTCTCCTCTCCCCTCCCCTCCTCTCCTCTCCTCTCCCCTCCTCTCCTCTCTCCTCTCCTCTCCCCTCCTCTCCTTTCCCCTCCTCTCCTCTCTCCTCTCCTCTCCCCTCCTCTCCTCTCCCCTCCTCTCCCCTCCTCTCCTTTCCCCTCCTCTCCTCTCCCTCCTCTCCTCTCCTCTCCTCTCCTCTCCTCTCCTCTCCTCTCCTCTCCTCTCCTCTCCCCTCCTCTCCTCTCCCCTCCTCTCCTCTCCCCTCCTCTCCTCCCCTCCTCTCCTCTCCTCTCCCCTCCTTTCCTCATCATCTTCTTTTCCCCTCTTTTTTCTCTCTCTGCCTCCCCCCTCCTCCCATCCTTATCTCCCTTTATCATCACTCTGCCTTTGAAGTTGTAGAAACTACCACCCATCTCATACCTTCCTCCTTTGTTGAGATTTTAATATCAAGGATTAAGACCATAGGCACATGCAGTTCCTCCATAATTCATCTTGGATTTAAGTAACAATATGATAATTTCATGCTGTGATCTACTAGTGAGCTAAATTATATGTTTTCTGATTCCAATTTTAATGTGGATAAAGTCAAGCGCCACCAAAATACAGTTTGAAAGGAAGTGTTTAACTTGTGCCAAAGTCCTAAATTACAACCTTTAGTTAAGGTCTTAATTGGCTTCGTTTTTTGATATTAGAATCAAGCAACACTTCATTTCCTGAAAACACAGTGAGTGTTCCAATGAGCTAAGCCAAGATGATTTGTATAGACATGCTGGTTGACCAGTAACCAAAACAAAACACAGACTGTTATTTCAAAGTTACTTTCCAAGTAAACCAGAAACAAGTAGACTTAACAATGGAAACGAACTGGTTGGTTAACTTCATGTTCCTTTTTGCTATTCTTTTTGGTGCAGGTAAGGAATTTTATGAAAACATGCCTATTTGCAGAATCTGGCTATTATTACCCTCATTCTGATTTCTTTGGATGTCAGGTAGATATTTTTTTGATTTTCAGCTTCCTCTGTTGGGGAGCTTAGCCTCAAACAACAGCTTCCTGTAATTGTGTTTATTTGATTCTAAACAAATGTATAAAAAGGAAACAATTTTACTTCTTTCCTATACACACTTCTAAGAGTGTAAGAGTCTCCCACCCTGCCTTTTCCACCCTCCTGCGCCCATCCACCTCCCCTTTCCGTTCTTATTTGTCCCTTTCCTTTTGACGAGGATGCACTTTGAATTTACTTTATAATCATAAGAACTCTCAATACAAATACTGTATTTGGGCTTTCATAAGATTCAGCAGTAAAGAGTCAGTCGGGTGTTTTCTGCTGGGTCCCTGAGTTGAACAAGTCCACAGAGTCAAAGTGATAAAGTCACATTTTAGTCTGAAAAAAATAATGATCCGTGAGGCCCAAAGCAGTAGCCTAGCAGCTGGAATCCTCACCTTGAATGTGCTGGGATTCCATATGGGCGCCAGTTCTATTCCTGGCAGCCCCGCTTCCCATCCAGCTCCCTGCTCGTGGCCTGGGAAAGCAGTTGGGGATGGCCCAAAATCTTGGGACCCTGCACCCGCGTGGGAGACCTGGAGGAAGTTCCTGGCTCCTGGCTTCGTATCAGCACAGCTCCAGCTGTGGCAGTCACTTGGGGAGTGAATCATGGGACGGAAGATCTTCCTCTCTGTCTCTCCTCCTCTCTGTATATCTGACTTTGCAATAAAAATAAATAAATCTTTAGAAACAATAGTGATCCTTGGCCAAAGTTTCAATTTGACTTCAGTGGCAACCCTACATGGGAGCAGATGATGCATCCATGCTTTTGCTTTTCGGTATTTTAACTTTAAAAACGTTTAAGCTTTTTCATACTTTGGACTTCAATAGTTTCTAATAAACTCATAGACACAATTCTAAGAATATGATGACGTACCCTGACATACCCTTCCTCCCTCCTTTATGTTTTCCGCTTATTTTTCGACCCTCCCTCCCTCTCCTATTTTTAGTTTTTTGATATAAAACATTTTAAATGTTCATTGTTTTTCAAAATAAAGTTAGATATGAACTCATACGACCCAAAAATTTACTGTATATTTTAATCCAAGACATTTTTTTTTTTCTCTGACGATCTTCCACTAAGAGAAAGTTGAGAAAACTCTTAATGGGACATTTTTTAATTGTCACCACTGGAGATGCAACTGGCATGTGAATGACAACAATCAGGGTTGCCGCTCAATTCATGACAACGCCCAGGACAGTCCTATCAAAATCACCAGGATGAAATTCCAACAGACCTGAAGCTGGAAAGTCCTGCCATTGAAAAATAACAAAAACTGTACAGGTGAGTTTAGCTTGGCCAAGAGACTGATTCCCCACTTGACACTGGGAGAAATATGCACAGGTTATACAGAGTGCTACTTTTGTGTGGGTGGTTGGATGGTCTGTGTTGTGGTGGGACGATCCAGGGTGACCTCTGTTCAGCGATGCGTCAAAAATGTGAGCTATTATACTTGCTTAGAAAGAGAACTCAACACACATTAACCCCATGCTGGTTGTTGCTCAAAGCAAGCGTGCTTAAATTACACGCATCTCTTGATTTTAAAGGAGGGGAAAAATGGGGGGAGGAGACGCATTTTTTTGTGGATTAGCCTCCTCTTATCTATTTTTTTAATGAAACGAATGCAAACCCAGTAGATTCTTTATGAAGATGGAATGGATAAACACTTTAGGTTTGTGTTTTTGATTTTGAACCGATCTGAATAGAACACTGACATCTTAGCAAACCAAATGTTTGTTTAAATATAGATATTTCGCCCCCTATGCCGAAAACTGTCTTCTAGATTTTTTTGCTGTGTTTTTAAGCTCCCTTCGGGTCGGAGAATTGCCTGGTTGAGCACACACTATATACATGTCCCCACACACATGCAGTCTTGTGTTGGCTTTTCGATTCGGTCGCTAATGCTTCAACATCATTAAAATCCATTGTGGGTTCAATCTTGCTTGCCTCCATTCTCAGGATATAGCGTCGTGTGTAGACGATGGATTATACACATAAAGAAAGCATAGTGACTATAACAAATTTAAAAAAAAAGTCAACATGAATAACTTCCACTTTACCTTTCAACACGATGGCAAACCTATATGTACGTGCTTTTTTAAGTTTAAAAATATTTCAAAATTCTATTTGTTTATTCTTATTTGAGAGGCAGAGAAAGGGGGATACTTTTCACTTACTTGTTAACACCTTAAATGCCCTCAATTTCAGTCCAAAGCCAGGAACCAGGATCCCTATATAGATATTCCACATGGGTGGCAGGAACCCTAAGTACCTGGGCCCTCACGTGCTAGCTCCCACGCTAAACGCCAGAGGAAACTGGAATGGGAAAAGATGGAAGAAGACTCCAGGAGTTCCATTACAGAACATGAGCAGGAATTCCAAAGTACAAAATGCCCACTCTGCCACAACACCCTCTGCCCCTAAGGGTCTGAGAAACTGAGTATGAACACAACACCTTTTGAGAGATGTGGGCTTCGTGTTTCAAGTAATACAATATAAATTGATTTGGATAACATAGTTTAAGTTTTAAAATGTTGACTCTTGATTTGGATCCTTTGGTGTTGAAATCATCGGTTGAAATAAACACACCTAGTGACTGATGCAGGTTCTCACTCTTTACTTTAGAAAGATGAAGAGCTTTCATCAATGGGAGTCACATTCCTGGAAACGTGAGCATCTGCTTGTCCATGACCTTAGCTAACAGGAGCGCTTTCACATTTTATCCTGGAGCCTCCTTCAACGAACCAATAATTCTCACATCTCTGTCTTCCTTCTGGGTCTTTTCTTAGCTTTAGACTGCCTCCTCCCTGGTCAACTTTTCCAAATTATTTACTCCCTACCTCTTGTTTTGACCCGGCCTGGCTACCTTAACATCCCTCTGCACTCTACTCTTGGGATGCTATTGGATATTTGGCCTTTTAGAATAAATGCATCCTCTTTGATGCAAGTAGAGTTAGTTGTCGAACACCTCTCTGTTGGCTCTCCGCAGGCCACTCAATAGTGGCATTATTAACAGCAATTCCTCTGTGAAGGACTCGGGCAGGAGCAGCTAAGAAAGCATCCTTTGTGTCCAGTCTTCCTCTAATCTTGGTCTGCTCCCCACGCCTTGATGCCTGAAGCAGCCACTGGGCTCTGGAAGGTCACACCGCTACAATCATCTTCTCCTGGAGACGCCATCACTCCCTGACTCCCACTCAGCATCTCTGTGTCAAGGCGTAGGACTCCCAGTGTGGGTGATTTTCCCCCCCCAGTTCATCAGGGAGGTCAGAAACAGAATGACCGGATAAAAAGTCCCAGCCGAGGTCACTCATCGGGACGGAGGCAAGTCCCAGGCTGAATACCTGTGTGGCAATGTTGTGAATATGTACAGACTGAGGCTTCAAGCTAAAAGGCGCAACCGAACCAAAGCAAACATTCACCGGGTCGTGCTGTTGTGACAAATGTTGGCGGCCTTCTGCAAAACACTCCAGTTCTATTCAGTAACCGCATCTCTCCATGAAGTTTTCATGCCATTTTTTTTTTTACTTGACATTTTATCATTTGTAAAGATTTATTTATTTTTACTGGAAAGGCAGATATACAAAGAGAAGGAGAGTCAGAGAGGAAGATCTTCCGTCCGATGATTCACTCCCCAGGCGACTTCAATGGCCAGAGCTGGGACGATCAGAAGCCATGTCCCAGGAGCTTCCTCCAGGTCTCCCACACGGGTGCAGGGTCCCAAGGCTTTGGGACGTCCTCGGCTGCTTTTGCAGGCCACAAGCAGGGAGCTGGATGGGATGCAGGGCCACCAGGACAAGAACCAGTGCCCATATGGGATCCCAGCACATGCAAGTCAAGGACATTAGCCACTAGGCTACAGCACCGGGCCCACATGTTAGCATGCTTGAGACAGCATGTTGGGGGTACATTAGAGTCCATCGCTTAATACTCCTCTAGAGAGTTCAACAAGTAAAAACTAACAAGACCATGTTCAGTAGGAATGCAGCCGAGGGGAATAAGTAATTAGCAAAGGCAAGATGTTCAACTGCGCTCATGTATTACCACATAGGCGCAGACACGGGACCAGCTTGTGGCACTGCAGGTAAAGCTGCCTCTTGCCATGCCGGCATCACGTGTGGGAACGGATTCATGTCCTGGCTGCTCCACTGCTGATCCAGCACCCTGATCAAGGCCTCGGAAAAGCAGGGGAAGGAGCCCCACTGCCTGGGCCCCTGACACACACACGGGAGACCTGGAAAAGACCCCTGGTTCTTGACTTCAACTGGACCCAGCACACGGAGTGAACTAGCAAATGGACACTCTCTCGTGTCTTTTCCCTTCCCTTTAGGGAAGGCTCACTTCCCAAATGTCAATCCAAAGGCAGGAGCTTTTCAGGGTCCTGAAAAGACACAGAGTCCCAAGCCTTCGGCCTAGCCTCTACTGCTTTCCCACTCCATAAACAGGGAGCAGTATGCGACATGGGGCAGCCAGAACATGACCAGTGTCCATATGGGATCCCGGTCCTTGCAAAACGAGGATCTAGCCATGGAACCATCATGCAAAGCCCCTACATTATATTATTAAACAGGAACAATACTCAATTCCTTTTGGGATAAATTGCAGGATTATATGATATGCTTTAATCATAAGATTGGTATTTATTAGACTCCACCTATATTGAATGAGATTTCGATTAAAGTGACATGGTTTATTTACCTTACTCCTCATCTTTCTTTTTCCAATTCTATTTGCATGTATTTTAACCTGATTGCCAATCACAAAAGCCTCATTCATCAAACTTCTTTTATTTTTCCAACAAATTTTTCTACCTAATGGCATCTCGTCAAGAGAGAGACGTCTATCTGAATGGAATTAATATTGCTAAATTCTTCTATTCAAATGGAAACTAGAACTGCATTTCTTAATTAAACACCAGGTAGGTGCATTAAATCAGGCAGCCAAGACCGAGTCATAGCCTCCGAACGAACTCTAACTCAGCGAGCCACGCTGCTTTAGCTCATGAGGTATCTGCATATTAAAGACGATGCCCGCGGTCCATGTGTCACGTAGAAGACACAGGAAGTCCCGCCCAAGGCAGACACTCAGACATACTGGGTTGTGTCTTTTGCATAGACGGATACATAAACTGTCCCTTCTGAAAAGGCACAGGCAGGCAGCTGTCCTGTGCACACAGCTCTGTCTGTAGTCAACAGATGAGAAGCAGAGACGGCCACGTGTGTGTGTGTGTGTGTGTGTGTCTGTGTGCTTGTGAGCATCTGTGTCCTCCACACCTGTATGAACAACTGTGGTGATACATTGTGCATTTTTGAAAGGTTCGAGGTGAGCCCTGAAGAAATCATTGCTAATAAACGTTCTATACTTGCGGGAAAAGATCATCTATGCATTTTCAGTATATATAAATATGCATAGCAATAATAGATTTGTATAGTATTTAATACTATAATGCTATAGTGTTATGCATCCACATAGTATAGTACATAATATTACATATGCTTTGTCTTTGATAATGAAATAAAATTCTTCCACAGCAAAGAAACTTTCAAAGATCATGCCTCTTCCAGACCTGTCCTACAAATGATACTTAAAGATATTTTCTTGACAGAGAAAAGGAATAGCACCCGCCAAAACCAAAGGCAAAAGTGAAAAACATCCCAATAAAATAACAACGGAAGACTAAATCAATGAACAACCCATTGCTAAAATGAAAGGACCAAATTACCACCCCATTCATATTAACTCTGAACATCGTAGATTAATAGACTGGATTTTTAAAAACATCTATCTTTTGCTTACAGGAGACACAGCTCAGCAAAATATACCAGCAGAAACTGTATCTCATGAATTTTGATGCTTTTGTTTTTATTTTCATCTCCTCAATACTGGTTTTTTTTTCCTCATATTAATTTTTTCACTGACTCATAGTTCATACAGTAACATCATTTGCTCAAGAAGGTTCCTGATTTACTTTTTCATTTCTTCAGCAACATATTTCTCCAGAGATGCTGTATGGGATGTGATGAAGAAAGAACAAGGGCTGGAGTCAGTCCAGACTCCTGGAAGGAATGTGGCGAAACAGCATGCCAAAGGCAAGGGAGGAGCTCATCAGCAACGAGGCACTTGGTCTATGCGATCTCGCCCTCGGCACGCCTCAGTCTGTGAAGTCATGTTTCTCCGCTAACTCCATGGAAGTGAAAGTCACCTCCTGGCAAAAAAGACGATCTGGGCTTTCATTAAAGACCGGCATGAAGTTTACTAGCTCAACATTTGCTCAAAGGCTTTAACAAGGCAAGTCTCAGAGAAGGTTTAAGGAAATGAGCCAAAAATCACATATATGTTGCTGGCCACACTGACTCCATGACTTAGGCAATTTGGCATCTTCATAGTTACATAACTGGGTTAACATCAACTGCTGTTTATGAAGCATGTCAGATGCCAGGCATCCTACATGTTTCACCCGTGTTCTTATGGCAACTACCACACACTGTTATAGGCATTTTGTAAATGAAGAAAAAAAAAAGCAGAAGTTGTAATCTAATGGGACCTGTAGAACTGAAACCTGGCTGCAAAAACGCACGCTGCATCCACCCTAGGGATAAGGCAGTCCTCTGCGCCATTTAGGGACAGCTAGTGAGGCACCATTCAAAGTATTTTTTAGGTATTTTAACCATTGGGTTCCCAAACAGTTCAAGGAAGAGATGCACTTTTCATACTCGTTAGGTGAGTTGTCTGAGATTACAAACTCGTAAGACGCATAGCTGGGATATAGTGTATGGTGAAGCTTTCCTTCTGGAGTCTGCGCAAATGCACCTAACAGCCTATGGCTGTTACTGTTTTAGGCGGCAAAAACAAAAACCCATGGTATGTTGTCTCCATTATTTCCTACCTGTAACGTGAAATTAAGAAAATGGTGCCCAATTATGTGCCTGAGCATTTATTGGACAAACCATTTTTCTATCCAGAGTTAAAGCAAAGCTTGATAGGCTTTCATCCCGGGATGCTATCATTATTAACAAACATAAAACATTTTTGTAGTTGGCACATACCTCAGGATTGTGCTTGAATTCAAACTTCAACTGCAATTACCTTACGGCGCGAGGAAACATGTTTCTTAAACAAGTGGCGTTTGAAGGAGATGTCATTTTACCTGACTTCAACCTCAGGAAATCTATACTGGAGGAGACGAAAGGGCCGTGTCAAATTTGAACTGGGAATGAAATAATAAAACAGGCTAGTTTTTATTCTGCCTTTGACATGAGAATTTGATTATATATTTTTTGAAAAAAATAAATCAGTCTGCATTGGAGAGTAACCATCAAATGTGAACGCGTCAACTTTTTCTTACAGAGAAATCAGCAAAAGAACGCTGTATTGGAATCCATCCCTCGGGAACATTTCTCATCTTTAAGTCCATAAAACAAGATTACTTCCTCTCCGCAGCCCACGCTCGCATGTCAGAACAGCAATATTCTCTCTGACTTTTATTTAAAAACACTACTGTATTTTCACTGTTATGTCATGGTGGTTGCAACCCTCTGAAAAGCATTCAGAAATCTAAGGCTCATTTCTTCTTTTCATTATCCAACCGCTGAGAAATTCCTCAGGAGTTTCTCATTCGTGATTGCCAGTTCTAGTAAAGAAATACAAGAAATAACACGAAGGAGAGGGGGGGGGAAGCTGAGAGAGAAACAGGAAAATGAGGAAAAAATGAAGGCTTTCAAAATCATCTGTAAAAATCACTCGCAAGCCAGAAAATTACCTGATTCATTGATTAGTGCTAGGCCTCAATTACGCAGAGCTGTCCATCTAGGACCAAATGTTAGGGATTTTTTTTTTTAATTTTTTGCATCTTTTTTACTCCTTCCATATGAAGCCATCAGTGTTATGATACGTCTGTTTCAATTTTTCCCCACATACTAATTCTTTTAAGCTTTGCGAATCATAAGGTCTCCAACAAAGTCACCAATTCTGCGAGGAATGAAACAGCCTTAAAATAAATGTGCAAACAAGTGGATGCAACTGTGTTCCGTTCACAAAAGCAAGCAGATTCCACCGGAAATCCCGTGTCCCAGCATTCATTGATGGCGTTGTCCACCCTGAGAGAATCGTCCTGTTTGTCCTGACCAACATGCCAGCTACATATGGCTATTGAACATTTGAGCTGTAGATAGTGTGGGTGAAAAATTAAGTCTTGCCCTTCAGTTGTAATTATTTTCTGTTTAAACAGTCATGTGTGACTATTATCTACATATTAGACCATGCACCAAGTATCTGGGTATAGCTTTATTGGGTATCTTTTGTGGTTGGTTAGCACAGTGCAAGTTTTTTAATGACGTATTTATTCCAGAGAGAGACCCACTGGTTTCCTCCCCAAATGGCTTCAGCAACCTGAGCTGAGCCAGGCACGAGCCAGGAACCAGGAATTCCAGGAGGAGGAGGGTCAGGCTGATGCTTCAGGAAGAGAAGTGACTCCCAGGAATAATCCTGATGGAGATTCTGGAGAGCCACGGAGACAGACACCTGTGAGACTGGTTGAATGGGAGCAGCAGAGAGGCACACTGCTGCCCGTCTTATGCCCAGTTCAAATCAGCAACCTGAACATGTTTATTCAGTGACATGTCTGGGCAGTGCTGTGCTAGGAAACGCACCAGCAGCTTTCTGAGAAAGGGGATGTGCAGGCGTTCGTAAGTGTCACCCCTGCAGCTCTAACGCAAGAAATCTTGCTAATCATTTTATGATGTGATTTTGGAAATCAGCACATTTTAAGTGACCGCACTTTTTAAAAAATTTACATCTGTAATTTCAACATGAAACACAATATCATTTTTTTTATGACTCTAAAATTGTGTGACGCAAAACCCCCAACTCTAAATAAGTTCCTGTTTGTAAACTGTCTCAGCACAAAAGGCTGTTCGTGTCACCGAGACTACAGTGCTGAAGAGCGCCGGGGACCAATGATTCCTTCATAAGAAGATAAAAAAAGAGAGGTGCGTGCCGAACTTTATTCACTTTTTAGCGATGTGAACTGGATGTTTCCTAGCTCAAATAATTGTTTATGAATCTTGAAGTGTTTTTTGACACTTTGTGGCAATTTTTGGACATGTATCATATTATGGCTGCAGAAGTGTGTGTTGTCAATTTTAAGATCCATTATCCTTATTCTTCCCATCTTTTGCTAAATCGAAGCAATCCGAAAATTCTTCAGGTCAAGCCTTCATCGTCAGGGTCTTAGATTGTCGTGATACGGATTTTCACACGATGTCCTGTTTCAGGCTCCCAGTGTGACAAGAAGTGAAGCAGACGTGGAAAGAGGTGTGGTAGCTCGCCTTCACACAGCATTCCCACCAATCACAAAAGCGTCCTAAAGTCAACAGCACAGACTCTGAAGTCATGACGGGGCATGCACTTCACCACTGGTTGTGTTTCAGCGTTTCATTTTAAATCTGGATGGTTTCGCACTTAATAACTACGTGAATGTGGTAAACGACTTCTAAGCTTCGTGAAAATCAAGCAGTTGCAAGCCAGTGCAAGCTGGTTCCATCAGCGGTGTCTTTTTTCATGATTATATTTTAAAAACATAAAGGATATGGGTTAAGTATAGAGTACACTCTTTCATACGGAGACGCTAATGAGCAGGTTCATCTTGGGAACATGAAGATTTTGCTCAAGGTCTACACAGGTCGAAGGATGCAAAGTAATTCTCAGTTCACAATGAATTTAAAATGGATATTGTTTTCGTTGGTTGATCTTTACTTCCTCAAGATAGATTAAGGAATTATGGCTTTTAGCTCTACAAAAAAACTCACCTCTGGGCTGAGAGCCCGGATTTTCCTTTTTTTTAAATCAAGTACACTAATCCTTCTATCACCTTATGTAACTACAAATGCCAATCAGAATCAATGAAAATCATGGTATCCTGGTTCCATTTCTATCTTAGTGATTTTAAAAATAATCCCACATCCTAAGTAATACAAATAGACTTACAAATCAAACATGCAATCAATTGAGTATTTACTATGGCCAATAGAAATAATAAGAACTTAAGAGGAGTGAACTGTCTCTTCACCTTTCAAAGTCTTATTTATTATTATTATTATTATTATTATTATTAGCTATGGCTTCAAATGTGGCACTATTTAGAAAGAGAAAATATGGAGAGTTATCTACGGTTAAATGAAATTATAAAAGATTATAAATTATAAATCTGCAAAAGAATTTTGTTCTTATATAAAGAGAGACTGGAACTCACTGTCCTAGATTTGCAGCATATTCTTATCTGTGGTTGACTCCAACAAGTCTGCAGTAGCTTTTATTGTGGCAGGATGTGTAAATTAGACAAGGTTTTTGTAAGTGTCTTGATTATTTCTACCTTATTTTATTGTGAATAGAATTGTGCTTGTTGAATTTGAACGTCTGTCCAGAGTGGATTTTTCACTCTCTTATTCTCTAATCGTGGACCATAGCTGTACTGACTCCGAAGCAGAGTGTTTGGATGATGGTAGCTTTACATAGTATTTGGATGTTGTCAGTGATGGGAAACGATGGTCTCCATAGTGGGGTCCTCCTGAACTCAGACACTGAAACCGGATGGCCAGTGTGGTGCACAAAGAGGTGAGGCCTTTTCTGGGTAGCTATCTCATGAACCAGGTCAATGCCTTCACGAAGGAATAAAGACACCAGATTTCCTCCCTTAGCTAAGTAAGGAAGGGGAAAGCTATGAAGAAGGGGGCCTTTACCAAGCACGCCATCTTCCATCGCCTTGCTTTGATAACCTGCTAACCTTGAGACGCACAAGAAATACATGTTTGCTGTACACAAACACAGGATTTATCGTCTTCTGCATGGAAGCCCGTAAGATTAAGATGCAAAGATCAAGAAGGGTAAACCTCTCTGGAGGTTTGACCTCCTCTTCTGGGGAAGCAGCTGGTGAATTTTCATCATATATAGGACAGTTGTATCACTTAAGTTGCTATTTTCTTTATTTGGAGATTACACATGGTTCAAGGAATGATGGCAAGTTAACACAAGCTGGACATATGCTGGTTGATGTAACGCGTCAACTTGACAGTCCGCAAGGTGCCGCCTATTTAACTAACCATCACTCCGGCTTTTATTTCTGGCGGGGTGTTTTCAGTGAGATTAGTACTCAAATTGGCAAGTGACACTTGGCAAGTGAGCCAGTGTCTAGAAGGTTCTCTTTCACTTTCTCTAGCTCTGGCTCTTTCTGACTTTAGCCCTACCACCTTTCTTTCTGTGTATCTACCTTTTAAATAAAATGATTAGTTTCTCTGTGTGCAAATTATATATGGAAATAGATGGCACTTGGGCCAATTTCTCACTAATCACTGCATGCAATGGCCCACATTTTCCCTTGCTTTAATTATAACATAAGCTTCTAATTAAAGACTTGGTTAATTTTGTTTCTCTACATTTTTTACTACCAAAAATCTGGAATGCATTCCAGCTGTTGGCTCTAAAAATATTGCCTGTGGATTATGGGAGCAGTAGTTTTGGGAGAGAATAATAATTTTAACTTTGATGTGTGTTGGAATCCAGACAGCTGGTATGGCTATATTCTTCCCAGAATATTATCTCATCAATAAAATGTATATACTCTAAAATCTAGATACTGGAATTGTGTACAGGTTCAGATAGCGTGAAATATTTATACCAGTATGACTTCATTTCATAAAAATAAACTTTTCAAAGATACCACATGGAATGAAGCAATACGAGCTGAAGTCATAACTACATGACAAATTGAAGTTCATGTGTTTTAAGACAATGAAAAAGTGAACAGTAGCCTGCTTTTTAGTGTGTGTTTTTTTTTACTTCCAGTGTTCTAAGAAATGTGTTTTAAAAACAGGTCTAATATATTGAAGAATCGCTTAATTTTATAGTTGATTTAATCCATTTATCTATTCCGTCTGCAAATATTTGCTGGCTGCACACAAGCATTAAAACATGATGCCAGGGCCCAGTGTGGCTGCCACAGCAGAGGAAGGAGGGCAGAATAAATTGGACAACTACCCCACTAAGTGCTAACAGCAAACACCTGGCCGAGTGGAGATTGAAGTGGACAGTGTCAGCCCATAGACCTTGGGAGGATTTCCTTATCATTGAATTGGCAAGACTGACAGTATTTCAGAACCCTCCGAGGATAATCCACATTGGGGACCCTGGAATGACATCAGGTGGCTTGTCCCCAACCCCATGTACTGGGGCTGCTGGGATCTGGGTAAGACTGATCCATTTGTCTTCCCTGCTCCCCCCAGAGAAAGAAAAAGAAATTTTGGAAACAATGGTCTCGCCCACTTTCACTCACCCCAATTGTCCACCCCTCCCACTCTGATCAACTGTGTAAACACCATCAAAAAGCATTTGAAAAAGAAAGAAGAAAGCAGAAACTACATGATCATTGGTGCTTGTTATCTTTGAAGTTTCAGATGGCTAAATTTGATTCCCCAGAAGGGTAACACCGTCTTGGTTCGCTTACTTTGAATGTGTCTAGGAAAAAGTAAAGAAATAAAATTGTAAGAATTTGAAGTATATACTAAAAGGACATGTCTAATAAATGATGGAAATGAATATTTAAACAGCCTATGATGTCCTTTAGTGAGGAATAAAACAGGTGTCAATACTAATCTATCCCTACAGTATGCAAAGCATACACACCAAAGTATTTTTTAAAGTCATATTTTTAGAATTCATTACATAGAAGAAAGATATATTTGTGAAAGTTCTTAACAGTGCTCCCCAGAATAAACCCTGTTTTGATGACTTTTTTCAACTTTCTTTGTTGAATGGAATAATTCACATGTCTTCCATTGTTCCTGGCCATTTAAACATGCCTTTCACTTTGCTGGAACAGAAAAAAGTAATATAAAGAAATACTCCACCAGCACGGAGCTTCTTCTCTTTAATAATGCAGCATTTCCCTTCCTGAAGATGAATGGGGCCTGTGTCTGAGGACAGCTTCTCCAATGCTGGTGAACATCCTTCTTACAGAGACACTGCTGCCGCACCTGCCAGTGAAGTCGTGCACACTTTATCATTGGTAACCCTGCCACAGCTCTGTGCATGTGCAGAGCTTGGTGAGGCTCCGGGCTGCTTGCTCTTCCCTGTGTTGCACAAACAGGATGTGCTCCCCGCCCCACCTGTGCGGTGTCAAGGGTCAGAGAGCTGGGTCTTGCACATCTCAGCTCCCAGATCAGTTTTCAGGCCCTTCCAGAGAAACGACAGTTCTAAAGCGGGCATGAGGTTCTTTCAGAAAATAAATAAATAGACACTCCTCTTGGTGAACGTCTCCCTTTGTACCATCCCACAAACAATAAATCAAAAAGAGAAAACTTGTTGTAGTTTATCTTGGGCTAATACAAAAGTTCTACAAACGTGGCTGATACTAAGCCAAGTGTGTATGCATGCTCTCTTTTCACGTGACTTAAAAATTATGCACAATAAGTAAAAACGTTCTTGTTCTAATTAAATATGATGGAGTGAATCTAAAGGTTTTCAAACTATGAAGAAAACATACCTAAGTGTGTATTTTCTCAGAAGGTAACATGGACACAACGTATTCTTTCCTTGACACTTCTGGGAGATTCTTAAATTGGTCATCCTCTGCCTGCAGTGGGAGCGCAGGTGTCATACAGAATGTGAGAGCCTGAGGCCCAGCTGAAGGGGGTGGGCTGGTGGCAAGAAGATGAGGCAGTGGGGTGGAGTGGAGGTCAGAGCACTTTGGTCAGGCGGAACAATATCACTTGGGCGAGGAAAGCTGATCTGGTGCCCCAGGAGGCTTGCTGATAGATTGATGGGACCCCCGAGCATCCTGCCATAATGGACAGAGCCATTGGAGAGTCTCCAGGGACACTTGGCTTCATCTTCCGGGGGCCCAGACAAGTTTACAGATCCTTTCTTCTTCTTTAAAATCTTTATGAAATAGAGTAATTCTGCAGAAAGTCTTAGGCCACACCAGAACTGAATGAACCTGTGCTTCCAGTAGCTCATTGCCTGGTGTAATTCAAACAATGGGCTTCTTGGGAGCAGGGATTCTACACGAGGTGAGGGATTGAGGCAGACCACACACTCCCCAGGTACGCTGCTGCCCTCACAGCGTGTCTCCCCTTGTCTAACCGGGAATCTGGTGAGCTGGGGAGTACACCAAGCCCAGGACTAAGGACTTAACCTGAATGTGTCTTAGTTTTAATAAAAGTTGACTTAACCCAAACATTGAAAGGAACTACTGCTTCCAAGACTTCCAATAAGCTTACGGAGCGATGCGATCACACATTCTTTGTCAATGGGATCTGAAATTCTAGCTAATGAAAGGGAATTGAGTAATTGAAAGCTTAAAATAGTTTGTCAAGGGTCTGCTGTGTTGGCACAATGGCTAAATCCCCATCTCGCAACCACCAGAACCCATATGGTGACAAATTTTGTTCTGGCGGCCCGGCTTCTTATCCAGCTCCCTGCTTGTGTCCTGGGAAAGCAGTGGAGGACAGCCCAAGACATAGGACCCTGGACCCGCATGGGGGACCCAGAAGTAGCTTCTGGCTCCTGGCTTCAGATCGGTTAGAAGAAACTGTTAATTCAGTCTAACCCAATCATCACACTCAGATTCTCTATGCTATGAAAAGGAGACAATAGGTGAGAAGGGAGAACCCTATCATTGTTCTTATGCAATGATCACTGATTATAAAGACATTGTAGGCACTAGATCTTGCATTTTATTTATTCTTTATTGTAGATCTTCCCCTTGAAGACTTCATGTCTAGTTTGGATTTTATAAAGTATTGGTGGTGTGCTTGCTTTTGTAGCAGTGCAGTTACTCCCTGTCTATTTTACAGATACGAAATATTTTTCAAAAGTAACGCATTGGGAAAATCAGGATTATCTAACTTTTTAAAACACAGTATTTCTACAGAACTTGTAACAGTATATGGTTCATATTTTGTTTTCATACACTATTTGAATATTAAATAATTTAATAAAAATTATGTATAAAAAACAGAGAGTAAATAATTTTATAATTTCAGTGTATTTTGGCATATGCATTTTCTTGGTTCTTAATTTGATATTCACCAGAAGAGATTTTATAGTTTATTAATTTTCTTGCCTATTTGCTCTCCTATTTCAGACAAGACATGAAAAGCCTCCGTTTTGCATTCATGTTGTCTACATACTGTTAATACCCTTGGCTTAGAAAGCAATAATTATTTGTTCTTAACAAGTAATACAATTTGCAATTTTCATGACCAATCTCCAGTAAAAATGTTAAATAGTGTACGCTTTCCTCCAAAAACTAAAACTAAGACATAAGATCATTTTTATTGTTTTCATTACCCGCACGAAGTCATTTCCTGGAATTTCGTTCTTCTTGGTTCCTAGTGTTTTGCACAGTATCAACTCTGAACTGAATATCTGCCCTTCGTGAATCATTTAGGAAATGACACCAAACAATCTCGAAGCAACTAATCTCCCTTTCCAGGTGCCACCGAAATACAAACAAGAGAAATTGTACAAGTGATTCTTAGACTAAACTTCCTAAACGTATACCTCCTTAATGAGACCATACATCATCCTCCAGTTGAAAGGGTTATTCATATGGAAGAAACAAACCAGGAACAGTGTGGGCATTCATTGCTGTGATGTGATGGGGTCCAGTTTGGGTTGACTTTGATAGCAGGAGACTAAGTCGAGCCTTTGGTCCGACAGCTTTAAAATATTTGTCTTCTGTTTTCTTGGGCGGAACTGCAACCTACCTGTGCTTTAAGTGTTAACTTTGATAAAACCTAAACCCCCACGCATCTAATTAGAAAATCAGTAGATATTGGAACATCAACAGAAATATATTTGTAATATTATATTTGTATATTCATTCAATGTGTTTAACTATCTGGCTTTCCAGTTAATGATTAATTCCTTTTGGTAAGGGAAAGAAAAAAAAAATCAATTGTATACTTTTAATTCAATGGTCATTCATGTGGATTAGGTTCCATTTTCATGAGCATTCACTCTCAAAATTCATTAGTAAGACAAATGAGTGCAATTTTTAAAAATTCTTTTGAGTGCCAGAGAGTAAGAACTTCATTTTAAACGGATTTCTCACATTCTCTATAATGAATATTCTTCAGTCTTTCATTCACACTGTTCCACCCTTGTGTGTTCTCGCTTTTGTCTCCCTGCACGTGGGACAGGAAGGACAGGCCAGATCCACTTAGCCTTTGGAAGAGAGTGTTCACGTGGTAAAAAATGTGACATGGAAGATCCACCTGTCTGTGTTTCCAATAACGTGGCTTAAAAGCTTTTAGACTGAGAGGTGAGAGTTAGATCAATAGAAGATTCTGGAGACTCCAATATGCCAATAACGCTTGTGAAAAATGAAAAGTTGCTTGGAATGGTAGCATTTTGGCTTTGCTGGGCTAACTTCGTTTGTTGTTACGTTTTTGTTTACTCAATATAGGTGCATCATCTTATCATCATGCGTTCTAAATTCTTACTTTAAAACCAGTGTGGGTCCCGGCGGCGTGGCCAAGGGGGCTAAAGTCCTCGCCTTGAATGCTCCGGGATCCCATAGGGGTCCCGGTTCTAATCCCAGCAGCTCCACTTCCCATCCAGCTCCCTGCTTGTGGCCTGGGAAAGCAGTCGAGGACGACCCAAAGCTTTGGGACCCTGCACCCGTGTGGATACCCGGAGGAAGTTCCTGGATCCTGGTTTTGGATCGGCATAGCATCGGCCGTTGCGCTCACTTGGGGAGTGAATCATGGGACAGAAGATCTTCCTCTCTGTCTCTCCTCCTCTCTGTATATCTGACTTTCCAATAAATAAACAAATCTTTAAAAATAATAATAATAAGATAAAACCAGTGTGAAGCGAGCACGTGCAGCAGGGAAAATTGCAGAGAACCCTGAGAAGGGGCACTTCTGATGTACTGACTCAGTGTTCTACTGATGGAAATCTCATTTGAACCATTCAAAGCATCTTATTGAATCCTTTATTCATAATTCGGTTAAGTAGAATATTTGGCGCATGCTTTTTTCTGTTTTTATGTGTCTTTCAGAGAGATTCTTTAGCTATGTCTAAATACAGGACTTACCAATGTAACCAATACCAAGCCAGATGATCTAAACCTGTTAGGTTATGGGTAATGGTGGAAGACATAAAACACGTGTGGACCTTCTTGAAATTGCCACATGGGTAAAACAACACAATGTGGGGGGAAAAATCAATTTTCTTTAAAAATTTCTTATTTGGTTTGCTGGCATTGTGGGGCCGCTGTTAAGTCCTTTCTATGAAAACCAGCATCCATGCTGGAGTGCTTGCTCACGTTCTGGATTTTTGGATTAGGAATAGAGTTGGGAGGACACGCAACTGGGAGCAGCACTCAAGTGCTCCAATGAGGCACATCGTGAACTCAATTTACATTCTCAGCTTTGGGCTCAGTGTCTTTCCCATGGAATATTTGTTAAAAGGCTTCTCTGTTACACACACACACACACACACACACACACACACACAAAGGATGGGTCAGAGAGATACAACTTCTGTCCCAATTGACTTCATCCACATGTCAAAGTTGGGTGATGCTTAAAGTTTAACTAGAAAGTGACCTATCTGATGTTAACCAATCAACATCAGAACCAGATGGCTTTGTTAATGACAAACAGCCAAGGTAAAGATTCAGAGATCTCTCATCCTCCGGCTTACTTTCCCAATGGGTGAGACTGCTGATGCCAGGCAAAGCAGAAGCCATAAGCTGAAAATTCCATCTAGGCCTCGCACTCTGACGGCAGAGGCCCAAATCTGTCAACTACTTTGTAATTTCCCAGATGCATGAGCAGGGTCCTGGATTGGAAGCAAACAGCCAGGATTACAACAGGTGATCTGAAACAGGATGCTGGCTCCTTGTGCACCTGAAGGCTAAACCAACTGTGGCACAACCTTAGTTGCTATTTGACTATTTCTCAGTTTATTTCACAGAATTCTTCTTAGGTGATTTTTTTTTAGAAGCTGTTTTATATAAACATAAAACTTCACACTTAAACTTCTTGAGCAGGAGCACAGAATATTCTTGAAATTTGCAAAACACAGTAATAGACGAAGTGCATAATTTTCTATATCAATAGAGATATGCTACACACAGTATTGTCTATTTTTCAAATACCTACTGTCCATCCGAATGTTTCTTGGAAATATATTACTAATACTTAGTACACATTGTGGAAACAAAATAACATATAACAGAATCCTTTATCACTTGTTAGGGAAGAAAATGTGAGTTGGCAATACAGGGGCAAGAGAAGGGAACAAGATCCTTTATGAATATAGATAAGTATTTGAGAAATCTTACTGCTCGGACTTCAAAAAGCTACAAAGCTATTGCATCATTCTGTAAAGTTAAAAAAAATGAAAAGAATAGCAAAGTCATAAAAAAATTATCATGTTATACATGTCTAGACGGGAAATAGCAAATTCAAGAACTGAAAAATAGACCCTTCATCAAATGAGTTAAAACGAGTTCACAAATTATATCTTTGAGATTTTGCAATTTGTATAAATGTTCCTGAGCACGTGTGAGAAGTACATGCAATAAGAAGAAGAAGGAAGGAAAGAAAGAAAGAAAGAAAGAAAGAAAGAAAGAAAGAAAGAAAGAAAGAAAGAAAGAAAGAGAAAGAAACTTAAGAAGAGAAGTTTTCAAAACTACGTCTTCCAAGAAAAAGTAATTATGAATGAAAAATATGTAGCTTATAATAGATACCATTTAGTTTCTACTTTGTTCCTACACAGAATTCCACGTTGCTTCCGATTTCTCTATGGAGGTTGGTAGAAGCCATTAGCAACCTTGGTTAATAGCTGTCAAATTTGTTTACATAATTATGCAGGAAATCACACAAAAGGGAATGGAGACACAGTTCTGCATCTGTTACTAATTTCTCATGTGACAAATTGTCTGATTTTAAATTATTCTTCAGTGAAAGCATTATAAAAATCATGACAAACCACGCAACATTTACTTGACGAATATAGTGGAGGCTCAGCACATTATACGAGAAGTGCTTAGGAAGTTTTCAAAACTACGTCTTCCAAGAAAAAGAAAGGAGCAAATTGAGTTAAATTAAAAAATGGTTTCCTCAGACTTTAACACATAATAGGAAGAGTCTATAATATTAAAAAAAAATCATGTGCATTTAAGTAAACAAGTTCCCATAGTAACAGTATATTTTATATCATAAATGTTATAAACTGCATATGTTGTTGTTGGCCATGAAAAGGTATTTATTTATTATAAATATTTGAGGGCCAGGCACAAATAGCCTAGTGGATAAGCAGTCACCTTGCATGTGCCAGTATCCCATACAGGCACTGTTTCCTATCCCGACTACTCCATTTTGCATGTCACCCATTTTCTTCCTTTTTATTTTTTACACTAGCAAGGATAAGCAAATACTGCATTCTGACCAGGGAAAAAAAAACAGATCCTGGAGGGAAAAAAAAAAAAAAAAAGACAGATCTATCAGGAGATGAAGAGACTGCCACGTTGGTGCCAATTGTTCCTTAAGACAATCAGGCTTTCACTAATTTCTGAATACTCAGCCATCAGAACCATGTAATATTTTCACACCAGTACTGAACAGAAGCCACATCTCTCCCTCAGGAAGAGGAGAGAAGAACAGGCTTGCAAAGAACTGAGAGAGAAGTGAATCGTTGCCTGACAAAGATTGACGAGGGTTAAAATCTGACTCCAACTTAGACGCGCTGTCCGAGATCAAAGCCCTCAATGATTCTTTGAGGATGGAAATACCCAGGGGCTATTTTATTTGACTGAATAAACTTTGATGCACTAGAGCAACTAAAAAATACTTATTACCCCTTTCACTACTAAAGCAATCCATGACCATAAACCACTGCATGTACCTTTCAGGAGATCAAAAATTCACTGTGGTTTTCAGAAGGCATCATGTTCTGATTGATGCTTGACACGAAGGTGCATGCCGCCTTCAGTTACATGCAAGCAGGGAGCACAGGTGCAATTTGAAATTCAGGTGCTCTTGGAGATCCAGAGTTTGATGTCACTGTAGACTCTGTAACCAGGTGCTCTGAGAAAATAAAAGTAGTGTTTATTCATAAAAACAACACATAGTTGAGGGAGATATTCTGAATACAGCATGTCTATTGGTTTTCCTCGATGGCACAAAATTTGACCATGCTATGAGAGAGTTCATCTTTAACTAGATGTTTAGTCCCTAGAAGAACAAAATATTTTTACTCTTCTGCTAGAATAATTTCAGTGCAATTGCAAACTAACTTCTGACCACCAGTTACACTGGGAGTACTGTCCATAGACCAATTTTCATCCTTTCAGTGAGATTATCACAGAAATGTTTCCTACAAATGGGAAGCAAATGGAAATCCAGAGAGAGTACGTCTCACCGGGCTTAGCACATGAAAGACCAAACTGTCTAACTGGGATTTGTTCCCCAAAAAGCCTTGTGCATCATGTTGTGCCTCGAGAAATCAGATATTTCCATGAGTTTTGTGGAACTTGCAAAAAAAAAAAAATATATGGATCCTGGCAAAATAAGGAAATAAGCAAAGTATTTTTGTCACTTAAGCATCACTAGCATGAAACGCCATGGCAGTCATTGAATTGAAAACTTTAATATACAGAGAAACGCTGGTCTTTACACACCTTGTCTAGTCGTTAAAAATATGTTCACTGAAAACGCACTTTAATTCTAGCTTGGAATTGTAACTGGGAGATATGAAAATAAAAATAAAACTTAATTGGGTAGATCCTCACCTTGCATGTGCAAGGATCCCATATGTGCACCAATTTGTGTTCTGGATGCTCCACGTCCCATGCAGCTCCCTGCCTGTGGCCTGGGAAAACAGCAGAGGATGATCCAAAGCCTTGGAACCCTGCATGCACATGGGAGATCCAGAAGAAGCTCCTGGCTCCTGGTTTTGTATCAGCTCAACTCTGGCCACTGAGACAACTTGGGGAGTGAACCAGCAAATGAAATTTACTTCTAGAAATACAGTGTATTGTTTTGAATCATATAATTCCATTTTTTCTCACCACATCTGACCCTCTCCCTATGTATGATACAGTTTATGTAGGTGTGCATAATACATATGAAGTGACTTTACATTGTTCACAGGAAAATGAAATAAAAAGACAAGTATACTTAAGTGCAACCAATTTTAGCACCTATGCCTATCTCTTTTACAATGCATATTTTCCAAGAATTTTTCCGAGAACCTGGGGTGTGGGTGTGTTTGTATAGATGAGTTCAATTGCATTTTACGTGCTTCAAATGAAAGAATTTAGGAAATGGCTTTCAATTTTACCAAAGGTTTAATAGCATTACAAAGCTGGCATGCCTAAATAGAGAATGCCTGACCTTTTTTCAAGTGAAGTCTGAACAGTGCATTAATAATCATCATTTTCTCTTGGTTTCATTTCCAAAAACCACAGTGAAGAATAAGAATGGTTGAACATAAAACAGCTATTTAAAAAATAACTCCTTTGTAGTTTCTGTCAAGCCTCAGCCACTAGGACCATACGTGTTCCAAAGCAGATGTGGAAATGGAATTGAAGATATATCAGGTAATAAATATCTGAGTGTTCCCGACAAGAGCGATGGGGAACATATTTGGGAGATGTTGGCCTGATGCCCCATCTGGGTCCTCTTCCTCCAGTAGCCTGTCAGAGCAGTTTGGTGTTCATCTCCCTGAGGTCAAGCCACTTGAAAGAGAACAAATGTAAACTTGATTGAACCTACGCTATGCAGGCTGACTGGCTGAAGTTAGATTGCACGCTGTCCGTTTATGTGGATTATAACAAAGGATTATTATAATACTGTGGATTATAATACTGTGGATAGTAAATCATTAATTGAAGAAGGATGAACACACTAAAACTGAACACTTCCATTGAAATCCCTTAGCACCATTTCCTTCATTTTAAAATTCGTGTTGTCCATCTCTTAAGCAAGAAGATTGATTTTGCTACTCTGACTGCAAGCTGAGTATATATAATGAGAAATGTTCTTATTTACAACTGAAATCCATTGGCATCTAGCGTAAACATTAATAAATGCATTTTATTTCATTTCATCAGCACATCCTTTCCTGCGAGAATTCATTATTTTATAGAGTTGTTATCTTGGAAAGTGTTCTTAAAAACCATCTAATTTGTGGGACGGTTGCAGCAGCTGTGCAAAACTTTTACACAAAGTACATTCATCTGCCTCGTTGAGCTTGTGTTTTGCCAGTGGAATATGAGCAGATATTATACACTCCATGACCAAGCTCTCAGTGCCTCTTCCGTTGTGTTCTCAGAGCTGTCCTACTCTGGTAGAGCAGCTCCAACTAGGAGAACAATATTGTAGCCAAGTAATCTGAGCCGCCGATTGGTACACCAGTCTACTGTATTGGAATGCCAGTTCATGTCCTAACTGCTCTGCTTTTGATCAGACCCCTGGTCACGCTCCTGGAGAGGAAGCCAATGATGGCTCAAGCATTCAGAGCCATGTCAATGATGTGGGGGCACTTGGACAAAGTTGCAGATCTCTGGCAGGCATGGCCTTTGTGACCATCTGGGGAGGAATGGAAAAGTCAAGAATGTAATTGTAAATTAGATATTCCTTTTCCTGTTACGGATTCCTAGTGTGATGAAGACTTGGCGTTCTCTAGACGCTGCCCCAGTCAGTGCTTGCAGGAGATGCTAATCAACCTCTCGTCTTTCCTTTATCAAAATTGATGTCACCCAGGTTTATTACTCTATGTAGGTTTTTATTCTGATATTCTGGGATGGCGACACTCTTTCGCCTGCCGAGTGTGTCTGCCCAGGTGCCCCTCTTCACAGACCACAGAGCTGGCTGCAAGGACCCTTGCTGAAACTCTGGAGGCCAGAACTTCCGCAGCCTAACCTGCTCAGACCCCTCTCCCATACTCTGGCTCGAGGACACCTGATTCAATGTGCAGCTGCCTCATTCACTACCAGAAATCAGATCAGCCTCTTCCACCCACGACTGTCCAACAGGCTACAAAGCCAAGGACCGTCCACTGATCCAGGCAGGAAAGCTAAGATGTTCCAAGTCAGAGGACTGGAATTTAGCCCTAAGCACAATCTATTCTCAGCTGAGGCGGGAAAGCCCAGAACGCAATAACGTGTCACTTTTATCTTTTCTGCTCCTGAAAGAAAATATTTGAAAGGCAGAGATGGGAGATGGAGAGTGGTAGAGACAGAGGGAGAGAAAGGTAGACATCCATCTTACCTCCAATGATTCACTCGCAACAGGCCACAGTAGCAGGTGCTGGTCCAGGCTGATGCTGGGACCTGATAGTTCATTCCAGGTCTCACCTGTGGATGGCAGGCATCCGACTGCATGAACTAACCCCTCTGTCTCTCCCATCTCCACCTTTCAAAGAAATAAAAATCAATATTAAATATGCAAAAATAGGGACTAAGCCCCAAATTCTTTCATGCACAACTGACAAAATGTTGATTCAATTAAGTGAAAGAGTTTTAAATGCAGCAATGGATAAACAGAATTCAAATTCATGGCGTGAATAAGTCACACATTTCTACAATTTAGCACACATGCACAGAATTTTCCAATATTCTTCTAAAACTATTGACTTGTTGTGCATCCTTTTTTCAATGCCTTAACCAGACATATTTTACTTACTCCCATCCCAAAATTCTAATAAAAACAGAAAAATTACATACATACACTACTTAAAATATGCATCCTGGTTATAATTGTGGATGTTACATTGCTCAAACTTGACTTACATTCCTCAGACTCATTTGCTCAGAAAACTTTGAAAATGGAGTCTCATTTTCCTTTTGTCTGGTTGTATTCATATTTTTGGCAGAAATCCTTTGATGAACAAGAGAATCTGTGCTTGGCCCGGTGCGGTAGCCTACTGGCTAAAGTCCTCACCTTGCACATCCCAGGATCCCATATGGGTGCTGATTCTAATCCCGGCAGCCCAGCTTCCCATGCAGCTCCCTGCTTGTGGCCTGGGAAAGCAGTTGAGGACGGCCCAAAGCTTTATATGATCCAATTTGTCCCTTTATTTTCGCTTCTATTGCATGTGCTTCTCAGATCTGATCCAAGAAACATTTTACTTTGACAATGTCTCCCAGTGTCTGGCCTATGTTTTTTTGTTTTTCCCCCTCTGGCTATTTTACATTTTCAAGTCTTAGATTTAGGTCCTTGATCTGTGGTGAGTTGATTTTTGGATACGATGTGAAACAGGAGTCTCTTTGCATAGTTGTTCCGCATGTGGAAAAAGAATTTTCCTAGCAATACTTGTTGAAGAAACTTCACTTTCTCCAAGGAGTGATTTTTGTTCCTTTAAATTAGTTGATCCTAGATGTATGGATTAATTTCAGAGTCTCTATAATACTTCTCCAGACATTCAGTTTTGTGGGAGTCCCGGCTGCCTTGATTAAATTTTCTCTGGTATGTAATGTCTGCAGCTTGGTTTCCATTGTTTAAACTTCTTTGGCTCTTTGGGTTCGTGTTTGATTCCATAAATTTTTAGGTCCATTTTTTTTTTCCCCCACAACTGAGAGAAATGTTCTTGCTGTTTTGATTGAGATCACATTGAATCTGTTTTGTTTTGGTTTGGGTTGTTGTTTTGTTTTGTTCTGTTCTGTTTTGGTGTGGGGAACAACATGCACATTTAATGATATTAATCCTTCCCATCCATGAACAGTGAAGACTTTCCCATTTTTTCTCAATCGTCTCTTTGTTTCCTTTATATTTTAAAATATTCCCTGCAGAGATTGTTCACATCCTTGGTAAAATTGGCCCCAACCTATTTACCATGTTTTTTGTTGTTGTTTAGATTGGAACCAATATGTTCTTTCTCATCCATGACATCGTTCATGTATACAAAGGTTATTGATTTTTATGTGTTGGTTTTCTATACTACAACTTTGAAATATTCTTTTAGAAGTTCTAATAGTCTCTGAGCAGCCTCTTGGTTCCATTTGGTATAAGACCTTGAAATCAGTGAACAGGGGTACTCTGATTTTCAGCCTTCCCCATTAGCATCCCTTGATTACTTTTTCTTAACTAATGAATCTATGTATAATGCCCAGAACTACACGGAATGGTAATGATACTCCACACACAAACACATAAATATTTTCTGGAAACAGGACAGTATGGAAAAAGATGGGTATAGATGGATGGATTTGGAAATATAGACTTAGTTGTAGACACGTGTGTATATCTATGCTTGGGTGATTATTGAATCCTTAGTTTCTCAATATGTAAAATTGCTATGAGTGTTGAAGGCCTTGCAGCAGCCACATGTATTCATCACCCGCAGAATAAACATGAATGAGCAGACGTGTTGTCAGTGTGCACGTTGATATCAGACTTTGCTCACAGGATGCCCGGATGGCATTTGTTTTGACCCCCTCAAGTGTGACTGCTTTTGATCTTAGTGCCTGGCCCTTGAAAAACTGAGTTTCGATGGTCAAGAATAAAGAGGTGGTTGGAAAACTAAAAAGGAGTTTTGACTTTCTTCATTTATGAGAAACACCTGCTACAGGCACCTGGATCGTTAAATTTTAAGTCATCAGAGCAATCTCTGCCTCAGCTACATCACGTTGGAAACCAACTGTCAGAAGCTGGCTTGTGGTCGGTCCTTATTGTAAAAGTTATATCATCTCTCTGTTATGCTGAGCAAGTACTGGATTTCTTTCTCACTCTGTAAGTAACCTTGCCAATAAAGCGTTCTGAAAATGCAAATTATGAGTAGAGTTTAGCCAACATAGCTAAGGAAAACTTCTGCATACTACAGGAATTCTTCATATCTGAACAAAATACTACAGAGATTATTTAGCTATAACATCTCTTACTTTTTAGCTTTTTTTTTCTAATTTCCCCACGTTTGGATTTCCAATTCACATGTTATGTACAAATGTTATTTTATACCCCAGATTTAATTATAAATGAAACATGTCTTTTTCTAGAACAGTATTCTCAAATAAAGAGAGAATTATCATCACAAATTTCAAAGCTCTCCTTTATGTTACTCTTTCAGGGAAAGTTGACCTTGCATTATGTCTGAGTGTTCATGGTTGAATGTGTGCATTAGTTTATAAGCACAAGCCCAAAGGAATGAAGAATGTGACATTTTATTTCATCTTCTTTCCACACTTGTCTTGGTCAAATTGTCTGCTCAAGTCAGGAATCTCATAAAACTTCTGATGCCAACTCATATTACCAACCACTTTTTCCTGTGCTTTATTCACACCCTTGGGCTCCTGACAACTGTGAAAACAATTTTATAGTGTCTTGGGTTAATTCTGTCTTTCAGTTTTTGGTAACGTAAACCATTCTCAATGTTTAAAAGATCTTATAAGACACACTTTTCTTACTATTTCCCTGAAGTTCTACATTGCTTTCTCCTTATTATGTTTTCTTTCCCATATCATTGTGTTTATATTTATCTCCTCAATATTTCCAATAGAAATAGGTAAATCTTTTTAAAAATTTAATATCATGTACCCAGAAATGAAAGTGTTGATTCTAAACTTTATCCAAAATGATGAATATCTTTAAATCAGAAGAACTAAGAATAGGGTCATTGCAATAGTAGAGACAGGTTTCCATGAACTCCAGACCAGTGCTGTGATGGGTGCAGGAGCGTGCAACTAAGGGATTGTTTGGTACTGATTAAATGGAAATATTTTATAGACACAAATGTTACTGAACAACTCAAAACTCACAGCCAGAGATACAGCCACAGTTTAACAGGGAAAGAATGCATTTCCACTGGTCTTATTCACATGCTGAGGAAGCCGATGTGTCTCAAGGGTGAGCCTTATGCAAGCGGATGAGCGCACAACTGACCGTGGGGGACATGGTGCTGAGTGCACATGGAGCCTCGTACTTGGCTCTCAGCATAAATGGTTTATGAGTTAATGAAGAAAAAATGGGAGAGGCTAAACCAAAACCGAGGCAGCTCCTTCTGAAACCACAGACTCTGATAACAGTCTGAATGAGTGTGGAAAAGAAAAGAAAAGAAAAGAAAAGAAAAGAAAAGAAAAGAAAAGAAAAGAAAAGAAAAGAAAAGAAAAGAAAAGAAAAGAAAAGAAAAGAAAAGAAAAGGAAAAGAAAGGAAAGGAAAGGAAAGGAGAGGAGAGGAAAGGAAAGGAAAGGAAAGGAAAGGAAAGGAAAGGAAAGGAAAGGAAAGGAAAGGAAAGGAAAGAAAAACCTTGAAGACAGAAGTGATGTTGATTGAAAAGCAATTTTTCTCAAACAATAGAAATTCAATTCATTGCAGGAGCAAAAATGGGCATAAGGATGAGAGACTGATCTGAGCCAAACATCTTTTATATTAACATCGAAGAGAGCAAAATTGTGCTTGGAAAATCAGCTCCAAGACCTATGGGTATTCCAGGTCAAACACAAAATCTGCTGTGCATGGAACTCAGAGTAAAATGGTGGCCCCATTTTCTGAAAGGTGATTGTTTCCAAGACCTTCCACAGAACCCTGTATTACAGGGCTCTAAAATCCCTTCACATAAAATAACATCTATTAGGGGGGTTCAAAAAGTACACAGAAATAACTATGCATTTTGGTGCAAAAATTTTTTTTCTTGGAAATCAATACATAGTGCTTCTCCATGATACGCATTTTTCGAAAAGTTTGTGAGGGGCCCTCGTCCTCCTATATAATTTAAATCATGAGTGGATGACTTCATTTTTAACAGAATGCAAACTGCATGTGAATAGGTATGTTGTATTGTTTAGGCAATAATGACAAGGAAAATGTCTACGTATATTCAGGACAGATGCATTTTTCTCTGAACACTTTTCAAAGATTTATGTTTTATAAACACAGATTAATATATTTGTGTATATACGTGTGTGTGTGTGAGAGAGAGAATGTTAGAATCTTCCATATAATGGCTGCAAAAGCCTAGGCTGTGCCAGACTGAAGCCATAAGTCAGGAATTCCATTTGGAATTTTTGCACATGAACCCAAGCTGAAATACTTGGACTACCATGCACCGCTTTCCTAATTAGCAGGAACCTGGATGAGAAGAATGACCTGGAATGGACCTAGTAATGTAACATGGGCTGCTGGTGTCTCAGCAGGTGCAGGACAATACTGACCTATTTGTGCTCCAATATCCTTTGGCTCCTTGGATGTAGAATCCACAGATGTGAGAAGCCAGGGCGTGCTAGTGCTTTAGCAGAATTTATATCATTTTCTTGTCAAAACAACTTGGATTAAGACCCCAATCATGCATTGAATAAATATACATTTCTATCATGACTCATGTAGCTGCTAAATGTCTTCTGAACTTCCAAGGATAATATTCAATGACCACTGTTCTTTTGGCAGTTATTTTCATGTTTCTAGAGAGCCAAGAAGCTAACCAATAATATCCCACTCTTATATCATCTTTTCCACTTAATCTTTTCATCTTACATCATGATTTAAACCTAGTGGACCAATACTTTTAATCTGATTTCAATCTTTAAAAAGTATTAAGACTCGGTTTTCCTATTTCCAGCTTATATGGCATCTAAGCGGGACTGATCAGACCCATTGTGTTATCTCGTTTGAGTAAGACAGAATTCCTTCATCCTAATCCCAATGTCTGGAGCAGCCGGCAATGGAGAAAACCAGACAGAAAAGCAAATGGGTTTTGATCAGAAACGTTTTCTTCTGTGTATCGCCTTTTGACAAAGAGCACTGCTGTGGAAACACAGCTTCCAGACCATAAAATTGTCAGCGCGTTCTTCTCCGTCTTGACGTTTGATGTTAAATGGATGCACATTGAGGAAACAGGCAGCTCCGACCTGGGCTTGAGACGAATCATCTTCAGCCGTGCAGACAGCACTCTCAGCTCTTCTCCAGCTCAACTCCGAAGAGCCAACTGATCTCTCTCTCCAGAGTTTCACTCAGCGTGATGGATGGCACACACAAGGAACTCTGAACCAATGTGGAAATCTGTCCTATTCCAAGCTCAAAATGCTGTCTGAAACAAAATGTGATCTGAGAAAGGATGGCTCGTCAAGATTTAGTTTGTTCATCACCTTTCACATTTAGGCAACACCAGCTTCTCGAATGTAACAGAAACAAATCAGCAAACTTAGTATCCAGTTCCTCATTGGCACTTAAAAGGTTTATGCCCAAAGAATTGCTTCCTTTCATTCGCAAGGCGTAAAAGATTAAACTGCTTGTTGCCAAGATTTTTCTGGTTTCACAGCATATATCAAGTTGGCCCAGAAAAACATGTTGTTTGTCTTTGAAAGACAAAAATACCCAATGTATTTCTTATTCTACAATAATTACTTCATTTTTCGTGCAAATTCATTTTAAATTCCTCATATTGTTAAATCAAAATCTTTCTTTTTGAATACACGTATTTTTGTCATGGATTATAAAAGCTGTTCCTTTCATTGTCTAGCTTCTCATAGGGACCATAACACAACTGCAGTCATTTTGCTTCGAGTAAGGTTCTCAAATGCCTAATACAAAGTTCAGAAACTATTTAGCCAGTTTTCCATGCTTTAAAAAAAAAAGTCTACATCCAGGCACATAGATAAAATCATCTCAAAAGCAAAAGCAAAACAGCACAACAGATGAAAACTGAACGGGCAAACATCTCAGCATCTTCATCCCACAGTCATTACAGGTGCTTCCAATGTTCTCTTTCCTTGGTCCACATCTGATATTCAGATCATGGTGTTCAGGGGAAAATGCTACAGAGGTCTTTGAGGTGGGTAGTTTGTGATGGGGCCGAATTATAAGGAAGTATTAATAACGAGCCAAAGTGATTTTGATAGTGACAGAATAGATTTTTTAAAATTTTGTATATATGACAAATATAATATATATAAGCGATATGTACATAATATATAAGTATAGTTTATTCAAACTTAGGCCAAGCTTTTCTATCTGAATATATTACAAACTGAACAACCTAATTTTTAAACTATTTTTTCTTCATTTTTCTTGGAAAGGCAGATTTACAGAGAGAAGGAGAGACAGAGAAGAACGCCCAAGTGGCTGCCACGGCCAGAGCTGAGCTGATCTGAAGCCAGGAGCCAGAAGTTTTCTCTGGGTCTCCCCCATATGGGTGTGAGAGTTCCAAAGCCTTGGGCCTTCCTCTGCTGCTTTCCCAGGTCACAAGCAGGGAACTGGGTGGGAAGTGCAGCAGCCAGGATGTGAAAGAGCACCCCTATGGGATCCCAGTGCATGCAAGGCGAGCACCCTAGGCACTAGGCTACTACCTGGGTCCAACACCCTCTATACTTTTATACAGCAAATAACCCCAATTATGGTTCATTGTATCAAAAATGTAAAATCGAACTAAATAAGGTACCTTTTTAGTTAAACTTTTACCTGGCAAATTTTAAGAAAAGGAGCAGTTTTGCTTCATAAGACACTCATTAATTCTAACATTAGTCCATGAGAAACTATACAGATACAGCACTAAATGTCTTGTCTGAAAAAGTTTGAGACACAAATTGCATTTGGGCTGCACAATATTTGCAATGAAGCCTTACGTTTCAACACGGGAGAGGAAGTCCCTTGCTAAACAACCTGCTTGGCCATGACGTGTTTCACTGTTCTCGTTGTTTGATTCTAATTACATGTTTGCATCAGGAAACTGATTCACATCCTCTGAGCTCCATCTCAGATTACAGCCTGGACTCCAAGCGTATTTGTTGTCAAACACTAAATACCATGTAGGGATAAGGGGAAGGTGCCTGGCCACCAGCGTCTCTGTAGTTGCTTGAAATCGCTTCTTCTTTCATACAAGGTTTTCTGACGACACAGTCAAGTCGCCAGACACGATAGAGACATAACAGCTCATTGGTCACAAGGACCTCAGAATGGCTCCCTGTCTAGATCCCAAATGTGTTACTGCAAATGGTCCATGATGCTTTTAGGAAATAAATCTGATTCTGAGGAAAGCAGGAATTTAGAATATGCCTCATTTTGCTTTGGGGAGGTATTTTGTCTTCTTTTATACTAATCAGCATTGTTACTGATCCTACATTTCATCTGCTTGTAATTAGTTGCATTGATAATATATTCACACTGCTCAAACATCCAAAGTTGTTGTGATCATTTCCATTTCAGCATGTGTAGGGAGTGACAGAGCAGATGGCCTGAGCCAGGGATTTCCTGGTAACGTGAGCAGGGTGGACAGCACACATCATTCTGCTTGTCCCTCAGGCAGGAACCAAGACCTTGGGTCCCCATCAATCACTCCCACGTAGACTTGGGGACCTGTCAAACCTGAGTGGACATCCAGTGATGAGACAAAATTCTACTCCGATGGAAGCAAAGAAAGACGTTGATGGACCTGCAGTGGCCCTCAGCCCCCCACATAACACCTGCTAGCGAGTGTCTCTGGAGCTGACTTCCTCCAAAGCCACCATTCCTGCTACAATCTGACAGAGAGAGCCAAGATTCACAGGCAAGATGATGGCCGGAAGAGAGATGGCCAAAAGCAAACAGATCAGACGAAATGGTAGCCATAAGACATAAGTAAAATACGCAATTTTTGAATACTGATAAGCATTGCGTAAGGAAGAAATGTGGATACTGTGCAAGAACAGTTTTTTATGTGTCATTCAAGCTTATGCATTACTCAGTAAACCAATCAGGCTCACAGTCAAACCTACGTGGAACTCTTGAATCATCAAAACCAACTTCCTGGGTATTTCTGGGGTGGCTACGATAGGGTAACTCTGAGTAACGCTGTGACTAAGAGACTGCTAAAACACACAGTAAAATGACAAAAGGGGAGGATATTGGAAAAATTGAAACTATCAGGACTTGTGGGGGCAAGATCCATCAGAGAAGTGAACCAGAAAGAGGAGAGCTGACATGCCATAGGCAGTTGTCACACTCAGAGCTTTACTGCATAGAGAGACTGAGAAATCGGACTTACTACAGGCATGTTAAATAACACACAAAGAAAATGTCTAACTCCGTCAATGGAAAATCCAGAAGCAAAAAACTTAAATAAACTCAATATTAAAACTCTGTTGCTGAAATTCTAAAATGTATTAATTATCATTATGTATTTTAATTTATTCGAAAGGCAGGGGAGAGAGAAAGAGAGAGAGAAGCTTCCGCCCATTGATGTATTCCACAAATGTCCCCCAACAATTGGGCTGAGTCCAGCCAAACCCAGGAACCTGTAAGTACATTCAAAACTCTCATGTGAGTCTCAGGGAACTTAGCATTTGAGCCATTTGTACATTAAGTTGTACATTAAAAATTAAAACCTGAAAGTTACTGAGCCAAAGACTGAATCCTGCTTTAAAATGGAGGTGGATTTCATAGGCATATGACAAAGGATATATACAAATCTCCATTCAAAATACATAAATTCCAGGGCAGGTGATCTATCAGTTAAGTACTTGAATTTCAACACAGGTTCTAACTGCTCACTCCAGCTATCTATTAGTTCAAGTCACAGGAGGTAAGCAATGACAATCAAGTGATCGCATTCAAGCCAATCACCTAGCTCTGAGTTTCAACTAATTTTTCTTTCCGTTCTCAATGACATTAATTGAAGTCTGGGAGAAAAAAAAAATACAGCTAAGGCTCAATGACAAGTTAACACATCTTTTATTTAAAGATGTATTTGTTGATTCGAAAAGCAGATTACCAAAGAGAAGAAGAAACAGCGACACACACATGCATGGAGAGAGAGAGAAAGAGAGAGAGAGGGAGAGAGAGAGAGAAAGAGAGGGAGAGAGAGAGAGAAAGAGAGGGAGAGAGAGAGAGGGAGGGAGAGAGAGATCTTCCATTTACTAGCGCACTCTCCAAATGGTTACAAGAGCCAGGGCTGGGCCAGGTTGAAGCCAGAAAGTCTGAACTTCATCTGGGTTCCCAACATGTGTGGCCTGGCCTACGAGTGTGGATCATCTTTATTCCCCAGGCACATTAGCAGGAAGGGAACTGGATCAACAGTGGAACAGCTGGGACTCTACTCAGTGCTCATATGGGGTGCCACCAACAGCTTAACTCACCTTAAACTCACTGGAATGCTAAGATGAATAAGACTAATAAAATTACAATGCTGACATTAAATAAATCAGGTATTAAACAATGTGAAATATTTATTGTAATGAAATCAAGTGGTTTGAAGTTCTGGCTAGAAGGATCCATGAGAAGACAGGCATTAGAAATGAAAATACTCAGACTTGTAGGCATCCCTGAGCATGTTCAAGGTTTTTGAAGCTGCATTTCATCTGTGCTAAATGAAAATGAGAAAATGCATTGCAGAAGCTCATCACAGATTGAAAAGGGGTTTTAAAAGTAACTGCTGATTTTCATATAAAGTAACTGCTGATTAAATGGCAACTAACCTACCCAATTCTTTGCTTAGGTTGTCTCTTCTCAGTGATTCCTGCACTAAAGCTACTTGCCATGTCCTGGCAGTATCATTTATGTGACTGCTGAATCACTCTTGCTTCCCTTCCTCTTAGTTTCCCAGTACCGTCCGACTATCCACTTCTCTTTGTTGTTATTATTATTATTATTATTACATTTGATTTTATAACACAGTTTCATAGGCTCTGGGATTTCCCCAACCCCTCCCTGTACCTTCCTCCCGTGGTGGAAATCTCCACCTATTGCGGTATAACAGTTCAAATCCAATCCTCATTCTTTCATTGCAAGCATATACTTTGCACAATGTCCAGCATCTTATTGTCCAGATAAGTTCAACAGTTTCTTGGGCAGACCATCTCTGGTCTGAAGGCAGAGCTGGCAGAATATCATCCCAACCAATTAAAAGCCACAACATAACATCAACAACTGTTTACAACCTTATGGAGTTAAATGAAATTGTACTGAGTAACCAATATGTTAGGAAATGCAAGTTCTTAACCACATCCTGTGATTGCTCCATCGACATTTCAATTTTAGTTTGTACACAACTGGCTGCTGTACACCTTAAAATGGCTATAGAGTACTATTCAGCTGTCTCGTGTCTATTTTCATTTTTGACTCTCCACTTCTGACTATCCCATTCCAATCCACTAAGAGTTATTTTTATTCTTATAGTTTAGGTATGGCTAGTGACATTTTAGCGCTCTCTGTGCTGGTTTTTAAAATCCCTCTGGTTGCATTACTGCGTTTTGTACTCCATAACCTCTCCATCCATCAGAACATGGGGTCCCCAGCATGTTCCTCATCCTGTTTACTGGATCATCTCAGGCTATTTGATATCACAAAGTTTGTGATATCACTGTGATAACACTGCCTTTAAAGCCTGGCCTATTGTTGTCTATACAACTTATTGGCTTATTGGATTGTAAGCTATCCAAAGCATAAACAGTGAGATGCTTCAGGTAAAGTCTGTAACTGCTTACTGAACATTCATGAAAGGAACCCCAAAGCAAAGAAGTAAAAGATTCTCTAATTCTTTTTGTCTGGTGCCTGAGCCCAAGCATTCTCTGAAATAGAGTCCGCACAGCTTTTCAACAAATTGAGTTTGAATTTATGCAATGGCGAAGGAATTTTATCTATGTAAGTGCTAAAAATATATATATATGGAGGACAGAAAGCTGAATTTTAAACTAAAATATAGGGACAACTAATCAAATTATGGAAAACAATCTAGATTTGGAATAAGAGCCTCGGTTACTATTAATGTGTTTTGAGGAACCAGAGGGTGACACTTGTAATAACTTCTCTACACCAAATGTGCTGCACGGATGCTTTCAGGCTAACTCCCAAGCCCTTGGATTTGATTAAAAACATCAGGCTACTGTAAGTTAGAAGAACAGATACAGTCTTTGCTGGAAAATGAAGGGAGTGGCTCCAATCCCAGTTAGGTCAGCCAAAAGCTAAAGGGAGGAGAAGGGATGGAGCAAGAATCAAATTTATTAAACCATATTGTATGCATTTAAAAAGTATATTTTATGCTATTTCTTCCAGGTAGAGAGAAGGAAAATCTGGTAACAATTTACACTGAGGTTCATGCCCAGCCCCAAGAGTGTTTATTAATTGGAAGGAACAGTGAATGAATCACATTTTTACCTATTGCGTAAGGTTTGGTGAATAGAATTTGGAATTTAGAACTGTGGCCCAGGCCTGTTTCCTTATCTCTTTACAACAGGAAGGTAGGTGCCTCTGTCTGATCAGGGCAGGTGCAGAATACTGATATTACTGCCCGAATTTCCATGCTCCAAGGCCCCCTCACTTGCCTGTGAGAATATTGCTACCCAAGAGTCACTTTGAATTGGGATTCACCATTGGAGGGAAGAGAGGCTAAGAGGGGAGGGTCGGACCCTCAGGAGCTCCAACTCTGAGGTCACTCCAGAAGGACATTTGGTACTGGGAAATCTTAGATGCCAACTTAGCATTCCTTCTGATCGGAGCACATCTTTTCGATGTATCCACCTTTAGGAAAGAAGGAAACCAATTACAAGGAAGAAAAATATGACAAGAATTATTGGAACTGTTCTCAGAACTTCCTTGGCTGGCTGAGTCAGAACTCTGCATCCAGGCATTTCCCAAAGTTCAACATTCCCTGTGTGCAAAGGGCATTGCCAGCAAAGTTGTTGCTTCTCCCAGCAAGGCGTTGGTGGAGCTGGAGCTGGGCTGCACTTGGACCTTGAAGCGAATGAGCAATGTTTATTTTCTAAAGCACCACCAATGCACCACCTCTGTATACCATCCAACCTGATCAATAGGCTGGACCTGAACCCCAGCTGCTTCTCTTCCAAGAGCTAGAACCCTGAGAAGATCCTGCAGATCTGGGCAGTGCTTCTACCTTCTGCCTCTCAAGCCCAAGGTCGAGGCAAAACGCTTGTCAGGACCAAGCTCACAGGTGACTCACCAGTGCTCTCCTGTTTTCTGAATCTTCTTCCATAAGTGTTATACACGCATTGAAGGATTCGAGGCTTTCCAAAGGAGATAGGTTACACATATCTACAAGTAAAAAAAAAAAAACTTATTAGTGGAAATTTTAGTAATAATCAGTATTTTATTTGTTATCATCATTATTCAGCAATACTTGTTAAGGGAAGCTGCTACTTGCAGCATCAGATACCCAGAGCAGATGGCTGGTTTGAGTCCTGGCTGCTCCGCTTCCAATCTATCTCCTTGCTGTTGCACTTAGAAAGCAGCAGATAACAGTGCAAGCGCTTGCATCTGTGCAGCCCATGTGGAACACCTCAATGGAGTGCTTGATTCCAGACTTTGACGTGGCCCAGTCCCAGCTGATGAAGCCAGCTGGGTACCAAAAGAGCAGGTGCAAAATCTGCTTTTTGCTTTGATGTTCTCTCTCTCTCTCTGTTGCTTTGCCTTTCAAATAAATAAATAACTTTAAAAAAAAAGAAGTGTGATGTGTCACAAGTCTTCAAATAATGTTGAGTATCCACCTACTCCAATGCAGGCTCTATCTGTGTTACTTATCTATGTCTGAGGATATGATCAAATAAAAAGACTTGGGAAATCCTTGTGGCTTGGGGCTTGCCCTTTTTTGGTGCTCATGGAAGTACAGAACCACCACGTGAAAAACCTTAAGCAGTCCAGAGGATGAAGATAGGTGAGAGTTGATGCAGGAGAGACCTTTGCAGGGCCACCCATGAAATCCAGCTCACAGTGCTGTTAGATGAGTCGTGTTAGACAAATAATTGTATTAGGTCACACAATTTCAGAGTGACATGTTGGTCCCCTAAACTAAGAAGATATACAATATGATAACAAAATGTTAATCAACCTTGTCATCTTTCATTGCATTTGTTTATTTATTTTTCATTTGACAGGAAAAGCTGCAGAGGTCTCCTGTTTGTTGGTGCCACCCTCCCTAAGTTGCCATGACAGCGGAGGGTTCAGCCTGAGTCAGAGCAGGTAGCTGGGAACTCCACCCAGAGCTCCCTTCTTGGCAGTAGGAAGCCAGGTGCCTGAGCCATCACCACTGCTTCCATTCCCAGGATCTACATGGTAAGCAACTTGATCAGAGATGGAGCCTGGAGACTCACCCAGGCATTCTGATCTGGAAAACGGACATTATAAAATCCACACTCTAGCATTTTGATGTTATGGTATAAGCAGAGTAAAAACCAAAGTAAACGGACATTTGACAACTGCTAGATTCATACAGCATGAACAATCTGTTGAGAAAATCAGGATTATTTGCTGATCTACATTATCTACTTTGGCACTCTATGGGATCACATCATATTGCAAATTATTGATGAACAGGTGACTGACGTTCTTGCAGTCATTTCAGGTCATGTGGTTTTTATACTCAGCCCTTCTTTTGAAGCTGGCAGAGCTAGCAACTAAAAGCTGTAAGCATCCAAACCCCAGCAGATTTGGTCTGGCAAAACTTCTCAGCCCTGTTCTCAAACTCAACATGAAAATAATTATCCTAGAAAATTCTGCCAGTCTGAGGGAATGGATTCTTTTCAACATTACAATAACAACCCAGGGCATGGCTCACCTTGGTGTGCATGCATTCTAGTATTTAGGGGCATTGTTACAGGAGCTAAAACGTTGGCTTTTGGGTAGCAGTGAACTTGAGGCAGAGAAGGATTTTTTGTATTGAACTAGCCAACACTGTCAACATTTGTATCTGTTCCACATTTGACGATCAGCCAATGACCATATTTCTCTAGGTGAGCAAGTAACCTTCCTTATTAGTGTTAGAAGAAGTCTATGGGTAACATAGCAATAGTAAGATCAAGCAGAATTTTATTCTATATAAACCTGGAGAAACTTCAGGCAATTTTTTTTCTAAAGCATCAAGCGCATACCCAAAAAGCAATTGCCATAAACATTTAACCATTTAAGCAATTCCAAAATCCATCGAAACAGCTAAGTATGGAAAGTTATTTTTGAATGATGTCATTTTGGCTTCCATCATGAAAAAAAATATTTTTTTCAGATGACTATATGTATTAGCTGGTGAATTCTGTAATATTTACAAATAGTCCCCAAAACATGACACAGTATATATGATTAAATAAAAGCTTTAATATCCTAAAAATATTAGTAGTTGTTTTTATGTTCTCTCTCCTATCAAAAATACCCTGTAGCAGCTCCAATTATTTGCTAATTAGTGGTAACTACATGTTGAACTTAGATATAGTTTGGAGTGCACGAGTCTGACTCAGGACCCACTTGGCCACAGAAATATCACATCTCATTTGGAAGGAACATATTTACCATCTGTCCTTGTCTGTGCCTCTGCTTTGGCACTGGAACACTCAGAAAGGCTTTTGTCATGAAAATCATCTTCCCATAGCAATCTGTCCAAAGCAGTGTTTTCGCAGCTACTGCCCTGCGTATCTGTTCAACCCATCTTTCCTGTTAACAGAGCTGTGTCTGGTTGGAGGCAAAGCGCTTGGGCAAGGTGCTATGATTGCACAGCAGAAGACAGCTGAGTTGGACTCCGTTCCTGCTAAGTTTATAAAAAACTAGTAGAAGTCTTTCAAAGCTGCTTCAACAAAATTAACGATGTAATTCCCCGTCCCTTGAGTTATGAAGGATGAGTGTTTGTGAATAAAAGCAGGCAAATATTTAATAAATAACCTGAATGTAAATGTTCCATGAATTGAGCTCTCTGTTTAGCTATTTCCATGGCTACCTTCCTTAATAACATTGTTGATAACTCATTGCAAACATAGCCCAGGGGGGAAATTCCAAGAATAACTGATGTAGCTTTCCATGCTCCGATGCCCGTAGTTTCTCTGCTGTTGTCTTCTCTAGTTCCTGCCTCTCCATTAGGACCATGTGTGTGTTGATGCCAAGTTCAGCTCCTTCTGAAAGGCACTTGCACCACCATCAACATCCCCGAAGTGAAAGGGTTTATGTTATTGTCTCTTACGTTCTTATAAGTGAGCAGAACCATGACGTCGTCTGCATACATTTTAACTGAAGTTAAAGGAAAGACCTAGGCGTGCATAATAGGATTTATGCATTCCAAATTACTCAGGCACTTTCCATGTTTATTGAAGTTGGAAATGTGGGCCCTTCCTACCCAATTTCAGAGAATCCCATGTCAATGGTACATTCTAGACTTGTGGCACACGTGACCCTGGTTGGGATCACTGGTTGGCACACATAGTTTCTGCTCCTACAGCTAAGGAGTTTACAGGAGACACAATAATATAAACCAAGTCCCTAATTACCATGAGAATATTAAGATTCAAGTCCTCACATGCTCTCCAGGTGAGTACACATTTTCTTAGGAAAGCATGTTTATCCCCCTTCCCAGATGGACCAGTTGGAGGGACCAAAATGTTTCCTACCCATGTGAGGCACTAGCTCTGATGCGCCCAAATGCTGGCAGGTGTATTTAGAATGGGCCCTGGGTGCTTATCGGCTCTGCTGTGGAGCATACATGACTAAGAACACTGAAAGAAAAGCCTTTAGTCCCTATGCTAACACAGGTGCCTACTAACATCCTTGAAGAAATGATGGACCAAATGCTGCTGAGCAGATGCTTCCCCTTATGACATAGCATGGCAATAATGAGTAGCAAGAAGCCTGGAGGGAGGCAAACAGAACCCGGAGATGACACCAACAGGTCCCCAGAAAGCACTGGCCGGCATCTCCATGCGTACATGTGGAAAGGGAGCAATGCCTGGCCCTGATGAGAGAGCCTGTGGAATCATTAATATTCATGAGTCCTCATCTGAACCCCCATCTGGTACCCTACTCTAACAAAGGAGACGCGTCCCTGTGACTGCTTCACTTGACACACCCTGCAAACAGAGGCCCATCCGCACGCTTGAACACAGAGATGCTTTCCGACCTCTGAAGTTGTTTATGGCTCCTCAGCCCTCGGGCTCCAGGAGGGATCCCCGAGCTCCAGGTCGCCTTGCTTTCTCTCGTCTGCAGCCCTGCCAAGCAGGTCCCTGGGAATGGTGTACCGTTTGGGGAGACTCAGTGAACACTTTCACAGCTCATGGGCTGTGTGATTCATGGACATTCTTCCAGAGTGGGACCTGAACACTCCTTTACCTCCTGCTCCACCAGAGCACCAAGCCGAGGACTGATCAACCCTCAGCTCTCCCAGTCTCTCAAACACAACAATTGATTTTGCTAAAGTATTGCACTCTCAGTTGCACAGGAGCTACTCATCAACATATCATTAGGATATGATTTTTTAATACTATGGTGATAACGTAGCATTCGCAAAATACACATGTGTCTCGGTTTGACCTCTGTGAGGTTATCCGTGCAGCACATTTAATAAAGAGTGATTAGTATTCCTGTCATGCTAACATGAGGACAGCACATCAAACAGAAGCTGGCACTCAAACCTGGCAGCCTGAACAGTGCACTTCAATGGATGTAATTCATTTAATTAATATTTATCAAGAGCCCAGAGACTGGCAGTCTACAAGGTGCCAGCCACTCCCAACTCCACTGTCTTTTTTGCCATCTGCTGCGCATATGAATGGTAGGCAAGCAGCCTCCTCACCAGGAGAAAACGCTGTGTTTTGATGCTGCCCCTCCCTGCTTCCACTTCTCTGGCTGTCTGGTTTCTGAAAAACAGCTTCAGGTACTAGGAATGAACTCAGAGGTGCAAGATCCAGAGCTGTAAACTCGCTCCATTTGCAGCTGTTTGAGTGCCAAAGTTCTTTCCATCCTTTGCAGGTAAGCAAACCCTTGCTTTAATGCACATGGGTTAGCATGTTCCAAGTGGTTTACAAACATTAATGGGATTCAGTGCAATGGCCCAGTAGGTACATTCTCACCTTGAATACTCCAGGATCCCATATGGCTGCTGGTTCATGTCCAGGCTGTTCTACTTCCCATCCAGCTCCCTGCTTGTGGCCTGGGAAAGCAGCAGAGGACAGCCCAAAGCCTTGGGACCCTGCACTCATGTGGGAGACTCGAAAGAGTTCCTGGCTCCTGGCTTCAGACGGGCTCAGTTCTAGGCATTGTGACCACCTGAGAAGTGAACCAGCAGATGGAAGATCTCTCTGTATCTCCTTCTGTCTCCCCTTCTCTCTGTAAATCTACCTTTCCAATAAAACATAAAATAAATTCTAAAAAGAAGGGATAAAAGGCTTATAGTAAACGTGTCTTAAATGAAAGGAAATTGTACTTAACTTGAATTGAGAGAATGTCATAACGAGCTTTACAAGGAGCTTTGCAATGACACTTTAAATTTCTAGAAATGTAGCCTGAATATTACCTTAAGAAATGTGCTGAGTGTGAACTAACAGACATTCCTCTTAAAACCATAAATTCAATTTTGACCTTTTTTCCACTTGTTACTTCTTGCAAAACTACTTCATCTCTTTCCTTGGTGAAAAAAAAATAATGAAAATAATACCAGAAAAACATGATCCCAAACTTAGAAACAAAGATAATACAATAATCTTGTTGCATGCATCTAAAATTAGAGACTTTTCATCTTTTCAAGATCTTTAAGAACTGAGGACTGTCACGCATCACGTGAGCAAAAATAACTAGCATACGCTTGCCTGCCTTTCAAGATTTTTTTCCTCCTTTTGAACTGAATTCAGTACAGATCTCAGAATTTCAATGATACAAATATAAGTATTTATAAACAGAGTGGTTATGTGTGATTTCTCTGGTGCAAACTTGACAAACTTTTAACAATAAACATGAACAGAAAAGAAACTAAGAAAAAGGAGCACAGCTTAAGTAAGGTATTTGAAAGAATCGGAGCCAAAACTAGAGACACAGCTCTCTATGAACCCCACTGCTCAGTAGATATATAGTTACACCAATGAGACTAACACGCACACATTTTACTTGCCCATTCTCTGGGTGCTAGTTCGCCTTAAAACTCCATTGTGATGTACCCCATTCTCTGTGGGTGGACTAGTAGAACCATAATAGGATGACTCCTCCAAGAAGAATGGAGGAAGAGAGGACAGTATGCTTACCTTCTTAGAACTGCACCTAGTAAGATACATAAAATCTGCTCTTTCATATTAATTTAAATTAATATTAATTTTTAGAAAGCAACTTGCATGTAGTGTCCGGGACTCTAAAATCTACAGTGTAAAAGCATTGAAGGTTTGAGCTACAAACATGTCTTAAGCAGGAAGACTTGCATGATCTTACACAGTAGTCTAACCTTGGTGTTAAGCATTTGCTGCTGGATTCGAGTCACAAGTCCCACTCCTGGCTAACACACACCTTGAAAGGCAAGCGATGGTGGCTCGAGTGGTTCAGTCCCCACCCCTGCCAGGAAATACATCTCAGCTCTCTGTCTCAGCCTGGTCCTGCCACAGCTGTTACAGAATGAACCAGTACACTGGAGCTCTCCCCAGCTCTGTGTCTATTCCTCTCAGTCTCTGTGTCTCTCCAGAATCAAATATATTTTTTTAAAATATTGCAGTGAGTTAAAACCATAAAAGTTCCTTATAACTATTAGGTAATACTTTTAAAACTTTAACTTCATAAATATGATCCTTCCTGGTCTATAGTTGCATGTGCAAATTTTACAGAATCAGAATGAGATTTAGAGTTTCAGCTTATTCTTTAAGGAAAAATGGCATTTATTCATAAGAACAGAGGATAATTGATAAGGGCGGATAGTAAGTGTTGAGCCCAGATAGCATTTGTTCAGATCAGATAAGAATTGTGGAGACCAGATGGTAAATTTTGAGACCATATTGTAACTGTTGCGATCAGATTTAAAAAAAAAAAAAAAATGTTGAGACAAGTTCATTGCTGAGCCCAATTGTGGAAACTAGCTAATAATGTGGTTCAGAAGGTACATTTTGAGAGCAGTGTGTTTTATAGTGGTTAACTTATTATAATTTCACATACTGTAAATTTTGGTACCCTGAAGATTTTAAAGATTGTGTTTTCAAAAGATCGTCAGCAATGACAATTTCTAGATAAAGAATACAGAAACTCATTTGCTTAAAACAATTTTATATCATTTCCTGGGCCAATTAGACATCTAAAAAGTAGAAGACTCACAAAACCTAAGAGGGTTTCACGGGGGAAAGATGTGGTAATGTTGACTGTGGGAAGATAAAATGTTTAAAAGGCTGAGGAAGTGCATCCCAGGGAGTAACTAGAGAGAAGACTGCAGTGGCGATTCAAGAGAAATGTCACGGAGGAGCACGGACAGCCCAAGCACACAGCAGCAAGCAGGGACAGGACTCATAGCTCTCACAGCAAGGGCTAGAGAATATGCCATCCGATAGAAGTGTGAGGTGATGGGACATCCCAGGTCACTGCACGCATTGGCTGGAGGAGAGCCTTATGGGCAAAACTGACTTGGGGTCCAACCTGGAGATTTGGTAGTGGACTGAACAGCACTTAGGACTGTGAGGCACTCAACTCCCCCAGTTCTTTCACAGGTGCCCAGGCTCAACTGGCACAGCAGAACACAAAGAGGCTCTGGCAATGCTCTCTACATGGCAGGGCAAGCTGGCAAGGGTGGAAGTGCTTTGAATGTTGCCATTAGGATCCATGAAGCACCGGTGGCAACATTCAAAGCATCACTCAGAAGAGAGACTCCAAATTCTACAGAAATTGTCAGCGTGAGACCAAGAATAGCCTTTCTATTGCACTGTCAGGGATTTTAATACTACTGGTACTGGTACTGTGGGATAGCAAGAATCAGAGCTATGAACACATGACTCCATAACTTCATCTCGAGAACAAAGCAAAACCTCAGAGATGGAAAAACACATGGTTCCTTGTCTGTCTTAAGCTGGGATTCATCAATGGACAGATCAAACGCAAACACGATAGGATGCCCTTTAAGTCTCTAGTGTTGTTAACACCAAAACTTTCTATTGTACTTTAGCTGAGAGAATAGGCTTTGGGGCAATTATTATAGGCCTGTAAATGCAGGATTTTTAACACCTTATCAAAAACTTCCAGAGACAGGTGTGATGGTGCAATAAACTTCACCTGGGATATTTGCAGCCCATGTGGGATTGTGTAGCTTGGACTCGAGCTATTCTGCACTTCCAGCTAAATTGTCTGGGAGGCAGTAGGCAGTGATGGCCCAAAGCACCCACCTGAGACACATCACCTTGTGAGTAAACTTAAAAGTGGAAGAACCTCTCTCTCTCTCTCTCTCTCTCTCTCTCTCTCTCTCTCTCTCTCTTCTTGCTACTGCATCAAAAATAAATTCAACTTCAAACCTCACAGAGCATTTGTTGATTTCACAGTGTCTTTCATTTCTTTGCGCCTCAATGCACATTGCTTTGAGCTGTTGCTATTTATGTTTTTGTGCATGTTGCATGCCTACTTCTTTGTATCATTCCTTACGATTCTAAGTCACTTTCATAAACTTTCATAATCTTCTATATCCATAAGGAGAACAGTTTTTTCATAGCTACTAGGTGAAATGTGATTAGGATTTTAGGGTCAAGATTAAGGAAACTCTTCTGTTTCTTCTTCCATTTACTTCCCAAACAACTTCTCATCGAATTCTAGAAAGATTTCCTTCCTCATTAAATCTTAACTCATCATCGGGATCATTCCCAGCACACAGATATATCTTAACAGTATCCATTAAAATAACGTTTTGGATTGGAATACAACTACTGATCAACAACCGCCAAAAATCCATGTCTTGGGCCCCTCCCCTGCCCTGACTCTGTAACCCCTCAACTTCTCTTTGACTCACTCTGAAGAAGTTTTGTTTTATCTTTTGACCTTGATGACTCAGAGAAAGATCTCAAAGGCTCCTATGTTGAAGGAAACCCCAACTCCTCCTCCTTTCTCTTTTTCTTTGGACTTTCAATGGAGTTGACACGTTGAAAAGCTACTCTGTGTTCGTGCTTGAAGTCGTTTCTCTCCCACCACCCACCCCTTGCTCTTCTTTCTCCCCAGCATCAGCGAGAATGGCCTTCCAAGAGTATTCGATAGCATCATACTTAGCTTCTGATGCTAGAATTAGAAGCACAAGCAATTTTGTGAAAATTAGACGTAAGTATAAATTCCTGTATCTTTAAGCAAAATAATCGATAAGGATGCTAGAAACTTTCTGATCCTGTAGCTTAATGCTTTTTAAATAATGTAGTTTAGTTACCTGATCCTCCCATTCATCTATGTTGACTTTTTTCAATTTATTCAAAATGCAGCCAAGAAGCTCTATGAAGAGTGTTCTTCCTGCACCCTTCACATTATTTGATATATTGCAAGAGAAAGAGTCACTTATTGCTTTTATTAAGATGAAAAATGTCTTTCACCTATTCAGGGATAGTTAGTTGATAAGAGATATTGAAATGTGTTCCAACACGAATAGGAACGTTATGCTAGATGGTTAAATTCTGGAAAGAAATAGTAAGTATGTCAACAGCTTCAAATGTGTCACTCTTCAGAGAGCCAGCTTTTCCTACATTATGTAACTAGACATGAGCTGAATCCAAATAGTAATATAATAAATAATTATAATTTCAATAATAAAATATTTACTGACTTGATGTGTTGGTGACTTCATTCTAATCGTGCCTTTTGCCATATTTTCAAATGTGGCATTTTCAGACCATGTATGTCTACATTATAAATCTGGAAGAAGAGGATTCTGACAAGCAGATGATAAAGATTAAAGATTAAAAAAAGTTGAAATAAATGTGATCTTTTTCAATGTGAAAACACTCTTCATTTCAGCCTCCTAGAAGTGTGAGCAGAAAGCCTGCACATATAAAAATACACCTAAAACTGTCACTCTAAATGAAATTAAAGTCTGAAGTCTATTGTGGCACGTTACATTATTAAATCAAAATTTGTTGAAAAATGGATTGTTGCAATGACCTTCTGAATTATTCTCTTATTTATTCCAGAAGTAAAATATTTTGTAAATAAAATCATACAAAAAAAAAACAGTGAGGAAAGAAATCTCACACGAAGATACTTGCTAAAAGCTCGTGGCTCCTGGCTCTGCACTGGCTCAGCTCTGGATGTTTTGGCCACCTGGGGAGTGAACCAGAAGATGGAAAAATCCTTCTCTCTGTCTCTCCTTCTTTCCATAAATCTGCCTTTCCAAGAAAAATAAATAAATCTTAAAAAAAGAAATATATTTATGATTAAAGCAATGTATATGTTACATGCATTTTAGGAGTCAGATTTGTACTATGCAGTCCGATTTTGGAAAAAGTCTGAGTAATTAAGTTTTGAATTATTCACATTAGATTTTGCTTTCCTTACAAACCCCAGAGAATAATTCGCACTCTTTCTTGAATTAGATAATACCGCAGAAAGACCTTAAAACAAATGGCTCTGCCAAATAAGTAAATCTCTTTAATTTATAACTAGAAAAAAAAAGAAGTATATATTAAGCCTTTATGAGAGAAACATTTGCTCATAGGTTCCATTATTCTCCGTTTTCCCACCACTTCATTTTCTCCACCAAGTGTCTTGTTGAGATCTAGTCATTCTTTAGCGCCTTACTGTTAATCATATCTTAAACACTGGGAACATTCTATTTAAAACCTTCTTTACCACTTAGCTACTCTTTTTATTCACCTGCACCCCACTGTGTAAAGGAAGAGAACAAAGACAAAGCATCAGCGGGGAAGAAGGCGCTCACAGAGCAGAGTGATTTATCAAGAGTGGGTGGGTGATTATGTCTGATGCCGCAGATAGGAGCTGCAAATGCTGCTTCTGAATCCGAGGAATCACATACTCTGCTGTGGAAAATGGAAAATGGTGCTGGAATAAAAATTGTATTTTAGGAGTGTCAATCCATTGTTTAGTCCAGCAAAGTATTCAGTATCTACTTAATGTGAATGTGGGGTTTTATTGTCAGTGGTTCTTTCAGAAATAAAAGATAAATTTGTTTTGTTGAAAAAGCAATATTCTGTAGTCCAGGCTTGGTTTTGCTCTCACCCAATCTCATGTTAATGTGATATTAATACGAAGACAACAGATTCCATGTAACTCAATACGATCCTAAGTACCTACTTTTAAATTCATCTCTCCTTCCTCTCTTCCCTCTAACTTGAATGCATTCACGATTACCTCCCTTAAAACTATTCCACGACTGTGAAAATTACTACTAAATCTATTTAGGCCCACCCAAAGGAATACAGTTTTTTTTTAAAAAAAAATATAAACACCGACACGTTTTTAAATGGACTCATTTGTTTTTGTTTCTGACCATCCTCACATTTCTGTTACTTAGTGGAAAGTGAATTCAATGAAAAGGTAGAAATCCAGGCTGTGACTTTCACGAAGTCGTTTCAGCTTTCTGAGTCCCAGTGTCTGCAAGGGAAAACTTTATGGACTCAAAATCAGAGCAGTTCCTTCCTCAGGTGGTGGCCACGTGACTTGAATTGCACATCCACGCTTGAGTTGCCAGGCAGAAATCACAGAACACCGTTATACATCTCACGTGGGAATGAGCACACAAAATCTTCCCTTCGTTTTGTTATTGCTGTTCCATTTTGCTATTTCAAAAGTGTATCTAGGGCAAAATAAAACTTTAGTTTTCCGAGATCAATCTAAATAACAATGCCAAATAATTGGGAATTGAAGGGGGGGGTGGCAAGAAGCTAATCAATGTCTAACGATTTCTGTGCTAGACAAGTGTTTTTCCTTTGAAAAATATTCATAGGAAATGTCAATTACTAACATTCCAATTTTGGTTAAATAGTTATTTTTGAAGGGATAGAGTAACTCACTGCCATGTGGAGCTTGCCAACCCCATGGCCAATTTGGGGTCTAGGTCTGCCATGGCTGCTCATCGGTGAGCCTGTTCTAAAGCTGTCTCCTCCAGCCCTCTCCACGTGGGCATTTCTCACTGCAGCACGGGCCTTCTTTGACTCCAAATGCTTTCACAGCCTCATCCATCATTGTTGACCTTGTGAGCCAACTAATTCATTCTCTTTGTGTCTGTGTGACACCTGATGCTGTTAGATGGAGAGCAGCAGCCTTGACCTCTACAAAACAGATGGCTTGCCCTACGTTTCCAGTTGTGACAACCAAAGAGTCTCCAGGCTTCCAAAGGTCTTGGAACAGTCCCGACTCTGGTTGAGAGCTCTAACACTACGGCAATTCTAAGACTGCAGTTCGACTCAGTGTGGGCTGTATCGCTCCCATCTTTCCACAAACATCCTGGGAGCGTGTTTGCTCTATGCCAACAAATGCTGGATGTGTTTACTGAGATAAATACTGAATGTGCTAGAATGACTACGGAAGACCTCAATTTCAGCTTGAACCAGATTGATGGGTGTGAGTGCCCCTTGCAAGGACGTGATGTAGTGTGCTAACACAAAGGAATGCAGGTGATTGAAATTCTTGGAGCCATTGACTGAAAACAGAACACAGCTAGAAGGTGAAATGTCAACAGTAGGAGTTTGAGGACAAGAGGAAGCTCTCCAGGAGATCCAGTCTGAAGCTTAAGGCGATTTGCCCCTGGGTGAATTGAAAGTAGCCAAGGCAACTCTTGTCCTTTAAGGACTCTTTACACACCCGGAGGCTGTATCCACCTGCTCTAATCGCCTCAAGGTCTGGTACCAATAGCTAGGGACCAGCTGCCGTATTCAAACCAGCCATCCCCAGACATTCCTGTCCTGCTTCGTTTGTCCCTTCCTGCAGAACACACCAGAAACACTCTAGTCCACATTTTTTCCCCCTCTTGGCTCTTACCCATTTTGATCCTTTCCCCTTGGACACTGTAGGGATGTGCCCACTTTCCAAGCACATCCTAAGTATGATAAACATTTTCCTTTTAAAGGTGATTGCCACCTGCGCTGGTAGCCTCACCACACCTGAATAACAACACAACCTACATTTGAAATCCGGTGCCTGCTTGCCCCAAGGCAGGCAGCTTCTGTAGCATGTTTTCATGAAATATGGTTGTCAAACCTACTGAAAGGCTGCTGGATGGCCTCTCTCCCCACTAGGTCAAGGTCATTTCATCTTTCTCAAGGTCATCTAGAGCTCAAGACAGGAAGGGGGGTTTCTGTAGATGCTGTCTCAGTCCCCAGGTACTTAGTGCTGCTCATATATTCCATGCCTGCATTCATTAGCATTATCTCTAATTCTCATTAGCCAAGCTCACTTACTCCAACCTCTATGATAGTAATTCTTCGTACTGAATGTTTCTTGTTTGGAACAATGCATGGGCTCACCTTCTGATCGTACTGCAAACTACCTTACCTTGAAAGAAAATAAGATTGTAAACAGACAAGTTTTCCCTGTTGGTATATCCAAGAGGAATTAGTCATCATGAACCTTAGTATTAATAGTGAGTGCTCAGCTATTGTTTTATAAGTATTGTTTAAAAGTGTTTACTAACACCTAGAATATTGATTTGCCTCATGAAAACTATTTTAAAAAAAAAGGTTAAAGAAAACAAATCCTGGGGCCCAGTACAATAGCCTAGCGACTAAAGTCCTCACCTTGAATGTGCCAGGACCTCATACAGGCGATGGTTCTAATCCCCGCAGCCCTACTCCCCATCCAGCTCACTGCTTGTGGCTGGGAAAGCAGTCGAGGACGGCCCAAAGCCTTCTGTTTCTGTGCCTGCCTGGGAGACCTGGAAGAGGCTCTGGGCTCCTGGCTTCAGATGGGCGCAGCTCAAGCCATTATGGTGACTTGGGGAGTGAATCACCAGACAGAAGATCTTCCTCTTTTTCTCTCCTCCTCTCCGTATACTGACTTTGATAAATAAATAAACCTTAAAAATATATAAAAACAAATCCTCATTCAATCTTTACAAGAGCAATTGCTACTTAATTTTATTTAGAAATAAAAAAGAAGATTCTGTTTGAAATTTTATAATCTGTGTGTGCATATAGAGCATCAAGCTGGGGTGTGGGGTTTCCGATGAACAGCTTAGCAGTGTCAGTTACCAGAACGGAAGCAAAGATGCTCCTAGGAATAAAAGACATGATAATAGGTACGAGACAGGAACGATATTTTCCTAAAAATGTTCATTAGAAAGAAAAATGGAATGTTTCCCATTATCTTTCAAACACCCTTCAGCTATGCCTATGCTGAACTGAACATCTGACCTCCAGACAGTTCATTGTGAAAGCCAGTAACGAGGTCACATCATGGACCAAGCATCCTTTGGGGGATAATTCTGAGGACAATCGCATTGACAACGCCTAAGTCAAAGCAGTTATATCATACACTGGCTAGAAATTCATTTAACTCGCTCTTTAAATGATGTTCTTCCAGGAAATTAACATTGTGGAAGTCAAGAATCTGTGCGTAATTTCTAGAGGAAAAATGGGCAATCTTAAAAGAAAAACAAAAATCTTTACCCATTTGCTTTCTAATGTCAATGAGATACAGTTTGATTTTATCAAACTATGCACAAAGAATAGAGCATGATGCAAAAGGATTTGCTGTGAGATGATTTCCACACTCAAGTTAGGTAACGTCTGTTCACTCAATGGTTACTGCTTTTATGGTAGAACTCTAGTCCCCACATTCTTAGCGAATCCCAAGTGCACAGGTCATTGTTATGACAAATGGCCATTTTTGCACATGACGTTTCCAGAAAGTATTCTTCTCAAGAACTGAAAAATGTATATTCTGTGTCCAATATTAGCTGCAGGCCTTCTGGATTCCTGGCAATAAGGAAGTACCTAATTAAAAAAAAAAAGTTGTCCCTGGAAACGGGGAAATCACTAATGAAGGAAAAGTCATTAGCCAATGGCAACCTGCCCCCGATCAATGTCTCCCAGATTCTAATCCATCACGTAGTCAGTCAGCTAACAGCTGGCCTGCTCCCCTGGCTGCTCCCTTTCAGGGTGTTTAAATCAATAAAAAAAGCTAAATAAATAAATAAGCTACTCAATAAGCACCGTCTGATTTCCTCCACCTCAGACCATCAGAACTACATGTTGATTGCTGCCATGATTATTAGGCTTCCAATTAAAGAGTAAGTCATTAAGTCATTGCATTAAAACTAATTGACAAGCTGGATCACCCTATCATCTCCCAAGCCCAGTTCCAGGTTTATGTCTAAAATTCAAATGTCAGTTCGTAAACGCCCCCTTTCTCCTTCCATTCATGGAGATTAGCGATCTGACCGGCTAAGAACTCAGACTCCAGTTCTATAAAAAACCCTGGAGGATTCAGAGCAGATATCACGCCTTCTGAGTTGTGTGAATTCCCACGTGATCTCTGTAATTGATAATCCATTGCTGCATATCTGTTACCAGGAAATCCTTTACATAAAAAGGACAATAAAAGGCTTGGGGTAAGCCAGTTATGTCAGAATGTGGGAAAGCAGGTGTTCTCTGAACTCACAATCGTTTCTTCTCTGTGAAAAAAATCAAGTTGAAGTTCTTTTTTCATCAACCCACGACTGCTTCTCTGCCTGCTTCTACCCACACAACTGCAAGGTTTTATTGTCACAAGTCAGAGCATGGCATTTTGTCCCTCATGCGCGATGAAAACCATATAAAAAGAAGAAAAAAATAACAGACTGTGTCTGTTAAATGAGTTAAATCCCAGTTTGGGAATTTTTCCTCTCTTTATAACTACAGTACTCAACTTTCATTTCTGGTCCTGTGAAAGATCTTCCCAGACAACCTTATGAGAACACACAATCTTATAAGAACACGGGAAGAACACTTTTCAAGATACAAAAAAGAACCACACTCGCTCAAACACATGTTCTCTAGGGGCCAGGCTATGACTCAAAAACTAATCTTCCTCTTTTTCACACATGAGCATCCCAAATAGGCATTGGCTCACGTTCCAGCTGCTCCACTTCTGCTTCGGCTCCCTGACTGTGGGCTGTGAAATCAGCTGAGGATGGCCCTGACTCTTGGGACCCTGCACCCACACGGTAGCCCCTGAAGGGTTGCCTTCCCTTCCTCATGACCAGATTGGTTCAGCCCCAGCCATCACAGCCATTTAGGGAATGAACTAGCAAATGGAAGATCTTTCTGTATCTCCCACAACTTTCACTTTCTGTGAATTCCCTGCCTTTCAAATAAAAAGGAAATAAAATCTCTCTCCAAATTTCCACGCGTGCTAGATAATGGAGATTATCTATCTACTACCAGACTCCCAGATCTGGTTATCAAACACGAGTATTTATTATTACAGTCATATGCATTCGGTCAGACTTAAAAATGCCACAAATGGAAAATATCAGATCACACAGAGTCCAGATCCCTGCTCCAGCCTTTAATCCATTCTATTTGTTTAGCATTTGTGGTGACTTTCTTTCCTAGCCAATATCTGATCATTACATCAAATGCACATCGGTTTTTTGTTATTGTATTGTGGATGGTTCACAGTTCCTACGATCCCACCCCTCTGATAAATTCCCATGCTCTGTAACTAGGACCACACACAGAGGTAATGAGGCAAGTTGATTTTTCCATCTCATTCCTTTTTCACGACCAAACTGAACATCTCAGCTCAGTGTCTGAGCCCGGGCCAGAATTCGTTAAGATGTTCACTAAGGAAACAGCAGCATCTCTGGGGGGAAACTAGCAAGATGTTTAGCGATCTTACAAGAGGAAGGAAAGCATCCATGTGATTGATTCAATCACGGACTTTGCTGAAGATGAAGCCCATGGGTGGCCATGAGGATACTGGCTTTACCACATGGACACCTGCCCTGAGAGCTGAGCTGGGAATGGATCGAATTCAAATATGACAACAGCTGTCAGGTGGTAACACTGTCAAGTCACTTGTAAGTGGAAGCAAACCGGGGGACGTAGGGGAAGCTTGCTGAAGACTCCGTGGAGACATCCGGTTACAATCATGGCAAACATTCTGTTCCCTTCTTCAGTCCCATAGCTTCCATTTCAAAACATTTGGTCATTCTCTAGACTTTATTCTAGGGATTATTTACAAAAGGACTTTGGGCTGTCACTTTTTCAGGCATCTCCTACAGGCTCCACATCTCAGCACAGCGTGTTTGGAGTTTCATATAATGGTAGATTCTAGAGTTTCATGCACATTTCCCCAACACCTGTAAAATGCTTCCTATTGTCTCAAATTTCAAGCTGACAGCCAACGTCAGTTGTGGATGCGTAACCGGCAGCCACCTGAAGAAAAAAGATGCCAATTGAAGCTGGTCAATTAACTTTCCAATCTGTCAAATCCACTTACAGCGGCTATTTCCCTCTTAGAGGCAATTAACACTGAAGGACTTCATTAAACAATACAAACGTATGTTGATTTATCACATTCTGAAGGCAGTGAAGTAGTTACTCCTTAATTTCACAACGGAAAGCCCTGAGTCATTTCCAAAAACTGTCATCAATGTGACTTCAAACCATATGCTGTATTTTGCTATCATTCTCCATTGAGAAAGAAATATCATACTTCTTTATTCTTGAATTTTCCACTTTGGATTTGTATTAAACAACTTTTTTTTTCTTGCATGGACTTGTGGAGTATTTTAATTTCTTTTTATGATTGTTTTCCATGGAATGTCCACTTACGACTCAAATGATATTTTGAATATGTGTTGTCTGGAAGCAATTTACGCATTATTTAAGAAAAGACAATAGGTCTCAAATAAGTTCTTCCTGTTCTGAACTTTTCACCCCATCTATAGTCTTTTGTAAAAAATAAACTCCTTTTTTTTTTGTTGTTGCTAAGACAACTAAAAGTACATAGATGAATTATAAAAACTGAATTTTTTCTTCCTTGAACATTCCTAACTCATTTTCAAAATACAGCAAGTCAGCACTTTATCTTATACATATAATCTCATGCAGAATTATTATGTGTAACAATTTAAAGTACTGAAATTCGTATTATACTTTAATATAACTATGCTTATAGAAATACGATTAGAGGAAACAATAAATCTTTGAAACTAAAAATGATGAGGTTATTTCTAATGAATTACACAACAAAAATGATAATATTGCATTCATACACTTTAGTTTTAATTTTGCATTCATACACAAATCTGTTCAAGTCTGAATTCGAGTTAAAACGAGAAAGAGAAAGACGAAAGGGGGAGTGATCTTCCATCCACCAACCATCGGTTCTCTCCCCAAAACGGTTGCAATGGCCGTGGTTGGACTGCCTGAAATCAAGGACCCAGGAGTTTCTCCCGAGTCTTGCATGTGGGTGTGAAGGCCCAGTCACCTGTATCATTTGCAACTCCTTGCCCAAGTGCATTCGCAGAGAGCTGAATTGGAAGTGGAGTAGACAGGACTGCAACTGACTTTGGAAAACCGCATGGGTTCCCGGTAATGCAAGTGGACGCTTCATTTTCTAGACCACGTCGCTGCTCCCAGTCTTACAATGAGAATGTCACGACGCCAGTTGGGATGCCCATATCCCGGGTCTGAGATCCTGGATCTGTGCCCTGGCTCTGCCTTCGATTTCAGCTTCCTGACAATACAGTCACTGCACAGCAGCAACCGATGATATAGTAGTTGCGTATCTGCCACCTGTTAGGGAGACCTGGAGTGTGTCCTGGTTTCTAACTTTAGCCCAGCCCAGGCCACGATGTTGCGAGATTTAGGAAGTGAACTAGAGGATGGGATATTGGGAAATCTTGCCAGTCTGTGTGTGTGTGTGTGTGTGTGTGTGTGTGTGTGTGTGTGTGTGTACTACCACTCAGTCTCTTCTACCACACCACTCAAATAAATCAAAAATTATTTTTAAAATCCAAATCATTTTCTAAATCCATGCTAGATATAAAATACTATTGAGACAAAGAATTAAATAGCACCACGTTGCAATGTTCACACTTTAATGGAACAGATTGTTCAAATTTCAAGTAGAGAGAGAGAAAAAAAAAAAAACCTGAATATGTTAGAGCATCAACTTAATGCTGCCTTCGGAATCATAAACAGAAGGTGACCAGGATGAAACAGAATTAGAGAATTAAAAAGAAATAAAATTCCAATCAAAAGGCTTCTCAGAGAGCAGCTGAGAAGAGAGGAAGCATGGACCCATGCTTTTAAAGTAAAGCAAGATCCATGAAAAATTGCAAATGTTATCACACGCATAGTGCCACTGGTGTGATGATGGGAGTTTGGGCAGGTGCCTCAGCAGGCACAGTATTTCTTATTGCAGGCGGTTGCCCCAAGAAGACGATGCACTATGTCTTCTCCGCTGGGAGTCTGCACAGTAATTCTTTCATATTTATCCTCTTCCCTAATCACTCTTATCCCCCCCTGAACCCTTGATATAAACTTCCTGTCCTCCAAACATCAAGTAATTCATGGCTTCCATGAGATCTGTGGATTTGGTCTGATAAATTGGACCTGCCTCTCGATACAACCGTTGTCCTATACCAATAGGTCTGTCTTTTTTACATTTTCTTTCTTATTATGATTATAAAAATGATTCTCCCATGACACGTGATTTACAGGGAAATACTCCTTCCCCACCCTCTGCAACATTCTCATAGAACCAATTCTAAATATAACAATAATCAAAGCAAAGCTTTCAGCGTGCTCAAACCCCTGATACAAAAAATGAAATCTCAATTCTTTGTATAAAAACTCCTCACCTATCTTCAGATTCTTACATTAAAGTTTCCAGGGTATCACCGCAGTTCCCTTTCCACTAAGGAAGTTCCATAGATTTTATTTTATTTTAATAATGGCTATGTTTTAAAGATTTGTATTTATTTTTATTGGAAAGGCAGATACATGGAGAGAAGGAGAGACACGGAGAAAGATTTCCATCTACTGATTCACTACCCAAGCGACTGCAGCACCTGGAGCTGCGCCAATCCGAAGCCAGGAGCCAAGAGTTCTTCTGGGTCTCCCACACAGGCGCAGGGTCCCAGGCTTTGGGCCATCCTCAATTCCATTTCCAGGCCCCAAGCAGGGAGCTGGATGGAAGTGGAACAAACGAGACATAAACTGTTGCCCATATGGGATCCCAACACATGCAATGTGAAGACTTTAACCACCAGGCTATCATGCTGAGGTAATTATTATTATTTCATACTTTTATTGTTATTTTCCATGATATGATTTTGTAGGTATAAGCATTCCCTCCTCCAGTTGGGCTTTTCTCTCCTCATCTTCCTCCGCCCAAATATTTTCCCTCATGATAATAAAATACTAGAGTCCTTCAGCCACAGTCACAAATCCATCATTCTATCATATAGCTATATCAAGCCATTACAGGCCTAAACTTGAATCTCCTGGAGCATTCTGAAAGAATAATGCATCCATGATCCATACTTGGGTGGTACAGGTGCACTCTTGGTTTGTTTTTTTTTTTTAATAATAAGGAAAAAAAATTAAAACAAGATGTAATACAAATGATTCTGAAACAGTAAAATCAAAAGACCCCTGGTCTAAATTTCTGCTGCAGTATTGGAGTGACAGTTGATACAAAGCTCCCCTCGTTCTCCATAGGAATCTAGAGACTAGTACATGCTCTTGGGGCTGAGTGGAAATGGGAATTGTATCTGTTGTAAAAGCATCATCCCTGACTTAGAACAGCTAAGCTTGAAATTTAACTCTGACTTCTTAAGGCTGTATACACTTGGGACAAATAATTAAACCTCCACCAATTTCAGATTGTAAATATAGGCGTGATGAAAAGAGATGTAACATACGTAATTACTACCAAGAGTGTCCAGCACAAAGGTGACTTGAATAGCAGCTTTTGCTATTCACTCCTTAACAATCATTTCTTCAAAACCCCTACAAGAGTTTCAATAGATTCCATTAATTTTGAGGAGAACACTCTAAAGCAAGGTTTTCAACAAATGTCAACACTGAATTTCACTTTACCTTGGAGGAAACTGTTACAGAGGGTCAGAATAATTTGCCTTGTAGCATCCTGAAGGTCGCATGCCAGGCTAAGAGGCAGCGCTGAGAAGCGAAACCAGTCAGTCCTTCCTCTAACCCTGTGATTGAAACCACTAGACTTCACTGGAAAGGGATGAAAGTAAAGCTATTTTTGTAAGTGTTCTCTATTTGATCGTAAGTGATCGGTGCCACGCGAGTGTTGGAAACAGGAGAAAATCAGGCGGGAAGAAGCTGCACGGAGGAAGTGAAATTGGAGTCGTCTTCTGGGTTGCTGCCAATACAGGGCATGACAATTAGCTAGGAAAAAAGCTCGCTCGCTCGCTCTCTCGCTCTCTCTCTGTCCAACCCCTGCTTTAAGCCATGCATAGCAATTCCTTAACTCAATTGTCGAGTGTTTCAGTTGCGTTGCGGCATCTCCTGGTGATTTGTACAGAGCATACACGAGATGAGAATCGACACAGATGTATGGATGGCTATTAAGTATACCAGATGACTAATACTAACCACAGGATGTGTCTTGGTGCTGTGGCGTTTTAATCCCAAATATAAACTCCAAGGAGGTTAAGTGATCCTACGTGGAACACCCTTTTCTCTGGAATGCAGTTTTATTCATCACAGTGGAAACATTTCTGAATTCCTCTTTAGAATCAGGGTGCACCTGCTGATGGGTGCCACTCTGTCTAGCCATGCCTGCCCCAGTGCTGGTTCTCATGTCACCAGACGGGGTGGCAACCCAAGAAGGAGGTGCCCACTGCCTCTCCCCCATCTATTACCCTGCCATCCAAATATATAAATAAACCTTTAAAATTACCCAGCGTGATGGCTCAGTGGGTAAATCCCCTTTTCACGGGCACCAGGGAAAAACCAGGCTGGGTGGACTGTTCCTACTGGTGCCAAGTATAAGCCAAAGTGGGTGTGGGTTGGTTGGGCTTTGCCACAGCATCAACTGGCAGATGCTGGCACAGGGGACTAATTCTGTCAAGCCAAACTGCAGAACCACCTGGAGAGAGTGCATAATCTGGGAGAGGGAGTGAGCCCAATAGGGAAACAGAGGGCATGTTTAAAATCAGGGAAGGTGCTAGGATGCCTGTCATTGCCAAGGCCATTACTAGCCATAGCAAGTACTGGGAAATGCTATATGACAGAAACAAGTGCGAGTTTTGGACAAAAGTCTGGATAGTGCGGTTGTTTGGGTAGAATTAGACTTCGATGCCCATTGACATGTGTGAGAGCTGAGTGGGCTGTGAGACAGGCTGAACCAGTTTGCAAGCAACAGAACCAGGGCAGGTGATGGGCCTGGTGGGGGTTATTGTGGTTGATCTGACTAGGCTGCAGCTCCCACTGGTTTGTGTGAGGGCCAAATGTGTGGTGGGCAGGATAGGAAAGGGCTCCAACACCCATTGGTCTGTGTAGAAGACGAGGCAGGGGGCAGAACTTACCCAGCAATTGCAACCACCAGCATCTGCATAGGCTGATTGGGGTGATGGACTTAGCTGGACCCTGTACTGGCAAACACATACAAGAATCAGGTCTGGGATCATGTCAGATGAAGTTTCTTTGGGGATCACCCTAATCAAACTGCTGGTCCCAGAACCCCAACCATGAAGAGAAGTGCAGGTTCCATGGTCTGACCATGGAGTGTATGTTTCAGAGCTGAGCCTCCTCAGTGACTCTGCCAGAGCAATGGACAGCACATCCAGGTGTACACGGAGGATACTATAGTACATTGGAGCCTGCAGAGGGCTCCTGACAACCACAACAGAGGACAGAACAAATTGATAGCTCCTCCAGCCAAGTGTTGGCAGTCAAGATCTGGGCAAGTGGAGATGCTAAAGTGAACTATGTCAGCCAGTGGATTCTGGAGAGATTTCCTCATGCTTGGCATAACAAGATTGGCAGCAATTCAGAACTGATGAGCTATCAAAAACACTTGAGCAGTGCCCTCGGAGCATGCCCTACATTGGGAACCCTGGGATGGGTGGGAGGCTGAGTGGGGCTTCTCCCTTTATCTCTCCCCTGCCCCCAGATACATTAAAAAAATAAATTAATAACATGGAAACAATGGTCTTACCCACTTGGTTGTAGCCTTTGACCCTTTGAGCCCTAATCAACTATGTAAAGATCACCAAAATTTTTAAAAAAGAAAGAAATTAAAACCCTTGGTAAATTCTCATTTGTGAAAATCTATAGATCTGTTCTCTGATGTGACTCCTTACGCTAGCTCCTAGGAACTAAGTGGCAAAGATCCGAGCCCGCAGATGGCATACTGGGAACATCCTCTGAACAGAAGTTGGTTCTCTATACTGGGACCATCGTGTGAGCAGCCGTTGGATTAGCAAGCGCACAAAATCAAAGAGGATTTCATGATAGAGCCTCTGGAATCTGGGGATAAAGTTTCCGAAGCCTCAGGCATGTCTGGGGAATCTTGGCAATGCTGGCACTGCATACTGAAAATAGGACAGCCGGACACACATTCATTTGTACCGGAGACTTTACAAGATAACACCACTAACGGCCTCATGACCTTCTGTGTCACCAAGCAAGTCTTCTTTCTGTCCATGAAGCTATAGCTCCGATCCACAAGGAGTGTCCTCTAATAATGCATCTGCAAAACTCATTTTGGAAAACGATATTTTTATTATATAGCTTATTATCATCTATAGATAATAACAAATTCTTATTATAGGACTTCCTGGGGCTGACAGTATTTGTATCAAACTGACATTATTTGCAGTGTTGTCAATGAGGTAATAATTTAATAAGGATAAGAATCAGTTGGTTTTTGCATTAGGACTTCCCATGGAAGGGAAAGTCGACCTCCAAAACTTAGCCAAATATCTAAACCAAATGGAAAATAGACCACCTAGCGGCTAAAGTTCCAGCCTGCATGTGCCAGAATCCCATATGGGTACCAGTTCTAATCTCAGTGGCACCACTCCTCATCCAGTTCCCTGCTTGTGGCCTGGGAAAGCAGTCAAGGAGAGCCCAAAGCCTTGGGACCCTGCACCCGCATGGGAGACCTGGAAGAGGTTCCTGGCTCCTGGCTTGGGACAGGCGCAGCTCCGGCCATTGAGGCTGCTTGGGGAGTGAAACAGCAGATGGAAGATCTTCCTCTTCATCTCTCCTCCTCTCTATATATCTCACTTTCCAATAAAAACAAATAAATATATATATATATATATTTTAAAAAGTAGGCCTCCAAAATTAGTCAATTATCTAAAGCCAAAACATGAGAACCAAGCAGAAATTGCTAGCAATGACTTTGTAAGCACTGCCTTGTCCAGTATTATTTGATAAAATTTCATATTATGTACAGTAAAACATAAGTAAAGCTATCTTAAACTGCTTTAGATACGTGTTGAGCCACAGTATCTAGAAAATTGATGCAAAAGTTACTCATTCACTCGCACAATTATCAAGACAAAAATTTTCCAGTATATTTTTAGAAGTACAGGGAAAGAATTCAAATTAGAAAAAAAAAGAAAGGCTTTCAAAGCACTTTAGAAACAGAAAAAAGTTGCAAAATTATTTTGTTGCGTGCAGATTCTGTATTGGGTCAACATACACTCTTACTCCACGAGGTTCATTTTTATTGTATTCTCAGAAAGATTGGGAAATGGCTATCTCTGTATCTTTCACAGGCTGCCACTAAATATTGCACAGGGACCAAATAAGTTAAATCCTCAAATAACTGAGTACAGTGCTAAACCAGGCAATATTTGCTTTTTGGAACTTTGGACAAGAGAAAAAAATAGAAAACTCTTAAAAATACACAGATAAAATACAGTAATTGGTAGTGCAAATATTTTCAAAGCATGCACAATTTCACCTGCTTTGCCAAATGAGTGCCTAAATACCTGGATAATTAATAGCTGTGTCCTACTGAGAAGGTGCAATCTCTTTAGTTTTAAGACTTATTTATTTGAAAGTCAGAGTTGTAGAAAGGAAGGCAAAATCAGAGAGAGAGAGAGAGAGAACTCTACACACTAGCTCACTCCGTAGATGGCCAAAATGGTCAGGGCTGACCAAGAGCCAGAAACTACATCAGGGACTACCACATGGGTGCAGAGCCCAAGTATTTGAGACACCTTCTGCTGCTTTCGCAGGCCATCAGCAGGGAACTGAGGGAACCAGACTGGAAGTGAAATACTCAGGACTCAGAATGGAACCACCTAGGTTGCCGGCCTTGTGTGTGGCAGCTTCACCAACTATGCCACAGTGCTGGGCCAATCAGTCTGGTTTAAAAGAAAAAAACAGACTCACAAGCGTACACACAGAGCTTCGAAATGACCATTTCTTTGTCCTCAAATACATTCTGGAAAATCTAGAATAGCGCCCCCTATTGTGACGACTGCTTAAAAAGCATTTCTAAAAGCAGCATACCAACAAAATGGTCCTGTTAACTGCCACAGAACCAACTGCACCCCGTTTTACAGGCGATGCTCCCACATTATATTTTCTTGGAAAATCACTGATGTCTGAAATGGGGCTTCAAATTAGACAAACAGGTGAATGCGGTAGACCACACAAGCTAACACTCGAAGATCGAAGCATTGCCTCAAGCAATGCGAAGTATCCTCTACCTCTTGCCAAGCATTCATGAATGTGTCCACCTGCATTTCAACCCCCGAAAAGTCCGAAAGGTATTTTCAGTTAAACACTTTTCTGATGTTAAGGTAAACATGATGTTAGGCTATAGGGCAACACCTTTGTTTTACTTGTTGTTTTATTTGCATTCACAGATTTATCCAGATCCCATGGTTAGCAATTTTCCTTTTAACACAGAGGGTTGATGAAAAATTCATCAGATTTGAGATCCGAAAGCCTGAGTGCATTTTTATTATGTAGATACAGTAGATTGCAACATCTCCAAAGTATCAAAAAATGCAGTAAAATAATGATGAATTGTCCTTTGAGAATGTCTACAACCTACGCTATCACTGTTTCATTATAAATTTATCTACTTTAATTTTTAAAACCGCCTCTCGTGATTGGCTCGCACAAACTATGCAATATTTAACAGTCATTTCTGCTGCAACATCATTATAAGCCTCTCGCATCTGCCAGTAGGTCTCACCGCCCTCCTGCTGTGCCAGTGCTGGACACACGTGGGTTCACAAAGGCACCAAGTCATGAGACCCCCCCCATAGAGAGACACCAGGGACAGCTACAAGATTCTGCCACAGCTCCCCCACCACCAGAGACATCATCCAATAGGCCTGGACAATTTTCCTCTCGTTTCTATGAATACTGCATTAACAAAGCTGTGAGCATCTGTCCTATTAGGCTCAGAGATAGCATCAGGTTCAAATCCAAACGTCACGATACTGGTTTTAGGAAGCAAGCCAGGACCAGGCGTATCCGATGCCTTCTGTTCCCGATTCTTTTCCTGCATCTTGAAAATGCCTGCTGGGCAATGCCAGGCGGCTGAACGAACACAGCCAGGGTGCTGTACTCTCCCATAATTGGCTACAGCTATTTGGGTGCCATTAAGGATTTCCTTCAACTACGTGTTTCAATGATCCAAGTACCACGTACTTGGAAAAGATGTTCTCACTTACTCTAAGCACTTTTTAAAATGTCAATCCTGTATCTCTGTTTTTTAGTAAGAGGAAACTGAGGCTTATTCTTTAACTTGCCAGGACCGACAGAGAATAAACCACAGAGATGTAGATTCCGGTGTGTCTGGCTACAGCACCAGCGCTTAATGGCCCACGGTGATAACAGTAATATTTGTGATAATAATGACTGACGTGTGTTGAAGAGTGCATTTCCTAACTACGCCCCTTAGCACTTCATAGGTACCAAAGCACTTAATCATCTGGACAGCTAGATAGCGATGAACCTCTCTCATCAGTTCTGCTGAAACGTACAAATGTTGTAGGCCAACCTCAGACTTGAAAATGTAACTCAGCAAAAACGTTTGTCGTGCCAACGTCATAGGTTACACTGCGTATCCTGCATTAGCGAATATTCAAAAAATAAATCACAAGAGATTTGATCTATCGGCACCTGTATGGACAAGGAAATGAAAAGGCAGGAAATAAACCCTGAAATGTCAGATGTCAGGGATAACTAGAAACCAGAATGCAGAACTGCATCCATCCTCCATGCTGCTGAGTAAGTTCCCTGCATGCCTCCAGTGATGAAATGCTTTTACTAGGAATTAGGGTTTGGAGAAACTGAAGCATTTCTCGCTGGGAGAAAAGCTAGCTTCTAGCTACTTCCCAAGGGAGCTTCCCTGTCCAGACTTGTCGGCCTGCAGCAAAGCAGAACAACGGGACCTCATAAACAGCGAGTCGCTTCTTTATGGGCGAGATGTTGTAGAGTGGGAAGGTTGATTTTCCTTAAACGGACGTCCTCTCTTCCCTTCCATTATCCTCCTTCTCTTCCATATTCCTGTTGCTTCTCTTCCCTCCATCTCTTACTACTTTCATCTCCTTCTCTTAACTCCTTCACACCTAAACTTACGTTAAATTAATGCATGCCATGTTATTGTAAAATCATATCCGGATAGACCCTTTGTATTGGGCCTTAAAGCTATTTGCCCTCCTAGGAAATGGGGACCCAACTCTAGAGTGCAAATAGGCACTTGATGACATGAAAAGGAATCCATAAACGATCATAACACTTTTCGTTTTTATTTTGTTCCATGCATCTTTCTTTTATAAGTTAGTTAGGTCCAGTTCATCAATAGGTTCAACATATTGGCTCCTGCAATGCAGACTGCATAACTTTCCTTCGTATGCATAACATCGTTCTGTTTACTTCGTCTCACCGATGGCATCCTAATCCTTTGCACATGTCCTGGCTCCACACCAACCCTCTAGTTTGCGAGGGAGAGAAATCCTACAGGCTAAAGCAAAGGGATTTTTTTTTCCCTCTAAAACAAATGTATGAGCTTGATTGTTTATATAACAAGTGGCCACATCCTTAACGTCTCTTAAAAGAATACAAATGTGTTTTGGTAACATTTCATAGGTCAGAAGATCAAACTATTGCCCCTCCCTTACTTTAGATGATGAAACTCCCAAAAAGCCTACTTGGGCCTGAAAAGAGGTATCACTCTCCAGCCTGGGGCACGAGGAATCGGAATCTGAGAATCAGTGCTGTGATGATAAGTAGAATCTCTCACTCTACCTTTCACTTCACACATGGAAGAAGGAGCCACCTGCAAGCTACAAATGGAGGCCCTCATCAGCCATCCACACTTGATCTTAGAGTTTGTCTCCAGCACAAACAGCTTAAAATAATACATTTCTGTTGTTTAAGCCACACAGTGCCTGGCACCTGCTATGACAGTCTGCTATAACACCTGTACTCACACAGACAGTCAAATCCCCAAGTCTGGGTCATTGCTGCTGGAAGATTGGAGGTGTCCAGTTGTGATGTCTTTGAGTTGAGCTTAGTGAGAAGGCTCTGAGTCACTGGGGCCACACACTCAAAAGGCAGTTTTCCCAGGATGGTTAGGGTATAAAAGTAAATCCAGACCCAACCGCTCTCTCCCTGCTTGGTCCGTGAGAATCCCTGCACACAGGCTCGGCCACTGGCTTCCCCCAGCCTCACCGAATAACTGAACCCATGGGACCTGCCGGAGCCAGGACTGAGAATCTGCAGAACCACGATCCATGCAAATCCTGTTCCTTGAGAAGCAGCTTGTTTCAGACATTCAGTTACAGTGAGGAAAAGCTATCTACTCTACAGCCCAAGCTGAGCAATGCTCCAGGTAAGAACAAGGCCAGTGCAGCCAGTGTTTCTTCTGGAGGCTCCAGGGCAGAGGCCATTATCTTAACCTTTCCATTTTCTAGCTTGCTTTCACGGCTCAGTGCTGTGGTATAGCATGGCTAAGACATCACCTTCAGTGCCAGCACTACACCTGAGTGTCAGTTGGAGTGTTGGCTGCTATACTTCCCATTCGGCTCCCCCACCAGTAGCCTGGGAAATGCAGAAAAGGATGGTCCATGTGCTTGGACACCTTTACCCAGATGAGAGACCCAGAAGAAGCTCTTGCTTCCTGATGGAGGCTGGTAAAGCTTGGGCCATTATGGCCAGAATAAGAGTGAGCCAATAGATGGAAGATCTGTCTCTCCTTTCTCGCTCTCTGCCTTTCTATTAATTAGAATTGATGATTCCTTCTAATATAGCTCTAATGTAATCTGTTTTTCTGCATCCTTCTTCTAGTTAAGGACCTAGTACTAAAATTGGTCTAAAATTGATAGCCCCAAATAATCCAGTTGTTTTAAAATCTGGCAGATCAGCAGCTCCGATTCCAATATGCATATCACTCTTCCATGTAAGTTAATGGAGTCACAGCCTTTCTGGAAAAGGATATGGAAATATTTTGGATGGAAGGGCATTGTACTGCCAACAAAATGCAGGGAAAATTACAGAGCTGCCCTTTCTTTCAACCTTAAATATCCAGAAGAATTCCCATTAGCCTTGCAAATACCACCATCCATTCTTGTGGTAAGGATGGGATGGAGGGACCAGCCATGTATTATTGGTCTACTGTCAAATAAAACCACATAGATGGAGTGAGAAGAGAAGCTGTTCATTGAAAGAAGAGGAGGCTTTTCTCAGGTGCAGGGGGTCTGCTGGTCCAGCTGTCTTGTGCTATTTCACTCTGACTTCTCACTTCCTCTTTGGCACCTGATGTCACAATACACCCCCTTCATACCCGCTGTCCCTTTCATCCTCTTTCATTTTCTTATGTACCTTCATATATTTTCTTAGGCAAGGCATGCTTCCCATTCACGCTATAGAAGTCCTCCTTCCTTCTGGTGGGCCACAGGAGTGAATTCTTCCAGGAGAGAGGTGGATTTGCGGAGCTGCCCACGTCTCTAATGTTTTACTAGCATATTTTAGGTTTAGCAGTAAAAGAATGATTCTGAGCACAAACAGTGTCCCTTTCCAGCCCTTAAATGTTTTAGAGGCCCTTATAATCCTGGACTCTCATTTGTTCTCTTCTGACACGGCCTCATAAGAAGGATGACAAAATTTTTTCAAAATCCAGGATATTTGGTTTTGCTGCAGAGAGATTCATGTAGACCAAGTTGATTTTCGCCATCTCTTTTTCTACAGCACTAATAGACTGTGATGACAGGACCACACCTCTGGGCCATTCAACGTGTTTCTGCAGAGAGAAATTTAATCATCAGAAGAAAAAAAAAATTGTATTACAAAAGGATTCATCGAGTCGAAAATCCGACTTGATTATGAAGTACTCTCTAAAACAAAGAATTAAATTCTGACAAGAAAAAATATCAAAAGAATATCCTGGCATGTGTTCCATGATGATATTTTTGACAAAGCTGAAACTAACCTCTCATCTAATTTTTAGCATCAGTGCCCTGTTCTAGAAGGAAATCCACAAGCGATAATTTGTTCTGCCTTCAGGAGAAAACTTCACCCCTGGAGATGGCACTGTGATACAGTGGGTGAAGGTATATTTGCAATGGTCACGCTTCCTAGTGTTTCACTGATTCAAATTTCTGCTGCTCTTTCAAGCCTGCTGGTGCTCATACGCTTGGGGAAGCAGTAGAGGGTGGCACAAGCGCTCTGGCCCCTTTCACCAATGAAACTTGAGTGCAGTGTCTGGCTCCCTGGTCCTGACTTTTGATTGGCCCAGCTCTGATTATTATAGTCATTTGGGTAGTGAACTTTCCTATGTAAGGTCTCTCTCTTTCTCTGCCTTTGACTATTGCTCTGCCTTTCAAATAAATCAATGAATTCCCCCTTTTCATAATGGATCTATCTATCTATCTATCTATCTATCTATCTATCTATCTAGCTCCTGTATCTATCTATCATCTATCTATCTAAAAGGCAGGTGTCAGAGTCACCTATGAGAAAACATTAGAGATGGAAAGAGAGAGAAAGAGAGAGCCTCCATCTGAAGGCTTTCTCCCTAAATGGCCATACCAGTCAGGGCTTGGCCAGCCAAAGCCAGGAGCCAGGAACTTCATGTCATATTTCTCATGCACAGCAGGGACTCAAGTACACAAGCCACCTTCTGTCATCTTAGAAGGGTTCTGGATGAGAAATGGAACAGTCGACTTGAACGGGTGCATAGCGAAATCCATACTGTCAAGTTCTGGCTCCAATAAATGAAACCTCAAAACAAAAATAGGGACAAATGAAAAAGCTGACCTATTTTGCCATAAATGAGACGATTAATGAAATACATATGTGCAAAGGCAAACCAATAGAATGAGCTGAAGATGGTGGAGGTGGTCAACGTGCCGATGGTTAGCCTGGAAGCCTGGAACTCTGTCCTGGGTTGAACTGTTACTCCACGGCTCACCTAGGACATCAGTGATGGAGCCAGGAGTCATCTATTTGTGAGCTATGGTAAACTGATGCATGTGCACATGGTTTACAATTCAAATCAGTGTAAAAAATATCATTTTGGACATTGATTATGTTTTTGTGTTGAAAACGTTCAAAATCTTATAGTTTTTTTTTAAGAGAAACATACAGGACTTTATTTATAGTCAACTAAGTGTGTCCTCCCGTTTCTAACTGTACGTTAGTGTCTGTTCCTCAATCTTTCCCTCCCTGTCTCTCCATCCCCTCCTCACCCTCTGAGAGGCTCCAGTCTACTCTCACCTTCCAGGAAATCACCAGGACTCACTTTTTCATCTCTCTCCATGATTCTAGCACACCGGATTCCGTTACCACTTGCATTGCACAATGCTATTTTCCACATAAGTAATATTCATCCGGAAAATATTTATGCTTCCACTGGGAAAACACATTTTCTAAACTGGTGTCATTTCATATGCCATTGCATAATATTTAAACGAATGTTGTTTTAATAATTATCCAATTCCTACCAGTATTTGTTTTCCAAATTTCCCTTAAATCACCCTAGAGTGATAAGAAAAAAAGGCTTCTTGTTGAAACTTGGCAAAAACGTGCTTTGCCAGGAAAGGATCAAGCCTCGTGCCAAGCTCTTTGTGACAGTTCTGTCACCGGATCGCCTGGGACAGCTGATGCATTGCTGGGCATTCCCCCGCAGCCCTCCTGTGCTAGATTTTGGTGCTGAATTTCCTCAGGCTGCGCTCTCCCAGGCTTTCCTCCCTCTCCACTCCGTAGGCTTGTCCTGGGTTTTCTTGCCTCCCATGCTGTTTTGTTATCTCTTCATACGTGGTATAGAATGCTCGCTCCTGCAGTGGTCCAGCCGTGTGCCCTTTCTCATGCTAGACGTCTGCACCTGCGCACTCCACAGGCAGTGCGTAAGCGGAAGGAGCATCCAGAACCAAGAGGAGTGTCTCCCCAGGTCCTCCTCTGTGTTTTGCTGGCACAGTGCACCTGCACAATCCACTGCCAGTGCCAGAGTTGAAGGAGCATCCAAAACCAAGAGGAGCGTCTCCCCACGCCCTCTGTGTTTCGCTGGCAGTGTGTCAGCGGCACTACTGGCTGCTGAAGGTGGTGTGCAGCCAGTCGAACTTACTCTGCCCGTCCCTTCGGATTGCCAAGGAAGCCTCAAGCCCTGTTGGCTGGTTCCAATACCTGCATCTCTCCTGTGTAAACCGAGCTCCTTAAATCCACAGGCTCTATCTCCCACTCATGATTCTTCTGACAAACCAGTGACCTCCTCAAACCCTCTGTACAAAAAGGCAAAATCCTGAAAATGACCTACAAAAATCCCAATTGCTTCCTTGTCATCTTGGGGGGGGGGGTCTCAATACAGTTTTCGCTAGGTCTCTGTTTTCCAGATTCTCCTACTTTTCTGAAACACAGACCACAGGGCATTTGCACAGCTACCCCTAAGCTAGAACACTCTAGCAAGTTCTCCTCCTTTACTTAACTTCTGAACCCTCTTTGACATAATACTTTTCTATGTTTTCTTTACACCAAGCCTCAGGTCACAACTATTTTGATCCACTTCTACTTTGATCTTCATGCAGATGAGCTAGAAATAAAGAGGGGTCACGAAGATCTGCTTCTGCACTTGACCCTCTGCATAACCTTATTACATTTTATTAATTTCTTTTCTCTTCCTTCTTTCCTTCTTCCCTTCCTTCTTCCTTCTTTCTCCCTTCCTTCCAAGCTGACTGTGTTGAAATTGCACAGCAGCAGAGTCTTTGGACTCGTTTCCTGGGATAGCAGCAAAATATCGGTTACAACAAAAATTGTTCCTTTATTAAATCAGCAAATCTTTGCTCAGGAACTCTTCAGAATCCACTTGTTCTGCTATGAAAAGCAGCAGATATTGGCTGGCTTGGTACTATTTACCTATAGTTAAGGACTCAGTTCTCAAGGAAGGGCTGGGAGAAGTACCATATTCTCTATTAAAAAAAATTTTTTTTTCCATAGTAATATTTGCTACTTGGCAACTCCTCCCCTCTCACCCGCTGTGTCGGCTGTATCCCCAAGCTGATCATAGGAAGGAAGTGCTTCTATCTGAGGCAAGAGCCAACAACGCTGCATTCCATCCTTTTCACTGTTTCTGCTACTGATTGATTGAGTCATAGGAAGCAGCAATTCTGGAGATTTTTCTCCTTGTCCTCTGAGTGGGGCAGGGAGCTGGAAAGCCAACCGGATGGGCACAGCCTGGGGGATGATGAAGACACGGGTGGAGATCAGAGGTGCATCTCTGGCTGGTCCCAAAAATGTCCCTGGAGATGTCTCATTAGTGAGTAGCCTGGCAGGGACATGACTCAGCCAGTTTCTGCGACCAGCTGTCTGGGGAAGCCAGGACAGAGCTGGCAGGAGTTGGCCAGGAGCCAGTGCCTGCTGGATGAGAAGGGAAAACCAATCCTGCTGTTCAGAATCGGGCCCTCGCATGGCAGGAGTCTGACGACTCTACACCCTGACTTGAGTTTTGGGAAGAGGACTGTACTAAGAAGTCAGTTACCTGTTTCTAAACTGTGCTTGCATGTTATCCATGTCCCAAAAGCACCACGGGTACAATTGTAAGGTAATCAGAGAACACTGAACTCCACTGCGAACGGGCTGTGTTAGAAAAATGTCTTGAATACAGCAATGGACCCAGGAAGCGACTCCATGGTTCAGAGATATGCAAACTTGATTCCTCTGCATGTTAGCTGAAAACGCGGGAAAGAAGATGTGAAAGAGAATAAAGAGGAACAAAATGTGAAGGAGCGGAGCCAAGAGCGAAAGACCCAGGGGTGTCTGACAAGTGCCACTTGGGTCCCTTGGGTCCCTTAGGTCCCACTTGGGTCCCTTGTATAAAGCTTCCTCGCAAGTGGTACCAGGTACCAACAGATACGTGCAATGCACTGACTTTCTGATCACCTGATTTTGAACTTGAATTTGTGTTTGCTGTCTCTACTATAAAGAAATTCAAGAATGTGTCCCTCCCTTATGCGTCACCATCATTTATTGTCTTTTTTTTTTTTGCCCCTTTTTACAACAGAAACCGCGATTAAGGCCAAGTATGTGTTGGGCAATAGTTGACTGATCCCGGGTTGTGGGAATGTGTCTGTGTCAAGACTCATGTGATAATTGCTTTATGACACTGAAACAAGACTGCAATTGTCCACTCTGCCCCTCCTTGCCTACCCTGAGTACTGGTGAGTACAATGGATTCTTGTTTATGAACCTAACCATGACCGTATTCTAACTACTCATTACATGTAAATCCCTCTGAAAGCAGCAGCTGTCTCGAGGTGAGATCATTGCCATTTATTTTGCAGACCACAAATTCCAGTTCAACCTAAGACAGGTCCCTGAAATGGACGTCCCCGGGGTGACCGCTTTGGATGCATGGCTCTCTTGTCAGACGTCAGTGGATTGCTACACATGTGAGCTGATTCAGCATTTTGCCTTTGAGTCACAAAGCCCCACGGTGTCTCTCAGATCTAGGACCCCGATGTATTTGTTCGCATGATGTATAAGTGTCCCCCATTCATAAGCCAGGGCCTAGAACTGTTGTTGCAGCAACACTACACAGCTGATAAGTTGCCTGCGTCCAGGTGGAGATGATTGGCCCAATGCCTGGGAAACAGGCAGGGGACACCACGAGAGCTCTTCCCAGATGAAAAGCAGGAGCTTCAAGGGTTTTGTTTGGGTTTTATTCCTTAGCCCCTTTTAGTGACAGAAGATCGGGAGCCGCTGTCCCACACTCTCCTACCTCTGCTTGGGGCAATTGAAGGCCCTGCAGGCACCTGGGAATGCACCTGCACCATCACTCGGCTGCTTCTCTTCCCTGCTTCCTCCCACCCCCCAGCCCGTGCGTGTGCATCAAGGCACTTCCTTGATCAATCACGGACACATCCCTCCTGGGCGGAGAGTCAACCTCCACTGAAGCCTCTTCCCAGGTCTCCCACGCGAGTGCAGGGTCCCAAGGCTTTGGGCTGTCATCGACTGCTTTCCCGGGCCACAGGCAGGGAGCTGGGTGGGAAGCGGGGTCCCCAGGATGAGAAGCAGCACCCATACGGGATCCAGGTGCATTCAAGGTGAGGACTTTAGGCCACTGCTCTGGGCCCAATAACTTTTGATATAGTTGCTCAGTTTTGGCCTTTCTCTTGAACCAAGGAGACATCGATATCTGATCCATTGAGATAAGAAGGGAAAAAAGACACAAAGTAATAAAGGAAAAGGGCCGTGTAACCAACAGATATTTACACCCCGTAAGACTGTGACAGGTTCGCTTCACTAATGAACGGCCAATGCTTTCAAGCCTCGGTTTCAACAGGTATAATGAATATGCTTATACAAGATACCACAGAGGTTCCCGTTTTTAAGTTTTCAAAGATTATAGATTATTTATTAACAAAAGGTAGTTTCACTGGATGAGAGTTCAATCCAGCAGATGTCATCTTCTAGAAAAATGGTACTGATTTGTCCCTGAAAGAAAAATCAAAGGAGGCTTCAAGATGTAAGAAAGATATCTATTGATAATCTCGTTAGTTGTATTAGTTATCAAGCCCTGCCCCTAAATGAACACTTTTGTTATATTTGCAGAATAAAAAGCCAAGTTTTATGATACGTCATTATTTGTACTCTATGTGTCTATATAAAGAAACCCTATTACCATCTCCAGCAGAAAAAGGCTTGCCCTGCCCTTGGCCATGGCAGCAAGCAGGGAGCTTAGGTCCACCATTGACTTCTAGCGTTCTCTGTACTGGTATTGTCACTAATTCATGAGACGAGCTAAAGGGCTTTACAATGCGGCTCTGTGACTTAAGCAAAGGCTGGGAAGGCGAGTGTGGAATGTGGCCGTTTCGTTTCACACAACTTCACTGGAAGAACACAGGCCTAATGGTTCATGCAAAGTCACATACAAATAAGATAAGGTCGGGGTCAGGATCCACTTAGAATCCATTAACCCGTCAGTGAAGGTACAGTCCCACTCCACATGAGAAGTCCATTACACCGTCTGGAGATAAAGAAAAATATCCTAAGAGAGGAATGTGGCCATTCACATCAACATCAAGACTAGCGACCGGGCCCAGCGCGGTGGCACAGTGGTTAAGGTCCTCGCCTTGCATGCCCAGGATCCCATATGGGCGCCGGTTCTAATCCCGGCGGCCCTGCTTCCCTTCCAGCTCCCTGCCTGTGGCCCGGGAAAGCAGTCGAGGACGGCCCAAAGCTTTGGGACCCTGCACCTGAGTGGGAGACCCGGAAGAGGCTCCTGGCTTCGGATCGGCATAGCATCGGCCGTTGCGCTCACTTGGGGAGTGAATCATCGGACGGAAGATCTTCCTCTCTGTCTCTCCTCTCTGTATATCTGCCTTTCCAATAAAAATAAAATCTTTAAAAAAAAAAAGACTAGTGACCGCCATCTTCATAAAAATATGTATAATCTTATCTTCTCTTATTGATTATGGATTACTGAATGAGAGGGATGTGTCCATCAGGAAGCCCGTAAGAAGCGTGAAGAAGGAAGCATTACATAGACAGATGCAAATTTTGCTTCCCATTCAGATATCAAAATCATTTCGGCAAATATGTTTTTAACGATTTCTTTCATTTTTACTGGAAAGAGATGTCTAGAAGAGAGAGAAAGAAAAAATTTGCATCCGCTGCTTCAGTGTCCCGAAAATGTCCCAAAACGGCTGGAGCTGAGCTGATTCAGAGCTAGACGCCAAGTGTCTCCCACACGGGGGCGCAGTTCCAAGGATTTGGGCCAATTTCTGCAGCTTTCCCCCCGGGGGACACAAGCAGAGAGCTGGACAGGAAGTGGAGCAAGCAGGAACAAAGCCACACCCAGAAGGAACCCAGGTGCCTGCAGCCAGAGGGTCGGCTTCTTGAGCCATGATGCCAGACTGGCTGCAAATATTTTATAGAATGTCTTCACAATGCTAAAATAGCCATTTCTGAGCATCCTATTGAGGTGCTGTTTAAAGTTATTCAAATGACGCTCAAGCAAGGAGATAGAGTTGTAAAAACACTCAAAAAGCAATCCAAGACATTGTTCTTGGTGCTGTGGATGAGCAAATATAGTCTGGAGTAACCCGGGAAAATTTTGTCACTGTTCCCCCGTACGACATATAACATAGGTGATTCTCAGAATTGTCTCGTTTTCCACGTGTTATGACATCTAAGAATACCTACGCCACAGAACACGTATTAACGCCTATGAACATAGCTGTCTTCGCAGGGAGCTGACTTGTAGTGGAAGAGTAAAGACTTGATCCAGTCCTCGTGTGTGGTGCTGCGTAGCAGGCGGCAGCGTGACCCACTGTGCCACAACACTGGCTACCGATTATTCAATTCTGAAACATGGTTTCTTGTGTGTGTGTGTTTTTAAAGAATTATTTCTTTTTATTGCAAAGTCAGATACACAGAGAGGAAAAGAGAAACAGAGGAAGATCTTCCATCCACTGATTCAATCTACAATTGAGCACAACGGTTGGTGCTGCACCGATCCAAAGCCAGGAGACAAGAACTTCCTCTGGGTCTCCCATGCAGGTGCAGGGTCCCAAGGCTTTGGGCCATCCTCAACTGCTTTCTCAGGCCCCAAGCGGGGAGCTGGATGCGAAGTGGAGCGGCCGGGATTAGAACCAGCATCCTTATGGGATTCTGGCGTGTGCCAGGCAAAGACTTCAGCAGCTAGGCTACAGCACCGGAGTCTATATCAGTTAACTTTTCTAATTCTATACCAAAACAAACATGTTTTTTTTTTATTAATTTGATCTTTTTAAAATAGCAAACAGACATGTAAAGCATATTTATGAGTTTGAATTTTAAAGCTTATATTAAAGATAACCTACATTTAACCCATGCCACCCATTTTATAGCAGTTGAATATTAAGACTCAATGTAGAGCAATGGTTCCCTTATTTCTTATACATGCAGAATTCAAGTATGGCCTAAAAGGAATAATAACTAACCATGGGAGTAAATTTGTGAACCCTGGAAAATGAATATATAAAATATAAGAATTTGCTTTGCTGGGCCCAGCGCGGTGGCACAGTGGTTAAGGGCCTCGCCTTGCACACCCGGGATCCCATATGGGCGCCGGTTCTAATCCCGGCAGCCCCGCTTCCCTTCCAGCTCCCTGCCTGTGGCCTGGGAAAGCAGTCGAGGACGGCCCAAAGCTTTGGGACCCTGCACCCGTGTGGAAGACCCAGAAGAGGCTCCTGGCTTCGGATGGGCATAGCATCGGCCGTTGCGCTCACTTGGGGAGTGAATCATCGGACGGAAAATCTTCCTCTCTGTCTCTCCTCTCTGTATATCCGCCTTTCCAATAAAAAAATAATAAAAAATAAATCTTTTAAAAAATAAGAATTTGCTTTGCTCTACAATGTTTATGATTTTTATGTCCTGTTATGAAGCAATTGGTCATCAAAGGTGAAATGTTCCTGAATTGTAATATTAGGATGCAATAAATCTTAGGGAACATCTCAAACTTGTGGGAAGGGAGAAGTGAAAAAGGCATACATTGTAAAACTGAATTGACCAATGAACCCTAACGTGGTAGTTCTAATTCTCACTACACGAAAAATAAAACTAAAAGTTGAAAAGTAAGCATCACCTGAAATACATGACTTGTTACCTTAAGAATTAGACATAAACAGAAATCTATTTGACTTTATAATTAATACAGCTAGCTATCACTCCAAACTTCTGGGATTTGACTAACATTTCTTCGTGTTGTAAGAAGGAAGTAGTCTACAAAGAAAATGCAATTTAAAAAAAAATACATTTCTTGATTTTGATTGGAAAGGCAGATTTGCAGAGAGAAAGAGAGACAGAGAGGAAGATCTTCCATCCTCTGGTTCAGTGTCCAAGTGGCCTCAATGGCCAGAGCTGAGCCGATCTGAATCCAGGAGCCAGGATCCTCTTCTGGGTCCCAAGACTTTGGGCCATCCACAAGGAAGTATTTTTTTTAAAGATTTATTTTTATTATTTTTTTATTGGAAAGGCAGATATACAGAGAGGAGAGACAGAGAGGAAGATCTTCCGTCTGATGATTCACTCCCCAAGCGAGCACAACGGCCGATGCTATGCCAATCCGAAGCCAGGAGCCTCTTCTGGGTCTCCCACGCGGGTGCAGGGTCCCAAAGCTTTGGGCCGTCCTCCACTGCTTTCCCGGGCCACAGGCAGGGAGCTGGAAGGGAAGTGGAGCTACCGGGATAGAACCGGCGCCCATATGGGATCTTGGGCGTGCAAGGTGAGGACCTTAACCACTTGCGCCACCGCGCCGGGCCCCACAAGGAAGTATTTTAAGGTGAGTCTTGGCACGCACCTCACCCTACAAGCGTCTCAGAGAATGCTTTCATCAGGACAAAGCCAGTGTTACACTGTGCCCCGTGGTGTGCACATTCGCCATGCACACCATGACACTGTGCAACGAAGAAGTAAGAAATTCTTGTTATTGAAACCCGTTGCCCTTCTGCTTCATAAACATGACACTGCCAAGCGGTGACATCGGAGGCAGGAAGCTCCTACGGTGGCCGTGTCGGGGAATGGCGCCCTTCGTACTATTTGAGATGCTTACGGGTTCCAAAGAATATTGAACACTGAAATTTTGAACTTCGTAATTGTTAGTTATTTAAAAAGAAATGTGCGAGTTCTAGTTCTAGGTCATACGCTATTACAATACTTTACGCGCAGCTAATTCCCGCAACCTGGTTCTTTACCTTGAGCTGAAAACGCCAGACGCAACGACGTCTCTTGGGAAGTTTATTCCAGCGGGGCAGGAACAGGGGAAGGGGAAGGGGGGAGGGGGAGAGCAAGGAAGAAGAGGAGAGAGAGGGGGTGGGGGGAGAGAGAGAGAGGGAGGGAGAGAGAGCAAGGACGAGGAACCAAGAAGAGGGAGCAAGAGAGAGAGAGAGAGAGCAGCACCTGGGGGCCTTTTTTGTCGGCCAGGTGTGGGGGGCGGGGGATTGGGAGGGATTGAGGTCAAGGCCCCAGGGGATTGGTGCCTGCAGGTGAATGCCTGGGGATGATTGGTGAGTGGGCGGGGTTGGGGAAGGGGCTGGGAGATTGGGGGTGGGATTCTCAGGTGGAATGCCAGGTTACATCTGATTGGTGGATGGCTGGACTGGCGCGAATTCCGTGAGCTGTGAGGAAGAAGAAATGGCGCAGGGTCCAGGGTGGGATACTGGAATAAGTCCTTACAGTAATAGCTTATACATTCACGGAAAACAAGGAAAACGATGAAAAAAATGTCCTTCCAGCCAATGGCTTTGTCTCTAAGAGTCATTACCAGAATATTCGTTCAGTGTCAGAGACTGTACAAAAGCAGTGTTGCGCATATACAGGAAAAAAAAAAAAAGCAGTCCAGACTAGCGAGAGATGGAGAATGAAAATGCAGATGCTCCCATCCTGTTGAACGTGAGGAATGGGTTTGAGGGAAGAGCTAGCAACCTCTATCATGGTTTGCATAGAGAATCCTTTGCAGTTTTCCAGGCCAGACCTGTTTGTCTGGCTGGGTCTCTCGGCAGCAAGCAGTAACCCAAAGGTAAAGGCAGCAGGTGTAAAGTCAGGCACTGCTCCAAGTGCAGACTTTCTGATAAAGGTCAGGAAAGTGAAAGGTCTGGGAACTGGAATTTGAATAAAAGGGAGGGGGGAGAGGAAGAAAGGAGGGGAGCATTCAACAGGAGAGGGGAAGGGAAGGAAGGAAGGAGAGGAGGGGAGGGCAGGAGAGGGGAAGGGAGGAGAGCCGAGGAGTGGAAGAGAGGGGAGGGGATGAGAGGGGAGAGGAGCAGGGGGAGGAAGGGAGAGAAAGGGAGAGGACAAGAGGGGAGGGGAGAGGAGAGGAGGGGAGGGGTGAGGAGAAGACTGGAAGGGAGAGGAAAGGAGGGGAAGGGAAGGGAAGGAGAGAGGAGGGGAAAAGATATATTTGCTTATTTGACCCAGAGCAAGAGAGGGAGCCCCCTCCCCAACAGGGGCTTTAGGGAGCTTGGGAGAGGATGGCTATGCAGCCAGGCAACACTCCCACCCACCCCATCACCCTGATTCAGGTAAGGATAAGAGAGAGCATCCTTTGACTCAAAGGATCGCACAGGCAGGTGGGGTGTGAACCAGCCAGCTGCCTGCCCAACGCATATCACAAGTACATGGTACAGCATCCACTGCCTTCCAGGCGCTATAGCAAGAAGCTGGCTCTGAAACGGAGCAACCAAGACCACTGCTCCCAACATAGGGGATGAGGGGGCTGCACCTTGCAGCTGTACAATGCCACTCCCGTAAATACATTAGCTTTGATATCTCCCCAAGAGATTTCGATAGACTATTTCATTGGGTACATTTAGGGGGCCCTCCACCCCAATGTTCACAAACCACTCTCCTCTTCCGGTTTATATTGTTCCCTAAGTGCAAACAGCCAGAGAGCTTATTCTAAAAGGGTGGCCCTGGCCACCAGAACTTATTATTTCTGCATCAGTGAGTCCAAAGCTGCTTGGGGCCATGAGAAGTAGACACAGACAAAGAGGAGCTTAAGTACGATGTTGAAAATTTCACCCCGAAGTTTCAGGGCAGGCTGAACGCCCCTCGTGTCCTCCCGCTTGCGTGATTCTTGGCGCATGCCTAACACCATGCTTATGACTCACCAAGAGTGTGGCCAATTGGAGCTGCTCAACTCCAAGAAAACAATAGCTAGCAAGGCCCAGGAACACAGAGGAAAGAGGTCGATTTAGGCAAGACAGAGGAAATCTAGCTCACGTTTCCTAGACTGCGACCGAATCCAGTGATCTCTCCTTGTGTCCAAAGCCATGAGACTCAGCAGGAGCCCTTGACCTGTGTCTCTGTGATTTAATCATTTGAGTCTGGAATTCAAGACACTTGTCACCAAGGCCTTTGGCATGTGCTCACCTTGCTTTGCTTTGTCGTGGTACCCTGGATCTAACAAATAAAACGCATCGAGACATTCAACTTGACAAAGATTTGCAGGTTTTACCCCAATCTCTAATGGCTCCACATTTTCCAAGGAAATGCCTCATTGTACCGTTCACCTTGATCTTCTTTCTGATGATTGGCGCTTCTCCCCGCCTTCATTCTTCATTGCTGGTTCCGGGATGAGCAGACAGAGAGAAGTGTGGCCAGCGTAACCTGTCTCTTGATCAGTTTCAGAAGTGTTTCAAGCAAGCCAGACCGGGGCTCCTTCACTTTCACATCTGGTTCTCCTGCTGGCAGATGCCTTGTGGGTTAACCCCGTTATTGCAAACGCATGTCAGGAAGCTGCATACACTTGTGCTGACTACACTGATGGTCCCCTCATCCTCAAGGAATTCTTACTCTGTTTAATGCTTTGAAATGCCAGCTCCCCTGAATGGCAATTTCTTTCCAACCCAGTGAATGTGGAAGCTAGCACGGTGCTGCAGAGGGCAGGGCCACACCCTTTGATGCTGGCATCTAATACAGGTGTCAGTTAGGCGTCACTGCTGCTCTGCTTCCGATCCAGCTCCCGCAGAATGTGGAAGATGCCCCAACTGCTTGGGTCCCTGCCAGCCATCTAAGAGACCCAGGTGGGTTCCCTGGCTCCTGGCTTGAACTTGCGCACTGGGGGAGTGAACCATGGAATGGATGGAGGAATCTCTCTCCCCCATTCCTCTATCTCTCTGCGCCCCCCTCCTCTGTAACTCTACCATTCGAACAAATCCATCTCTTTTGTTTGTTTGTTTTTGGTGTTTTCAATTTCGTTTCATTGGAAAGTCAGATACACAGAGTAGAAGAGAGACAGAGAGGAAGATCTTCCATCCCCCGGTTCACTCCCAAAGTGGCCAAAACAGCCAGAGCTGAGCTGAGTTGATCTGAAGCCTGGAGCCTCTTCCGGGTCCCCCACTCAGGTGCAGGGTCCCAAGGACTTGGGCTGTCCTCAAACTGTTTTTCCAGGCCACTAGCAGGGAGCTAGATGGGAAGTGGTGCCACAGGGAGACAAACTGAAGCCCACATGGGATCCCAGCATGTGCAAAGTAAGGACTTTAGCCACTAGGCTACTGCGCTGGGGCCCAACTCCATCTTCGAAACCCATATGAGTAAGCCTGAATAGAACAGGAATTTTCTCCAGTATAATTTCTGAACTCTTAAAGCTGCCTTCCTATTTGACTGTTGCCTTCACTTTTTCCAAGGCAGCAAGACTCAGAAATACGTATGTATGTCCTCTGGGCCCAGGAGTCGGTGTCCAGACAGAGGGAAGGTGTGCCTGGGTCATGCCAGAGATTTCCCCACACCAATACACCTTGTCTAATGCCGCTGATAAGAACGTCATTATAAGGATTTATTCCAATATCCCACCCTGGACCCTGCGCCATTTCTTCTTCCTCACAGCTCACGGGATTCGCGCCAGTGCAGCCATCCACCAATCAGATGTAACCTGGTATTCCACCTGAGAATCCCACCCCCAATCTCCCAGCCCCTTCCCCAAACCCGCCCACTCGCCAATCATCCCCAGGCATTCACCTGCAGGCACCAATCCCCTGGGGCCTTGACCTCAATCCCTCCCAATCCCCGCCCCCCACACCTGGCAGACAAAAAAGGCCCCCAGGTGCGGTTCGCCCCTTTTTTGCTCTCTCTCTCTTCCTCTCCTTGGTTCCTCTCCCCTGCTCTTCCTCCCTTCCCTCCCCTTCCCCTGTTCCTGCCCCACTCAGTTCTCTCTCTCTCTCTCTCTCTTGCTCTCTCGCTCTCTCTCTCTTGCTCTTGCTCTCTCCTTGGTTCCTCTCCCCTGCTCTCCCTCTCCTCCTTCTTACCTCCCTTCCCCCTCCTTCCCCTTCCCCTTTTCCTGCCCCGCTGGAATAAACTTCCTAGGATAATGTCGTTGCGTCTGGTGTTTTCAGCTCACGGTAAAGAACCAGGTTGCGAGAATTAGCTGCGCGTAAAGTATCTTAATATCGTATAACCTAGAAATAGAACTCTTACATTCTTTTAAATAACTAACATTTGGTGCCGTGACCGGTCGGTTTCCCCCGGCACTTGGCCACGTGGCCTTCGGGCCTTTGGCCACTACCGGGACCCGAACCGTGAGAACTGTGATCAGTGTTAACTGTCTTCATCTGCGCCACCGAGACTCGTCAGCAGCCATCAGAATCCGTCTCCATCTGCCTGCTGGTTCGTGAATTCATCTTCAACGGCCTGTTCCTGATTTCGCCTGCTGGTTCCAGAATTCTCTACCTCCACGTGGCCGTTCCTGAGTTCATCTAACTTGACCGTGCTGGCATCTGCATCCATCCAGCAGCAACGTTGCCCAGACGCGTGCTCCCCGGTACTCCATCTCCACGCGGAGCACACGAGGTATTCCCCATCTTTCCGAATGCCACGTTGTTGCATGCATACACTGTTGTAGATAGGGTTGCCTTCCTCAGCCCTTGGAGTTTTGGGTTTGGCTTGGCATATTTGTGCTCCTCTGAATAGGTCTGATTTTCCACTTCTGGGAGTTTTTGGGAGACCGGTTCTGTAAACCACTGGGTCGTTTTTACGGACCACTGGGTCCACCATGGTAAACCCCAGCCGGGTGCCGTGTCTCTTAGCCACTGGGCGGAAGTCCCCCGACCACTGGGTCACTCTGGGGGCCCCCCTGTACCTCCAAGTCGGGCCACTGGGCCGTTAACGACTTCGGATACAGGTGGTGTTTGGGGACCTGGCTCGTCCCTTACGTAGGGGGTGACGACCTTCTACGAGAGCCGTCTTTTCCTGACCACTGGGTCGCTTTTACGGACCACTGGGTCCACCATGGTAATCAGGCCTGAGTTGTAATAATGGGAGCTATTTCTTCATCGCCAGTTCCTCCCAACACCCCTTTGGGCTGCCTTCTAGCAAATTTAGACACCCTTTAATTGGCTTGTTACCTAAAACTTTAATACGCCTCTGTGATGTGGATTGGCCCCAGTATTCCCATAACTCCTTCAAGTGACCAGTTAATGGCATTTCGCATCCGGACATGTTTCGGAACCTAGCTCATTGCTGCATGCATTCGGAAAAATCGGGGGAAGTCTCATTCCCTCTTCACTCTCGGCTTTCTGTCTGTCTTTTCCGTAGTTTTCTAGCTATGAAGTAGGAAACCCCAGTGCCCTCTTCCAGGGCCCTGGTGCCACGTGCAACCGCCATCTTGTCCTCCATGTGCAGTCAACCCCCACCCTCTCCCTCTGTCCGCCATCTTGCCTCTTCTCTCCCTGCCATCCCCCACTGTTTGAAGGTCTCCATTTGCTCCCCACTGGGAAGCAAAGATTTCCTGTTTAAAACTTTTCTGTTTTAGCCCTTCGCCTAACTTGCTCTCCCAGTTTCTTTTGTCTTGACCACATCCAAACATCCTAAGGGCCTACATTTTTGTAGCTTTCCCTCCCACCCCTTAGCAGAGAGGGGTGGAGTAAGAGATAAGTGATTTAGCCTTTCCTTTTAAAAAAAAAGGAAAAGAAAAAGTGCAACTTGTTCTGTAACTTAATGTAATGTGAAGTAAATAGATGCTTACGTTTGTTTCTAGGTTCCAATAGATACTATTGCATCCATTGCAGATAGAGCTAGAGTTAAACAGTAAGCTACAGGTTCCAACTGAAAGCATCTTTAATTTGGGTTTCTGAGAGCAAGATCTAATTCTAAATAACTGGTAACTTTAAACTGATAACTTTAAAGCATTTTGAAACTTTAAACTTGTTTTTCAAAGGCTGTTACGAAAGCTGTTTTGTTTTATAATGTATGTTAATTGATATACATGAACATGTTTACTTGGTAAGCTATGTAACCTATTCTAATTGACTTATACATGAGAATTGCTAAGTTAAATCTCTTCATTTTGTAAATAATTCCTTGAGATTAGGGCCACAGAGAAATCCTCCAACTTAGAATGCTTGAGCAAGTATAGGTGCTGTATAGATGCTAGATTCTTAACTACCCTGGATGTTAGGACAGAACTTTAGAAACTTACAAATGGGACCTGAACGTACCCTGATATCCTCTTAAAGGGGTCACTATGGTCTTTTACCTTAAAGACCAGGAGGGGATCCCATGGCAGAGCAGGATGAGAGAGGTGTGTGCTCCTGGTTCCAGTGAGACCCCCGGAGGCCTCCCAAGTGCTCTTCGTTGCAGAAGCAATGGACACTTCGCCAAGAATCATCAGAAAGGACACCCAGGGCCGTGTCCCAGCTACCAAGGAGGTCACTGGAGATGTGACTGCCCCTGAAGGCCAAGTACTTCAGGTCAGTCATTTCCCATTGGATCTCCCACATGGGACGGAAGCAGCCCTGGAACCTGCACAGTGCACAGGCTCAAGGCCATCCACGGACTTCGGTGACACCACGGGACAGCATCCAAGAGCCACGGGTGGTTCTCACAGTGGAAGGGAAAACTGCAAGTTTCCGTATGGACACTGCCTTCTCTATCCTAGCTAGATGGGAAGTGGTGCCACAGGGAGATAAACTGAGGCCCACATGGGATCCCAGCATGTGCAAAGTAAGGACTTTAGCCACTAGGCTGCTGCGCTGGGGCCCAAATCCATCTTCGAAACCCATATGAGTAAGCCTGAATAGAACAGGACTTTTCTCCAGTATAATTTCTGAACTCTTAAAGCTGCCTTCCTTTTTGACTGTTGCCTTCACTTTTTCCAAGGCAGCAAGACTCAGAAATACGTATGTATGTCCTCTGGGCCCAGGAGTCAGTGTCCAGACAGAGGGAAGGTGTGCCTGGGTCATGCCAGAGATTTCCCCACACCAATACACCTTGTCTAATGCCGCTGATAAGAACGTCATGATTCCATTCATTTTCTAAAAGAACACTGCGGAGCACAAGGAAGGGAACCGACATCACCCACTCCCTCTGCACACACAGGGACATCTGCTGGGCTGCTGCGAGCAGAGCTTTCAGCCAGTGTCTTCTCCTTGAACTCTTGAGCTCAGGTTCCTCCCCTGCCCGAACCTTTGATCTTCGCGGCTCAGAGAAGCAATTATTTGTGGCGATAAGGAAATCAGTTTCAGAGCTGAAGGAGCGTGCCCTAGACTAATGCGGGGCAGATCTCAGCGTGCAGACTCATAAAGCCCTATCCCTAGGCATACATCCTCCTTGTACACAAACTGTGACATGATTCGTGCTTGTGTCTGAGGAGTCTCCTGGGGGTGGGGAGTGGGGAGTGGGGTTCGGAGGAGGCGCTGCATCGAGTGAGCTTGCAGGGGTCAGCAAAGGGCAACGGGATGCAAGGTCCGCGACCGGGGTTAAAAGTGCTGCTGCGAGGAGACTCCGCGTGCGATTCCACGAGTCTGACAAAGTTTGCTGCGGGAGGTCAGGACGGGACTCGGGGCCCTGGAGAAAAACACATCGCTTTGCCTTAAAAGGAGCCCCCGTGGTTCCTCTGAGTTGGGGGGAGGCGGGGTGGGGGGAAGAAAGCGCCGCGCACTTGGCCATCCACCCAGCGGCCCCGCGCGCCGTCCGAGAGGCGGCGGTAGGGAAGCGCTCGGTGCGCGCAGCCAGCGAGTGGCACAGCAGGCACCACCGGGGGTGCCTCCCGCCCCGCTGGCTGGCGTTCCTCGGGCAGCCGCCCCGCCTTCGCGGCTCCCGGCCACCCTCTGCTGCTCGGGGTGGGGCCTTGAGGCCGGCTCGGGGGAGGGAGGATGCGGCCGGCACTGCCCCGGGGTGGGAGGCGAGGCGGCTGGGCGGTGCGCCCTGGGCAGCCCGAGCCGTGCGCCGTCGCCGCCGCGTCGCTGTAACCGGACACCCCGAGCGCTCGCCGGCACTTTTCCATTCACTGCGCGTGCGGTGCCTGATTGAGCCAGGCCGAGAGAACCGGCGCCGGGTGCCGCGGTCCCCCCCAGGATTCCTCTACAAAAGACACTCCGTGGACCACTCGAGGGAAATCCTCTCGGAATTCAAGGGCGGCCGGCCACGCGCGTCATCCCACCCGGCGGCACCTGGACGACTTTTCCGCGCGATTTTCTTCTCCTCAACGTGGGTAAGCTGCGCTGGATCTTTCCAGCTTTTACACCCGGAGCGCCAGCCCCGCATCTGTCCCTCCCCACCCCCCTCCTCGGGGCTGCTGGCTGACTTTTCCGAACCGCGGTGGCGAGCTGCGGGGCGCACGCGGGCTTCTGGGGGTGCGCTCTTCTGGCCGGGGAGCGAGGCTGGAGGGGTTGGTTGCTCCCCGGCTCCTACACCTGCGAGCGGTTTAAATGGCTAGTGTGCCCTTTCAAGGCGAAAAATCGCTCCGGACGACTCAGCGCTTCCCCTGAGTGTCCCGGGTCTCCAAGTGCTTGCAAGAGAGAGGAGTTGCGAGTGCTGGCTGGGGGCGTGGGCAGTGCGTGAAAGAAATCGGCTTTCTGTCTTTTTTTTTTTTTTTCAGGCAGACGGGGTTTAAATCTCTTACCCCGGGCGTCCTTCAGTCCTCAGTCTTCTTACTGTTTGCTACTGGAGGCTCTTTAGAAAGACAGCGATGAGAGTAGATTTGGTAAAGGCATGCTATCCGTATGAACAGCTTTTAAGAAAAAGGACTCCTCCAGTTAACAGGACCAAGAAGTAGAGCAGTACTCATGAAATCAATTTTCTTCCAAGTTAAATTTACCAGTGGCAGGGTGAAGCGGTGGTGCAAGCAGGGAGACACTTTCTTTTTGAAAATCACCAACCCAAACATCTAGGGGTTTCCCCAGCTGCGTGGCCAGGGAGGGGTCCAGTTCGCACCTGCTCCACTGAGAACAGCAGCTCGGGATTTGACATAAAAGATTGCAGGCTCATTTGGGCTGTTCCTCCCTCCCCGTGTTAAAGGAGCAGCGTTTTCGGTGGGACTTCAGTACATCAAATGAATGCTGGGATTTTAACGTGAAAAAAGCCCTCCAAGCTTAGACGGTCAGCCTTGTATCTTGAACAAGAAATTCTAAGTGGACCTGTCATGCCATTTTTAAAAATTTTTTTTTTCCCTGAATCAGAGACTCGTGCATGCCAACTGATACTTTTTTGGTGTGTGTGTGGAGTTTCTTTGGCGCAGCGTGGCCACTAGAGTTCCTGTAGATTGCTCCTGACACACGGCCTGATCTTTTTGGCTGTTCAGACGTTCTTGAATCCTTCTCGATTTTTCTAGCCACGGTGTCAAGCCGGAATTCTCATCTGAGTTACGGTTTTGGGGATTTTTGACAACCCAATTTCGGCTTGATTTATTTAAGATGGGTCTTGGTGTAGCTACTGGGTTCCCCGGATTACTCACCACTATGTCATTGCTTTTGGACTTGGCCCCGGTCCATGGTTACCTCATCGACAGCGTTGAACAGCTGCCGGGTCATCTGGATAAAATGGCCTATAATTGAGTCTGGCCATTTCAGCCCTCCAGGATTGAACACACTTAGATCTACTGGGAGAAACCCCCTATCAAAGATAAGCTGTGCACCAATATGTTCGAAGAATTTCTCTGCTACCATTTCATGCAGAGAAAATGAGGTGGTTTTTTTTTTTCTTCTTTTTTCTTAACTAGGCAGTACCTCATGGGTCATATTCTAAAGTCAGTTTCACAGAGTGGCTTTTTAGAGAGATCATTTAAAATGCCTATGCAAACCGGGTGTCTTGTCTTTGCTACTCTGCACCGGCGTCTATCATGCGGAAAGATGAAACGGGTTTTTTTTTTTTTTCTGGTTGCAAAGAGTTCTTGAGACAAATGCAGCCAGCCAATGCACACTTTTGTCCCCTGCAAGCTGCAATGTCACAGCACCTCCTGCCGCCTGTAGGGCTGCACAAGCGGAGACGCGTCTGGCGTCAACAGCGCGTGGTGTCTAAGGTGGGTCCTGAAACGTGACGTGGGAGATGTCACACGTGTTGTTCTCTGTCTTTTGAAGGTCTCCTCGCGTGGATATTCACGGGCTCCTCCGACGGCATGGCGTTCCGGGGGATTTGTCTGTTGATTGGAGCACTTGTCTGTTCTGTCTCTGGGAACGGATCTTCCCAGCCACAAGCAAGAGTGTATTTAACCTTCGATGGTAAGAGACGCGAGACACACACGTGGGGGAAGACGTGACTCAAAGATTTTTTTTTTCCCCTTTCTTATCCATACTCAAACTTGAATGAATGAATGAATGATAGCGAAATATTACCAAAACTTTCCTAATTTAAATATATATATGTATATTTAACGGACTGCTTTTTCGGATGATATGACACATTTAAATCATTAGGGCGGTAGAGGAAAGCCTTCCTGTACATTTGAGGCTGTGTTCATGAAAGTTCGTGAACTTTCCTTTGCTGTTGGCCCCTAGAGGGATGGGAAGTGGCGGAGGCCTAACTGGTTAAGGTCAAGTATTCGCCTGGCCCTCTGGAAGCATCCCCAACTTTGGCCGTGTTGGTTGACTGTAAACAGTTCGGGGCATTGGTCTCCACCGCTTTGTTCCGACCGTACTTTTAATATAAGCGTCTCCAGTGGTTGGGAGAGCACCCTGGTGAAGGGCCAGGGCATTGAAGAGCATCTTTGAAAATGTGCCTTTGGATGGCTGTGTGCAAACGCTGCTTTCAGAAGGCTAAGGCCAATGGATGCGATATTTGCGCACAAGTACGAGGTCTGGAGAGGGGATCATTTGCCACGTTTGAGCATGGTTCACGCGGCTTACAGGTGGGTGGTTTTCGGTTTGAGTTCAGTAGGCTATCCGAATCGGACAGATGGAAGCAGGACCGGTTAAAAGGTCACTACCTTGCTCATCTGAATCCTTTAATTATGTCTTTGAACTCTGCATGCAGAAGCGTCCTGCTTGTGCTCAGCTCACTAATGATGGAAATTCACACGCACGGCTCTGCCATGCTCCAAGTTATCTCAGATCCCAAATAGCAGCGTGGCTGACAACTTCTCAGTCCAAGGACTCTTTTTCTTCCCCCTTTCGTTTGAACTCAGCCAGTGCTTTGCCCAAGGTCACCGCCAAGTGCTCAAGAAACCGTAGGGTTAGAACTCAAGTGTGTGCGAGATGCTAATTGCTCGCTTGGCCTCCAAGCCAGGCATCCCTTTGAGATGCTGCGCAGCGATGTTGCTAAGAATGGGGCGAACAGAACCCCTTGAAGTGGTCCTTTTGTGTTCCTTAATTCTTCACTAAAAGCATCTAGGGGTCGCTCACGCTTTGCCTTCCGTGTTGAGAGCCGCGGATTATTTTAAAGAAAAGGCATTTGGGGGTTCACCTGTCGCCAGGTTCTCTCTGTATCTCTTTCGGGGACTATCTTGATGCAGTGGTAGTCCGGTTCCTGCATTGTAGTTTCTGGGGAAGGATGACATTGTGGAATTCTCAGAACACTGGCTTATCATTTTATATCCCACGTGAGCGATACAGCGTCTTACTCTGGGAGAGTCCACGTTGTGATGGAGGGCAATTAAAAATAGCACGTCTGGTATCTTGGCGTTTTTCATTGCTGTTGTTTTTCATAATTCAGTTTTGTAGCCTAGGGATGTCACGCCCCTCCTCCACTCTCCCTCCCCATTTTCCCTTCTACTTCCTCCCGTGTGATTACTGTGGAATAGAGTAACAGTTACTACAGCATTGTAGTTATAGCAAACGGGAGAAAGTCTAGCATCGAATTTTTAAATTCCATCCTGGGCCTGGTGCGGTAGCCTAGTGGCTAAAGTCCTTGCCTTGATGCACAGGGATCCCATACGGGTGCGGGTTCATGTCCCGGCTGCTGTACTCCCCCCCCCCTCCAGCTCCCTGTTTGTGGCCTGGGAAATCAGTGGAGGATGGCCCAAAGCCTTGGGACCCTGCACCTGCATGGGAGACCCAGAAAAAGCTCCTGGCTTCTGGCTTCGGATCAGCTCAGCTCTGGCCGTTGTAGCCATTTGGCGAGTGAACCTGAGGATGGAAGCGCTTTTTCTCTCTGTGTCTGTAGATCTAAGTTTCCAATAAAAATGAATCTGATTTTTTAAAAAAAAAGTCCCTCCTCTCTTCTCATCACTGTATAGTATAGCAATCATTGTCCTAGGCAGTTAATTTGTCAAAGTAGTTTTAAAACTTTACACATCTTTATGGTCTCCTAATGCCTTGCCTCTGGGCATTTTTACCCTGAGGTCTGCCCTCATTAACCCCGACCTCTGACCTCTGGTCCTTTGTCTTTTCCTAATTAGAACATTAGAAGAATCTAGTAAGTTTGTTCTCATGGGCAAGCCAAGCAAGCATTATAATCAATTTCAAGATAAGGGAGGTGAGAGAGGGTTTTTGCTCCCACCCACGTTCGCTCCATCCTTCTTGGGGAGGTTGGATGGAATGATAACATTTGGAGAAGTGATTTACCGAGTTGCTTCTCCTATTGATCTGGGCCAGGGTCAACCAGATGGCCTTCGGTCCTTGGGAGCAGGCACTTCACATGTTATTAATTAGTTACATTTGTGCTAGCTAAAGCTCCACGTTAAAGAGGACTGTGCTTCCAATGGCTAATATCACTTTGGGGATTCTCATTCTTTGTGCAATAAATACTCAGTCTAATGAATATAAGTCCTTATGAATGCTCTTGGTTGAAGTTCAACTTTGGTTGGAAAAAAAAAAATCCCAATCGACGGACAGAGTCATATTTCTCAAAATGATTACCTTTGCCCATCCCCCGCCCCTCCCCAGCAGAAAGCTTTGGGATCCCGAAAAATCGCTGGGAAAGCCATCATTTTGTAGATACAATAGTTGGACCGAATTCTGCTTGCTCATGTAGAAGAGAAGGCATCGTGGAAAGGTCCAACCGAGCCTTTTTCCAGTAGAGATTTTGGGATCCGTTACCTTGTGAGAATCATTAGCTTTTTTTTTTTTTGGAAATTTATCCCAAGTTTTGGACTTTGGATAATCTATTGCTGGATCATTGTTCTGTTTTCCAATTCTTTCCTTTTTTTTTTTTCCAGTCTTTTTTTTTTTTAACTTTTTCCATTGTTTTTTTTTTTATTATATTTTTGACATTCTTTCCATAGTTAATTAGAGCAAAAAGGTTCAAGGGCTACAGCAAAGAGGGTAAGACTATATTTCCATATTGTTTCCTTCCTGTATCTGAGGGAGAAGCCCCACCCAGTCTCCCTTTTGATATTCAATTGATAAGGCTCTAAAATTCATTATCACAGGAGTTTAGTTCCTTCTAATTTCTTCTTGAAACATGAATTTCTAGTGTGTTCTTCTCTCAGGGCCTTGTTAATATGAAAGTCTAGCCATTGATTTCAGGAATTTCTTCTCATTGCTGTATTCAACTGTATTCATTGCTATAAATTTTCCTCTCAGTACTGCTTTAGCTGCAACTTACATATCTTGAGCAAACTACCTTTAGGTTTCTAGTATGTTCAATTTGTTTTAATCCTGTTGCTGTTGTATGCTTTCATATGGATGTTATTCAGAAATACATAAATCATGAACCTTGGCGTAGTCTCATGTGTTCTATGACATACGGTCAACATTACAAAAAATTACATAAGTGTATTCTTCTTTTACTGTTTTGTGTTCTGTTAATGATAATTAGGGCCAATCAATTCAGATTGCTTCTGTGCTCTCAATGTTTTTCTCTTTCTTTGTTTTAATTACTAATAGAAATGGTTAAACTCTCCAACCGTACCATGGGAGTATTTAGCTTGATTCTTCAGTTGTATCCGTTTTTGCTTCACGTTTTTTAAGTTGCTCTGCTTGAGCCCAGATAAATCTAGAATGCTCTCTGACTAATTTCCCATCCTGAAATATCCTTGATTTTTCCTGGTAACAGCCCTCACAGGGACATGTGCTTTGGGTGCAGGAAACACTTTTTTTTTTAATAGAATGGATGTATATTGACAAATGGGATATAACGGAGCGTGAGAACATGGATCCTGAATTTTGATGGGTTCTGGTGTTCTGATGAAAAGATGGGGAAGTATTTTTGATAGATGTGTGATTTTTATATTGATCGAGCGAGAGCTGTACCGAAGAGGTTATGAAGATAGCAGCTGGATTAAGAGCGGAACTGTCAGGACAAATAGCGCTGCTCAAACAGCACCCTGGCACCGCAGGTGGAGTCTTAGCCGCTTTTCTCAGTTTGTAGAAATGACACCTCCTTTGAAGAAACCTGCAATTATTTCCTCCTTTCAGAAATAGCTAGTGATGGACCAGGCGGTGTGAAAGCACAAAAATAAATATATTTTAAAATGCATGACTCTGGAATCGGACGGGTTTAAAATAGCTGTTTTCTGCTAGTTTCTGAATATACTCGCAGAGAGAGGGGACACGCGCACAGATGTACACACACACACACACAAACACACAGGGAGAGAGAGAGAGGGAGGTGGCAAAGGAGAAAAAGAGAGAGGGAGAGAGAGACAGAGAGAGAGAACCATTTGCTGGTTCATTTCCATAGAAGTCCATGATTTCCAGGGCTGCACGAGGCCTAAGCAAGGAGCCAGGAGTTTCATCCCTGTCTCCCCACCGAGTGACAGTGGTGCAAACACATGGGCCATCTTGATTTGTTTCTCCCACACCATCAGCAGGGAGCTGGATCAGAAGCAAATCAGGGCCCAGCGGCGTGGCCTAGCGGCTAAAGTCTTCATCTTGAACGCCCCGGGATCCCATAGGGTCACCAGTTCTAATCCTGGCAGCTCCACGTCTCATCCAGCTCCCTGTTTGTGGCCTGGGCAAGCAGTCAAGGATGGCTCGGGGCTTTGGGACCCTGCACCCGCACGGGAGACCCAGAAGAGGTTCCTGGATCCCGGCTTCGGATCGGCACAGCACCGGCCGTCGCGCTCACTTGGGGAGTGAATCATCGGACGGAAGATCTTCCTCTCTGTCTCTCCTCCTCTCTGTGCATCTGACTTTGTAATAAAAAATAAATCAATCTTAAAAAAGAAGCGAATCAGCCGGGACAGGAACCATCACCCATACAGGATAAGAGCAGCGGGTGGCTTTGCCTCCTGCGCCAAAGCACTGTTCTTCAAGAGTGAATTTGATGATTAGCCAGTGGCACTTTCTCTTAGCCAAAGAAGTTACTTGTCTCTGATACAATGACTTCTTTTTTTCTAGAACGTAATCGTCAATTCTGAGTTTTGGGTAGTAATGGATGTACTTTCTATCTAGAAAAATAACATTTGCGATAAGGAGAAAATCGAGTTTATTTGAAGTCACGTCGCTGCACTAAACAGGGAGACGTTGGGCTCCATTTCCATCATCTCTTTTAGCCTCACACTCTTCGCCCCGAAGGCGCCCGCAAAAAAAATACAAAGCCCCTGTGATGTAAATTCAAAATAAATGCATCGGTAGTTACAATCACAGGGTGAATTCCTTGCCTATCTCCCCAACGCTTCCTACTATGAACTTGGCCTCTTTCGCATAAACACACGGGACTAAGTTGCTGAAAATTCAAAGGGGAAAAAAATGGCAATTAAAAGATCAAAATCGTATGGAGATTTCTAGGTAAACTTATACTTTTTTTTTTCTAAGCTGCTATGGGCTCATCTTCCGGCCCAAAGTTCCATTTGACTCTGACCTTTCACGCGGGCAGCTCAACGTTTTTCAAACCATCAAAGTGGCCGAGTGTGTGTTTTGCGTGGAAAAGCAGGTGTATTAGAAATAGAACTAGACTTACCCAGGATGAGCAATCTTCTCACCCAGTTACTTGGCAATCCCTTTTGCAAAGAGCTGAACTTCCACTCACAGCACTGCCAAAGCCTTCAGGTATTTCAATGAAGGACAGTTTTGTTCCAATGAAAGAAAAAACATCTTTTCTCTTTTAATAACTGCCTCATTGGACCACAAGCTGGGCTCCTGGAGCACCAACTCAAAGGACTCCTGAGGACGTGTGAATGAAACCCCAAAGCTGATGAGCTGTCATTCCACAATCAACTCAACAATGATCAATTGCCTCTTTATGAGGTCTGACGGTATTAACATGACAAGGCGGAAGAAACGATTTTGTGATTGCCCGAGGGATAAAAATGCAACCAGTTGGGTTTGAGTTTTCTGATCATCTTGGAGAATGCTCCCTCTGGTTGCATTGCATCTTGGAGAACACGGATAAATGCAGGTGCCACTCACAGGTGACCCCAAGGTGCACAGCCTAGCATAGAGCGATGCCACGTTTAAATGAAAACCTTGTAAAATACAAGTGGTGGGGAAGCTGGGAAGAACAGCCGAGAAAGTGTTGCTTGCTATGTCTTTTTTTGTTTTTTCAAGATTTGTTTATTTTTATTGGAAAGGCAAATATACAGAGGGGAGGAGAGACAGAGAGGAACAGCTTTCATCTGATGGCTCACTCCCCAAGCAGCCCTAATGGCTGGAGCTGAGCCAATCCGAAGCCAGGAGGCCAGAGCATCTTCCCGGTCTCCTATGCAGGTGCAGGTCCCAAGGCGTTGGGCCGTCCTCGACTGCTTTCCCAGGCCACAAGCAGGGAGCTGGATGGGAAGAGGAGCTGCTGGGGTTAGAATCGGTGCCCATATGGGATCCCGGCACGTTCAAGGAGAGGACTTTACCTGCTAGGCTTTCTCGCTGGGCCCTAGTCTTGCTTTTGCAGGGAGAAGTTTTATTTTCACTAATACAAAGAACATCTCTCAGGGGATATTAGGATAGAAATGCCTTGCATTTGTTTGTAAAATTTGGAAGCCTAAGTTTTCCTCTTCTTAAGAATTAAATGTATTCGAGATGTGTTTTCTTAGATTTTAGTAAGTTTGAATTTATTTCCCAAAACTAACGCTACCGTGTCAGGCCACATCAAAGGTACAAGGTGCAGCATGGACCCCAGAAGGGAAGTGTCAGCGGTCTGGCACGCCATGCCAACAAAGCTGTCCTATGAGACCGACACCTTACACTTCATGGGCTAACCTCATGTATATTGAGCCGTTTATGTTGAATTTGATGAAACTCCTTATCAAATGAATATGGCTGCAGTGAATCTAGCTGATCTAGTGTATAATGCAATCTTGATGATCAGTTTGGATTTAAAAAAAAAAACCAGAAATACACCCAAAGTGGTGCTTGCCTTCTCCCCCCACCCTTCACCTATGGTTGTTTTGTCTTTTGTCTTTCTTTGGAATTTCCGAAACTTCCTTGGGGATTTAGTTATAGTTTCGGAGATAACCACTAACATCGGCATTGCTTTGTGTGGTTTTTTTTTTTTTTTTTTAATCCCAGTCAGTAGTACCCTCGCAGCACTGGTGGGGAGGGGTTGGACTCAGTCTGTATCCTGATAAAATTCCAGGCAGAGGAAAAGCGACCTAATTTGCCTGAGGTCACAGGGATGAGAGAACCAAAAAAGAAAGCAAAAAGTGCCACTCCAGAGCCCGAAGTCTCTTCCATTGCGCTGCTGGGAGAGTTGGAATTTTTACTCTTCTCTGGGAGCGTTAAGAGTTCCATAGACTTTTTTTTTTTGCTCAGTTGAGTTTGTACGGGAGAACGAAGCGAATCAGTCTACGCAGCCCGTGTACCTTGTTGCCGTGGGGGAGATCCCCTTTTGTGAGCTGTGAACAATCTGGGCTCAAGTCAAGTGTCACTAAGGAAAACTTGACTCTGCTCTCTCTTGCTCTCTTTGTGCGGCTCTATGAGAAAGCATTTTTAAGTTCAGCAGAGCTTGCACTTTGCTTTGCAAGCAAAATACAGCCATTTCAGTGTTGTGAGTAACATTGCAGCATGCCCCAAAGATAGCACCGAAACACACTCGGGTTTTCCACTTCTTAAACATTTTTTTTTTTTGGAAACAAGGTATGCAAGTGTATGGCTTCGAGTCGAGCTGCAAAATTTGAGCAGAACCCCGGCCCTCCTATTGGGCTCCTTCTCTTTTCCGGGGAAACGCAGGCAAAACATGCAGGGATAGGGAGGTGATCCGTGTTTGCCAGAATTGGCGAGAGAGGCGCAGGCCAGTGCTGAGCCAGGTGCTATTTTCGGGTCGCGCTAGCCAGGAAACAATGTGCTGAGCTGTAAAAGATGGCAAGGACCTTGACCTTCCACATTGCCAAGGTGGGCCGTGCAGCAACGATCGTCGCGGCCTCCCTCTTGATCCGCCGGGAAGGAATTGTCTTTGAGCACTCGGTGGCGAGTTAGATGATCCGTGTACACAAGGGCTTTTGACTCCGCGCGTCATCTCATGGATGGAATGGATGCGAAGCAGGTGGATGCGAAGGCCCAGGGAAGTAAAAGGCGAGGATATAGACCACATGCCTCGAAGATGATAGGGGAAAAAGACCAAAATTGGAAGGACAGAAGTAGCTAGGAATGGGGCATGTGTGGAAATAGAGATATTCTGCAAATGCGTATTGTCAAGTCTGTAGAAACACTAGGTCAGCCATAGCGATATTGAGGCTGGTGTGGTGGCATAGCAAGTACTTCTGCTGCCTGCGATGCCGGCACCCCGGTAAGGGTACCAGTTGGTATTCTGTTGGCTCCACTCAGGTTCAGCTCTCTGCTAATGGCCTGGGAAGGCGATGGAAGTTGGCCTAAGTGTTGGCACCCCTGAACCCACATGGGAGACTTGAAAGAAGCTCCAGACCCCTTGCCTGGAACCAGCCCAGCTCTAGCCATGGCAATTATTTGAGGAATAAACTCTTTTTCTTTATAACCCCGCCTTTCAAATAAATAAATCTGAAAAAAAAAGTCTAATTAAACTTGCCTCTTAATTACTCTTGTTCTAAGTCTATCCATTATACTATCCCTTCCTATAGTCAAGATTTGGTTTCTTTTTTTTAATTCTTGATTTTCATGATACAGTTCCGTAGTCTTTGGGATCCTTCCACCCTCCCCATCCATTCCCCCGCCAACTCGTTTCTTCTATAGTGTAGCAATAGTTTAGTCTCTCGGCAACAGTCCCAAGCCCACCATTCTGCTATGGTGCTATATCTTTTTTAAAAAGATTTATTATTATTATTTTTTTTTTATTGGAAAGGCGGATATACAGAGAGGAGAGACAGAGAGGAAGATCTTCCGTCTGATGTTTCACTCCCCAGGTGAGCGCAATGGCCGATGCTATGCCGATCCGAAGCCAGGAGCCTCTTCCGGGTCTCCCACGCGGGTGCAGGGTCCCAAAGCCTTGGGCTGTCCTCGACTACTTTCCCAGGCCACAGGCAGGGAGCTGAAGGGAAGCGGGGCTGCGGGGATTAGAACCAGTGCACATATGGGATCCATGCATGTTCAAGGCGAGGACTTTGGCTGCTAGGCTACCACGCCAGGCCCTGCAGTACTTGTTATGTGTTATTTATATGTTTTCTTACTTGCCATTTAGAGATAATCATAGATTTGCAATCGGACAGTGATGGAGTGATTCGTTTGGCAAACACATGAGTCCTTCAGATGGTATTCTGATGCTTATTTCTGTAGCAGCCTGTGTACCAGCGAGCTGAGGGCCAGACTAGACACTCCAGGATGGGTGAGTCTGCATCCTCTTTCCACGCCGTCTGCTTAGCGATGCCTGATGGGATGAGCTGGGCACAGATGCCCAGGGAAAACCTACCAGATGGAGGGCACGCTATGGGGCTTGCCCCAGCTCAGCAGGGAACACTTGCATCTTGATGTTGCTGCGGTTAGCATCCACTGTGGAGGGGCGAGGGCGTCCCACTTGAAGAAGTAGGTTGTCCCCAGTCACGACACGTCTCTCTTTTCCTATAATCCTCATTTCGAGACCTGAGTTAATGAAAAGACCTTTTCTGTTTGGTGAACAGACCCGGCTTGGTGCAGTTGCTGGAGCGCAGCACCTTGGCACTTCCTCTGCAGGTGAAATCTGATCGTGAAGATGTGAACGCACCACGGACAAAATTAGCAACCGCGCACACGGCAGGTCGACCTGGTGTTCATGTTCCTGCACTGGCTGAGTTTGCGTTCAATGTGACTGGTGGCTTAGAAGCTGTAAAGAATATTCCGTGTAGGAAAAACCATTCAGGCAGAGCAGTAATGCTTAGCACAGCCGACTTTCAATGGCAAAAGTATGATTACAGAATGAGCTTGCATAAAAGAATTCATATTTTACTGAATCTCGTCGGAGAATAAAATCTGATTCTTGGGCGTACAAAATATTCGATTGACTGGATCAAAAAGTTTTTGTTTTCTTTTTTTAGGGAAAAAGAGTATGCATTTATTTGAAAGGCATATGTCAAAGAGAAAGGGAGAGATGGAGGGGAGGGGAGGGGAGGGGAAGGGAGAGGAGGAGAGGAGAGGAGAGGAGAGGAAAGGAGAGGAGAGGAGAGGAGAGGAGAGGAGAGGAAGGGAGAGAGGGGAAAAAAAGGAGAGAATCTTTCATTGCTATTTCCTTCCATTAAGGGCTACAACATCCAGGGCTAGACCAGGCAGAAGCCAGGAGCCAGGAGCCCTGATCTCTCCCATGGGGGTGGCTGGAGTCCAGGCAGTTGGGGGCATATTCCATTGCTTTCTCTGGAGCACTGGCAGGGAGCAGGATCTGAAAGGAAAAAAATCTAGGACTCCAGCTTGCCTTCTCACACTCCATTATGGAACACAGATGCTGCCAAGTGGCAGCTCCAATGCTGCACTGCCACACCGGCCCTTGGCAGAGCTACTTAAGAAAGGCTAGTTGTTAACTCAGGGATGCCGGAGTGTGGGTCCGCTAGGGGAGTAGCTCGGAATCCTTTTCTCGCCTTGTCTCGCCTCTTTGGTTACATCTTAGCTGTCACAACTCAACCCCAAGCAAAACCTTATGACTCAAATTCACCCTCCATTGGAAAGAGCCATCGAGTAATTTAATTAATGTCAGTTGCCAGTTGATGCTCTGAGCATTCAAGTTGTTACGCGCCCGTAATGAAGGCAGTGGAAAGAGCCTGCAGTCTTGTAGCCTTTCTCAAGGATGGCTCTCCGTAGATTGAGTCCTGCTGCCAGCTTGGTCCTGTCTGCTCCATGCTGCCAGGCCTGCTGCTCCTCCTTCGTGTCAGGCACGCGGACTTTTTCTGTTTTCTGTTTTCATTCCCCGAAGAGTAATACTCTGAACATTCCAAAACATGAAGCTAGGCTAAAACAATAAGTGTATTATCATTACCCAAAGAACATTTTGGATTGGATTCGAAGAACCCAATTAAGATGTTATTTTCAAGCTGAGGGCTTGGCATGGCTTCAGAAAGTTACTTTCCAGAGCCGGGCAGGAGCTTAGCTGGCACGGAGAGCAAATCTTTAGTTGCGAGTTTTGACAGTTTTAATGCACATGTAACTGGGATTTTTTTTTTTCCCTTCTTTAAGCCGATTCTCTTAAAAGCCACGCTTCCTGCCACCATTCGACATAATTGCATCAATCCCTTGGCCCATTAATGCACTAAAGCTGCCAATAGGAGTAGAGTTTTAAAACCTTTGTGTAGGAATTTAATTATGTCACATTTTTTTTTCAGGAAGAACTGATCATGCATGTATCCTATGTAGCAATATTTTTTTTTTTAAATTTTGACATCTACAGTAGGATCAATAAAACGATTTTTATGCTATCATCATAGCTTTTGTCTATTTACTTCTTGTGGCAAAAGTGGGGCATGCCATGTCCAGTCTTAATAGGAAGAGGCATTGTGTAGTTTTATCTTGTTGAAGGGGAAAGATGTCACGGCTTCAACCCAGAATAGTACAACTTTGAAATTTTGAGATAAAAGGACAAAACCGTCTTTTTCCTTATTTCTGTGGGTAAAATCCCCATGTCTTTTAGAATGCGTTGATTGCAAAGATTTTGTCTGCATTGAACTCCATAAGTTCACTTTATTTCATCTGCCGTCTGTTGCTCTGATACATATTTGAAATTATTGCATATGTAGAATGATCTACAAATATGAGGAGTTTAAACTGTGAAATACGTCGTATTCGCCAGAGTCAGTATAACTAAAGAAACGTTTAGTTTGTTGCATCTGGAATTGGAAGTGGATGATCTGATCAGAATGTGGAAATTAAGGGTGGATAGCCGGAAAAGCTCTTCAGCCTTTATGTTCTGTCCGCCTGTCATCCCCTCAATTCCACCTCTTTCCCTTCCCACAGCATCCGTTTCATTCTTTCCTTGTATAAAGGAGCTGCATTCACACACAGGCAGGCATATTTGGGGGTGCTTGCCTCAGGCAGTTTTGTGTCTGCATCTACAGCAAACACCTCACAGAGGGCGGGAGGCGGAACTTCTGAAACCAAAATGACTTGCAATCCGGTGCGGACCTGGGTCACTTTGTAAGCCCTGATGACGGTGACATAATGTCTAGCAGACTGACTTGAGACAGAGTTGGAACACGGCGGGCAAGGTGATGGTGCCCACAGGAGGGATGCTAAGGCTCTGGATTGGCACCCTTTTGCAGGGCTTTGCTTCGTAATGACTTTCAACTTCTGAATTCGCAACAAGTCCCTGTTATGAATAGATGCTTGGTTGAACAATGGATCAACCAACCAACGCTGAGTTGGCAAATTTCCCCCCCCATTGTCCAGGACATTTAAAAATCTCAAGTGCTTAGGACTGCTTTTAAAGTCCCTTCTATTTTTCAGCCCTGAGTCTGTCTGTCTCTCACTTACTCCCAGGCCCCCTCCGTAGGAAAGGCGCAAGAAATCTATGGTAAATATTGGATGTCAAAACATCTGGGTGGATGCGGCATGATGGCTCAATGGCACGCGCCTGGATCCCATATGGGCACTGGTTCATGTTTCAACTGCTCCACTTCCCATCCAGTTCCCTGCCTGTGGCCTGGGAAAGCTGGAGAGGACGGCCCAAAGCCTTGGGACCCTGAACCTGTGTGGGAGACCCAGAAGAGGCTCTGAGCTCCTGGCTTCTGGTTGGTTGAGCTGCAGCCATGGCAGCCAATTGGGGAGTGAACCAGTAGATGGAAGATCTTTTCTCTCTATCTCCTCTTCTCTGCAGAAATTTGATCTGACTTTGCAATAAAAATAAACACGTGTTTAAAAACAACAACAAATGGGTCTTTAGAAATGGCTTTCACACCCCAGAACAAATTCCAAGCCCAGGCCTCATAAGGCCATCATCTCGAGTTTTCATGCACATTTAAAATTTTCCCCAAGAGAAGAGATTAAAAGAAAAGTAGATACTAACCCAGGAAGAAGAAATGTGTAATTTTGAGATTGGGGAATGGCTGGCATGGTTAAAGTTTGTGATCTCAAATGGTAAGCCTCAACTTTGGTTTTATCTTGGAGTCCCATGGAAGTTTCTAGAAATGGCAATGCCAAGATCACATCCAATGCCAGTGAAGTTAGCTTCTGTTGGGATGGAGCTTGTGTTCCGAAACCACCTTAGGTGGTGCTCGTCTGAGTTACATTTCAACACGATTGCCCCTGACAGGCAGTTGTCGTTAGAAAACCATGGAGTTGCCAAGCAGCCCCCTTCAGCAGTGAGAGAGAATACTGGGTTACGATCATGGCTGGCAAGGAGAATTCAGCTGCTTTACTCAATGCTTGAATTCAGGGCCCGGCGCGGTGGCGCAAGTGGTTAAGTCCTCGCCTTGCACGCCCGGGATCCCATATGGGCGCCGGTTCTAATCCCGGCAGCCCCGCTTCCCTTCCAGCTCCCTGCCTGTGGCCCGGGAAAGCAGTTGAGGACGGCCCAAAGCTTTGGGACCCTGCACCCACGTGGGAGACCCAGAAGAGGCTCCTGGCTTCGGATCGGCATAGTATCGGCCCGTTGCGGCTCACTTGGGGAGTGAATCATCGGACGGAAGATCTTCCTCTCTGTCTCTCCTCTCTGTATATCCGCCTTTCCAATGAAAAAAAAAATAATAATAAAAATAAATCTTTAAAAAAAAAATGCTTGAATTCAGTGTTAGTGCAGGGGTGACACAGCGTGCGTGCCAACAAGCCACGCAGCGTGAGCAAGCGTCCTTCATTCCGCGGGAAATACGGGGATCGTGCCAAAGCTGCGATCCGAAGACTGATGCCCTGTTTTCTATTTCCTGTCTGTTTCAGGATGTAGCGACATTTCAGTGAGATTCCGGACAAGCTCTCTTAGCTTTAGGGTTAGGGCGTGTCATTGAGTCCAGCATAGATCGAATATCATAGGGGTTCCACACTGGGTGCGTTTGGGGTCTAACTGTAGGGTGACAGATCCTGCGGAAGACGAAAGATGCTATAATTCCTGGTGGTGGTCCGGGCAGTGGGAGATGAAAAGGGGAAATCTCAGAAGATTCTCAGGGGGAAAAAAATGTGTATAAATAGTGACAGATTCTGGCTATTGTTTGTGTATCATTTGTCTGCCCTCTTTGATGGTGCGTAATACATCAGAGGTACTTAATAATTACTAACCACTGAGAGACCTAGTAGATCAAACATACCGTGGTATTCTGTTATGGGCTTAGAGAGTGTCGATAATTCAGAGGCCTATTTAATGTGGTCCCATCCCCTGTCTCAGGAGATGAACTTAGGTCAATGCTAACGAATGATTTCCTGCCTGAGCAGGAGAGCCAGGGGCTCACATCCCAGAATTCCGTGGTGCAACAGGAGATCCTGAGCTGTCGGAGGATAAATAAATGTCAGTGGAATTCTACAGCTATACAGACTTGGGGCTGCAAAGAGAAGTATCAGGGAACTCACTGCAGACCGGACGTGGTAGCAAGACTTCCCCCCATTTATGTTACACATTATTATGTGTTATTTTGACATGTTTTCATCATGTCATAATTATATGTAGGTATGTATAGGAATCAGCAAGGTTCAATCTTAGCCTCACACAGTACAAAGAAATGTGGATCAAAACACTTCTAGCTGTTTCTGTGGCCAATTTGCTACTAGTAACTTTTTAGGAAAATAGTCCACGTTCCTGCAGTGTGATGAAAGATCAATTTCATTTTAATATGAACACATTTGATGCTCATATTAGCTTGTCACCCGTAGCCACCAATGAGAAATATTTTGTGGAAAAAAATGCTTGAGACAGTTCTGAGGTAAAAACACACTTACCAGCCTTAACAGATGAAAAAAAAAATGAAATCTCACAATGTCAACATTTTGGGTCTGAAGATTTCACTTTTTTTTTTATATAAAAGGTGTGTCATCCTTTTCTCATTAAGATGTAATTGATAACATACTGTGTGTTTTGTCAAAAACTAGCAAAGTGTTTTGGTTCATCACCCCAATATAATGTCTTAAATAATGTTATATACCACCCTTTGCAACAAACAGTATAATGTCTTCATTATGAGATAATGCAAAAAGAAATCATTTTCTCATTTATGGTATACATTTCTATTTTTATATAAATTATATTTTCGTGAAATATGCATAGTTATGCCTTATTCTGCATGATATATTGAATGGAAGAAAAGTAACACCATGAATATTTTGCCACGGAATGCGCTTGGAGTGGCAGAAAAAAACCAGATAGACATGAATGAATCAGCTGATGATATTCCCGGGCAATTACAGAAAAGTCAGCTGCTATGTCCCCGCTTCCACGTGTGACTTTGTGACGGCTCTTGAATAGAAAGTGACAGCTCTGGCATCAGACAGGGTTGAGACAGCCCGCTGGGTTCCTGCGACATACCGCCGGAGAGAAGTATTGTCACGCAGGGAAGGTGAGGTTGCCATGGGAAGTACTTGAGATATTTCTGGGGCAGCGCCTGTGTGGCCTGGAAGTAAGGTGACAGCTACCTGTGTGTCAAATCTGAACTTGACCCGCTCGTACTTCGCTGAGTCAGGAGAAGGAAGTGCAGTTTCCTGAGTAGACCATACTGGGTACTATTAGTTTTTAAGATCTTGCAGACTGAAATACACATTTTAGATTTCATTCAATACTGCGCTTTTTATTTTGGAGGAAGCTGTTGATGCTGACACCCTAAGTTATTCATTAGTTATCGATTATTTTTAAGAAGATATTCAAAAGGCGGAATAAAAGAAAGGGAGAGAAATATATTCCATTCTTGGGTTCCATCCCCAAATGGCTGCAACAACAAGGCCAGGGCCAGGCCAAGGTCGGGTCCAGTAACTTCTTCTGATTTTCTTTGTGGGTGCAGGGGCCCAAGCACTAGGGACATCTCCTTTCCCAGGTACGCTTAGCGGGGAATTGGATCCAAAGTGAAGTAGCCAGGTCTCAAGCTGAACCCATGGCCCTGTGCGATGCTGGCAGGTGGTGGCTTAACCCGCTATGCCGCAGTATTGGACCTCTTTAATCTTGTTGTTGTTGTTGTCTATATTCTGTCAGGAGGATGCTGGACTCTCTGCCCGTGTCCATGCCTGCAATGTCAGGATACACTTAAATAGCAGAATGATGGACTTATGACTGATTGTGAAGGACTCTATTATTGTAATGACATATGGGGAAATCAGCGTGTCTGTAGGGGCGGTTCTGGGGGCGGGGAATTGTGGAGGAGGGAAGTGAAATCCCAGAGCTTATGGAACTGTATCATGGCCAATAATAAAATAAGTAAAAGATTTATCTATTTAGCTGCTTGGAAGGCAGAGAAGTAGGGGAGCGGAGACACAGAAAAAGAGAGAGCTTCTTTCTCTTGGCTCACTAGCCAGTGTAGGCTGAGCTGAGGCTGGGACCCACCGGCTCCATCCGGGTCTTCCCTGTGGGTGGCAGGGAGCCTTTCGCTTCCTCTGCTATTTTCCCAGGCATATTAACAAAGCGATGGACAGGAGGACAAGGGTGGAATTGGATGGGGCTACCAGTGCCACTGTTGGTAGCGGCTTAACACGCTGTGCTGCAACACGGGCCCTTAGCCACTAATTCTACCCTGACAGTTGGAAAAAAGTGCTTGATGGTGATATAATGTCCGGGTTTTGAATTCCTTTGAGTGTGTGTGTGTGTGTGCTGTTTACCCGTCTAAATGAGGTGTGCCTCCCGCACCGCCCTCTGCAGCAGGCAAGACTATGACTCATCTCCCCACACCCAGTGAAGTCAGAACTGTTTAGTGTGCAGCATTGGAGTGCCATATTTCCAACCTATTTTTAAACCACTCAGGAGCTTTCTGCAGCATCATTAGGGATCTCACCCTGACATATACATTGTGCATTTTCTCTTGGTGCTATCTCAGTAGTAAAAATTAGACGTTGGGGTATTTAGAGTGTTTGCAAATGAATCGTCGAAAGAATAAGATCGATTTCTTTGTTATGCTGGAGGGACTTGGCTTAATTGGGCGTCGTGGACAATTTGTAGGCTGGTGGTGTGTAGACTCCCTCCCCCCCAGGTGTTACCTTTGCTGTGTCTACACTGCAGTGGAAACGGTGGATTCTGCTGGCACACCTTCCAATGTCCAACCAAACTGCCAGAAGCCTGGGCCACTCGGAGAGCAGTTTTCTTGCTTTGAAATTCGGATCCAACCTCTTGGGAGCTGTGAAATTCATTGCAGGTGCCCCGGCTTCTGTCGGCTTTGTCTCTGAGGTTATAAAATAGAAATCGTGTGGGTTGTTACCTGATGATGTCATTGGGATGAATTGAGGTAATGTATGCGGAATACTTAAGTGACATGGGACACCGAGTGAAACATACTAAAAGTTTAAGGCTGATGGCTTTGTACGAAACGAGGGAGTTAAAAATGACCCGGATATATGTCTTAGTCTGGAGTTATGCTATCTGCAGTTATTAAGAAACATTAAGCTAGACACATAAAACTTCTGGGTCACTAGCTTGGGAAAGGTCGTTTGTGGCTCATGTGGTCTTTAAAATGAATTTGCTGCTAATATTAGGGCTCAGGAAATGTCTATTTCATATGTGTGTGTGTGTGTGTGTGTATGTATTTTGCATGGAAAAGCCTTGGAGGCAGGGAAGGCTAATGGGGACTCAATGGGCCATTGCTGATGGCACCTGTTTATAACCCAACATGCAGCACCAGACTCTGATCTAGAATAAGCACAGTGTCAGACTTAACATCCACCTCAGTTCTAAGTCTTTATCAAAGTGCCCTTTCCAGGGTTGGTGCCCTAAGCCATCGTCTGCCAGCACTGACATCCCGTACGGGCTTGGGTTCGAGTCCTGGTTGCTCTACTGCTGATGGCCATAGGAAAGTAGCAGAGGATAAGCCAAGAGTTTGGGACTCTGCCATTCATGGGGGAGACCTGGATGGAGGCTCTCATTCCTGGCTCCTGGCTTCTAGCTTTGGCCCAACCTCACATGTTGGCTTGTCACAACAATCTAGGGAGTGTGCCAGTGGGTGAAAGATTCTCTCTCTCTCTCTCTCTCAATAACTCTTTCAAGATCAGTGAATAATTGTCAGAAACATAAAGTAGGGTTTATGATGATTCATCAACCTCCTGACTTCTTTTTCAACCTTTTGTTTCTGAAGCCACCATTCCAGTTTGCACTATCCAAAGTTCTGAGCAGACAGCAGCTGTTGCTATGAGCATGTCATGTCATTTGGATAAAACCTTTTGTTGAGCCATGCACCTGTTACCAGGGGCGTGCCCTGCCCTAAGTGGGCTGACACACAGTACCAGGAGATAATGGATGTAGTGATTCCCATGGGTTGGGGGCTCTGGTACTGCCTTGATGGAATTCTACTTGTATTTTGCTGTATAATAATAGGCGAGAACGTTGTTTTTCTCAGGTTTATCCCGACACGTGTAGTACTTGCATTGTATCGGACAGTTGGCATGCCACACCCTCATCTTGTTTGTGTTGTACATGGAAATCTGTAGGACTTATTGTTGGTAGGGATTGTTAAGCATTTAAGCATTTGATGGTTGGTTTGATTTACGTGTTGAGTTTGGGGTTTTTGGTTTTTTTGGTTTTTTTTTTTGGTTTTTTTTTTGGTCCAGGAAAACTTTTGGGAAAAAAAAAAATCTTATGAGAGTGGTCCCCATGAACTTGAGCCTAAACTCCCTTATGGTGGTTGGTGTGCTGATCTGCAATCAACAAAGGCAAGGACACGCACGTGAAGTTCATGTGCAGTTTAGAAAGACACTTGCCCTGTGGACTCCTTCCAGTGTATTGGGGCCCGGTTGTTGTATCCTGTCCGACTCGGCTAGCTGTTACAAAGGGACTGTAGCATTCTCTCTCTCTCTTTTTTTCTTAAGATTTATTTATTTATTGGAAACTCAGATATACAGAGAGGAGGAGAGACAGAGAGGAAGATCTTCCGTCCGATGGTTCACTCCCCAAGTGAGCGCAACAGCCGATGCTATGCCGATCCCAAGCCAGGATCCAGGAACTTGGATCCAGGATCCCACATGGGTACAGGGTCCCAAGGTGTTGGGCCATCCTCCACTGCTATCCCAGGCCACAAGCAGGGAGCTGGATGGGAAGTGGAGCTGCTGGGATTAGAACCGGCGCCCATATGGGATCCTGGGGCGTTCAAGGTGAGGACTTTAGCCGCTAGGCCACGCTGCCAGGCCTGGACTGTAGCATTCTAACCTCACTTTCTACCCAGAGTTTTCTTTTCCCAAGCAGCAAATCTTGTCACTGGACTTGAGGGACTCAAAACAATTTCTCTGGGCTACTTATTTTTATATTAACCATTTTTTTCTGCCTCTCCACTCCTGGGCATTCCTTTCTGTCTCTGCTCTCATGAACATTTCTCTGCCCAGTTTTGTTTCTCTTAACATTTTCTTGGCCAGAGTTGTTGAAGAGAGATCAGCATTGGCCCAGACAGGCAGAAACATCTGAACGCTATTGATGGAATAAACTAGAACATTCCTAATGACAACCCATTCTCCCCCAAATCCCCGCCCCCCCCCCAACACACACACACATTTCTTTCCTTTGGAAATCCACATGTTCCACGGAGAAGAATGGAAAGATTTGGTGTTTTATCACTTTTTTCTTGGTTGTTTCATAATGGGTTTTTTTTTTTTTAGTTTAGTTTTTCACATATTATTTGAGAGGCAGGGAGACATATAGAGGCGGTTATTATATTCTGAGCCCAGACTATCCAGAAGTAAGCCCAGTCAGATCTGAGAGTCAGAAACCCCATGGAATGGTAGCACTCAGGTTGACAGGGTTGTAAAAACTTGGGGCCACCATCCCTGCCTCCCAGGATTTGCATCAGCCGGAAGCTGGGATCTGAAGCCAGAGGCCAAGATTCAGTCTAGGTACTATGAAATGAAAATCTACATGCCTTAACCACTGTGCCAGGCACTCGCACCTGTTTTTCTGTTTTTGATGAAATCTCCTGATTGTAATAGCTTCATACACTATGCGAAAGACTGCGTGGCTATAGTACATTTCGTGTCTTCATTTTGGCCTAGGACTTATTACTACAATGCAAGGACAGAGGAATGCACTGGAGTCATTGATACCCAGAAAGTGTGGCTGCATGGTAGCAGCATCAGGCTGTGTGAGCTGGAGGCTCAGGTCCCAGTCCTGCTTCCTTAGTGGGCTCCTTGCACCTGCACCCTTCCCCCACAAACCCTGCCCACCCCTACTCTACGTAAACTCATTCACTTTTCTTGCTTGGGTGGCTGGCCTGAAAGACAGATGCCTCAGGAGCACATGAGGACATCTAGCATCCTAGGCAGAACACGGATACTAGAAAAGTGCCTGGCAGTGGGTACCAAGCACGATGCAGCAGAAGGTAGCAGTGTGGCTATAGAAGGGAGAGGCGCTAAGAGCCTGGGAGGTCCTGAGCTGTAGGACAGCCACTTCAACAGGGACCACTAGGGTTGTGATGACCGTGGGTTCTTATCTCTCAGGCCTGCAGGTCTTCTCCAGCCCGAGGCCACTGCCCCCATCAAGCTGGCTTCAGGGGCTCCCAAGGCAATTTTCCGTTCTTGTTGATTCTACGTGTGTTGTTTGCCATTGTGCACACACACTGAGCGTGTCTTGAATATAGATTCCCGTGCTCAAGGTAGCTGCAGGTGTACCAGTTTTTGCTAGTGGCTGTGGGAATAGTGCCATGGGAGGGGACTTGTACGCCGTAGGTCAAGGGCAGGCCAGAGTTTCAATGTTACCTTTCTTTGCTTTGCAGGATCACACCAACAGACAGACACTCGGGGGTAATTGCTTTATGAGCCTCCCACGCCTTTAGGCTTGGCATGGTTTTCAGGTACAGTTGCCTTGAGTAGCAACACAGGAGTAGAGGGTTCCCATGTGTATAGCTCTGGAGCTGTCTGAGAGACAGTGACATATTATTTCAGGGAAACTATGAAACAATTAAAGTGATCTTATGGTAAGATGCGCTGTAAGCTTGACATTAGGCTCCTCGTCCTGTGGGGATGTTACACACTGCAGAGACGCAACCCACATAATTTACATTGCATTACTTCATTCTATGCATTTTCTCTTCCTACTTCATAGAATTGTAGGAGTCGTTATGAAGATCGTTAAGCAAAGAGTGCCCCCCAAATGCTATTTGTAGACCAAGTCACATGTTTAGGCGTGGCTTCTAGCAAGGAACTTTTCAACCGAGAGCAATTAAGGTAGTTAATTTGGTGTAGATGCAAGTTGCCTTAGGCAGTGCTAAAATGAATCATCACCTTGATTTTTTTTTTTTCCCCAGCCACAGAGATATTTGAGAAAATGAGGTAGCCGTTTGGATGTGTAACAAGAGATTTTTTTTTTTTAAAAAAAGACATTCTCCCCCATGTGTTGTTTTAAAAGCCCAGTGCTGTTTCTGCCTGGGTAATGGATTGCACATATTCCTGGGACCTCTTTGTGTTTAACCATGCCTGCAATTTTTTAATTACTCCGCACCACTGTGTGGTCTGGAGAGAGTACGTGGAACTCAGGTTTGTTTGTGCATCAGGGAATGCGTAGCAGTGCAGCTTTTCAAAACCTTTATGGAAACCTTCTCCTGTGCTAAGGTGGGCGTTGAGAGATACATTTTGACAAAATGCAAAGATGCTGCTGTCTGAACAGGAATGGCCGCTGAACACGTTGCCCTGTGGCTTTACTCATGAGGAACTAATGAGGGCGAACAGAAACGCTATCTGTTTCATTGGAAATTTTTTTTTGAACCAGCGAGACAGCTGGAAAAACAGAGGTAGTGGGCTGGCTTCCATGTTCCATTGCTTGCTGGCCTCTTATTCACGACCACAGGCTCACCGCACACAAACCCCGCGATTGGTGACTCCAAGTTACGTGGAGATGAACAAGGGTGAACTCTACTCGGAGTCACTTTCCAAAAGGATGAGGCTTTGGGAGGTGGCGTGTGTGTGTGTGTGTGTGTGTGTGTGTGTGTGTGTGTTGGGATGAATCACCGCAGAAGAGCGGTGCTTGTTGGATGCCGCGACTGCGATCTGTTTAAGGATTCAGTTTTCTTTCGAAGAGTCTGCCTGTGCTGAAATGTGAGCCAGCGTCCCGTGGCCAAAAAGACCACGCGTCGTTTTCCTGTGTTTAGACTCCACATTGTGATCGCAAAAGGAAAAACTGAACGTCACCTAATGGGACCCTTTTGTGTTAAGGTGAAGGGCGATCCCAAGAGAGCTGAGGTTCCCAGGCACGAGGCAGGGTGACCGGGAAGTGGATCAGCTTGGTGCTGTCCATCTTGTTTACCTTCTGAGGGATGCGTGGAGAATCCGGGAAACGCAGCGGGAGGCGTGATGGAGAGACTGAAACAGAAGTGGTCGGGCTTTGAGAAGACACAGACATGAAAGGCAAACAGATCTGTGAAAAGAGAATATTTGGGAACCGAAAACAAGTAAAAAGGTTCATCTGTTAAAAGACAGACCTTCGCAATTTACAATTAGCTTCTACAGGAAGAAGCAAAGGATGAAAGGAATTTCTTCTTAAACCACAAGGAAAGAATCCATTCATAAAAACTCGCATTGTTGACTTCCGCATTTCTGAGAAATTATTGCTTGGATGGTGAAAAAAAAATGGGAAAAAAAACCCTGATTTTTGTGAAATCTTACTTAATAGGAATATTCTATTAAAATGTGAATGTAATGGACCCTGCGTGGTAGCCTAGCAGCTAAAGTCTTCACCTTGAATGCTCCAGGATCCCATGTGGGCACCGGTTCTAATCCTGGTGACCCCATTTCCCATCCAGCTTCCCATCCCAGAAAGCAGTCAAGAACAGGCCCAAAGCCTTGGGACCCTGCACCCACGTGGGAGACCCAGAAGAGACTCCAGGCTCCTGGCTTCGGATCAGCTCAGCTCTGAACATTGCGGCTCTTTGGGGAGTGAATCATTGGCCAGAAGATCTTCCTCTCTGTCTCTCCTCCTCTCGGTATATCTGACTTGGCAATCAAAAGAAATAAATTTTTTTTAAAAAATGTCAACGTGAAACAACCAAGAAAGAATGTGTAAAACAATTTCTAGGCCTCATTATTTGTAGGTACAACATCTACATTTGATTTTCGCAAGTAGTATTGACTTCTATTAAATTTTAGTTTTAAGTTACTTCCATTGTTATGACAGTTCTTCAGAAGAAGATAAAAAAGTGAGAGAGGCAGAGAGGGCTCCCACTCCCTGATTGACTCTCCAGATGTCTGCCCATGGCCGGGCTCGGGCCATGACCAACCTGGTAAATGAAAAACTCCAGTCTGGGTCTCCCATGAAGGTGGCAGAGATGCAGAGATGCAGTGACTCCAGTGAGCACCTGCCACCTCCTGTGGTTGTCCATCAGCAGGGAGTGCAAATTGAGCCGAACAGAGATGGGATACAGTCTGTCTTTAAGGTGAGGTGTATTGCAATAGCAAGAGCTAGTATAATCTACTGTAGGATGTTAAACAACTTCCCCAATTAGAATTTTTTTTTTTTTCACAACAATCGGGATTTAGTCTACAGTAGTTTGGATTTGTATCCTAACCAGCATGCAAATAAGTTGTTTTTCTTTGGGAAAAATGTCTAGCTTCTTCAACGTTCTCTCATGCAAGAAGGGATAAGACCGAATGAGTCATGGCAATGGTATTTAAACGAGAGAAATATTTTCAGTCAACTTGCAATCACGAAAAGGAATTAACATCCTTATAACCCGTTTAGGGCTTTCCTTTCTTATTTTTTTTTTTAACATTCGCAATGCTTATCTGTTTCATGACGGCTGGAGTGTACTTTAGGTTAATTTTTACTGGAAAGAGTGTCTCTGTTTACTGGAATTGTTGATAGACCTTGGAAATACCACGATATGTTCTCCGAAGAAGGAAACGCCAGCGTCTGCATAAAGCTAGGGTGATGTTTTATGTAGATAAACATGTTTTTGTGAAAACACAAAAACTACACATGCCTACGTTTCAAGATGCTCCCCAAACTTATATTTTCCCGTAAGTAAGCGAAAGTTCTGCAGGAGCAACTGCGGCATGCCATGTAAGACATGGCATGGAACATTTGGGAAAGATCTCTTGCTTTCCAGAAACTTGCAGTCCCATAAGGAGAGGAAGAGGATGGTGAATAAGTAGCAGAGGACCCAAGTAGAAGTTAGTGTTTGAGATGACACTGTCTCCTGCCCTTTTCATATAATTGATAATTGTAGCAAGAAAGGAGGCAGTTGGTATATCTGACACAGCAACGTTGTAGAAATTTTCTCAGCTGGTTCTCTTACGTGATGGATTGGATTATAAACAATGTTTCTAGAGATCAGGATGAAAGGAATTTGAACGTGAAACTAACATGGCTAACATGTTGTCCCATTGATGAGGCGGGTTGCAGCGCCAAGGCCGTTGGATGGAGTTGGAGTTCAAGGTGCATGGGCAGAAAAGTAAGGCTAACACGGAACAGAAGGAAAGTGTTATCAACAAGTTCACTGCGGGAACCGTGACCTTGAAGCGAAGTAGGCACGCTGCGCTTCTTGATGCCACTTCCCCCTAGGCCACCTGCCAAGGAAGGAGCTTGGGCACAGCAGGCTTCGTGTGGTTGGAGCATGGCTGGGGACTGTTCCCGTGCAAACTCATTTCTAGCGTCTGTAGTTTTTCGATGAAGACTAGAAAACATACTGGGAAAAATCAACACCTTACATATCTTAACGTCATCGCGTTAGAGCAAAGAAAACAGAGGGAAGCCCGTGCTTAACCAAGCCATCTTCTTCAGGGGAAGTCAGATGTTTGCAGGAAGCTGGAGATGAGGAAAGACATCCATATTCCTGAGTCATTAGAGAGGCTTCAAAAACCTCACCCTAGCACATCTTGAAAGAATCCCTACTTGCAAACATGATGTGGTTGTTTAAGTCATTTAGCAGGAAGCATTTGTATGTCTTTGCTATGTGTCAGAACTGAGAAACGCTACCTATTTCAGTTTCAGATCTTTGAATTGCTTTGCTTTCCTGCAGAGCCTACGCTACAACCTGCTTCTATTTACTTTATAAATAATGCATACACGGCTTACAGTTTAGGCCTTGCATAGGTAGAAAATCATGCGGCAAAAAATAGAAGTATCATGGTCATTTTCAAATACTGCGTCTGTAGTTCCAAGCAAGCAATCTCTATCTATCTGAAGATAAAGGTGTCATTTGTATTAGAATAAAAAAAACCCAAAAATTCGCATTAAATACAGATCTGTGTAAATGCATTTCAGTAGTCTACGCATAAGTCTTCTGGGAAAATACTTCTAACAGTGAAAGATTATAAAGAATATATATTTCTAGATTTTTATTTTTCGTAATACAGTTCCGTAGGCTCCGGGATTTCACCTCACCTTTCTTCTTCTCCATCCCTCACCGTTTTCTCTCATTTGATCACAATCGTATAGTCCTTCAGCAACGGTCACCAGCCTGTCGTTCTGCTGTGTGAGTGGATCATGAGCTCATAGGTGTAGACAGTGGTTTAAATGGTTTTTGCAAAACACTTGCCATGTCACGGTAACGTATTATCACAGCCTAATATTGTAAATGCATGGCAGGGAACAAAGTTCCTTAAAGTACCAAATTGATCATTTTCATTTCAACTATGCAGCTATGGCTGGCTTATTCTACGTTCCTAGGCAAATGCTGTAATAAGCTGATTTTCTGGTTGCTGTGGAAGAATCATCTTCCTTGAAGAAGACCATGAGCATTCGCTATAACCCGCACAATGCATTTTAGTTAAGCGTTTGGTGCATTCAATAATCTTCCTGGTTTGACCTGTTTAGTTGTATTTTAACTATTCAATTCATCACACGATGTGGAATATTTGCCCTAGGGTTCCAGAAAATGATTTGGATGCTTTTGTTTTTTTCCTGGCGAAGAAAGTGGACAGTTTCTCCTTAAAAATGTTTTCTTGATCAAGCTCATGCAGCGTGTCATTTAAAATAAGCAAAAGATGTGGATAAAGGAAGGACATGTATGTTGTCCTGCTTTTCCTTGCTTTTCCCTTCCCGGTTTTTCCCCCTGCCCTCCCTTCTCCCCCTCCGGGTGTATTCCCAGTTAGTTGAAGAATTCTGTAATAGAGATAGTTCATTAGCAGCATTTATTAAGGGGGAGAGGTGGAGATCAGCTGACCCACCAGGTGTGGTAACTCCAGAGACAGATTGAGAAAGTACGAATGGGCTCATGCTACAACAGATTCTGCACAACGAGAGGACAAACATGCAAGGCTTTGGGGGCTCCAGAGGGAAGATGGCTGAGCACCTGCTAGGATGCCTCCTGTTTTATGCAGGGATCAGGAATTTAGCCAAGTATCGCCATCACTCTCAGAAGTCTTCCTGGGAACCAGTGGAAGGTAGACGGTGCTTCAAGCTCCACCTCCTATGTGCCAGAAGCAGGAGGACTGCCTGAACCATGAGGGAAAGCTGTGACAAGCAAAGAGGTGTCTGTGTGGCGTGTTAGGGGAGATCTGTAACTGCGTTAGCATCCAGACCTAGGATCCGAACCGGCATTCATGAAGTCTTTTTAGCACTAAGAAACCGCAAGCCACACAGCGATTTCCTGTGCCTTAGAGACCTCCCAAAGAAACGCGCCCCAAAGTGCAAAAATGCAGAGATCACAAAATCCTGGCACGGTCCCCTACAGGATGCGTTCCATTTCGTGTGCAGGGGCCGTTGCCTGGTGCATTGTGGGTAGCCAGCTGTCAGGTCAGAAAACCCACGACAGTGGATGTCTTTTCAATCTTGCTAGCATCTTAAACACTCTCGGTAGAGCGATGTCTCTGCCACTGAGCTCATGGTCCTTCTCCGGTATGTTTGCAAATCCCTGAACTTGGGCATTGAGCCTGTGCCAACTTGGTGGGGAAAATTCCATCCCTTGACCACACATGTATGTCTCAGCTTTCAGGCCAACACATACAAAAAGCTGAAAACATATACACTGGAAGAAGTCAGCCAAACAGCCAAACCTCAACAAACTCAAGCAAAAAAAAAAAAAAAAAAATTTTTATCATTACACTTGGCTGCTTGGAAGTTTTTTTTTTTAAGCAAGTATTCCCTCAACATTTTAAGTTGCGCTTTTTTTTTTCACTTGTGTTTATTCAGTTTTAACCTTGACTTTAAGAGTCTGCTGAGTTTTAAGATCTATGCTGAAAAACGGTGCTGCCAGCCAAGGGGGCAGTCATGGGGAAACTCTTCGTGTCTTGGAAGATCTTGAGCTGTGGGGGGCGACTGAAGGTGACCACCAGAAAGATACACTCAGTTGTTGTCGTTGTCCTTGCCCTTGATGGAGCTGTGGTCATGGTTTAGCAAACGTTTGGCCTAGGGTAAAGTTGCTGCTTGCATATTGGAAGGCTTGGGGTCAAGTTCTGACACTTCTGGTACCAGTTTCCTGTTACTGTTCACTGTTTCCTGTTACTGCAACAGGTGGTATCAACTACTGAGGTCCCTGCTTTCCACCAGGGAGATCCATGCTAAATTCCTTGCTCCTGCCTTGTCCAGGCTCTCCCAGTCAATCTGGGGAATTTGGAGAAGGACCAGTCTCTCTTGTTTCCTGACAGAGGAACAAATTGTATATATATATATATATATGAACAAATCATATATACACACACAAGGGTATATGTTTAGATAAATGATTTATAGCATTTCCTATAGAGCAAAGTACCTAGTTTTGATAACTGTTACTGGCTCCTGACTCTCAGAGACAAAAAAAAAAAAAGTTTGCTTGAGAGTTTGGGTCTCTGCCATCCACATGGTCATGCTACATGGAGCTCTGGGCTTCTGGCTTTGTCCTGGCACAGCCGTGGCTGTTGCTGGATATTTAGGGGTAGGGAAATTGAACCAAATGTATATCTCCATTGTGTTTTTCTCCTTCTGTCTCTAGCTCTTCCCCTCCGAAATAAAGAAATAATATTTGAAGTGAGAACAATGAATGGTAAAGATGTATGCATTGAAACTGTGATTCATTAAACTGGGCAAGCGCTCGCATTACTGAAGCTAAACGGACAGTGTAGCCGCAGTGTCTGTCCCTTTAATAAATTGGACTTCTGGAAACAAGTGGTTTCTTAGAATGGACATATAATCCGACTCTTTGCGAGAACAACAGGTCCTGTGTGAGAAAGGCTGACAGCCAAAGCCTGGCTAATTCTACCCCGTATTTTGTGAAAGGGCATTGCAAGCTGGCTTTTTGCGTGTGTCAGCTGCAACCGGTGGATTCGACTGCGCTCATTCTTTGTGAATTTGACATGAAAAATTATTGTAGGTGAAAACAATGTTGCTTATTAAAAATGTATTTACTTACGGCCCCGGTGGTGGTCTAGCAGCTGAAGTCCTCACCTTGAATGTGCCGGGATCCCATATGGGCACCGGTTCTAATCCTGGCAGCCCCACTTCCCATCCAGCTCCCTGCCTGTGGCCTGGGAAAGCAGTCCAGGGTGGCCCAAAGCCTTGGGACCCTGCACCTGCATGGGAGACCCGGAGGAAGCTCCTGGCTTTGGATCAGCGCAGCTCCAGCCGTTGCGGTCACTTGGGGAGTGAACCATCAGACGGAAGATCTTCCTCTCTGTCTCTCCTCCTCTCTGCATATATGGCTTTGCAATAAAAATAAATCAATCTTCAAAAAAGAAAGTATATTTACTTATTTGGATGGCAAAGTCAGAATGAGGGAGAGAAAGACAGAGAGATCTTCTAACTCTGTCTTACTCCCCCGAGGTCCACCATGGCCAGGGTTTTTACTGGAACTTTACTGGCGTCTGTCATGGGAGTGCAGGGGCCAAATCGCAGGGGGCCACCTTCCGCTGCTTGGGTGCCTTGACAAGGAGCTGGATCAGAAGTGGAGCAGCCCGGATCCCATCGGGGGGGCCTGCGATGTCAGCGTTGCAGGCAGTGGCTTCATCCACAGTGCCACAGCACAAGCGCAGGCAGCTATCTTTTTATGAAGTTAAGATTGTCAGAGGCTGTGTGTGGCCCAGAGTGTCATATAAAAATCAGAAAATTAGGTAGCTTCTTAACATTTGGCCATGGCAAAAACCATGTCAGTTTTTAAGTCATTCACAAAGGGCAAAGAGGCATCAGAAGGGCCTACTATCCAAATATCTGATTCAGTAGCAGTTATCACACTCAAGGATTGATTCACCTGTTGGCCCTTCCAATGACGTGTTTTACCCTAACACGTGTATGGATCATTGACTACTGATAAGCTAAAATCATGAAGTTGAATTACGGAGCTTTTTAACTTGAACGTGAAAGATTGACATTGGAGAAGTCTCTGAACTGGACTGCGTCAAACAATAGGACATTGCCTTGTTGGTTTGAATCTGTTTGCAAGTGTTTTAAGACGCGTGCCGTGATGTGCAATTGCTGCTATGTATCCCGTCTCTGTACTCAGGAAACTTAACATACCTGTGTTCTGATGAATGTAATACGTGCAACTGCCGTGCCAACAACTGGCTCTAGTTGTTGATGGTGCTCAACCCTTTTTGTCATGGAAATGAGGTAGCTTTTATGTGTATGTCATTTCTTTGATTTGCTGGATCCATTTAATCTTGGTTTAGGGACTGAGTCATCGATTTAATCTTTCTGCTTCATTCAAAGTGTTGTATGTTTACTGGAAAGAATCACAGTAAGACATGTATAAAACCTCAGGAAATATATTTCATTGAGTTATTTTTTTTTCCCCTACGGAGTACTGTGTTTCCTCCGCCCATCCACTTCTGTTATAGCAAATTGGAGTGATTACCTTGAATGTTATCTAAGAACTGGTAAGCTTAGTCTGTTTAGCTAACTAATAACTGTGTGTTTACATCTTTGTAGACATTTTCAATAAGTATTTCATGTTAGAAAATTTAAATTCATTTCATGTACCATGCCTTATTCCTTATATTTTCAATGTGCCCTAGCAAATGGCATTGGTATGTTAAAAAAAAAAAAAACTTTTCGTGGAACATTTCAATTCCACGGTCCTTGTGTGTCACTGAGTGGAACACAAATGCATGCTATGTTTTAAGTCATGTCGCTGGTACATGGTTTTACAGAAGCAGGTGTACAAATGAAGTTTGCAGTTTTTAATGTTGGAGAGAAAGCCGCCTTTCCAACTTAGCCATTCTCTCTTCTTTTTTTTTTTTCTTTTTTAAATATTTACTTGTTTGAAAGGCAGAGTGACAGAGAGGAAAATTTAGAGAGATGGAGATATTCTGTCTGCTCGTTGACTCGCTAGCTAAATGGCTGCAACGAAGCAGGGCTGGGCCAGGCTGAGGTCAGGGGTCCAGAACCCATGTAGGACTCCCACATGTGTGACGGGTGTGCAGTTTCTTGCACAGTCAACTTTACCAGGCACATTCGCAAGAAGTGGCTTGACATGGGGCAGCCAGGGCTCACGCATGTTCTCATGGGACATGCGGACATTGCAGACATTAGCTTAGTCAAACTAAAAGAAAACAGAATAGCAAATGCATAGATGAGCTCAGCCATGTTCACCAATGAGAAGTAGAATACATGAGACTTATTTAGCACAAGGATGATTTAATGAAGTGAGTGCCGTTGCATTGAACTAACTCTTAGATGGATGAATCCTCTTCAACACACACCTGCTTGTAGCCTTTGCTCTGAGACAACGTGCGAATCTGCGCTATTTTCCAGGATAATGTCCAACTCTCCCACACTTATCTGAACTTTCTCGCTAAAAATCCTGGCACCTATGGACCTGCCTTGTGTGTAGCATATACATTCATTTAACCTATACCATATGGTAAGCACATTGTCCCATGTCACAAATGAATAGGGAAAACCGGACGTGGCCTGTGACAGATTATGGCAATGTACTGATTGCTTAACTGTCAGATAGCTTCTTTCCCATTTCCTAGTGACTTAGCAAGCCCTCTATTTAAATTAGTTCCAAGGGAGAATGTGTGTATGCGCACTTTTAGGGAGAATACGGCTGCTCTAATTCTCAAAGGGGACAGCCAGCATCAGTAAGAGAAAGCAGGTCAGTGGTGAGAAATGCTGAGCCCAGCAGGTGTGTGTGAACAAATGGCGCCCTGTGCTAGGGCAAGACAGCAGGATGTAGGGGTCGGTTGCCCAGGCCCACTCCCCGGCCTGGGGCTCTGTGGGGTACAATTTAACAAGGACAACATTGTGTATAAGAAAGTTTACAGGTGTCTATTTTGGTATTTCGTATTAAAAACAGATCTGTAGCTTAACACATTTACGTGGATGTGGCTGCCAGTTTGCTGAGTCATGCTTACATTTCATATGCTTAATGAGCCATTTATGTATTTTTTTTTTACATGAAATAACCGTTTTTACACATTCACCAGACATGATTCTTGACACAATTTTCCTAGGGATCAGGAGGGGCGAAGGACCACATTTTTCTGTTTTGAAATATAAAATGAAGCTGTGTGTCAGGCATCAGGTATAATTTTGCATCCGAGATGGCATGCGGAGCAAATCCTCAATGGCCCCGTTGTCAAACCAGCAACCACCTTTTTCAATTGTAAGAATTATCCGTCATCAGTGAGAGCTTCCGGCTGAGACGATTGCCCCAGAAATGACTTCCGCTCAGAAATGAAACGTTGAGCTTCTATTATGCGAGGGCCAAAGATTTCCTTAAAAGGTTTTCTTTCTTTTTGTTTTGATTATGATGATTTGTAAGAGTAACTCATCTGTATTTTCTCAATAGGCGCGCTGTTCCTAATGTTTATTATCGTCCCCGCTTTTACAGTCTTTCTATACATTCAGCGTATTATTGCAGCCTGGGTCCTCTGTACGCCATCACGGTCCTGTGACCTTCCAGTGGAGATTTATGGGCGACATCAAAGGGGTAATAAACACATGAAGACATTCTTCAACAGAGCAACATAGTTGCTTCACTGTTTCTGCAGAACATGTGGTTGGACTTTACATCACTGTTGCCCAGCCTGGGCTCAGAAAGGAATACAGAGCTACAGTGTGTCTGGGGCTGGGCTGTTCCGTGTTCTCGCCTCCACACTTTGTCCAAGCTCAAGTTTGGCTTTTTCACTTTTCTCCACCTTCCCATGGAGAAGGATGGAAACGATTTGCTGCTTGTCTGCTCTGTAGAAGGAATTGTTGGGACACAGCTTCCCTTCATGCATTCACCATGGGAACAACAAATGTGTTATGTTTTCGCTCTGTTCTTCCTATAGAACATCTCATGTGTTTTGCAAAGTTAGCTTGCATGGTCTGAAAGGACAGTTGGAGAAAATAAGGCTTATGCAACTGAAAGTCTTCTCCAGTGGTTCCAATTAGTCTTATCTTGATTCTTCCACTCAGGTGGGAATTTAGACCTGTAATATACATATATTCAGATATATTAACAGAAAACGGTTGCTGGAATGAATGAAATTTCCCTTACATGGACCTGTCAATGAAACCATGCACATCGCCTGTGAATACAATTTTTAATGCTTATAATTTTTGTTGACTACAAAATTAATTTTGAATGGAATAGGATTAAAAATTGTAAACAGGGAGTATTTAGACTGTGGATTAAAACGTTCAATTCTTGGCTGCAGGAATTCGGTTCCTGACAATCAATCAGAGGGGGAGAGCTGGAGAGACCTCTTGGCTGCTGACTTTGACCTTGGACCAGCCCCTGCAGTTGTAGGCATGTGGGGAGGGAATGAGTGAATGGAAGCTCCCCATCCGATCTTCTGTCTATCATAAAAAAATAAGAAGAACCAATCAAATTCAAAGAGTACTATATTAAAATAACACAGATTTTTGTCTACATCAAGATTCTGCTCACACTAGACAAAGAATTGCCTTCAAGCTCACAGGTGGGGGAACGGCTTGGGGATTGATCCCAGGGGCTCTCCAGCTGAATGTGGACCCTGGCAACATTTTTGATATAAAACGGTGTATGTAGGGAGGAAGTGAAAGCTGACTGCCTTTCCCCCACCCCCTTTGCAAGTTCTGGTTAAAGTAAGGTATGAATGCATTCTGTGAACAACCCGAATCTTTTCTTCATGATTGAAAGGTCTACTTTAATTCTGTGAAGGTTAACAGTGTGGTGAATGAACGTGGGCTGCCGCAAGCCTTTAATTGTGTCTGCAGGGGTGGGAGGAAGGGAGAGAAACGGGGTGTAGTTTAGGACCGTATGTCTGAGCATGCGCAAAGGCAGTCAGGGGCAAATGGAGACAGGCTCTCCAAAGTTCAGGCAGTAAGAGCAAGGCTGTTGTTTTCCCCGGGAGCGTTGGTTCCCATGGGTTACACAGTTGCTTTTATTGGATAATTCACTTGAATGACCTTTGATGAAGCTTACAGCTGTGGGTGACTGGCAGATTCCAAACACCGTGCTTTCGGTGCCCAGTTCTTGTCCTGGCCCATAGAACGTGTCTTAGATGGCCCAGGTTTCTCTTCTGACACTTGGACAGGATCCACTTTTAACACGTTAGCTTAGTCAAAAATCCAGCTTTTTTTTGCAGCCCCTTGAATTGGGTATTTCGTGTTCATTGCTCGGTGTAAAAGTTGTTTATGACTGTTCTTTACAAAGCTCATAGAACATTCGCGCTATGGAAAAAGTTAGACACGAGTTTTACTTTTTTTTTTTTTTCTCCCAGACAAGGAAACACCTTCTCATGTCAATTTCTTCATTTTTGAAGTTTCCTTGTAGGGCGTAGCTTGTGTCTCGTATTCGCTGTTGGAGAGAAAAACATAAAAGATTGTAGTTTGAAACTTTTTTTTTTTTCCAAAGGCATTCAAACGAATTGACCTGATGATAGAAAGAACTGTTTTTGGACAATGACTGTAAATCAGGGAATTCTCATTTTCTTTCAAATGCATTCATCGGTATGGCTTCTAGAAATGAGTTGCAATGCATGTCACTTCTTGATAAGTCCCTCCTCTTCCTGGTCTCCGTAGATTTTTTTTTTCCATGCGTCTATGTTCATTTTTCTATGGAAAGTGGCCGCGGTAATAAGCATTTATATATGGTCGTTTTCCTGTTGGCCACCTTTGCGGTATTACAGGAGTTAGACACAGACGCCCGACAAGTCGAGAAGTCGCGTAAGCAGGGGTGGGGGGGAGAAAGAAAAGAAAGACTGAAGAATGTATCCAATTAAAACAAGGAAAGGACTCTTGAACCCAGCCATGCATGCAAGAAAAATAAATTGTTGCAAGTGAGACATGAGGTAATTCACACGGCCCCCAGGGTGGGAAGCCAATCCTTAGCTGGCCTCCGCCGGTGCCTGTTGAGCTGAGCTGTTTCATCCACATTCGTGTTTACAAATCAGGACTTTTGCCCTCCGTGGCTGTACTTTAGAACACGTGTAAACGACACGCGGCGTGGCTGACAGTGTTCAAAACAGAAAACGTGCCCTTTTGAAGTGGCGCCCGCTTGCTGCACCTGCTTATTCTAGGGTGTGTTTCCACCTGCTCCGATGGATGTATGGAGCAGCGCGGATACCCAGCCCTCAACACACTTGTGTGTTTTCTCCCCAGCGCCAGAGTTACTCTGTCCTGCCAGGCTTCGTAGCTTGGTGACTTTCATGCATCATTACTTTTGCCCTTTGGGACTCTTGTCAAGTAGAACAGCAGTGCCTTGAGCTCAAGCATCTGGTATCCAGGTTAGTGGAGGTGATCGTAGGGATAGCGACTATGACTAATTGGTGGGTTGGGTATGCAAGGCAGATGCTTGACCAACAGAAGATTCAAATCAACTTCGACATGGAGTAGGACGGCAGAAGTTTTCATTGCGCTTTGGGATGGTGTGCGAGTTGGCATCACCAATTGTTTATTTCTAGAGTGTTCCTTTGAATGCCTTAAAACTGGGATCGATTGTGGAGAACTGAATCCGCAGAAAACAAAACTGTAAATAAAGGAGGGGGGCGGGGCCACAGGATAGTGATTTCAAGTTTTTGCTATTGGAAGAAAATAAGACATTTGGTCTTTTAATAGTGTCTTTCGATTCTTGAATACTTTTTTTTTAGCTTGACCCAGCCCTGCTTCTAGTTTTTTGTTTCCCCCCTGGTGACAAGAAATATCTTCTAAATTTCAAATTTGTTCTTCTGCCGCCTTCATTTTATTTTAGATTGCACTGTACTTTTAATTTGCTCTACTGTATTCTTCATTTCTGATATGTCAGCTTTCATTGGATTGATTTACTGACCTCATCCTTGACTTCCTTGAATGCCTACTTTATGTGCTTCTTGTTGTTGATGTCTTAAAAACAGGTGTTTTGAATCCTATAGCCCCCATTTTCTCGATGTCTTCCTCAGTGACCTCTGAGGTTGGCAAAGGGTTTTGTTTCTTTGCAAGGGAGTCTTCAGTAATATTCATTGTGCCCTTGTCTCTTCTTTTGCTCTTGGTCATTGTACTTCTGGTTAGCAGAGTCTTCTCCTTGGGGCAGGTTTCTAAGCTGTGTCACCCACAGGTCTACAGTTCAATTTTACTTATTGCAGTTGGTACACAGCTTTTTGTTTGCAGTCACTTGTGCTACTCCCTGCAGCGAGTTCCAGGTCTGGGTTCTTATTTTAGATGTTCACCATGGTCTCTGTAGCCCCAGCTCCTGGCTCTCCAGTTCTCCACCTCCTCTGACACTGTGCTGAGGCTGCACCATTGTCTGTACAACCTTTCTCCCACTTCTGTTTGGAGCAGGTCCCAGGATTAGGGAGACACCGGGTGTCCCATACAGCTAGGTTGTTAGGGGTGCTAATTTTGCCGGAACCTCTTGAATATTAGGTCTGAGTTCCACACGGACCTATTTTGCCCCGTACGATGACTAAGTCGGTATTATTTTCCCTGCGGGACCAGTGCAATGCACGCACTGAGCTCAGTGAGTTTGCTCCCAGCTCAGCGCATGCGCAGTCCTTCCCCCTTGCCTTTGCCTCCTTAAACAAAATGGCGCACAATTTTGCTCTAGGACTGGGCTGTGAAATCCACCCTGTTCCCGTTAAGTCCCGGCTGGCACCTACTGCTCTGTCTCTGCTCCTGGTCAAATGAAAAAGACCAGCAGGACGAGCAGTTTTTTTTGTCTGGGTGTACCTGCTGAGCTCCTGGTGAATGTCCGTTCCCACCTGGATGCTGCTGGTGGAGTTGAAATTGCCACTCTCCGAATGGCAATGGGGTGTTGGTCACTGCACCGCCACGCCATTGTGTCCGCTGCTTTCCTGTGTCCGTGTCCAGGTACCCCTCTGCTGTTGTTCTGTCCTGTATTATTTCCTCAAATGCGCCCTCTCTGCTTCACACTGGCTAATGGTTCTCTGTCCGTTGAAACAGATCCTCACCCTGTTCCACCATCTTGATTCTGCTCCCCTCTCCCATTAACTTTTTGATGAACTCGCGTGCGGTTTCAGTCCATATTGTACAACCCGCACAAGAATTTCAGTCACGCAGCCGCTTCTTATTCACTTAACTGTATGTTGTATAAGTATTTACTGATGGGGATGCCTCTTTTCTGTAACTAAAATGACAGCTAACACATGTGTCATCAGATGAACTCCACAAAATGTTAGGAATCATTTGTCATGATTATTCCAATCAACGAATCTTTTGTGATATTCAGCAAGTTTTTTTTTTTTTTCTCTCATTGGCTTGATATTTTCAGCTTCACAATGTTCCTCATTTTAAACCACTGGCTGACTAGAGGATTTGGTCCAAAATTTTTTTTTTTCCATGAGAAATGGTATCTGTAATTTTATAACTTTTTTTCAACTCATTCTGCTGCCACTATGAAGTGAATTATAAACGCAGTTCATTGTTCCCAGGATTACTAAGAAAAAAATATTGTTTGATTTTTTTTTAAATTTTTTTGCTTCCTATGCTACAAAAGATAAAGCAGCAGGAGAATGTAGCCATTGTGGAATTCAGTTCGCTAATGGATTACACATGCAAAACTCCGCCAGGGATGCCAAAACTTCCCCATTATTTCTTGCAAAATTTGTGTAAAACTCCAAATGCACTCAGTGGAAGTATCAAATCCATTTTCTTGGAAAATGGTACTGCTATGTTAGCAGTCCAAATTTAAAAAAAAAAAAATCTCTCCATGAAGCTTATTTCAAAATGTCCTTCTTACACATTGTTTTTGAATGTTTTGAGATCATGTGACAATACCGTAAATATTATCATTAGAGCACGGTGAAAGGTTTATGTGGGAGAATCCTCGTGTTGGTCTTGTTGACTTCTTGGGTAAAATGAAAAACTTGTGTGTGTGTGTGTGTGTGTTTTGACTCATGTAAAATGACCCTCACGCAGGAAGTTTTTTGGTAAAAGGCAGTTCTTTATTTGACGTAGCAGCCAAATGAAGTACTTTATTATTGTCAAGGTTGCAATTTGATAAGAATGATTACCCTTCAATTTTTTTTAAAATTATTTATTTGTTAAGTTAGATATACAGAAAGGAGGAGAGACAGAGAGGAAGATCTTCCATCCGCTGATTCACTCCCCACAGAACCTCAGTGGTCGGAGCTGAGCTGATCCGAAGCCAAGAGCCAGGAGCTTCTTCAGGGTCTCCCACACGGGTGCAGGGTATCAAGGCTTTGGACCATTGTCAACTGCTTTCCCAGGCCACCAGCAGGGAGCTGGATGGGAAATGGGGGACTGCCAGGATTAGAGCTGGCGCCCATGTGGGGTCCAGGCGTGTGTGAGGCGAGGATTTCAGCTGCCAGGCTATCGCGCCAGGTCCTACTCTTGAGCTTTTCCATGCCTTGGCCCCCCTAAAGGAAGTAGCGAAATAGTTGCACTGAGTCTGTTTTACTTTGGGATCTGGGCAGTGTTAGTAGGTGGAGGCTGGAATAAACATTTCAAAAAGTGCACAGAGCTTTTCCAAGATTTACATGCTATTATGTAACATCTGTAATAGTATTTTGAAAGTTATTGGGAAAAATGAAATAAAGGACTTTGTGTGTATGTGAGAAAGATACAGAGAGAGGGAGAGAGAGAGAGAGAGAGAGAGAGACATTTGAGGGGTGACTGGCAATGCAATTAACGGTGCTGCTTGGGCTTCCCAACGTCCTGTATCTGAGTATTTGGTTGGAGTATGGTTTCCGTTGTCCTTACGGCTTTTTGGTGACACACACCCTGGGTGGCATCGGGCAACTCAGGAGGTTGGGACCCTGTCTGTCTTTTGGGAAAGCTGTGTTGTGTCCCCAAGCCCCCAGAACTGACCTGGTTCAACTCCATATGTGCTTTTAGTCATTCGGGTCTGTCTCTGTGCATCTCTAAGAAAGAAATTAATTTAAATTTATAAATCATATGGTTTTCCATATATATTTGAGCACCCCTAATGTTTAAAGAAAAAAATAATGTGGATATACAGAGAGGCGGAGAGACAGAGAGGAAGATCTTCCATCTGATGATTCACTCCCCAAGTGAGCGCAACGGCCGGTGCTGCGCCAATCCGAAGCCAGGAGCCAGGAGCTTCTACCAGGTCTCCCACATGGGTGCAGGGTCCTAAGGCCTTGGGGACTGCTGTCCTCAACTGCTGTCCCAAGGCCACAAGCAGGGAGCTGGATGGGAAGCAGGGCCACCGGGATTAGAACCGGTAATCCCCTAAACTAAACTAAACCCCACGAATAATTCATTTCATGCTGGGTGCAGGCAGGGGAGGGCTTCATGATGCGTTGACTTCCGTGTTGTTTGGTTTCTGTGTTCCCCGCTGGCCAGCCGTCCGTCTGTGGCATTGGAGGTGACATTCAGATGTCTGCGGTCTCAATGTTTGTCCACATTTCTCTGGTACCCGCCTAACTGACCCTACTGAAGTGACACCCCCACTTCTAGGTTAGGGTACCTCTCGGCTCTTCCTATCCGGTATGAGCTGTCTGCTAACACTGACCACTACGCCGCTCCTTCCTTCTGGAATCTTCTTTCCGGTTTTCCTGGCGACGTTCTTCCGCATCATTGCCGTCCTATGGGTCAGCATCTTTCTGAACACTCTCAGCTCCTCTTGTCTCATTTCCTTAAGTGTCGTCAGTGTCCCTAGGGTCGCCCGTGGCATTCCTGGTCTCTTTACTTCCTGCTCTGGCTTGCATCACTGTCTTTGTGCACCTGTGCCATGCCGATCCGAAGCCAGGAGCCTCTGCTGGGTCTCCCACGCAGGTGCAGGGTCCCAAGGCTTTGGGCCGTCCTCGACTGCTTTCCCGGGCCACAGGCAGGGAGCTGGAAGGGAAGCGGTGCTGCCGGGATTAGAACCGGCGCCCATATGGGATCCCGGGGCGTGCAAGGCAAGGACTTTAACCACTGCGCCATCGCGCCGGGCCCTGTAGGTTATTCTTTATGATGATTTCCTTAAGCCATTCTGTGCAGAGGAACGTATCCTGCCAAAGTTAGAGTTTTGCAGGTTACACAGAGCTTGGCAGCGAGAGGAGACTCAGGTTGAACATTTCAAGTTTGAAGCATTCAAATATCATAGCTCTGAATACATAATGAGTTTTAGGGCACTTGTTAAAAATAGGTGGTCGCCATTGCAGTCGGAGGCACGCTTAAGGCTCGCCTGTGCACGCCCCCCTGTGCTTTTGCAATTTCGATTTGTGGCTATCCTTTATCAAGAAAGCCACCTCATCTTGCTGCAATCTTTTTTCTAAGATAGCCCCTGTTGCCTTTGGTTCAAAAGTAAGCTTGCCTGTCAGAGGAGTTGTCAGCACCGCTTCAGGCTAACCGGTGGCCATCAGCATGACAGATGGGACCCTCCTTGTCCTGGACAGCTTGTGAGACAAAGCCGTGTGTCGACACCACGGGCATGGCAGTCTCGCAATCTCAGGGGTCCGGTTGAGTGTGACCCTGAGAGCAGGGCGGTGGTGACAAGAGATAAGAAAGATTTATCGGAGACTGGTGGTATCATTCATTTTACTAACAAGTGTTTGCATGTTGCTTTAAGAGTGGGTAGTTGGCATGTGGCAAAAAAAAAAAAAATTAAAAGAAGTAAGAAATCAAAAGAAATTAGAAAGATGTGTGGGGCTTTCAGTGTGTTGTCATCTAAGTCTTACCAAAAACATTAGTTTAGGTTGCAGAAGAAGCTATTTGCAGATCAAAAATTAAGTATGGGTAACTTTTTTATTGATTAGAAGGCAGCATCATTTATATTTTAATGGTTTTTGTAATTTAATAATGTGTTCCTTTCTTGTAGAGGAAAAATACCAAATTATTACTAAGATATATTTAGTCTGGAAAATTGTCCTGTATGTTAGATACTGTGCTTGCCTCCAATGGACGTTTGAGTTGAACCATGTAGAGATGTTAGCTGTAACGCAAAACCCATAGCAGGTGGAAGTCCTGGAGCAAACTCTCGAGGCCAAACGAAGACTTAGTGAGAAACCAATAAGAGAGAAAGAGTGGCCAAGAAAGTTGTCGGAAGCGCAAGATGCGAACATTCCAGAATTAGAACACACAGCATACCCGAGGCCCCTGTGGAAAAAGAGCAGTGACGTCACATTTTCCCTCTTCCGTGGGGGTGTTTTATGGGCTAGCCATGTTGAGAGGAACACCAAAGCCCCATGCTTTTACCATTTCAGAATTTCTTTGCACATAAATAGGTCCCCTCCAGCCAGCCCATTCTCGCTAGAGGCCGACTTCCTTGGCTGCTTGCTAACAAACACAGGATTTATGAAAATCATGCATTTCAGAAACATTTCCACCATTCTCATTGTGGAGTGATTCTTGATTTAGTCCATGAAAATATACAAAGTATGTTATTCTCTTAGACTTTAAGAGTAGCAAATAAATGATACCCCTCATTTTAAATTCGTACAGTCATGCCGCAGTAGAGCTTGTCCGTTGGCAAGGAAAGTTCCCGCGTGTTTAGTATGGATGATGGCTAACTTCGGGATGTGTCCCTGGTTGGATGTGACACCCAGCCTGGGCACATTAGCCAGCTGTAGAACCGCCCAGAACCCGCTCATGCCTGGCTGTGATCTGTTCACGAAGGGGGTATTTTTTAAAGATCGCCATTACGGAGAGCTCCTCCCACTTCCGCCAACAACTCAGTTGGTTGTCAATTTCACTGAATAGTCTTGACTTCGAGATCTGATCACAAATGTATGACTCAGGCATATGCTGGTATCCAGGGCTCCATTTGATTAACATCTCAGCGACGGAGCTGGAGAGTAAAAAAGAGTTTCTGTTCTCTGTGCGTCTCCAGCCCGCCTTCTCCTTTGTCTATCCTGGGATAGACAGAGAGGAACTGTGCTTGCGTCCAGAAGGCATCAGTGGCTCCTTCCAGCTCAGATGGGCCCGCAGGCACATGGCTGTCTCCATGGGCGATGAAAACAATGAGTTGGTTGTCCCAGTATTCCTGCTGCCAGAGCGTCCCATATAAAAAGAAGCTGTTCCTCTTGAAAGGTTAGGAAGTGTGGCAATACTGATGGTACTGGAGCTAGGAAAGAGGCACCCTCTGGCGATGGGGCATTGGCTTTCCAGGGTCTCTGATCCTCACTGCGGCCTTTAGAAGCAAGACCCGGTGCCTGCTTAGTATTAGCTGTGGTCCCTCCTGACGTGCTAGGCTTAATGATAGTGTATATTCTTCGTGTTTAAACTTACTGGGGAGTTTTGGTCATTTTAGAAGATTTGGTTGCAACCACAAATCAGAAAATCTTAGTATGAATTCCCAGAGTTTCATGTTGAATTGGAATTTTTGCTGTTTTTGTTTGTTTGTTTGTTTGTTTTTGTAGAAAACATGGAAACTTAGACAATGAGTACTTTCCTTCTAGAGATTTCCCCACTAGGCATTTATTCCAAACCAATGCTGTCCCTTCAAGTCTCTCTTACTTCGCTCCACGGTTCCAGTTGCTGCTTGGCTTGCCCATGTCCAAGAATGCTACGACTCTCAACACACATGACCATCTGTGCTTTCTCTGAACACATACGGTCCTCCCAGTAGGTCGGCTTTTAAGCTGGGGAGGCCACAGAAGTATTTCCTTTGGTGGAAAGTTTGTATTCACGTTGGCAGATCTTGTCACCAGTGAACCAAGTGCCTATGTGCAAACAGCGCTGTGGCTGTTGGGTGACTCTTTCGGATGACGACCGAGTTTGTAGGAACGCCAGGAGTGGCACTTTTGGCACTGAGTGGCTGTTGACTTCTGTTGAAGGCCACATGGTTCTTGGTCAAGACAAACACCTGCGTAGCAGCTGCCCTGGCACTGGTCAAGCACTGCCTGCCGTGGTGCTGGGCAGGGTTGTGGCGTGCCCTGATAAGCTGGGCTCGGCTCAGTTGGCACGATGAAGGCTTAAGGAAGTGCAGGTGCGAAAATGGGAAGAGATAAACGCGGAACTGTGTGTGACAGTCCCTGACTCCAGATCTTCTGCAAAACCAGGAAACTTGATGGTGCCAATCCATGTTTTGTTATGTTTTGTTTTCTGAACTGGGAGTTTCAGTGGAGCGTCGTGGAAAAGACGCTGGGTAGAGAACATATCTTTTGCTCTTGGGGGTTATCATCCAGTTATGGAATCTTGACACATTACTTGACTGCCATGGAAAGCAGTTAACTCCCCTGCATATTGTTCTGTGCGAGTCCATTAAGGCAGCGTATCTACAACCGCGTTGCGATCTGTGAACTGCCTGTATCCCATTGCCTGCCTTTGAGCCGTGACTCCACTGTCAGCTCCAGGGTCCTGAGCAGCCGCAGGCAGCAGCTCGGGGAATTGGGTTTCTCTGCCCAAGTGGGAGACCGGCATCAAGTTCTAAGCTCCCGACTTGGGCATGGCCCAGCTCTACTTGTTACAGTCATCTGGGTCATGAACTGGTGGCTAAGAACTCTGTCCACCTGTTATCTGTCTCTTCATCACTCTTCATTTCCAATAGATACATAAGTGAGAAAAATCAGGAAAAAAAAATGTGTATGTTTTTCGGTTGGCTGTGGGGAGGCATCCTTAAAGACTGATAGATAAATTTTAAAAATAAATATTCCAGATAGAGGAATCAAGAAAAACAGGCAGATTGAAATGTGTCTGTGACACAGGAAGTTATTCAGTAGGCTGCAGGCGCTAGTTAAGTGTTACTGACCCCAAGTGTATATTCAACATTTGTAAACTTGGGGATTTGTGGGATAAACTTGTTTCTTTGCTACCAAATGATTGACTTGTAAAGAAGGAGATTTTTAGGTGACATCATTGAATTTCACACATTTCTTTCTCACAGGCCTTACGCGATCAGTTAAAGATGATAAAACAGATTGATAAGGCCTGGAGTGGTAGCCTAGTGGCTAAAGTCCTTGCTTTGCATGTGCCAGGATGCCATATGGGCGCTGGTTTGTATCCCGGCTGCTCTACTTCCCATCCAGCTCCCTGTTTGTGGTTTAGGAAAGCAGTGGAGGACGGCCCCAAAGCCTTGGAACCCTGGCATGGGAGACCTGGAGGAGGTTCCTGGCTCCTGGCTTCGGATCCGCTCAGCTCAGCTCAGGCTTCCTGCCGTACCACGGCCACTTAGGAAGTCAAGCAGCAGATGGAACATCTGTCTGTGTGTCCTTCTCTCTGGAAATCTGCCTTTTCCATAAAAATAAATAAATATTTCGAAAGAAAAAAAAAAAACACCTTTAACAGGAGAAGGCTGGTGAGACATGGCCGAAGTCTTGGTTAGCATCACCTGAGTTGGAACTCGGCTTAACATAAACTGGAATAAACAGGTGGTAGGCATTTGCATATTTTCATGGATTGTAAGCAGCTTTCTAATTTTAATATTTTGGTGCTTCTTTACAAACTCTGGCTTGTTCCTGTTTTCACCCTTCTGTGTATAGTCCTGATTTTCTTGGGGCGTCTTCTGTAACAACCGGGTCATGACAACGGTTTGGGTCACAATGCCATCCTTGTTGCATCCGGTTAACTGCTGGAGGAAATTAAGGGGAACGAGACACGCTGTCTACTTCTCAGAGCCTACTGCAGTGATAAACAAATAACGCAGATTGGCAAAGAATCTCTGAGAGAGTGCATCTTCGTACTGCAGGCACATTTGTATATCCTGACTTCTAAAAGCATGAACTGTTTAAGCTCTAGGCTGTTTCGTGTGAACAGGGGCAGCTTTGATGTCCATCAGTTTGGCTAGCTGTGTGTTTGACTTGACCCGCTGCCATACATGCTCTTTGTAAAGTGTGATGTAGACACGGAAAGAAGTAACTGCTGAAATTTGGGCTTTTTATTGGCTATGAAAGCCGGGCCCAGAATGTTGAAAATAATTGGAAGTAAATATATGACACCATGCTATTAAATAGTAAGTTCAACTGAAGCTTTCGTTGTTTCAAATGTGATGTAGAGTCTAATATGTATATCATGAGTTCTCACAACAGGCTTGGTAGCCCAGGCTCTTTAAAATATTACATATCATGACATATAATATTACACAATAAAACATATATAAAACTTTCACTGAAGGTTAGGAGTAATGGATTAATAGATTTAAAGATTCAAAGTTTCGGACCCAGCGCGGTGGCGCAGTGGTTAAGGTCCTCACCTTGCACGCCCGGGATCCCATATGGGCGCCAGTTCTATCCTGGCAGCCCCGCTTCCCTTCCAGCTCCCTGCCTGTGGCCTGGGAAAGCAGTCGAGGACGGCCCAAAGCTTTGGGAACCTGCACCCGCACGGGAGACCCGAAAGAGGCTCCTGGCTTCGGATCGGCGTAGCATCGGCCGTTTTGCTCACTTGGGGAGTGAATCATTGGACGGAAGATCTTCCTCTCTGTCTCTCCTCTCTGTATATCCGCCTTTCTAATGAAAAAATAATAAAAATAAATCTAAAAAAAAAAAAGATTCAAAGTTTTGCTGAATTTGCAAAAAAAAAAAAAGCTTTTTCAATGTTTTTTTTTTTTTTTCTGTAGTGCCAAAATCAGGGAGAAGTGGTTGAAAAAAATGATTGCTCGTTGGTTTTATTCTCATTGTCTCATGTTCCAGCTACTGGATAAAGTCCTTTGCTAGTAAGAGAAAAATCCGTATTCTTTCACCTAGTGTATATTTTAAATCAAAGCTTGACGTAATTGACGCTGAATACGTATCCTTAGAAGGTATCCTAGAAAAGAAACACACTCATCAAAAAATTACCTTCCAAAGCACAATACTTACACCCACAGTACTTAGCTGCGTGGGTTCCAGAAAAGGGTCCAAGTTAGCGCACTGGGTTGCGTGGGTGGCCTCCTCCGCGCTGTCCCTCTCCTGTGATTGCGCGCACTTGTCTGTCCTGTTTCTGCCACTGCTGAAGGAGGGCTGACCATGGACCCTTGATCTCTCTACAAGCTCGAATCGCAAACCTCTTCTCTGTGATTCTGCCAGTCAGCCTTAGATCTCACATCCCAATGGAGATGATGTTGCTAGCAGCGAAGAGCAGTAGTCCAATGCCCTTGCAACGTGCGTGGGCGTGGGTGTGGGCGGAGCTGAGTCTGTGGCTCTCGGCTGCCACTGAGGCTATTTCCTCCTCTGTGTTGAAGCAGCGATTTAAGGAGCGCGGTTGGGTTTGTTGCATATCTTGGCAGAAACTTGGAGGCGTTCCTCTGTGACAAGTAGCTGTCACGTGGATGGTGATGTATCTTGCAGAAGCAATGGGCAGGATAGTTTGGGAAGCTGATCAAGTCAGAAAACAGTGAATTGCCATTAAAAAAAAAATACATACTTTTTTTTTTTATTGAAGAGCTGTTTGTAAGGTTAGGACGTACTTGTCCTTCACGCATCAAAAGTTTAACAGTAGTTTATTTCTCCTAAGAAACACCCTTATGCCTGAGTGGTCAGTGAGATAAAAGCACCCAGTCACCACTGCATTCGCCAGGCAGTCCTAGGACAGGATATTTCAGAGGTCTGAGACTCCATTGAATAGAAGCTAAGTGAGTGCTAAATAAATAGCCCAGCATTTTTACGCGTATTCGTTAAAAGATGGCTTGCCAAGTTGAAAATATATGTCTGTAGCCCAATAACAGAGACATTCTTGAAACCTGATTAGTTAAAACATAACTTGTGGCTGGCCGACTTACAAAGAGACTTCTAAACCAAAACACATGTGAAAGGTGTCAGAGATTTCGAACTTTCAGGGGAGTTTAGCAGCATTTTCGGTGCCAACCACCGGGCTGCCGGCTGAGCCCTCATCACCAAATAAGGCCTCATGCCTTGTCGTGGAGAGGAGCTTGCCATTCCTTGGACCCAAGACCACGTTTGAAAATGTGTGCCCACAGCAACTGCTAACCAAGAAGTTTTCTAGGTTTGCTTTTGAGCTGCACTTCCCTTTGGCTCCTTGTTTTTGACATACAGAATTCAGTTCCTGGTTGAAGACTCATCGCTGTCTTGAATCTAGCTCTTGTAACCATTTTTGGACTTGCTGCATGCACTTGGGGCCTGGCACAGAGATGCAGGTTGAACTTGGAAATTCAAGAATAGGTTGAGTTTCTTCAAACACGTCCCAGATCTGTAGGAAAACAGCATACCAAACGCATGCGTGTGCTTGCCATCAAAGGAAGTAATAAGACCTTGGGGGGGAAAAGGTTATTTGAATATATTCGTCCAAACATTTGACTTGGCTAAAACAATACCACCTGCCTATAGTTTAAAAAAACACACTTCTTTTCCGACATAGAAAAAAATTGTTTTTTTGAAAAAACCTATATCCACCACTCTTTATTTATGTTGCATGTGCCATCTGAGAACCCAAATCCGATCAATGCGTTTAATGACAAAATTTCAAATGCAATTACAAACGACCACCAAGGTGGAGGAAAAAAAAAATGCCTAAACGTTTGAAGAAAATATCCTACAGAAGTTTAATGCTACGATGGAGGGAACAGACAACACCATGCTAATAAAGGAAGCTGAATTTTACCATCTGTACAGGAGTTCAGTTGCAATAGAAAGATGTGTTGCCTCCCGAAACAAGTGGGAGTGAGACGTGGCGAGTCACCTGCACAGAGCTAGAACCGGTCAGGGCTAAAATGCATCCGATACAACGTACTGCTCCAAGGCCAAGAAAATAGAGTAGGCAACAGGTGGTCTTTTGATCTTGGACCTATGCGTCACTGAACCATGGACTTGAGTGGTTCAACCCAATGTAATCCAAGCTCTGGTCTGTGTTTATCATAGGCCTTCTTTGTAACATCCTATGGACACACACCCTGGCACGTGAGCCCAGGAGGTTTGTAAAGAGTTGAGGCCCACACACCACTTCAATGATTTCCCGGCCTGCGATAGTAAGTGGAATTTTTCCTATAAAAAGATTCAGTGGTTGCATGCGTCTCCAAGCAAAAGCTGTAACCTCACAGTGGGATTCTCAAGGGCCATGCTCTAGACAAATTGTTTTTCACTTTGGTGCAGATGTGAATAACTATGGAGTGAATGATGTTGTGTTTGTAGATCTTTGCGTCTGGTCCCCCATTACACTAAAAGGAAGGCCTCCAGGCGAGACTCGTAGCAGAGTGACTGCTTAACCTGCCTGATCCTGCGCAGCATCTCTCAGAATGATGATAAATGAGCCCCACGGAGTACCCACGGGGGCCTCTGCCAATCCTCCAAGGCCCCTTCCTATCGGGAGTCATTGCCAAGTGGCATGGCAAATGCTTCCGTTGTTACGGTGTTTCTATTTGCTTTAAAGATAAAACACGGAAGCATGAAAGAGCCGGGGCTCATCTGTCCTCTGGGTCAACGGAGGAAGACAGCGGCTGCGAAGCCAAGCCAGGGGTCCCATGTGGATGGCATGGATGCCAGGGTTTGAATGGCCATGTGATGGCTTCCAGGCTGCCAGGGAGCACAAGCTGGGCTCATGAGCAGAGGTGGCACGGGACCTGAGACACTGTGACATGGGTGCCCCAGCATTTTATTGGAAAGGCAGACATACAGAAAGGAGGAGAGACAGAGAGGAAGATCTTCCGCCCAATGATTCACTCCCCAAGTGACGGCAATAGCCAGAGCTGAGCCAATCCCAAGCCAGGAGCCACGAGCTTCTACCAGGTTTCCCATGCGGGTGCAGGGTCCCAAGGCTTTGGACCGTCCTCGACTGCTTTCCCAGGCCACAAGCAGGGAGCTGGACGGGAAGTGAGGGGCAGCCGTGATTAGAACCAGTGCCCGCATGAGATCCTGGCACATGCAAGGCGAGGACTTTAGCCACTAGGCTACCGCGCGGGGGCCCCTCATGTTTACTTTTAAAACGTCATTAGTATGAGTGTAGCTGGGTCTGTTCGAGCCATAAAAAAGGACATGAACTTAAAACGTGTTCTCAGATAACTCAGCCACTGAGACGTTGCAAGAGTGTTGTTTGTTTTAGCCAAACCGTGAGCAAGCAGAAATGTTTTCCTTTGTTTGGGGAGCAAAGCAATGTTAGCTGCTTTACATGTAGCCTGTTCTTGTTCTAGCTTATGCTGATCCCCCTGCATATTGCTCCTCCTTATCATTGAAAATAGTGTCCGCGGAAGGGGACTAGCAAGCTCTACCAGCCAGAAAATCATTTTTCAGTTGACTTAAAGGTGTATGGGTACGAACATTCCATTTTAAAGAAGGCAGCTGGGATGCTGAGAGATTTATTTTTTTAAACATTTATCTATTTATTGGAAAGTCAGATATACAGAGAGGAGGAGAGACAGAGAGGAAGATCTTCCATCCGATGATTCACTCCCCAAGGGAGCGCAACGGTCGGTGCTGTGCCGATCCGAAGCCAGGAGCCAGGAACCTCTTCTGGGTCTCCCATGTAGGTGCAGGATCCCAAAGTGTTGGGCCGTCCTCGACTGCTTTCCCGGGCCACAAGCAGAGAGCTGGATGGGAAGTGGAGCTGCCGGGATTAGAACAGTTGCCCATATGGGATCCCGGGGTGTTCAAGGCGAGGACTTTAGCCACTAGGCCACGCTGCCGGGCCCGTGGCTACTAGTTCTTTAAAAATCCTTCCGAGGTAGGCACAAGGCCCATTAGTGAAATGCTGTCTCACTTCGCAGTGCTGGGACTCCCATACTGGATGCCCTCCTACTCGCAGATTGGACGTCCCGCAGGTTCTGTAACTGACAGGGGTCCCCGGGTGGACTTTGGGGTTCCCGGGCTTCCACCTGGCTTAGCGCTGGCTGTGGTATCTGGGGTGTAAACCCGTGCATGAAAATTCTCTGCTTCTCTTTCTCTCTTTGGCCTGCTTTCAAATGAATTAAAAAAAAAAATCTTGGAAAGCAATTCTATATAGGTTGTTTCATCTTTGCTGCTAAGGAATTCTGAGATGCCCTGAATCAGGCCATGTAACGTTTTTATGATTTTTTTTTTTTTAAAATCATTGCCTGTCACTTCGCTCTCTTTTAATGGCTAAATGTTTATGAAATCCATAGGGTGGGGTGTTTAAGGAGCTCTTGAAAGTTTCAATTCAGTTCCAGGGCTGCATGGCCCGCCGATGCCGGAACGAACCTGCATCCGCTCAGGTACCCATCTTTGAAGTGCTATTTCCGCCGGAAATCTTACTCAGATCTGAGCAACACACGCGTGTGTGCCAAACAAGGCAGAAAGAAAATTAAAACCACACTAACATTCCAGAGGAAAAAATCTGATAGAGACCCCCCCCTGGGGCAGAGGCCAGGAGAGGGTTTGCTTGTTGCTTCCCGTGTCTTGGCGATCCACCCTGTGAGGTGGGGCCCCAGGGACGGCTCTCCTCTCTGCCCTGGTATGCGGTTGCTAGGATGGACTCCGAGGGAGGTGGCGGGGGAGGAAGGGGACGGAGTTGATTTTTGCTTCCAGCTCAACCATGAGCGCTGTGATTTGCATTCCGAAGCACGGGGATTGGCGAACGGAAAGGTCACTTTGCAAGATAACACCTTGACCTTGGGCTCTGCTGCTGCTGCTGCTGCCAAAGGTGGGAGGACCTGCTTTGTTCTCACCCCCTGAGAACCAGGGCGCTCCCCGGCCTTGCGTGGCTCCTTGGGCACAGGAGACCCGCAGTCAAGGGCGGCTCTATCCAGCAGCAGAAGTGGCAGTAAGCTATCAGGCTGTTGGAGATAATATTTTTTTTTTCTTCTTCCTTCCAAGCGAAGAATGTAGAATCACAGGGCGCCTTTGTTTCTTAATCCTTGAAACTCTAGGCCTAAGGTACAGTTTTTTTTTTTTTCATAAATTCCTCTTCTGACCTATTTTCCCAGCTCTTGCAAGAGTGCGCGTCTGTTGGAATGCTGGCAAGGCAGCAGCCGGTCTTCGGACTGCTATGCGTTAAGGCAGTGCCTGCCTCCCTCTGAGTCTCTCCCCCTCCCAATCTGTCATTTTATTAGTTCATTTTGAAAACATATGCACATCATTTTTTGTTTCTTGGTCCCAGTATAGCTCTGTTATGGTATCTCAGAAGTGGGCGCTCTGCTGTGCATAGGAAAGCATTAAGGAGACAGGCAAGCTTAAAGTAGCTTCAAAACTTAAAACGAGGTGGCATAGCATGGCATCCCACACGGATGTGTGTTCCAGACCTGCCTGCTCCGCTTGCCATCCAGCTCCCTGTTTATGGCCTGGGAAAGCAGTGGAGGATGGCTCATAGCCTTGGGTCCCTGTACCCATATGGGATCTGCAGGAGGCTCCTGGCTCCTGGCGTCAGGTTGGCTCAACACTGGCTGTTGTGGCCATTTGGGGAGTAAATCAAATAGAAGAGCTCTCTCTCTTCCTGTGTCTCCTTCTTTCTCTGTTTCAAAGATAAAGAAATAAATCTTAAAAAATATATATATATACATATACACATATATATATATATACATATAGCAGTGCTGGTTCCAGTCCCGGCTGTCACGGCAGAGTTCCGGCACGGGGCACCTGTTAGTGGCAAAATCACCCTGGTGTTTGTTCACCTGTCGCTCCACTGGGAGACCTGGGTGGAGACCCAGCTGTTGACTCCTGCCTGCCCAGGCCTGGCTGTTGCAGGTACTTGGGGGACAAAGCAGTGGAAGAGGTCTCCCTCTTGCTGTGTCACTCCACCCTTAGGAGAAAAGTAGGCAATCCTTTCCATTTGACAATTACATCTTGTGCGGAAAAATTTTTTTGCTAAATCATGAAATGTTACAAAATTGTTATCTAAATCTATTTAATCCAGATATCTCCCCGAATTTGATTTCTTCCTAGGAAGCAAGAATTAAACTCGTAAAATCTTATCTTTTACATAAAGACACAGCCATGTGACTGCCAACCACGAGCCAAGTTAGTGAAGGTATAATGTCAGTAGCGATGTGTGATTACTTTTTGAAAAAGATTGAAATGAAATTTACAAACGAGCTAACATGTTATCGCGCGCTAGCTCTGACTCATAAGCGAGGATTTCAAAGGAGGGAAATTGTTACAACTCTAATTGCCTTTTATCACTACCGGTGCCCTTGAATTTGCATCCTGTTGATTTCCCTGGAGTCATCCAGGCTCAGGGCTCAGACACAACAGGGTGCCAGAAGCCAGGCTGCCCAGGGCCGGTGGAAATATTATCGGAATATCTAAACCGTCATTTCCTCCACTGGACCCTGGGCTGGGAGTCACTTTGCACAGGACGGCTGCGCCTAGTGGCATGCCAAGGAAAGACCCATGAATGCCAGGTGTCCTGAAATAAGCTTAAGAGGCTTCCCCCTTTGCTGTTGAAACTGTCCCATTTGGGATGGCAGATCATGGCTTCGTTGCTGCCCTGGCTGTGTTGACCATCATGGAAAGGCTTTCGAGAAATATCACTTGTCAGTGAGATTACGCTGCTTCCTGTCTGTGATCATTTCAGCATTAAGAAACAGAATCCAGAGAGGAAACCCCAATGGGCTCTGCGTACCTCACGCGGTACCCGCAGTGGACATGGAGTCACACAGGCGTGTAACAGAGACTCCGCTGCCTGCGGGCAGAAGATGCAGTTGTGGCATCTATTCCATTTGCTCTGAAAGGATGTCAGACACACGCCTCCCCTTTCTTTAAAGAGATCTAGGAATAGCGAGTGACGTCAGCTGTTGCATCCGGAGGAACACACGCGCATTGGAAGCAGAATCATGAATGAGGTCAGGGAGGACGCTGTGGCTGCGTGCAATAATGGAAAGGGGCAGATGGAAGGAGAGCCGCTGTCAGAGGCCGGATGGGTCAGGGCAGCGAACGACGGGCGTCCACGTCTGTCTCCAGCAGAGCGTGTCTGAGTCCTGCGGTGCTGGCGTCCGCTGTGTGTCCAGGAGTGTCCCGGCCGGCCAATGTGGCAGGAGAGACCCCAAGCACAGACACAGGGACGAGGCACAGGCTTGCTGATGAGAATGACCCTGCGTGTTGTTGCGTCACAGTGAGATGGCGTTGTTCATTCTTACCATTTCTGATCAGTATTTCCACAGCCCTTTTTTTTTTTTTTTTCATGAAAATACACAGCATTGTAGACTAACAGGCTTTCCATTTGTTCTTTAGTTGAGATGCATTTTGTACTTTGTCACTTGGGGCCAATTGTGGCGGGAAGGTCTGTTGCCCACCCGCCTGTGTGTCCTGATAGAACACGGAAAAAAAAAAAAAGGTAGTTTTTCCAGCCTGCTCCACGACACTGAGCAGTTGCTTCTCTCTCTCTTCTGCAGGCTATTAGTAGAGAGCTGGATTCGAAGGGGAGGAGCCAGAACTCAAACTGGTGCCCACGTGGGCTGCCAGCGCTGCAGGCGGAGGCTTAGCTTGCCGTGCCACGGCACCTGTCCCTTCAGCTTCTCTCGTATACAGAATACACATCTCCCTGTGACAGCAGTGGGTCGGCGGTGGGGGGGGGGGGAAGCTCATTAACGGGCTTTGTTGCGGCCACATTTCTGGGAAGGAAGGCACCTTAGCGGGAACTGGATCAGAGTAGAGTGGCCGGAATCTGAAATCAGCCTGCAGTATGTGATGTGGTGCAGCAAGCCTGGGACTAACCCATTGTGCCACAGTGCCAGTCCATTTGTGTGGTTTTCTTGCCACTGGGAGACAAGTTTTGTTCGGGTGGTGTGGCCGATGTGTTGCGTTGCAGCGTGATTTGATTGTTCTCCTTTAGATTCATAACCAGTGTGAACACGCACTCACATATGTATGGCTCATTAGCTATCTTGTACAATACTGATTTTAAGCCATTACTTGTCGGATTTCATTTTGTCTTTTTCTAAGTAACGGCTGCGAGTTCAAAACTACGTTCCACCTGTGAGCCCTATGGCGGGTACGTATGCTTAGATATCTTTATCCTCATTATATTTGCCTGGCTTTTTTTTTTTTTCACATACTTGGTGGCCTTTGTGCACGAAACTTACCCATTTTTATGTTTTCTAATTCATCATGCTTTTAATTGTGATGTATCCCTTCCCCCCTATGTACTAAATCAAGATCTATAAACTTATGGAGTCTCCTAGCTGTATCTCTTTAGGGGAGCGTATTGTGGAAATATTCACATTTTGATGTGCGCTGGACGTGACTTCCAGAAACAAGACCCTGGCTGAGGAATCCATTTTCTGAGCAACATTTGAAAACACGCATGCATTTCCGTACATGGCTTTGTATTACATGAGAAGTATAGTTTAAGGTAAAAATAGCCTAGATACTGTCAGTTTAAAAGCAGACACTTTCAGCTTTCAATTCAGCGAAACACAGTCTGTTGACAGCAGTACGTTCATTTGATGGGTGTCTTTGGCCAACGCCTCAAAGTCAATGAGTTGCCGCCGTTAGTAAAACCTATGTGTTGTCGAGGTTGAAATTCTAGGTTAAAGTGCTCGTGACAAGAAATATAGAACAAAGGCCGCGTAAATATTCTTGGATTATTTTGCATGCTGAGCGGTGAAGGAGATTGCTAGAGTAGATTAAGCAAATTATCAACTCACGGTAGACAGACTTCAGACTGAATTTAGAAACTGAACTGCAAAAGGAAGTTTTGCGTGACATTTTCAAAAGCTGGATGCAAAGACAGTAAAATCGCTTGCCTTAGCGAACCTGTGTTGCTGTGAAATATAATGAGAGGAAGGGTGTGCCCGTAGGTTTGTGAATGGGCTTAGCCTCCCCATGCAGAGAACTCCACGGTGCAGAGAGAGAGAGGGCCTCCAGGAGTTGGGGAAAGTGCAATTCCTTGATCTGTCTTTTACTAATTATTAGAAAATTTTGCGTTGCAAAGGAAACAGTTTGTGTTTTCTAGGTCTGCAGGACAGGGTAGGGATCTTTTGAACAAGAAAGGCATCGCAGGCTGGAACAGACTGAGCGAAGAACAGACTGAAAGATGAACATTTGGACAAGCAAAACTCCCCTGGGGTGGGCGGTTTGCCCTGTCCACGTGAATTAAGCAGAGGACTGTGCAGCCTGGTGGAACCTGGCCCGACTTTGCATGCTCCTGAATATCTGGGGAAGTGTGGTAACTTTATCGAACTAGTATAGCTTTAACATGGTTGGATTTCTGTGCCCTGTTGTTCAAAAGTTAGGGAAGGTGGGGGCTATTTGCTAATCGCCTTCTTTCAATAGATATACAATTTTAATAAAGAAAGAACAGCTCTTTCGTGCGGTCAAAAGTTAGAGCGTCAAGTTCAATTGTGAGACTAAACATTGGGATGTTGAGTTCCGGTCAGAATCCAGAAGGACTCGGGGCTTCAAGTCCATTTCCTTTTATTATTCTGAACTTGAGCTCTTCATGTTCATTTTTGCTCTGAATATAAATCCAACCAGCTACACAAGTTCAAGTTCAGTTCGGCTTTCATGATAAACTAGTATTCAGAAAGCATGTAACTGCTTAGACGTGAGCTTGGATTTCACGTGTAGGAGAGGACATGATAGCCGGAATTTTCCAGGTAAATATTTGTTGCTCTCAGCAGAGGTCAAAGGTAACTTTTAGAATCTTAAATGTCAACGAATGCTGAGTGTCTCCTAGAAGGATTTACCTGATTATTTAGTTCAACCTCTTTGTTGACATGTGGCATAGCTGAGCCGCAGTGAAATGCATGGCGCTGTGTGCAAAGCTGCTCAGACAAAGGCAGGGACCACAGACTTTGGTCTCCGTCCTTCCTACAGTACACCTTGCCAGCATCAAGCCCAGTGGCTTGCAACCTGCCATCTCCTTTAGACACATTTTAATTTCTCGGCTTTGGAAGATGGTGTGCATTCCTTGCCTGTCCTAAAGGTTTTAAAAGCAGCTTGAGATGTCCGGTGCGTTTGCCTTTATTTCTTGGGGAAAATGGAAAAGCTCTTTCGTATCGGTGTTCGTCTAGTGAGGGCTTCTAGAGGTGGCGGCAGGTGCCGAGAAGGCTGCTGCTAAGCAGTGAGACTAGCAATCGAAGCACCCGAGTGGATGATGGATCTTACGTTGGGTGATCCGGGCGTGTGTTTGTACGCCTGAACGGTTTTAACTTTTGTTTATCTCGGTATTTACTTTTACTGTGTACCATAAAATTGAAATAGAAATAAACAAAACACATTCTTTACCACTGGGCATCTCAAATGGTCCATACCATTCCTCCCCCGCGCCCCCTCAAATTTCTCCCCTGGTGAAAGATAAACATTAATCCGTCAGCCCTTTCTGCTCCCTGCCCCCCAACTCTTTCTCCCAAACTGGTTAGGAAAATTGAAGGCCTTATATCCCGTTCACTGAAACAATTTAACAAGTAGTTTCGCCCTCTCTCTAAACGGTTCTGGTGTCATCCAAAACAAATAAATAAAAGTTTTAAAGAATGCCTGTACTTATGGAGGAAATGAATCTGGTACTGTTTACAATGTATATATAAAAAAAAAAGTGTATGGAGTGCCCGGTGTGGTAGCCTAGCAACTGAAGTCCTCACCTTACATGCCCCAGGATCCCATATGGGTGCTGATTTTCTAATCCAGGGTGCCCGATTCCCATCCAGCTCCCTGCTTGGGGCCTGGGAAAGCAATTGAGGATGGCCCAAAGCCTTGGGATCCTGCACCTGCGTGGGATACCCGGAAGAGGCTCCTGGCTCCTGGCTTTGTTTTGTTCTCAGCTCTGGTCACTGTGGCTGCTTGCAAGTGAACTGTCGGACGGAAGATCTTCCTCTCTGTGTCTCCTCCTCTCTGTACATCTGCCTTTCTAACAAAAATAAATCTTAAAAAAAAGTGTATGGAAAGGCTTTAGAGTAATATTCCTATACCCCTTAGCGCCAGCTCATTAACACACACTTAAATCCTGCAAGTGCATTTTTCTTCTTTATTGGACATGAAGTACAATGTTCCCACATTAGAATTTTGTTGTTGCAAAGAATAAATGTTGGGCCTGGCGGTGTAGTCTAGTGGCTAAAGTCCTCACCCTGAACACGCCAGGATCCCATGTGGACGCGGGTTCTAGTCCCGGCAGCTCCACTTCCCATCCAGCTCCCTGCTTGGGGCCCGGGAAATCAGTCAAGGTCAGCCCAAAACCTTGGGACTCTGCATCCATGTGGGAGACCTGGAAGAGGTTCCTGGCTCCTGGCTTCAGCTCCGGCCTTTGCAGTCACTTGGGGAGTGAATCATTGGACGGAAGCTCTTCATCTCTGTCTCTCCTCCTCTCTGTATATCTGACTTTCCAATAAAAAGAAATAAATCTTAAAGAAAAAAAAAAGAATAAATGTAGTGAGGGGCACACTTGTAGAATAGTATGTTATCAAGGGCAGGTAAGCCATTTTCTCACTTCTCACAGAAGACAATGAACTTGAAGAATGATTTTGTAAACACGGCAGCACTGGTTAAAGCTTAGCAATGTGGGAGAGTGTGTAGGCAACGGCTGGAGGAAACTGCCGGCTCGTGTGCGGTGAGATCCTATTTTCTAGGCGATATGCATGGCTCTATTACTGATGCAGCAAGGCCACGGGAGAGAAACAGGTGTTGAAGCTGAAGAAAGCATCAGATTATCAAGTGTCCAGCTTGATGGGGGTGGGATGCTGCTAAGAGTTCACGCAAAGATGAAACAGCTTTGGCATGGCGCCAGATGTTGCACAAGTATAGGAATCTTTGTTCAAACGTTAGACGCACTCCCACGAACGTTCTGCAGCCTTCTTTGTCATTTTGAGGCATGACTTCAGGTCGGTCAATCCTCACCTCGGCGCGTGTGGGACATTGTGAGCACTCAAAGGCAGTTGGAGACACAAAAGACTCGTACGGCTGTGAGCCCGTGAGCCTTTCCAGGAAAAGCTGCATCCTTTGTTAAAATGTGGCACGGTTCCTATCGCAGAATTGTTGGTTCCGAAAATGAAGAAAAAGTCGCTGAACAGATCTGAAGTCAGACAGAAGCAATGTGTGCCAAGGACGTGGCCGTGTTTCAGGTTGGGATGCTAATGCGTTCAGGTGGACACGTGAAACACATGTGTACATTTCACATCACTTGCGACCTTGGCTCTAAAGTCTTTGTATTACCAGCCCCTCCACCCCGCCCCAGCCACGCAGACTGTCCAGGGTGCCCACATTTTCCTGACATTCAATAAATATTTGAATCAAAGATAAGAATGAGGATAAGAAGAGCAGGTAGGGCTCCCGCGGTGGCCATCCGTCAGAGGTGACAGGTGGAATGTCTGGAATTCAGAGTGATAATGGATGCTCACGGGGCAGGAGAATACATGACAGATGGGAGAAAGAAACGCTGAGGACGGAAAATGAATAACGCCCCGCACTAGGGGTTGGCCCTGAAGGTGGAATTGAACATGACTTTTTAATACACAGGCTGCATTAGGATTCCACTGGCACTTGGTGCCTCTCTTTTAACACATTTGTCGTATCAATGTGGACCCACAATCGCCCTCCCCCTAAGGAATTTTTGAAGTTTGCTTATTTTTATGATATACTTAATAGCAACTGGCTCAGGGACATCCGACTAACCCAGTAACTCAGAGAATAAAAGTTTATGAAAACTTAAAAAAAAAGCACACACACACACCACCCCAGGGGCTGAGGTATCCCTTGAATGTACAGAAATGGTTGCCGTTGGCAATGTCTAGACCCCGATTTCATCTGGAAGAGTCCCGACCAGCAGGCAGGAAATGAAGCTGTCTGAAACAGACAACAGTGTTTGACAAAGCACCTGCTGGGATGGAGGGAAATACTTTTCCTGGTGGCCGTGTTCTCCGTGTGTGTCTGCTAAAGCCCTGCAGCGGCATGCTCCGTTCGCATGTCACGCGCTTCCTCCAGGTCGTGGTTCACGGATGAACCGGGGGACCTCACAGGACGGGCAGTGCCAGCACTGGAAGCTGGCGAGGGGTGTGGAAGAGGGCGAGGGTGCTCCAGCCGACATCAGCTACATTCTCGCCCTTGGGCCCTATGAGCTTGAGAGAAAGATGTGTGACCTTTCTCAGGAAGATCCCAGCTAATATTTCTGAGCAAAACAATGGGCCTGGAATAAGTATATGTGGATGGATTGCCTTTTATTTTTCCTTTATCCTTATCACAAACTCGCAAGCAGGAAACTCCCGTGCCAAAGAATGAAGTGACTTTGATGGATAAGGCAGTAAATGATACGAAAGGGTTATTTATCCCAATACTGTTGCCTGGGCCTCCCCCTCTGAACTATGTAGGATTTTTACACAAAAGGTGGGTTCAATGTCATCACTTGTGACATTACTATAATCGGCCAGATCAACCTTTACATAGAAAACAGAATATCAATATATGTGTGTTTTATTTGTTTTTGCTTGAAGGTTCTTGAGGTTTTTTTTTTTTTTTAAGATTTATTTATTTTTATTGCAAAGTCAGATACATATAGAGAGGAGGAGAGACAGAGAGGAAGGTCTTCCGTCCCATGATTCATTCTTAAGTGACCGCAGCAGCTGGAGCTGAGCCAGTCTGAAGCCAGGAGCCAGGAGCCTTTTCCAGGTCTCCCACACAGGTGCAGGGTCCCAAGGCTTTGTGCCACGCTCAACTGCTTTCCCAGGCCCCAAGCAGGGAGCTGAATGGGAAGTGGAGCTGCCGGGATTAGAACCTGTGCCCCTATGGGATCACTGGTGTATTCAAGGTGAGGATTTCAGCAGCAAGGCTACTGCGCTGGGCCCTTGAGGTACTATTATTATTTTTTAAAAACATGCTTTTTAAGTTTTCAAGATTGTCAAACTTTATACACACATGCCCTCTGAAAACTGTCCTAGTTGTGTATTAATATTTATTCCATCCCCAAAATAAATGTGATCCTTACACAAAACATGATGTTAGGAACTTGAAGATGATGAAATAAACCATAAAAAACAACAAAAAACAAACAGAATAATATGGAACAAGTCTTTAAGGCATGGCAGATAAGCAATGCATCACAGTTGAGGTCTCAGTCGTTTGTAAGAGAGTCCCTGGGAAAGGTGTTGGTCTTTCTTGGCAGTGGTGTTTGGGGTTAAGACAAACATAGAGCGTTTCTAGGCAGAGCTACAAAGGGTCTAAGTGAGTGTTTCTAGAAAGCACGTCAGTTTATTTTAAACAAACAAATGACCACATCTGTATACATAGGAAAAAAAAAAATCAGAATCTTAGCCGAGTGAATTCCCATCCTCTTGGAAGGATTAGAGAGCTTGCAAAATTTAGGGAGGAAGAAAGACACTGCGGTTTCTTCCTATGTGTGCTGTGAAAAGATAAATAAGGCTGGTTCATCGGGTTGTGTTGCCATTGGCTGAGAAGTGCCGTGGAGTTCTTGGCATATGGGTAAGCATACTCCATAGGCCCGCTCAGAGTGAGGCAGGATGGGTGGTCCAGCATTGTGGGTCAGCAGGTGAAGGGGCACGCCCAAGGCTGGGGCACCCGAGTCTCAGTGCCTGTGCAAGTTCCTGATGCTCCACTTCTCATGCAGCTCCCTGCTAATGTGCCTGGAGAGCAAACAGATGGGGAACCACGTATTTGACCCCTGGTACCCCCATTGGAGCACTGTATGGGGTTTCTGGCTCCTGGCTTCGACTTGCACCAGCCAGAGCCATTATGATTGTTTAGGACATGTTTTAGGAGATGAAAGAATCTTGTTCTGTTTCTCCATCCCTCTTTCTGGTAAATTCATTAATCTTTTCAAAATAATAAAGATAGAGGGGGTATGGGTTAAAGGGAGTTTCTTGTCCTATTCATCATTTGCATTTGTGTTGCAACAAGAATTAGTTTTGCTAAACTTGTGCCATATCCATAACCTTTTTCATCACTACACTGATGTAACGGATATGTTCATTGGCTAGGTTTTCTGAGACAGGATTAGCTCAGAAAACAAGCCTACGGCGGGGTCAGAGTGTGCAAATATTCTGCTCAAAATGGAAACCTCCAGCGTGGCATGGAGACTGCTGGTTTTGCGCGACATCCACGATGTTCAAAGCACTTCACGCTTATTGTCTGATTCAATTAGCACAAAGTCCCAGGCCATCGGTGGGGGTGATGGTTTCTTCCACTGAGGTGGGGCTTGAGACTTGCCCGGGGCTTTGCAGCCCGGCAGAAAGCCAGTCAAGACTTGAGAGCAGATCTTGAGTCTTTGAAAAACAAATTGTGTTTCAGGAAAATGCACTCATAAAAAACGGGAAAGGAAGATTCCGTTTGAATCCATTTGTTTTAGGTGAAGTTGGTCTTTGGATTTAAATTGTACTCTCTGGGATTGATTTTCCACTTGGTTGTAAAAGATCATCACGGTCAAGTTACAAAGCTCTCCAAGTCTTGAAACTTGCTTTCTCTTCAAAGAAGAGAGAGCAAAGATGAGTTCCCGATTCGAAAACTGTTCATTTTACTCTGAGATGTGAAGTCCTAATTCCACTTCATTTGACTTACTTGTGCTAAGTCGCTTAACTGGTTTCACATGACTCCTGTCACAGTACCTGAACTTCTTGGCTATATTCCCATTGTTTCGTCTAATAGAGTGGTTTGCTTTTTTGAGATCCACAGATGGAAATGGCTGTGAGCGTGAGTGGAAAGAGACTTCCACATTAATAAGGCAACACGAGGTATGAATACTCGGGTGGCAGGTCATGGTTTCTAAGCCTTCTTCCTTCCTCCCCTGAGGTGCCTAAGTTCCTCCAGAGATTTTCCTTGCACAGAGAAAATGAAAGGACAGCCATGCCTGCTGTTTAACTCCCGGAAGTGACAGCATCTTGTCAAATAAGCTTAGAGTCCCATATTCTGTGGCTCTCCTTGAAGTACATGCAAGAATGATAAATATTATTTGTTTCCAGAGCCAAACAGAAAATGACCGCAAAATCTTGTGTTTAAAAAAGAAAATGGAGTGATGTCAATTCCGAGAATACCACTTGGAAACAAATAGTTGCTTGGTGTGAATGTGAAGGCACCTGCTTCCCTTGGATTTCTAATTCCGTCAAGGGAGAGAAAGGCAAGAAAAAAGAAGAAAGAGAGATTTCTGCACAGAAGAAGCGTAGAGTGTGTTTAAAGTCAAATGGACAAGCCTGGAAGGTTCTTCCTGAAACTTGCTTCTTTTGAAGCCAAATGCTGTAACTTAGCTAAACAATGAGTCATGTTGAGCTGAATAATATTTAGAGAGACTAGCTGGAGTAGCTGGAGTAGCTGTCTTTTTAGGAAGAGTCTGTCTCTGTATGTATGGACTAATGCTTTAAATTGGGGAATTTGTGGTATACAGGTTTTTTTTTTTTTTTTGCCTGTGCTCCAAGGCGAAGGGATTAAAGAATGCATCAAAATTCTGTTTGATGAAGATAGCCGGGTTGCTACATTCCAAGGAGTCTGTCTTCCTTAGAGTCGTGGGTGGCCTTCCATGACTCTGAACCAATCAAGACAGAGAGATTTTTCTGGCAATATGTCACTGCTTTCCCGTTAGTCGTTAGCATCTCTTTTGCCTTTTCCAGTTAAGCATTTTGCCAGGTGCGTTCAGTAGGACTCCTACGAGGATCGTTCGCAGTGGTCTCTAAAGTTTGCATGCCCTCACTCTTTTTCAGATGTGTTGATTTATTTGACAGAGTCAGAGAGAGGATAAGATGTAGAGAATGAAAGAGAGAGAGTGAGAAATATCTTTGGCCCACTGGTTTCCTCACTCTCAAATGGCCACAGTCAGCACCTGCTCTTCGCCTGAGTTCTGCATTAGCCTGAAGGTGGAGTCAGGAGCTGGAACCAGGGATCAAACTTCAGCCCCCCAACCTTCTTCATTAGTGTCCCAATCTTCAAGCCAAACACCAGCCCCAAGCTCTCGGTTTTTCAGGGGCCTGAGATTTTACAAGTCTTGCAACTTGATAGAGCACAAAAAGTTACAATGGAAATGAGCAAAGAACTTTGTCTCAGACTCAGGATAAAACTGCAAGGAAGAGCAAATAGGTCTCTCAGCAAGACACTCTTCCAGTCCCCAACCTGTGGCACTGCACACCATGTCATGTGATATTCCAGAAGAGAAAACCACAAAAGGGACCAGCATCAAACCGGAGACATGAACCCTTCTCAGGATCAAGGGAGCTTTTGTGCTGCATCTTTGCTTAAAGAGAATCGAAACTATTGTTTGCGCTAGAAGCATACGTTAGAAAAAGGCAGGATGGGTCTTGTTTGCAGGAGAAGCATGCACAAATATCCCGAGGGAGAGAGGCAAGTTTGCAGCCATTGGGAGGTCAGAAGAACAAGAGCAGGAAGAAACCAGACCAGTGGTGATGAGTGAGGTTTCTGGACATGTGCCACGTTGCAAATTTGGATTTCATCCTTAATGTAACAACAAAAGCCATTCAAGAAGACTGTTCAGAAACGGAAGCAGAAAGAATGACTACTGAGTTTAGCAATGTAAACCCTGAGTCCTTTGAGAGTGAAAGGGGGTGCTTGAGATTTGGGCTGGAAAAAAAAAAAGGGGAATAAATTGGGGCCATGTGTGGGGCCAACCCTGGGGAGGGTGGTTCTTCCTGCAGCTCACTGTGTGTCTGAAAACCTCCTGGATGTAGTACCTGATACTGGCTGTGTCCATTGTTGCCTGTCTCTTTCTCATTTTAAAAGCTTTATTTGTGTGACATGAAAGAGAGAGAATGGAAGAGATCCTGAAAGATCTTTGATCCACTGGTTCCCTCCCCAGATGGCCACAGCGGCCCAAGCTGGCACAGCCCGAAACCTGAAGCCAGGAGCTTTTTCTAATTTTTTCCCATGTGGGTGCAGGGGCCCAATCACTCGGACAATTTTTCATGGCTTTCCTTAGCCATAAGCGGAAAGCTGGATCGGAAGTGGAGCACCTAGGGCACAAATCAGCGCCCATATGGAATGCTGGCACTTCAGGCAGAAAATCAGCGGGCTGTGCCCCCGCGTTGCTGCCAACCCCAGGTGTTATCGCCTTTTGGGCAGGCTCACTCAGTGGAACCATTTTCCTCCTTCCGCTTTCATGAATATGCACGTCACTTTATTCCACTTAGCCAATCATGCTCAGCCATGAAGAAACAGACAAGCCGAGCCTTTTATCTCCTGGAAGCCATGCCCACGCTCAGGTTCTGCTGCAAATACTTGTTGGAACCACATCCGGGAAATCTTGATTGTTCTCACCTTAATTGCATTGTGCTCCCCACTGCTCCCAGACAGACCAAGAAAACAGGGGGAAATCAAGGCATTTTTACACCGTTTGATACTTCTTAGGCTAGGGAAATAAACAAGCATTGAGGCATGGTAGCCTGTTAGAACCAGGATTAAGAACCTAACTTGTTTTGAATGCTAGATCTTGTCTCTCCCTGGGTCAATGTGGGACTTTGTTCCAACTGCTCCGACTCACTGAATTTTAGTTTCTTTGTGGGCCAGACTTGATACTCTAAGCAGCTTAACGCAGGGACTTTAAATGGGTGTTAAATAAAACAAGAAGACTTATTCCTAATGGTAAACCCTCCTAGGATTTCTATTGGAGCTGTTGTTTTTCTAACTTGAGCAAATATCTTTGAACCTATGCCTGCTGCCCTGTTTACACTAGGAATGAAGGAGTCCCAATTTTCAGTCCGTTGGAGTTTCCACACTTGTCTTTGCTTGTTTGCCCAAACGGAACAGGTGAAATTCAGCTCAGTTTCAAACACAGTTGAGTTTCTGGGAGAAGCTGGGTTGTTGGGGACCACTTTGCTCAAGCTTCTTTGAGAGGGGACTCGGAGAGAGGAAACGAGCCTGTCAATTACACCACCTGTGAAGGGTACCCTGGGGATTGACTTTGACATCTGTGATGCGAGGGCTGACTGAGCCTGAGGCGAGAGGTGACATTATCGTCATGGCACAAAATGAATTTTTCTGCTTTTGTCCTTTTTGTTTGAACAGCGTCTAGACTGCTATGATGATAAGGGCTCCATGGTTCCGTGTTGCATAAACATATTCATAGCGCATCATGAGCTTTAAGTGTATCTAATGAGTAACTACCGCGTACGCTTCTAATCAGCAGATTCCTATGGATTGCTTTTCAATCCAGGAACCCTTTACATCTCTTTGAATTTTATAAAAACATCAAAGGGGCGAACTGGGTAGATGAGTTTTTCCATGTGCATTTAAGCAGGTGTATAAAGGTCATAGAAGAAAGCTCTACCCTCTTCCATCTTGTTCGCCAAAACTGCATTTCTGAGCATAAGAATGAGGTTCCTTAATGGGATTTCAAGATCACTGATTGGCTTACCAGAAAATAAATATTAATTCTTATGTAGGCAAAGATAGAGTATCATTGACAAAAGTAATGTATGCATGTATATGGAACTATGCTATAAATGTTCGATCAAAATACTGGCCTTGCTTAAGTAGACACAGAAAGTTAAATTTTTAGGGTTTAGATATTTTTAAAGGATTTAATTGTGTCATCTACTGGAAAGAACAACCGAAAGAGAAGAGGGAGGAAGAGAGACACAGCCAGAGAAGTGACGGGGAGGGAGAGCGAGTTTCCAACACCAATTCACTATGGCAGTGTCAACAACAGCCAGGACTGGACCAGGCGAAGGCCAGGAGCCAGGAACTTCAACAGTGTGGGAACAGCAGGGAAACAGCTGTCTGAAACATTCTTTGTTTCTTCCTGGATGCTCCAGCAGGAGGTTGAATCTTAAGCACGGAATAGCCAAGCTTTAAAGCAAACACTGTGTTACAGACCAGAACTCAAATCTTCAGCTTAGCTTGCTACACCACAACTCCTGCCCTCCAAGAGATTTGCATTTTTGCAGCATCTGAATATCCTTCCAGTTTGGGATATTCTCAAAGCGCATCAGAGCTGTCCCTACAGAAAGCAGTGTGTGTGTGTGGAATACATGAATTTTATTCCAGCAGAGTGGGCTGGAAATTTTGCCTCTAGAATTATCCCTATAGGAAACATCACAGTATATTTCCAGCCTGGGGGTTCGCCAACGGTGTAGATTTTAGCATAGAAGCACTCAGTGTTTTGTTGTTTGCTTGTTTGTATTTTAAGTGCTGTTTCCTAGGGGATTTTTTCAGTGTCTTGGGAGACTCCTGTTGCCCCCTGTGGAGCCCATGCATTCATTGGCATATGCTCTCAGCAAGTTCTCCTCTCTGTCTGTTGATCACGTCCTTAGAAGCAACACGGCTTGCTGTCCCTCTGATGCTGCAAAAAGGATGACGTCATTAGGAAGATTTATAGAAGCATAGGGTAGCGCCATTCTGGGACTGCTGTAGATGAAAGTCGACCAATTGTGGTCCCCTCTCACTGTCACTGAATCATTAAATCAGTTGTTTTCTATTGAATCTCCTTGTGTCTGCTTTAACCCCCAGGTGATGGATTCTTGGGCCATTGTTTTTATAGATAAAATTCTCTTGGCTTTGAACTCTTCCCCTTCTCCCAAGCTGAGAAGATGAAAAACTTCTCAAGCTCCAAACTTCCACGTGAGCTACTAACAACCATTTAAATAGCCTTTCAAGAAAATAGCTTACCCTTCTATCGTAACAACAACGCTTTTAAAGTAAATCATCCTTGGTTCACAGCTGTCAACTGTCAGTGAGCTTCAGGTAATTAAATTGGAAGATGCTTTATGGGCTGGAAAACTAAAGATCTGTGGACCAGAAAGGTCTTAAGCTAATGTGGTTATGGCTCCCTATGGCATTTGGCTTGATGCATGAAATTGATCATTTTCGAACGTCAGAAGCTGCCATTGTTTGTTACTTGCTAGTAAATTTCACTTGAGGCTTTTTTTTTTTTTAAATTTTTGCGGCTCAGGGTGTACTCTTGGTCATATTTCAATGCTAATAGTGCAGTTTTGTGGTGAATCAGTGACTTGGAGATTACTTAAGAGGCCTCATGTTTTTGTTTTTATTTCTCAAAGATACCTTCTCGCCATTTTTAACTGGCGCCATTCTTGGTAACTATCTTTGCTATAAGTACTGCATGCTCATAGGCTATACAATCCAGAGAGGAAGAAAGAAAAGTTTTTGTGCCAGCGTTTAGGACCCACGAAACTCATGTCAGTACTCTGCAACAAGGCATCCCTTCCAATGTTGTTGGCTAGTGATCCGTGCAGGGGTGCGGTCATGGACCGTCTTTGCTCGGGCTGGCATAGCAGCAGGGCACACTGGCATAGCAGCACGGCACATAGGAGCACGTAACACTCCGCTATGTTCTGTGAATTTTTGAAATATCCTTGTTGACTTAAGAAGGGATGAACTTGAGAGTTTTATCCCATTGCTCTGTCCATGGGGGTCAACCCGAATCTTGCGTATTCGACCCTCATCTTTCCATAGGTAAGTTTTATCTGTCAAGGAAGTCTTCCCTACAAGTAAGGAAGGTAATAAAGGTGGTTTCATTTTCCCTTTCCTTAGCGGGCACCTTTTAGGAGAACTGCCTAGTCCCGTTTATTCAACCCTATCTTCATAATATTATTCTGTGTGGATTCTTTGAGGCGCTTATCCCATTGAAGCTTTATTTTCTTTGGAAGCTGGCAGGTGTTTGTCAACACTTTTCTTGGCTATCTAAAACAGTGTTTGTTCCTTGACAAACTCCAAAATGATCTTGCATTTCCGAACTGTTACTTTCTTTAACAAGGCTTAACTTTTTTTTATTATACTTGCGTGCTTCAATAATTGGAATACAGTCTAGTATGAAAATAACCATATTACTATTAAATATCAATCAGCTAATATATGCCTCTATTTCCATCTCCCTTCTGTAAGGATGTGTTCTTACTTTGCAGGCTAAAGATCGACACATTCCCCCAGGATTTAATCATACATAACTCATGTAATGAATGGCACTGTAGCTTGGGACTCTTAAAGTGCCTCATTAATATTATTGACTTATAGCTCCATACAACCCAGTAATGTAGGTACTGCTATTTTTTAACTTTACCCATTAGCACACCAGGGTCCACTTGCCAAACACTTGTAGACGTAGAAATGGCAGAGCTGCAGCAGTGGGACCTTGCTCCTTGGATTCAGTCACCTGTCGCTACTCTCCTCGGTACTGCTTGAAAGTTACTTATCTGCAGGTAGTTGGTGAATGACCCTTGATTCTGCAACCCATGCTCGTTCCTGATGCTTTATGGTAAATTCGCACAGCCAGGAGTCACTACCCTGGGATGTGAAAAGCGTGCTTAGTAAAACGTTACCAAAAGCTCAAGGCTATCTGTGTCTTTGCCAATCCTTGAGTAATTCCAATGACTTTTTTTCCCCCCCTAAATGACCTTCTTTCCCCAATTCTGCTCTCTTCATAAATGAAACTGATGCGGATTCTGGGTCAGTGGCACCATCTGCTAACTGTGCCACCTTTCTAAACCAGTAAGGCTCGGTAACAGGAAGGTTAGCCCCCCAAGCCCTGCTTCCATACATATCTGACTCCCTAGTCTGTTCTCAATGAGCCATCGGCCTGTTCAACTATCTCCAAGAGAAAGCAAGAAGTGTTCCGATCTGCTGGTTCCCTTTCGCTGTGCCAGGAGCCAGGAATGACTCTGGTTCTTCCGATGGGATGGGAGGGGCTCAGCTGTGCCACCTGCTGCCTCCAAGGGCGCAGATGTGAAGAAGTTGAATCAGGCATGGAGCTTGAACTCAAAACCGGTGACTCCAAAAAGGAAGCAGGGCACCTCAACTGGCATCTGTTCCTCCCGAGCAAAGCCCCACCCCTCTTCTGGCCCTTGATACTTCCGTATAATCCCAAACAGATGACTACATTGAGGTCAGGAAGAAACGATGAACAGCACCATTGCTTTTGTTCTTTCTGCCCTCCTCTTGTTGCATATGTGGTTTTTGGTTGACCACTTTCGAGCTGATGTCAACCAGTAATAGAACAGATTTAAGATTGTCACAGATCTGAATAATTTTTTATTGTCATAAGCTTTAACGCTGTACCTATTAATTCGCTTCTCTCTTACTTTGTGTATAGACCCATCAGCCATGGCTGTAACTCTATTGTAAAATTGATTCGTTGTTTTGAGTTTTTTGGAGAAATATTTCTGCCATAAAAATACAGAACCATCAAAATAGTAGAATCATAGAACCAGACTACTCTATTTTCATGTGTTTTCTTTGTATTTTTTGTTTGTTTTTTCAGAGCTTCGAGAAACCAAGACTGCGGAGTACTTTAGCTTATCCCCCCACCCACTAGACTACAGGATATTACTAATGGACGAAGACCAAGATCGGATATATGTGGGCAGCAAAGACCACATTCTTTCCTTGAATATTAACAATATAAGTCAAGATCCTTTGAGTGTAAGTCCATCCATTTTTTTGTATATATATATATATATTTTTAGGGCAATGGTACTTTCTAGGTGTGTTTTTCTTTCTTTTTTTCAAGATTGATTTTGTTGAATGGCAGAGTTACAGAGTGAGAGAGGGAAAAAGAAAGAGAAGCAGAGAGAGAGAGAGATCTTCTATTTGCTGGTTCACTCCCCAGATGCCCAGAACTATAAGGACTGGACCAGGCTGAAGCAAGGAGCCTAGGTCATCTCCCACAGCCTTCCCCAAGCCATCAGCAGGGTGATGGATCAGAGCCCGAGGCACCTGGATGGGGACTGGCTCTGTCCTTTACCATTGCTTTACCATCGGCCCCTTTCTGTAAAGATTAAAATGCAATGGGAAATGATACGCATTTCATGAAAACCATAGAGAATATCAGCTACCTTTAATGTAAAGTGTGAAGGAAATTCTTAGTTCTTAGACTGGAAATATTTCAAGTTAAGTTTTTGCTTGGCTTAAATTCATAGTTTTAAAATTTATTTATTTATAATCCTAAAACTGGAGCAAAGCAGGTCGATGTTTTCGGCGTTCACACATATGTATTTGGAAAGAGAAAAAGAAGGGCGTGGAGTATGGTATGGAAATATCTAGATTACAGAAGGTCCATGCGGTCATTAACATGTTACTCTTGGAAGTTTTCGGGGCAGCGCAGTCCCCAGAGACATGTTTATTTGAACAAGAGCAACCCCTCAGAGTATTTCTCTTTCTTTCGCACAAGCAGAAAATAAAATTGAGTCTCATTGCGGTGAGCAAGTAAAGGTACATTCACTGTGAAATCATTGCAGTAGGAGTCTTGTGCGTTTACCATGTCAACACTGACGTCATGACAACTTAACAAAAGTTATCGTTAAGGCCACACCTGCTCCGAGGGTATAATGATGTAGACTTGGATTTTAGCGGCTGCAGTGCTGGGAGCCCATTTAATTATTCTAGAAACTCCGGCGACTTTTAAACTAATTAATTCACTCAAGAGAGAGCAAAAAAGAAACAGGGGCCTACGATCCACTGTTCTTTAAAATGACTTTGTCTGCAAGGGCCAGGCTGTGCTGGGTGGGAACTGGAGTCTGGGCACCTAAACAAGTTCTTGCACATGGACCAGTCCCCGCTGTCTCCTGGGGTCTGCTGGGGTCTGCTGGGGTCAGGAGGTGGAGCGCAGAATAAGAAACCAGACATGCCATGTGGGATGTGAGCAGCCCAACCAGCAGCGTAACTCCTGGGTTCAACATCTCCTCCCCATGCTTATAACTGTATTTTCGTAGAAAATGTATGAATGACCATGCGTTCAATACTTTGTTAGAAGAAAAACTATTGAAGATATATGCCATCGTTACAAGTAAACCGAGTATTGAGTTGATAAGGCAAAACAAGAAAGACATTTGAGGCGCATGCCCGCCTCAGGTCTGCTGGGGGAAAGCAGGTGAAGCGCGTGGGGCTGTCATTTATCACACTGACATAATGAAAGCTTTCTTCTCTTTTCTGGGCAGGTTTTCTGGCCAGCATCTGCAATCAAAGTTGAAGAGTGCAAAATGGCTGGCAAAGATCCCACAGTGAGTGCTAAAGAAAACACACACACACACACACACACACACACACAAAACGTTAAATATTTGCTCTTTGAATTCGTGTAATTTGAGTGCAGCCAAGAGTGAGACCGAGGGGTGTTCCGTGTTTAAAATCCTCAGCTGGACAGATGTTCCAAATACGAAGACAATGAAACTTTTACAACGTGTGCCTGTAGCTTTGGAATTCCTGACCGGTTAAAAATGCCCCATTTGGCTCTCTTTTTCTTTTCTTTTTTTTTTTTTTAATTTCCACACAAGCACACTTCATGACGGATTTCAGTCATTAGCCCCTGCTCCAAGTGGCTGCACGCTGCAGAATTCGCAGCAGGGTGCCGGAATATTGATAATGCGAGAGTCTGTTGCGGTTCCCAGGAGACACGTGGCTTTTTCAGAGAAAGATTCCGTGTGAATGGGTACAGGTTTGCCAGTACTTTCCAAAGATGAAGATCAACAGTGATGCAATGGCAGCTTTGTTTATTAAAAAATAGCCTCAGAAGCAGCCATCAAAGCAGATAAAAGTATCCATAAATAATACTGATTCTGCTGCGGCTCTTGTTCAAATTGTATTCTTTCTTCAGTGGGATTCCTTATCGAACAGTCAAGGTCAAAACCCGTGTCAGTTTCTGCAAATGACTGCTTCGGGCTGACAACGTGTAGTCTTTCTTAAAATCACAAATAAGTATATGGAGGAAATCTATATTATGTCTGAGTCGCAAAAGGAATATCTTGAAGTCTCCATGTCATTTCTTTTTTGCAATGTTTGCTATTTTGTGCCTGAAATCACGAAAAACAATATAAAGAAAATATCATGGCTTTTAACCATCCGGCCTTTTCCAAACTCCTCGCTCGAGAAATTCCTTTGCTCACTCTTGCTTTCAATTCATCTTTCCATAATTCAATCACTCAGAATTCAATTATCAGTAAGTACTGATTGAGGACCTCTTATGTATCTGGGGTAGTGCAGGCTGCTACAGACCTCTCTGCCCCCAACATCGACACAGTTCTGACTCCAATCAACCTGATTATCTTGTTGGAAAAGTCAAGCTTAATCAAATGAGCCTGGAAATGCATACTAATGAAGGACTGAGATGGAATATGGAGGCTGGCTGGAAAAAGTTATTAAATAACCCCGCGATTCTAACAGAAACAGGCTCATGATGTTAAATGTCAGGAAGGGAGTTTACTGTGGTGCAAAGTGGGGTGCGGACAGCGCCGCACCAGAAAGGGAAGTGTTAGGGAGATGTGTCTGGCTGGGCCAGTCACAGGATGAATCTGCTTGATAATTCCACATGTCATGTTGCCGCAGGTTGGGCTCAAGGGAGGGTGACGAAAGAGTCCAGGGAACCCGGAATCTGGGATCTCACTGGAAAGTTCCCGGCCAGAAAGCTTATCAGGAGTAACTAAGCTTTGTGCTTCATAGTATGTTCTCTAAGGAGCAACTTGCACGAGTATAAGGGATTTCCTGAACCACCATCTAGAGGGTAAAATCTAGAAAAAAAATGTGGAAGAAACAGTTGAAAGCGTTCATGATGAAAACTTTCTGTGAAATCCAGCTTGGAAGGAAGTGTCATTTGGAGAATGAGATCTTACTCTTCGGTGAGGGGCATCCGTGTGGGTCCATTACACTAGATCATCCATTGCCTAATGAAGGCTGTTCCCTGGGGGATCATTGCCTTTCAGCACCATAACACCTGGTGACTGCCTTACTACATCTGATGGGCCTTTGTTCAAGACACATCCGCATCTCCCGTTCAAAGAAGCCGCCCCAGGGAGAATGGATAGAGGACTTTCCCTTGTAACTTTTATTTTCACAAATTTTATTAACTGTCTGAGGAATCTTAGCTAAGCTATCTGGTTCTTTTTTTTCCCCCCACCTTTGGTGAAATAAAATCCTTTTTTGCTTGCTGTCTGGTAATATCAAATAATGACATAAAATCTTCAATCATTTGTCTTCCTGTATATCATTGGTGGACATCTTTAAATTCTTCTCTGTGATTAAGGGCTATATGCAGAAAAGTAACGAGAGAAGGGCTCTGTTTGCATTTAAAAAAATTTTTTTTTTAATAAAAAAATGTACTTGTTTATTTGAAAGCGAGAGAGAAGATCCGTGCCCTGGTTCAACTGTCAAAGTTTGAATAGTGGATTAGACCAGGCTAAATCCAGGGGCTCCATTGCCATTGCCCTCATGAACTAAGTTGTATGTACACAATTTATATAAAAATGATATTGTTTTGATTAATTCTCTAAATAAATTGAATTTGAGCAACAGCACTTGCTGTCAAAAAAACAGCTAATGATATTCAGTTTAATGAATGTATTAGCACAGGAAATTATTGAAACATTAGTCAGGATCAAGTCTGTTTAGGCTTAATGAATTGCATGTACACATCATCAGCCTTGATTTATTAATCACAGAACATTACCTAATTCTATGGCCATGCAATATGAAGCTACTTACTGAAAAATATATTTTCCTCTTAGAATAACTTCATCAAATACCTTGATTTGTTTTCCAGACCAGAAATGTAGAAAAAGAAAGCTGGTTCTTTTTTTTTTTTTTATTGCTTGGTATGCCCATGACCATGAAAAATTAATTTTTTAAAGATTTATTTTTATTATTTTTTATTGGAAAGGCAGATATACAGAGAGGAGAGACAGAGAGGAAGATCTTCCGTCTGATGATTCACTCCCCAAGTGAGCGCAACGGTCCGAAGCCAGGAGCCTCTTCCGGGTCTCGCACGTGGGTGCAGGGTCCCAAAGCTTTGGGCCGTCCTCGACTGCTTTCCCGGGCCACAGGCAGGGAGCTGGAAGGGAAGTGAGGGGCAGCCGGGATAGAACCAGTGCCCATATGGGATCCCGGGCGTTCAAGGCGAGGACCTTAACCACTTGCGCCACCACGCCGGGCCCAAGAATTAATATTTTTATAAACTTATTTTGCTCTGGGACATATGTACATATATATTATTTGTATGTAAATATTTGTGATATTTGTTGTTTGGATGCAGAATTACAGGGAAAAATACACAGAGGAGGGGATAGACAGAGAGAGGGAATAGACAGAAAAAGAGCGAGAGATCTTCCATTGCTGGTTCATCCCCCAGTGCCCATAGCAGGCACAATGAGGCAAGGTCAAAGCCAGTAAGTAGAAACCAGGTCCTCCCTGTGGGTGGAGGACCTGAGTACCTGGACCGTCATCCTTTCCTTGGCAGTCATGAGAAGCAAGCAAGCTCAGAAGCTCAGAGTAGCTAGGACCGGGGCGAGGTACTTCCCTGTGTGGGAGAGCCCTCGGGAGTCACTTCATCCAGCGCCCTCCAAAGCTCACGACACCATAGTTATCTCTGTGCAAGTTCAGTGATGCTCTAATTCGTTCTTTACCTTTGGAAACCCAGCCTGTCCTGTGTCTGCGTTCCCTTAACTGTGAAGTGTACCCATTCCCAGGAGCTCCGTTGATGGGTGGTTAAGACGATTAACATGATACTATCTGTAGAGAGCTTAGAACAGGCCGTAAGAGCCAACACCATATCACCGAGAAGTCCGTGGCCCTCCACAATTGAAGGTCTGTTTGTGCAGGATTTCGGCTCCCCATGTACACGTAAAATCAAATGGTCTTACATTTCGCGTAACACGCGCAGCTTTAGTTTTATTACGATTGCTGAAGGGGAATGTATCACGAACAGGAAACACCACGGTTGTTCATTTGCCCTGAAGTTCCCAAGTTTCCTTTCTTTCCCCAAGCCTTCTAAGCATTTCTGCTGTTGTCAGGACCAGCTCTAAGCTCTCTGCAGAACGAACTCCCTGTATGCCTCCCACGGTTTCTCAGGGACAGTTGTGGGGCTTTGTTAGAGGCCAGCTGCTTTTCAATCCCGGGTAGACCACACACCTAACACAGATGACCATTGCCGTTGGGCAGACAATCATCATCTTCCAGCTCCTATAGGCAGTGTTCCCCATAGGGAAGCTTGTAGTCCTATGCTTTTGCAATTTGCTCATACTCTAATTTCTATTGGAATGGTTTTTTTTTTCCATTGTGCTTCTGAATGTCCAAATCTCTAACTAATTCTGCAAGACTCAGCTCCAGTGACCTTCCCTCAAGCCTTTCTATTCAGGTCAGCATCACTGGCTGTCTTCTCTTTTCTGCCATAGCACGCTGAGCAAACACGGGTCTGTACAGCCTCCAACGTGGCATGCCCTCGTGGCCTTTCCCGTCTCGGAAAGCAGCGGTTGAATACGTTTGGTCCAATGTTGCCAGCACCCTTTAGTGCTTTGCCTAGAATGACTTGAGTAAATATTTGCCATGTGGCATTGACCGAATTGTTATGGCATAGATCAAATGTAATGTGGACAGAAACAGAGAATAACACAACGGAAATGGGAAGGACCGAGATAATGATTTCTAATAATTAACTCAGCTGGATAAATTCTTGTGTGAGAGTAGGTATGGGAAAGGGAGTTAAGTGTGAAACATTATGGGGATCTGTTAATTGCCAGTGAGATTCTTCTAGAAAAGTTACGTGGTGGAAAGTGGCCATGCTTCAAGACCCAGTGAATTATTTATTAAATCCACAGCTCTGGGATTCATTTTTTTTTTTTTTTGAATCACTAAATGGAATGCCCCATGTTAAACTAGGACATTGCTGTAAATATTAATAACCATTAAGAACTATAGTTATGTAAATATGAATAATTTTTATAGTACCAACCATGAACTCTTCACCAAATGACAGGTTGTAACGTCACTGACAGTGCAAGATTGAACATTAGACAAACGCATATCTGTCAATCTGTTTTTAGCTTCTACCTGTGGGGACTTGAATCTAAGCTGTATTTTACTCAACAGAAGCTAAGCTTTGAAAAATTCAGTGTATGCACGTAAAATGTCGAAGTAACGGTTTCAAGTTGTTCAGTTAAATGCCATCCATCAGTTGGCATCCAAACCTCCTTGGAGATAAAATACATACATTTCTATTTTGTTGTCTGGCACATAATAAACCCGATACATATTAGCCATAGTAAGTTGATGGTCAGAGATATGTAGGGAGTTGAAAGTGTATTGGGGATAAAGAAAAGGTGTTATTCATTCCTTTGGCTTACAAAGGTCAGTAGTTCAGGACAGTCAATGGTCTTTAAGGATGAGACAGACCTAATCTGTTATTAGTACAATTGGGATGGGTCAGTGGCCTCTGAAAAAAAATATTTTATACACATGCCCAGGAGAACTAAAGTGTGAAAAAATAAACACGAGCTTTACACCTGACAGATTGCCTTCACATAGACACAGCAGCCTTCACTCACGCCTCTCATCTGTTCCTATGTTCCCAAGTATCTCTGTAAACAGGTGTCAAGGCACAATGCCACCGTGTGTATTTGAGACAAAATCCTTAATGTCTTCACACAAGAATAAAGCGTTTAGTCTGCTACGTAAGGATTCATTTCTGCGACAACAGCGTCAGTGATTGCTTATTTGAGAACACAAATCTCGTATAGGAACATCTGTGGGAATTCTCTTGTGGTCGATGAAGCTGATGTGTGTTGGCAGGTACATAACGAATGGAAACAGAAAAGGATGGAAATCCTGAAATGACACGGACTTTTAGGGAAAGTTACAACTTCTAGCCATGTTTGTTTTGCTTCTATTATCCCAGTGGTAGAAAACAATGTGTTTGCACTATGAAAAATCGGGGAAGAACTACCTGGGGTAGGAAATTAGTCACAACCGTCATTTGATTACCAGGAAAAATCAGCTACTGTTGATTTTTAAATAGATTTCTGCACGGTCTTTCATAAAACTGTATGTTCTGTCTCTTAAGTATGACGTTACTGTATAAATATTCCTTGAGAGAAAAGCGACCTTGGGAAGGGAATATAAGGGATGGACTTGATTCATTTGTAACCAGGAAGGGACTGTGAACCTGACACGCAGAGCACTCAATGATTGATTTGGTTACAAGGTTGTCCTGTGTTCCTGCCAGGTCACGGTCAGTTTAGCATTACACTAATCATTTTGTATTTCAATGAGCAAATCAATGATAGCCTTGCCTCGCAAGTAAGTAAAATATTGAAATTTGATTAGGAGAGAGCATTTGATTTGCTACCTGGGGTAGCCACCCTTTCCGCTGGAATAAATCATTCCATGAGCCACGTGATTCATTTAGCATTCCACCCCCCCCAAATATATCTCCCAATAGAAACAATTTTAAAAAGCGCACACACAAAAAAATATGTATCAAAGTATCATTAAATGATTCTGGTTTTAAATTGGCATGTATTCATTTGATAGATGTATTCATTTGATAAATGTTTGAGCGGAAATAGCAGAACTCGGGCCCCAGAAAAACGTTGATTCTCTGAGCTCTGTGGAAACAAAAATGTTTGTAAACTTCGTTTACTGAGAGGGCCCCAAAGATCTAACTATAAGGTGACATATAAGGTGACCTAATAAACACCTGCTGAGTGACCCATCTTTTTAACACTCCATCACTCTTCCTGAATTATCATTTTCTTCATTTGCACCCAACCAAAGATGCAGGTTTGGTTGGGTGTATCCTCCCCAAGTACCAAAGGTTTCTTTTTGGGAGCACACGCGGAGATGCTCCGAGACACGGAATCTTCTAGACTTGATGCCACGTCACTGTTAGCTTAGCAAATGCAATCTCACCGCGCGACATAGTGAACTGACCCTTTTTTCCTCCTGGCTTCTTTCAGCACGGTTGTGGGAACTTTGTACGTGTCATTCAGACTTTCAATCGCACGCACCTGTACGTCTGTGGGAGCGGCGCCTTCAGCCCCGTCTGCACGTATTTAAACAGGGGGAGGAGGTCTGAGGTGAGTGTAACACGTTCGCACTCTGAGTTTTGATGCAAGGGTGACAAACACTGCATTTGAGAGAGAGACGTACACACACCATCAGTGTCTGTAGATTGTTCATGGGCCTTGCTTGCTCAAGGTTTGCATTCTGTCTGCCAGGTTCCTGTTTTTGTCTCCGCTGATCACTTTTTCCAATTTAGGCAATATCGTAGTATGAACTTGACTTCTCTGATCTATTCTAAGTAGATCGATTGAGAGCCATTTTTTTAAAAAATTTTTCATATTAGTAAACCTATTTGAGACCTAAAGCTGTAAAATCTGTACAAAGCAAGATGCTGGAAAGCGCTTTACTTAATGAATAAATCATGTTTCTTACTTTATATAATGAACAAATCATTATCTTAGACTAGCATCACCATTAGCCTCATTTGCACGTGAATTAAAATGATATGGGATATTGTTTGCCAAAGACGAGACAAATAGATTGCTAATGCACAGCCAAATATAAGCTGGTTGGAGTTCAACTGTGGTGTTTAACCCTTTGTTTATCTTCCGCATTCACAACTGCTGAGTAAGGAAACCACGCATTCGACCAAGAGCTTTTTCTCATGCCTCCGGTCAAATGTGTTTTCCTTGATGCGATTATTTTAAAAACTGGATTATTTCAAATGATCTCTGTTTGCTTTCATTGTGCAGTGTAAGCCCACAAGTCTGCTTCTCTGGGACATCCATCAGTCTTAAAGGGGTAGAATTGGGCAGATGAAATGCTATTCATAAACCTCAGAAAGTTTATTTTCTTTTACCAAAATTAATATATTCTACTACGAATACAAGTGAACAGTGATTCTTTCTCTGTGCCTTCCTGATTAAATTTTAATTATTTCAGACATGCAATTTACACTTGCATACCTTCTAATGATTGCAAAGTCATTGAAAAATAACCAAGCAATGATCATTTGACCCCACAACGAGGCGTTTCCAAAAGGGGTTTCAAAAGCTGTGTTACAGTAAGATGCTTAAAGGCAAAGAAAGTTAGACTTTTTGGAAGAATACAGATGACCACATGGAACTTAATCATTAGAACCACATGCCTGTGATCAATTGATTAAATAAACTATTGCCTCGGATGTCTTCAGGCTGTCCGACATTCCCCTGATGGCAGTGAGGCCGCTGTATGCGCCAACGAGAGCGTAGCAGTTTTCAGAGCATAAATTTCAAATAAAATCATTTCCCCAGGTATGAATTGCTCACTATGCACTTGAATCCTTAATTGGAAAGTCTATCAAAAAAAGAATCTCCTTGGGACAACCAGCATGGAGTACATTTTAATCACCTGGCTAAGAGGAACCGTGTTGGTCTCCAAAAGATATCTTCTCAAAGAGTGAAGCATTTTAATTAGCTCGTTTCTTACGTACTAGGTGAACATCTTAAGAGCCAGTTTAAATATGAAAAGAATTATGAATTTTAAGCTTTGTGTGTCTGCTTTTCATAGTCAACTCCCAATTCCAGGGTTTGATTATATCATCAAGCTTACAGGCCTGTACTGCACCAGCTGATGTTATATAAAGATCTACTTTAATACAGTGCTAATAATTAAGACATGTTAATAATTAAGACATGCCATCTTTCAAAGATCGAGTAGTGTGGAAGTAAAACTAGTTTAAGCTCAAATGACCGTTATCATGCCTTTGAATTTCTTGAGCATTACCTTCCATTTGGCTTCCATCCGTCTTCATGGACCTTCATGGGTTCTCAGAGCCTGCTTTTTGAGCTGGCTTCAATTTGAAGCATCGCACACATTCATTACACACCCTCTTTGTTCTGTTATTTTGCAAGATGGAGCTGGAAGGTTCCCGAGGCATTTGCGTAGTGCTTGTTCACAATAGTCTAGACCCCAGACAACAGACAACTCCAGTACCCCAGGCACCCAGAGTAGCCCTTTTGCTTTTGGAGGTGTATCAGTCACAGAACTCATCTGTTTCAGTCTCCAGGTTTTCCTAATCTCTCAGAAAAATGCAGTGCATTTTCCTCATCAATGAAGTTCTTTGAGCAATAGCTTCCATCCCTACTTTGTGAACTTGATGTCTTCGTCCCAAAATTTGGCTTTCAATTATTCCAGATTAGAAATAGAATTGTTTTCTTTCTTTGAAGTCATCTTGACTTTATGACTCTTTCCAACTCTTTTTCTTTCTCTTTTTTTTTACTTCAACACAGAGCGTTTCTGGAAACTGTATTTCCAGCTTCCATATTTTTACTCTGTCTGAGTTTGTTAGATCTGTCTTATCTAACTTTCACTCGTACATATTAACCAAGACTACGTATGTAATGGCTAAGTCTCCTTGGTAACCAGCTTGAATCCCTCAATCAGTATCTCTTATCTTAGACCCCTCTATAGCACTGAGCACTGTTGGCCATGTCCTGTGTTTTCCAGTGCCTCTATTGATATCTTTCTTTGATCTTAAAACATTTTGTTATGCTTTTTATTCCCTCCCAATTTCCCAGCACTGTTCACAGTTTGCTAATTTGGGCTTATTGCCTTCTATAGTTGTCCTGAAGTGAGGTGGTGAAAAAATCTTCATTCAGAGATGCATTGTATGACACATTGACCAATCAAGTACATAGTTGAACATCAGCCCAGATAAAATGATCTGCTGCTTATTAAAGTACTAGAAGGACCCGAAAGGCTTACTTGGACAGAGAATTGAATAAGCGTAGAAGGGCTGTGACTAAAACTGGGGACCAGATGGAGGAAAATAGACTTGCAAATGAAACATGAAAGAGTCAGACATGGAGATAGAGGGGGAAAAAAAAGTTGTTGTTTATTTCTGAGGATAAAAACAGTCATTTTGGAAAGACTGCCATGGTTGCCAATTTCTGAATGCTATTGAGATTCTAAATAGGATGAATTCTAAAAAATAAGCACTGAATTGTGCACCATGATTTTCCAGAACGATCTTATCAAAAAGTGTTGCAGGAGAACAGCTGAGGTTGAATGCCCAATGGAAATAAATTGAAAATAGAATGAGAAGTCACAAGTAGTGATGAATATTTATGAATGTCTGAGAAATATGGCAGTGGTAGTGATATGTGGAAGCAGAAAGGATCAATTGATGGTATAAAGGAAATGTAGTTAAAAAGAAAGAAAAAGATCAAAATAAAACTGTACTACATAATACAATGTAAGCAACAATAAAAAAAAATAATAAAAATAAATCTTTAAAAAACAAAACAAAACAAAACAAAAAAAACCCGAAAGGTTGAATAATTGTCCTCAGAGTACAGCTGTAGCCCTTCTTACAGGTGAGCGCGTGTATTTGCATCTATACATATGTATATATGCTAATTATATATTTGTTAGGAGTTGAAGACCTGTCATTTAAGGGTTTTATTTTTCTGCAATATAGCTGGCAATAAATAAGGTGAGAATATCAGGAGATAAGACAAAGTAGTGGCAAAGCGTTAAGACTGTTGAAATTATTTATACCTGTATTTATTTAACTACTTGTCTGTTTGTAAGACAGACACACACACGCATACACACACAGAGGGAGAGGAAAAGAGACAGTCTGCTAGACCACTCCCCAAATGCTTCCCATTCACCAGGGCTGGATCAGGTTGAAGCTGGGAGGCAGACATCCGCACAGAGGGCAGGTGGCAGGGATGCTAATGGCTGAATATCTCCTGCTGTCTCCCGGAAGCTGGAATCCGGCACACAGCCAGGATCCAGACCTCATCATGCTAGTATGTGGAGTTGGCATTCTGACTGGTGTCTTATTTGCCAGGCTAAAGGCCCATACCAGGGTTTGAAAGAGTTGGCAATCAAGAAGAGAATAACAGATCATTTGTAGAAATTTCTCAGGCTACAGCACTGCCCTTGCCTTTAAGCCCCGTCATTCCTTAAGGGCTCATAGCTGTCCTGCGATGTGTCAACCTCAGGACTTGTTTAACAAGACTGAGCTAGCTGCATTTTTTTCAGGGAGCCAAATCTCCAGAATCATCTTTCTTTTCTCCATCTTCCTGAACTAGAACCAATTTCTTGACAAGGACAGGCTCTGTTGATTTTCATGAGAGAATCTCTTTCGTCTTGGCTGTTGTCATGAGCAACGAGGTGCTGGCTCATCATGTTGCATTATCCCGTAACTCCTGGACTATTAGAATAGCAAATTCACACACCTACAGAATGCCCCGTGTGTTTTGAAACATTCCATCCCCAAGTACAACAAATCTTAAGATGACTTTGTCCCTTCAGGTAGTTTTGATTCTGCATTTCCACACTGAAAAAAACTCATAATGTGTTAATAATTTAGGACTTTTCTCACTGAATGCAACCTACAAAGGGGACCATCATTCTCTTTTAAATATAGAAATAGCTTTTAGTGATTTTGAATAAGGAAAACTTAAATATTTTACACCTGCAGACAACCCCTCTTGCTAAGAAAACGCTGATCACCATATTTCACATTAAACCCAGTTCCATCACACTCTGCTATCTGCTTTCCCATTTCTGTTTGATTCTTCTCGAAGAATGAGACATCATCTAGCATACTCTGAATTTATGTGAAGTGGATGGGGAAATGAAACGTTTTAATCTAAGTTATGACATTTCTTGTTGAATCCTGTGTAATACTTTATACGACAAAAGAGTTACACTGATTTATTTTTAGAATGTCCTAGTTATTTTGGAAATATAATCCTCTCAGATATGGTTCTTCTGTGGACAGTAGCCAACCCCTCTAGTTCATGTTTATAATTATGGTTGATTTGGAGCGATTTTAGTCAATGTTGATTTGGAGAGAGCTCTTTCTCTTGGTCACCTGTAAGGTGAGAGCTAGGCCTGCTGAAGTTAGCTCGTAGTTTCCAGAAAATTCTTTTGAATGGGATGCGTGCCCTAATAAAGTATATGCAGAAAGGCTGGGCAACCAGACACGTGCTGTTTTCGATGCATACTCCTATTTCACTAAGGAATTGCTTCCATTGGTCCTGGTTGATCCTGGTTTGCATTCTGTCTATAACACAGGATCAAGTTTTTGTGATCGATTCCAAGTGCGAATCCGGGAAAGGACGCTGCTCCTTCAACCCCAGTGTGAACACCGTGTCTGTGATGATCAGTGAGTATGCAGGGATGGGAGGTACAAGGCTGGCGGGGAACGCAGACAAGTTAACACAGCACGCTGGGACCGTGGTGGGCGACTGCAGGGCTGACACCGCATGGCTCAGTCATTGGAGGAATGTGGAGAGCTACAGACTAAGAAACTCAATGTCTCATTTTGAAGAATTTTGAACTAGAGGACGTATGTGTCCAGTTCTCCCGTTCGTGGAATATGTCGAGCATTTGAAAAAGCATGCATATCGGTATACGGCATATATTAATTCGTTTATATGTATATCTAGCCTATGCAGTGAGATATCTATTCTATAAAGTAGTTGTAAGTGTTCTGGGTAACTATTAGTCAGTCTGTTATACCCCCTGTGCCTCTTTTGTAATCGATCATTTGTACGTTTCAACTTTATGTGTTTGCCGACTACTTGTGTGAAGCTTCCACAGGTGACCGTGCTGAAACAAAGCAATGATAACTAATTTTTTGGAATTCTCTTATGTTTTGTAAAATACTGGTCAAGCACCAGGTCCAACTGCTTCATATAATGTGGTAAAATAATTCATTTTTAAACTGTTGTCATTGTTGGACTTTCTGGGTCTCACTTGGGGAAAAAAAAAATATTCTCTTTTGGTTCGTTAAGACCCTTGAGAATAGATCCGAGGCCACTGGTCCCCTCTGGGAAATGCAGCATGGATTTCAGTGTGACCAGTGTATACTGGAAGTTTCTCCTTTGGCTTTCTCTATGTGTGGCCAGTAGGTAATTCGTTCATGTAGGTGACTTATCTTTCTTGGATCTGAAAACTGAGTCAAGGTAGGTTCCCTTGGTGCTGACCACGTCCGAGGTGAGGGGTTATGTGGCGCGTCATTGTACGTAAGAGCATCCGGACGGGGCATCATAGAGCCAGAGGACCACCATCAGGGAAAAAGATTCATGTAAAATTGAAAACACAAGCTCTATCGTTTGGTCGGATACAGTCTGTTCAGAGATGTTTCTGAATGTTTTGAATAAAGCAGTGTTTTGCAAAGCCACTATTTCCATTCATTTTGATTAAATGCTATGGATATGACCTTCAAATATCTCTTAACATAACCATACTAGAATGTAATTTTTTGGGATGTTGTGTAAAATACAAGGGGTTAGAACAAGATACATTTTCTAACTGAACTGTCGCATTGCTGTTAATATTTGTGGCCTTAGAGAATTAGACTTGTTTACAAAATAGGGGTTAAAAATTGACTTTCTTGATTTTCTTTCAAGGACCTTTGATTCGAATTGCTGCTCTAATCCTATGCTGAGTTTTGATATTTTGCTTAACATTTGCAATTTGCATATCAAAGTCTTAGGGCAATTTTGTTAACACGAAAACTTCGAAACTTTGCAAACTTATGACATTTATTATTGGCTGCGGTTTTATTTTGTTTCTTCAGTGGATTATTTCTCTAACCGCTTGTCCAATAATTTCTTGATCACTCATTTTACCATGTCATAGTACTTTAAAATACTTAGAGTTATCAAATGTGAAAAACCCTGGGAATGAAAAGAATTCTGAGTTTCAAAATGTACTCATGCCGTCTAACTCATTGAGCAATTTTGCATTCTTTTCTAAACTTAGTCATTATTGTAGGAGACCAAGGAAAACAGTTGCTACTTTTTAAAGAAACTGTCATAAAAATCGTGGGGCATTTCTAATAATTGAAAATGAAACTGGCCTCACGAGGTTGAATTAAAGTGAAAAGGCATGATCTTAACTTTGCCTAAGATCCTGTCAAGAAATTCTGATGAAAATATCCTTCTCAAATAAAACTCTTCCCAAATGATTAAACATGTGCTTTGGGTGGCAACTTGTAAGATTCTTCTAAAATCACGCTTTAAGATAATGAAACATACAGATAAAAACTCATTTTAAAACTCAGTCGAGTTAACAAATGGACTGAACACAGTAATTTTTATTATTATTGTTTCATGTTGTGGAGACCACATTACAGTTGCCAAAATGCCATTCATCACTGAAAGACTGGGTGGCATTGTGGCACCACGGGTTAACCCTCTGCCTGCGATCACAGCTTCCCTTTCGAGTGCTGGTACAAGTCCATGTCCATTCTAGTTACCTGCTAATGCTTCTCTCCTGGGAAAGCAGTTGAACATGGCCCAAATGTTGGACCTCTGCCCCTACATGGGAGACTGGGATGAAGTTTCCAGCGTCTGCCTTGGTCTCACCCAACACCAGCCTTGTGTCCATTTGGACAGTCAACCAACAGATTGAAGATCTTTCCCTTTCTGTCTGTGTATCTCCCTCTGTCATTCTCTCATTCGAATAAATAAGTAAATCTTTAAAAAAAATGCTGAAAGACTTACTACTTCAAACTATACTCCTGTGTAAATTGATACTTAAGAATGTTTGTGGGAAAATGAAGTAAGAATCTTGGTATAATTTGCAAGCATGATTTGAAATGCATATAGCTTTTCATAAGGTATATTTTCATGTTCTTTTGGAAGGCCTCTTATTCTGCATGAAACTCAGACATTTTTCAACAAAACAAGTGTATGGTTTAACTGCATTTTCCACCAACATTTCAAAGTACCTGTGTGTTTTTGTTTGAGTAACCATACAGATAATAATGAGACCGGAGCAAAAGTTTTCCAATATTTGGCTCGGCAGTCATGAAAACTGATGAACAAAATACAAATGCACTGTAATATGTATCATGACCTTATATTGAATTCACTCTTCCTGAATTTCAAAAATCCCTTTAAAAACACGAACATTTCGGTTGCTGTTTCCTGTCTCACAGATGAAGAACTTTTCTCTGGGATGTACATAGATTTCATGGGGACGGATGCGGCCATTTTTCGAAGTTTAACCAAGAGAAATGCAGTCAGAACCGACCAGCACAATTCTAAGTGGCTCAGTGGTAAGAAAACATTTCATGCATTCTCTTTAACTTCATATCTGGCCATGACATGAGCAACGATAACTCGGTACGCTATGATTTCAAAATATCTAATATCAATGAATGAGTTGCCACATATTGTGTATTCTAATTCTTAAAGCTATTTGTTAGAAAGGAGAGAGAGCTCTCATTTGCTCATCACCAAATGTCCGCAGCAGCCAGTGCTGAAGCTGGAAGCCAGGAAATGGGTCTGGGTCTCCCACATGGCTGGCAGGAATGCAGCTGCCTGGGCCATCACTATTGCATCCTAGCATTTTCATTAAGTGAGCGCTAAAGTCTGAGGTGGCAGATGCTCTTGTGTGATACCTGGGTGCCTAATTAGCATCTTTCCCTTCTAGGCTAAAAGCTTATCCCAAATGCCAATTCTTCACTTGGTGAATTATTACACAACTTTTACACAAGTACAAATAAATGTGTAACAATATATTTTTTTTTTTAGAAACTCCAGGACCCAAGCAACTTCCCCAATTATAACATATTAAGATTGATTTTTTTAAATTTATTTGAACGTGGTTATGTTTTTTAGCCACGTAAAATCTAGAAATTATCCTAAAGTAATCTCACATAGATGTGATGAACAGATTATATGCAGGAATCTTTCCTATGTGTTCTATCTATATAGATTCTAGAATGTTAAAGCTGCCATGTATTTTCCAGCTTTGGCTAATTTTTAATAGAAATTACAGGATTTACGATACGAGTCCAATTAGTCACTGTTGTCATGGGGGACAGAAAACAGGCCCAGAGCCTCGTCGCCTCAGCTTAGGGCACATCTGTCTCTGACCCTGAACTTGACAGTTCAGCATTGCACAGGGGAGCATGAGTTGCTGCAGTTCAGCGTCTCGTTCTTGATAGGCCAGCATAAGAAAGCATCGATTGTCCCATTCCTGCCCTAGATGATGTTCTTCCAGTACATCTGGAAATAGAGTATTCTCGAAATTATTTTGCTCTGGCAATAAGGAAACCCCGTCTGTCTTCAAACGGCTGCATATTTTCCTTGCAACTGTTCCTCTTCATTTCATTCGCTGTATTTGAAGAAATGTGTTTTTCAGATCTCAGACTCCCAGCGCTTCATCCTGCCTCGGGGAATTTCTGTGCAGTAGATTAAAAACCACAGGTCGAAAAACAAACTTTGTTTTTTGAATAAAACAGTTGTGGGATTTCATGGGAAATAGCTAGTAGAAACGCTTTTCCAGTTTGTTTTCAGAGCTCATCAGTGGGCACGTACTTTTTAAATTTACCGTGCTTCCAGAATATTCTGCAGATGGAGAGGCATCGTTTGTGATCTCGTAGCTCTGTATCGAGGGAATTGACCCTCCAAAGGTGGCCGGGTGGAGTGCCTGCTAGTTTTGCGCCTACAAGTATCGTGTGTAAGCATTGACTCGTGCCTCCCTATCAGAGTTGAGGAAGGCGTGTATCTGTGGTTTGCTTACACAGTGGTTGGATCTTCATCATGAGGACAGATCGCCTTCCTGCTTTATTGCAGAGCCCATGTTTGTGGATGCTCATGTCATCCCTGACGGCACCGATCCCAATGATGCGAAGGTGTACTTCTTCTTCAAGGAGAAACTGACGGACAACAACCGGAGTACCAAGCAGATTCATTCCATGATTGCCAGAATATGTCCTGTGAGTAAGAACCTCTGTTCTGCTTTGAGAGAAGCCCAATGCATCAGCACCATATGAAGATGCAGGGTGTATCTTCTTGCTTTTGCTACTGAGAACCACAAAGATATGGAACGTGGAGAAAAATGTATTCTTGTCACTTGTATGAAGACACTACATTTCATTGTATATCTTAATGAAACATTGCGTAGTTTTAAACAGACAAGGAATTTGAGCTAATTTTGCATCTCAATTTAAAGCCCTGTTAGTGGCAAATCTTGTGAGTGAAATACAAGTAAACTGGGTAAAAGGTAGTTTGTGGAGGGACTGTTTATAATTGTGAGAATGAAGAAGTGTCTTGGTAACTACAGTATCTGTTATTAAGAACAACTCAATGTAGATTTGTGCAAACACATGGTTAATATACATAGCAACTCATAGAAATTGGCGGTGTCCTTGCATATAGGAATTTTATGGTCTTCAGTTGACTTTTGGATTTGCAAAGATATTTTTGTAAAAGTGCTTTGTGCTTAAACTAGTTTATACATTATCTTTGACTATGATATTCCACTGATCACAGACTCACCTCCTTTTCAATCATTTCATAGCCAAGTCAGCAGAAGGGTAGAATTTTCTTGACACAGAAGGGAGAGCTGCCATCCATAAAGATTGTGCAGGGATGTTCTTCACGCCATTCCATTTGCTGTGACCACAAGATTATGCATAATAACCACCAGAAGTACTGAGGGTTGAATGATATTTCAGAGGGATGAAGGAGTGAAAATAAAAATTACTGGGCCTTAGTCTCTAGTCACTCACCATAGTAGGTACAGATAACCTCATGATGTATAGTCATTTTGTTCTTCTTGACGATGGTGAATAATCAAGATAAGACAAGTTCAATGTTTTATCCCCCCCCTAGCATTCTGTGAATATGTTCCTTGTGAATTGTTAAAATGAGAGCAAGAGGGCATTCAATAATGTCAGACATGACAATAATAGGGTGATGGTAATCATTTTATAAAATATTATATATCTTAAATATTCTACTTGAGCTGTTCATGTGAAGATGTGGTTAGCGTTTGCTTTCTTTAGATGATTGTCAATCCCCAATTAAAGTAAGTCGATGCTGAGCTTTTAATGCACCCCAGTATGTGTTTAGAAAATCTTAAGGATGTGTGCCTAATGGTTTCAGAACGACACGGGCGGGCTGCGCAGCCTGGTCAACAAGTGGACCACCTTTTTAAAAGCAAGGCTGGTGTGCTCCGTCACAGATGAAGATGGCCCGGAAACTCACTTCGATGAGCTAGGTATGGAGAAGTGACACGGAAACGTATTTATGCACTTGAAAACTCTCAGGGGGGAAAATGTCTTTTCCATGGATATTTCAGCATCAGTAACGTGCCAACTTGCTTTCATTGTCTAGATTCTGTCTATAACTTTCCCCAAGCATTTTTTTTTTAGTCTATTCATAACCCTGAATATACTGCAGAGACATTTAGGTAATTATTTCAAACGTGTTTTTAAACATCACCATGTTTTGTAGTGAGAGAATGTGTTACATGTATTGAAAGACATTACTTGATTTCTTTATAAGGAACACTATTTTTGTAAGTGAATTCCCTATTTCATGCCTGCTAGATGATCTAACATTCTGATTTTGAGATCAGAATGGATGAGAATAGAATTATTTGTTACTATTTTAAGAATATTGCTGATGTTTGGACACTTGAAATACTGAGATTTTTTTCTCATTTGTAGAGGATGTATTTCTCCTGGAAACTGATAATCCAAGAACAACACTGGTATATGGCATTTTTACGACATCTAGGTAATTTTTGAGCTTTTATATTGTGTGAACTTTATTGAGTAAGAGTGTTTGGCATGCAATAATTATCTGTCTGACTTTAATCTCACAGAGTATTTGGGGTGTAGATGTTACAGTTTCTTTGACCAAGTTAAGAAGCTATATTTGAGTTGAAATGGTACTTTCTGAACAGTTACTTAAGCTAGTCTTGGTAATGATTCTGTGCTGTTATTCTTAAAGGACTTTAAAATCTTAACAGTGTATATGACCAATTGCAATGAGGATAGAATCTGAGCACAGGAACATGTTTAAGTAGGAATTGTTTTTGGAGGTGATGGAATTGCTTACCCTGGTTGTAATGGTAGACGGCAGTGTGGTTCACGTGCAGGACCCTCCAAAAGTTCATGGAAAACGAATGATCTAGGGAAACTGTGCCTGCATCCCAGGAGATTTGTACCACAGTAAACTTATCTTTGAAGCTTATGTTTCCATTACTTTTGAAATATCTTCTTGTGCGCATGTCCAAATTCATCGAAGTGTATATTAATACAAAAAAGCTATGATGTTTTCTTATGAACAGGTTTCATTATTTTGGATAGCATTATCAAAGGCTGCATTGGTAGTCGTTTGGAATTCAAGTGCATATATTTCAAAATGTATGACTCTTTAACTTTTGTTAAAGTAAGCTAGCTAGATGGGAAGTTCCTTGAATTGACACACTTTTGGGAAACATGGGAAGGAATCTTCTGTAACATTCATCGTCGCCTGTTGCATTCATGGATGGATTAAATATCTTGTCTTAATGTCTAATTTCAAATCAGACATTTTCAACTTTCATACACAATTCCATAGCCTAGCATTCGGCTTTTTTGATGTCTTTCCATGACATCATTTTGATGAGTGATGTATCAAACTTAAAAACTTTAGCTGACAGATCTTTCATTTCTGTGGTGAGCCATGCAATCTAATTGCATGCATGCATTGTGCAATTTTCAATAAGTGTAAACATTTCTCTATCCTCAAACCTTTATTGTTTTTCATGGGTAAATATATTCTAAATCCTTTCATTTTTTTTTCTACAAAGCATGCAGTATATAATTATTATATTTATCATCCATTGCTTAAAAATTGTATTTAAAAATGGGAGAAAATGAACTTCTAATCTTTTTCCTTATTATTTTCTAGCTCCGTTTTCAAAGGCTCAGCAGTGTGCGTGTATCATTTCTCTGACATTCAGACTGTGTTTAATGGACCATTTGCCCACAAGGAAGGACCCAACCATCAGCTCATTTCGTACCAGGGCAGAATTCCTTATCCTCGCCCTGGGACTGTAAGTACCTTGGGAGGAATCTTGGCTCCCTGCTTTGTGGAAAATGTTGCTTAACAAGAAGTATGTGTCATCCAGGCATGTAGGAACCATGGACCACTGCCCTTTGTAGATTTTCAGTTCATAAGCTCTGATATTTAGTTTTGATAGCGGTTAGCTTTTGCAGGCCAGCCAGAGAATTTGCTAAATGATTTTTCACAGCCCTGCCCTCTTTTAAGTAGTCTCCATGTCTCAATGACCAAATAACTATGTCAGAATTAATTCATGGTAGCATATGTCGACATTTCATTCGTAACTGATATATTGTGTTAAAAGTTCTGTATCGCGTACTTCTCAAAAGAAGAATGTGTTTGAATATGTGAGCAAATAGTGAAAGAGGAAGTGATGTCATCATTCAAAGGAAGCATTTCTAATTGTTGGGAAATTGGTGAGTGGGAATTATTTGTTTAGTTTTGTCCAGCTTTTGAATTAGAAATCCCTGAAGCACTGTTTCTGAACCATGTTACTGTAACCACAGCGTGTGATGGCAGTTGCATTATGGGATACAATGAAAGCTAATTTTCCAGCTGGGGATACTGAGCACTTGGCCAGGAGGAGCTGGACTTTGTACAAGACCTCCGTAAGAACAGTTGTGTTCCACTGAGCTGCAGTTGTGTCTTCTAGAATCCTAGCTTCCGTCTCTGTGAAAGCAGGGACGGGGTGGCCCTTATGAGGAGCTGTTATGTAATAGGCCATGCGCAGAAATCTTTTGCCATTACTGCATTTCATAGAACAGGGCTGTTTATCATTATCGTGTGGCTGATGCGAGTAAAGAGAAAAGAACTACGTCATAAAAATCTAAGTCTAAGGGTAGTGATTATCATATTTACTTTAATGATGTGTTTATTTTTGTCTTTGTTCCTGAGTTTGAAATTTCTTTTGCCAGGATTCTTTCAGGTCTTCCTCTCCTGGAATTCTCCCTGTTTCTGGATTCTTCTTTTCTCTGTGTTAAAGGAATTTATTTTCAATGTCTGCTTACACTCCTTCACTCCTATTTCCTCATTGTCTTACAATTACACTGTCAGTTTATTTTTTAATGGAAACAATAACTTGAAAAGCTGCTTCTTCTCATTTTTTTTTGAGAGGTAGAGAGATAGACTGAGTGAAACACACTGACAGGTAGCTAGGGGGAAGGCTTCCATCGGCTAGTCCTGGAATGCCCATAATGCTTGATGCTGGACCAGGCGCCTGTCTCATGCCCTTGACCATTTTGATTGGTGTTTTAATTACCAGGCCAAACGATTCCAAATTAAGCCGTCTTTCCTTTGACGCTTTGATGTCATTTGATGCATATTTTATGTTGAACCATTAACTGGACCAATTTGGAGAATTGTCACTTAGCCGTGAAAAAGTGCCGGTAGGTTTCCCAGTGGCCCCACTTTCCATCCAGCCCCATGCTGTGGCTTGGGAAAGCAGAAGAGGACGGCCTTGCAATCTTCTACTCCTGTGGGAGACCCGGAAAAGGCTCCTGGCTCCTGGCGCAGCACTGGCCATTGCAGCTGCTCGGGGAGTGAATCAGTAAATGGAAGATCTTCTTCTCTGTCTCTCCTCCTCTTTCAGATAGGAAAAGAAATATGTTTTTTTGTTTTGTTTTTTTTTTTTAAAGGAGCAGACCTAAAGAATAGATAAGGAGATGGAAGTGCTGGTTGTCTGATGCCACTCCGATCACTCTGCTTGTGAGTGCGAGTGTTTCGGTGTATGCTACAAACACGTGCAAGAGTTGTGTTCTCGATAAGTGTTAAGAAGGAACGGCTCAGCGTGGCGCTTTGGGGCAGGGGCTAAGCTGTTGCTTGGGATGCTGTGTCCCATATTGGAGCTCCTGGGTTTCAGTTCCGCTCTCTATTCCAGCCCCCTGCTCACTCTGGGAACCAGCAGTTAATGAGTCAAGGACTTGGGGATTGCCAGCCAGCCGGGATACCCAGATCATCATCCGGGATGCTGGTTTTGGCTCGAATCGGCCCTGGCTGTGTGGCATTTGAGAGGGATTGAACCAGTGGATGGAAGATATCTCTCTCTCTGTGCCTTTCAAATAACTATTTTTTTAAAATGAACAATCCTGACTGTCACTATTTCTGTTTTAGTTCTCAAGAATAAGAGGTTTTTTTTTTTTGTTTTTCTGTTCTAAAACAGTATAGATTCAGCCAGGGCTTAGCAACACATCTGGAAAAGACACCATGGCAAAAAGGGAGTAGTCGGGGCTTGAGGCGTGTTTTCTATAATGTGGTTTCTTCCAGCTGTGCCGAGACCAAAACAGCTTCTTTAAATCAAAAACCTTGTCAGATGAATGATCCCTTGGGGATTGGGAGGGGGCAGGGTGGAGGACTGGCTTCTGGAACTCGTCCTGGAAAGGCATACCTTCCTGAAGACTCGCTGCCTCAGCCGTGCACCGCGCCAACCCCAAGTGGAGTCAGCTCTTTAATCCGGAGTGGCCGGCCCCTGTCTCATGCAGAGCTTAACAGCCTACTCGTTTGCAGCCAGCGCACCTGCTGCCAAGTGACCCCAGGCAGTCCTCGCTGCCAGCCTTCAAAGTCCTCCCAGGACAAGGATCAGCTCTGACCGCTGGGCCTCACTTCTCCAGACAGTAGTCAGGTTGCCAGGTCAACCCCATAAATAGGGAACCGTGTTTTCCAAAGCATGCCACTGGCAGAAATCCTATAACCTCATTCTGGTGCTCCCGTGGGTGCTGCTCTTAAAGGCAGGCTCCATAGCTGTGTGAGCAAACAGCCCGAGCGGCAAGATGGAATCAGTAGGGGGAAGCCTGCCAATTGTGTCATAATGTTTTTCCATAAGTGATTCAAGTTTGTGGACGAAACAAGACACCTTTGGTATGTTGCAAAGGGCAGCCAGCGTCTGCACATTGTCTCCGTGGCTCAGCTCTTGTGGTCCATTCTCTGACAATTGGCTGTATGGTGTATGCAGGAGATAGTGTGCGGGGTAGTCTGTTCAGACTGAACCTGCTAAAAACCTTCAGCTTGACCATTTGGAAGTGAGTGAGGCTGAGCTGTCTCCTTTAACCAGGCCAAGCCTCAGTAAAATGAATAATCAGCACGGTTGATTACAACACAGATAATCGGAGGTATTTTTCTTGCTGGCATTTTGATTGCTTCTGTATCTTCTGATTGAAACTTGAAGCACATCTCTTAGATGCTGGAGTGTGTTTAGTTGGGGAGATTCATGATAAAACACAACATCGAAGGCCCGTATGCAGGCAATGTTAATTACACATCACTTTCTGTCCATCACGTAAACATATGAATAAACTTGTAAACATAAATATGACTTTAGAGGAAAAAGAGCTTGTAGCGGGCCAATCTTGTGCAAAAAAAGGCACATTACAATTGTAGAGATGATGCTTGCCTGGCAAGGCGATTTGCATAAATCGGGTAGGGACTGATTTGGAAGGATTTGTGGACAGAGGGTCCAGCTTCCATGACAAGGTGCCAGTAGAAATGAATGCATCGGAGTGTGTGCGTGGCTAGCGCGACTGGAGCCGAGAGCTTTTCCAGGTAGAAAAGGGCCAATATGGGGAAGATGAATAGCAGCCCTATCGCAATCCACGGCTCCCACTGTCTGATTAACTGGCCTTCAATCAAAAGGCCCAGATCACCAAGGGCCGAAAGGTAAAATTGGCTTCTGTCAGCCACGAATCCTAGCCCAGATTCTGGAAGGTCACTGGGTGTCTCCTTTTATCCACTAAGCACTCATCTTTCCAGTGTCAGGTCAAGACCCCCTTGACCTGTGCTAGTCACTCTATGAAAGGTTTTCGGGTCACTTCCTGCTCGCTGTCTTCCGTGTCATCTCCCATTGCTTCCTTCACATTAGCTTGTGTGACCCCGTGATGCCCCCAGCAATCACAGCTCCCTGCAGAAGCCCAGCTTTTTCTTTTCAACATCTCTAAGCTTCTTTGAGCATCTTGGCAGCCCTTCTCTAGTGCTCTTGGTTTGTTTAAATGTGCTGGCTTTTCAATCTCTGTGACAGTTGGCCCCAACCCAAGCTCTGTTAATTATTTCATATTTGCTTCAAATCGTTGTTACATGTCTTAATGTCATGCTTTATTTTTTTTAGACTTCAAATTATTTTCTTGGCATAAAGTGAACAAATTTCATGCATCTCATAAAACAGATCCTACCTGCGGCCCACACTCCCCTTTCGCCTTCCTTCCTTCTTTCTATAAAAAAGTTTTACAATGACCTGTTTGCAGTTAGCTTCATAATCACAAGTTTGATGCTCCATTAGGTAAAGAATTAAACGGAAGTAAGTAGGAAAAAGCCCCACTGTTGGAAAGTATAGACCAAGGCTGTAAACCATCATCAAACTCCAAAATGATGATCTTGCTGAAATATATTGTGTTATTTGCACTCTATGCATTTTTTTAAGATTTATTTACTTTTATTGCAAAGGCAGAATATACAGAGAGGAGGAGAGACAGAGAGGAAGATCTTCCGTCCGATGATTTACTCCCCAAGTGAGTGCAATGGCCGATGCTATGCCAGTCCAAAGCCAGGAGCCAGGAACTGCTTCTGGGTATCCCACACAGGTGCAGGGTCCCAAGGCTTTGGGCCATCCTCGACTGCTTTCCCAGGCCACAGGCAGGGAGATGGATGGGAAGTGGAGCTGTCGGGATTAGAACCGGTGCCCATATGGAATCCTGGCGTGTTCAAGGTGAGGACTTTAGCCACTAGGCCACGCCGCCGGGCCCTACTCTATGCATTTATGACCACAGATCTCAAATGCCTTTTTGGGGGAATTAGAACTTGAAGACTTCCAATGCAATTGAGTTCTGAGTGTGCTCATCTTCCTACTTGGAGCACTTGGGTAGAAAAAGGACTTTCTGGTTCTTGGGATCCCATGGGCACATTGAAATGATTTCCCAGAGGACTCACATTAGCATGCTCCTTTTGAGGAATTGTATAATATGAGGATTAGCAACATTTCCGAGAATCAGAAATGGTACATGTTTATGAGTAGCTGGGTGTAAAGGAGAAGTTAGGGAGGGACGGCAGGTGCTAACACTCCCTGTATTAGTCACTTCTCCATTCCCATAAATGAGAGGCACTTCTTGGGAAAGGGGCATATTGACTTGGGTCCAATGGCCACATCGGCGTAGGCATCTAGGCAGGCCACAGGATGGCAGAAGGAGTGAATTAGAAATCAGAAAGAAAAAGTCAACGTTGCCCATCTTCCAGGTCCCTGTGTATCTCTTCACAAAGCCGGCAGAACTGAATCATGAGCTCATGGTCAGCTCCCTAGCAACCGGATCCAATCCAATTTACTTGCTTTTCCAAGGCCTTCGCTTCAGACATCCGAATCGGATCAAGGCTTCAGCCCTAATGCATTAGCCATTAACAATAACCCATTAACCATTAACATAAGGCTTTGGGAAACTAGTCATGCTTCCTTGGCCTTTAAGGGGCTCCGCACACTGGAATCCGAATGATAACCCTTCTTTAACATGGCACTCCAGTTCCTGGTGTTTCACCAACACCTTGCTTAATCACAATGCTTAAAGTGTCTTCGCTCAAGAAGGACTGCTTATCGCTGCTCACTAAGCAGGAGCGGCAGAAAAGCAAGCAATTCAAGGAGATGCTTAACCGGAATTATTTAACGACTGTTTGTGGAGTAAATTTAGCTAGCCCAATTAGTGGACTGAATCTTTTATTTTTATGATAGCATGTGCATATTTCATTATCTTGACGGCTCAGTACACACTCGCTGCTATAGTTCAAGAGAGGGGAGAAGTTAATCCCATCTTTTTAACTCAGGGTTGTTAGATTGAGTAAACCTACCAGTGCAAATAGCTTAAAAGGGTGTCTTTCTCTGTGGTTATTGTCGTCTTTGTCGCTGTTCATTCTGCCTTACCTGAAGGCTCTGCGACATGAATTAATAGATCAATCATCGTTATCAACAGAATTATATGAGAAGACCCTTGTTTCTGAACAAAAATATTCGTTGTGAACATAGAGTTCTTTACTTGGGAGCAGTGGGATGGGTGTAAACTCACTGATTTTATCTGATTTACTTAGTTAATAACCATGTTTTTGAGCAGCTTTATGATAATTTTAAATCTGAATTCCAGTTATCCTGGAAATGAAATGTACACCCGAGGCACTGATAATTTAATCAGCTTATCCCATGCTAGACTGGAAATGACAAAAGTGGCCTTGAAATATATGCTAACTGTGGGTCTGTCCAGAACTTGAAAATGAGAGTGTTTGCACATATTTAAGAAAACATCTCAGCCTTGCAGGCCGTAATTTGTGGTGTTTTTTTTTTTTTAAAGAACTGGAACTATTTCAGTCGCCCATGCATTGTTCTTTCCATGTTTTCATTCAGTGAGCAATGGGTTTCCCTTTTTTCCTTTTTGTGTGAAGACTTTGGGGGGAAAACACCCATGATTCCACACCACACACAAGTGTGGGACAACCTCCAGTTCAATTCTTTGTCCTCATTCGGGTCTTTCCTGCGGAAAGTTAACATGTATATTTAAGGATAATACGTCTTCTTAAGAGAAAAATACTATCATTCCCAAATGATATATTTTATACAGCATCCCCAAATGATATATTTTATACAGCATCCCCAAATGATATATTTTATACACCATCCCCAAATGATATATTTTATGTATCATCCCCAGATGATGTATTTAATACTATAACAAAAAACAAGTAAGACTAGCAGAATAACTGTTTCATTACCTCTCTTTGTTAAGTCTTTGGACTACTTCTTACGCCCCTGTGGAATAAGACAACTCTATTCTCTGCTGTTACAAAAAGTTCTAGCACATTTTCATGGGTCAAACTTAGCCTGAAAGTGCCCTCGCCAGGATGTGGAATGATGTCATGTTAGTGGTGTTAGCTCTTCTCGGTATTCGCGCTCTCCATTTTGTCTGCCACAAACCCCAAATTTGGATGCAGCTGGCCACGCAGGAGGTTTCAATCCAGCAGGGAGGATGGCCACCAGGACTTGGGCAAAGACAGAGAGAGAGAGGTCTCCTGGTATAGTGCCATGAGGGGGTCCCAAGGGAGGGAGCCAGGAAAGGAGAGAGAAGGAAGGAGTGACAGAAAGGAAGAGAGAAAGGAAGGAGGAGGGGGGGTTGGAGGAGGAGGGAAAGGAACAAGAGAGAGAGAGAGAGAGAAAGAACACACACAGGGGGCAGGGGCCATCGTGGATTGGCAGCTAAGGCTGTTCACGGGCCATGAGCGATTAGTAGATGCAGTGATAGGCGGGCAGTCGTGGGTAGACAGGATCAGGAAGTGATCCCATTGGAATGAGATTTCACTTCCGGGTGAGTTACCATTCTCGTTGCAACCTAGTGTCCACAGAACCAGTGTGTATCTGCCATTGCTGGATTAGAAGGTTTACGTTGGTCCTTTTCTTTTAGCTGATAATGCTTTGTTTATTTATTTTGCAACTTACATCTGAGTACATTGAACATCAGAGTTACAGAGTTGGGGAAATTTGCATTGAGTTGGTTCACTCCCCAAATGACGGCGACAGGCAGAGATGGCTGAGGCCAAAGCCAGGAGCCAGGAGCTTCCTCTGGGTCTTTCATGTGGCCCAAACACTTTGGGCCACCCTCTGCTACTTTCCCCAGCCCATTAGCAGTGTTAGCAGTAGAGCAGCCAGACATAAACTGGTACCTTTTCAGAATACTGATGTTACAGGTGATGGCTAAATCCACTGAGCTATAATGCTGAACTTTTCTTTAAAAAAAAAAAAAAGATTTATTGATTATTTGTATTGGAAAGTCAGATATACAGAGAGGAGGAGAGACAGAGAGAGGAACAGCTTCCATATGATGGTTCAGTTCCCAAGAGGCGGCAGCAGCCAGAGCTGAGCCTCTCTGAAACCAGGAGCCTGGAGCCTCTTCCAGGTCTCCCACCTGGATGCAGGGTCCTAAGGCTTTGGAATGTCCCTGACTGCTCCCACAGGTAGGGAGCTGGATGGGAAGAGGGGCTGCCACAATAGACGCCCTGCATAATCCCAATGGCCAGGGCTGGGCCAGACCAAAACCAAGAGGCTGAAACTCCATCTCAGTGTGATGTGAGTGACAGGGGCTCAAGCACTTGGGCCATTATGTCTGGCTTTCTTAGATGCCTTAGCAGGAAACTGTATCAGAAGCAGAGGAGCAGGGGACCCAGCATTCCTAGTGGCTGAAGTTCTCACCTTGAACACGCTGGGATCCCATATGGGCACTGGTTCTAATCCTGGCAGCTCCACTTCCCATCTAGCTCCCCGCCTGTGGCCTGGGAAAGCAGTCCAGGACGGCCCAAGGCCTTGGGACCCTGCACCTGTGTGGGAGACCCGGAAGAGGCTCCTGGTTTCGGATTGGCACAGCTCTAGCCATGCAGCCACTTAGGGAGTGAATCATCAGATGCAAGATCTTCCTCTCTGTCTCTCCTCCTCTTTGTATATCTGCCTTTGCAATACAAATAAATACAATCTTAAAAAAAAAAAAAGTGGAGGAGCTGGGAATTGAACCATCAGTGTTGCCGTAGCAGCATTCACTCATTTAGCGCAGTACTGCCCTCAGGAGGGCCCATGGGTGCTCAGGACTGAAGGAAGACTCAGACCAAACCATGGGGGACGAGTTCCGGAAGGGCCCATGGATGGCAGTAGCAGGAGCCAGTATTTCAGAACAGAACATGCTGGAAGCAAAAGACAAGACAGGATAACGCTGAGAGCGACAGCTCAGGCCAGATGACACAGCAGCTTCTGGGGATTTTATCCTGAGGGTAACACACATCACAGAGACTTTTCCAGAATCAGATCATTCCAGCGGACTTGCCCTCTCCCATCTAAGCTGCACCTTCTGAGATGTTTCATTTGGGAGGGGAGACAAGCTAGAGAATAAAACTGTGCAGGAGAGTGGAATTTTATCATGAGAGCGTGATTATGTTAAATGGTAGAAGTGGAGGCTTATGGCCACAATATGTGCGTGTGTGTGTGTGTGTGTGTGTGTGTGTGTGTGTTTTCTGATAGTATAAGCTTCGACTGTAAATAAAATATTCACAATGGCCGTGATTTTCTCTAGACCCAAATAGGACAGGAAGAACGAACTTGGTCTCCTCTAAATGATCAAATCATACACGTCCTGTGTTAATTTTTTATAATAGTGTACAGATAAGCAGGAAGTTTGGTACCATGGGTACCAAAGCAACTGGAGTTTCCGTGTTTTGAAAAGTAAAGGCCTTTTCATTCTTTCTAGCAAGAGGTCATGATTTACTAACTGTTTGCATTTTTTTTTTGCTTTCCAAAACCTTTCAGTGCCCCGGAGGAGCGTTTACTCCTAACATCCGAACCACCAAGGAGTTTCCCGATGACGTGGTCACGTTTATCCGGAACCACCCGCTCATGTACAACTCCGTCTACCCCATTCACCGACGGCCTCTGATCGTCCGCACCGGCACCGACTACAAGTACACCAAGATCGCCGTGGACCAGGTGAATGCGGCCGACGGCCGCTACCGCGTGCTGTTCCTCGGGACGGGTGAGTGTGTGTCCCCTGCAGCCAGCCCTACCTGAAGGTGACAGAGACCGCACTGTGATGCAACCCTAAGACAGGGGATGGGAAAGGCCGTGCTTGGCTGAATGATCGCTTCTTGTTTATGCGGTCATTTGAGAGGCAGTCTCACACACACACACACACACACACACACACACACACACCTTGTCTTCACAGACACAACTTCACTCGCCAGACGCTCACACATTGCTGGGATTGGGTCAGACTGAAGCTAGCAGCCAGACACTCTATCCGCAACGCCCATGAAGGGATGCGGAAGGGCTGCAATATAAGTCCTTGGCCCACCCGCTGCTGCTGTACACAGGGAGTTGTGTTGGAAGTGGAATAGCCAGAACGTTCCAACGGGAGACGCATCGAACAGGGACTTGACCGGCTGTGCTGCAGCGTCAGCTCCCGATGTTTACCTCTGGTCCCGAATTCGATATTTCTTTTCCGATGCCTCACTTTCGCCATCTGCAAGATGAGGCTAATGGAATACAACAGAGGAGATGTAATGGGTTCACACGGGCGAAGAATGTGGAAGAGTTTCTGGCACAAATGTTGGTGAGATTTAGGAAGAGCGAGCTGACTTAAGGATGGACAGAAATGTTAAGTGGTGAGTTTAGCTCTCACGTGAAACTGATTTCATGATATCGTATGAAATACACAAATGCACCTGCTCAGGGAAATTAGCATAATAAACACTGCATTTTATGTGACATTTGGAAGTGGACTTAGCTTAAATCTGGATAGGCTTCTTGAAAATATCAAGCATCAAATTCCAGTTTGTCAATTCATTTTATCAAAAAACTCGAAAGTGCTGACGTGCGTAGAGCTACTTGGTACATATCAACTGGTCCCGAAGGCCCCGAAGCAAAATGTCTTCGAAGTGTGCTTCTTGGGCCAGTGAGTTCTGTGTCACTACAAACTTGGTAGAAACATAAAAGTTCAGATCCCGTGCCTAGCGCGATACGGGTGAGATCTTGTCACTGAACTGTTGCTAGCCCGGAAAAAGTCTGCTATACACTGAACTTTGGCAATAAAAGCTCTCAAGTCCACCTTGGGCATCCCTGGCTGCCATGTAGATAGGATGAACTTTTTCCATTTGTCTTCTACTCACACCAGAATTACTCCACGCCGGTAGATTGTTCCTCTGTTCGTTTAGAAAGTAAGTCTATGAACATTGCCATGGGATTCGGTGGTGGAATACGCATTCAATTGCACTTCGCATCCAGCCATTTTAACATGTGAGTTTTTCTTGGCTACATTTAATTTCCAGGGTTGGCTGTTACGATAACATTCTCACTCACTGGTATTTTCAAACGTCAAAACGTCAGATCTAAATCTCTCCCAGAGAGTTTCAGCTCCAATGCATCACAGATCGAGAAGTTTCTGAGATGATTCGGAAAGCATCCATTCCCACACATACGTGTAGCTGAGTGTTCCTTCCCCCTGACCCCCGATATCCATACTAAAATTCTTCCTTTTTTCCCAGACTCAACCCTTCCTCCTTTTGCTCTCAGTGTTTGATCTAGCCTATAACCTTCATGACCTTTCTTGCAAATTGTATGCCCGTTGTTGTTATTCTCTGTTTATTCCCTTTTGCCTGCACTGGTATTTTTTTAACACCCCTTATGCCTGAGTGTGAAACCACGTGCACATCTGCCCTTGTTGCTACCTGCGCGCGCATCGCACTTTCTGCAGAGTCCTGCATATTTTCTGATGACAAGGACCATCTAGTCTGTTTCCCTCAGAGCTGCCCATCTCCTCGTGCTGGCATCTGGGACTGCAGACTCCCCTCTTGCCTGTTGTATCAGACGTGTGTCACCTCATCCCCCCTCCCCTAACCGTAGCCTTTCCCTGGTTAGGGAGCACAGAGAGTCCCCAAGGTTCTGTCCACCGTCCTCTTTGTTCAGATAGTCTTCAGCCATCTCCTTCACTCCTTTGCCTTTAGTTATCTGTTCTGTGCAAACAAGCCAAACGTGGGTGCCATTAGCCCTTGTCTTTTCCCAAACACAACGTCTACGTTTATACTGTGGAGTTGGATATCCTAGAAGCCACTGATGTTTCAAACACAGTTTATCCTCTTCCTCTTCTACCCAGAACTTCAGTCGGTGCCTCCACAACCGTGTTCATGACCACACATTGCTCTCAAGGTTCTTCATCAAGGAATATCACAGCATCTGGTAGAAATATTTGGCAGAATGAATTAAAAACCGTAACAATGTCCATTCTAACCCATGCCGTGAAATGAATTCATAAGCACCTGCAAATGTTCATCCTCATTTGCTTATAACCTGTGGTCATATATATATATAGTCTGTATAGTTGACTCACATTTGCTCTGGGACCTCAACTCAGAACATTCGATGCCAAGTTCGCATTTGGCAGAAAAGCAAATTTCTTCCTCAAGCTAAGTTGAAATGTAGAGTCACACCTCTCCCTGATATTCATATTACCCCAGAATGATGACTGTTCGCTTTTCTTTCCTTTGAAGTCAGCGGTAGAGGTAGGCTTTGATGTCCCAATCCAGACTTTTATATTTTTTCATGAAAATCTACATAAAATATGTAGATGTCATGGATGGATTTTTCAAGCAACTGTGCAGTCATATTTACTCAGTGAAAAAAAAATCCATAGTTTTGCACGAATGCTTTGGTTTTTCTTGACACATAGACTTCTGGCATCTTTCTGTACACTTTGTATGTTGGTATTTGAACACACGTGTCATTTTCAGAAATAATATTGAAGCATGCGTTTTGAATCCTCACCAATGCTTGCTTACAAAGCCACAGGAGTCTCTTGAGGGTCCCCACCCCTCACAGGCCGAGCCTCTGCACCATCAGCATCTTGCTGAGTGGACTCAGACCCTCTAGATCACATGGTCCTGTCAGATGCACTGGAGGACAAAGGCGGTGGCTTCAGTGGGCCCTAGGCGCTAACAACCAGTGTGTTATTCATGTCTACACGAATATACTTCTTCCCATTTAGTTCCTGGATTGCTGGTGAGGTTTCTTTCAACTGAAGTTCTTCCTGCAGAACTTGTAGGCAGAAATGAATGAAATAGCTTTTTGTCTGCAATGGCTCTTGGGAGCGACCCAGGCCACAGTCCCCCAGGATGGCTCAGCTTGGGCATCTTTGTGTCTGTAATCACCCTGGGTATTGCCAATTCCCCCCCACCCCCATGCCAGAGAGCCCTTCGTGGCCTTTGGATTAATAATGATATGCTCATGACTGCCCCCTGCAGAGTGTTTTTCTCATGATTTCCTTTCTGACCCATCATGGGAAATCTAGACAAATCCAACGGAAACGTTTGTTGTCAGAGAAGACCTATTGGGACATTGTCTGACTAGTTATGACAGTGCCAGCAGAATCTCATGTAGAGAATCTGCTTGTATACCGTGGATGATTTTGAGTGAGCATCGTCTTACACCCCTACCCGATGTGGAATGAAAGAAGCTTTATCCTTGTCTGTCTCCAGGGGTGTTTCTCAGAAAGATAAAATCCGGGTCATGTAGAACTCGTTAGAAACACACTTTCTCAGGCCCCACCCTGAGATTTAAAGATGAGACTTTGTTATCTGTATTTAACTCAAGCTCCCAGGTATCTCCATGATACTTAGAGATGTTTAATGTTTGACTTTTGTCACCATCATCCCACGGCTGTTATTGCACACAGTTCTGGCCGAGTTTAAGATACGTGAATCCTAAGTGTTTTCCAGTGGTATGGAGACTGTCTCCTTTTATATTTTGGGTACCACCAGACACCAAGCAAAATGGGCCAAAAAAAAGTCAACAAATGAAAAAAAAAAAAGAAAGAAAAAGGAAGAAGGATAGAAGAAAGAAAGGAATGGAGAACATAGCAGCATATAACTTGTGGACTAAGTCTAGCCTTTGCATTTTTTTATGTAATATCTAGGCTCAGAATGGTTAATGCATTATAGAAAAAGCTGGGAAGGTGTTCAGCAAACAGTGGAAATCATAAAATCCTTAAAATTCAATGCCTATGAATGAATTTTTATTGAAATGCAGGTATTTATTTTCATATATCCGTGGCTGTTTTAATACTACCAGGGTCCTGGAGAGCCATGAGCTCATGAAATTTAAAATAAATACACTGTTGGCCTATCACAGAGAAACTGAAGAATTACTCTGGGGTGTTTCACATGATCTCACTTGAGGAATGTCCCATGTGCCGATGAAAACACTATGTGTTTGGGGGCTCCAGTGGAACATTCTGGAGATACCTGTTGGAGCTATTTGGTCCTGTGTATGGGTTAACCCTCTTGTTTCTCTGTGATGTTGGTGAGCATGTGTGTTACAATGCATATTAGTATGCCCCTGGACTGATATTATGGAAAAACTATCAAGAAATTCTCAGTAGTGCTATCATATGTTACACCTGTCATCTCCCTTCTGGGTATATTTCCAAAGAAAATGCCATCAGTCTGTCCAAGAAATATTGACACTCTTATATTTATTGTGGTACTATTCACAAGCAACGGACACAACCCATCCACTGAGGGGGGATAAGAAAATGTGGTTAATACGCACAAGGAAGTCCTCTCCAGCCATAAGGAATAGAAGCCCCATCATCTTCAATAACATTAATGGAATGACAGGATATCATGCTAAGTGTAGTAAGCCAACCACGGAAACACAAATATTGTGTGATGTTCTGTATAGAATCAAAGAAAGTGAGTTTGTCTTGGAAGCTCAGAGTGGAAGGATGAGTGGCAGATTCTGGGGAGAATTTAGGGGTGGTGGGGTGAGGAAGGGAGGAAAAGCAGGGATGGAGTTATAGTCGGTCTGCCAACAGAAATTCTGGGGTTCTGTTGCATCGCGGGGTGACGGCAGATACTGAAAATGGACTGTGAATTTCAAGAGGCAGAAGGAACAATGCTGAATATTTTCATCAGGTTAAAATAATAAAATGTTGGAGGTGTAGATATGATTTCCTAATTTTAAAATCAGACAGTGTATACGTTTCTCAACAGATCACAGGCTACTCCATAAACATCTATGTTGATGCATCAAATAAAGATAAGGGAAAAAACCCTTTGGCTGCTCCATGTTGACTGAGGAATAAGAGTTTTGAAAGACTTAGGACTTTGTAAAGAAGCCGTTTTCTAATTTACAGATATAATACATGAGTTCATCATGCTGTGTGATGACTCTTTGCTCTTGAGTAAAAAAAAAAAGATCTGTTTCAAAGCTTTGTTTTATTCTAAACTTGTTGATTTTTCATTTTGGGGTCTTAGCATTAGTACTCTGAGTATTTTTATATTTTCCTTACTTTTTTGTTTTGTTTTGTTTTCAACTTTAGCAAGGGCTGTAGAACTACACACAAGGGCTCTCCTAAGATGAATGTTTCTATTTTAACCTCACCACCTACTGCTTTGCACGCAGGCCGTTTGTCCAGAGCCCTGTTTTCCTTTTTGCTTCTGGAGACATTTGTATGGAACTGGGCGGGTCAAGTTCAAAAGTGTTCTGTCAAGGTTGTATGTTAGCACTGTGCATGAATCAGAATGACACGTGGTTTGAGATGAAAACACCGTGAGTTTTCTTGTGAATGGGTGATAAGGATTCAGGCTGATTTAATGCCATGAGGAGTCTTGCCTGGAGGGACAGTATGCAGGGTTGTTCTGCCAAAAGCCTGATGGGACATACGCTGCTTGAGCCTCCTTGCTGGCTTCGGTGTTATGGGCTGGGTACTGAGCTGGAAGGTTGGTTGCTACAAATCCTTTGCACATTTGGAGTTTTCAACTGTGTGCCCCATGGGTGACCATCTTGGAGCTTGTCACCACTTCTGTCCCCTTGCAGTGGCTCCCTGAATGACCTGCAGGACCAGGAATCTTGGGTTTTTTTGTTTGTTTGTTTGTTTTTGTTTTTTTGCGGGACTCGCTACAATACTGGAGGGAGTGTGCTTGAGTTCTGGAAAGACAGACTGTCGGCTGGAGCCTGAGCCCTGCGTGTCACTCTGAGATGGGGTCGAGATGTCGCTTTTGCCAATGAGGAAGGGGCAGATCCCTCTGTAAGCCATCAGCTTGCAACATCTCGGGGGGAGGGGGAGGTTACTGCTATTCCAAGCCAAGCCTGGATACTCCTAGAAATTTATCATGGATACTGCAGGGATTTTTCTGTACCATGGATACAGCAGGAAGTATTGGTGGAACAGAGAGGAAGAAAGCATGAATCGATAGGAGAAAGAATGATGAATGATGGTGTCATGTACGTGATCATGTGTAACTCGATAGCAGAAGGATGTGAAGGGGGAAGGCTGGAAAAGAACCCAGAGTGATTGCGAATCTATTGACAAATGTATCATTTGCCCTGAGCTGAATGCATTTAAAATTCATTTTAAATCTTATCTTAGAAAAGGAATGAAAGAGAAATAGCTGGCTGATGAAGAGATTACTTATTTTTCATTTTGATACTGCTCTTTAGAGTTTGATAAGAACAGTGCCCGGGCTGCCATTTGCAATGCCGGGAGCTAAAACTGAGCGAAGATTCCAGTCCCTACTGCTTTGCTTCCAATCCAGCTCCCTGCCAATGCATCTAGAAAGGCAACGAAGGATGCCCCAAGTACTTGGGGCCCTTCTACCCACATGGAGTCAAGGACAGAGTTCCCAAATCCTGCCTTCGTCCTGGCCTGACCCCTGAACTCCAGCCCTGCTGGCTGTTTGGGAAGTGAACCAACAGGTAGATCATCAGGATTCTCTCTCCTTATGCCTCTGTTTCTCCCTCTTCCCCCTTCCCTTTCTTCCCCTCCCCTTCTCCTTCTCTCACTCTCCTTTTTTCTTTTTCTCTTTTATTCTTGCCTTTCAAGTAAGTCAAATAAATCATTAAACACGGTGTAAAAAACTCGAATGATTATCGTGTAGACTAGCTCCTCTGCTGGAATCACCCATGTATTTATCTAAATTCTACTTGTCACGCAAGGAGTCTAATTTGGTCAGGAATCAAGCCTATTTTGTTATTACTTTAATGACACTAATTAGATATATTTGTAATCCTTGCCTTTTACCGGGTATTTATGGGAATTACTTTGCTCAGTTTCCTAGTGACCCGGCGAGGCAGTGTAAGATGTGGCCAACAGGAGGCAAGGACCTTGGTCTGGCTTACTCATTGTTGGGTTGTTGGATCCAACACAACACTCAGAGGAGCCACTCAGTCTGTGTTATTAATTTAATGAATAAATGACTTACATCCTTCTCTTTCCCTGTGTGTAGTTGATGACCCAGATGTATAAGCCTATACATCATTAGCTTATGACACTACCAGAATACAGCGAGCAATTTCACATCTGAACACTACTCCTTCAACGTGATTTGTCAGTATCACTTTATATATTTCATGACGTTAATTGCACTTGCGTTTTCTTGTATGACTATGAAATAAATGTCCCAATTGTGCCCGAGAGAGGTCTTCAGGAAGTACCTGGAAAAGTATGCATGACCTTGAGAAGGTTTTTACACTAAAATAGACATATCCTTTACTTCATTTTTCCATGAACTTCTTGAAGGACTCTTGGATGTGCAAACGATATGGTTGATGTGTTGACATTCAGTGTTAGCGTTGGCATGGCACTGGGTGAGGGATACTCCTCAAAGGACTCATTGACGTCTTGTCACCAAGTCTTCCATTGTAAACTAGATGTGTTTGACAAGGTGCCAGAGAAGGCCTGGACACTCTTGGCCTTGGAACCAACGTGCTATCTGTGTGAGGGGTTAGCTCTGCTAGAAAGTAGCTTGTGAGTTTGATTTGTTTTATGTCAGCCGCATTTTAGTTAGGAAAGAAGATAAAGATTTGCAGGGAAAGGAGAGAATGCACAAACAGTGGAATTCCACCTTAACCCTTGGTGTCTGATGAGATGTTTACACCTCTAAAAGTAGTTTTCAAATCAAGTTCGGATTTGCATTCAAGAGGTCTTTAAAAACTTTAAAATAGAGGTAAAAATCTTTGGCGTGCATCTTTTTATTTAATGTACATAGTTGGCTGATATGCTTGGCAGATTTCTGAATATGCTCCAAGGACGTAACACTTGCCTATAGAAGATAAAACTGTCCTGCTGTGTAACCAGAGCTTCTTTCCTAGCACTAAGATTTCTCTGGGTGACCTGTGAGCACACAGCTCTGTCTTGCTGCTGTGCGCTGCCTCTCCCCTACCCTCCACTCTTAAGCAAACATCAACATGTCTCCCAGCTGGCAGACTACGTTCCGTTGAGTCTGTTGTCAACGATATCAAGAATACATTGCCACAGAGCGTTTTTGTTCTTGATGTGCAGTCATTTCCCTGAAGCAGACTTGGTAGCCCTGGTTCTCAGGAGCAGAACGCACAGCCAGCAATCAGCCAGCCTGTATGGGTCCACTCGTCGGAAGCCATGACCGATCCTCTGTGGCCATGGTGTCCATGAAAAACCAACTTTTGCAAAGTATTCATTAACCTGGGAGAAGTTCATGTTCCAGGAAATCAAAGGAAATGATTTATTTTAGGATGGGGACCATAGTGCAATTGGAGCCCAGAGCTCTGAGAACAAACTACGAAGGTGGCGGCATTGTGGGCTAAGCTTCCACGTGAGCTTCCATTTAATGTCCCCACAGCTCCACTTGTAATTCAGCTCACTGCTTATGGCCTGGGAAAGAAGTGGAAGATGGCTCACTGTGGGTGGCCCAGAGGAACTTCCTGAATCCTAGTTTCAGCTCTGGCTGTTGGAGCCATTTGAGGTTGAACCAGCAGATGGAAAACCTCCCTCTCCATCTCTTCTTCTCTGTAACTATTCCTTTCAGAACAAAATCAGTCATTTAGAAGCGAGTGGCTGAGAATGATGGTTATTATTATTGTTTAGTTTGTTAGGAGAACGAAAGGGGCTGATAAGGACAAATTCATTTGTAGATTGAAAACTAGTTCGATAGGCAGCAGGAATTGTGCTGAGCAGATGGAGTGATGGAGAACCATCGAAGCTGACTCGGAGAGCAACAGATCGTTTTTCTGAATGGTGTAACTGTCCTTCCTTTGCCTTCTTCATCATTAGGGCTTAACTTCATCAGCTAAAGTGGATCGTCTCATTAAAACTTCAGACAAAGTCATCCTGGTGTAGTCTGAGGTTTTGAAAGCTTCAGTGGCTCGCTGTAGACAGTGAACGTGTTAGGAACCATCATCATATTCCAGCTCATGTCTGTCCCAAACTGGGTAGAAGATTTGCTGCACTGTGGGAGAAGGATAAGACCAAGAGGCGTCCTAGCACACGGCACTTCAGCAGAGAGCGTGAGCTGCAGATGGAGATAGGGGCGCCGCTCCTGTGTGAGTCTTGGCTGAATTCTTGACAGTGCCTCATAGAGGTCATTCTAGGGGACTGTGCAGACAAGGGCTTCACTCTCGAAGCTCTTCTGCAGGGTAGGAAACTAAGAGTGTTTACCTGAAATAAGAAGGAGGAATGGTCCTTCAATTACCAGAGAATAAGAGAAGCGATGTTGTGGTGGCCTCAGGAAGGACAGAGCAGACAGGCAGAAGTGGTCATCAGATGTGGAGTCGGCACAGCTGAGGGTCACTGTCATAAGTTGCTCTCCATATTGTTCCACCTTGCTACACGTTGGTCACGTTTGAGAGGAAGGAAAGAAGGCATTTTGAGCAGAAGAAGCAACTATGGATGCCCAAGGGCATGTGAACAGTGGCTTGATCAACTTTATAGCTGGGCACCTGGAAGCGTGGGTTGATGTTCCAAGCCAGTTTGTGGAAGTGATGTCAGCTTTGAAAGCTAATGCAAAGTAGCACATCTTAAAATCAAAATGGTGCTGGAAAATGATGACCATGCAATTTATTAACCTCCAAAGAATACATCTTTCTTATCTGATAAAGGGTTCTGAAAAAAGGTCATCGTAAATTTGAATCTATGGAAATTTGGTTGATACATCCGGTATGTATGATCAGTAAATCCTTACATAGGATACCTGCTGTGCTGACAATAAGGCAGCTTGCTTGATGTGGAAATATAAATAAAAACAATATTTGATGTAATGCAACTAGAACTATTAAGTGAAATTTAATTTACAAAATTCCAAAGTGTTCATTTTTAAAGATTGCTAAGGCCCAACATGAGTGTTCTTTAGCTATATGACCGGTCAATCACTAAGATCACGTGAATTAGTAAGTCGACTTTCTCCTTGGAAAACAATTAATCTTATTTATATCAAGGGAAGAGGTACAGAAATAGAAAAAGGTCTTCCATTCTGTGTTTTGCTCCACAAATGGCCAGCTCCAAGTAAGGTCAGAGTTAAGATCCAAGAATTCCATCTGGATTGCCCATCGTGGGTGCCAGACTCCCAAGCACTGGGACCATCTTCCACTGCTCTTCCAGGCACATTAGTCAGGGCCCTGGATGGGAACGTGGAGAAGCCTGGACTGGAACCATGCTCACAGCCCTGCAAGCAGTGAGTCAACCCACTTCCCCAAAAAGGTAGCCTCTTGAAGTGAATAACCATCCTGGAGAGGATTAGGTTCTAGAACCGTAATATACCAAAAAAAAACCTGCAAAATTATTAAACTATTTCTGATATATATTAGACATAGCAAATATTTTTATGACAGACTAAATATTAGTTCAGATTTCTTAAAGGGTACTTTTCTCCTGCTGTTTTCTGACCTTTTATTATGCCTCGATTAACTCATAACATAATATAATCACCCATTATTATATGTTCTCTAGTTTAGCAACATTATGGATTTTTAAGAGTTCTCTTTTTTGACTTTGTCCCTGAATTTAGCTTTCCAATTATCCTACCTACTGAAAAGAAGAGACTTAAAATTTTCTGCAGGAATAACGCACCCAAGTCTGTGTGTGTTGACTTGTAAAATTCTAGATCAACATATGGCAAGGTGCTGTATAATTAAGATGTCCAGCGAGTCTCCCATAATTATGAATTCTAATTTTGGTTGGGATTTCTCGAAAACCATGTTAAATACAGAATGACTTGTTGGAACCCCTTGTTATTTCTGGATGAATTGGGGAATATGCTTTGACATCCCAGGGCTGGGAGTTCACATCCTGCCCTTTTCCCTCCGATCAGCTCTGTGGGACCTGGAGCAAGTGATCTAGCCACTCCCAGCCTAGGTTTTTTTTAACTGTGCCTGCTTGATAGGCTTCTTTTAAAGATTAAATAAGATAATGTAGAGGAAATCCTGGGTGTACTGCCTGGAAATCTGTAAACATTCCATAGGTGTATAAGCACAGGTATTTACATAGTGCAAATACGTTTAATGTAGATAATTAAACATACGCACGACCCATTATATATGTCACATATATATCACTGCAGAGCAGAGGAGGGTCACACACACAGTATGTGAGGAAGCCCCTGTAACGAGCAGCATGCCGTCCAACAGAGCGTGCGTGTCCTGATCAGGAAGTGTACCACACTACACGTGTCACGAGCCAGACCCGCACTGTGACCGTGGTAAAGCCAGCCACTTGATTGTAGCCGATGGGCTTAATCGAACTCTGCCTCCAGTTGGTGATCGCATTGCTCAAATGATGCTCGCTCAGAGAATCAGCAATCCTAGTAAAAAAGGGGGAAAAAAAAACCCAACAAAACAAACAAACAAAAAACAAGCTATGCCTTGGAATCCCTTCTTTCCAAATCGCCATGGCTCTGTGCTCATGAGCCTGGGAATCGGCAAAGGCCATGTGTGCAGGAAGGAGCGTGTTGACCTTGGACTACACCCTGCGACAATGCCCCGTGCTGTCTCTGCAGCCAACAGAGGAATCTTCAAGCCAGGTGTCATGAGTAAACGCCACGAATTACCCCGTGTCGGTGCAGCTCAGCTTTACGACTAGATTAGTTCACACTGGGATAAGCCACGCTGCTAAAGGAATATTTTTTTTAATGAAAGAAAAAAAAAACCCTTCGAATTCTTACATTGCAGATAATCAGTGAAAAGATAGCTACTTCTCATTTATAAGTGTCTATTATCTTCATAGCTTTAGATTAGATTTCCTCTTTAATCAATTTTTTTTAAATTTGTCGACCTCTTTATTTAATGGAGCCTTGATTCTTTGTATGTGAATTTTTTTTTTTTTTTTATTGGAAAGGCGGATATACAGAGAGGAGAATCTTCCATCCGATGATTCACTCCCCAAGTGAGCGCAACGGGTCGATACTATGCCGATCCGAAGCCAGGAGCCTCTTCCGGGTCTCCCACGCGGGTGCAGGGTCCCAAAGCTTTGGGCCGTCCTCGACTGCTTTCCCAGGCCACAGGCAGGGAGCTGGAAGGGAAGCGGGGCTTCCGGGATTAGAACCGGCGCCCATATGGGATCCCGGGCGTGCAAGGCGAGGACTTAACCACTTGCGCCACCGCGCCGGGCCCCTTTGTATGTGAATTTAAAATGTTGCCTCAAAAGTTAAAAACTAAATGCTGATCCAAAAAAATGTCATTTCCTACTAATCTACAGGTATCATACAATAAATGTTGATTTTTTGATAACTTTTTCTTTTCAGAGTAACGCTTTTATTGTACTCTGGCTTCCGATTTTCAAAGGGGTCTGTTTCTCTCCATGTCTACTTCTTAAATGAAATATTGTTGACTTGCTAATTTGAAAGCCACTGGGAGTGTGAATGTTTCCTGTGATCCAATTAGACCCTGGGCTTCTGTTGCAATTTGGAATTTGGGCTCTGTTTTCTTGGCGGGGTGCAGGGGTCAGCTCTGTGCTGGTAATAACTTTTTATCCTGTTCCCAAAAAAGTCTGCAGAAGTTCCAAAACTTGGATGTGCCGGCAGGTCAGCCGCAAGAAAAAGAGGGTCAGTTCTGGTTCTTATTAGAGGCAGGCAGGTACACTGACTCCCAGCTTCAACCTCTGTGCCAATGCTTGTTTTCATGTTTATCTTTTGAAAAGCTTTTAACATGTATTGCTTGAGAGATGGGTGAGATGGGATGAGAAGGAGACAGAGAGAGAGAAAAAAAGAGAGAGAGAGAGAGAGAGAGAGAATTTCTCTAATCTGGTTCAAGCATCCGTACAGGTCTAGCTAAGTCAGACCAAAGCTAAAAGCAAGGGGTTCAATGCATGTCTCCCAGGTGAGCGACTGGGCTTTGATCCCCGAGCCATCACTCCTGCAAGCCAGCCTCTGCGTTAGCAGGGAACAGAGGTTAGGAGTCAGAACCAGCATGAGACCCTTGAGCCCGTGTTAACACGCAGACGAACCTGCCCCTTCTCTTTCCTATTCAAGAGTATTATCCGTGGCTATCAAATTATGGATTCATTTTTCGTCTTCCTTTTTGGTATTGAGGATATGTTATTTTATTACCATCTTGCTTCCACGGCCTCATGATGCAGTGACCCATCCTCACAGCTTCTCCCTTTTCTTCTGCTGCTTTCCAAGACTTTTTTTTTATATATAGCATTTCTTTTCCAGATGTTTCCATCTAAGGTGTTGACATCTGGTCATGTCTACACATATCCAACGTGTTTCTTGACGAATTCTTTATCTGTAATTAAATGTTTTAGAAAATTTGGGAGCATCCAGCCAGTATTTCTTTCAAAACGTTTGCTTTTCTAATCTCCCCCTATTCTCCTTTTTGGAACTCCGGTAAGACATAGCGATTTGGCCTTAGAAAATGCACCACACGTATCCAAAAGTCTGTTTTCTTTCTCCAAGCTTTTTCCTTGGAGTTCCCACAACTGAGTAAGTTCCATTGATCCATCTTCAAGTGTATTGTCTCTTTTTTCAACCTCAAACATCCAATCTGCCATGAAACTCATGGAGTGCATATTTCATTGTGGTTCCTGTGGTTCTAAAATTTTCTTTCATTCCTGGTTGTTTCTATTTCTTTGTTGACTTTTCCTTTCTTTTTAGTCGTTAAAACCATGTCTCTAGCTTTTGAACAAATTTTCCTGTAGTTCCTTTAGCGTTTCTGTACTAGCCATAGTAGTATCTTTCATTATTATTTATTGAATCCAATGCTTGCATTATGTTAACTTCTTTGTTATCTCTGATTCTTAATCATACTTTTCCTGAATTATGGATAATGAATTTTGTTTCTGAATATTAGGCACTACAGATAATTCTCTGGGCTTAAATTCTGGTAACTTCTCTTGAGTGTTCATTCTTATTATAGTATGCTTTTTGTTATTACCCAATCACTTGGAACTTGTTTGATATAGTATTATGCTTTGGTAATGTTTGGTGCTTCAGGCTAGTCACTAATAATTTTACAGGACTTTTGAGCTTGTAACTCTGTTTTCCATGACTTTCCAGATCTTGGTTATATATATTGATAGAACAGGTTAACAGTAGGTCTTATTCTAGAATGTGCTGTGTATTTGTAAATGCCCAGTCCAGCTTATGTCAGCTGGATGCCAGAAGTTTTAAAGGAGGCGTTAGCAGGCTGTCCCAATGCCATCTAGCATCGCTCTTTCCCCCAGTACTGTTGAGTCTAAACTTTGTTCTGTCTGCTGCTTCCCACGGCAGCCGCCGTGGGCTCCGTGTAGCTTGGACACATCCACCACCAGCTCATAACGCGTTCTTACGTGGCTTTCTTGGATTTTCTTTCTGGAGAGATCTGTTTCTGTGCTGTTCCACATTAGAGAATTCATTTTCTTCTGTTGCCTTAACTGTTCACACCTCCCTTCTCCTCTCAGGGAGAACACTCGGTTCTAATTGGATTCCAACCGCTACTTCCTAGGAAGTGATCCCTGGGAAGAGAAGGGATGCTGATGAAAATTACTTTGTGATTTTTGCCCATTACTCAGTACCTAAAAATCATTTCCTCGCGCAACCCTTCTAGCTTTGTTTTTATTTGTATTTAGCTTACTGCAGAAAGATGCCATACATCATTTAGCTCATCATGGCCAATGGTCATATTGAATTCAGAAAGAACTTTTAAAAATTCTGTTTCTTTATATTTACTTGAACTCCTGATTTTGTCATTCATTTTAATGTTTGAAAACGAGTTTTATTTTGTCATTGTGCACTACATATCACACACATCTATTTTTTCAAAATATTATGTATTCATTTGTTATTTGCGTGGCAGAGTGAGAAAAAATGAGGCATGGAAATGGGGAGAAAGAGAAACTTGTTTCTTCTCTTGGTTCACTTTCCAAATGCTTGGAGTATTCAGGCATCCAACGCTGCCCATTTGAAGCCAAGAGCCAGGAAGCCCAGCTGGTCTCCCACATGGGTGCCAGGGACCCAAGCACTTGGCATATCTTCCACTGTGCCGCCCCCTTCCGCCCCCCGTCCATCCCAGGTACATCAGCCAGGAGCTCCATTGGAAATAGAACCACCAAGACTCAAGCTGGCTCTCCCGTGTGAGATCTTAGCCATGCAGTGGCAGTTTAAGCCTCCTCGACAGAATACTGACCCCACACCCTCTGATTTTTTGAAATGTCTGAAATGTCCTTATTATAATTTTGCTTGGGGACTTTCCAAGTGTATTTTAGTGCATTGCAAATAAGTTCTTAATTTTCTTTATTACTAAAAAAATCTTTTAGCTAAATTTAGGCCTAAAGAAAATAGCAATTTAACTGATTTATATTTAAAAAAAATAATTTGGTATCTTCCTCTTCTATAAACACAGATGCTGAGACATGAAATAGGCCAAAAGGAATGATTGTGTTTGTCTCTCATGATTCTGAAATGCTAACACAAAACAATTCCAGTGCTGAGGAGTCTCTCCCTTGACGTGGGAACCTTTGTCTGTACTCCTTGTGGCCAAATGAAAGCCACTCCTTGAGAAATTTTTCATGTACTTGTTCATGTCTGAAGGTGCTCAGGAGCCCAGTGAAATGAATGGTGTTATCTAATCAACTTGAATTCTGTGTTTTACCCTAAAAAGCACCAAAGTGTTTTCATCTTTCTGCTAACGACAGCTGCAGTCACCTGTTTAATTAGGTAGCCGAGGATTTTCAAATAACCCTCCGAATTCCTTAGTAAACACTTCGGGGGAGATGATTGGATCCTTGGTAGAGGTTGCCTGTCCAAGGCCATGCTGACCAAGCTGTGCCTCTGCGGAGTCCCTGGCTCTCGCTGCTTCCGTGCTGAGTCGGAAGATGTCAATGGCAGTGTCCTATTCCAGGCTCACAGAGTGGCACAGCTGTCCCCGGTGTGAAGCCACCGTGTTCATCGTCCCATTTTAGAGGCACTGTGATGTTATTTAGTTATTTATTCACTTTGGTAAAGGAGCATGCGTGCTTAGAATCGTCACCTCTTAAAGTAGATTCAGGTAAAAAAAAAAAAAAGAAAAAGAAAACTAAAGTAGATTCATGAGTCTATAAAGACATATGAGTCAGTTTCATTCTCGCATTGTTTTTTCCTGTTTTCATTTCCTGGGTCCATCTCCTTTAAAAATGTCCCTACCATTTAGGCATATCCTGAGAAATACATTTCCACGGGAGAAATACAATTGTGAAAAATGGAATTATTCTATCAATAGTTGTCCGGATCAAAAATAAAACCCCAGTTGTGTTTCTCCTCGGAAAGTTATTTTGAAATGCAAGTGAAACATTTGACTACGTCACCTAGCTACATGGGAAGGGTCAGTTTCCCCGTGCTCATAGTTTGTTGTTATTATCCAAACCACCCTCCCAGTAGTCTTTCTTTCAGATATAGAAATCCTCTTTGTGTGTGTCAGTTGCCAAAAGGACGAGGATGTCACTTTTAGAATGTTGGTTAGGAGGAATCAGGAAGAAAGTTGGTTATGGATTTGGTTTTCCAGAATACATGTTTAGTTCTTTCGCATAGCACACCCATTCTTGACTTCTCTCCAACAATGCGCTCAATACAACACGTTCACACTAACTTCCCCCGAGTTACACGAGATGTGTGTGAGATTTGAAATGGATGCAGTGTCTTGCAGATGATGCTAGATCAATATAGACCAGTATCTTTTTTTTTTTGTAGCTAAATATGCGCAGACCGTAATCTCGTTGTTAAGCCACTAGCCCTCCCTCCTCTTCGGTGAGAAAACATTTTAGCATCTCATTGCTGTCTTTCTTTTTTCTAGACCGAGGCACTGTGCAAAAGGTGGTTGTCCTTCCTACAAACAGTTCTACCAATGGCGAGCTCATTCTGGAAGAGCTAGAAGTTTTTAAGGTTTGAACATTCCCCTCCATTAATCTCAGAACATGCAATGATGAATGGCATTCTTTGATTTTTCCCAGCTACTGAAGAGGAAAAAATATTGGAGAAAAGATCAAATAAGTGAACGTGATTAATGTTCGAGGGTAGGAAAACAGCAGATAAAATAAGAAATATAGAACAAATATTTCGGTGACTTGTTTTTTTTTACACGTCAGTGTCTCTTAACATAAAAGGGTTCAGTTTTGTTTTTTTTTCAGCTATCATCGCAACATGAAGAATCTGGGCCGTCATTATTTTTTAACAAATGAGCTCTTGGGGTCAGGGTCTTAAAGATTTCAGCATGAAAGGACTTTTATCATTTTGCTTCACCAGCCACTGACACCAGATGGCTTCACAGTATAGATTCCGAGATAAGATTTCTTATATTTTTGTAGGCAGTTATTTCAAGAAGAATCGCTTGGTTATCTCGTGTTTTATTGCTTTAAATTCAAATGTCACTCTCACTCAACACAACCAGCGTCTCTTGGCTACTCAGCGTCTCGTGTTCTAAGCTTGCATTATTCCCATTGTTATTATTCTACGCTTCCTGAAATTTGGGACCTAAAAATAAAAAGGGAACAAAAACATAGCCCAAAAGGTCCGAACCAGGGAGCTTGGGGCCTGTGACAGGCCACGCGGTCAGGGCAGGGTGGCTGCTGTTTCTGAGTCTGTGAAGTGGCAGAGTGGACTCGTGGGATCATTCCTATGACCTCCTCCCATGTGATATGCATCCATGGAGATGGAGTAGTGGATAAGGCTCAGCCACAGGAACCTTGAACGCTCGGGAAGCCTTGACATGGTGTTGGTCCTGCTGCAGGCCACTGTTTCTAGTGAATTCTACCAGGCAGAATGAAAGACGTGCAGCGGCTGGGACAGCAGCAAAGCAGCACATCAGAACAGCCATGCGTACGTACACCCAGCTCTTGGCTGTGCTCAGCCGGGTGTACTCAGAACGCTTTGGTTCCTTAACGTATGCCCGTGATCACCCCAAATCTTCATTTTATAAACATAGACGTGGTTGTGATACACGCAGTGTTGCAAGATTTCGCTGAAAATTTAAGTAAAGAGAAATATAAGAAGAGGAACCTAGATAGAAAATCTAACAAACTTTGGAAAGTTTCCCAATATGTTATTATACACTGATAATACCTTGCAGGTTTTAATGCCAGCCATGACTTCCTTTTTGATTGTTGCATGAAAATGATGCTCATAGAATAGTGTTAATATTCAAATACTTTCCATGTCTTATATTGTAAAGTATTGCCTCACTAGATCAAGCAAAATTAATCACACATAAAATATTTTTTTTCTCAGTCATTTTAGCAGGGACACCTAGGCTGGTTAGATATGTGTAGAGTGCCTTTTTATGAAGTTTTCTTATAGACAATGAAAGGATTATGTTGTGGCACTTCATTTTTAATACTGCTTATCAGTCCACGTTTATAAAGTGAGTCGGACTTAAATCCAAACATGTGCGTTAGGGGAATGCCCCTTAAGAGCTGCAACTTGTCCCGATCATGTGTTAACTGCACATGGCCTGCTGTTTGACCTATGCTGCTATTATCATCTTGAGGAATAAACTCTCAACGAAAACTAGAATCACTCAAGATGTATGTAGGAGGCACCAGTCCGTGAGAGTCCAAAAATTGAGCTTTCTTACTGATGCATGTGCCAACAGTGATGGATGTGGCCAAATCGAGAGACACAGTTACCAAAATACAACAACTGCACAGTGTGGTCTTTGTGTCACCTTTCCCGAGGTGAGGTAGAAATAATTAAGTGTGGATGAGACCGTGTGACGGGGGCAGGAGGAAAGAGTGTATTTAAGTCTTAGGAAGTCCCTAGCCCAGGGGACGCACTGATACACTGCTGCAAACAGCCTGGCGTGTGAAAACCAACGCTGTTGGCCTTCCGTGGAGAACTGTCACCCCCGCTCGCAGTCCCCTCTTCCTGTTTCCTGAAGACAAGTCTTCCTTTGCATGTACTTGCAGTGATAACTTTTGCCTAGGTGTTTATGAATTCTACCACATGCATATGTGTGTGTGTGTGTGTGTTTACAAGGAATGATCAAAAACTCCTTATATTTGGGAGTTAAAGATATCATTTAAGGGTTTTCAACTGCGTATCGCTTGAGAAAGGAAATGATTGGGGATGCATTTTCTCATGAGAGCTCACTGCCCCTCCTTAACTTACATCTGGGATCTTCATCAAGTTCCAAGAAGTCTAGCTCAATTATTACATCTATCCGAGAGGGATAATAGGGAGGAAAGGGCAACAAGAGAAGAAAATGGGGAGGAGGAAGAGAAAGAGGAATGCATGAATCCCTTTACCTGCAAAAAGTGTGTTGTGCAAAAACAATAGGATATTTAAAAAGAAGTAACAGCACAATCACTTTCAGATGATTTGTATTTCGGGAAATTCTGTGGTTGTTTCACTCATTCAGATTGGTCAGTATTTTTTGCAAAAGTGACATTGAGTGTAGCTAGCCGAATATATCTTTCCAGTGCCATCCTTGACAGCCCCACAGTGGCATCTTGGGCAAATGCCTACTGTGAAGAATTTAGACGGGGCATCCCCAAAAACAGCCTCTCCAAAGATGGTACTAGATCAAAGCTGAATTCAGTGTTGGAGAGACGGTTCATGAAAGCTCTCGTTTTTCTCAAATCTTACTTTTCTCCGACTTCCTGTACTGATAGATACGTTGCAATTACCTTGTTTATTTATGCATGTATCATGTTCAGAACAAGAAAATATACTTGACAGCTAAGTACAGGAGTACATGCTATAAAAGCATATGACACAGTGTTTATTTTCTCACATAGCGACAAAATGATGATTTCTTAAGTTTAACAGATTGTGTGGAAAGGTGACTCATTTGCACAACTAATGCATTGTTTTCTGATTTTTTAGAATCGTGTTCCCATAACAACCATGAAAATTTCATCCAAAAAGGTAAATAATGATTCACATTCCTGTTCTTTTCATAAATTTTGCTATTAGCCAAATGTATAAACTTCAAGCATCTGCTTTACTATGAACAAAATTATTAGTGTTAAATGCCACGAGATTATTTTTGACATAAAACCCATTCATTCCTATCGGTTTATTTTCGTATAAAAGTTCGTCAGAGCAGACCATAGAGACAGCCAAGATACGCAATGTTTGTGTCACCTGTATTCTCCAATATTCGAGTGTGTGAAGCCAATTAAAATCAGAGCAGTCTTTCTGGAGGAAAATAATTGGATAATGTTTGGGCAGCTCTCACATAAGAGAGGGGCCTGGCATGCATGGTGGATCCACTTTAAAATCCCTGCTCTTAATCTGCTGTCTAAAATGCACAATGCCTTCTTTCGTGTTGATTTGTAAGGAAATGTGACTTTCCAATGTGTGAGCATGCCATTAACACCAGAAAGAAAGGTAGAACTTAAAAGCTGAAATCTAAGAGTTAAACATTTGGGGGACAAAGTATTGGACCAGTGATAACCAGAAATCTGAAGCACCTTCTCCTTTTGTGCATTGATCTGGCCAGGCAAAGCCTCATGCCAGTAGGCACACATGTAAGACATGCATGTGTGAGGGCCCCAAAGGTATCATCTGAAAACAAAATCTCGAAAGGGTGAAGCAATAGGAACAAGAGAGAGAAGGCTTCAGAATGGGGGCTGGCATGTGCTTGTCCCCCGGCCTGTCCTTCAGTTAGGAATCAGTCATTGAACACCACTGACCGCAGCTCCAACAACCGCACAGTAGGGCCCTTCCCTGCAAAGAGCTGATTTATCCAAATTGCCAACATCAAGTGCATCCTTCGTGACCGCTATCTGTGAGCGCCTGCGACCTGTTTTTTTTGGACTGTGGAATAAAGGTTTCAATATTAGTACAACTGACTGCGTAGATTTAGCCCTGGTGACCGTATCTGGTCTGTTAAGACAAAGTGGGATTTGGTAATCAGTCTTGCGTTGTTTCCATTTGACCAAATTTTATGAGGAAAAATAAACAGGGGATGATAGAACTAAACATGTCATCTGTAAAAATGTTTGGATGGTACATGACAAACATTTTCCCAGGAAACACGCAGCTATGTATCATTTTGTGTAATGTCCCGGGACCGTGATCCAAATTAGGGCTCTCTTTGATGTCAGCGGGGAAGCCCTTGGTTTATGGTAGCTTAATGGGAAGAGAGAAAGAGCAGAATTCCACATGGATCCATTTGAAAGAATTACTTCTCATTAAACACCAAGTCTGCATCCACATGATGTAGCAATCCATAGGGGCACGAGTGTCATGTTGCTTTTGGTTTCTATGCTCCGTCTGTCTTCAAAATATTATAGCAAATGTGCTTTAAAATGTTTTGTTAAAACAACTGGTACAGGCAGTTATTTCATTTTTTGGAAGTCATTTGCACAATGGCCTGTTGCGTTGTTTCTTTAGGAGGAAGGGGGCTGCTGTTAGTGAAGGGGCTGCTGTTAGTGAAACACCTGCTTTGCATCTCTAAGTATCACAGATTTAGTCCGTTTCTTAATACTTAAGGACTTTATTGCTCATTTGTGACTATTTTTAATTTATTCACGTATCCATACAAAAGAAAATAGCTGGATACATTAAAAATATATTGTCTTGAATGAAATCGTGTGGGTCTTTTCCCCAGGCGTAGTAGTTTTTGTAAAATAGTTTGATCGAATTCATGTATTCACTGTTGATTCATCAATCAAACAAACAGGACTTATTTCACGTGTTCCTCGGCCAGTCGTCTTTGTCAAAGCATGAGACTGTTCGCCCCTACCTCGCGATCAACAGTTGACTTAGCATAATTACCTAAGACCTAATGGAGTAAGACAGGACTTGAACGATGGTTTAGATTCGAGAATTTACGGAATTGGCTCTACCATTACTGTTAATGAAACAATAAGTAAGCAACACCTCCAGAGCAGTTCTATGCATTTTACTGTGCTGGCCACTCCAAATTATTTTTTTACAAAAAACGCTACAGGCTAAGTATTCCTTACTCATTGACGAGTGAGTAAGGAAGCTGAGATTGGGCAGAACTACTCAGCAGCTGTGTTGCTGCGAGGAGACTAAGAGCTCCAGCGTCAACTGCGCCCGCACAGACTGCGTCACCGACTGTCCAGGTCTCAGTGATATGGGGGGAAGTATGAATGCACGTCCCTCGTACCCGCAGCTACTCAAGTTCGAGCTCAGAGCTCCTGCTCAAAATTGCATTATTTACTTTAAGTCCTTTGGAAAAGAAACTGTGCCAATTAAAAAACTCCTTTCCTGAGAATTACGTTGTCCGGCCCGGCGCGGTGGCGCAAGTGGTTAAGGGCCTTGCCTTGCATGCCCGGGATCCCATATGAACGCCGGTTCTAATCCCGGCAGCCCCGCTTCCCTTCCAGCTCCCTGCCTGTGGCCCAGGAAGCCAGTCGAGGACGGCCCAAAGCTTTGGGATCCTGCACCCACGTGGGAGACCCGGAAAAGGTTCCTGGCTTTGGATTGGCATAGCATCGGCTGTTGCGCTCACTTGGGGAGTGAATCATCGGACAGAAGATCTTCCTCTCTGTCTCTCCTCTCTGTATATCGCCTTTCCAATAAAAAATAAAATAAATCTTAAAAAAAAAAAAAAGAGCTACGTTATCTGAAGCAATTGGAAGGGAAGAAGCTGTCACACTACCCAGTTAGAAGATCTTTCTGGATGATTTTGTTTAGGCTGATGAAGGCAGCTGCCTCTTGCAGAAATGTTTCGATGTTTCAGCTCACACACTGATATTCTTTAGACAAATTGGAATGCAACCTAAATAAGTAATATAACACATGCCAAGGCAGATGACCGAAATGTTTCTTGGTGTCATCTAATACCCCAGTCCAAAAAGAAAAAAGAAAGGTACTATTTTTGCTTCTAACTGAAAACACCCTTTGTGTTCATTGCTTTTCCAAATCTATAAAGGCTCGTGTTGCCAGAGTTGAAAGATAAAGCTTCCTCCTGCTTTGCCAAGAGGCATTATTCAATGTAAAAGAAAGAAAATATCGTCATTCAAATCTGTAATGTGGTAGCTACAAGCTGAGAGAACAATGAAGTTCAATGTTCAAAATATGTTCCCACTCTACATGGAGCTCAGAAGGGTTTTTTTTTTCTTTTCTTTCTGTAACAGAAAAGGGGTAATGTTATAGGCACATGAATGTAGCAAAATTCTATTTATTTTGGCTTGGAAACCTGGTGTGCTTTCGCTGTTCATTTTCAGTTTGTCTCCAAATCAACGTGGGACTCCATGGGCGTATGTTATGAAACATTCTTGCTGGAAAGTCTGCTTTTGAACTTCCCCATCTGATCTAAATCATCATGGTTTCTCTCACAGCAACAGTTGTACGTGAGCTCCAATGAAGGGATTTCCCAAGTGTCCCTGCATCGTTGCCACACCTACGGCACAGCCTGCGCTGACTGTTGCCTGGCCAGGGACCCGTACTGCGCCTGGGACGGCAAGTCCTGCTCCAGATTCTACCCGACGGGCAAGCGGTAAGGGCTAAACATTCGACTGACAAATAGGATGTATGCTGCCAGACGTAGCAACTTGCTCTCCATCGGGGCGATGGGTGCAGTTTTCTTCAAAAGGAAAAAAAAGCATTCAAATAGTAGCTATATTTAACATAGGCGAAGGAACTAGCCAGGCCTTATAACTTGAGATTCTTACAGAGAAGGAGATGTTGAAAGATGTCGGGATAGCATTTAGGTTTTTTTTTTTTTTTTCACTTCAACTAATTTATGTGTTTGGTTGTTTTTATGTGATCCACTCTATGTTTAGATTGCATCGTCTTGGCCCACATTGCGCCCTTAGTTTACAATGAAATGTTTGTCCCCCCCAGATGACAGAAACAAAGATATTATCTAGAGCGAGGCCAACTGTATCCTTCAGGCTTCGGGGAGTGTTTTCTCAATGTGGGTTCCCTGATTCCCTGGATGGTCTTGACAACCGAGAGAGAGAGAGAGAGAGAGAGAGAGAGAGAGAGAGAGAGAGAGAGGGGATGGCTTGATTAACAGAGAAAAGCGTTCTGTGGCAGGTGCATTTTGTCCAAGGAAAGACTCACTCAGGGAACACTGGAGCAACCATGTCCAGGTGGCAAAGGGCCACTAGTAGAAAAAAACAGCTTGAAGAACAAAATGGCAGAGAATTCAGGGGGAAGCCAAGGTAATCAGTGCTTTCAATCTTACTGTGATGTTGGTCATGATGGGTACACGGGCCAAAACCTATAAAAATTAACATCAACAGAGGAACAAATAGGACCAGCCACGAGTGCTAAGAATGTTCCAAGTGGAGCCCTCCTGGCTGATGGTTTGTAGCTTTTACTCTCTGTAACACATATGTTCGGTTAAGTCCCGTGACAGGTGATTAAAATCGCCCTTGCTGTAGCCCAAGTATTCTGATCTTTTTAATCCTTTGTTTTGATATCAAAGACCTATCTTGGAACAAATATTTCCAAGCACTGTTCTAGAAAGTCAACTTATATCACGGAAAACAAAGGCAAAGAATTGAATGTTCTGCCTTCTGGAATAATCATTTCTAATGGAGGAAGATGGGTGGTAATTCAAGAAGGAAAATATCCAATCCTCATACCTCAAGTAATGATAAGGTTTATGAATTTAAAATCAACAAAGAAGGCGTGGGAAGCACATGGGAATCAGGGGTTGTGATGCTATGTGGGTGGTAAGGAAGCCTTCCTGAAGGTGTGCTGTTTGAATCTCAAGCTTTCTTTGAAGCTCCGGGCTAGGAAGTTTGGGTGAGGGTGGATGGTAGAAGTTGTAAGATAAGCTTTTTACTGTAGGTCCTTGTGAGATGCAATAATTATTCAGCAATAATAGCAGTAGAGCCATCACAAAAGTGGTCCAGGAGCCAGCACCGTGGTTTCATGGGCTGTTCCCCCCTGCTATGGTTCTGGCATTCCAGTGGGCACTGGTGAGTGTTCACATTGCTCCACTTCTGATCAAGCTCTCTGTTCATGGCCTGGAAATCAGCAGAGGATGGTGCAAGTCCTTGGGACCGTGCACCCATTTGGGAGATCCGGAAGAGGCTCTTGGCTGCACTGGCTTTGGATCAGCTCAGCTCTAAGCCAGTGCGGCCATTTGGAAAGTTAAGCAGGGAATGAAATACGTTCTCTCTATCTTCTCTCTCTGTAAATCTGCCCTTCCAATTAAAAAAAGAAGAAGAAGAAATCTTTATTTTAAAAGTGGTTCGATCCTGATTTCTTCTTCTTTTTTTAATTTATCCTCTCAGACATTATTTTAGAAAATTTTGGTCGAATGTTTCTAAAATTGCACATGCTTAATGACAGAGTCTAACTTTACCTAGGAATCCGGTAACATAGCAGGTTTCAAGTGATTTCATCACGCATGGTAGCTGGGAGGGATAGGCTTTATTCAGGTTGAAGGCTGGGTTCATTATCAGCTCTCTGGTGGATACGTTGAATCATTGACTGGGAAATGTCAGGTTCCTCCATCAACCAATCAGACCGTCTCTTTTAGTTTTGAGGACAACTCAGGCCATCCGCAGAGTCTGATGTTTCAATTGGCAGCGCTAATACTGAGTCCTGTTAATGTACTTGTATGCTTGCAGGAGGAGTCGGAGACAAGACGTGAGACATGGCAACCCACTGACCCAATGCAGAGGGTTTAATCTCAAAGGTATGAGAAGCTAACTCAATCAGCCCTGGCCAGTGGCACCGGGCTCCCTGTCATGTTTCAGTAAAGAGAAACGCATTTAGAGCCAAGTCTCTCGCTTTGAAGCAATTCACCGTAGAAATTTCTGGTATTGAAAGATAGCAATTAAAGGTATTACTGATTAAGATTTCTGACACTCGAATTCCCGAAAACACACATACTTGCAGTAATTGGTGTTTTTACTCCTATACATTCTAATTACAGGTTTTCATAGTCATTGCCCTTTTCAGCAAAAAAATGAATTGCTTTCATAATTTATTGTTGAACACATCCAACAATGTTTTTGATCCTGGTAAAAAATAGGTAGTGTAGCATTTAGGATTGTAGCCATGTTGCAGTGTGTGGTTTTACATCCCCAAATGCATTCACTCAGCCAGTCCCCAGGCATCGTTCGTTTTGCCAAACTCTATCCCTGCGTCCATTCCACTCTCACCAGCCCCTACCGGTGCCATTCTATGTGTTAGGAATTTCGTACAAGTGTGGCTCTGGTACAGTCAACTTGTACAACTCTTGGCCTGCCGTGATTGCCCTGCTGTCACACAGCATCAAAGTCGCCCAGGTCTGTTCGTCCCCTTTCGTGTCGTGTGTCCGCATTATCTCCCGAGCCAAGCCTGAGGAATCCTCTGTGGGGCTCGCCCACAAGCTGCGGTGTGCCAAGCCACTTGTCTGTTGTGCCAACATCATGTCCAGATGGGCTGCGGTGCCTGCTTACTGCTCACAGCCCTGCCTTGTGGATCCCTTCTTTGCATCCAGGAAGCGCAGACACCGTAGCATTACACACCCCGACTCTTCCCTTCCTCCCACCAACTGGGAAGTAGCCCCTGGCGGTCCTTTCTCCTGATGCCCCGAGGTGCTTAGAGCTGTGTTGCTTTGGAAAATTAGCCCAAGGCCTCCCCTTAAGGATGCTTTGAAGCCGTGGATTCTCCTTTAGTAAAGGATATTGTTCTCGTAAGGAACTGCCCTAACCACAGGGAACAAATGAAGGCAGATTGGAATTAATTGTTCCTGAGGTCTAATTGCTGAAATAAAGTTAATTGTTCCTGAAGTCTCAGTGCTGAAATAAAACACAATCGCTGTGTCTGTGGTAACACTCAGGCATATTCTGAGAATGTGTCAAACTCCATGCACAGTGGTGATCCATATTGATGCTGAATCCGTGTCCGAATCCCAGTGTCTTTTTCTGGTGATGCACTGAATGCGCATGGATCTAGATTAGAATGGATTTTTATCCCTGCTCTGTGAGTGAGAATTGATCTAAGTGATGATATTAAATGCTTGGCCTCATTCAATGATTTCATTCAGGAGTTCATTGTAACCCCTGTTTGGGAGTGGAACTGGGGCACAAGGCAGATGCGTGGCTTGGCTGTGGTTGCATGGCTAGCTGAGCTGAAGCTGCGATGTCATCCCTGATCCCACAGGCTGTTCCCCACCACTCCGTCCTCCTGCTGCAGCCATACTGTGCACTCTGCGGCTTCCTGTGTTTCTAAAGGTCCTCCATGCCACACGGAGGGGTGGGCTTGAGCAGTGGGGCAGTGGGGAAAGCTACTTTTGCTATCGATGAGTCCCTACCAACGCTGCTTCTGTTCTGTCCTCCTCTCTGTAACTCTGACTTCCCAAATAAATAAGTAAAACATTTTCAAGGGGAACACACGCTGGCCATGTGGCGTAGCAGACAAAGCCACCACCTGCTACCCCTGCATCCTCTATTGGCACCGGTTCGTGTCCTGGATGCTCTGTTTATTCTCCACCTCCCTGCTAATGGCCTGGGAAAGGCCAAGGAAGATGACTCAAATGTTTGACTATCCGCTACCCACATGGGAGGCTCAGATGAAGTTCTGGCCCTTCGTTTCAACATGGCCAAAGTGCTACCGCTGTGGCCCTCTGGGGGGTGAACCCACGGACAAAGAGTTTTCTATCCCTTTCCGTGTCTTCATTCTCTGTGCGTAACTGTGACTTGCAAACTGAATACACCCAGCTGTTTAAATACTCTCACCTCTGTTTATTCAGCTAAGAAACCCTCACTTGCAAATGCATCATAATAATCAGGTGGCCACAATTATAAGAAATAGTTCTTGGTGTAGGTTCTTGCCAATCAACATGGTTCCCCTCACCAATAGTGCAGCCTTGGTTAGACTAACCTCGCATACTGAGAAGTAAAGATGTGTTACACTAGGCATCTTTTACTTCTAAATACCTACTGTGCCATGATGCGAGATAAAATAGCAGAATGTCGACCTTGCAACTGTTATTCAACTACGGTGATAATATGGGGGAATGGAGAGAGAGGATGAGTATGAAGAATGAGGAATACTTGTGCCCATAAAAATGTGTTATAAAAAATAATAACAGAAAAATCATTTGCCCCACCCTCTTATGCTTTTATTATTTTTGAGATTGCTTGATTTATTTATTTTAGAAAAGTGATAAAGTAGGTGACAGAAAGAGAAAAAATCTTCCATCCCCTGTTTCACTCTGCATTTGGTCATAACCACCAGGGCTCATTTAGACAGGAATCGTAAGCCCGAAGCTTCTTCCAGGTCTCCCACGTGGGCGGCAGGGGCCCAAACACTTGGACCATTTCTTATGCTTCGGCCACTCCAGTTGCAGAGAACTGGATCAGCAGTGGATGAGGCAGGATTCGAACTGGTGCCCTTGTAAGATGCTGGCATCAAAAGTGGAAGCGTTACCTGCAGAACCACAATGACAGCCCCCTTGTCCCTTTATGATAAAAAACACCAAGGGAACGATGGAGAGGAATGACCTTGTTCCGTGGTCACGCTGCCTTCTGCTGGCTGCACGACTCGATGACCGTGTCACAGAAAAAGCATGTCACCGGACAGCGCGTGCTCTAACTTCTGCGCTCTCTCTTGTTCTGCTTTTGCTCCTCAGAATATAGAAATGCAGCTGAAATTGTTCAGTACGGAGTGAAAAATAACACCACGTTCCTCGAGTGTGCCCCCAAGTCTCCCCAGGCATCCATCAAGTGGTTGTTACAGAAAGACAAGGACAGGAGGAAAGAGGTGAGTGACTCGGCAGACACCATCCAGGAGGCCTCCGGAAGGAGCCTTCAGTCACTGGCCCCTTGGCCAAGTTCAGGTCAATGGAAAAGTCCTGACCTGTGAACGTCCCCTCTTCTGTCTTTGCTGCGACAAGGGCCACCCCCCTTCAAAACCCTTTGTTCTTGGAATGGATGGATTAATTGGAAATCTTCGCTTGTCTTTTTTTTACCTCTGTGTTTGAATCAAGAGTTGGGGCACCAAGACCTTGGTCTTGACACAAGGAGGTGTTGGTGAAAGAAATAAGGTGAATCTGGAAGCCACATTCTCCCACAGCAGCACCTTAGGGTGACTCACAAGATCAGAGAGGTCCTCAACAAGATCCTAGTTTTCCGCAGCAAAGAAATGATTCCGCAGCCTACCTTGTATGGCACGCAACATTTTTCTGCTGTGAGGTCATCCGTTTTCCTGCTTTTGCTTTTTTTTTCCCCCCTACCACGCACACACTCCACATAGGTGAGACACGAATGGCTTATGGGAACATCACCGGTATTGATTTGATGTGGAAGAAAGCAAGCCTAAAATTTTCCAATCACAAGGCACTCACTGTCCCGTTTTACTGAGGGTAAAAGCTGTTGAAAAAGTGGTGGAGGTGGGAGAATACAGTCAAAGCATTACCATTTTGTCTGATATGTATATCCTTAAAGATGCCTGAAGACTCATCCTTTCGGAATTCCGTGTCCTCTGGTGGCAATGTTGTTGCTAAGTGTTGAGTTGAACAAGGCTAAGTAGCATGCCCACCGGGGCACAGGTCATCACCAAATCACAGCTCCTGAAATAAACATTGGTTCCTCACCCAGGGATTCTTTGCAACACTGTGGGCTGCCTGGGAGCTCTTGAGTGGGCTATGTATCCTGTCTTCAGGGATGTTAAGGGGGCAGATGAGTGTCCTTGCCCATCAAAGGAGGTTTCATTGTTTGGAGGAAAAAGGATTTCATTCACAGAGCTTGATATTTTTCCCCCCACACTTCTGTGAAACTTTAAGAAACCTTTGAAAGAAACTTCATGACAATGATCAGAGATTGCCTTTTGACTATAAAAAGAAAAAAAAATCTGCTATAAAAATGTCCTGAAGTTTCTGCAGTTTAATTGATGACTTTAAGATAACCTAAAGTGGAAGTCACTGTGCTGGTGAGAGCCAGGGCTAGGCCAATGAATGCATGGACAGGAAAAATTCTTCCAGAAAAAAACCTCAGAGCTTGGCTACAAATTGTATAACTGGTTCTCAACCCAAAAATTACCTCCTATGGATAAAATACTTCCTTTCAATCAGTAAAATAGTTCATATGAAACAATATCCAAATGAATGAGTAGTTCCCATTGCTTAAATAATTTTTCTATGGTTTTGGATACACGCCATAGGAATTAATCGTATGATTTTAAATGTGATGTGTTATACATGGGAGCATTTCATGATGTTTGCAGCACTTTATTTCAACATTGAAGAGTGTGGCAACTGAACTGGCACAATGTTGATGTTTCTTACAAACTCAAAAACAAGAATAAACTAACTGAAGATTTGATACCATTAATTCTGGCACAGTCATGAACAGCTGTTCAGTTCGAAATTGACTCAAAAATGAACAAACTACAAAGCTAAAAAAACTAATTTAATCAGAACACGTTTCTGCTTATTCTTAATTTAATTAGAAAAGCTATTTGTGTTTTACCAAATTTGTCTTGATTCTTACTATTTCAGACAAACACACATGTTGTACATGTTACTGGTGTGCAAAAATCGAGCATTTTCTAAAACAGATAAAGTAACAAAAACTCGGGACCAAAATACTCCTACTAGTTCATATTTAATGGCATAAATTAAAATCCGAGAGCCTGTTTCTGCATTAGCATTTATTCCCACTTTTCAGGCTAAAAGAATTTCTCTGATTCTCTGTTCCTCCAAATGTGCTTTATAAATTCTTTCTCCCTGTCTCTCTCTCTCACACACACACACACACACACACACACACACACACACACTCAAGGAATCTATCAGGACACTTGGGGTCAGTTTCCTTTTAACAACTGTATAGTATTCTCTGGTGTGACTACATCTTGGATTAGGTTGCTTTTTATTTTTCCTCTAGCCAGAAACACAAGGCAGGGCCCATGGAGGTGGGTTAAGCTGCCATCTGTGATGTCAGTCTCACAGGAGAGGTAGTTGAGTTCCGGCTCTTTCCAATCCAGCACCCTCCTGCGGATGGGTTTGGAAAGACAGCACAAGGTGGCCCAAGTGCTTGCAAGGCCCCCCACCGCCCAATCACCCACATTGGAGACAAGATGGAATTCCAGCTTCCAGTCTTCAGTGTGGTACAACCCTGGTCATTCGGGCCACTTGGATGCGAGAACTAGCTCTCTCTCTCTCTCTCTCTCTCCATCTGTACATATGCCTTTCAAATAAATAACTCTTGAAACATACACACACAACGTAAACAAACATTACAGATTTTTAAGACTGTCTTCTAAATGAGTTCCTACAAATGGAATGGCTGCATCAGAATGTGCATGCTTTAATTAATTAATTAATTAATTTAACTAAATTGGACTCAGAAAACGTTCTTTGATGTTGCCTAGACAGGCCAAAGCTTTCATTTTTCTTTCAATTTCTGCATGACTCTCCTTAATCGTTAGGTTATTGTTGAGGTACATTTAAATGTAAAAAGATTAACATCTAAACTTGTGTTTTTATTTCCTCCCAAGGATTCTCTCTTTTCTAATTCTGTTCTATCAATGCGCTTTCAATACTGTGTTTGCATTTTTATGCTTTTCCATAGTTGATTTTTTTTTATATGGATTAAATGCAGCCATTCAGGAAGTAAGCATTTAGCTTAGCAGTTAAGACCCCCAAGAAGCCTGCAACCCACACTACACGACCCAGGTTCAAGTCCTGCTTCCACCTCCTCAGTCCAGCTTCCCGTAACCACAGCCCCTAAGAGGAAGCAGCAGTTTCCAACTAATTAATTCACTTTAAAAAAAAACACACACACAATGGGGTCAAGGGTCTTTGTCCGCTGAGCAGGAAGCTGTTTGGTACTTACCGAAACTTGTGAAGACCCGGACTATTCTGTATGTGTTGGTTTATCATTTCAGAAAATATAGTTTTGGAAATGTAGTAGGTTTCATTTTCAACCCAGCGCAGTGGCTGAAATGGCTAATCATCTTCCTGCAGGCGCCAGCATTACATACAGACATAGTTCATGTCCTGGCTCCTCCACCTGCTATAGTTTTCTGCTTGTGCCCTGGGAAAGCAGCAATGGATGGCCTAAAGCTTGGGACCCTGCCTCCACATTGTGAAACCTGGCAGAACTTTCTGGCTCCTGGCTCCAGATCAGCTTAGCTCAGGTTGTTAGGGCCATTTGGGGACGCAAGATCTTTCTCCATCCCTCTTTCTCTCTATCAATCTACCTTTCCAGTTAAACAAACAAACAAAAAAATCCATCTTCAAAAACTACGTTTCTTTGTCAGGTTAAGCTGAATGAACGCATCATCGCCACGTCCCAAGGACTCCTGATCCGCTCTGTTCAAGACTCTGACCAAGGACTGTATCATTGCATTGCAACAGAAAACAGCTTCAAGCAGACCATAGCCAAGATCAACTTCAAGGTGTTAGATTCCGAAACAGTGGCTGTCGTAACTGAAAAATGGTCCCCGTGGACCTGGGCCAGCTCCATGAGGGCCCTCCCCTTCCACCCCAAGGACATCATGGGGGCGTTCAGCCACTCCGAAATGCAGATGATCAATCAATACTGCAAAGACACTCGCTCTCAACACCACCACCATGGCGAGGAGACACAGAGGATGAGAGGGGACTACGGCAAGCTTAAGGCGCTCATCAGCAGCCGGAAAAGCAGGAACAGGAGGAATCAATTGCCTGAGTCATAATCGACTCTCCCGGTGTGGGTTAAGCCTCTGATAACAAATGCTCAGTCTGCAAAACAGCCACGTTTTGAACAGTCTTGTGCTTTGCCCTTGAGAAATCACTGAACTAAGGTCATTACTCTTCAAGTGAAGGTTTTCCACGAACTGAAATGAGCATGCGTTTTCTTGTATAATATCGACTAGCACTAGACTTGTCATGGTCTTCATGGTGCATAGAAGTATTTAACTGAACCCAAATTTTATTTATATCCTTTATTCACCTTCAAACTCCATCCGGCGGCTACAAAAGTAAGAGTCGCTGTATCCCTCAATTGAGACAGGGTCCTCATCCTGGGCTATTGCTATCCTGTTCTCTGAGTCCAGAGTTCTGACCGGCAGTGCTTTTTCTGCAGGAAAGCAAATTCCACATCTGCAGTTTTCATGTAGAGAAAGTCATACACAAATGCAAGAAACAGAACAGCCGGCAGCAGAAACGTAGTCAGTATACTTGACACGGAAGGGGCCATTTAAGAGCGATACGAAAACACGAATGCATCATAAAGGCAAAGAAGGTTTTGATACGCTGCCAGTGAAGTGCGGAGGTGTTTTCAGATCCGAGGTCTTGTCCGTTGCTGATATCTGTCACGGACCTCTGTTGCCTCGTTTCAGGTAGATTAAAAAATGGGTAACTTACACCATAAAGCAGAGAGAGCAGAGGAGCCGTTGGGTTTATCTTGTTACATGATCATCTTCTGAGCAGAAGCACTTTTCGGGGAAAAGTTATTTTAAGTTATTCTAGACTGACCTACAGCCTTCCACTATTTAATTGATGACTGTGTCGTACCTGGTTTTCGTATTGGCATTTGTCAATAGGAAAAGGGACAGAGTTTGGAAGTCTCGAGCTTCTCTGTGGGGAAGGAAATCAGCAAAAAGGAGAAAAGATGGAAAAAAGCCAAGTAGGAAATTCAGTAGTAAGAGGAAATGTGTTAGTAAATGTGGTTCACATTCAAATTAGGTAGTCGAGCTGGGTGATGAATTGTCACTGTTTTAGAAAGCGAGGCTCACATACTAGACTCTAAACTGATTTTTAAGTCAATATTTTATTTTTTATAAGCTTTTGCTTGTGGTGGGGAGGTACTCATTATGTCAAGAAAGGAAAAATAATATAAAAATATTCATTTTATTTATGTTAGTATTATATTGTTTTTTCTTTCACGCATCCTTTGAAATGAAATTATGTTCACTGGTAAATGTGGAAAGTTTTATGATTAATAAAATTATTATCTCCTAATTGTGTGTTTGGATAATTATATTAGAGTAATTTCATATTGAAATCATCTTCTCCCCATAGAAATTAGATGAGGAAAATGCAATACATTTCCTCTTGTTCCTATATTTTAAAAACACAGCGTGGGGCTTTGCAATTCATTTGCTTTGAAGACATCTCCATGTTTTCAGACGAATACAAAACTTGTGCCAAATTCCTAAGTATAAGCTGGTGTTAAAATTATATCCGAAATTAAGAACCTGTGAAGCAGGTCATTAAGGTCATACTGCTGCCCTTTAAGAAATTTCAATGCGAAACTTCAAGAAGTAGTACCACTGTCAAAATGAATGGGGTTACCAGTCCAAGCCTGCGACTGTGATTAAATGGTGACAAGTCATGGCATTCTAGGGTGGCAGTTAAAAAGAACAAAGCAACGGCAAACCAGATTTAAAAATCTATCCCAAGTGTATCTAATTCTAAACTTATCTTCAAAGAAGTTGGCACTGCGCATGGTTTGTCTGCCTTAAAGATGTTAGGTTTCTTGTCACCTCTGCCTGAGCAAACCAAACTGTATCCATGCAAAACGAAATCATGTTCTGTATTTGTGATCAATCTATGCCACACGCACAGTCAAAAGTCATTGTGTAAGCATCACAATTCCCCCGGCTTCACGTCAACCCAAACTGATAGCTAATAAGTTATTTGATTTAATATCATGATTGTGCTATTTAATGCCCTTTATTTTGCCCGTTACTAAAATGTCTATGCCTTTATCACTTTTCTTTTAAAACTTCAGATGTTGTCTTCCAACATAACCCTGCCAAATGTAAAGAAAATTTTTTTCCCAAAAGTATCATTCATGGTTATTGAACATATATGGTTGGCTGGTTTTATTTTGCGTAAGTTGACGATTTCATGACTTGGTACTTTTTTTTTTTCCGATTGTATTGTCCATACAGTTGCCTAGAAATGTGCTTTTGCCCCTCCCGGTGTAGGTTTGTGAATAGCATGATGGAATCATCCAATGAATCTTAAATCTTTGTTAAAAAGCAAGTTAAATGTAATTAGCCCACGAAAATGTAATTGGATACTTAAATTATTGGTCCGGAAAAATAAAACATGTTGAATTCCCCAAAGGAAGTCTTTGGCTGTTGTTCTAATGTACAATGTAGCTGCTTATTAATGTGGCAGAATCAGTTTAATCCTCGTCATTATCATGAACATCTATTTGTGTAACAAGTACATATCAAGACATTTTCCACCTTTGAAATTCCAGAGGGGTTCCCATGGAAAAAAAAATGGGTTTCAAAAATTTTATGGGAAATAAAGAATAGGTAGACCACTATCTCTGGATTTCAAAGTTATCTGTAACAACATATCTTTGATATTTCTTATATTTAAAAGACAGAAAAGAGACAGTGACATACTATCAAGTATGTCATCTGCTGATTCACTTCTCAAAAGCCCAGGACAGCTGCGGCTGAGCTGGACTGAAGCCAGGAGGCAGGAACTCAGCTGGAGTCTCAGATACAGGGACCAAATATTTTAACCATCACCTAATCTTCCCAGGGTACCAGCTAGCAGGAAGTTGGAATCAGAAATGGAGTTGAAACTCAAGCCCAGGCAGTGCCTTTGACAGCTAAAGCCTGTGGAGCAGGTAATATCTTTGAAATAAAAGAAGCCTTTGTTAAAGTCAGAGGAAGGAAGCCACAGGTTAGAACATAATCCTCTTAACACTTTTGACTGACAGAACCCTTTTTCTAACTTGGGGCTTCAGGTCTGTAATAATGTGAGTGGAGGAAAGAATAAGTTGGATTCTGCATGCAGGCTGATCCTCCACCCCGTGGTGCAAACATCTCACAGGGGCAGTAGTTTTTTAAGTCGTGGCTGTTCCACTTTCAACCCAGCTGTCTGCTTATTGCCTGGGAACACCATAGAGGATGGCCTGCACCCACGTGGGAAACGAAAAGAGGCTCCTGGCTCATGACACTGAGCCTTGGCCACTGCATCCGTTTGGGAAGTGAACCAGCAGGTGGAAGACCTCTCTTTGTCTCTCCTTCCCTCTTTCTGTAAAAATCTGCCTTCCAACTAAAAATAAACCTTAAAAATACGAACAAAGCTTAGAAATGATCTCAACAGATTTCCCGACCTGATCACTCCGCTTACTCTCTAATTGGCTTGTTTTAACAGCATTTATTCTGTCATAGGGTTTCTCTCAACCACACCAGCACAAATACAGTGATTTCCCCCCGCCCCTTTGGTGCTTTCATTTCTGCTTGAATTATTCATATACGAAATGCCATCCAAAGATTTGCTGAGATCAGCACCAGAATGGCTTCTGCAGACGGATATAGAAATTAGATACTGAAAGTACCTTCTTTGGGATGGATGTGAGCCGATGCTGTTTGGAAGCTGTGATGTAATGCTGTTTGTGATGACTGTTTGGTAGGAACAGAACACCTCGGGTTTGTGCTATTACAGTATAGGCTGTTACTTTTCATTTTCCTTTCTTCCAGAGTTTTCATTTATCTGAAAAAAAGCAGCAAGCTACAAGAGAGAGGCAGATCGCCTTTAGGAATCAGAGATCATGGTCAAGGGGCTTCCTGGGGCTGCGATGACCTGCTTCAAAGAACGGTTACTGGGTCCTAAGGATGCACTTCCTATACTTAGAAATGTGCTGTGTGGATGATGAGGGCTACAGCAAGGCGTTCCAGGTGAAGTGACCTTGTGGAGATGAGGAAAGGGCTTAATTCACTGCGAGTTTGACCATGACCTTCATTGTCACTAGAGTCAGCAAAGTAGTTCCCGCGCCTTCCGAGACGGTTCCACTCCCCTTCCTTCCTGAACCCCAATTTCTCTGTAAAGGAAAGAAGGCTGTTTGCAGCAAGGCAGGCTCCGATCAGAAGCTGGTGCTCAGGCTATGGAAACGAAGGGTTAATACACTTCCCTTCTCACCAACGGAATGATTGTGGATGTTTGTTGATAGAAGCTGAATGTCAGAAACGATACGTCTGAGCTGTGCCTTTACTCCTCTTAAAAGAACCTGCCTATAAAATCGTAGAACGGACACAGGACTCACGCACTGACAAAGCGTGGTGTGTCATCCCAACGCACTGTGGCTTCTGCACAGGCGCTGCTCCCTATGTCTTGAGTCTCTCCATTTGCTGCAAATGGATATTAATTTTTGGCCCCAGCCATGGCGCTCAATAAGGGCATAGATCCATGGGTCTCCTTTCTTATTCTTCACATGTGGGTTGAAATCCTACTGCCTCCCGCCTTCCCATGGGCAAGCCTATGGGAAGCAACTCTAACTTCTCCATAACCTGCAAGTCCTATTTTTCTTCTGTCTCATGCACTTGTTTTAACTTTCTCAACATATCTTAACTGAATCCAAATCTAGCTTACCCTGGTCAGGGCTCTTCTAAAGCATGATTCTCCTAGCTTGTTATTAAAATAGCTTGTGATAGAAAATATTAGAGAAACGTCTCTATATTGAAAGTATGATGTGTCTATATATTTATATACATAAAATAGAAGGGAGGATTCCCTAATTTATGAATGATCGCCACAGCAAATCATGGTTTCAGTATATGTTCTCAAAAATATGTATTAACTGTCAAACTGAATTAATAGTAGAACCAAAAGAGAAATTAATGATTGGGACCAAGCAAATTGGGCCCAGCATGATGGTTCAGTAGCTAAATTCTCATCTTGCAAGCATTGAGATCCCATATGGACCCTGGTTCATGTTCCGGCTGCTCCACTTTCCATCCAACTCCTTGCTTGTGTCCTGGGAGAGCAGTAGAGGATATCCCACAACCTTGGAACCCTGCTCCCACATGAGAGATTCAGTAAAAAGCTCCTTGCTCCTGGCTTCTGATTGGCTCAACTCCATGCATTGCAAACACTTGGGGAGTGAACCAGCAGATGGAAGATCTTTCTCTTTGTTTCTCTCTATAAATCTGTCTTTCCAATAAAAATAAATAAGTCTTTAAAACAAATCATCTAAGTAGAGAAGTAATCCCAGTGTTCATGTTTTAGCAGAAAAAAAATCTTTCTGACAAATATATTAAATAGAGAGCTTGAGGACTCGCAAAAAGCTAAGGCAAGAGGAACAAATTGTCAGGACACACTGGGGCAACTGATGTTCCACAAAAACTTTGTTAACTGGCTCTTGCGTAGCTGGGCTCTTGCGTATGAGGGCAAGTCAAGGGACTGAGGCCCCAAGCAATGGCACACGTGGCTCTCAGACAAAGCAACGACATGTAACCGGGCCACACGTTTTGGAACAAAAGCAGATCTCACATGTTGCAGGGCTGAGCTTTGTGTCTCTATGTTGGTGTCCTAGAGATGTGGTTATGTAATGTGGAAATGTACCATAAGACGGGGGGGCGGGGGAAGGGGGGAGTGACTCTTTTCAGCTGTTATCATGTCACTTCCAGCTTGAATTCCTCGAGTTGCAGCTCACGGGCTGGCTGCTGTCCATTCGTATTGTCTAACTGGATCACATTTTTGGGGGGTCAGTCTCATTTGGCTCTGCTCAACTCTATGTGGCCTCAGAGCGAAACACAAAGCCAAAATGAAATGAGAACATGCTTTTTCCCAGTCCTGCTCTTCCTACATTGGTGGAAAAAAAAAAATGAAGCGTTTCACAGCAGTAGGTGAGAGTTATCTTGTCAGCATCTCATTCTTTATTAACAAGTGCTAAGAACCAGACAAGCAACCACAGGTGTAGGGGATAGAAAACGTCATTGGAGGAAAAAAAAAAAAAGTCATTTTAAAAATCCCGAGTCCATCCTTGTGGTGTCTCTTTCTGGAAGAGCTAGCATAGCAGGGCCAGAGAAGTGAGTGGCTGTGTCTCCCACCTAACCTGGTACCTCATGCTCTCTTCCCCCAAATCTCTTCATTCCGTGGTCTTTCTTCCTGATTTTTATCTTCTCAATTTTGGTGCATCTCATACTTGAATGTGTGCAAGCATCTCCTTTCAGCCTTGTGAAAATATAGCTTTGCATGGTGTAGCTGCGGGTTGATCTGGAAGGGTCTGTTTTTCAAGCTCCTGACAGGTGCTCCAGCCACTGTCTTGTAGGATGGATCGCGTACGAGAGCATGACTCTCCTTGATTTTAAACACCGTGATGCAGAGAATGAAGGCAGATTTTTAGAGAAAGGGAAAAGAGAGGGAACATTTCTCCTTTCCTACTCAGCTTTTACAAAGCCTTTCTTACATCTGTAAGCAATAAGCTACAAGAGCATGAGCGAGTCCTAGCCATTATGGCTGCTGTGTGCCATATTGAAATATCTGAATTCAGTCGTCTGCTTATGGGGCCAGCTTCTTGCAGATGCATAGTCTGAATAGCACAGGGACAGCTCAGGTGACTGGGCTCCTGTGGCTCCCTTGGGTGCCATAGATTGAGTTCCCCGGCATCCAGCCTTGGTTCCAGCTTGGGGAGAAGGAAAAGGATTTCAGGCATGTGGGCAGTGAAGTGAAGACTGGGAGCACCTTCCCTTCTCTCTCTCAAACAAAGCTATTGTCTATATTGTCTATATATTGTCTATATACTGTCTATAAGGATTCCCCCTCCTCCCTCCTCTTCCCTACCCATCCATTAATCCCTTCCTCCGTTCCCCCTTACTATTACAATAGCATAGTTCTTCAGCAACAATCACAAATGCAACATTCTGCTATTTAAGTCTATCATGGCCATGGCAGAAAATCTAGTATCATATTGTCAAAGTGTATTCCACAGCTTCATCGATTTTCTTCCATTAAGGGGGGAAAAAAAAGCAAGCTGTGCAACAGTAGCTTAAAGAATAAGAAGTTCAATTGAGTAATAACTGTGCAAGCCCATCTGTGATTTTTAACTGCAGTATTGCATGAATTAGTGCTATTCTAATCAAATGCCTCTAAGGTAATCGCATCTGAAATATTCATGAAACAGGCTTTCAGATTTAGGTGAGAAGAGAAGTGAACAATAGATTCTAAGAGAAGCATCCCCTAGTTAGAATCTATTCATATACTGATTTGATCTAGTTGAGGAAGAAGTTAGAGAGACCACAGGACTTCCCCTGAAGGCTAAGATGATGGCTGTGTTGGAATTTATCTTAATGTTGTTTAGCTGCACCCATTTGTTGTAAAAGGCTAATTGCTTGTATAGGAGAAATTCTAAAAAGCACAGAGGTTAGTGATAAAGTTCAGATATTTGCACATGCGCATAAAAATAATAAAGACAGAACTTGGTTGTTGAACAGTTTTAGCTTTAACTTAAGTACATCTGAAACTTTTCTATCTTATGTTGAACTATAAACATGACAGTGGTCCCCCACACACTCTAACTTACGAATCATTTTAAATAGTTTCTTGAGAGTTCTGGCTGATTGATCACAGGGGATTCCAGGAACTGTAAAAAGAACAAGGCTGCGATGTGAAACGCCTATTTGCTTAGATGCCTGAGAGTTTTAACACATCACCCAGGCACCGGATAGGTAGAATACTGTCACGGAATGATCAAATAAAGCTTGGCATAGTCCACTGTTTTATATTCTGAAACTCATTGGCCATCACAGGCATAGAACAGGTGCAAACGAAAGATATGTGGCCATACTTGGAAGTCGGTTTGCAAGTCAATTAGTCTGTGTTTACAAATACGGATGCAGGCATTTCACATTCGTGTCTCCATGAGCAGTTCACAAAGGTATGTGCTGGAATTCTGCTAAAGATAAATAAAATACATTATTTTTATAACCAATGGAGAGACACCACCAGTTTTACAACTTCTGTGAATGCGTCTCCAGTCACTGTTCAGATCACCTTGACATGTACATTTAAGTATCAAATACCACCTAAATATCAGAGGGGGGAAAACGTTAGACTAATCTTGGCCATCTGGAAGAAAGATCTTGTCAAAGCTCATCAGGAAATATCACAGGGCAATGCTCATTAACAGTGTCTGTCAGCACCCCCATTTGGAAGTCATTTGGATATTTGCAATGACCCTGTCCATTCTGGCTGGCTGGCCACTAACCTTGATCAGGGTGAAAGCCATCCAGGGTGGCTCATGCATTGCACTGTGGGTGGAACCGAGATGACATATGGCAGTGGGGCCAGCAAAGAGGAACTTGTCTGTCACTGCTATTCAACATGAAACTACCCAACAGTAACATTCAACTGACACAAGAGTTGTGGTTTTTGCTTATGCCACAAGAGGATTGCTCAAGTTCTTTTGCTGTTAGCAAAATCTTAGAGTCTCATGATCCCACATTCTTAAGACCAATGAAAGAGCAAAAAAACTGTTAAACAGCAGACTAGATATTTCACAACTTGCCTTTGACTCAAAAGTCACAGCTTATAACATCATCCTGGCTAAATTCATAACCAAAAACTAGGCCCTTTGAGCTTTGTTTTTCATTCCAACAAACTGAACTACTTTCATGGAGTGGTAATTCCCTTAGTCTTCTGCAGGACACATTCCATTATTCATGGTTTTCACATGGCACAGAATCAATATGACATATAGTTATGATACCAGAATATGCTATGCTTTCTAAGAGCTACGTTAGCAAAGACCGTGAACTCAAAAATAACATTCTGGGGATAATTATACTTTGATTTAAAAAAATAACCCTGGATCTTTTGTTGCAGTTTCAGATGTATTTGCTTTTTAAACAAAAGAAATTAGAAAAGGGGTAGAATTGAGCTCCAGCATGGGATAACGACGTAGCATAGTACATTGTGCATTGCTTAGGATTAAGTCCTGGCCCTTCCAGTTCAGACACAGATCCCTGGGAATGTCTCTGGAAGACCTCAGATGACAGCTCGAGTGTTCAAATCCCTGCCACCTACGTGGGATGAAGTTTCTGGTTCCTGGCTCCAGGTGTTTGAAAAGTTAGCGATGTCTCTTGCCTGTCCCGAACACTCTGCCTGTTAAAGATATAAGATTTAAGAAGCACCAGACAGGGATGCTGCATGATGCATGGAGCGCCTGTGATTCTGGGCTGTGAGCCTCGGCACGCTAAGAAATACCAGACACGTTCACTACCCAAGGACCTTAGGGCAATGGGTGTGAGTCCCAGTGTTAATTGTGTGGAGTGGCGAATTGATGAGGAGGCATGTACCTTCTTCAATTGCTCAGAATAACGACCCTGGTCCTTAGGACCAATCACAAACAAGCAATGGGCAGGTGTTTGGCACAGAGGTTAACTCATCTCTTGGGTTGCCTGTGTCCCTTTGCACAGTGTCTGATTTGAGTTCCACCCAGTCTTCTTCTGATGTAGTTTCACATCAATGTGCCTGCGAGGAGGCAACACAGGATGGCTTCAACACTTGGGTCCTTGTCAACCGTAGAGAAAATGCAGACTGAATTCTGGTTGCCCTGTTCTGGCTATTATGAGTATGTGGGGAGCAAAGCACTAGAGGGAATGTTATTCTATTTCCAATAAAATGGAGAATTTTTTTAAAGAATTGATTCCAGAGATTAATACCCTATTAAAAGTAGGAAGAAACTGAGAGATTTCATCTCCCACTTAGGGGCTTATTTTGCTCATTATCCGTATCTAACTTTCAGAGAGCTTTAGGCGAACCAAAGATTCTTAAGAAAATAATGCAGTGATCTCTGCTTATTGAATCCGCATCATTATTTTTCCATATGTTATTTTAAAAAGGAGACTACGTATAGAGCAAAATATGTTAATGTCAATTCAGATGCCTGTATGCAGACATTAATGGATTCTATTTTTTTGTTGTTGTTATTTTATCCATAATAGATAGCATGGTCCACATGGCTTTTAGGGTAATGCATCATTTTCATTGAAACACTTTGTCTAACTGAATTTGAGACACCTTTCTTTGGGGTAGAGCAGCTTTTATGAAAATTGCCTCCAGCTATATTTACACGGCCTATTTTAATGTGCATATTGTCATGACCCCTGGAGACTTCACTCGGCCATCAAGAGATGGACCACATAGTGTCGCTGGTGTAACTCAATCCGGGGCCAATGAACAACCACCTGGGAGTGCCTAGCTCCCACAACTGCGGTACAACCTGCCAAGCCAAAGGGGAGGTCCACACGGGAACATGTCACTTGTGACACCATCATGTCACTTCAGTTCTAGTTGAATGTGTCAGAAAACAAGGATTTCACACGCCACACCACTAGCTAGCTAAGACAAAATCTTTGTTTTTTTCCTTAGAAAATATTCAGATTAAACTAATGATGAAAACAAGCAACCATGTGAACAGGAACAGGAAACATATTAGTCCTGGTCGCCCTGCCAAAGCGTGCTTTGTCTCTTAAAGAGGGGCTGGATTCTGGACTTGCTTTGTGTCATTAAAAGAAATAGTCATTTCTGAAGTGTTAATGCCGCTGTAAACACAAGTCATTTATTTGAGTCTTTGGAGTTCCATTGGCCACACAACGGGGCAGCTGTTGCTTGCTGAGCTGTCATTTGTCAGGCTAAAAGTTCATCCTCCACAGCCAGGGCATGGTCACTGCTTAGGTCACCACCCCACAACAACATATAATGTAGATCGTAGAATTTGGTTTGGCTCACCTTCCTCCCAGCTGGTAAAATCTGGTGTATTTATTAAGAATTGGCTTAGGCACTGACTCACTCTGGAGCTCAACGGAGAGATGCTAATTGAGTGGGACCCATCCCAACACATACGTCTCCTTGCAGCTGACAGTGATGTAGGGCTGAGATGCCAGTAAGTGAGCAGAGGTAGATTTGTGTCTTTCTAGGCATTTTCACTCTGCATAAAAACTCAGGGTGAACATTTCCCAGATGGTGTTTTCAGAGGTCTGCCACAAAGGAAGAAATGAACATTTTCACAGAATCTAAGGAGCAGCTCACATTTAAGGATTTTTTTTTTTTAAGGTATGCACTCAAAGGCCTTTTCATAGGCTGTGGAATGTATTCGGAATGTAAACAGATGTTTGGGGTGTCCAACTGGCACCTGGCTTTCAGTGTGACCTTTCATAGGATTTTCTGTTTAAAAGGAACTTTGGGGATCTTGGGGTCAAACTTTCCTTTCCCTTATGTTAAAGGAAAAATGGGATCGGAAAGAGTGAAGGAAGGAAATCTCAGGAATTTGATCTCTCCCTAAACCGGGAGGCTCTCTCCATCGCCTAGGCTGAGCAGTGCCAGGTGCCCCGTGTCTCTTACTGACAATGCAATGAACCAGGGTCTCTCTCTGTATCTCTCCACGCTCTTTCTCTTTTTTTTTCTCCCATTCTTTTTCCTCTCTCCCCTCCTTTTTCTTTTCTCTCTTAGTCTAAATTCACTTTTCTTTTCTTTGACCTCTGCTTCTTCCCATACCTTTGCTCTTCTAACATTTTGTCATCTTTCTTTATAAAAGTTTCTCCTAAATCTGGCCCTGAGAGTTGCAATTTTTTTTAACTTAAATTTCAATTGAGAGCAATTATTATCTATAATATCTATCTGAGAAATATATATTTCAGTTGAGAGCAATTACTATCTATAATATCTATCTGAGAAATATATACCCCCCCCCCAATAGTCTGGGCTTTTGGGTAATACATTTAGCTTTATTGTTTGGAGTTAATGCAGAGGCAAAGATAGCGTGCTATTTCCACTCTTAGGTGTTACCTCGGATGATGGCATGTTATCCAACTTAAAGGTGTCAGTTTCTATCTGCAATTTTAAAATCCGTGGCTTGGATTGGAGATATCTGTCCAGCATGTAAAATGGTTGTTTACAGCTAATTTAGGAAGAGCCTGAATGGAGATCTCTGACACATAAACTTACCTGTGTACCCTAAAAGGGAAGGGGTTGACTATACCACCTGCTGGCAAGATGTGTTAATGCAAGTATTTATTTTTTTCAAAAATGATTTACTTAGTTGAACAACAGGGAGAGACAGATCAAGATAGACAGACCAAGATAGATCTTCAAATGGTCACAATAGCTGGGGCTGGCCGTAAATGATGCCAGAACACTGGAACTCCATCCAGGAGTGCCAGATGTATGTCAGAGGTCCAGATGCATTCGTAGTAGGGAGCTCAAGCAAAAGAAGGGGTAGCCAGATCTCAAACTGGCACTGAGAACTGAGGTGCCGATGTCTTAGCTCACAATGCCACAATGCCAGGTTCAATGTAAATACTTGGGCTTTTAAGGTTTTAAGATATCTGACAATTCCATGGATTAATTCTATTTCCATAAGGAAAGTATACTGTCTTTTTCCATTTATTCTTTGCTTCCAACACACACACACACACACACACACACACACACACACACAGAGTGAACACAAACATCCTTTAATATCACAGTGCTGGAATTATAAAAAGGTATTAAGCTCATCTTCAATCCTATACGCCTAGAATATGTGTGGCAGCCACGAAAGACAACTAGTAGAGATTCCACGTTAGAGTTACAACAGTGTATTGTAATCTTAATCATTAAGCATCATGGAGGCCAGACCTTAAGGACAAAAAGGGTGACCTATGATAGCAAAATGCCACAGGAGAGAAGAACAGATAATACACAGAGAAGGATACAGCTGGAGAAATCTGCCATGCAGACTGACTTCCAGAAGGCCTGCTGGTATAGATGGCAACACAATCCAGTGGCCAGTGGAAAAGGGGCACGTGGCACGTTGGCACAAGGTGCAGCGGCTCATGGTCATGGAATGCCCGAGACGCAGCCAGGGAGCGAATTGTAGAGTGTTGCGCAACCATCTCTGCTGACTAACACATGTCATGGGAATGTAAGAGGTCAACCCACGGCAAATTGGATGACACCGTTTGTTTGACTTAACTGCAGAACTATTGGGAGTAGACTCTTGGAGAGTGATTCCAGATATGACAGAGCAGATTACAGAAAATTTATTTTGTACTCCTCCTCCCAGGTCATGCTATTGGCTTGCCCACAGGGAGATGCAGACAGCTTGATTAGAAATCGAATTGCCTTGGAAATGTTGGCTCCAGGATTTAGTTTTCTGGTACGTGGACTCTTTGAGGAGGTCGTCATCAGAGAGAGGTGACAGAGAGGGAGGGAAAAGTAGAGGGGAAAATGTGAACGCTGAGAATGTAGGGGTGGGAACAGCCCCTTCCCCGGGGCCCCTTGGCTTTGGAGAAGAAGGCAGAGATGGTACTGGGGTACTCAGTCAGTTATCCTGGTGGCACTGGGCACATGATCAACAGAAGGAGGGCATTTGTATTTCTAAAATGTATTTATCTGGAAGGCAGAGTAACAGAGTGAAGGGGACACACACAAACGCACACACACACACACATCTGCTAGCCTCTGCTTTACTCCCTACGTGAGCACAATGGTTAAGTCTGTTCCAGTTCCAAGCCAGGAGCAGGGATTCCATCTGGGCCCATTATCCAGGAGGCCTGGGCCGGAGTACTTGAGCCACTTTCAGCTGCCTTGCCACGTGATGGGGAGAGAACTGAATCCGAGACAGAGCAGCTGAGACCCAGCAGGCTGAGTAACCCGTGCATCACAATGCCTTCCCAGAAACAGGTTATTATTTCATCGGAGAGCACTCCGATGCCTCCATGGTCACAGTCAGAATGACGGCTGTCATCACAGAAACCGTCTTCTAAAGTCACTTTGCATTTTTGTAAGACGATTTTCTGGGACGGCACTGCAAATAAGTCTCTGCTTGGCTGCTCTGTTTCTGATTCAGCTCCCTGCTTATGTGCTTGGGAAAGTAGCCAAGGATGGCTCAAATCCTAAGATGAATACCTGGAAGGAACTCTGGCCCCCTGGCTTTGAACAAGCCCAGTACCAGCTACTTAGAGAGTGAACCACTACATGGAATATCTGTTTCTCTCTCTCTCTCTCTCATTCTCTCTTTTCCTCTCCCTTCCTTAACCCCTCCATCTATTTCTGTAACTCTTCCCTTTTAATAAAAATGCATACATCTTAAAAAGAACAGCCTCCCCCTCAAGATAAACCACCATTCTCTATTCTTGAACTGCAGATAATCTTATTGTGATACCAAGCAAGCTTTAAAGTTGCAAATCAGACAGCAACACCTTGAATCAGCCGTCATGGGATCTGTACTTCATTTTATCTTTTTATTCAAGCCACCCATAGCGTTCTGCCGGTCATAGGCAGATCTTGTGCCAACGTGATATACAGCCTGCTGTCACAATGACTGATTTGTAATACAAGACAATAGAAAGCACTCAACTTCTTCGACTTTAGACCTCTCCATTCAGCTGGATTTCAACCCAACAGACAGTTACAGACAGGGCTGTGTCAGATCTCTCCTGAACCAGAAAAAAAAAAAAATGGAGGAGGACATGATTGGAAATTTACTTGAAACAAAATATAGCTCATCACAACAAAAATCAAGTTAATGTTCTTGTTAAGATGGAATGGTTTACCCAACGTGATGTAATTTGGAGGTGATTTGAACGCATCCCGTACAAGCTCGTGTGTTGGAGGCTTGATTTATGGTGTGGAAAACTTGGAGGGGGTGATCTGAAGTGGGGCCCACTGAGATGTCTGTAGGTCAGTTGAAGATGAGCCATCGGAAGGGAGGGTGAATTCTCAGTTCCTCTCTCTTGGTTCCACATTCACTCATGCATTTTGATGCTATCTGCCATTTGGTCAGCACGAGGAGCTGAGCCAGCGGAGCCACCCAATCTCAAACTCTCAGAACTGTAAGCTAAATATGCCTCCTGGCTTCATTAGTGCTCAACTTTAGATGTTTGATCCTCGTAATGAAAAAGGGACAAGTGCATTGCACAAGGAGAAAGCTGCCCTCAGGAACAGCTCTGGCTGCCAGCTTCTGGTACCTGGGTCTTTGACAGTGAGCCTTCTAAACTCGGAAGTAGTTTTGACTGCTTCCTTGCTGGCCTTGAAGGTGTCGTTGGAATCCTTGCCAATCTGTAGAGGTGGGTGCTATTCCAAGGTCCCTTGTGTTAAATAACATTGCTGACTATCATGGACACACTCAACAGTAACAACACAACAAATCCCACATGGGAAGCCCACCCAATGTGAGTACCCACACTGCATGTGATACACATGTTGAAACAAAAACACTCTTGCAAGTGTGAGATAAGCATACACTCTCACCATCATCTTCTAGAATGAATGTGACACCCTTGAGGTTAATGTGGTACTCCTATTTGTGTGAATTGAAAACCTTTTCGCATTCAGATATCAGAATCGGACACTCTGTTTCAAACACAACCCAGTACTGGAAACCAGACCACCAGACTCTTCCCTTGCCTTCCTACCCCGGCCCTTGCTTATCATAAGAGAATGACGGTATTTTTTCTCTCTCTCTCTGCAAAAAATAAACCATTTTCTGTTACTGAAAAGAGGTGATCACTGCGAGCTCATTTTATGCTTTTAACTTCCTTGAACTATCAGTTGATTCTGGAAATACAGAAAAAAACCTGATCCGTAGGTGAACAATGCCAGCTTTTCAATGTTATTTCTTCAAGGAAATTGCATCAGCTTAGGTCTATCTTCTTCCTCAAATTTCCTTTCTTTGCGCACTGGTAAGTGCAAGGCTAATTTGCTGTAATGTTAGGTAGGGCCCAGGAGATGAATTAGCTTTGCTTGGTTTTCAGTTGTGATAAAAAAAAAATAAATTGCCAGGTGAAATTAAATGTTAGCATATTGAGTTGACTGCCCCATGACTTAATCCAGTCACAGCCCCTCTGTTATTCTGTAGTACCGAATCCACAGGAGCACCCAAGAACAACGCAGGAGACGGTCTCCCCCAATCTTGGAGCTGGTTGCAAATCAGAATGATCAGCAACTTGATAGCTCATGCATAGGCGTGTCTTATTTGAGCCTGTCAATGGGGAAACCCTAAGAGGAATATTGCTAACCATGCATGTGACATGCAAACCCCCATCCTATAAGAAATGCTGTAATCCGCATTCCTTCTGTCTGGAGTCAGCACATGGCAATGTTGTTTACCGATGTTTGCAGCTTTCTGCAAGGCAGCCACCTGGTTCATGCAGCTTGGCTCAGACATTCTTGTATCTTACCACCCTCTTTCATTTTCTTTCCCCTTTGAGTAAATACCATTAACATTCTTGAGGAACAGCATTCCAAAATCCAAAATCATGTGTTGGGGGATGATGCTCCTGGTGATTTTAAGATTCAACCATGTCCAAAGAAAAACAGGCCTTGCCAAGTTAGAAAGCTTCTTTATGGCCTTACCAGACTTTTACCTCACTTTCTAATCCTCTGACAAGATAAGGTTTATGACTTCCATTTAGCGGTATTACCATTCCCGAGCAACAGATAAACAAGAAAATGGGAGTGAGGTTAGAGCCACACACATGAGGGCTAGGAAGTATGAATTCTAAATGTTGGCCGTGTGCAGGAGGTCGTTTGGGGACTTGAGGACTGATCAGCAGCCACGTTGGACACACACTTGGGTCCACTCTACACCACAGATTGGGGAAACTGAATACTTGTCAAGGTCAACCCAAACGTTAATCCTTGTTGTCAATAAGATAAATCCAGGAATTCCAAACCAGCCTTCTCATTCTCCAAGGCCTTGAGCCAGATGCAAGACCACTGGGGAGTATTGGCTCATAAAGATAATGAAGACGTTGGCAGGCTCGTGTGTGAGTCAGGGGAAGAAAGGACTCAGGCGGGTGAGCCTGACAATGAGGTGTGTGCTGCTCTGAATAGATCACCGGGGACCTTGTGTGAGCAGAGCCAGAGGATGCCTGCAGGAGGAGGAGGAGGATCCAAATTGACTCCATTAGGCACATAAGAACTGGACCCTCAGGTCGCCGTGAGAATTCAGTCGTAAACCAGATCCGTTCAGCAATAACAAATATAAAGTTACAGCGTGACTGTAGCTTTTGTCACAGTTGAGTGTTTTCAAATGCTTAGTATTTGCAGGAAAGTCATTGCCCTGACCCGAAATGACTACTGTTGAGATGTGGCACTGTTGTGACAGTTGTATGCTTGCAATACCCTCTTCTTTGGGCATGAAGTTAGAGACACTCCTGGTTCCAATTTTCCAGTGTTTGCTGGAGCCAGGTCTTGCTACCTCAGGAAGAGGTTGGATTTTATCGGCCATCTTAAACGCCTCCAGGTCATCTGCCTGCAGGGAATCCAGCAAGGACAGACTGGTAAGAGGATTCTCTCCTTGTTGCCCCAGCCCAGCTCTTCTAGCTTTAGGGCTGTGTGCACATGGAGAGCCTTCCTTTATGACCTGTCTCTCCTTCCTTGTCCCACTTCCTGGGAGAGTGACATAGGCGGATTTGACACTTGTTAAGAGCGGACTCCCTCTTAAACAATCTGATCTCTCCCATTTCCCCCAGGGAGCTGGCCTTCTGGCCCGGAAGGACCCTGCTGTAGCTCACTGGTATTCTCCTACTGAAGACCAATTGTCTCCTGGCTCCCATGGCTGCCACTTGCTCCTTATCCCATCCTGGGGATTCTGTTTGGACTGTTTTATATTTTCCATGATACCCTTCCCTAGGGTTGTTTCAATCACGCCCAGAATCATTGTCTCTGTAAGGTTTCACTTTCTTCTTTTTTTTAAAAAAAAGATTTATTTTATTTTTATTACAAAATCATATATACAGAGAGGAAGATCTTCTGTCCGATGATTCATTCCCCAAGTGACCCCAACGGCCGGTGCTGTGCCGATCCAAAGCCGGGAACCTCTTCCGGATCTCCCATGCAGGTGCAGGGTCCCAAGGCTGTGGGCTGTCCTCGACTGCTTTCCCAGGCTACAAGCAGGGAGCTGGATGGGAAGTGGAGCTGCCAGGATTAGAACTGGTGCCCATATGGGATCCCGGTGCATTCAAGGCGAGGACTTTAGCCCCCTTGGCCACGCCGCTGGGTCTAAGGTTTCACTTTCAACATCTACGTGTACCTGGAGAAACCAGCACATCGAAGACTAAGCACATCCTTTCACCCAACCAAAACCAACTACTGCTGTGTGACCTGTGCCAGCCACGGGCACACCCACCCATCCATTCATCCACCCTGACAATGCAATGTCCTCCATGTTTCTTGTATTCCTTTTTTTTTTTTTTAATGGAAAATTTCACCTCCTTAGTTCAGGTCATGGATAGCTTTTGTTCAACTTGCAATATCACGCTTCAGTAATTCCGTGTACTATCTGGTGGTGTCATTCACCCGTAAATCTCCGCATCGCCCTAGGTTAGCCCAGTCCTCCCGCACCTGCCCACCACGCCTTCGTTCTTCACCTCCGGTCACCTCCGGTCACCTCCCCAGCCCCTCATACGCACATCGCTCTCTCAGTACCTGCCTTAGTTCTTCCACTAACTCTGTCTTCCTTCATGATGTTGATTCTGCTTACAATTCACTCTTCTTTGGTTTTCTGAGTAACTATGTCTTTTTTTTTTTTTCTGTTTCTTACTGGTTTTTCCAGTTTTCTAATTATCTTCCCTGGGTATCAATCCTGCCACACTTCTAGAGGTCACGGTGTGCTAGGGTTTCCTGCTTACGCACTGGTGTATCTACTAACCTGAAACTTCCAAAGTTAAGCTCTCTCTGACATAAATAACAGAGACACGGACTAGGTCAGAGAATGAAGAGAAAGAACAGAACTGGGAAAGGTCATTAGCCCGAAATGTTTCTATTCAAGCTATTAAATTCCTATGTGGTTTTTTTTTTTCTTGCCTCTGCTTTTATATTTACTTCTGTCTCTGGCTAAAAATAGTATACATTTTGCGTGAAATCACTGAGTGGAGTTTGAAAGTCAAAGGGGAAAAAAAATATAAATAACCATGTGCAAAGGGAATTAGGAATGTTATAACAGAAACTCTCAGATTTTACCTGCTCGGCTCAATCAAATTTGATGTAGCATTTTTGTGTAGTCCACGTGGAGAATTTTTTTTAAGTGTTGGAAACTTGAAGCACCAGGGGAAAAAAAAATCCATCAATTGTTTCTAATATATCGTTGAAAGAGGAAAATCAGTAAGTTACTAAATCTTGAAGAATGCTACTACTTCCTTATGAGAAACATTTAAGACGGTTCCTATTTTAATGTTTTTCATGACTCTCATATTAATGGAACATACACACAGAAGCACTCTCTTACACTTTTAGCTTAATATAGCGCATATCAGGAAATCTTACATATCACCAATTTAAAAGATATTTTTAAGGAGTACTGAGCATTTCTGTAAGGCATTATTAGGATGTGTGTATATGGCAAAATGATTTTTATAGTGAAGAAAGCTAACAGAGTTTTCCTCTTTGGCTTGTGTGTGTAACAACAATAGCTAATATCTATGTGACATGCAAATATCCCGAGTTCAGGCTTATGCTGGCTTGTAGTACCGCTAGTGTTGCAATTTATATTCTCTCTTAAATCCTTCCACTTAATTCCCCTTCCCTGCTTCTGGGTCCTGCTGTTGGGGGGAGGGGGGAGAATGGAACATTAGAAAGTGTTTATACAGATTCTTTCCTTCTGGGGTTGTATCAGACCTTAATATGCTGCAATGAATCATTTATCTGCACTATGATAAAGCTTCTCGCGTGTGGGTATCTTATCCTTTCGACTAGAAAATTGCTTCCTCCGACTTCTCTCATTTCACCCCTAACAGGGTGAATACGTCCAGACACACAGCAGATACTCAACATCCATGCTTTGATTAATCAGCACATTGGGAATTTGCCTTCTGTTGTTTGTTTGCAGTGCTTATCTCCCTCTGCGTCTCTGCAGAATCACTGTTCCGTAATCGCATCCGTGTCGGGCCTGGTCCCTCTGATGAGCCTCCCCTGTAGGTCTGTGCCTGCTTTAAGAGCATGCGTACTCACAGGTCGGCTTAGGTAACAGGCGTAAGGTGCACGCTCTCTCTCTCTCTTTCTCGTACACAGTTACGACCTGGGAGGTCCAGGTTGCAACTGGAGGGTGGGGTCGGATGTCATTCTGCTTTTCGTCTTTTTGATTTTTTGCATCCCCACTGATCCCACAGCCTCGCCTTTCCGCAAGAATGCTATTCGAAGGCATCATTTTTGCATAGCTTTTAAACATCCGTGTTTTAAATTCTTCTTTATACATTTATTCTGAACAGGCAGGGAGGTGACACCCACCTGCTTGTTCACTCCCACAATGCCCATGGCTGCCCATGGACCTCAATCCAGGTGTGTCCTATTGGGAACAGGGACCAGACGACATGAGCCATTGGTGCTGCCATTCAGCCAGCCTTAGCAGGAAGCTGGAGTGTGGAACAAGGACTCAGCATTGAGCCAAGGCACTCTGTAAGAAGCATCACGCCTGGACAGGCCAAGTGCCTATCTCATTAACTGTTTCTCTTTTTAATAGAATGTTAAAGTTTCATTGACACAAAAAGATTTCTGTGTTCCGATTCTAAGAAGTACAGACAATTATGCTCATCTGTGATAAATGCTATATGAAGGCAGAGTAAAGGATTGGGCGGGACGTTCGAGCTGGAAAGATGCTTCAAACGTGGCTGGAGGAAGCAGAGAAGGGAAGGGCGTACAGTTGTTCTTTAAAAATCACCGTCAAGAGCCTGATGTTCTGACTTCTGCCACCCAATTTTATGCATCACACCACGACCAACCTTTACTGTTATACCGTCTGTTTCTTGGCGTTCGCTGGATTCGAACAAGGTTTCTGATCAGAGTCTGTGCTTCTGGACTGAATGTCCGTGTCCCCATGAAAATCATACATAGCGTGATGGTGTTTATAGATAGTCTGTTTGGGAGGTAGCTGGGGTTCAGTGAGAGGACTCTTAGTGCTACGTTGAAATGGCTGCAGAATTTGGGGTCACCTAAGTTTCCTCCTTGACCTGTCAGGGAGCCAGGTGAGCTAAGAAGACACAGACAGTTAGAGCTTCCTTCCACCAGAGGGAGCTAGAGCCCCTTGATGGCCACAGTAGCCAAATCTGAGCCGAGCTCAAGTCAGCAGCTCCATCTGGGTCTCCCCTGCAGGTGGTGGCAGGTGCCAACCACGTGGCGATGAACAGGGAGCAGCCAGGACAGGAGCCAGCGCCTCTATGGCATGCTAACATTATAGGCAATGGCTTGACTCACCATGCCTTCATTTGAGGATTTATAGACATTAAAAATGTGTTTTATAATATCCTCACGGGGATGTGGTGCTGAGTCCAAGACCCTGGAGTTGAAGACACAAATACTGCAACTAAGAAGCAACATCAGGGCAGAGCCAAGTGTGACTGGGATAGTCTGACGTTCATTAAGTAAGGTACTCGGGAATTCTGTTGTATTTGGGGCTGGAAATCTCTTGCTTTTTGACAATGCCATTTCATTGAATTTTACACAAACGTAAAGGAAGTGTGCCCAAGTCAGTTTGTCTTCGTATATTACGTTATCAACAGGAGTTCTGGGAATAAGTTTAATAAATGTATGAAACCCAGAATCCTTTTTTTGGGGGGGGGGGGCGCGCGTCAGCGTATCTTTTAGATTTAACATTGAGTCTTGTCTGCCATCTAGTGGGTATTTTGTAAACGACATGTATGACTAACACCAGTCCCCATATTTGAATCGAAATTTTCATTTTCCTTTTATTCTCTACGTATTTTTTTTTACACTCATCATTATTGTTATTTTTATCTCAGAAGGGGCTCACATGTTATGGAAATCTGGAATTTTGGTGCAACTAGATTCATTTCTTTTCGAATTGCTTGTGAATTTGAGAGGTGTAAGAAAATTTCGCATCTACCAGGTGACGTTTTAAACGCCCCACGTGTCTGGGCTTGAAGCTGGGAGTTGCAAATGGAGTGCATGTGTCCAAGGCGGGTGTTAGGAACCCCCACAACCCGTCACTTGGTGTCCCCCCACAGGGAACATCAACACGAAGCTAGAACTCAGGATCTGGGCACAACAAGGAAACGCAGGGACCCCCAAACTGGCAATCACCTGGTTTTTTTTTTTCCTCAAAATTTAAAGATGTATTTATTGATTTGAAAGTTGAAGTTACAGAGGGAGATGGGAGCGACACACACAGAGAGGGTGCATGTCAGCATGCCATACGGGCGTGGCGGTGCCCCCAACTTGAATACCAACGTGCCCCCGCTCTTTTTGATGTCTTGATGTATGCTTCATAAAATGTGCGAAGCCACAAAACATTGTGACCCTAGTACATCTCTATGTAAGTCATCACATTGCACTGCTCTTTCTTAATTGCCAATATCTAGTCTCCCTTACATTTTATTTTTGATAAGATGAGAAGGTGGGTTGATGTGTATGTTCAGTCCCCAAATGCTTGTACCGAATGGAACTCAGACAGCTCCAACAGTAAGGGACAGAGAGTCCACTACCTCCCAGGATGCACCTGAACAGGAAGCTGGAATCACCAGCAAAGCTGGGACCCCAATCCAGGCACTGTAATAGGAAGACAGGTGTCCTCAACAGCTTCTTAGGCCCACCCTAAGATCTTACAGCCTCATTTTCCTGAAACAATTTTGAAGTGCCATTATATACGCTACATACATAGGTGCCTGTGCGTGTTAAATACAGAACGTAATTGCATTCCGTGCCTTCCCTTTTCTACCTTAACCTTTTAAATACCCTGGGTAGCTTAGAGCATGATGCAGAAGCCGCGGTTCTGATGTTTCTCCCTTAATCTTGTAACCCACCTCCATCCCTGATGCCCTTGAGCTGCGTGGCGGTTCCGCGATCCTTCCACCCCAAATCCAGTCGCGCTGAGAAGCAATCATACTCTTTTCTCCGTGTTGCTATGTCCCGAGTTGGAACGCTGCAGGGGCCACTACTCCAAATAAATAATGAAAATGAAATGCGCCTCATGGCCAAGTTTACAAACACTGGACTGAAAGGCTGATCGTGTTTTCGGGAGATTTATTGTGTTTATAGTGAGTAACTCTCCAAGAGGACTCTACAGTTTGCAGTGTTTTGCAAAGATTTCAAGGGAACTCTGGCGCTTTCCGTAGAGCATGCATTTTCATATTCCAAGAGCAGTGTTCCATTTAATGAGCATTGTTGACGAGGTATTTTAACTCTTCAATATCTGCGGAATTTATGACAATACGTGGTTTCAAGGGCAAACTGAAAAACTTCCAGCTGCTGGGGAGATCTGTTGTTATTCAAGCTGAAACAGAAAGGACAATGGGCTTTCTGCCATGATCTAACTTAGTGGAAGCTCTATTATGCCAAGAATTTTCACACCAGGTGGAGGCGCCCGCTACACTCAGAAGCCAGGGAACCACAGCCTTCCATCGCTGCTCTGGGTGTGGTCAGGGCACTGCAGGTGCCAAGAGTGAGCAAGGCTTCTGAGGGAGTTGTCATCTGATACTTCTGTCCATCAGCAAATGCTTGGAATTTTATTGCATGATTTTTTCCTAATGGTAGCAGGCTTGAAGAGACAGGCGGAGACTATCTAGGACCCTTCATGATCTCTGCCAAAGCCCACTTTGCTCTTCAGTTGATTTTCACGCAAAAATCTCCGCGGCATCAACAGACTTGATGATAGATTATCATCAATATTGCAAGAGAGTGAATACATTTCACAAGATGATGTGTTTAGCTATAAAGGACATCTGAATAATTACTAAGATACCTGGCATGTGAATGTCAAAAGAATTTTAGAAAGTTATGGCAAGCCAGTCAAGGAATATTTGGCATTGAACTTGCAACTGGTAGTAACGCAGTTCAGGAACGGGGCACGTGGTGTACAGAGTTAAAGTAATGTCATTTCTTCCATGGCAGACGGTTAAGATAAACACATCCATGAAAGCCCCAAGGCAGAGAACACAGCTACCATCTCAAATACTCAGACCTGTCCACATATTCTTTTCAACCCCAAATGTTTTATGAGCTTGCATAAATTAGGCAAGAAAGTATAAAAAAAATCAACTAGGACAAACTACTCAACAGTGGGCTTCAGCCTTTTTTTATTCTTTCACTAATCTTCCTGGGTTCCAAGAAACGCAGAACCTGATCATTCTTTATTTATTTTTTTGGAAATATTTATTTTATTTCTATTGCAAAGTCAGATATACAGATATACAAATGAGGTCACTAACGTAGGGGTTAGCTGACTTAACAAAGTCAGAGTAAGTGATGAGAGCGAAATTCAAACCCAGGCCTGAGAGTCAAGTTTATATAGTTCACACTAAGAGGCATATGAAGATATTTATGCTGCTTCACCCATGACTTGCTTTCTTGGATCGACCCATAGAAGTCTCCACCCACCACCCACCATTTGCTTTTCTTTTTCCATTTATGCAGGACCATCTTTCAAAAAATGGCCTGGACCTCAACTACATATATACTGAAGGTAGGGTTTGGGCAGAATAGTACCTGTTAACTGCATTGAGCCTGGATGGTTATAAGCTTGCCCCTCCCTCCTTTCTGGCCCCTTTCATTGTTGAGTATCCATGCAGATATTTTAATCACAGCTCCAGTCCCGTTATCCATCACAGGTTCCTCTTTCCTTTATCTCCTGCCTTCCTCCCTACTCCACATGTGAAGGAAGCAGGAGGTCCATCCTGTATGTTTCCTTATGTTTTACTGTGGCCGAGAGTGTTCAGTGTTCATCTTCACTTTCGGAGCTTTTTAGAAGACATTCTAAGCAGTAATGAATTCCCTCCTGGCTGAAAAACCCAGGACCATTCAATCCAACGCCAGTCGTGCTGTTGTAACGGCCGAAACCAAATGTCTCATTTGCTCTTTCTCCCATTAGCTTGAAAAGAGTAGACTCGGGGCAAGCCGATATATATATATATATGTATTTTAAATTCAGAGATATTATTTCATAACTAAACATGGCTTCAGATAGAATATTTTACACAGAAAATTAAGCAATTTGTGACACAACTAGATGAAGTAATTTAAGGAAAAGCATCTTTTATTGGTTGAAACCAAGTCTTTCTAAAATGCGTATAAAAGCGTAAAACATTACAACGAATAACTATGAACACAAATGCTGCTATCTTTAATTATCTGCACAGTAATTCCGATATCATTTTTATATCTTAATACACAGCTTACTGCGTTTGCTAGGTGTAAGTTACATCTGAGCACGGAGGCCCAGATCTGATTTGCAGAAGAGACACAGAGCATGGTAATATGACCAAGTCCTTAAAATATTAGATGTTAAAAAGTGTGCTAGAAATGACATCCATTTACATAATCGGTGACCCAAACCATATAAACCATTGTTAGAAAGAAAAGAGAAATATTGCTTACTGCTCTATGGATGATTCCATAAAGAAAGAAAGGTTCTGCCTACTGCGTGGCCCACAAGTCAGCCATCTATCTTTCATCTTCAAATGTCTCTCAGAATATCTGTGGTTCAAGGCACTGACAGGCCTGCAGTTGGCATGCTACGAAATTTTGCAGGATGGCTCCCAGAATGACGGTGCTTGAGGCGGAAGATGCAGGGGTTCAGAGCTCAAGATATGCTGAGAACGTTGATGAGTTTGCCACCAGTGACCTGACTGTGAAATCAGAACCAATCATCGCAGTGGTCACGCCGGAATGAGGGCTGCAGAGACAAAAATCAACTCAACTGCGTGAGCCATGAGTTCTAAATGCACTGGCTTTCATTCGAAGCGTGGATTTCAGTGACACCTTAACAATTCTTCAGAATTGTACCACTGATTGGTACAAAAAAAAAATACGAGTGCCATCATTTCTTCAACTAAAAGATAAGGCAAGTACTGCAGAATTAAAGCAGATCGAATCTTCATTCTGTAGGTCCATAACCAAAGACTTCAGTGGATCACAAAGCTGAGCTCTCTTGTTTTCTGTGAAGTAGAGGAAATAAGTGAAATAAGTGGAATAGGAAAAAGCATCACTCAATTTCCCTATCTTTCGATGTCATACTTTCATGCTGGACAACGACATTCCTTGAAGGAGTTCACCAAGGAAGCCGCACAAAGAAGCCACTTCAGCGCCTTCAAGAGCAACGCGCAACAAAATAACCAGACACAGAACGGGGCAGCCAACAAAATGTGTGGTGGGCAAGTATCTCCCTGACCGGATGGAGCATTTTCACCTAGAGGAAGATGCGCTACAGCTGTCACAAGACCATAGCTTTGTATCTGCATGATTAACTGACAAAAGCCATGTTTGATATCTGTCAGCCTATGCCACGATTCCTTCTGCATCCATCGCCTTGCCTTTTTCAATAGTCCAAAAACGTTCACAAAGACCTAAGCGTTAGAATGTTAACAAGAATGAGGCTTTTTAAAAAGTCTACTTTTGCTCTATATCTCCTAGATCTGGTCAATCAATGAAGCAACTTATTAAAGAAGACTTTCTACTCATAATGAAGAAACAGTTTCATCCAGACGTTCACAAATTTAACAAGTTCATGTACAACATCTTGTGAAAAGCTAAGGCGACTTTTAATTCTTTGGTATAATTTAGTCACACAGAGACTTATGGAATGTAACATTCGCGTGGTGAAATTTATTATGTAACTTTAACACAAGATGCTTATGGGAAGATTATGAAAAGTATGCTGTCTGCCTCGAAGAAGCTCTATTTATTTTTTGGCTTTTCAGTAGATCAGCGATTAAATGAGTAGGTCCTTGTATCCTATTTGTTATTGGACGGATGAGATATTAAAGTTGCTGAGACATTTATTTACTTAAAATAGGTTAGAATTTTGAGCACATCTTATCCAAATAGATTGTAGATAGAAATGGCCAGAACAAAAGATTCAGTTGCCTTCCCAGACACAAGCTCTCGACGCCACAAGAAAAGAAATACTGGGCCCCAAGATATGACTGGATTTTAAGGAGGAGATAGTTTTGAATGGCTCGCCCTTTGGTAATAGACAGTTTCACACAGATGAAAGCTTGTGATTTTCCAAAATATCTCCAGAAGATTGGGAAGGTGCTGCTAAGTCTAGACTATTAAAAACTCATGAGATTTTGAGATTACATGTGATAATTCATGTCAAATGTCTAGCAGCGATTTCGTGGTTGCCATGGACTTCAGTGGCAGCTTCATTAATTTTAGGTGAGACTTTCTAAGGTCAGTAGTCTGAGTAACAAATGCATGATACTGACATGAGGCATTAATGACAGGAGAAGCTGGATGTGGGCTATATGTGAACTGTTGATACTGCCAGAATGTCTCTTTTCTGTAAACTTAGAACTATGCTGAAATTTGAAATGGAACAGAAGCAAATACGGTTGCTTTGAAATTGTGAAGTTGTAATTTTTAAACAGATTTTTTTTTTACATGAAAGATACAGTTATGGGGGGTCGGGGATCTTCCATTTACTAGTTTACTGCCCCAAATGGTCCCAGTGGCCAGAGGTGGATTCATCCAAAGCAGGGAGCCAGGAGTTTCTTCTGGATTGCTCATGTTGGGGGGCCTGGAGTCTTAGGCCGTTCTCTTCTGCTTTCCCAGGCCACAGGCAGGGAGCGGGATCAAAAATGGAGTGAGGGATTCAAATTGTCACCCATAGGGGACCCCCACACTGCAGGCAGAGGACTGACCTCAGATACCACTGTGCCAGCCGCTAACATTGTGATTTTTCATAGAAAGCATAGTCCACATTGAATCTTTTGGCGGTGTTTTGGTAGGGGGAACCCAAGATAAATCATGGATGTGCAAACGTTGCATTTAGACAATGTAGAGACAATATGTCTACATAGAAAAAAAGGTTGTTTTTTTTATTTAAATATATATGCTCAGGTTTTATCATTTCAGCCCAATATTTTTCCCAAATAGTGTGTTTTTATATTGTTCTCTGTTAACCTTTTTAAAGACTCATTTATTTATTTGAAAGGCAGAGTGACAGGGACAGGGGAACAGGGAGAGGAGATATTGCAAACATATGATTCACATCGTATATGGGTGGGAGCTACACCCAGATCTCGCCACTGGTGCAGGGTCTCAAGCATGTGTACCTCTTAGTGATTTCCCAGCACTATGGGCAGGCAGTAGGGCTGGCAGTGGAGTTGCCAGATGTGCCGTACCAGGCAGTGGATTAACACGCTATGCCACATCTGTGGTCCCTCTGTATTTTACTTTGACCTCTGTTCCTACTGCCTTTGTAGTTTCCTGATTTATCTCACTTGTCCCTTACCGATGTTAACCTCCCAATTCGACTCTATTTTTGAACTTTTACATAAGCTTTCTCCATTGGTAATATATTTGTGATTTTTTTTTTTTAATATTTAGCTGCAACGCAGTGAGTGACGGACAACTTAAACGTTTAGGTAGAAGCAAGAATGGCATTTAAAAAAAGGCATAATTAACATTGTTCTTATTCCTCCTCGAATTAACGATGAGATTTCAGCGATCGCACGGATGCTTGGGCTCTGCTTATCTGATTTATTCAACATCTGAGTTAACCCTGTTCAGCTCAAACACTGAGGGCTGTCGTCAAAAACAAGCGTGTACGTGAAATACGCAGAACGACTTGTGATGCCAATGTGTAATCGATCCTGGATTAAAAATAGGGTCCCTTCCGCAGTCCGCGAGCTTTGCTAAAAGACTCACCTATCTCGCTTTCTTTGTCCTGCACGCGCAGTAGGAAATCATGAAAGCCAGAAACATCACCACACCGACGCTGAGTAAGATGGTCTCAACCAGGCCAAGGAGGTTGATTTTTCCAGTCACTTGCTTTTTGAACAATTTTGCTTTCTCATCCCCGATGGTACCCGTCTACAATCAAACGAATGAACACGATTGTTTGAGTGGCTGACTGCAGCGAAATGCTCAGGCGTTTCATTTTTTGCGTCATTGCTGCCTGCCGACACCTGCACGGTTGTTTGTCATTGGTATCTGCTCAGCACGTGGATGATGCTCTTGTAGGTGAAAGACAGCAGACACCAAGATGGAGAATTAAATGGGAGATGGAACTGCTTACCGACATTTCACGGAAGCAGCATGTTAAGGGAAAACCACGCCTGGCTTTAAAAGTTGTCACCATTATTTCTCTTTCATTTCCCTTTCCCACAAGTTTTGTTCAATACCCTCACATAAGCCGCTTATTTCTACACCCGTCTAGAGTTCTTCAACTGCACAAGAGTCATTTGAGCTTCAGGACTGTTTCTATAAGATACCTCGCAGGTTATTTCAGCATTTCAAAGCTTATTTCCCAGGGACGGAGGGATATGAATGGGTCTATGGTTTCCATTGCTCAAAAGGCTTGTGCAATGCGTTTTAAATCTGATCACGCATGAATTCAACAGTTGACACAAAAATAGCGTGTCTCTGCATGAGACAGGCCGCATCTGCTCTAACCTGGCCTTTACGGGTTGGCTTCTGCTGACAGGGTGAAACTTGGTTTATTTCTATTAACATTTCAACTTGGTTGATTTCTACTAACATTTAAAGCAACCTCTTTTGTAAGACAAGCACTATGGTGATAAATAATATTGAATAGATGCATTTCAAAGCCTATCTAAAAAGTGCTTTATTTCCCCCAAAGGAAACCTTAGATGCATAGAAGGCACACTTTTGTTATACCATTCTCCCAGGTAGAATCAGCTATGTGTGAGCTGGACCTCCCAGGCAGCAGTACACATATAATTGTAAACATACTAGGTATATAATCAACTTTGACACACGAAAAGCTTTTCACACATAAGTTTGTTATGCATGATGCATAAATTAAAATACTAACCTCATTGAGCCAAAGTATAGGGACAATATAATTCCTCTTCAGATTCTTCAATGCGCTGCAATAATGCACAAAGGACATTAAGAAAATAAATATTCTCATAGCTGACATTGTAGCCATTTATACTCTGCACACGGAACAATAAGCTGTTCCTGCATATTGATCAAGCAGTTTGATTTTGATCTCTGTAACGTGTCATTTCGCTTTCAATACGATGGGTTTCCCGACTTCACACATTTTTGACTTTTTTTCCAAGGACGCCTTACTCCTTTGAACACATTCAGCTAAAGAAAATAAACTATGCATTCTGAAACTCGTCAAAGGAATAATCAGGCATCTAATAAGATGAGCGCAACCGTCACACTCTCCAATTAAACACATTTCCATGAACACAAGTGCTGGTTATCATAAACAGCTTACTAATCACTGTGCAATGACCTTCAGCCCAGAGAAGCTGACATTCGATATTCTTCCTGCTGACTTTCACGGACTAGCTCACCTCCTTGAGGAAGAGGCTTTATAGGACGCAAGAGAACCCTGTTCAGCAGACTTACTCAATTCGGCTTGCTGGCTTGACCAACATGTTGACCTGCAGGCGTTTTGCAAATTGCAAAGTGAATCCAGTTATCTGAAAAAAGAGAACGCAATAAAAGAACAAATTCCTTTCATTGAATATCTGAGTTTTGTGGTTGTAACGACGGCACAAGGGTTCTTGAGGAAAACTCATGGTAACACAGCAGGGTTTCAAGTTTGCGAACAGTGTATCGAGTGCACACCTGGGTGTGCACCTGTGCTGTGTGCTCCCACACACAGGTGTATACCTATAGTTACTTTGTTTAACGTAAGCTGTCAGTCATCTCTGTGATTTTATCTGAATGCTTTAGAGGAAGTCCAGAGTAACCCTCAACTCACCCAAAGTCAGTTATCCCTCAAGGTTGGTTTTACAATGCCCATGATACATGATACCTGTTGCTGTAAAAGTTATTTCGCATTCCTCTATAAGAGTCCCACACCCCCTGGATACTTAGAACATAACTCGATTACTTACAATAGATAATGCCATGTAAATATTATGTAAATAAATGTCATACTGCGTTACATCTGTTCAATGTTCAGAGGAGATCATATTTCACGTTTTTTAATCTGCCCTTGGTTGAGTTCAGATGCAGAACTCGAATACAAAGGAGTAACTTTACAGTCAGACAGAACGTGCAGGTATCATCTGTTAAGAGAAATTCTAGAGTTTTAATTTATGCTCAATTTTGGAAAATGACACTGAAATAGATTTAAATTGCCATGTTGAAACAATTTGTAGAGATTTTTCTTGACAGTAATGTGTAATAGACCTCGCCCAGAATTTATAGTCAACTATGCTCATAAAGTCTTAATTAACACAAAAGTGTTTTAGGCCAGTTATAACTGTTACTGTCACTGGCATTTTTTTTTTTTTGGTAGGGCTTGTTAAAAAGCTTTATAAGATTTATATGCTAAAATTACAATTGAATTTTCTCAGGATTTTACAATGGGAAGAATCAATGGCAGTGTCACTAAGTGTTAGCAGTTTGCTAAAAATATAATCAGTAAGTACAACCAACAAGACATTTTTTTTTTCAATTTAATGATTTAAATTTATTCAACTAGGAGCTAACGACTTCTTGAAAAGACACTTTCCATTGGCTGATTCATTCCCCTTTGGTAACTCATTTGTTACGTGGTCAAAAGAGTGGGGGCTGAAGCTAAGAACTAAACACCAGTGCAGATCTCTTTTATAGCTGGGAGGAACCCACCTCCTTGAGCCATCCCCACAAGCTGGAAGCAGGAGCCTGAGCTGCAAATAAAACCCGTGTACCTCACCAAAGGCTGTCAGCATCCCATCTAGCGTCTCCACTTGTGGCTCAAATGCGTGCCTTCAGTTTTATTTTTAACGTGCATGATTAAACCAAATTAGATCAATAGCATATTTTCTTACAGGCTCAACATCCAAGTATGTCCTATGTTCTTCCTCGTTTGGATGCAAACCTTCGATGGGCTCTGACACATCGGGGCTCGCATGTAGAAAGTGAGGGAGCGAAATGTATGCGGGTCTTCCTGGAAACGAGTGGTTAAAAAGTCAATTGCGAACAAATCATTCTCCTCTTTTCACCCAAAGCCACCCATAGTCCCTTGAAAAGAAAGCTTTTTTAAATAGAGAAGTGTTTTGAGCACTGATTGGAGATTCAAGGAGGGGAGGAATAGAAGCTCAAGGAATGCTTATACAAAAATGGAAAACTTGTATCATTTCATGAGGCATTCTGGTGGTATCTGTTATTCATTCCTCTGCTGCTCTTTTTCAACAGGTACAGTTTAGATGCTGAATAAAAAGGTTCAATTGTATTTAGTCAAAAATCAGGCAATAATGAGTATCGGAAAGACAGCTGTTGCTTTTTTCTAATGTATGTTTGCCACATGGTTGTATGAGCCAAATCAGACAGACCAAACATTTAGTGTCCGTCCAGTTTGTTTTCGAGGCACAATGAAAATATAACTACTCTTCATAATTTTGTCAGTGGAAACAAAGATAAAGCAGTCGCGCAGAGGAAACACAAGATTCTCAAAATATGCTGGGAAGCATTTTCAGTTGACCTCGAACCACTAACACGCACAAGATAGCAAATGTGTGGGTTTTACACAGTCGTAACAGCTTTGCAACACTCATACTGGATAAGAAACGCCAAATAAAACACAAAATGAATATCCCCAAATTTTGCTCACTCAAAAGCTGTTCCCAGGATTTAGGGACAGGAAGGGGTTCTGGGAGCATACTGCAGATCCCACCATGAACCATGTCGTTGAGGACGTGCACCCACCTTCTTTGCATTTGCTAATGTCCAGCACACCGTAGGAGGTGCAGTTATGCGATACAACTGTTTCCGTGCAGAAGCAATGGTTGTCGGGATTTTGAACCGGAGAAGCAAAGGCTTTGGCGGGGAGAACGAATCTATACACAGGGATTCCTTTCAGATTGATTTCAGACTCAAACACAGCATAGATGGACCTACACAGACAAAGCAGAAGTTTCACTCCCAGGGCTCACTACATTCCGAAGACATATTTATTCTGGTTTGGGGGTTTTAATTTTCACTTAGAAAGCTGAATGTTCTTGGTAGGATTCTCTAATTAGCGGATAGGTTCTTATGAATTATTTTTGGCTTTTTACTTTATTTTTCAAATAAACTTTTAATTGTTATCAATAGATTTGTAATAGATTTTATGAATTCCATATGTGGAGTTTAAGAAAATCATTCCCCCTTGTGTCCTCCTCCATCCTGCCCACTCTTCAGCAGTGTTTGCAGAGTCATGATTTTAATCCACTCCATATTAGCAGGCTTAATTTACCATTAATCATAACAGCCGACAAGTAAAAAGACCGTAAGACCACATTTAAACTGGAGTATCTTCTGAGATTCTAATACATGGCAGAACTTGATACGTATGTGTGAACTGTTGTTATTTTGGGGAATGGTTTTAAGGGCAACTTTTGACAGTAAATGAGCATAAATATTTGGACCAAAGAAATTATCATAATTCCCCCAAAGGATTAGATGTTGATACTTAGTGTATGCCAGAGTTAAATAAACCTTTAGGAACTTAACTCCAAACAGAAAGGCCATTAGTCTGCTGGGATGTAAGGATGACACTTTAGACAGGTGGCTAGATGACACACACACACACACACACACACACACACCCCGTACGGCTCCACCCTTTGCTAAGGGTCCATCCTGACCCAGGCAATGTGCTGATGGCAACACACTTTTTATGTCCAATCTTTAGATGATTCTGTAAAAAAGGAACTCTGCTCCCCTCAATTTCTTAAAGAAGAAAAAGATATTAAGTGTTTGCCCGGAACCGTAATGTCTTTAGGAATAAGAACTTGGTTCAGGTGTTATGGTTTGGGCTCCAAGTGTGTGTAATATCTGCTGAGCTCCAACCAATCTGAAAAGATGGTCTGACCAGCAGTAGAGCATATTAATGAAAACAGTTCTGTGACACCTGTAATGCCTTCTCTGAACATTTTTAAAAGGCTTGCTGGGTGGGTATCTGGCCCTGTGGTTAAGCTACCCTTGGGGAAGGGGGTGGCCATTGCAATGGCTCAATTGGTTAGTCCTCCACCATAAGCACCCGTATGCCGTATGGACATCAGTTCATGTCCCACTGACTCATTTCTGATGCAGCTCTCTGCTCGTGACCTGGAAGAGCAATGGAGGATGGCCCAAGGCCTTGGATTCCTGCACCCATGTTAAAGATCCCAAGAGGGCTCCTGACTCCTGGCTTCAGATGGGCTCAGCTCAGCTATTGTGGCCATTTGGAGGACTTGAACCAGCATATGGAAGATCTTTCCGTGTAAATATGCCTTTGCGATTAAAAAAAAAAAAGTTTAAAAAAAAGGACACCATTTGGCACACCTTGGTTCAAGTGCCAGCTCTGTTCTGATTCTAGATCCCTACTCATTCACTTGTCCCACATGTGATGACCCAAATAATCAGACGCCTGGCCCTCTCTGAGGGACCATGATTGACTTTCTCGTTCCTGGTTCCACACCTGCCCCAGACCTGGCTATAGCAGGCACTTGGGGCATGAAGCAGTTACTAAGAGTTTGCTTTCATGCTTTCTGTCTCTCTCTTTGCCTTTTTTAGAAAATTAAAATATAAAATAAGACTTTTTATTGAATGTACTGGTTGTTTAAAAAAGGAGACAATACAGGTCTTGCTTAAATACACATCACAAAGGAAATGATCTACATTATAAACAATTTTAGGGCATAGTAGAATGTTGTGCAAAGTTAAATCACATGGTTGTATTTGTTCTTAGAAAATCAAGAAAAGGTTACCCTGTGTATGGAGCTTGTTGACCTGCCTTTCGTCTCTCGGGAGGAAAATGTTTGGCTCCTAGAAACACATTGGTATCTTTCTCTTACCTGCAGATGTCAGAAGAGAAGAACTGTAGGACTCGAGACTTCTCAACAAAAGGTGGGAATGAGGCTGCATCTGTTTAGAATTCAAGCCAGTTATAAATGATTAGTTGGAATACGTGTCTAGAAAAATCTTGAAATTTCATTGCAGCTTGGTCAATAGAAACATTATACAAAGCATCTATACAATTGGTTATGGTACCTAGCCATCACAGAGAAAAACAGAAAAAAAAAATGGAATGGCTATATTTTATTGAACCAGCATATTCGAAAGGTATCAGAACGGAATGACTGCAGATCTTTATATTGTCAAAATTCAGTATATTACAGCCCCACTTACCATACTTCAAATGCCTACTCATCATAGGTGACTAGACCATGGAACACAATTGATTGGTATGCACTTTAATCTTTTCATTTTGTGTCTTTTCACAGTTATTGAAGCAAGTAAAGGATGCATGGTTACCATCCAGATCTCCTCCGCTGATCTCTCTCTCCTAGTGCCAGGCTCAAGACACACCGAGACAACCACACGGCCTGTCCCCATCAGTCATTTTAACTGCATGCCGGATGTACTTGGCATTTCTCTTCTGTCATGACCAAATCCTCTGATTTATTTTCCTGAGTCCCTTCCTACCTAGTTTTCGGAGAGAATTATTTAATGCTTTTGATTCCTTAAATCTATAAAATAGTTTTAATGATCCCGGAACAGCATAGAATACGTGTCTACCTAAAGTCCAAGTATTGTAAACAGGTGTTATTACACTTAGTAATACTAAGGTACTTCGATTGAATTGGAATTTCTGCACATATTTCACGGATAAAACCCTGCAAAGAACATCCAGCCATTTTTGCTGTGCTTTGCCGAATACAAGTCAGCAGTGACAAGCCGTATTCAAGGTTCAATCGTATTTCAAAAGGAAGCATGCCATCTGCTGCCTTTTCTTTAACTTTGTTCATCTTTATTGTTTATTTCACTACAGGGAATTCCTGCACCAGCTTTGGTCCAGCTCATAACCTGCTTCTCAAGAATTTACCTCTAATACTAACGGTCCCCACGGTATTGGATTCTCTCTCTCTTTTTTTTCCATTCTTGAATACTTTTTTTTTTTTTTTTTGGCCTGACCCAGCTCTGCTTCCAGTTTTTTGTTTATTGGATTCTCTCTCTCTCTTTTTTTAAAATAATCTTGTTCAATTCATATTTGCTTCTCTGCAATATCAAATCATAAGCCAGTAGACCAAGCTCTAAGTTTATAGTTCTTTCTTTGTTTCTCCCAATTTTAATTCAAAAAAACTCATATTTTAGCCATGAGCCTTTACTGAGCATTTACTGAGCCTTTATAAAAACGAGGGCCGTGAATTATACTGCAGTGCTATAAAAATGAGTAAAACATATGCTCACAATCAAGTGTGTGTGGATTTGTGCAAGAGGGTGCAGTGGATTTTTCATGATTATTACCACAAAACAGATAGTCTTACCTGTACCGTTAATCATGTCGCAGTAACTTGGCCAATAGGAGAGGTTCCTTGGGCATAAAAAAAACAAAGAAAATGAACAAATATCCTCAAAGAACACCTTTCTCGTATCACTATTCCATGATGATTCAACTCCGATCTGAGGTTAATGAAACTGAGATGTGACAACTAGTAAATTCAAGAAATGTTCTAACTTCTTTGACCCATGTGTTCAAACTATTCCTCTTATTACAAGTGTGCTATGGGCCTGCTGCTCTCGAGTGGCTCATCATAAAATCAAAACTTCCAAATTGTTAACTCACTAGAAATAATTGGAAGAAAAGATTTTCCAAAGAAAATTGAGAGACGCTGATTAACTTAGATCTCTCTTAGGATGAATTTTTTTTTTTTTCCCCAGCAGGAGAAACTAATTATGTAGAAGAATTCTGAACAGGATGCAATGTGTTAAGCTCGGTAGGAACCAGCTCACTAGGAGGCAAAAAGTGTAGTGAGGAGGAAGAAAAGGGGGGGTTATTGTGACTTCTGGAATGTAAACGCTCATATAACAACATTTTGACTTTTCTCCTTCTAACACTTGCATGGACTGGTGGTATCCAGGTAGACCATGTGACTGCCATTGTGCGATTATACTTTTTTATAAACTTAACTTTGAACTCTGTGGAAGAAAAAGCACGCCCGTAAATATTTCACTGCTGTGTGCCATTATTAGAGCAATCATCAGGTAAGGGCTGTGGTTACAAAACGTGTAAGAAATCTCTGGTTTGATTGCTTGATTATTTGTTGGGACTAAGCTCATATAAAACAAAGGCTAATAAGGACCTCTCTGACAGCTGGTAGAGTTCTTTCTATTGAGTTTATTCTGAAACAGACATAGAAAAAAAAAAGGGATGATTTTGTTCAAAAATTGTTGACACCCATGCACAGCTTTTTCATACTGCACATCTAGGGTCTTTGTGAATATCAGTTCTCTTATAAAATATGAATTCTCTGGATGAACTCACAGGAGATTGCCCGGAGGGAAGTCGTGGCCTCATGGAGCTATTTGTTCTTATGGCAAAGATCATGTGTTTTCCAACTTAGTATGTATCTATGTCAGAACTATGCTTGAAATACTAATTCCATTTCTGCACTGGGAAAGTTGAAGAGAAACGAGGTGGCAATGTGGAAAATTGTCACAAGATGGTAAAGCAGGGCAAAAATCACAAAAATGTAGAGATCCACTAAACTCTTTAAAGATATTCAGGCTGCACTGCTAGAGTGCACACTTTTTTTTGAAAAGTATAAAAAATAATAATTTACTTTCGCCCTTACTAAACTATCAACTGAGTTATTGATTTGGTTTGATTTTCTATGTAGTTACCTAACTCTACGGGGACATTGTAACGCTGGCTATGTAGAAGAAATGAAAGCAGCCCCTCCAGATGTCTTTCTAGGAGAGAATCTGTATACAGACCAACAAAAATCTAAGGATGGAAGACTGAATTTTTAGCAAGTGTGCACAGGTGTGAAGGTGCCCATGCTTGCCAGGCAGGACCATTCAGACTGATGTAGTCTTGTCTAGTCCACAGGTGGGTGATGGCGCCTTGCAGTTGTTAAAAAAACACTGTTCTTGCCATCCGTGCCCTAACAAGACACACACACACACACACACACACACACACACACACACGTGTACTTCATGGGGACACTCACTTTTTCCCTTTGTAAGTGTCAATTATGGCCACTTTGCTGATATTATCTTTTCCATTGAAGACTCTGTACTCTCCATCTGCAGTACCATTGTACTGAAACGACAGATCAAAGAGAATATTATTTCTAGAACAAGCCGCATCTTCCAAGCTATAACATATGGAATTCCTTTTCACAGTCCTTAAATGCTGGTTTTGCATGATAATTTTATAAGACTCTAGATATAGGCAATGTTCTTAATTACTTGCTTTCCAAATAAGACTACTAATACAAAAGATGTCGGGAAACAAGTGCTGGAATGAAAAGAAGAATCTAAATACTACAAATTGGCATAACTTCCACTCCAGCACCCCGTGTTAACGCAGCCCAATGCCTCTGTTTTAAAGAAATTGAATCAGACCAATGATGGCAGTGGCAGGTTTCCAGAGCCCCTGCATGCTACAATCTTTAGTAAGCAGTTACTAAGATTAAAAACAGGATTAGCTAAGGTCAATAGTTATGACTAGTTGGGGTAAAATTGTAACAAAATATCTGGTTTCATATTGTTCTTTGCATCATCTAGACCATATCGGATATGGAACCTTGCCATCCTAGCCACAGTCTTAAGGAAAACAACAGAAAATTTAGGAATACAACCAACAAGGACATATGCAACCAAATGAATTTCTAATCGTTATTCCAATAATATAGAGTCGTCAGCACGTCCTACTTGTAATTCAATTATAACAACGTCATCAGGTTCACATTCTACCATAATCACTCAATTGCCATTTAACAGCATTTGACACCACTGGAACTTATAAATCAGCAACCCTACCAGGCTGCGGCCATCTGACCATACAAACATAGGTTAACATTTTGAATTAGTTCTTTAAAGAATTTTTAAGAGGAGAAGCGACAGAATGAGCACATTGAGCAAATGGAGATACAGCATTGATACTGATGTAAGGAAGGAAATCAAAGTTCAGTTTTCAGCAATCTGTACAGAGAATGTGTACGTTCTGAAAAGGGTGGAAACTTGATCACACTAGAATACCATCTGAGAATTTTCTCTAGGAAACTGAATAGATGTGTAAGGAGGACTAGATAAACAGCAAATTTATCTAAGTTACAGAAGGACGCCTCATCACATTGTTGCTTAAACAGCTTAAAGATAACGTCTTTGGTACTTACCGGATAAAACACGCCCACTGTTTTATCAATATTGTATTGAACCATTTGTAGGAATGGGTCTAAATAGCCCCACAGTAATTCTTTTACAGTTCTGGTTTGGAACATACTAGAATTTGATCTTTTGATAATCAGATTGAGCATCCCTTGAATGAACGAAGTTGTAAAAAGATGAGGTACGGTCTACAGAATAAAAACAAAGAAATATCCAATGTTTAAGATAACCAAATAACCACAGATCTTAACACGTGAAACGGATTAGTTACTAGAATTCCATCGAATGCAAACTTTTAAAAACCTTTAACATTTACTGCCAAATCCTGCCAAGACTGGGAATCTTTGTCAAATTCCTTCCTTCTTACATTTTTTGTGTGTGTGTGTGTGTGTGTGTGTGTGTTTCATTGCCAGGTTTAGCACCACATTGGTTGGGCAACACACTTCAAACCATCTTCAAATTCAGGTAATTCTTATTTGGCTATTTTTACACCTGATCCTGACTGTATTGAAAACAACATTAGTACTTGTTTTATGTAAATGATCAGTAGAGGTGGGTATTTGTTGACCTGGTTCTGATGCCACACAGGAGGCCTAACTGGCCCGTATTGATGTGTTGGGTTAGAGTAGTGGCTTTGCACATGCCGAGTGGCAGTAATGATGGCTGGGATGCTGTTATGCCCAGGATAGACCCAGACTGAAATCTCGGGGTCTTAGCTTCCCTCGGCCTAACCCCAGCTGTTGTCGTTATTTGGGAAGTGACCAAAAAAGATGAGATTTCCATCTCTCTCTCTCTCTCTCTCGCTCGCTCAATCCCTTTCAGAGAAAGAAAAATTTTAAAAAGTTTAAGTGATCAGTAAAATCTTGGTCATTCTAGCAAGGTGATTCATTACAGTAGCTTGTGTATTCCCAACAGACATTGTGTTCTTTGTCAACTTACGGCAACAGCCAAGTTGAGAACCGTGAAAGTATCGCTCTCTTTGCCAACGGACATCGAGGGTTCAAACACAGCTTCGTTGGGCTGCATGAAGGACACTGTGTGGTCTGTGCTGTTCTGGATCACATTTTCTTTGGCTAGATAACGAACTCTGAAAAAAAAAAAAAAAGAAGCAAAGCCAAAAATCAGAGAACTCTCCCACGAGTGGCAACTCATTTGCTCAACAAAGATTCGAGCACATGGAAAATGCCAGCAATTATGCTAAGCGATGGAATTAAAATGATAATTTAGGCAGTTCTAAGCCCTTCACAGGCTACCTAGAAGGCATCTGAAACACTGAACGGGAAAACCTACAAGAGAATCAGTTCCAGGCTTGGGGGGGCCGTGGTACACATTTCCTTACGCATTCTGCAAAACCGATGTAAATATCAAATAGAAGTTCAGTTGCACAAAGTGGGGCAGATAAGCGGAAACTTCACATAGTTTTGGAAATGCAAATATTTTTGAATTGCTGCTGTACAGAGATGATGAAATAAGATCTCTTGCATTCAAAGAATTTCGAGGGTAAGGAAGATGGGAGGGAATGCTTAGCACATTTTCTTAGATTAGATCTCACCCAAGACCAGCTTATCTGTGAATTTCAACACTTTCATGAGAACTTGAGTTAATGAATAGAATATAATTTCCTTTCTTAAGGGTCCCAAACCAACTCCTTGCCTACACCCTATAGCAAATACTTACTTGTTCTGAGCTCCAGGTTTTAATATATGTGGGCTGCAAAGTAACACCTGCTTTTATAATTTATTTTTTGGTAAAGATTGATCTATCTATCTATCTTTATTGGAAAGACAGATTTACAGAGAAAAGCAGAGGGAGAGAGAAAGATCTTCCATCTGCTGGTTCACTCCCGAAGTGACCACAATGGCCAGAGCTGAGCTGATCTGAAGCCAGGAGCCAGGAGCCAGGAGCTTCTTCTGGGTCCCCCACGTGGATGCAGAGTTCCCAGGCTTTGAGCCATCCTCAACTTCTTTCCCAGGCCACAAGCGTGCAGCTGGCTGGGAACTGGAGTAACTGGGATTAGAACCGTTGCCTGTATGGCTTCCCAGCGGATGAACAGAGAGGACTTTAGCCACTAAGCTACCATGCCAGGCCCAGTAGCACCAGCTTTTGTGGATTGCAGTGAAAGGAGATTTTGGGGAGGAAAGTGACATAACTATACATTATTAATGAATATGAAATGATTTATTTATTGCACCATCATCTATGTGAAGTCAGCGCAAGGTGGGTACATAAGTAAGGTTAAGGAGGAAATCAGAGACTGAAATCCAAAGAAAAATATCTTGAACAATAAGTTCCCAAGGAGATCGCTAACATTTGGGGGCTTGGTGGGTTGGCTCAGTGGCTAATTCTCCACCTCCATTCACCAACATCCCCTATGGGTACCGGTCTCTGTCCTGGCTGCTCCACTTCCCATCCAGCTCCCTGCTGTGGCCTGGAAAAGCAGTCGAGGACGGCCCAATGCATTGGGACCCTGCACCCGCGTGGGAGACCTGGAAGAAGCTCCTGGCTCCTGGCTTTGGATCAGCTCAGCTCTGGCCATTGCGGCTGGAGTGAACCAGTGGATGAAAGGGCTTTTTCTCTATCTCTCCTCTTCTCTGTAAATCTGACTTTGCAATAGACGATAAATAAACCTTTCAAAAAAGAGAAGCTGCATTAGAAAATGACAGCCTGATGGATATTTTACTTCTAATACAGCTTTATCAAAATGTTGACATTTATTTTTCCCACTGTACTGTAGTCACGGTGACCTCAATAGCTACATCTTGTCTCTCAAGTAATATTATCTTAAAGGTAGAGTAAGGTCATGTGAGTTAAGCTGCTTTAATTTTGTGAGTAATTGTGTACATTTAAATAAAAACGATAGTGAAAATTGGGGCTGACTCTGGAGCTCACCTAGGTTGTACTTACAAACATTCACCAGCAGATGGCACTCCGACCTTAAAAATGGAGCCTCACCTTTAGCATGTACTTTTAAAAATGATTATTATTCATGATACAATTCTGTATACACAAAAATTTCCATCTCCTTTCTCTCCCATAGAGAACATTGCTCCCCTTTTAAGTTTTATTCACAAATATTACAATTCTGGGAAAATGTTGGCTTATAAGGTCTATGTCCAATATTTTGTCCAAGATCGATTTTGTTTCCTGAGAAGGCAACGCTAATCATGATTGATTTACATTGGATAGAAATTAGAGGCCTCGCAGGGATGGTGGATACCGAAATATTTTAGATTTTGATCCAGCTTTTCCTTGGAGCCTATCAGGTTTTGTAGATCCAAACTCCATTCGACTCACTCTAGCAGCCATGGCTTCCTAAGCTCTTGGCTCTATTGGCTGAGAAACAGCCCCTGCACATTGGAGTCCAACAGAATTCACAATCGACAGAGGAATACATTTAGCTGCACACATAGAGGATGTTAAGATCATGGCATTTTTTGGGGGGTCTCATTTTCGTGTTATTCGTCTGTTATATATGGCAGCAGGCAAATAGCAAAGATTCCATTTTGGTCACACCAGATGGGGTAACCTCAACCTTAACCAAGACTCACTTGGATCTGTTATGCAAAGGAGTAATTCCCTACCTTATTTTGTATCCAACTCCACTGCTTTTCAACAAGCACTCTCTGTCACTCCTCTAAGCAAATCAAGTGTACCCAACCCGTCCCCTGTTTATCCCCTGGAGGGAAGGGATAAGACTCTGAAAATAAAATACACGTAAGGTCCTCTCTTGGCTCTGCCCCATGAGAAGAGAATGAGACTCAACATTGTGTTTCTTCCTGTTAAAAAAATTATTCTTTAAAAAAAAATATTTATTTGAAGAGAAGAGTTATATAGAGAGTAACCCATACACACACAGAAAGAGAGAGAGAAACAGAGAGAGAGATGTTTTATCTGCACCTTCACTCTCCGAATTGGCTGCTAACAGTCAAGGTTAGGCCAAGGTGGATCCAGGAGCTTCTTCCAGGTCTCCTCTGTGGGCACAGGGGCCCGAGGACTTGGGCTTTTTGCTTTGTTGTCCCAGGCGCATTAGCAGGGAACCAGATTGGAAATGGAGTTAGCTGGGACTCAAACTGATATCCTTATGGGATGTTGGCACTACAGGCTGAGGCTTGCCTACCAGGCCGTGGTGCCAGCTCCAAGAGAGTATCTTTTAAAAAGCAGCATGCGCCCAGTGGTTGAGACGGTGCACATAAAGCTGTTGTCTAATTGTCAGCATCGCCGATGGGCACGAGTTGGTATTTTGTCTGTTCTACTTCAGACCCAGCTTCCTGCTCTTGGCCTGACAAAAGCATCCCAACATGGTCCAGGATCTTAGGTCCCTGCCTCCCAGACGGAGGCCTTGAATGAACCTCCACTTTCCAGTGTTCTTTGGCCGGCCCAGTCCTGGCCACTGCCATGGCGGAATAAGCAAACCGACAGGAGGAACATCTCTGCCTTGCTCCATCTGTTTCCCTTGCGTTTCTTTCTCTCTCCCTTTAGCACTGCGTTTCAAATACATCAGTCTTTAAAAAGCAGCAAATCTCCCCGCATTCTTACAATTTAAACAGCATAAAATCCATTATAAAAAAAAAAGAACGCAGGCATTACCAGTCCCTGTGTCTGTGCGACCGTGAGAATCATCACTTGTTTCATTTCCAAAATGAGGGATTCTGGCATACCGTTTCTCCTAGTTCTAAAATTCTAATGGAAGATTCTGTTGCGAATACATTTCTGGACTTGACCTCAAGAGTCTCTGATTGCAGTGATCTGCATGAAATATCCACAAGTCCCCTTGGCAATGAGAACCTGCGTGTCCAGGAGCCACTCTTGGAGCACCAGTGAGATACAACTCAACAGACCATGAGGATATGAAATCTTGGCAGCTTATTTGCTGTTGAGCGTGCATATTTCATGCTTCGCTTATACACCATAAACGCATACAGTAGGCATTTGATGCTGGTCAATGCCTAGCAGAATGAGTGGTTCTTTTCTGCATCCTTAGTGCTCCATGATGGTGCACGGGTCGGTAAAGATGCTACAAGGTGACAAGAATGTGATGAGTACGTTTTCCACGCAGCGGCGTGGGGCAGGTGCCACCGACGAGTGGAGCTCGTGGGCGGAGAGCCACTCACCTGTACGTGTAAGGACCTCTTTGCTTAACCTTAATGTTACTGCTGTTCTTCTCTACTTCTTCCGCATTTTGCACGTCAAAGATCCAAAACTGTCTGTAAACTTCCGTACCCGTTTTAACCCAATTCTGATAAGCAATGGTGCCATTCTCAAGGACAACCTCCTGTGAAAAAAGGAAAAACAAACGCGAGTTATTTCCTTTGTAGTAAGCGCAGGCCCCTCTCAGAGTGTGTGTGTGTGTGTGTGTGTGTGTGTGTGTGTGTGTGTGTACCACCTGTTGCCAGCCATGCTGAAAGAGCCAAGTTCAAGCGTCTTGTTCATGAGAAGCCCTGAAATCTAGGCACACACATGCGCTGGAAATGTTTATGACATTTTCGCACAGCAACCCCTTTTAAGTATGCCTTGTATAGCACATGTGTGTGTAATCCTGTAGCCAGGACTGTGGATGTTACAGCAAACCCTTGGCACATTTTCAGAGTGACCCTGGTTGGGTGGCTAAGTCAGAACAGTCTGGAACAACTTCAAATTGTATTCAAATTGTTCCAGAAAGTTTTCAGCAAGTTGGGCATTTACTTTTTCTACTGCTGCTAAGTCAACTGATCTAATGGCAAAATATAAACACAAGGAAAGAAATACTTTGATATTGCATTTTTTTTTTCGGTCTTGGATGCTTCAGAAAGTATCAGCTTAACAGCTCTGGATGAAAAAAAAAATCAAAATCTGACTCCTTGCTCCAGAACCCTGCTCAGCAGCCCCTCCCTAACTCTTCATGTATTTTGCAGCAACCTGTTCCTACAATAGCTTAAATCAACATGCTTGACTTTGTCGAGGAGAGGGCAGCATAGGACAGCATCCTCATAGGTACAATCTATTAAAACACAAGATGTAACTTGTTCAGAAAACACAGACAACAGGAAAATATACCAACGATGCCAGTTATAAACCCTCTGTTAGAAATCCAATTCCTTGTTTCAGGAGCTTGGGGACCAACTGGGAGGTCACCCACTCGCTTAGGTTCAGTTTTACTCTCTGCAAATCGAGGAATTTTCCACAGATGCTCTTGCGCTGTTTGTCCTAGGCGCTGACTCCTCGGATGCTATAGTAACAGGTGCAAACAAAGGAGTTTTTGCAGCCAGCAGTAATTTCCAATTAAGTGCCTTGGGAAGCAGGCCCAGGGAGGAGAGCGCCAACTCACCTTACTGTGCTATAGGAAAAGGAAAAGAACTATTTCTCAGAAACGAGACCAAGGGGGAATCTCGGAATACAGGAACAATCTGACCTATTTGTTATAGTCTCCTGGAATCATTCCTTCACAGAAGGGATCAAGAAAAGACATCAAGTATTGGTCCTGCTTTGCAGTAAGGCACAAGGAGGCTCGCAGGGCCCAGGAGACTGGCCCAAGGGTAAGCTTAGACAAAGCGCATCGGATTCAGAACATTCCCCCGACTCTCCCCACCCACGGCCCCCAAACCCATGCTGGCCCTTTAAACTGGTGCTGGAGCCTCGCTTGCCTGCTCTGTCACCCTCTGAACTTACTTGGTAGAAGTCAAACAAAGTTTAACATCTTCAGCATATTTTCTTGCTTAATGCTGAGAGTGAGGGAAGTCCTTTGAGAACAATCAAGCATTCAGTTAAAACGCAATTACAAAACCCCGTGATGTTGCAATCCATCGAACATGGTGTACATTGGACTGCTCAAGTGATGTTTGAATCTCTGTTGCTTTTTACGAAAACGTGTCCTTGAAAAACCTTCTATTTGTTCTGCAAAAATAAATTGACTTCACGAAACAAGCTCAACATGAAGGCAGGGCTGTATGAAGTACTGCAACGATTCTTCTAAAGGTGAATATGCTTGATGCCAGTCTGGGTGCTGAAAACTATGAATTTGCCAAGTTCAAGAAATTTTTTTTAAAAAAACATTAGTTATTATCACACTAAAACAATCTCGAAGTGAGGTCTGTTTTATCACTTGCCTCTGTTCCAGGCACATATTAGATTTGTTACAAATGTAAAGAGATATTCAAATTCCTGTAGAGTTCAATAGATCTGTGATACAATGTACTTGACAGACATGATGTTTAATCAACTGTAATCCATGCAAGACATTGTAGGGTATCTTGAGGCATGAGATAATACTAATCTACGAGTGAAACTGCAGTGTAACCATTCAGATGTTCTCAACATTTTCTTATGAGTAGAGTTGGGGGGGGGCGGCGTACATGTGTGAAAGACATATTCTTTTGTCTCCCAGAATCTTGTAGCGCAGAACTGGATATATATATAATATTCTTGGACCGCACAGGCTTGCTAGCAAAATAGAGTGGTGGCTTCTCTCGAACTGCATAAGAGAACTGCATGCCACGAGTTTGGTGTCCCACCTGGTCACTTTAGTAATCATTGATTTGGGCAAATTATGTATCTTTATCTGTTTCTTTCTACAGAGAATGAAGATGAAGATATTAGCTTGAACCACGGGAGGGGGGGATGGATAAAAAAATACATTGGCTATTAGTATTTTCCTAGTTGAGTTGAATACGTAGGTGTTTATAAGCGTGTTAGCATATCATATTATTCAAATGCTGTCCACTAACTAGAGGGCTTATCCTAACATCATTTATTATCCACCTGCTTTAACTTCTTATTTCACAATCACTATTGCCTAAACCAGTCATGTGTCAGGAGCTAATGTCATTTTTTTCAGACAGTTCTATTTCTGTGGCTTAACTATTTTACAAGTATTCCCTCTAACATACACACTTCCTTAAAGAGCAGACGCTATCTTAGAATTACCATTATCTTCCATATCCACTACCGCAATGAGCTTTTAGCTGACCCTATACAGAATAATTTTCCCCAAAATTAGAAAACAAAAAGACACGTGCTGGGGCAACCGTCTAAACAATAAGATGTGAGTGAAGCCACTCCTGTGCCACATAGGAGCGCTCAGTTCCACTTCTGGTTCCAGCTTGCTGTTAATGTGGAGATTCCAGGAAGCAACAGGGATGGCTTGAGTCACTGGCTCTGTGCCACCTCCCAGGAAAAGCTGCACCGAATCCCCAGCTCTCAGGTTGGGCTTTGGGGAGCGTGCCAGCAAGTACAAGATCTGTCTCTGTCTTTCTCCCTGTCCCTCAGAAATCGACTCATTGTGTGTCCCTCTGACAATAGGATGTGTACATGCATATATTAAAAGAAAGGGAGTGAGTCTGATGGGGGGGCAAGTGTGTGAAGTGCCAGGAGACAGCACCCGTTCCAGATTAAGATCAAATAAGTCCCAGAGGGAAAGCTCATGAATGTTCTGCTGTGACAAGCTCTAAAATGTTTGAAAACCTACAAATGAGCCTTTTGGAATGGATGTAAGAACTCGGGTGATTTTGTTGGTAGCATGAAATGTAATTCATTGATATTACATCAGGTTTGCGGAAGAAAGCTATATATACACACCAGCTATTTCTTGAAATATCATTTTTAAGTAACATGTTGATTTTTTTTTTACAAATCAACATATTTTATAACACACTTATATACTGTTATTTTAAATCATTTCTGGTTCTGAATTTATACGTTTCAATATAAGACAAATTTTTATCATCTTTATTAACTAATACTTGAGGTATTTCTTTATAGCCTTTATGTTCAAATTATTTACCATATCTGGAAAAGCCAAAATTGTCTGTTACAAAACTAACATAAAAATAAGTTAACTGACATTATCAGAATATGAGATATTCTTTCAAAATAGTCATTTCGTTTAAAAAAAACATGTTATTGTTTCAATTTATCTGAAAACTTTTTTTTGTGAATTACTAAAGGATCTTTCTTTTCAAGAATGGGGAAAGAAATGATAGTAAAATGGAATGATGATATAAATAAATATTGATATGGCTGAATATTTGTCCTTTTGTAGGTCAAACCAAGAAGTTCTGATTTCCTTTTGCTCTTATTTATGTGGTCCACAGCACAGAGAAACCAGCATTACTGTAATATTCCTTATGATATATCATGTTCACTAAGCATCTTATCTAGTGATATTAACATTGTCAAGTGATAATTTATCTTTTACAAATAGCGTAGGACTTTGGACCTTTTCCAAAGTGCTTTGGTGGTTTCTACGTTGATAACAACTTGGGCTATTGTTTATTATCCAGCTAAGAAGGTTGTGTGAACCGGCTGGCTCCAGACAACCCAATGGGTCAAAATGTACTGGCAATGGAGATTTCAGTTACAACCTATAAAAAGCATGTAATCTCTGGAACATCCCTTGTTGACGAAGAGCAAAAAACCAAATATATTAGGGGTACACTTTCTATCCCATTCTAGACTAATCCAACTGATACAGTTAGGGTGTCATGGTTTAGAATTGTAACGTATCAGAGATCTGTTTTATTAATAAGAAAACACCCTAAGTTGAGTTTTTTTTATCTTCTCGGTGAAGCATTTTAGTTCCTTTCTTCCTCAAAATCTGCTATCACTCGATTCATATCAACAAGCAATATTCAGTGAGAGTCAATGATAAATAAGTAAGAATTCACAAGTATTGGCAATTCTTAGTTGTTCGTGAACTAACAGCACGGGCCGAAGTCCATCTGACGTGGGAGTAAGACACTTGAATCTTGAGGTATGTGCCCAATTCACAGATCTATCTTTACCAAAGATAAGCATCTGCCACCTGCACTGTGACCATAGCTTTGTAAATAACAAGGAATAACAAGGAAACAGTCTTATATAAATAAGGGGGAAAAAAGTCCCAGCATCTTCATATGACAAAATGGGCAAGGTCCACGTCATTATTCTACTTCTACGGAAAACTGAGAGCAAAATCAAGCTTGGCTTTGCTGAGCTCCTGATCTTGGCCACTGCAAATTCTGAGGTCGAGTCTTTCTCTTGGACATGCAGTACATGTCAAATATCATTTCACAGTTTTTTTGGGGGGAAGCATCATTCCATTAGATCTCAGCTCTGTCCCTCCTCTTCAAGCCTGAATTCAGCCACTACCGCCTTCTGTCATGTGAGAGACAGTGCAGGTATCCGACACTGCAGAACCAACACCCAGAAACCCCTTCTTAGGAGGATTTCTTTCTTCTTCCTTTGAGTGCTGGCCTCCATGTGACATCTTAGGAAATCACACCCTCTTGTGTCCATTACTTCATCTAAAATGATTTCCCTTCCCTTTCTGCCGCTGTCTTCCTGTCTCTGGATCCTGCAGGAACGCTTCTGTTCTTTTCTCTCTTCTTTCAATCTCAATGGAAAAGAAATCCACTCTTTTATCTGGCGTCTCCGGAGCAATGATCATATTGGCTTGAGCTTTGACCTTTGACACGCAGACCAATGTTCGTATCAAATCCTTACGTTCATGTTGTTTCTGTTTGGAACTCATGGATGCCTCACAATTTTTACTTCCTCTATCCTAATCCAGCGTATTTTCCCCAATCTCCCATTATTTGTTGATGTTTCTGTGCACCATGCCATACCAGACCACAGTGCCCCTGTTACATATCGGACAGATTATGCAAAGGTACTTCTGAAAGTGAATCTTAAATTCTTTTTTCTTAAGATTTATTTACTTCTATTGGATAGTCAGATATACAGAGAGGAGGAGAGACAAGAGAGAAAGATCTTCCGTCCAATGATTTACTCCCCCAGTGGCCACAATGGTTGGAACTGAGCTGATCTGAAGTTAGGAGTCAAGAGCCTCTTTCGGGTCTCCCAAGCAGGTGCAGGGCCTCAAGGCTTTGGGTCGTCCTGGACTGCTTTCCCAGGCTACAAGCAGGGAGCGGATGGGAAGCTGGGCCGCCAGGATTAGAACCGGCGCCCATGTGGGATTCTGGTACGTACAAGGCGAGGACTTTAGCCACTAGGCTAATGTATCAGCTCCAGGAATCTTAAATTCTTCCAAGCAGTCCTGCCCTATGTAGTTTCCATTTGTTTTCCTGGTTTGAGGCTTTACACGTTTAGACCTTTCTATTGTACAAGCATAGTAAACAACATTACATCTCTAGCTCTGCCTTCAAATCACATACATTTTGCAAATGACTTTGGGTTAGATGAGTTGGCAAGTTTATTTAACATTATGTTAAAAGAATTTTTTATGGGGAAAAGAATATTTTTTTAATTTTCCTGATATTTGTGAAGATTAAAGAATGTAGTAGGCAGAACAATATGTGTAATCCTAAATAAATGCAAATCACATGATATCAATTCTTGAACGAAGGTTTGATTATAGCTTAGCTGCGGGAAGAAGCATTTGCTAACCGCCACTGACTATTACATCAACAAATAAAGATTCCTTGCTCTGTTGGTGAAAGCTTTCTGAATTTCACCCTGTGTTGCTATTTTATTGTTCATCAGGTGTTGTTGGCAATTCTCTCTCTGCTACATTTCCTCTGCACTTTTATCTTTTTGACTTCGAAGATGCCGTACTTTGTCAAAACGCGACTGAAGTTCCACCCTCTTCCTGAGGTTTCTTGAATGCACCAAGATACTTGTCCTTCTAAATAGTATTTGTTTTTCTGTATCACAAGGGTATTAATCAACTCTTGTTTGTCACAAGTGTCTATATGGATGGCACATTTTCCCAGCTACAAATTACATTGTTTAGATAAACATTTATTTTATTCTCTATTGATCATTCTATAAGAAAGCACAATTTGACATCTGAGGTCTCATCTTTTTTTCATGACTGTTATCAGTTTAGGGATGAATATGAAGCAATTGACAAATGACATGCTGGAATTCATTTGCCAACCAATATGGAACTGGGGATATACTTACTGTTGTTTCATGAAGAATCAAATAATCATTATCCGACTATTTCTGATCCGTAATTTATCAGGAAAAATAGCTTGAAAGGCTGGAGACTGGGAGATGATTTTGACTCTTCTATTCAGGAGACATTATAACTTGTGTTAATTCAGACACTGTTCTCGCCCTTTCTGTGTTCCTCACATGGCTGAGTGGAATGGGTGATTGATTGCACAGAGCCAAAAGGGTGCTAGAGAGATGGCAATGCATTCTCCCATCAATACACAAACCCTGCTCCTCCATCCTCACCTGCCTCTCACTAACAGCCTGCCTCAAAAACACTGTGAAGGGAGCTGGAAATCCAAAGGCAAAGGCTGCAGGTCAGCTCCACCAATTCATGAGGCTGAAGAGAGATCCACAAGGTATTTAGAATAGGGGAGCTCAAAATTGTTACGATATTATTGAAAAAACAATGAGCATAAATATGGGTAATGTTATGCTAAAGTTTCCCTATACAAGGAATCTAAAAGTTCACTGAAAACATATAGGGCAAAACTGTTCATGGATTCAAGCATTTAAGGGCCTTCCATAAACTTAAAAAATTCCTTTTCAGGTGACTTTTTGAAGTCCTCCTGTATTTCAGGTTAGGACAGTAACTATAATCATACAAAGAGATTTCCTTTAACCATACAAGCTTCAACCTTTTTAGCTAAAAAAGAAAAAATCAGAAAGTAGTGACATCTTGTCATGAATGACCAGCTTTGAAATAAATTCTTCACATTACTCTATCAATTCCTAGAACTAAAATGATGGTTTTGTTCATACTCTTCACAAGACCAGGATGTGCAACATGGGTGAATGGAAGAGAGAGAGACAAAATTGGACCCTAACATAAAAATCAATATGAGTTTGTCAGTCTCTCCCATTTTGTGTTTTAATTCTTACCACTGTCTGTTGTGTGCTATTTCAACAGGTCCTAGAAACCCAAACCAAGCTCAGAGCTGAAGCTGGCTTGGTAAGGTTTTATTTGGTCAGTGTTGTGTTTGGAAAGCTGGACATCCATGCCTGTGGGTACGAGGCAAAATTTGAAATTCACAAGAGTTTGGGAATTATTTCATCTTCTCATAGCAGCTTAACATTTTCAACCCTGCTGTTGAATGTACCATCCTGCTTCAGGATTTCATTAAGTATGCTTCCCCCAGTCTAGCTTCTTTCAATTGGACACTCTGCTGGATGAGTGTGAAGATAACTGGCTTTAATTTCACTGGGTCATACATTCTAGACCGTCAATCAAATCGTTTTAATTTGTGTTAAAACTGCATTCAGTTTTTGAGATGTACTGGCGTAGCTTATATTAGAAATTCTAAGAATCAAATCTAAATTTTTGCAAACGGAACATATTTGTGAGTTAAACAAATAGTATGCATTTTACAGATATCATGCTTGCCATAAAGTGTAGCAGATTACTAGGCAAAGCAATTAATTTATTAGTTTACCAAAAGTTCACAAATCAAAATGAAGCACAGTGTTCAATATCATTTCACTTTTCCTAGTTTTAACCAAAGTGTAGCTATTTATTTCCCTTTACCAAAAACAAACAAACAAAAACCTTATTTGCTTATCCATCCAAAATATATCAATACATTTCTTGGACATAAGTGAAAGTAGTTGTATCTACAAATCTTCAAATCTATAGGTAGTCTTTGTTCAAATTTGGATGTGTGTAACATAGCAACGTATTCATATTACCTATCGCTTATATTTGTAACATTTTGTACAAGGTCACTTCTATATCATCCATAAGCAGGTTTGTGTGAAAGACATAATATTAGTAGTTACTATGGATTATGAAACAAGTAGGTACCCATAACCCAAACAAGACAGGAATAGAATGATGATGTTTGAGCTACTCTTACCTTCTTAATGGTCTTCTCAATCAGCATGTCTCCCACTGGCATGAGGACACCTCCAAGGACGGCCAGCACTGCACCGACCACGGCCCCAGCAATCAGCCCACAGTTCCGATCGCAGCCCATGTTTCTGATGTGCGAGGTGAAGCCTCGGCTTCCTCTGTCCAACTCCCGGGTATGATTCAGGTATTTTTTTTTTTAAACCAGATCTTGTTCTGTCATTAGAAAAAGATCATAAAACAGAAGCATAAATATCAGTACGAAAAGATCAAAGTACAAAGATAATTTGGCCAGCTATCAACGCACTAATGTTTTGTCCTATAAACTGACTTTCTGCGTGTTTCTTCTCATTCTTGCCCCTGAGCAGCCAGAGGGGCAGAAAGCATGTCATATACTACTTTTCTTCGAAATCCCCTTCTGAATTTTCTTCTCAGAAATGACGAACATACCGAAACCTTATCGGAGGTGAACCATGTACCTGTAATCTCTCAGCTGGGAGCAATCTGTTGCATCCTTGCCCTCTATCTCCGCCTAAACATAATTCCCTCTACCCTGCCTGTTGTTCTCCTGCAGACGGACTGTGGGTGAATGGACATCTTCTCTGAGAAGCAAGCAAGGGAGAGGAATAAGGCATTCGTGCCTTTAATTTTTTTTTTTAACTATACCTTATTCACAAATGAATGGGATCTTACAGGAAACAATCTGAGGAGTCTCCGAAGGAATCAATTCCATTAATCATTTGTCAGCTGTTAAAACAAACAAACAAAAAAAGATATGGGTAAGTAGAAAATATGATTGCTTGAATACGCTGTTAAAAGAAGATTTCCTTTCCATGAATGTTGAGTTCAGGTCTGAACTGTTTGTCCTACAAACAATATTCAGAATACTGATGCAAAGGAAATAAAAAAATTTTAAAAAGATGTGTTGCGATGGGATTTCATTGCAGCGTCCTGCTCTTAGCGACCCTAGGAAGTCATGAACACGGCTTGGGTAACTGGGTCTCTGTCATTAACACAGGAAACTTGGTTCGAGCTCCCAGGTACTAACTACAGCCTGGCTCAGTCCCAGCTATTACAGACACCTGGGGAGTGACACATACATGATGGAACTTCTTGTCTCCCTCTCGTTCTCACTCCTATGACCTATTTAATGGCCAAAGAAAACACAGGTGTCATCCGACGAAGTCTGTGTTTGAAGTTCACATCGAATAAGGCTGCCAATAAGTCTTAAAATTTCTTTCTTTTCAGTTTATTGAGAAAAAAAAATAGACAGAAAAGAAGGACAAGCATGGGAAAAGGGGACGTGGATTCTCATCTTCCTGGTTCTCTCTCAAAATGCTGGTGCCAGAAGAGGTTAGGCCACAACAAACCCAGAAGCCTGGAACTCCATCAGGCATTTTAGGCAGGTGGTCACAGCCCAAGTACCTTTTCAAAATTATTGTTCACCAGCTTTCAGTAGCATCCTTTCAAGAATGATGATGGTTTTTCAAATCATTTATTTATCTGGATGGCAAAGACACAGAGAAAGGGAGACACAAAGGAAAGAAGAGTTTTCATCAACTGGTTTGCTTCCCAAATGGCCACATTGTCCATAGCTGAAGGGCATCAAAGCCAGGAGCTTCTTCTAGGTCTCCCAGACACTCGGTGGCTATCCTTTTCTGCTTTCCCAGGCCCATGTTCAGGGAGCTGACTCAGAGGGGGAAGACGGGGTCTCAAGTTGATGGGCGGGTGGGATACGGGCGTGGCAGGCAGTCTCTTTGCCACAAAACTGAAAGCCAAGTTCTTGAGATATAACGCTGCTGCCTCCCACAGTGTGTATTTCCAGGAAAGAAAGAGAAACAAGAATAACTCCCGTGCATTTTGTGTCCCCTCCTGTGACACAAGCATTGCCATCAACTCGTTTAAAGTTGATGATAAAGACAGAATATTATGAAATAGAAGATTTCTTTTGCAAAGTATAATTACACAGTACCTTAAGCTTTTTCTTAGATTTATTTATTTTAAAGACAAGATGACAGAAGGAGAGAGAGAGAGAGAGGGAGAGAGAGAGAACTCTTCTTGTAGGTTGTCTTTCCTAGGAGCAGCATTGGCTAGGACTAGGCAAAGCCAGAAACCAAGAACTCTGTCCCAATCTACCACATGAGTGGTAGGGGTTACAAGTCCTTAAGCCATCACCTTGTGGCTTCTTAGGAATATTAGCAAGGGGCTAGATGGCAAGTGGAGCAAGCGTGATTAGTAATGGCATTCTAATGTCAGGTGCTAATGTTGTAAGCAAACAGCGTAATCTGCTGAACCGTACCAGCCCCTTCAACTTTTCTTGAAACATAATCTTTTAGTAATTGCTAAATAGAAAATTCTTACTCTGGTGTGATGTTCTAAGTGCTTCAAATCAACAATACATGCAAGTTATTCTTAAGCAAGCAAGATAAATACAGCTGTCCAAATTGAGTGCACAGGGTAGAAGGCCAAAGATCAATTTACCATTCTCTTGCCAAATGGCAGTGTATAATTCACTTAATCTGTTTGTACCTCAAAGTCCCCATACTTAGAGTGGTCTGTGAAGATGAGACTAGCATTCTAAGTTGGACAGCTGAGCCACTGTATCATGTCTATTTGGAAGATCATCCAACATGGGAGCAATATCGCAGCAGTAACGGGGACCCCGGTGCCCTTACTTCCAGTGTGGTCACCCTATTCCTGGGTGGCCCTCTCCTTTTTCTGTTAGGATGTTCAAGGAGAACTTACAGAAATCTATGGCTTTTGCAAACCCATAGAAAGAAAGAGAAGTGAAGGAGAGGGGCTGTGTGGGCATATTACATGGCAGTTAAGACAGCATGTCCCATGTTGATGGTTTGGGTTCAAGTCTTGGCTCCAGGGCACACTTTGGGACATGGCAGGTGACGCTTCAACATTGTGGTTATCTGTCACCTTCGTGGAGAATGTACACTGAGTTTTGTGTCCTGGCTTACAACCCAGGTTAGTCCTGGCCAGTGTGGACATTTGGAAAGGGAGGCAGGGGATGTGACCTCTCCATGGCTGGCTGGCTGGTTGGCTGTGTGTCCTTCCTCAATATCTCTGCCCCTCAGGGAAAGAATAAAACAGCACGAGGAGGCAAGAAACCCTCTGCCAAATTTGTTTTGTGACGAGAATGCGAATCTATTTTCAAAAATATATTATTCAAGGATGAAGTCATCTTTTTTGAAAAGCAATTTTACACCCAAAGCAAACTTTGTTAAAAAAAACATTTGTCCTACTTTAGTGTTACTTTCATTCTATGTGATAATCCAGAAAATGATCTAAAAATCAAAACCTTGAGGGCTGGAGTTGTGACCTAGTGGGTAAAGCTGCTGCTTGCAATTGTCACAGCTATTCCACTTTTCATCCAATTTCCTACTTATGGCCTGGGGGAAAAAAAAATCAGTGGAAGATCTGGACGAAGCGTCTGGCTCCTGGTTTTAACCTCATCCAGTTCTGGTTGTTGCAGCTCTCTGGCAAGCCGACCAATAGATGAAAGATTCTCTCTCTCCCTCCTTATCTGCCTCTCTCTTTTTCTGTTACTCTTGCAGGTATAAATATTTAGAAATATATAATTACCTTGCTGTAAACACAGCTAGAAAGTGCCTGATTTTGTCCCTTTCCAGATTTGATGCCACAACCTTGCTGGGACTCTATCTGATCTATTCTATAATCAGTTTTTTTTTTTTTTTTATTCAGTGATGCCCATGCATGTCCATGTGCTACAAGGAAGAAAGGAGTTTTGAGAGTGCCTGCTGGAGGACTTAGCATAGCATACAAACCATTTCAGACACACAGTACTAGAGACGTGTACTCTGAGTCCAGACTTATTGCACAATGGCCAGGTCAGGGTACTGCCTGTATTCTGCCTACTTTAAACAATAAAAGGGAACTAAGATTGTGCACTGGTCCACTACTTCTGGTCAAATTCATCCATATTCTCACTCTGGAGAGATACATTGATTGAACTTGTCTACTTCTTTCATTTTCAACAGATCAGCTTTCACTACTTTGCTGTACCTTTCTGATTTCTCCCCTAAGCATAGGAAAATATTTGACATTCTTGAGGTTGCTTTACTCTCATGCAGTGCCTCGACACCCAGGAGTAATGGGATATTACCAATGTAATCATACTTTATCCTTATGCTGCATAATGCGTTATAATGAGCTTCCTTCAGCTAACGCTAAGGAGGTCATAACACAGGTGAGAAAGGCAGTGGGTATGGAGAGGTAAGGTCAGGTTACACAGAGCATTCAACAGCTTCTTCCCCTCACTTATTATCAGAGAAAAGGTATTTAGCTATTTGTAGAATGTAAAGTTTGAGGATCATAGTCTCAATTTTCTTAGTAGCATGCCTTCTTATACATGAAATAGATCAACAAGTTCACTTGCTAATTTTGGATTAAATTTTATTTTATGTTCTACCGTCATCTGACATTTACAAGAAACAGACCAGGTTTTGATGTCACAATTTACACCTTGTTTAAAACTTTTAAATATGGAGAGCAGATCATGAGAGCCAATTCTTGGGACTTAAATAAGGAACAGGGAGAAGGGAGACAGATTTTAAGATGTCACTCATCACACAGCTTTCCTGATTGTCAAGGGGATACATGGTCCTGGCTGATAGATGATAAATTCCAGTCCTGTTCAGAACTCACAGTCGGATTCTCATCCTTGGGGCTGTCTTTGAGAGAATAGAGAAAGAAATTCTTGGATTTTGTTATCCTTGCTGTCAATTTAACGGAGTGTTTCTATAATGATATCATAAGCAAAATCTCTTTCCACTATTTTGAGAACTTACGAACTGAGCTTTTTGCAAAGGATAGAGTAGGCTAAGTTATAAGAAGCTTCTGGTAAAAGGTCAAAAAAATCAGAGCAAATCCTTGGAGAAGTTGTAATTATTCCCAGGTGTGAATGAAGCTGTGTTCCCTGGGAAACTCCATCCAGAAAAGGCGTAGCCCAGTGGTAACATTTCCAGGATAGGAACCATGAAATTGGAAATAATTTCAGATGTCCAGGGGTTTTGTGCCATAAATAGGTCTCAGGGCCCACAGGACTGATTGTTAGATGTCTAAAGTTTCCTATTATTTAAATTATTAAATTCCATAGCACTTCCCTCTACTTTTTGTTTGTTTGTTCAGGATATAAAATTAGAACACCCACTTAACAGAGTCTTCCTCACCAAAGAAATACAACACGTGCCCATAAAATCCAGTTTGTGGAGTGTCTGAGGATGGTTTACTCAACAATAGATCAAAAAGGAACTGTTAAATTGGCTTCCAAAATGAGCAACATTTTTTTTCCCACACTTTTACTCTCTATCAACCATGCCATGGTTCCCTAGACATGAATGAAATACAGACCCAATCCAAGATAGTAGAAACAGGTGCATACTAATCATTTAAATGCAGTTATGTTTCATCCTTGGAGACAGAAGGCCTTTTGATCCATCTTCACAAAGTCTTTTTCAAATAAGTAACTCTCAAAGTTGAGTCCCCAACCCCAAAGGCAGAGAAAAGCTAACTGGAGTAAGCCAGAGAGGTATCTTTCCACACATTCAGGTATTTCACATTTGGGCTCTATGAAACCAATGGTTCTGCACAGAGTATTTAAATAACAGAACTATAAGATCAGGAACATGCAGTGCTATACAAGTCAACCACAATAAACTCACTTGCTTGGATGTGCCTGTCTACACTACACAACATATGAAGGTACAAATAGACAATAGAAAAACTAAACAGACACTTGTAACATAGCACAATGTGATTCAGTAAAATGTTTTTCTCAAATGTCTCACTTTAAAAATAATTCTGTAATCAATCATAGTATGAATATATTGAATTTTATATATTATACTCATGTTACTTCTAAAACTCTAGCCTTTCTACTAGAGGTTTTTGAATCAACAATTAATGTGAGTTCCAAATAACTCTTTTAGGCTCAGACCAATTTAAACAGGATTGTTTGGGAAAATTCTTCATCTTCAATGCTATGTAAAAATGGCATGTTTTTCTGCAATGCAATTCCACCACAAACTGAAACACTACTCAGTTTGCAGTGGTTGATATTGCACACCTCATGTCAGGAAATGCAAATTTGAGTTTTGATCTTAGAATTAGTTTGTTTCAGGTTTTCTCTCTGGTTTTGATAGATCCAGTAAGATTGAAAGTACTAAATAAAATCAAACGAGACAATGTTCAAAATTCTCATGGAGCGTGCCGCTTAAAAATGTTATGAAATGCTATCTTAAATAATTATAGCAGCAGCGAAATATTATTTCATCTTTCAAAACTGTTATTTTAAGATGATACTAAATGTACACATATCATAAAAATAGTCATAATCATTTAGGACCATTTATAGTAAAATGTAATGACATGCGTATATGTGCACACACACGTGTGTACATGAAATGAAAATACCATGCAAATGGAAAGGCAACTAAAAACTTGCAACAGTGTCACTCGAAAGTTTCAGCAGAATTTTAAGTTAGTGAACTAAAGCATCTTGTGATTAAACAGTGATAAAATTCGACCTTTTAGGCAATGAAGGACAAGGCACACAAGCATATACAGCAAATATATTCAAGTGAATACGGGCACAACTTTCATAAAAAGGAAGGACGGTAATCAGAACATCAGCAGCTGAGTTCTGAAGTTCTCGGTCCGCTCAGTACAATGACCTCACCACTTGTAAATACAGCCATCTGTCTAGGCTATGTCCTTATCTGGTGGCTCTGTATTTGCTTCTTTGTGTGGCCTCAACAGTAATTTTAGCAGATTAAAAGACTTTTTTGTATGCTGCCCATTTTCAATATTTCATTATGGTTTACTTTAAAGCAATGCTTAAGACAATAGTCTACTTTGAAAGACATCATTGACATAAATGACCCAAGAAAGGGCCACAAATCATAAAAATTCTTTCAATGTATTCCTTAATTCCAGAACCCCTTTGAGATTTACTATATGAAATTTATGCCATTTACAGTTATTCGCGTGTTTACTTATATAAATGAGCCTCTTAATTCCTCCAAAGTGACCTATCCCTTATTTAAATCCTATCATGTAATAAAACAATTCACTGGCTTGCCATACGCATTTTAGTTTAACTTACTAGTAAATTTTAAGCTAATTTATACAAATTAATATGTTAATGTTTAAAGTTTATATAAATTTCTAGTAACAATTACTTTATGAATTAAAGAAAAATGCTTTATCATCACATATCTGAAATAGGCACTGAACTACACCCTAGACAAATTCAATTTCAACAAGCTGTGCAATTCAGACTGAAAATTAAACTAATTTTAATTGGACTCAGTAATGTAAAAAGTAGTTGTAATGATTATATAGTAGAGAGAGTATGTTGATCTGAGTGACAGACATTAATGAAAACAAATTCCATTGTAATTAAAATTATTATAGTGACCTTCATATTTTAAACTAAGCATACTGTATGAATAGTCTAAACATAAGACAGAGGTATTTACAACAATCCAAATTGATTACAGACCATTTTAAGCTCTAATAAATGAATGCAGATAAACAAAAGCTATTACACATCAAATAGTAAAATGCTTTTTAACATAGTCGTAATAGGTTTTTAACGTCAGATGCAAAACATCTGACAAGCTGGAAAACATGACAAATCTAAGTTTCAAATAAAGCCTAGTGAATTTAAAACAAGAACAATTGTTTTCTGTTGTTTTTATCAATAAAATTTCTTGGGAGTATTTCCATAGCAGTATCATCTCCCGTTAGTTCAGAGTGATACAACCTCTTCATCTTTTTCTTATTTAAACAAAAACCACAGGACTTACCTTTAAAAGAGCCAAGAGTTAGTTTTCAATTGAAAGCTGCAGCATTTAAATAGACAGTTCTTAACAGACTAAGTGGGATCCTGCAGAAAAATCTGACACTGAAATTCTCATTACATAAGTGTGTGAGAGTTTAAATATGCCTTAAAAAAAAAAATCCTACGTCAGATCCCACTATATGGCTCACTGCCAGAGGAATTAAAAAAAAAAAAAAGTAAAGAATGAAGGAAAGAAAGCCACACCCATTATGCTATGCTACTGGTGTGGCTCATAAGATTCTATTTTTATGGTCAAGGGAAAACCCATCACCCCATCACCTATAAGGAGAGCTACTGAGCGTACTTTTTGTTTTTCTTGGATATTTTCCCATTCAAGACAGAGGCCAGAGAAACAAAGGAAGCTGGCTGTCAGAGCCATCTCTCATATATTTATCTTTTTTTTTTTTCCTGTAGAATCGGTATTCCAGATGCTGAAGCGAGACTGGTGTACAGAAACAGATTGGAAAGTAAATCCTGTTTTCACTTCTCCATTGCAACTGGGCTTGCAAAACTCGCCTTGTGATGGTTAAAGAAAATTTTCTTTCCTACAGGGCACGACCCTGAGGAGCTCAGAGACTAACAATTTAGAAAATAGTCGGGTGCTCTGTCAATCAAAGATTGACAAACAATTAAAAAAAGAGAGAAAAGGAAACAAGTTATTGTTCTCCTTGAATTGAATGTTTTTACCTGTTTATCTCATTAGTTGTAAGCTAGTTTCATGAGCAAAGGAAAGTTCTACCAACAATAAATGGTCCTTAAACCTCTTCCGTCAAAAGGGGAACTATGGATTAATACTTAAATACAAATACTATTGAGAATGATCTCTTGATGTAAAAATGCATGCCACTCATTCACGGTCAAACTCATTATTTTTAGAGCTAATCAAAACAGAAGGACTTGGTCTTTGAAGCTAGAAGCCTCTTGGCATTACAGCTGTGTTCTTAGAAAGAACTTCCCAGAATCTTACAGGCAAATCTTCAGGAGGTTACATTGGCAAGGATCTGACAGGGTACCTGCATAAATGCCTCAAGCCACCTTGACACGAAGCATGCCAAGGATAGACAGACGGGTAGTTAGCTGGTTAAGCTATAGTGAAGCCAGTGTTTGTCAGAGGGCACAGTGCTATCCCTGGCGGGCACTTACTGACCACTGTGGGTGCTGACTCAGCAGACAGCTCGCTTAACGGAAGTGGTCCAGCGTTCTCGAGAGCCAGCGCTGCTGGTATTTCTAAAAGTATCATTTTAGAAGTATTTATTTAAAAAAATAATAGATCATAAGAACACTTCAGGCATATTAGAATGAGTTTTTTTCCCCCCAATTTAAGATGACTTATCCACGATGGAATAGAAATCATTTAGGAAAATCGATTTTATTATTTTGATTATGTTTACTATTTTATGTTTTATATGAAATGTTTATTATATATGATGCTTATTGTTTTATTTTATATGATGGATGTTTTATTATTTTTATTTGAATGACTAATTTCTAGAAATATCAGGCAGTGTACGCACTAGAAATTTCAGGACACAATCAAATCCGGGTGCTCCAGCACCTGTTCTGTGAGTGGGGGTTAGGATTTCAGCAATTATTCACTTATGGGACAGTTCATGTCGAATTAAAAAAAAAAAGTGCAAGAATTAAGCAAGTACCTTGTGATTTGCACAGTGTTAGCTTTTGCTTCTACTTTCACACCACTGTGGTCTTTCTTTATACTTGTGGCGTATTGTGCTTAGTGGTGAATTAAGCCTGCGATTATTGAATAGATAGAAAATATGTTTTTGCAAAAAAATAAAATTGAAGGAAGAGTTTGAGTGAGGGATATACATATATGTGTGTATATATGTATACATATGTATATATAATATATATATATATATGCACATACCTTGCCACAATCAAACTGAATAGCATATCCACTTTTCATAATCAATGGAGAGAACAAACAGTGGTGAGAGCTCTGAGGATCCTGCCACTCCTGGAAGCCCTGGGATGCACACCCTGTGCTCTCGTGGTGTGGATCCCTTCCTGCTAGTTTCCTTTGCTTCGGCCCTTCTCTGTTTTCTCCCTGCAGATCACTTATTGCTGACTGGACATACTCCAGTTGACCTGTCGTTTTGCCTTCTCTCTGTTAGAACTTTGTGTTGTGTCTGTGTAACTTCACTGCTGAATGCCCAAGGTTTAGAAAGGGCAGATGAGTGAATGGACACACACACACACAACAATGACAAGAATGCTAGCATTTTGAAAATGAGAAGTCACTTTCAACTCCCAATTCTATTCCCCACAATTGACCATGTGGTATCACACACAATATATACGCTTCCCTGAGATTTTAAGCTCACATCTGCGTACGTGTGGTCGCACCTAGACCGACTGCTAATATTTTTTTGTGCCACTTACTTCTCTTATCATATGCCTTGGAAGTCTTGCACAAACAGGGTGAACTCTTTTCCCACGATTCCAAAACAGTTTACATGGATATTTCGTCTTTTCAGGGCCTATTTTCCCTATTCATTAGATATTACCATTTCTAGTTCTTCACGCTTAAAAACAAATACATAAGACATCTTGCACTTGAACAGGGATATCAGTAAAAAGTGGGGTGTTCCTTACTGTTTTTCTTTATTTTTTTTTTGTTTGTAAAGGGCATTTTTGACAAATTAATTGTTCGTAATGTGCACAACAATATGGGAGAAATCTGTCTCTAGACATCACCCCATTGTTTGATTCTATACATTTTTTTACCAACTTTATTATTTAATCTATTTTCTAAAGTACAATAGGCAGATTTAAACCACTGCTCAAAATATGGGCATTCTCTATAAGATCGCCACCTTGAGTCCCAGCTGCTCCACTTCTAATTCACTTCCTGGCAGCGCACCTGGAAGGGCAGGAAGTGATGGTCCAGGTGTTTGGAATCTCGCAACCCATGCAGGAGACCTGGATGGAATTCCTGGTTCCTGGCTCAACCTGGCCCAGCCCCATGCATTGTAGCAATTTGAGAAAATGAATCAGAGGATGGAATCTCTTTCTTTGTCTCTCTCTCTCTTTCTCTCTCACCACACGAATTTTCGAACAAATAAATACACCATTTTCTTTTAACAATAAATATGCTATCTAGTTTTTATCTTAAAACATTCGTGGCAGCTGGCATTGTGGCATATCAGTGTAAACTGCCACTTGCAAAACCAGCATCCTAGGTTTGAGTCCTGCCTGCTCCACTTTTCATCCAGCTTCATAACAAAGTGCCTGGGAAAAGCAATGCAAGATGATTCAAACACTGCGGTGTCTACACTCACGCAGGAGATTCAAATGAAGCTTCTGCGGCTATTGGGGCCATTTAAGGGAGTGACTCAGTTAATGGAAGACTCCTCTTCCTCTCTCTGTCTCCCTCATTCCTCCCTCCTTGTGGCTCTTTCATGTAAATAAACAGGGATGCACAATTTTCCACCCTTTTTATAGGTTATTTGTGCCCCTCTTTTTAAATGGAAAATGAAATCTCCTATCTCGCATATTTCACTGTTTCAATAGTGTCAAAGTTTTCCATATCTTATTGTCTGTTTTAACTAGAGAGATTTTTGATGCTTCTTTCATTAATTTCCATTCGCTTTAAGAATTATGTCTTTTTTTTGGAAAGCCATTCTCCACCATATCCGTGTGAAGAATTCTATCTTGTTTTTCTAGCATTTTTATATCTCCTTTATTACAGTTTTATGAACTAAGCCTGGTTGTGCCCTTTAGCATTTGTGAAGCAAAAAGAGGAAGAATTACAAACATTGCAACATATTTGAGAGGCCAATAATGACGCATTACAAAAGTTCTAGAGACAGAGCGTATTGCCCAATTTCCCATCACAGAATTATTCGCAGTAGGGTTTGTAAAATTAACAAGCTGTAGTACTTGTGTTTCTGATGTCTCGTTATGTCCAAATGGATAACCATAAGCAATGACCTATAGCTGCCATCTCAAGAGGAAATCGGATGCTGGATTACCTTGCCAATGGCAAAGCTATGTGTAGGTAGCAATATTGGTATCTTATGATTGTAAATAATATTTAACACATTCTAAGTGTCTTTTTTTTTCTTGTTTACAACTCAGCCCATGGAAAACATTTTTGCGTAACGTAAATTGTAATGCTAAATTTAACGGGTGAAGGTTAAAAACTGATGAAGATGATGATACGGTGAGAGTTCATACACAGGGAACTGGGAGCCTGCTGGATGGTGAGGTGAGTGTGTGACTAATTTTCCTTCATTGACTAATCCTTACCAGGCTCTTGAGATAACCAGCTGAGGACTTAAAGGTAGCATGTGCCAACACCAGACTCGCTGAAGACCCTATTTTCTTTCAGATAAATGATACATATGTCCTTGATCAATGTCAAGGCTAGTACATTCTTTATACAGAGTTTTTGCAGATTAAATGCTTTTAATGTCATCAGATATTACCTTGAGCGGTAACTAAAACCTGAACACAACCAGTAATGGGCAGGGAAATTTGTGTAGGTGGCCATTAATAGAATTCTTTTCAAATTGAAAACAAGTTTTGTTCTAATGACCTCCACATTATCTAAAAGCACAACTCAGGCCAAATTTGTAGGGGAAAAGTCACAGTAGAGATTTATACATGTCACATCCCAATATGTGGAGTTTTTAAAAGCCTATAAAAATACAATATGTGGATTTCCCATTGCTTTGTACCAAAAATAACCTTCTCTTAATTCCATTGTTCATGAACTATTTGATGAACCTTTATGTGTATGCAGGTGTGGTTACATAATATATGAACACAAAACAAATTTTGTAACCCCTGAAGTATTAATTTGCTATAATTATTGATATATTGTTTGCTTATATAGTGAGGAAGAACTTCACCCACAAGAGTGAAAATAAGCACAGATGTATGTAACTTTTTAAGACATTAAATTATGTAAGATAGACAACAGGTAACATAGAAATGTAGAGAGACCAACATGGAAATGACTATACTCACTTGTAAACGTCACGGGAAAGACAATATGAGAGGTAAACTGCAGAATAGCAGAGTGAAATTTATATTTCAATCTCATCTCCTGGTGAGTCAGAGACAGTGTGAAGAAAGCTACAGCCTTAAACTCATAAAGCAGCCTTACCCGGGTGTTTGTCAGAAGCCATTGTAGCCGCTGACTATAAGAGACTGAATAAGGAGAAGGCCCCTCTGTGTCTGTGGATGGGCAGATCCGTATGTAACAAGGTGACCGTTCTAACCCTTCCTTACACACTTCCTAAAGATGACTCAGCTCTCCCAGGAATGGGGGCAGGATGAGGGGAGAGAGCCAACCCCTAAGTGTTGCTAAGAAATACAAGGAAACATTAAGATCGGAGCAGTTTGGTTAAGTTCAGACCATAGATGGGATGGTATCAAGGGAAAAAGCAAAAATACTTACATGGAAGAATAACCAGTGATCAGAGGATGATGTGGTAAAATAGCAGGGAAAAAAAAAGTCAATCATTGATAGCATTTAGTTGTAAAGTTCCAAATTTAAAAAAAAGAGAGAGAGAAAGACAACTCGGAGAATCAATTTGAAGTTTCACAAGGCAGCAGAATAGAAAATGGCAATTAAGGACACAATACATTTTCATGCTGAGAAATACGATATGTTTGGACTGGCAAGAGCGTTCTTAAAGTGAAATCTTAAAAAATGAAGTTGATAAAACTTTTTTTTGAAAAGGTCAGACAATCGATTTAGTTACATAAAGGTTCTTGGCTTGGACAAAAATGTCTCCGCTAAAATTCTCAACGAATGTAAAATTTGAAAAAAATCTGTTTAAACAATCAAAGTAGATGAACACTGAACTTATTACATATGCATCAGATATGAAGTATAAATATATATAAATGTATATATAATATGAAATTGATAATATGCAAATCGACCATTTCACTTTGTCATGATAAAAAATGAAAATCTGAGCACATTTAGAAAAAAATAAAAATTTAAAAAATATGCTAATCACATTGATAAGCCTGTCTTTTACGATCTTGCTAGTAGTGCTATCCGGACTGTATGCTCAGCCGTGACCCTGTGAGCACACAGCCTGCCATGAATTGGGCATTAGCTGTGTGAACAAGCTAAGCACATAAACAGATCCATGTACTTAACAACACACATTGCACAGGAACATGGACACACACTTAATTTTCAAATGTAGGAGAACAAAGATGACGTTCTAAGAAGTGTTATCTAACATTTTAAGAACAATGCCACACAGGAAAGAATGCATCTTCGCTGCCTTTTTTTTTCCCCCCCTAATGAACAGAGAAATGGGCAACACAAACATGGCACTTGAGTGGCACAGCAGCTCTGGCTTTCTGTTTCAAAGAAGCTCAATGTGCCATTTCAGCTCACAGTGACGCCAACACGTCCCCCTAGACTGATTCTCAGTGGGCTAAGGAGAGGCTTGGCTTCTGGAAAAGACCATGTCCCCTGGGTTTTGAGGAGCCAGGAGTTTGGTTTAAAGCACCCGTTCTCAAATGGATCTCTGCAAATCCGCTCAAGCCTATTTTTGACACTCTCAAGAATCTGTAAGATTAAAATTGGGACCATCGTACACTAAGTTAATTTTTACATTTTAACAAAGTGTCCCAGGATACTTTACAGAAACGTGTGTGTTTTTATGTATCATTTAGGCACACACACACACACGCACACACACACACACACGTGCGCATACTAATGCCCAGAAACACACTTTTTTTTCTGAAAACTTATTAATCATTTAAATCGGATATTTCATAAGTGGATCCTCTAAATCATGGAAATCTAGACAGAATAAAACGTAGCAATTTACCAGCCACCATTATATAATGTGTAAGACTGATAACTTACAAATTCAGAATACTTCTAAAATACTGAACACCTTTCACCAGCACATGACTTTGAGATGTATGGAAGAAATGGCAAACTTGCCAGGAGTAACATAAAACCTTCACTTGGGGCTAAGCAGTTTTGATAGGTAGAGAAATCTCGCATGCTTGGTAAAGTTCCCGTTAACCCTAACAGGTTAGTGGCAGTGTTTACAGCTGGCTTCACATCCTGGAGAATGACAGGTGACTAGTCTTAAAGGGCCCACTTGCATGGAACCCATGGAAAGCAATCTTTTACCCTCTGACTGTACTAAGTAAGTTTAGGTATCCTGGCGATATTATCGTAGTATCTATTAAGTTCATTGTTTGCTGATGAGTAAAAGCAAAGACTCCCAGTGTGTGTCTAAAGCCTGTTTTCCTCCAGAGTCTTTAAGGGAACTTTTTCATTTGTTTGTTTGTTTGTTTGTTTGGGATTTCCGTTTGCTTTCAGCAAACAATGGCCGGTCATGGACTCCGCATTGCTGTAGAATGTTGCCTTCAAATGAACCTCAGCATTTTGCTTTTGAGACCCATGATGTCCAGTAGCTTGGCTGTTGAGCCTGAGGTCTCCCAGTTGCATTTCACAGCAAACTGTTCCACTCCACGTCGCCTGTGCAAATGTGAGGGGAAGATGTTGATGTTATCTGCATAGCGTGCCGTGCTTTCCGCATTTCTGTTGCCGACAGCACATCGCTCTAGCATTCAGCGTGGGCTATCCTCTATCCTGCAGTTGCATTTCTTAGACTTGGAGCTGCATCCTACATCTATTTGGAGAGTAAAAATACATTCTGGAATTCATCCAAGCTCACTGCTAGGCCTGTTTTTTCCTCTCATTTTCAACAACTCTTCAGGGAAAACTGGATAACCCAGTAGGATGGAGGCAGGCAGACTCTAATAAACCTGTAAACACCTGGGAAACGCACCATTTCGTGATATTCCAAAACAAAAGTCCATTCATGGTGTCTCGTATTATGACGTTCATCTCAAGAAATCGCTTATCAGCTTTTAGTGTAGGCTTCTGTCTTTCGCAAGCCTCTCTTGAGTTTTTCTTTCTTCTCTCTGATCTGTTCTTGGCTGTTTCGAGTAGTTAACATCTCATTATTTCACCTTTTCTTTCAAAATAAGACCTGGTTCTATGTGTGTGTAGATCTGCAATTACATTAATTTAAACCAATTTTACCTGTGAAAACTCTCCCCGAATTCGAAGAAACCAACAGTTTGTTCCCCGTATTCCTTTTATAGATAATATTAATTCGTGCACTTAACAGATTTTTTCCCCCCTTTTGGTTATTTACTTACTTAAAGGTAGTAGAGAGAGGAAGAGGGGAGGGAAAGAGAGGGAAAGGGAGAGAAAGAGAGAAACAGATTTGCTTCTATGAGGAAACATCCGCCCTGATGGCTTCCGCCATTTTGGACTCTGTTTCCCCTTTCTCGTGGCTCCCACCTTCTGTGCCTATCGGTCTACCCACCAATCCGCTGTTCCCTCATGGCCCCGTATCTGACTGCCCTCCCCACCAATCCCTCACGCCCTGCCCCCACCCCATCTACCAAGCCCCTGTGGCTCTGACACTCCTATTCACTAATCCCTCAAGGCCACCCTCCCACCCACTTCCTCTTCCTCCCTCTTCCCTCTTCTTGCCACCCCTTCCCCCTCGCCCAGTTCTTCCCTTATCTCCATCTTGCTCGGTTCCCCCCTCGCTTGCAGTACCCTCCAAACTATTGGAACAAAGGACCTCCTAGGTACCTTGCTTCATCTGGTATTTTTGGCTTATTGAGGCAAACTTATCCCAAAAGGAGGATTTGGCTGCAGGAAATTAGGTGAGCATAGGAGCTAATGCCTGTAAAAATTTCTGGTGCATTTCCCAAATGCCTTCAGCAAGTGTAGCTGGGCCAGGCCAGGGGCAGCAAGTAGAAACTCTTGAAGTGTTGAGTATGGGTGGCAGGGCCCTTGTGGCTGACACCAGCAAGAAGCTGGAATCAGAAGACTGCCCAGGACTCAACGGAGGTGCTCTGATTTGGCATACATCCCAAGGCAGCATCTTAAGGGATGCAACCAATGTTCACCCTTTAATAGGTGCATTAAGGAACATAGCTGTCAGCAAGAGCTCAAGAAAAACAGTACATCTTCAAAAATAATATAAAAAATAGATCAGACAAATGAAAATGTAGGCTGACACTCTGAAGTTCATATTGACCATCCTACTATCTGCTACTGAAACTAAAATCTTCAAAATTATTAAAATTGCTTTTCTTCCTGTAATGCAGGCAATCTTCATCTCATCCTAAGTGGATGTAACTCAAACTAAGACAAGGTAATATCTTTTGAGAGAAATTTAATATGGGGGTCGGGGTTCAGATGTGTTTCAGGGATTTGTTCCAACTCAAAAAGATGAGGCATAATGAATAACACTGATTAAATTCATCACTCTCCACTGACTGAATCCTAATCTGTTGGGGATAATTCAATAGACTTGAGAATTTCCCAGAGGGAGCCAGTGAGTGAAGGCTCAGGTGGTTAGGCTGGCATCACCTAGTTGAGAGACATTGAGCAAGCACTGAGTTCCCCGCTCTCAGCTCAGGCTGGTCCGTCCTAGCCAGTTCCTAGCTCCCAGCTCCCAGCTTCCAGCTCCCAGCTCCCAGCTCAGGCTGGTCCAGTCCCAGCAGGTCCCAACTCCCTGCTCCCAGCTTGGGCTGGTCCAGTCCCAGCAGGTTCCCAGCTCCCAGCTCAGGCTGGTCCAGTCCCAGCCAGTTCCCAGCTCCCAGCTCGGGCTGGTCCAGTCCTAGCCATTATGGAACTGTACAAATATACCAACCCACCAGGATTATGAGGGATGCATCATTCTCTCTCTCGCTCGCTACCTTCTCATGAAATCTATACTTCAAATGCAATGAAAAAAAGACAATTCCTCAAAAGAAGTAAGCATACATTTCTTTAAGACATGATGCTCTGCTCAGATCCTTAGAGTAAGTTAGTGTGTAGTGAAGAGTGCTCATGTTGCAGACAACGCGTGGTTGGGAGGCTTTGAGAGAGGGCTTTTTAACATTGAATTCCCAAGGACAGATCCCAGAGTTGTCTCAATTTTTTTATGTGCTGCCATTAACGTGATGTTACCTCTAAAATGCCACAATCCTATTTGACATTTTCTTTTACCTCATTAGGTAGGGAGCATTATAATACATCATCCCTTGGGACTCCCAAGGCCATGAATGATGACTCATTCAATATCAATGGAATTGACTTTTCTATCGTCTGGATTCCATCCCAATCAGCCACTGCTATGCGTAAGATGAAAGAAGCTCTTTGGCTCTTTTATAACCTCAGAGGAAGGCCAGTCTGAATCAAACCCAACGTACAAATAAAAACAAGTTTAGAGACACTTAACCCAGCCCTGCATTTTGATGAAAGTTTTCTGTTATATGAGACAGAGTTGGTATCACTCAAATAACCTGAGCGTCTATATGTCATGTATTATGGTAATGAGTGTGAATTAATCAGTGATTTTCTTTAGAAAAAAAAATAAAAGGAACATAATTAACTGTATGATTTCTGTACCTTAGGCAACCAATATAGATTGTTAACATTACAAATCACATGCAAAATGCCCTGTGGTCATATTCTCTTCTTCTCTAGATCTTCAGAACATTTTAGTGTCCCATCAACAGTGTTGTTTTAAATGCCTCAGAGTGACTCATTTGCTCAAGGTGATTGATTTGCTCATTCGTGTGTTGCCCAGAGTTACAAATACTGTCTGGCTCACACCAATGTTCACATGCCCACTAGCTTGATGCTCAATCTGTTATTCCAGGGATATCATAATCTAGAGTAAAAGGAAGGGCTTCTGCTGCGATGCAGTGCATTAATCCGCTGCCCAAAACATGGGCATCTTGTATGGGTGCCAGATTGGTTCCTGGCTGCTTTGTTTCCAATCCAGTTCCCTGTTAATGTTCCTAGGAAAGCAACAAAAGATGACTCAGGTACTTGGATGACACTTGTTCCTGTGAGCAGCTGGGAAGGAGCTCCTGGCTCCTGGCTTTGGTGTGGCTCGGACCCGACCTGGCTGTTTAAGGCATATGCAGAGGGAGCTGGCAGATGGAAGATTCTCCTCCTTTCTCCCTGTCTTTGTCATTTCCCCCAGCTGTACCTCCCACCATTCGTGTGTGTGTGTGTGTGTGTGTGTGAGACTCTGCCTTCCAAATAAACAGATATTAAAAGGAGAAACTGGTGATATTCCAGAAGTTTCTATTTATTATAAATCATGTATATAATGGAATAAAGAACAGATCTTACAGGCAGCTTTAAGCAAAAGAACTGATCACTCCACATTAGAACTCATTTTGGTGATTGCAAACATGTGTTTTCCAAACAGATTTCTTTTCTGATGTACTGGTGTCTGAGATGATTGGCAAGCTATTTAAAATGTAAGATTTTTAAAAACAAATGGTGTAATAATCTCTCATATTTACCTAAGCTGAAAATTAGGAGTCACTGATTTAAAATAATATTCCTTTACCAGGAATTGCCATGCCCCAAATAGCAGGAAGTTTTCTGAAGTTTTACTTAAGTACTTCAATTGTATTAAAAATATTACTAAACAAGAAAAGTGGATCACTAACAGTTGTGTGGTTTGTTTTGCGTTGACCAAATGAAGTCTGTTCTAGCTCTCCTAATATTTATACTGAACTATTCAATGTTTTACCAATCAACCTATTGCCTCATATAAAAGTTGCCATAGACATTCTTTGATAGAAGTTGATTTCTCTGCATTGTCGCTTATTCACCACTGCTCATTTATTTTGTTTAAAAAACTGGATCATTAATCTATCCAGAAATGTCCAGAGAAGGGGCTAGTGTGGTCTAGGCTTTGGGGCTTTAAACAAAGACTCCTGGGAACCCTGGGAACAAGAGTCTGCGTTCCAATTAGCACAGTTAATTTGAAAAAAAAAAAACCTGGCCTGTATTTTGTCTTTGTCACTATTTCCATCCTTGGGAGGAGGCACGTTGTCCTTTGCAAGGGCACTGCTGATCTGAATGGATGAAAATAAGAGACCATTTGCAGACTTGTAAGCAAACAAAGAATGCATTATTGCCACCAAGTGTAACTGCCTCCTGAAACCCTGAGTTAGACAGCTTCCTTCACTCCCCGGAGAGTCTTTAATCTGTTGAACTCTTAATAGCAAAACAAAACGCGCAAATGCCAAAGCTCGGGGGAACGGGACGCAGAATCGGCCTGTCTCAAGAGACCCAAGGCTCTCTCCCCGCTACGGACTGTGATCAACACGGAGTCGGAAGCAACAGAGAGGTTCAGATGAAAACAGCTTTTCTGTGCAAAGCGGGACAGCAGAAGACGTTACACAGAGTGCAAATGCATGCCACAGTAGAAGCTGCCAGTAACCCGGACAGCCTGCCTCAAATCCAAAAAGTCCAAATCCTCATAAAGGTGTGTAGCAAGCAGCTACCCCATCTGACGATGACACCCGGTCCTTGAACGTCTTTTTGGTGACTGCAAACATGTGTTTTCCAAACAGATTTCTTTTCTGATGTACTGGTGTCTGAGATGATTAGCAAGTTATTTAAAACGTAAGATTTTTTTTTTTTAAGACAAGTATTGTGATAATCGTTCATATTTTCCTGACATGAAAATTAGGTGTCATTAACTTAATGTAATGGAAATGTGCTTTATATACATTATATATTTAGATAGATTTTTAAGTTGTTAGGGTACAATTACTAACAAAAACAAATCACGGAGCCTTTTAATAGCTAGCAGATAATATTATTTGTTTTGCTGTGTCATATTTTAATTATATATAAGATGCTTTAATATCTGATGTGCATACATATCATTATATATAATACACATCTTATATATAATTACATATATATATAAAATGTTGGCAATGAGGTAGCAACAGCAGACACATTTATGATACATTGCATAATTAAAATCAGAAGACAAGCAGAATCTTAGGCTTATTTTTATGTGATTGCAGACTATCATGAATTGTAACTTATTATTTCAACAGTTTGGCAAATCTGAGGCCTTCATTTGTTTGACTCTGTGAGTCATATAATCCTGGCATGAAACGAGGGCTTATCTGAGTAGTCTCACTTGTGCTATGAAGATAAGGCACGGTGCCAGCTCTGTTCGTTTTGCAGTCACTGAGGTTGGATTGCCATGGCAAGCCCGGAGCCACTGAGTTCCTAGGCAACCTGGCTCCACAGGCTGCAGATACCTAGGAGTCCACTGATGTTTCAGAGCAAATGAGAAAGCCGTGGTACCCTGATCCTTGGAGGTTCCTTTGGTAAGACGCAAGGGCAGAGGCCTTCGTTCACCAGCCTCTGCTTGATTAGTTGATTAAAAATACCCAGTCAGTGAGATTGTGCAATGATTACAGTGCCATGGAAATGAGAGCAGCTATAAAACTCTATCAGTACCTTATATATGTGGTAAACAAATATATTGGAAATAATGAACAAGATGCCATGCATAATCCGGCTTTCTAGAAGCAGACTCAGTTCTGCAATGCCAACCTTCATAAATCCCTTGCATTTGATGGAAATATTAGTCTATTTAGTGCCACTACCCCACAGTCTGTCACTTCAGTATTCTTGTCTCCAGCGACTGCACATTTAGATAATGTCAGCAAATATAGAGCAGCAGTTGAAATCTTATGCTAGCATGTTTCATCAAAATTTGCCTAGAACACTTGCCGATTCGTATTAGTTACACAAGGGGCAGATTGGCATAGTTCTGAGGCCAATCCACGGGAGCACATTTTAGGATTTGAGCTTATTCAGTCCCTCTGTTTAAATACTCCGTGACTCCATCTCCCTACAACTGCCGGCTGGGCCATTGCCTTCTGCGCTCTCAACAGGCCCATTTTTCTACTGTTGAATACAACCACGATGTGTAATATTAAGGCATAAGTAACTTAGTGCCCACAGAACTGTGTATCAACCTACAGGTCCAATGAAATGTCATCATTGTTAATGATGACATTGACACCAGCAAAACAATTAGGCTTATTATTTGTGATAATTTCCCAAACTCTTGCTTTTCTGCTATCATGATCACTTCTATTATCGTTCTATATAGCTAATTCAGCTAAATCTTCCTGGAAGAGATATATCCTTCAAGATAAAAGGATAACTAAATATGAATCGGTACTTTTAGTAGGTTTCTCTATTATTACATACTTCTCTCATGGCGTTAGTATAAGTGTACGAGTCTGGGACATCTCAAAACTTTTCGGGATGGCCTCACATCATTTAGTAACATAGCCATGACCGAGAAGAGCTTAGCAAATTTCATCAGACCAACTCCTGCTTGGAACCGCGATGCCTAACGCTTCACAAATATACCACTTGTTCTACTTTGTGAGAGAAGAAACAATGCAGATATGTTTTTAACTAGAAAAGATTAAAGCAAAAAAAAAAAAAAATCAAGCTTACAGAGTTTGTACCGCAGGCAGCAGCTTTAATCCTGCAACCGTTACGTAAATTCACAGAGACCAGGGGGTGAGGGAAATTACCAGTTAGAAGTTCGATGGAAGAGTACGAGGTCCGTGCGGGAAGATACACTTTCCAGTGTTGGTTGGGAGACCCCAGAATTAACACGGAGGAGTCTGTGTGATTGGCCCAAGGGCTGGGTCAGATCAGCCCACCTCCAACAGAGACAAGAATAACTGAAGAATTCTGATGGATGCACCCAGGGTGCCAGCAGGACTTCTAAATCATAGCAGTGTTTGCCAGCCCTTCCAGTGTGAAATGAAGCTGTTCTTTACCCTGGTTCTTTAAAGAAAAAAAAAATTACTCTGTGACGTTTAAAACACAGAAACGGCTCCCTCCCCATGGCCTTTCTCACTGCAATTCCCTCGTCTCTTCCGTCCTGTGGGTTACACATTCCCATCCTCCCAGGGGCCACGCCACAACCTGTGCCCAGATCGTTGGGATAAGAAATGAAGCATTGGCAAACATTCTGGCCATCAGGCAGCTTATAACTGCTGCGATGCTCCTCTATGACAGTGCAGAAATCTTACAGCAATTATCAATGGGTTCTGCATGTGCAATAAACACAATCCAGTAAATTAGAACAAAATAAAAAAAATATTTTTAAAAATTCTACCACATCGTGGGCTGCATGAGACCAATGATTTGGGAATTAAAAAAAAATCATATATTTTGATAAACTTATATGATTTATTGGGTATGCACCTTCACGTACTTTTCTTGTGTATAATGGGTATTTGTCATGTGGGCATGATAAGCTTAGAATTGTGCCACCAAGAGGAAGAAAGTATTACACCTGCTGTGAATATTTCCTCGGTGGACTTAGAATCTTTTATATAAACTAACTTTATATAAACTAATCTTTTATATAAACACTTGCTATTTCTTTTCTTTCAGTAACCAGTTACGCTGGTTGAGAACATTCTCAAGCTGGTTTTCCAGCACTTACTAGAAACTCACTTTTTGGGCTTTTTTATCTTCTCAGAAATGCAGTTTGGCATAATCAACAAAAACAAAGAGACTTTCACTAGTAAAAATCCATCGTGTTCGTTAAAATATTACTGAACTCACCTAAGTAGGCTTGGCCAAGGCAAGGTGCCCGGCACTTCAGCCAGATCGCTCGTATGGGCGTAAAGGTTCCAGCTATTTGGGCCAATATCTGCTGTTTTCCAAGGCGTGTTGGCAGGGACATTCGACCTTTCAGAGCAATGCATTTTTCTTTTGTAAAAAAAAAAATTATTTTGCTTCAAAACACAAGATTTTTACTTGATCCCCAATAGAACTGCTTCAAGTACCTTGAAGAACAGCTTTACTTGGCAATTTAGTGACTCAAAAATGAAACGCAGAAAATACGTTGATGTGTTGTTTTAAAAAGACAGAAAAAGATCATATGCAATAAATGCTAAAAATTAAGGGTGAATGTACAACTTTAGGAGTCCGTTAGTGATTTTCAAATTAAAAGCCATTTAGTCTAAAAGCATCGAAACTTGGGTCTTTATGGCAGTTATGGCCCTCTCTGCTCTTTTGTTAAATAATATAAATTTTACAGTGATTTCAGTGTATTTCTGTCCCTTCCTGCAGACAAGGGCCTTTCATTTTAAGCTTGTGACGGTTGAGGAAACTGAAAATACGTCGCTGCAAAAATTAAAAGAAATTTTAAAAAAAGGAAAAAGAAGGGGAGATGGAAGGCAGAGAGGAGCCTTGGAAATATCATGTTTTTGAAGCTGTAGATATGAAAGGCATGAAAGCATTTTCTTTTATGTCAGTAAACACGAAAAAGCCCGTTGTTTTACTGTGACTATTAGTCACTAGAAAAAGCACTTATATTCAGGATTTTGCACAGCAATAAACACGAGGTTTGTACAAGGTAACAATTCACTACAAAATAAAATTGACAGTAGTGCACACTTAAGAAATTAGATTCTGGGGCCCGGCGCGGTGGCGCAAGTGGTTAAAAGGTCCTCGCCTTGCACGCCCGGGATCCCATATGGGCGCCGGTTCTAATCCCTGCAGCCCCGCTTCCCTTCCAGCTCCCTGCCTGTGGCCTGGGAAAGCAGTCGAGGACGGCCCAAAGCTTTGGGACCCTGCACCCGCGTGGGAGACCCGGAAGAGGCTCCTGGCTTCGGATCGGCATGGTATCGGCCCGTTGCGCTCACTTGGGGAGTGAATCATCGGACGGAAGATCTTCCTCTCTGTCTCTCCTCTCTGTATATCCGCCTTTCCAATAAAAAAATAATAAAAATAAAAATCTTTAAAAAAGAAATTAGATTCTGGGGTGATTCCTTTTTCTTTCAAAATCAAAAGCCCAGACTCAAAGTTACATTACGATAAAAGTTCCCTTGTCTTCTGTCTCAACTATGGCATTCCTAAACTATAGATAGCATTCTGGACATATTGGTTTTCTCCTAATCTCTTCCATTGGGAGAGATTGAAATAACCTCCAGCAACCCAGATCCCACCTCTTGAAATCCACTTGCGTGGTGCCACGTAAAGCTAGGACTACGCGTCCAAGCTCTCTGCTTCTAGGCATGTCAGGTGTCAGCCCCAGGCCAGCATGCTGCTTAGCGCGTGACCCACTTTGGGCTCCGTGAGGTGGTTTTTCTACAGGCTCCCCACCGTCTGCATTGTTCAACTGAATTAGGCAAGAAGTGGAGTTTTGTTCTGCTGTGGTAGGTAGGTGGCTCCTAGAGTTTCTGGGACAGAAACTGGGCTGCCCTGCCCCTGAACATGAATGAGCTTCAGTTAAAATTCATGAATACATCTAGAAATATCTGAGCCACTTCTGAGAATGAAGAAAATGAGGAAGTATTTACATGTAGTCAGGGATTCTACCTACACATTATCTGGAAATTTTCTATTCCCCTTCCTCCTTTACAATGTTTCTGGCAAGAACTTAAACATGCCACTTTGTCCCTCTCGCCAGGAGATTTCTGGAAAGGTAGCAACAAGGCTCCTGTGTTGGCTGACATCCTTTGCCATTTGTGACATTTGTGAAGTATTCTTTCCACGGGTGCATTTCTTGAAAACATCCACCTTGTGTCCTGATATTTTGTCCTCTTCAGAGCAATCTAACTTTTTAAAACAAGATTTCCACATGTAAGCTGAAATAGGACCTACCCCGCTAGACATTAATATTGTCTCAAGTCAGCACTGTGGTGCAGGCTGGTTCACTGCCTGCAGTGCTGCCATCCCTATGGGCAGGGGTTCAAGTCCTGCACATTTTTCTTCTGATCCAGCTCCCTGGTCATCTGGGAAAGTAGTAGAAGATGGCTCATGCATTTGGATGCCTGCACCTGTGTGGGTCCTCGATTCGCCCTGGCCCATCCATGGCCATTGCAGTCATTCAGGGAGTGAACCACCAGATGGAAGATCTCTCTCTCTTTGCCTCTTGAGTAAATAAGAACTTAGATATGCCTGAGCAGCTGTCAGTCATTTCAAGAAAAACGTGACACATAAGCCATTATTAAAAAATAAATCAAGGTTAATGTGAGAGAGGGGACTCAAAAATTTCTGTGGTTAGTGACTTCAGATAACTAAGAAGACATGCTATGTGATGGAAATGGTGAGCCAGAACACCATAAAATCATAGCAAATAAGAATGAACAAGTGGCAATCTGGGTAATTTCAGCAATGACAGTGGGCATACTGTACCACAAGAGCTGGAATTGTTAGGATGACATGGGGATAATGCAACTTGTGTGTGTGTGTGTGTGTGAAGCAAAACAAAACCATGAATAGCATGAAAACCTAGGATAAAATTACAGTGTTTTCAAAGACTGAAGGACCCAAGATTGCAAAGCAAACAAACTATCCATCTATGGCATACATGGGTTAAACCTGTCTGTCTTCAAAACATTAGAGTGTCAAGATTAAAAAAAGCCATCAAAATCTCTGGTGGCTGGCCTTGAGACGAAGCCCGCAAGCCTGCTAGAAGAAAATTGCACATTCATGTAATAATACAGAGAATTTGAAGTGGAATGAGCAATTTCTCTAACCATCAGAGGAAAAGTGATTTCCAACTGTGAAGCTGCATTCAAGTCTTCAAGACTATTTTAATAGGTGCAACGCTCAAGAACATAAATTCTACCAAAGGGGAAATTGGAAGACAGGAGCTTGAGGAAATAACCCATGTGACAACTGAGAGACAAAGAAAATTTCTAGGAAGAAATGGACAGGAAGTCTCTGGGTGGGCATTAGGCAATAGGCTTGGGTGGCAGTGGGAGGAAGCAGTATTCAGGCTGAGATGTGGGCTTATAGCTAGGAAAAAAAAAAGAAAAAGAAAAAGTGCACCAGAAAGAAAGTCTTCATTATGTACTTCTTGGCTCCGCTACAAAGAAAAATTATAATAATTATGAAAACAATCCAAAGTGTTAAAAATGAACTGCAATAATTGGGCTGGTAAAAGAAAAGTATTGTTTGTGGCTGTAGTGGATACATGTGGAATGGTGCTGCAAGTGGTAATATAATAGCTAGTTCCTTCTTTTTCTACATAAGAAATTAAAGACTAATCTTGAAAGAATTTTTTAATCAAACCGAAAAATAGTATGGTACCTAGAAACAGTTCAAACTTTTTTTCTTCTAGAATTTGGTGAATGAGAAGGTTTGGGGGGCGGGGAAAAAGACCAGTCGTGTCACTTCTTGACTTATCATCTATTTCCAGCAGCAAATATTCACTAGATAATTAAGTATATTTTAAAATTAAATTCTATTTGAATTGAGCTGTGATTAGTAACTATTTGGCAAATCTTTTACTTTTTTTTTTCTATTAGGATTGCTACCTTCATTATAGCAGCTTTTTTATGTCTTCTTTAGTCTCTCAACAATTTGCTTGGCGAGCTGTCTTCTCAGTATATCACTTTAGTTTCCACATCACTAAACATACATATAGTGCATGCATGGTGGCTTTGGTGGAAATGCAACCAGCAAGTTGCAGAGCAGGTAACAAGAACACCAAAGATATTCGGAAGATACTCAGTGTCCTAATTTCCCATTTCTCACACCCTTCAGGACACAGGTTGCTATCCCCGGTGTTGGGGCTGTGCTCCTGGCTTAGTTCCTAAAACAGTACAGGATGTGGCAGTATTTCAGTGTCCTGCAGTGGGGATGGAGAGAAAAAGATGTAGAGAGTGAAAACCAGGGAGACAGGCTGTCATGAACAGGCCACAGGCCAATAAGGATGCGAACCTGCTAACTCCATGTGCATAGTTTAAAAGGAACTACACTCAGTAAAAAAAAACAGGCTCATGAGGAAGTCACATCATGTAAAATAGAGCACGATTATATTATTCCACCTACTGCTAAATAGTCATCAACTATCTCGTTGACCGAGGGCTGTCTAAAATTAAATTGTAACACAAAAGTTTAAAGATGGAAGATGAAGGGCCTGATGAGATGGTTTAGTGGTTAAATACTCAACTTGCATGTGTCAGGATGCCAGTTCATGTCCTGCCCGTTCTACTTCTGATCCAGCTCTCTTCTTGTGTCCTGGGAAAGCAGAGGAGGATGACCCAAAGCTTTGAGACACTGTACCCACGTGGGAGACCCTGAGGAGACTCCTGGCTCTTGGCTTCACATCAGCTCATTTCTGGCTCTTGTGGCCATATGGGGAGAGAAGCAGCACATGGAAGATTTCTCTCTTTCTGTCTTGTGCTTACTCTTTCTCTACCTTTCAAATTACATGAAAATAAATATTTTAAAATAGATTCCAAGGTTACCCATTGAATTATCCTGGTAAGTCATTTCTATCACATTTATTGGTATGACTTATTTTTCGTTACTACTTTCCAAGAAATAGCTCACTCATTGGGATCCCCTTATGGTTGAATGGCTGAGACATTCAGAATTTGAGGATGGGTCCGAAATACTGCCTGCCATATTTATATAATTCTTTTCTTCCTTTCCTCATTCCAGGATAGAAATCTCTGCTTTGCTTCTGTAGCTTTATTATTTTCCCAAAGATAACAGGTTTGACTGGAACTTGAGCTGCTCAATTTCAACTTCCTGTTCACTAAATTGTTATTTCTGGCTCACATATAATGGAGCCACATGGCTTACTTGAAGCCAGGAAAGGCGAAAGGGGACCCTGAGAAAGGTAAGTCTTAAGAAGAATATGAGGAATGAACACTTTTTAGTTTAGATGGTAACCCCAAGAGTAACAAACTGATGACCCATGAAGGCTAATCAAATTAGCTTCACAGAGCAGCAGAAGAAAACAGAACATCGGTTCTTTTATATTGCCTTTCTATTCCATAATCCAACCTCCAAAAATCAATTGGATGTAATTAAAACAGACCTAAATAAATGTAAAGATGTTTTGATTTCATCAGCTGGAATCATCAATATGAACGTACTTCTAACACCTTGTGAAAAATGGCTGTGGCTCCATGCTAATCCTGGCTGTCACAAACATTTGAAGAGCGAGCCAGCAGAGAGCGTGAGCTTTGTCTGCTGAACAGAGTAAGAGAGAGACAGAGAGACAGACAGAACGAGGAACCAGGTAACTCAGCATCATTGGAATTTCTTTCAGAAGGCTCAGCTGCTACACTGAAGGTATATCCATCTTGTATCTGCAAAGAAGGCACCCAAACAGCACAATATAATTTGGAAACTAAGGATCTTTCCAGTAAATGGCTGTCTTAGAGGTGAATTGTTGAAATTGACTCACAAGAGATTAAGGCACTCTGTATTGAGAAGGGATTAAAATTTCAGGCAGTGAACCATGAAGTACGGGGTACAAACGTAGACCGGGAACAATGGTCGTGATTACAATGATCAATAATTACAATGATCTTGGTCGTGATTACAATGATCTTCAAGGCAAGCCTTGTGAGTACCGAGTTCTACATTTCTGCTGCTTCTGGCTCCTACTAATTTGGGGGAGCAGGTGTGTTAAACTTAGTCTGATTTAGCAGGCTGTTAAATTGAAACTGTGTGTTTCAGGATAATGCGAATCACTCACTAGATCCCAGTCTTCACTCTTACCAGTTTTTGTTTTACTCACAGAGGAAAGATTTAAAACTAGGTAAGAGCTTAAGCCTGGTTCATTCTTCGGAGTACGCGTCCTTTCCTCATCTAATGTTGCCCTCAACCCTTTGCCTACATAGCGCGCACCTGCTAGGGAGTCATGCCTGAAACCTGAACCAGATTTGGATCCGGCTCACTTCAGCAGCAGCTTAACACCAAGGAGACAGACACACTCACAAGCAGGCTTTTATGCTGTCTCCACCCCATCAAATTCTTTCGTGTTGAAAAAAAAATACACATTACATTTGACATCATCTCCCTATCACAGTTGGAATCATTAGCTTTGTTATTTGTGTTTGCTTTCACTTCCCCAGTGATGTTGGCAAATGTTTGATTCATCTACAGCCTTTGTGAATATCAAAATAAACCCCGCAAGTGTTCTGCATCTGAACTCTTAATTGGATAAAATATGAGAATCCTCTAAAAAAAAAAAAAACTGATCCCTCTGCCTAGAAGGCTGCAGCAGAACATGGCAGGTTGATTCATAATAGGCAAGTATTGCAGGTGGTGATCTCTCACGTAAGCATACAGGACCAGGTTGTGGGCAGCACAGTGGCACAATAGCTTAAGCCTCTGCCTACAGTGCTGGCATCCCATAAAGAAGTGCCAGATTGGATCCCAGATGTTCTATTTCCAATTCAGTTCCCTCAATTGTACCTGGGAAACTAGTCCAGTCATTTAGGCACTGAAACCGTGAATGGAAAATCTTCCACCCTGCTTTGCAGATCTTGTTCCCAAGGGTGATAACAAGATAGAGGGAAAGGCAGAGAAAAATATTCTGTGCAGTGGTTCACTCCTCAGATAGCCACAGCAGCAGGTGGGGCTGATCCAAAGCCAGGAGCAAAGAGCCAGGAGTTTCTTTTGGGTTTCCCATGTGGTTTCCAGGGCTCAAACTCAGGCTGTCCTCTGCTGCTTCCCTAGGCCGTTAGCAGCAGGGAGCTGGATCAGAAGTGAGCGACTGGGATATGAACTAGCACCCCAATGGGATACTGATGCCACAAAAAAAAAGTAGCCCGCTATGCCCTTGTAGCAGTTTTTTGCCTCTCGTTTGGTGTTACTCTGCTTTTTCAAATAAATTAAATACATTTTATAAAAACAGGTTGGTCCAAGTAAAGTGAATAGGAAAAGGGTATAGGCCATCCAAACACCCTTCCCCCCCAAATAGACATAGGTAAGTAACTACATGATTGGAACAACTTAAAATTTTAGAAAAAGAACTGGCGATCCCATCCAGGCAACTCTGCCTCCCTTGCTTCTACCTTCCCTCCTCCTTCCTTTCGTAGTTTTCTTTGAATTTTGGTAATGGCATCTTTTCAGTTTGTTTATAACCACAGGGTTCACCTGCACCACATAAAAAATTCAGCAAGTGGGGACGGCACTGTGGTCCAGCGGGCTTCCACTGTAACACCAGCATCCTACATGGATACAAGTTGTAGTCCCAGACGCTCTACTTGCAGTGCCACGCTCTGCTTATGGTCTGGGAAAGCAGTGGAAGATGGTTCCAGTCTTGGGGCTCCTGCAGTCATGCGGGAGTCCTCGGAGATGCTCCTGGATTTGGATTGACTCAGTCCCAGCTGTTACAGCTACTGCTGTGTGAATCTGCAGATGGAAAATCTCTCTTTCTCTCTCTCTGTAAATGTGCCTTTCACATAAAAGCAAATCTAAAAACAAAAAAATAATTCAATAAGTAGTAGATATACATACACACACATACAAAAAAAAACCTACTACACAAGGTGTGGTACTCCCATCAAGAACTTGCTCATGATACAGAATTGCAGGTCTAGAGTTCAGGAATGCAACTCAGGCCACACAGTACTGACTTAGGTCACTGAATTATACAGATGAAGCCCTGAAAACAAGGCAGGTCTCCTGGCAGATAGATCCCAGAAAAAGAGCAAAAATGGGAACTGAAGGTACTGTTTCCAGTGTAAGCAAAGCTATCCCAGCTTTGCTTAACGTATCTGAACCTTGGTCCCCTCTTTGCGAAGCTCAGAGCATCTTGGCTCAAGAGTGTGTGATGAAGCATTCCGTTTTTCACATTCGCAGCTTGTGCTGGTTGAAAAGATGTACACGGACAGAGAAGCTGAAAACAGACCCTTCTAGCCTGGAGCTTTAGAAAGAGCCAAGTCTCATAGCGGTGGCTTTGCCATGGTACATAATCATGAAGCCTTTTCTTTCTTGCAAAAAGGCCGTTCAGATGGTTTCAGTTGCTTTTTATTGATTCCGCAGGATTTCAGCTTCAGAATCGTGTTTGCTGTTACTATGTACAAAGTTCCGCATGGGAGATTGGCCAGAACAAAACGGCGTCTCTCACAAATACTCCACGGGAACAGTAACGGGGGAGAGAAGATAATAGCGATGATTGCGCTCAGTTCGCTTGCTGTTGAGCTGATTTGCTTTTTCCTTTGTTTTATCCTGTCTTTCCTAACATCATCTGGCAAAACACATGCTTTTGTTGTATTCTTATATGGTAAGGCTGCAGTATGAGTGTGCCATCGACAAAAGCTCGGAAAATTGGGGGAAAAAGAACTTTCAAGAGGTTTGCTGTAAGAGAACAAGGCGGCGGGGCATAGGGAGCAGTGTGGAATGCGTGCACCTGCATCATTGGTTGGGCACTACCTCCGGACCCAGGGAAGAATCTGGGGGGTTAACGAGGCTGGCAAGGGACAGTGGTTATACAAGCTGTGGTTTCCTACAAAGAGTCCTGTTATAAAGAGAAACTGACGGATCTGAAATTTTCTCTCAGGCGCCATCCACAGCTCAGTAGATGCCATGAGTTCTCCTAAGAGACCTAACAAAGGAGCAGGCATGCCTGATATTTACAGAGGGTTGGAGCCCAGGAGAACTTCTACACATGCTGTGAGGTGAAGCACAGAGCTTTGTGGACCAGCTCCTCCACAAACTCTCCCCTGCTGGGGGTCTGCATGCATGCTCCGCATCAGGGAAGTTACAGAGCATTTGTCTATTAAATATGATCATTGGTTTTATGAGCAGCTCTGTTGCAGATTGCAAAAGCTAAGACAGGAGAAAAAAAGTTACCAACTCAACAACAACAACAACAACAAACTTATCTAGATTTGCTGGCAAGAGAGTGCGTTGCTGCCATTCCACAAAATTATCTTCCTGGATATTTTGCAGACAAAATTAAAATCACAACATATTATTGACACTTGTATTATTTTGTGCTTAAACACCTGTCACATGTGACTGTTGATATTTTGGTCAAGATGTATTCATTTGAAAGCAATGTGAGTGGGACAGGGAAAGATAGAATAATATATATATGGAGATATTTCATCACTGGTTCTCTCCAAAAATACTCATAGCAGTCAGGTCTAGGCTTAGCCAAAGCCTTGTGCCAAATCTCCATCCGAGGCTCCCACATGGGTAGCAGAGGTACAAATGATTGACATATCATCCATTGCTTTCCCCAAAGCATTAGCAGGTAGCTGAGTCAGAAGTGGAGCAGCTGGGAACTCTACACGGCACCACAATGCAGGATGCTGGCTCTGCAAGCCTTGTGCCATAATGTCATTCCCATTGGATATTTTTGAAATGAGTAGGAAATGTGAGAAGGAAGACATGTCCAGTGATGTAAATAGTTCGAATATATATGAAATATTAAAATGCATCCAAGGATTTCAACGATGAAGATTTGTGTCATGATTCCCAATGGAAGGTGAACATTTGGGTTTAAACATTTCAAACATAACGATTTCTTAATAAATGAACAGAACTATTTCTTGAATGCTTATCAGAGATGTCCGGTGTGGGGACCTTGCTGACAAAAAGTTACGAGCAGCACCTGCCTTCCTGTGGTTTATATCCCAGCTAGACGTTCTGATTCTGAGCAGTACCACAGGTGTACCAGCAGTACCCGTGTCGCCGTGTGTCACCCTCCCCGCAGCTCCCACCTAGGACTCCAGCTCTAGGACTGCCCAAGTGTACCTGTTGCTCAAGCAGATCTTAGAAGGATGATTCTTGGAAAAATCAGAGGTCTAGCATGTAAACTAGGAATAATCATCCATTTCAGACAAAGCACATCAGCCGGAAGTAAATACAGGGAATCATAGACTCCAAACCTGAGAATCCTTTGTGAGGCTGTTGGATGGTGGAGGGGTTTCCACATGCTGTAGGAGGTGACAGCGATTTGCTTTCAAATTGATTTTTTCAAAGGTGAAAGAATACACACACGCACAATGGGGTAATCTCCCATCCACTGTTTCACTCTCTAAATGACTACTCTGCCAAACACCTGGGGCAGAGCATGCCTAAGCCAGCGGCCTGGGCTACGCCTGGTCTGCCCCTTGGGAGCAGGGCCCAAGCACTCAATCCACCTTCTACCAGCTTCCCAGGTGCATTCGGAGGTACCTGGTCCAAAAGCAGAGCAGCTAGGATCCCTTATGTCAACACTGGACAGAGGTGACCTAGCATTTCTTTTCTAAAGATTCATTTCTTTGATTTGAAAAACAGAGTTTGAGAGAGCTAATCATAGATCTGAGAATACAGGAATGTAGACCTTACAGTAGGCTGGAGAATAACTGTGCTGGGGGTCTTCTATTTGTTCCTTCTGTAAATATTGCTAGCCTCTCTTTGGCCCAGGTCTTTGCAGCACAGGGAGGACCCAGCCTGGTTCTGCAGTTTAAGGTCCTAAAGGGGGAGTATCTGCAAAGTGCAACCTGTGCCTCATCGCATATGAAGTCTATCATATTTCTATATACTTTAGAAAAGTTTTTGGTAACTTACAAATAGAATAAGGATGACATTCCAGGGTGAAACAAAATGAACTTGAAATGGCCTAGGTGTTCTGATTAAAGCACCTGTTAAAGATATGAGCTGATTCCTGATATCTTTTGTGATTTCCTAAACATTAAAAATTAAATTGTGAGATTGTATTTGATAGACTGAATAAGAAACAACCTTAATTAGAAGACAGAATTCGTAACATATGCATACATATACAAAACGTGTGATTCTACTTTGCAACATTATGAACGGCAAAGGGCAAACAATGTTCTTCCATTGGAACACATGGTGCTGTCCTTGGTGAATGTGGCCAAGTTGTTTCCTGTGTCCCCTCCGTAGCACTTGCCAATTTGCTGTCATTTCCTCCCTTCGTGTTTGTGTGACAAAGGTCCCTGGTTGTATTGCAAAACATCCTCTCTAGTTTGGAGGCTACTACAAGCAACCACGTGAAAGTATGACTGATTCTCCAAGTGCCTTAATGTGTCAGAACATACAAACGGAGTTCATCGTGGCCTTCTTTATAAAGAGTTGGCTAGAAAGGTTATTGTGGAACCCATAGCCTACTAAATACCATTTTGTCAAAGGAGTTCCGGGTGTCTTAGCCAGTTTCTGTACTTGTGCAAGGACAAACAAAAGTCAAACAAATTATGTACTCAAGTGCATTCTTTCTCCAGGCCCTGTGGAGTCATTCCATTTTCAGTTTTTCTCCTTTCCTGCTGAGCTGTTCCTTGTGATTCAGTCTCTTTGGATTGGATGTCATGTAGGATTCAGGGCATTTAAATCAGAAACAGCACCATTCCTATTCCTCATCATGGACCGCTCCTAATCATTGCCATCCAGTTGTGACACATGCTTCAATTTTCCCACACATGGCAATATATTTTTTTAATTTTTTCTCTTTATTCATCTCATAGCGTGTCTTCTCAGCTTTAACATTCCCTGAATTTTTTTTTCTCTCCCCCAGAACTTGCTTCTTTTGGTTAGTATACAATTACTTGGAATAGATTATACTTCTAACAGTTGTCTTAACACACATTTGTGCCAGAAGCAAAATCAGTTGTACTCATACTGTCATCACTTTTGTTTTGTAATTATGGGCCTAAGAGAAACATTTTCTTTCATGGAATTGTCCGGCTGTACTTTTTCACACAGTCAAGTCACTACATCACCTTGTAGTATTTTATTTATCTAACTAGTGAAGTGATTAATTTTTTCCTGCAGATTCTTCTGAGTTCAGCCAGGTGAACACTCTGTTTTTATGCTCAGGTGTCTGCTTTCCATCTTAAACTCTCAGAATCGTGAATTACAAAATTGTCATTGTCCTCTGCCAAGGGATCCGATTCCAAATAATAAGTGTGTGTGTGCAGGGCATCCTTTGAAAATAGTTCTCCCTGCCTCGCCTCCAGATTACAGGAGTTTCAAATACTGCCCCACAAATCCACTTTTCTTATGGAGTCGCATTTATCTGAGAACAAGTGGGCCGTCTCCAGTTCTTCACCTAATCCACATTTCACCTGAGTGTTGTTTTGCCTCATGGGAAGGAACAGCTTGACACTTCCTGCAAGCATGCATCAGATGCTTTCCCAGGAACTTAACACATCGCCAAGCAACCATTGTCCAGAGAATCAAAGTAGCCTGCATTCAAGTGATCCACCCTTCATTGCCAGGCTTTGTAAAATAGAATGATATGGGGACCAACAGAAATGACTGCTATCTGATTTATCAGCATTTAGTTTTGTTTCTAAATAAGTACATTTTGAAGTTGTCTTTCTGTGTTAGCCACTATTTCATGGTCCTTTGGTCATTTCCAGTCATATGTGAAATTCACGATGAAACAAAAATTTGCTGTGTCACAAACTGTCCCTCCAATCAATAAGATGTTGGTGTCTACCATTCATAAAATTCCTATGACCAGTAATGACTAGTAGGTTTTCTATTCTGGAAAGATTTTCCCAGAATGAGAGTTTTCCCTCTAGCAGTTAAGTTGTTAAGATAATTGTTTTTTTGGTTTTTTTTTTGTTTGTTTGTTTGTTTTTGCTTCAGTTACTTCACAAATTTTCTGAAAAGGACAAAAAAATCAAAAGCAATGAACCACATGAGTAAAGATCATTTAACTTCTGGTCTGATTTTTAAAAAAGTTTTTGTTTCAACTTGGAATAGAAAAATTTAATTGGTCACAGAGTTTGAGTATTAGTTTTAAAAGATTAGCATTCTAAAAAGAGTAGAAATTGAAATAAGAGCTGAAAAAGTAGCACATACCAGATCAGTATAAGGAATCTAAACAATAAACAACCTAACTATACTTCTACTTTAGAAATCACGAGAAGTTAAAAACTTTCCAACACTCTGTAAGTAAAAGGCAAGTAATGTGCAAATGAGAAACTCATATGATGAATTTACAGTTGTAAGAAAATGCAATATTTCAGGATTAAAGGCCACGTTTCTTTTCCCATCAGGTTAAAAGAGTATTAATATCTTAGACAACCAGACTGAATGCAATCATTATACCAGCTAGCAGTAGATCACTCAAAAATAAAGACATTTACAGTCTAACTCCTAAACAAAGAGAACTCTGCTCACCAACATTTAGAGACGTTCTCCTGCCCAGATGGAGGATCTGAAAAGCGACGTGACACCGCCTTTTGTAGCAGGAGACGCAGAGAGCAAACACATGCCTTCGCAGCACAGTGGCTGAGAATTCAGAAAGCAGGCACGGGTCTCCAGCACTTAGTTGTGTTCAAGGTTAGCCTGACAGCCATGGACGTGCTGAGGCTTCCAACACATGGAACGCAGGCCTGACACAGGATAAATATAGACGCTGGCACCTGAACCCAAAGGAGTGAAATTGAACTTGAACAGTCTCACTCATTTGGGGCTTCAGTGGAGGAAAGTGAAACCTTTAATCCTTTTCCTGCTAAAACCCGAGGTAGTAGTTGGTCCTTGAAAGAGAAATTCAAAATCATTAGTAATCGGTTTGCTGCTTGTCACAAACACCCCCTTCTCTGATGGGGACACATGCAGGCAGGTAGGTGTTCATTCTTGATTTTCAAACAGCAAAATATTACCTATTACGATTTGGTCCACAAGCACGTGAGCCTCTTCAGTATGAATGTGTATTTCTTAATAGTTTCTTCCTGATAGGTTAGCAGCAACAATTTGCTCATCCTTAGCTTGCCTCATTTAATAAGGCAGAAACTACTGGACATTGCCCAAGACACTTTGCTTGTAATTATTATTGGTCTTTAATCACTTGGAACGGTTAATACTGTAGTGGATTTAGGGTAAGTTTTACTTAGTTTTACTGGTGTACACATGCATAGGGCATCAGTTCAGGGCATGAAAGTTGATGGAACACCCCTGAGGCTAGTAGGACAGTAGTAGCTGACAGGATGTCCCCCACAAGGCACTACCTAGGGATTTCTCATTTCTGCAAGGAACTCTTTCCTCAAGACCAAGTAATCAAATCCATCGGTGTGTGTGCAAACCGCCCTGGGTACAGCAGCAGTAGCAGTCATGCGTTATCTACTGCCATGGTCTCCCTAAGTCTGCTTCTTTGATACCTTGATGGTCTTTCCTGCCGTTCATGTTTCGTTCTTGTAACAACCTCTTCCGGTGTTCTTCATGTGGCGCTAATGATAATGGGGCAGGCGTTTAGTGATTCCAAGCTGAACAACCGCCTGCCCTCAAATGGATCCTATGTGAAACATACTTAAACCAGCACATCCATTTCAAATGTAGCATCTGTGGCATGGTCTCTCAAAGCTGACTTTACTTTATTCTATCATCATGGCCTCGACTCTGCACTCAATACAGACTTTAGGAACTAACACGTAGAGGATTCAGTGTTCCTGAAGAGTACAGACATGGATTATCAGAAGAATCTAACCGCAAAGTTGTCAGTTTCACTCATATATTTTACAGGATTTTAAAAAAATATATTTTGTATATTAGCTGCCACAAATCAGGGAAAGCACATACTGTTTGTCTTTTAAGGATTGGCTTATTTCCCTAGGTATCATAAAATAATATGAAATGGTGTCATTGCGAAAAAAAGATGTTTTTTAGAAGAAGGGGGAAGGGAATGTGAGCATGGATGGGAAGGAGAGTAGTATAGAAATATCATTATATTGTTCTATCTGTATCTAAGAAATATATGAAACTTGTTGACCTCCCATAAATAAAAACACTTGAAAGAACCTGAGTTGAATATCTGTTGCTTTCTTGAACAACAGTGAGAGTGGGCGTGGAGTGTTCTAACCAAGACAGATGAAAATCAGAGGAGGCCACGATTGTGTGAACGAACTACATACTCATTCCACAATGATCAGGCGTGCTTCAAAGCATCGTGTTGTCTGTCATCAATGCACACGGCTTTATTTGTCATTATAAACTAGCAACTTGTATGCTTGAAAAATCATGACGGTAGGGGGCATACGTTTAATATATGCTTGCTAGTCAAAATGATGAAAGAGGGCTCTTACGTCTTTGAAAGATAAAATTACTGCTAAATTTTGTATTTTTATTTTTTCCCATTCAGTGTCCATGTTCTTTTGTTCCTTTGATAGTAAAAGTCTTATCAACAATTTTCATGACGTGCTACAGCCAGAGAACATATTTTTTCCGTTGAATGGATGTGCAGTCATTTAATCATGTATTCATTCAGCAGGAAGATACATTGAGATTCTGTTTATGTGTGTGCATTGTGCTACTCCTGTGGGGGAAAATGTATTAATTAAGAGCTAAAGTCTATGGTCTCAGATTTGTATTGTTTAGCAGAAGGAGGCATAGATTGTTCCATGGGAATAAGCAAAGCTGGACAGAGGACTTGAAAAAGTCCATGCAAGATGGAGTTAAGAGGTAATTTGTGTTGTTGGGAGGGTGTCTTGAAGCCCCTGCATGGATTTTAAAACTTACACACCTATGTGTACGCATAGATTTATGGATATGTTTACATGTGCATTAACAAATATGGATCAATGTTGCATACGTATATAAATATTTGTGTATGTTTTCTTTGAATATGCAGATAAGGATGTGTGTGTGTGTGTGTGTGCATGTATTTAAACTAAATGGGTTTATATGTAAAATAGGTAGGCTTTATTGACGTGTTAGGAAAGCATTCAAAGATAAGGGAATGGAAAGGAGCTTGTCATGGATAGGAAGAAAGCCGGACAATATAATGAGCTAGAAGCTAAAGTGTGGTTGAATAACAAAGAACAGCGAGGAATGATGCAGGAAGGTTAGGGATGGGTATACACCATGGGTATTATTAAGGCCTTTTCTTGGGAACAATGAGAAGCCTTTGAAGTATTATAATCTTGAGAAACACATGATTGGGTCTAAATCACACTAAAAGTCGCACCAGTGGTGTGATTAATGTACCAAAAAAGGGAGAACAATGTGCGACATCTTTTGCTGATTGTAGTGGTAATTTGGCCTGAAATGGATGCAGGGAAATGAAGAGGAAAGTGTAGAATTAAGAAATACTCATGGGGCGTGGGGGTGGTGGGGAAAATCCCTCAGCCTAAAGAAAAACAAAATCATGAAAAATAAAAAACACTGCATTCTTCTAAGAGAAGCAAACAGACATTATTTTCCCATCATAAAGACCCCCTTATTCTCATTTCTTCCTACTGAATCATTGATTGGCCAAGGAGAGGGAGGAATTCAGCTTTCTGAACTAATTATTTGTTTAATCATCATGCTAGCCTTATTAAAAGTTCAGGTTTAGCCATTAAAAAAAAACTCAGCATGCAAGTTCAATAGGCCTGCTATGGGAGAAGGATGGTGGTGAAATAAGAATGAGATTCATTAGTGAAATGTTTAAGTTGAACCCATTCTAAGACTCATTGTTCACCCCATTGTAAATATTCATGTTTCATAATAACATATTACCTAATTAGTACCTAGCAGGTGCTAAAGATTTCCTGAATCAAGAGTGAATAAACGGATGATTGAACAAGTGCAACTAAATACAATGTGAATACCTGAAGAAATTATATTGACAACAACAGAGTAAGTTCTAGTATCCCTGACTCAGCCTCCACAAATTCCACCAACACAATGGAAAGTGTATGCTTAAGACATTAGTGTCAACGGTGACTGCACAAGACATTCTTTTCTTGTTATTATTCTGTACACAATCTGACATGATGCAATAGTTATTTATGTGGATTCTGCATTCTTCTAAGTAATTTAGAGATGTTTAATACCTACAGGAGGATGCACTTCAGTCTTATGCAAATACTACACCAGTAGAGTTGAACACCTTGTGGATTGTACAAAGTCCTGAAAGACATCCCCTGTGGGTTACCAACGGATGATAGCACATCTGGTTAGTTTGGCCATCAGCAACAGCTTTAACAGGTATGTGACAGCAAAAGCTACCACACAAGTGACCACTTTGGAACTGGAACCCTGAAGACACTCCATTCTAACAGAGAAAGGAAACAGAGGAAATCTAAACAAACAAACAAACAAAAAACAGTATCCAGGGCAAAATGTTAAGCATGCCTGGGAGAAATTGTGCAAGAGTTTTGCACACACATCTGGCTGTGCGAACAGAGCTCGCAATCTAACAGAAACGTGGGTCCCCCTGGACCAAGAGCAAATAATATCCACAGGACATAAAGTCCCTCTTCCAGCACAGCAAAACAACAGGCTGGTGGCCAATTACAGAAGAAGCCAAGCAAATGTCCCACTGGTTTTTAAATCAGACACAGAGCTTTGGTTTGTTCTAATTATGACTTCCACGCTGTAGGAAACTTTGAGTTCATGTTATCAGGTAATTGCCAACAATAATCAAACGTCTTACGTAAGCAACTGTACAAAGTAGCATCCAGTAAGCTCCACCCTCTTTTCTCCAAGAGTCACAAACAAGCCCGCATGCTGTGTTCTAATTAAGCCCAGCCTTTAGGTCACACTTCACCCATACTCTCTGTGCTTGTAAAGAACTTTACAAGAGTTCTTTCTTGTAAAACATCAGAGAATTTCTTGTCTCCACTTTCTGAGTTCCATTTAACCTGTCTGCATTCTACTTTAAAAAAAAAAGTTTGCATTTGAAAAATGAGAGGGTGAGTGAGACTGATGTTTCCTTTTGAAATTTTTTTTAAGTCTGGAATTCAGTCTTATCCCACATGGGTGTCAGGGGCTTGGCGACCCAAGCTGTCACCTGGGGCCTCCCACCATGTGCACTAGCAGGAAGTTGGATCAGAAGCAAAGCTAGGACTCAGACTCTAGTATAGGTACGCCAAGTGGCAACGTTACAACTGCAACTGATGCTCCCCTTGCTTCGCATGCCTTCCAATGACAGGTTTCTGTCAACGTCTCAACTGGGGTTCACCCTGTCTTCCTGTAGCTTTTCTTCCTTGGTGACCCTTCCACAGGCTAAAGTTGGCACTTTTTCCAAGTTCATTCTAAAATACAGTTTTGACTTTTAAACTTTGTATTAACTAGTAAAATTAGTTTAAAAACTTTTCTATGTAAAAGTACAGTGACTGTCATTGCCTTGAGATAATGCTAACCTTTGTCACTTTACAGATTTCAAGGGACGTTCGGATCAGTTAAGGGACTGTCTGTCACAGTGCCTCTCACCGCCAGGCCTAGGCCTCCATCCCCAGGGGCAGGTACTGGCCACTGAGATTACAATGTGTTTTTCCTTGGCTCGCTGTGTCCCATTTTCATTGCTTCCTCCTAAGTCGTTAAGCACTATTCACTTCCACCATGGAAGCATAGTAAGTTCCCTCGTACACAGATTTGCTGTCCCAGAGTTGATCCGCTTATTACAATGATTGCAATCATTATTACAATGTATGTATTTAAAATTCTCATTGCCCCCCCTTGCAGATTTTAACTTTTCACATCAATCTCGAAGATCTTCAACTGTAAGTTGTATTCCTATATCCTCTGCTCTTCAGTGAAGTAGTTCCCCCCCCCTCTCTCTCTCTCTCTCTCTCTGCCCCTTCCAATGTTTCCTCAATAGAGGCCATGCCAGTTCTGCACTGCTGACACCCCGAATTTACGGGTTTCTTAATCAGGTGTACATATTTGAAAATTTTTGAAACACAGCATGCCGACTATCTATTCTAGACTAATTGAATCTGAATTAATGAGTGTTTCTGTGTTGAAAATTATTATCAGTGCTACCACTGCCTATAGCTTTGTGTAAATACAAAGGTCACTTTTTCAAGGCACTTGACACAGCAAGAAAACTACTGTAAGATATGCACATTTTCCATGAGCACTCTATATTTACAGTTTGCCATATATAGTGCAGCCTGGTCACAGGTATTACTGCATACACAGAATGAATGGCCATCTTTAGCAGGTGCCCTGCATGGAAAGCATTACTGTACCCAGCTGTGTACCCAGGTTTTATTTCAGGATTCATTGAAGGTATTTTCTGTACGTGGTGTTATCTTCAATCCCCCAGCAAACCTTTTTCTGTATTGATTGTTCTTTGATCTTGTTTTACCTGTCAATACACATCTTACTCACTTACAAGGCTTATTAATTACCTCATTGGCAAAAGTGAGGGCTTACTCATTTAGTTCAGGAACTGTAACGTGAAATCGAAAGTACAAGTGTTTGATAAATTGCTTTAATATAAATCATATTTTTAGAAAGATTTCAGGTTGACGAATGTGGTACTCTTAACTCTTTTTAGCGTGCATATTTCAAAAAGTATTTACAAAAACAAATGATGCAAAATCAAGAGGGCACAACAAAAAGACATAATCATAAAGGAATGAAATGTATTTGTCCAAATGGCTTAGCTGAGGACAGTTCCCCCAAGCTAGCAGGCAAGATGATGCGAGAACTAAATCATGCTACACAAAGCTCACAGCAAACTTGATAGTCTTTCATGGGACATCACATTTCTTAATGTACCCCATCTAACAGAGCTTAAGCTTCTGCAAGAATGTAGCAGATAAATATGAAATACGGAACTTGTCTTCAACATGCTCTGATCTGGTTAGGAAGCACAGATCATATTCAGACATCTGCCAGGCTTCCCCTGGCTTGACCTCTGCCTAGCTTTCCATCTTTATCAGGACGCATGCGCTGTCCATTCCACAAACCCTGCCAAATGACACAGGCTCCTTTGGAATGTAACCAGCGCATTCCTCCTCCAGATCTGTACCAGTGCGTCACCCTACTTAGAACCCTCTCTCCTCTTCCTTCAGGGTCTCTTTTTCGGTTCCGATATTAGCAGTTTTTTTAGGAGCCACATCTCAGGGACTCTGGCTGATCTCTTTGCATTCTCCATCCCCTAACTCTCCTTATTACCTTTGTCATACTTGCTGATTTTGCCACTTAACTATTTCCTATTATTTAGCTCTTTCATGTAATAATGCAAGCTCCTTGAGGTCCAGGAGAACTTTATCTAGCTTGTTCACTGTCTATAGGAAGATACTAGGCACGCTGAAAGCATATCAGAAGTTTTTATGGATTAGAAATTGCGTGGAATTTTATGTAATACCTTAATATTTTAAACAAAATTTGTAGAGAATGGAAAATCTAACGTATCATACGTAGCCAGCAGATTTGTCTTGCTATAGAAAGTGACAAGGATGTCAAGCAACCGTCACGAAGAGAAGACCCGACTGTATTTGTTTTCCGTGCTGCATTATTGGTACACACTTAGTAGCTTGAAGCCACACCTCCTTATTAATTCACTGTTCTTTGAGTCAGAAATGTAGACAGGCAGGAGCTGATGTCCCTTCCAAATCTTACAGGGCAGAAATCGGAGCTGGGGCTGAGATGAATTTTCATGTGAGGCTGGGATGATTTTAGCTCATGTGATTGTAGGCTGCAAGACTCCCTTGCCTTTGTGGGTCAAAGGTCCTTCCTGCTGGCTGACAGTTAGCCAGGCTTGATCTGCCGGAGCCTGTCTGCCTTTGAGATCCTAATTAGAAGGCCTTCCTACTTGAGGAATCTCAGAGATGTGAAAACTTTACCACCGTGTTAAAACCATCCATCTAGGGCATGTCGCAGTAGCCTAGCGGCTAAAGCCCTCACCTTGCACACACCAGCATCCCATATGGATGCCGGTTCGTGTCCTAGCAGCCCTGTTTCCCATCCAACTTCCTGCTTGTGGCTTGGGAAAGCAGTCGAGGAAGGCCCAAAGCCTTGGAATCCTGCACCCACGGGTGATACCCAGAACAGGCTTCTGGTTCCTGGCTTTGGGTCAGCTCAGTTCTCGCCATTGTAGCCACTTGGGGAGTGAATCATCGGGTGGAAGATCTTCCTCTCTGTCTCTCCTCCTCTCTGTATATCTGGCTTTCCAATAAAGATAAATAAATTAAAAAACTCTACCTAATCCACTCGGAATCTGCAAAATACCTTCACGTAAGGCGTCACCCATTGCATAATCTCAGAAGCGAAATGCACCTGCACTCAGAGACGTGTGGTCATCACAGATGCTGTCTTGTCATTAAAAAAATGCACAGGTGTAAAGGGAAAATTTTAAGGAAAGCCTATAGATTTGTTCTCGATCGGTTCGCCATACGCAGCCAGATTTTACGAAAGCCAGTGCACAGAAGGCTGGCATCATGGTTCCTGATCAGGTATTCATGTAGGACCAATCATTCCTCAGGACGCCTGATCATCGCTAGGATGATGTCAACCCTGCAGCCTCGCATGCTCTTGTTAGGCAACCTTTTAATCTCAGGCACATCATCATGGTGGGACTTGATGGTAAAATTTTCTTCAATAGTTTTCGAAATATTTCTACAGCTGCCAGCAGTGACAGTATCCTGTGTAGGGGATTCCCCCCTGCATTTTTCAGTGAAGGAAGAAAACACAAACATTTCCTAGCTCCCCTTTACTCTCTCGTTCAAATGGGGTGTGTGTGTGTGTGTGTGTGTGTGCGTGTGTGTGTGTGTGTGGGTGGGTGCAGTAAGAGGCCCACACTGAAAACAGGTGATTCTTGGAGAAGAATACCCAGTCGAACGGAGAGAGGACTTTCCCAAGTCGTGTTTGTTAATTCCTTGACGTATATGCCTTCACGCAGTACGCATGTGACATCAACCAACACGAGCCAGTCTCACCTGAGAGATGGAATCTGCTGGCTCACCTGTAATCTGTCTTGCTCATCATGTTCCCGACCCTTTCTCAGTTCGTTCAGAACATTCCTCCATGTAGAACTTCAAGCCTGCCCAATGCACAAGGTGTTCCCAAGTCCTCGGGTTGGACTCTTGACCTCAGCTTATCCGCTCTTTCTTAGGTCCCTGAGATTAGCACTGAGAGTACTTGCAAGGGCAGTTTTTCCAGCTGGCTGGGATCTTAGAAAAGTCAATCTTCCTTCACTGATTAGTCAGATAGTACCCAAATGACAAGCATGCGTTCAATTGCTTGGGACTTACAGAGAAAATATCTACTTGGGCTTCTTGAATTCATTTGCAGCCTGTTCAAATATGTTTTTCCAAAGAATTATTTCAGTGTGTGTGTAAGAATCTCAAGAATGCATTTATATGATCTAGTGTTGGGCATTGGCAGGTTAGGCTGCTGCTGCGGGTGCTAGCCCTGCAGGTGAAGTGCTACTTCAAGACCTGGATGCTCTCCTTCTGAAGATGGACCAAGCGTGTGGGCATTTGCTACTCACATGGGAGACCTGGAAGGACTTTCTGGCTCTTGAGTTAGACCTGGCCCTTTCCTGGCTGCTACAGCCATCTGGGAATTAAACCAGCAGATGGAAGATTCTCTCTCTCTCTCTCTCTCTCTCTCTCTCTCTCTCTGTTCTACTCTATAGCTTCGTCATTCAAGTGAATAAATCATTTAAAAAAAATACTACAATTAGAGGCTGGCATTGTTGCATAGTAGGTGAACACACTGCTTAGTTTTCCACATGAACACAGGTTCAAATCTCAGCTGCTCCACTTCAAGTCCTGCTCAATGTTAATGACCTGGGCAAAGCAGTGGAAGATGCTGGACCCCTACCATCCATGTGCGACACCTGAGTCAAGCTCCCAACCTCAACCTGGCTCGGCCCCAGGTATTTTTGCCTCTCTTTGTAACTCTGATATTCAAATAAATAAATAAAAGTATTTTAAAAAATCAATGTATTAAAATTATTTTTAAAATTAAAAATGGTTTATCACATCTTCTTTGTTTTATTATTGTTTTCATTTTTCCTTCTATTTTATTTTTAATCTTATTGCACAAATCCATAGGCTCTGGGATTTCCCTTACCCCCCTCCTCAATTTTCCTCCCCTCCAACTGATTTCCCCTGTATTATTTCAGCAGTGTAGTCCTTTACAAGCAGTCATAAGTCTATCATGCTGCTATTTAAGTGTGTCCTGACATTGCCGGTAAAGACAATGGCAGAGGGGCCAGCATTCTACTGTCAAGATACATGTAACAGTCTCATTGGAAGTCCATCTTTGATTTGGAAGCAGATATGCATATTGCACTGTATCTTCAGTTCTGGATATGATGGTCTCTATTACACAGTTACTACACACTCCCTTGAATGAGAAGTCACAAAACAAAATCAATGACAGGAGTAAAATTAAAAAAAAAATTATAGCATCATGGAGTTAAGTATCAAACTATCATATATATGCATTAATTAATTTAATAAACATATTTATATGAAATGCAGAGTTACGGAAAGAGAGAGAAAACTTCCATCTCTTTGCTCATTCCCCAAATAGCTGCGATGGCCAGAGCTGAGCTTATCTGAAGCCAGGGGCTAGGAGCTACCTCCAGTCCTCCTTCGGATTTGAGCTATCCTCTGCTGCTTTCCCAGGACATAATCAGGGAGCTGTATTGGAATTTGAGCAGCCAGGATACGAACCAGCACCCATTAGGGAATGCTGGTGCTGCAGGCAGAAGCTTATCCCACCACATCAGAGCAGCTGACCCTGTTCAGCACATTTTTCAAGAGACTTAAAGTGTTTCCGTCTTTATCTGAATATTTACATAACAAAGAAAATATGTTGTATCTTTTTTTGGCTTGAAAATATGCAAGTTACAAACCTAGTAAGAATTTGCAACATACTGCAATAATGTAAGACAAAAACTTGGCAAAACTACTTGTAGGAGTTTTGGATGAAACACAAAACTCACAATTCAATAGGCTTGACTTAAATGACATTCTGAGTAATATTTGCACAAATATTTTGTGCGTTTTGAAAAATGAAAAGAAAGTATGTCTTCAACAGCTCCATGTTCTATTGTCACAGCACTGCCCCCCATGTAGGGGGCACGTTTGAAAGTCATTGTCTTGGAGTTAAAATATTTGGGCTGAGTACAGACTGGTTCCACTTGGGCGTTGCATGATCACAGACAGACTTTTTCATCTTTCTTTTTTCTTTTTTACTTTAGTTGATTCTAAAATGTAGAAGAATAATAAATTAACAGTTCCCAAACTCCTTAGAGTATTATGTGATTCTAGATGTCTCTGTTTAGTACATAGGCTCCATTCACTCAAAAGCAATGAGCATTACTTCGAAAGATACACAGCAAACAACATAATGGCTTTGCTTTTTTTTTCCATAAATGATACATGGCAGAAAAAAAAATAATCTTACAAGCAAAATAATAAACCATGGATAAGGCCATATTCTAAAAGATAATTATTAAAGTTGGATGAATATTCAATTAAACTCTAATGCATGCAAATGGAACATTTCTTATATAAAACATTCTATTCTACACTAAAGACACAATGAAGATGCAAGGGGTTCTTTGTTTTTCTTCTCAGCCTCATCTGGTATACCCATCCACTCTGTTTGTTTCCTTATTTCCTTTCATATCTTTTTTGTTTCTACTCACACCTTCCTTCCTTATTCCAAGAACACTACTCTACCCCCAACTCGAGGAATCTGGAACATCTCTCATGCAACTGCACAGGAGATATTGGTAAATATGCATTATAAGAGAAAAAAAAAGGAAGCAAATAAAAAGTCACAATCTGGTCTAGAGGAAACATCTGGTCCCTAGGATAAGTGATGTACTAAAATAATACAGGCGTGTGGAATTTGAAGTTTAAATTAACAATGGCTATAACATGGAACTGGATGAATTGGACAATAAAGTTTCAAGGTCCGACCCCTAATCTTTACTTGATGTTGTCTAACTCAGGAAACTTAGAATCCTTGGAACACTGATGGTCTCTCACGTAAAGGCATAGTGGCACACAAAATTCTTGAGGTGGAATTTCCTTGTATTTGTAATGGATAAAAATAGGCAATTAGGTTTGCTCAGTCTTCCTGTAAATTTAAAAAATCAATGTCACAGTTATCTAGTTTGCAAAGGCAGTGTCTGAAGATTTGTTTTTTCATGCTTTTCAGCATCCGTTGACTTTGTATTATGGATATTTTCAATAGCGAAGATAATGATACAATCATCCCCTTAGACCATATCTCAGCTCCATTTTGATCAGCATTTTGCTCTTTGGACTCCAAGTCATTTTAGAGGTTCAGTCCCCGTGAAAATGTCTGAAGGAATAGTTATGGAAACATGAAAGGCACATGCAAATTGAGTAGAGTCTTCAGTAGTGGAAGCTAGAGGCTGAAACAGGGTTTAAATGAGATTTGCAAGATCCAGAAGCACTGAGGAAGCTTCTTTGGAAGGAAGCATTTGGCCTGTGTCCCACTTCAGAATAACTCATGTTGCTTTCAGGCCCCCGAAGCCAGTCTCCTGCAGAAATCAGAGCCTGGGAAGCACCAGGAATGCTTTAAGTAATTGGGTTACTGCTACCCATATGAGAAAATTGAACTCTGCTCTAGCTCTTCAGTCATTTAGGAATGAACCAATCAATGCGAATTCCTAGTCTCTCTATATGCATATCTAATATTTAATTAACATATGTAAATACACACTCGTGTGACATGCATATATTTCTATTTAAATATATGTATATAAGACATACATATTCTGATCCCCTTTTCTACCTCTCACTTAAATAAATAAATAAAAAAAAGGTCTAAATTTTCTTTCTTGAAACTTCATTTCTTGGAATATTGTTTCAACCCAGAAGGAATTGATTGTATTTATTACGTTGGCATATGCTATTTTTGCTGCTACACTGTCTATGGAATTAAGGAAATAATGTAATAGACTGAGTCTGAAGGCTCACCTCTACCTTTCTTGATTAAGACTTGGAGAACATTGAGTCCATTGTCTTAATGTCAAGAAAAGTAGCTTTATCTCACATACAGCGGCATATCACTGGAGTCATGTTTGACCCTTGATCAGGTCTGGTATTCTGCTTCTGATTCAGTTTCCTGCTAATGCCTCTGGGGAGGCGGCAGAAGAAGGACAAATGGTCTGATCTACAGCACCTCAGGGGGAGACTAGAATGGAATCCCTGGCTCCTGGCCTTTGGCCTGGAGCGGCACTGATTTTTGTGGACAGCTGAGGAGTGAGCCAGCAGATGGAAACTCTTTTTCTCAGAAGGGTGGGGCCCAACTTAACCATCAAGGTTTACAAGACAGGATGGTAAAGCCTGGATGAATGCCATACACTTAGGATGTTTCAGTTCTGTCAGCACCGGACCCAAGAGAGATCATGAAAACTTCATGAGCCCCCATTCGTAAGATGCTTGTTCCTATGAATTCATAGGGAAGTTACTGTCAGTAACACTCACTTGGATATGAATGACAATCATTATCCGCTAAAGTAAAAACCACGGAGAAAAATGACCATGGTTTGCAGTCAAAATTGGAATACAGTTACTGCTCAATTACGCCCTTGAAAAGACGATTCCATGTATTCTCTATGTGTATGTCTGTAATTCTTTCATGAGTTAATAAATCAATCTTTTCAAAGAAAAGCTGCATTTTAAATCATTATCATCATAGATGCTGCCTGGCTTATTTCTCCTAGTATGTTCTCTTCCTAAAACACATACGCAAGGTACATCCTGGAAAAAAAAAAAAACCTGGTTACAGTCTAAGAGAACTTGGTTGAAAGGATGAGCAATAAGATTTAAGGACAACTGCTTCCAACCTGGGAGATCCTATAGATGAAAAGGGATTTCCTTCCTAGAGAAATCTAGCTCTAAGTAAAAGACCCATGATCTCCAGCATCCATATAACCTGTGTATGGTCCAATCTCAGTAGGCTTCATTTTGTAATAGCGATGCTGCTCACAAAATCTGTTCTGTGAAAATTCCTAACATTAGAGCTCAAATAATAAGATGATTTAGAAGTCCTCTTCTTCAGGCTCCTTCCCAAGGGATCTGCCTTTTCCGAGAAACCCTTATGACATCCATCACATAGTGTCTTTAAACTCCAAGTACACTCATCACTCAGGATTTTGTCAACTATGCAAAAGGGATCAAAAATGACGTCTAAGGCGAATGGAAGACAATATTGCCCAAAATCAGAAAAATCCGACTTGAAGGGCAGGACCTTTCCACTTTCTAAAACAAGAAACATTTCAGGAACAGTATGGAATGACATTCTAAGACTCCCCAGTTCTCCCTTAACCAATTGGTATAAAATCTGCATTGAAATGTTTGTTGGAGACAGATGAAGGACAAATAGTATTCTGGTTCCTTCTGGGCCTATCCTAAAACCATACATTCAGAAGCATGTGTGTTTCTGGCCCATGTTCTTGGTTCATTTGGCCTAATAGCCTCTTCAATGATTGCAAAAGGAGTTTTATTTAAAGCTCTTACGATCAGAAAACGGGAGCAGAACCAGGCAGCCCGTTGTGCTTGTCACACCATGTGGTAGTCCTCCTGTGGCTTCCTCCCCCTCCTTCATCTTTGGCTGTCTCTTACCACAGTGTCTGATTACATGGCTTGAAACTCTTATGCAATGTGCTGGCACCCCTCCTACTCTCCTGGCACCTTGGCCAGCGTGCTCAGAGTGGAGATTATCATGTTAATCCAATGGTGTCTATTTGAACTGACCAAGAAATGTATACCACATCAGAGGCAAACCTCAAAATGTACTTGGAAAATGGAAGAAAGGACTGAGAAAAATGGGACTATATTGACAGTGAAGTCAAGAAGAAATGGGTACAGGATGGGAAGTAACAAAATAGTGTTCACATTTAAAAAAATGGTTTAATTTCTAATTGGGTAGGTGGATCTATAGAGAGAAGTAGAAACAGAGAGAAAGAAAACTGGTTTACTCCCCAAGTGGCTACAAAGGCTGGAGCTGAGCTGATCTGAAGCCAATAGCTGGGATCCCGGGGCCTCTTTCAGGTCTCCCACATAGTTACAGGGTCCCAAGGCTTAGGGATGTTGCAGGACAACCAGAGTTTCTGCTACACTATCAAAACTAAATTCATTCCCATTCTCCATGGCCAATATTTCATCTGCTCATTGTTAATAGCATAATCCTTTCTTGCTTCCCTAACATTCAAAACCGTTCATCTTTATTTTTTTCGAAGGTTTATTTATCTTTATTGGGAAGGTAGACTTACAAAGATGAATAAACAGAAAGAACTTCTGTCAGCTGGTTTCCTCACCCAGTAGCCACAACAGCAGGAGCTGAGCCAATCCAAAGTCAGAAGCTCCTTTAGGATCTCCCCTATGGATGCAGGGTCCCAAGGTCTTGGACCATCACCAACTGCTTTCCCAAGCCACAGATATGGAGCTAGATGGGAAGTGGAGCAGTTAAGACACAGACTGGCATTCATATGAGATTCCAAAAAGTGCAAAGCAAGAATTTAGCCACCAAACCATCGCACCAGGTCCTACCCCACCCGGTTGTAAGTAAATATATGGAGTATACAGAAAAATAAGGCTTATACAAACAGGCCTGGGGTTACAACACAGCCCTATAATTGGCATTCTTTTCTTTCTGACTGCTTTGGCATTTGGCTTTCTGTTTTTCTGATATAGGGAAGAGAGTGCAATTGAAGTAGTTTTACACAGAGTTTTCACTGTATTTTCTGATTTTCTAGGTTTTAAAAAATTAGTAATAGACATTAAAATGTTTAATTAGAAATGAAAACTGTTTCTCAAGAATAAAATAATCCTCACTGCTAGAAACCTTCCTTCTCACATTTTTTTTTCCACGTGGAAAATGAAATGTAGCATTCATATTACCTCCTAATTTCTGCATTTTACTGATATATTTCACATGCAATGATTTCCGGCTGCAGATTGTATCATATGGGCTGAGCTAATGTCTTGTCCATCTACGTGTGCCTTATAACCAACACAAAATAAGTTCCTCAGCTCACAAACCCTATTAAACATATCATTAAACTAAAAGGAATTCTATTAGGGAAGGCATTTAACCTATTGGTTAAGATACTAGGGCCTCATATTGAAGTCTCAATATTCAATATACACACAGCTCTGGTTCCTGACTCAATGTGTGGTTTGCATCCGAATCAATTGCATTTAAATCATCTTTGTAGGTTTTGTTGTTGTTGTTGTTGTTTTATATGGGAAATATTTCTGGTTTGGTTCCAGAGAACTCTTATTTCAAAGTCACGATACACTGTCTCTGAGCAAATGGTTTTGACTCTTGCAGTTAGTCTCAGCTTAGCACGGCTGTGTCAGTGTGACCTCACCGTTTCACTCAAGAGTGGGTGGACCAGTGTGCCGCTGCAACCCAGAAAACAAAATTGCATTGATTCCCAGACTCCTCATGCGTTCTGCGTATTAGTTATGGCTCCTGGGAGAGTTCTTAACACAGTTGAGTATGAAACCCTTCCTAGTTTACAACGAAGCAGGAACAATAGTCCCAGTGTTCAAGGGCCCTTGGTCTCTGCAGGAGAAATTGGTATCAATGTGTCCTTGTGGAGGGAAATAGGTTTGGCAAGTTCATCCCTGACCCAGTGGGATGAGAGTCAGTGTGGGGAGAGCAGGAAGAGAAGCAGCTGCTCTGTGTGTCCCTGATTGAAAGACAGGAAGGAACAAAATGGCTTTTCCTCCTGATGCCTCTGTCAGTAATGATTTCTTCTCAAACTGCCTGTTAAAGAGACAGAGGTTTCTTTTGACTCAGGTAATAGGGCAACTCTATCCTATCTAAAAAAAAAAAAAAAGCTGATACTTAAACAAGGCTTTCGCTGCAATTTCTCCCCGATTGGTAGCTTCTTGTCTAAAACACAGGGCCTGGTACCCATCTTTCCTAAGTTCTTATGATGTCCCAGGAAGTAAGAGCAAGCACTCCACTGTCCATGCTGCTGAGAGAGGACCCTGCTCCTCACCTCGGCTATGTGTAATTCTGATCTGAGCACTGGATTTTAAAAAGACAAACATGTGTGTTACATTTCTTCCATATAAATTCACGGGGCAGCTTCACAAGAGACCATGTTCATCTTCTGAAAGCCGTCGCAGGGATTCCTAACCATCCTTAAAGTTGCGAACAAAAATTGAGACAGGATTTGGGGATTCGGCAAATCACAAGACATCTGTCTCATTCCTACACATTCTAGTCGTGCTGTTGCCTAGAAGATGTCCATGAAAACATGACAAAACATGTTGTCTTTTTAAAAAAGGTTGAAATCCATCACATCCAAGGATTTTTTCCAAAGTATTTCTCTTCGATTCCTGCTGGGAAATAGAAGAAAGTATTTACAACACAGTGCCATTTTCATAATTCTTTTTTTGTTCTTTCTAAATTTGCACTTTCCCAATTCTTCAGAAGATTTTGCAAGGCACAAATTCTAGTTTCTGATAACTCTAATAAGCTCCATAAATGTTCCCTCATATAGTTTCTCCCCTTCTGTGTTTAAATGTAGGTAAAATGTCAAATAGTTCTTTGACGCCAGTGATGCGACTGCAAAGTTGAATGCTGGGTGCTGTGAACTGTGTTAGAGTAGCATTTGACCTACTTTATCCTGGAATAAGTTGTCCTGTGTTGGAGAAAAACACTTGCCAAGTGGGTCTGAGGTGTTCATTGGTTTCAGTGTTACAGCGTGCGGCAGCTCTCTGGCAATTGGTTATCATTGGGAAAATCAAAAAACATAACACTCCCATTGTACCATGGTCAAGACAAAAAAGTGTTTATTTCCTCCCATGCTGATTAATTTGTAAAGGGAAAGGTTAAAATACACAACAGGAAAACCAGATCATGTTCCCCTATGAGCTGCCTGCCTTCTGCTATAAACTTGAGCCATGGTGTGACCCAGCAGCTTCCAACACGCCCAATAGCTGGAACTGAAACCATCTAAAATTAAATGTTAATAGGGAAAGTCTCTGGGGATGTGAAAAAAAAATGTGTGTGTTAAAGTTCATTTATTTTCTTTTGTGACATTAAGTAAATGTCTTAAATTCTAGGTTGAGTGTTCTGGGACTCCTCCAAAAGATAATTGTCACATTGAGTATCAACACCGAGAGGATTAAGGAAAACTAATACTTATTCATGCTGAGGAAGACATTACCAGTGGAAAAGTATCTGTAATAAAGCAATGGGTAAAGGGGGCTGACGTGACGACTCAATGGACAACTTTTTCTCCAAGTGCCAACATCGCATTGAAGAGCTGGTTTGTTTTCTCCTTGCTCCAGTTCGCATCCAGCATCCTGCCTCTGACCTAGGAAAGTATTGGAGGATGCACCAAGTCCCTGCACCCAATGGAAAAGACAGAGAGGAAGTTCCTGACTTTGGATGGGCTCAGCTCTAGCCATTGTAGCCAAGTGGGGTGAACCAGCAAATCCAAGATCTTTCTCTCTGTTTCTCCCTCTCTCTGTAAATCTGCCTTTTCATTAAAAATAAGGAAATCTTTTTTAAAAATTTTTTGACAATTTTTTAAATGATATTTTTGGCAATCTTTACATAGTTAATTGTGGTAAAAAAAAAAAAAAGGTTCAAGGGCTATAGGAAAGTAGGTAAGAGTATTATTTCCATATTGTTTTCTTCATGTTTAAAGGAGGGTATTAAGGAGAAACCCCACCCAATCTCCCACCCTCCCCAGGTCCCAGATGTAGGGTATGCTCCAAGCTTCTTGCTCAAGTGGTCTTGATAGTTCGCCAGTTATAAATCACTGCCAATCTTGCCACTCCAAACACTATGAGGTCTTTGAAGAATCCACTGATTGACATAGTCCATCATAGAGTCTCCGTTTGCCCTGTATTTCGCTTCCAACATATAGCTGAGATGGTTGATTGACCTGTTCTGTCTTCTCTCTTTTCTTGGTTAGGGTTCTGAGTCCAGCATTTTGATTGGGGAAATCTCCAAAGAAACTTTGAGGTGTTCTCGGAGCAGATTCTTGTATGTACTAGCAAGTGCAGGACCCAGCTCAGTCCATGGCCCTGATCAGCTGGTGGTTGCGATCGCTGGGTTGATTCTGTTTTCAGCCCCAACTTCCGCTGGAACCAATGGGTGTTGCAGTCCAGCCTGGTGCTGCCCAGCACATACTCGGCCCTCACATAATCAAGTGGGAGCTGCACCTAGTTGGAGCAACCCATAATAACCCCCACCAGGCCCGCCCCCTACCCTGGTTTACCAGTATGTGTAGCAGTAGTCCAGTTTGTCCCACACCCCATTCTACCTCAGCTTCTGTCCTAGTTTTCATGCCCTCCCGCTGAAGTGGTAATCCAAGAGGGATGAGCCCACCATTTCCCTCCCAGGCCTCTCCCACTCCAGGATTATGCACTCTCCAGGTAGTTCTGTGGTTTGACTTGACAGAACTAGCCCCCAGTGCCAGCTTCTGCCAGCTGATGTTGTGGTTGGAGGAGTGGGACTTCTTCCTGCAGCCTCCTCCATCTCCATCTGCCCCTTGCCCTTTCTGGCATTGGGTTGTAAGCTGTTGTCCTTTCCCCAAGTGTCCTTGAATTTCTCCTAACTGCCTCAAGACAGCAGGGCCCAGGAGGGGCCAAGACATCTGGGTTAACATTCAGAAGAAATTACTCATTGAGCTCATTGACCATGGTAGAAAAATTTAGAATAATTCGGCATGTGCATGTTATTGTTGACTAAAGGACATGATGATCTTCTGGGTTTCAGTTTCTCTATCTGTGCTGCCAAAGTACAGATGGAAATTTTTTATTTTTAAAAATAAATTTTTTTATTTAAAAAAATTCTAAGGTTAATTGGTTTATTTGAAACTTCGAGTTATACAAAGAGGGAGAAACATAGAGCGAAATTCTGTCTGCTGGTTTACTCTATGAATGGCCACAACTGGCCAAAGCCAGGAGAGTAAAACTTCACCTGGGTCTTTGAACATGATGTTCTTTCCACCTTGGGTAAAGCACAAACAGCTCTGTGTGTATATTAGCTCATTTGTGCTACTATAACAAAACACCTGAGTCGGAGTAGTTTATAAACCACAAGTTGATTTTCTCACTGCCCTGGGGCATGGAAAGTCCAGTCAAAATCTCAGCAGGCGTGGTTGGTTGCCTGGTGAGGGCTCATCCTCTGGAAAGGAGGAATGTTGTGTTGTCATAAGGGGACAGATTGCATGCTTTATCAACCTCTGCGATAAGGGAGGATCCTTAGGATCTAACCACTGTTATCATCTTGGTGAAGCCTAGATGCCAGCGACAAGATGTAGTGTGAGGTGTCTCTTCACTGAGTCACAGAAATGACTGATCTAAGTTTGTAATCCAGATTCCCCTGTTCCAAAGTCTGCAGTTTATCATTTAGTATAAGTGATAAACTAAATATACACATCAACATCATTTAGCTAAGTTACATTAAATCCATAAAAAAATTTTGATAAGGTATTGGATAGCCAAGAACTTCCAGGATCTATTGTCCACACGCTGGAGACCCAGCAAAGCCAAGGAATGGCTTAAAGGCCAAAGAGTGAGGGGATTTCGTGATGGCTCAATTGGCTAATCCTCCAGCTCCAAGCACTAACATCCACATGGGTACCAATTCATGTCCTGGCTGTTGCTCTTCCCATCCAGCTCTCTGCTTTCAGCCTGGAGAAGCAATGGAGCATGACCCAAAGCTTTGGGACCTTGTACCTGTGTGGGACATCTGGAAGAAATTCCTGGCTTCAGATTGGCTCTGCTCTAACCATTGTGGACATCTGGGGAGTAAACCAGTGGATAGAAGATCTTTCTCTGTTTCTCTCTATATATGCCCCCTAAAAAGCCAGTGTAAGTTGATCTCAGAACCAGGTTCAGGGAGAGCTGGGAAGAATGGATGCCCCATCTCAGCTGGTGGGGCAGGATCCACCTTTTCCTCCACTCTCAGTTCTGCATTTGCTACAAACCAAAGCTCTGTCACCACTTCCCCAACTCACTGCTTTTGACAGTGACTCCCGAAGGAGGTGGGAAGGGGTGATTGAAGTTTTTTTTGCATTTTTGTGAAGAACTCTAAGAATCCAAGTGGGTTGCATTTGAGCACAACCTTCCAGGGATTTATAAAGTCATTTGTTTTTAAGTGAAAGGAACTCTATCTAATGAACAATGTGTTAGCTTGATTGATAGGGAGGTGCATGTGTGTTGTACATGATATCCCAGGTGTAAAATAGAAGTTAGAATGATTAATTCTCAATGCATTTCTCTCTTGACCAACCAGCAGCATTTGACAGAAGGAATAACTCCCTCTGCTTAAAAACGTTTATTCATTGGCTTCCAGGAGAACAACATAGTGAACCAATTTTTGATTCTTAGGGACGTTGGAAAACAATCTTTTCAGATTCCTCGGAGTGGTGTTGGGCACAATTCTTGGGCCCCGTCTTTTCTGTAGCTTCACATTCTCAATGTGCTTATCCACTGCTGTAGTTTTAAGGGTCATCAGCATCCAATGACACCATATCACGTGTTAGTCACATGCTAGACTCATCCAGGGCATGACTGCTCGTGATTCAGCTTTTGGTTAAAGTCAGAGTCTCTCCCTGGGGGATCTTCTTGCTCCTGGATTATACTAGAGTCCAGGGCAAAAACTGATGCTCACTCCCGTCTCTCCTTCCACAGTGCAGAAGGTTGCAGTGTGGCCACACTGTGCTACCTGGTGCTAATAGAAGGGTTCTAAAATGAGCTATTGAGACTAGATTTCCCACTGGCATCCTCTAGTCAACTCTACCATTTGAATCTCTTAGTAATCTCCTGGCTTGTAGTTAGGGTTCTTTGAAATATTTAATGTGAGAGGTAATGTTACAGGTGAGGAACATTCCAGAGTCTCAGAAGTGAGGAAAAAGTGGAAACCATACCTGCCATGGCACTGGTGGCTATTAGTTTAATAGAAAGGCAATGGAAGGCCCAGGATGGTGAGTACCACTTAATGCGGTGTGTAAAAGCCTCTGGGCCTTCCTGACTGCATACATATTGACTCAGCCTTTACCAGGGAAAATGAAGCCCAGGGTTTAGTAATATGAGAAGGGTTCCAAACAAGACTGAAATTTCAGCCCTGTCAAGTCTAAAGAAATAAAATCAGCATTTTCTGGAAAAAAAGGGAAGTTCTAAGATTTCAAACGGGGATGCTGGAGTTGAGACAGCAAAGCATCTCGAGACAATATGTTCCCTCTCAACCCTCTGAACTAGCAGAAGTGGCCCATGCTTCTCTTTGAATGGCTAGCACCACCCTTTGCATGGAAACAACGGTGTCTGCCATATTACATGACATGTGTCATAATGAGGTCAATATTTGCTTCTCCTGGAAACAAAAATTGTAGCCATTATCTATTTACAACATACCTGGTTAGAAAAAATGCAGACTTGATAATGCAATGAAGAGGCAATGTAACAAATGAATCATCGCCCCTTACCAACAGACAACGACGGGATCTGGAACAATTCTGTTGTTATAGATACACTCACTGGAGACAGGATTCCAAGGATGCTGGTTTAGGGAAAGCAGAGCATGAATTAAAAAAAAAAAAACCAACTGGGGGAGACTGTATGGAAGCTCTTTCCAGTACTAGGGTCACCATCATGAAAGGTAATATGTTCTTCTGGAATGGACTTTGGAAGCCTGCATGCAATAGTTATTCAAAGAGTCCGTGGAAATGCATGCTATGCAACATATCATGCATGCAATTCAAAGTGTTTACACCAGAGCGAGATTTCCTTCTAATTCCATTTCTTTAAGCATTCGAAAGTGCTCCTCTCTAGAGATGTTTTATGACAGATGAGAGAGTAAGGCAACAGAAGTCCAAGAGAGGCTGACATGCTAGAATGAACACAGAGGGCTGGACATCTAGATTTCAGAAACTAAGCACAAGGCTTCCACTGCACTACACTTAGGAACCCTCTAGTGGCAGGGATTTCAGCATCGCCAGGACTGGTTTCTAGAAGCAGCATTGACACAATTATAAATATAGGCTTCTTCAGCAAATGGTTATGATAAAAAAAACCCATAATACCTGAGACCAGATGGTAGCATTTAATTATGAGAAATAATGTAGGCTTAATTGGATACTGAGATTCAAGGTCAGAGTGTCAGCCAGAAGTCCCTGATGTGCAGAAGCCTATGGAAATGTTCAGTAGAGCCCAGGGTTATGAGAGCCAACATAACTAGGCAGCAATATGAGTGTTGCTGAGTTGGCCCAATGGGAAGAACCAAAGGTAGCCATGCTGTAAGTCAACAGCTCTGCAAGCCAGGGAGACGTCTCACCAACCTTACCAGTCTCAAGAATGGTGATGAACTAATTTCTGTTCATCAGGGCACCCCATCAATGATATCGCGATACAGTTATCAAAACAGACTCATAAACCAGCCAGCAACATTGCATCTTAGAGAATGTGACAAATGTCTTGGTTAGCTTACAAGCCTAGGGATCCAAGGATGGTGGATCCCATTTTAGTTTCCCTTTACTTTTGGAGACTAACTGCACTAACAAATGGTTTCTGGTGCCCAACAAATTGACTTAAAGAAATAAGCCCAGCTGTATCCAGTTTCAGCATTGTGCTGTTTTCACTCAAGCAAATTCACAGAGACCCAAGCATACTCTGTGACTGCTGATTCAGTGAAATGAATATTTTTTCCCAAGCCTATCTGACAAGGAATAGAGTTTACATTCGAGTGAGACAAATCACTGTGAGTTATTTACTTACTTGTCCAAGGTCTGTGTCAACTTTGTCGAACTCTGCCATAAAGATTCCAAAGGGAAATGTACAGCCTTACTCGTCCTCACATATTGCACAGATCTATTGTACGGATGATATCATGTTCATTAGATAAGATGAGACAGATACAGCAAATGCACTTGGAAGCCTTGGAAAAATAGGAAAATCTTATAATATTGTAAAAACACACTTCAGAGTTTCAGGGCCCTCGTATTCCAGGAAGTTTGTTGAAATCCCATAATAATAATAATAATAATAATAATAATAATAATATGACAAAACCATCCTGAAAGTAAATGTCAAATTGTTTCTTACAGCTAATCACTGAGAGAGATTCCCTGTAGAGATTTATTGGGTCACAAAGGACATCCAGCTCCAATCTACCTGTAAAATCACATCAAGGAACTAAGAAAAGGGAGTGACGAAAGGGTTGGGAATTCATATAAGACGTTTTCCTCTATGAGCATGGATATCCCAATAGATTTACACCACCAGAGCAGGATATTTCATTTTTTGTACAGCAGATATTTGGGACCGCATAATTCTTTGTTTGGGAGAAGAGGCGTCCTGCCCTGTACATTTCTGTCAATGTAATGCCAACAATAAGCCTCTTGCGTTAAGAAAAATGACCTCCGGGTCTGGTGCAGAAGCCTAGCAGCTAAAGTCCTCTCCAGCAGGTGTCTGGATCCCATATGGGTGCTGGCTCATGTCCGGTGACCCTGCTTCCCATCCACCTCTTGCTGTGGCCTGAAAAAGCAGTCAAGGGTGGCCCAAAGCCTTGGGGACCTGCACACATGTGGTGGGCCGAGGAAGCTCCTGGATCCTGGCTTTGGATTGGTGCAGCACTGGCCAAAGCAGTCACTTGGGGAGTGAATCATCGGATGGAAGACCTTCCTCTCTGTCTCTCCTCCTCTCTGTATATCTGACTTTCCAATCAAAAATAAATAAATCTTTAAAAAAAGAGAAAGAAAACCACTACTGTATTAGAATCATGTGGAGTTAGATAACTGGCAGTGTTCATAGGAAGTCCCAAGTGGAGAATCAGGACATACTTCTATAGTGATTAAAGTCACGTCAGATGCAAATGAAACATGTGCATTTGAAAACAGCTATTTAATGTTACAGAGTCGAGGTATATATGAAACATCTGATCATGTGGTTAGGAATGTCTGTAATGTGGTATGTTCTAAAGGAAGCACCAATCCTAGATACTGGAGGCATAGTCGCAATCTATTGTTTAGTGGAGTATAGCATCTTGGTTGGGCCCACGCATGGTCAGAGGGCACAGACAGACTGCCTAATCAGATGACTTAGTTATAAGGCTGCTTCCTATGTACGAAGCTGAATATGTAAGCTGGCAATGAAGCAGGAACCAGGCCAAACAGGGCCCACACGCACAGCAGTTAGAGGTAAAATTGTGGGTGGGAGCAAAAACAAGACAGTTCCTATTTCATGTCCCTATTTAAAGGTAGAACTGAAAGACTGTATGAGGTAAAATCCTTCCAATGGGTGGAGCTGCGGTAACTGCATCTGAAGCCGGGTTAAAAAAAAACAAAGTGTATTTATGGGTAGTTGTGAATGAGTTGTCTGGATACTGTGGGGCCCTGAAATGATTGAAAGAACAGGGGAGAGGGGCCTCAACAATACACCTGCTGAATAATTATACCATACACATCTCACAATTATATTTAATTGCATTTACATTGTAGGATTTATATTGCATGCTTCCATAGTAATGAACACGTATCATAAAAGAAGCTTGAAGGGACAAAGTGTTGGACAATTGGTCCATCTGTGTTGGACAGTTGGTCAACTGAAATCAATTAAACTTCGTCAGGGCATCCCCATTGCCAGACAAATGGATAGGGGTAAGACAGCCTTGGGGACAGGAATGACCATGAAGCATGGGTCTGAGAAAATGGTCCACCACTCATGCTGTTGCTCCTGACCCTGTCAGACGTCCCACCTATAGGCAATAACAAAATCAGCCGGCATCAGTTCTCCCAGAATCATGAACACACCCAGAAGCAGCTAACACACTAAATCTACTTACCCTTTAAATAGAAGAAAGAATGGGCCATAAAGAAATACCAGGGGGATTGCCCAAATTCATCTGTTGAAATCATGAAGTATTATCCTGGTGAACAGCTCAGAACTTGTTCAGAAATCTCACTGGATCACAAAGAGCTCACCTCAAATAGTACCCTCTCCCCAGGACAAATGCGTGTTCAAAGTCTGGTTCTTGCAAGGGTTAACTAATTCCATCCTACTGCTTTATTTCAGCATAAATCTACAGAGCATCTTGGCTCCAGAGCTCCTTCCACAGAGTTGGCTGAATGTTTTTGTTGCAATTGCTTTGAGCCCAACTTTTTCTATGCCAGTATCCTCTCACTTACGTACATGAATTTTACAAAGGACACTCTCATTGTGATCTGTCAACCACGTGTTTATGTTAAAGTCCATGTCCATGGGGCTTAATCTCTTACAATCACATTTTTGGTGAGGTCCTCTCAGCTCAAGTTATACATACTCTTCCAACCACTTGCGTATCTCACCACCTCATACTCTATTCTCCCGTTGTTGGTGTTCTCAGCATACTTTTTATCATTTGTAAAGCTATGTACTTTGCAAATGTGGTTTCTTTGTGAACTTTCTCAATCCACAGGCCCTACAGCGAGAGAGACACACACAGAGAGAGAGAGAGAGAGAGAGAGAGAGAGAGAGAGAGAGAAAATTTAAGTTCTAGGAGGGTTTGTGTCGGAGTGTTTAGCCTTGATGTACCCCCCATTTCTGGAATAGGAGGTTAATTGCTACCTAAATAAATCCCTTCAATTATAGAGTTGATATTTTCCACTTGCAACAGCTTAGGAAGGAGAATAATGCATTTCTAAGATGTAGCAGAGACCTGTTTATGGATCTATTGCTCATCCAGCATTCATCATTTATTTCAGCTAAGCAAGATTTTCTTATATGCAATCAGTCTCAAGCCTATAAGCAAAAGAGAAGACGCAGAGGGTAAGGTACCTCTCTGCTGTAGCTCCAGTTACTGAAGAAACACACATTGACTCACTGCTGATTCCTCTTAGGAATGGGAGTGGGAAGAACCTGGCATTGTTGTAGTGGATGGGAGCCACAATGAAAAACACTAGTATTAGAAATGGATACTATTGGGAAGGCATATGCGTAGGAGGAACACATTGTTAGTAAGCAAAACAACAGAGGAGGAAAACTGGAATGGATGCCAAAGCAGAAAACAAAAGAAAAAAAAATTAACTTTATCCGTAGTAGAGGGTGCCTTTTGAGAAATGTAGAAACACATGTGGACGGTTGCATTGTGCTAACTAGATTATTGAGTGTATGGCAACAGCCGTGTAATATCAAACTATTATAAAGTAAGAGCTATGGATTTTTTTAAATTTTTTTTTTTAAAGATTTATTTTTTATTATTTTTTCATTGGAAAGGCGGATTTTTTTAAATTTTTAAAAGACTTTTTAATAAGAAACTAATAATGATGAATGTTGGTTTTCAGGTCTGAGCCAATTTAGCCCAGGTCAGCCAAACTGGTCTGTGCAGGGCCAACAAGTTATTGCCACAACCAAAGCTGAAGTCCCTGATGCTAGAGATAAAAAGCAGTGAGGGAGCAGAAACCTTTGAATGGGATATTTTTACAGACCTTACAATTTGCAGAATATGGGTCAGTGGGGACTCCCTGGAAAGCCAATGTCACAGTCATTTCATTATTATTATGCATAATTACATCTTAGTCCCTAGAAATGTGCCAGGGACTGGTAAAGATAGAAACTACCTCCAATAACAATATGTATCCAAGCCATCTATGAAAACGCAAAAGCTCCGAATGATGGCAATGCAGACTTACTCCATGAGCTGACTGCACAAACTTGAAGCACCAAGTTTTCTCTCACTTCCTCAAGACTGGAAAGGTTGTGCTTATGAAGCCCCAAATGGCATGAGCTCTCTGGAGGGAACACCAGGCTGAGAGCTCCCAGAAGTACCCATTTGAGTACCATTAGCAAAGGAGCGATGGCTTGTCTCAAATTTCTTGGGGATATGCTAGTATAAGGGTCATTGCTAAGGCAGCCAGGGCTCAAACCACCTAGGAACACAGTGCCTGAAAATCAACACCACTTAGAAAGATACAAAGGAAAGAATGACATGCATGACGGCCTGTCTTGACAGTTGCCAGCACAAGTTGAACCACTGGTGCTCGGAAGTCGCTGAAGGCCGACATGTGAAACATTCCCAAGGGACATCCAGTTGGATGATTACAGAACCTAGGTATTTAATGCCTGGAAACGTGATGCCTCCGAAACCATAGACGGAATCTCAGAATATGCCGAATTGCAAATGCACAGTGATAATCCATCCAGCATGTTCAAAAGTAATAGCCACTTCTGAAGGTTTCACATAAACAGCAACCAAATACAGCAAGGAAACAACTCTTCATATTGTCCCTGCTGGGGACAGGCCGGTAACTTTCACAGTAGAAAGATCCTCTTCATGTATTCAATGTCAAGTCATTTTTCTTCTTGCAAGACAATGGCGAAGGAAAGGAACTCCATTCAGACAAGAAAGCAACAGAATAAATGAAAATTTAAAAGCAACCCTTTTTCTAAAATTATTTTCAATGGTTTTCACATTGCAATTTATTCTGGTTTTGTACATACATAAGTTCTTAAGTACATTAGTGTGTGTGTGTGTGTGTGTGTGTGTGCATGTGTGTGCATGTGTGTGCACGTATGTGAGCAGAGAGAAATCCATCATCACTTCTCGGCCTTTTGGCTAAGATCAAATAAGAGCAATCCACCTGCTAGCAAACCAACATATATAACTCTAACATGGTGTATAATATATTATATACATGTTATGTATGCTATATAATATAATATATATAACATAACATGGTGCTGTTTTTTTTTAATAGCTGTTTCCAGTTTTTATGCATAATAACTATTGTGATCATAATAACTATTGTGATCCCCTTTTCTATTACGATGTTTTACCATTTTTTTTCCCTCATTACGGTAGAGTTTGAAAATGGAAGGGACCGCACAGCTATTATTGATAAAAAAAATATTATGAATGCTGGACCACGACTTGAAATTGTATGCCTATTAGGGCCAGGCACAGTAGCCTAGTGGCTAAAGTCTTCAGCTCACAGAAGCCAGAATCCCATATGGGTGCCAGTTCATGTCCTAGCCCCATCCCGCTTCCCATCCAACTCCCTACTGGTGGCCTGTGGAATCAGTCAAGGATGAACTAAAGTCTCAGTATCTTGTACCAGCATGGGAGACCCAGAGGAGGTTCCTGGCTCCGGGCTTCTGATCGCCTCAGCTCTGGCCATTGTAGCCATTTAAGGTGGTGAAGCAGTGGAAGGAAGATCTTCCTCTCTGTCTCTCCTCCTCGCTGTATATCTTCGTTGGTCAGCTTTCTCTACTGTAAAAGTTTAGTTGGCTAAGAAAGACAAACTACATGCCGAACCTTGGAAGTAAGGGCCAACGATGCTCTGAAGCAGCAAGATGAAGACAAAGGCCCAAGGTCTCCGTAACTTTGTCAGCAAGAGATGCTTTCTGAAAGTTTCCTGTGGTTAGCGGTGTGCCAAACACGCAAAGTCATTAGCCAGTCAGATGCATCTTGGAGTCTTGTGCAAGTTGCAACTCTAAAGTGTGTCAATTTTTGATATGATATGCTATATCCTTAAGGGAAGCAACGTGAATTGCTAGCTGTGCAGTAGCACTGCCTCGAGGCAGTGCTCTTTCTTTCCCTTCCTCTGCCCCTCTCTTTCTTTGCTAGTTTTTGAGAAAACATTTTAAATTACATTATAGCCAGAGGCTTAATCCTCTACTCAATAAAGAGTTGAAAAAGTAAAAGGGGGGATTTAGTGGGAATATAGGTAAAGGCTATGAACAAAACCCAAAAGAAAACATGACCATTTCTCTCATACGGAGTAAAATTTAAAATGATCACAGCTCATTAGGACTATGATAATATATAACTCCTAACCAATAGTTGGACAAATATTTAAAACAGAGTTTGACAAGATTATATTTGTCAAAAAGGGTGTAATCAATGGTGAAGGAACCAACATTAATCAAATAAATTGGGCCCGGTGCAATGGTTCACCAGTTTGTGTCCGGGCTGCTCCACTTCCCATCCAGCTCCCTGCTTGTTGCCTTGGGAAAGCAGTAGAGGGCGGCCCAAAGCCTTGGGACCCTGCACGTGTATGGGAGAGCCGGAAGAGACTCCAGGCTCCTGGTTTCACATCAGCTTAGCTCTGGCTGTTGTAGTCACCTGGAGGGTGAACCAGTGAATCTTGCTCTATGTAAATTTGTCTTTCTGATAAAAAATAAGTAAATCTTTTAAAAATAATCAACTATGTTAATGACAACTTTCTCAGTTACACAGAAGTGGAAATTCCTCACAAATACAGTGCAGTGGTTGGTCAATGTGTTCGATTTATTTGGTAATCCAGTTAGAAAGTGTGAAGACAATACATACCTTCCCTAAACCACTGTACATCTGTGGTAAAAAAAAAAAAAGTCATGGGTATGTTTATACTTAATTGCAAATTATCCTGTGTATCCTCCAAGCCCATTACAGCTATAGAACATATAAAAATCCTATATATCCAGGCTTCTATATGTGTTCAATTTCTATTTGGAAACATACACAAAAGGTAGTTTAATGCTGTGCTACTCTGTCTCATCAGGAGGTTGAATTCATCGGTGGGCCATCGACAGAGCAAAGGAAATGTCTTTCCTTGCAGACAGGCAGGTTTTTTGCATTGGCAAAAGCAAAGCCAAAGCATTTGCACACATGTTTGCATTCCGACCTTTCCGCTTCATCCTGTGAGCAAAACGTGGCTCCGAGAGGGACGGATTCCAAGAAGTTTTGCCTATGCTTATGTATCCTCAGCATAATTTTTAAATGTGTAAAAACAAACCAAGTAGCGATATGTATTTCATCTGGCAGCCTATTTCCTTGTTGTATGAACATGCAAAATCTCACCTGTTCAAACTTTGCCCATGATGCCACAAACACAGCATGGGCAGGTTGAGGAATTGGCTGTATTTTAGCATTGCGTGGCTTTGCATATTCACAAATCCTAACATGTACTTAGAAAGGCTTGCCTGCACCCACAAAAAGCCAAGTGTCGCTTGTCTACAGAGAAAACCGTGATGAGCTATTTACAGTGTACTTTATACTTCATAGCATTTACCTAAATAAGAAAACTACAAATTTAAAAACTGTACACATGGTACATGTCCTCAATCCCAGTGATTTTCTGAGTGCACTTGGTGCTGCTGGGGTCGTGGAAGGTTGTGGAACATATTTAAGTGTGGCTACCGTTGTCTTTCAGGAAGAGCCAAATTACCTTCTGTCTCCAAGCGCGTTGGCTTCTACTCCCTTGGTACCAAATCGATAAACGTCCTCCCAGCACTGCAGCCCTTGACTAATGGCCCCAAAGAGTTGATGTGCTGCCTAAATTGAACACATTTGGATGTCTACACAAAGTGGGGCCTCAATTAGTGCTGACAGATGGACTTTCTCCCAGGCAGAAGCAGCTCAATTTATAGAAATGAATCCCCTAAGACTAAAAGCAATCATTCCAGAAAACTGCATGATGAATTTGGTTGGTAGTCATACAGTGGCCGTGAGCTTAAAAACTGGATGTGCGTTTCCCCTTGTTCTAAAAAACAGTGTTTCCTAATTCACTGAGACATTCGCTAAGAATTTCTCAAGGATCTTTAAGGTATAGGAAAATCATCATGCTTGGGTAGTTTCTTAGAATTATTCTAATTGTGATTTCGGAGTGATTATGAAGAATCTGAAGAGCCAAAAATCCGAAGACACAGCATTATTGATAAGTAGCAACACTGATAACAATTGTCTATTGCCTATTAATGAGTGACATTCTATTTGAAATGCTCCTTGCAAGTCATATTGACTGCATAGATTTTTGACAGTTTCAGACATTATAGCAAGCTATGTTTAAGGAAAATCAGAATGTTTGTGAAGATGTGCCAGAAGTGAACATTAATTTGGAAGCATAATGAATTTCCTTTTGAGTATCCAGCATGGCTGGCTGGTTCTTTTCCTGGATCAGGTGACAGAGCAGAGAGAGCATCCCCGTAGTCAAACCAGATCTCACAGCACAAGGTACGGGCTGCTGGCTTCCTTGGCAGGCACTGATCTGACGTCCTGTGTCCAGGCCAGAGTGGTCCTCTACCTTAGAAAAACTTAGAGCAAGTCAAGTCACAGGCAACTGACACCACAAGATGGGAAGCGGGATCAGTTCAGAGAGCAAGGAGTCAGCCAAGCGGTCCAGAGAGTTGGAGAAAAAGCTCCAGGAAGATGCTGAGCGAGACGCAAGAACTGTCAAGTTGCTACTCTTAGGTAAGGGATGTGTTTTTGTTTTTGCTTTTGCGTTCACAAATCTATTTCTTCTTCTGTTATTGTATTGGCTTTTCTCAACCTTTCATTTCAAGAGTATTATCATCTGGGAAATTTATTATGAAAATGTATGCTCTATAAATACTTAATAATTTTTGTCATTAGTGGTTTATTTCATTTTTGTTAAGCAAGGAAATGAATATTCTGCCTGCAATATTATTTACTCTTGTGAAAAGAAGCTTTATAAAATGTATTGTTTTATTGTACCTTGATCATTTCCTGACTCTCATGTTAATACTGAAAACAGCTGCCTAATTACCAGCTACAAAGTTGTGTATTATGCTTATTTGTTCAGAAATGTTTATTTTTCAGCAAAGCTAATAAGCTATTTATTTACTGGTGACAGTAAAATCAATTCATCTCAAGTTACTTAAAGAGTATTGATAAGTTTTCTTGATTTATGGTAATAATATTATTCAGACTCCTGAGTGCTTCTCTTTGTAATGTCTGTACACTTACAAATATTCCATTTAAATCCATTTACACTATTTACAACATTCATATGGGTCAGGATTTGTTTCCTGCTTCTTTATTCCCTTAGCATTTGGCACAGTGCTTTATCACAACTCTAAATACAATAGATGACCAATTAACCAATCAAAAAAAAAAAAAGCATAGTATAGAATTTCATGAAACATTTAACTTGAACTGACATTGCATTAGACTTAAGTTTTTGTAATAAAATTCTGCTTCATTCCCATTTTGGAGTTGAACATTAAGCTCTGTAAACTCATTTTTATATACAATTTAGCCTAAATAACATACCATAAAAGGCCCGGCATGGTAGCCTAGTTCCCTAACTCCTTGCATTGCATGTGCCAGGATCACATTGGGCAATGGACTCATATAGGGCTACTGTTTCTAATCCTGGCTGCTTCACATTCCATCCAGCTCCCTGCTTGTGGCCTGGGAAAGCAGTAGAGGATTGCCCAAATCCTTGGGACCCTGCAGGTGCGTGGGAGACCCAAGGAAGCTCCTGGCTTCCAGCTTCAAATTGGCTCAGTTCTGGCCATAAATGTCACTTGGAAAATAAACCAGCAGATGGAAGATCTTTCTCTCTGTGTCTCCTTCTCTCTTTAAATCTAACTTTCCAATAAAGGTAAATAAACCTTTTTTAAAAAAAAAGATGCTGTAAAAATGCTTGGTGGAATGAACATAAACTTTTCCAAACTCACACTTTCTAATCACTTTGCCATTAGAATCTACTGGATTTGCTCCATCATTGGAAGAATGTCTTCAGTTAAAAAAAAAAAACATCAGTCTGGACTAAACCATGTACGTCATATTTCCATTTTTCCTACACCTCTGTTTGCCTTACATGTCACATTTCAGCTTGAATTAAATCACATGATCACATAATTTTCCTTTGCATTTTTACAAATTTTTGTGCTATAAGATAGATTTAGACCCCCTAGGATGTTTGGGGAAAAAAAACAACTTTCAGTTTTTCATATTAAAAACATTCTGTGCAACATTTTATGCATCATGAACATTAATTCTACCATTTACAGTGACAATACTATAATTAGTTTCTAGTCAGCAACTTCCAGAATGATAATGGGGAAAAAACTCATCGTAAGTGTTTCTCCCAATTGCTTCTAAAATTTTTTATTCTGAATCTGGAAAGTGCTATGCAGTAAAGGTCACATTACTTTTAGTTGAGCCATCTGATTATTGTTGAAAAAAATCATGCCAATTATCTAGTTGTTAGAGTCAGAAATTTGGATTAAGTGTGGAGAGCGAAGACAGAGTTCCCTAGTGTACCTCGACTTAATGCAGGTACTGCACACTTCCAAAGTTCCTAAATTGTCCTACTTATTCGACAAACGAATATTTTTGCAAAGCATGCAAGTTTGTGTAGTGTGGCAGTAGGAGAATTATAATGATTCTGACATTATCTAAATTCCTATAAAGTAACTGGTACGATACTGCTTACCCAGCATAAATGGCTAAAGGGGTTTAACGGCATAGCAGAGTGAGGAAATGGAATTTTATACCACTAGAGCAGAAAATGTTCTAAGTCTTTAAGGTCAAATTGATTTGTCAATGACTCTGCCAGATTTTATGCACTTTTGTGCCTTCTCAGGATGAGCTTGTGAAAGCTACAATCCTCAGAGATGTAGTGGCTGTTAGAATTTTGTATAAAGTGTAAACATTCAGACAGATTGCTTTTTGCTTTTGCATAATAGATTCTTAACTCTGAAATAAATCAGATGCAATGCCTACAGTTTTCCTTCTTTTGTATCCCATGTAGACACATAACTAAGAGCAAAGAGGACATATAACTCTGGTTAAATCATACTTTTTATTTATACTCTGTTTTTTTTTCTTTAATTAGACTCTCTCTTTTCAGTTCATATGTCTGGATATGAGTGGGACAGATTTCATAAGAACTGCTGGTATTCTAGAGTTACGGGCTACGATATAACTTCCCCAACGTTAAGAAATTCTGGTTTGAAATTTTATTCAGCAATATATTAAGAGTCCCAAACCTTAGTTTGCATCAGGGTAAAGTCTCCTCTTTTTAGCTGTGTCCATTTGAAACTGATCCCAGCATGTTAGACCGTGTGAGAACGGAGAGCAAAGTTGGCTTTGCACTTCATGGAATTCCTGTGGCTTAACACAATGAAACATGCGTTTGGGACGAATGGAGGAATGACAGAATTGGAATCTAAGCTATTCCTGTGAGTTCTTGGCATGTGGAAATGGAACTTAAAAAAAAAAGAGCAACATATGTTATAAGAAATTTATTTTAGCTTGAAGTCTGCAAGAAGTTATTAAAATGTTTTAAGTATGTACATTAAAATTGTAATAATTAGCCTTTATTTTCCTGTTTTCCTTTTCATTCTCCCTTCCTCCCTCTCTTCCTTCCTTCCTTCCTTTCTTCCTTCCTTCCTTCCTTCCTTCCTTCCTTCCTTCCTTCCTTCCTTCCTTCCTTCCTTCCTTCCTTCCTTCGTCTCATGCTCACCAGTGGGATTTGCAGCCCATCAGAAAGGTGCCCACATTTTCCCTGCTGGGTCCACTCCCAGTCTCAGATCTTACACTTCCTAGGTGGTTCTGCAGTTTAACTTAACCAAAGTTGCCCCTAGTCCCAGTACCTGTCAGCAGATGCTGCGGCAAAGCCCAAGCAGCCTGTACTTGCTGTGGCTCACGCATGCACCAGTGGACACAGCTGGTTAGCCCGGACAGGCTTCCTCCAACGCATGTCACATGTAGGCCAACCAGTGTTGTAGCCATGCTCTGCCTGGTCTGTCTCAGTGGTTAAAACATCCAAAGATCTACTCTGCTTTTAAATTTTTCAATATACACTCCAAAATTATTAATTTAGCTGTAAATTCTACCAGATTTTTAAAAAGCATAAAATCTGATGTTTGGAGTACTGAAATTGAATGTCATTAAAAAGATAAAATAGGATAGCTATAATGTATGCTTTCTCATAAATGAAACATGCTTAAGTGGCTTGGTTGCTGAAAAATTACACAGATTTCTGAAGGTTGTGATATTGTCTTATACAAGTAAGTACTTATGAATGCTAAGATATAAAAATTAATTTGATGCCATTGACTCACTAATGTGACACTGAAAAACTGCAACATTGTTATTAGATTATGTTAAAGCTTTTTGTGGAATCCAATAATGAGGTTACTGGACATTATGTAAGAAAATGATTCTAGACTTCAGAAAATGTGTCCAAAGTAAAAATAAAATAAAAAAATAAAAGTACTATTACAAGGAAATGATCAGATTAAAAGAATTTAAATTACTGAATAACAGAAGGTATAAAAAGATTGAATCTTGAAAGCAAGAAATACAATGGCAGGAATGAAAAGCATTTTTTTTAAGATTTATTTATTTTGATTGGAAAGGCGGATATACAGAGGAGGAGAGGCAGAGAGGAAGATCTTCCGCCTGATGGTTCACTCCCCAAGTGGCCGCAACTGCCAGAGCTGAGCCCATCTGAAGCCAGGAGCCAGGAGCTCCTCCGGGTCTCCCACACAGGTGCAGGGTCCCAAGGTTTTGGGCCATCTTTGACTGTTTTCCCAGGCCACAAGCAGGGAGCTGGATGGGAAGCGGGGCAGCCGGGACTAGGACCTGCGCTCATATGGGATCCTGGCATGTGCAAGGAGAGGACTTTAACTGCTAGGCTATTGTGCCAGCCCCTAAAAGCATTTTTAAAAAATCTTTTTAAAAATGAATAATAAATGCATTGGTTTCATAGTATTTGGGATTAACATAAAACAGGTGCAGAATAATATCATAGCTTTGTAGAAAATGGCTTTTATTCCAAAAAAGATAATTGTAAAATATTGCTGATGAAAATATCTGATTACTTTTGAAAGTTTCAGGGAAATAAAACCTATAAAATTGAGTGGCTGTATATGTATATGTCAAATTGCGTATGTATGAGAAGCAAAGAAATAGGACAAAGTATCAATGATTGGTAAAAGTCAATAGTACAAAAGACCCTAAAACAACATTTTCTCACACTTCTGTAGGGTTTGCTTTTCAAATGAGCTCTGTCAAAAAACCCAGTGACAAAGCATTTAACAGTTACTTCGATTCTTAAGAAATTCTTTTCAGCCTACTATTTGATGACTCCAACAGTGAGGACCATGGCAAACCATTCTCTGAAATATAGATATAAAAAACGAAGCAAATATCAATAAATGATTGCCAAGATTTTGCAAAATTAAACAAAAGTTGGATGAGGTATTTTCCAAGAATGCATGGTTGAATGACTCTCAGGAGATCAATTAATATTATATAATGTAAGTCAGAAGTTGGGGATAGGTAGTAAATTAAATTTTTCCAGCCATTTGTGATCAAAACATACTTATCAGGATTAAGAATATAGGTGAATTTGTGCCTGATCTGGTAGCCTAGTGGCTAAAGTCTTCTCCTTGAACACACCGCAATCCCATGCGGGTGCCAGTTCTAATCCCGGCAACCCCACTTCCCATCCTGCTCCCTGCTTGTGTTCTGGAAAAGCAGTTGAGGATGACCCAAGGTCTTGGGACCCTGTACTCACGTGGGAGACTCAGAAGAGGTTCCTGGTTCCTGGCTTTAGATCAGCTTGGCTCTAGCCATTTTGGCCATTTGGCAAATGAATCATCTGATGGAAGATCTTCCTCTCTGCCTCTTCTCCTCTCTGTTTATCTGACTTACCAATAAAAATTTTTAAAAAAAGAATATAGGTGAATTCCTTTAATCCAATAAAGACAATGTTTGGAAGCCTTCGGTGTATTATCGTCTTTGATGACGAATGGTAAGCATTTCCCCCAGACAGTAAACAAGGACTGACAATGATTAACGGGTTTCCTGTTAACAGAAAGGTCTCCTGCTATGACACACATAGTACCATTCTCTTGGCCATCTTTTGTTCCATACTCTCAACAGGAATTCTGGTGAAGAACAATAATAGATACATTGCAAACTCAAGTAAAATTAGTTTAAGAGGCTACAATGACAAGAGAAGGTTAACTAGCATACATGTTTGCCGAAAACCAATAAAATGGGATTTAATAAATATCTTTTTGAGCTCCAGAATCAATTATATATGTCAATGTGAGGAAAGTAGGAAAAGTTTAAATACTACAGACACAATGTGGAATACAGAATGTGATAAAACTGCAAAGTCAAAAATAAAGGTAAATGAGTCATAAAGCTTACTAAGAAAAGTTCTGCTTAAATGCAAGTGGATCTAGGTTGCTTCCTGATCTTGCTCCACCAGAAAATCAGGGCAGGTCATAAATCTTACAACTAATGCACAAAATAACAGCATTTCAGAAGAACAATGACTTGCAAATGGTGTGCTTCACGGGTTAAGAGGTTTAGCATCACATTGCACAAATGTGGATCCAAGAATGGAACGGCTCATACTTCATATTCTCTAAAAATATTCTTCAGATAATGAAAAATAGTTTGAGATCACTATACTCATATATTAGATTAGAATATGTTATTTCTATAATTTGGTTCCCCGAAAACCCTAAGAGGTAGATATGGATAACGCCATTTTATGAACTAGTCAACTCCCAGAGAGGTTAATCAAGACACTCAAAGTCACACATTAGGGTAAGCGCAAATATATTGAAACACAGAACCTCGAGTTTGTCGATTCTATGTTCGTTATGAGACGATGCAATTGGAAAGCCACTATACAGAAGAGACACATACTTTTGTTATTAACCCATGAGCAGGAGGAATAATGAATAGAATAAAGTCAGTGAGAAAAATATTGCGCTGACAATTCCTCACTACGACAGTCATGAGTGCTAACCTGACACTGGGACTCCGGTATGACAGTATTCTGTTTCATTCATTTGAAATGACTGCAACCCATGAGTTTAGCAAAGAATTGTTGAAATAATTTTATTATTTTTTAGTATTGACATTACAAATGCAAAGGTAAAAGGCAGTGATTTGCCATGGCACTGACGTGGGCGTTAGGAGATACAGTTTGTTTGTTTGACGATGGACCTGGACTTGAGAATCAAAATAATCAGCTTTTTTTTTTGCATTCTCCTCTCAGGCAAAGGTTGAAAGGTGTACAGGCTGACAGTTTTCAGGTTTCTTTTCATTGTACAATTATGTAATTTCAACACTGTCTAGAAACCATGAAATGCATGATTATAAATTAAAGGTTCCAGTCTCATTTCACCCATCTTAACAGTTGTCGGTAGCAAAAATCAAGCCGTGCGTTTGCTCTCCTGATGTTCAATTACAAGTGTAGGTATTAAGCAGCTTTGCAATTGTTTTTGATATGTACAAATAAAAAGGCGAACAAAATTCTAATCCATTCTTGTTGATTATAAAGTATGGTTTCAGCATTCAAGTACAAATGAATTGACTTAATGCAATTAACTAAATAACTTTCTTCCTTTAAAATAATCTCATCAAAATAGTCTGGGACTTCCTGACCCAGAAAATAATGTCCGGAATGACTACAATGTGGAAGGAAGTGGTTGTTTCAGGAGACTCCCAGTGTATGTGAACACATTGTTTATATTTGTTTCTGTGACATGATCTCATGCGGCAGGAATGGACGGACTACTGTGAACTAAAACCTAGAAACACTGTGAGAACTTCTTTCTGAAATCACTTTGTAACAGAGCTCCCTATTAATAAAAGAGATTTTAACAAGGCTCCCGTTACAGTATAACTCACTATCCTAGAATACCAAAGTCAGTATCTAGATCAAGAATGCTCCAGAAATATTTTTAAATGCCCTTTCACGAAAAATGTTAATTTGGAGATGCAGTTTCATTAAAAACCACACGCTCTGTTTTTTTTGTTAAATATTCTCCTGCTTAAACTTAGAGACAGCTAAATTGCAAAGAACCGGAATCTCATAGCCCAAACTCTGTCCTCAGATGTAACTTACACCAGCTCCTGCTGTCATCAGATGACTATCTGACCTCACAGTCCACCTCTGATCTCATGTGCTCTACATCCATGGATTTAACCATCAGTGGGTCAAAAATACTTGAAAAATGGTGCATCTGTACTGAATGTGATGGGACAAATACGGAAGGCTATGCACAGGTTACGTGCAGATACCATGCTGTTGTTGTGAAGTGCTTGAGTGTTTGCCAGGTAGGTCTGGAATCCACAGGAGTCCCAGAGCCAGTCCCGTAAGATTTAAAGGACCAGGGGGAGTTGTGATTCGCAGAAGGACATCATGAATCTGCATTAATGCACTGAAATGGTAGAAATAATGTTGTTGGATATGGTTAAGAAAAAAAAAACTTAGTTGTGTTTGATTAACTTGTAAGCGTCTAAAATAAGTGCTTGGAAAAAAGTCAAAGTGGATCGGGAAAATAAGATCAAATTGTGACATGTTTTAACAACTTAGATAAGTTCTGCTGAGGCATCATTTCCTGGAATATAATTGGAATGGAATTCTGAAATTTGGGAATACCGAACTCAGATTACTTTTGTTTGTAGAATGTCACAGTTTCAGTAAAAATAAACAAGTGGATTTTTTATTTTCTGTGCTGGGTAAAGAGTACTTCCGTGTTTGCTAGCTTTCCAAAAACCTTATCTTTCATTCACCTTTTTCACAAACCTTTTCAAGTATCCTCAAACAAGAAAAACATCAAAGAAATGAAAGAACTTTCTGAAGACCTTGCACACAGGTGCGTATGAACACACACACACACACACACACACACACACACACACACAGGTGCAGGGCAGAATTAAGCCTCAAACACTTCCATTTTGTTTTGTCTGAAACAACTGATTTATCACTAAAGGCTGATGTTTTATCTTTTAAGAATTATCCATATCGTTCTCCTTTATATGATGTTTGCAGAGCTGAAATCAACATAAAGTCTAATATTTCTTAAGAGAGCCTGTAATACATGTTTTGAATAAATACAAATGCTTTTCTATGGTGTCATTGTCATTTCCCCCCGCCCCTCATACCTGCCAGTCCCCAAATCCTGTTTCTAGGACTATGAAACCCATTTGAAACTCCCTCATAACTGCTTTTACCATACAAATTCCCTAGGTTTACTTACCATTGTTGCAACCTTCTTTTGCTTAAACAAAAAGAATTGTATCTGTGTCCCAACGTATACACGGTGCTGTAGACAAGAGGCCATTTTTTTTTAATCAGAAGAATTAAAACATTTTGTAAATATATATATACACATATATTTACATATATACATAAAACATAACTTGATATTTTTCTTTTACCACTTTAACCAAAAAAATGTATATGAAAAAATATGCTAAGAAAATAAGAGATTGTGAAATACACTTTTCTTGGCTTACAACATCGGAAGCTCTCTGAATTACAGTCAAATGCTGCCCCATGTTTTTCCATGATGGTGTATGCCACTTGGTTTTTAAGTTAGACCAGGAGAAGCACCTGTTAAGGATTCTCGCCTAAGAAAGTCATCGTCAGGATTTAATTGCCGTACAACTACTTTGAGTTTGTTGATAACATTTTGCTCTTTTTTCTTGCAGGAGCAGGGGAGTCTGGAAAAAGCACAATCGTTAAACAAATGAAGTAGGTGCTTCCTGTTTGAAGTCTGCTTAGGTAGTTGATCCATTGAGACGCTGCCAATGGATGCCGCGTGCTGTATGCTGACGTCCTCACATAAGGGACGTTGGTAGAGGCGTCACGGTTGCTACACAAATGATTGCTTTATTTTCCAATAGCTACAGAAGAGATGGGTCATATTGTAGCTTGTGCGTATTCTTTACATTGTCCCTCTCAATAGGAAAATAGAAAAAGCAGTTGTACTTTTACTACACTCAACTGAGAATCATCAAGGATTACAATACCAAGAGCCAAAACCATGAAACATTTAAAACCATGATACAATTGAATTTTCGAGGAAACACTGCTTTGAACATTGCTGTTATCAGACCGACAGCAGGAATGGAATGCTTATTTTACATTATTACCAACATGGATGGTGAATATTGTCGCTGTACTATTTCTCAGATTTCTTATTTGTGACATAATAGACCTGAATTTCTTAATAAGAAAATATTGAACATACAAGTGCTATAATGCATTAATATAACCTCTAAGTAAAATGAGAATGGGTTACTTGAGACAAGCAACAATTGCTAAACTCCATAAATGTCAATAATAGAAAAACCTGAAAGACAGTTGTTGCAGGCTTGGCACAGTAGCCTAGTGGTTAAATCCTCACCTTGCCTGCACCAGGATCCCATATGGGTGCCGGATCATATTCTTGCTGCTCCATGTCCCATCCAGCTCCCTGCTTATGGACTGGAAAAGCAGTAGAGGATGGCCCAGGACCTTAGAACCCTGTACCCACATGGGATACCTGGAAGCAACTCCTGGCTCCTGGCTTCAAATCAGCTCATCTCTAGCCATTGTGGGCACTTGGGGAGTGAACCAGTGGACAGAAGATCTTTCTCTCTGTATCACCTTCTCCCTGTGAATCTACCTTTCCAAGAAAAAACAAAATAAATCTTAAAAAAAAATTTCACACAATTGTTGCTAAAGAAGAGGAAGAAAGAAGGAAGATGATATGCAGAAACATATTTGAATCCATTTTAAATTGCATGTTAAAGAGATCTGTTCCTTTGTATGTATTAAATGAGAAAATGCCCACCGATCAGCAGTGTTTTGATACAGTTTAAATCATCATATGGTCTGTTATCTATAGAACTCTTCATTTTCTATGAATTAAACAAAATTAGTTATTGCTTTAGAAAAAACTGAAGCTTTCTCATTGAATAAACCATAAACGAATTTTTTAAAAACTTAGAAAAAGAATCTCTGATACGCACATATATAGTTACAGAGGTATCTCATATACAAAAGCTTTTGGTTTTAAATAAGACTGCAGTAAAGCTGACCAACCTAAGAAATGAAACAACAAACAGTTAACAAAAGACAAAATTAAATAAATAAAATGTATTTTATGTAATTTCAAAATTGAACCCGCAATGACATTTTAAATTTCAGGATATTAGTAAAGAATTTGTCCAGTAATATTGCCTCATCATTTCTCAACTGGATTGCTTCAGCATCTTCTCCAATAATTTCCCTTCCCCATTCTGACACTGAGTTATCAGCATGGCCACTAAGTCATTGCACTAAAATCATTGCATCTTTTAGATGCGGGCATTTCACGTGGCAGGGCAGCAGCCAGCAGCCCATGTTAAAGTATTAGGTTAATTGCGCAGCTCCTGTTCCTGATTCCAGATTCCTGTTAGTGCAGCATCAACAAGGCAGCAATAGCACGTAGGCCCTTAATTTATGCAAGCGCGTGATAACTTTGTAGGAGTTAAGGAAACACAATAAAGTTCTCAGTATAGTCCTTGGCACAGACCACCAGCACGGAGCTAGAAGGGGAGCTGAACTGCGGGGACATGAACTCACACCCATATGCGATGTCACCCCTGAAGGTGGAGGATTAACCAGCCTCTCCTACCAGCCCCTAATTTCATCACCACTATTCACAGCTGTGTTGTCCAGTGGAACTGTAGTCTGCTTGTTCCTGGGGAGCAGAGACATATAAATCCAGTCATTCTTTGTAGTGGGTTATCATGTAGTGATTTCTAGAAAATGCAAGTTAAAGCTTATTCATTTTAGCAGACCTGGGAAACACTCAAACACTTTAGCTAGAAAAGCATGTTAGGCGGTGCTTAACGTGCAACTTCAACTAGACTCAAATTCTGGTTTGAGCATCTTGTTTTCTGATATATGCTTCCTTTCCCAATGATGAGAGGATAGATATCAAAATTTGCTCCAACAAGAATAGGCAAAGATGCCAAGCCCATTCGTAATGATCACTTTCATTTCATAATAAAAATATTGTTCCCATTTCAAACTTTGAAAAACAGCTGCAATTTCCTGCATGGTTGCGTTCCTAATCTACCCCTGAAGATATTTCACTGCATTTTCTATAACTTTTAATGAATTCTATGTTATATTTGTTGATTTAAACTATGTAACTGTTTCATTCATGAAGATGAATATGGCCCAGTTTTAATCTGGAAATACACGGAGGGTTGGCAATCAAATACAAGACAACAAATAAATCAGGAGAGGGAGCTAAGAGAGTACCTTGGATTCCTACATCCCATTATGAAGTGCTTGAGTTTCATTCCTGATCTCCACACACTTCTAGCTTCCTCTTAACATGTACCTTGAGAGGCAGCAAGAGTCTGCTCACATATTTTTTTCTTGGCTCTCAGAAACAACATGGTACAAGCTTGACTGTTGCAACCATTTGGGAAGTGAACTAGTAGGCAGAACTCTTCTTTCTCTCAGTCTCACCCTCTCTAATTCTCTGTCTGTCTCCCATTAAAAGTACTAATTAGAATTGCTCACTTTGGCAGCACACATGCTAAAAAAAATAATAAAATAAATCGGACTTTAAAAAAAATCGTAGTTCCAAATCCTTAGGTTTAGTGGCTATAATTTTGTCAAAGAGAATTAAAAAGCAGTCATGATTATCTCTCTCCTGGAGATAAAGCTTCTATGTACATATACAACACAAATCTTTAGAAATCTTGCATTCAAACTTGAACAGAAAACACCACAAAAATGATAAGAAATAACCACATAAAACAACAAGAATATATCAAGCAATACAGAAGCCCAGAGGCCAATTGGCACATGCAGAGATTTTAGCTTTTATTAAGCAAATCTATTTTGAGCTGTTATTATTCCAAAATTTTGCTTCTTTCTGAATATGTGGAACGAAGAGGGGAGGTCAGCCAACTAGAACGTCTGGTCATTTCATCTTGGAGAACTCCGTGGCACGTACACAGATGGAGGAGTGACAAGGCTTTTAACAGAGTGCAATTACCTGCAGGAAGAATATGGGTTTGTCAGAGCTGTAAATAGAAATCAGACACTCCTATTTTCCAGCATGCTTGAGGTGATAGGAAAAGACAAGCATGTTCACTAAGCGACCTCATTTCCTCTGGGCATCATTTTGTAAACACCACAGCAAATCCTCATCAAACTCCTTATCTGTGATCTGCAAACCCCTCACAAGAATCAGCTTGCTAAACAAGACGTACATGATGTATAAACTTTTAGAAAGTGGCTTTTTTTTAAAAAAAACAAATCCTGAATATTCTTCATAAACATCATGACTGGTCCAGAAAGAGAAAATATGATTAAAAGACATTGATTAATCAATATACAAAGGAACACATGGTCAGATTTAACATGTCCAAGTAGTCACCATTCTTCCTTTTTAAAGAAAGATATACCGTAATTGCATGTAAGCAATTTGTGGTCACTGGACTTTCATATAATCAATTGTTCCATTTACCAAAACTTTCCTTGTTTATATTATAGGATCATCCATAAGAATGGCTACACTGCTCAAGAATGCCTGGAGTTCAAAACAGTCATCTACAGTAACACCTTGCAATCCATCCTAGCTATTGTGAAAGCTATGACAACCCTAGGGATTGATTATGCAAACCCCAGAAGTGCAGTAAGTACACAAATAATGATAATGAGCGATCCTACGAAGGTATCTGAGCTATAAACAGTGGGACATAATAAGCCTATAGTCATAATATACATTAAGATTTTAGAAATATTACTTGTCTTTGGCATATGACTTCTTAATTTTTCATGAATGAAGCTTGCACTATTCGTTATGTACTATGGTCTGACTCCACATGACTTTTCAAACCTAATAACTAGTACTCCACTGCAATAAACATGATTTATGATTGATAAATTATAGAGGAGTTTAGTACATAAATACAATCAGCAATATGCGACATTCATTTTCTTAGTCTAATTGTCATTTCATACAAACAAAATATTTTTTAACAATACTGCTCTAATTTTCGTTAGGATTCTGTGACCACTGCAAAGACTGTGTGGGAACAAGAAAGTTCTTATTCTTCCAGGTTAATCTGTTTTGAAAAAAAGAATTCCAGGTTGTGTAAATGAGTGTAATATCTGTGTAGCCAATATGCTCAGGTCTTCACAGTTCTGTTGCTAGGTGTAAAGCAAATAAATTCATTTTTGTTGCATTTTTCTTTCATAATATGGTTAGCTTAGACTAAAATGTGCTATGGATACACTTAAGTTTAAACACTGTATATGCAAACACAAAATGTTGTTGATGCTGTTGGATGCCTATAGCGTTACTTCCGAAGAACAATGGTTAACTCCACCCCAAAATGAGAGTCAGGACGCAATAGTCAGGAAGAGGTCATTCACTTCCAAAGATCCGCTCCAGCAGTTGCTGGCTAGCTCCAGAAATGGCATTGGACTGTTTCCAGGCTGCTTCTCAGTTACCTTGCGAGAGGAACATTCAACGAAGAATAGCGCAGTGAGCACAGAGACAGAAAGCATCCTTTGTTCCTCTGCTCTGCATCTGAGTCCTTGCACCTGATTTGGGGAAGCCATGAGGATGGGAAGGAAAATGCCTTTTTCCAGGCTGCTACTTTCAGTCTTTGGTCTCTTCTCATAACCCAGGATTTTAAATTGGTCCTTAGGAGAGAAACTGGTGCAAGTGCCTTAATGTAAAGATAAAGAAAGTTAGAACCTAGCAAACATCGGTTAGTTCATGTGTAGAAGCTAGCCAGCACTTGGAGCAAAAGTCACGTCTCCTGGCTTTTCTCTAGGCCTGTTTTTTTTTTTTCTAATGGTAAAGACATTTTCATACACCTAATTCGCTTCTTGATGCTAATTGTTACTGAAATGGATTTTCCCTGAGAATGAGTTTAGAACTTGTATGTGCAATATTCCATGTATTTGTGTCTAGAAAGTCGGAATGCCACTTGTACCTGTTGCTGCACATGGATCACACATCTCACTCCGTTTGCAAATCAGTGATAGCAAGAAATAAAATCAGCTGGTTGAGAGTTTTAATGATACAGATGGAATAAAAATAATAGTGCCTATGTAACTGTTACCATTGTGCTAAGCAGAACATTAAAATAAGTACAGTGGCCTTGAATGGCATCAGCCTAACAGCTCAACCAGTGTTAAAGAATTGTCATGAGGTCACAGGGTCACCTGTACCCTCAAATGTCAGGACAAGTATCAAGTGCCACATGGCTCATCTTTCAAACAAACAATGCAAGCTCTAACAGTCCCAATCGCTGTTTTTAGTATTTGACTCTAAGATTAATGCACTCTGTATGGGTTTTACATTATTTAGTCAAAACATTGTTTGTTAAACGTTGCCTATGTGCAACCTCTGAAGTTGAGGTTAGCTTTCATTTGTTTTTGCATGTGGGTGTGTGTACTCCTTTGGATAATTATTTGCACATCACCACGCAGATGGCTATACACAAGGGAAAAGTCTGATGGAAAAACGTGCATGAATTTTCTTAGCTACTTGTTCTGTTCATTTGGACAGGTAACTTGGTCTCTTCTAAGGATCAATTTCTTCACAAAGGCTATAGTTTTTCGCATTAAATTTCTTTAACAATGATCAGGAGAAGCAAAGCATCCACTAGCATGCTAAGTATAGAGGACTGCAGAATGTCAGTTCCCAACAAACACTAGACATTGTTTTCAATAATGATCATTAAAGAAATGTCATTAAAATTATGTACATATAACATATTTAAAAAAATATTTTATGAGCTATTATTTATGTTGATACATTTTTAATCAGATATTGGGAATATAATGAGGGATCAGCAATGATTGAGACGGGCTTAATAAAACTCCTCCTCGAAAGAGAGAAAAGTCTGACATTGAACAAGAGACTGCCAAATATTAGCTATTTCAAAAGGAGCTAGGTACTTATTGATTGACGGAATCAGTAAGAAAGGGAACATTAAGACAAGATGAAGAGGAACTAGTTCGACAGGAAATGCCAAGTTTGGAAGTTCCATGAGGTGTCTACTGTGATGGTCAGAAGAGGCACTTGACTGAAGAGTTCAATGTCATGCAATTTACACTAGGAAGGAAAATGAGATGTGATAGTCAAGTGCCTAGATGGAGAAGACAAGGAATCAAGGGGAAGGAGATGAAGCAACGAAGAATGCCACAGTGTTTCCAACATTGCCTAGTCCTAGGAGGAGGGAAGAAACCCTCGGGAGAGATGATAGAACATTTGGTAGCAGACGATCAGGTGTCTGTGGAAGCAGAATTCAGCAGCACTGTTTCAAGGGGAGGTTATTTAGGGTTAAAGGATATGAGAGGTCATGCAAGAAACCTATTTTGCAAAAACCGCATTGGGTTTAGCAATATGGGATCACAAGAGATACTAGAAGAGAGATGTAGGGGTTGACTCAGAATTCAGAGTGGATTGGGAAATTGAAGTGCTGAGAACAGAGGTCAAAGACCGTGTTTTTTAGTAACTATGTTTAGGGGTAGGGGAGAGTGAACCCTGCGGGTGTGGGAAGAGGGCAACTCCTAGGGCTTAGTTTTAGCTTACTCTCCGATTTATTTGTTTCAAAAGTATAGACCTCACAAAGAGGAGAAAGCTGAAGAATCAGGAAGAAAGAGAGCTAAAAAACAATCAAGGCAGCTCTGCTTCTCTATACATTCTGCTGTTAGAATCCTCTAGGGAGACTTCACAGGGTACCGCACGATTCTTCTTACTTTACGTGGATGCTTTTCTGACCATTTTTGACAAAGACTCCTACCACCAGAGAAATGTAATATGAACGAAAGAGTTCTGATTTTTCCAGGTCATTTGCAGTTTTAGCACTGTGCCAAATGAGTTTGAGATATAAACACACTGCAAGAGCTTGAAAATTTGCAACCAATATTTATGGCTCCGGGATTGGAAATTTCCCGGCAATTACACCTGTTTTCATCAAGTACTTGTCAATCGCATCAAGCTCTATATGTTTTACTTTCTCGGATTGTTTTTCCTATTTTTTTTTTACATATAACTCTACCACTCATAATGAGTTTTATGAACTTCTTAGACCACAGGTTATTGATAAATATTAGGAGAAAAAGCATCCTTGGTATTCCATGCAGAATTTCAGGCTAGGACACCTTGAGAAAATAGCCATTCATAAATTGAAACCAGCATAAGTCCCAAGGCTGTGCAGATTTTTATAACAGAGGGACATAAGGTCCATTCACGATGTCACTTAATTACCCAGGGCAGTATTTTTTAAAATTTGAGAGATGATTAAATATTATTTAATATTTCTCTAAGACAGAGGGTCTAAACTGATGAACAAATTTTCTTTACTGATTCATGCATTCACTAATGCTTCACTAATGTTTCAAAGACACGCACTGTGTGTTAAATTTTGTTCAGTCTTCAAAATGGAGAAATGGAAAAAAAAAAAAACTCGAAATCTACAACTTGGTGTCCTTGAGGTCTAATAAGAAAGATATGTAACAAATGAAGAAATCTGAACTAAATAGATAGTGTTAAGTGCTGTGAAGAAATATAAATGATGGTATGCTTGAGGAACTATTCCAAAGAGAGATGCTTAGAGAAGAGTTTACTAAGCAGGCCACCATGGCTGGAGCTGAGCCAATCCAAAGCCGGGAGCCAGGAGCTTCCTCTGCAGCTTCTAAACGAGTACGAAAACACAGGAATCTGAGTCATCCTCCTCTGCTTCCCCAGGACATCAACAACGAGCTGACTCAGAAGTGGGGCAACCACGGCATGAGTTGGGGCTCATAGAGGATGCCAGTGCCACAGGTGCTGCTCCCCGGTGCCAGCCCCTAAGTGAATCTTTTTAAAGAGAAATCTTGTGTTATTTGGCTTACAAAGATGTACTGATAAAGCATATGATTTGTTTCCTTTGGGGTTAAAACTGGGCGAGCAGCTCTTTCTTGCATCATTTGTGCTAAAATACACTTGAATAGTGAGAGGCAGCAAAGAGAATTCTTCACAAGAATGACTGGCTATACTCTACTGGTCTGCAATTGCCTGCTTCCATTTGCTAACAGGGAAGGCTTCTTTTTAAAAAAAAAAAAAAGATTTATTTATTTTGATTGGAAAGGCGAATATGCAGAGAAGAGGAGAGACAGAGAGGAAGATCTTCTGCCCTATGGTTCACTCCCTAAGTGACCCCCCAAGTGACCACATGCATGGAGCTGAGCCAATGCAAAGCCAGGAGCCAGGAGCTCTTCCAGGTCTCCCATGTGGGTGCAGGGTCCCAAGGCTTTGGGCCATCTTTGACTGCTTTCTCAGGCCACAAGCAGGGAGCTGGATGGGAAGCAGGGCCGCTGGGATTAGAACCAGCAACCATATGGGATCCCGGCACATGCAAGGCTAGGACTTTAACCACTACGCTATCACGTCGGGCCCCAGGGAAGGCTTTTAAAATTGTATCTTGTGCTAATGCAATAAAACGGGTAATGCCTGATTTTGGTCATTTAACTCATTGGCCTAATTATCCACTAATGAATTTGCTTTTAACAAACAAACAACTAAAACAAAAAACCCGAGTAATCTGCTTGTGAAAAAAACTGGAATGAAATGGGGTGTTTAACTCTAAACATGGTCTCTAATAAGAGATATAGCCTTGATTGCTTATACAGAAGTGAATTTTTCATAAAATGGTAACATAAAACTGATCAGTTGAGAATACTAAATAGAATCCTACTAGAAAAGAAAAGCAACCTGACTTTGGCCAAAATGTGCATGGGGTGGATTCCATTTCAGGTGCTTGTTTGGTTTATTGGCTTGGTCCTTGATTTAGTTATAACATGGTTTTGAGAGATTTAGACCCTTCACATATGCGTTAGTATCCTGTGACTCTCCGACACGGTGAGGAATTGGTGAAGGATGGTCTGTGTAACGAGTGTATCAGAAAGACCACGAACACAAACAACATGCGTTTGGGCATCTGGAAATTAAGACGTGAGTTTCTTCGCATGATCAGCACAATTACTCTGAACCTCAAGAAATTCTTACTGTTCTCAAGTTAATAAAAGAGCTTTGATAGGAAGCTTCAGCAAACTCTGGACTACCGTATTTATCCAACAAATGCTCAATTCCTTCTTCCCCTATTATCTTCCAGTATTAGCTCAACAGGGCTATGGCAATCCTGACTTTTCTCATATTTGTCTTTATGAATTCTCAACTCCACCCTATTTTAATTTACTCTCAGCAGGTGTGCAATGGTACCTATAGGGAGGTTTAAAATCTTCGTGAGGATCGAAGATTAACCATTTTGGATTCAAATGATGGCAAAAATGTAACAGATGACAAAAATACCATATATTAATTTTATATAAAATCTTAGAACCTTGAGCTTTTACTCCTAACTCTTGTACGGTGGTTTATTACTCTTTGAGTTTGTCATTTTAATCCTCTGAGACCTCCATCACTATACACTATGGTTTTGTTATCCTTTTTGATATAAAGCACATCACCAAGGAACTGGAACAGAAGTGGAGTAGCCAGTACTGTGCCCATTAAAAGGGATACTGCTGTTGCAGGTGCCAGCTTTGCTTGTTGCACCACAACACGGCCCGCCATCATACTGACTTTAATACGTCTTCAAAAGATGTTCTGCAGACTTATTAACTAAAAGCATCAGAAAGAAATCCTCCGACGACAACGTTCTACTGAAAATAGAATTGCTTCCAAATAATGTTATGTTTTCTTTCTTATTCAAATGTTGCTCTAGGAAGACCAGCAACAGCTTTGTGCTATGGCAAACTCTATGGAAGATGGTACAATGACGCCTCAGCTGGCTGAGATAATCAAACGACTTTGGAAAGACCCGGGAATTCAGGCCTGCTTTGAAAGGGCTTCGGAATATCAGCTCAATGATTCGGCAGCATAGTAAGTGAACTCATTTGAACCAAAATTGCGACTGATCCATTGCAAATCAGGCACGGTGTTTCTGTACACTGTGCATTGGTGAATGGAATGGAAAATATAAATGGCTTTCCATTTATTTTATTGTCATCAATAACAATCGAATGGGGAATTTTTTGATGACATAATTGAAATGTTAAAATATACAGCCAAGGGAATATTTTATTTTGCTATTTTGTGAAGATTCATTGATTTTTATTTGAAAGGTAGATTTTACAGAGAGAGACAGAGACAAACAGAAGTCTTCTATCTGCTGACTCACATCGCAAACGGCCACAACGGCTGGAGCTGAGCAGACCTGAAGTCAAGAGCCAGGAGCTTCTTCTGGGTCACCCGTGGGGGTGCAGGAGGTTAATAATCTGGCCATCCTACACTGCCTACCCCAGTCATAAGCAGGGAGCTAAAAATGAAATGGAGCATCCTGGAAATGAACTGGTGCCCATCATGGATGACAAGGCTATATGCAATAAAGATAGCCTCTTATGCCACTGTGCTGACCCTGGGGTATCTTTTAAATGACTAATGTTAGAAAGAGAAATGCTGAAATTATCTTCTTCTTGATAAAAAAAAATGAATAAGTCTGCACAATGCTCGATGACAGGCGAGGTGCCAGCGAGGGTTTGGAGTGATCCACCCCGTTTGTAATCATATTACTGAGATCACTCCCCAAAATAACTTCGAGTTTGACTGGGTTTGGGCTCACTGGATTGATGATCATGACACAACATTCTAGAAGGAAGTGATGCACTGCCGTCTAAGACATTTGTGTACTGCAGGATTCATTTGAAGTCTCAAGAAAGGTTATACAGTCTTTACAACTGGTATTCCCCAGTTAAAGCCTGTTAGACTTAAGGAATTCAGGAGTTTGTGACATTACAACATGTAACTTCATGACTAAAATTCCCTTTTAGAAAATAGTTACCGGGTTGTTTCATTGCGATATGCTTATAAGCCTGGGCACAAATATGTTGATTCAAACTAAGTTGTACATACAGTGGACTTGACTGTGTAAAGAAGTACGTAGTCCTTATGATAATATTTGATCATCCTATCATCCTATTTGATAATACAAACATTCCACAGTTAAAATGGGCCAATGAAATGTAACTTCTTTGTACTTTTTACTCTTTATCTGTCCTTCAAGTTAATTATAATTAAATAACATTGATTCGCATTCCTTTTACGAATGCAACCACATCATGATATGGAGAGCTGATTTTTCTCACGCTTTAGATTAATTGCATTTATAAGGCACAAAAAGTAGAAGTTTTTCTGCCCCACATGCCCTTAAAGTTAAACCAGCATTTTGTAAATACAACAGTTAAATGCTACTGATTTCTCCAAGAAATTTTAAGTCGATTTATAAATAATACTGAAATACAGTCATCTAAAAGACAATGGAAACACAGATTGGTCTCATATGCATTGCACGGAGCAAACCCCAAAGCATTTCCTTTTTCTTTCTTTTCTTTTTATCTTTTTCTTTTGAATTTTGAAAGAAGGAGCAGAATGAGAGTAAGACAACTCATCATTTTCTCAAATCTAGAGATCCTTGATGTTAAGGTGAACAAAGAAAGGGCTCTAATCAGAGAAAAGGGCAGGGACGTTGTAGCTGACACTAAGACAACCCCTTTCATACCAGTAATTATAAGGAAAGAAGGCACGGCAGAGGCAATTAGGGGAATTTTTGCTAGAAGGCTGCCTGGCTAAGGATGGGGCCAGCCAGGCTGCTCATCAGATTCCACAGGCTCTAAGAATTAACACAGACCCCTCAAGGAAAAACTACTACTTTCACGTGATTGGAGGAAGAATCAAGCTTATTTTTTTAAAACTTGAGACATTAGCATGAAGCAAACTTGACCCCATGCTTGAGCACCCCAATCCTATATTTGTTAATTAAATCAAGCATTTTACATGCAAACATGTGTCTGTCAACACCCCTGTTTTGTTTGAAATCATTGACACATGCAAAACAAAGCACCTTAAAACTTATCTTTACCAAAACCTTCACTGAGCTGTTTTTTTTAAATGAACCGACTCTATTTTGATAGTTATATTAATTTTTTCAACCTTCATGACCAATTGAGCAACAGAATATCTACACCAACGTCAACTTAGCTGATTAAAAATTCACAAGAGATCTGTTTTTTCCAAAGTAGAAAATAAACTAACCAAGGTTGCCAACAATTTCTTTGACGTGTTTACATATTAAGAAGACATGACCCCAATAACAATTCACTCTCATGATATGCATGCGTGTGTTTTTCTGAGAGATTTGGTCCTTGACCAAAATCCCTCTGCAACAACTTGCCCACGATTAATTTGCTTTCAGTTTAAAACTGCAACGATCCTTAAAGAATAGATAAGCCATGTCTGTATTGGATTTGTGTTTTTGATAGTAAAATAACTTTGCTCTTTAAACCGCTGTGCCGATGCTAAGATACAGCAGCTCCTCAACTGATTCGATGAATGGATTCAGTGTTTGAACACCTTCAGCTGGATTCTACCTCCCCAATTCTGTTTTCCATGGAGCTGCTCCAATCTTTATCTTCCTGTGTAAGCCAAACGTGTAAACTCGGTACAGTGGACAAACGTGCATGAAAAATGTTCCCAAGCTACCAACATTTGAATTTAACATTTCTGCAGAAGTAGTCGCATGTTGAGGCTATTAAATCTTTAATATCAAAAGCCTGGAATGACAAAACACTTTGATATAGTTTAGGATTATTCTCTGTGTCAAAGATGGAAACGATAAGAGAGTTCCCTTCCTCTGGGCTAAAAGACTTCCGGAGCATGCAGCTTCACTGTACATGGTTCTGTCCAGTCCATCCCGAGTTTCCCTGAGCAGAAGCAAGGCAGTGTCTGTATGTAGGAATGAGGATAGGATTTTTACCCATGGCATTGTGGAAGGATTGAACACACAAGGACATATTGATGGAGCAGAGGTTTGTTACCACTGATTTGATCCCTAGAACCTTGTTTTATCAACAACAACAAATGTGGCAGATCAATGAATAGCCCCAGAGGCAATTTTAGCACAGTCCCTTAGAAACAGCCAAGAGCTACCGAACAATGATTTCTACATCTGGTAGACCAGATGGAAATCACGGTAAAGTGGTGAGGACCCAGGATTCATTCACATGGGGTTTTTTATGGATATGAATATGGGTCTCCTAGGGATTATGATCCTGTTGGATCAGCATGGGGACCCCTTCAATGCAGTGAGTTCCTTTTGATAAGGGATAAGCAAGGACACATTGAGCTGGAGGAGGCAAACAGAAGACTCAATCCTGAAGACTCAATCCATTGCACATGCGTCTGTTCTAAGTTACCTTGTGTGACTGTCGATTGACATACCTTTCCCTGCTTTACTGAACCAGGCCTTGTAAAAGGAAGAAAAGCATCAGATTTGTATTCAAATACCATGGAATTTAATGCATATGCATGGATGTATAGGCTGCTTATATGGCTTAGGCAACCCCCTCATGCCATAGCTAGGCAATGCCCCGGCTTCCAAAGTGGTGAATCTGATAGCAGATTTGACAAAGCATCCCTTCTAGAATTTGCTATTTTTAATCAGGACTACACCAAAAATGCATTTGTACCGGCATCTTCAACAACAATATAAAACATCTAAGTGCACTTATGCTATTCCACTTTGATTTTATCAGCTACCTTAATGATCTAGATAGAATCACAGCTCCCGGATATGTACCAAACGAGCAGGATGTTCTACACTCTCGAGTGAAGACCACTGGGATCATTGAAACTCAATTCTCCTTTAAAGATTTGCACTTCAGGTATGACCGACTATTGCTGCTAAGTATGAACGAATGCATGGATCGGGCTCAGCTGCTCCTGCTAGAGAAAGCTTGAATGTGCTTGTGTGTTCCAATAGGTAGCCAACTATTTAACAGAAACTCTGAAACCCAGCAGCCATGCCAACTACTTGAGCTAGAACTACAGAATTCAAGTGTTTAGCAAACTGCTTATGGTATAAAACCATAAAATTTTGGTGACTGGTAGTGTATTAATTCATGAGCAATTTCACGAGTATTCAAATGCTTAGCTGTCACTTTGAAGCCTGGTCTGACATTTTTTAGCTACAAAAATACAAATGATTTAGAAACTTCATTTTTTAAACTTGAAGAATCCTGACTTAAACGTCAGATCAAATAAGGAGATGGTTATTGCAGTTCCATCCAATAAATATATGAAATGAGGACTGTAAATTCTATTCCACATCGCCACCTCTCTAGTTGCTCTAAGTTTTCAGAGAATAAGGGCATTCATGGATAGCCATGCCATTAATTTTCATTACATTTGAACAACCCAAATATTCAGTCAGTAAGGATGTATGTCTTTCTCACATTTTAATTTTGTTTTTTTTTTTGGGGGGGAAGGGGGAAGAATGAGCACATTGGAGATTTTTGCTTTGTTTTTATATATAAGGGAAAATCCTTATACAATCTGTGTGTAAGTATCCTACTCTAGGCGTCTTTAAATTGCTTTAATACGTTGGGAACCTTTCATCTCTGTTAAAAAAAATTAAAATAAAATGTAGGGGAAAGGATGAATTTGAAAAGAGATGTGTGAAAAATAATTGATGGCCACAATAGCAAAACAGCTCTAACTGTTCCTACAGCTCACGAAACAACAAGGAAAATCAATAAAAAGGTAAACCCTGGATCCTGACCTGACTTGCTGCTAAGCATTTCAATTGGGTAACAGCAGATGTGATTAGAGAAATAGTATTTCCTGGACTTAGGTCTCCTATGGCAATCCACAAAGAGAAAAGAAAAAAAAAAAGCATCATGTATCCAATGAGTCATGAAGGAGAAGGGTATGATAGTTTCATTTTATCAGCATGAATAAAGCTGAATGCTCTTTGTCCTCCCTAGAATGAATATTCGGCCTATTAAAGCGTGTTTATTGGATGCTGTGTGATTTACTAACAGAACGTGGGACCAAAGGTCGTGTTGCTTCATTTCTACCTGTGATCAACTGTGTGTTTGGAAACAAACCACCCAGTCTATAAAAGCCAGGCTTCTTCACTTACAGAAAGGGTAGATAGAATAGGAAGAATCAAAACACACACACACACACACACACACACACACACACACACACACACACAACAATAACAACTCATGACAATCTACGCAAATCTAAACAGTGTTCTTCACCAACATGACAGCATTTGATTGCATTTTCTTGGAACTGTTTTCTAAATCTTATAAAAATAGAGAAGATTTTCCATCCACTGGCTCACTGCCTGACTGTCCACAATGAGATCAAGGCAGGAGCTGAAACCCAGAGATGCCAATTCAGGTCCCCCACGTGAATGGCCGGAACCCAATGACCTAAGCTATCACAGTGTCTTGAGCGAGGCAGCAAGGAGCTAGAATCGAGAATCGGAACGTGTAGTGTTGAACTGTAATGAGCAATCCCCATCATGATGATTCACCAGCAGCTGAAGTCGGGGGACAGCTTCTTGTAAGGGTGATGGCACATGGAGGCTGCAGAGAAGCTGACTCGTCGGAGAAAGCCAGGTGTTGCTAGGGCATTCGTTGGCTTGCCTTTATTTTCTGATGTTCTGGTTTTCAGTTTGGTGGAAAACTGCTTGAGAGTATTGGTTTGTAGAAAGCGAATGCATGGGGTCCACATAAATTCAGCTCGTTCACCTGTGCGATCCCAGACATAGCTACTACTCTTAAAATTTGATTTCTGGTATTGAGTCTCTTTGCCCCAAATTGTGTGTGTGTGTGTGTGTGTGTTGCCTTCCATCTGTTCCTCTTTGAATGAGTTGAATGAGTAGGAAATTTGTGTCTCCTGTACAGTCTACAATGGCAGCTGAATGCCTTGCTTATTCTTGTTTTTGCGTTGACTCACTAGGGATCACCCCTGCTAAAAGTAAAGCAAAATGAACATAGCAGGGGGAGAAGTAAGATTGTTTTCTCTAAGGTAAGATATTTGATTGCCTGGCTGAGAGAGTCAACAGTTATCCAAAGTCACCGACTATTCTTTGAGTGTGACTTGGCAGGTGAATTGATAGAATTTTGAACCCTAGAGTCATAAGTTGATGATGCTAAGGAGGTGGGAACCTCATTCTGTGGGGGTGTACAGATCTAGAAGGAGGTGTTCAGATTGTGGATGGAGTGCTGTCAGAGAGAGTTCTTGGAGAAGATTCTTATAAGTCCTAGTATAGGCCCAATGACTGGTTCCTAACTCAGGATATGTGATGCACTCTTCACATGCGCTCCATCCCTACCAAAAGGGCTCATGATGGGTCAAATCTGAACTGTGAGCCAAAATGAACATTTTCTTCTTTATAGAGCTGATTGGGTCAGGTGGCATCTTCCAGTTGCTGAAAGTGTGTGCATGAATTATTTTACTCTAGCCTGCATGAAGACGACATAAGGAAGATGAAGTTTCTCCTTGTGTAAGGATCAACGTAAATTCATTCTAGAATCCGTACAAATCAAAAGAGTACAGCCTCGAAAGATGGAAACGTCTGTTCGCCACTTAGAAGGTTAATGGCAATTTTGGAGGAACTTCACGGGATCTGTCGCTCACTTCATTGTTTTCTTTTCAAGAATGTTTGATGTAGGTGGACAGAGATCAGAGAGGAAGAAGTGGATTCACTGCTTTGAAGGCGTTACCTGCATTATATTTTGTGCTGCACTCAGTGCGTATGACATGGTCCTGGTGGAGGACGAAGAAGTGGTAAGTCAAGTGGAAAACAAGGTCAAGGTGAGAAAGCAAACTTTGTGCTAGGAGTGTTACCACATTTCTCAGCTCAGCGAAGGAAACTGAACAGTCGTTCTAGATGCTGGCTTAGGGGGCCCAACGTTCATGTTTTACAAAGAATAAACCTACACATTTTCTGGTCTTTTGTACTTATAGAACAGAATGCACGAGAGCCTCCATCTCTTCAACAGCATCTGTAACCATAAATATTTTGCAACCACCTCCATTGTCCTGTTCCTCAATAAGAAGGATCTCTTCCAGGAAAAAGTCGCCAAGGTGCATCTCAGCATCTGCTTCCCGGAATACACTGGTGAGATTCTCTCCCTTGAACTCATAGCGATGCATTCTTGAACAGGCCTGTATTTTCCTGTCTGGGTCTGGATGTGTATTGTTTATAAGGATGCGCTCTAGGAACAGTTCTTGACGATCCATACAGGAAGAAATTTTATAAGAGAAATCTCCAGTACATTTTAAACATGAAGAGAGTCCTAAGGAATAGGACGAAAGTTAGGTGTAACAGGGTACACATTCCCTATTACCTGTCCAATAACGTTCCAAAACAAGATAATACCTTCCATGTTGTAATAGGAATACAAACTGTATTCCAAATTGGAGCTTATAATGTATACTGATCTCTGTGACTTTCAACTTCTAAATTCAGTTTCTAGAAGGAATCGAGTAAGTTCAAAATTAGTGGCATCTTCTCTGTTTTTAGTTGTCATTCAGTTCTAGCTTTTTAGTACTGCTCCATTATGGAATGTATAAATGTTAAGTTCCATAGCAAGGTTGTTTTTCATTCATAAACTAAGTAGTTCATAAGTAGTTGGGTACTCTATTGTTGATGAAATTAGGTGAAATGAGATTGTTCATATTTAATGCAAATTATCATTCAGGTAAATGTAATAACCCAAAGCTATTAAGATCATGATATTGTGTCAAAAATAGACATTTGTGCTAATTAATTTATTGTAATTAGTGCTAGTATGTATTATACATATCACGTATAATATTTTGATATATGCATCATAGAATTATATATGTGTGTCTATGTTTATATTATAAATTGATGTTGATGTATAATTATTATTAACATTAGGTGGTATACTTATCATAATTAATGAGCTGATATAATTGGCTCTGTAAGAAATTGTCAAAATTCTTATCAAAGTAACCAGACCATTTGACACTTGCAACAAATGAGTAAGTATGACATGAGTCTACACTCTTGACTGAATTTGGTGTTGTCCGTGTAATGGTTAGTTAGTTGTATTATATACATCTATAGTTGGCCTGGGATGGAATTTTTGTTCCCAGTTATGATAAAGTAAGGAACAAAAAACTATTTTCTAGGAAAACCTTTTTGCTACTGCTCCATCTTGTACAAAGTCCCCCCACCCCAAGTGTGTTCTGTTATAAAACCAGCCAACAGGTTTGTTGTAGCCACCTTATACTTTTTAGACCTATTTTATTTCTGCCTTTTCTGAATAGATCCACCGTATTCCTGGGTCTAGGCAAGACTTTCTCCAGAGCAGCTTTCGCCATGTTAGTATTCTATGAAAAGATCAGTCAAAAAGAACTCTGGGCTCAAGTTAGCTCCTGTGCTCAGGTAGCAACACACTCATCATGTGGCTCATACCAACCTTGTTCCTACAGTTCCTCTTCAAAATGACTTCTCTTCCACAAGGCTACATCTTTCAAAATCCACTCCTTTTCCCAACCATGCCCTTGTATTCTCTGTGCAGACTTGTGTATCTCTCTTTTAATTTTTTCTTCTTTTCTTCTCTTTGTTTTCATTCATTTTTCCCACTTCTCTACTCTGTTTCTTCAGCTTAATCATCTATTTTTAAAAATTACTTCTTTTGATTCATACAAAACATATACACATTAAAACACCCGGCATAAACATTTGATACATAGGTAGATAAGTAAATAGATACATTTTTCTCTCTCTTTTTTTTTTAAGATTAATTTATTTTGGGTCCGGCAGCATAGCCTAGCAGCTAAAGTCCTTGCCTTGAACACGTCCGGGATCCCATATGGGCGCCAGTTCTAGTCCCGGCAGCTCCACTTCCCATCCAGCTCCCTGCTTGTGGCCTGGGAAAGCAGTCGAGGACGGCCCAAAGCTTTGGGACCCTGCACCTGTGTGGGAGACCCGGAGGAGGCTTCTGGCTTCGGATCGGCATAGCATTGGCCGTTGCGCTCACTTAGGGAGTGAATCATCGGACGAAAGGTCGTCCTCTCTGTCTCTCCTCCTCTCTGTATATCTCACTTTCCAATAAATAAATCTTTAAAAAAATTATTTTTTTATTGCAAAGTCAGATATATATGGAGAGGAGGAGAGACAGAGAGAAAAATCTTTCCAAGAATTCGCTCCTCAAGCGACCGTATGGGCCAGAGCTGTGCCAATCTGAAGCCAGGAGCCTCCTTTGGGTCTCCCATGCGGGAGCAGGGTCCCAAGGCCCTCCCTTGACTGCTTTCCTAGGCCACAAGCAGGGAGCTGGATAGCAGGTCTGGCAGGGATAGAATCAGTGACCATACGGGATCCTGGCACATTCAAGCTGAGGACTTTAGCTACTACGCCACTGCGCCAGGCCCTTTCCTATTATTCACTTTATTCATTATTTCCAAAGCATTATCAGATTTTTTTTTTTAGTGCAGGGTTTATATGTTAGCAACCAGAAGCCCCGAGAACCAAGTTGATGCTGTATAAATCTCTTAAAATTGACTCTCTTGACATTTTGATTTCATAACAGAGTACTTAGTACTTAAGTAAACAATGGAAAATTCTAACACTTTTTAAATAATATTTATTAACTTATTATTTGTAGTGTAATTATTTACCTACTTCTTTTTTTTTTTGTTTTATTAACAAGGGCCAAATACATTTGAAGATGCTGGGAACTACATCAAGAACCAGTTTCTGGACTTGAATTTAAAAAAGGAAGATAAGGAAATTTATTCTCACATGACCTGTGCTACAGACACCCAGAATGTCAAGTTTGTCTTTGATGCCGTGACCGATATAATAATCAAAGAGAACCTGAAAGACTGTGGGCTTTTCTAGCCAACTCGTTGTATTCTACTCTTAAAAGAGTACATCGAGGCATAAAAAGGGCTGTGTTATTAGTTTGACTATCAGGTCAGCTAGAAATAATAACTAGCATTATAAGTGCAGCAGTTTTCATCCAGCAAAATTAAGTGCATTATCTATATCTGAATAAGTTTTAATTTATCTGGGTCATGAACACTAGGACTGTGTTTTATGTTCTTACGCCTTAACACTGATATATTTTGATAGCTGAAATTGTATATTTTTTAGTAATAAGGAATTTTCTTGGAAATAAACTTCTAAATGTGGCCTAATTTTAAGCATAAAACCTTGAAAGAGTTCAGTGTATTCCATATTCTCTTTAGTAGACAGATTTTGGAAAGACTCATTTTTGCTGATAAATGTTACCCTATTTGTACTGTAGGAACTATGAATAAATGGCTTGAGTTATTTCACTGGTCAGTTGGCCCTCTTGTATTTTTTTCAGTTCCAATGAAGTGTGCATAATAGCATCCTATTCCAGGCTGGCACAGTACGAAATAAATGATGGAGAGGGTCACACGGGCTGTGGGAGAACAATTCTAGACAGCAAGGGAAAAAGAGCGGGTCAGGGTTAGTATGCTGCTACATTCTGCTAAAAAGAAGAAATTAGGAATGAGCAGACAGGAAGTCTCTGGAAGAGAAACGTTGACCTTGTCTGTTGATAACTGTACGGACCCATTCTTTCTCAACATCATGTGTCCCAGTGATCAAAGTCTACGTTGAAAATTCCCTCTGAGCCTCACAAACCAAAGTAGACGTGACACTTTTCCAGAAATGCAAAAACAAACGCACGTAACATCCACTCCAAAAGCATACCTCGATTTTGTTTTCTGTACTTCCTAAAAGCAATGTGTCAGAATAGAAGGCCAGTGTATAAAGCAAAGAGTTGCTATCAAAAGATGTTCAACGATGCTTTTACAGATCAGGTGAGATACAAAACATACATTAATCAAGTTATCAGTCTCCAGTCCAGGTGGACTTAGGTAACGCTGTGTCTCCAAGTGTGGCTGCTTCGCTATGTCTAACATGTCTCCATTCTCAACACCTAAGCATGATGTTATCTCAGTAATTCATCTTGACTACAGTGTCTTGGCTTTACACATGCACAGAGAGAGAGAGAGAGAGAGAGAGGGAGAGAGAGTGTGTGTGTGTTCAACAAATACTATGAAGTAAAAGATAAATTATATTGCTATGTTGGTACCAGTATGGTGCAAGCTAATCTTCCACCTGAAACAGCTGCATTCCATATGGACTTTCCAATATAAATAAATAAATAAATAAATCTTTTTTTTAAAAAAAAAAAAGAATTATGGGAGAAAGTGGGAGCTCTAAAGTATTGTATAACTATTTTAAAGATTTAATTTTGTTATTATTATTATTTGTTATTATTATTATACAGAAAGAAGGAGAGACAAAGTAGAGCATCTTCTGTCCGTTGAGTCACGTCCCGAGCAGCCGCAACAGCCGGAGCTGAGCTGATCCAAAGCCAGGAGCCCGGAATCTCTTCTGGGTCTCCCACGTGGGTGCAGGGTCCCAAGGCTTTGGGCTCTCCTTGACTGCTTTTCCAGGTCACAAGCAAGGAGCTGGATGGGAAGCAGGGTTACCAGGATGAGAAGGGGGCCCATATGGGATCCCGGTGCTTTTAAGGCAAGGACTTTAGCCACTAGGCTACCGTGCTGGGCCCAAAATTTCATATAACTTTTCAAATAACTTTTCTCCACCTGTGCCTTGGGTGGGGAAAGTGCCCGTCACACACAGCCAACACACTGTTTCCATTGTAACACACTTTCAGACATGGTTCTCACCTGCTCTAGAACCACATGGGGGCACTCTTACATCATATCTTTTTCTACCCAAATGTTGCAAAGTTGGATTACGTTAACATTCATGAAGCAGTAAATCTTATGTAGACTCACAGTTCAGTTTTTGCTTTTGTCTCATTAGTGTATAATAATCCGATAATCATAACGTGCAACAGTTTAGTCCAAAACAGCAAGCCATTTCAACTGATCTAAATTTGCAGAGTGACATGCAGACACTTCCTCTTCACACTCACATGGCTTCGTTTTTTTTCTTTTTATATCATTTCCAAGCTGTGGTTGAAATCTAAGTAACCTCCACGTTACGTGGTCTGTCTTCCTATTAATTTCCACGGTTGTAAATACCCTTTCGCTCACAATGTGAGCAGAAGAAAAAGAATTACTTCCTGACGTCCACTACATTTTCTGACTTATGCCCAACTGGTTGCTTATTAATACGGGTGCTCTAAATAAATTAAAGGAAAATTCCATTTTCTGTTAAAACATGAACTGTCTTATTGCTGCTTTTATTGCAAAATTTTCTCTGCTACCACTCCACCAAATGAAAAAGAGAGTGAGTGCTTTGTGACATTTTCTTTAAATAACATTACTGCTGCCAGCCTATTTTTCAACAGTAATAGGATTTTTTTAAGTCCCATTTGTCATATGGTTGAGTAATAATAAGAGTCACACGAGAGAGAAAATAAAAAGAACCTAATTTGCTTCTTCGGTTCCGCAATGTTCCTATAATTATTACACTTTTTCACACAAGGAATAATATGTGACAGACACTATTTTTAAAAAATATGTATTTACTTTTACTGACAAAGGCAGGTTTACAGACAGAAGGAGATACAGAGAAAAAGATCTGACATCAGCTGGTTCCCTCCCCAAGCGTCCACAATGGTGTGCTGAGCCGATCAGAAGCCAGGAGCCAGGAGCTTCTGCCGGATCTCCCAAATAGGAGTCTGAAGGCTTTGGGCCAACCTCTACTGCTTTCCCACCTCACAAGCAAGGAAGTAGATGTGAAGTGGAGCAGCCAGTGCATGAACCAGCTCCCACAGGGGATCCTGGCGTGTGCAAAACAAATGTTTATCCATTGAGCCCTTGTGTCAGGCCTGAAGTCATTATTTTATAATGATAATTTCTGAAGTGGCAATAATGAAACAAAAACAAGTTCACACTTATGATGCAAAACCTTAATTCTGTTTATGTTGTCATTCTCTCTTCTGAAGAAGAAAAAATAATCACAAATTAAATGCCATTTTTTTTCCACAATGAATTACTGTTATTGCGTGTTTGGGAGGTCACTCTAGGAGGAAGTTCTGCCATTGATAGATACACAAAGTTCAATAATATTAAACGTGTTTCTTTGAGAAGTCAACCCATTATAAGACCCATTTCTTTTTGGAGGCGCTACTTCCATAGCTAGAATCTAGGAAAGTAGAGTTTGGGAAATATTAAGTAATATGTGAGTAGGAATAATAGTATTCCATAGGCTTTGTTTTCTGTTTTCCTGATTTTTCAGTTCTATGACACATAAACAGATGTGTTCACAAACTAAATGCCTGTGAGATAGGACCAATACTCGCACTTCTTTAGATAGGCCACCTCCTGGGAAAACAGACTCCCTCGTGGTGCAGGGCAATGCATTTCTAACTCTAATTTGAACAACAGCAAGTTTTCATACAAATAGTTCAATCAGATTAAAATGCTCCCCCATTTTAAAATTTTATAAAGTATAATTTTCTTCTTATTTGTTAACGAAGTTTTTGGAGCTTTTTGTTTCTAGTTCTGATTGAATTTTCACAATTGTTAACACGTCCTTCAGTTTAAGACAAACGACATGCTGATTGCGCCTTGTCAATAATCTGTTGTCTCTGTGTTCACAGGAAGACTGTGGTCTGTAAGAGGTTTTTGCTGTCATTTGTTGAACTGGCTATTGCAAGCAGAAGATTGCTTAAATTAGCATTTTGGGGTCTCTTTTTGTAAAAAAGAGAATGAGGATGATTATTAGACATCTGGAGAAAAACAAAATACAGGCCGGAGTATATGAACTGCGTGTAAATGTGGATGGTCAGCTTAATGGGCAGGATCCGCCTCTAGGTCACAGGATAAACGTATGGCTTTGAATATGTGCTGTATTTGTGTTACAGCCACTTCGCAAGATGAAATTCAAGTGGCGGGGCATGGAAACCAAGGAAGAACACCAAGATGTTTTTGTGCCCTAAGAACAAGGCTAGGAGGGATAGGATATTGCTGAATGAAAGCTCTGTCAGGCAGGTGCCAGCTGGAAGCACCTGGACAAGCAGAGCTTAGCAGAACCCACAACAGTGAGAGAACCCATCTCATCCAGGAACCCGTCTCATGCAGGATGGGATTTTATAGGTTTATGTCTGAATAGTATCTAATCTATGATTTTTTTAAGCAATGATTTTTTTATCCTGTGGTTTAATTATGGTAACATCAAATTCAAAAGAGTGGTTTTATAAACGAAGTAATGTAACAGCACTAATGGAAATGAAATTAATAACCTCTCAAAGAGGGTTATCATATTCATAGTGAAAACCAGACAGAGCTCAGTGATTTTCTGGTAGGAAAAACAAAACAAAACAAAACAAAAAATAAATGAATTGCACCTGTAGTAACATCAGGTTCTCTTTTGTACAGCCAATAGCAAGTGTGGCTTTATGAGTTTGTTATTCTCAAAGTCTTAGATGCCCAACAATCTTTGAAGATTGATTTCCCAAGATTCCTTTGACTTCTTTGAATTCCCAAGAGTCGCTTCAGGTTTGATATTCAACATTGATCCTGAGATTTGTCTATCATAATTTCAACCTCTAAGAGGCTTCTTTACAAAACTCAAACAGGACTGACAAGGTAGCTCATTACTAAAGAATGGAAGTAGGAGCAAAAGCCACACGGGGTGTGTTTTGTCAAGCGCTCTCTGAAGACAGGGTCTTCAAGCTCTTCAGTTTGATGAAGTATTTCCTTTGTGTGTTGGCAGAGAGGTAAAGGATCCTATCTGCTGGTGTGTGCTGCGCCCTGCTGGAGAAGCACAGAGCTGTGATTTCAGGAGCTGGACACTGCCTCCACATGCTCTCCTACCCTGGTTGTTCAGATCTGGCTAAGATAGCAATTTGAGAATCAGACATATCTCACTGAAACGTTCATTGCACACATCCATCCCCAGATTGTGGTTTCTACTCATTGAAAGAGACCACACATCTCATTCACAGTAAATGAGATATTTACTCCAAATGGCAGGAAACAATGAGATAGAGAATCATGTTCAGGTTCATTTGTAGTTTAGCCTGAAAAGGTTGAGCCCGATATAATAGAAAACGCTGTGCAACAGTAGAAGGCAGAGAAACACAGACCTTTGGTTAAAATAAGCTTTGATTGCCCTGTAATTCCATGGAAGTCATTTCAATACCACGCCTCAATTTTGTCATCTGTAATAAGTGGTACTCATAAAACATACCCCATATAGTTTTTAGTGAGATTGGGTGACGTTTAAAATTCAAATACCTATCATGATTCCTGGAAGATAAAGCATGCTTTAAAATTTTTGCAGGAATATTAGGTACATAATAACATATGTAACAATTTCCCACAACTCAAATCAAGGTTTTTGCAAAAACCATCTCTCTTTTAAGTCAGTGCACGCCTTGGAGAGAAGTTTTTCTTTCCCAGCCTACTTTTGGCTATTTGTGCAAGGCTTTGTCACACTGTATATTCTTCGACTGTTTATTATTATTATTATTTTTAACTTCTGAATAGTTAGCGCAACCAAGAAGGAAAGAAACAGAGCACAGAGATCTTCCATCTGATGGGCTGCCATCCAAATGCCCACAACAGCCAAATCTGGACCAAACTGAAGGAGACCTGGAATTCTATTGGGCCTCCCAAACAGGTGGCCTGTGTATCTGAGACATCACCTGCTGTGTTCCCAGGGGCATTAGCAGGCAGGTTGGTCAGAAGCAGGGCCCCTGAATCTGGAAGGGTGTCCAAAGTGTGGACTTGATTTTCTGCACTGCTCTGCTTACTTCTTTGGGGTCAGCACAATCTAATCTTTTGCCTGTAGCATCAGCATCCCCTACAGGTGCCAGTTGAAGTTCTGGCTTCTCCACTTCCCATCCCACTCCCTGTTTATGCCTCGGGAAAGCGAATGAGCAAGTTTCAAGTCCTGAAGCACCCGCACCCATGTGGGAGACCTGGAAGCGTCTCTTGGCTCCTGCGTTTGGATCGGCTCAGCTTTGTCCGTTATCGCCACTTGGAGAATGAATTACTGGATGGAAAGATCTCTCTTTTTACTCTCTGTACATCTACTTTTCAATTAAAAGTTTAAAAAATTAATTTTTAAAGATAGTTTGTCTCATTTTGCCTCTCTAAACACAAACATGAGCTTCTGCTTTGAGCTATAGACCTTTCACTTTTAAATATGCGTCTGCATTAGCGCTCTCTCCCCTCTTCTCTCTCTCTGCCTCCATTCCCTTCTCTCTGATTACCACTTCTTTAAGATAGTATTACTTTTCTCTCTTGACCAACACTATTGTCTCTAAGGTCACCTAACTTGGATTTTCCTTTTGCAACAGTTGCCATCCGTGCGTCTATTCTTGCCTGCCGAGGATGCGCAGCGCTGACATGGCGTTTTGCTTCTGTTCTCCTGTTTTCTTAAATGTCATCTTCGTCAACACTTCCCTATGGACATTGCCAGGAAGCAGCATGGTCTGTTCATCCATGGTGTCAGTTGCATTTCTTACCTTTTCCAGCTTTGCAAATTCATCTATCTCTTGCATCTACTAGTACACTTGCTAAATAACCACAATAAATAGGCCAAGCCCCAAGCAGGAGTTAGGATCTCCTTCCGGGAGACTCTGCCCATCCACATAGCAGTCCTGGAAGGAGATCCTAGCTCCAGAGGCATTTGGGACCTCTTCCACTGCCTCTTCAGAAGCATCAACAGGGAGCTGGGTTAGAAGCGGATCAGCCAGGACTCCAAGCAACACTGATCAAAGAAGCCAGTTGCTGGGATCAGCAGCTTAGGTTTGTTGCACAACACCAGCCCCTCGTCTTCATGTTTATTTTTCATCTGATCGTGCATTGCTCCTTCATGAAACATCTCCAATGCATCGTTTTGTCTACATTCTTCACAAGTTCGATAGCTTGATGGCTGTCTCTGTTTAGAAAGCTCGACCATACATCATCCCCAAACCGTCTTCATTTCCACATTTTTTGACATTTTAAATATCCGTTGGTCTCATTCTCATGAAATGATCATGAGGAACCTCACCTTCCTGTTCTCTCCCCTCAATCTGTCGACAGTCTTAAAATCTGCCACTGTGTTTTCTTTTCAAAATTAAACTGTCTTCATTTTCTGTTCCCATAGCTACAGCTCTGGTGAGGGGACCTGTCGTAGGATGCCCAAAGAATGACTGTCTTCTGTCTCCACTCCTGGAAACCAGGCCATCTCCATTCAGAGTGGATGCCATCAGCCTTACCTTGCCCCCCCAACCTTCTGTATAAACACATCCTTTAAAAATCTCTCGCACGGATGGTATTCCAATTTTACAGCGTCAAAAGGAAATGAGTTCGGAAGTTAATTTGGGAGTCATTTTCTCCAACTCGCTCATTTTATTCATGAAGAAAGTTAAGCCTAGCCAAATCTCATCGTTTACCAGAGCTTGCATGGTTGATCACTTAGCAAACCAGATGGTAGGACTCACGCATCTGCTGAGCTTGCTGCACAAGTGCGTAATTCTGTCAACAGTGTAAACAGCAACCCCTGAGCCTAACACACAAGGTCTATACTGGCCACTGCAGAAGTCTTTACCATTGTACCGGTATCATCATGTTCAGTCTGTCTGTCCTATAGATTGGCTCTTAAATATACCCAGTGCAAGGTCTCCTACATAACTTTTCCCACATGACTCTTTTTTGCACACAGTGATGGCTTCCGTTCTGCCTTTCTGGATTCTTTCCTTTACTGGAATACCTTAGTACAAATACTGACTTTTTCATTATAAGCGTAGGAGGATGGGCCAAGTCCTTGCATGGGAGTCGGAAAGAGGCTCCCGCCACCCGGCTTTAGCTCGTCTCGAGTCCAACCACAGAGGCCATCTGTGAAGCGAATCAGCCGATGAAGATCTTTCCCTTTCTGTCTCTCCTTTTCTCTGTAAAACTGCCTTTTAGATAAAAGTCAATAAATTGTTAGAAAAAAAAAGGAGAGCCTTGATGTTTTGTGTGGTTGCATGTTTTCCATTTTAGTCAAGTGCTATATCAGACAGAACACATATATGTACAATATATAACATGTATATACTTACATAGGTACAGACACACATATAAATGTATAGATATCTAAATAATAGAGACTAATTTTAAGGATCTGGCTCATATTAGCTGTGAGAGTTGACAAGCCCAGAGCAGCCTGGTGGAGAGGGCTGCAAACTCACCCCAGGTCTATGTTCCAGAATTCGTTTCTATGTGGGCAATGTCAGCCTTGGCACTTAAGACTGTCGGCTGATTGGCTGCCACCCATTCATACCGTTAAGGACAATCTGCTTTGCTGAAATTTCTACCGATTTAAATGTTAATCCTATCTAAAAAATTCATCACAGAAATATCTAGATGCGTGTTTGATCAACACTGGGCACCATAGTCTAAATCTAACCAACTTGGCAGATAAAATTAACCATCACATGTGTTTCGCCCAGAATAGAATCTGCACGTGATTCCAAGAATCATCCTGGGATTGAGATGTGTCCAATACAGACAGCACATGCCTTTAGCTCTATAAGACTTGGCACAGGGGTGAGGAAGGAGCTAGGTTAAAATACAATCAAGGCATTTTGCTTACAAGTGTTTAGGAAAAGAAAGTTTACTTATCAAATGAATTGGGACCCTAAAGAATCAACAAGAGCTGATAGAGGGTTATTTTGTTTGTTTTGTTTTGTTTTTATTCCAGAAAATTGACCCATCAAGAGAGCAGAGCTGAGAGAGAAGGAAAATCAGGTCTGATGACACACAAAGTGTGTCAAATAAATTGGCCCTGGATTCAGTTAATCTGAGCAAGACCTACCCAGAGATCTTTTCACCAGTGAGAGTGCTAACATTTTGTTTTCACCTGCCTTAATTTAGCTTGCTTTCCTCTAACTTCGAAATCAGGTTGGACTTTACTATGAATTTAGAATAGGAAACTCACTCGGAGGCATGTACTGACTTATCCACAACTTCATTGTCGAGCACAAAAGCTCCAAATAATATTGGATAATAATGATACCTTGAGGGACATAGACATGTGTGTGACTAAATAAATGTAATTGTGCCAACAAGGACATTTAATAAGACAATATATCGTTCTGTTCATGTTTACATATGTTCTTTATGGTGCATAAACATAGCTTCTTTTGTTTTGCAAATGGTTAGCAATGCTTGAAAGAAACGTATCATTCTAAATATTTGCCATCCCAGGAAAAGAACTCGCTCCTCCTTCTCAGGGCTTGTCTGCAGTGCCAACAGCTGCTCCTTTCCTTCTGTCCACATGTTTGAGAAGAATGCGCTTGAGACATCTTTGTGTGCTGGTAGCTTGTTCTCAGGAATCTCATGTCTAAATAGGATTCTCTCTTCTTATTTCAGAAAAAAAAAATCAATTTGTGTTTCAGAGTATGATCAGGTAGCAAACAATATAATGCACACACAGAAAGCATGGTTTTTCAGTGTTTGGGGGATGCTGTCTCTATTTTTCTCATAAAATCCCCCACATCTTGAGTAAGGCAAAGAGGATGCATAATTTACAGATGGGATACTTAGGCTTAGGAGGTGTTGGTAGCTTGTGCAAGGTTATTTGATATGTAAGTTAAAATCCAACAACAACAATAATGCCAGGCATAATGATGAACAGGCAGAGCATCTACAGTCCCTCCTAGGGAAGCCTTCTTTCCTCACACCAGCCTAGTCTGTGTGTGGGAAATTCATCCCTGCAAAGGTGAGGAATCCCTAACATTACCGTCTCAACAAACACCGGGAAAAGACAGTGAAGTCCCAATGCCCTCATTCGTTGCATGCCGTTCCTCAATTTTATCGTGTGTGACATGGGAAAGTTTTAGTCTCCACCTCACCCTGGGAAGTTTAAGTGATAGAATGTAATTATCTTCCTTAGATCATAGTGCGCAGAGAAAATAAAGTGTCTTTGTTGTTAGTATATAATTATTGAGCTTAAGAATTTGTAACTGCTGCTGCAAATATTAGACGATTCTTATACACACAGAAATCAGAAGTATTGCAATTTAGAACTTCTTTAAAACGTAGCAGGGAGTTTTTTGAAGGACATTTTTTTTAAAACCCTAAAAGTTGGAAGAAGCAGGAGTATGTAATGACTGCCAACATGCACATTAGCAGGTGCTTGGAATAGGAAGCAGAGCCAGATTCAACCCAGGCAGTCTGAAGGGAGTGGAGTGTCTCCACTGAGAAGCCAAGTGTTCCTCCATCAAGATTTCATATTAATCCATAATAGGAAGGATTTAATGATTTTATAGAACGAATATTAATTGCAGAAAGTAATATGTTCGTATTATCTCTAAATTCTAGGGGTTTTTTTTTTCTTTTTAGAATAAAAAAGGCACATGCTCCAAGCAGTGTGATTCAACATTTTACAGAATGACTGAAGTAGTGGCTTTAAGTCAGCAATGACAGCTGCTGGTCAGCTGAGTCCCACTAACATTCGTACCATCATAATAGGAAATCTGTACTCCGTAGGGACTAGCAAATAAGAAGTTCTGGATTCCATTGTTTTGCCTCAGCTTTCTCTCAAGTGCTCCAGAGAATAACCCAAATGTTATCTTAATTTTTTTTCTTCTAATTCAACATATATAGACACTTCAAGATCTGACTTAGATGAAAAATCATCCCTTTGGGACATTTGCAATTTTTTCCTTACGTGGTTCACTTAAAAAGCAAGCCAAGCTAGAATCATTTGTGGAATTCTATAGGAAAGTCCCCATCTTCAAGCCCATCCATAAAAAAACACACACACAAAGAAAAAAATCACAGGAATAACACAACAAAATAATTTCCTTAGATGTCAGTCTTGGTTATACCGATACAGTGCTTTTAAAAATACTTATAAGCTGAATTCTCGTCAACAGATAATACTTATCCTCTTGTAAGTTGACAAAACTCAAAACTGGCTTACTTCTTGCATCTTCTCATGGCTTGGGAATATTTGTGGTGAGCTGAGGAACCATGTGTCCAGCTACTGATGTCTGATGTAGTCACACCTTTATGTGTTCAAGGCAGATAAAGCTACAGTCCATCCGTCTGTCTGGATATGAGTGGGACAGCCCTGACTCAGGCATTCAGCCGTGTTCACACTGACAATGGACACTTGGCCGCGTGTGACTCAGAAGCTCATCTGGGACCGACACACGCACTTCCTAATTCTGGTCTCCAGGGTTATCATTCAAATACATTATTATTCAAGTGGCTAATGAGACAAGAAGAGCTCGAACTATAATTGACTTGTATCCTCCTGGGAAATCAGCTCTGAGAGTACATTTCAGTAAATTCCCCTAGGGTACTGTAGACAAAAAGTATTATAATTAATTTGCCAGTCAGGCCCAAAACATGAGTGAAAGAACTGACCAGTTTTTCCTTTGCCAACTTCCAAACTCCAAATTCTCCAGGGAAAAAAATAAGGCTACCCTCTGCATATTCTGAAATTTTTCTGCTTTTTTTTCCCCAGGAACATGGTACGAAGAAAATAAAAATGCCTATTTCATGTGTATTCTAGCCATAGGGATCATAAGCAACTGGTTATATTAAATACGATTTCATTATTCTTACTAACATAGTCAAAGTATCTGCTGTTGTTTACGTCATGTTCCCCAAACTGACACTTTGAATATTATTTGTAAACTGTTTATGTATTTACTTACAGGGGCAGTGAGACAGGCAGGCACACACATACAGAGCTAATTCGCACTTGCTGGGACATTCCTCAAATGGCCCTGGGCAAGGGGCAGAAACCAGAAGCCAGGAGCCCCATGCAAGCCTCACCATGTGAGTGTCGGAACCCTCTTACTGTAACCAACATCGATGGCCATTACAGGATGCTGCCGTCGGGACACAGAGCCGGAAGACAAAGGGTGGTACCCCAACGTGGGTAAAGCGTGCCTTATCTGTGATGCCGAAAGTCAGCTCCCTAAAGCTCTCTCTTTAACCTTCGCAAACATAATAGCATGTATAGTTGTTTATAGATTCATACACAGTAACATCTAATTAAAAGGAGATAACAACAACAACAACGAAGAGACATTGGAACACGCCTGTGGACAATCACAAGATAGTGGTTGCCCATGTACTGGAGCCAAGACAGTTTCTCCTCCTACTAAGCCTGTGGATTGTCCTGGGTTCAAGCAGAGACCACACATGAGTGGAAGAACTCCAAAGACTTGCAAACTTACTGTGGAACTGCCACGATTTCAGTGTCAGAGTAACTGTGGAGCTGGATGGGAAGCCGGGCCACTGGAACTAGAACTGGTGCGCCCATATGGGATCCCAGCATGGTTAAGGCCAGGAGTTTAACCACTAAGCTATCGAGCCGGGCCCACAAATGTTTATTCTATGAGAGAACTTTAATGGTAAATTAGGGGCCTGGTGGTTTTAATGGCTAAATCCTCACCTCACAAATGTCGGGATCCCATATGGGTGCTGGTTCATGCTCTGGATGCTCCACTTCCCACCCATCTCCCTGCTTGTGGCCTAGGAAAGCAGCCGAGGATGGCCCAAAACCCTGGGACCCTGCACCATCATGGAAGACCCGGAGGAGGCTCCTGGCTTCAGCTCAGTCCAGCTCTGATCAGGCAGCTCCTTGTGGGGAGTGACTCAATGAACGGAAATTCTTCCTCTCTGTTTCTCCTCATCTCTGTATATCTGACTTTCCAATAAAAATAAATAAATCTTTGAAAGAAAAAACCAAAAAAAAATGCCTTAAAAAAACTGGCTTTTTTTCCACTTTGTCAATAATACTTCCTTCAGTTTCACACATTTGCCAAGAACGTTCTACAGCACAAATCAAGCTCTCCTGTGAATTTCAACTAGATGTTTATAACCTTCATGTGAGAACTTGGGCTCTAAATCTGTGCCTGGAGCCACCTCTCCCAGGGTCATGTTTTAAACATGTCACATGGTGGGCCATCATGCCAACCCATGCTCTGGCTTCAGGGCCTTGGCATCAGCTTGCTGCCTACAGTCTAATGCCCTCATTTTCCTAACATTGTTTTTGTTTTAGGAATTACCTACAAAATGCATCCCTGAACAGAGAACATAGCGATAGGGGCTTCTATAATTGGCTAAAATTCAGGAAGATCTTCACCCAATCATAAGGCCTGGGGAGCTGCTTGACAAGCAGACAGATGATGGAAGAAGCCAAAGAGATGCAAAGAATAGAAGCGGACAGCTGAAGCAACTCAGAAAAACCAGGCAAGAAATGAGACGGGAGAAATTCACCAAAGAGACAAAAACCTTGAAAAAGAGCCAAGCAGACACCTTGGAAATCAAGAACTCCACGAAATAAAATCAGAAAATACAGTTCAAGTCCTCACCAACAGATCCGATCAAGAAGAGGAAAAATATCCGAACGTGAGGATAGGCTTTATGAAGTATGCTGTTAAGACAAAAGCAGTAAAACGAATGAAGAGCACTCGGGAGTCCTCTGAGCAATATTCTTGAGCAAGCAGAGAAAAGTAAAGCTGTAGGAAATCTCATCAATAAAATAATTGCTGCAAACTTTCCCACTCTAGGCAAGCATGAGGATGGCAAGGACCCAGAGGGACACCCCCCCCCCCCCTTAGACCTGTGTCGGAAAGGTGAAAATGACAAAAGCAAAAACAGACAGATGGAATCATATAAAGTAAGAAATTTTGGCACAATGGAGGCAAAAATAAACTGAATGAAGGGACAGAAGGGGAGTAATAATCTCAGTTTATACTCATCATGACATGAATATCCAGTATGCATAGCCAACTCAAAGAACTTAACGCATAAACAACCCAGTTCACTTTTCGTGTAAGTAAACTTCTCTCTTCTTCCTCCACCTTTGTATCTTAGAAAGTTAAGATTATTCTTGTGAAGTGAACAAATGTGCTATTGTAATATTTTGGAGAAAAATAGTAAAGGGGAAACTAGAGAGAGAGGAGTGTGAGAGGAGGCAGTCCCAATATTTCAAATCCATAACATGAAAAACGTGAAATCTGCTCATTGCATATAAAATAAAAATAGTAGTAAAATATGGCAGAGAAGATACATAAAAAAGAAATTATAAAGTAATCTATGTAAATATTTCTTTAAAAAGGAAATGCAAGATGATTTCTACGAAAAAGGGAATTTTGTAAATTTACCTAACAAATTATTAAATAACAGACTTTCAAAACTTTATACTCCATCAAATTAACCCAAAGTCCCCAAATCTCACCAATATTTCTTTTCCACTTAGTGGATGCATTTGCATTTAGATCGCAAATGTCTTCATTAGAAAACTGAAAAATAAATTGTTAACATATTTTCAAACAAATCCCCAAATTTTCAGAATAATTATAGCTGCTTTCACAGTGTGGAAAGAATATTTATGTGAAAGCTACTAAATATGGATAGACTCTCATCTTAATTTTGCAATTAATGAACTGGAAAAGATGTGGCACATAAGCCTTAGGGTTTTACTTCATCTGTAAAAAGTTTGGATGTTTAATTACACTGCATCTAGTGTACAACTAGCATTCTATAATGAGGCTCAGTTCTATCACTTTCTTTTTAATTATCTTTGATTTTATTTTAAAATTTATGTGAAAGGCAGAGAGAGGGAGAGATAGCAAGAGACAAGCCTGCATTTGTGCTATGCAAATTGCTGCAACAGTTGGGGCTGAGCCAAGCAACAAACCAAGACCTCAGAACTTCAACTCACTTCCAAGTTACCAGATCCCAAGCACTTGTACCAGCTTCTGTTGCCGGATCAGAAATCAAACAGTGGGACCTGAACCGGGGCTCCTATGAAAGGCCACCATTGCTCAGATTAACTTAACACTGTGCTACAAACTCTTTCTCTATCATTTCACTTCCGAATAAAGAAGTCTCTTTAAAAAAAGATAAACATTACTTATATATTTTACTCAGATAACTACAGGAAAAACATAGTTGCACTTTAAAGCAGTCCTAATACGTGAACGAATAAATCTCCCATCATCTGCCTTCGTCTGTTACTTGAATAAAAGTAATTGCTATAATTAATGATCATGCTTATTGATACATCACCAATCAATATCAGGGTAGGAACAATTTTTCAACCATTCTAGTTGAATAAAGTTAGTATGCACTTTTGTGTCATATGTAATTTAGCCAAAAAGATGGGTTTATTAAAGTGCTTCACAATGTTCATGAAAAAATGTTTAATACGATAAATCATGACAAGGATTTTACTTTCTTTTCAACACAATAAACACTTCCCACCCCCCCCCCCAAAAAATCACATTTTATTTCATTATTTATTTTAGTTTATTTTTCATTTAAAAGAATTACAGAGAAAAGGAAAGACAGAGAAAGAGGAATCATCCATCAGCTGGTTTACACTCCAGATGGGCTTGATGGCCAGAGCTGAGCCAATCTGAAGCCAGGAGCCAGGAGCTGCTTCAGTGTTTCCCACGTGTGTGCAGGAACTCAAGAACCTGAGCCATCTTCCGCTGCTTTCTTGGTTCATAAGCAGAGAGCGGTAACCCCTATAGGATGCCGCTGCTGCGGGAAGAGGATTGACCTACTCTGCCACTGTGCCAGCCCTAAAGTAAACATCATGGAATTATTCCCACAGACATTTAGAAGTCCCATGGTTTGCTGTGTTCAACCCGTTTAATACACCTCAATGTAAGTTTGAACTTCAATATATAGAGTAAATCTGAGCTTTCAGATAATTCCTGATGCTGTGGCTTTCATAAATTTACTAATACATAGGAAGATGAACAAAGCGGCACGGTACACTCTTAATACAGCCTCTTGATGTGCAACTGCCATCGTTGGCTCCTTGTGCGACTTTTGTCTGCCAAAACTAACGCCATCTGTTTTCAAAAATTTCAAAACTGTCTCACTATGCCGATTTGAACATTTCCTCCCTTCCATTGCATTATTGAAAACCAACAACCAGGAGCCTCGCATGATTTCTAATTGATGAATGTGCCTTCATTAATTCAGTATTTCATTATTATTGAATACTTACATTGGTTTTCAAGATTTGGCTATTTTAATTTTCATTGCTAAAGATATGTTAGTCCTGCATGCAGTAAGATCTGTCATTATTTTCGTGCATGAAATCTTAATTTGATATAATCTCCATAGTTTAAAGGATGTATGTGTTTTTATTTGAAAGGCAGATTTACAGAGAGAGAGATGTTTCATCAGATGCTTCAGTCCCCAAATGGTCCCAAAGGCCAGGACTGGACTAAAATATTCACATGATCTGATGTAAAAAAATGTCAAAGTTAATTTTATAATAGTGACATATCTTGGAGAGAGAATACAAAATTCATGAATCCTCATATGCTTCCCTAACATGCAAACACAATCTTGCATATGCATATATCATACATAATCTACTGTCTTTTAAAATGTTGAATCTAAACCAGATAGGTGAAAGATTTAAAGATTAGGGCCCGGCGCGGTGGCGCAAGTGGTTAAGTCCTCGCCTTGCACGCCCGGGATCCCATATGGGCGCCGGTTCTAATCCCGGCAGCCCCGCTTCCCTTCCAGCTCCCTGCCTGTGGCCTGGGAAAGCAGTTGAGGACGGCCCAAAGCTTTGGGAACCTGCACCCGCGTGGGAGACCCGGAAGAGGCTCCTGGCTTCGGATCGGCATAGTATCGACCCGTTGCGGCTCACTTGGGGAGTGAATCATCGGATGGAAGATCTTCCTCTCTGTCTCTCCTCCTCTCTGTATATCCGCCTTTCCAATAAAAAATAATAAAAATAAATCTTTAAAAAAAAAGATTTAAAGATTAATAGTCTGTCAATAATTTCATTCTTTTCAGTAGTTGCTATTCCAACGTGGGAATAAAAAACTAAGTGACAAATTAACCACAGAATGCCATGAGAATCCATGCCTATTCTTTGAAATCTATCATTCAATTAGGAATTTATGTCATATACCTTATAGTTCTTCCATATGTCTCCCTATCTATCTAAATTTGTGGTGCCCTCAAAAGATGTCTTAACTACTATGCCCAAAACACAGCTTCTCCATTCTTCTCAGGATGAATCTGCCATCATGTCTGATTGCACCTCAGCTTTTCAATATGTTATTGCTCGTGCTATTGTGTATACAAACTCTCTCTCTTCCTTCTGTTTTCTTGAAATGAATGATGTTCCTAAAATCAGGGTTCAGATTGAATATTTATCTGTACCATTCAAGCATTTAGCATTTTTTTGTACTTACCATTTAATTCATCTTTGCATGTTTCGCCCCTAGCATAATTTCTGGCTTAGCTCTGTCAATATCCTAGGAGCATTTTATGAATGGCCAGGTTTATAATTTCTCTTGTTCCACTAATTTCAAGTTGAAGAAGATGTTTATTGCTATGAATGTCTCTCAATATGTAATTCTCTCATTTTTACCTTACTTTGTCAGCCTAGTTCTCAAAAATATGTATTCAGGAGAAAAAAATATATAGAATGATTATTGGCAATCTTACAGCAAAGCTGTTTTTAAAAATCCATCCTTGGCACAGAGGAAATTGTGATCACAGCCTGTCACCATCTTAAACATCATTTTTATGGTTCTGAGCAAAATATATTTGGTGAGGAATAATTTTAGAAGACCAAATTCATTATCATCCTGATTTCTTAAGCAGGAATGGAAAATTCCCCTGTGTAATCACTTCCAATGAGGATTAACCCTAGAAATGTGTCTGGATCTATTGTATGAGCTAAGAATATATTTATTTATAAGTTTATCACTATGAAAACTGCACACAGTATACATTCAAAACATGCCTCTTTTAAAAGAATAATACAAATTTTATCTCAGGGAAAGTCTAGAAAATATTGAAGGAAAACAAACTTGTACATTTATATCCCTGATGACTGCCTGTCCTTGTTCTATTTTAGTGAAGTCATTATAGGTTTGGAGAGAAGCATGTTATCATACGAGGAAGGCTTAACCTTGCAAGAATCTGTAGAGTAGCTGAAGTCAAGGAGAAGACAAAGATTTTACTCTTCTTTTTCCAGTTTATACACAGGGCTTGGTGTCAGTACGCTGTTGGTCGTTTACACTGCTGGACACCTGTCGAATGTTTTCATCGTGGTAAGGGCCCAGGGACAAGGAAGTGCCATTGAAAATCCCCCCAAGGATTTGAGCTTCATTGCAAAATTTCAACTTGAGTTTGACATCTTGTAAGTGGGGGGAGGTGTTTGGAGAGGAAGTTGTTTTGCTGCCTTAATGTGACATTTAGTAGCCCCCTGCATACTTGGGCTACATCATAAGCTGACTATCTGTGGAAAGATTTCTCTCTAAAGCCAAGTTTTTCTTGCTCCATGAAATAGTATTATCCCTTGGTTTTGACCTAGCTGGACGCAGTGAAAAGGGGGAAAAAAAAAGAATTGGATCAATGTTGACAAAGGATAATATTGTATACATTTTTGGCTATCTGATGTTTAAAAAATTTTATAAAACCAAGGTATTTGTTGATCATCAAGTGTGTTAGCACAAGCATGGTCTTTCCATCATCATTCCTTTTATTGATGAGTCTATTAAAAACTAGAACCAAATTATTTTTGTGATGTTAACAGAAGCAATTAGGGCCCGGTGCGGTAGCATGGCAGCTAAAGTCCTCTCCTTGAACACACCAGGAGCTTATATGGGCGCTGTTTCTAATCCCAGCAGCCCCATTTTCCATCCAGCTTCCTCCTTGTGGCCTGGGAAAGCAGGACGGCCCAAAGCTTGGGACCCTGCACCCACGTGGGAGACCCAAAAGAAGCTCCTGGCTTCGGATCAGTTCAGCTCTGGTTGTTGTGGACGCCTGGGGAGTGAATCATCGGATGGAAGATCTTCCTCTCTGTCTCTCCTCCTTTCTGTATAGCTCACTTTGCAATAAAAATAAATGAATCTTTAAAAAAAGAAGAAGCAGTTAGACCTAGAACTCAGATAGATTGCTTCAAAATTTCATATTCTTTATTTCATAGGGGAAGAAAAACATAGATATCATTAAAATGGAAAATTCAATTTCAGCTAATATTGTAAACAGTCTTGTCTAGGCTGAACTGTGCACTCTTGTAGCTGCCAAGATTTGAACAAAGAAATCAACCCAAATCTAAAATGAAGAGCCCTGACACCACCAAAAAAAAAAATCTTGTGAAATCTGGGTCTACAGCCACGACACATTCGGGGTTCTTGACAGCCAGAAAGGCAAAATATCTCAAGGCAATCTGGAGTCCAGAGTAAGGATCTTAGAGGAGGCCAGTCAGTTTAACACTGACACTGGAGACAAGGGGTCCTTTTTCAAGCAGCCCAGGATGGCTTAGACTTGCACTTAGAAGCTCCGATGCCCCGCATACTTCACATAAGTAGGAAAGCGCTCTATAAATTGGACACCAGAAGGAAGGGCCGGATGTCCACACACATTCTTAGAATTCCATTGACAATTTCAATTCACTTTGACACCGGGCATTTAATTTCACTTGTCCATTCTGTAGAACGACTCAAAACTACAAATTTATATTGACAGCTACTTAAGATTCCTCGGCATTTGGGGAAGCATTGATTGGGAAATGTAGGGAATCATCGCGTTAGAGCATTTAAAAGCTGCAATCCGAAAGTGATACCATAGCATGCAAGACAGTAAACTTGGGTGTGTGCAACTCAGCCATCATTAGTATTGACTGAACCACTGAGATAAGTACATCCCATATTCTATGTGCAAGATATCATGCTGAACTGCGTGACAGATTCATTCACAAAAAATGATTCACTAGAAGGCAATGTAAGGATAATTACTGATATTTACATACATAGAATACATAGGGAACCCCAGGCTGCAAGGACAGAACGTTTCCACCACCAGAGGGCAGAAATGGGCAACAATCGTTTAGAATCTCAAGGAGCTGTTTTCATCAAGCAAGACCTGGCTCCTGCCTCTATCCCAGTTCTATTTTCAGTTGGACAGACAAGGAAGTGCATGGCAGCGAAATTCCTCTTGTGTGTTACGTAGGAAAATAAATTTTATTTGATGGGTACTTTTGCATGTGAATAGATTGCCAATCCATTGTTTTTCCAAGGTTTGAACATAACCACTCTGTAATACAAGCTACCATCAGATTCAGACGGCACAAATCGCCCAATCAGCTTGTCTTGCGAGGAAGGCTTTCCAGGTCAGTCCCATCTGTGTCGAAACATGCACACTCCCGTTTTACCTTCCAGCCCTTTTTCTTTCTCACTTTTCTACATACGTCTCAACTCTAGGAATTTGGTTCAGTTTATGCCATTGCGTTAGGTGCTTTTATGGTTTCTTGATCACAGTACTGATAATGTGGGCACCCATTTGATTTGTCAAGCCCATTTTAGATACTACATAGTGAAATAAACACTAAAAATAATAACAATAATGGGTATATACATATATATGTACATGTACAACCTTGGTTCTCTGAGTCTGGAATTCTGTTTCTAAAATGATATAAAGACCTTGATTATTATTGGATTTTTTTTTCTCATTTTATTTGAAAAAGAGGCACGCACAGAGAGAATCAGACGAAGAGAGGGAGAGAGAGAGTTCCCAGTGACTGTTACCCTCCCCAAACGCCTCAGCAGCCATGTCTGGGTTAGGCTGAAGTCAGGAACTCTATCTAGGTCTTTCATGTGGAGATGGCTTGAGGAAAGGGCAAGGTTCCCAAAACCGCTATGGAGACTATAAAAGGGAACCATGCAGAGTGCAGCAGTATGACCTACACGTAAGGCGGTGAGGTTAGAATCACTGGTGGGGCGGACAGTCTGATGCAGCAGGGCAAGCCATTGTCTGCAACGCTGGCATCCCTGTGGTTACCCTTCTGAATCCCAACCGCTGGACTTCCAAACCAACTGCTGGACTTCCAAACCAACCGCTGGACTTCCAAACCAACTGCTGGACTTCCAAGCCAACCGCTGGACTTCCAAACCAACCACTGGACTTCCAAAACAACCGCTGGACTTCCAAAGCAACTACTGGACTTCCAAAGCAGCTCCCTGTTAGTGGGCCCCGGAATAAATAAGGTGCTCATTGGTACATAGAAATTAGAGGAGAGAAAGAAGCTAGTTCCATGGGGAGAAATATTATACAAGAAAGATGTAGAGGGAAAGAAATTTAAGATTCAGCTGTGAATATCAACATGTGATTTTGATAAAAAAAAAAAAAACACTTGATTCTAAAGATGAGACAATGATATTAAGCATTATATACCTATATTTGGAGGGATAAAGGAAGAGAAAGTATGGCAAGGTGTATGGGAAAAGTTAATGTAATAAAATAAGTAATCTCTTGCTTCCTCTGTAGGAAAACAGCTAACATGCAAAGCTGAATTTTTACAAAATAAAAATCTTATTATTATAAGTAACATATCGGGGCCCAGCGCGGTGGCGCAAGTGGTTAAGGTCCTCCCTCGCCTTGCACGCCCGGGATCCCATATGGGCGCCGGTTCTAATCCCGGCAGCCCCGCTTCCCTTCCAGCTCCCTGCCTGTGGCCTGGGAAAGCAGTCGAGGACGGCCCACCTCACCTTGGCATTGACTAGTATGTTCTTTAGCCTGCCTCTGTACAGGCTGCCCCATTCCCAGCTCTTTCTGGTTGGTGCTACAGTCAATCCTGTCCCTGCCAGCCCCACCCCATCCTATCCATGGTTTGAGCTGGTTGGTGTTTCAGCCCGATCTGCCCTCTTCAACCTGTTTTTTTTTTTTTTTTTCTGTGCTGGTCCACAGATATATCAGTGAGTGTTATGAACTAGCTCAGCCCTGTCTGCTTCCCAGGTCTGACCAACATGTATGCTGGCAGGTACTGTAGACTGGCCTGGTTTGGGATGTTCGCCATCTTGGTTCTTGTGTTCACCTGCAGGGACTGCGTCCTGCCAAAGGAATTCCACAGGCTCTTCCATAAGGCACCTCCTTGTGGCAGATCTTGTGCACACCAGTGGGTCCTTGGTCCAGGCTGACTTTGTCTACCTCTTGTTTTTGGATGAACAGTGACCTTGTGCAAATGACCCCCAAAATTACTGTTGTGCATTGCAGCCCAGCCACACCTGGCCCAGACCCAGGCACAGCCCTCATGTAACTCAGTGGGAGATGATACCTAGCCTAGCCTGTTCTACACCCACTCTGCTCTCGTGAGTACCAGTGGGTGCTGGAGTCCTGCCCAGTCTGGCACTCCCCAGAGCCAGTCCACACCCATGCCAAGGGAGATTGCAGCCATGCCCAGTCCAAACTGCTACCCCCATGTAGGCTCTCATGTTCACCAGTGGAAACTCAAAACCAGCTGGGGCTTTCCCTTAGCTCCCCAACCAGGCCTGTTCCCAGCAATAGATCTTGTGTATGCCAGCAGAGATTACTGTTTAACACGGGTGAGCCCACAGATTCTGCTCCCAGACCTAATTTATTCATGTTCTGGTTAGTGTCATGAATCAGACTCACATTGCCCGTTCCCTGATCTGACTCTCACAGGTAAGTTCCATAAACTAGCCCTTCAAGTACAGTGGCATTGTCTATGGAAGACCCTCAGAAGTTGTTCATCCCGTGGACGTGAGCCCTCAGGTCACTGCACGCCCCACCTGTTCCATCCCCAGGCCACATAGAAGTCCACACCCCCAAGTGTCCAGAGCGTTCCACCAGGCTGCCTAAGGGCTTTGACTGGTCTGCCCTTGGCACCCCGGCCACCCGGCAGAGTTTTTAACAGCCCAAGCTGTAGACATGCCTGTACCTGGAGACCCAGACCGTTATCTTTCTGGATTCCGCTGAGCTTACCCACGACCTGGTTTGAAGCATCCCAGCCAGCGACACGCATGCCCAACACCTGGGGACTCAGATCATGCATTTCCAGGTCCCAACACTGTCAGGCTTATTATGTACTTCTTACTGACTGGAAAAACAAACAAACAAACAAAAAAAACATGAATTTCTGAGTAAAAAGAATTCACACCTATCCTATTTATAGACCTTATATTTTCCTTGATGTCACTTGAATCTATAGTTTGGCACTCACATCATTAAGCATCACAACATTGTTGAACAAGCAAACTAATACACGTGAAGAAAACCTAGCTGATCTTCACGCCAACACAGAGACGCAGGAAAATTCATTAGCTCAAAACCAATAACGAGGGAATGATTTTTCAGAGATTTCCAGAAATGGGCATGTATTACTCGTGTGTGTGTGTGTGTGTGTGTGTGTGTGTGTGTGTGTGTGTGGGTCAAAGGGCTCTGGGTGGACAGCAGGCCACTTGGAGAAAAAAAATAAAGGTAAACAAAAGTCAGTGTGTAATTTAGTTAAAGATAGTTTCTGCACTCCGTGTAATTATGCCAATGGGAATTTTAAATCAAGGTTATCTACAGTGAATATAATAATTCACCCGTGCATAGTCCAGAATTAAGCATTTCATGATTACCGTTCTACAGGCAGGCCAACAAGTCAAACGGGCCTTCCCATCCGAGAACAATAGGTCAGGCACAGGTTAACAAAACAGTTTTCTGGATTTCCTTACTTGGACTAGTAAGTTAAGCAGTGTGAACCAATTAATATGTTATAGAAAAATGCCTCAAAAGCTGCTATTCTTTTCCTTACTTTTTATTTTTTGGGGTGGGGAAAAGTCCTGTATACAGGTTAAAAAGTCACCTGGAATTACGTTTTATACACACTTCATCCTCACTGCACACCTACTTAATGTAGTTTCGATACTTAGCTTGCAACGTTGGTCCACACTAGACAAATTGAAAGGATGTTGTTTTTGAACAGAGCGTAAGACCCTTCTAGTATCCACTGAAAATGTTTAATATTATGCAAATGAGACTGGAGCTGTGCATTTGAAGATTGCTTTTTTTAAAAAAAAAATTGATTATGCCCATAGTGTCTGTTTAGAGGGCAGAAACTGAAGGGAAGTTTGGATCATGACTTACATGTGAGCAACCGAGTAGAGTGAAGTGAACAGGAGGGTACGATGGATATTTTGGTCTCCAGACTTCTTACTTGATAAGGATGAGAGATGTTTACTTGTCCACCAAGATCCCCAGTGTCTAGTTTTGTACTGTAATCTTGATGCAATGAAAAGGAGAAATTACCAATGATCTTAAGTTTCTAGGGCCGGTAAATGGAAGAAGCAAGGTAGACTCAATAAAAATGCTTGATGCCAGAAAGAAAGAAAGAAAAAAACAGTTGATTTGTCATGGAAAAAGAAAAGTTTGGTTCTGGGGTAAGTTTAACTGAAAATACGGTAACTATTGAGCAATTTGACAAGCAACAAAATGTGTAGATAAAGTTTGGAAATAAATCTTTAGTCAACATAAGGACCCTGACAAATACAGGAACAGGTGAGTGGTGAGGACATGGATGAGAAATTGTTAAAGCAGTGATGGCTCAGACAGTGGGAGCTCGGTCATCCGTACAGGAGATCTGAATTGAGTTTCCCACTCCTGGCTTCAGTACTTGTCCATGGGAGGAGGGATAGCAAACAGGGTGTTCTCTCTCTCTTTCTCATAAACAAATACATAAAATGTACCTAGACTTACAAAAAATACAATAGAAAAAAACAGTCCTGTGGTGGATAAATAGGTGAGAATTACTTTATAAAATATTAAGAAGGGTTGCAAAGGTATGATAAGGATAATCCAATATTGGTGCAGCGGAAGACGGCTGGAACTGTGCTTCCGCCAGAAGAAAGCCCGACACAACTTAAGAAATGATGTTGGGGGCCCGGCACGATGGCGTAGTGGTTAAGGTCCTCGCCTTGCAAGCACCGGGATCCCATATCGGTGCCGGTTCTAATCCCGGCAGCCCCACTTCCCATCCAGCTCCCTGCTTGCGGCCTGGGAAAGCAGTAGAGGATGGCCCAAAACCTTGGGACCCTGCACCTGCATGGGAGACTCAGAAGAGGCTCCTGGCTCCTGGTTTTGGATCAGCTCAGCTCCTGCCATTTGGGCCACTTGGAGAGTCAATCAATGGACAGATGATCTTCCTTTCTGTCTCTCCTCTTCATATCTCACCTCCCAATTGAAAAAAAAAATCACAAAATTGTGACTTGAATACCCATTGCTTCAATCATTTTGGAAAACAAATGAATATATTCCACTAAAACAGAAGCTATAACTCAATAATTCTATGCCTGATTCTTTAGAAAACCCCAGAACACGCACATTTGTACAAAAATATCTGTAACAGAAATGAATAATCATGGAAGAAATCTTAATGTCCCTTAGCAACAGAATAAATTTTGCCATATCCATGTTGTGTTGACATAAGACTGCAGACAGAAAATTATTACATTCTCAGGCAAAGAGAGTGAATTTCTGGAACTTAAAGTGCTGTGAAATTAAAAAGCAGAGATGTCTGCACGCAGTATATTTGCTATGTAAAAGTTTGTGAAAATAAACAATCTATTGTTTTGGCAATGCACAACTTGTAGTCTGTCAAAAGCCAATCCAAAAGTAAGTTTTAAATATGCGTTATTTATTTCTTCTGAGTGAAGAGAAAAGCGAATGGAATTTAGAACTACAAGAGAGTTGTCAAAGGGGACGGCAGTCATGTTCCAAAGCCACGTGTGAATAAAGTAGGCATGTGAGCTGTCACTCCCTGCACCTGACACAGAGTTTATGTGTTAAAGTTATTCCCCATTTGGAAATACATTTTTTTTTTCCTATGGAACCAATCATAGTACATAATGCCTCTGAAACAGTTGGAATCAAATCATTCCACTGAATATAAAACATCCCCAAATAAATCTGAACGGGATGTATATTATTATTTTTACTATTATTATTGCCTATGTTTCCAAGATCCTGATAGTAATGGGAAACAAAACTACAGAAGCCCCAGCTTTTCACGATCTGAATAATTTCTACTCTGTATCTGAACTGTAAGGAAGAATTTGAGTGGGCATCAGAGGAACGTAGGATATGAATAGAACTTAGCAGCCACTTCTTACAATTTTTATTGTTGCGTTAATACTAGTCATATCGCTTGATGAACCGAAACCCTCAGTGAATTCGTGTCCTGGTTAATTCTTGTTGTGACTACTTGAATCAAAATGAAGCCCCAAGTTTTTGGAATAGTCTCTTGACTTGCAACAGAAATCGCAAGATAATTGCAGAGGATATTCAAAGTCTTCTACACAGGTCAGTGCAAACGGGACTCAGCCCTTCACTAAACAGAACAGACCTTCGGAGCTAGACGTCCCCAGAGATGCTGTGCTCCTGACGGCCACTGGATTTGAATCTCCTCTTTTAGAGCGCAGCTGAGATTGTCCAAGGATGCTAAGTGTTTGGCACGGACAATGGCTACTGTGTGTCAAAAAAAAAAAGACTCTGAAGCACATGATGATATCTGAATAATCAGATCCTCCTCCCTTTCATTTCAGAACAGAAAAAAAAAAAGATTGCAATGAGTATTGTATTCTAAGAGATGATTTACAATGGCAAAATAAAAGGACTATTTGCCATATCAAAGTCTCATGGTGTTTCCTAGGACCAGCAAATGATGGAATAGCAATGGTTTCCACAGAGGAAAAAAAAAATGTGATTTTAAGTCGGCAGGAGAGTAAATAATCAGCATTGGAAACACATCCCTCCTTCAGGGTGTCTAATGGTGTTCTACCAAAAGCACTTAGAGGAGAATTCTGAGTCAGGTGAATGTTCCAGAGTGCTGTGTTATCATCAGTGAGACTCGGGGTAAAACTCAAGGTTATCAACAGGCAGAAATTAATCAAGGTGCATATTGACTTCAGCTTCTAGATGAATGCATACTCACCAGATACTGAAAAACCAAGATCATTATATGGGTTACTTTGTCTTGATTTATGATTCAGGTAATGGCTGCTCTAGTTGAATATATTGATTTGGCTAGAATTTAGTACTGTTGCACCTTGCTTTGTAGTGCTATAAAGGGTGATTACTTATATCTAATAAATCGTATGATACAGAAACCATGAATAACTTTTTAGAAGATAACTGACGGATTTCAATGTCCTTGAAACAATTATATAACTATGAGAATAGAAGTTGAACAACATAGTATGCTTTTTTGGGGAACTATAGAAAAGTTAAATATTACCTAAATCTCTATGTATTTAACTGTTAGTAACATGTTTGCTTTTCCAACAAGCCGTATGTTTGCTATCATGGCCTTAATTTATGATAGCAAAATTCAAGCAAACATGCTCAAAAAGCGAACCAACACTATAGAAAGTAGAAGCAAGTAAATTTAGTTCTGATTGGCACACGCCCTACTGAAATGACAGAATGAGACATGAATTGGGAAGGTCATAGTATCTTTTATTATGTCGCTCTTGGCTTCTTTTATTCTGAACTATTTAATTCCCCATTTTTTTTCTTTTAGGATTTTATTTATTTTTATTGGAAGTCAGATATACAGAGAGAAGGAGAGACAGAGAGGAAGATCTTCCATCTGATGGTTCACTCCCCAAGCAGCTGCAATGGTTGGAGCTGAGCTGATCTGAAGCCAGAAGCCAGGAGCTTCTACCAGGTCTCCCATGCAGGTGCAGGGTCCCAAGGCTTTGGGCCATCCTTAACTGCTTTCCCAGGCCATCGGCAGGGAGCTGGATGGAAAGTGTGGGGCTGCCATGACACAAATCAGCGTCCATATGGGATCCCGGTGTGTGCAAGGCGAGGACTTTTGCACCGGGCCCCATAATTTCCCAGTGTTTTCCCCAGAATTATCATATGTATCAGTGAATATTTTTCACATTTTCCAAAAGCTTCCCAAGAATGTGACTTTTATTTCTCTGACCTTACTGTGTGAGGAAGAAAGAGTCCCATTCCACTCCTGGCTCTAATTCCAGAGCACACAGCACTGGCTCTCTGCACCCCTCCTGTCCAACAGGACTTCCTTTGATTGCAAAAGCATTTCTTGGTGTGAAGTTAAAGAATCAAACTCTTCATTTTAACTGTTGTATCACAAGAATTAGATTTACTTGGCTATTTCCTCGGTTTTGACATTTCTTTGTATTTATTTTTTCCAAGGTTTAAATAAGAGGGAGATTTGGAAAAAGCTGGGGGGAAAAATGGTCAAATCAGGCCATTTTTAGAAATGAAAAAAACCTGAGAACTGCTTCAGCCTTAATGGCCCTTAGGTCAAGCATCACAAAATTCAATAGACTTTGGCAAGGGTGACACTGAGTGACCTGTGGAGTAACCAAGGAGCAGGTGGTGGGTAGGAAACATGTCGAAGGTCATTCTAGCGTCGTTTTCACCACAATTCCAAGAGACAGGTGCCATGACCCTTGCTTTGTAGATTGCAATACGTTGAGGCTTGATGGTGTAAGAACTTGCCCCCCAGGTTCTAAAGGACAGAACAAGAATCTGAATCCAGACCAATGGCAAAGTCAGTGGTCTGGGATCTCAGCATGTACCTGACTCATATTTATCACAATATTATAAGGACGCCTGGAGAATACTTGAAAAAAATTGCTATAAAATGTTTAAACAATGGGCATTCTTTCAGGTATGTAAAGGGAGGAGATACTTAACTAATAAATAAATAAATAAATAAATAAATAAATAAATAAATATGTATTTATATATATATATATGCAAACAAATGCCTCATGGCCTAAAGATTGTGAACACATAAAATGATATTATATGCACTTCCACGTTTTTCATACACATTAAGATATTCAAATTCTCTAATCTTTTCTTACATGGCATATATTAAATTCTATTTTACCATTTTCCCGATTTTTCTTCACTTAATCTCAAACACTATTTGGAAGAAATCAGTTCCTATTATCTCCAACACATAAAAATTTAAAACATCTTTTTACCTTCTGGCTTCTTACAAATGCACGGTCTAGTCCCTTTTCTTTAGTCACAAACTCCTCTAGAATGCCTTCTCTGAAGTCTCAAATGGCTCATTAAAATGTGTATTTGTTTTGTAGTCTTCAAATAGTCATCTTGACCAAAGAAACACGCTGAAATGCTGCTGTAACTGTAACCTGAGACTCAAAGAAATGTGATGTTTTGAAAACTGGTGAAGTGCCCCAAAGGATACACAAACTGTTACTCAACGCCTATCAATAAAGTATGATTTCCCAAAAGGCACATGAAACGACATGTTACTCATTCTGGTTTGCCTGATTCCTTAGCTTACGTTGGCTGGAAATGAAATCTGTGTAGCAGCTTCGCTATTTTTCAAAGATTTTCTTGTGAAAAACATTTTCACGCTAGAATTCTTACTTTCCTCCAGTGGCTTTTCCCATGATTTCCAGTCTCACACTCTATTTTACCTCCCTGTTAGGATCATGGGTGCTATTCTGGACCGAGCATTCTCAGCTTGCTCTAAAATGTGTCTATGAAACAAAGGCATGTGTCAGCACACAACGGACAAAGGCGTGCATGTATCCTCTGTGACTTTTAAAAACATCCTTGACATCACGAAACTGAGGGCCCCGACGGCTGTGATTGTCTCAGCTAAACATAGACCCTGATTGAGAAAAATCATAGGACAAAACCCATAGTGACATCTTGTTTCAAATGAAATCTCATACCCTCTTTCATCCTGTATTTAACATCCAACTGGCTGTTTGGAGTCACGCCTCTGTTATTCCAGTTGTCAGTATAAACATAGATCTAGGGAGAGGCAAACTCGAAGGCAAACAAAAACTTCTGCATGCTGTCCTTCCTCAAACAAAAACGCCTCGTTAAGGAAAAGAATCCTTTCACTAAAAGCAATCCAGAATGTCTAACACTGTTCATCTAAGAGAGCCATTTTGTTGGAGTTAACGCTCCGTGTGCCACCTCAACAGTTTGGATTCTGTTCACACGTATTGAATATTTTCTGTCGATGAAAGCTTTTTACAAATGATCTTGATTCAGTGGCAAAGAAAAGAAAACCACAGAGCAATCTAAAACAGATGGAAAAGCTCATAGATAACTGTAAACCCTACATACTAATGCCACACTGTAAAAATACACAGTTGCTGGGAATGAACAAGTCATGTAAGAGTTGAGTGGGAATTTGGCAACTGAGAGGACACTTGTCACCACCACATCCCACGTGGGGTACCTGGGTTCGAGTCCTGGCTGTTACTCCACTCTGGGAATCACCTGGAAGACAGTTCAGATACTTGAGCCCCCAGCACCCACGTGGGAGACCTGCTTTGGCCTGGTTCAGCCCTGGCTGTCGCAGGAATTTGGGGACTGCATTAGCAGATGGAAGAATGAATGATTTCCTCTCGCCCTGTCTTTCAAATAAAACAAAAATAAACGCATGTAGTTTTTAGATAGACAGTTTAAAAATAATTCGCATGCCTATTTGGCAGTGTTTTTATAATGTGTTAACTAAAGTAATAGAAATTGAAGGTATTGGATGTAATAAGTATAATGACTCACTAACCAATCTTTGTAAAAGAACTTCACTTGTTCAGTAAGGTCAGCCCATACGGTAATGTTATACCACCTCATTGATAATCACCGCAGATTCATAAATGAACACACGAATGGTGAATTCCAAGAACTCAACGGATGGCGATCAGTCCATTCGGGGACTGCAGCTGTTCTAAAATACAAATCGTACAGGTTCCATGTCCAGAGTCCTTGTGCCTGCTGGCACATCTGTCTCCCCGCTATTTTGAGAGTCACTGTTAACGCCTCACAACTGTCCCTCCCTGAGACCACCACCTGCTGGCAGAGGACACTGAGTGTCGCGGGCTGCCCCTTGCTTCAGCTCCCTCCGCCCCCTGCTCTGCAGAGCAGGTGCCATGTGAAGGCAAGGCGGTCTCCTCCAGAGACCACATGCTTGCTCAAAGTCTTTTCCTCTGACCTTCCCTGCAGTTCTTCGTGTCACCCACCTGTTTCAAATGATTCCCATCTGCTTATTCCCCAGCTCGTTGCTTCCAAGAAACCGTCATGGAAGACACAGAGGTGCTGTGACAACAGCACTGAGAACATGCAAAGCGGGAGAAGATGCAGAGACACTGTCAGCAAGGTTTTTGATGGAAGCTGTGGCAATCAGCATAAACCATCTGCATCTCTTCATTGCAATAGCTATTTTTCAACTGTGTTTAGGAATCAGCTTCCTTGTCTTTATGAAGACAAGGATACCTCACACTGCAATAAAAGTGTCAGTGGCAGATTTAGAAAAGAATCAAAAAAAGCTGTTAGTTCCCTGCCTTCTCTTAGAACCTGAGTTTTCACAGAAAGAAAAAAAAAATCTAGACAGGTTTATCAATTGGTCAGAATGGGTTTTTTTTTTTTCTTTTCCAGCATTGCAATCAAGGGAGGTTTTTTGGTTTTTTTTTTAATATAACGAATCTCAAAAATATTATTGACAAGACGGAAGCTTTCCACTGACAGATTGATCGCCTCTACTGGAATCCCCTTGTAGCCACTGGACTTTTCTCTGTGACTGGCTCAGCCTCAGCACGTGAATATCTGATTGGATGACAAGTGCTGCTCAGTGATTAGCATCTACAGGTTGGTAGTACAAGCCCCACTCGCTCCCCGGGGCCCTCTTCCTTCCATCTCTTCGGAACTATCTGGAATCACTGCTTGAAATCTATTATTTTTTAGTATTGAGATAATGTAATGGTATTCAAGTCATGGGTCGTAAAGGAAAATAAATTCCTTTTGTGCCCGAAGCCTTGGGACCCTGTACCCACGTGGGAGACCTGGAAGAGCTACTGGCTCCTGGCTTCAGATTGACGCAGCACCGGCCGTTGCGACCGCTTGGAAAGTGAATCATCAGACAGAAGATCTTTCTCTCTGGCTCTCCTCCTCTTTGTACATCTGCCTTTCCAAAAAAATAAATAAGTCTTTAAAAAAAAAACTGAACTGATAAAATCATTAGGCTTCAAGTTCAATGGAAAATTTTGTCTTATCCCTCACTCTACGTCTGAACCGCGTGTCTCTCTTGAGGAACACAGGAGATGAATGTGACATGAAGGAAGGCTCCCAAGGCCCCCAAACTCTTCCAGCAAAAAACAACCTCATGAGGCTGCTCTAATGCAACACCTGATATTTTTCAAGTGAAAAAAAAAAATGCCACATCTGAAGGCTGTGTTCAGCCTCAAAAGGCCCAGAGTACAGGCAAGAGATTCTTGACCAAAAATATGTGCAATAATTGAGAACAATAGTACAGAAGATTTTCAATACCATCAGTCACCAGGAACATACAAATATAAACATGTGGCCACTAAAATGGCTAACTGTCACAGCCAGGAGGGATGGGTTTCTACAGCAATATGATAAGTGACAGAAGCAATACATAAATGAATATACACTCTAAAATTGGTGTATTTTATTTTAGATAAATCATATTTCGGTGATGAAATCTCATCTCAAAAATGGAGTGCAATTGCCTAATGGTAAAATCCTTCCTAGTATGTTTTCTGGTTTTCTTTTTTCAAGTGCAGAAAAAAAAATAAGTTGAATATAAAACATTCTGAATCCGCTAGCCTCCACCTTCACCCCCAGTGTAGGCAGGTTGCGTGATCAAGTTTGTCTGTTCAACATTTGTCTTAAGTGTTTTCTCTAGTCAACATAAGAAGGTTTTTGCAGGTCAGTGGGACATGCCTATTATGAAAAAAAAAAGCTCAGAAACTTGGTATTCAAATAAAATGGATTTTAATCCAATATTCACTTGAGCTCTCTGAAACCCTCTTGTAGAATGGAGGTGGTGCCAAGGAGCCTACAGTTAGTACAGCAGCACAAATGAACATCTTGTATTGGACAATAGTAATCTCAACAAAAAGAAACGATCTGATTCAAAAATATCCATTAATGATATTTTCATGACCATGCGCTTGCTTTCCTATGCAGTCATCTGCCCTTGGCATATATTCTGTTAAGTCATTTTTTTCTGAGTCATGTGTCACCCGTGACGTACTTAAAGACATTTACAATTGTCCAATTGCATTTTCAATTACTCTTTGGAGTCGAAGTGACACAAAAATAACCAATATTACCAGCAGTCGGCAAAAATTAACAGATTGCTGTCACTTTGTCCCGATGTATTCTATTTCTGTTCCTCTTATTTTGTTAAAAAAAAAAATTACAATATTTCTTTAGACTAACAGAACTCAAATTTAAGGACAAAATGACACGTAATCAACTTTACATTTCATTCTCTCTTTGCCAAAGCAAGCAAAAGAAACCCTAGCTGGGAAACTGAAATGGAAGGAACAACTTAAGGGGAACGATAATAAAAAGGTTTCCAAGAAAGTAATGCAAGCAATTAAACACAAGAATTTTTTAAATGCCTCTTCCCTGCCACTATAGGGATGACATTTCAGTTTTCCAAAGCTCAAACGTCTACCAAGATTTTTTTTCAATCCAAACAGCATTCATTCTTCCTCTAAGAAAAGCAAACAGACCCACAAAATGTCAAGTTAATTTGTGGGCAATCTATTGGCTGTTCTGAAGGAGAAGTAAATATTGTTAAGCATTTATAAAGCATGCTATAGAATCCTCTAACCAGAAAAAAAAAAAAGAGGCTGTGAATGGCACATTTTTCCTCACTGCAGAAACATCTGATTCTGAGATGGAAATTTGGCTGAAAGATGCTACCTTCCTGGACACCATGTTTGCTTGGAATTATTCAAAAGATTTGTACATTGTGGAGATAACATCTGTTACTAAGGCATGGAGACTATACACACTCCAGTTACTCTTCCAACAAGGAAATGGGCACCCTGCTAAATACTAGAAAGACACAATTTTGAAAATTGCATGGCATGTGTCTTGCTTAAGAAAAGCTTCACAAACAAATGCACTAATTTTTTGACTTGCTGTCCACACAAGCTGAGAAACTGTAACTTTATCAAAAGAGCTCCCCAAGATCATAACTTTGGGACTGAAATAGTGGCTTAACAGGCTAATCTTCCACCTTCCAGGGCCAACACCCCATATGGACACTGGATCGTGAGCTGGCTGCTCCACTTCCTGACTCAGTTCTCTGCTTATGGCCAGGGAAAGCAGCAGAGGGTGGCCCAATGTCTTGAGACACTATACCCATATGGGAGACCTGGAAGAAGTTCCTGGTTCCTAGATTCAGAATGGCTCAGTTCTGTCCATGGCAGTCATTTGAGGAGTGAGCCAGTGGATGGAAAATCTCTCTTTTCTGTCCCTCTTCCTTTCTCTGTAACTCTGACTTTCCCCCCCGCCCCCCCTGAAAAAAAACACTCTTTTTTAAACAAATCATCATTTTATCATGTTATATAATTTTATTATATTTCCATCAATCTAAGGTAATAGAAACAGTATCTTGATCAGAGTGTCAACAACATCATGAATATCATGTTTGACTAATTTGGTTACAGTTTCTCAGATAGCGCAGAGAAATTTAAAGATGTGTGAACTTCAATTTCAATGACTTCATAAAATGTTGCCTTATGTCTTCTTTGTCCAGTGCCAGAGTCCACTGTCCAGCAAGGGTGGGTTACCTTTACACTTGAGTTTTTTGTGTTACTCTGTCCAATATCAAATGTCAGCCCCTTTGATTCCAGAATATGATTGTTCAGTATCTTTGTATTTTGAGCGTGCGTCCCCGTGGACCATATTCATACACACTGCCTCTGAGTCTTGGAAGTTTTCCCATGTGCCTGAGAACCTATGAAAACTACCTGAGTGATGACCTGTCTTAACGCTGTCAAATAGTAACCCAATGCGGTGAGTTAAGCCTGAATTCGCTGTGTGTACTTTTCTTTTTATGTGCTTGAGGAACTTCTTTCTGAAGCACATATACAAAAATAGGACAGATATTTTACCTTTCCAGACTCTTCTATGGCGTCCCTGTGTGCGGTGAAAAAAAAACTCTTCTAGTTTCATAAAATAGAAAGAAGTGCATTTGTAAACTCTTTGTATGAAAAATATAACAGAAACAATCATAGCAAGAATGAGACCCACTCCTGATTCAGTTAGTGAAAAATTTTGAAAGGCAGAGCGAGACGGAGAGAGGGAGAAACAGAGATAGCAGGGACAACTATTGTTTTACTCTCAAAATGACCACAGTATCGTCACGTCTTAATACAGGGGAAATCCGTGCAGGAAGGTAAGATGGGTAGGGACAGGGGTGAGATCTCTAAGCCTATGGAACTCTATCGCTTAAAAAAAAATGTTCCTAATACCCACATCTGCACCAGACAGATGCCAGGAGCCACCAACTCCATCCGTCTCCCTCTCTGGTGGTCTGGCTCCGGGTACCAATGCCATCTCCCACTGCCTTCCAGCAGAGTTAACAGGAAGCTGGAGAGAAGCAGAACAGCCAGGACGCAAACTAGGCACTCTGTTATGGGATGCAGGCATCTGTAGGGCAGATTAGCCCTCTGTGCCACAACACGCATGTCCCCAGGAACTTTTTCTCATCTCTGGGCTTCTATTCTTGACCTGCTGCAAGGAGAACAGAATAGTCCCTGCTGACATTAATGGGATAAATGTTATCTCCTCCCCCAAACATGCACATCATTCATGTTTTAGAATCATTACGATTCTTGGTGTTAAGAAATATCGGGGGGTGGTGGGTGTCATGGCTCACTGGCGGGTGGGTGTCACTCTTGGAATACTGGCATCCCATATCGCAGAGCCAATCCAAGCGCTGCCCCTTCCTCTTCCAATCCACCTTATGAGCTGCAAACAGATAAATAAATTGCAATACACTTTCTCATGCTAACAAGGAAGGTGCCTATCATAATGGCAAAAAAAAAAAAATGGACACAAACACAAGGAACTTATTAAGAAGGAGGGAATCAGCTTTGAACACGAGCCAGGAGCCAGTGTATTCTTCTGGGTCTCCCACATTTGTACAAAGTCCCAAGGCGTTGGGCCAGCTTCCACTGTTTTCCCAGGCCATAAGCAGAGAGCTGGATGGGAAATGGAGAAGCTGGAACACGAACCAGCTCCCATACGGGATCCTGGTGTGTGCAAGGCAAGGGTTTAGCCACGGAGCCATTGCATTATGCCACCACATCCCCTTAAACAAGTTTTTATAGCCATCTGGATATGTAGAAAGAGAACTGAGCTAATTTTTTCCTTTGTAGATTGTTCTCTAAAAATGAAGAACAATTTGCAGTTTACATTCCCTTGATTTTCACACTTAGTATCTGTACGTTGTTAAATGTGTTATAGTTGTGTCATATTAAATACATTCTGAATTCCACAGCACACTGTGTTCCATTTGAGGCTTCTGCTTTGTTTGCCTTTGCGTGTGTGTTCAGTTCTTATGACACAAGGTTTTATCTTGCTCTTGGGATACTATATCCCTTTTCATCTCCTCCTTCCTCCTGGAGTCTTCTCCAAATTGAAGCCCCTTGGGCCTGCAAAAGACTTTAAACCCCATCACAACACTTGCCCTTCCCTCTACTCTCAGGCTGTTTTGCTGGCTCCCTTCCCTCTGCCTTCATCTCTCATGTTTGAGAACTCTGGTTTCTGCATTGGGTCCGTGTTAATGAACAGGATAACCTCCCCATGTTTCAACCTGCTGGTGAGCAACTTTCATTGCCCTTCACCATCAAGGTTCTGGAAAATAAGACACGGACATCTTGTACGATCATTATTTTGTCTACCTCGTGGTGGGCAAAACTCACTGTGCTGTGCCAGCTGGAATGTGCATGTCCTCTACTGTGTGCGATGTATCTTGTTTTTTGGATATGATGCCTTATTCGTCTTTAACTTGGCTATGACTGCTAACCTTGGCAAAGCAATGGGGAGGAGGGACAGAAGGGGAAAGAAAAGGAAATTCAAAGAGGAAGAATGAGTAGAAAAACTGTTAGGAGACAAGCATGAAAGAGAAAGAAAGAGAATACGAAGCCTCCCTCTGTGGCGCCAACACCTCATAATGGTTCTAGTCTTGGCTGCTCCACTTCCCACCTAGCTCCTGCTTGTGCATTAGGAAAGCAGCAGAGCGTGGCTCAAGTCCTTGGGCCCCTGCACCCACACTGCAGACTCCGAGGAAGTTCCTGGCTCCTGCCTTTGTATCAGCTTAGGCCCAGCCACATGCTAACCCTGCAATGTACATTTAAAATGTTATCTCAAAAGCATTCTACAGAATTGTTGTTGGTGATGATGACAATGAGATAGCCATGAAAACTGTACTTGTGTGGCTGGCATTGTGGCATAACAGGTTGGGCTACCGATGTGACAACAACATCTTATACGGTCACTGCTTTGTGTCCTGATAGCTTCATTTCCAGTCAAACACCACAGCTGGCATGCCTGGAAAGGCAGCAGAGGGCAACACAAATGCCCAGGTTTCTACGCTCATATGAGAGACCCTGAAGAAGCTCCTGACTTCAGCCTGGTGCAGTCCAGCTGTTGCAACCAGTTGCAACCAGCTGGAGTGAGCCAGCTGGTGGAAGCTCTCTCTCTCTGTCACTCTCTCTGTCTTTATATCCAGGGAAGAGAAGGGAGACAAAGAGGAAGAGAGAGAGAGAGAGAAAGGGAGAGGGAAAAAGAATGGGAAATTAAAAATTGTATTAAGTTAATGACATGGAAAATATTTTCCGTCTATAAGTGAGAATCCAACAGTGCATTTATGAAAATATTCATGTAATTCTAATAAATATATAGATATCAGACAACAGCATAGACAATCTAGGTAAAACAGAATCAATAATGCTTATTTCATTGGATTATAGATCATCTTAATTTTCTTATTTGTGCTTGGCTATATTTTCCTAACATCTTTGTGATGAACACATATTACTTTAAATTTTAAAACTCAGGAGAGAAAACAACTCCTATAAATAGAAAGGTTTGAAACCCATGGTGGATGTTAATAACAGCACTAATGTTAATTTCCTGCCATGTTCTTTTGATCATATGAATTTTGGAATGCTTATGGACTCCAGCTCTCCTTTGCCATTTACAATATGAAAGCGGGTAATAGTCCAGAAATCAAAATCATTATAAAAATTCACCACATCATCAGAAGTTTTTAAAAATAAAAGTGCCACAGTTTTAATTAAGTGCATAATACATATGTATGAGTGCATTGTCTGTGCAATAGAAGAGCCAGCTGCTTGCTCTGAGTTTGAAGTTGCATTTTTAAAAAAAAAAAATTGTATTCCCATGCTAATGATCTAAAGAGAAAAAAAAAAGAAGTGACAGGCAACAACATGTTGCTTTAATATTTCATGGTCTCAATGCCAGAGGAACCCTCACTATTTTCACATTAATTAAAAGCATCTTCTCTCCCAGGAGACTGCCTCCAATTTCCAGACACGTATTACATTATTTTTAATTCAGGATTCTTTGTGCGTTGCTAAATTGAAGGAATTCTACCTTGCTGATGATACTCAAGTTTCTATCATGTAGCGAATACAATGGCAAAGATTCTGCATAAAACAAAGAATGGAACCGACTGTGTTGTTTGCTCCTAGCCTCTGTTCATGCAGTGGTCAGCTCACAGGTGCTTCCTCCTGCGTATGAACCTCAACCACAGAAACAAGATCACAGAGCCCTGCCTCCACAGGCTTGCATCCTTCCATGTGACTTCCGACAGTCCAGCCAGCTGCCCGAGTTTCTACCCGGCCCTTCCATCTGCACGCAAAGATCCGAACATTGAAAACATCCCTTGTGTAACTCAATGCAAAACCCTGATTTATTTATTTATTTTTTTTTTTAGCCATGTGGAATTAACTAGGGAAGGGCAGGTGCCTTCTGGGATGCATCCTTGACTTGCTCCTTCCTCTCCTTGCAGGTGCATTACCCCTCCTTCTGTGTGTCCCTTGCTTTCCACCTGGAGAGGACAAGGAGGAACACTAAATATGTGTCATCACTTCCTGAGCTTTGGGTCTCTGCAGAAGTGTGAGGCTCCCTCCTTCCAGGTCCGAACTCCTAACTACAGTTCCTAACTCTTACAGCCTGTATCATTCCTGTCCGCTCAGTTCTCCACTGATGTCAGACACCATCAGCTAATCTACATGTTCAGTATCAATTAGCATTTTCTGCTATGGGAACTCTGATTAAACCTTGGCTCCTTATTAGTTTAATGGCCTTGGTCAAAGCATTGAATATTTTTGTGCTTCGCTTTTTTTTTTTGTATGAATTATTTCTTTATTTGACAGGCAGAGCAGCAAAAAGAGATCTTCCATTTGCTGGCTCACTCCCAAAATAATCACAATATCTAGGGCCGAGCCAGGCTAAAGGCAAAAGATTAAAAGCCCATCCACGTCTCCCACAAGGCTACTTGTTGTCGAGGCCCACATGCAGCCACGATATAAGCTATCTTCCATTGCTTTCCCTGGCATGGAAGTGGCAGGGAGCTGGAGTGGAAACAGAGAAGCCAGGAACAGAGTGAGAAGAGAATGCATTGAAAGAAAAAGAGTGAAGACCCATGCATGCAGGAGTGGGGGTCATCTCACCTGGAGAGATCCCTCTGGTGAATGGGCCAGAGAGTTGCTTATGTGGATAGATAGAGCATGGGAGGAAGCCCAAGGCAGACTCATGAGCAAAGTCTAGAAACCTTAAACTTTCCCCACAAACTCAGTGCTTTACACATGGGAGGTATATGTAAGCAGAGCCATGAGAATTACTATGGAAGGCATACAAATGTTTTACATACACACTCATACATACAATATAGACAGAATTTCAACACTAGTTCAATTTGCCCAAGACATATGGAGGCTGCCTTCCTGGGAAAGGAAGCCTTAGAAAACAGGGACTGCTCCTTGGCTATCTGTTCCTAAGCCATGCCTGGTGTTGGCAGCAAGAGCCTTGGCCCTGAAGTCACCAACATTTCTTAGCTATTCCGGGTCAGCAGTAACCAAAGACCAACGCTGCTTGTCAGGCTTAGCTCTTGCAACAGTTGCTGTGGACTAACACCAGCACCCTAGGGGGAGCCATCAAAATTGCTTCACCTTTGTTCTCGTGAATGAGGAGCACAGGAGAGCTGAAATCCAGACAGGATCCTGGGACGGAGTCACAACAAAAACCGCATTACGCAATGTGTTCGCCTTCATCTTTAGGATTTCCACTCCGCCTAAAGGTAGGACGAGGCCAGGGCTCACACAGGGTTCTTGTGACCGGTAATGGCAACATGAAGGGTTTTAGAGGAAGAATTACTGATCCGTGGGATTCCACCCATCCCTCTGACTCAGTTGTGAAAAAGAGTCTTAGCAGGTGGCGATCCAGCTACTGGAAGCGACCAGGCTCTTGGCTATATTCCAATGGCAGTACTATAATTTCAGGCCCACTGCAAACCTTTCTCCAAATTACACCCACACTGTAATCAGCTGAAGAGGGCTTTTGTGACTACATATAAAGGGCACCCTTGACTTCCCCCTTATAATTTAGCTGATCGCATTTGCTGGAAAAGTTTTAAAGGCCATGTAATACACAGTCAATTCTATTAAGTGTTAAGATCGCTTTGTAAGTACAGAATACGCCACCAAGCCACAAAGCTGTAATTAATGCAGCCGCCATCAAATTCTGAGTGAAAGTCTATAAGGCTGTTACAAAGTCTCCTGAAGATTTTGGATGGCATTCATCACTGCCTGCCTCAAACCAGGAAACACAGGGAGATCGGCACTCAGGGATACCCCACTAACCATACAGCCCAGTGTCTCATCCTGGAGCTGCAGGAGACCGCTCGGCATTGCTGTACATCAGCTTTCACTAGGTCTGCAAATCCTGTGAAAAAATGCACATTCTGAATCCGTACATCTGAGATGGGTCCTGGGGTCCTGCCTGCTAAGGAGCCTCTGGGTTACATCACTGCCAACCACAGTGGCTGGTGAGGAGACTCTATCCCCCGTCGTGAATCTCGCCAGTAAAGGCATGCATTGTGCTGTGGGATGGTTTTGGTCTTTAGGAAACAGATAAAGAAGAATCACTCTTGGTTTTTTTTTTTTTAAACATCATCATTGTCATCCTCAAAAATAGAAAATTAATACCCACCAGGAGATTCATACAAATGAATGCACGAATAAGCGGAGGGTTTGAAGTCACACAGATGACATCATGCGCGTATTTTTGTAAGCCATTACTATATTGGGAATCAAAAATGACTGGCTCAGACTCAAAGACAATCAGCTGTCGGTCTTTCAAAATGCTAGTCTTTTATTTTCAATTGCATCATTAACAATAAAAGGACTTAATTAAATGATCTCTAAGATTTTTTTTAAGGTGTAACATTGTGATTCAATGCATCTGATTTTTCTCCATGTTCATGTATGATTTCTCTAATATTGAGATTTGAATAATTCATACTATGCCTTATGCAACATGATTTTCAAACAATCACCCCAAAATAGAAATGAATGACACAAGTATGTTTTCATCACTCTTGCTGATGTATTATTCCAATCACAAAAACAACATAATGGAGTGAGCAAGCGCAAATATTTAAAGAAGAAAAAGGCCTGGATTCTAGAAGAAATCACATGGCTACTGATAGAAGTATTTTTTATTCTGTATCATTATTTTGTGCTTTTATTGGAAAGTCCATTCAAAATATAATTGCTGCAACTCAATAGCAGCTGAAATAAGATTTGACTTTAATTTAAACCTGCTTGAACGGAAGTTTCACAAAGTCTTCCAACTAAAGTAGTTTCGTATATTATGTATTTATAGAATAACACAAATGCAGTGGGCATAAATCCCAAAACCACAGCACCTGTTAGTCATTTTCCAATTGTGTATGCATACATTATTTTTCTAGCAGTTTTCCTGGTTTCCTGAGACCTGTTGGGCTTGCTCATCATGACGAATTCTAAGTAGTTCGCGTTCCATTATTCAAATACTAACTTGCATAATTTTTAGGATTCTGCTTGTTCTGTTCTGTGTTAACTACTCATTTACTTCCATTGTGGGGAAAAAAGTAAGGGAAGACAATGATGAACCATTCCCAAAGAATTAGCAGCTCTTTTATCTTTATGTCCATGAGAGTGTTAGCAGCTTTCAATATGAAAACTGGATAACATTATATGCATTTTTAAAACTTTTCTTCTAGTACTATTTTCACTTTGACAAAGGAGAATATTTAAAATATTAGCAAATTATATAAAAATATCATTATTTTTGAAGGAAAAGAAAACTGCACACTTTTGCAATTACCCCTGGTCACACTGACTTTTTCTGATTCCAAAGCCGAGAAGTGTGAAGGTTTTCTGTGCAGTCCTCAAATTTGCAGCCCAGACTGGTTGAAGAGCTTCTAAGAGCTGATAACAAATTGAGAAGAGCCTCATGGTCCAGAAGCTAAGAGGTTCACAGCCCTTAAATGCTGGTGGTATTGTAGAGCAGAAAATTACAGACGAAAACGCACATAAGAAACCTCTTTGTGTGTGTCTAGCTATTGTTATTATTTCTTTATTTTAGTTTTCTACAGAAGGGTGAGCGAAAGGCAGAAAGTGGAACTCAACAGATCCTCTTTGCAAAAGGAAGATGTCGGAGTCTTTCTAAGATGCCTGAGAGAGTGCTTGTGAGTATGTCCACGCATTGCTGCCTCCCAGGGCTGGGAAAGGTACCTGGCTTGTATCAGAGGCTTCAGAATGACTTAACGTGGATGACTGAGAGGCCCACACCGTGCACACCACCTAAAAAGGCTGCTCCCATCTTCCACGGGCAAGGTGAAGTCCTGAGGCACTGAGCACAATGTGCCTTGTCTGAAATCTTTCCTGATCGGTGCAATGCGTACACGTGCACCTCGCCAGCACTCTGACACCAGTCAGGTGACTTTACTTCCCACCTCTCCCTTCGTTTCACTCCAGAAGCTCTAATGGATGGATGCATCCCCCTTTTATTCTCCTTTATTTCTTCAACTTTATTGACACCTTAGGTGGATGGATTTCAACTACTTTTATTCACCAAAATAAACTCTGTCTTTCATTCCATTTCCCGTAAACTTTATGGCTTACCTTCTTACTATGCATCTAACAGCCATGTCAATATCGGCCACTCTATGTCATGTCACTATGTTCCTCTACAATCCAATATGCAGCTTGCTATCCCAGTATTTTGGTGCAAATATAGTGATAATACTATCCAAAAATGGATATTTAGTGGGAGAACATCACCAGACAGCTTGTCACCAGGTAAACCTACCTGAGAGTTAATCACGTTGGCTTGTTCACCTACCATAGTACATTTATGGGAGACCAAGGACTGGTCATTAATCTTTCATGCAGCAAAAATTACATACGTTACTAGATAGGATATTGAGAAAATGAGTTTCATGGGTTTTTGTCAAAGATGCCAAACGCCATGTCCATCCAATTGGGTGATAATCAGATGTGAAAGGATACGTGAAAAAAAATACATAGTGCTGAAACTACTCTTCTGGAGACGTACCTTGCACTTCATATATAATTTTACACTTGTATACAAATAAACCAGGACACTGATATGAGTAGCTGTTGTAGTATTGGGTGCCACCCAGAAAGCCAATGAATCATTGAGACAACAAGACATTCACAGTATCTTTACTACATACGAGGCAGGAGGATGGCATATACCACTTTTATGTATTTATTAGTCATATACATATTATGTTTTTTCTTGCTGGACATCCATAAAGAATTGATGGGTGGAGCTGCATTACAACTGAAAACTATGACTCTTTGCACCTCTGATTCATTTCACACTCTCACGATATATTTGGAAATTTTTCCTTTAGGATTTCTGAAGCCTTGTCACTCTGAAACTTGTCATTTCTACACAGCCTTTCTTTGCAGAGTTTTGAAGTGTTGTGTTTTCTCACCAATCTCTTCTTTAAAGAAAGATTTAACTGACATTTTAAAAGCAAAATGAAACACATACATTAGCTGAATTTGAAAAACTTGACAAAGTTTCTCTTCCTGTTCCTTATATAATTCATTGAATTACCTTTTAAATGCCTGGTAATTTATGTGCCTACAACAATCTTTTTCTTACGTGTGACAGTTATCCACTTGAAGTGATGTGTTATTTCAGAACTTTATCTTTACAATCCATAGACTTTAAAATCCGAGACTACAAATTCAGTATCAGAATTTTTCAATATTTGACTAAACACACTTTGAGATGAAGAATCTCCCTAAATTTTCTTCTTGGAAATTGTTAAATAGTGAAAGAAGGTACATATTCTTCTGTTCTTTCTCCCTGGCATTCCATCAGTCATCAGGTCATTCTAAACATCTCCAGGTTCTGTTTTTCATTTGTCCATCTTTGTTACCAAAACCTGGTCCCTGACACTAAGTTTTCTACTAATGCCCTCTGTGTCTACTTTCAAATGATTGTCTGCACCACAGCACAATTGCCCCTTCGGGATGCAGTTCAGAAAAAAAAAATGCAGCAACTCCATATTGGGCTCAGTAACAACCCAAGTCCTACAAGCTTAGAATCTACCTCTTGTTGCCAAGCAACAGGCTCACTCTCCCCTCCTATGTACTGCCCCATAACGCAAAGATTAGAAGCTGTATCTTCTCTGAACAAGCCAAATCAGGAAACTGATCTCTCCAATCACAAGGGATTGGGCTGCTTATGGAGCTAGGGTCAGTGGGACCCATCAGGTGAAATTAGGTGAGGGAACACAACTGATACAGAGAAGATGCGTAGGAAGTTCCTTGAGCGTGTCAGCAGAGCTTCTTCCACCTGTGTCACATATCCAGTGATGGCTGCTGGAGTGTCATCAGAATGATGTCTCGATACAGTGAAGCCAAAGGTAGCCTGCTGAGTAGCCATGATGTTGGCTGAGAGAGAGCGAGAGAAACTTCACATCTACTAATTCCACTGCCCCCAAACGCCTGAAGCATCTCAAGGTGGCCCAGGCTAAAGCCGGGAGCCAGGAAAAGGTCTTCCATATGGTTGACAGGGCCCCAGGTACTTGAGCCATTACTAGCTGCAACAAGGATGTGCATAGCAGGAAGCTGAAATGGCAAGACCTGGAACGGCAAATAGAATTATTGCATCCGGCTACCACCTGAGCACAATGCCAAAGAGTGAATGATCCAGAGACTTTTCAGCATAATGTCCAAATTCTTTTACCCCAAATGTGTTTTGCAGATTGTTCTTAAAATGAAAACATTGCATGACAATAAATATGACATTGCCTATGATAGTGGAATGGTAGACACAATATTGGAACAGTAGACAAACATCATGACCCATGTGTCAAAACTCAAGGAATGCACAATACCAACAGCAAATTCCAACTTAATCTGATCTTGTCGAGCAGATCTAGAGGGAAACCCTGTTTGGTCATGTTCTGTAGCAGGAACATTCTCTTGTTCCACCCTCTTTAACGCTCTAACCCACCCCCTAACCCTCTAACCCGCCGTGGCTGCCATTAATAATAACAGATCAATATGGGTTCGCCCGTAGTAACAAAACTGCTAGCGCCACATATTTAAAAACAGGGAAAATTGGTTGACACCCATTGTATGTAGGAATCCTCAACTTCTCACTCAATATTCTCAGTAAAATCAAAACTGTATTTAAAATGCGTGGATATTTAAAGGATGATTTCCGTATTCAGTATTCATTTCCAGTGGTGTCCAAAGCGGTGCCATCTTTTTTATCTGCAAAGATAAGTTGAGATGGAATATAACCAACTTGTGGCAATAAGGTAAGAGATTGATTTTCCCAGTTGGAAAATACATGTCCCAGCTATGCTTCTGGGAGACACCCAGTTACAGAAAGTTAATGAATGTCCTTCTTCTCGTATCCCTGTTCCATTATTCACTTAATCAGAAAAGAAAAAATCCTGAGGACAGGCTTTTGTGCCATTGAGTGCCCCCATATCCTTGCGCCAGTTGTAATTCTGGCTACTTCACTTCTAACACTGTCTAGCTGTTAGGATGTTGGCCAATGATGGGGTCTCTGCCACCCACATGGGAGACCCAGATGGAGTTCCTGGCTCCTGGCTTAAGCCTGGTATAACCCTCACTCTTGTAGCCATCAGGGAAAATGAGCTAGCAAAACTCATATCCACATCCTACCTAATAACTCTACTTTTCAGAAAAAAGAAAGCAAAATTCTGCTTATTATATTACTGTTTTTTTAAAGGTCAAATTTTTCCTTTGCTTCTCAGTGAAAATTCTTCCTAATGTACCCACATGATCTTTGCCTTCATAATCTTTTCAATCTGAAAGTTCTTTGCCCTTTAAATACATTGGAGACGTAAATTTGGAAATGTTTTCGTGGTTGTTAGAACAATAATAGCTATCTCCCGATGATAAATTTTCACCAACTTGAAAGAGAAAATACTTGGCTGGTTCAAGAAAACATGCAATTTCAGTGTACTTCAAAGAGTTCTTGGAAAAAATGGTATTAAAATCTGATGCTCATTTCCCACAAACTTTTTGAAAAATCATCAAGTGGCTGAAGATACTCCTATATTCCATATAGTCATCCATATAGATTTCTTTTATCGTCTCTCTCAATCTCAGCAGGATTCATCTTCTTTCTAGTAGGATATTGATAGTCATGTTTTATATTTATATTGTTTCAATGTAAGGCAGAACCACAGGTGTTTGTGATATCTGGTTTTCTTTACAGAAGACAGTTACATTGTACAGTGAAGCCTAGATGGTCTTTAACTTTAGACTGGAAAAATGAAAATCATATTCACACTGGAAAAATGAAAATCATATTCACACTCACACACACACGCCTCTCCAGGTAGGTATGAGATACAGGGCAGTAAAACGCAGAGACGATTGGTCACGGCACTTGGAGCAGGAACAACTGTGGCCGTCATGAGGACGATGCCAGCTGTCCCCTCTCTAGAGCCTACACTGTGTGTGATCCTTGCCGTGCTTCTGCTCTCCCTCCACAGCAACATCTGTCTCTCTGCCTCCGCAAGATAAAAGGCCTTTTCCACCAGGCCTGGTCTTCATCTTCCCTGCTTATCACATGAGAGCTCAGAGCCCAGGTTCTTCCTGTAGTGTTGTGATGTAGCACTGACAGCCAGGCTCCCCCCGCGGGTGCCCTGAGAGACGCAAAGTAAAGGAGAACCGTTCCCTACCATGTTTTATGACTTTGATGATAAGCCTGAGTTATTAGTCACAGAGGAAGGCTGCCAATATGTTCCTGTGCCTACTTTCTGCTCACTCATGTGGATAAGTGCAAACATTGTAAGCATATAAATGACTCTCTGTGTGGTCTTATCTGCAGTGTGTGTGTGTGCGCACGCCCGCACCCTGGTCCTGGGAGCGCTGAGGAACAAACTGTCCCACAAGAGCTCCCGAGTGCTTTTGGTTTGTTTTCAACTCCCAAGATGCAGTGGTTCTTTGTAGAGCCTGATGCCTTTCAAAGACTTTCTTCCTCTTTATATCTTTCCAGTGACTTCTCTCAAAGCTTACCTCAAACACGGAGCTATAGTTTATCTAAGCCTGTGACTCACTGGCAAAATCTATAGCAGGCTCAATCTTCTACAGGATATTAACACAGATGAGCAGCTACTCAGCTGTTGAAAAGACAGAGAGGAAGAAACCTCTTTCTCTTTTCATACAATTAGTAATTTTTTAAAAACTCAAATTTCAGCCCAGCGTTTATAGATTTTATGTTCATCCATAACTTTATAACTAAATTTTTTAAATTACAGAACAACGGAAGCAAACAAAAAAGGTTTATAATGTAGGATTCATCCCAGGGGTGCAAGGAGGGGTAGAATTACAGCTAAACCTTCCAAGAATTACTCGTATGTTGTTTGATCACATGTGCAGGAATATGTATTTTGTCAAATTAAGATGAACACCACCATCTTAGTAGGTAATAAGCTCAGAAACAGCTTCGCGATTTGTTCCTGGCAAGCTGACCCAGAGTCCTGGGGCCCTGCAAAGACCTAGAAAAGCATTTCAGGGAAAGAACACAGAATGCAGTAGGAAAATAGGCCACAGCTCCCTCCGAGAAAGACAGGGATGTTTCTGGGCTATCAACAACGTTTGGGTGTGTGCCTGTGGCTCTTGAGAAATTAGGAATAAGGAGTTCTTGGAGCTGTTTGGGAAATGTGTCAATCGCTTTCTTTTTCCCAGCCAATAAAAGAAAAAAAAAAAAAGGAACACACATGAATTTAGACATAAACATAGGTGTGTAAGCTAACAAAGGAAAAAATATGCATGCCTACTGTAAAGTGTCTCTTTGATATTTTGCAGTTAAATTAGTGGCATGCATAAGCATGGACAACAACACACATACTGATCAAAGAAGGAGCGAAATGAACAGGTTAGCATGGATTCAACCAAACACGTATACTTGCATCTACATCCCACAGTGGTTATCTCGTAAATCTTAATAAGCACTTAAGCTTTCATTGCTTCAGAAATATAAAGTGCTATCAAAACAGTATCCTGTGATTGCATTTCTCTTGCTCTAGCTTCAAGAACGTCAAATTATCTGCTCTTAGCTTGAGCGTTTTGTTTCAGCCAACGTTTGTCATCATGCGTCTAGCTAAACAAAGCGAAGAAGAAAATATGCATAGCCGTTGGTTATAGTTGAGTTTTACAATTTCCTTCTTCCTGGATCTGGTTCTTGCCCCTTGTCCTTTAGCCAGCATTTCTGATCTGCCTGTTACTCTTGGTCTTGTTGGCTGATCCAAAGCTGACTTCGGAAGCACTATTTGTCATGCTGGTAGCTGCAACGTTGGGAAGAGAATTGTCAGACCTAATAGTATATACCGAACAATGCACCAACATAATATTTTCACCCTATTTTCTGCGAACTTTTGGAAGTATTCTTATAGCCTACAGATGGCTAGGTAGCAGCTAAGACTTACAAGTTTCTATTTGTCTGTTCTGGTTATTTGTACTATCAGCAGGGATCATGCTGCTAGGTCAGTAGGCCACTGAGTGCACCCATCAGGACAAGGCTTCTGGATCACGTGGTCACCCTTGTAAGTCTCATGGCTGTAAGCCACTGTTTCTGCTCTCAAGGGAACATCAGGGTAGAGTGAAGCGTTCACTAAATATGCAGGTGGTGATGCTGGCAGCATCACTCCTGTGAGGGAGGAAACACAAATTCATACCCAAAGGCTGATTGTTCTCCCCTTGCAGGATGGCGCAGGTCCAGTGTATTCATTTTGCCATGAAACGACGCATGAGTCCCACTAAGAAATGCTGCTATATTGGCATACTGAGATTCGATCTGTACTATTGGCTGATTACCCATTCAACACTGCCCGTTGCCATATGAAACGGGTGAGAAGACAAACCAAAAAACTTCAGGTCTTTGGCATTCAAGCATTAGGACTGAAATGAAAGTAGCAATGATATGGGAGTAAATGTTTGGGGATTCTGTTCTCACGATTTTTTTGAGCCCAATTTTTCATTACTTATTTTCATATGATGATAAAGTAATACTATCATGTGCTCAATGATAGGACCAAAATCAGGTCTTGTTCATTTGGCAGCTCTGTCTACAAATTGCTTAAAAATCCTTCTTCATGACAGTCATAAAAGACGTTGCCCCTCTGTTATGGACTTGTCATGTGTCTTTTTGTAAAGTTTCCAAGATGTCTCTTTGATAACACTTGATTCCCTTCAACCACTTACTTGCCTCATTTTCTTCTTTCAACTGCGGGTGACCAACCTGGGGCTTACGTAGCCGAAGCCAGTTCTCATTTTTACAGATTTGTTTCCTGATTCACATCCTTGTATTATGTATTTTAACAGTCGGGGCTTGTTCCGAAAAAACAGAAAGCACACCAAGTATTCTAAGCAGAAATGAATTTAATAGAGGCAATTAAAGCCTTACAAAGTAACTTGAAAAATCTGCGTTGGAAGACGCAGCCAAGATCTGCCAGATTCAAGAAACGAGGAAGTGAAAAGACTTGCAAGGAACCACTGCTTATTTCCTCAGCTGCCTCTAGCATGAAGTGGATGACTCAACAGGAAAGCACTTAGTGCTGGCGAAACTCTCTATCTGTCCTTTCTTCTTCTTTTTTTAAATCCCACATACCTATGTAACTGCTGCTCATTCAAACATGTAGTCCCTTCCCTTCTTTCTGCTAGATGACAACGATTCCTAGGTCTTCCACGTCTCTGCAGGCTTGCAAGTGAAGGCATCCAGTGATGTTATTATACATTATCTTTCTCAAGGAGGGTAAGAAACAAATGAGTTTAGAAGACAGGGATGGTAACTCCCAAGAGGGAGAATCCCACATAGACTCACTGCTCCAGTCCAAACACGCAAGGGCCCTGGGGTCGGTAGTCCTCACCAGCAGTAAGCTACACAGGCTCTCTGCACTGCTGTGTGTGTGTGTGTGTGTGTGTGTGTGTGTGTGTGTGTGTGTGTGTCTGTGCACCTGGCAGAGCCAAGGCAAATACAGATCATGTGGTTCTTCCTGTTGCTCTCCAACCCAGGGGTCTCCCTTCTTCCGCTAGCTTCCAAGAGACTTTCAGACCAACTTGCTATTTGGCAAGAAGGGTAGCGTGTCAGTGGTTTCCATGCCTTGACACTCAGTTTGCTAGCCCAAAGGAAAAATATGTTTCCTGTAACACAGAAAAATAGCAGAGATACCCAGTTGTCTTTCAGTCAGCTTCCTCCTCCTTTCAGCTTTAGTATTAACACTTACATAAAAGTTGTTATGGATTCCATTTTAGCATATATTTTCACAGTTCATTAACTCCAACTTTTGTCTTTATTACATTTTCTCACGTATTTTTATTGATACACACATTGGACAATTGAGTTCCTACTCTCCAGCTTACAAATATGAATAAAAAAATATAGGCAGAAGAACATCTATTTACTCTTTCATTCCTCAGCTGCTGGTAATGGGTCTAGATCAGCCCAAGTGCTCTCTCCTAGGACACATCAGCAGGAAGCTAAACTGGAAGCAAAACAGCCTGGACTTGCTTCATTCAGGGATCCAACAATGGGATGCTCTTTTGCTCAGTCACCCTGCCTTTCAAACAAACAAAAAAATCTTTAAAAAGTCTTAAACTCAAATTACATAACACACATCATTCTGACATACAGTTAAAATCATCTATATTTCCCCTGTGTCCCCTGCTCTTGGGTGGAACTCCCAGCCCCAGGCCCCGATTATAGTTTCTTTCCACTGGAGAGCCTACAAAAATAGTTGTGATATGAAGCAACTAGGCACAAATAGTAAGTAGAAGATGATATTCCTAATCATTTTTGCCTCTATCCCTGCACTGTCACACCACCTCTTACGTGTCAATCCAATCCATCATATGCTCTCCCGCACACACCTGCGTCACATCCCAGACTTGGAAAGAGTACATACTGTTATGGCCACATGAAGGCACCCTGGAACTCCCAGAGAGTCTCACACACACACTAAGCCACAGCCAACCCATCCTATTTGCCTATTCAATTAGGGCACCACCCTTTGTCTCATACAATGGCTGTTACACACATGGGACTGGCCCTTTTTTTTTTTTTTTTTGGCCTTTTGGCTTCTTGTTTTGCATTTGGGTCTCTCTCTTGATTCCTTGCATGTCAGTTCCTCATAGACAACTTCCTGATCCGCTCCATGGGGGGTAGCCTGCACACAAGAGTGAAGGTAAAGTCATTATCACTTCCAGTAAATTCTGTTCTAACTTGCGCTCTGTATTTATGTCCCTAGTTTGAATTCTTATCTCTATGGGGTTAAGAACCGATATGGAAGATACGGAAAGCAGAGATACATAATCCTATAACAGTTAAGTCCTTGACACCCACCTGGGAGACTCGTATTGAGTTTCTGGATCCAGGGTCTGGCTCCAGGATCCTAGGTTTGGATTTTGTAGGCAACTGGGGAAGTGAGCCAGTGAATGGATGCTCTCTCTTTGTCTTTGTCTTGTGCATAAAATAGTAAAATAAAAGAAATACTAAGTTGATCCTTAAATGATGTTAGAAGTGACTTCTGAGTCTTTTGATGATAGAGGATTGTTCTTTCAAGCTTATTTTCAAATGAACATCTTTATGCACTATAAAGAACCTTAAAGAAGTTTTCTCTTTCTTTTCATTTGCATGAGATGTTCTCAAGCCAATGCAGGTAGAGACAGAAGGTAGATAAAAAAGATGGAGTGGATGGATAAAAAATGTTGACAAAAACCTGCTGACTCCTCCCATGTGAGCTGGCTCCTGGCTGCCTCACTTCTGAGCCAGCATCCTCCAATATCCTGGGAAAACAACAGATAGTGGCTTGAAGACTTGGGCCCCTGAGCTCAAGTGAGAGTCCCAGGAAAAAGCTTGTGGCTCTCAGCCTTGGACTAGACCAGCTCTGGCCATTGTGGCTGTTGGGGAAATGAACCCAAGGGTGGGAGGTCTCTGACTCTCTGTAATTCTGACTTTCAAATGAAATACATAAATCTTTAGAAAACAATATAATGGGCCCAACACAGTAGTCTAGTGGGTAAAGTGCTCACCTTGCATGTTCTAGGATCCCATATGGATCCAGTTCATGTCCTGGCTGCTCTGCTTCCCTTCCAGCTCCCCACTCATGGCCTGGGAATGCAACAGAAGACAGGCTTCTCTCTTTAAGAGGACACAGAAAGAGAAAGATCTTCCATTTGCTGGTTCACTCCCCAAGTGGCCACAATGGCCGGATCTGAGCCTATCCAAAGCCAGAAGCCAGCAGCTTCTCCTAGGTCTCCCAGGCAGGTGCAAAGTCCCAAGGCTTTGGACCATTCCCTACTGCTTTCCCAGGCTACAAATGGAGAGCTGGATGGACAGACAGGACATGAGCAGGTGCCTATATGGGATCCTGGCACTTAGAGGTGGAAGACTGGCCAGTTGAACTCTCCTGTCGGGGGCCCTATACTTTAGTTTCTCGAACCAGATTCTCTGCACATGATTTCCAAATATGACCTTCTAGGCAAAGCCTTGATAATAGAACCGATGTACCCAATTATGTCTTATACAAGAACAAATTCTTGCTGAAATAATGCTGATAAGTACTTGCCACAAAGATAAGAATTTTCAGCAAGAATTTCCAAATTCTGAAGGCATCATCAATCAAATAGGGAGAGAAGACAGGCGTTTCATTTCTGTTTGGGAACACATAATAACTTAAAAGGATTTCGTAAGTCTGGAAAATAAAACATGAAAGAATGAGCATTGTTCCCTAAACAAAACTCATCTTACTTGATCTTGGGTACAATTACATAAACCTGTCAAGTCTCTGCTAGTGTTCTGAGAATTCACTCGGGCCCGAGGTAAGGTCTTAAAGTTGCCGAAGCAAGGCCATCATGAAGTGCTCTGATCCCTAGCTGAGAGAGGAGGCTCTCAGAGAAGAAGCAGAACGAAATCAGAACTGATGAAAAAAAAAAAGAATTTGAATGCTACTCTTCGAAGATTATAAGAGAAGGGATGAGACTTTTGCAAAGTGGTTGGGACACCTATAACCCACATCTAAGTGTGTGGGTTCAAGTCCTGCCCCAACTGCCAATTCTGTTTTCCTAATAATACATACTGGTGTGGGGTGAAGGAGGGCAGGGAGCAGCTGTTCATTGTCCAAGTGCTTGGGTTCTTAACATTGCATGGGATACCCGGATTGGATTTGTCGCAGGTGCAACCACTTCAGGCATATAGGAAGTGAACTGTAGCATAAGGAGGTTTCTTGACCTCTCTCTCTCTCTCTCTCTCTCTCTCTCCAACCTCCTTCTCTGCATTTCACTACGCATTTAAATAAGCACATTCAAATTTTATGAGAATGAATTTGTCAAGGAAGTTCAGTTACCTCTGCAGAATGTAACATTTTTAATGCTAATTGGAATTATGACTGATAACATCATGCCAGGAAATATCATGAACAGGAAATTTACACAATCTATGAAACACTTACATAATAACACTTAGCCATATAAATATAACACGGAAAAGGTAACGTATCACTTCTTACGGTACACCGTTCCCCATACAATCTGACATATTAAATAAATCAAGTTACTTTTATGATTTTTCTTTACAAGGTGAAGGAACAAATCTTTGGAGATTTTTATAGGGGCCCCCAGGGAAAACTGAAAGTCAGTTCAAGAATATGAAAAGTTCACTTAGGATTTGATTGTGGGAAGGCAAAATTGTCACAGTATGAAATATCTTAGCTCTTTTCAAAGTGAAAAGTCAAGGATATGAGGATAAAACACAGAATTTTTTGTGTGTGTGTGACACAAAGTCTTGGTCTCCCAGACATTACATAAAATATAAAGAAAAAGAAAAAAACATTTACAAGTCCTGTCTTGATTTTTAGAAAGCACAGATCAGAATTCACCATCCGAATTTACCTACGTACTTGCCATTCAATTTCCGCTTTAATTCCCCTTTTATGCTAATTTTATCTACATATATTGGTTATAATTTTAGAGATTAGTAATGCTCATTTTTACAGAGAAAACGAGGAAATATATTTCTATAACGGTTTCTTTATTTGAAAGAGAGAATGACAGAGAGAGGAAAAAGGTAAAAGAGAGTTTGGGGTTGATCGGTTGACATCTCAAATGACCAGGACTGGTTCAAGGTACAACCAGGAGACAGAAACTCCATCCCGCTGCTCCAGTGCTTGGACCATCGTACGCTTTCAGCCAGGACTCCTCCCTCTAGGAAGCAGGAAAACAATGGCTGAATCCTCGGGCTCAAGTCACTAGAAGGATTTTGAACTGCCTATCACATAACGGCATTATACAACAGCCTAGCAAATTTGTGAATGCATTGTTTCACAATTTGGGGTGACAAGTACTTTCTTATAGTGTGCTAGGTCATATTCTTAGCCTCCGTATATTGCAAAGAACAAAGCATAGTTAAAACACAAATTTATGCTTGGTCATATATATTTCAGTAGTTTATCTCCCTTAGAGTTTTTTTTAAGGACCTTTATTATTATTATTATTATTATTATTTGAAATGTAGAGTCACGGAGTGCAGAGGGAGAGAGAAGAATCTTCCGGTTTACATCCAAATGGCTGCACCTGCCAGAGCTAAGTCAATCTGATGCCCATGAGGGATGCCAGTATCAAAGACGGAAGATTAGCCTACTACGCCACAGCACTGAGATGTTATCAATGAATATCTATCACTTAACCTCACCCTCAGATTGTAACTTGCCAGAGGATTTTGACAGTCATGTTTGGGGGAACATATAATATGAAATAAAGTTGGCCAACATTTCAAGTCATTTTCTGTGGACAGATTTGTAACCTTAGCTGATTAACTAAACCCCGGTACAATAAAGCATATCTTCAAATAGTCTCCAGTACTGACAATTGAGAAGGCACAGCTTTCTGCTTTATTGGCAATACTGAGACAACATACAATCATAGCACGTGACTCTGTGGTTCAATGCGAGACTTCAACAAAATGTGAATAGGCAATACTGATCATATCAGGACAGTCAACACCCCCAACTCTCAATCAAAATCCTGGCTTCGGCAGGTTTGAACTCTTCTTCTCCAGTTTTCATTTTATATTCAGAAAACATATCACAGGTCACTGCACTGTAGCTACTCCACCGTGCTGTACAAGAGCAGAATTTACTCCTAGCTGTGTTCTGATTGCTAGATTCTATCCTTCTTGGTAAATGAAGCTATCCTTGATGGTGATCGATACATCGTACAGGAGTGTTATTTTGAATGCCTGTTGCTTCACTTCTGACCTACCTTCATGCTAATGAACTTAGGAGAAGTGGAGATGGTCCAAGTGCGCTGGCCTCTGCTACCAATGCAGGAGACCAGGGTGGTTCCTGGCTGCTGGATTCAGCCTGGCCCAGCCACGGAAGTTGTCGCCATTTGGGACTTGAAGTGGTTGACAGAATATTCTTTCTCCCTCTCTCTCTCTCTCTCTCTCTCTCTGCTATCCTGTCTTTCAAACAAGTAACTACATCTTTATAAACTCCTCTGACTTTTTACCCAAGTGCACAAGGAAGACCCCAGCTAACTCCAATTTGTCTTGGTGTTTTTACTTGGATTCTGTGCAGACAGAATTCTTGGCAGTAAGTTGGTTGGACTAAGTCCTGCGGAATTGCACCTGAAGGAGGCATGGGAGGAGTGAAGGAAAGATAGCAGCCAGAGTTGATGAAGCACACTGCAGTCACACAGCTGATGCTTCGGCTGATGAGCTTGGCACTTTGGAGCCTGGAAAAATGGGTTGTCTCTAATTGAAAGAAGGGTTTAAACCGGGGTATTTAGTCTCACACCAGCCTGAAATTATTCATTAAGCCTGCAGGGAGGGGGCGTAACTTTGAGTGAGCTACACTTGTGAGCTGTCAGAAGTCTATTTGCCCAGCAGCTTGGAGGTGGGTGGGTGAGTCAGTCCCAAACAGAACCCTACAGATTTGGCCAGCCTGAGAGGCTAAGAAAGCAGGGCTGTGTTACTGTGGAAACTCACTCAGTATTGAATTGAATTGTTTACCTTGGGCCTACTTTTGCTGAAAGACGTTGCACGTCTCAAGTTTTACTCAGCATTATGGAGAACACTATAATTTCGTCACACTGCTGGCTAAATAATATCACATAGAAGTGAATTTAGATGCAATGATTTGTTGGTAGTTATTATTATAAAATCTGAGCGAATATTTACAGCTTCGTTCTTATCCATTCACAACCACACACACACACACACTTTGTGTGTGTGTATCTTTTTGAGGAGCCAATGGAGGGGCAAATGAAAGAGATCTTCCATCCTCCAGTTTACTCCCTAAATGTTCACAATGGCCAGAACCAACTGGGGCCAGAAGTAGAAGAGAGGGACTTAATCCATTTCTCCTGCCTAGTTGACAGGAGCCCAACAACTTGAGCCATTTCTGTTGTGCATTAATAGGTCTGGATTAGCACAGCAGTGGGGCTGACTTTTAAACCTATGCACTGCATAGAGGTGTTGGGCATATCTACTGTTAGGCAAACCAGCCACACCTTCATTCCAAATTGTATTGTCAGTCCCTAGGACACAGACTAGCATACAGTGATATTCAATAAATTATTTTCTAAATGAGTGACCAGATGCATGAATGAATGAGTGAAGCTACCTACCTTTCTTTTTTCATGTTCTTAAAGTTGCTGTCTTTCCCAGCGTCCTATCCTGTGAACAAAGATATAGGAGGGAAAGAGCACATACAAAACTTGGTAACTCCGTTAGACATCTAAGGAATTCACAGATTCTGGAAAGATCATTGAATGATTTGGACTGTTCAAAGGACTTACAGTGTGCAATTTAAGATAAATAATAGCCTTCAATTTTAAATGCTTTTTGGTTACTATTCATTTTCCAGAGTAGAATTGTCAGACAAAAAAAAATGGATTTCTCCAGGTGCATATAGTCCAGCTGTGAAATTATTACCTGCTTGAGTGGATTTAGAACTGTAGAACTTAACTCAGGAGAATCTTCAAACTCCTCTCATTCATGATGGTGTTTTTTTTTTTTCCTGATATTTTTCTAACTTTCTTAGTCAAATAATGAATTTCCCTTCTGGATGTTGATAACTTATCTGCTAATTCTGTAGCACAGTTTATATCATCGGAATGAACTCTTTACCATTAATGGCCTTGGAGATTATTTCTTTATTTCTAACTGTCCCACTAGGAATCACTGTTTGTTTGTTTGTTTTTGGTCTTTAATCAAATGACCAGAGCTGACTCCTTTCTAAATATCCTTCAATTTTTCCATTTATCTCCCCTAACTATTTGATTGGTTAGCACTTGGGAATCCTTCTGTTTCTTTTATGTAGTCCATACCATGTGCTGAGTCATTTTAGATTGTATGGGACTTGAGGCACACTTTACTCTTTCCTCAGTAAACACAGTACAACATAACCATGAGCATTTTTATGAGTGCCGACGTGTTTAAAGGATAACTCTCACTTAGTCTATCACACCATTAAGTCATTTATCTTTTTTTCATTCTTTACAGAATATTATTATAACAACATTTTTGAATTAGAAAGCTAAAATTGCATGGCTTATGTAACTGTCCGTCATCAAATTAGCAGAATGTGGAGATGGGAGTGAAATTTCACTGTCCCAAGAACTCTTCTCAGTTAAAATGTCAACTTCCTTGGGGCAGGCACCATGGACTAGTAGACTAAGCTTTTCCCTGCCATCCGGACCAGGCATCCCGTGTGGCTGCTTTCTGCTGATGGCCTGAGAAAGCAGCAAAATATGGACAAAATCTTTGAACCCTTGCATCCACACGGGAGACCCAAAGGAAGCTCCTGTTTCCTGATTTTCGATCAGCCCAGCTCTGGTTGTTGTGGCCGGTTGGGGAGTGAACCAGAGGGTGCAAGAACTCTCTCTCTTTCTCATTCTGTCTGTAACTCTGCAGTTCCAGTAAAAATAAATATTTTTTTTTAAAAAAAGGCAACTTCCTTCCATAATTCTGTTCATTGTGTGATTTCTATAACCCTATCTAAACCAGCAGTAACTGCTGGAGATCTAAATCTTCATTTTAACTTTGTCCCATGTCAGTTTTGTCAGGGATGTTGCTGTAATTGGAGGTAGACTTGGTTTGGGAGGGACTTATCTGGGGCTGAATGCATTGAGAAAGGATCCTATAGTACTCCTCTAGACTGTACTCAGATTCTCCAAGGCAAAGCTATTGCTTCTTGTTGAACGTAGGCATACTCCAGGGGAGTACTGTAAGTGAACAGACCAACTCACTTTCCTGTGTTGTTTCATATCATCACCATGACATAATGCTGCTGCCGTAAAAATATCACACATGTCAGCTTCCCAAGTTCCATGTGTTTGAAAGTGCCTTTCCCAGCATTTCCTAACTCCTGTCTACTGTTAACATTTATTTACCCAAGTAGCCCCGTGGGAAAATATTCTGTGGGTTCAGCTCTTAAAACCTAATATTTCTGATAAAATAATGACTTTTTCCCTTTTTAAAATAAAAGACAGGATATCTGAATCAAGTTAAATGAAGCAGAAATTGAACAGATTGGGAAATTTGAGGTGAACAACTTCATTATTTTTACCTGGAAAGATTAAACAAATGAGATTTATGAGTCATGTTAAGGAGTGAATTATGCTATTAAATTATTAAAGTTTAGCTTTAAATTATAAAAGTTAGGCATAATGATGGTTTAAGAATCAAAAGGCAGATATGAGAGTCTTCACACAGGGTTTAAACTGGCTTAAGTCTTTAGAGAAACTATGCAGTATATTTAACATTGTGTTTGTAGGAAATATCTATTTTGAAGAAAAGCGTGATTCTCAATTTGTATTATATCCACAGACACTGAAATTTGATAAAGAGCTTAAATGTAACAATTGTAAGTATGAAGTAGATTTGCATTTCTAAATATGCAGGAGGGAGAATGGTGTAAGTGTAAAATTGTTGTATATCATAAAGATGAGAGTGGGATTTCCAATCGCATAAATTTTAATCTTTTTTGTAGCCAACCAGTAATATTTTCTGTACTATTGGAAGTTCATTTTTCTCAATGAAGAAGTCACAGGATGTAGTTAAGAACTTGCACATTTTTCTTCTTCTTGTAACATATTGGTTACTCAAAACTATGTCAATTAATTCCATAACATTATTAATTGTTGCTGATGTTATGTTGGGGCTTTTAATGGATTGGGATGATACTCTGCTGGCTCTACCTTCACACCAGAGATGGTTTCCCCAAGAAGCCGTTGAACTTATCTGGACAATATGATGCTGGACTTTATGCTTGGTATATGCTTGCAATGAAAGAGTATCATCTGAACTTGAACTGTGGTAATGCAACAAGGTGGAGGAATCCACTATGGAGGGGAGGGTTTGGAGAAGGGTGGGGGTTCATTTTTCTTGATATACAATCATGCATCAATAATGTGCAGCAAAGGTATATGGTCAAATTTGCGAATAAATATTTTACACAAATAATATAATTAATGCAAAGGTTTATGTAAAATCTAACTTATTAGTCATAGAAATACAAATAAAAGAATATCAGTTTGGTGATAGTTTGACGATAAGAAAATGCAGTGCTGAGTACCCCTTGGGAAAGAGAGGCCCAGCATAGAAATACCAGAATTTGGGAGTACAGGCCAAATATCAAGCTTTGGAGCATGAAACTAACTAGAGATATTACATATATTTTATCATGTAAAATATACAGTTGTATATTTTTTCTAAAGCCAATAACACTATATTCATGGATGCCTGTCATAGCATACAAATTCTAAAAATATATAATTTGGATGGGAACTCAGACACTTTATCTTTATATGTATATCTGTAATGAAAGAAACCCTCATGCTTAAACCCAGGCAGGACGCTCCTGTGCAAATATAAGCATCAGCATTGCACATGTCTTTAGATTTTTTTCCAGCTACTCCTCACATTACAAAATGAATACTACGTATGTGTTTTTAAAGAGATTATCTTCCCAGGTTGCATTTTCAGCAAACTCTTTTCTTCCAAACCATTGAAAGCATCTCATATGGATGAATCACTTCACAATGTGCTTTCTCGGATTGTAAGCATAGTGTGAATGTATCTTGCAAGAGAAAAAACAAAAAGAAGAAAGAAGTGCTTTTCCAAAAAAAAAAGTAAGTTAGCATTGCCAAAGGGTAGCAGCATCTGATGTGTGACAAGCCTTGCATGTTTCATGCATTAATGCAGTTTCCATGGCAGCCACCACATCACATGATAGTTCAAAATAATTTGTAATTGCCAATGCCTCTTAAAGAGAAATACAGCCTTCTCTGAAGTGATTTCTAGCATCCACTAAATGTTTCTGAATGTAGATCCTTGACTCTGGCCCAATAATGAAACTTAATAGATAATACAACCTCTAAATCTCCATTTCCTCATCTATAAAATAAGGGCAACGTGATGCGTTGTCCTGTACAGCAGGGTCAGTGTGTGACGGAACTCAATACACTTTAAATATGAAATGTGCTGTGCAACATAACTAATATACAGAATAGAAACAGAACCTAAAACTGGTGACACTGAAGTATAAATGGTCACTAAGCTTTAGATTGTTATTGTCAAAATGAGTCAATATGTGCTAAACTTGGCTCAGGCCCATACTGGGTGAGTGGCCAGGTCCTGGGTCTCCATGTTCAATTAGTTCTGCTTCCCTTTGCCCTGCAGCTGCCCAGTACCCATCGCCATGAGCCAGCAGTTCCTTTGACTGCTGAAGATTTCAGAACGGCTCAACCATTTGGTTTGGAGGCAAAGCCCCTTGCAGTTTTTTCTCTATCTTCTTTTTTTTCCCACTGTATTCATACGCATCATTCATTGTATTACATATATTACAAAATTATATACATTATAAAGATTACAAAATACATTCATTATATTCATACAAAGGTCGCTGAGGAAAAGAGCTCATTGTTTTTATTTGAAAGACACTTACAGAGATAGAAGGAGAAAGAGAGAAAGTGAGAACTCTCATTCACTAGTTCACTCTGAAATGGCCTCTCCATGGCCAGAACTGAGCCAATCCAAAGCCAAGAACCAGGATCTTCTTCTGGGTCTCCTATGTGGGTGCAAGACCACAAGGACCTGGATCGTCTTCCACTGCCTTACCAGGCCATAAGTTTGGAAATGGATTGGAAGTGGAGCAGCAGGACTCAAACTGGCACCAAAATATGATACAGACACTGCAGGAAGAGAGGCTAAGCCTGCCATGTTATAGCAACAGATCTCCCAAAACCACTTTTTACTTTGTCCAGTCTTGTTGTTAGCTTTTTCTGTAAAGGAGACTACATTGAGAGTACCAATATTAGGGTGGGTGCTTGACTCACCGGATTGTGTTCAGCTTGGGATTCCTGCACCTGGTAACAGAATGACTAAGTTTTAGTCAAAGCTCTGCTCCAAATTCCACCTTCCTGGGAGACAGTAGGTGTTGACCAAAGCACTTGGGTCCTTGCCATATGCAGGAGACTTAGAATGGATGCCTGGGTCCAGGCGTCAGCTGGGTCTAGCACCAGCCATTACAGCCATTTGGGGAATGAACCATTGCAAGGAAAATTCATTCTCTCTCTCCCTCCCTCTTTCTTTCTCTCTCTCCGACTCTCTCTTTCCTTTTCTCTCTAACTTTTTCAAAGCGAACATTGATATAGATCAGAGTTCATAAATAATTACACAGTATCTAGTTAGATGATTCCATCCTGCCCTAGGGTGTAATTACTGAGCGAAATTACAGTTCTGGTCAACCACAAAGACAGAAATAGTTATTCAAATAAACTTAGCATGTTTTGGAAAATCACTCAAACATTATTAATAAGTACAAGAATGCTTGGGCAAAGAGTGTAAAAGAGAAATGTGCAACAATTCAGACTGCAGCATGATGAAGCAATCATCTGATATTGAAATTCTTGGACTTTATATGGTTATACTTCACGTTGCTCCTTGTACTCTCAGTTTTTCAAACATCAGGCAAAGTATGCCATTTAGAGAGAGTTTGGCATCAGTATGTATCCTGAGTGTTCGCTAAATATTGATGACAAATTAAGCTGTTAAGCAGAAAGACTAGTGGAAGACGATACAGAGTTGAGTCGAGTTGCTGATTCTTGTCTCTTATGGATATCATAACTTATCCTTCAAGGCTAAGTTAATGATTCCACAGAAGATTACAGCAAGGACTAACCATGATATTTTAAAATGAGTTATTCAAACAGTGGCTGGCGCAGAGGGACTGATAAGTAAATGCTAGCTTTTTAAATAAATTCATTGATAACTTCTTTTTTCATATAATTTATAAGTGATCACAGGGCATGGCACTGTTTTTACTAGAACATCTTGGATCAGAATTTTAGCCACTGAGCTGATGTTTGACCTTGCTCAGGAAAGCTGAACTCTTAATCCTCCTTCGTCGGATGAATGTGATTATAGCGCCTTGTACTTTACGTCACGTTATGAGTTTTGAATAAGTCAATATGAGTAGATTTCAGGAACCAATCGTGGGCTGCAGATAGTACATTGTAAACATCTCTTGTTGTTCTGAATCTTGTGTGTAGAAAAGAACATGGTCAGAAAGATTCCAACCTATAGTCTTGATTGAATGTCATTTTGAAATAAAAGTATAACCAGCCACTTTAAGTACTCCCTGAGTCAAAATATTTTATGCTCTTATTGCACCCAGTAGCTATTATTCTCTTTGACAGGAAATGTAATGAAATGAGAAGATCTATAAATTACATGGATTTTTTTTTTCGAAGTGTGCTATTGAATAACCATCTTGGCTTTTCCAAGATTGTGTTGGATTAGTTGAGTAACACTACACCCCCTTCCATCACTTGACTCCCACCATGTTCTCCAGAGATGTGGAGTTTGTAAGCAGAAGCTAATTAATTAAGTCACAGTAAAGTAAGATGTCGACATTTTTACTGTGCAAGCATCAGTTTTGCCAGAATGCTGTGTATCAGGCATCCGGGTTGACTCATCCGCACAGCGAGGTCACCCTGCTCTGGGTCCCACGTGACACCAAGGGCTGATGGAATGCGGATGAAAACAAGGAAGAATAGTACACTGTCAAAGTTCATTTTCCATCCTCCTCTTATCTCTTTCTTCCAAGTATGGATATGTGTACATGTTTGCGCAGAGTAAAGAATTAGACAAATATCTTAAAAGAAACAGAACCATTGAATAAAATCACCCCTTTACATACCTTTAGGACTTATTTACTTATCTGCTTTTGAATAAATGTATAAACATTTACAAACTTTTGCACTTTGTCATTTTTTAATTCTTTTCTAAATGTTTATATTGCAATGATCTATTTCAAAGAGGGTGAGAAATTAAGAGGGAGATGGACGGAAAGAGAAGTTCTGTCTGCTAGTTCAAATTTATTCTCCAAAAGGTCAGAATAGCAAAGGCTGGGATGGGCAGAAGCCAAAAGCTATCTGGGTTTCCCACATGAGTGACAAGGGCCCAAATACTTAGGTCACCTTCTCCTGCTTTGTCAGGGTTACTAGCAAAGATGAGGCTACATGCTCACACGAAATGAAACACCACAGGGAGTAGTTTAGCCTGCCTTAACACAATGCCAGCTACTATTCTTTTTCAAATGTTTATCTGTTTTCGTTTAATCAAATGGTGGAACAACAAATGCAGAGAAAAAAAAAATGTCACCCATTGGTTCATTTTCCAAATGCCTGCAAATTTCAGGACCGAGCCAGACCAAAGCCAGGAACCCAGAACTCTCTCTGGGATACCCAATGGGGTGGCTTCTGGAGCCATTACTTGTTGCCACCCAGCATGCATTAAAATAAGGCTGGCTCCAAGGTAGAAGAATCAGAAATGCAATCACCACTTTGGTATGGGAAATGGCCATCCCACTCTGCAGCTTCACCTGCTATGTCATTGTACCCAGTGCCCTGTTATTCTCAAAATACCAAATTCTCCTGTGACTCTGAGCTGTGCCTCTGTGTAAAGCATGGTGTTGTCCAGTTGTTTCTTAATTTTCTTATGCTCTATTCCTGAGAAGAAAGCAGAGCTGTTCTTTTAAATGTATTCAGCCTCTGACCGCTTACAGACTGTCCAGCCTTTGTTCTAGAAGTCACAGGAAAGCTCAGACTCCATGCTCATGCTGTTTTGCAGGCAGACAAGGGAGAAAAAAGAAAATTGAGAGAAAGAAAATTAGACCAGCAATCAGGCAATTAGCAATTATAAATATTTCCTTCTGCCATCATAGCCCAGGCTGTCTTATCCAATAAATCCCTCTCCTTGTTCCAAGAAATAAGACTGCCATTTTCTCTTCTAAAGAAAAGTTAAAAATTAGCTTTTTTTTTTTCAGATACTGGTAAGTGTCACACAGCCAAGGCCCTCATTACTGCACTTCCAATGTGTTTGTCCTATGCTGATCTAATACTCAGGCGGTACTTGACATAATCCAGCTTGCTCCTGATATGGACCAGGCAAACAGCTAAGTCAATCTGCCAGAACTAGAGGCACCTGCACGCTATGAGCTCCTGCCCCAGGTGCAATTCCATTCTTCTTGTCAATCAAAACGTCCGCTTTCCCAAGATGCTCTTGTTTCACTAGGGGGCTATGGAAACAGGTATGTCAAGATCCATAGGGAATTTCATGGAGGTATCATAAAACTCCCAGATGACTACATATCTGTAGAGAACCCCACTCCTGTACCTTCTCTCCCACTGGAGACTGAGACGGGAGGGTTTCTGGGGTGCTCTCTCCCCACTCCCCAACCCCCTTGTCTCATGAGCCCTTGAGGTTCATTCATCATAGGCATTCCTCTAGGTGGCGAACTTAGGCTCAAGTGTGTGTGTGCCGTTTCCTCACTAAAATTTAATAAGGATATTTTATTAAATGAATGTTTCTAAATAGATTCATTAAATAAATTACCTTATATGTTTGTCCATAACCGGAGTGCAGAATAAAAATTAATAGCCTCACAACACTTCCTTTCATGCCATTTCTTTACTAGAGCCATGTAACAAAAGAATCAATAAGCCAGCCTTTTATGACAATCAAGAAACCATTTACACAGGCATTACTCGCTCCAGTTACTATTCCAAAAGAAGGTGATGCTGATATGTAACAAGAAATTGCCTGTGTTTGGGCACACTGTGTTGACCACAGACAGCACTGAATTAGTGCTAATGGGAATGGAATTATGAATTTAATTCTCTGCAGGAATTTCTTCGTCCTGGAGCTGTCTTAACCTTGCACTGTCGGCCAGCTTTCCAAAAGAAAGATGGAAACATTCCTTCCTCCTGGACTCATAGAATGAATACACAGAGTCAGTAGAACTGAGCTTTTAAAGAGTGTCAGGCTAGAAGGACTTCAAGGCTTCTGTTATGGGATCCCAGTGGTTTGTCAATCACACTTGACAAACAGAATTCTGCAGCCTGCAAGGCTCTGAGCTCCCCAGGTCCAGGAAACCTTCCTCCGAAGGAAGTGAGCATCAGCTGTGACTGGAAATAGATGCTCCAGGTCAGCTTGCCATTAGAGATGGAATTTGATCAGCATATAACACCTGCTGCCACTTGCCCTCGATGGGGATGTCACAGCAGACTGTGACATCAGGGAGAGAACTCATTACTTTGGCCTTCAGCAAGACTTTTCAGGTTCGGCTGTATGTAGATGACAGATTGGAATTCTTCAGGGCTGGTACGATAGCCTAGTGGCCTTGCATGTGCCAGGATCCCATATGGGCGCTGGTTCTAATCCTGGCAACCCACTTCCCATCCAGCTCCCTGCTTGTGACCTGGAAAAGGAGTCGAGGACTGCACAAAGCCTTGGCACCCTGTATCCATGTGGGAGACCCAGAAGAAGCTCCTGGCTCCTGGCTTCAGATCAGCACAGTTCTGGTTGCTGTGGCCATTTGGGCAATGAATCAGCGATTAGAAGATCTTCCTCTCTGTCTCTCCTTCTCTCTGCATATCTGCGCTTTTAATATAAATAAACATATAGATAAATAAATAAATAAATAAATCTTTTTAAAAATGAGTCTCCAGGGCCCGGCGCGGTGGCGCAAGTGGTTAAAGGTCCTCACCTTGCACGCCCGGGATCCCATATGGGCGCCGGTTCTAATCCCGGCAGCCCCGCTTCCCTTCCAGCTCCCTGCCTGTGGCCTGGGAAAGCAGTCAAGGACAGCCCAAAGCTTTGGGACCCTGCACCCGCGTGGGAGACCCGGAGGAGGCTCCTGGCTTCGGATCGGCATAGTATCGGCCCGTTGCGCTCACTTGGGGAGTGAATCATTGGACGGAAGATCTTCCTCTCTGTCTCTCCTCTCTATATATCTGCCTTTCCAATGAAAAAATAATAAAAATAAATCTTTAAAAAAAAATGAGTCTCCAGAGAAAAAGAATGTTGATGTACAGAGAAAAACCAAGAGAATATATGAAAATTGGCTCACAGGGGAAGTTGTTGTGGCACAATGTGTCAAATCACCTCTAGGTATAACCAGATCCCATACTGGGACACCTGGTTTGAGACACTGCTTCCGCTTCATGTTATCACTGATGTACCCGGGAGGGTCACCCTGGCCTTGGTCCCTGGCTTCCAGTGCAGTTCTGGTTGTTGCAGGCATGTAAGGAATAAAACAGCAGATCAAAGAGCCCTCTCTCTCTCACACACACACACACACACACAACTAAATAAATAACTCTAACAAAAAGAATTGGCTCACAGAATTCCACAGGCTGAAAAAGCCAAGCTTTCCTTCTCTGCCAGCTGGAGCAGCTGCTAAGTTGGTGACACAATTCAATCCATGTCAAAAGGCCTGAGAAGCAGAGGACCTGCCATTAAGGCTACAAGACTTGGTCCAAGTCCAAAGGTCCTCCAGTCAGGAGTTGCAGTGCCAGAGACTGACAAGCCTGAGACTCCAGCTCAAAGACAGTACATTTCCTGTACCCTACCTTTCTGTCTGTTCTGCTCCTGGAATGATAGGATGCTAGCTGCTTGCATTAGTGAGGGCAATGTTTTTGGACATAGCTTTCTGATGAAAATATCCATCTCTTCTGCTAAGTGTTCAACTTAATTCTTGTTTCTAGTTCACTTATTATTATTTTTCCATAATACAATTTTGTGGGTTTGGGGATTTCCCCCATACACACAATCTCCCCTTTTTCACTTCGCATTCTCTACTCCCCCGCTGATTTCCCCCCATATTATCATAATAGCACAGTCCTTCGGCAACAGTCACAAAAATCCATCATTCTTCTATTTAAGCATATCATAGTATGGTAGGTATAGGCAATGGTGGAAAGTCTAGTACCATATTGTCAAGATATTTTTAACAGTTTCACTGGGAAGCCTTTCTTTTATGCATCTCTACTTCCAAAACAAAAGATGGATCCCAAGTGAAACTGTTAAAAAAATATATCTTGGCTCCATTACAGCCACTTGGGTAAAGAACCAGCAGAAGGAAGAACTTTATTTCTGCTTTTCTCTGTAACTGTTTTTCCAACAAAAATGAATAAACCTTTAAAAAGAAAAGAAAGAAAAGAAACAATATTATAACTTTCAGAAAGAATCTTATAAAACCAATAGTCTTTCTTTGGGGCCTGGACACAATCACCACCTGTGTGTTTTCTGCATTTTCCCAACATTCCTTTTAGAAGCTGATGAATTTCTAAGGATGGTGTTATTAACAGACAATAAGAAAGACATCGTAGCTATTCCTTACCAGAACTTCATAAGAGGTAAGGCCAAGGGATGAATCTAAACATGGGTAACATTCTCATTATGAGAATCATATCTAAAACATATAAAACTATATACATACTTTGCAATTTTAGAATCAAGTTTCTATTGCATTTTTACATAGCAAATTTTCTAAACTCTTTCCTCGTCCCCAGTTACAGGAACAGGAGAATATATTCTCTTGACTTTTGGGTGGGGGGAATTATCCCACAAATAAGGTGATGTGGAACTTTGTGGGTTTTGTTGTCGACTTTACACAAGCGATCGCTGTTTTGAATTCACATGGAAAATACAGCCTTTTCTATCTGAGGGTCAAGGCAATATAATCTAGTTGCAGTAGTGAACTCAAAGCTGCAAATGGGAAACCAGAGTGAGAACAGGCTGTAGCCAGGTTTTGGATAAAGTAAAGGAGGAAACAGGAGGTCATCAGACATAGTTCCCCACAGAAACGCCAGGTTAGTGATTGCCCTCGGACGAGACCACGCGGGACACTCCAAAACAAGGAGAAGTGCCAGAGTCTCCCCACCACCAGTGCTCTGCTGAACTTGTCGTCCATCAGGGACATTGGGCTATTGTTTTCTTTTTAGCTTGCATCCTTGTCCAGGTTTGGATCTGCGGGATGCCGGCTTCATAAATGAGTGTGAAAGGGTTCTCTTGATCTTTTAGTGTTTTTTTTTTTAAAATGACTTGAGAAGAATTGGTACTCATTTTTTCTCACAGGTTTTCTTGGACATCAGCAGATAAGCCGTCAGGTCCTGGGTTATTTCTTTTTCAAGAGAGTTTGGGTTACTGATTCAATGTCATTACATGCTAGTTAACTCTGATGTGAAATCATGGTCTTATAATATTTGACCTCCCTTTTTTTCTTGAAATATTATTCACAATAACCAAGGTATATTTGTTACTACGATTATGGTGATAGCAACAAAAATGTATAAATAGTCCAAGCTCACCAAATAATAATATATTCATTCGTTATGCTTTTACATAAAAATACACATCCTTAACGTTGTAGAGTTATTAAATCTAAACTATAAAAAGGATGATCAGACCTAATCTGATGTGATTATTTTAATTAGAAGAGAATTGGTCCACAAACCACTGTTGGTGTACACCGTCAGCCACAATTATCTTAACGTGCGCTGTGCCCTCTTCAGCCTCCCTCCCGTTGACTGAAGGTTCTAGATTCCATCTGCAATCAGTAAACACTGCTACATCCAGTGCATTTTACAGGTAAGACATGTGTTTCAGGACTGTGTTTGCTCTCCTAGTAGTTCTGGCTCATTTTCTTTTAGCGCTATAAACACGTACCATAACCTGCAAAGTAGAGCTAATGCTATTTACAAGGCTATCTTAAAGAATAATAAGATCATGGGTGCACACCTTCACTTAGAACCAGGCATACAGTAAGTTTTTCATAAGTGGTAGGCGCTCTGCATAACCACCTCTACCTTTGTTGTGTGATATGTATATCAAGATTCCATTTCTTCATGTCTTATAAATGCTGGGCTCCTCTCCAAGTGTTTTGGTACAGTTGCCAAGGGTAAGAACATAAAGCAGAGATTTTATTTAACTCAAGAATGTTTACAGTCTCCATGACTTTGAATGGGCACAGCATAGAGTTTTCAAGTGATCCAAAGAATTTTAAAAACAGGTTGTGTCTCTAGACAAGTACATACAAGCCGTCAAAATTCAGCTTTTTTTGGTGTTTTTTTTTGGCTATTTTCTATACAAAGAAACCAAAACATACCAACCTTGACATGTGGTAAGGATTCGTGGACTTTTTGCAAGAGGCATACAGTAAGCGCTGCTTATTTGCAGGCAAACCCACCACTCCAGTATGCTGCTGCATATTGTGTCTCCGCTGATCACAGGTTGATCTTTGTGATCAAACAATCTCACAATGATCCTCCTTCTCTTTTTCCCTCTTGTGTGAAAACACAGCTTCTCTTTTAGATCTCTCCAAACCACAGTATCATCCCAAGGTGCTTGCACACTGTCCTTATTGATTAGAAAACATAGTGGCAGAGTAAGAGCTTTTATGAGCTTCAATGCCTTCTACTTAAAGAAGTCCTTTCCCTGATTGATAAATTAAATCTTTTGGTTGTGTCTGAAATCTTGTTTAATCTCTGCATCATTTACCATGTCCTTTGGCTGTGATCATAAGTACATCATTCGTAGTCATGTGTCTGATAACACCAAATATATGAACATGTCAGAAAAAATCTATAATGTCATGATCAGAAACTCATCTAATCCTCTCACTTACTGTCAATCTCATCATTTCTTTTCTACATCTCTGAACACAAGCTATAAGCTCTTATGAGGACTGGATCACTCCACTCTTTATTTCTGGTTTAAGGAACACAGTTAATAAACAACAGCATTTCATTTTCATGTGTCTGATGTCTATCAACCAAACTAATTTATCTGTCCTATTTTCCTGGCGAAGCTTGATTATCCCTGGAGTTTTAAATATTTCATCACCACCACACTAAGAAAATTGGCAAGGCTATGAGATTGTCGCATAATCTGTAGTCATGGGGACAGCTAAGCTTGGCCCCACCTGTCTGTGAGCAACAGCCTGATGCGTCTCCAACACAAGAACTTTGCAACCTGCTAGTAATGTCATGTCTGAACCACTGAGAAGACAGAGATAAAAAGATCGTGGGCCAACATTAATTTTCTAAAGCCAAACTTATTTCAAAAGCAAATACACAGAAAAGGTGACCAAGCTTCTGAGCAGAAACAACTGCAAGTTACCAGTTTGTACTAAAAACATTATCTTGCTCCTGCGTAGAACTTAGATAATGGTGAAAAATCTATAATGTAAATAATAAATCACACGATTAAAAAAACAATACCCATTTCAATTATGTTGGCTATCAGAATAAACTTTGTATGTAACAATATTGGTTTTAGACAAGAAAATGAAGTGACTGATGTATTTTAATACACATGATAACTATCTCTGATATGTCTCAACAGCTCCAATAATAAATTTGCCAACATCAATACCAACCAGCTCAGCAGGTCTACACTGGCCGGGGATCTTTGGAAGATGCTCACTCCCATTTATTTCACTTGTCACAATTTCTTTTTCTCTCCAAGGCAAGATTAGCATTGGTTGCAATTTCTGGAGATGGTATAGCGGAATGAAAGAATGACAGTAGAAACGGATCATAGGATCCTCAAAACTGCAAAGTTTGACCAGGCCCTCACTAGGACAGAGGTTAATTTATACGTTAACATGCTAGCATATACAACTCAGGAGACGCCTGTCACGCAAACTAGAATTTCCGGGTTGGTTAATGTATTGCTCACTCTAGATGCAGCTCTCCCTCTGGTTTAAACTAGAACTCTCAGAAGTTGCATATTCAGATGTATTGTGAATTGCTGAAAGACATTGAGGCAAAGGAGGAAAAACCACCTATTTTGTTACTTTCTTCCTAAGTCAGAAAATACAGAAGGCCCATAGAATTGGAAACAACATCCTAAAACTAGTTTAATATGTAGACTCATATACTCATCAAATAAAATCTGTCTTGCACAGCAATGAAGCTTTTCAACAGTAATAATTATCTCTGTATATTTCATTTTCTCCTTTGGAAAAAGTCACGGTGCATGCCGGGAATACATAGCAGTTTTCCGAATGAAACTGAAATTACTCGTAGGCCAAGCCCTTTTATCTGGCTGGGTCAATTGCCCAATGCTGCAAAGAACAGAGTGACATGAGTTTTCATAGAATTTGAAATTGAATTTGAGCCTTTTGGATTAGTTTTGACATTGAATACTGAAATGAAATGAAGCTCTATGTAAGATATAATGGATTTCATTCACTGCTTTTTATGCCATGTCCAATAAAATAAAATAAAAAACTACAAAAAGATCCTTATACCCAATTAATCAAAATAATTGATCGTCGTCTTAAAACACACAAAAAGATTAACACACAAAATGTTGGTCTTCATAGTGAGAGAGATGAAGAAATGAAGTCTTTCGCTGAGCTCTAATTATCACAGTGTATGAATGTTCTACACAAAACTGCGAAAATTGCAAAAATCCTCCAGTTTTTTAGTGATTATTTTGTCTCCTATTTTAGCATTTTGACAGGTCGATAAGAATTCTGGACATAGAGATTCATCACTAAGGTAGCTACAACATCTCTTATTTTTTCATTCTAAAAAGTTTTATGTTTATCTCTCTGACTTTTAAGGTTTTGTTTTGTAATAGAAATGCAATAATTGTACAAATTCATGGGGTACAATGGCTTATCGCAATGGTTATATAGATTACGTAATCATCAGGGTACTTAATGTCTGTGTCACTGCATATATTTAGTATTCTTCTATCGTGAGAGCATTCAAAATCCTCTTTCGGTTATGTCAAAATATGCAACGCAAAATGAGCAATTATAGTCGCTCGGACTGTGCGTTAGAATAGCAGAGCTTCGTACTCAGAGAACATTTCCTAAGAGGTCAGACATCGTTTGCAAAAATTCTTCAGACCAGAGGAAAAAGTTATGATGTTTTAATACCCACGACAGTCATTCATTCTATGCGATTTTACAGAAACTCTAATCCATGCATGAGATCAAATGGCATTTGTCTTGCTACGCCCAGCTTATTGCGTGATGTCCCCTAGTTCATTCACCTTGCTACGCAAGATGGGATTTCATCGTTCTGATGGAATCGCATTCTATCACATAGATATTTTGCATTTTCCTTGTCCTCTCCTCCACTGACTCACACTTCTATGGGTTGCATTTCTTGACTGCTGTGAAGAGTGTTACAAAGAACAGGAGCAGACAGATTTCTGCTTGATTTACTTGATTCATTTCCTTTGAATCAATAGCCATTAGTCAAAAGGCAAGATTGCGTGGGCAGTTCTATTTTTAATCTTCTGAGGAACCTCCAGACTCCTGTCCCCAATGACTAAACTGACTTCTTCCCACCAGTGATGTATAAATATATCCATTTACCTACACCTATGCTGGCATGTGTAATCTTTCTATCTTTTTGGAAACACCTATTTTAACTAAAGTGAGGTAATATCTCTTTATAATTTTGATTTGTGTTTTCCTGGTAAACAGAGTTTGGGGCTATTTTTCGAAATAATGTTGTTCTACTTTTAAACTGGATTATTAGGGCTCCTGCTATTTGATCAGATTCATTATATATTATATAGTATCAATATTAAATACCTTATCAGAAACATCTTTTTAAAATATTTTCTCTCATTCTGTTTTTGTTTTCTGCTCTGCTCTGCGGATTGGTTCCTTTAGGGGAACAGAGGCTTTTGAATCCGAGGTAAGTCCCATCTGTCTACTTTTTCTTTTACTGCCTGCGTTTTTTTTTTTTCCAAAACATTCGGCCCATACTAATATCATGGAGCAAGCCCCAGACTTTCTTCTAGTAGATTTATAGCTTTGGATTGCTCACAAGCTTATAAACCATTTTGAATAGATTTTGGTATATGGTTAGAAATGGAGTTGCAATTTTAATCTTCTGCCTGTGAATATCCAGTTCTATCAGCACCAGTTGTTGAAAGGACAGCCCTTTTCTCAAATATGTATTTTGGCGTCTTTGCTAAAAATCACGTCTTTAACTATATCACTCTAATTTAAAAAAAAAAAACTGATATAATGAAAACCCAGGTTGTTTCCATACTCTGGTAACAGCCAAAATATTCTGCAAAAACAGAAATGTTTTCCAAATGCAACTTCACAAATTCATAGTCAATTTGACCAAACTATTGCTTAGTTAAAGCCGATATTCGGTTTGATTTTATGAATTTTCAAAAACTCTATTTACTAAGGAGAAGGAGAGGTATGGGGAGGAGGAGAGAGGGAGAGAGACAAAGAAAAATAGAGAGAGAAGGAGAGAAAGAAAGAGAGAGAGAGTTTACATTCGGTTAAAGTTCTATAATGCCAGGTCCCCCTCATGGACGGCAGCAACCCAGTTGTTTCAGTCATCACTCCTGCCTCCTTGGATCTGCAGTGGCCGGAAACTGAAGCCAGAAAACATGGCTAGGAATTGGACCCAGATACTCCAATGTGGGCTGTGGCATCCCAGCTAGCATTTTTCTTCAAGAATGTACTTATTTAATTTATTGGAAATGAAGACACAATGGCAGAGAGAGAGACAGGAGACCCTCTACTGGTTCATTGGTCCACTTTGCAATTGTCTGCCTTAGCCCCAGTTGGAGCCAGATGAAGCCCAGGGGGCAGCAGCTCTGTGTGGGTCTCCCACCCGAGTGGCGGGATGCAGCTGCTTGAGCCATCACCTGCTGCCTCCCACTGGGAGCATCAGCAAGGAAGTTGACATTGGGACCACAGCCAGGACTTGAACCGAGGCCCACAGATATCAGTTGTGGGTGTTTCAGCCCATCTTAACCAGTGTGACAAAATCCCACAAGTGTTCTCTTAACTGCTAGGCTAAACACCTGTCAATGAAGATCCTTGTACTAAATATAACTGACTGGTTGACAGTTACTTACATAACCCCCTCGTCTCCTAAGTCCTTAGTTTGTGTTCCGAGTTCTTGAAAACATGCAATGAGCCTGCTTCTAAGCCGTGTTTCTAATGTCCACCTGTTTACAACAGGAGCAAGTGATGGTTTTCTCGTTTCCATTCCTCCCTTGTACTTTGAGTACTTTGTCATCTGGTGTGACGGCTGCATTTTTTAGTCCTTCTCTGCAAGTAACATGGTAGTGTGGTTCATTTCTGTTCATTGGGGTCTCAGCAGCGTAGGGTGCACAGAAGAGCTCTTACAAAACAGCTACATTAAAGAATGAGACTGCAGTGAGAGATACATCCTGTGTGCTCCCCCTTTGTCCTTATCTCATTATTCTGTTTTAGTTTTTGTTCCACATACTACAGATGGAACAGGAAACCGAATAGGTAAAATCACAGAGCACCTACTTAGGTTATAAAGGATGTGTTTAAGAATGCAACTCAAATGGGCCTATTGTGATGGCCTAATGGCTGGATCCTCACCTTGCCTGTTCATGTCCGTACTGCTCCACTTCCCATCTGGCTCTCTGCTTGTGGCCTCAGAGGGCAGTGGGAGATGGTCTAAGACTTTGGGACACTGCACCTGCGTGAGAGACTCGGAGGAGACTCGCTCCTGGCTCCCGTTTTCAGATCTGCTTAGCTCCGGTCATTGCGGCCACTTGGACATAGGATCTTTTTCTCTGTGTCTTTCTCTCTGTGTAGAACTTCCTTTGGAGCCAATGCATGCCCTAGCTGCCCCAATTCCAATGTAGTCCTCAACTAATGAGCCTAACAAAGCAGCAGAAGATGTTGCAAATGTTTGGGTCCCTCTCGCCCAAGTAAGAGACCCAGATGAAGCTCCTGGCTCCTGGCTCTTGGCTCTGCTTGGCTCAGGATTGACCACTGTAGCCATCTGGGGAGTCAATCTGCAGATAAAGTATCTCTGAGTGTCTTGCCCTCTTTGTCACTCCAATTTTCAGTGTAAACAGATAAATAAGTCTATTTTTTTGAAGCAAGAACAAGGTGCAGTGTGTGGGGCTGTAGCAACCCTATAACACCATGAGGTGTGTCTGAGGATGGAAACCGCACATACAGAACAGGAACAGAAAGTGGTCATGCTTTCTCAACATCCCATGGAATATTAACTCAATCCGTAATTCCAACCCCATTCTGTCACAACTATTAAGACTTCTTCCACCTGGAAGCAATACTCGTTTTGGGGTTAAGCCTCCGCGTGTGAGTCTCCACAATTACTAAGCAAATGTTAAAACTCCTGATAGGCCATTTCCAGACTGTATGTCATTTTCTACATGCTTGTGCATAATCCTTTTGTGGTTTTCTTACCATCCCTGGCCTCACTGACTCCGAGTGAGCGCTGAATACTCTGAACATATGATATCCCACCATGAAATTCACTGCTCATTCTCACATACTCTTATGGTATTAGTGATCTTTAGTGTGCAAAATGTAGCTTTTCAACAACATTATAATCCAAGAGCAGAGGAAAAGTTCACTTATTTTTGGTATTCCTTACAGCAGAATTCAACACTCTATAGTAAATATTTGATGATAACACGTGAATGAATAACTATTTCTTCGTTAACGATTGAGTGTCACATGCTTAGTAAATATTGACCACAAAATATGCCTCTTTGAATTTCTGCTTATAATTTACCTTGATAATGTCTAGATAAGCCAATTCTTGTCTAATAGATACTCTGAATTCAAATAAGCTTATTCAAATAAGATATTCACATCAATTACACAGAAGTCTGGGCATAAAGTAATATGAACTCTGCCTTGACAATCAAGCCGATGAAAAATAGAGGACAACATTTAAACAACAATGGAAATTAAGTATAAAGAGTATTTTGTTCTGAGGTTCTTGCTCAAATGGTTTTGATATTGCCACAGTTATGTACATCCGGCACCTGGGGAGGGTGGGAAATTGGGTGGGCCTTCTCCCTTACTATCCCCCTTTAAACATGAAGGTAACAATATGGAAAACATACTAGTATTATCCACTTTCCTGTAGCCCTTGAACCTTCTTATCCTAATGAACTATGTAAAGAATGTCAAAATAAATTTTATTTAAATAAAAGAGTATTTTGTTGCAAAGAGAGAACAATGTGAGCAGAAAACTTGATCAAAAATCTTGAAGACATGATGCTTTAGCTAGAATCTCATAGTTAATATTTTTAGTATTTTGGCCGAGATCTGGTGTGCTGTGACATCACGGGGCTTAATATTTTCTTAAATCCAGGAGTCAGAAGCATTTCCACGGGCAATACGCTAAAAAAGAAGCCAGAAAAGAAAAGAAGGAAGGAAAAGAGTAACAGTGATACATCTGGGGGGCCAAGTAGGACATGTTCTCAGATTAAGAAGGAGAAGAGGGGAGACACAGGCAAGGGGCAGAGCAGGCAAGGGGAATGGAAGGTAAAAAAAGGCAGAAGGAGAAAGTGAGAAGCAAAGAAAGGGCAGTAAGATAAAAGCTAGCGACAGCCACTTCTAACTCAGTGCTGCAACGCTACCCGAGGCAAACTTTAAACCTGAAAAGCTTTGAACTCTCCCAGGGCCCACTAATCTAAGAAAGGTACATTTTGAAAGATTTATTGAGATATTATTGGTAGGTAATAACTTAAACACATGTAAATACATCATTTGATTAGTGTTGGCGCATTATCTACACGTGGGAAACCATCTCCAGAATAAAGTATTGAACGTATATCAAAGGGCCATCACAGTGTTATGAAAAATGTGTACTCAGATTGCAAGAACTTTTTCCACCAAATAAGCCTTTTAATCCCATTTTTTGCCACAAGTTTTTAAAAACTACTGTCATAAATCACTTCCCAGTGTTTCTTAATGTCCCTTTTTTAATATCTCGCCCTCATTCTCAGACAACCAATAGTTTGCTTTTTTTGTAGATTTTATATTCATTTGCATTTTTGGGAGAATCCAGTATAAACAGAATCATTGTTCATACTTATCTGCAAGCAAACACATTTGTAGTTTTTCTTAGGATAATTATTCTGAGATTAATGTTACTGTTGCAAGTGTCAGTAGTTCATTTGTTTTTTTCATTTCTGTACCCATATACACTCAGCAGTGCTTAACAGGAATACATATAAACCATAGTAGAAATTATATTCTGCAGACACACACATATAGTTATATAAACCAAGGGAAAATGAACCAGCCAGTAAATTATGTCTAGCGATGGAATAACGTATATGAAATGTGTTCATATAGAAATGGGAGGTGATTATGACTTTTTAAAAATTACTTTTTCACACCAAAATTAGCTCATCTTTTAACTCTATTTTTCTATGTATTTTTAGAAGTGACTGGGTACTAGGCAGCAAGTGAGTAGTTTCTGCATTAAAACTGCAACATTTCCATATTTTGACCTGGCCCATGTCCCTCTCTCACTCCAATGGCACCACGTGGATGATTGCTTGCCATTCACATCATTAGCTATTAATGACTTGGTTAAAATTTCCTGTTGTTCAATCCACACAGCCTTCTAGAGATCCATTTTAAGCTCCGTTTAAAGACTACACAGGAAAAAGATTTACTATTTATGGAACAACCTTGAACATATTCCATGGTCGGCAAAGGCAAGTGCTGTAATTGCTGTGTCCCCACGGATCCAGCGTTTAATCTCACTAACTAGTCCAGACAGCAGCTCCTCCATCAGCAACTGCTAAGCGCCCATGGTTGAAGCTTCTTCTCATTTATCTCATAGAAAGACAAAAGAAAGAAAGCTGGAGAAAAGCCTGGTTCCTCACTGAAGGACAAAACAACATACAGAGACATCAATAATACAGTGACCCAAATGGAATGCATCAAGTTAGGATGTTTTACTACCAGTTCCTTCCTAAGATGACAAGAGGCCAAGCCAAGCTTTTCTTAGAAAAAGAATTTGCATGTTGGCAGGACAGCACAGTAATGAGGTCTAGAAAATCACCTGTCAGTAAAACAGAATTGAAAACTCCATCAAGTGACCTGAATGGATAGACACCTGACATTGATTAATTACCCCCCAAGGTTCTCATTACTAAAATTAAGAACTCTCAGGCCTGAATTACATGGTTTGTGATTCAAGCTTATAATCTAGCTCCCATGTTTATTCAAAATAACAAGCAAAAGAAGGTCCCATACGCAAACCTTGGTTCTGTTCGCTCCTTTTACATCACAGTGGCTATTGCTACTTGGCATATGTTGTCCCACCTGGCATTCCTCTGCCTAACATTCCATTTTGCTGCCCTTTCTTTTTTACTTTTGTTAATGGAAATCCAAGAAAAAAAGAAATGAATCTATTAGGATCCTGATATCAATAGCATTTCACAGTGCCAGTCCAATGTCACATGGCCACGTAGATGAGCTTAAAAAATACACATTTCCAAAATATGATATCCACAGAAAATCTGAAACTTCTGTTTGTAGAATATCAACAAGAGGGGCAAGGTATCGTGACTTGAAGAGCACATTCAGTCCAGCTTCTCGGTAACAGTTCATTCTGCAGCAAAGGGGAAGGGTTCATTTCAAGGAAACATATTCAGCTTGCTTTCTGAGATTTTGTTCTTATGATGCGGAGTTAAGAAAATGTGCATGGGTTAGGTTATTATAGCTAAAAATAAATCATGAAAGCCACAATAGTATTTCAAGCAAAAAACTAAGACAGCCCCTGACTCCTAAAGCCTGGCTTTTAATGAGCTATTAAAACTTACTCCTGACTCTTCACTCCTGGTTTTTGAGCCACCCAGGTCCAGCCATCGCATCCATTTGGCAGGGGGAGTGAACCAACAGATGGAAGATCTTTCTCTCTGTGTGTCCTTGTTTTCATAAATCTACCTTTCTGATAAAAAAAAATCTTAAAAAAAAACTAAGACCTATGGAAGTTAAGAATATTGTTAAATATTGTAAAATAATATTTCTTAATTTGGAATGAGTAAAGTAGACATAAGTCAGTCTTGAAAGGCACATACGTTAGATCTTAAACACAAACTCTGCGCCCTAACTTTCTAAATGAAAACTCTATAGAATACAAATATTTGATCACTTTAATAATTAGGCCATTTTGTAAACTGGATCAAGAACAACTGATGTGGTACAGAAAGTCATTTGAAAAGAATGTGTGTCATAGAGAAAAGAGCTTTTTTTTGCTCCTTTTTAATCAAAAATACATTATTGGCTAGCATTAATTTCTATAAACTTTTTTTTAGAAAAAAAGCCTGTTCTGCATTCTGATTTGTGGTTTAGTATCTGTACATGTTTATTCTTACCCCCCCCCCAAAAAGGGTTATGTTTTCTTAAAGGAAGAGCGAGTTTTCTGTTTATAGTAACACTGTGTAAATCATTCATAAATATTAGTTGTAAGAGTGACTCATAAAGAAACTAATTGAAATGAAATGATAAAAAGCTAAATTAACCTTTAAGGCATTTGGGTCAAGACCAAACAAACATATGCATTAGGGATGGGTGAATGAACCCTGAAGAGCCCATCACTAATAACAGGGTGACTAAGCAGGAAGAAAGCCTAAGAAAGTAAGTCCTGGAATAGAAGATGGGGATGATGGTTTTGTCACGAGAGGGGCCTGGGTTTCTGGCAGCATAGTTCAGAGAGCTTCTTGTGTGGGCTCAAGATGTGGCACGCCATGTCTACGCACAGTCTCCATGGTTCTCATTCGTCTTTGGGAAAAATAGAGGGAGATTGCCCAAGTATTAGGATCCTGATCTTCACACGGGCGTTCCACAGTGAAGCTCCACAACACTGGCTGCAATCTGCTCATAGACTTGGCTGTCACAACCATTTGGAGAGTAAACCAATGATTAGAAGATCTCTCTTTCTCTCTCTCTCTCTCTCTCTCCTCCCTCTTTCTTTATGTCTCCCCTTCTATCTCTGTAACTCTTATTTTCAAATAAACAAATACATGCACCTTTAGAAAACACAGAAAAATCCAAATGCGTGAATATTTGATTCTACTGAGCTTCAAGGAATGTGTACTTATTTATTACCAGAAAAATCCACACATAAAACTTTTTTCTAATCCCCAATGTTGGGTTACAATGAAACCGCAAATCATTTGAATCTTTGCATTGTGTGAACATGCTCCACAAAATCAAGTAAGGTCTGAAGATTCATGATGCTGTGAGTTTTAACTCTATAGAAGTTGTAGCTTTGAATTTAAGATAGCAAAAACAAATATATTCGGTAACGTACACAGTGTTTTATTTAGCCCATCATGTGGTTGCCATAGCTCTCTTTGGCAAGATAATGAGATCAGATACATTTTCTTCCTTGTAAGTTCCCGAGAAGTCCTTAGGTAAAACACACTTTGCATTTTGTCGGTAAGGAATTAGATTTAGCAAATAGGCTTTGGGAAGCCATCAGTCTTCTAAAGTTCTTACAGGTGAGGGAAAAGAAAGAAATAAAACACTTTTTTTGTGTGCTTCAAATTGATGTTGTTATGTCAGAAAGCAGTGGAAAATGCCCACATGACTCTGAAAGCTAAGAAAGGGGAGATAAGCCTTATTTTAAGTGTGAAAAAACTAGCAGAGAGAGAGAAGGAAAGAAGGAAAACATATTAAGATACAGGAATACCATTGATCACAAGCATCTTACTGAACTACGAGAGGACCGAATCGTCCTCCTGAAACACAGAGATTACCATTATGAATTATCAAACAGCAAACACACTTGACACAAGCAAGGAGCCAAGCAGGTAATATTAGAATGCAACGGAAGATTCTCTGCACATCCGAGGTCAATGAAAGTTAAGAGTGGGAAAGTTAGTATCAAATGACCAAATCAAATATTTGCTTAAAATAACAAAGAACATTGAGTTATATAGTATGAAAAATATAGATTGAGGCAACTTTCACAGTCACATCCACTAAAGAATGTACCAAATAAATAAAAATTGCTCAGAATTTATCTGAGAAATGGAGAGTTAGAATCTGCAGGGGAGATTTAAAAATGCAAATAAATAGGACTGATGAGATGCTTTAATATCGAATCCTGCGCCTTCAAGCGCCAGCATCCATTTGCGCACCAGTTTGTGTCATCACTGCTCCAATACCCATCCAGCTAGCTCCCTCGGGTCCTGGAAATGCGTAGAAGTTGGTCCAAAGCCTTGGGACCCTGAACCCACAAAGAAGACTTGAGTCTGCAGCCTCTTGTCATTGAACCCACCAGCCAAAAACTTAAAAATACATATATACCACACATAGAGGCATGTGGCCAGGTGGGGTCCTGACTGCCTCATATTTCGTATCCCTATTGGCCAATGCAGATGGATTTCCAGAGTACCAAGTCTGGGAAGTGAGAAAACCTGGCAACAGAGAAGGAATCAAGAGGCAGGAGAAGCACCTTAACCTATGTTTCTCAGCATTGTCTCTTTCAATACTTCCTTTTTTGGGTGTTTTTAATCCTGATCATGTGCAGCAACATCTTAATACTGCAGATGTTTTCTAAGCTTCTTGTGCCCTGTTCTAACCTGTAATGCATACAAAAAGACTAAGATAAATTTCCCTTCTCCAAGAACCTTATTTTTGCCCCTTGGTGGATCTATCACTCCTGTTAAAAATAGCTTTTTTTTTCTTTGGAGATCTTCCTAATCTAAATGCTGGATTCAGAACCCTAACGAAGAAAAGAGAGAAGACAGAACGGGTCAACCAACCATCTCAGCTATGATGGACTATGTCAATCAGTGGATTTTTCAAAGACCTCATAGTGCTTGGAGTGGCAAGATTGACAGCGATTCATAACTGTGGCAATATCAAAACCACTTGAGCAAGAACCTCAGAGCATGCCCTACATCCGGGACCTGGGGAGGGTGGGAAATTGGGTGGGCCTTCTCCCTTAATACCCCCCTTTAAACATGAAGGTAACAATATGGAAAACATACTAGTATTATCCACTTTCCTGTAGCCCTTGAACGTTCTTACTCTAACTAACTATGTAAAGAATGTCAAAATAAATTTTATTAATTAAAAAAAATAGCTATTTCAAAAGAATATTACTGAGTGCCGTGTATTACAGAATACCACTTACATTCCCTGTATCCTAACTTATGAAAGTATAATAGGTCTCTAAAATTTGTTAAAGTCCTTAGGAAGAGGACGCAGCACTATACTTAGGAAACTCCTGTGGAGAAATCGTTTAGTTGAAGCAATTAAGGAGAATGAGTCAGTTGCAATTTTTTTTTTTTTTTTTTTTTGCCAAGAAGTCAATTGCTTAGGGGGAATTAAAAATCCTATGACTGTGGAAGTAGTCAAATAATCTACATAAAAATCAGCAAGGCAATGGTAATACAGAAGCTACATGCACTGACTATACATCTTGATGAGAATTTCACAGAATTCCAGCAAATCAAATGATGCTTTTACTGGGGCAAGGCTAGGTCACGTGACATTGGCTTATTGAAGTAAATTTACCTAAATGTTCCCCCATAGCAGTTCTACTGCAAATTTGGAAAGCCAAATCAACTAAGAGACTTCCGAAAGTTGTCGCTTGCGGCACCTACATGCACAAAACAAAGAATTATGCCCTCTCCCCTTAGCAAATCCTTCTGTCCTTCCTTGAAATAACCAGTGTCGTTTCCAGTACCAAAAGTGGATAATGTCCATTACACAGTCAAGAAATAAATTCTTCACTACTGTTTTCTTTGGCGAGTGCAGAAGCAGGAGGCTTGCATCTTTACCTCACCTGCTCACCTCATTCATCTTTAACATGTGTTTCCCCCTACTCACCCCAGGGCGAAGGAGACAGCTTTAGGACTCCACGATATGTTTTCTCATGCTTTGTAAAGAAGCTTGAAATAAATTGGATATATCTACTTTATTTATTTATGCTTATCATTTATTTATTTTCTTATGCCTTTTATATGTAATAAATATGCTTATTTATTTTCGTTCTCAACAATGGGAGAAAATACTCGCATTTCCTCTCCGAAAGTTTCAAGGGAAGACATTCAAAATGCAAGCAAATGCTTTCATCAATTTTTCAAATTGCCATCGCCTGATAGAAGGAAAGTGGTTATCTGCCATGGGTCGTAGTTGCAAGGGTTCCAGGCATCACTGAGCAGCTGCATGACCTTGCAAAAGCAGGGTTATCCTTCTGAAACTTTCATCTGACTTCTTTGTAGCTGAATTAGTCATGACACCAGACTCAAACCAGACCAGTGGCCGTGGTCTCTGCAAAACCAGAGAGTGCCCAGGAATTTCGTCAGTATGTCTTCAGTATTCAAGAGGTGCTGTTTGCTGGTAACAAGGATGCTATTCTATTTATTTTGGCTATTAATTTATTATCCTCAACAGCAACTACCACAGTGCTGTGTATGCTAGGACATAATAAATTGGTAGATTAATGAATACAATTACGATGCAGCTATGAACAATTCTTTAGAATGCATCAACCTAGATTAAATACTTTCCCTTTTTCTTTTCCTTAAATTTTCTTCGTTAAGGATAACAGATATTTCACGACCCATGGAAATGAGATGAGATTTTCCAATGATTTTTTTTTTTCCTTAGGCCATGAATTGACTATTGTGCAACCCATAGAGAACCAGTTCTGAATGGTGATTACCAAGGATTGAAATCACCTAGAACTCAGACGACAATTTCTGTGTGCAGCTACTGAAATGAAAACTCTCCATTCAGGAAGGAGCCAATCAGCAAGAATACAGCTTTCTATTACCTCATTCCACATTTCATTTTTTATGAGTCTTTTAATCCAAGAATTTGACTAACTGGTTTTTTAATGCGTTTCGGACGCTAACAGATAGGAGACTCACCTTGCTAAAATGTGGCCATTTTGACCAGGGCCTAAATCCTAAGTATGAATCCCAAGCTGATATTATGGTTTGTAGACTGCAGTTTGAAAACGAAGGTTTGAAAAATTTTAAATATTTCATATCATGTACGGAGTGAGATAATTGTTTTGAACCACTAAAAGTTAAGCTACAATTTTAAGATCATTTTTGCAGGTATTTGCTCTGCATAACCAATGTTAGACTATTCCCCATATCGTTCATTGATTATAATTTTTTAATGTGGGTAAGCATAGTGGTGTAGCAGTTAAACCACTGCTCAGTATGCCTGCATCTCCTATGATGGTGCCTGGAACCTGAATCCCACCACTACCTCTGATGCAACTTGCTGTGATACCGGCAGATTAGGGTGTGGCTTCAAGACCCCAGATATCCATTGGTGTAATCAATACATGCATGTCTTTGTCCTCAGAGGAGACAGAGAATGAATAGAAAAATCAAGATAATTTCTAGATGAGGAGTGCAAACAGATAAAGAAGCCATGCTCCGTATTTGAAGTGGGAATTAAAGAGGAATTGAGTCTGACAGAGGAGAGAGGATCATAGAGCATGTTGTCTGAGATGGCGCAGTACCACCTAAGGCTGATAAAGACACATTTGACATTTCAACAGCTTGGGAGAGAAATCCCAAGGCATAGGGTCAAGAACAAAAATCCTGGGTCAGAAGGAGTCCGGTTTATTTGGCAATGAGAGATGACCCAGTGCGATGACAGCTTAGTAAGGAAGAGAGAAAAAGGGGTGAATAGAGATAAGAAAGAAGTCAGGAAAAAAATCACTGAGGAACTTGTAGGTCATGGCATAAAGTTAAGACTTACGCTAAGTTAAATGTGGGTCCAAGGGGGAATTTTAGCAGGGGTTGACATCTAATACTCTCGCTAACATTGTTCTGCTTCCTCCACGGAGAAGGGAGAGCGGAAGAGGGGTAAGACAGCTTACACATTCCACTGTTCTCCCACTACGTAGATAGGACCTGGAAAAACAGGATGAGCTTCAGAATAAAATATCAGGGTGGAGCTGGAGGAAAAAACTCTTCTAACAGAAAATTCAAATTACTCTTGGGTGGAACAGCTTATTGGACAAGGAAGTAATAGGGCTGAAACAATGCCTAATTGAAAAGACTATCAAAACACACGAACACAACCCAGCCTTCCCAATTCTGATTCACTTCCTTCCCAGCTAAGTTAGGTCCCCTTTGCACTTAAAGGCTTCAGTGAGGTCTCACTGCTTTCATGAACGTTTAAAATGTGTTACCAGCAATATAGAGACTGTAATAGTTTATTATTCTTAAAAGCTGTCCAGATTTATTTTTTTATAGTTCTAGTAATTTAAAATTTCACTTAGAACTAAGAAAGCTTATCTGATTCATTTGACACAACCCCTTTGAACAATAAAGCGTGTAATTAAATTATTCTGATTCACCCTTAACAAACTCTGAAGACACGCTAGTCATCATTCTGTTTGTTTTTGTGTTCAAGCGCTACTGGAAACAGTGGCTGTCACAATTGGACAGGAAGTAATATTGAGAAATGTTGGTGATTTATTTTTGAATCTGGATGGTCTGTCTTTGCAATGGACTGCTTCCAAATATTAAAAGAATAAAGGGTATTCATTAAAAGAAGTGAGCAGGGACGCATCCATTCTGTTCAGACAATTACACAACCCTGGTAGGTAATAAGTGGAAAGTAGTGAATGGCTACATTTGGCGAGTGAACACAAGAATGGAAAAGATCCTGATGAAAGACATGTAACATATGTGTAAGTCTGTGAATGAAGGTAGGGTAAATTGGAAAGGCTGAACAAAGCACATTCTACCACCATTGGCTTTCACCTCATCTGAATGACTAGTGGACAGAGTCAAATAAACATCGCTGATGGAGCTCCTGGTGCATGTGGGATAAATTTATTTTTAGGGCTTATTGGGCTGGCATTACTGTATAACGGTTTAAGCTGCTGCTTAAAATGCTGGCATGTCCTGGCTGCTCTGTTTCCAACCCAGTTTCCTGCTAATTTCCCTGAAAGGAGCAGGTGATGTTCCAAATGCATGAGCTCTTATTGCCCAAGTAACAGACCCAGACGGAGTTCCTGGCTCCTGCTTTGAACTGACCCATGCCTGCTTACTGCAGCATCTTGAAGAGTGAACTAGCAGATGGAAGAATTCTATGTCTCTCTGTTTCTCCCACACACCTCCCTCTGTCTATCTCTGTCTCTCACACACTACTCCCTCATCCCTCTATTTTCCAAATAAAAGAAATAAAATAAAACCTGCTTTTTAAAAAAGATTTGTTTATTTTTATTGGACATGCAGATTTACAAAGAAGGAGAGAAAGAAAGGTCTTCCATTGTGTTGCTCACTCCTCAAATGGCCACAAAGACTGGAGCTGAGCCAATCTGAAACCAGGAGCCGTGAGCCAGAAGTTTCTTTCAAGTTTCCCATGTGTGTACAGGGTCCCAAGACTGTAATTGGGGAGCTGCATTGGAAATGGAGAAGCTGAGACACAAACCAGCCTCCATATGGAATCTTAACACTTTGAAGAGGAGGATTAGCCAACTGAGCCATTGTGCCAGGGCCATAAAATAAACTCTGGAAAAAATTGTACTGATTCTTTGACAGAGCATTTGAGAGAGAGAGAGAGAGACAGAGAAAGAAAGAAAGAAAGAAAGAAAGAAAGAAAGAAAGAAAGAAAGAAAGAAAGAAAGAAAGAAAGAAAGAAAGAAGAAAGAAAGAAAAAGGAAGGAAGGAAGAAAGGAAGGAAGGAAGGAAGGAAGGAAGGAAGGAAGGAAGGAAGGAAGGAAGGAAGGAAGGAAGAGATTCAGTCTGGTACTAGGGACTGACTGCACTTGACTAGGCTGTAGCATCCAAAAGCATGAGCTGGAACAGAGGCAGATTGGGCCAGGCCAGGCTACAGCATCTACCTGCAGATACTGAGGTGAGGAAGGCCATTCCAGACCAGGCTGCAGCACCCACCAACAGCACGCATGGGAGTTGGGGGTGGCGGGACAGTGTGAGCCCTGTAGGAGGATCCCTGCTGGGCCACCAATCCCACTTGTGATCATGAGAACTTAAAGTGGGGGCAGATCAGGCCAGGCCACCATAGCCATTTACCTCATAGATCACACAGTAGCATCATTTTCTTCAAGAAGGTTCTTGATTTGCTTTTCCGTTTATTCAGTGACACGTTAGTCATTCAGTAGCATTTAACTTCACGGTGTTGCGAATTACTTTTTTTCTTCCAGTTACTGTTTGTGTTTTGTGGCTTTTCACTTGGGGGACATTTATAGTGACTATTTAGTGCAGATTGTCTTGTCCAGATGGGAGGATATGGTGCAGTGTGCACTTCTACTTATAGATCGAGAATGGACTCTCAGTGAAACTGTTGGGTATGTCACGGCAGTGGGATGCTGGGTTCTACCATTGTCCATGCCCGCAATGATGGGTGTGTGACTGTCTATGAGGAACTATGCTGTAGTAATGCTATGGGGGAACTCAATGAGGGAGGGGGATTTGGGGAGGAGGTAGGGGAAATCCCAGAGCCTATGGAATTGTACCATAAAATGATAACAATAATAAATGAAAAAAATCTAAAAAGAACTAGTTGCAGATCTAGGGATGGAACCCATGCACTCCAAGATCGGACGTGAACTTCCCAAACACGGTCCTTGCTGGCTTACCTGTCTGTAAATCAGCTGTTCTTCAAGTCACCATTCTTAAGCCTGATAACAGTACGTGCTTGTTAAATGTGTGGTCTCAAAGACTTCTTTTAAAATAAAACATGGGAAAAGTCTGTACCTTTGCATGTTTTTTGCAGGATGAAAGAAGTCCTACTAAGTAGAATCCAGGACCCCAGGAGCTGATATTCTATTTGGAAAATTTGTCTCAATTTGACTTGAAGGAAAAGATGTGACAAACAACATTTGTATGTTTCTCGCATCGTCTTTTTCTAAATTCTTTTTTATCTCACAGAGCGATTAATGAGTCACGCATGTGTGAGTTATTGGGCCTTCTAGGTGCAGTTTACGCCAATTTATCTGTGCCTTGTTGTGCAATTCTTGTTCCCATCTAAAGCCTTTTATTTATGTCACTCAAGTGTCTATTTTCTTTCAGTCCACTGTGAGTATCTTGCAAAGGCCAGTGTAGTCACTGTTCCAAGCACCCAGCATAAATTCTGCAGCTCAAAAGAATCCTTTCTCTAAGCTCGGAGAATGGCAAGCATTTGTCATTAGAAGCTGCTTGCCAGGAAGTCCAGCTATGAGCTGAGATGAAAATGTTTACTGCTTAAAGATTGGAGAGGTTCTGAAACTCCATTAGAGATATGCACTTGGCCTGACAATGCGGCATTTTCAAATAAAATTGGAATTAAATGAAAAAAAAGTTCTCTTTTTGGAAACAATCTTACTTTGCTATTCTGAGTAGGATTTCTGTGTAGATGAAAATTTCAAAATGTTTTACCAAGATTTCTATGGTTTAATAGCTTTCATTAATTATCATTATTTTATTTTGAATAACATGAAGAAAACGATAATGCTGATTAGAAGCTTTAATACTACTCTGATACTGATTGCAAGTTTTAATCATCAGGTTCGGTCTTTAAGACGCAGTATTTATTTGAAAGACAAAGTGACAGAGACAGAGAGAGATGAAAGGAGAGAATTCTTTCATTCACTGATTTATTCTCTAAATTCCCACAGTGGCTTGGACTGCCTGGGCTGAAGCCAAGAACCCAGGGTACCATTTTGATCTTCCCTACGAGTGGTAGGGGCCAAACACCTGCATCAAATTTTCTCCCTTTTCAGACACACTCTCATGCAGCTGGACGGAAAGCAAACCAGTCAGGACTTAAAGCAGCATCCCACTGTGGGATTTCCAGCATCCTAAGCAGGCACGTATCCACTGCGCTACAGCGCCCTCCTTCCCAACCTTTTGATAGGAAACTAGCACTTATAGTTTATTTTTGATCCACCTTTGAGTAGCATGTATTTCTATCTGGCCTGGTGACAGGACTCCATGTCAGGGCCAGGTTTGGTGGATTGTTGAAGCACTTCACAAGCAGAAGATATTTATAAAGAAGCCACGTAAACACTGTATTACCACAGAAACAATACATGTTTAGATGTCAGTAGTATTAAGAGATCATGGTCATTATAGTAATAGATTATATAATTCGTGTGTTTGGCACTGTTCTGTTATTGTGGGGTGGTGAAGGCTGGGTGATTGGTTGGGTGTTCTCGTGCATAATCAGAGGGCATGAATTAAACACTCAAAAAATCCTATGAAATTGATATTATTATCTGCATTTCTCACAAGCATGTTACTTAAATGGAGTAAGAAGAAAGGAGTTGGTTAAATGAGCAAATTGATATTGAGTAATTGGTAATTGAGTAAAATATCTGACACTACTTTAGACTTGACTGTGCTATCTTCAATGTGCCATGAGACGAATGTACATCCCCCACCCCCCACCTCAGGAAGCAGAACAAAATAAGAGCATTTTTCTCCAACCGAGAGGAGTTTGTGCTATTCTCACTTTCCTGTAGCATCCTGTGATTCCCCGGCGGTTGCTGGCCTTACGCAGATGGCAAAAATAGCCAAGTGGAACGCCACGTTAGTGCTGGAATTTTAATTGGCTGGGAAAGAGGAGCATAAAAGAGTACTACAATCAGTGCCAGCCTAGATTTCAAGTCAGTGACTATTAAGGTTTGTAATTTGTGAGGTTTCTCTTTGCCATCGGGAACATGTTATTGCTGTAGAGCTACTGCAGGTGAATGTGTGGGGTTTGGGCACATTGACAAAAACCCTACAACAAAAACACAACCAAGCCAGTTAAGAATTGGGCAGGGGATGTGAACAAATTTTCTCAAAGAGGATACATACATGGCCAAGTAGCATATGAAAACATGACTCAACATTCCTATCAATTGGGGAAATGCATGTCAAAACCACATTGAGTTATCACCCTATCCCAAGCAGAATGGGTTACTATCGAAAAGAAAGTAGCAGACACAGGTAAGGAAAGAGAGACACTTACATGCAGTTTATAGGGAATCAATTAGTATAGCCACCATAGAAAATGGCTTGGAAATTCCTTTCAAATGCTAGAAATAGAACTGGCATATGACCGAGCAATCCCATTCCTGGGTATGACATCAGTATAGGTAATTAGATAGAAGTCATGGCCTTGTCAGCCCTAAGCAACCCTACTCACCCGCCTGTCAGTTGAACAACCCCTTCCACAAAAGTACTTCCCCTCATCTGGAACTTGGGGGCACTATCACTCCTAAGAAGTCTGCAACGGGAGACGTGTGCACTCCCTCTCTCTTCCTGCACACACAGTGGATGAAAGGTAGAACTCTCTCTTTACCTCCCGCTTCCTGGTCTGCCCTATCCCTGAACATGGTACGTACTTGTCTGTGAATGCCTTACCTTTTAAATAAACGTTATCACTTTGTCAGCTGTATCAGCGTCTGTACTCAAAAAGCTTTTTAGGTGAAAGGCAAGAAACTACCAAGTAAACATTAGGGACGAAACCTAGACCACAAGAGTAGCGTGTGTATGTGTGTGTGTGCGTGTGTGTGCGTGTGTAGAAGACACGAAATGGTGGCTGCAATACCATCCACAACAGGCTAAACATGGAATCAACCAAGATGTCCAAGAAAAGGTTAATGCACAAGAAAATTGGGTGTATTTCCATGAAGAAACAATTTAGCTATGAAAAATAGTGAACCCCTGTCATTTACCAAAAAAAAAAAAAAAAAAAAACCAGATGGAGCTGCAGGTCTCTGTGTTAAGTGAAATAACGAGACACAGTGAGACAAATAATACATATTTAAAACAAGCACGACAAACGCAACACAAAAATAAAAATAAACAGCTCTCAATCTGGACACAAAGCAGCAATTACCAGAAGCCGGCAAGTGTATGGGGGCAGTGGCTTGCTAAAGAGTCACCAATCCGAGTTGGACAGAGCGGATAGTTCCCAGGGTTACACAGCATGGCAGGCTGACTGCAGTCCACCAACATCTATAACATTTTCTGAACAATCAGAAGATGCTCTCTGATCCTAAAATAATAACGAAGAAGGGCAGATAGCAAATACTCCGATTTGATTCATACACTTCGCGTACCTGTATTGAAATTCCCTATGATACCCCATTAGCATGTTTAATAATTCAATATCAAGCATGTTAATATTTTTTAAATTAAATCAACTTAAAAAATGGTAAAAACTCCAAATGTTCTTCTCTAAATTCTAATTTGTATAAATTACTGAGGGAGCGTGCTTGTTGGAAATAGGCCTCTCATTTACTGACATTAAAGTGAATAACAGCGCTTTTAACTTATTTATAGCATTATAAAACAGCACTCAATGTGGTCTTGCACTTTATACCTATATTACCAAAATGATGCCAGAATAAGACAGCCCTTCTAGTTCGCATTTTTAAGTAAAACAGATCACTGAAGGTCAAAATAATTATTTGAAGCGTGCTCATAGGCACGTGGCTCGCTGGGGGGAGGGTGGGTCATACACGGGGCGAGCTTTCAAATCCATGTAGCAAATGAAACAATCAATCAATGATCAACAATGATCTATCAATCGTAGGAACTCTAAAGCAAGGATGCTATGCGCTTTTCATTTCCAAATTAGTTTGAATGAAACAGTGAAGCAGCCCCTGTTCTCCAAACACCTGTGTTGGTTAATGTGCTCACTAGGAAAAAAAAAACCATCAAAAATGCCATTTGAGCTTCCATCAGGAATGTCCTCAGGCTATACAAAGGAATTATATTGTTTCCCTACATTCAATATTCGTAATAAATCATTTTTTTAAAATGTCTCCTACTTTCTACAATGAATTAGCTATTGATAGTCATATAATTAATTTTTTTCTTTAAAGATTTATTTTTATCACAAAGTCAGATATACAGAGAGCAGGAGAGACAGAGAGGAAGATCTTCCATCCAATGATCCACTCCCCAAGTGGCTGCAACAGCCCGTGCTGTGCCAATCCGAAGTCAGGAGCCAGGAACTTCTTCTAGGTCTCCCACACGGGTGCAGGGTCCCAAGGCTTTGGGCCGTCCTAGACTGCTTTCCCAGGCCACAGGCAGGGAGCCAGATGGGAAGCAGGGCTGCTGGAAAGTGAACTGGCGCCCATATGGGATCCCGGCGCATGCAAGGAGAGAACTTTAGCCACTAGGCTACTGCGCTGGGCCCTCTCTTAATCACCTTTAAAACATTCCACATCTTGTATTCTCACCTAAAACTGAATGAGTACCTTCTCCAGAAGCAGATGCTATCTTAATGTTTGGAGCACAATAGATACAGTTTTATGCTGATGGATCTTATTTACAGGAAAAAATATCATTAAATATCATTCTCTATTTAGTGCATAACAGCTAAATAAAGATTATAAACTTGAAACAAGTTGAATGTGATTTCTAATCTCATTTATTGTTTTTTTTTTTCCAAATGATCTTAATTTCATTTAAGTAACTCAAAGTCTATTACCTGGGGGTCCCATAATAAAAAAGATAGCTCAAAGAAGGGCAAGTCATTGTATGAAAAATTTCAGCCATTGCCCAAACATTCATCTCCTTAGTAGGAGTGCAGAGTCCCACTCCTGACAGCCAGCTCATCACCCTTCGGAGTGTTTAATAACTTCATTTACATACTCCGATGTTCTGTGAACTCATGATTCAAACCAACTCCTCTGTTGCAAAGAGGACATTTCAGTAGAATCTGATAAAAATCACCTTGTATGATTACTATAATGGCCAAATTAGGATGGCTAAAGAACAAGGAAAAGGGGCTGGCATTAAGGCATGCCAAGCAACACTGGTGCCCGTGAAGCCACTCTCCTATATGGGCGTAGGTTCACACTCGAGCCACCTGCGTGCTAATGACCTAGGAGGGCAGCAGAGGATGGTACAGTCGCCCAGGCTCTGTCATCCATAATGGCGACGAGCAGGGAGCTCTTGGTTTTTGGCTCTGGGCTGGCCTCGGTGTTGTTGGTTGTGGCCAGCTGAAGAGTGAGCGAGTGGATGAAAGAGTTTTTCTCTGTCGTTCCCTCTCTCCGTGTAACTATGAGCCTCAAACCAATCTTAAACAAGCAAAAAGATTCTAAGAAGGATTCTGAAATCGATTATTTGGGGGCAAGTTATGAAGCGTAGTGTTAGAGAAATTTGGTCAACTGTCAAACACATGATTCAGAAATGACTATATGTTCATTCCATGAATATGCCAAATATGAAGGCAGCCACACTTTCTTACCTTAGGCATTTTTTAAAAAAGATTTCTTTTTATTGGAAAGATAGATTTTCACAGACCAGAAGGAATAATCTCCATCTACCATTCCCACTCCACCAAATGGCCTCAACTGCTGGAGCTGAGCCAATCCAAAGCCGGGTCTCCTGACTTGAGCCATCCTTTGCTGCTTTCCCAGGCCATAAGCAGAGAATTGATCGGAAGTGGAACCGCCAGGATTCAAACTGGCATCGCCTATAGGATGCCAGCACAGCAGGGAAAGGATTAGCCTGCAATGACATTCTGCCAGTCCTGATTTAATGCAAAAGTCAACTTGCTTAACAGCTTAGCAAATTAGAGTATGGTTAAGACTCTAAGAGAAGCTTTGTTAAGCCTTAGGTAGCCTACTTATTGTTCAAATCGAAGCAGCATTTGGCAAAAACACAAAGTCAAACTCATTTATGAGTATGATAGATTTGTCTCATTTTGGGGGAGCCTACTTTAAAATCCTTTTCATTAACAACTCCTCCAGGGTGCAGATTCTCTGTGTTGGTCTTCTCCTAGTGCAAACATGGAACTAAGAAGTCACAGCAGAGGGCCCGGCGCGGTGGCGCAAGTGGTTAAAGGTCCTCGCCTTGCACGCCCGGGATCCCATATGGGCGCCGGTTCTAATCCCGGCAGCCCCGCTTCCCTTCCAGCTCCCTGCCTGTGGCCTGGGAAAGCAGTCGAGGACAGCCCAAAGCTTTGGGAACCTGCACCCGCGTGGGAGACCCGGAAGAGGCTCCTGGCTTCGGATCGGCATAGTATCGGCCCGTTGCGCTCACTTGGGGAGTGAATCATCGGACGGAAGACCTTCCTCTCTGTCTCTCCTCTCTGTATATCCGCCTTTCCAATGAAAAAATAATAAAAATAAATCTTTAAAAAGAAGTCACAGCAGAGTTTGGAATCTCGTTTTCTCAGGGGTTCCTGATTTGGGTGCTGGAAATTGGAGTTAGCTGGGACTGAGCCAACTGCATGTCTCAGCTTGTTGCCACAGGTCAATGTTGCATCTGCAGTAGGCTGCCGTGGGGCTCTAAATGCCATTTTCTTTTTGTAATTCCTTTTTAAAAATCATCATTAATTGCTATATTATTTTCCATGATACAGTTTTTGTACCGACAGAATTTCTCCCTCCCTCTCCCTTTCCTTCTTTCCCATTTTCTCCTCCTGCCTTTTCCACCCTCATATTATCACAGTAGTAGAGTCCTTAAAATAGTTGCAACTTTAACATTTTGCTTTTAAACGTATTATGGCATTGTAGTGTAGACAAAGGGAGAAAAAGCTAACATGGTACTGTCGAGGTATTCTAAATACTCTCTTCTCGATATCAGAGCAGAAAAATCAATGTGTCTCTATGGTAGCTGCCCCAGTTGTCATTGTCAATGTCAGTCCCTGGGGGACATGTTAATTTAGATGGCAAAAGGAACTTGACAGGAATTAATAAAAAAAAAAAAGATTCATTTATTTTCATTGGAAAGTCACATTTCCAGAGAGGACAAAGAGAGAGAAAGATCTTCCAAACACTGATTCACTTCCCAAATGGCTGCAACAGCCAGAGCCAATTTGAAGCCAGGGGCCAGGAGCTCCTTTCAGATCTCCCACATGGGTGCAGGATCCCAAGGCTTTGGGTAGTTCTCTACTGCTTTTCCATGCCACATGCAGGGAACTGGATGGGAAGTGGACATGACTCAGCATCCATACAAGATGCTGGCCCTTGCAGGTGGAGGATTATCCAGTTAAGGCATCACATCAGCCATTTAAATTGGAAAATTATCTCGGAATACCCAGGTGGGCCCAATCCCAATGCCATCACAAGGATGTTGGACTTGTATGAAAAATGCTAGTTCTGAGGAAAACATCCACAAGAATTGAGGTCATGGATTTTGAAGATAGAGGAGGCGGGTCATGAGACAACAAGGTGGACAGTCTCCAGAATCAGGTATAGGGAAGGAAGTTGGTTGCTCCCCAAACCCTTCCTACAATTCACACTCTAGTGCGTCTGTCGGAGAATTCTGGGCCCCAGAAGTGAATAGTCTTTTGTTGCCAAATGTTACAGTCATGGCAGAAACGAATGGACAGTCTTGTTCGAAATTTCTGTCATCTGTTCAGTGGGTGACATCAACATCCCATCGGGGCGTGCCTGGTTTGAGTCCTGGTCACCCCGCTTCTGATTCTAGCTACCTGCTCGTGTACGTCCTGGAACGCAGCAAGTGATGACTCGAGTAGTTGGGTCCCCAGCACTCTGCTGGAGACCTAGCTGGAACTGTAGTCTCCTGGCTTTTGGCTGGCTCATTTCTGGCCATTGTAGGGTATCTGGGGATCCATTCAGAGGAGAGAAACTTTCTCCCATCCGTGTCTCTGCTTTTCAAATAAAGTGAAAACGAATTGTTCGTTTATTTGTTAATGATACAATTCCATGGTGTGGGAATTCCCAATTCCCCTCCCCTCACTGATTTCCCCCCTATTATGACAAGACTGTAGTCTTTCAAAAACAGTCCCTTCTTCTGCTATTCAGGTGTATCCTGACATTGCCGTTATTTTTAAAAGAAAAGGACAGCTTAGTTCTCACTCTTGGCAGTTTCCTTTCAAGAGCAGCAGGACAAGGGCAGAGAGGTCGTCTTCCTCTTTGTCCATTTTCCCTTTTTTTCAGATCAGTTCCCAAGTCTTCTCGCAAAGGAGGGAGGCCCTAAGGCCATCTCCTCGCCTTTCTGGTCGGGCTGTTTTATCTGTGGTGACAATGAAATTAATAATTATGCTGGGACAACTGGGGTAAAGTTGAAATGTGCTGAGATAGACAGTCCCTGTGCTTCTATTTCCACTGCAATACCTATTTGATTTGGTTTTTGAATTGCAATGAGTTGCTCACCTGTCATCCTTATCTTTCCTTTTTATCTTTACTACTTATGATACACTCTTCATCATCATCATTATCTTCATCACAGGAGGATGAGCGTAATATATTTCCATGAACCTATCACAGCACATCATGACTCTTACCCGAATGACTCATTTCATCCTTAAAACAGCGACAGTGGGTTGGCGCTCTTACCCATGTTTTCTAGAAAAACAATCGAGGCATTGGCAGGCTAAGTAACGACTCGAGGTCACGCAACAGGAAGTGATAGGCAGTTTTAGATGTTCTGGCTTCTTCATCACTATCCATTTTGCCATGCCCAACTGAACTGTTCCCAGAGAAGTCACTACATCATCACATGAAAAGAAATAGACACTTTTCGAAGGATGCTTTACCGACGCCTGTCTCTTATAGCATGCTTCCCATCCTTTCCTCTGTGATGGTTTCTGGGTGCAGATTTAGGTACTTTATTCTCTCAGAGCTGATTTTTGTATAGGGTGGTAAGTGTGTGTGTGTGTGTGTGGGGGGGGGGGTGTCTTGTTTCTTACTTCTGCAAGTGGAAAAAAAAATGGCAGTAGGAGAAACCAGGTATGGAAAGAGCAGAAGAGGAGGGCTGAATCCCTGTGCCTACAAGATTGTATCATGGAAAATAAAAGTAGTAACAACACTAATGAAAAAAGAAAAACGATGGACAGTTAGGTCCACATGTCCAGTCCAACTATTGCTGGAGCAAAAAAAGGTCTAGGACAAAAATAATGTCAGTATAATAGTTGGTGTTCTAGCCAAACTTGCACGGCCATTTAAAAGAACTATGCACACCAGATATCGTCCTTGGCCTTTTCAGAGCTAAATTAACGTTGTTAGAATTGATCTGGGGAAATAAAAGTTATTGGAGGGAACATACTCATCTTTTAAGTAGATGTCTGATCAGAGCTTCACCACAGCGACTCTAAGTGGAGCTGGCTGCTGCATCTTCCATAATAGGTCAGATGCTTCCCAACAGTCCCTGACACTCACTAAACAGCAAGGACCATTCCCTGCCCTCCCCCAAAAGGTCCGTGGGCAAGAGCGATAACATTTAATTAGAAAAGATGGAGAATTTATATGGCTTCTTAAATGAATTCTCTTGCTTAATCTGAGACAAGTCCTGTTGAAAAACAGCCCTGGGGCTGGTAGTGGTAGCCAAGTGCAGCAAATCTGATGCTGCTTAGCAGACAGAATAAACACGCACCGTGCCGAGAAAACTCACAGGCCTGCAAAATAAATAAAGGAAAGAAGCAGCAGCCCGGTTCCGTTTATCGACCATGGAAAGCTCTCCTGTCTGAACCATGATGTGGCAAATACGAGTAAATGCTTTCTACTAATTAAGTGATAAAGCAGGGAGAGGCAAAAATAGACATAATTTTCCAAGTGATGGTATAAACATGAGCACAATTAGATAAATGGAGGGTTTTTATATAGAAATAATGTGGAAATAACTTTACTAGAATCTTAATATCTTCATTGGCAACATAATAGTTTAATCATATGATGACTAAGTTGCCAAAAAATGTAGTCTTTCTCCTCTTCATGATTGCTAGGGAAATTTAATTTCAATTTGATTATTTAGGCACTTTTAAACTTAAAAAAAAAAAAACTGACATTTTTCTTTAAAATACGTCTTGAGGGCCCAGCGCGATAGCATAGTGGTTAAGGTCCTCGCCTTGAACATGCGCCGGGATCCCATATGGGCGCCAGTTCTAATCCTGGTGGCCCCGCTTCCCATCCAGCTCCCTGCTTTTGGCCTGGGAAAGCAGCCGAGGACAGTCCAAAGCCTTGGGACCCTGCACCCATGTGGGATACCTGGGAAAAGTTCCTGGATCCTGGCTTCTGATTGGCACAGCACGGGCAGTTGCACTCACTTGGGGAGTGAACCATCGGACGGCTGATCTTCCTCTCTGTCTCTCCCGCTCCTCTGTATATCCGCCTTTCCAATAAAAATAAATAAATCTTTAAAAAAATATGTCTTGAAAAATTTCAACTAATCACAGCAGGGATTATTCAGCTACTTCAAGCCAGTCAACACTCTGTCAGCAGTGAAGTAGGGTAACTTTTTTCACACATCCGTGCCACTGCAGGTGTTAGCATTTTCCTGAATATAGGCAATTCTTGTCAGAGCTAGGTGGAACCTCCGTGTGGGTTTTCATGTCTATTAGCCATTTAAATTTGTTCTTTTAGAAACTGCCCCTGCTCGTTTCTTTACACAGTTGTTTGGCTGCCATTGAGTTTCTGAAGCTCTTTGTAAATCTTAGATACGACTCCCCCTTTCTGTTGTGTTGGGGGCAAAGATTTTCTCACCTTCTGGTTGTTGCTTCGTTGCCTTGTTGATTGTTTACTTTGCTGTACAGAAGCTTCTGAGTTTGACGTGTTCTCATTTGTTTATTTTGGCTTTGACTGCCTCTGCTTCTGTGACTTTTCTAAGAAGTGATTGCCTGGGCCTTCCCATGCAAAACTCAGTAATAATAGCAGGGAGTTTTAGCAGCATATTTCTTTATTCTATGAATGCCGACATGTTGGACGTGAAGATGAGGGGTTTCTTTTTTCTACCAAAAGATGACGTGACATCAAACCAGATCACTGTGGCACTGTAAAGCTGGCACAGTGGTCGCTCATGTGCCAATTAACTAGGACACTGAGAACCAGCAGTACAATATTCAAACTTTTAGATGCTGTTTCTTCTCCTCCTTCTTCCTCTTCTTTTCTCTTTCTCTCTTGCAGATTTATTTCTGTGGCAGAGTTACAGAGAGGGAGATCTTCCACCCACTGGTTTGCTCCCCAAATGGATACAAGAAGTATCCAGGGGTGAGCCAGACAGACACCAGGAAGGAGCCTGGAGCTTCTGGTGGGTTTCTCATGTGGGTGGAGAGCCCCAAGCACTTGGGCTATCATTTGGGAGCTGTGTACGATGTGGAACAGCCCGGACTCGAACCTGCACCCACATGGGATGCCAGCATCAGAGGTAACGACTTTATGTGCCACACTGATCCTGAATTTTAGCTCCTTATTCATCCTATCTTTTTCTCCAAAGCTTGGAATTTTGTCTGTGCAATGTAAATGGAGTTGGACTAAGACACCAAAAACATTTCACTTTTCAAACAGAAATATAACACAAGACACAGATAATAACTAAATATGTTCTTGCAGTCTTATTAAAAATTAAAAGAGGTGGAAGTTCAAGAATTTGTAAAAATACTCTCAGCTTGCATATTTTTCTGAGTCTAAACTTTCATACATTTTATTCCATTATTTTATATGACAGCATTCTTCCACTTGGATTAGGAGCATTTCAACTGTGCAACTGCCTCTATTGCAAAAACACAGATCCCACACCCAGAGACTTCTTTCCCATTGGACTCTTGCATAGCCCTTAATGGATAATTTGCATACTGATGCTTATTAACATTGATTCCAACAACACTATCCAACATGTTGACTTATTGCCACTACAGCATGAGGCATCCTTGGGAGAAGAATTCTGTGTCACTAGATTTAAATATATAGCTGGCAAATGACCTCTATTCCTGTATTGAACTCCAAGTGCTGCCACAGAATAGGAAGGCAGGCACAAATACTAACCTGTCTTACATTTGTCACCTGCTCCAGAAAACAAAAAGATTTGTAGGCCAAGATTTGTAGGCCCAGTCTGTTGATTTCACCTGTATTTTGAAACAAGCTTTGTTGATCTATTTCAAAGCCAGGGTAACATATACAGAGAGAATGTTGCATGTATTAGTTCATTCCCTAAATACACAAGTGCCAGGGCTCACACAAGGCAGAGTGCAGGAGCTGGGAGCATCTTCGGGTTCCCTCCCACATGAGGGACAGGTCTCAAGCATTTGGGTCCTAATCTGCTGCCTTTCCCAGGCTTTTTTTTTTCCTTCAGGGAGATGGATCAGAAATTGGAACAGCCAGGCTATGAACGGGCACCCAGCAGGGATGCAGAATTAACAGGTGGTAGTTATACCCCCTATACCACAAGGTCAGGCCGTACGAATGAGGAAAGAATCAAAGCTGAAATCTCATCTTCTCCAAAGATACTTCAAATTCAAGAGTCCAGAAGACAGAATCCCAGGTAGTATTACCATGAAGACTAACTTAAAACCAAAGTTGTGCAAATATTTATCTGATCCATTTCCAACAAAGTCACTACTACAGATGCCACCGAGAAGGTCTCTGTCATCATGACCCCAGCTAGGGGTCTCCCTACAATCCCGTCTTCTAATATCCTTAACATATGAACTTGGGGATTCACTTTCTTTTTTTTTTTTTTAAGATGCATTTATTTTTGTTTGAAAGGCAGAATTGAAGAGACACATTTTCCACTCAATGTTTCTCTCCCCAAATAGTCACAGTGATCGGAGCTGTGCCAGTCTGGAGTCAGGAATTTTTCCACATCAACCAAGGGGGGTGCAGGGTCCCCAAGGTCCTGGGCCATCCTCCACTGCTTTCCCAGGCCATTAGCAGAGAGCTGGATCACAAATGGAGCAGTGTGTGTTTGGGGGGGTGTAAACCAGCACCCATTTAGGATGCCAATGTCGCAAGTAGAGACGGATAAGCAGCCAGCCCTAGCATTCAGACTTTTCGTGGACTGGGAAAGGAATTTCATAACCTCTGTGGCTTTCCCTAAGATGGGCAGTGCAGTCAAGGAAACTGGAAATACCTGACCTTAAGCACGGGGTGTTCTAGAAGATGCATCACACGGTCTGGCTTTACAATCACAGCTTAATTTTGTCTGTACATATTTGGGTGTCTCTAGGCTTGATGAAATGTGTTTCATCATTTTTTAAATGATTCAAAAATCGAAGGAAATAAAAGAAAACACAACAGAAAGCAAAGCAAGAAGTTATTGGTTTGGGAAAAATGCCTGGGAAACAGGCCAATGGAGTTGTGAAATCTACACTCTACATATACATGCATTTTAACTGCTAAGATAGGGGTTTTTGGAAGCAACAGAGAAAATTTCCAAAGCTAGGTTTATCTGTTTACCTTAAAAAAAAATGTATAGCCTAGCACAGTAGCCTAGTAGCTAAAGTTCTCGCCTTGCATGCACCAAGATCCCATGTGGGCACCAGCTCGTATCTCAGCTGCCCTACTTCCCTTTCAGCTCCCTCTGCTTGTGGCCTGGGAAAGCAGTCAAGGATGATCCAAAGCTTTGGGAATCTGTACCTGAGTGGGAGACCCAGAAGAGGCTCCTGGCTCCTGGCTCCTGGCTCGGAATCAGCTCAGCTCTGGCCGTTCACGTCACTTAGGGAGTAAACAAGCAGGTGGAAAATCTTTTTCTCTGTCTCTCCTTCTCTCTGTAACTCAATAAAGATGTATTCCTTTATTTGAAAGTGAGAGCTTCGAGCGTGGAAGGTGAGAAAGACAGATCTACCTTCTCTCACTTCTTAGACGGCTGCAATTGCAGGGTCGGACTAAGTCGAAGCTGGAAGCATCACCTGTAGGGGCGACTGGGGCCCAAACACTGGAGACATCCACTGTGCTTTCCAGGCCATCAGCAGGGAGCTGGATCAAAAGTGGCATACCTGGGACACAAACTGACATCCGTATGGGAGGCTGGCGTAGCAGGCAGCAGCTGTATGTGGTAACATGCACCATTTTAATCAAACACATATCCCATAGCGTTGGTTTGATTAAAGCAGGGAAGTGTCCTGAAATTGATTAAATATGCATTTTCCTCTCATTCCTGTTGTCCAGTATTAACATTAATGTGAGACATTGGGAATTTTTAATTCTGAAGACAAAGCATGCAGTTTTGCTTCTCAAGCATTTGTTAATTGCCGATGCAATTTTAAAGCCATGGTAAAATATTCTTAATAACAGCAGCACTTACTGAAGGCTTATGACATACAATTCTCACTTTTAAGTGGTTAGTGTGCTTTACCAACTTAACGCTGCCAAAAACAACCAGATCAACGATTTGGTCCCATACTCCCTAATTTATGCAGATGACACAAAGGAAGAAAACGAAGAGAAACACCTTGTCCAAAGTCATCCATTTCACAAGAGTGATGACGTGGTGTGTGGGTTAAGCCGTTGTGTGAAATGTCACCATTCCATTACAAGTTCAGGCTCAATCCAGTTTTGCTCCACTTCTTTCCCAGATCCTGAAATGTCCTTGGGAAAGCAGTGGAAGATGGCCCGAGCGCCTGCATGTCTTTCTGCCTGTGTGGGAGAGAAGGATGGAATTCGGGACCCCTGGTTTCAGCCGTGTCTAACCCGGGCTGTTGTGGGCATCTGGCCCACATACCACAAAGTGAAAGACTTTCTCTCTCTCTCTCTCTGCTTTTCGAATAATTTTAAAGAGAGTTGAGCTTTGGACCTAGACTTAGATCTCCACCTTGACTTTCCACTTCTAAAACTAGCACACTAAGAAGTGTCCATGCTAACAGTGTCATGCTGCTTGCATTGACTAAATCTACTTATCCAAGGCACTCAAGGAGATTCTGCTGGCAACAAATTACATCAAAATGCTCAGAATGGTTCAATCTTCAAATCCAACGGGTGTTAGGGCAACACACATAGCTTTGTTGCAACATGTATAAGTATGGATTTTTTAATTGTTTTAATCTATTTTTATCTTACATGAAAGGCATAGTGAGAGAGACGAAGATCTTCCATTTGCTGAGTCACTCCTCAACCATCCACAACAGCTGGCAGTGGGGCAGGTTGAAACTAGCGTTCAGAGCTTAATCCGGATCTCCTACACAGATGGTGCCAAATATTGAGAACACAAATATTTCAGAATTAGCCACTGCACTCACAGGCCTGCCCCATCCTATTTGTTTGGTTATATATGGTTGCCTCAGAGGGTAGAGTAGGGATTAGTAAGACTATTTATTCCCTTTTTAGAAATAAGGTACAGATTCTTAGGAGTCTGACAGACATAGAATCTGAAGTCCTTAGTTTCAAACGTGGATAGGCACCACTGAAATAACAAGCCTCTGATGTATCTCCCAGGGAAGGTATGCATTCTACAGCAATGTGGAAATTTGAGTCAGTACATTTTCTACAAGGGACTGAGCAAGACCGAATGAACTTGGCATTAAGAGTAGTTTCTCAGAACAGTACTTACGTGAGTGAAGAGAACTTGGGAAACCCCAAGAGCTGCAGACGTATGGGCATGGCACCTAGGACTATGACTGGTTCCATCTCAGTCACTTGCCCAGTGATGCAACTAGGGCTGACCAGACCTTGGCCAACAGCCCAGGGAAAGCACGTGCTGTGACTGGCAGCCTGGCTGGAACCGCCCTATGCCCTAAAAAGACAGACTGAAGAACAGCTATCAGTGGAATTAATGAAAGGAATCACGGCACAGGCATTTGGCACGGTGGTTTAGAACACCACATCTAATCCTGGCTCAGCCTCCTTCCCTGGGTCCCTGCTAACGCAGGCAGTGCAGGATGGCCCGTGGATTTGTGTTCTTGCCAACCATTTGCAAACCTGGGTTGACTTCCCAGTTCCCAGGTTTAACCAGCTATGTCCCAGACATTGTGAGGACTTTGAAAGAGAAAACTGGATGGCACATCTCTTTGTGAGTTTTGAGTACAGTGGCCAACCCATAGTCCCTGGGTTCAAATTCCAGCTTCCTGCTAACGTGCATCCTGTGAGGAAGCAGTTATGGCCCAACAGTTGGGTCCCTGCCGCTGAAAAGACCTGCACTGAATTTTTGGTTCTGGGCTTAAGTCTGCCCCATTTCCAGCTACCATGAGAATTTAGGGAGTGGTCCAGTGGATGGAGGGTCTCTGTCTCCTGATTCTTCCTTCTGAAACATGTCTAAATCAAGGTTATCATACACAAAACCAATAAACTATGCAAATGTTAGACACATATGACCATTTCCTTGTCTCCAGACAATACTGTGAGCATGTTAGATGTAGTGCGTAGCCCATGCTTGAATGCATTGTCCAAAAGGAGCTGGGGGAGCAGAGGGAGCAGTGAGCAGTGGGCTGAGGTAACAGAAGGCTTTGAGTGGGAGAGTGGCTGAGTTCTATTTAATTCTATTGACAGAGCCAAAGAAGGTCACAGAATAGAGGGCAACACAGCGACTGCTCTATATTAAGACAACCAACTAGATGAGAAGCAGGAAAAAGGGGAGGCGGGGATTCCATCACTAAGCCATCTCAAACGGAAGCTCAGCAGATACCTCCGACTCAGCAGGCTGGTACCAGAGATGGAATGGAAAGGTAAAACAACGCCCAAATAAGTATGGGGACGGAGGAGTATCAGCAGAGACAGAGAGGCAAGACAGGAAGGGCTTTGAGTGGCCAACACCTTCCCCACGGAGGAGGACCACACTAAGTGGTCTTCCTTTGCTAAAAGGGCAGAGCTGGAGAGGAGAGCTAGGCTCAAACAGGAGTGAGGGAGAATCTGGGTTTGGACACAGGGAATTGCAGCAGATGATAAATTCTTAGAAAGGGGTATGAAGCAGGCAATTCCAAAACTGGGCATCCACTTCATGAAAAAACTTGGTTCAGAAAAAAAAAATAGCATCTGGAGTGGGTGAAGATGTGAAATAAAACATTGAGAAAGATGAACTGGAGATAAGATAGGCTGATGTTTAATTCTAATGGAGACGTGTTTAGGCAACAGTGTATAAAATTTTAAAAATTTAAATTTATTAGGATTTATTAGGAACACAGTTACACAGAATAAAGTTTAGGAATTCACCAATGATGGTCAACAATATGTGCTTCTTTGTGGCTTTTTTTTTAAAACCATAGTTCTCATGATTCAAATTTATTCATATTTCAGTTAGACTTGAGTTAACACAGCTTCACAACGTGGACACTACAGGATTCCCATCAATAAAATGAATGAACACACGTTTCGGATGAAAGGCACAGAAAGAATAGAAATTAACACATTGAAGGAATTGCAATAAGTCTGAATTTCTGTACATTACAAAGGAGAAGGAACAGAATTCCCAAGAAGAAAAGAGGCACAGATATCATTTATGACTACTCACACACACACACATATGCACCCACTTCAACATCTGTTCTTTAGGGAAATGGCCACACGAAACTGAACGTCAACAAGATGAGAGCACGCAACGAAAACAAGAAGCCATTTCCCAGTGAAGCTTACTGAAAGACTAGGTTTTTCTGTTTGTTTTCCCCAAGATGAGTAAAAAGAGGGAGGCTGGCTGGGGGAGGGGAGCGGGGGGAAGCTGTTGGCTTGGCTGAAACAACGTCACAGAAACACACTAAGAGTAAGTAACCCAAAGAAAAAGGGTCCTACCCGAGGTACTAACTAGCCGATAAGCAACGGTGAATTGGAGCATACATAGACCCACGGACTTTTAAATATGATTAGTCATGTGCAAGTACCACGGTCCATTTCTGCCTCAGAAATATGAGCATCATTGAAAAAGAATATGAGCTCAAGCAAGCGGAGGGGGTTTGAGAACCTCAGGCAAAAAGTAGGTGTGATACAGTGTGATAACTGAATTTGAAACCAGTTACATAGATGAATTGGAGGGTTGTCCTGCATCCGTGATTTTTCTAACCAACCTCTCTAAGGTGGCATACCAGGCATGACGTGATGTCTCAAAATTCATTAATGCTGACACTGGCTTGTTTTTTTTTTTTTCTTTACTCTCAAGAGTGCGCTCAATATCTCCACTTAGACTTTGTGATAAATAAAAATTCAGTTATTTCAAGAGTATAAAAATCAACCAGGCATCACCTTTTTAAGGCAATACCATCCAGATATCAAAATTCCAAGTGAAAACAAACTAACTGAATAAAGAAAGTGTTTAGAATAGGCTTAAAAGCTGTATATCCTAAAAATTGGGAAATTTTTCGTTTTTCAAGCTAGAGCTCATGTGGAACCAGGGCAGCACGTAATTAAAACACACACAAGGCTGAAATAATGGATTCAGAGGCAGGTACGTAGTCACCCTCTTTAAGAACATTTCAATAAAACACGGTCAATTTAAGGAACAAATCATGTTATTAAAATAGTCTGTGCAACGTTTGTACAAATAACATCTGTATGAACACAAGTATACACGTCGTCACGATCAAGGCTGTAACATCTCCTCAGATCAATTACTGTACTCCAAAAAATACTTAAGATACGAACATAAATAAAGCGGTCAAAACTGGCAGACGCAGTCATGGTCGGTCCTTCAGCCCAGGGTACTTGAGAGTGATGTTATCTTCAAAGCCATTACACTACAACTCAAAGTTGCCACTCGCGAAATCTAATAGTCACGTGGAAAAGTAAAGTTATAAATTACATGTGAACATGACATTTGCATATTTACACAGAGACACAGAAGTCAAGAGATTCTAGAGCCCAGCTTAACACCGTCCTTCAGCTTCACACTGCGGAACCGGCTTTCACTCTTAAAGTCCTTCTGCTACTTTGAGACCAAAAAAAAAAAAAAAATCCCAAACAAACAAACAAAAAACAGAACAGAATAACTTTGGTGAGGTGCCGGATGCATTTGCCATAGCCTACATTCTTGTGTTGCTGCAAGACTCTAGGAGGGAGAAATCCGTATAGGACTCATTTGGTTTGAAAAATGCAATTTACCATTCACTGCAAGACTTAGAAGAGACCACAGTCTTTGAGGTTGTTTTTGATGATGACGTCTGTGACAGCATCGAAAACAAACTGCACATTCTTAGTATCGGTGGCGCACGTGAAGTGGGTGTAAATTTCCTTTGTATCTTTCCTTTTATTGAGGTCTTCGAACTGACACTGAATATACGCAGCTGCCTCTTCATAGGTGTTCGATCCTGAACCAGAAAATTAAAAAAAGGGGGGGGGGGGAAGAAATACAATATAAGAAGTTAAAAATTAAAATATTGAAGTCAGCTTTCTTCACATAAAATATGTGAGGCTCTTTAACTGGATTTTCCCTTCTGGAACAAAACGGAGGATGCCAAGGCAGAACATATCAAATGTTAATCACCTTGTAATGTCTCTAAGTCATTCCTAAAAATTTAACAACTGCAACAGCTATAACAAAATACGCCTTGTGTGGCTCTTTAGGTTCCTACGGTCTTTATTCCTGCTGAATTACCGGGAACGCCAGGTGTCTTTTCTCTCTGGCCCACCCTCTACTTCTGCACACTCAAATGCTCAGATGCCTGACGGTGGCATCTTTAATCTAACCCTGAGGCGGATCAATAATGTTGGCTGAAATATTATGATCGATACATTATCAAACATTATGATCAACATGAAGGTCAACCATGTTGGCTGAAAACACCAACAGGTGTTTTTTTTATTCCCTTTGCTATTTGTGAATTAATTAGCATCACTCCCTTATTTTTCTTCATTAAAAAAAAATTAAACAAGAATCTATGATGGTAGCCACCAAAAGAAAATTAAAACAAACAAACAAACAAACATCTCCCCCTGGGAGGTACAGGTGCAGATAACACATTTGCGCTGAGTACAAACGCAACCAGAGACTGCATGTCAGACCCAGCAGATCTGTATCTAGGTGGAGAAGGGACGGACTGATAGTCCTACGTGAACCAGCAGACATTTAAAGTACACGGAGCCCAGCACACTCACTTTATTATGACTTAGAGCTGGTGCTCCCAAGTTCTACAACAATCCATAGTGTCTTGCTGGCTACAGAAGTTACTGCAGCTGCTAGATTAATAAAGATTTGCAGGAACACCTTATCCTGAGCACTTAGCTCAGTTGCTTGAACATATTCTGGGTGATTCCAGGTAGAAAATGGAGAATCAAGAAGTTGATGACGTCATCGAAAGGGAAACAGGGGAGGTGTTGGGGGGCAGGAAACTAACACCAACGCTGCAACCCTATTGTTGATTCAGAGTTGGGGTACTGAAGGCAAGGCAAGTTTATTGCTATACATTCAAGGTCAAGAGTTAATCCTGGCAAAGCGGAAACGTACTTCTGGCTAACTTTTCCCCTTCAAGGGCATTTTCCCAAGGGTGGTCAACATGAACAGATGAGTTATCAAAACAGGTACTGTCTGTGACATCTTCCCTGACGTTCTGGAAAAGTCCATCACATCAGTGAGATCTTCTGCCTTCTGTTTTCCTTATAATGATGTAGCATTGCAAGGGTGTGCTCAATGGTGCAATCAACGGTCCTGGGGCTTACACGGTGAGCTGGTCCTATTTACCATGTATTCTATGCTACTCGACATAGGCTCTGTTATTCAGGTGAACGATGCTTTAAATTTAGGAAGCCCTGGAGTTATCACAGAAAAGCATGGAGCAGCCAACTAACCCTGTCTTGCCATAGGGGAAGTTTTTACTTTGAAATACATGACTTTTAATACCTGTATATTCTGGATAGCATATGGTGAGGGGGCTCTTCTTGATTTTTTCTTCAAAGAGGTCCTTCTTGTTCAGGAACAGGATAATGGATGTATCTGTAAACCACTTGTTGTTACATATGCTGTCAAACAATTTCATGCTTTCATGCATTCGATTCTGTCACAGAAAATAAAAGCATATTGTCACTAACAGGATTTTGAGGAATCCTCTAGTAGTTAGGATTTTGAAGAATCCTTTAAGAAAAAAAATCAATCAAAGAGAACTAGATGAAAAGTAGATAATATACTGCAAAAACAAAGAATATCAATTTAGAACAAGGATCCTATGAAACCCAATTAGCCAACCATTCCAAACAGTAGCACCAGAGACTCCTACTTCCTGCTCCCTACATTTTCCAAAGGGCACTCACTGACCAGGGGTGGGTGTTGGACGCAGTGGCTAAGAAACTGCTTGGAATACCAGCTCCTCTCCTTCCAATCGAGCTTCCTGCCACTGTGGAATCCAGGAGGCAGCCCATAATGGGTCAAGTTTTTGTGAACATAACCATTACCGTGATAGGCATGGATTGAGTGTTGGGCACCGGACCCAACCATAGTTACTGTGAGCATTTGGAGTGGATCAGTAGAAAGAAGATATTTCTCTCTTTCAAATAAAAGGGCATGGCATCTTCTGCCCTAGCAGCAAAGGCATAGCCACAATCCACATCGGGGTGTCTGAGTCCAAGTGTGCTAGTGAACACCCTGGGGGGCAGAGTGATAGTTCAAGAATCGGGGTCCCTGCCAGGCATCTGGAAGAGCAGTAGCGAAATTTGAGCTCCAGCTTAATTCTGGACCAGTCCTGGCTGTTGTGGGCATTTGAGGATTAAAACAGGATGGAAGAACTTACTGTCTTAGCCCCAGCCCCGCAAAAATAAATAAACACTATATTTTTGAAGGACCCTGAAACATTTTCTAGTATTAACATGAACGAAATGAATGAAAAGTGTTGTACTCCACCTACTACATAACAATTTCCTGGTCGTGAGTCTAAAAATAGAAAATTTGCATTTCTATCTTGATCCCTCAACCCAACCCAATTTTGTACTGAAGTTAATTCAAAATGACAGAGTTTTCAATTTCCGTGTAAAAATATTTTTCCTCCACCAAAAGGTGCTAGAAAACGGCATGGCAGTAGCACAATATAGCATCTGTGTAGCGAAAGTAACTGAATGCGTACATGGAACACTAGAAGAAAAAGGGGCCCTGGATGACTGTGGAGTTGGTTCTACTGGTACTTAGGATGGAGATGGCAGGTGGAGGCTCAGAGAGTGAGAGGGTTGGGATAAGATGTACTCTCCATCTTTTCATTTTTCATAACATCCACCTGCACTAGATTCTCTTCAACCACGCAAGCAGAAAAATGTCAGAGGAAAGAGCTACAAATAGTTGAGGCATGAACAAGAATTTCCCAGGAAAATGCCTTGGCAACATGTCTACCTCGTTGCGCATGATACCCAAACCCCGGAAGTGGCTCTACTTGCCATCTCTTCGTCTTCAGCGAGGACCAGATCATAGTCACTCAGGGCCACGCAGAAGATGATAGCGGTCACTCCCTCGAAGCAGTGGATCCACTTCTTCCGCTCTGATCTCTGTCCTCCCACATCAAACATTCTGCGAGAGAGAAAAACAAGGAGTTAACAGGAGTTACATACAGGTGAGGTGAGATCCAAGCAAAATCTCCAAATAACTGGTGGGGAAGGCAGCAAAAAAAGGCCATTCAGGGAAGAAAACCAAACCGCCGATAACTTTGTCATGGAATGTCAAGAACTCGAAGAGAAATCAAAATATTGTTGAAACAAGAGATATTCATTCACGTGTGAGCCTTTACAGAACATGAGACTGAATACCAAGGATTGGACAGCGGGGATACAGGAGGTCTGTGGGGGGAATAGCAGAGATCAAGAGAGCATAGTCCATTCCCACAGCTGCAGAGGACTCAGAGGACCGAGCTCCACTCTTCCTATCCTACATTGTTATCAGAGTGGGTTAAGCTGTCACCTGGAAGCTGGCATCCCATATGAGAACCAGTTCCAGTCCTAGCTGTTTCATTTCCAAGGCAGCTCCCTGCTACTACGTCTGGAAAAGCAGCACAAGATGACCCAAGTCTTTAGGATCCTGCCAATCATATGGGATGGATTCTAGACAGAGTTCCAGGCCCTTGATTTTGGCCCAGCTCTGTCCTAGCCATTATTGCCACTTGGAGGAGTAACCTGGCAAATGCAAGACCCCTGTTGGTCTCTCATACTTCTGTAACTCTGGCTTTCAAAAAGAAAGAAAGAAGTCTTAAAGAACAAACGAAAAGAAGAAAAAATAATGGTATAGAAAACATGATACAACCAAAATATAAGTAAGTAAAGAAAAAACAGGCTTAGAACTGAGAATGAAAAACTCAGTTTTTGTACAATATACAACAGTAAACCACTGTACGTTAGCAAATGACGTAGCAACACACTTGGAAAAGCTAAAAAACAATGACCTTTCTTCTTACAAGTGTTGATAAAGATAGGCAAAAGTTAAAACCCACAAAGACTACATTATGCAACCTAGAAATAATCACTTATGTAACAGAAGCTCTATGCACACTGGCACATTTTTAAAGGCTGCATTTATCTAGATGGTGCGCTAATTAACACAGTCCCCATTTAATTCCCAGGCAAGAAGCATTTTCCCTACAGAGCACCATTGGCCTATAAATTGAATCTGAGCACATCAACTACTATCATTCCTATTTTCATCCTTTAAGAGGCCCTTAGTTTGGCTTAGCCAATGCACATAAAGGCACTGGGTAACAAAATGATTCTGCCACATGCCAAACAAAAACGAATAGCATACCTAAAGGACAGTTAGTAACGGAGACCAACCAAGAACAAAATAAAATTGAGTTTTAACTGGGTAACCTTTGTCAAGTTGCTTCTTAACACACCTGGAAGACACTTTACCAAAAACGATAAACATGGCTTTGGGAACTTCTGTGACAACATCGTGCATGCTCTCTGTCCACTCAATATAAAAGAATAACTCCACCCAGGCCATCTGCTGTTTTCTCTGATGGCTGATTTTGGCTTGGCTGGCTGGCCACCCTGTTATTTAATCCAGTACCCGGAGACTGCTGTGATGGCATTTCACAAATGTGAGTTACATCTTTAATCATGGAGATAGTCTTCAGTATCGTAGACCGATGGCATGCTGTGAGTTGAAAGGCTTTGGGACCCAACCTGAGGTTTTCCTGACCTAGACAAAATTCTTTCTAAGCCTCTAACAGCACTCATGTGCAGGCAGGTAGCTCTGCCCTATAAACCTGAGCTTCTACAATCACACGAACCCATTCGCTGAAACAAACATAACACATTGGTCCTGTTTCTCCAGAGAGATTCACTGATACAAATTTGAGTACCAAGAGAGAGATGCTACTTTAACAAATGCGTAAAAATGGGAAAGTAGCTTTGGAATTGCATTGTAGACAAGGCTGGACGAATACTGAAAACACTAAATGGGTGGGTGGGGGGGGGGAACTAAGTTGTTTTGAAGAAACAGACATCAGAGGCCAGTCAAGTAAGAACTCAGAGGTAGAGAAGTAGAGCTACGGCCTCGAAGCAGACAGTACCATCATCAACAGTGATGGGAGGGACATGAATACTGGAAGCACCTTTAATGAGGTCTCCGTAGGAAATAAGTTATCACACCATGCAGGAAAGACAATCTTTGTTATGAAATGGCAAACAGTAGGCTGATTGCGTTTTACTGTGCATGACGGTAGAACTTACATCCAACACGGGGGTATGAAGCATGGGAAATTGGCAAAATGTTGAGAGCTAAAACCACATTTTTTTTCTTGTGACTTACAGCAAATGAGGGCAAAAGAGATACACTAAGGAATGAACTGATAAGCAAAATGAAACCAGACACACACAGACATGTGACAATTGCGATACAGATTGAAGCGATACAGCTGCCAGTGAATGAGCTCCGATGCCAGGAAGAGGCAAGAAAGGAATCCTCCTTGGAGTTGTCAGAGGACAAGTCCTTTGGACACAGTGATGGCAATCTTTGCACCTGCAGCACTGTAAAAAGATCACTTCCTAGTGCTCTAAGTACTCAGTTTGTGGTCATTCGCTAGGGCACCCCCCTACTATACACACCAGAGCACCAGATAAAAGGAAATGTTTCCAACATCATATACTTGCATAAAAGAAGCCATGCTTAACTCTACCTCCAGCAACAGTAGTAGAGCTCCGATTCTTTAATTAAAGCTAACCAGCCCGAACAGATACTCCCCATAAAGTCTAGACAAACTAATATGAACTCTCACAGTATAATGCCCTATTCCCTCATTTTCGATTTAATCTCAGTCATAAAGATGTCAGTAACCCTAAAATTATTCCTAGTGGTTAACATCAAGGAGTTACATGAGATGCACGCAACGATCAAGTGATAACCTCTCAGGATACTCTCAGGAGAATCAGTGTTTTTTTTTTTAAAGTTCCTTGACAGACAGAGACACAGAGGGGTCATCCATTCCCCAGTTTAGCCCCACACAGGACTAAGTGAGACTGAAATGAGGAGCCAGGTCGAACACACGGGCAACGGAAGCCTAAGTCCTTGAAGCCAGCACCTGCTGTCTTCCAGGGAGTATGTGAGCAGGGGGCCACATACACAGGTGCCTCCGGTGCAGACTGCAGCACCAGATAAATAATCCTGTCTTCACTCATTCCAGGATCAGGAAACCTAGAAAAGGCAAAGTTAGAAGCACACGCTTGCAGTGATGGCAATGTCGCAGAATTCAATTTCAAAGTAAGAGGAAGTTTATCTCAAGATGAAGACGCACCTGTGTTTATCTTGATGTTAGCAAACAAGAACAGTAACTACACAAAACACACACACACACACACACACACACACATGCTTTTCTGCCTCGCCCCTGGAGCCCAAATGGAGCCAGAATATGAAAAATATGGTTTGGAAGCACATGCTCAAGAGTGCATCCGACCAGCATGAACTGTGAACTTGACTGGCTCAGAATGTCTTAAGTCCCGTTGGATGGATTTAACATTTACAATCATTTCTCAGGGCTTGGAGAGTTCTAACCTTTATGACAGTTGATAGGCCATAATTCATTGCAGTAAGTCTGTATTGTAGTCTCTATTGGATTATGATTGCCTAGCTCTGTTCCAGGGGAACCTGGGCCTGGATACCCCACTTGCTTAACCTTGACTCCAAATATTTTGTCCTCCAAGGATACTGCTTAGAAACAAGCTCTTATCTGAGTGCCATCCTTTTAGTTTGCCTTAGAACACAATCTTTAAGGGAACAAATCCCCAAAAAACTAACGTTCACTAGCTTTAAAAAGAAATACATTTTAAAGCCAACAGCCAATACTAAAACCATGTAATCGTTTCAAGACGAATATGACACATGTTCTTCCATCAGACACAGCAAATTATGTGAATTCAGAGCACTGTTTATTTAATATTCTACAAGAGAAATAAGCAAAATAAAAGAAGGTAAATGATTTTAGTAAGCATAGTGTTAGTGGGGGTAAAAAAGGGCTCATCAATCAAAATGAGGGGAAAAAAATGAAAGCATTACAAAATCCCACCCGCATAGAAGCGTGAAGAAAATATTGCCAGACATATGACTCATGGTCTCTACCCATACAATTATTTAAGACATCAAACTAGGTTTGGGCCTTTGGGGGGAAGTAAGGAAGGGGTGGGAAAAAATGAGAACAGCCACAGGCGACTGAAACTAAACTTCATTTCACTGGAAAATCCAGTTATATGAGCTACCAAAAAAAATCCGTGAAAAATGATAATAACGGATGTATATTATCTAAAACATGTGTGGAAGCCATCAGAGGTATAGACGCATATCCCTGGGGGCTGAGAGGTGATTACTTTTCATCTCTGTCTAGACAACTTTTAGTAGGCAGATGTGTTCAGTAGTTTCTGCTTTCTTATCATCACTGTTTCGGAATACGGTCGTGAACGGTACAAAGTCTCACCCATAATTCACAGTGAAGCCTTCCTTGGAACGAATATCCCAGATCATAAAAATTTGCAGCAGGTGAAGAGAGAAAAATGTAAAATAAAGCCAGCAACAAAATATAGCATGCTTCACTTGCAAACCACATGCACAATAAACTACTTTCTTGACAAGTGCAGGATGATTGAACACTGTGCTGTTTGTTGTTTTTCGTCTGACTGCAGAGCTGTTGCAAAATAAAGGCAGAGGGTAGATATACACTCTTGGGAACCTGAGTATCTAAAAAAAAGAATGAGACCCTCTACTAAGCACAGATCTGCAGGAGAAAATCAAAGATCTGATTAAATTGAAAATTTAGAAAACTATACAAAATTATGAATATTTAGGCAAAGAATAAAAGCTATCTTGGTGCCTTTTCTAAACCTGATTTTCCACAATTACAACTAGTGTACACTCTCCTGGAGCCAACCTACTTAGGAAGCACCACCAGTGTGAAGAAAAGTATTTGATGGGTTCTTACAGCAACCTTGCCCAAAAACGACCAACTTTGCACAGTTAAAAACTAAAAACAACAACAGCAAAAACTTGATACGGCTCAGGTACTCCACGAATTTTAATGCACACTGAATAAATCTCAATGCAGGTTTACATAAGGCAGGGGATTTTCAGGGGTCCCTTCCAAGCTGTGCAAGTCTGTTTCCAAAATCCCTGCTGCTGGATGCTCAACCAGCCTTTAGGAAATGTGACATTTTCAATGACTTTAAATCATGAGAAGCCAGCAGTTTCATAAATGGAATTTCTGCCAACACTTTTATTTAGTTTCAGGGAGCAAATAATGGCAAGGATGGAGAGGAAAAAGGAGGAAGAAAGCCTATAAAGTGTTTTTAATTTGTCTTTTTAGATCAAGTCACACTGCAGTAGTCTGGGGTTTCTGTGGAGGTTCTGAAGGCTTCAGTATAAAGTCTTGTAATGTTTATTATTGTATTTGTTTCTTTTTATTTTATTTCTTTTAAAACGATGTGGTTTCTTAAAAGAACTACAAACAGAGCAGGAGAAAGAGACAGAGAGAGAGAGAGAGAGAGAGAGAATGCACAAGTGAATGTATGCACTGTTTCACTCCCCAAAATCAAGAGCCTGGAATGTCAAAAAGGAGCTGCAGCCAGGTGCTTCAGCCACCACCTGCTCATCTCCCAATCACACTGGCAGAAAGCCTGGTAAGTGATGCAACAGGGACTCGAACCGGCATCCCTTGGCATGCTGGACATTGGAGGCAGTAACTTAACTCACTGTGCCATGACACTAGCCTCTGTTTTTGCACGATTTCACTGTTATTATCTTAACCAGGGTGAGGTCAACCAGAAATGATGAGTAGCAATACATACTTAATGGCAATGGGTTAAAAACTGGGATCGGTCAGTAGAGCACTTAGCAGAAGGAAGTCATGCTACCTAATTCCAGATTCAACCAACCTGAAAGGGAGAAGTCTATTAAAGTAACTGACTACAATGTCTGTAGAAACAATACAAGAATCTGAAAACAGAAGTCCAATCATCCTCACCCCTTAGAAACCGTTTTTTTTTTTTTCCCCTCAAACAGAAATTCAGCTCCACACATCTGCATGAACTGCTTTGTTTGATCTCCATGGGCCTGCTTCATTCATTACAAAATGAGGAGACTCAATAAGAGAAAACCAAAGATCTTTCCTGTGCTGGCAGGAGATGGTTGAGTGTCCTCCGCACAGACCCCAGTAAGTTCATATGCAGAACACTCCAAATTCAGCAAGCACTGTTCAACTGAAACAGTGCAATTTTCACTTTGTTATGAATGAGAATCTCCATGAACAAGTTTGAAAAAGCACCTTGTTTTTCAGGATTTCCACCATCAAGCATATGTCTCCTATCGGTAAAATTTTTACCCAAAAATGATAGGACACTTTGAAAATATACTACACTGTCCTGCAGCAGCAACCAACGAGTTAGCCAATAACTACTTCTACTGGCATTGTTGCAAAAACCATAGGCAAATGAAATTTGTCAAGGTATTACTCATGCATAAAAATATTCGTCCTAAAGCAGCTTCCATTTTTTTTTTTAATTTCCGTTCCCCCACCACCCAACTCTTTTGTTCCATCATCGGAGATTTTCCAACTATAGCTTCCAGTGCTACAAATGTAGTAATGTATTTTTAAAAAAAAAATCCCAAAATGGACATGAGGTACTGGATTTACTCACTTAAAATGGAGATCTTTGAAAGTGAAGTGGGTTTCAACAATGCCTGTGGTTTTCACTCTAGTTCTAAGAACGTCTTGCTGTGTTGGAATATAATTGGATTGGGCTATTCTGTCCAAGTCGTTCAGATAGCTGGAAAAAAAAACAAAACAAAACAGCAGCAAAAACAATGTTAACAATAAACGAAGCCAACAAAGATGATGGAGCAAGAAGAGCAAACCACACATGATCACCGGAAGCTTTCACATTTCTTTGTAATGAGGTAAACAACCCATTTAGGCTTAGCTCTTATGAAACTCCCACTGAAACGAAAATATTTACACTTCTTCGGCCACAAAGTTCTTTTACTATTTTTAACAACTGTACTTAAGGACAGTGACTGGCAATCAAGAGAAAGAACACAACGTTTTTTTTTTTTCTTTTAAAGTCCAGATGAACACAAAACCATGTGTCTGCTTCTTAAAATTCTCCATTACATTTTCTGAATCTAACCTGGAGTTGACGTTCCAGATGCAACTCTTCTGTATCAAAGTCTTTTGGAGAAAGCTGTGAGGAAGGCTGAATGAGATGTTGGTTTCTCTCTACCTGACCTTACACACAGGGTAACACAAGGCATGCTTCCTTATCCTGCAGTGTTAAATACCAATATTGTACTTCTCAGTTTTAGTCATTCACCAATACTTTTGTCATAGATGTGAAGTACACTGCAAAAGACACACGTAAGAGATGGGAAATGCAGTTGATCTAACAACTAAGACCCTTGTTACGACGCCAGCATCCATGATCAGAGTGCTTGGTAAGGAAACCTGGTTCCATTCCTGCCTCTAGCTTCCCGCTAATCAAACGCTGGGAGACAGTGGGTGTTGACTCACGTGATCAGATCGCTCCCCACCCACGAGAGAGCTCTGAATTTTGTTTTGTACTCCAAATATCACCCCACTGCAGTCTTGACATTTGTGGGTAGCTGGGAGGTAAACTGGCACACAAGATTTTTTTTCTCTGTCTCCCTCAAGTGAATAAAATCAATAAAATAAATGCAGCTCACAACATGCAATGTAATTCTTTGTGTCAAACGGAACAATCAAAAAATCATGAAAAGTGAGGAACAGGGGAGCAAATGTACTCAGGCAATTAAAGGCTTCATGGACATTGAGAGAAGTAGATACACATCCAAGTAGCAGAAGCTAAGACAGGAGGCCATTTCCATCAGGACCAGATGCCAACAGCATGGAGAAGGGACCGTCTCAACCATTTCGTCGTGCCTCTTCCTAGGGTAAGGTCACGAGCAGGCTACACACAACCCTCAACTAGAGGTCAGGAACACAACTCAGGGAGAGCTGGGGATGTAGAACATCTCCACAGACAACATAAGGCCACTTACAGAGGGTTTCCAACTGTGGTAGCTTTAAATTGGCAGCACTCTGAGAAACTGTCCATCAGCCATTTAGAATGTGCCCTTGCAAACAGAAAGGAGCTCACTAAATATTTGATTTATCAGAGACAGGGTCGGAAAGCTATATAAATACTTCAGTAGCAGCCAAAATGTTCTAGGCAGTCAGGTATATACATACATACACACACACATATAGCCATTGCTATTTGAATGGCTGGAGCTAGCAGCTTGGGTTGTCTGCATTCACTGAACCAAAGAGAATCCTATTACCTGATCAGATTGATTGGTGAGAGTCTCCCAGTACAATCTCTGTCTTTATATATATAAAAGGTTCATTTGAAAATCTTTATAGAGAAGAGGAGAAGGACAGAGAGAAAAAGGGAGAGAGATCTGTTTGTTGCTTCACTCCTCAGAGGGCCGCAAGGGTCAGAGCTGGGCCAGGAGGAAGACTGGAGTTTCAGCCAGGTCTTCCACTGGGAAGGCAGGGACTCAACACTGGGACCAGTTTCTGCTGCTTCTCCAGCCTTCAGCAGAGAAACGGATGGGAAGTGGTGCACTTGGAGACGAACCAGTGCTCCTAGGAGATGCTGGTGTGGCCAGCAGCAGCTTTCGGCTGCTATGCCATGACACTAGCTCCTAAACCCTGCTTTTAATTCTACATCAGGCAACAACTTCAAAAAAAAAACTTTGTGGAAAATGCAATTCAAAGACAAAAGAAAATTATTTGGGTGCAAAAGCATTTTGCATTCCATACATCAATTTTTCTCATCATATATACTTCCTATGAACTTTCTGTAAATGCCCCTTTAAAGTGTACCTTATGCAAGAAAATGGGATTTAACAACAAAGCAAGTCACACAGCAAGATTTCACTCAAATATTGAGGCATTATTTAATACACTGCAATAATTCATAAATGGTTCTCTATGTAGAAGTGCTATGGTTTCTAAAAAATAATGCACATGTATATTTCAACAAGATAAAACAAGTATATTGAAAAACTATAAAAGAGCATGGGTGACAACACAAATGGCGATTTGACAAGCTTGAGAGACATGGCCACATCCCTCCTGCTGAAAACAAGATAGCCTCTAAATATCATGAAGAAAAATCCTTGTGCAACTTCCTTTGCTCTTGAAAAAATGGCTGCATCACCATCTCAAGATATTTTCCTTAAAAGGGTGACCTTTTTTTTTCCCAACTTGCCTTCTAACCTCTGTGAATCTAGGTTATTCTTTCATCCCTTATTAAACAAGATCATACTGAATTGACACCTAGGTGCCAGGGGTGCTAGGATACAATGTTGGTTTTACAGCAGGGACGAAAAAGAATCAAACAGTCACAGTATAAACGTAAGTCCGATAACCTTAAAACTCATGCACACCTAAAGGAAAATGCATGAGATTATGTATTCTTCAAAGGAGAAGCCAGGACTGGCTTAGCGAGGCAAGGATATTTCCTTGTGGAAGGAAGGGAGAGACGGGGAGGATTACAGAGGCCATGAGATTGAGTTATATATTTACTATTTACCTATAGACCCCATATATACAAAAGATGAGCTAGAGTATTTAACGCATAGGTAAAGAAAATCAGGGTAAAGATTGCCAAGCTAATTCAGTGGTGTGCGTTACATATTCACTCACACCAAACCGCACTACATGTGCCGTGGTGTGCTCTGCCGTAAGATAAGGGGGCCCTCGGCTGCCACACCCCATTTATCTCTTTGTCACTATGGCAAAGTGCATGCATCGACCCAAACAGGTCGATGCCTGTCATCTTCTATCTGCTTCGGATTTATATCCCTACAAGTCGATAGCCCTGTCAAACAGACAGAATGACCCTGGGAAGCAAAGTTAATGCCGGGCACACATCTTAAAGACAGAGGGATGCTTCAAAGAACAGAGCTGTAGTTTCGGAGCGTGCGTACGCATGCATACGTACACACACAGCAAATCAGGGAGAGCAAATATGTGGGTTGCTTCCCCTCACCTTATTTATTTTATTTTAAACAAAAAGAAGCCTTCCTAATTAGGCTTTTATGACAATTTGTTCAGCTGATTTTCTGGGACCACCACTCGCAACACTTGGATCAAGTTTTCTGTTCCCCCCAAAACGGTGCTTAAACAGTTTTTAATACAACTGAGCGTGTACAACAAAGTATGTTCGAGTGATGGGCTGCTTTCCTTGGTGAGGCCACCAGCACTATCCTCACCTCCCCACCACCACCCTTTTAAGATGTTCCTGCTGCAACTTCCGTCACAAAGCAGTTCTTCTGTGGCACCAGGTATGTCACAGAAGCAACACAGATCAGTTACCCGGCTCTCTGGCTAGCGCCAAGCAAACCGTGGATACACCCAAACTCTGAGTAAATTCAGAGAAGTTCCAAAGACTTTCCTGGAAGCACCCTGAAAATAGCCCCGTTGGGCATGTTCCAAATAAAGTTACGTAAGTAAGAATCTCTGGAGATACCATTGCGTACACAGGCAACCACAGTGCCGCTATCTCTCTCTCTCTCTCTCACACACACACACACACACACACACACACACACACACACACACACACACACAGAGGCAGTCTTTAAATGCTGAACATCAGGAGCCGCACAAGAACACGTCAGCCAATTGTGCAGTACAACTGCCTTGGAGGTGTATTTGACTTGCCAGCAATTATTCATGAGAGTTGAGCTCTGGAATTATGATTACTTACTACGCTGCCGAGTCATTAAGTTGGTACTCCCGGGATCTGTTGAAACAGGCTTGCACACCACCATCCTTCCACAATCTCTTTATCACTCCAGCGAGTTCTGCAGTCATAAAGCCTTCTTCAGCAGCTCCAGCAAGCACAAAGAGTTGGCGGGCATCATCCTGAACATTGAGCGGCCATTGTTTGAGTAAGAAGGGAGGAAACATGTTAGAGGCAAAAAGTACCACAGGGAGCATTACAGATAGAAAATTATACAAGGACTGACTTCTCTTACGTTTTTCGCAGAAGGGTTATAAATCTCTCTCTACAACCACAATTAAAACAAACTAGCTTAATCAAAGGAACATATTCATAAATCCCAAGTCTATTTTCTGTAGCGTTAGTAATATCTATTACCCAGGAAGTCATCTGCAACTGGAAAAAAATTACTAAATTTACACTTCATGAAGGTGACATGAATCAACAATTCAATTATTTCCTTGTGATCTGTAGACACTTAAAAAAAAAAAGAATGAAATATCTTGTGTCTTGCACCTTGCTCTGCATCATGGTTCGAATATGGCACCTGTAACACCCTTAGCAGTTAACATCAAGAAAGAATATAATTGTTAATACATTTATTATTTCCCATGATATAGTTTTATAAGTATATGGCTCCTTCCTTCTTCGTCTCCATTCCCACCCCCACTACTATTTCCCAAATTATCACACTAGTGTAGTTTCTTAGTAACAGTTACAAGATTAACTCCGTGTTATTTAAATGTCTCATGGCATGATAAGTATAGATAGAGGCAGAAAGTCTAGTTTTGCTACATATGGGTATATTTCCATGTTTCAAAATGGGAATCCTGCTTTGATTCAGGACTCAAGACAGGGACGGCAACACAACTTTCCTACCCAGTATGCTCGTCTACATTGTACAACTCATCTGTGAGAGTATATGGGTGTACTTGATTATCTATTACCTACAATGCTGTACTTTGCCTAAAGGACACGGTACTTGCCCTTTTGGGAGTGGATTATTTCACTAAACATGATGCTCTCCAGTGGGGACCATTTTGTTACAAATGGTAAGATTTCATTCTTTTTTTTTTTTTAATTATTCTTAGCTGAGTAGTATTCTACAGAGTAGCTGGAGCACAATTTGTATATTTTATGGATGCAGTGTAAGAGCAGAATGGGAGAAATCAAGGTGGAAGAAGAATTACTTTCATACAATGGAATTTGGGGGACACCTCAAAATGTGTATTTCAAATCAGTGGGGCACCACTTGGGAGATGTTTGTTAATCTCTGCGGAGAAAAGCAATGATCAGATCTGAATTAGAAACACAGAGTATACTGTTTTTAAAAAGTTCTGGCGCTACTAATGTAGCCACACATTTATTTAAGAGTCACACACACACACTCACATTCATAGTTGCCGTGTGTTGACTCAACCCCTAAATGTCCACTTCAGCCAGAGCTGGCTGGGCACAGCCCTACCCAAGTGGCAAGATCCCAGTATTACAACATCACCATGGCCTCCCAACTCTGCATTAACACAAAGATGGAATCTGAAGACTAGTTCTATCCTCATACCCAATACGAGACAAAGGAACTTTGACCATAAGGCCAAATATTTAGCTATTCAGACCCTCAAGTAACCAGCATTGACCAAGAGAAGCATCATGTGACCCACTACCAAAAAATGCAAAACAAAGTCAGGTGAAATTAAAAAAAAAATATGTATTTTACCTTGTATTTAAAAATATACAGAGGAGGCAGGGTAGGGTGGAGCTTCTTCCCACCCTCCCGTCATAGAGATTCTCCATAGCCTAAGACTCACCACTGTTCTAAGTGAGCACACAATTCAAGGGCCATTCTGCAGTCAGGTGGGCACAGGGCAGCATCTGGTGACAAGGGCCAGCAGCCTGTACCAGCCGACAATAGACATCCAATCTCTTGCCAATGCCTGAGACATTTTCTTTTCGGTTGGAATTCATCATGACAAATAATTAAGTCTCTCAGCATGGGAAGATATTATTCGAGCATATGTTTCCCTTTTTAGCAAATCACAAGACAAATTCATGCCAGCAAAGAACATGTGCCCCATCTCGTCAGTCGAGTGTCTGAAGTCACTCAGCATGGGTGACACAATTTTAATAAAAGTCATCCAGCAGGCCAGATGATCATACGCCAAAGATGCCTGCATTTGGCCACGTGGACGTATTAACATTACATCATACCTGAGTTCCGTACTTGCCACTTTCGTGGCACTTGAGCTCTTGTTACAACGCATCTACACTTACTAAAAGTTTGTGACAGAACAGACAAATGCCTGCCAGTAAGGGTGAAAACATCCTCCTGAAACTTCTGAGGAGGAATCCTGAAGAAAAGACCTAGGAAGCTTTGGGAAGATGTATTTATAGATTGCACTTTGTGGCATTCAAAAATGTTTCTCTCTCTCTCTCTCTCTCTTGTTTTTTTAAGATTCCACGCGTAAGTGAGATCATGCAACATTTTTATTTCTACGTCTGGCTCATACCACTTTGCACGAGTCCCCTGGGTCAAACATAAAAACAGGTCAAAGACAAAGAGAGAGAGAGCACAAAATAGTGGTGCTCAGAGCTGGCGAAGGAAGGAAAGTGGAGCACACAGGTAAAAGGACATCGAACGAGAGTGCAAGATGCACGAGTCACAGCACCTCCAGGGTTGGCAGGAAAAGCACAGCCGGAAACATGGTGTTTGCAGGAAGGAGTTTTGCTAAGTAGAGTGGATTTTCACCTGCTCTGACGATCACACAGAAAGAAATTGGGAGATGGGGCATTTGTTCACCTGCTTCACAAAAATAACCATCTTAACGAATCTCAGAAAATGCTACAAACCTCAAACACACACCACAAAATTCATCATTTTCTGAAAAAGCGATATCCTCGCATAACCTAAACCCTCCTCCTCTTGAGAACCTCATCGGAATATGCCACTCCACTTCCCTGCTTCCAGGTCACGTGTTTGAACAGGAAAGCACTGCAGAAGTTATTTTACCTAATCATTTGCTTTACAAGGTGAGAAACAAAACAAAACCAAGGTGCAGATAGGTTTCGCAACATACCCCAAATCCCAAAGCTAGTCACCCAATCACATCCATTAGTTGAGTTAACGGAGTGCAGTAACCGTCTAAAACAGGATACATTTCCAAAGTGGGCAACCATGGACATGACTCTGTCTCGTTATGGGGTGGAGTCTCTGCAAGACTCATGAACAATGTGTTTCTTACGAACATTCACAAACATCAACATGTGTGTGACAAGAGGTAGAAAATGCAGAGGGATTACTGGAGATGACAATGCAATGTGGTCTGGAAAGCTACAGGTGAGTCATGTAGCTTACAGGAATTCTTCCGTGGTTTTGGGGGTTGGAAATAAAAGGATGCTCTTTTCCAGGCCATTACCTGATAACAGCAAGGAAAAAAAAATCTTGGATGAAACCCAGTTACAATATTTTCAAATGAACAAGAATTAAACCAAAATAATTTAGAGAATACAAATCCAGCACAGGGTCCCAAGTACTCTGGGAACCGAGAAAGGGATCTGAAATGCTTTTGTGCCAGGAGACAAATAGAACCAATCTTCTCTTCTGTGGAGGGTCAAGGCAGGATGTCCTTTATGAGGGATGGCTCACTTTATGTCAAGCTGTCACCTGGTTGACAAGAATTCACAGGAACCTACCCAGGATGGGGAGACACGCCCCTGAAGGAGCATGCTGGCTGTCTTCTCCAATATTACAGATCATAAAAGGTAAGAAAGGGTAGCTTGCAGTGTAGACACAGCGCAAAGGAGCATTCTTAAGGCAACAGATTGCAACTTCCAGTTGAGTGAGAGAACTCTTTCTAATAATAAGAGTCTCAAGATGCAAAAAAGGGAAGGGTAGTTTTCACTGCACTGCAACAGAATGGGTAAATGAGATTAAGAGTTTAAACAGAAAATACCAAAAAGCCCTTCTAAAATAGAGGCTATGAGATGTGATAAAGGATTATTTAAAAAAAAAAAAGTTGGTACCTTTGAATTTCCGGCCCCAGGGAATAACACAGTGATATCGTGACTGACAGAGAGGAAGTCTCCTTCTGTGGGTTAGCTGCTGACGTTACTACAACGAGCCAGTGATCTTGACTACAATGAATTTTCACATATCTCATCTACCACATCTTATCAGAGCTAGCACACCCTTGAGGAAATCCTAAGAGCGATAGTTCATCGCTCTGTGACTCAGATGGCCAACCTCGGACACGGAGCACCTGCTTAGATTAAGTTATGTAAATGTAAGACACGTTTTCTCTTAAAAACACAAATGTGATCAACGTAGAAATGACTTTGGGCAAGAAGGCAGGAAGTCATTTTTCTCTTTGCCCACAGGATTATGTAAAAGGGTGAAGAAGCCCCAAAGTAAAATCATCTAAGTTACTTTTTTAAATTAAATTGCAAAGTGCAAACTTTTTGATTAAATTGCAGTCTATTTAGAATAAAGCGTAAGTTTGTTTATGTCAAGAAGGAAAGTGACTGATAAATGTGCCACAAAAATGCAACTTACAAATATTTTTATGAGTTTTGTAAATGTGCATATCGCTATTTTCAAATTAATAAAATAAAACAATATTGACACATATGTGTTCTTCATTGGGACTTCACAGAAACTAACGTGAGGATACAGAAATCATTGACAAGTGAACAAAACAAAGTAGAAATAAACTGTGCAGAAATGCACGTTACAATTCAGTTAATGTCCTCTTTACTACATGTGTCTAGCAATGTGTGTCAGAACCAAAAAATATACAACACCATGCCTCCCTATCTCAGATCTCAAATCTAAACTAGGTTACTACTTCCACAAATAAATATTCACATGGGGGAAAAAAACCATCAAGTAAAACTATCCAAGAACAGTTTGAAAAGAGAAGACTAGCAAAGTAGGACTGAACTTTTCAGATACGGAACACACAAGATAGGGAGTACGGCGAAGTATTCACAAAAGGCGGTAGTGGAGAATACAGCAACCCTGAACTTACACGGGAATACAACAGCCAAAGATGTGATCATTCAGAAAGCATTGGGTGGTAATGAGACAAGCATGGAGAGAGTGAAGTATCGTGTTGATCCTGCCTCAAGGCTTCCAAAACAAGGCGCCAAGGGATTTAAGAACAAGCACAGAAATGAAGGTTAAAACTTGCCCTCCCCGCAACAAAAAATATGTAAAAAGAACGCCAGGTTTGGGCAAATTTTTGATTGTCACAGGATGTTGTAACAACAGGAAAACAATAACAGGAATTTACAATACATAAGCTACCATAATAGTAAAGGCAATAATAGATCGAATGCGTGGAATGCGTTGTGCAAAGGGTATGTTCACAAATACGGGTAAGGAAAAGATATTCAGAACAGCAAGACTCCAACAGGAATAAAACGAACAAACAGGAAGAAATAAACATATCATGAATAAGGTCAGAGGAAATTGGAAACACCCAAGTTGGAAATCCAATTAAAACTGACCCTAGGTTTACAATTTACAAGCCAGCAGAGTTGTTTTTTTTTTTTTTTAAATTAATGTAAGAGTCTTAAATGCTAGCTGCTGAGTGGGCTAAGAGAAGGAAGGCATTATAAGAAATTGCTGTTTGCCAGGTACAACCTTTCTCAAAAGTAATCTGGTCAATCTGGCAGGCAGATACAAGATAGACAAATAATGAAAATAAATGACAAACTCGTTGGAACAGACAAGCACCCTTAGGTAAGGAGCAAGGTAGGATGCTAAAAGTGCATTCCAGGCAAAGCTTCTTGTTCCCCACAGCGCAAGGTACTTCACAAAAGAACTTTTCAAGCTCTCTTTTCATGCAGGACCAATCTGTTATTTTATTCTTGTGTATTTCCCGATTTATTTCCGAACTAATGGTACTAAAAAGCTAAAATCGAACAGCCTATAAAACAGAAACTCTTACTTGAAAACGAGCAGAGATAACAGATTCGTCTGCTATTTGCTATAAACCAGTCTAAACACACAATTTCATTTCCCTGTTTACCTGCACACAATCTTATTTGTGGACCAGCATCAGCTTATGGACTTCTTTCAGCACCTTTGTTCCAAGTCACCAGTAGTAAAAGACAGGCTGATTGGGGTCCCTATGTAATGCTTCCTGAAGTTCAGGTGACAGTCCAAATGATCACATAGGAATGGACCATCATCATTATGAGAAACTTTGAAACAGACCATATAGATAAAATAGGATTGCTCTGAGTCAGCCTTGAAAGCAATATTATTCCCCTCTCATTTGAAATGTGCACTTCATGGGCATCTTTTGCAAACCTGTTGACTGCTGAACTTGGGGCAAATCACAACCAGTCAGTCACCTTTCCTTAGCCTTCCTTTGAAGCCAGTTTGCACCAAATCAACCTAAGCGAGACCCAACAGAAATATCAACAGGCACTTTTCTGGCTTGAGGGTCTCGATTCTCCAGTTCACCCGGATGACACCTTATGAACGCACACAATGAACCCACACTAGGATGGGGTGGTCATTACCTACTGGTCAATGCTGTGACGCAACAGGAAGTAATGTGATTTCAACAATAACAGATACCTACAAATAACAACAGCAGCAGCAATTTATGGAGCATCAATTACGAGCAAAGCATTTGGCACATATTTGATACTCATTCTGTCATCATTACTCAAAAAATTCTGTAAGGAAGATGCTATCCTTATGTCCACTTTGTTGGGATGCAACATGCTTGGAAAAATTACTTCAGTAAGTAAGTGATTTAAGAAAAAAAGAATGTATGAATGAAAAAAAAAACGGTGAAAAAACACAGGCAATTTAGTGCTTAAAGGAATAAGTTGACATCGCTGAAAAACAGAATGATTGTTTAACTTACAGCTTTAAGGCAAGAGAGGGTCAGAGTGGAAAATTCCACCCATTCAGCAACAAAAAATTAACACTTCCAAACAGGTGAAGAGATAAGTAGAAAAAAATAAATAAATAAACCTGCACATGTTCTAGAAAAATAGGAGTATTTTAAAACACAACCAGAGGTGAAAAATGCCTTGGCAATGAAATCAAGCAAAGATATCAGTATAAACTTCAAGAAAAGCACAGTTATTTAGCAAGAAGGTATGATTTCAAAAAAGCCAAAAAAAAATACACTGAGAAAAATTCTTTGTAACACATAAGGATGGCTACTATCTCTAATGTTGAAAGAGAAGCAGTGTGAAAAAGGCACATAAAATGTAACAGAAACCAGCAAAGGACAAGGAAGAAATACAAACAGGTAAAATGTTTCAAAAGGACTTTACACATCAGAAAAGTAGATACTAAAAAAAAGACTATTTCTCATCATGGATCAGTGGCGAGACATTCAAGAGTTAATAACATCTGAGTTGGTGACACTGGGAAGATGGTTAAGGATGCACCCTCAGAAGGAAGACCTTTCAGGAGATGCCTGGGATGACACAGAGGGGGAAGCCATCCTTCCAGATGCTTGGGTGACACAGAGGGGCAAGCCATCCTTCCAGATGCTTGTACCCCATATTGGAAGACCCGGGCCATGTCTCAGCTATGATACACTTCAGATCCCCGCCCCTACTGCCAACCCAAACCTGGGAGACGACATTGGTTCTGGGAGATGACATCGGTTCCTGGCTCCTGGCTTTGTCTTGGACCAGACCTGGCTGTAGTAGCCACGGAGAGTCAAACAATAGACAAGATGGCTCTCCACCCCTTGTTCTCCCTCTGTCACTCAGCCTTTCAGATAAATAGATGAATGGATGGATGGAAAAATAAAGCCTATTTTTTTAATGGCCTATTGCTTGTCTTTGGAAACCCGATTTGTGACATTTACCAAAATTAAATATCTAATTATTTTTCAAATTGGCTCTAATGCTTCTAAGAATTTATATTACAGAAACACAAATATATTCAGACTAACTTTTAACATAGCTCCTTATGTACAGAGTGATTTTCCCTTGATTTTATCTGGAACATTTACTGGCATTGTAACACTCAGCTCCAATGGCTCCTCCTCTGCTCACGCCATGCTTAGTTGATCTCAGCATGGCTAAGAACAGTTCCCAGGGCTGGCTGGGGTTTTCAGCTTGGAGTGGACCACTGGGAAGCCACCTGCAGGTATGCCGACCTCTGTGCCAGTGAGTTCAGGATGACAGCAGGTACCAGGACACATCCCGAGAGGCAGACAGCAGCAGAGCCAAGCAGCACCGCAGAGAGCAAAGTGGTCCCCAACACAGACCCAAAGCAGCGCAACGCCACTGCAGAAAAGAAGGCACGTGCTGAGAGAGTCACCTTTCCCAGTGGGTCCTGAACCTGAGCAGAGTCCCTTTTCAAAGAGTTAAAGAGTGGAGCAGTAAACCAACCTGAGAAAGTAACTGGAAAATAAAGTGCTCGCATCCCTTAAAACATTGCTGCACCGTCCCTTAAGCGCAGGGCACTGAACCTGTCTCCTACATATGTGGCGTCTGACTGCACAAAACCGTAGAAGTGAATTTAACATATCATTTCAACACAATCGCCATAAAGTACATCACCAGAAAATCAATGATCTGAAGGTCTATTTAGAATTCTCAATTGATCAATACTAAATTTAGATGAACTGTCTTGAAGGGGGAAAAAAAACTTTAAACAAATGTAGTCCTGTGAATGCTAACAAAAATATTTTTTTAAGGAACTTGCGAGCAAATATCTGGCAGAGCTAAAAGCACCAATCAACACTTGCTGTCACTCCAAGCTTCCTAATCATGGACACCCTAGGAGGCAGCGGGCGATGGCTTAAGGAGCAGAGTCCTTGCTGCTCGTGGGGAGACATGCATTGGCTTCCTGGCTTTAGCCAGGCACAATGCAGGTTGCTGCTAGCATCCGGGGGATGAAGCATTCCACATGGCCCCTGTTTGTCTCAGAATAAATAGAATGCATATGACAATTTACAAAAAGATGTTTTTAGCAGATTTCTCAAACGTCTAACCTCAGATGTTTTCATTTATGTTACTTTCCTATCAAGCACGGCCTGAGTCTCTAAGTTTAAAAAGCTAGCATACAATAAAACAAACAAAAAAAACCTCTCTACACAAAAACTTCATTATTTTAGTAGTTAAAGCAACACACACACACTTAGTAATGAAGATATAAAGGAACTATGAAGATGAACAGAATTAGCAAAATTATGAAACATCTACTGTGTACCAAACAGCAAGAGTTCACATAAATTTGCCAGTCATATTAAGTTTTAGATCAGTTTTTTAAAAAAGCACTAAAGTCCAATGGAATCATATAAAGCTAACGAACTTGAAGCTAACAGAATAAGCAACCAAAAGTAGGCTAAGAGGAAAGAAGAAATAGAATGTTTTACGGACCTGGGTCACTTCCAAGTAAATTGGAATCAAGTCTTGGAGTTAAACACCCAACCCAGAGAATGGACCATATGACTTCCCATTGTCTTTCTGGTAGAACAAAGCAGTGGAACCAGCTAGTCAGGCCAAAGATCTTCATCTCTAAAACTCTGACAACTGTTTTTTAACAGTCAATATATCCCGTCTCTGATGATAAGCAAAGCTTTCCACTATTTCATCATTTGCCATTTGAGTGTGTTCCAAGTCTGGCATGATTATAAATAATCAGATGTCAGGATTCCAAACGATAAAAAAATACTTTGAAGATTGCCAGTATAATTAAGCCATATATCCAGTTGGAACAACTAAAATCTGTCGTGAGGAGAGCGGGACAACTGGTATAGGGCAGGGGACACAATATACTGCTATGATTGTTGAGTTGTCCAGGTCACAGGATAAAGTAGCAAAGCAGAGCTCCACAGGAGAGATTACCCCACCCTGTAAATTATACAACCCTGGCTCACTGCACTCACTACTCCCTTCCTGACTCGGGTGAAGAGGCTTGATAGGTGACAAGTTACCAAGGAAGCTACTGCTTTTACCCATCAGACCTGCTCCAACCAATTCCATCTCTTACCGCCCGAGCAGACTCGCCGAAGTCTATCTTGAGCCGTCCCATGGCCCTGATGATGGCGATGATGGACTGGATGGTATTGCTGTAGACCACGGCTTTGTACTGTTTGCACTCCTCTTCCGAGTAGCCGGCTTCATGGATGATTCTAACGAGACACAAAGTTCAACCAGGACATGGGCTTTCCTTTGCCCAGAGCAGACGCTTGAACAAATTCAAGATTTTAAATCTACTTACTTCATCTGCTTCACAATTGTGCTTTTCCCAGATTCACCAGCACCTACAAAAATAAAACAAAATTAGAGATTTCCCACTTTCTGATTATCATAGATACCTGGCACCCAACACACACACACACGCACACACACACACACACAGGCACACACACACACACACAGTTTCTTTGAGTTGAATTGATTTCTATTAAATTGAGATACAATATATCAAATATGTAGGTAGAACAAATCTAAAGATTGAATGCATAAAATAAAGAATATAGCTAATAATAACTCTACTGTGTTCAGCCAGGTGGTGGAACAGTAAGTAAAGCCACTGCCTGCACTTTTAGCATCTCCCATGGATGTTGGCTCAATTCCCACCTGCTCCTCTTCCAATCCAGCTGCCTGCTAATGGCTCAGGAATGTAGGAGAACACAGCCCAAGTGCCTGGCCTCTGCATCCACAGGGGAGATGGGAAAGAAGTTCCTGGCTCTTGCCATCAGCCTGGCACAGGGCTGGCCATTGGAAACATCTGGAAGTGAACCAGCAGATGAAAGCTTCTTCTCTGTTTCTTCCTCTCTCTCTGTTTCAATCACTCCCCTCTCTAACTCTTACAAATAAATGATTTTTTTTTTACATTTTTATTTTGTCATGAATGGTAATTCACAAGATAGAGAAGGAAAGTCTTCCAGAGAGATTTATCTGTTGGTGTTCACTTCCCCAAATGGCTACAACAGCCAGAGCTTCTTCCAGGACTCCCACGTGGATGCAGGGGTCCAAGGACTTGAACCATCCTCTGGTGCTTTCCCAGCCGTTAGCAGGGAGCTGGATTAGAAATGGAGCAGCTGGGATTAGAAGTGGCGCCAATGTGGCAAGCTGGTGCCGCACGCAGAGGCTTAACTGGGTCCACCCAGGGGCTAGCCCTTCAAATAAATACATCTTTAAAATATATTGGTTGTGCTATAAGAGTTTTAGTAAACTGTTACATTACAGCTGTTCTTCCCTCAGTGGGTTCACTGATATATGTTGACTAAAACCAATTTAAGGTGCTTCAGTTGAAATTACACGAGATTGGATTTTTAATGCATTAGTGAGCTCCCAGCAACAATGAAAGCAGTTCTTTTGGCTGAGTTGATTACATTTAGCAGGAAGTGTTAGACATAGGAGACATATTTATGACAACATTCATCTCACCTGTTCATTTTGAAATAAAGCGCACTGTGTGCACTTAAGAGAGAACATGGACTTACAGGGTAGATACGCGTGCATGTACAGATAAACCACTGATTACTAGAACTATGCACACATCTGTTATTCCACTGAGCTGCCTGCTGAGGTGTGCCGCACATACAACACAGGGCAGATGTCTGTGCAATCTCCATTACTAAACACCCAACACAGAGCCAGGTGTCCTTGCTGGCACAGGGATACAATCAATAGTGCGCTAAACCAAGACAGCTTTCCCAGCATCCTGTCTTTCACACAAGAAAAAAAAAAAAAAGCCAGGAGGCATTTCCCAAGCTCTCTCCCTTGTTAAACATGGGATCTGTCCATGATCAAAGTCCCCAGGGTTCTACTCGCCTAAGAGGAACCCATTACTAATGAAATCACCAGTTACAAATTAAGGAGCTCTTAAACTCCATTTCTGCTCAGCAGCAGCAGCTGCCACCTATATATATATATTTTTTACTTCTGTTATATTTTTAATTTTATGATACAATTCTATAGGCTCTGAGATTTTCCTTCCCCCTCCCTAAACTTCTTTCCCCCTATCTAATTTCCACCATACTATCACAACAGTATAGTCCTAAGTCCATCATTCTGCCATTACATCCTGACATTGCTGATACAGACAATGGCACGCAGTTTAGCATCCTATTGCCAAAATATATCCAACAGTTTCATTGGGAGTTCATCATTGATTTGGAAGTAAAAATGCATGCTGCATTGTATGTTCACATCTGGATATGACGGTCTCTATTAAAGTTACTGTACATCCAGTTACACAAAAAGCCATAAAACAAAATCAACAACAGGAATAAGATAAAAACAAAAAAAATAATTATAGCACCAAGGAGTTAAGTAACATGTGACTGAATAAGCAATGTGATATGAAGAAATGAAAAAGAAAACATGAAAGCTTCTTGGAGAAAATGATGCTACCTTGTGATCTAGGATTCCTTGAGCCATTGAATAAGCAACTGTTTTTGCCTCTCTCCAGCTGCCATCTTTCTAGCAGAATGGATGAAGTATGTATCAAGTACCTTTCCATTCCTGGCCATGGAAGACTTGTGAACACAGAATATGAATAAGGAAGATGCGACTGGTCTATTTGGATGCCTATCCCCCTTGGCCAAGGTTGCATCTGCTGGAGGAATCTGCTACTGCTGCTGAGACAGTTCATGGGTTGCATTGGTGTGCCTGTAGATGGCCGTTTGGCATTCCTACACCACCCGATCCTCAGCAGTATGCAACCTGCAGAGCTCCCTAACACCCACTGTTGTTCCTGCATCAAACCTTCACGTGTGCTGTGTCTGCTGTCAGAAGGCACTTTGCTCTGCTTCTTCCTGCTGCCCTTGTAACCCTCGATCAATCATCAAGCTTATCTTTTCTGTCAGTCCCTCCTGGCCCACTCCACACATGTGACTCCATCTAGCTGTCCCTCACTGTGCATACATCACTGCAGATCTCAGCAGCTAAGCCTGTGTTGGACACCCAAGCAACGACCCAGAAATATACTTAAATAGATGTCAGTTGTTTGCAACGGACACAACTCTCCCTCTGCTAGGTTCTTTCTCTAACCACAGAGCAGACAGATAACACTCATCACCATCATCACCCCAGAAAAGACAAAAATCATCATTATCATCACCCTCACTATCATCACCATCATTACTGACATCCGAGAATAGGTCATGTTTAAATGGTCTATTTTCAAATCCAAAGAGAAAGCTGCCTAAATTTGACTTGTGGTTTGACAAGCCAGAAATTGCCCCCCTATGATCCTCTCGCACTCAACAGAAAAGCAGGCCCTGAATAAACAAGGAGGCCCTTCTTCCTTTACAGAGAGTGTTTGACTCTTGCAGGGCCTCTGCCAATTAAAAAAAAAACCCTCCAAGATAAACACCCCATTATTTATTAATCAGCAGCAAAGCAAGCACGTTGGGTTCTGTGACAAGCAACACTGCAGGCATGATGGAGAATGCAGGTAACACCCCAGCCGTCTCCAGCAAGGTCCAGGGCAGGAGCAAGGCTCCATGGCACTTCCACCCCATCGGGATGAACACGGGGCCCCACTGGTTGAGGTCATTAAGCAATGTGTAAGGCAGCTATGCACAAAGTGGCCACTGCTTCGTTTAGGTTGGCCTTCCACAAGGCAGGGCCGGGCAGGGGCAGGTGTGAAGTATGCACAGTGAATGCTCAGGCTATGAAGTTTGCTCTTCTTCGGAATCTTTTAGGAAGCAAGTGGCTACAAAAGACAGCCTTCTCCCAGGTCCCCTGTGGAGCCCCAACAGCTGTGTTAGTGAAATTCAAGCTCAGCAGTGATAAGATTGCCTTGGGGCGGGAACCGCATGGAAACCCTAAGGGGAAACTCATTTGCATAGGGGAGAATGGAAAGGGAAAGTCATTCAAGTTAGTAGAGGAGAAAGTTCTAGTCATTGCTGCCTGGGTTCTAATTCCACTTTAGAGAAACTTGTCATTTAGCTCTATACAGATGATAATCAGTACTTTGGCCTCTGTTGAGGAGTAACATGGGACAAAATTAAGCTTTCACAGCTGGCAAAGTGTTTCTTAAACAAAAACAGAAACCTCTGACCCTCCCAAAGCACTGATGATGATGATGATGATGATGATGATGATGATGATATCTTGCTTGAGGTCAAAGTCCTACCAGCTACTTACTGGCTGGCAGCCTTGGGAGCGCAGCCCAATGTCACAGGCTGCACAGCCACAAACAGGGTCCTGCGCTGTGTTTACTTGGCACCTGCAGCATTAGGGAGAGCTCGACTCCCCTGTGGGGAAATCCCAGCTACCGAGGGCAGTCACAGGGTAAAATGTCTACACTGAGGGAAACCAAATGAAAATGAAAATTACAAACAAAATGCCGCAAAATTACGAACGTACCCGAAGCCAATTCTGTTTATCAGTCTTCCCTGCCAGATGAACAAGAAGAAAATCCTCATGTAGAAGCCAAGAGGTTAAAGCACAAATACAAATTAGTATAAATTTAAGGATTCACTGCCCCAGTTTGAAATAAGGAAGATGGTCTCTCCTGCTTGTCCCGAGGGCTTCTGTTCTTATAAAAACCCCTTTCAGCCCCTCTGTGAAATGCACATCTTTTAGGCACAGTTTCTTTGAAAGTGGGAGAGGAGGAGCTGCAGTGTGTAGTGTAGACACAAGTGTGTTTTTCTGTCCCACCGGACAATCAGCCATCAGAGAGGATGACTCCAGTGGGCACAGGAAGTGTCAGCATGGCCTCCAGTGCTGGTTCCTGGTTACCCAAGGAGCTGGGAAGCAATGGCTCTGTAAAGGTGGAGGTCCCTTCCTTTGTTGACAATCCCTTCACAGATGGCCTCTGGTGCCAGTCATCCTCTGGTTTAAACCCTAAGCTTATCCAATAAGGAAATCATTTTCCCTTCTTGCATGGAGGACATCTGGGGTTGGGAGATCCTGGTCTCAACTGTAATTTTCCAACAGGGATGAAAATCTAAAATCTTTTCTATTTAGCTATCAGAACTCTAGACTTCTGTTCGAATCAACACGTTTTTATGGGCACATTTAAGTTGGTGGAAAGATGACATTAAAACATAGCTATATTTTGGCAGAAACAAGTGCTGCAATCCACGTACTGGTTTTGCATACCATGTACTTGCATGAACTTTTTGTAGTACCTTTCTATATGGGATGTAGCTGACACTCTGAGATGTAAGAATAATTTGACAAAGATTGTAAACATCAAAACCTAGATCCTCAAACTGACCCACTTTTCCAGATCTTAACTCCCCATAAAAACTTTTTTTAAACCCACTCATGCTTGAACAAGGTCTCACACTAGTATCTTTGTTCCCCATACTGTTTTCTTAAGCAAGAGTGAGTGAATCCTCATCAAAGGGAAAAAAAGGAGGTGGAAGGGACCATTGCTTACAAAAGCCAAGCTAGGAATCAGTTGAAATGTCTGAAAAGAGAGAGAAAAATTGGTACATCCATAGAATGGAACACCATTCAGCCTTCTAAGAAAAGAATGCCTGTCATTTGTGACAAATATTAGTCACCCTGGAGGACATTATGCCAAGAGAACTATGTCAAGCACAGAGAGACAATGCTATAAGAATGCATGTACGAGTGGAGCCCAGTACACTGAATTCCAAACCAGAATAGCAACGATTATCAGGGGAACTCGGAAAAGGAGATCTCAAGTCAAAAGGGTGCAAGGTTTTAATTGGACAGGATGGACATACTCCACAGATGTGTAGTACACTATGCCTGGTATAGTGACTAACCTAAAAACTGCTCAGAGAGTAGATTTTTAATATTCTCACTATGAAAAAAAAAAAAAAAACATAAAACCAAAGACAAAAAACCAGAACTGTGGGGGAATATATGTCTGTGGTTTAAAAAAAAAAAAACAGGTGGGGGCAACATAATGGTGTAGTTGATAAGGCCGCTGCTTGGAATGTTAGCATGTCTCAGGGGTGCCGGTCTGAGACCAGGCAGTCCAGGCTGTCCCATATATCATGGATCTCCCTGATGATGTCCTGACAAGGCACCAAGAAAGGCCCCAGTCAGAATTTTTTACTGGAGAATTCTGTGGCAACTGTCAAGAAAGATCTCAGCTCTGGAAGCATGATGAGAAACCTGACCAACAAGGCCAATGCCCCGATCACCTCACAGAAGAGACAGGAAAAGGATGGGACTAGAACAAAAGGAAAAAAGAGTGGAGTGACTTGAAGAAAGCTGGGATAAGAGAAGCCTGCTGACACCAACTAGGAAGAACATATAACTTAGCAAGGAGGAGCAAAGCGGGTAGAGTGCAGCCAGAAGAGCCCTAGGTGAAACAGCCAGTTACAAGTTCACTTACACTCCTGTGCATCCCAAAGAATCTGAGCCAACCCAGTGTCAGGTAACACGACCTCAGTCACCTTGAGCTAAGGCAGGAAAAGCTAAGGAGGTTAAAGACACCCTCACATGGAGTGCAGATCCAATGAAGATAAACATGCGTCTCGCCAAAGAAAGTTACAGCAGTTTACACAGAGGAGAGATGTGGGCGTGAGTCCTTACAAAGCCCGCTTCAGAAAAGGAATGTACAATCACAGCAATCAGATTGCCACTAACTGCGGGTCAAAACCCATTGTCATACTGAGTCAGTATCAATGCTCCCTAATACACCTCCATCTATAATCAGGTTTTGTTTCGTAGCTCATGTAAGACCTAGGAGCATAAGGAATTTTACTCCCTCAGACAGTTGTACACATCTGTGAAAATTAACTTACAACTATATCAGGGAAGACCATCTTCCCTCATTCCAGAATCAAGCATCGTTCTGCCTGCAACTAGAGTCAAACGTGTTTTGTTTTTCCTAAGCCACTTACTATTAAGAACTGGTAAATAATTAACACGATACACACTTTCTCAACTCCCTGGTCAAGCAACACTTGCCCATGGGCCACGGTCATGTCTGTGGACATCTCTGAGCAGAAAAAGCAGCGACTGTCTTTGTCCCCTGTGTTCGTCTCAAGGATTGGCTGGTTGATTTACTGATTTATTTATTTTACAGGAAACAGCTGTGGGAAGGAGTGAGCAGCAGAGCTCATGTCTCCCTCTGCTGCAGAGGAAAGTTCTGTTTATCGTCCAGTGTAATAAAGCTAACCCCCCCCTCTGGGATCAAGGTCAGAGGACTATTTTGCATCATAAAAAAAATAGGAACCACAAGTTCAAGGTTCCTGTGCTATCATATAGCCCATGACTCCAACAGCCATGCCCAGCATCTCTCTCAGGTCAGCACTAGGGAACTGAGTCCACTGCTGTGTAATAAAAGTCCCACTGGTATTGCATCCAGGAATCTCATGTCTCCTGCCAGCATCCAGCATAGCACAATGGCTTGTAGGAGGAAAAGATTCAAGACACTGAAGTATCCTGACTGTGTTGTTCAAGTGTAATTGAACCCCATGTCCTGAAAACTTCTAGGCTTCGTCTTTAACCTGTTCCACTTACCTTGTGCTTACAGTCTAATCTTTTACTTTCTTCCTCAAATGGCAGCCAACACAGATTCATCTAACAGGGTCAAAGAAGCAGGTAGAACTCTAGCTTCCAAGGGAGAAGAGCCATTACAACCATGCCTTCTTTGGCCTATTTAAGAGTCAGTTCAAAACTTGATGGCTTGATGCTTATCTCAAGTCACCGGACTAAGAAGGGAGAGAGCCCTTTCTTTCAACATCATGGTGCCTGCTGTGCCTACACCTAACATTCACAGGGGCTTGGAAAAGAGCGACAAGATGGGAGGAGGGCAGATAGCAGTGACTACTAACATGAATGATGGCACGAGAAGAGTGCAACTGGAGACCCGATGAAATAAAGGAAGGAGCTGGCGGAAGCGTGTGACTGCAGATATGGGTGGGCCTGCAGCTAAGTGAGCAATGAGGAGCTAAGGACTGGCCACACCCAAGCCATATGTCCTGCACAAATCCCTATCCTTCTCCATGAAGATTCAACATAGCAGAAGGTCCAGCATACCAGAGATCCCCATCCTGCCTTCTTTAAACATTGAACCAGGGTCTGCCCCAAGCCTCTAATCCTATGCAAAGCCATCCCCATCTGGGTGGAGGCAATTCTCCATCAGAAGTTTCCTCAGTGTTTACAATGCCTGAACCTTCCAATAAACCCTGCTTTCCTGCTCACCATATTCATATCTCCTGGCTCCCTTCCTACATGCTGGAAGACAGGAACCTGAAGTAAGTCAAGTTTAGAGCACTTGTTCTCCCAGCCCAGCTGGGGATGCTGGGCTCCATATTCCGTGTACCAATGCTCATGCAATAAGAAGAGTACAGGGGAGGAAATATATTGAGGAGTGCTTATATATGGGTTATGCAGTTTTGTTACTCAACTACTTCTGTAGTTCCCAAATTTTTAGACTGTACGTAAGACTGAATCAAAGCTGAATAAAATCATCTTCCTTAAAACCATTTGTATCTACCCACCTTCCTGCCTCATCACGCATGCACATAAATTATACATTCCAGCCACGACCAATCACCCTTTTCTCTATGCAGTTGTCACAATCACCTTGGCTTCTACTCTGCTTTGGCAGAGCCCCTCAAACACAGGGAAACCCACTCCTACCCGGGCTCGCACCCACTGCTCATGTTCAGGCAGGAGCCAAGCATCCAGCAGAGCTGTTTTCTCAAACGAGGCAACTCCACTTCTCAGAGAAATGTAATAACTGAGTTCTGAGATGTGCACTGAGCTGTGTCCCAGGGTCACAGTGGCAATGCGAGGGACAGCCACCAAGACCACAGTCGACCAAAAGAAGTTCAAGACTCACAGTAACAGGGATCAGACAGGCTGGCTCCAAGCAAGCCAGGAGCTGCAGCACCGGTGACTCCAGCAGTAATGCCAGGAGAGCACAGAGGTGAAAGCCATCAATTCCAAGAGCAGAGCAGGCAGGGCATACCCCACCTATCAGACCTATCAGTCACCCATCTTCCCTCCTATCCCTTATGACAACAAAGTGGCATGGCAGTAGGGGAGCACACCAAATGACAAAACATGCTTATCTCACCCCTACCCAAACAAGCTGTCCACACTGTCAGGCTGGACTAAGGCTTGGCCACTGTGGAATACTTTACAGATCTCTACTCATCAGCAGGCTGGGGGTTCAGCAGGAGGCAGGCTGACTCAGAGCTAAATGAAAATAATTGTCTGCCTCAACACCCAAGCTGCAGTGTGAGGTATCTTTTGCAACCCTCGGTACTAACGTAGAAGGACTGAGTTTCCAAGCGTATTCACAAACAGGCATGTGCTGTCCATCCTTGCTCTGACATCTTTCTGACTTGGATTCCAACTGGGATGAAAGACACCTGCTGGTGACCTCATCTATGTGTGAACTCAACCATCAGTGGCAGGGAAAGAACACAGTGGGAAGTAAACAGAACTCCTTGTCCTCATAACCGCACAATTCAAGAGTTCTATCCATCACTTCCACTCACATCTCCACGGCCAGAACAGAGCCTGAATATAAGGACAGCTGGGAGACAGCCATTAGCGGATGGGGGCCCAGCAAACAGAAGCTAGGAGACACAGGGGACAGGAAGATGGTAGAAGGTCTGCTAACCACAAGCTATTCTACTTATAAATTAGGTATTTTTAAAAATTCAGAATGACACGATGAACTTAGACAAAAGAAAGGTTGGCATTTTCTTTGATAAGTGTCTTTATTTGTATACATCTTGAAAGGCAGAGAGAGAAAAAGAACTTTCATCTGCTGTTTAATTCCGCCAAAATTTCCACAGGGTCTCCTACATCCGTGGTACAAACCCAGTACTTAAGTCCTAGCAGCAAGCTGGGCTGGAAGCAGAAACAGGAGTTGAGCTCAAGAGGTCTTGTATGGGATGCTAACCGCCCAAAGGGCTTAAGCTGCCAAGTGGCAAGAATGGCTGAAGTTTTCCATTTGTTTGTTTCAATTTTCCACCTAAAAGTCATGCTGAATGCCTTGAAATGACAAAGATTCAGGCAAGCTGTTAAAAAATGACATTGGGTTAGGTAAAGACACCTGTGAATTCGAAAGGGAAAACATTTTAAAATCTAGGAGGAGGGCTTTTGCTTTCATGTGCAAGTGTTTCATTTGAAAGGAACAGAAACTGGAGCAGGGAGGTCTACTTCGGATAAGAAAAAAGAGAGAGAGAGAGGGAAAGAAAAAGATAGCTCAGAAGCAGAGTCAGTGATTCATGCACAACCCCTCAAAGCCACGTTGCTAAGTCAAAAGGCTGCTGAAGAAAAGCATGCTTATGTTTTTATCCAAATAAGCTAGTCAAGGGATGTCTGCAATGCTCTTTCTTTCAGAATTTTTCCTGCAGACAGGCTGTTTTTGACAGATAAATTCTGACCTTTTCTGTACACAGGGAACTCCTCCCTGCATATTATTTCCAAGCGTAATTACTTCCATCTTCCAAAGTTTATACTCAGAGCCATGCTATTTCAGTCTGTATAACTATTTAGTGCAAAATTCTTCCCATGACATTCTTAGCATTCCAGATTTGGTTAGGAAATCCTACTAGCCTCACCTCTTCATAAACAAACCTTCCTTCAGTACAAACATATAATACACAAAGGAGCCAACATCCTTGTATAGCAATTCAAGCTGCCATTATGGATGTCGGCATTCCATATAGAAGTGCCCATTCAAGCCCCAGATTCTCATGGCTTCAACCTGGCCCAATCTATGCTGTTGGGGCTTTTTGAGTAGCAAACCAACAGATGAAAGATATCTCTCCCTCTCTACCTACTCTGTTGTTCTGCCTTTCAAATGAATAAATGCATCTTTAATAAATATAGATCATAAGCAAGCTAACACACATAACCAGGATTTAGCATCTTACGGTATGGACTATGTTAGATATATCAAATTTATCTTGATTCCTGGAACCTCAGATTACAAGCAGTCACGCAAAGGAAGGACAGTAGTTTGTCTTCTTTTCTGAAAGCAACATGCACGGGGCACACACGACAAAATAGGCAAAGTGTTAGATAAAGGATAGAGCCATTGGATCCCGCTCACACGCGGGGGAGAACAGGTGGCAGGAAGCACTCCTGACTGTCAACTACGGAAATGAAGTGATGAGCACACATGGACCGTTTACTTAAAATATCAACACTCACTATTCGCACATCTCAACAAGTTAACGTGTCTAGTACATTTAAATTCATGAAAAAGAAAATGATGGTGAAAGGTTACAGATATCTTGACAAAAAGAAGAGTGCAAGCACATAAATTTCAGAGTAAAGAATCAACAGTCCAATATGATCCACTCACACTTCAAATACCATTTAAAAAAAACTCTTCTAGGAATGACACAGGCAAATAAGTTTATGTTCAGAGAAGCAGTATAGAAGCTACCAATGAGTTTATTTAAAGAAAATTCAGAGAATAGCAGGCAAGCCCAGAAAAGAAAAAAACTGGGAAAATAAGTTGTCTGAGAAACAGATGAAGAGATTTCACACGGGAAAAGAAAATACGCTGTGTGACCTTAAGGAGACTGGAATTACAATCAATAACAGAAATCAAAGCAAATTTGACTCCGGAAAAGAAATAACCTATTAATAACCTGCTGACAGAATCCATAACACCGCCACCATCTGTCACCCGAGGCATGGGCCATTCACCTTAGCAAGAGGGATGGGTATACGTGGTTACATTAGCTGTTTTTTTTTTTAAACATCCAGGGGTAAGTTAAAAAAGAAGTGGGACAAAGCACAACTGGGAATTTTTACAACTCTCCGCCCTCCTCTGAGCCACACAGCTGCGTCAAGATATGAGTTTTATATAAATTTCAGTAATAACGATACCGAGTTCATCCGTCATGGGGAACACCTGGTTGTGCAGACGCTCACAGTCCAGAGGTCAACAAAAACCAAACCTGCCTTGCTTCTCTCTTCAAAAATTCCAGCAAAAAATCCTTCTTTAATCAATGGACTCTTCAACGACCACATCGTGCTTGGAGTGGCGAGACTGGCAGCGACCCATGAATGGTGAACTATTGGAACCACTTGATCGAGTATCTCAGAGCATGCCCCACATCCGGGACTTAGGGTGGGTGGGAAACTGGGTGGGGCTTCTCCCTCTATATCCCCCTTTAGGCCTTGAACCTTTTTTACCCCAATTAAATTTGTAAGGATTGTCAAAATTTAAAAAATAAAATTTAAAAAAAAAATTCTTCTTTGCATGAACTTTTGAATTGCCCTTGTAGATATGTAAAATCAAATCTGAACAAATCACACTGTGTTATATTTTATGATTATATATATTTCAATAACAAATAATCTCCTACTACAAGTTTAATTCTTGCTTTTAGAGGCGTACAGCTTGCGGAGAGTCCCAGAACCCTGACACAAGGGTGAAGGCTATGTAAAACGGGGCATCCACTTTAGAAAACACTTTAAGATGAGCCATTATAAGCCAGGACCCGGTGCTTGCAAGGCAAGGACTTTAGCCACTAGGCCACCGTGCCGGGCCCAGAAAGCTATTTTAAAAGCCTGACAACAGACATCAAACCATGCTGCAATAGCAGGCTCCTTGTTCAGATAAGACAAAGTGCTCCCGCTGGGAGATCTCCTCATTCTACCTTCCCTCGTGTCTTGAGGTGTGAAGTTTCCTGCCTGCACAATGAGCTCAATGACTAGTGGTTTCCCATAAAGTAGAAGACAAAGATCTTAGATCTAGCAGGGGGCTGTTTGGGGGTATGAGAAAATGATGCATTTCTGCTAAAGCATTCTGTGATGAGCATCAGTGAAATAAATTCCTCCAGGAAGAAGTTCTAGCCTTCAGGTCTCCAGGCATGGCATCTCCATACCGAGACCATCTGTCAGTCAGCAAAGAACAGCTAGAGCGAGGCCAGCAGGGTTGTTGGGGGGACAAGTGGCCAGCAAGCCACTGAAGAGCTGTGTGTATGAATTGGGCAGCATCTGTTTCCTGGAATCTCTCAATTACAGTTCTTATCATTGGATTTGACTCCAAGGAACTTTTTAAAAGGAGAAATCATGATTTCCTTTGTAAGAAAGAATCAGAGATTTCCCAGCAATTGACAGCAGGAAATATACAAGGTCTATAAACATAAAGATGGTTAGCTTCATTTGTCACTAAAAAAAAAAATAAAATGTTTTCAAAGTAAGGTGGTAATTGTTGGAAATTGAGTGAACAGGGAAGTATATTCACATCCTGTTATGGGAACTAAAACTTTTCTGAGGCCATCACAACGCAAGGTATGTCTTGAAGCCTTAAATATCCTAAATCTAAACACTGGGCTTAAGCAAACCATGAAGCAGCCACATGCAATGTATTTTTGATGATTATTTAATTTCATCTACTTGAGAGACAGAAATGGGAGAATGAATGCATCCTCTCCTTTACTCCCCAAATGCCAGCCAAGCCAAGGTTGGGCCAAGCCAGAACTCCATCTGAGTCTCCCATGCAGGTGGTTGTGGCCCAGGCACTTGAGTCATGACCATTGCCTCCCTATATGTGCATCTGCAAGAGACTGGAACAAAAGTGGAGCAGGTGGGGCAGTCACTCTAAACTGCGAAGTGTATGTCCCAAGAGGAGGCTTATCCCACGGTGCCATGTTCCTTCTTCTAAACTGTATTTTTCTGTAAGCACTAAAAAAACATGATGACGACATGAGTCAATATAGAAAAATTTACTAGATGCAGTATATTGGGGAGAAAGGAAATGATGAATACGTACAGTACAAATAGATCAGATATATGTATACATGCAAGAACCTCAGTAGAGTAGGCCATCAGTCTGCTGCTATCTAGTGGAGATTTGGTAAAAGGCTATTACCACACTGTCACTATAGCAAGGCCAGGAAAATGAGTCATTTCCATTGTGCAAGTTATTCATCTTTGCAAGTAAATTCAATGAAAACTGTCATGTTAGAGGGGGTAAAAGAGCAGTCAGTGATATATCTACAATGTGAGTGAAAAACACAGTAAAGATATAGATATAGAAAACTCTACCGAACACAGTATGTGGACAAAAATACAAACTGTGAAGGTGTTAGGTGGAAGATATGCATGGATATACATATAATGAATGAACAAGAGAATTAAAATCAGACTAAAAAAGAAGGCTAGGCTAACATTAGAGAAGAACGCACATATTTAGAACAAAAATGTCATGAGCCAGTACTAAGGCTCAACAGGCTGATCTTTCACCTTCAAGTGCCAACATCCCAAATGGGAGCCAGTTGATACGCCGGTTGCTCGACTTCCAATTTTTGTGGCCTGGAAAAGCAGTGCAGGATGGTCCAAGTCTTCAGGACCCTGCATCTGCATTGGAAACCTGGAAGAGTGGCTCTTGGCTTTGGATTGGCTCAGCTCCAGCTATCAAGGCCATTGGGAAAAGTGAAACAGCAGATGGAATATCTTTCTCTCTGTCTCTGCTTTTCTCTGCAAACCTGCCTTTCTCAACAAATAAATCTTAAGAAAAAAAGAATAAAAATGTCTGACATAAATTTTGAAAATGTATGATAATTTAAGAATTAAGATAAAAAGCTACATATGATAAAGGGATTCAGATATTATAATACTAAGATAGCTAAGCTTAGATATGCCAATTTACAAAATGGGAAATCAAACATTTTGGAAATTAGATACACACGCATACACACACAAAGGAAGTTTCACTTATATCACATACAAAACTTGAAAATACAACTTAAACATAAAAAATAACACTGACAAAACTCTTGAAAAACTTGAAAAACTATAGAGAAGAAGTTTCATGGCACTGGGATTGACAATGTTTTCTCAGTTGAAAGCATACGTACAAAAAAAAAATTTTAAACTCAACACCCCAATTGAAAACTTACATATCAAAATACACTATAAGGAAAATGAGACAGTCATCTACAGGATAGAATAAAATATTTTCAAGTTCTATATCTGCTAAGGTATTAGCATACATGAAGTAAATGGAACTCCTGTAGCTCAACAAGAAAATGAAACTCAACAAAAACCGAAGGATTCTAACAGGTATTTCTGCAAAGAAATGAAAGCGCTTGAAATGTATCCAATATCACTAGTCATTAGGACAATTAAAATTAAACCTGCCATGAGCTGCCATTTCATACCTAAAGGATGGCTTCAGCTGAAAACAAACTTTGGCACAGATCTGAAGAGAAATAAAACCCATGTACTTAGGGTGGGAATTTGAAATGGTACAGCTGCTACAGCAAACAACACAGCAGTCTAAAATAAAATGAAGATCTTTTTCATTCTCCAAAACCAAACAGAGAGGCATATGATACGATATCACCCAGCAACTCCATTTCTGGGTGTGCGTCCCAAAGTATTAAAAGCTGGATCTCAAAGAGATACTTAAATCCATCATTGTTCACAATGGCCAACCAGGGAGTTGTTTGTTTTATGGGTACAGAGTCTGGGATGATACAAAAATTTTGCACAGGGAGAGTGATGATGGGTGAACAAGGTGACTATATTAGTGCCTCTAAACTGCACCCTCAAAAAAAACAACAATGAAAATGGTGAAATCTACATTTTAGTAGCAATTGTGCAGATTAAAAATGTAGCTAATTGCAAATGATTGTATATACATGCATATACATATATACACATATTTTATACATATATATATAAACAACATCTGACTTAAAAATATTTGAAAAGCAAAGTTGCAGAGAGAGATGGAAGGCAGAAAGTGGAGAGCGAGGATTGAAGAAGAGGTAGGTGGTAGGGGGTGGGGTGGAGGAGAGAGAGCCACAGCCCCCATCTGTTTACACCCTCAATGGTTTCAGTGGCAGTGCTGGGGGAGGCCACAGCTACAAGTCCAGACCTTGTTCTGGATCTCCCACCCAGTTTCCAGGGCCCAAGCACTTGGGCCATCTCCCTAAGCTTCCCCAGGCATAGGAGCAGGGAGTTGGATCAGAAGTGGAACAACTGATATAGAACCAGCACAATTCCAGAGTCCCATTACATTACCAGCCCGCAACTATCTGACTTTGAGATCTGTAGTTGTGGCTGAGCCTTTACATGGTAAACCACTTTAAAATACTTCCTTATACTTCCCTAACACATGGCTATTAGAAATATGCTATACTGCTTAAGTTTCAATAAATGTACAAGGATAAGGTTATCATGAATTGTGTTTTATGGCAGGATATTATAGACAACTAAAATTATTTGGTAAAAGAGGCGAGGGGGCATTGGACCTGACAAAGCAGGGAGAATCACTGGTCTAGGACAACGAAAATATTGATGTCCTTTCCCTGCCCAGACGTCTGACCCCAGCTTTACTCTAATGACACCGAGTTACAATGGCCCCATGCACATGCTGCAGCATTCCACAGAACATGTGTAGATTTATCCATAACATCTCATCCAAAACCTATGATATTAATATTTCGAGGGGGGGGGAATGAAGCTGAAAACAACTTGATTAATGAAGATTACTGTGCAATCTCTTGTGTGATCTGAAGGGTCTAAAGTTACATAAGAGTTCAATAAAACTTGAATGAACCTCAATATAAGCAACCCTAGACTCTATAGTATTCAGTCAATATCAAAATGCAAATACTCACAACGGAATTACAATTCTCCGTTTCTTCAACTCTGCTCTCTATATAGTGGTTTAGATGAAAGGAAATGAAAATCACATTTCCACTACTAACCTCGTGACTGTTAATAAGAATCATGTATCAGTCTAGCGTGCATAAAGGAAAACACTCTAAGGAAGTTGTGTTTTCCTCAATGATAACACTCACATATTAGCTCATCTGGAAGACTGTATTCCTATGACCACTCCTGAATCAAAACTGTTTGAACCTACAGTTTCTAGGCATGCGTGCTCCCCAGAGCATAGCAGAAAATAGGTGTCTTCCTTCTTAAGCCTTCAGCAGTGAACAGAAGCAAGCAAACTGTATCCCTGTCTCTGAATGAATAAAAATAACAACCTCTATCGTTTTCAAAATGGGACCAGTACTGTGCTTAAAATCTCACAATCACCTTTTCACCCATTTAAAAATTGCCATGCTATAGAACAATTGGTCAAACGATGCTTAACAAAGATTCCTCAAATTGTCCGCAGTCATGAAGCAGAGTCCACTGATTTCTGTGCCTTTAGCTGTTCTGCCTTAATTGTCAGGGATGCAAATAGCAACAAAGGTCACAGGAAACAGTGCTGCCCACATGATACAGTCACCTACAGACAATATTTTCTATGCCTACTTTCATATTTTCTTTAATCTGCGTTTACTCGCGCATCTAAAACTTTAAGGGCAGAAAATATTAACTGCTTAGTAGTAATCTATTAAAAATGCTTTGAAATGAAAAATACTTCCCGCTACCATTGAGCTGAAAGAACGCCACAATACATTGTTTGAAGGAAAAAATAAAACAAATGTACGCATGTTCAGTTTCACAACTGAATGCCCAAAAATAAAAAGGTCAAAACACCCATGGCAAAGTGACAAGGCTGTCTAAAAATAAAATACCTTGTCAGGCTTTTTCAATTATTAAAATATTCCATAAAGTATTTATATTATACCCACACAGAGCAAGTGGAGCTGTATTTTTATGCTGAGAAGAACACCCCAAACAGCACGGTCACCTTTCCATCAGCAGCTCCTTGGTAGGATGCTAACGGTAGTTTAAATGACAGCAGGAAGGAAATGAAATCTAAGGCAAGGAGCTCTAGGTGTGTGGTGACACTGGTGGGAAGACAGAATCACTGAGCAAGAAATGGCTTGCAAAAGTCACCTCCCGTCTCCTGCAGCCAACCGGACCACTGCTACGATTCCAGTGTTACCAAGAGTGGAAGTTGTATGCTAATCATTCAGAGACTTCAGCTGCGGAAAAAATAATCACAACTTTCTGCAAAGAAATGAAAGCCATTTAGAATCATAAAACTAAATTTATTCTCAATATAAATCCTTGAGTAATGATGCATTTTTCTTTGGTTTGGTCTCTGTGAACTGTGCAAAAGAGCTGGGTCATTACCATGCAGCCTCATATATGGGGAGAAGATGGTTATTTTTGGCTTTTTCTCGCCAACCACATTTTCTGCACATTCAGAAGTCCTTTCCACTTACACTGCTCCCATGATCACTAAAACGCAAAGCAAAGGGGCAGGCCCTCAGCCTAGCAGTGATGACTTCTGAGTCCCATGCTGAAGGGCATAGATTGGAATGCCAGCTGGGCTCTCAATTCCAGCTTCCTGATGACCGATACCTTGGGAGGCAACTGATGACAGGTCAAATGCTAGAGCTCCTAGGTACTGCCTTCAGTCCAACCCAGCTCAGGCCACTGTGGGCATTTGGGAAAGAATTTAAAAATAATAATAATAATAAATAAACAGATGGGAGGTTGCTTGCTTTCACTCTCTCCCCACTTCCAAATCTCTTCTCTCCTTCCTTCTTCTCTCCTCTCTTCTCTCTGTTGCTCTCATCTTTTAAAAAGGTGGAATGAAGAGACAGGTGTTGCCCTAATGCTCTGAAACGCTCAATAGTTATGACATGACCACCTGGAATTTCTTCAAACAATGAACTCGACCTACACTCACCAAACAGAACCTGAGTTGGTGAGGGGTGTTAAAGCAAAGTCAAGATACACAAATGCCCCAAGTTCAAAGGGAGGAATGGGAACTAAAAAGCCTAGAATTTCAGACAATCTTTGAAGCCAACTCGCCAAAACTGTGGGCAGCCAGAAAAGAACAGTGATATGAGAAAGGAGTGGTACAGGATCACCATAAGGGCCAGCGTGCATGGACGGCATTATTATACATGACATGACTGAATCTGAGACCTACAAGGACCTACGTGCGTGCAACGAGGCTTCCCTAATATGTCCTGCGATACCCCTGGGTTCAACACCAGAAACCAGTGCTAAACAAACTCTACATAAAGAAGGCTGTAAAACAAATTAGTTCTGGATGCTGGCAGTCTGAGGTCAGAGCACCAGCACTCTTGGGTTCTAGGGAACCTTCTCTCCAGTGACAGAAGCATCACACAATAGTTATCAGTATCATCAGTGTCATCCCTTCACCCTCTAGAGAGCTGTACCCCAGAACTTCAACTCCACAGCCTCATTTGGAAGCAAATCCTCCTCATCCCCTCCACCTTCGTCCCCCCCACACACACACACACTAAGAAATAACAAGTCATGAGTTGGGGTTTCACATAGAATTTGAGGCACACAAACAATTCAGGCGACCGTACAGGCACTCAGTACTGAATAATCTAATAATCACAGTTTAGACAAAGGGTCAGCACTGTTGAACTATGAACAATAAGCAATTGAGCACTTTCCAAATGACCTTCATTCAAACCATACAATTTCATGATCTGGGAGTTATAGGAATTATTTCAGTCTGCAAAACAGGACAAAGGACCAAGGAGCCTGGATTCAACTGCCTGTCAGGCCATGACTCAGGGTCTGCTGGAGACTACAGCCGCCACCGCAGCAGTAAGCAGCTGTAGCAAACATATGCATCAAGACTAGCATGTTCGTAATCACAGCCCAGAGAATGTATGCCACAGGGCTGTAAAGTTCCACCCAAAATGTATCACATTTAAATGAATTCTTTCTTGTTGACAAATACAATTAAGGAGTGAAAAGTTCATTCATATGTCCAGGGGTAAGTAACTGATATTCTTAAACTCTGATTGTCCTAACCAACATCTTCTAATACATTTCTTTTAATCAGCAATGTTGGAATCGGTTCACTTCTCAAATGCTTTTTCCATACAATATGCTTTTGCTGCTTTCAAATTCCAACTCTTATCGGAAAGGAAATAAGAACAATGTGCCTTAAAACACAGCCTCAGCTCAAGCCCAGATGCAGAGTCCAACAATTTCTAACAAACTCTATAAGCTGCAGAGAGCTACGTGATGCAATCTGATGACCTGTATCCCTGCAATCGGAACATTGAAAGGTGTGTTGTGGATGCCGAACTACATCATGTGCCAAGTAATGCACTACACTTTCTTGGTCAGGATGCACAATTCACATTAGCATCCTGATTCAACACAGTACCACCTTTTTGGAACATTTTAACTGCACATTTCTTTCGAACACTTTCATTTGCTTGAGAGGCAGGGAGACAGAGAAGCAGATCTTCCACCAACAGGTTCACTCTCTGAAGTTCCACAACACTCAAGGTTAGGTAGCCAAACCTAGCAGCCAGGAACTCCATCCAGATATCACAAGAGAGTGGCAAGAAGCCAACCAACTGGCACATCCCCTGGTGCTTCCAAGGGTGGAGAGGCAGGGATTATTTCCGCTAGCACTCAAACCAGGTAATCTGACACGGGAAATCAAACATCCAAACAGGTTACTACTGCTATGCCAAACAGCAGTGCCCAGAGTTAAATTTGCTTGAACTAAGCTCTGCTTAGATAAAATGAAAGAAGAAGTCACTGTACTCAGCTGTGAAACCCATTATTCCATAGAAGAATGCAAGACGTCATTACACACAATATCAACTATTACATCATCAGAATATTATTTCTAAAGTTTTAATTATTATTGAATGGAAATCAGATTAAGATACACTCCCTGCCAGCTGAGGAGACAAAGCCATGTGCCAAAATAGCTTCCTTTAACTTCTTCATTTCAATTCTTGCAAAAATCTGTTTAAACGTAGCTTTCAAGAAATCACTACAGATAACATATTAGCAGCAATCCAAAATGAAGACTGACTTGAGCATTGCTGTTCATTTTTAAAATGTAAAGCCACCGGTGTTGGCACAACGGTTAAGATACTACTTGCGATACCAGGATCCCATTTCAAATTGGTTGATTCTGACTTCTGTTCCTAATACCATCTCCCTGCTAGTGTGTGCCATGGAAGCCAGCAGATGACAGCTTGAGTCCCTGCCAAACATATGGGGAATCCAGCATGAATTCTGAGTTCCTAGCTCAAGCTTGGCCCCATTGGAAATAGTCAGCAGATATAACGTCTGTCTCTCTGTTCCCTCAGTCTGTCTTCCAAATAAAATGAAAATGCACATAAACTTTCAAAATTAAAATGTAAAGAAAAAAATTTTTTTTGAAGACCACAACCAAAATAAGGCTAGAAATGGATCCATTTCTAAACTCTGATTAAAAACTGAATTCCTGCTAGGTATTTATTCCATCAGGAAAATAGGATAACACACCCACGCTTCATGCAAACCATTTGTCTAAAATATACACTAGAGGAGTGGTGTTGCCAGTTTGAGTCCTAGCTCCTTTGCTTCCAGTCCAGCATCTGGGTAGAAGACGGCCCAAGTGCTTGAGCCCCTACCTCCCATGTGGGAGACCTGGATGGAGACTTTGGCTCTTTCACTGTGGCATGGCCCAACTGTGGCTACTGTGGAGTGAACCAGCAGGTGGAAGATCTCTCTCATAAAGCAAGAAATGGGGGGGGTGGGGGCGCTAAATTTTAAGGCAAAGTAGTCCTTGTCTGACTAGAATAAGAGATATTTTGTAACACCAAAAAGTACATCCATCCCATTTTTCCTAAGCATACTGAGGCCCAGAGAAATCTGGAAAAGTGGCTGGACTCTATGGTATGCTGCTTAATTAACGCACACCCTACTGACAGCCACATGTTCACACACAGGCAGCTCTGCTTCCCTCTCAGTTTTCAAAGCAGCACTGTCTGCAATGACCTACATTAAAATAGAAGTCGCCTGTAGCATGCCAGTGTCACCAATGGAGTGTTGGTGCGATCCTTTAAAAGAGAAGCAGAATGGAGCCAGTGTTATGGCGTAATGTGTTAAACTGCAATCTACAAAACCAACATTCCATACGGGCACTGATTCATATCCCAGCTGTTCCACCTTGGATCCAACTCCCTACTAACAGTCTGAGAAGCCAATAGAGGATGGTTCAAGCATTTTAAGCCCCTGCTGCCCTTGTGGGAGACCTGGATGGAGCTCCTGTGTTTGGCCTGGCCCAGTGTTGACATTGCAGCCATTTGGAGATTGAGGCGGTAGATGGAATTCCTGTCTCTCTTCTCTCTCTCTCTCCATTTTTCTCGGTAGCTCTGTCACTCGGAAAAAAGAAAAAACATATATATACATATATATATGATGTAATCTTTTAAATCATAGCTTATGACAAATACAGCTGTCTTGGAGAGCCTGGTTTTAATCCCAACTACTCAGTTTCCCATAGGTAACAGATGAGACGGTCCAAGCACTTGGATTTCTGCCACCCACATACGCTAAAGGGGTTCCTGGCTCCTGGCTGCAGCCTGCCTTTGGCCTTGGCTGTGGTGAGCATTTGTGGAATAAGGCAGCAGATAAAAGCTCTCCCCGTCTCTCTTATTGACTGTACCTTTCCAATAAAAAAAAAAAAAACCCTTTCAATACAGATCAGAAGCAGTCATCGTCCGAGAGGCGTTCATGCACTAACGTGCAGCAGAGCCGCCCATGAGCACAGCACAGAAACAGCTGGTGTACTGACTGATAGTTAATGAGTAATCCAGCCCACTCAGAGGTCAATACTGCCAGCACATCCTGAACACCAAGCATGTGCCCACTGCCAGATACTTCTCTCGCATCCTCCCACGAGCCACGAGACAGAGGTGGTCTGCCAAGTGCACAGGTGAGCAGCTACAGTTCCCCAGACTTGGAGAAACGTGCCATGCTCAAAAGGAAAACATGGAGATTCAAAGCGAATCCAACCTTCTTGAACACAACAGGTTCTGGAAGAACGACGCCATGAATAAACGAACCCGAAGATAATCATAAAGATTCTCCACCATCCAGTTAGTAGGAACAGATCCCTTCCAGCACAGAACAACCACAGCCGACAGGCCAGTATCCTCTGTGGGACAAAGGTGTGCTGCTTGAACGTGAGCTGTGGCCAGAAGGACCTGGTTTCCATTCAGTCTGGCTCTGAACTTGAGCCAGCAGCCTCCTGTTTGGAGCAGGATCTCATTGCACCCTGTCCGTCTGGCCTAAAACTGGCAAAGGGCACTGGGGCACTGCAATAAATATATGCACAGAAGCCAGAAAGAACTATTTCTCAAGAGAGTCTCTGTGGAGCCACTGAACACAAGGAACCAGCGTTCAGATCAACAGTACAAGACGTATTCATTCCTTGTGTGGCCCAGACAGATTCTTGGCTTCACACTGGAAATACCACGGGGTCTTCATGAGGCAGTCAGAGGCCGAGGCACATCAGGCTTAGTGTGTGTGTGATGGCTGGTGGTAGAAGCTGTGCTGCCTAACCTGAGCCATAGTAGGAAAGCAGGGAACTCCTGGAGTGTACATGGAAGCCTGGAGCCCTGGCTCAAGGATGAAAGGGGCAAGATCCTCCCCCTTGACATGTCCCAGGAGAACTGGGAGGAACTCAAAGGGGGATGATCTGATCCCTGGGGCAAGTAAGAGTAACTGTGCAAATTAAGAAAATACCATTTCACTATTTGCACTGTGACTTTCGCTTGAAAGGTCACCCTCTGGGAAAAAGGATTGAATAAATACGTAGAAACACTGTTAAATATTAGCATACTGGCTAAGCATACAAACACCTCATTAAGCATTACGAAATCCATCAGTGATTTTACAAAGAGAGCAAGGCAGTTCCAAAGTTTAGACGGTGACGTAGGCTTATATGGAAGAGCCAATACAACTACATTCAAGGCTTATATAAAACAGCAGTCATCAAGACAGGATGGCATTGGTGGAAGAATGGACAGAGGGATAGGACAACATTGCAGGCATTCTGGTACAACAAGTGAAGCCACCGCATGGTACGTCAGCATCCATGTTGGAGTGTCAGTTCCAGTCCTAGCTGCTCTTCTTTCAAGCTAGCCCTCTGTTAACACACCTGGCAAGACAGCAGATGATGGTCCACTTATGTGGATCACCAGAATAGGAATCCCATGCCCTCTGCTTTGGATTGGTCAACCTTGGCCATTGCAACCATTTGGGGAGTGAACCAGCAGAGAGCAAGTCTCTCTCTCTGGCTGTCATGTTACCTTTCAATGAGATGACAATTAACATTCTTAAAAAAAAATCTAGCTCTCCTTGGGCTTCATTTCAGGCTTTTTAAAAGCAATGCCAAAGGCAAGGAAAGTATTGCAAAGCGAGTTTTCATATTAGAACAACAACAAATAAACCCCCCCTGCTTCATAATAAATGTTGTCAAGAGAAAAGAAATGAGGGTACACATTGGGAAAAAACATTGGCTAACGACATGCTCACAACGATATCATCAAAATCTATGACGGATACATCAGTCAAAAGAATAAACATGGAAGATGCGCAAAATGCTCACATCATCCTTAAAACTCAACAGCGGGGCAGGCATTTGGCCTACTTGGGCCACTCACTCCCCACAGAAGACTGACATCAAGTGTGAGTGAAACTCCACTTCTGTTTCCAGCTTCCTACTTGCATGCCCTCTGAGAGGCAGCAGACGGTAGCTCATTCAGGTGTCCCTGCCACCCAGATAGAAAGAGGTCAAGACTGAGTCACAGGCTCCTGGCTTCCACTTGACTCAGCCCCAGCTACTGAAGGCATCTGGGAGTGAACCAAACAATGGGAGACCTCGGGATGTTTCTCTCCCAGCATTTTAAATATATATTTATTTTTTTAAGTTAGAGAATACTCAACATTAAATAAAATACCCTAATTGAGTAATAAGCCAAAGATCTGAATAGACATTTGATTGAGAGACAACATATTAGCATGGCAATTAAGGTCAGAAAACACACTTCACATCCCAGGTTGTCGGAGAACTGCAGACTAAGCACTCAAGGCATATCATGATTCACCTATCAACATGGCCAGAATCCAAGACACTAACAACACCCAAGGGAGCAGAGGACGTGGAACAGGAATGCTTAATTCCTGGTGGGAATGTAAAACAGTATGGCTATTTGAGAAGACAATTTCCTACAGAATTCAAGATGCCCAGGACCGACAGTAGCATATCAAGGTAACCCTTTACCTGTGGTACCAGCATCCCAAACAGGTACCGGTTCGTGTCCTGATTGCTCCACTTCCCATCCAACTCCCAGCTAATGGCTTGGGAAAGCAGCAGAGAACGGCCAAAGTCCTTGGGACCCTGCACACACAGGGACAACCTGGATGGAGCTTGTGGCACTACCTTTGGCCTGGCCCAGCTCGTGTTTGTTCTCTCTCTCTCTCTCTCTCTCTCTCTTTCTCTCCCATTTTCAAAGAAACAAATACATATTTAAAAAAAATAAAATGGAAAACATGACTCAACTGGAAGAACTACAAAGACGTGGGAGACTCTTGTATGTACCTTACGTCAAAGAAACGAATCTGAAGAGGCTACTTCATAATTCCAACAGACATAATATTCAAAAAAAAAAGCAAAAACGACGGCTTTGGTCCACAGTGGGGTGGAGGAAGGGAGGGCAACAAGATTGGACGAGAAAACTACAGTCGATTCTATCATGGCAGGTGGAGTGTTATGATGAATTTAGAGACGCCACGGAAGGTACACGGCCAAGGGTGCGCCATGACGTGAGCCATGCACTTCTTGATGGTGGTGATGTAGCAGCAGTGCAGATTTGTGCAATGTAACAAACACCTCACTCTCCTGAGGGCTGCTGACATGGGGGAGGAGACACACGAGTGGAAGTAGGGGATGTGAGGCCCTGGCAACTTTCTGCTCGACATTACTGTAAGCCTAAAAAACCCACTCTGAAAAATACAGTCTATTTTTAACATGTCATGAAATGAGAAATGATTTCATTTCAGTAGTCAGAAGCTCTCCTTTGTACGGGTCCCTGTAACACGGACCTGAGCATGGATGTGCAACTGAGAGAGAAAGCAAAAGAAAGTGACCTTAAAGGTCTCATTCATTCAGAGTGTGCAAATCTTGTTCCTTCCCTTCACGTCTTCTAAGAGGGCACACTGCCCGTGGTAAGGGCATAATTAAGTGCTTACAAATATACCGTGCATTTTTTAAAGACAGGGCAAAGTGTTTGGAAAGATTTTGCAAAGGGAAATAGCTCCACAGGCAGCCCCACAGGCAGCTAGGGCCTGAGCCAGCAGTTCTTCATGGTTAATGTCGGCGAGAGGACCACGGCCTTGGTGCTGATGGGAACATCAGTTCCCTAACAGGCTATTCAGTGACACCGATTTGCTTTCTGTTAACCATCCAACCGCATAACTCTGCTATCACTCCTCTTGCAAATACCACTGCTACAGAACAATTTCAAAACCTCAATTATAATTCCCAAGTTTTAATAATAAAGGCTCCAGCCCACTCACTGACTTTGATGCCTTAATGACTCTGAGTACAAGTCTTGGAGAGTAGACGCCACAAAATATATTTAACTAAAGCAATCATCTGGTCCCAAACTAAATAGAGACAAACCGTCTCACTCTCAAACTCTAAAGTCACTCAACTTGTTCCCTTTCATCGATTTTGTACACAACAACAGCAAGTCCCTTCTAGACATTATGAGTGTGATGTCCGAGAGAGTTAAAAACTAGAAATCATTCCTAATTGGTAATAAATGAACAGAAATATTGTTGGTTTTTTTTTTTACTTAAGAGAAACCAATTCATTATCAGGAAAATACCCAAAAGCCAAAATAGTCTTTGTGTTCGATTAACATCGACTTAGAAGATTATGTCCTTAGAAAGGTCATTAAAATTAGCTTCTACTAAGAGAAGTTCAATAATACAACAGTCCATAACCTCAGTTGATAACTTTGCAAAACCACTACTCTTAGTGCGAAATGTGACATTTCCAACATAAATAATCCTTTTAAAAATGAATTGCAAAACAGGCTAAAATGAAATCAAGAATACCCAGTGAGATATTTCTTTTTAGCTGATGGATGGGAAAGCCATTTCTAAAAGCGATGGCTCTCATTAAAATCGAACCTGTATTCTATACAAAAATAACCTACTTTTCAAACATACAGTGAACTTCCAACGTAGCGAAGTGTGACTACCAGCTTCTCACAACCGCATCCCTTTATAACTCTAGGACATAATTGGAAAAGCTCTCGCTGAGCTCAAACCTCAGTAAGAATCAAAGTCCCCGAATTGCTGTCACTGGGACAAAATTTCATTTTCCAGTGTTTTCTTAGCTTCCTCTTAATGATAAAATGCATGAGTCATCATCTCCTTTTTAAAAGAATTTACTTATTTATTTTGCTTTCGAAAGTCAGATATACAGAGAGGAGGAGAGACAGAGGAAGATTGTTTTATCCACTGGTTCACTCCCCAAGCGGCCTCAATGGCTGGAGCTGAGCTGATCCAAAGCCAGGAGCCAGGAGACTCTCCTAGGTCTCCCACATGGGTCCTGGGTCTCAAGGCTTTGGGCTTTTCCACACCACAAGCAGGGAGAAGGCTGGGAAGCGGGGCAACTAGGATTAGAACCAATTCCCATATGAGATCCTGGCACATGCAAGGTGAGGACTTTAGCTGCTAGGCCACCGTTCTGGGCCCTGAATCATCTCCTTTAACATGGACAAAGAAAATCAACTTGAAAAAGTCTAATAACTGAACTGTGGTGTCAACCATTCACCTAAACAAAGCTACTCTTGCATAGACATAAATTACACTAAGGGCTTGATGATGTCGAAAACACCCAAACTCAAACCGAAGGCCCAGATAATATAAATGAATATAGAGTATTCACAAGATCACGATGTCATCCACCATGGCCACATTTTTCAGGGCCAAACTCCAAAATCCGGGGAAATTTAAGCTGTTACTGAAAAGACCCTGTGTACCAAGTTCAGTCTGAGTTCTCTATAAGTGCATCAAGCATCAAGTTTACCAAATTGATGTGTATACATACCCTGGTAGTAATAGATTTAGCACAGAGAATTTGAACATAGGCATTACAGCTAGAAATCCCCACAGAGCCTTCAATTTGCTCCCTACAAAATCAATTCAGTGACCATGGAAGCCTGTGCCAGAAACACTTCCACGAGCTACATTCAAGGGAATAAAGTTACTAGAAGACACCAGCTTTAGCCATTGCTATTCCTTAAGACACACGTTTTAAAAACCCAAGAGTATAAAACTGTATGGTACCTACAATCACCAGGAAGAGAAACATGCAAAGAAAACTGCTTCCTGCATACCATCTCAAGTGTGCCATGCTTCCTGAGTTTATCATGCCAACCAGGAGTCTTCATCTCCACGATGCACAAGCCTACGAAAGGCACAGGTTGGCATTTCCACCTACGGGGCAATCTCACAAATGCCTCCAGGTGCCTTGGTCCATCAGGAAGACACTGATGACAAAAAAAAAATTAAAATCTGAAACAGAACAATGCACGTTTTTTTCCTTGCTAAATACAGTGTAATTGTAGCTAAGTCTCTCCTCAATGATTCAGGGTGTTCAGGTGCCTGTAAACTTGTTTCAGAAAAATGAATCTCACTTTTCATTTTCCCTAGAGACTGAAGATATGATGGATGAGATGGAATCAAAGTTAACCACCGATTCTATCCTCAAGTCGATCTCTCTTATTCACAGATATCTTTAAAAACCAACCACTGACATGATCTCACAATTGTTAATAAATTCATTCAATGAACATTTACTCAGCATCTGGCCTCGACAAGTCCCACCCCTCCAAAGAGGGGGAAAAACAACATTGATTTTGCACCTATTTTTGTATAAATGTAAGGACAGAAGCTTATCTTATTTTGCATACATATGTGTGTGTTCTTTTTTAACTGACACATAAAGAAATTACACATATTTATGGAACATGATCATCAGAAAGCAATGAGAGACAGGAAAAACACCATCAGGATTAAGAATGAAGATCAGACAAGTGGATTCCCAGATCCAGCCCTGCTTCTTACAAGCTGGACATCCGTGGGCAAACTGTACACGTGGCTTGCTTCGCAACATGAGACTAACTCTGGCTACCTGGGTTCTAGAAGACAGAAAGCAACCAGGTCCATGAAAAAGACATGATAAGCAGCCATGGAAGAAGATACGAACAGAGATAGAATCCTCAATCAAAAGGAACAGACAGAAGTCACACATCCTTGCTTCCCACCTTCTAACCACAGAACTAGGTAAGCAGGTAACAGCCTTCAACTTGAAATCCTATACAAATTCAACTCTCGATGCTTGGGTTTTACCCACACCCTAAATAATGGTTCCTTTTGTCTTCTTTATGCTACTTCACTCAACTCCTGGAGGGCAGGGTCCATGTGTGCCAATGTCTGTCTCGATCTGCGTGCCCATGACTCAGACAGCACCTGATTTAATACTTATAAAATATTAAGTATCTAATTATATTTATTTATACAACCTTAAATATAGCTGATTTAATATTTATAAAATAATTACATGGGCTCGGGCAGTTTCAAGTTAAGTCCAGGACATTGAGCAGTGGGAGGAAATGCTGCTGAGCCCTATGATTCACTGAAGGATTTGTTCCCGTGAAGGTGTGACCTCCCCACGAAGGAGGGTTTTGTAATTAGAGAAAGGGGTGGGGAGAGCTGAGACACCCTGTGGCATCTGGGATCAGGCAGGTCAAATATTCATGAGAATTCAACTGCTCTGGGGTGTAACTCTTTTGGCTCTGTGGCTACTCCAAAGGTGGGGAATGCGATTTAGAGAGAATCACAAATTCACAAAATGGAACATATTTAAATATTACTGCAAGATATTAAAATTAGTAATAGGCATTTGTCAAAGTGGTTTTATCAGGGATCCAAATACTATTCGATTTTGAGAAAAATGGACTTCAACTCTCACGAATACATGTGGGCAAAGTCAGAAAACAGGTAAGAGCAGAAGCGTATTTCTGGAAAGAATGACACAAGCAAAGAAATTAAGATGGGCAACTGGAGCCTGCCCTGTGGTGTAGCTTATCCAACCAATACCTGTGATGCTGGTATGCTACACGGGGGCCGTTCACGTCCTGGCTGCTCACAATCCAGCTCCCTGCTAATGGCCTGGGAAATCAGTGGATGATCACCTAAGAACCTGCTACCCACATGGAAGTCGCAGAAGAAAGTTCCTGACTCCTGGCTCTGCCCTGGCCTGGTCCTGATCATTGAGGTCATCTGGGAAGGAAGGCAGTAGACAGAAGAAAATGTCCTCTCTTTCTCTCTGTAACTCTTTCAAAATCAATCAATCAATCAGTCAATCTCTCTCTCTCTCATGGAGAGCCATTGTTGGAGAGCAGCAAAGGGCAGTTGTGAGAAATGCAGGCAAGCCGGGTGCAAGGCTGGTACATAAGCACACAATGGCATACAATCCACAAGGCTTCCGAGCAGTCCTGAAGGCTGCCAGTGTGGAAGATTAGTGCAGATCAAAGGGTGGCAAGCATGCAAGTAGGAAGAACAGCTAGGAGGACATTACAACACAGCACTCCTGCAGAAGCTGATGGGCAGGGCAATGCAAAAGAAACACACACCAGGCTTGGGAAACAACTGTATGCCAAAGCATGGGAATGGAGACCAGAGATCTGACACGGATTAGCCTACAATATCAACATTTCTCTTGGGAAAATATTTGTCATACAAAATATTTAGAATGGAAGAGAATTCCAATCTGTGCATTCAGGGTCTGGCCCAGGATTTCAAACATCACGCTTCCAGGGCATTCTTCTGTCTTCCTGGTAATCAGCCCTCAGATCTGACATTTCATCCCTTTCCCATACGAGACACATTTATCCTTACAGATTCAACCTTGGGAGGCTCCTTTCCCTTTGTATGAAAATGTCATAGCATCCACTGATGTGCAAGCTGCATACTAAATATTGTCACTGGAATTTAGCCTCCACTTACTTCCAGTTTAATACTACATTTAACCAGCTTTAGCACACTTTTCTTTTAGCACAGTTTTATTTCACTTTAACTACTTGCCTTCATTTATTCACTGCTGGTTTTGTGATTACTTGCAATATTGCAGCAAATATTTTTTCTTATAAGTACAAGGACAACGCTTTGTCTTAATACGAAGTATTTCTGAAGTATTGACAAAGCTTTGTCCAAAGCGGTTCTAACAATCAATGCTATCACACACAGCATACTTAAGTTGTCCAACTCAATATATAGGCCCATATGATTCTGCTGGGTGTGAAAAGGAGACCTTTTAATCTGCACTCCCAGGACAATCCTTTCTGTCTCACTTTGTTTATGGGGACAACGTTGGCAGGCAACGAACAGATCGATGTTGTCTGTTAGAATTTGGGTTTTTTTACTTCGTTTAAAAATTTCTTTACTGCTAAAGAAAGAATTTTTTACCTTGTACATCCTAAAGGCATATTAAGTGTAGTTAAAAAATCCATCTTGAAAGCCAGTCCAGGAGGGATCAGGAATGAGACAAGGAGTTTAGCTGCCATGAGAGGGCTGGTATGCCAGCATTCCATAGTGGAGCATTTGGCCGGAACCCTGCCTGCTCAGCTTCAGAGTCAGCTTCCTGCCTTGACACACACCCTGGGAGGAAGCTGCTCCTGGATCAAATACATCCAAGTATTTGTCACGCATCCAACTTTGCCACGCACAGTGGGAGATGCAGAGTTCCCTGGCTCTATGTTGGCCCAAGCCTGGCAGTTGCACCTGGGAAGTGAACCAGTTAACGGAAGACCTCTTTCTCACTCTCTGTCCCTCTGCCTTACTAATAAAAGGAAAAGAAATAAAACCCACTCAACATCCAACTGGGTGGAGATACCAATTTGAACAATTCCAAATCATTTCATTGAAATGGAAGCACAGTAAGTTATCTAACACCAAAAAGGAAACCACAAAATCTAATGTACATCAAGTAAGGAAAAGTACAGAAAGATCCCCAAATTCCAGTCCAAGTATTGAAGCTCAAATAAACCACACTGAGTTCTTGAGAACAGAGTCCTTCTCCTTTGAAAACCCCAAACTGCAGAGGAAAGCAATCCGCAGTCATTTTTACCCATCAACACGTAATTACAGCAACATCCAGTGAGTGCTATTGAGTGCAAGGTGGAAAAGCAAGTCTCCTGCTGGCAAAAAGTGGAACACTTCGGGGCAGTGACTTCCCATACACATCGCAAATCTTGGAAGAGTTCAAAACACTTTTTTTTTGCCTTATAGGATTGGAGTTTTTAAAATTGCTGAGCATCAGGTAATATTCGTGCATTCTTATGGGGCGCAGTGCAGTATTTTAACACAAATACACAGTGTCAAGCAAAGCCGGCAACTAACACTGGCATTTCCTTAAACATCTTGGCACTCGGAGACTGCCAGCTGCTTTCATGCAGCTTTTCATCAAGTAGATAACTCATTAGTGTGAACAACAGCAGCTTCACAAAGCTATGCGGCTTATTGAATGTATCTGCATGTGCTTTGTTACCTGCGATCCAGCCCTCGTCCCCCCACATCCCATCTGCCAACCCTTCCCAGCTTTTACAATCACTACCCTATGGTCAGACTGAATACATGTATTTTTGTAACTTTCACATATGAGAAGAGAGAGAATATGCAATATTCATCTTTTCCGTGCCTGTTTTTCACCTAACATCATGACCTCCAGTTCCACACATTTTGCTATAAATGTGGTTATATTCTTTTTAAAGGCTAAATGGGACACCAACGTGTCTTTTAGGGTTACATACGTATGCATACATACACATATTGTCTTTATCCATTTACCCACCAACGGACACCAAGGCTAACTATATATCTTGGCCATTATGAAAGGTGTTTTAATGAATTAACACAACTACTAATGTACCCAGTGAAGTGCAAGGATCTCTTTCACATATCGATTTCATTTGCATGTGATACAGGCCCGCAGTGGTACAGCTGGGTCACACCGTAACTATTTTTAACTTTCTCTATGATGACTGTACTAATCTGTATTCCCATCACAATGTACATGGGTTCCCTCTTTGCCACATTTTTGCTGTTATTTCTTCCTTCATTTTTTAATAATAAAAAATAAGCCTGGAGTAAGGTGATATCTCACAGTGATCTCCATTTGCATTTCCTGATGTCAAGTTACACGGAGTGTCCATTCCCATATTTATTGACCATATTTCTATTTATTCATCGGGAAAATATCTATTCAGATCTTTTGTCCATTTATTTCTCTATTTTTTTTTTAAAGATTTAAAGACAGTCACAAGGAATGAGGACAGAGGCAGAGGGAGACCCATCTTCCTTTAACTGGTTCGCTCCAAAAATGGACACAGCCACCAAGGCCAGGCCAACCTGAAGCCAGGAACCAGGAGAGTGGCTCTCCCAAGTGGGTGTAGGGACCCAATCAGCTGAGCCATTTCTACTGCTTCCCCAGGTTATCAGGTGGGAATCGGATGAAAAGTGGAGTAGCCAGGACTTAGATACCAAACCATATAGGATATTGGCTTGGCAGGTGGCAGCCACGATGCCAGTCACCTCCTGCTTCTTACCTGGACCACATACTCTGATGTCAGAGTTTTAGGTTCTTTATATCTTTCAGTTACTAATCTTTTATCTGATTGATCGTTTGAGTGGAAGACTCAGAAGAAGCACCTGGCTCCTGGCTTCAGATTGCCTCAGCTCCAGTCATTGAGACCATTTAGTGAGTGAACCAACAGATGGAAGATATTCTATCTCTGTAAAATCTGTCTTTCAAAAAAACTTCTTAAAATGTATTTAGCAATGGGTTCATTATTGCTGTGGAAAAATGCTACTTTTTTTGATGATTTTGTGTTCTGTGCAATTACTAAAATCATTTATCACTTCGCTAGTCTCAGCAGAGTCTTTAGGCTATTCCTCGGAGCGTGTACTGAGAGCTCCCGGCTCTGCTCTTCCCATATGCCCCATAGTAGCAATCAACTCCAGAAAGGACCTTAATGACCCCCAAATGCCACCACCCTGTGGATTCCAGTGTCACCACAGGCAGCTGGGAGGGAACCCACACTTCAGTCCCCTGCACTAGCCGTGGCTTATCTACCTCTGACAACCGAATTGCAACACAAACCAGATGGAAACATTCCGAAAAACATCACAGGAGTATCTCCAGCCTGACCCCTAAGATCTCATCATCATCGAAAGAAGGAATCTACTACAAACCATCTTGCTAAATACACATAAGATCTGTTATCACTAATTATGGTTCTGGGTCACTCCTCAGGAAGTTCCATGTTTCCAGGCAAGACAATATCAAGTCACTTTTCTCAAAAAAGCACTACTAAAATCCACAGAGTAGGACAGGCAGGGTTTATCTGTGACAGGCATCACGGGTACTCCTCCCGCAAGGCGCTGTTTTTAAAATACACTTCACTGTGATGGTTAAAAAGGATGCAGACGAAAGAGACAACAATCTCCTCTAAGACTTCGCTTTTCGATGCATGGACTGAGACGTGCATCTGCAGTGCCGGTTTTCTCTGGGAGAAGAAACACACACTCTAAGGCCGCACCCTACTCTGGCTGGATGAGCATATGCACTTCATAAGACTCCAAATTATCCAGTGTCCCTTTAAGGTTTCCTGAGAGGGGTCGGCACTGTGGCACAGTCAGCAAAGCTGCCATTTGCAGTGCTGACATCTCACGTGGGCGATTGTTGAAATTCTAGCCACTTCACTTTTCTACCTACTTCCCTGGGAAAGCAGTAGAGGATCCTCCAAGGCCTTGGGCCCCTGCAACCATGTAGGAGACTAGGAAGAAGCCCGTGGCTCCTGGCTTCTGGCTTTGTGGCAGCCTTTTGGGAAAAGAAGAAGTCTCTTCCTCTCTAACTCTGCCTTTCATGTAAATAAAGTTTTTCAAAAAGTTTATTCAAGCAGCTCTAGAAAGAAAGGGCTAGCACACAGCACGTAGCAAGCACATAAAATAGTAGAGGGAGAGCCCGGCATGGTGGCCTAGTGGCCGACATACCCACCTTGAACACATCAGGATCCCATATGGGCGCCGGTTCTAATCCCGAACCCAGCAGTCCCACTTCCCATCCAGCTCCCTGCTTGTGGCCTGGGAAAGCAGTTGAGGATGGCCCAAAGCCTTGGAACACTGCTCCCACGGGAGAGACCTGGAAGAGGCTTCGGGCTCCTAGCTTCGGATCGGCTCAGCAAAAGCCATTGCGGTCCATTGGGGAGTGAATCATGCAGGGAAGATCTTCCTGTCTGTCTCTCCTCCTCTCTATATATCTGGCTTTGCAATAAAAAGAAATAAATGTTTAAAAAAAAATAGTGGGGAACACAACCCTCAGAGAACACAAGAAATAATGTAAAAGAAAACATTAATGTGTTTTATTTTCACTTTCACTTTTACATGAATAATGGGCAAAGAGGACACGTTAGTGGCATCCTGTCAGAAACAGCAGAATACAAATACAATGGTTTGCTCTCCAACGCAGCTTACAGAGCTTGCAGTTAATGCAACCGCCACAAGCAGATGGGACTGTGGGAACCAGGACAGTCCTTAGATCTCTACCTGCCACAGTGCCAGAGGTGACCGGCTTATCCAAGACATTGAACAGCAGGTGCAGAGACAGGCCATGGCAGAGGGAACATCTGAGCCCATGTGTCCCCAGCACCAAAGCAGTTTTGCCTCCTCCTTTATGATCCAAGAAGATGGAGCACCCAGACAGGTGCCAGCATGGCTGCTTCATCTCTTGGCACTGCAGCCAAGAGCTGGGGCAGAGGGAAGGGGAGAACCATGATGAAGAGGGCCATAGCAGTGGTCACAGAGAGAGGATCTCTGGCTGGGAACCAAATGAGGGTGGAGAGCGAGTGCCTGGCAGCTCTGCTCACCCTTCAGCAGTGAAGGCCAGCAGAACACAAGTCAGCATGCTGCCAGGACAGCGGGACTGTGGCCGTCATGGAAAAGCCACAGACCAGGAACAAGAACCTCTTTGCACCACACACACACACACACACACACACACACACACACACACACACACGTGCTGGGTCACACACGTGGCAGAGAAACATACACAACATTTACACTGGAGCGTTAACATGCTGCAAAGGCACATGTGACATCAGGAAATCTGATGTATTTCACAAGATTCCACATTATTTTTATACCCACGAATGTTCAGTTGTAGCTGGCATCACACACTCAAAAAGAACAAACCAGGAAGCACCGAATGGCTGATGAAGGGGTCAGCGATGACACTTCTGGCTCAGAAGACACGAGGTCTGTCACCCTCACCTTTGACTCTCACCCCACAGAACTGGAAGGCACGCACAGAAACGACAAGAACACACCATCTCCCACGAGACACCATCCAGGCACCGCAAATGCCTCCACTCCGAGAACTTCCAACAATAACCCTTTCCGACCGTGGAACAGGTATCACGCAAATGCCAGAAAAAGTCGGTAACAACAGCACAGGATAAACAAGGCTTAACAGGAAGATTAGAGAAGAACTTCTGGAAATGAAAATGTCAAGCATTAGAATTAGGAAGTCAACGCATTAAAAGGCAGCTCGGGTTATTACCGAATGGAAAAAAGGAATTTAGAGGTACCGAAGCAGCGAAAAACAAAGCGATAAACCTTGTTACATAGATGGTAGAGTCCAATCTAAGTAAAAGGGAATCCGGGAGAGGCGATTTGGTATGTAGCAAAGGCATCCCTTGGGCTTGCAGTGCTGGCATATGAGCCCCAGTCTGAGCTTTAGATTCTGGCTTCCACTAACGTACGCTCTGGAAGGTAGCATGTGCTGGCTCCAGGACACAGGTCCCTGGCTGTCAAGAGACCTGGACTCTGCTTGGAGCTCCTGGCTTCCGCCTGGCCCATTCTCCTCTCTGTGTTGGATAGGAAGGCTATGAAAACAATAGATGAGAAATCTCTTTTCTGTCTATCGTCTTTCTCTTTGTGTTTTTTTTTTCTTTCTCTTTGTGTCTTTCGGTCTTTCAAATCAATTATTTTTTTAAAATCATTTTTTTCTAAATAAAAAAAAAAGAGGTGCCAGCATGACTGCAGAACAGAATAATCCTCTGCCTAACAGCACTGGCAGCCCATATGAGGGTCAGCCAGTTGGTGTCCTGGCTGCTCCACTTCGGATCCAGCTCCCTTCCTGTGACCTGTGCAAGCAATAAAGGATAGCTCAGGTCCTTGGGACCCTGCACCTGCTCAGGAGACCCAGAAGAAGCTCCTGGCTTCAGATGAACTCAGCTCTGGCCATTGCAGGCTTTTAGAGAGTAAACCAAGTAATGGAAAACTTCTCTCTTTCTCTCTCTCTCTCTCTTTCTCTGTCTCTCTCCTTATCTCTTTGTAAATCAGTCTTTCTTATTAAAAAATAAATAAGTCTTTTTAAAGAAAGAACTCGAAGAGAGGAGAGAGAAAAGACACAAGATATTACCTCTTAAAAGAATACACAGATGGCTGTGGTTACAGGAATGCCTACACCTCAGTACTTTCACATCCAAGAAAAAGCCTGTAATTCAGATTCCTTTGGTGACAGTGGAAAGTTCCATCATCTCAAGACGACTGGAAAGTAAAAAGTAAAATGTGAAATGCAACCTACTATTCCACAGTTTAAACTGTGCATGAGGTCCATGGGCAGTTTTGTTTGGACTTATTACTTTCCATTCAAAGCATGATGAGATGACCTTTACAGATCAGAACACAGGAGTCATTCAGACAACGCAAATCGGCCAGGGAGAGCGAGGCAGGGGTGGGAAACGATGCTGAAGGATGGAACAGGTGCAGCAATGAGCTCTCAGCTCCAGGGACTTTGCACAGCTGTAAAACAGCTTTCACGGGTAAGTTCACTTCCTTCTAGCCCCTACTATATCATATTAACCTTAAATGCAGCATTATTTACAAGTTGCATTGCCCCTCCAATATTATGAAGAAAACTGGTAAGCCTTAAAGAAATGTTACTGGGGCCAGTACCATGGAGCAGTGTATTAAGCTGCCACGTGCAATGCTAACATCTTTCATATAGGTGTTGGTTCAAGTCCTGGCTGCTCCACTTCCAACCCAGCTTCCTGCAAATAAACCTTGAAAAGCAGCAGAAGACAGTCCAAGTGTTTCAGTCCCTTCCACCCATGCAGGAGACCTTGATGGAGTTCCAGGTTCCTGCTCTCATCCAAGCCCAGTGTTGGCTGCTGTGGCCAGTTGCAAAGTAAACCAGCAGGCAGAAGAAATATTTATCTAGCTAGCTATCTAAATTTCAAACAAATAAACATTAAAAACAAAGGAGCTATCAAATAAGGACATGTGTCCAAAAGAAACAAAAATGGGTAATATGGATCAGATTACCAACTTAATACAAATAATCCTGGACTTGTCCCTAGATAAACAAAACACACAACAGCACCAAACAATCCAAGGCTGCTTCAAGCAGCTTCTTTCACAAGGTATAAAGGCACACACACACACACACACACACACACACACACACACACACAGCCACAGGTTGGTTGCTCCCTGTCTCTACATGCAGGTCCCCACCCTCTTTTCAAGAAGTGCTTCTCCTCTTCCCAGAAACCTCATGATGATTTTGGAATTTCACCTGGAACCTCACTGAGTCAGCAGTCTAAAACATTTCAGAGAGATTTTAAATTCTGGGGGAAGTCACCATGAACTCCCCTGAACGATACCACATCCTGCTGAATCAACCCAAATAATATCTCGCAATGGACACCAACAGCCTCGCTTTACTTTTCACAGGGATGAAAGGAAAGTTTGCTAGAACCACTGCATTTATTCTAACAGTGACAAATGGAGGTAAATTACTTCTAAATTGGAAAGTCTTCACCTTACTTAGAATTCACTCTCTAGAATTCTTAATATAGCATCGATATTCACCTGGTAGAGTCTCAGTGAGCACACTGTTAACAGAAATCCAATTCCACAAGGTGGGATGAGAAGCTATTAGCTAAAGACAACGCTATACTTCTACGGCCGACTACAGACACATCCTTAGTTAAGAAAAGCCAACAAAGGAGTTATCATTCCCGACCATAAACAGATGAAAATACAAGGACATACTGACTCTAGAGTCCCTAAAGAATTTATCCTAATAGTTTATATTTACTGAGAGCTTTCATACCATGTATTTCTTGAAAAGATTTACTTTATTTGAAAGGCAAAGTTGCAGAGAGAGAGGAGAGAGAGATCTTCCATCTGTTGGCTCAGAGAAAGAGTGAGGAGCAAGACCCTCCATCTGCTGACTCACTCACCACATATCAGTGCTGGAACAAGCTGAAGCCAGGAGCTAGGAACTCCATCCTGGTACCCTATTGGGGTAACAGGAGAACCAAGCACTTCCAGGTGCACTACACTACCAGGAAGTTGGATCAGAAGTGGAGCAGCCTGGACTCAAACCAGGCACTGAGATCTGGGATGCTGGTATCTCAAGCAGCAATTTCAATCCCTGTGCCTCGTCATCGGCCCCTCCCGTGTCCTATCTGCACGAGCTCGCTTTGTCCCTAGTACTTCGAGGGGGATGCAATTAATATGTGGCATTTACCAGAAAGAAAACGGAAGCTTCACAAACTCGAGTAACTTGGCCAAGGTCTTAAGGCAAACACTTCACCATCAGACCTTCACACTGCATTTTCTTCTTCAGAGTCTCCCTAGGAACTTAAGAAACCTTTGATGGGTAAAAATTTCTGGCGCATGAAGAATGGAAGAAAACAAAGTTCACAGATGGCAAACTCTGTTTTTAAGGTGTAAGTTTCCACGCAACAGGAAACCTAGAGTCAATCAGAACTGAACAGTAAGTGCAGAAATACATAAAGCAAGCTGATAGGCTGATAGGGTAATTTCTGAATGTATGTTCCCTCCCACCCCATCTTGCCCTACACATCCAACCAGGTGACAGGTGACGACCATGTGGTCTCCCATCCTCAGAATTGGCAGCCTACTAGCTGTCACCATTCTGTTTCCTCCCCGCTTGCCTTTCTGAGGAATGACTTTCACAGACGCATTTCATTGTCCTAAGTAGGCTGTGAATTATCTTAAGGATTTTGTAAGGTTAAGGCGTAACCTGACACCCAAAAGCATGGCACCCTTGATGAATGTCAGCCATGAGCATTCTTACCACACAGGATACACGCTGGCTCTCTAAGTCAAGGGTATCCACACACAGCAGCCTAGGGAACACAGCAGTTCATAGCCATGAGAACTCATTGAATGCCCTGCTGGGAGGCCTATGAAGAAAGCAGTCAAGGAATGGGTGAAGTAACAATGCAACAATACTACTGAAGACACATCATTCAGAATACACAGACGCAAACACTGTATTCCATTCTATCATGGTACTTCTTTTGTCCTCATGTAATAAGATTCGCTACCCAAGATTAACACTTAGAATTCTGTCCATAATAATGTCATAGGCTCGGGCCACTGTAAACTGCAAAATATTAAAATAATAGAAGGCTCTACACACCCACGACCCAAGGAAAATGCATCGATTTCTTTTTCTTTAAAGGGCTATTTCTCAAAATTAATGTTCTGTAAGGTATCCATCAAGTTAACGTTATGGAAAGGTAATTTGTTCCACCTGCTCCGGTAATGAGCAAGTCCAACCGGATTCACAGTCAACTGGTTGCACACACCCCCCCCCCCCCGCTTCCAGAGAGGCAACCAATGGAAACAAATGCACAAAATGGTTTAAATAGGGCATACCCAGAAAGGCAGGGGAACAAGGACTAAGGTACTGTAGATGCCCAAGAAAAAGTCAGCAACGATGACACAAAAAGAAGAATCTGACTTGTTCCCATCACCACTCCACTAAGATTCCACAGGTCAACACGAAGCGACAGAAACACAGCTTGCCATGTAGCCATGAGAATCACAGGAACTCTCAAGCAGAAGAAAGAAAGCGTATGATGACTCAGCATTCTCAAATGTTATATCCACGGTATTAATGCCAACATTTCACAATCCGAAATCCCAGAAAACCTCTGGTACAGGATAAACACCTGGACATGTACAAAAGGTCCCAAAATCGCACAGTGGACAGACACTGAAAGCATTCTGAGAGAATGATAGAAAAGGGCCAGTACCAACCATGACAAACTCCATGTTGACACTTGCAGTGAGGGATTAGGACAAAGTCGGGAACATGGTGGAGACACCATGTATCCTGTTAGATACCAGACACCTGTTATCCTCTTAGATAACACCTAGAGATGCGGAACAGACTCCTGACATGTGGCTGGACTTGACCAGCGCTGCTGCAGGTCCAGGTGGCAAGGAAGAAGCTGTGTTGAAGACTACAGGAAAGGGAGCCTATGGTCAGAACGCTTGGAAAAATCATGTGCTGCACTTACATACAAAGCACACGTCATAAGCTCTGAGTCTAGAGACCGGTAAGAAGAGATTTCCAATCAATGTGGAAGGCGTGGCTGGTAGGTTTTTTGTTTTGAACCTCTCGCTGGTCACAGTCAAATAAAAGGGGCAAAGGGAACAAATGATGAGAATACAAAATTAAAGCACAGGTCTCAGACTGTAAAAGTTCCACAGATCACAAACGGCCTGAGAAAAGCATTTGGCACCAAACTTACAATACTGTGTTGCTTTCAAAAGGAAGGGAGACTGCAAGGGTGGGGTGGGGTCCAATGGTTAAAGACTGCAACAGTGAGTCACAGATCCCATGGACAAGCCTTGAAACTTATTGGCCTTCTAGAAGTGCTTCCGACGGAAGACTCCTTTGCTCTTTCCATCGGCTGTGTTCTGACCGGAAATGTCTATGCATACATAGCCAGTCCTTGGCTTCCAAGGCCTACAAAGACAGAAGAACTTTCTCTCATTCTCATCTCTTCCTGATTGTGACCTCTGGACCTCTGGATGCATTTCTGATACCTGAGTGAAAGCCACCATGGGCTGAAACTTTTGGAAACAAGACAGGCAGAGGGAGTCGGCGGACAGAGTAGCAAGCCCTGGAACCAACCTGTGCGTGTGCCACCTGCCACAGTAAAATAAACTTGAGGGGCAGGCGCGATGGCTCAACTGGCTAATCCTCCACTTCCAACTGCCAGCATCCCATACAGGTGCATCCCAGCTGCTCCACTTCCTACCCAGCTCCCTGCTTATAGCCTGGGAAAACAGCGGAGAATGGCCCAAGCCTTTGGAACCCTGCACCCACATAGCAGACTTGGAAAAAGCTCCTGACTTTGGATTGGTTCCGTTCTAGCCACTGTGGTCATTTGGCGAGTAAATCAGCAGATGGAAGATTTTTTTTCTGTCTCTCCTTTCCTCTGTAAATCTGCCTTTCCAATGAAAATAAAACTTAAAAATTCACAAAACCACACCAACAGCACTCACTCTTGGCTCAGAAAATGGAGAAAGGTGCCACCAGCCAAGCAGTGCAGGCAACCCCCAGACAGAAGCTAGACTCTCCCCCATCACTTCCAGAAGAATCCCTTCCTCGTGGGAATACCCCTTGGGCTTCTGATGTGCAGAACTATATGGTAATAGTCTCTGTGTTTAGTAAAGCATTAAATTGCTGGCAATGAGCGTTCATTCCATAGCGATGTCTGTTCTATTTCTGCTAAGGCTTTTAACAAGTGACAGCCCTAAATGCTACCGAAGGAGAGAGAGTTGACCTCAGTCCCTAAGGCTGACCACCACCGGGGAAGTGAACTTCACCCATGTCATACTCCAGGTAATCACACACACTGCGTAACTACAGCCCAGAACGCATGACCTAGAAATGCAACCAACACACACAGGCCCTGCTACAGGTATTTGCACAACTTGACTCTTCCAAAGTAGTGAGAAACTTGTCACAAGATAAAAATGAAGATTGTGGTTGGATATTGAATTTTTGCTTAGGAGATGACAGCAATGTCTATTCCAGATTTGTATGGCATCTACTAAAGTCTTTGTGGAGGGAACTGTACTTCCCACAACTGATAAATTTAACAGGACTCTTGTGCTTTTTGCGTGGTTAAAAAGAGGGCCAAGACAGAATAGAAATTAGACCCAATTTATCCAATGACTGCAGAAAGCTCTTATGAATGTGAAAACAAATTACACTGAACAGTTTTTAGACAGTGTGTGTTTATTGTGCACATCCCTTCCTTCCATGACCCTCTTTCTGCTTACATTGTTAGCCTGAATAATCACTCCGAAAATGGCAGGATAAATTGTTTACATCCCAGTAAGATAATTCCACATAATTAAGGACTCATCTTCCACATGACAAATGAGAATGGTTCTCAGAAACACTTAGATAACGTGCAAATATTCTAGTGCCCTCCTCTCCCCCAGTAGGGGCTCCCAGTAACAAGAGCAAAGCTGAAGGACTGTAGAAAGATGGGATCAACACACTGCTGGTTGTACCAACTGTTCCAGGGTGCAGGAGCGGCTTGTCCTGAACGACAGAGAAAGGCTAGGTCTGTAACAAAGTTTCCATTCTGCACACAATGGGGAAGGCCACAGAATGTTTCAGAACCAGCATGGGACCTCGGGAAAGGACAGCTGGAAGGGAGAGAGCTAGAAGAGCCTGCTTCGTTTACTGGAGGCAGAAGGGCTTGACCATGCACGTGAGAAGGATGTGCAGATGTCATGGGCACATGAGTGCATTCCAACCACACTCTGATTTCTCCTACAAGGCAGAGCAGTGCCAGAGGCACACAACTCCTGCTGAAACTCCAGGCCCATCATTCAAGGAAATGGGCCCTGCGACATCTCAGATCCTGAGCCAACTCAAGGAAACAGCGACAGCAATGCAACATCAAAAGTCCCGCAAGGCCACCATTTCTCAACCTAGGAAGACAAAGGGCATGCTCAAAGGGAGAGCAAAGATGAATGATGCACCCCGAATAGCCAGTGGTGATAGTAACGGAAGAACAGCCAACACAACAGACCCAATCCCTCGTCCCTTTTCACCCACACCCATAATATTTAAACCACACTAAAGCATGAGTTTAAGGTATGGAGTTCTGGTTGCTTCTCTCTTGGGAGGGATTTGTTTGCTTGAATAGCAGAGGGCAACATGAAGGAAAACCTAGCGTGCTAGAACAAGGGTACACAAAGCTTAAAGCTTTGGGGTGAAAGATTTCAGACACCACGAACCCATGAAACTTATAATTTCGCATAATCTGACTTCTCATACCTTTGAAATGCAACAAAATGATATCTAACAAGCACTACTGGAACACCGCCCTCTTGCTTAAAAACAAGAATGCTAAACTATAATATCCTCAAAGGTGCCGCAACTGAAGAAAAGGTATTCTCTCCCCACCTAGGCAGCAAAATCGTCCAGATAAAATTAAAACTTGGTACTATTCGTTCTGTTACAGTAATGAATTTAAGATTATTATTCTAACCCTAAAACCTGGGAATTACACCCAAAGGAGTTAAACAACCCAAAACCTAGCCTCATTTCCTTCAAACGGGTGATCACGGTGGGTATTCTTGCTTTGACGTGCAATTCATTGCTCCCACTTAGCAAAGAAAAAAAAAAACGATTGCTGACTAAAATCCGGTAGATTAGACAAATCTAATCTTTGGTACCGAATCTTTACCAGGTAACAAGACCCACACCTTAATTGTTCAGTCCAGGTGTCTAACAAGCAACTTGTTCCTTAAGAAAAAAGAAATAGAATAAGCTATTCACTGTGTTGTGTTGTCTGAAAGCTACTTAGAACATTTAAAAAAAAAAATCAATCGAGGAGAAAAACAGAAGAACGGAAGCAGGCACCTGATGTCCATGGAAGTGTGTGGCTTATAGTTACCTAGAAACAACCCAACACATCTCGTGGATTCAGCTGTCACGTTTCAGACAGATGATTCCACGTGCGTTAAACAGCTCCCCCACCCCTAAGGAAAGAAGAATCAATGGCAACAATTTGCAACTGAAGTCAAAGTGTGTGTGTGTGTGTGTGTGTGTGTGTGTGTGTGTGTGATGGGATCACAGCCCTGGGAGAAGCCAGGCATGTAACTGAGCCAGGCCTGTGTTCGTGGGTGCTGGGGTGCTGACACCCTTGGGCGAGGGGGCAGGGTGCGCCACCAAGATCCGAATCGAACCAGATTTCACAGAAAGAAGGCACGTGAGGGAAAAAATCAAAAAGCCAAAGCTAAACGGGGCACCTGAAGTCTCTAAAAGGCATTTTCTGAAGATGAAATTGAAAAAAAAAAAAATCAGCTGAAACCATCCTAACGTGTACTGATAGGAAGAAATAAGAATTCCGGAAACTGGGGCTATAGAGGTTCAACTTCTGATTCCATTCAACTCGATCCAATTGTTGGCCTAGAACCCTGCTCGAGGTTAAATTTTTGTCCCCAGGGGGAGGTCCAGCAGCGTCCGGAGGAAGTGGCGTGGTTCGTGGGGGATTGAACACGGATCGGGTACACGCCAAAGACGGCTGCTAAGGGTTACAACGTGTACAACAAAGAGCCAACCTGCCTTACAAGCTCTGGGCCGCCAGGTACTCATCCCTGCCACTGTAAGCCAACACGTCCACCCACACTTTCACCCAACTCTGCCTGCTCTCACACCAGCATTAAACACGGCATCTCACGACAGCATGAAACACTACCATCGGAGGGACTTCTTTCTCCGTGTTATCAAACATGGTGGATCGCCGGCTCGAGGCAGCAGCCACAGGGCTGGCACAGACAAGCAAGCACTCCACAGCAGGAGGGCGGTAATCGCAGTCAGACAACTTTTTAATCCTTTTATCTCATCTTGTCTCAGACACCAGGCTCCCTTCACCTGTGGGGCATCTGCCTGGCTTAGGTATCCAGCCGTGCCGCTGTCACCCTCGTGATACTTTAAATAAAAATGCACTGACTCCATCCCAAAGACGGTATTTCTCATTAGTGAAAAACTTCGGTGACAGCATTAGCCAAGAAGACAGCTTTCTGCTGGAGGTGGGGAGGTAAAGTCTCCCCAAGTGTTTAAAATGCAAAGTTATTTTATAGTTTGCTTGCAAAATGATTCAGATCGATTTTACTTTTAGTCGTGCCAAGTTTGCTTCTTTGGAGCCTACCAACAATGGAGAGACGGGGGGGGGTGGGGGACAACAAAAAGAAAACACCATTTCCCCTGCCATCGTTAAGCACAGGCACATATTAAACCCTGCAAAACCAAGCCGGAGGCCGGACTCGCCAGAAAAAAATCTTTCCACCAACTAAATGCCTACAGAGATGGGGAAGGAAAGACAGCAAACAAAAGAAAATAGCCCTAATTATTAGATGCAAAAAAAACGGGGGTAAAAAAATCACGCACTGTCCATACTCCCCTCGTGGGAAACCCTGCCGGAGTCTTTGAATTGGCTTCTCCTGTCCACAATTGTGGGTGAAGACCTGGGTGCAGCGCAGAGCCGCGAGAACCCAGCACTCCAAACGCAGGCACCCACACCCGGCCTGCGCCTGGCGGGTCGTGTTCCTTCCTGGGAAACAGAGGAGGCAGAGCGGAGGGAGAGGCCCCGTCCACTCGCGACATCCGTTTCTCCCACTATGAAGGCACTGAACATCTAACTTTGGGGTTTCCATTCCCCCCCGCTCCCCCGGCACGGGTCTCGAACCCCAGGCTCCTTATGCAGGGTACAACAAAAAGCCATCCAATGCTCCCTTCCACTCGCAGGAAGTTCCACAGCCCGGCCCCGCTGAGCGCCCCCCAAAAGGCTCCCTGGCTGCACCAGACCCGCCCTTGGAGAGTTGGGGGGCGCGCGCGGCATCCGGGGTGGGCGGGAGCGAGGGGAGCGCCGAGGGCGAGGATGGAGAGAGGGGAGAGGAAGGCTTTGGATTCTCTGGTCACGAAAGCTCCCTCTTTTCCCCAGCCAGGCTGAAGAAAAACTTCAAAAGAAAAGGGCGGACGCGCGATCCGCCCGCCACGCCTCGGCCGAGCCTCACCTCCCCGCCCGGCCCAAGCCACCTCCACCAAGCCCGGGCAGCTTCCCGATCGCGCTCGCCGGCGTCGGGGCGAGCTCGGGCGCAGCGGCCCGCGGGGCGCCCCTGGAGCCGAGGTCCCCCCGCACGCGCGCGGCAGCAACCCCTCCACCTTGCTCACCCAGCAGCAGCAGCTTGACCTCACGCGCCGCCTTCTCGCCATCCTCGCGCAGGTTGCGGTCTATCATCTTGCTCCTCTCCACCGCCGCCTTGTCCTCGGCGCTCAGCGTGCAGCCCATGGTGCAGACAGCCCACAGCTCCCGCTCGCCTCCACGCTCCCTTCCACGCCCGCCTCTGGTTTGCGCAAAGCCCTGGCTCCTGGAGGCGGGGGTGTGGGGGGGCGGGGGAGCCGGGTAGGGAAGTTGGGGGGCCGCGCGCCCCGACTTGGACCACACCACCACCTCCTCTTGTAGTGCCCCTTGCACCCGGGTTGCAATCACCCCCTGGCTCCACGCCCCACAGTCGCCGACTCCCCGAGCTGCTGCTGCTGCTGCTGCTCCTGCTCGCTTCTCCAGGCGCTCGCTGACCGCGCCGCAGCCGAGCTCGGCGTCCGCGCGCCGCCGCCGCCGCCCCGCCCCTGCCCGCCCCTGCCCGCCACCGGGCGACCACTCCCAGATCGCGCGCCCGCGCACGTGCCCTGGGCCAGCGCCCCCTCGGCTAGGGCGCGCGCGCGCGCGCGCTCGGGCCCGGGAGCGCGGAGCTGTCCCGCGCGCGCTCGTCCGGCCGGTCCCCCCCTCCCGCGCTCTGCCGGTGGAGCCGCGCTGTTTTTCTCGGCCTGGACGCGCGCTGTGAAGGCTGGATAGTCGCCGTCCCTGCTGCTCCGGGCGGAGGAGCCTCCAGAGCTCCTCCACAGCCCAAGTTAGAAGCCAATCACTGCAGGTTCCGAGCGATTGAGCATGCCCAACGCTTGGCTGTCTTAGAGGGCAAGGGCTTTGCAAATGCAAACGGCTAACAGGCAGACTCGCTGGGCTCCGGGTACCAAGGTTTTGGCGCCCAAAAAGGCAGGCCGCAGAAGAGGGGTGGGGGAGTGGTGGGAGGAAGGCCGCCAAGGTAAAGATCCTCCCTCCCCTCCGTTCTCACTCTTCTTGTCACAATGCGCCTTTGGAAGGATGTGTCTCCAAGCCCCAGGAAATGTGCGCCGAACAAACCAGAGTGTAAAACTGACAGGATCGATACAACACACCCGCCCAAAGACATGGGATCCATGCCATGATTGATCTCGCTTGTTAACCGTAGTAAGCTTGCAGACCGGGCTGTGAATCTGCGTTTATGCTGTGGGGCGTCTCACTGCTTTTTACAGGCCCTGTCTTTGCACATAAAAGAAGTAGTTGGTTTAGACTATAGGTTCATCCTTAGGGCTCTGACTGGTCCGCAGGAGATGAGCTCTCAGAATCTCCTGGCCGTCCCACCTGTAGGAGGACATTGTGAGCCTGGAAGGTCAGCAAGCACAGGATTGCAGTTCATTGAGCAGTATTTGCATGAAAACAACCAAATGGCTACCTCTTGCATACCTGTTGGGAGATAGTTCCTACGGGTCCAGTTGATGGTTTTGTTTATGAGCTCGCTACTTCCTCCCCTACCCCATACGGACTTTCAGTGTATAAAGTCTGATGCCCCTAATCAACTTCGGCTTTTGACCATCAGTCAGAGTCCACGCGTGTTATTATCGGCTCCGTGCACCAAGTCCGTCGCTGCGGGACAGCGACACCCACCCAGCATCCACAGGGGAGATCCGAGGTCTGGTCGTCCTTGTCAGTTGTTCTGGCCTGTATGTTACTAACAGCACTGGGCAGCACATGTTATCTGATTAGAACCTCAGAATCTGAGGCAGGCAACGTGGCACGGGGGGTAATGCTACCAGGGACATGGGCATCCACATTGGCACCTGTTCCTGTCCTGGCAGCTCCTCTTCCAGTCCAACTCCCTGCTAATGTACCTGGGAACGTTTGCAAAGATGGCCCACGCGCTTGCGTCCATGCCTCGCACGTGAGAGACCCGGATGAACCTCCTGACTCCTGGCTTCAGCCTGGCGCAGTACTGGCCATTGTAAATCTGTTGGGGGAGTGAACTAGCCAGATAGAAGATCTCTATCTATTACCACCTCCTCTCTGTAACTCTAACTTCAAAAATAATTTTTTTAAAAGATTCATCCATTTTTATTGGAAAGTCAAGCCAACAGAAAAAAAAAATCTTGCATCTGCTGGTTCACTCCCCAAGTGTCCACAATGGCCAGAGCTGAGCCAATCCGAAGCCAGAAGCCAGAACCTTCTCCCAGATAGCCTACTCTGCCTTAGGCTGTCCTCCACTGCCCTCCCAGACCACGAGCAGGGCGCTGGAAGGGAAGTGGAGCAGCTGGGACACAAACCTGCACCCACAAGGGATCCTGGCTAATGCAAGGCCACGACTTTAGCCACCAGGCTACTGTGCAGGGCCCCCAAAATAAATATTTTAAACAACAAAAATGGAACTTGTAGCAAACAATAAACTTAAGGAATTGGTTTTCACGTTTCCACATGGAAGCATCGGTACCCAAAAACTGTTTGGGAAGGCATCGAGGAAGGTGAGCCTGAGCTGGTGGTCCAAGTAGAACAGATTTAGATGGGACCACTTAGCCAGAACCTGTGAGTTGCAGAGGTGTGTCAATCCAATGTTTGTGGCATGCCCCCCTTCCTTCTATCCTGGGGAAATCCAACTACTGGACTCAGCAGATGCCATGTCTACACCTGCCTCAACTGCCCCTCCGGGCATTGATGATTTAAAAAAAAAAGAAAAAGAAAAAAAAAAAAGAACCACTACTATTTGTAATTCTTGGTGTTCCAAATCTTCATGTTCACCAGGAATTCTGGATTTCAACATAAAGAAGTCAACACAGGATTTGTGTGAGAGCAACTTTGCATTATCTGTGTATGTGAATCGACTCTATATGAGCTTGCTTCAAGCCATCTAGGACCAACAGTTTCAGCCCCCGAAAGGAAGAATTCATTGTGATTATTGGTGGAAGCAACTGGAAAACTTGTGTTGGGGAGAAATTAAATGTTTAGTAGGATTACACTCTTTCACCTCTTTCATTCCCAATGCTTGCCAAACATGCAAGGAGTTACAATATATAGAATAATAACAAGTGAGAATTAGCTTTCTATGGAGCAAAATTTTTGCCATATGATGGGAGAAACAGTGGAGCATCCAGTGACCAGTTGGTATAGGGCAGAGTCTCAAGAGAAAATTTTTTTCTCCCTTCCATATGAATTTTGATTTTATGACATAATTCAATAGGCTCTGGGGTTTCCCTTACCCCCACCCCAAATTCCCTCCACCAAAATGATTCCCCTCATGTTTTTGCAATAGTATAGTCCTTCATAAGCAGTCTTAAGTCCACCATTCTGCTATTTAAACGCATCCACATTGCACTGTGGATACAGACAATGGCAGACAGTCCAGCATCCTATTGTCGAGACAGATCCAACAGTTTCATTGGGAATCCATCTTTGACTTGGAAGTAGAAATGCATACTTCATTGTATTTTCACATCTGGATATGATAGTCTTATATGAAGAGAAAAGTTTTAAGAAAAAAATCTTTGGAGGGAAATGATGGTAAGATATTGGTAGGAAGTTGCTATGGGTATGTATGGGTATGGTTGTCTTAACAAAGTATTATAGACTGGGTGGCTAAATAACAGAAATGTAGTTCTCACCTTTCTAGAAGCCACAGGTGTCAGCTGGTAGGTTTCCTGGGTGAGGCTCCCCTCCTACTCTTCCTGGGCCAGTAGCTGGCAACCTTCTTACTGCAGCTTCACATGCAACCCATGCTGCACCTTCACGTGTGGGCTATTCTTCTTCCTGCAAGGTAGTAAATCCCATGATACAGGGTTCCCTATAATTTCAGTCTTCCCAGTAATATAGGCATCCTAAGAATAGCTAGTTAACAACCAGATACAACTTTAGAGCTAAATCATTAAAAGCATGTAAACTAAAATTTAAACCTTCACAATTCCATGGAAGCACACACCATTTTGACACAGTAAAATTTTACTCCATGTTGCATTTGGCAATAATCTTAATATAATTCAATAGTCTGGTCAACTGTCTCCACAAAATGGGAGATACATCCGTTGGCATTCTTGAGGCCTCGTAAGAATACCAAGGGAAGCCCTAGGATTTGAAACCTTTGAATACTTAAATGCTTTTTTAAAGGTAGCTGAAAATATCTGAAAGAAGATTTGTTGTCAAAGTTAGCATGACACATTATACATTACAATTGGTTATTGATGTGAGAATGTCGTTCAAATATCTTTAAAACAAATACAAAACCTAGTATCGGCCCGTTGCGCTCACTTGGGGAGTGAATCATCGGAAGGAAGATCTTCCTCTCTGTCTCTCCTCTCTGTATATCCGCCTTTCCAATGAAAAAATAATAAAAATAAATCTTAAAAAAAGAAAAGATTTACAAAAGCCCAGTCTTTTCTTTGAATTCCAAGTTCCCAAAAGTTGCAATGGATATGCAGATGAAATCAGTTAGCTAAACATTTATCACAACAAAAGACCTTGAAATTGGTCAATATTGTGAAATCTAGCAGTTAAACTGAGGCCTGTATCCCAGTTTTCTTGTGTCCCAGTGTCCTCAGCATTATAAAACATTCCAAAAGACATGCAGTTACAACCTGGGTACATTAACACAAAAACAGCAAACTTTCACCTTACAATGATATAATGCCGTCACCAAGAACATCACTTTGTGAATTGTAAACAATAAGAACTTAATGAGACAGAGAACATAACTTAATATAAAAACTTGTACTTAAAAATTAGCATACATGATTAAGCAATGCTGTATAGAAAAAGTGCTATATGAATAACATGCATTCACCACAATTGATTGGAATTTCAGCCTCCAGGATTTACTTGCTGGCTGTTTTAAGTCTGAAGCTTCTCTGCAGGCACAAATTGAATAGGATGTTCCTGTTTTGTAAACACCTGAATGTTTGGGACCTGGGGCTGGCTTCTCCAGGAGCCTTCTGGCCACAGGTGTCTGCCACCACGATCAAATTCAGATTTACATTCTTTTTTCCAGTGCCGGCCTCTTTGGCACTTAGGACATATTCCTGGGGAGTGACTTTTAGAAGTATCAGCGTGGTATCTTTGAGTTGTAGGAAGCAATTTTTTCTCACGTGTCCTCGCTTGCCACAGTTAAAACATTTAGCATTCATTTGCTTTTGAATGGCAAAAGTTTCAAATGCTGCTAGGCGGGCACGGTGTTTAAATGTGCCTATGTAGCGACAGGCATTGACCAAAAGATCTTCCTTTTCTTTTATAGGACGAATAACAGCCTGGCAATCCTCGTTTGCATTCTCAAAAGCCAGTTGCTTTAATAACAATCTCCTAGTGCCTTCTCCTCTAACTTGTTTTTCTATGGAGTCTGTCAAACGCCTTACAAAATCGGCACAAGATTCTCTGGCTCCTTGAAAGACTTTTGTATAACTGCCTGTAAATTCAGGCCCAGCTTCAATTTTCTCCCATGCCCACAATGCTACGTCTCGTATATGAATGAACGCAGCTTGAGGTAGCAGTATCTGTTGCTCTGTAGTAACCCACTGTCCATCTCCGACTAACATATCATAAGTCAATTGCCCCCCTCCAGGGATTTGGCGACCTGATGCTCCTAACGATCGCAATTTTTCCTTAGCCATATCGCTTCTCCACATTTTCCATTGTAAATACTGAGAAGGAGAAAGTCCTATTTTTGCTATCATTTCAAAATCATAAGGAATCCAGTTTGCTGCCTGGCTCCAGCCATTTAAATATTCCCACACATACGAAGAAGTAGGTCCGTAGGACACGCAAGCCTTTTTAAAAGCTGTGATGGCATTAACATCTGGGCTTTCATAGATAGGTTGATGGTTTTCTTGACTAAGTATGATTGGGAAAAGCAATCGGAGTTCATGAGGTCTCCGGGGAACATCAGACATTTGGAAACGTCTTTGATCAGATTTAAGAGTGAGATGGCATGGGCTGGTATTTAACTCTTCCATTATCCTATCCTTGTTTACCTCACTAGAGAAATCCTGTGGTTTAACACTACAAATTTTCTTCTTTTTCTTAGTTCTCATTTCATTTTCAGTCACATTATGGTAACGTCTTTCATTAGGAGAATTTCTCCTGAGTTTTCTTTTCCTAATTTCCACATCTACAGCCACACACATCACAGCATCTCCCACCAGGAGGATCGCCTCCTTGTACGTATCCTCAAAATTACACTCACCCTGGTATTCAACTGGAAAGGCTCAAAGCCTAGTAACCAACAGCTCTGCCCTTCTTTTGAGTAAGGTCAAAATCTTAGAGTCACCAGTGTGACTGACTACTCAGTCTGTCGAAACCTCTTGGTAACGCTGCCTTCCAAATTTCCAGAATTTTTTAAAACATCAGCATCTCAACTCTTCTTCCTAGCACAAAACGTCAATAGATTATGGTCATTCCCTACTCTCCGATTCCTCCTCTCCCTTTATCCCATAGTATTTTTCAAGGTGGTAACCTGAGCCATTAGTTTAAAAGGTAAGTGAGAAGTACCCCTGTATTTTCCAGCTTGCTTGAAGAAACATCCTATTGGACATTGCTACGATATCTGTCACACGGTGATGCACCTGACACATCCTGTCCCCCTTCATCTCTCACAATATCTCCTGCTACTGTCCATGTTTCCTATGGCTCAGTCCCACTGACATCCGGTTTATTTCTCGAACTTTCAAGGCACATTGTCCTTGCGCCTTTGCACTTACACTCTGCCTTTCCAGAATACTTTTCATCTAGGGAACTTCCTGACTCACTTTTGTGTCTCATTCAAATCGCTATTCAGGTGTCACTTTTCAGCTGTGTCTTTTCTGTAACTGCATCATTTTTGTTCTGTCATTTCGTTATAACTCTTAACAGGCAGGACATAAGTTACATTGTGTTTTTATTGCTCATTTTTCTAAACAATCATGCCCAGTGAATAGAGACTTTTCCTCTTGCGTTGGCTGTTTTATATCCAGTACCTACAATAGCAATATACATAATTCATGAAAGAAGAGGAGAAGGCGGGGGGGGGGGTGGGCAGCGAGGTGGCCTAGCAGCTAAAGTCCTCCCCTTGCACACGCTGGGATCCCATGAAGGCACTAATTCTAATCCTAGTGGCCCTGCTTGCCATCCAGCTCCCTACCTGTGTCCTGGGAAAGCAGTCAAGAACTGCCCAAAGCTTTGGACCCTGCACCCGTGTGGGAGACTGAGAAGAGGCTCCTGGCTCCTGGCTCCTGGCTCCTGGCTCCTGGCTCCTGGCTTTGGATCAGCTCAGCTCCAGCTGTTCTGGCCACTTGGGGAGTGAATCATCTGATGGAAAATCTTCCTCTCTGTCTCTCCTCTTCTTTATATATCTGACTGTCCAATAAAAATAAATCTTTTTTTAAAAAAGAGGAGGTACAATATAAATCTAGTCTTCTGAATCCATTAGCTAATTGTTCAACAGTGTTAATTGAAGTCCTGTCAAGAACCAGGTATAGTTTTAGTTAGTCCTGGGAAATTGAGTAAGGCAGCTTAGAGCAAGATGAAGACAGCAGCAGTGGTAGGAGGGAGACATTCAATACATGTGCAAGTAGGCTAACTGGAAGGGAGAAAGTGAAAGTAGTTGTACAAGTGAGGTAACAGAACAGAGTGCGCCCGTTTAGGTTGTCTGAGAAACAGACGTCAACGTAGAATGAGGCAGGATGCTGATTTACTGGGGACGAGGAGAAGGCAACGGGAGATGGGGAGAGACATCAAAGGAAACAGCTCTGAGTTCTGAGGAAAGAGAGAAGAAGCCATTTTGTACATAAAGAACCTCAGACAGTGGCGCAGTTCTGAGAAGGTCTTAGTCCAGCCTATGCAACCACTACCCCCTCCACCTCCCAAACAAATACTTCTCATTGGAAGGATGGTCTGGGCTGGAACCGTTCCAGGACAAAGGGAGGCATCGGGTCTAGGTGTGAACTCAAGGCTGCAGCTCCCTCCCGGGGGTAAGTTGGAAGCTGTTGGGCAGCACAGTCTTTCATGGTACTGGTCACGGTAGCAGTCACTCTGAAGAAAGAGTTAGGGGTTTGAGGGAGAGCCTCCTGCAAAGCTGACAGATTTGAGCCAGGAAATTGATGGTGAGAAGCAACCAGTTCCCACTTGGAACCAACTTCTTCTGCTTGCCAGGCCATTAGCAAGGAGTTAGATCGGAAACGGAGCAGCCAGGACTTGAGCCAATGTCCATATCAGTTGCTGGGGTCACAGGCAGTAGCATTACACGTTTAGCCACAATATTGCCCCCACGTTTATGTTTTCATGGTTGTCAAGTTTCCATACTTTCCGAGAATGAAGGCGTGTGTGTGCTAGACATTCCAGAAATTTCAAAAATGTTCCTCAAATAAAAGTTCAAGCCAAGGGTGGGCCAAGTTTGAAGCATGGGCTCCTGGTTCGCAGAAGGAGCCTCCTGGCTGTGGGAAAGGCTGTGTGTGTGTGTGTGTGTGTGTGTGTGTGTGTGCGTATTTGTTTACTTCCTAGAATGAGAGAGCAGCGGTCTTGACACCTCCCCCTCCCTTGCTGCTTCCTGCTGGCTCAGCTGTTTTTCCTTCCCCGTGGAGCTGACATGCGTGCCTCATGTTTGAGCTCAGCGGGGAACTGCAACAGAAGGGCTCATTCAGGAGGCCTGTGAGCAGGAGCCAGGCCAGAGGGATTCAAGCAGTGAGAGCTGTTCTAATGGCTGTTAGCGGCCACATTATTGCAAGTAACACTGTGCAGGAGCGCAATGATGAGGCTTTAACACACGGAAGTATGTGCATTTTCCATTTAGTCCACCATGGCAGCGTGCAACATGAGGTGTCTGTCACCAATTGCTGAGGGCCAGATTCTAAATTGCCTGTTCCAGAACTGACTGGGGCAACATAGGTGTATCACAGGGAAATCTTTGATTGCCTAATGTGCCAGGCCTATCTCTGCCAGCTTTGTTCCCACACTTTATTATCCTAAAACCCAAGAAAATACATTAGATGGTTCAATAGGCCAAACCATAGATAAGGAATGGATTCCAGAATGTTCATTTCCTCTTAAAAGCAGGATCACACATTCCATATTCTGTTGCCATGTCCTCTCCTCTCCTTTTTTCTCTCTTCCCTTCCTCTCCTTTCCTCTCCTCTCTTCTCCTTTAATCTCTTCTCCTCTCTCTCCCTTTTGCTTCTTTCCAAAGGGAGAGGAAGAAGGAAGAAAGAGAGAGAGAAGGAGGGAGGGAGGGAGAGAGAGAGAGAACATACAAACAGGGAGAACTCCGACCTGTTGATTCACTTCCCAGATAACAACCAGGGGCTGGGCCTGGAACTTAAGCCAGATCTCCCAAGTCTGAGAACCAAGCACTGTGGCCTCCCAGAGTCTGCAGTGACAGGAAGCTGGAGTCAGGCCTCTCAGTGGGGGAGTGGGAGTCTCTCCTGGTATCCCAGCCTCTAAGGCCTGATGCCTGCCTCTGCACATCCAGTATCTAATCTGGCTGGGTTTTGAAAACCCAAGCGGTGACTGCAGAAGTTTCTGTGCCGTCTGATGCACCTGCCTAGGTACATGGGCTTGTCACAAGGGAATCTTAGCACACTGAAACATGCATTTCTAATGTGCACATGATGAGTGCTGCTTGACCTTTATGCTTCAGTCGTAATTTCACCCTCTTTCCTCTTAGCAAGGTTCTCTGTGGATTATCTGGCATCACACAGCTATTAGCAGAGCCATGATTGTGATGGACAAAGTGTTCCTGTCTCTTTTCTAAATAGCTTCTTAGGAGCTTCTAGAAGAGGGTTCAGACTGTCTGAAAGCTTTCCAAGTATCTCTTGATCTAGAAAGAGAAAGTCAAGAGGATTGCCCAAGTTTTACTGTCACAGTTCTTCAAGCAGAGTTGGATGATTGATCTGCGCCAACAACTGCTTTTTTCAACAACAACAAAAAGGCTATTCCGAGAAAACTAACAGTCACAGAATAGAGCCAGAGTGTTGACAAGAGCGAGAGGAAGCGGGGCATGGCGTCTTCTTAAAAGAAATTCAGCTTCTTTAGGTCTACTGGGATCACTTTTTCAACAGAAGGCTGCAAACTGAAGGAATCGATGGCTGGCGTAGGAACACATCAACAAAGAAACTACAATGACAGAAACGTTATGATTTCAACGTGGGTGTCAACCACTTCGACACCGCTTCCCTTGTTCTTCATCAGTGCACATATGGAAATATTTTTCTTTCATTTCTGCCACAAATGATAAGCACCCTACTTTGAAGTGTGGGATTTCAAGGTTGTTAATTTATTTCTAATACGAGTAACCATTACGACTAATTCCTGCAAAATTATCCCAGAAGAGAAAAGCTCCATCCCCTTGAACAGCCAGTTCCAAATCTCTATGCATTATGACCCACTAGCAGTCACAAATCTATTTCCTGTTTTATGGTTTTTTTTTCTGGACTTTTCATAGAAATATAATCATAGTTTGTGACTTTTTCTGTTTTTCTTCTCATTGCTTCACCTTTCATCCTGTATTATAGCATATAATGTTGTGGCAAGTATATCTATTTCCTTTGTTTCTATTACCAAGATAATAATTTTTTGAGGCCCGGTGGCGTGGCCTAGCGGCTAAAGTCTTCGCATTTCACATGCCCAGGATCCCATACGGGCACCGGTTCTAATCCCGGCAGCTCCACTTCCCTTCCAGCTCCCTGCTTGTGGCCTGGAAAAGCAGTCGAGGACGGCCCAAAGCTCTGGGACCTTGCACCTGCGTGGGAGACCCGGAAGAGTTTCCTGGTTCCCGGCTTCAGATTGGCACAATACTAGCCGTTGTGGTCACTTGGGGAGTGAATCATTGGATAGAAGTTCTTCCTCTCTGTCTCTCCTCCTCTCTGTATATCTGACTTTGTAACAAAAATAAATAAATCTTTAAAAAAATAGTTTTTTTGATACAGGTGTGCGTGTGTGTGTGTGAATTCTGCTTGGATAAGTGGCAATCTTGTGCATCCTTCAGAATTCATAAACATTTGAGTTGTTTTTGCATTTTCACCCCAGCCAAATTGTTCTGAGAGGAACATATCTGCACCAAGATTGGGTTAGAGGCTGTTTTCATTCTCTTGAACATATTACCTCAAAACAGAACTGCTGGGCCATAAGGCAACTCTATATTTTGAGGAGCTGTCAAGCTGTTGTGCAAAAAGATTGCGCTCTTGTATTCCTGCAGTCATGGTGTGAGGGCTGGTGTGGTTCAATCTCGGTTTTCACTTTCGTAGCCTGAAATCATGTTGGACTTCCTGGTGCCTCCGAGGTTTCAAAAAGTGCCAGAGAAATCAAGAATGCTGCGAGTTGCAGGGGTCTCCCTCACTATTTTGTTCTTTCTTAAAATACAAGTTGAGATTTATTTTGGTCCGTTGAGTCACCCTCATAAGCTAAGAACTGGTGTTCGGTACAGGTAGGAATTCAACAAATGGATTTGAAACGAACTGAACAATGAGTAAATGAGACTTTTGCGCTTGGGAGCATTTATTTCATTTAAAGAAGTGTCTCTTTGATTGTTGCCACTCAAACATCTACCACTTACCTACTGCTGTCATAATATTTTCAGGAAGAGAGTTCAGCGTATCAACACAAGCCCAGGCATACAGAGACAATACAGATTTTAGTTCTAAGATGTTGTTTCTGCTCTACTGTTACCTGCTCCATAGGCACGCATGCACACACACACACATACACACACATTCATTCTCACTTCATTCGGATAACATCCACACAGCGGACGCTGAACCCAGATTATGCGGAAATGACTGAACATTATATAAAGATTTTTTTTTAAATCCTAAAGAGTTATTTTGGGAGAGGGTTGTTGCTCGATGGGTTGGAAGGCGGGGAAGAATAATGTAAGTTCTGGGAGATTTTTACAAGTTCTTTACCCAGCCTTGACATACAGAGTTTCTTGTCATCTTGGCCTTCTGGCCATCCCTTTCCTATGCTTTCTCCCCTCCATCCTCTTTGGAGCACAATCAGGTGCTTTTTCACTTTCTGAAAAGGATGCTGTTTTCAAGCTTCTGTTCTTGGAGCTCAGCTGGTACACATGCCCTCAAGATTCCTCTTCTTATGTGGATGCTTTGCCAAAGTAGCTTTTTCTTTTCCCTCTTAACAAAAATAGTCTCCATCCCCCCGAGGAATTCTGTCTGTTAAACTAATGCATTTCTCCCCACTTTATTCACATGTGAAAGTGCTTGGGAAAATTAAAGAGAATAGTCGATACCTAAGGGATTTTTATGTTCAACAACACTTTTTCTCAGAAGGAAAAAAGCTCTCCTTCCAGCACATTGGGAGATAACAGTATTCACCCAGTAGCCATTTCATTTGTCTTATCCTTGATCATGCATCACAATTTACAGGGCTTAGTCAGGGGTGTAATTCAAGCCTAACCAAATTCCCAGTGAACCTGCAACTGGAATGGAAGGGAAGTCAGTGTCTTCAGGAGGCTGACTCTGTACATTGCAAACTCTAGCTATGGCAAGCAGCTATAGTTTAATTCAAAGGAAAGGGGAGAAAGGATATGTTTACATATTTATAAACTCCTTGAGAAAATCAGAGAATAAACAGAGAAAAGAAGTCATTGGTTCCAGTTCTTTCCTGAGACCTTGATGTACCCCTAATTTCAGACACCAGGTAATGTCTGCCTTTGCTGTCATCAGGCAACCCTGGCTCCGCCTTTTGTTCCTTGTAAGCAAGCTTGAATTGATTTCTACAGCTTGCAACCATGAGGTTCCTAATGCAACAGTTACAAAACAAGAGCTGGTGACTGTCATTGCCCTTAGCAATGCTCTGGCTTCCAGGAAAAGAATCTCTCTCTCTCTTTTTGAAAATATGTTTACATGCTTACCTCATCCAATTCTCGCGAAGCGGGCAACACAGACTCTATTGTCCTGTTATTATAGATGAGGAAATTGACTTCCAGGGAGATGTGCTGGCATAGTCCCTTGGTTGTGGCATCAGTGACTGACAGAGCCGAGAAGAGAGTAGAGCTTCTGCATTATTACAGAGATGATGAAGGGAGCAGTTCTGTTCAACTGCACCTCCGACTCAGTGATGTTCAGTAGATGTTGAATAATATTCCGATCCCATTGACCCATCTAGATTGAGAGAAATAATAGTAAAACATCAATGTCACTTCTAGGAAACAAGCCCTTGCTGATGAAACTGAAAACTCTGAACCAAAGAAGTCCTGTTATTTTATCGACAGGGATAGAAGCATGATTGTTTCAAACACTTAAGAACTCTTCCCCAAAATCCTAATATGGCATTATTTTTTCTTTCTTTTATTTTGACACCCATTATTCTTTGAAACACAGACTTACAGAGAAAGAGAGACAGAAGGATCTTCCATCCACCTGTCCACTCCCGAGATGACCACAATAGCGAGAGCTAGGCTGGTTCAAAGCCGGGAACCAGGAGTTTCTTTAAGGATTCCCAGGTGGACGCAGGGTCCCGGACTTGGACTATCCTTTGCTGTTGCTTTCCCAGACTCAGAAACCATGATATGGAGAAATGATCACGTGTTACAAAAGCAGGAATTGGAATGAAAAAAAAATACTTAATTTAGGAAAGACAGAACAATCTTGTAGACCGGGGACAGCAACACACCAGCACAAGAACCATCAGGACCTGTGCATCCCTGGATTGCCAGAGATGACAGGATGGAACAGAGAGAATTTATGCACAATTTTCAGATTTCATTTCCTTTTCCTTGACATCCATTTTACAAGATGAAAATCGTGGAGAGGAATGGGTGAACAGAGACAGTCACCAATGACCTTTTCAGCATTTCAACCCAATTAGGTTTGTAAGTCAAGATGTCAAAAAGGCAGCTAACCAAAGAGATGAGTCTGGCTTAGGAAGACATTTGGGAAGTGGGAGCAAGCAATTGCTACGTGTAGCTTTAGGGAATGACTTCTGGAACGAGATGAAGTTTTTAAGGATAGAGTGAGCAAAATTAAATTTTGCAGCAGTAGGAAAACTCAAATCTGAGATTGGGTTTGAAGAGATAATGATGCTAACTCTTTGGTCCAAAAAAAAAAAAAAATCCAGAAGGGAGGGTTTGGAAGAACACTGGTGCCAAGGTGTCCAAACACCCAGCAGGTTCAACAGACAGAAGTTCCCATCGCAAGCGGTAATTGTGAGCTAACTGGCGACCTTGGAAAGAATTGAGTCCGTGGAAAGGGAGAAAAGCAAAATGTGTGTAATTTGATGGATGAATTCGGAGTATTAAATAACTAACTAGAGCATTTGTATGGGGAAAACAGTGAAAGAATAGGACAGTAGTTATAGGAATTCTGGGATTAGGGGAGACTTCTAAAAGCAGAAATAGTAAAGAATATCTGTTTGCTCATGAAAACAGATTGATAGCAAGACAATGGGTCTCTTGGAACTGGTCGGTAGAGAAAACGAATGGATTTGTGGCTAAGGGTAACTATTCTTTGTGACCAACAATGTGGACCATGCATCATCTGAGAGTTAAAAATGAAGGGTATGGTAGGAGGAAGAGCTAGGTAACTCAGGCGTAAGTTGGGAAGGGAACAAGGAGAAATATTTCAATTAGTTTCTAGTCATAATGAATGAATTCGTTTCCAAGGCATGAATGATGCGTATGTCAAGTCGTATGACTGGCATATTTTCAAAGGTTCAGGAAGTGAGGTTTGATGCTAATTTTACAAGTTGCTTTCTAATAATTTTAAAAAATGTAACTGATTCTGTCTCCATTCAGCTTATGTACTTCCTGTTCTAATTTCAATTGACTGGAAAGCACCATATTTTCTATCCTTACAACTAGTCAGAATGACTACCAAGGACCTTCACCCAGGAGTGGAATAATGCAGAATCCCTCAGATGTAGCAATAACCCCCTTTAAAAAAAAAGATTTATTTATTAATTTTTGAAAGACAGATTTTCAAAGAAAAGGAGAAACAGTGAGAAAGATCTTCCACGCACAGTTTAGCTCCCCAGATGGCTGCAATGGTTGGAGCTCAGCTCATCCAAATCCAGGAGCCAGGAGGAGCATCCTCTGGGTCTCCCTCAAGAGTACAGAGTCTCAAGGACCCAGGCTTCCCAGCTCATAAACAGGCAGCTGGATTGGAAGTAGAGCAGTCACAATACAAACAGGTGCCTGTAAGGGATCCTGGCACTTGCGGGCAGAGGATTAGCAAATTGAGCCACCACACCAGCCCTGTAATGAGAACTCTGAAAGCTTATATTTGCTCTTGTACAAATTCAGATGTTATATTACTGCTGGATTCTACTTCATAATTCCCACATGAATTTTCTAAAATATGTATGTATGTGTAGAGAGAAAAATTATTTTCAAAGATATTTAAATAAATGAATAAATGAATAGATAAATGAACTTTGAAATAATTTATGATCTAAAAAAGAGAATACACAAACATGAGTTTTACTGACTATAAGGTTATACAAATGGAGAACTGAATTTGTTAGAAACTTACATCAAGAGTCCTAGGAAATAAGATAAATAACTAAAAATTTTAAACAGGTTAAAAACATTAGTCTATTTTACAGATTTTTCACAATTTTATGTATTGCATCCCTACATGTTCAATTGGAGTCCCAAATGGGCTATAATTTCTGTATGTATGTACATGACAAAATAATATTTTAATGAGTCATATTCAATATAGGACACAGGCATTAATTCTTAATGTCCGCAGTATTTTAAATTCCAATTGATTTATTATTCAGTTAATTATGCATCATGTTTCCTGAGCAACTTGGATTATAAAACTATCTGTATATTATCTTACTGAATTCTTCATTGATTTGCCTAGAATCACATAAAATTAGTATATTAAGTGTTATTTTTCTTGCATGGCTGCTAACGTGTTATTAATATGTCAAACCAAGACAGAACATTTTGTGCTCTTCCTAATATCATTTCAAAGCCTCTAAGGTAACTTCATCTGGATGTTATGAATATGTACAACTATGCACATCTTAAAAGAGAAATTACTTTACAGATTGATTCCGTTGCCTATCAAATATCTCTTAAAATTGTATTGACAATGAGCAGCAAAGAGTGAAAAACGCACTGCCAACCCGAAGGATGTTTTTGTCTATGAAAGAGCAGCTTTGTCACATTTTGTAGTTTACCTGCTCTATGAACAGCGAAACCTAAACATTCTGACATCAGATAGAATGTGATAATGTGAGAATATAATAAAGAATGCGTGTACCACTGCCAATTCCATGTATAGGCCTGGGGTGTTTGAGCCCTCTGCTGCCACAGAATGTCCAGTTGAACTGGAAAATCATGGTAGCCATCTACTCTCCTTCTGAGTGTGTATCCCCTGACCTTGGCTCACTTCAGCCAGCAGCCTGCGCGTTGGCTTGAAAGTGGGACCAGGCTTGAAAGGCCTTCCCCAGTTGCTTTTTTTTCTAGACGTTACCATCAAAAGAACAGGTGTTTGTCTACAGAGATGAGTCAACCAGAGGAGGGAGAATTGCAAAGACTAGGTTATCCACGGACTGGCATTCACGTCAGCTGAACCTGAGCTGCTCATCTGGAAAACAGCTGGTTCACACATTTCAAGTGAGCCACTTGTCACTGACGCTCAGACCGTGCACTTGTCCCATTCGGAGCCATCAGCTTGCTTCTAATTGTTCGATTCGTCTGCCCTCCCTGCTGACAGCCAATCGGGAACTGGGAATTGAACCCCCAAACTCCAGTCTGGTATAATACGTGTCCAGTAAGATCTTAAATGAGAGCAGAGACCTGCTCTGAAAGGGTTTTGCAGATAAAGCCATGTATCAGACTATAACAGAAGCCAGAAATAAAAGCAATACATCTAACAAACTTAGTCATAACTATTTTAACACAAATATGAATATTCTGATAAAATGGGGGGAAAAAAACCTGTGGACAAATGCTAAATAGCCATGAATGAAATCTATTCAGGCTCAGCAAGAGGCTGGGGTCTTTGCTTTCTCTGTCTCACACACACACACACACACACACACACACACACACACTGTCGCAAGGGTTCCTCCCTCTCCTCTCCCATCCTATTTTCACCTTTATTCCAAGCATTTCTCCAAGAAGGGAGGAACAGAGCTAGGCAGAGAAGAAAGGAGAGGGATGGGAGGAGGTAAGGAAGGAAAGAGAGGGTCAATGGGCATCAAACATCTGTTCTGATCAATGACAAAGTGACCCAAAGACATCTAATTCCATGAGTTAGTATATTCTTACGGTGAAAGCTTTTCATTTTTTTTGGCCGCAGTGACACTGGCCTCGCATCATCCATCTAAAGCTTTTGGCTCACAATAATTTACTCATTACCACACTGCTTCTAAGTACCTATTTCCCCCAGGAACAGAATGTGCTGATCAGCAAACATAACATGCTCTCTTCCTGATAATTCCGTGCTTGGTTTACATCTGGTTTCATCAAGAATCCAACAGATATTTTGCGGTCATCTTCCTTTTGGACCTCACTCGGTATCTTTTCCTGGTACGTTCTATTCTGCATAGAAAGACCTTGGAGATTTTTTTTTTTTCTAATTCAGTCATTCAACTAATATTAATACAAAGCCCTGTACGGGAGGGCAGGAAAACTTCTAGCATATTCTCTAGTGAATTGTTAAGTTTCGAATTATTGAAGATCGAACCCTGTGTATTTTCTACTCTATTACATTGGTTTTTTTAAAGATTGATTTTTTATTATTTTTTATTGGAAAGGTGGATGGATACAGAGAGAAGAGACAGAGAGGAAGATCTTCTGTCCGATGATTCACTCCCCAAGTGAGCGCAACGGCCGATGCTATGCCGGTCCGAAGCCAGGAGCCTCTTCTGGGTCTCCCACACGGGTGCAGGGTCCCAAAGCTTTGGGCGGTCCTCTGCTGCTTCCCCAGGCCACAGGCAGGGAGCTGGAAGGGAAGCGGGGCTGCCGGGATTAGAACGTGCGCCCATATGGGATCCCGGGCGTGCAAGGCAAGGCCCTTAACCACTGCGCCACCGCGCCAGGCCCTATTACATTGGTTTTTAATGTTTGAGAATCCTTTCAAGCAGAAAAGGAAGTACATAACTATTTGCATGCCGCCAGCATTTGATTCCGTGACATATTGAAACTGTGATCTGAGATGATAAATAAATAAGTAGAAAAATATATAACTAGGGGCCCAGCACGATAGCATAGTGGTTAAAGTCCTCACCTTGAACGCGCCAGGATCCCATATGGGCGCCGGTTCTAAACCCAGCAGCTCCACTTCCCATCCAGCTCCCTGCTTGTGGTCTGGGAAAGCGGTCGAGGACGGCCCAAAGCCTTTGGACCCTGCACCTGTGTGGGAGACTGGGAAGAGCTCCTGGCTCCTGGCTTCGGATTGGCTCAGCTCCAGCCATTGTGGCCACTTGGGGAGTGAATCATCGGAGGAAAGATCTTCCTCTTTGTATATCTGACTTTGCGATAAAAATAAATAAATCTTAAAAGAAAAAGTAAGAGTTTACCCAAATTGCTACAAAACAATCAGTTAATAATTATATGCTCTGGAATATTTAAGTACTTACAACTGTGTTAGTCAACATAAATTTATAGCTTATCAGTTAACTCTATGTTAAATAAAGTATACAGGAAATTTCAGCCCACTGACTGCTTCTTCTACCTTGTAATAAACCTCAAAATGCCTTGAGATTAATTCGCTATATTAAGAAAATGGGCGTTTTGAAAAACTCCCATTTTCTATTTCTATGGTAATTAGAACCCTCAATTTTTATCTGATTCTTGAATTAAAGCAGTCTCATTTCCATGAGTACAATAAGTGTTTTTAAGTGTCGCTAGGATCATTTCCATAACTTTGTATTTTCACTCTTTCCTTAACATTCTGGAACGTGACATTGAACAATCCATTCAGAACTCATCTTTGAAAGGAAAACCCAAGAAGGCAGGCAACACAGAGAATGGAAATGTTCCCTTTCACCATAACTCAACGGGGAGAAGGAAAAATACCATGAAGTAGTTCACTACAAGCGTAGGGTTGATTAACACGACAGGAACAGGTGTAGTGTTCATCTCTGTGCAGATTAGCTCATGGCCAACACGGTGTGTGAATTCACCGGGACATGGAACTAGCTGGAAGCGGCCATGTGCCTAAGCCGAACACCAAAAATTTTATCTGTACCCATAATTCCCTGCTTTGCCATTTACCCTAGATACAGGGTACAAGCTTGGATAACAGTCACGAATATCGACGGCTATACTAAAATGCTTTCAAAATGTTTCCTAGAGCTTTTGTGCCCCCCAAATCTCACTAAACATTGTGTGTGTGTGTGTGTGTGTGTGTGTGTGTGTGTGTGTGTGTGTGCAGGCGTCTTTTCCTTTTCTTAGTTTTCTAGCCAACGTTTGTGCCATGATCAATTACGAATGTGTTCATTTAATTGAAAGGGTTGAATAAATTAGACGCTTAGCTAATGAAAGCGTTTTCTTCCCTACATAACCAGTTTGACCTACAGTACTTTAGTAAGTAACTCGTCTACATTTCATTGATTTTTGAAATTTATATCAGGAACTTCTATTTCATCTACAGGAGCTACATACTTCACTTCTTTGCTGTGATTTTTGTCAGAGCTCGCGGTTAGCAGACGAAGTTCAATCTATTTTCTATGCAGCTTTTTCTGACACCCTGAAGAGCAAGCACTTAGGCGAACAGTAAAACTGTGCCTCAAGAACCCACATCCTCAGTGGGTACCTTTTACAGGAAACATTTTTATTATTATTATTTTTTCAATCGAAACAGGATACTTATACTCTTCAGAGAGAAATTAGCAGGGCCTACTCCACTGACTCTTAGCTTCTGAAACCACAGCCCATACCTGCAATGTTGTTTTCTAAATGAGCTAAAAATAAAACATTGATGGGCCATGTCGAACCCATCATTTCTGTTAATGGCATTCTAAGAAGCCTTGTGTTGGGGATGTTATTCAATGATTTTCTTTCCATTAGGGGGTAAAGAGAACCCCTACAGTAAGTCCATGCTTTCTGGATGCCTGATTTAACTTGGAGGCAAAACAATGACTTGAGCTGATGAATTTCTACAAATGCACCAGGCATATGAGCTTTGCCTTCTGATACTACAGAAGTAAGAACGGATCCAATGCTTTCCATATCCATGTAGCTCTGAAAAGCAAGCTACGGCTGCTCCAGATATACAACACATAAGATGCACAGAGTGATAAACTTCATTTAAAAAGATGAGAAAGTGAGCCCTCCCGCCATGAGCAGACAGCAAGCAGCCCAGAAGACTTTCCCGAAAGGAGAGGGGCATGTGTGGGTGTGCGTCTATGTGAGACAGAAAAATAAAGAACTCCTGGCGGCTCCTCCAGCTGTGGTCTGTGGGAGAAGAGAGACCCAGCCCTTCCCAGGAGTTGGGCTTGTTCACTAAGTTGGGGATGATGCCTCCAGAGCTGAAGCCACCTGGGAATTTTGTGGCATCTCCAACAGGTTCCGCACGGAACTATACAACCATATACTCGCAGCTCCCTTCTTAGGTCCGGATGAAGGAGACAGGTGCTGGGAAAGGGGACATTTTAATTAATTAAATTTTAATACAAAAAGTTACATGGTAGCTTGTAACTTGCAGCTGCCTTTTCCATATCATCCCCACATCAGTTAGTTTTCTTTCTGGTTTCAAAAATGTGATTAAGCCCGAAGCTAATCTTGGTATGTGTGTTGTGGTGAGAATATTAGGTCCCCCTCCTGCTGAAGAAAATATTTCCCTCAATTCTCTCTGTCCTCTGAAGCTCCTCTGTTTTCTTGTGGTCCTCTCTCTATTGCTCTCTCTTTTTCTCCGCCTCTCTCTTTTGTTTCCTGATTCCTGTACTCTTCATCTCTTCAATGGGTCCAGCTTTCTCCTTTCCAAATCTTTTCCCTTCTAAATGCAAACACCCCTAGTGTCACCTGTTCTGGAAGCTTCTAGAGATTTCTAGAAAAGAGAAGGGAAGCCTGTTAGTATTTTTTCACCTTTGACTTGGACTCCCACAGACCTTCACAAAACACAGTTCCCACACATCCTTTGTGGTTGCATCTGTGGCCCCTGACACGGCTCACTAGTTCCTCCTCCAAGTCCTCACTCTCTTGGTGTGTCTGTTTTCTCCATTTGCTTCTACCTCTCAGAGTCTTGAAACAAAAATATTGAAGTCAAACTTGTGCGGAGAGTTGAGCAAATTCTTAGACACAACAGAAAAATGAATGCCAGTCTGTTTGTGAAGAGAAAGGCATCAAACTGCCCAGACCCCAGCATTACATATGAAAAGCAAGCATTATCTACAGTTCTAATTAGCTAAATATATAAGACTATAATTTTAACTCCAGTCACCACCATGGGAAGAACTGCTTTGTTCTACCCACGTATCATGGGGTAGGAAATAATGCTAGGGTAACTGGGACCGACCCGGCAGAGAAACCACTGGCAGGGAGGGGCAGTGCTAACCTTTTTGACCTTATGATTATGATCTGCTAATTGTCTGAGTTTTCTGTGACTGAGAAAGGCAGATTTCAAAGGTACCGATCTGAGTAGACTTTTTTTAAAGATTTATTTTTATTATTTTTTCATTGGAAAGGCGGATATACAGAGAGGAGAGACAGAGAGGAAGATCTTCCGTCCGATGATTCACTCCCCAAGTGAGCGCAACGGGCCGATACTATGCCGATCCGAAGCCAGGAGCCTCTTCCGGGTCTCCCACACGGGTGCAGGTTCCCAAAGCTTTGGGCCGTCCTCGACTGCTTTCCCAGGCCACAAGCAGGGAGCTGGAAGGGAAGCGGGACTGCCGGGATTAGAACGTGCGCCCATATGGGATCCCGGGGGTGCAAGGCGAGGACCTTTAACCACTTGCGCCACCGCGCCGGGCCCAGAGTAGACTTTTTTTAGATGTTGACTTACTCTCACCTACTTGAAAACACACACACACACACACACACACACACACACACACACACACACACACACCGTACAGTCAGAGAGAGAAAGAAAGAAAGACAGGGAGAAATCTCTTATCCATTGCTTCCCTCCTCAAAGGCCCGTGACATTCAGGCCTGACCAGCTACCTGGAGCTCCATCTTGGATTCCCATGTGGACCCAAGGACACAAACCATCTTTTGCTCCTATGAAGGTGAGCATGCAGGCAGCTGGATCAGAAGTGGGGCCGGCAGGGCTTCAGTGGGCACACTGATATGGGCGCATCTCAAGAAATACTGCAGCCAGCTAAGACAGGAGCTTTCTGGTTCTGCAGAGTTCTGCAGCCATTGTCCCGAGCAAGGATGCATTCATTTTCTAGGGTTGTTTTATCCCAACTGATATCCCAAACTGAATGACTCAAAGTCTGGTATGTAGCTTCTTGGGAGGGTGTCACTTTCTCTAAAGCTTCAAGAAGTTGTACTCCCCTGGTCTGGGAGGCATCCAGTATCTGCCAGCAACCCTGAGTGCACCCTGCTGGGAGTGTGTCACACCAATTTCTGTCTCAGTTCCATTTCCTTGTCCGTTATGAGCATGCCTCTGTGCCCTCGTTCCCTTCCCCCGTTAGGGCACTATCGTGTTGGACCTAAAGCACTCTGTAAGTCCAACGCAAGGAAACTTACAAAAGTATATGGGAAAATAAGTCTATTCGATGCAAAAAAAAAAGATTAAATTCCATTCATAATGCTGCCAGCCAGAATATGCATTTCACATGAACTTTTAGAACACGCTGCCTATGATCTCATCTTAAATTGATTCTATCTGTGAAGACCCTGTCCTCAGATAATTGCATTCACAGTTCTGTATTTTAAGAGGACACTATGCAACTTTGTATAGATTAAAACAAAACAGAACAAAAACCTGAACTAAGCGAATGCTTTGAAACATAAAAAAGGAAAAGGTGTGAGGGCGTTTGTCCTAGTGGTTAAGATACCGTTGAGGATACCCATGATCTGCATGGCAGGATCTGATCCATCCGCGGTCCTGGCTCCTGTTTCCTGATAACACAGACCCTGGGAGAGAAAGATTATGGCTCGCATGGTAGGTACCTATCATTCACCTAAGCTCCAGGTGACCTCTGCCTCTCTGTCCGCCTTGGATGGATGAACCTACAGATGGAACAGGTCTCTCTCTCTCTCTCTCTCTCTCTCTCTCTCTCTCTCTCTCTCTCTCTCACTCTGCCACTGAGATAGGCAGGCAGGTGGAAAGGGGGGAAGGGATTGTTCTGGAAAACATTACTGATCACGCGTCATTTTGTTTCTTTTTGATCTCTGCAAAATTAGGAGAATAGCAAATACAGTAGTCAGTTCATCAATACTGGAGAGAGAGAGATAATATAGGAAAAACAAGGTTGCAATATCAATATGCAACCGTTTTATTTCTATATTGGTATACACTACTTGAACACACAGTTGAGAAGGCAATCTCAATTCCTCCAGCATCCCAAAGAATAAAACTGTCAAGAGTAAGGGAAAGAATCGCTACAAGAAAAGAATTGTTGAATTTCTGCTCTGAGAACTATAAAGCACGAATGAAAGAATTTTTACTAATCAGACAACATTTCTGTATAATGTCAAATGACCCCTTCCTTAAAGGGTGGTCTGAACTGAGGAGAAATATTTCCTTAGCATCAATTAAAATGTTCGTTTCAAAGTGCTTTGTTTTGTTTCAAAGGCGTTAAAACAAAAAAAAAAAGGGGGGGAGATAGGGGGAGAAAGAATTAGAGAGATCTCTCATCAACTCATTCATTCACAAAAGCCCACAGCCAGAACTCACCCAGTCGGAAGCCAGGAGCCTGCATCCTATCTGGACCTCCCCGTGGGTGGCAGGCACCCAAGTGCTTGAGTCATTATTTGCTGCCTCGCAGGGTACATGCCCAGAGGAAGCTGGACTCTGATGTTGAGCCAAGGTTCAATTCTAATGTGTAGGTTTAAGATGCCCTCTGCTTTGTCTTGATGTTGTGCCAAATGCCTTACTTCATATTTCACTTAATTAGTCTCTGGTGTCCCATGTGAAGTGATTGTCTACAAACCCAATAATCCCTGAGTCATCAAAATACAGGATAAAGATACATAGGTAAACATGTAGATACATATATTTTCCTAGCTGAACTGTATAGCAGAGACTAGATTACCTGAAATTGGAGATATATTACAGTAAGTTTCTCTATTCTCAAACAGAAAGAGGATTCCCAATGAAACTGTTAAGTCTATCTTGGTAGTAGAATCCTGGACTTTTTACCATTGTCTATACCAGCAGTATCATGATGCCCTTTAATAGCAGAATGGTGGATTTGTGACTGTTGCCGAAGGACTAAGTTATTATAATAAAATGGGGGAGAAGCGTGTGGAGTGGAAGCAAGGAGAAAAGGAAAATCTGTGCCTATGGAACCATATCATGAACTATAAAAATAAAAAATAAAATGCTTATGCAGTTTATGAGACAGGCAGTTCAATCCCATTTTTATATAGCCATGCAGTTCACAATAGCTAAGGCATGGCACTGGCCCAGACGCCCATCAACAGATGGGCAGTGCATTTAATCTTCAGCCATAAAAAGAATGGAATTGTACCAGTTGCAACAAAATGGACCCAGCTGGAAGCCATTATGCTTAGTGAAATAAGCCCGTCCCCGAAAGAAAACTATTGTGTATTCTCTCTGAGAGGCAACCACTAGGAGGGAGAGCGCACAGGTACAAACACACACTCAACACAAACTATAAACTCTGCAGGGGAGATTAGTAGACCGGGCTATAATCAATGAATTAGGACATGCAGCATTACTTTGAAATGATAGTGTGGTTTCCATTATTATTTCTAATCCTGCTTTTATGTTAAAGGGATGACTTTGCAGTTGTAGCTACTTAGAGATAAATGATAGGAGGATGATAAAAGGAGGGAGAAGGAGTTTGCAGAGGGTGAGGGTTGATGCTCAATGCTTACCGATCTGTGTCCTGGAATACATACATAAAACTTTCAAAGATGAAATGCTTATGCGGCCATCCTACTAAATATACTCGAACCTCTTAAGTTCTTAGTTCATAAATGACTTGCTTATTGATTAGAGATGAATTAGCAACCCAAAATGACAAATGGTATGCTTTACTGCTTCCTTCACAGCATACCTTGTTTTACTTTTGTGGCAACTTTAACACTAGGGCAACAATATACTCACTTAAGCAACACTGCCTGGCAAGAAAGAAGGGAGGAACTTGAAGGCTCGGTGAGTGAAGCCTGCACTCGATACGATTAATTTCCATATTGGAGTGCCTTTTTCGGGGTCCTGCTTCCTCTGCTTGTGAGCGAGGGGTCTGCTAACGAGCTTGGGAGGCAGCAGGTAGCAGCTAAGCTAACTACCTCCCGCTCTCACTTTGTACAGAAAATATGAACTAGGTGTACATTAAGAATGAGCTGATATCAGTAATTGTCATTCCACAATTTCCATGAGAATTATTTGACATCACTTTGGACTTGAGAGCAGAGTGAGGGTGAAATCCCACCCCCTGCCTGTAATGGGATAAGGAAGTAAAAAGTACTCAAAAGAGATGAAGTCTGAAGTTTGAAATCAGAATCACACTGTCGTAATGGTTGTAACACACATCTAATCTGGAAAAGCATATCCAAGTATTGCTAATTAATTTATCACAGATAGAATATTCCATTTGCTTTTCTTTAAAACAAAACCAATACACATCAGTTACCATAAAAAAAATGACAATGATGGATTTTTTTTTTAAGATAAGCAGTGTATAGGAAATTGTAAAATATTGGGCCTAGTACAATGGCCTAGTGGCTAAATCCTTCTCTTGCATTCACTAGGATCTGGTTTGTATTCTGGCTGCCCGCTTCCCATCCAGCTGCCTGTTTCTGGCCTGGAAAAGCAGTCGAGGACGGCCCAAAGCCTTGGGACCCTGCACCTGCGTGGGAGACCCAGAAGAGGCTCCTGGCTCCTGGCTTCAGACTGACTCAGCTCCAGCCATTGTGGTCATTTGTGCAGTGAACCAGTGGATGGAACATCTTTCTCTCTGTCTCTCCTTCTCTCTATGAATCTGTCTTTGCAATAAAAATAAACAGATCTTAAAAAAAAAAAGGTTTAAAATATGAATACGTTATAGTTAGAATTTTAGATTATCAAGCATTTATATCTAATCTATATCTAATTATAATCTGATTTTGCAATAAAAATAAATAAATCTTTAAAAAAAATAGGCCAAAAGCAGCCAAAGCTTCTGAATATGCCTGCACAGTTTGTATATTTGGCAGGATATGTCCTCCAAGATCACCGTAGGCATTGGAGGAGATGGCAAAATACTGAAGATGGTCTGCAATAAGCTTGATCGGTCACTATGCCATTGGCAAGACACACACAAACGCCCTTTCATCCATCCCCTGTCTCCAACGTGGGTGTCTTCAACAGGAATCTTTGCAGAAATAAAATCAGCCATGACATGGACCCGACTGCTGCTACTACGACACCTAGCCGGTTCTAGGATTTACAGCTGGTAAGCTAGAAGCGCCGGATCCTTGGTGTGGTACTTCCCAAAAGGGAGATCAGAAGGCTTAGGATCCAGGACAAACTGATGACTCAGCTGGGGTCGATGCTCTAACTCAACACGGTCAGACAGAAGCAATTCTCTCCCATTCAAAGAGGGATCCAGGGGACAGCCTGGTGGCTCCACAGGCTAATCCTCTGCCTACATATGGCAGCATCTTCTAGCCCTGGTCATTGTGGTTCCTAACCAGCTCCCTGCTAGAGAAAGCACTGAAGGATGCCTCTAGTCTTTGGGTTCCTGTTCCCATGTGGGAGAACTGCAAGAAGCGTCCGGCTCAGCCCAGCTCTGGCCGATATGGCTATTTGGAGAGTGGGCCAGCAGATGGGATATCCTCTCTCTTTTTTTTTTTGTCTTCCTTCTCTCTATAAATCAGCCTTTCAAATAAAAATAAAGCTTTTAAGGGGTCTACCATTCTGTTTTTTCAGGCCTTCACTTGACCGAATGAAAGCCGAATTCGTTAGGAAGGGCTTTTCTTATTTTAGCATTAATTGTCTTTGGATCACAGATGCATTCAGAAATATTAACTGACTAAATGTCTCGGTGCCCCATGGCCCAGGCAAGGTGACATATAAAATTAACTGTCACAGTAGTTCATCAAGGCTCAGTACTTAAAAGTGTTTGTTACAAAGGTTCTACCACAACATGTACCAAATATTGTATCTCTAGGCAAAAGACATCTGGAATATTCACTTTTCTAGCTGTCTCTGAGCTATTCCGATTGTCTTGGATAATGTGAGAATGGAGTTCCGATTGGGTAAGTTGGTTAAGAATTTGCATTCAATTTTGACCAAAGATAGAAAATGTTGATAAAATAGTATTTCAGCAGACAAATAATGTTAAAAAAAAAAAAAGGAAAATTGGCATGTTTCTGAATCTCAACAAAGCGTTGGGTCAAAAGGAGATGGAAGCTGATATACTGACATAAACAAGCATAGAAGGATATGAATCAGTATTAATAAGCTACCTCATATTACAGAGAGTATCCAGAAAATTCTTACTTGTTGAGGCACTGAATTCGCATGCTAACTCTATTTGATGGGCTCTGTGATTCTTTATTTATTGATGACGAAATTCTGGAATCCCTAGTTGGAATTGTATCTTGAATTTTCGAGGTGCAATTTTCGTCTTGTAAACATTATGCTCTTCCCTGCTCACCAAATAGTCTCATTGTATCTATAGTTTAAACCTTTTCCCAAAGCTGAATATTTCAATGTGATTTTTTTTTTAATCTTCGGCTCTGTTTCATAATCATTCAAGCCATTCTCAGGATGCTTAACAAGTGAATGCATTGAATGTATGTGTATATATTTGTGTTTATATGTAAATATATATTTTCCGGTTACTTGGTTTTAGGCAATTCTTTCTAGATCTTGCCCATCACTAGATTAACTGGTGAGATTAAGATTCTTGATTTACAAAATTGAAAGGCAGAAATGTGTATCCATGGCGACTCCACGCATGTGCTGACACCTGGCAGAGCTCACTCGGAAACATCTTGTCAGCTTCTTTCAGAAATGCACATGAAAAGAAAAACAGGATAATGAAAAATCCGTGGCAAAGCGTCTCCTGCGTGATAGAAAAATTGGAAAAATACAGTGACACGTGTATTTATCCCCTAGGTGCGAGTTACTGTGGAAGTAAAAAAAAAAAAATGAACAAAACATAATCCTTGCCCTGCCCCGCGTATAAAGCTCATATTTTAAGAAGGAAGAGATGGGGCTATGAAAATCCCTCCATCAGCTCCTTGTTGGATGAGCGCATTTGAGAGTTCGACTTAACCCATTGTAGAGGCACACTGACCTTCATGTGGTTGATTCCAAGGGGTTTATTTCACATACTATCCTCTCTGACAGGTCAGCAGAAATCATGATTTTAAATCACTTTCTGCATTCAGAAAAGCCTCTCTAACTTTCCATTCTCTGTGAAATTTTATCTTTGTAACTGCTCTCCAGCACGCGTATTCCTCAGCTCCCCATGGCAACCATGACAGGCTCTCTAGAGTCAAATAAAAATCATTATACTGGAAACAGAAAATAAACTGGTATTTGTCCTTTCCTGCCCGAGTACAAAAACTCCTCTCTGATGTTCTTTGTCCAAAACAAAACTGCGTAGTCACCCAGTTAGCAGCTGAAAGCAGAAACTCAGAATCACGCCTATCAACTTCCTGAAGACGCTTAGGCCAAGTTTGCCTCCCAGGAACCTCTCTGCTTGCCTCAAACTTCTTCAACGATATGAACTTGTTTTAAGATCTAAAATGCCGTTTGCTTCTCCCTGCTTTGATGACTTTATGCAATACATTTCATTTGGAATGTTCTATCAGATAACTCTCCCACAATGAAAAACCATGCCTGTTTTCAGATCACAGCTCAAATGCTGTGACTGGCAAAGACTTTGTTAACCCTACCCATTAGATCTTTTTTCTTCGTTACATTTTCTCCTATGAGTCATCACAATTGTACTTTTGAAGAGTCCATTTGGGGCTGGTAGGATGACTCAATGGGCTAACTCTTTGCCTTCAAGTACCGGAATCTCACACGGGTTTGTGTGTCGGCTGCTTCACTTCCTGTCCAGCTCCATGTTTGTGGCCTGGGAAAGAGTTGGAGAATGACCCAAAGCCTTGGGACCCTGCACCCGTGTGGGAGACTCGGAAGAGACTCCCGGCTCCTGGCTTCGGATCAGTTCAGCTCTGGGCATTGTGGCCTTCTAGGGAGTGAACCAATAAATGGAAGATCTTTTATCTTTCCTTCTCTCCATAAAATTGACATTTCCAATAAAGATAAATCTTTAAAAAAGTAAAAAGAAAAATCAATTTTACAACAATCTGTCACATCATTTCATGAATTATCTGAGGACAAGAATTCTCTATCTTGTGCCGATGCCTATAACTGAACCTACACCTGCCGAATACATTCACAAGTGACCTGGAGACAGGAAAGTTGCAAAAGAGTAGTAGGTGAGGCTTATATTACTACAGACGTGGTTAGGTCAGAATCGATGGGAAGTTTTGAGAAAAATTACCAGAAGACGAAACAACTAAAATACGTCTATTGTATGTAGACCATCGAGGCCACAGCGAAAAAAGAATCCAGGGATTCTATGTGAGTATTTGCTGAGTTTGTTCATTGACTTTTCTGTGTGAGAAGTATTCAGAATTGAAGTTAGAGATCAGGGAAACGGAACACGGAGTGATTTGGGGCATCAGCAGAGAATAAAGGAAAAACCTAAGACAAGAGAAAGATTTTCACAATAATCCATGTCAACGTGCTATTCCTTATAGAAGGTCCGGTCTAGGGGTGGGTTTCTGGTCTGGCAATAGACACACCACTTGGAATCCTACGTCACATATTGGAGTGTCTGGGTTCAAAACTCGGCCATGCCCCAGTTTCCACCTTCCTGGGATGCAGCAGGGGATGGCTCAAGCAAGTGCATCCCTAACACCCTCTCACGAGACCTCGCCTGATCTCCAAACTCCAAAATGTTTAATTCATAAACCGGTCGAAGGACTTTCCCCCTTCAAGAAAATGATAAAAATTCCATTTTTAGGGCTGGTAAATTCATTGTTATGGATTCATGGAGCTCTATTTTATTCAATTATCATAGATGGATACCATGATTTAGTTTTGAGTTTTCAATGATCCCAAATGTGGTTAAAGGGGAGCCTTTTGTCCCTACCTTTGGTGACCTTTTGACACGTGTCCATCATCTTGCGAAAAGTTCCTTGTCATGGAACTTAAACTTGTTCAAAGGTCAGCTTGTATACTTTTATTCTGAAATCAGAAATTTATTTTTAAACAAGCAAACTCTGTTTTTTCTTTTAGTAACAGATGATATTAGAAATCAAATCCTGGGTATGGGGTATATGTGCACCCCTATATGCAAAATAGCAGCAACCCAGACTGACTGAGAGAATTGAAAACACAGACAAAATTTATAGTCATTGCACTTGAAATAACTGATCATATTATCTTCGTATAATCTTATTTCTCCTGATCTGTGGAAATGGATGCTTCAAAGATTTTGTGGGAAATAAGATTTGCTAAAGTTTGCACAAACATTGTTTAAATCCATTGATTTTTTTTTAAAAAAGGTCATTTTTCATGAATTTTTTGAAGACCCCTCATACACCTGGACTTTCAGAACCAAAATAAACTTCTCGTTGAATTCCATTTCTATGCTTTTTTGGCACTATACGATGTGCATACTGTGTCGAATCCCACTCTCTCATCAGAGTTCACAGGCTGAAACCCAAAGACCCTTGGAGAAGTTGAACTGAGGTCATGCCGGTCTCATAGGATTGGTGGCCTAACACGAGGGGGAAGCAAGCTCTTTATGTAAACATACTGAACAAAAGCCCTGTGCGGACACGGCAATGAGTCAGGCTAACACACTCCACATCTCCTAATTATATAGAGCTATGAAAAAAATCATTGTGTGACATTGCACTTTTTTCCTGACCAAACACCTACTGTACTGTACTCATGTGTTTGGACTTCTGTCCGCTGAGAGTAGCTGAAACTGTGAAAGAATGAGCCACCGAAAAAGGCGGTGTATTCTGTGTTACATATGTGCACCTGCATGTAAAGCTGTATTTTTCTACTACCTATCTATGTCATCTAAGTCTAAATTATGAGGTTTTATTCTTTTAAAAAGATGAGTTTTTTTTTTTTTAAGACTGAGTGACAGAGAAAGAGAGAGAGAGAAGTCTTTCTATTGCTAGTTCACTTCCCAAATGTCCACAATAACCAGGCCTGTGCCAGAGTGAAGCCCGGAGTGGAGAGATCCGTGGGAGTATGCCACGTGGGTGGCAGGGACTCAGATCCTTGGACCGTGATCCCTTCCCAGGTGCATCAACAGGAAGTTGAATCCACAGCACAATAGTCAGGGCTCAGGCTTAACTTGCAATGCCGCCGCAATACCCAAACCCTGGCTGTCGTTATTCTGAACATACTTATTGATTTTACCAATGTCCCCTGTCACCACTTTGCTTGTACAGGGGACGTTCTCTCGCTGTTCTGGATCTCCTCATTGGCTGATTTCAGCACGGGAACCCTCCGGATTCTTGCAGCCCTTTGCTATGCTCAAGCCCTCCTCACCGTGCTTGTGGTCCCAGCCTCCGTGCCCTTCTCTCTCCTGCAGAGTTAAGATGCCCTTGTTCTCGGGGGAACCTGTGAGTCTTACAGCTCCCTGGGACTCCCACTGCTGCACTCTCAAAGCCTGCCTCGCTCTGACTCGCCCAGCGGCCTTTATGCAGAACTATAGTAGAAGTCAAATAACCTATATTTTGAAACTATTGATCTTGTCTGTGGCCATACCACCCTGAATGTGCCCGATCTCATCTGAAATTATTGATCCCATATCATTCTCATCTCCCACACCTTCACATCAACTACCACTGCCCGATTTCTGGGCCATTCTATTTTACCCACGACATTCTTTTTTTGTTTGTTTATTTATTTGTTTTGATATGATGAGAATAATTGAGGATATTTGAGTAGACAGATTTTTGTCTTTTACGTAGTGTGTGTAATTCATACATATGAACTCTCACTTTTTTTTTTCTTTTAGGGAGAAACACATGCTTTGAGTGAAGATATTTCAGTGTGAGCCCCAAGTGTGTTGTCTGATCTTCCATCCTAGGAAGCCAGTTGCTCCTCTTCCAACGAAATTAAATTTATTTCATCATCATGCTGGTTGTTCCTTCTGTCAGCTTCACCCTGTTCCACGATGTCCCAGCTGTGCCCTCCGGGTGCTCAAGTCTCAACTCTCTGAAGAGTATTCATTTAAATAGGAAATTTTCTTTACTTCCTATCCGTGGTTGATGCATGGAGCCTCAAATTAGCAGGCCAAGTGATCTCATTAAAAATAGAGATCGAATAGGGAAAATGCTACTTCAGCTTAACGAACATAATACATTGGCTGAAAATGCTATCACGTTTGAGGAAATGGCTGAAAATGATATCAAATGCACTTTGATGATATACAGGCCACCCCCAAACAGTTGACGTGTGTTTTTTGCAGGCTTACATATCAGGACTCTAGAAGGCAGTGTGTGTGTGTGAGAGAGAGAGAGAGAGAGAGAGAGAGAGAGATTCTGTCTGCATGGAGCAAATGTAAGTAAACACACAGACGTAAAACAATGCCTGCTGCACTTGCTTTAAAACAATAAGAGACTTTGAGGAAACCCGTGTGAGGCCCCATGAAATCCACCCACATGACTTGCTCCAAATGTGCCCTCGTCCAAGCCTTGTTCTTTATCTGTAGAGGTTCTTAAGCTGTCAGTGTAACCACTGCCCTTTGGTCGGCCTCCAACATTCCTGGGTCCTGGCTCCAATATTTGCACATTGCTGCGACCCATGTCCTTATAAAGCGAGACTGAAATGCCTAACTCCTGTGTGAAGGGAAATTGGTGCACTGCCTCTTTGAGCATGCAACTCACTTAAGCATTTTGGATGCTTACTCTAAATTAAGGCATCTATTTACTTATGGTGCCCTAGTCTGCTACGATCTAAGAAGGGTCTTTCATCTTCACCTTTTTTCCTGAGATTACAGACTTTCGCTCAGCAGTAAGGCACACATGTCGGTCCAGGCAAGCTTGCCCTGATACAGGGAGCCATGCCAGGCACAAGTGGCAGGTTGGTGATGGTGATGTGAATGAAGACATTCATGCCAGGCAAACCCTCCAACCATTCCCCTGATGAATCTTAGCTTCTTACGAACTACATGCAAGAGGCAGAAAAAAAAATAATTCATTGTTTCTGATTAAAGCGTATGGTTGCCTTTAAAAGGAGTAGCAAACGATTTGCTTCTCTCTCCGCATTTGTGACTGTGGAAGCTTTGGAGAGGCGCACCTCTGTCTCTGATGGGACTCGAGTCTTCATGCAGAGCAAAGGTAGATGTGAAAAGATGTGTGTCCATCTGAGATGAAGGTAACTCAAAGCTGGACGGTGCGTGGGTCAAAATGCTGCCGACCATTTCAGAAGTACAAGGGCGAACTCCTCCCGCCAGGCTGGAGGTTATAGAAGGGCATAAAGGACGAATGAGAAGGGTGCATAGAACTCAACGGAAAAGAAGAGATATGACGTGGGTCCGGTGGGTGAGCTATGCATGTAGAATGGAGTCAAGCATTTGAGCTGTTGTCTGCTGCTTTCTAAGCGCATCCGTAGGGAGATGAATCAGAGGTGAGGTCACGAGACTTAAACTGGCGCTCCAATATGGGACGTGACAGTTCTATCTTCCCCATTTATAACTTCTTAACGTAAATGTCCAGTTTTGTGATGTTACTGTTTGTGTTGTCTATCAAAATGATGAGACATCACACATACACACATACACTGCTCTCCCTAGGCCACAAGCAGGGAGCCGGATGGGAAGCAGGGCCTCCAGGATTAGAACCAGTACCCATATGGGATCCCGGTGTGTGTGAGGCGAGGATTTAGCCACCAGGCTACCGCACCGGGCTCTGTACTTCAGTTTTGATTCAGTACTACGCAGAAGATAAGATTGCTTAAATTTACTCCTTGAGGGAAGGAGGTGGCATGGTGTGCACAGTGGGTCAAGCTCCTATCTGCAATGACCAAATTCATGTAAGGATGCCACGTCAAGGCCTGGCAACTTTGGGCGATCCAGTAGGATTGTTTGACTTTTGGATTCAGCTTGGCTCATTTCTCACTATTGCGGGAATCTGGTGAGTGGAAGCAGATGAAGATGAAAGATTCAATCTCTCCCTCTCTCTCTCTCTCTCTCTCTCTGTCTCTGTGCCTTTCAAATGAATCGTAAATAAATAAAACTTGAAAGGAGTCTAGCTCATCTTCAGGGCTTTGCTTACAATTTATTTTCTTTTTCAAGATTTATTTGTGTTTGTATCTGGAAAAGCAGTTACAGAGGAAGACAGAGAAATGGAGATATACCGGCCGCTGCTTCATTCTCCAAATGGTCACTCTGAGTGAAACGGGGTTGGTCCATTTCCTGGAGCCACGGCCTTCCTTCGGGTTTCCCGCCTGGGACATTCTCCATTGTTTTCTGAGCCGATCAACAGGGACGGAGCAGCGAGGACTCGAACCAGCACTCAGGTGGGATGCCAGCACTTCAGGTGGTAGGTTAACCGGCTATGCCACAGCGGTAGCCCTTTAAATTGTATTTCTTTCCCTCGTGGAGTACAATGAGTTACAGAAGGTGGCCTGCAAGGTATTTGTCAAAATCCAACGTTTGTACTACACACAAACATTTTAGCTAAATACAAAAAAAACGCCTCAGACGCGTATGCATGGTGCTTTGTGTCGTTGATAGCATTTGGGGAAGGAGCAGCAGACAGAGCTATTTCTGTCCCTCTCCTTGTTGCTCTGCGTTTCAAACGAATAAATTAATCTCAGGGTGGCAGGGGGGAGGGGCGCGGAAAAGGAAGATTCTGAAGTCAATCTCAGCATAAGGAGGAAATTAGACGATATCAGAACGCTCTTCGTATTGGATTATTTTGTCCTCTTTGATTTTCCTTTATTTGAAAGGTAGAGCAAGACATACTTATTCACTCGGGTATCCTTCAAATGCTGGAACCAGTTGGGGATGGGCGGCCAACTCGAGGGGCACAGAGATGGATTTATTTTGATTGGAAAGGCAGATTTGCAGAGAGAAATAAAAAATCTTCCATCTGCTGGTTCACCCCAAAGGCTGTATTGGCAGGAGCTGAGCCGATCCAAAGCCAGGAGCCAGGAGCTTCTTCTGGGTCTCCCACATGGGTGCAGGGTCCCAAGGTTTTGGGCCATCCTTATATGCTTTCCCAGGGCACAGGCAGAGAACATGACAGGAAATAGAGTAGCTCGGATAAAAACCCGTGTTTATATTTGATTCAGGCATTTGCAAGATGAGGATTTGGCCACTGAGCCATTGCATTTGGCCCCCCCAAAATTTTTAATTTATATTTATTTCTCCTTTTAACAATGGAGATGTTAATGAAATATTTTTAAGTTATGGTACTGTTTTAAAAAGGTTTTTTTTATGAAATGTGCTTTTCTTGAGAAACCAAATGACAGAGTTTATTTGAACAAGATTTAGGAAATATTATTCAGTTAGAATACAATGACATCTATTTCAATGATAACATTGAACAGTTCAGGTCTGGCTTAAAATTTGACACTAGAAATTGGCAATTGAGCCACCTACTGGTTTAACTTAGTATGTTCCTTAAACAGATCTGAGTTTTCTTTTTATTTCTATTTATCTGAGCATTTTATGAATTAGAAAGCATTTATATCAAGGGAAAGAAATATTACAAAAAAAAACTACCTCTGGATCTGAAAAAAATTGTTGCAAAATCAACTGGTCTTTTTGTTTTTTCGATGATTATTTTTTCAAATACCTTTGTACTTTTAGGGGATGATTCAGTTCATACAATCATTATATTTTAGTAATGACATGATATGTACAATCTTAGTTTTATTCACCCCAATCAAACTTGCATAATTTAGAATCCTTACCTCAAATGTTGCTTTGAAAAACATGCCACTCAATCCTTAGTTTCAGGATTAAAACAATTGAAAGTTAAAACATCTTAGACAAGGAGTAAAATCATATCTCATGGAGATACAGAGAGACAAATGCATGTTTTTTATTTAACTTACGATAAAACTATTGTGATTAAAATTAGTCCAGTGGGAGAAACAGAAATACAGATGTTTTACAGTTAAATGAATGTGTCAATGGAGGCAAAATGAATGTGCCCAGCAGGGACATGAAGTCCATAGCGTGTTCTTCAGACAGAATTTGCATGTTTAGAGTTGATAATTATTTTTGCATTGCTAGCACCGAGACGCTGTTTACGGAACTATGAAACAGTTTCCATAGCAACACATTCCAAAATACTCAGAAGGATAAGACATAGACACGCATGGCTTTCTGCAGACACACCAACTTTCCATTCCACCTTGTACAAGCTCCGTTTTATCACAGCTGGTTCACTTGAGAGGCTGGGTCGCACAAATACAGGGTGGGGTGGGTGGAGGGAAAGAGAATGAGAGACGGAGAGCCCCCATCCTCTGCTTCATTTCCTAGATGGCATCAACAACCAAGGGTATCAGGAACTCAGCCACATGAGCCAGAAGGAACCCAACTACCCCCTCCCAGTGCCCCCCAAGGCCTGAGTTCATGCAAAGCTGGAGTGAGGAGTTGAAGGCAGGAATTGGATCCAAGTGCTGTAATATAGGATACAGGCATCTTACCCACTCAGTTTAACACCCACCCCTGTATGTCTTCTTTCCACTTTGCAAATTTCATGAACGGCGGGACTAGAGTGCAACGTATTTTTTTAATGATATTTCCAACTAAAGTCCGAAACAGGCACACACATTAAGTAATGTCAAGTTCCTATTTCTGCTACTTCATAACCAAGAAGTCAACCTGTCTGTCCCACAATGCCTTGCCTAGAGCAGTGACTAACCAGCCGAGTTGCATTCAGTGGGATTGATCAATGGGAAATGTAAAAAAGTAGAAACCCCAGGACGGGAGTTTGCTATCCTGAGAAAACAAAACATGTGTTTATATCATGAAAGTTACAATTCTTTCAACATGCATTGCTCTTTATGTGGAGGAGTTTACACCATATGACAATGTTTTTGTTGCTACCTTGGGAAAGCAGGTTTGCACATACACTTTATTTTACTACTTAGAATCCTTTTCTGAAAGTTATTTCATTAATCTGGAAGGCACACAGAGAGACATTTCCCATTTGCTGGTTTGTTCACCAAATGGTTGCTTTGTGAACGCTAGGCCAGCTCAAAGCCAGGAGCCCGGAGCATCTTCCAGGTCTCCCACATGCGTGCAGAATCCCAAGCACTTGGACCATCCTCTGTTATAGTCCCAAGCTCATTCACAGGAAGCTTGATCAGAAGCGGAGCAGTGGGACTCAAACTGGCACCCTATCAGACACTGGGTTTGTGGACAGCTGCTTTGCCATACATGCCCCCCACCTCCAGCCCCAATCTCTTCTACATATTTTTTACGGCAGCCAAAGAGGATATTGGGCAATTGAGACAAAGTCGCATATTTCTGAGAGAGGGAGGAGGAGAGGGAGGCAGAGAGAGAGAGAGGAGAGAAAGAGAGAGAAAGAAGGAGGAAGAGAGAGAGGGGGAGAGCATTCTGATTCAATCTGCAAATGTCCACAGGGGGGCTGTTTAACCAGGTCAAAGTCAGAACTTATAACTCTGTCAGGGCTTCCCGTATATTCCCGACGGAGTCTCAAGACTTGGGTCATCCTCATCTGTGTTCTTATGTTTATTAATAAGCAGCTGAATCACTAACAAAACAGCTGGGACTTGAACCCATACCTGTATGGGATGCTAATGACGCCAGTGGCAGCTTAACTCGCCATGCAACAACACCAGTCACTGTGGCAACTCTCTTCTTCAGTGTAAATAATTTAGGTTTTAATAAATCTTTGTTATCCCTTATACTATAAATTGCCAATATATGAATAACAAAGTGAAAACATCGCCAGACGGCTTACTTTGATTTTATGCGTTTTGTACATCTTTTTTGATATTTAATTATATGTAATGTGTTTGGCTTAACATGTAACTCAGTCTGTGTTGCCAAACACACTTGTAAGCTAAAAGTCCTAGAAACTTTTGAAATCAAGGAGAATCTATATATTCAGAATATATCTTTATCATTTTTAGTATAACAGGAAGTGGAACGTTGTTTAAATCTTCTAACTTTGATCTGAAAGGGGTTTTTGGTTCATTGTCAAAATAACACAATCGTATTTATTAAATGAATTGCATTTCAAAGAACCAATCCCTAGAGAGCGCTCTCTAAGCAAGTGGATCCCTTTCTAGAAACGGTGTTTCTATGAGATCCACAATGAGCCGGTTAGAGTCCCATTAAAGAATATTCTGACGATGATGTAACTACATTTAGAAATTTAGTTATTGAAAAGCGGATTGCCCGGTTAACAATTTTCAGTAACACATTTTGGCCACAAGATGGCAGCATAAGCCCACAAAAGTAATATAAAACAACAATTTTTAACTTTCAGTAACACTTGTTGGCCACAAGATGGCAGTAAAGCCTATAGAAGTAATATAAAAAGAACAATTTTAAGTTTCAATAACACATGTTGGCCACAAGATGGCAGCATAAGACTACAGAAGTAGCATAAAACAACAATTTTACTTTTCAGTAACACATGTTGGCCACAAGATGGCAGCATAAGACTACAGAAATAACATAAAACAACAATTTTACTTTTCAGTAACACATGTTGGCCACAAGATGGCAGCATAAGACTACAGAAGTAATATAAAAACAATTTCAAGTGTGTGTGTTGAGAATAGCTTTCACAAGTCTTACCACTGGAAAAATCTGAGCCAAAAGTCAATATTATGATATAAAGCATTTCCAAATTACATTGCACTTTGTGTATTTTCCTCTCAGAATAAGCAATCTGGAGATAAATGTGTAACTGTTGCTAATTAACTCCATGTATTTTATTACTCATTAAATACAAAGCATCATGTCTTATGTCTGCCACGCTCAACTATAATGTTCATTAGACTTTATGCCATTGTTTAATGTTGCATGCATTTTTAGTGCTGTAGTTATGTCAATGAAAATATATTGCTTATTTAAAAAGTTATGCAGGGGTAGCTCCATGGTTTAGTCGGCTAAGCCTTTGCCTGTAGTTCTGGCATGCCATGTGGGCACCGGTTCTAATCCCAGCAGCTCCACTTCCCATCCAGCTCCCTGCTTGTGGCCTGGGAAAGCAGTTGAGGATGACCCAGAGCCTTGGGGTTTCAAAGAAAGAAGTAGAAGGCTTCTAGAAGGGAATAGAGAACAAATCTTGGATGACTCTGTAATGATACAAGGTACAATGACAAAGGAGGTTAGAAGAATTGAGTGTGCACAAAATATTGTCACGTGGTCATTTTGTCCCACTTTTTGCCAAAAACACCAGCAGGAAGAGCCTTGTACAAGCAAATTTTCTTTTTTAACTCCTGTAAAAATCTTCTTGATAAATTGGATGAAACCAATACATACAAGTTAAATATTTTAAGGCATGACACATATTCAGGTACAGAATAAACTAGGGAGAAAAAAAGCGTCTATTTTTCTTCTTGTTGTATTTGGGATCAAGTTTGTTTTATATTAGAGATTCTCAGGCAACTGTCAGCTTTCGAAGTGCTGAGTGGGCTGTGGCGGGGTCTGCGTTTGATCACGTGTAAGAAGTTCCATTGATGAGTTGAGTGATACTTTCCGTCCACAAAGAATCAGTAGGTTAAGATGGAATGATTTTGTCCCATATGAAATTGAAAGGCCTAGAGAAGGATAAATGATGGTATGCCTCCTATTACTTAGAATAAAAGAATCTGAGTGGAAACGGTACTTTGCATCACCATTGGATCAACGCTCCATGGTAAAGGAAGCTGCACTGCCTTACACCTGCAGTTGTGTCCCTGTTTCAGATGAAACTGTAGAAGCAGGATGTTAAAGTGTGTTTTCCCTTGCGTACAACGCACGGCCAACATCATCCTGCTGGGAGAAACCAGAAAGACCCGAACGGAGGGAGAGCCTTCCTTCTCGGCCTCCTGTTTTCTCTTCACGAATCTGCATTTTAAATGCATGCCAGCGTGCAAGTCAGACTGACCTCAGAGAGCTGACCTACTTTCTTCATTGCTCGGCTGAGCAGTGTGTTGCAAAGCTTCTGGGGGAAAAAAAAGTGATAAATCTCAATGGTTTTAAGAAATTCAAAAATAGTAGAAATAGGCCAAGCAAATCAGTTCTGACTTAGTTACCCCTGGGAAACGAAACAAAAGATTGCCATTTACCTAGTACTGGCCAAGATTTGCAAGCAATTCACTCAATCATATCTGTGTAAGCAGAGTATAATTCCCATCAAGAAACTCCAATTACTGCTTTTTTCCCCTTTGATATAAACTTCTAGAATCTGGGACCTAATTCACGCATACAGGTAACAAAATTCATTGGAAGACCAGGGTATGGATTACATGATAATTTACTCCCTGGGCATCCATCATATGACAAGGGCTTCCACAAGCACCTCCCACCCCACAGGGCTTAACGGTGGACTCCACGGGTTGATTTCTCTGTCATCTGTAGCCCCAAATGCATGTTTCTAATTGTGTTTGTTGAGGTCCCACTAGACCTGAATTTTAGACATTTCCTCATTTTCTTGAAAGATCTATTTATTTTAATTAGGTAGGTAGATAAACAGAGAGAAGGACAGACAAAGTTCTTCTATCTGCTGGTTCACTCCCCACATGGCTGCAATGGCCGGAGCTGGGTCAGTCTGAAGCCAACAGCCAAGAGGTTCTTCCAGGTCTCCCACGCAGGTGCAGGGTCTCAAGGCTTTGGACCACCCTCCAGTGCTTCCGCAGGCCACAGGCAAGGAGCTGGATGGGAAGTGGAGCAGCCAGGAAGTGAACTGGTGCTCCTATGGGATCCTGCTGCTTGCAAAGTGAGCATTGAAGTGCTGAGACACTGCCCTGTGCCCATTTTCTCATTATGAACTCAGAACTTCTCAGGTGGCCCCAGGCCTCCACCTACAGCTGGCAGCGTGTACTAGAGACCGTGGGCGTGGCTTCTTTCCACAAGGTGTGACCCAGTATTCCATTGTTAATGGTGAGGAAGAGTTGGCTGTGTTGTCTCTGTCATCGGAAGACGGAAGCAGTATGAAGAGCAGTGATATCTTTGCCACAGACCTTGACCTGCTCTTATAACAGACACAGGTGCCTTCCCGCTGAGGAGACGAGCTTTGGGATAGAAGGTCAAGGATTTCCTAGTACGGGATGAGACTGTGCCGGGGGAAGCTATCTCTTGGTGGCTGATGCAAACCTCATAGCTTGCTGTTCTCATTCACCCACAATCACCTCCCAGAGACCCTGACCTGGAACTTGCCTGGCTGGTTTGATTTGCCACCACTGTCTTCTGCCTTGTCAGAAAAAGAAGCTTTGCATGGCCGCATGAGTTTGGGGCTAACCCTCTTCAACCAGGGAAGTAGTTTCTGCAGGGGGTTCTGAATGGAAACGGCCAGTGAGACGTCCGGGTCACATGCCTACTGTTGGGCAGAACATGGCAATGACCCCTTTGGGGAGGGGTCACTGACGGAGTCTGCAGGTGCAGGAGAAGCTGACTCCCAGGGAGATGCTGAGCACCTTTCTCTGTCCTCTGTGACAACCAGGAGCTGCTGGGAGCACGGACGCCACCTTGCTTTGCTGAGTGTCCGCAGGGCACACGGCCCTTCCGTCATGGCTGCGTGGTCATCAGCTGGCGTTGCCTTCCACCCTTGGGTCGCCCAGCACACTGTCTCCGCTGAGACTGTGTTTATGCGCGCTTTCTGCCATAATTCCTCTGAAAGTGCCCCTTGTTCTGATCGCAAATTAATTCCATGCAATTATGCCTCGTGGAGCTGCTTAGCACCGTGATTGCCTCTCGGAGAATTCTAATGTTGACGTTTTTAATAAGTGAAACATTTATCCATGCTGAATGCATGCAGAAATGCGATAGAACATAGAACCCATGGCCAAAACCTGTGATAGATAGATCAATGGTTCTCTGCTTAGGAATAAGAAGGTATCCAAAGGTTTTCACTTGGATTTGTAATATACCTCTGCCTTAAATTTAATACAGCTAACACAGAGACAACAAAACCAATTTTATGATTTTCTTAGGTTTTGCTGAGGGCCCGGTGCTGTAGCCTAGCAGCTAAAGTCCTCGCCTTGAACATGCCGGGATGCCACTTGGGTGCCAGTTCTAATCCTGGCCGCCCCACTTCCCATCACACTCCCTGCTTGTGGCCTGGGAAAGCAGTTGAGTATAGCCCAAAGCCTTTGGACCCTGCACCTGTGTGGGACACCCGGAAGAGGCTCCAGGCTCCTGGCTTCAGATTGGCGCAGCTCTAGCTGTTGCGGCCACTTGGGGAGTGAATCATCGGACGGAAGATCTTCCTCTCTTTCTCTCCTCCTCTCGGTGTATCTGCCTTTCTAATAAAAAATAAATAAATCTTCACAATTTTTTTTTTGCTATAACACTGACCATTATTAGTGTATTTTTTTTTCCCTCTCTGGACTTCTCTCGCTTTAGAAAATGGTGTTGCTATATGAAACAATACATTAAAACTGAATTCAATTTTAAAGGCTACTAAATGTTTGTAAGCTCATCCCTGTGCAGACAAATGAATTTGAGACCAGAATGTCGATTTTAGTCTATTCGGGAAATCTCTTGCTGGGTGCAAGGTATATTTCCTGCAGGAACTTGACGACAGGGACAGGGAAAGACTCTGTACTTTAAAATTATGTCCCAAGCCCGATTTGAGATAGAAAATTTGTAAAATTAAGAAGCACAGAGGAACCTGCCGAGCGTGGCAAGATAAAGCTGCAGCTAAGCGGTGGTTGGATCAGCCCCCAAACTGCTCTTGGTGACAAATCTGAAAGGCTTCTTGGACACGGCTCTCTCCAGCTAGGGTCTAATTCACCCAAACACACAAATCGTACAGTTAACCATCCTCTTTCTGATTACATAATCATCGAGCAATCTCTCCTGCTATAACTTGGCCTCTCGTGACTTTTCCGATGGTAAGAGGTTGTTTTAAACAGACGACAGGCAACTTCCTCTTCTGTCTTCTTGGCACGCATCCACGCTCAGTTAATAACGTGGGCAGCTTAGTCACAGCTCATTTCACATGCGTAGGTTTCTAACAAATCTCTTAGAATCACCTGGTCAGGGATGGCAAGAATTACCCTCGGATCTGAAAAATGGAAGCGAAAGCCAAATACCAAGGAACGCGTAATTTTTTAGTCTTTGTGGACTCTTTTATTTAAATAAAGTCAATTTATGAAACAGCTCAACAGAGAGGGAGAGGGTAAGATACAAAGAGAGACTGATTTTTTTTTTTTCCATCTGCTGATTCATTCTCCAAAAACCTGCACGACCCAGGACTGGACCGAACCAAACCCAGGAGCGAGGCATCTCATCCCATCTCCCTCAGGGGTGGCAGAGGCGGATCACACGGGAAATGTTCTGTCGACCCCCCAGGCACACCCGCAGGAAGCTGCTTTGCAAGCAGAGCAACTGTGGATTGGAACCAGCACTCTACTTGGGCCCCAAACATTCTTCTTGAAATATCCCTACAGCCATTTTAACACAACTTCAAAAGCAAGTATGAACTTTGCATTTCTGTAATCTTCCAGAAATTGAATAATATTTGCAGACCACAGGGTAACTAAAAGCACAGATTTCAGTCTGTTCTTACCACACTAGGATAAAACACAGACCTTCCCACACCGTACAGATATCCTATCCAAAAGGAACGAGGCTACTTTTACCACCATTTAAAAAAGAAGCTTAGCATGCAAGCACGGATGCGGAAAGACACACATTTCAGAACTGGGTACCAGGTAATAATGAAGATAGCATAATTGCAGTTATTTCTCTCAAACACCGTTACCTGTGACGATGGAAATGTTTATACGATTGGAGTTCGATACTGGCTCGTCTTCTCAGAGCAAACTCCTCCCCAAATAACAATAAAGAAGGGTCAGTTTTTAGCCTTTTATCCATTTGGTGAGTTTTAGTCTGAATTTGTGTCATTTTTACAGAAAAAAATATGCAAAATAGTAACAACCCACCTAGTCTACTTTTTTTTTAAATTTTGGGGAACAAAGCCTACGTATTAAGAACTATGACTAGCTTTTAATATTATGGAATTATTATTACTCCCATTGCATAATTCAACTGAAACATGAAAAGGTTTGTATGTATCATAAAGCCTCAAAATTATACCTGTGTGTGTGTGTGGGGGGGTGTGTTATTTCCAAAAAAGAACTTGTCTTCCCAACTCCCAATATCACTAAATGGATCCAATACCCAAGAAACACCCATTATGTGTTCAGCTCCTTTTTAAAAATTTTTTTTGAATACTGTCACATAAGCTCGTGTCTATTTCAAAACACGTCTAGAAAAATCATAACATTAGCTACATTTTATTTTTCCAAGCGGAGATGACATTAGCAGTTTTATAGATCCATTTTCTTATTTAATGCTGGGGGAAAAAAAGCTTCATAAGGGGAAGCTCTCTCCCCTGCGGCATAGAGGGAAATAGGGTCTCTAAGATTAAATGATTTGTCCAAGGTCACGGTGGTGAGATGGAGACTCAATTTCCATCTGGGTGACTCCAAAACATGCGTCCTTGGGCATTTATGTCTTATTACACATCTACTGCTGTGATCTACTTCGATATAAGCCATCTCCATGCAGAAGCACAGCAAGGAATATTAAAAGACGAAATTATTTCTGTAGGTTTTGACATCGTCCTTCCATTGTTTCCTAGCGATAACTTGCTTTTGTGGTAGAGACACGCAAAAGTCACATTCTTGCTGTCTGTTGGAAATATTTTCAAACAGCTCTGCGAACTTTTATCAAGATGACGCGCAGGATGGGGCAACAATTTCGACATTGGAAGATTGAAATATTCCCCAAATACCACCCAAATGATGCAATCTATTCTAAAATTTCACAGTATCATGACTTGATGGAGAGAGCGCTTGTACTCTTGCAGGTAAAGAGATTTTTGGAGGAAAAAATATATATATATTTACAATGCCATCTGCTCCCCAAAATATTTACACCCTGTTTGGCCAAATCTGCCAACGAGGGTCCTAGGCGAGGGAGAGTAATGGTTGAGTCAAGCTCATGAGTGAACCACGGAAGGGAATATATGTATATTCCATATCCAAGCCTCTGTGTGCGTCAGCTGCATCTCAGACAGAAACCACCTGTGGGTGGAGGGGGGCATGCTCCACACACTCACAGAACAGCACTTGGTAAGAACAGCCACAGAGATGTAGTGGGGAAAGATAACCCCCGCGGTGCTAACTCAGGGACTTTGGACAAAGCTGTGTGCCTTGCCGGGAAGCCCGGCTACCAGGGTTGGTAAGAATCCCTCGGGGAGGTGCAGTGTGGGCAGAAAGTTTGCACGACTCACACCAGATGAGCCACAGTAGAACTGTGAGTAGCTAATAACAGCCACCAGTCTCCCCTGTGATATGAATCAGCTGTTGTTCCTCCACGCCTGGACGAACAGCGCACCTGACGCTGGATTAACGGCAACCAAGGATGGCTTGCAAGCGTTCGCCTATCAGCAAACCATATGGCGAATCACACTTCTCTCTGGTAATTTACCGGAAGTCCAAATAATGAGAACTTCCATCTCAACAACCCCGCGGTGGCACACAGCGACTGGGCTGCTGAGATGAAGCAGTTTGCAAAAATGCCCTTGAGCAGGTGTATATCAAATAGCAGTCTGAGAACTTGCTCTCCGTATTACATATTTACTAAGTGAGTTTCCAAACTGAATCGTCACAGGGAGGCTCTTTGCCATCTGAGCTCTTTGCTTATTTGCTCGCCTTTTGGTCAAATAAACCTTCCATTGTCTAATAACGAAGACTCTTTTAAAGGCAGATAGAAAGCCAACATCAGCCGTGCTGTTTATTTTCTGCCCTGATTTGCAAATCAGCTCTGGAAGACCCAATCTACTGAGAAAAACAAACAGCGACTTTAAATGCTAATCCTCCAGCTAAGGTGCCAGGGTTCCTTGTCAGTGCTGGTTGTATCCCTGATGCTCCTAATGCTTCTGATTCAGTTCCCTGCTTGTAGCTTGGCAAAGAAAATAAAGGATTCCTCGTGTCCTTGGAATCCTGCACCAATGTGGGAGGTCTAGAAGAAGCTCCCGGCTCCTGGCTTCAGACCAGCCCAGCTCTGGCCACTGCGGCCATGTGGGGAGTGAACCAGTGGTACCTCTGAGGGGAAACTCACAAGCAACATCCACCCATGGATCTTGAGACCAACTAGCCTGAATGTTCTAACTGAAGACAGACTAAGTGTATTTAAGCACGCATGTGTTTTCATTTGACGGGTGGCGGGGGTGGAGGATACGGAAGATGCAAAGCTACAGCGATGGGGATGGTCCTTGGGACTCACAAGTCCCTTTTCAGAGTGACTGGATCTGAGTCCCACGTGAATGCATGGACCCAGTGTCCTGTTAACGCGTGGCATGGAAGGCAGCTGCAATGGCTCAAACACGTATGTCCTCCCCACACATGTAGGAGACTTGCGTTGGGTGCTGGACTCCCAACATCAGCCTCAAGGTAGCCTGATGCTAGAGGGGCAGTCGTTTGGGGGAGTGGATCAGCACTTGCTCACTCCTTTTCTTTGCCTTTCAAATTAAAATAACGTTCCCCCAACCCCCCAAAAAAGCTCCTTCATGCTCCTACATGGTGAATTGAGTAGAACAATAATAATAGGCAAGAAATCTAAGAAACTATGAAGTGCTCCAGGCCGAGGTCACAGGGCCGCGTTGCACGCAGTGACAATACAATGTGGGGATACAGGTGCCTAGAAAGTTCTGCGGAGTGAGCTCATACTGCTGTGAGAAAGACACGGAAGCCCAGATAGAGAGACTTCAGAAATGTCTCCAAAAAAAATGGCAATAAAGCAGACTATAAAATTCAGAATGTCTGATTCTGTCTCAAGCATGAAAATCGCCTTATGTGTATTTCTCTGCGTACATTTCATATTCTTCCTCTTTTCCACACACACAAAACTTGAATATTTTGCTCCTCCATTTGCTGTTCTTCCCCCCGCCCCTCTGTTTTGCTTGTGAGTATGAATGCTAAAGAAACAATCATGGTACGAGATAGCCAACCCCCCAGAGAGACACTCAAACACGCCCCACATGGCTCTGTTGGGGATTTGAGGTTTATTCTGCATTAAACTCACCTTTCTATTTTGTCAGAGGCAGGTCTCTAGAGCTTTTACGCTTTTATTTTTTTGTAAACAGAAAAATACAGCATTAAGGACCTCGTGTACACTATACACTATAAATCTATGCTGATATTACAGCTATAAAATGTCTGGCTAAGCACACACTTGTAATAAGCCAATCACTGTGCAAAATACAGTTACTCTCAGACAGCTGGACTTTGTTACCACCTGTTTGTAAGTATTTAAACCCTATCGTTTCTTGCCTTACCCAAGAAAGCTGGGCTGACTGCCTCCATAGTTCTCAACTCACAGGAATCTCAGGTGATGCTCGTATGTGCCACATATCCACCCTGCATGGTAACACTGGGCTGCACTTGACTCACTTTCTGAGTTCTAGAAAGCTCGGCTTGTCACCTGCTTAGAAGTGAAATATGAGTTAAGTAATAATTGTCAAATTGTTCCAACTGTGCGTGTCTCATGAACATATTTTGAGAATACATGAGTACAAAATGGAAAATACATCAAGACGCTATTTGGGGATAATACTCTATTATGAATATATTATCTGTGCAGTTGTAATGCTTTATTGAAAGTTTAACATATGATTCTCAGTCGATCTCTGATTAATATCCTGGGTTGCAGCAAAGAACCCGCATTTCATCACATTGCAACAGAAGTTTGATATTTTTTTTTCTCCTGAATGAATCATATGGTATTTTTCACAATGAATTCCTTTGTCTCAATTTGTTAAATCTACTAGCAATCCTAAGTGGAAATCTTACAATTGAGAGACCCCTGTAAGATCCTTCCATTTGTGGGGTGTCTCAACATCTTCAAACATGAATGAAAGAGTTGAGGAAACTGTAGGTTCAAGTCTTTATGCCCAAGGGCCAGGTGACAGGTCTCTGGCATGTCATTTTCATCAGCAAAGGAAAGATGCCAGCTGCTTCATTATTCCAGTGTCACAGCTAATGGCAGAAGCAGGCGATGGCTTTAATCAGTTGAGGCATCCACCATGCTCGGTTGAAGGGTCACGTTTTCAGCACTTACTGAGTGAAGGTGCAGAAAATCGCAGGGCTGGAGCCTTCCTGCAAGCTTGAGGTGTTGGATGATGACACAACATATTGTTGTTTATCTTCTATTTCGGTAGCTTGGGCTTCTTGGGGAAGCATGATAAAAGTATGGAGATTTTAGAAAGGAACCAAGCAATCAGAAAGGTTTCAGTCAATGCATGCAGAGACTGTATTTTTCACAAAGGATCTCTACTCAGAAAGATCTGGGGAATGAACATGGCCTTGGCTGCCTCCTAACTACATCCGTGGTGGAACTGAAAAGTAATTCTTTCATTTTTTTCTTTTACCAATACACACACACACAGACACACACACACATTTAAAAACTACATCCTGGCACAACAATGACTGTGCAACGATTTGATCCAATTTGATATACTCTTCAGAAGATGGGCAAGTGATTTTACTACCTTGGGGATATGTTCCTGGCAGCTGATAGGGGATTGAATTTGTCTGCTTCTGCCTCGGGCAATGTGCCCATCACTGCCTTCCCAGGCCACAAGCAGGTAGCTGGATGGGAAGTGGAGCAGCCAGGACATGAACCACGATCCACATGGGATCCTGGATCATTCAAGGCAAGGATTTAAGCACTCAGCTATCATGCTCTAAATTTTTAAGATAATATTTTCTGGCTTGGCACAATGGTACAGGTTTATCCACCATTTGTAATACCTGGCATCACATATTGAGGGCTGGTTTGAATCCATGCTGTTATGCTTTTGATTCTTCTCCCTGATAATGCACCTTCGAAGCCAGCTGAAGTTGCCCTTCATGTTTGGGCGCCCACCATCCATGCAGGAGACCTAGATGCAGTTGTAGGATTGCTTTAGGCCTGTCTTATTCCTGACTCACTCTAACCTTCAAACGGAACAGAATAAATTTTCAAAAATAATATTTCTTCATGAGAAATGATCAGAAACAATTTCTGAAAGGTGGACCAACCTATTTAAAATTATGTCTCCTCCCATCCCTTGGGCGCAAACATAGTTGCACAATTGGGTTAAGCCTCTGCTTCTGATGCCAAAATCCCATATTTGAGCACTGACTCCTGCTCTGGCTACCTATATGAGCTGACAAGTGTTTTAGCCTGGCTTTTGCCTTGCCCAGCCCTGGCTGTTAAAGCTATTTGGAGAGCAAAGGAGTAGATGCAAGAGGTTTTTTATCACTCTGCTTTTCAATAGATGAGCATACATAAATATTGACCATGTATGCCGATTCTTCCATCCTGCTGACTCTTCTCCTCCCTCCAAATCATACCCATTTTTTTTATACTCTCTTCTTGGATGGGTTATATTCTTACACTTAAAAGAAAATCCTCTGACCTCTCCTTCCTAAATTCTATGAAGAAGGGTCATTTTGCCCATGTGTTCACTGCTGCATTCTAAGCTCCTAAGACAACCTGGTATATAAAAACGTATTAAAGGACTTCATCGTTTACGTTTAATCTATAACCCTGAAAGTGAGTGCTGGAAATAAATTGTTTTGACACCAGCTGTGTCAAAATAGGCAACAAAATTGTTAATTTACCGTGCTGATTCAAAGTTGGAAAGGACTACCTTGAAACTTAGGGGCATCTAACATGGCATTATTTTATGCAAAAATAGGCTGGTAGGCTTTTTGGCTGAAGGGATATAGTCCTGGGGAAAAAAAAAAACCTAACCTTTCCATTCGCTTTCTAAATCGTAACACAGTGATTTCTCAAGTGAGAACTGTTTCCCGCCTGGTATTATTCTGTTCAACATTTATATTAATAGAAATACTCAGAAATAAATTGAAGTCATTGGGAACTATAAGATAAACATTTAGATGAAACGTATTGATTTTTTTTTTCCTAAAGTAAAAGCGCTTTCATAAAAAAGTAAATAGGCTCCTTTGTGGACAATTTACAAATGAAATGCATGGAAAGGGCTTTTTCTCAGCTGCATATTGATTTCGTGTTCGTAAAGACTTCCTCATGCTGATATAGTGGCATCTCTGTTCAATCTTCATGGAACTGAAAAAGAACTTAATAGCCCCATTAAGCTAAAGGGAAATATTATTTCTGTTACATTGGCATTATGAGATGAATATAGGCATAATGTTCGGGCATGGAAGGCTGTGTCTAGACATTTGCTTAGTGTTTTAAAAATGAATTTCATGGGGCTGGTGTGTAGACTCAATTGGCTAATCCTCCACCTCCAAGTGCCAGCATTCTATATGTGTGCTGGTTCATGTGCTGGCCTCTCCGCTTCCAATCCAGCTCCCTGCTTAAGGTCTGGGAAATTCTCAAAGAATGCCTCAATGTTTTGGGACCCTGCACCTGCGTGGGAGACCCAGAGGCGGTTCCTGGCTCTTGGGTTCATATTGGCTCAGCTCTGGCAGTTGTGGCATCTGAGCAGTGAACTAGTGGGTGCAAGATCTTCCTCCCTGCCTTTTCTTCTCTGTGCAAATCTGCCTTTCCAATAAAAAATAACTAAATCTTGGGCTCGGCACAACCGTGTCGTGGTTAAATCCTTGCCTTGCATTCAGAAGGAGCACAAACAGGTGCAGGCTGTAACCCAGCCACTCCACTTCCCATCCAGCTCCCTATTTGTGGCCTGGAAAAGCAGTAGAGCTGCTAGCCACTTGACTGAAGTCGAGACTACCCTATATTCACTCTACCCTATATTTAAATGCCCCAGAGGACAACATAACTGGAAACTAACAGACAACAAAGTGGCAAAATGTGTTTTTTTTTTCAAACCTAAAGAAAAATTAACTATTTCCTTGAAGGAGGCTCCTAGAGAACAAATTGTAAGAAGAACCCTTGCCAGGAAGCATCTGGCAAGAGATGGGGCCAATAGGTCTATGGAGATCCTGCGTTTCTGAATGAGGGTGGATGCAGGTCTCTGAGCACCTGGGCAGCTTTCCTTCAAGCTCATGCCCAGATGTCTGACAGTCCTCACAGCCTCTGACAAGTCCAGCAGAATGATGGATGCAAACGCAGAGAAGCTAGAAAAGCAAACCAGGCATGGTGGAAACACTGGCTATCTCCAGTTGTCTAAAATGAGACCGGAATAATTTCTCAATCATTGAATTCCAGAGATGAACCTTTTGATAGTCATGAAAAAATTATTAGAGAGAATTGTGTTTAATATTTATAGCTGGCACAATCGATGCCTAACACTCACATTAAAAACTAAAAAGGATAAAACTGTCCTCTAGTCTTCTTGTTTTGACATTTATGTCTTTCGCTCCTTGCCTTTTAGAGGAACCACCAGATAAGATATAATTTAAAAATTAATCAATTATGTGATTCAAAAACATTTAATACTTTAAGAGTACATATGTTATGATTGTAGGCTGAAGTTTTACCACTTAATTATGTACTAATGTATTCCTATGGCCACCCATGGCTAGATTTCACTAGGAAGTAAAATTTCAAATATACCACGCCTTTAAATTGCAAAGAGAACTTAATGTGTTAGAAGCAGATTTCAGCCATATCTAATGGCAATGTAAGTGGCAACAATAAATGGTCATAAATAATTCTGAGTGAATGGTTGAGAATTTTCAAGCTATTATTTGTAAATATTAAATACCATGATTAAAGTATTAATAAAAATGACATCTCCATGTCTTAATATTTCTGCAGTTTATTGGTAAAATATAGGCATACCTCAACTGAGCCTATAATTCATGCTTGCCTTTTCTTCTCCTAGCGTCTTTATATAAGTAAATCACTTCCACTGACACATGCACAGATAAAATAAAGGTAAACTATCAAAATTTCAAGTTGAATATAATTTTTATGTGTATTCAAGCAATGCTTTAGTACAACAAAAATATACGCATGCAAACAAACAAACACACCTTTTAAATCTCAGCTTCTTAAAGTCCAACAGTGATTCTTGGCTTAGGCCAACAGCCCAATGAGACTGAGTCCAAGGTTGGTGTGTCAAGGGGCTCGTCTCATGTAAGTGGCTAAGAACCTCCACAGTGTGGCAGCACTGACAACACAGACAGCAGGTATGACCTGTGCTGTGAAAGGTGAGTTTGCATACATGTCATGATCATCCATTTTGCTCATATTGTGTTGATCTCAACTCCTTCTCATGGCTTCCTTTGGCTTTAAGAAGGCTAAGAATTGCAGTCTAGCTGTACCCAAGGGTTTGCTGGGGGGGTGGGGGGAAGATAAGAAGAGCATGCTTTCTGCTACAATACAGTAGAATAATAATTCTTGGCCTGACTCCAGTTTTTTTAGGACTCACTCTAAGATTCTTGCAAACGTGCAGCATACAGTCACTAGAAGCTCTCTGCTCCTAATTTCTAATCAGAATTCATTTCAATTGAGTTCACTTGGGGTAACACAAACCACAGTGTTTTAGTGCAATCCAAATTTCATTAAAGTTGCATTAAGCTACTACCATATCCTAAAAATGTTCCTGGGGGTTCCTCTTCTTTTTTTTTTTTTAAGGTTTATTTAATTGTATTGGAAAGTCGGCTATACAAAGAAGAGGAGAAAAAGAGAGAAAGACCTTCCATCCACATTCATTCTCCAAGTGGCCACAATGGCCAGAGCTGAGCCATTCTGAAGCCAGGAGCCAGGAGCTTCTTCCAGGTCTCCCACGTGGTTGCAGAGTCTCAAGGTTTTAGGCTGTCCTCAACTGTTTTTCCAGGCCACAAACAGAGAGCTGGATCATAAGCAGGACCACCGGCATCCATATGGGAAGACTTTAGCCACTAGGCTACCACACCGGCCCTAGTGGTTCCTCTTTCAAACAAACTCATTCTATGAGAAAAGACTGTGCAAAGGGGGCTATGGTTATCATAGAAATATGAATGGTAACTGTGTGAGAGGTGCAGGAAAACATGTGACTCCCTCTAGGGGCAGGGGTTTGGATAGGTGCTGTGTTTAATACCAAACAGAGAGTATAGTGTTATCCAGCAGAGAAAAAAACAAAGGCCATTCTACACAGAGAGAATAGGAAATGCAAAGACATGGGGAAGAGAGGAACAGAGAAAACTTTCGAGGAATGAAAAGCTAGTGAAGGACTTGATTTTGGGAGATGAAGCTGGGACAGTTGGTGAATTCACCTGCAACCACACTTGAGAATGGAATATTTCACTGAGCATGAACTAGAAGCAAGAATTACGCTCAGGGTTTTACCAAGATCAAAAATGGTCACTGTAACGATGATCACGGTTGCCATGGAGAAGAAGCTTGTGATCTCCTGTGGGGGGAGAAATTTAATGTCATATGATACGTTACGTATTCAACAGGTGGAGGGAGAGCCATGCAGTAGTGCTGCTTGTTTTCGAACGAATGGTACAGTAAAACAATGATTCTTGCAGTATGAGACTTATGCCAAGAGAAATAGTTGAGTTGTATTTTCTCTTGCCATGCTTCCTCTAAAATGGGACATCGCACATTGAAAGGCTGACAGGTAGACGGGTTTGTAGTAAAATACTGACATGAGAAGGAGAGAGAGAGGCAGACAACCGGAGTCAAGGCATAAACAGCAGACGTCTCGGAAAAAGGCAAAAGTTTAGGTCATGGCGCAGGTGGCCTATTAGAAAGCAGGGGAAACCTCTCTCTCTTCTCGGCAATCCAAATAAAACTCATTTTTTCTTCTTGCCCTATTAAAAAAAATAAAATGTTGATATTACCGTGAAGAAAAGAAATAAGCCCCATATTGGCTAACATTATGAACTCTACTCCAAGCAGAAAAAAAAATGTGATCCTAATTCAAATTTAAGAATGTGAGGCCAAAAGGGGGTAAAAATCCCACATAAGTGAAAAAGCAAAGAGGAAATCATAATTCTGCAAACTTTGAACCAAATAAAATAGATCAAAAATTCTTTTCCTCATGTCGATTTCCAAGCTATTGGATTGTGTGTTTTTCTGACTTGAAACACTACAGAAGAGTACTCTCCCTCCGGGGATTTCTCTTTGAGACTTCAGGGTGAGTGAAGAAAGTCGATAATACGTTACCACCTGCTTTAAACTGGCACCAGTGTCCTAATGAAGTGGAAATCTGTAATTTGATTCTCACAGTCCAGAAACTTGCAACAGCATCTCAAAAGATGCTTTGGAAAACTCTTGTTAAGGAAAGACGAGAATTTTTAACGATTCTTTAGACTATTTAAGAGTTCTAGGATCATCTATTTTTAAAGCGATCATCAATTCAGAGAAGAGAATGTACAAGTCATTTGGAACTTTTGCAGGTGAAAATACATAATTCATTTCCCTTGGCTTGTAAAAGTTCTTTTTTAGGCAGTTCTGTTGGCATTATAACAACATAGCCACGTTATGTTTCTAAGAAAGAATGGCAATAGTCATCAAAATGATTTAAAAAAAAAAAGTCTGCTTTTCTTCAATGTCAAGGTTAAATCCTTGCCTTGCACGAGTAAGGCTCATATATGGGCACCAGTTCCTGTCCCAGCTGTTCCACTTCCCATCCAGCTCCCCGCTTGTGTCCGGGGGAGCAGTAGAGGATGGTCCAAAGCCTTGGGACCCTGCACCTGCATGGGAGATCCAGATGAAGAATACTCCTAGCACCTGGCTTCAGATCAAATCAGCTCTGGCTATTGTTGCCACTTGGAGAGCGAACCAGTAGATGGGAGATTTTTTTTCTTTGTCTCACCTTCTCTCTGTAAATTTGACTTTACAATAAAAATAATAAAAATATATATATATATATAAAGATAAAAGGACAAAAAGAAATTACTGAGAAAAGATTCTATACTCTAAAATCCGGTGAATATAATTCCTGTCTCTTCTCATATCACTAGATTAGGCTCAGCTCTCTCACCCAGCTCCAAAAGAAATTTGTAATTTTCCCTGCAGAACTAGGTGTTCAACTTGTTCTAACAGTTCCATATTTTCACCTAATGGAAAAATATGAAGTCATTACAGACAATTGTCATAGGAATTGGACTGTGCATAATTTTAATACTGAGTTCTTTTGTGATTTTCTGTGTGGGAGAAGGTTTTCACTGCTATTTCCCTCTAATCCAACATTTGAGATATTATAAAACTCAGAAGACTTTTATTACCTCTTACAAAATATTAGCCCAAGATTTTTTTTTTATAGGAATCAGCAAATATCCTCACTTGCAAAGTGCCTTATTTCAGAACTATCTTTATTCTCTCACATATTGCTGTTGGAAAATAGTATAGCATAATTCTTCATGCATAAGGAGTCTATTTCACTGTATCTTTTCTTCTGTTTCCTTAGATTGCTAAAGACAAGAATTTATGCTTATAGTTTCCTAAGTAAAATTTCTAATTAATTAATTATTAGAGTGACAGAGACACAGGGAGTGGGGGAGAGAGAGATCCGTCTGTTCTCTCCTCAAATGACCACAAAAGCCAGGACTGACCATGCTGAGGACAGGAACCAGGGGCTTCTTCCAGCCCTCCCATGTGGGTGGCAGGGACCCACACCCTCGGGTCATCCTCCACTGATTTACACAGGTCATCACCAGGGAGCTGAATTGGAAGGAGAGCAGCCAGGATGGGGACTGGGGCCCATCTGGAATACAGACATCACAGGTGGTGGTACAACAATGCAGGCCTTTATATGTATACATTTGATCGTTTAAAAATAGGCCTGCTTGATGGTGTGACTGGCTAATCCTCTGCCTGCAAGCGCCAATTCATGTCCCGGCTGTTCCACTTCCAATCAAGCTCCCTGCGTATGGCTTGGGAAAGCAGTGGCAGATGTCTCAAAGCCCTGGGATATCGCTCAGGGATATTACAGCCATTTGGGAGTGAACAGCTCTTGGAAGACAGTCTCTGCTTCTCTCTGTAAATCTGCTTTTCCAATAAAAACAAGGAACTCTTTAATTTCATAAAATGAGCAATGGAAGCTTCAGTCTCTGTTTAGCTCAGTGGTAAAAAACTGCTAGATTACTATGTGGACCCAGCACTGCTGGTTTTTTTGATAGAACAATTTAAAGGAACTGTTATCTTGCGCACTATTCGAACACCATAACTAGAAATTTGAGGCAGGTTTTCTAATACGTATGTCCCCTGTGACTTTCCTGTACTGTTGTAGGCAAAGATAATTTATTTTATGTTGTGATCAAGTGCAGGTTGTTTCCTGACATCATAATAAGCAACTAAATGTTAATGAAATTAAAATGTTCAAGCACACACTTATTAACATATTACCCTAGCTCCATGGCTGATTTTTTCAAACGCTGGGATCCCATACGGGCACTGGTTCATGTGTTAGTTCCCCCACTTCTGATTTAGCTCCCTGCTGATGACCTGAGATAGCAGTGGAAGATGGCTTAAAGCCTCGGGCCCCTGCACCTGCATGGGACACCTGAAGGAGGCTCCTGGTCGCAGATCAGCTCAGCTCTGACCAGTGCAGCCATTTGGGGAATGAACCAGCACATGGAGAAGCTTTCTTTCTCCTCTCTGTAAATCTGCCTTTTTAATAAAAAGAAATCAATCTTTAAAAATATATGTTAGCTGAAAGTATTAAGAGAAAAATTCAACACCAGGTAAAATCCTTGTCAGAATTATTTATTTTATGATAAGCTACCTGGAATACCTTGCCAACAGATAATTAAAAAAAAACCAATATTTTTCCTAGAATCAGATGAATTCATAAACACTGCTTGAAGTCATCAGTCGTGTTGGAAACAGAGGGTTAATAATGAAATAGTGATTATGCTATGCAAATAATTCATGATTTACTCTGAAATGAATTCAAAAGATTAACTTTAGTTTTAATACATATGTCAACATGCATTTTATTGAGTACTTAGCAGATCTGAATTTATGTATTAGGAATAGATTAGTGGACTGTGATCTAATTTCTTTAAAAGTATTAGAGCAGACAACTATGTACACAATTCTTTATAAGAATCATTCCACTACAAGACTCCATGAGGCAGGGTTTGTTACTTGGTAAGAGCCAATAAGAATGATACTACAACTGCATGGTGCATGAAAAAGAATCTAACTTCTATGGTGTGTGAAGCCCAAGGTAAGATTCAATAACATGAGCCTTTGTCTTGCACACCATTCTACAGGATGCCCCCAAAATATTGAGAAGCCGCCGCAGGATACTAAGCAAGGAACACATACAATATCTTACGATTAAAATTTTTTCAAATCTCTAGGAAAGCTAAAATTCCTGCAAACGTATCTCTTTCTTAGCTTCAGTTTGTGCAGCGTCTTCAGCATTTGAGGTATAACCCACAAGGAGACAGTGCACCCTGCACGTGGGACACGCTTGTGTGCACTCTGACAAAGCCTACACTTACATGCACGCGCAAGTCTGATCATCTGAAAAGTTCTTCAAACTCTTCCTCTGTGCAGATCGCTAATTGTGGCTCACCCTTTGGTCAGGTTACTGATATTTTGTCTATGGAGGTAAAGGTAACTTCCTTAGCAACTAGGTTTCTGGTTTTATTTAGTTTATTCTAAAGACTTCTTTAAGATTTAATGAATTGGCAAATGAGAAACGAGAGTGACAGAGACGGAGGAAGAGAGAAGACAGGGAAAGAGAGAAAAAAAATTTTTTTTTCAATTCACTGATTCATCTCCCACAGCTGGGCCAGGCCAAAGCCAGGAGCCAGGGATCGCAGCTGGGTTTCCCACACAGGTGGCAGGACCTAGGCTGCTCAGGGTATTTCGTAGGCACGGTCAAACATGGCTGAGAGGGAACTAGAGCAGACGCACTCAACCAGTGCTCTGATAAAGGATGATGGATCATGGGCACTGGGACTTAACCCAGGGACTGCAATCACAGATCAGCCTGTTCCAGGATTTCAGTCAAAATAATCAGAGTGTATAGGACATTTTAGAATGCCTCGTCAGGTTAGTATGATATATTTTTTTGAGATACAGGTATATTGTCTGTATTCATGATTCTTTTCAAATTGTCAACTAGCATCATATTGTATAAGCATATCATATTTTCTTTATCAGTTCTTCCACTGAATAAAACATCAGCAATTTCTGGTGCTGGCTAAAGAAACTATCATGGGGCCCAGCACTGTAGCCTAGCGGCTAATGCCTTCGCCTTATATGCGCTGGGATCTCATATGGGCACCAGTTCTAATCCTGGCAGCCCCGCTTCTTTTCCAGCTCCCTGCTTGTGGCCTGGGAAAGCAGTCTAGGACGGCCCAAAGCCTTGGGACCCTGCATCTGTGTGGGAGACCTGGAAGAGGCTCTGGGTTCCTGGCTTTGGATCAGTGCAGCTTTGGCCGCTGTGGCCACCTCTGTCTAGCCTCCTCTCTGTATATCTAACTGTCTGATAAAAATAAAATAAACCTTAAAAAAAAAAAAAAGAAACCATTATGAATATCCTTCCAGGAGGCCTTTATTACAAAGAATATAGATTAGAATTAGGATTTCTCAATGATGTAGGTTAATATCCATATTAGAAAAAATGCAGAGATTTTTCCAAAGTGGTTGTATCATCATAAAAAGGCATAATTAAAGGCATTAATTAACGGCATAAATAAAGGCATTAAAAGGCACACTACCTGTACGCTAGTGTCTAAAGATGGAACAGGAAGATGAATTGCAACATTTGTGTTTAATGGGGGCTGCTGTCTATGGCAAGATTGGATACAATGAAGATGTATTGAGAGGGTAGAAGCAACAGGACTTGGCATTAAGTATGATTTGAGTCGAGAGAAGTTGCATTAGGCACATTTAAGACAAGAGCGAGTGCATACAGGGGGTGTGATGTGCTGTGATGGAAAGCATCAAGGAGCCCTTGGATCACAGCCATTATGTCAAAAAAAAAAAACAGGAGAGGAAAGAGTGAAATTCAGCCACTTTGCCGAGCATCAAATGCACTTGTATTTGCTAAATTGATACTGCGTTAGCGTTCCCTTGAAGGAAAACACCTTACAATATATCTTCACTGGAACTTACTCTAAAACAGGGAACATAAATTTCCATTATGTTCTCATGTTTTAAACTGTTTGAAATATTAAAATACAGCCTGTTAAATGATAGTAATTTCCAATACCTTGGAATTTATGACCTTTGTTTGAAAAAAGTCGTAGCACTTTTATTGGACAAGGAGATGATTTATTACATGAGAACTAATTAGGATAAATGAGCGATATGATATGGTGCAATATTGTCACAGATGGCTGAAATCGCTTTGGGAAAAGAATTGAATTCAAGTTCATTTAGTTTCCAAGTGCATCTATTTAAGACACATAATTAAGGATTAAGTTTACTAACAATATGAAACACTACGTTAATAATCAAACAGAAACAACAATTACAATTCTTGTTAAAGCGACTAAAACATCTTAATCGATATAGTCAAATAGCATCTTTAAAGTGACTTAAAAGCCCTTTTAATTTTTGCTTTGCTTAAAAACAATGACTGCCTAAGGTAGTCATATTAATGAAATGACTTTTAGGCATGGTTTTAGCCAGAATAAATTTCCATTGTAACACACCTTAAAACAAGACATAATTTTTTTTTTAAGCATTTTCACACATGTTCGAAGAGGTAACAAAGAAACCCGGAGGTACAATGCCTATATGAAAGGGACACCTCAGAGTTGCTCAATCTTTAAATAGTTTTCTTGAATTTTTATAAACATTGGGAATGATACTTCCAAAGCGGCACAACAACCACTAAGATCACGTTGTACCACATCACATAATTATGAAAAACAATACGTTATCATTAAAATGCGATTAAAGATTCACAATTCCTGCCAAGCTGTCAACAAGCCTCATTTTGCTTAATGAGCTGCAGATTTTCAGGGCCACCTGTTTTCAGGAAGGCTTTTCCTTCTAGAAGGTCAAAGGAAGGGAAATGGAGATTGTGCCAACCCCCTTGCCTAGATGCCATCCACTCCTGAGCGAAAAGTGCCCCGAGCATCCTTTTGTGCTCTGCGGTTCACTCTGCTCCGGAGAGCACAGCCTTTCCTCTGTCATTTGAGAACAGGGCTAAAGTTAAAAACAGAAAGACTGCCATTAAAGCAAATCTCACCGAGGCATTGTAAAGGCTGTGTGTAAAAACAGAAGCACCTTTGCATATCACCATCTTTTTACAAGTCCTTCTTAAGCTAAAGATTTGAAGTAAGCCCCTAAATGGCCTCTTGAACAAAACATTAGATACCATCAGGCTATAATCTCCTAGACATCCTCATTTAGTCAGAAGTATTTATGCTCTGGCTTTAATTTTTTGAAAAGATTTGTTTGCTTGGAAAGCAGAGAGACAGCGGCACGCACAGAGACTCTTTGATTTGTTGGATGACTCCTGAATTGGCTGCAAAGTCCAGGGCTGGGCCGGCCAAGCAGAAGACAGAAGCCAGGGACTTGACCTTGGAGTTCCACATAGTTACACAGACCCAGACATCTGGACCACCTTCCACTGCCTTCTCAGCTGCATTAGGAGGGAGCTGGATCAGAAGCGGGGCAGCTGAGTCATCTCTGTGCTCAGACAGGACTCCATCATCACAGGTGACGGCCCAATGTGCTGAATCATAACATTGGCCCCTTCGCTACGCCTTTTGATAACACTACAATGTAAGCACTGAGTTGAGGGACTGGCATAGCCAATCTTAGAACCAATGGAGTTGTCAGAACATTTGTGTCTGCAACAGATAACACTCTGATAGTCTTGAGGGATTAAGTTTATCTAGGATTCTAGAAAGGAAAACTTTCTGGCATAGAAAATAACTATTATTTGGTTGCAGTTAAAAGGCTGACTATCCCACTAGATTATCACAAAAATTCCCCCAAAGAGAACCACCAGCACTTTGGACGCAAGATGAGCATTTCACAGGACCAGCCAACCAGTGAGACTCCATTCAGTCCCTTACCAGCGGCTGAAGGCCAACGTGCAGCTGTCCCCCTTATTCCTGACTTGGCCTTCCTTGAAGCCTCCCTAAAATTCTCCCAAAACACTTTCACTGAACAGGACAGTGGTTCTGGAAACTTGAGTCTGCCACTTCCTTACTCACCTGTACAACTGACTTAGCTCTTTCCCTCATCCTCAAATCTTGAGAAAGTTATTTTGATTCGCTACCATTAAAAAGGATCAAGCTTTAAGCAACAGAACTTCTTTCATGAGTGACTCATTTCCTGTTTTGCGAAGTCTAAAATAGGTGTAGTTTGAATCAAAAGATTACTTTCCTGGGACTGGTGCCATGGCATATTAGGCTGTGCTTGAGCCTGCAGAGCTGGCATAGCATATCGACACAGGTTGGAGAGTTCCTGGCTAATCCACTTCCAACCCAACCCACTTCCAACCCCCTGCTAATGCCTGATATTGCAGTTAAGCATGGCTCAAGCTCTTGGACTCCCATGTGGGAGACCCAGGAAAAGCTCCTGGCTCCTGACTTCAGTTCAGCTCAGCTGCGGTCATTGTGGCATTTAAGGAATGAAACAGTAAGTAGATCTCTCTCTTTCTCACTCTGAGGAAAGAGGAAAATCCCTATACTTAGAAAACTGTATCACAGAAAATAATACGGATGGTTTCAATGTTTTTAAAAAATTGAACAAAGATCTATCTCCTTTTCTCTCTGTAAATCTTACCAATAAAAATAAATCTAGAAATATCTGATGATTCAAATGAACATGCTGTAAAATAAAGAATATTAAAAAGATGATTATGTACACAAATTGACATCCACAGAGACTTCCCTTGGCTTAGTTAGCTTCCAGCAAATAGCAATACACACTGGCTAGTAACTTTTGTTTGTTCTTTGTTTTGTAGTTTCTCTTCTATTGCACTTGGAGCCACATTGGTATCTAGAATGTCAACATTTCAGGAACTGGTTAAATTGTATATCATTTTCCTTTAGGTTTCCTTAAACAGGCCCAGATCATATAGAAATACAGTGTAGGACTGTATACAGGCTTCAAGATCAAACAGCTCCCATTTGCATGCCAGTATGGATCTGAGGCCAGTTAAACACTGCATGATTCAATCTCTTTATCTACCAATGAATGGATGTCATATTAATGTCGAGAAACCGATATGAATATCAAAAACATTGTAAAGTGATTTTCTAGGCAACAGATAAAGTTGTGGGTAAAGGGCAGTACGATTAAGGATAAAAGAAATCAGACTAGACATCATTCAGACAGAATTGACAAGTCTTGATGCGTGAACAGAATCTGATGACTTTGAGCTGCCAGCTATCTGGTTAAGGTGCTTTTAAAAAAACATGCCACCGATTACAGCATAATATGCACATGTATGTATTCAGCAGCAGGCCATGTGCTGTTCTTGCTCATCATGGGCCTGTGTGCTGGATGAGGAGAGAACGCCTCTGACAGTTTCTTAGCCTGGAATATTTTTATTTTTAAAAAGATGTATTTATCTGCATTTGAAATGCAGATTCTACAGAGAAAGAAGGACATGGAGAGAGAGAGAGAGGTCTTTCATCTGCTGGTTCATTCCCCAGATGGCCACAAGGGCCAGAGCTGAGCTGATCTGAAGCTGAGGGTTAGCAGCAACCTCTGAGTCTCCTACACAGATGCAGGGGCCCAAGGTCTTGGGCCATTCTCTACTGCTGTGCCAGGTCATAAGCAAGGAGCTGGATTGGAAGTGACACAGCCAAGATATGAACTGGTGCTCATATGGAACACCTTCACTGGCAGGGAATTAACCTGTTACACCACATGCTGGCACCTGGGAATACTTTTTCCTGGGCAGCAGATCAATTAGAATTGTCTATTCTGGAAGCCAAAATTCAGCTCAGCTTGGTCAGCAAACAGATACTGTGGACAAAATTGAAAATGGAAGTTACAGGGGCCATCGCAGTGGTGTAGTGTGCTAATTCTCTGCCTACAGTACTGAAATCTCCTACGGGCATCAGTTCAATTTAGAGCTGCTTCACTTCTGATTCGGCTCCTTGCCCATGTCCTGGGAAAGCCGCATGGATGGCTCAAGTCCTTGGGACCCTGCACCCATGTGGGAGACCCGGAGGAAGCTCCTGCTTCTGGCTTCCATTGTGGCTATCTGGGGAGTGAATTGATGATGGAAGATTCTCTATCTATCCCCACCTCTCTCTGTAACTCTGACTTTCAAATTAAAATTAATACGTCTTTAAATAACAAAAATAAAATTAAAATTAGAAAATGCAGTTAAAACGTTATGGTTTACCAGTAATGGAAAAGGACAAAAGATTCTATCTTTGTGAGAACTGAAAGGGCTACCATCACAAACCCCTCTAAGTTTCCTTTGCACATTCTTATGTTTAAAAGGTAATCTAGTAGCCGAGCAAAGTGTTAAGTACTGCAGACCGAAGAGTTCCAGGAGCTGAATACAGGGAGGTGGTTGTAACAGCAGACCCCAGGTAAAGAAGAAATTTATGATCCAAAAGAATTATAATACAAGATTGCAAAGGCAGCACTAGAAGTCTGTAGAAAAGCTATGGGTTTTGCTATGAATTAGGTTTTCAATTTACATATATATTTCCTTGCATAATCCTCATAATAAGGGAAATAGTACCTTTACAGAAAAGTAGTTAAAATATGTAGCTGTAAGCATGTGATACTTAATTTTACATGACTAGTTCATCTCCTTATGGAGATTAAAAGGTCCCAAATCTTACGTGCTCAGCTCTTGGTCTCTCATACACCTGCTTGTTCTCTTGTTTCTGGTTGATGGGCTCTGAGGACAAAAGTGAGCAATCTCTCCTGCCCCCTTCTCTTTCTAGATCACTCTCTCTGTACATGGCCCCTGTGTGTTTGTCTCTTTAGCCTCTGAATAAACTTCACCACTTGCTTAAGCCATTTCGGTGCGTGTGCTGAACAAGCTTTCTAACAAACAAGAGTCTAGGAAATAAATACGAGACCCACACCTAGACCACAACACTTTAGTGGAGTCAGCCAGGAGTTAGAAGTAGCAATATGGTGGGGTGAATTTAGTTGGTGACCATCACAATTTACCAATTGTGAAAACTTTTCTGTCCTCTAGTTTCCCTGGTTTGTGTTCACTGCTTCAGTGAGAAAAAAAAAAGATGCAAGCACTATTTTTTAAAAAGTTTCTAATTTGTGTGCTTTCAAAAGTTTCAGGAGAGCTGAGGTCTGTGCAGACTGTGAACAGAAAAGAATGTGGGCAGAGAAGCTGGGAAAAGGTGGGCTAGTTTGTGGATGTTTGTAGCTTTCTAAGTGCTTCCAGGTTGCTTGCTCACGGTCTTCATGGTAATTCATATTGTTGGGGAAGCCAGGACACAGGTCTTTAGTCAAGTGGTTGGAACAGTTAGTTAAATGTCATGAGTGTTTCTTTGTCTAAGAATTTCAGGACAGACTGGATTGCCACTGTGATGTTTCTTTTGTTCATTTGCCAGGCCCAATAATCACAACCAGCATGGGGAAGGTACGAGTTCAAACATGGCAGACACCTGTGCCTACTGCAGAGTCCAGGGGTTCTGAGCCCAAGACCGTGGCCCCCGATGGAAACACTTGTTTAGAACCTTGTACATCCAATTGTATCTCAGTTGATTAAGTTGCATTAATGCTATCAGACCGGAAGGACAGGTTGCCTTAAGCTAAGGGACCGAGTTTAGGAGACTGGGTCATTGTCCCTCAGTTACATCTAAGCTTGTTCTCTATACTTCCTGTCATTGAAAGCTTTTTTTGTTTCTAATAAGCATTAAGCGTGAATTATAATTTTTTTTCTATGTGTCTTATTTGTTTGTTACCTGTCTTTCTTAAGAGGCTAGATTACCCTGAGTTCAGGGACTGTATCTTCCAGTTAAATATGCTGTCCCTTCTTACCTGCTGTGCTTCCCCCAAACTTCAGCTCTATTTAAAAAGTGTTTATTGTATGGATCAATGTTCCTGTGATAAATCCATTTCTGCCTCTGTGTGGGTGATTATTACATGTGTGATCAACTTGAATTCAGAATATTCTTTTGGTCCTTTTATAATTTTAATAAGAACCCACTGCAAGGCAAGAGGTCCTTTTACCTAAATTGCCTCCTGTTTTTAGCACTCTTTAGAAATTGTGTTTTGGTTCCATTAACAGCATATGTTATAAGATTGCCCTGACGAAATCTAAGAGGACAAGCCACGGGCTGGATTGGGTTCATTCTGCACTAATGGGATTTTAACTACGTGTTTGAGATGACTCTGGGTGCAGAGTCACAGTGGGAGCTATTCAGCTTATACACACAACAAAGCAACCAGAACCGTTCGTTTCCCTAGGGGGGAAAAGGCTTTGATTCTGCTCAGCCAGCATCATTTTTGGAAGTTGTTCCCCTGAAGAGAGCAGATGCTCAGGGATACGAATGGCTTATCAGAACAGATTTATTGTAAACTACATGTGCACGTGAGCCTATGTACCCGCGAATGGAGGAACAAACACAAACTCACTATATAATTTGCTGATTTCTGGAAACCCACTCGTTAAGAACTCCATCTTCAGGTTCTCTGTAGTTGAGAATCTAGTCATATAAAGATTATTATTTTTTTTAGAATGACTTTTATCTGTGTATGGCTAGGATGAAGTAGTTTTCTATGAATGCTTACAGAGATGAATGGGTGCTAAGCAACAATAAATAAGTCATCAGGATAAAGCGAATTACACATGTGGTTTTGGCTTGAAACTTCATCCTCATTTTTTTTTATTGTTGTTGTTGAATGGCCTGGTGAACATAAACAAGCTAAGGGTGGAAATAATCTGTACCTGATTTCATTTTTGATCCTCAAAATAAGTACTGTTGCTAATTTTGCAAGACTCAGACGATCTGAAATGACCCCACACATTCAGAAGGAACCAATGTCTCATTTTGCTTAAAGCTTTTCCTAGAGGCACAGGCCTACGATTAAGATGTTCACACTCAACACTGGAGTACTGATTTCGATATTCACCCATGGCTATTAATTCCTCCTGCTTGTTAAAGTTTGTCCTAGGTGGGCCCGATGCAGTAGCCTAACAGCTAACATCCTCACCTTGCGCACGCCGGGATCTCATTTGGGCACTGGTTCTAATCTTAGCGGCCTCACTTTCTATCCAGCTCCTTATGGCCTGGGATGGCCCAAAGCCTTGGGACCCTGTACCTGCATGGGAGACCTGGAAGAGGCTCCTGGTTCCTGGATTCAGATCAGCTCTGCTCCAGCCGTTGTGGCCACTTGGGGAGTGAATCATCAGACAGATCTTCCTCTCTGTCTTTCCACCTCTCTGTATATCTGACTTTCCAATAAAAATAAGATAAATCTTTAAAATAAAAATGTTTGTCCTAGGAAGTGATGGCTCACATGGTTAGGTTAGGTTCCTTCTATCCACATGGGAGACCCACATGGAGTTCCTGGCTCCTGGCTTAGAAATGGCAGTTTCATCCATGTGAGGAATGAAGGAGCAGTAAGATTCTTTTCTCTCTCTCTCTCTCATGTAAATAAAAACAAAATGAAACAAACAAGAACGCCTCTTCCTTAACTCTTTATCAACTCCTTTTCTGCAATTCCTAATGAGCTATCTAACTTACTACTTAGCTCTGCATTTGTTTTACAAGATTCCATTGCTGGAAGAATATTTCTTTACTTCAAGTTTCTGCTTCGAAAAGCAAATGTTAAATGAAAAAAAAAATTAAAGGAGAGGACAAATAAAGAATATTTCCAAAAAGATACACTTTCCTTTTAAATTGTTAATGTTTAATTGACAGATACAAAATCGTATGCATTTACTGCATAAAGCATGATGTTTTAGAGTTTGTATTGTGGATGCTTTACTTTAAAAATTCATTATATAGCCTTCATTTTCTCACTATGGGCAATAATGCATACTTTTTCTAGCAGCATTGCATTTGGGGAAGAAGTCAAAATGAGAAAATTCTCTAAGTTCATGAATGAATAATTCACAGAAATGGTCATCAAAGCCTTGAAAATTTATGAACCAAAGCAGTGAAACATAAAGCAATGAAAACACATATAAACAAATGTGTGTGTGTGTGTGAATAAAAGTCATTAGATTGCTGATTCCCTCGTCAGAGTCCTGCAGCTAGCAGGATTGCACCAGCTCCCAGCCAGGATGCGGGAGTTTTGTCCTAGTGGTTCACACGGATGACAGGAAAAGCAGTGGTTAAACTATTGTTTACAGTCTCTTCAGGCATCTAGCAGGATGTTGGATCCAGAGTGGAGGGTCCCAGATTCCCTAGCACTCCAGGTGGTAGCTAAATTTGCTTCATTTGTGATTTCATGAGAAACATGTACCGATAGGAAAGCATGCTGTGTTGTGTTTTTAAATTAATTCTTTAGTTGAAAGGAAAATAGGAACACAGAAATAAGAGCATGTCCATTTACTGGCTCACGCCTCACATTTCTGCAACAGCTGGGACTGAATTAGGCTAAAGCTAAAACTCAAACCGTGTTTTCCATGCGTGCAGCTTGGACACAAGGACGTGGGCGATCCCCTGCTGCCATCCAAAATGCATGTTGATAGGAAGTTAGAACAGAAGCATATCTGGGCTCTAACCCAGGGAGTCCTGTATGGCAAGCAGGTGCCCTAAGCAGTGACTTAATCTCTTTGTCAAAGGTCTACTGGCATATGTGCCATAAACCCATTACAGCATCTATAAAATAAAAATCACTATAATGATAGTTTTTAAAATGCATTCATTTATTTTTATTGGAAAAGCAGATTTACAGAGAGAAGGAAAGACAAAGATCTTCCATCTGCTGGTTCACTGCCCAAGTGGCAACCAAGATCAGAGCTAAGTTGATCCCTGTATGCCTGCTGAAGTCCTGGTCACCCGGTAAAACTCAATTCAAATATTATATCTGGGCCTTAGAAATGAAAGATATTAGCAGTTGCTTGTGTAAAACTCAGAGGTAGAACCACATATTCTTAGAATTTACTATATTCTATGAAGTTTTTCCTAATCCAATTTTTCTTATTTTAATCACATAACAATATGGATATAACATATTATAATATAATATAACATCAACATAGGTCTTTTGGGATTATTTCAATCATGCCTACCATGTGACTTACCACCTTAAAGCTAATCAAGATTACAAATCTGAGATGAATAGGGCATAAAATGATCATCGGATGATGGCTAGGCGTATAGCTCTCTAACAAATGCTTTTTGAAATTTCTGTTGTGACAATTAGATCAAACCTTCAAAACACAGAAGTTATTAGAACCAAAGCACGGTACCAGAAGCTTGGGCAGTTTCAGTCTCTCCCATGTCTAGTCCTGAGAAGACAAACAATTTTCTGTCCACGAAAAGCATCTCCAACATTTCCACATAGTTGAACTTCCAGAGAGGGATGACCAAGAGATTTATAGACATGAACTAACTATATACCGGCTTGGCCTCTGTGTGTCTTAGTTACGCCTGAAGCATGCAAGTTCAAAGGCGGAAGAACCCACACACTGGGCCGAACAGACTGTGAAGCAGAGGCTGACCGAGCAGGTGCAGCCCAAGCGGGAGTTGTCAGTGCTGGAGGAGTCCTGCTAGGAAATTAGTGGGACAAGGATGGCTAGTACAGAAACACACGGGCATCTTCTCTATGCCTGCCTCCTGCCTTCCACCTGGTTTTAAATGAGATACGATATTAACCATATTTACTTATCATGGTTTTTAAATTTTTTCATCTAATGCTGCTCTAAATCTTCTTTCTTTAGGAATTCCATGAAGGAATATATGGGTGATCCGCATCCCTTCCTTAGTCAATTCGTTGTTCATAAAACACTTTCCCAGATGCTTAACAGATAATAGTTGTTCAGCAAATAGCGAATGCTAGATTTGCCTTTTTTTTTTTTTTGGTCATTTATATAGAGTAGACTTTTTAACACTTGAAAAATAAGACCCAAATCCCTTTATAAGTAATTGCCTAGTTACAGATGGCTGAATTATTTAGACAGTAGCAATTAGCACCATGACCTTGCAAGCTACTTCCTGTCTACAGTACTCAGGATATTATTACCATCTGAAGGTAAATGGCACTGAATGACCCTAAGTGTTTAGAAAAACTTAGTTTGGCTTTATAACTTATATTTCAGCAGTCAGTTTTGGGGGCATTGTTCTATGACTCATAATGGTTGAAAAAATATGAAGAGATACTTAGCTTCAATAAAAAATAAACTTAGAGGAAGAAAAAAGGGGGTCTTGCAGGCCATTCGTTTTGCCATCTGAAAGCTACTCAGAGGAAGCCAAAATGATTTGTCTCTTATACACAGTGCCAATTATTGCATTGCAAAGAGAACTGGCAGAATACGCCGGACACAATGGGAGCTGGATTAATTGCAGGACAATTGCCAGCCCTTCTTAATAATCTTGACTCTTCATGCCTTGTGACTGAATGCTTACGGCCCAAAGAATTTTTGATCATGCATCCCTGAGAACCTGCTATCGGTTATGGACTGGGTCAGAGTTTACCTCGCCTAATGTTCCCCAGACTGCATGAGACTGTCCTAACAGAAAGGCTCTCTAGAAGTGATGAAATCATTATCACATGTCAGCCATGATCCCTGGTGGTGCAGAAAGAGATTCGGACAGGAAAGATCAGAAGTCAGATTTTAATATTATAGACTTGACAGGAACATTCGAATCTCCATATCCTTTATGCTTCTCCTCATGGGGGATTTGCTCTTCATGAATACAGTTTTTAAGTAGACATTGAATGTGTTCCTGGGTTCCGCGTGGGCTTTGCTGATTTCAGGCGTGGTGAGCACGTGTTTCCACCCATAGTCAGTGATTGTCTAGGGACACTGGGCTGACACAGCACGTGGCGTTCTGGCAGACACGGGACTCCATTTTAGTGAAGAGATAAGCGCAAAACAGTTGGAAGTGACTGCTGAGAAAGAACGTGCTTTCTCTGGTGGGAACGATCAGGCAAGGCCACACCACGCTTTCCTTCCCTGTGCACAGCGTCGCGTCACCAAGACACAGGGCTAAGGCAGAGGATGAGTCTGTCAACACAGATGCAACGACCTCACCTGGCTTTGCCCATAGGACGTGGCAGCAGAGGGAATTACTGATTCTACAGCTATATATAAAATTATGTATAATTGTACATTATATAATAGAATGCTATTAATATAAACAAAATAATCATAAACATTATTATACTATAACAGATCACATAGAATGTTATATGTATATGATTATATCATAATCCTTTTTTTCTAACTCATTCATCTTTATTAATCTCTTCTTATGCTTTCCCTGGGTTTGTATTTTTTTCTCCCAACCTGCTTTTGGTGATAGAAGTATTTTTGGCTATGAATTTTTTCTGGGGACATTGTGTCTTTGTTCCAGATTCTTATTTTATAGAGTATTACTTAATTTCCAAGTAAAAAGTTTAACTTGACTTTATGTTGCTCTTATATTGTGATTTAGCTTCCTTCGGTCAGTGAATATTGTTTTCCATGTAGAGATCTTTAATATCTTTGGTTAAATTTATTCCAAGACATTTAAAATTTTTATAGCTATGATGAATGGGACTGATCTTACAAGTTCTTTATCAGCCATGGAATTGTTTGTGTCCAAAGGCTCTTCATTTTGTATGTTGATTTCCTATCCTGCAACTTGTCAAACCTTTTGATGAATTCCAATGATTTGTTATGTCTTGGTTCTCTTATGTAAGGATCCCATCATCACATCACTAAAGAGGACTTCATTTGACTTCCTCCTTTCCCATTTGTATCCCTTCGGTTTCTTTTTCTTGTGTAGTGGCCCTACTAAAACTTGCAGTTCTATGTTGAATAATAATGACAGTGGACATCCTTGTCCAGCTCTAGATAATAGTGGAAATGTTTCCAGATTTTCCCTCAACAAATATGACGCTGGCTGTGGACATGTCATACATTGCCTTGACTGTATTGAAGAATTCCTTCTATACTTAATTTTCGTAAGGTTTTTATGATGAAAGAACGCTGTATCTTATTCAATGTTTTCTCTGCATCGACTGATTTAGTGATATGGTTCTTATTCAGCTATTTCTTGTATAATTAGTTGAAGTCTTTTTTATTATCTGAATGATTTTGGATATTCATCTTTTCCCATGGGTAACTTATTAAAAGCTATGCTAAGATTGCAACATATATAAACCAATGTAGACATGGAAATATCTACCTAGATCTTCACATAAACTCTGCATATACTACTCAGAGGTTTATAACGGCTTTCTCTTGATTATGAAGATACAGTGTTAGAGTATAACTCCTCGCCTGTAATATCTTTAGCCTAAGTAATACTTTGTCTGATATTTGTTGTTATCATGCTTTCTTCCTTTTGAGTAGTTGAATAGTGTCCTCTTGTTTATGCATTCATCCACTGAAGGAAGTTTTGGTTCAGTCTGTATTTTGGTTATTGTGAGTATGACTTCTCCAAAGAATGCATATAACAAAATATCATGTCACAACATAAATACAAATAACTATTAACTAAAAATAAGATAGATATTTAGAAAAAAATTTTAACACTAGTGAAACAAACTGAGCATGATCCAGTAATCCTATTTTCACTGCTTTTAAAAGCTTCTCTGTGTGGGAGCCTAAAACCCCTTAAAACTTAGAACAGGTCCTTTAAGTGACCCTATGTCTCTTTTTTTTAAACCTTAAATCTGTGGAAGAACGCATGTCTCAGTGCCTACCCTATAACTTCTAATAAACCTGTTTGCTTGAAGTCCCAAGTGCAGTTCCCAGCCCTGACCTGAGGAGGCCAGCAAAGCCTTACTGAATAGCTCAGACAGGGTGGACCATTTGAGTTGAGATTTGTCTTGAAGGAAACTGTTCTGGAGAGCTTTGCCCCTGTTGAAACCAGCTATCGTGGTTCCGTTTTGGACTGAGTGTTCCCAGATGACGTCTCAATCTAAACTTCAAGGAATGGCCTAACTTCAAGACCCTCTAAACCACAAAAATGCAAAGGGCCATCTTTCCAGCACCCAGTTGATGATCTGGCATCCATGAAGAGCTCAAAGAATGGATGAGACCAGGGTTCAAGCCTTTCATTGGTCCTCCAAAATGAAAAACCTATGTGTTTCCTCAGGAGTGTTTTCTTTGGAATGAGGGTAAAGTCAAGCTTGGCTATTTATATGAAGGATGATCTGTAAAATGACCACAGTGGGGCCAGCATCGTGGCACAGCACATTAAGCTGCTTCCTGTGACACTGGCATCTCTCATGGGCACCAGTTCAAGTCCAGTTGCTCCACTTCCAATCTGGCTCCTTGGGTCTTAAATCACTGAAAGATGACCCCAAGTGCTTGGAACGCTGAACCCATGTGGGAGGCCTGGGTGAAGATCCTGGTCCCTGGCTTCTCTCTAGTCCAGCTCAAGGCATTACAGCCATTTAAAGAGGGAACCAGCAGATGGAAGATCTCCTCTCTTTCTCTTCTCACCTGCTTGGTCTTTCTTGCTCATCCCTATACTTGCTGTAACTCTTTCAAGCAAATACGATAAATGTTTAAAACAAAACCAAAAAAAATCCCCTCTTGCTTTGTTATCATCTCGCCATGCACATGAATCTCATCTCTTACAAGAAAGGCCGATGAGGAGCGGATAGTATCCAAGCAGAGGATAATTCAATTCCATTCTAGATAATGAGGTGAGCGACCTCGGGCCTCGTTGAAAAGGCAGACATGAGGTCATCACGACCCCTGTAGTCAGAGGTTCAAGTTTTGACTCAGACTTGAGAGCGCTCGGAGTTGACGTTTCATTGAGAGTTAACACAAGAACACTTTGCACTTCAGTAAATATTACTTTGTGTCAATGTTTTATGTCTTAAAATATTTAAGATGTTGAACATTGCTAATACAGCTCCTAGCACCAAAATTAGGAATCCTTAGCCAAAAGTGACTACAAAATATCTTTCTAGGTGTGCATATCCGAGGGCTTGAAAAAATATAAAATCGAGTTGGGTAGTCTAATGTAACAGATTAAGTCACTGTTGGGAGGTTTCAATGCATTAGTGTTTGAGTTGCAGCTGTTGCAAACCTCCCATCCAGCCTCCTGCCAATGGACCTGGGGGCAGCAGATGGTAGGCCAAGTGCTTGGGTCCCTACATGGATGCAGGCACTGATTCCTCGCTCTGACCTGGTCTAGCCTTGGCTGTTGTGGGTATTTCAAGAGTGAAGCAGCAGATAGAAGGTCTTTTTCTCTCCATTTTTCTAACTTTCAAAGAAATAATTTTTCTATATATAAAAGGAGCCACTTTAACTTTTTAATAAAAAAAATTGTTAAGGATGCCAAATTAGTTTTCCTTGTACGTGAAATGATACGGTGCTGTTTGCACTTTCTTTTTGACACCTGTACTCTGGTCCTGGTTTATATTTGGGAGGTTTGGGAGAGTATTCATATTTGAGAATGTGGTATAAGAAAAGCATTGGGAGTATTTGGGCCTATTCTGCTCCCTCCACCTGACTTCGTCCCTTCATTCTGCTCTTAATTTTTGTAAGTCCCATCAAATCAAACATGAATATTTTGAAACCCTCTATGTCATCTTTTGCCAGAAGGTTGAGGGGTTCTTGCTAATTATTCTGCAAGGTTTTTTTTTTCTTCCAAATAGTATATTCAAAGCACAGAAGCGCTTCCCTTCTTGACTGAGTAATGATACTTTTAAAATTGTGTTAATATTAAAATATTCAGGGAAAACTATTACATCAAAGTGAAGCCAATCTTAGTATAATATGAAAGAGAATGAGTAGTGAATGTGTAAGCAGATTTTTAAAGTGTAATAAGTGAGGCACATATTAAAAATTAGACAAAAAAAAAAAGAGAGAATTTAAGGACATCAAAAGGCACTCCAAAACCTGTGGTGTGTAAGTCCATCAAAGCGGAGGGTAAGTGAAAGCCCTTAGTGGTGATGATATATCAAAGTTCTTGGGTCTAAAAGGAACTGATGTTTTTGTCCATTTTCAAATTATTAACACTCAGGCGATATCAGCTAGCTATGTTGAGACACGGTTAATAGCTTTTCCAGATACATGATGAAACTTGAGTCTTCTAGAGATCTGGGGTGAAAATAAAATATTAAACCAGATTGAAAGGAAAGGTAAGCTTGAGCTCACTTGAAAAGATCCTTGAAAGAACAGGTACAGTGCCATTTAAAGGAGTTTGGGGCTTGCCAGGAAGTGGACTTACTCAACAACCCATAGCCTGGGTCACATTGGCCTCCCCTGTGGTTCTTCATCTCTCTCTGTCAGGAGAATCCGCTGAGACATCAACACTCAAAGATGTGTCTCTAAAACCCATTCTACACCTGAAATCTGGCATCCCAAGTGGAATGTCTGATTACAGATCTGAGGCAGGGGACAGGCATAAGTTGGAATACTTGGCATCCTCATAAATAAGAAATGATCCAAATCAATCAAAGAAAGGTGAATAATGGTCCACTGTTTCACATTAGAGCTAGATTTGGTAGAGGGTCAAGCTGGGTTAGGCTGTAGTAACCAATGGTGAGATCTGGAACAGGTGTGGGCCAGTTGGGTTAGGCTGTAGTACGTGTCAGTCTGTGTAGCAGCACCCATCGGCATACACAAGATCCATTGCTGGGAGCAGGCCTTGTAGGGAAACTTGGGGAATTCCTCTCTGCTAGACATAGCTTCCGCTGGTGAGTGAAACTCCTGTAGCTGGGGACAGACTGGACCAGGCTGGGCTGCAGCAATTATTGACATACATGTGAGCCAGGTCTGGGGCAGGCCAGGCAGGGTGAGTCCACAGCACACATTAACACAAGTAAGAGCCAGGATGGGGTGCAGGCCAGGCCAGTTGGACCACAATAACTACCAGTTCACACGAGGGCTGGGAGTATGCCATACGAGGCAAGGTTCTAGTATCTGCCAGTGAAAGCTGGGACTGGGAACAGGCTGGGCTGAACCAGACTGTAGTACCTGGTGGAGAATGTCAAGGTCAGTTTCAGAGCTTTCACAGGACTTCTTTTAAATTTGTTCTATTCTCATTTTGACAACATGCTGATCTATTTTTTTTTAATTCTATTCATCTGAAGGCGAAAAAGAGAGAGAGAAACAGAGATCTTCAACCTGCTGCTTGACTTTGCAAAGGCCCGTAGCTGCTGAGACTGAACCAAGCTAAAACCAGTAGTCCACGATCCAAGTACTCCCAAAGTTCACATTAGCAGGAATAACGGAATGAGCATCCCAAGCAGTACAATGCTAAATGTCCCGCTGCCTTTAATGTAAAAACAAAATGATTGCATGCAGAAAACAATCACTTTGGGAAATTTTTCCATATGAAATTTACTAACAAGAAAAAGACACAGTTAACACACATACATGCTCACAATAGTTTTCACTTTATTTTTAAAATCACCAAAAACTGGAGACTGCTTGATCCATCAGGTGATGTTTACCCACCAAATGATCAATAGATTCAAAAACTGGCGAATGTCCTTAAAAAGGGCTAATAGTAATTAAAAAAAAACGGATTAAATAATTGTCAGGAACTTGCCCTATTTTATAAGCTAACGGTTTAGCTGGATACTATTTCAAGGGTGCTGGTGGAAGATAAAGAACTTTCCTATGCACAGTAACAGCTGTAGCCAGCCGTTGCGGGCTCCCTCATCCCAGTGCTAACAGTACAACATGGGAAAAGCGCATGTCACACACAACAGTGTTCTCAGGTTTAGGGACTCAGACATTGTATACTGAACAATAAGATGGTTTAGCACTTTTTTTTTTCAGAGAAGGACAATATCTTTACCATATTGGACAACAAACAACCCTGTCCTTGGTTCTGGAGGAAGATCTTATTATTTTTCCTTTCTGTTCTCTATGCAGGCATCGTTGCAAAGATGGTTCAGAGCCAGCGCAGTCAGTGAGTCTACTTATCAGACATGCAGAAAAGGAAACATTGGTGAAAGAGCAGTGTATGGAGTTCAAGAGATGGGATGAAGAAAGGTGTGTAGTATGCCTTTCTAACTGCAGAAAAGTATAGAAAATTCACACAATATGGGCCTAACAGGTCTCTGGTTGATGGGCAACGGAGATGGAGAAGGGAGGGGGCCAGAACAGTGGAATCATGAGGAATAGTAGGAAGCTTTTGGAGGTTAGGATTATGTTTGATTTGATGAGGCTTGACCAAGTATATGCAAATGTCAAGACATTAAATTGTACTTTACAAAAGAGAGTTCAAACATTGTAAATTATATATCACCAAAACTATAAAGTAAAAGGTATTCATTCTCTTGAATTCGTTTCACACATATGTAAACTTGAAGAGTTCTGGGACTTCCTTTAGGTCAAAACTTCTTTGAATTGACGATCCAATTAAATATTGGCCTAACACAAGAATCTGCTCATTGCTTATGCATGAGGTATGTCATCCCTCACTCTGATCCAGTCACACATGAATTTCAAAACAGTTGAACTAAGAGACTAAAGGTAGTGAATTCAGAGTGGATGATACTTGATACAGTTTCTAAATTTTAATCCCCATTAGCCTAAAATAAATTTCTTATATTTCTTTGCCCTATGTTGGTTTGAACTCTATAAATTGCCTTTAGGAGATTCCAGATAATAAAAGCTACTCTAGGGGGCGGCAATAGGGGACACTCGATGATACATCTTACGGCATTTGTCAAGTACAAAGTGCTTTTCAAACTTGACAGCACTTTAGAGATTAAGGCTAAAACCTTCATTTTTCAAGTTAGGAAAATGAGATCAGGGAACTGATACTTGCCAAAGACGGTAGGTAACTTTAGCCAATAACAGAACTTACAAACTCCGATTCCTGCATCAATATTATTTTCTTATGCAGCTTCTACTTTTGGGGATAATAAGGTTTAGCATTTTGACCTTTGGTGTAAAGAAGGTATTCCTCTCTATTTTTGCCCCACAGTACCAGCTCCACTTTCTCAAACTGAGACTGAGGCAAATGCATAGCTTGAACAAAAAACTTTGAAATATTGTTTCAAAATAAATAAATAAATGAAATCAGGCAATGATAAACATCACTTGTTTTTCCACCCAAACAGCAATATGGATCAATGATTTCTCGGAGTAGCTTGTTTACCTCTGCCACACAAATTGTGGGCAAAAGTAAGCAGGATTAAAATGGACTTTAGAGGAAGTTGGCCATTAACTACTTCACCTGTCTTCCAATTTGTTGTTGTGATGTCTTACTAACGATTTTTCAAGCCGCAGCATTGATTTTTGACAAGCCTCCCATTTTTTTCTCCCAAGATTCCTAACCCATAATATAGAGAGACACACACAGAAAAACAAACACCCATGAGTTGAAAAGAAAAAAAAAACAGTTAAGATTTTGAGATCTTTACAAATTACCTCCCGGTTTAAGAAGAAAAAATAAATAAATCACTTGATGGAAACTCTAAGTTTGGCAGGCTTTTACCTAAATCAACAAGCATTGCAATATTAAGCGGCCCCTAACAGATGGAACAGATGGGGCTGCCACCAGAGTGAATCAGGGGAAGCAGAAGGGGAACCACAGAGTCCTGGAGGCAAACGAAGGCCTGTGACTCTGTGGTTTGGGGCACTTTATTAGACTTTCATCAACTTGAATTTATACAATTTATTTTCAGCACAGCTCAGGATTTTGTCAAAAGGTATCAACATAACTCGAGAACTCTCCTTCACCTTGTCAGCCATGACTCAAGTGTTTGACAGTCTAGCAATAAAGGCATCCTTGCACAGGAAGAGCTCAGCTTGTTAAGGGCTCCAGGCACAGCTTTCACAGCTCCACATTAAGGAACATGCTTCATTATCTGGAATTTTCTGAAGCCCACCATCTGCTGTTATCTTTACAGCAATAGCTGGTGTTTTTTTTTTTTTCCATTTTTGCCTGGGACCTATTTGTTCATACACTACCTCATCCCCTTAAGCCATTTCTTGTCTGCAAACTCCAGAAAAACAAAATGTTTTTATCAGAATAACAGTCTACAAGCTAATATATGTGCGATCATTTAGTTTCTTTGGAGAATATCAGACATGATATCGACAAAACTTGGTGAGACTTTTGCTCAGCTAAGTCTAGAAATTTAAAACTGGGAAGCAAGCGCACACGTAACAGGATTTTTAAACACAGCAAAGCGACAGGAAAGTTCTGCCCCGCGAAGCGGTAACCAAGCAGAGTGTCTCACTGGACACTCGCTTCGGGGCAACTGGCTTGGGCTTTTTAAAGTTTATTTTTTTTTAATTTTTGTTTTTTGTTTTTTTTAAAATAATATCATGAGCATAGGGAGGAGGGGTAGGGGACCCAGATGTTGGGCTGATAGACTACTGTCTTGATCGAGAATATTCAAGACATATTCGGGGACCGTGAATATTCTTGCCCTATTCGGGGACCGTGGCCTGCAACTTCCGATTCCCTGGGTCTGGGAAGAAAAAGCGAAGGGAAATTCTTTTTCTTGGTTGTCTTGCTTTGCACAGCCAGCCCATCTAGTGTGTGAAGACTGTGCGCTGTGACTGTCTCCCTCTCCCAGGTGCTGTTCTGGCTTCAAGCAATCCTGCAAATGAAATGTGTGCGGGATGGGTAGTTCTGATGTTAATGATGTGTAAATTACTATATATCAAACTAGTAGTAAATTAAAAAACGCAAAAATCACCCATCGGTGCACAGTCTTTCTCAGCTTGGGTTTGTTAATTCTCACTGTATTTTTTTTTAAGTGGTGAAACCCCAAAAACAAATTGGAAAGATGCATTTTAGAAACTTTGTTCAATTTTTGCTCCAATGTTTGAATGGTATTTCTATGATTCCTTTTTGAAAAGATCAGCCTGGCACAATCAAGCAATATCAAGAATCAAACTTTGGCCTGTTTGTGCGTTTTTGTGTGTTGCTTGGTTTTTGCAATGTGGGCAACAAGGTTAGGTGGCTAACGCTGAGGCAGATGTTTTTATCTATGTCAGTAGCTAGCAGCCTAGTTCACTTCCCACGGGGCCGCAAAGGCCAGAGGTGAGCCAAGCCGAAGCCAGGAGCCACGAGCCTCTTCTGGGTCTCCTTTATGGGTGCCATCCTCCACTGCTTTTTCAGGCTATAAGCAGAAGGCTGAATCAAAACTGGAGCAGTCGGAACATGAACCAGTGCCCGTACAGGCTCCCAATGCTTCAGGCTAAGGATCAGCCTGTTGAGCCACTGCACTGACCTCTCTGTTAAAAGTTTCATAACAGTTCTAGTAATATTTACATGAGGGTAACAAGTCAGTACTGGGATGGCAGATGTTGCTTCATTAGAAAAGTTATTCTCAAAAATCACCCTACAAAGTGTTCTAAAAAGTTTGCATCTTTCAAATTAAAAAAAAAGAGGATAAAGATATTCTCTCAAGTACACACACTTTGCAAAGAGCATTGCCTGGGAGATATCTTATTTTGCAAAACCACCTGCACAGGCTTTTTTTTTCTTTTGACTTCTTAGTTGTGCCCCCTGAGAATTCAAATTAAATAGCCCAAGAGTTGCAATGTCCATTTGGAACAAAAACAGTGGAGGAGGGACTGAAAAACTGCAGCTCTGTTTGTTCCTCGCCCCGTTCTAAACATCACCTGGCTCCTCTTCATTTCTTGAAGAATGTAGCAAATGTGTTGAGTCAACAAAATAGGACACTGGATGTGAAAGGCTGGGCTTTATTTCTTAATGGGCTTTCGTGAAGGTGATTGCTGTTTGCGGTCGCTTTGTTTTGCTATTTTTGTTGATCACGTCAAAGGAATCTTTGGTCCATAAAAAAAACATGTAAGCACCGAAAATAAACACTTGGATGAACTTATGTCTGTTGAATCTTATTCTAGTAAGATGATACAGAAATTCTTATTCTAAATCTGGGGACAGGCATTTTGACACAGCGAAGCTTGGGATACCTGCTTTTATACTGAGCTTCAGTCCTGGTGACTAATTCTGATGCTGTTTGGCATTAACATGCTGGGAGGCAGCAGGTGTTCAAGTGCTTGAGCCCTTGCAGCTAACCTGGGAGGCAGGTGGATGGGGCTGCCTGTGCCTGGCTTCAGCATGGTTTGCTATGGCTGTTGCAGGCACTGGAGCAGAGAACCATCAGATGGGAATTTTTCTCTGTCACTCTTCTCTGAAATACAGCTAATGTATCTTTTTAAATCATCATACAGTTTTCCTTAAAGAATTATGATACCAACTTTTTTTTTCTTTCCTTTTTGAATGAGCCAGTTAGGTTCACCTTTAAAAATTGTGTGGGCTGATAAGTTTTAATACTGATTTAGAAACTTTATTCAATGCTGTGAGCGCTATTGGTTTTAAGGGTAATAAAAAGTACTGACATGAAACTTTTGTTAAAGTTGAGAATTGAAATAATTCTTCAAAGTACAACTTATAATTCTTGTTTATTGAGTCAATAAAACAAATGCAAAATTAACACTGGTGTACACTCATTAATTCTACAGAACAAACCACACATTGTGGCTTATGTAAAAATCCAATTTCAGGATGAAATATTTTATCTTGGCTTCAATGACATATGCTTATTTAAACTATATATTACTCTTTAATGATATTCAATATCTTAATAACATTATGAGGTGATTCATACATAGTTAAGGGTGCTGATACTTTTTATAATACCATACTGTATATATTAAACCTGCACTGAAACCTTAGTTAAAATGGGACTAATAAGTTCATAGCACCATATTCTTAAGGATAATTCGTTCTTTTGTCTTTTGGGTTGGGTTTAAAGCAACATTCACACCCTTGCATTGAGGTTCCTTGTTCATTTCAAGCTATTTTGTGTGGGGTTGTAGTGTTGACTAACTCACTGTTTTAAATCCCGGGCTTCTTCCAGGATCGCAGGCAAGTGTTTTCAGCTGTTAAATAGCAGTGCCTCTGCTTTTATCAAGTCTTTGAGATCTAACCTGATGAGTAGGTTTTGTACTGTATAACTCCAAAGAATCCACAAAGCCCCACAGGCAGATGACACTCTCAGGACACTCTCTCTTTCCTCCAACTAAGAAAACTACTTCCTAGAAGAGAGATCAGATCTCAAGTTACAGCCTTTTCAGAAGATTTTTCTTCAATGACTATTTGTAATTTATATTTACTTACTAATTGATAAACTTACTATGTCATTATTTTTATTTTATAACATACAAAATATAGCACTTAAATAGGTCATAAGGCAATGATGTTTAAATAACTATATAAAAAAACTTGAAATAGTTTGAGGGGTGGCGTAGTAGCATAGCACATTAGCAATCCGCACTCCGTGCTCATATCATACAGGGGCTAGTTCAGGTCCTGGCTGTTCCACTTCATATCTAGTTCCCTGATGATGTGATGGGAAAGCAGAAGGGGTGGCTGAATTCCTAAGGGTTGTACACCCACACGGGAGACCCAGAAGAAACTGCTGGCTCTGGCTTCAGATCATTCAGATCTAGCATCATGGTCATTTGCGGAATGAATCCGCAGGTGGAAGGTCTCTCTCCGTAACTATTTCAAGTTAATTAAATAGCTCTTCTCACACACACACACACACACACACACACACACACACAAACACGTGTGTGTGTATTTCTCATCTTTCTTTCAGGCCTGCCTAACAAGCAAATGGTGTATGGATGAAGGAGAGTGCCTGATACTCCAACCAATGCAAATGTAATAGAACTGTTTTTACTTGTTAACTTCTAAATTATTATTCTTACGTTTCTAAAGTAAATGATGTTTAAGGATAACTTTTTAATAAAATGACCAAACTCCTGAATGTACACATTACAATTACATGCTACTAATCAGTTCAGAGATTCAAGACAACGTCTCTCAAATACTGAGGGAAGAGATACAAGTGTACCCATGGCCAGTAAACATGCAATCACTGCTTCTTGTCACAAAGGCAGACTTTCAGAGCTGGCATCGTGGTACAGTGGGTTAGGTCACCGGCTGCAAAGCCTAAAGTCCCATTACTTCTGTTTCCAATCCAGCTCCCTGAGTTTGAACCTGGGAGGGCAGTGACAGATGGCCCAAGTGCTTTAACCCCAGCCACCCGCTTAGGAAACCCAAAGGGAGTAGCTAGCTCCGGACTTCCACCTGGCTTGGGAAGTGAAACATTCATACTGATACATTAGTATTAATTGCAAAAATAAAATACCGACTCTTGCCCCACACAACGCTTACTAATCAGAAACGCTTTGATGTGAGGTCCAGTAAAATGATTCATAATAAGCCCTCTGGGGGAATCTGAAAACATGGACTGTTGAACAAGATTTGAGTAAGAATTCTGAATCTGGCAAAGATACTTAATACAGAAATCCACCTTTTTGAGAATCAGGGGTAGAGCACTTCCTCTGGGGCAAAAGCAAGAGATACAAGTGTTTGAAACTATCCACACTAACACTCCACAGTAACTATCGACACGAAGTAAGTTCTTTAGTTGGGCAAAGACCAACACTAATTTTTTAAAAAGTAAGAGAACTTTCCCTCTTCCTAAATTTTTGCTTTGAAAGAATTATTCAGATACAAAATGTTCCGTGTCTAACAGACATTATGTAGGTGTGCAAATCTCAATCAAAATTCAGTGAGTTTGTCTCCTGCCTATTCTGAAATACACAGGATATTCAAAGGAAAGAGTTCAAACAAAGTTCCTGAAGTATACAGAATAACGCACTTGCAAAGATGCCCAATGAGTAGTAAAGGTTCGTGATATTTTCCTGCACATTTGGCATAAACCTTGAACAATAATTATATCTTAGCTACTGTCAGTTCTGAAAATCTGAAGGAACCTCACTCCTCTTTCGCATGTGTTATCTTTGCAATAGGACTTTAATTGGGATATGAATTGAGGCTGGCACTGTGGTACATTGAGTTAAGCTACCACCTACAAATGGCTGGTTCAAGTCCCAGGTGCTCTACTTCTGTTCCAGCTCCATAATATTCCTCTGGAAAAGAGCAGAAGATGGCCTAAGTGTTTACGACACTGTCACTCACACGGGACCCAAATGGAGTTCCGGACTTCTGACCTCTGCTGACCTAGACCCAACCGTTGTAACCATTTGGAGAGTGAACCAGAGAATGGAACGTATTTTTCTCTCTCTCCGTGTGTGTGGCTCTGCCTTTCAAATAAATAAAGCTTAACAAAAACTAATATATATCAAAGAAATGTTTACATTAGAATTTCAAAAATCTAACACGCTGAAACACAGTGTTGGCAAAAGGGAGAGGACTTTTACCATGTGCAAAATAATATGCGTTATAAATTTCAATACTAATAGTTTCTCTATTTATGTTCACATGAGTAGCCACGTCATAGTACTTTTAACAGTTGGACTACATAACAGGCAATTAGCTCTTACCAGCATGAGATGAACCATATGTTTGAGTTAATGAGTTCTTTTTGTTCCTGAAATGTTTTCCCTAACTCCTTTGTCATAGTTTTGTCACATTCCATTCTTTCTCCCACTTTTTCACGGAGCTTGGCACAGCAAAAGGAACATATTTTAATGAAATGCAGCTTAAATATCACACTTAACATGTTCTCCCTGAAAAAAAAAATAAGTCTAATTGTTTACACAGTTGCTATCCTGCAGTTTTTGATTAAACATAAACACTCCAGAATATTAATAGCGGTGCAATTGGATTGGACAGTAATACATTTTCCAAATTAGGTTGAACACAGATAAATCAAGTTTAAAAAGTTTTCACAATGGAAATGTTCACTGAATTATTTTATCGGGTAAACCGTTGAAGTCTACCCCATGACTCAAACAGCTTTAGCTGTAATCATTTACAATTTAAGCTTTGATTCTACTGTTAAGTTTAGACTTGAGTTCTCACTTGTGTGTTTCTGAAAATAATCTCTCACCTTCTAGCCCAGAAAGTCAGGATGCCACTGTAAAATGTTGAGAATGCACATGTTTCTAATTCTATTTAATAACGTGGTGGAGGAGAGAGTCACTAAGGAAATTCTTGAAATCGCTCTTCCTCCCACGGCACAACCTCATCAGCACCAAGTTGTGGTGGACCCATTTCCTGGAATATGGCCACTTAGAACCTTCAGCACCATCACCTGAGTGCAAGCCACTTTCACCCTCTGATGAATCACCCAAAAACCTTTATTCCCCTCCATAGTCTCTTATAGGTAGGAAGATTCTTTTGCACTTTGCTTGTTACGTTTTAATTTCAAGGAAAGTAAGTCTCTCACTGTGAAAGTTCTTGAGTTACATCTTAGTTCTCTTAGTGCAAAACATGGAAGCGGTGGGTGGCCAACCTGTCTCTTACTCCTTAACCTTAGTCTTGACTGCTGTCCCAACTCCTTTCTTGGACCCAGTCATGTTACCCCCCAGTACTGCTGTTCTGGAATTGTCCACTGATATTTGGCATCAGAAACTTGCCATTTCCGCTTTCCTTTGTCTACTATGCAAAATTGCTCATATGTACATATTTGTGTTAGAAAAAGATCTGCTATCATGGGTGCACTCCCCAAATAACCAAAACATGTAGACCTAAGCTGGGCAGAAGCCAGGAGCCTGGGACTTAATTCTAATTTCCCATGTGAGGGGGCGGGGGCTCAACTACCCGGGTCATCTTCTGTTTATATTTATTTCCTCACATTGAAGATAAACAGATTTCAGGTAGGGATTGTTTTAATGCCTAGGACAATGCCTGAAACGGAGTAGGAACAAACCAGCGGATCAAGAAAACAACTGTGAAAGAATAGAATGGTTGATAAACTAAAACAGTAGTTTTTGGCATTTATTAAAAAGGCATTATTTTGTATCAATGAATTCCTCCCCCCCAGAGCAGCACTGTGAATAGAAATGTCACGTGAGCCACATATCTGTTTTTCAGTACTCTAGTTGCCACACCAGCAAAAAGAAAAAGGCAAAATAAGTACGATGAACTTAATCTTCTATTTTGTCTAACTTCAAATCTATATGGTATTATATTACAAGTTTTTTAAGTTTAAACTATGCTCATGTCAGTTACTCAATAAGAACATGTGCCATGTAACCACTGCACCTATGTTGTTCTTTTTCAAATTGTGTTCAATTTAACTGCTATTGCATTGTATTGGATTGCCTTTCCGTGTGTTGCAATCGTTAATATATGTGTGAATTTATTCTTTAAGCTCAACCTCTAGAATATCCTGTTCATACACGTGCATTTAATGTTAAATGTTTTACTACCTTTTAACTCAGATTTGTCCCTTTCAGGATACTTTTTGAACACAAGCTTTCAGTTCCATGTTGTTTTAGATGGAACTTTGTCATGATCCTTCTGCTTAATACAAGTTTTTGATGACAGAACTCATTGTTACTATTTCAGTAAGAGCAATTTTGTAAATTTACTTTAAATAATGCTAGAATATTGTTTGCTGGAGCCAGTGATGTAATACAGCTGTCACCTATGATGTCAGTATCCCAAATCGGTACTGGTTCAAGTCCTGGCGCTCAACTTCTTGTTTAGTTCTCTGTTAATGGCCTCGGAAAGCAGCAGAACACAGCCCAAGAGCTTGGACCTCTGCCTCTGAGAGGGAGCCTGGAGACCCAGAATAAGCTCCCAGCTCTTCAGTTAGTCAGACCAGCCCAGCTCCAGCCATTGTAGCCATCTGGATAATGAACCAACAAATGCAAATCCTCTCTCTCTTTCTCTCCCTAACACTGTCTTTCAAATATATAACCCTTTTATAGAAAAAAAATGTAGAATATTATTTTCTACAATAGGCTCATTTTGTGCTCTAATGATATTTGAAATAAGCATGTTTACAAAGAAATGTCTCACTTGAATTAGACTGACATTGATTGCAAGACGAAGCCTCTTGTTTATTACTGAAGGGATTGGCTCTCTAGGAGTTGATTAAAACAGAATGATTGCAGAATGCAGAGGAATGAGAAAACTTCTGACCCAAAATTTTCTTCAAGGCAGAGTGTTGCAATTATTTTCCAAAAAAGTTTCTCGTGCACCATTTTCTATATAAGGAAAGTGGATCTGCAGTATTTAGACTTTTTTTTTTTTAATTTTCGCGTCAACATTCTCAGTTTCTTTTTCCTTAAAATGTTCCAAGATAAAAAGTAAGAAACCTAAATCAGATTGTGAGATTATCATTTTTAAAAGTGCAATTTTTAAACTTTTTATTGGAAAGGCAGATAGCAGAGAAATTTCATTCACCTGCTAGTTCATCTCCCCAAATGGTGGCAGCAGCGAAAGCTGAGGTAGATTGAAGCCAGAAAAACAGAACTCAATATGAATCTCTGACATTAATACCGAAGACCCAAGTATGTAAGCCGCCACCTGCTTCCTCTTGAGGCTGTGAATTAGTGGGAAGCTAGAAGTCAAAGCGGAGCCTTCATGCTGAAATGGGATGCAGGCATTGCAATCAAGCATCTGAGACATGCTTCCCCAAAGCAATGGCTGCCCCCACTGGACAGTTATTTTTAAGGATGAAGTGGACAGTGCTTGGAGCTGAGCAACCACATATACACTATATAGGAGGTAGTTCTACCACCCACTCCGGCTTCGGACTTCAACTTCCTGTCAATCTAAACCACGGGGAATTTTAGCTCTATGTTTTCAAGTTCTTGTCACCCAGAGATGAGATCTGAATTGATTTCCTGTCTCCTGGCTTTAGTTTGCCTGTTGAAATATAATGCCCACATACAAAACCCCAAACGCAACATGTGCGATAAAGACAAAAATGAATGGCAATCACTCCTCCTTGTGCAAATTTAATATTTTGCATTGTGCCAAATGTATGAATCATTAGCCTTGGAAAAATTCTGTTGCTAGCTAATAGTGCTCATCCTCACTGACTTCTTAAATTTTGGAAAATTAAATTTTACCGTGGGAGTAGAAAAGGCATTAATCTTAGGAATCGAATGTTTTTCTTCATGATTTTAAATGCTAATCAAGAATCACCATGTTTGTTCATCTGTTTTATACATGAGATGGTTGAACCCATATCTGGAAGTTTTAGATATTTATCTTATTGAAAGAAAACCTGGTCTTTGAATTCTATGTTCTGATCAAATTCACTTATCCACAAAATTTACTTGCTTTGCTGCTTTCTGATTTTGCGTGTGCACATGACCTTTTTTGTTTTGTAATGGAAGGAAAGAATGATAGTTTCAGGAATTGTTAGTAGAAAATGATAATTAGTAACCTCTCTGAGAGTATAATTTATACAGACAGAAATAGTCTTAAGCTAGTATGAAATAGTCATGAAATGATTGCTTCTAGTTATAAAAAGAGCCACACATTGCAATGATTTATGTATTTGTGTATAAATGTGATGGTGCACATTTTAATGATTTATCTGTAAGCATTTTCAGCATCTTTTTCAGATTTAAAGATTTATTAGTTTTATTTTTTTGAAAGGCCAAGAGACATGGGGAAGGTGAGAAAAAAACCACCGACGGGTGTCAATCCCACTGTGAAACCAGGAGGTATGAATTCCATAAGGGTCTTTCTATGGGCGGCAGGAACTCAGCCACCAAAGCCGTCACTGCTGCCTCACTGAGGGTGCATGGACAGGCAGCTGGAGTTAGGAGCACAGCCAGCACCTGAGCACAGGCTTTGGGGTGGGATGTTGCATCTCTGGGGCTATGCCAAGTGCCTCCCCATTGGGCATTCTCTGACAATGGTATGTGTGTGCTTTTACCTAATGAGGTGACTATTAGACAACAGACCTGCACAGTTTCTAGACCAAGCATGCTTTCTGAATCAATTCAAAAGGATGATTTTGAGAACAAAAGAAGTGGAATTATTACTGTGCCATAGATACAATTTTAGCACCACTGTCTAATTCTTTAAGCACCTAAAAATCATCTAGTAACTAATTAATGAATAATTAATATGGAATCAGTCTAATAAATTTATTTAAATTGTAGAAGCATGTTTTAAAATAAAAGCAGAAATCATCTAGTAGCTAATTAGTGAATACTTAATACGAATCAGTCTAAATATATTTAAATTGGAGAAGCACATAGATTTCTTATTTCTGAGATATTTATACTATTCTTTCACATATTGAATAACAGAGTAAAAGAGTTTTACCCTCTTTTTTGTTATTCAGTTTTTCTTTATACTGCAGGTCATTTGGTAATCTGAAATAGATAACATCCTTCGCCCATTAACATTTTGATTGGTGCCTTTTCTTTATAATGATTATAAAATGCACTATACTTCTGAGATAAAAACCAAATCTAGCAAGGAGCAAGAATCTAAGCTATTTCAAAGTTATTTTGCCCCTCATAATTCCGAAGATAAGGGTTGTGTGCACTTCTGATAAGTGTTAAAGCAAAGCGATTTCCCCCTACTCTTCATAAAGGAGAGCTATTCAGTCGAGTGACATGCTTCTTGTTGCCAAATATTGTAGTTCAGTAGGGCTAATATTTATTTAAAGCAGGAGATGAATACAAATATTCTGCACTAACAATCTTTTCAACAAGAGACAACAGTTTGTTAGAAAAAAAAATACCGCATATTTATGTTCTGAGGATACAACAGTGAAGCTGCATGTCGACCTATGGCTTCAAACATTTGATCAGTTTTACAATGGCACATGGTGCTTTAGCTTGTGAGACATCAGAAATATTTACCCATGACCTTCATGGCAGTTAAATAACTGCGGCGTTTTCACCATGAAAATACCAAAATGAAAGCCTACTTTAAAATTTTGAATTTAATGGAGTCTGGAAGAATTTTTTGAGCAGCCCAGTTGTTAAATAAAAAAAGAATAAAGAAATCACAGGAGGCCATGATTTTGGTCTGAGCTCCTGGACTGGGCCCCAACAGACCAGACTAAAAATCACAATGGAATCACCCATGCTCAGGTTCCTTGCCACCCAACCGAAGCTAAGCTCTTTATCTGGCCATCCCAGAAACTAGGATGACAGATAACAGCCAAGGTTCCCCAAACAGACCAGGTTCAAATGGCATGCTAATAGAGTGCATTCTGCCTTAATTCTACCATAACACAATCTAAAGTGACTTAAAATATTTAGAATGCTAACCCGGCAGCTTTTTAAAAAAACGTATTTATTATTTCTATTGGAAAGACACACATATTTTTATGCGGTTCCTTCTCCCTGTCCCACTGTACAAAGAAAGTAACTCTAGCATTACCAATCCTGTATTTCTCCTTTGTTTCTGCTTTCTTCAGCTTTGCTTTCTCCGTGTGACCAATCTCCTCTGCGACACTCATCAAAACATTTATTTTATGAAAAAAAAAAGATGGCAAAGTTCAGAACTGAAATAAAGCTAAGCAAAGATCTTTCATTGTAATAGCTGTGATGTCTTTTGATGAAGTCATTGTTTAAACTTTTACACCTATATTTTAAAAAACATATCTTTCTATTTTGGAAAGTATAGAGTAGAAAATGGCTGAAAGGATTGGGGCTGGCTCAGGTAAAACCAGGAACTCCATGACTCCCATGGGGGTCACTGGGGCCCAAGTGTTTGGTCCGCCTTCTGCTGCTTTCCCAAGCAGGCATCTGGATTGGAAGGGGAGCAGCCAGGACTCTACTATACTCTGAAATGAGAGGTCAGCATCAAGGACAGTGGCTTTACCTGGTGTACCACAACAGGTACACAACAGGAAGAATGTTTGCAATTGATAAGGACTCAACAACTCTTTAATTTCTGAACGTGTAATAGCACATTTTAATTACATATTGTGTTCTTGTTCAAGAGAAGAAACGATTTTGAAGCCCTGGTTTAAATATCAGCCTTTGTCACATGTCAGATTTCTTTTTGTAACACTTTAACTGGGCCAGACATGGAAGCATAATGGCTTTGCAATGCTTGTTGAATAGTCTTGGAGTAAACACACACCCTCAGAAATCATCCTGCTATCATCTAATACTTTTCCTTTGTTTCTCTTTTTGTTTTTTAGACATGGTTTACCTTTTAGCATTAAATAGGATCACACTAATCTATAATTTGAAGCAAATGTTTTTTAAACCCCATGTATAACACACATATCCCTTCCAAACAATGCTATCCCAGAAGCAATGTACTTAATAAATTCAGGGCAGATAAAATATCTTGATAACCACAAATAAAACTACCACCTATTATATACACAGTAATCTTTTTATCTTACTGATGCCTACCAAATCAATACTGCTTTTATCTTAAATCCAAACCTGAAAATAAAATGAGGAAAAGAGTGTTAAATAACCCAAAGAAGACATCTATTTGCTTATCTGTAAAAAAAATGCCATTGGAATAGGCCAGAGCTGCCCACTTCCATCCAGGGCAACAACTGGTGGAAGAAAAAAACTTCTTCAGGAGACCTGCAACCTTGGGGCTAAAGCAGATACTTTCAGTGTGCAAACCACTTTTTTACAGTGCTCAAACTGGCAGGAGAGCTTTGAAAGGAGCAGAAAGGAGAGGTGAAAAGGCGGGTGGCGTGTTGGTAGCTGGGTGGGTCAGAAACAAAGAGGGACGCAGCAGAAGGAAATATTGTATAATGAGTTGCATGACACTAAAATTATTTTACCACTCAGATAAATGTGGCCCACTCCATATTCTACTGTAACAAAATAACACAGACATAGTAATTTATCATGGAAGGAAGTTTGTTTTGGTTGGTGTTTATGGAGGATGGATATCCACGAACTCTGGACCAAATTTGGCAAAGACCTTGGGATGCGTAATGGCATGGTTGAAAAGCAGAAATACAGAGGAGAATCAGGAGTCATGATCCCACAGGACAAATAGCTGCTCAGTAAGGCATTCAGCCCTAAAACAGAAGCCATTCATTCTCTCTTGAGGCTGGAGCCCTTCCGGGCCATACCTCCCAGGAGAGTCCAGCCACCTCACCTACTGGATCTGTTGTACTGGGGCCAGATTTCCCGATGAGTTTCCAAGAGAACAAGCCACACCCTAAACAGAACTGGCTATCTCAGCTATTACAACCTCGTTGTGCTGCATCTGAGGCCTCAATAAAAACACCACAAAACTCGTTCATAATCTGAAAGACATTGGTAATCTCTATCAGAATAATTTTTACTAAGAAGCATTGTTACGGCTCGATGTGCTTTCATTTTATTTTTATGTGTTTCATTAATCTTTGCATTAATGTTTTGACATGCATTTTTGACCAGGAAAGGAGAATCATTGCTTGAAGCTGTATTCATCCTGTATGATAGAAGCTGTCCTCATGTGGCTATATAAATTGAAATGAATATGGAATACAAATGCAAAAAAAAATAATCAGTCTTTTAATCTAACCATACATCAAGAGCATAAAAGCCGCATGTGATGTGTGAGACGGTACAGACATAGGTCATGTATCATTAGGAATGCTTTAGTTTGTTTAGGAATTAGGAATGCATTAGGAATGTTTAGGTCAGTGGTAGCTCAGGGTGTGGAAAAACTTGCATATGTTCAATTATTCCTTGCAGAATATTATGTCTTAATTTTTGGTAATAATTTCAAGGTTTTATAGAGATTTTTTTTCCATCTTTTTATGGGAATAATAGCTTTTTGTGGGAATCAGGTCTTTTGAAGAACTCTGTCAATGACAGGCATTTGATGCAGTGGTTAACATGCCCTGAGAGATGCCGACACCCTTTACTGGATGTATTTGCTAATGCAAACTTCTTGTTAAGTATATACGTTGGGAGCCTGCAGGTGATGGTGGTTCCAGGTCTCCTGAATTCCCAGGCCCTGGTGAGCACTGGAGGAGTACATCAGAGAATGAGATTTCTGTGTGTAACTGTATGTATAACTCTTTTTTAAAATAAGCACAATCAATTGAAAAAGTTAAATTTTCGACAAAGACAAAGTTTAAAAATTAAAAATGTCATTAGAATTCAGAGAAAGTGTGTAAAACTTCAAAATTAGGAAAATACCTGAAAAAGGATGGATTTCAGAAGCATGGCAATAAAAATCTACTTAAAATATATTTTACTAGGGGCTGGCATGGTAGCACAACAGACCCTACAGTGTCAGCTTTCCATATAGGTGCTAGTTCATGCCCTCACTGCTCCAGTTCCCTTCCAGCTCCCTTCTTGTGGCCTGGGAAAGCAGTTGAAGATGCCTCAAGCCCTTCAGTTCCTGCACCTGTGCTGGGGACCTGGAAGAAATTCCTGGCTCCTGGCTTTGGATCAGCTCAGTTCTGGCCAATTCAGTCATTTGGGAAGTGAACCAGCAGATGAAAGACTTTGTCTTTCTATTGTTCCTCCTCCCCCTGGAAAATCTGCCTTTCAAAAAAAAAAATACATGAATCACAAAAAAGAAAGGAAGAAATTCTCTTAACAGAGATGAGCGGCTGGTTGGCTTAGCACTTAGGACATTGGTTCAAATGTCTGTGTTCTGCATGCGAAACTAAAGCATGTTACATTTCATAAACATTTTATATTTATAATCTTATATTTAGTTGGAAAAAAAACAAATGGAAGACCTCTCACTTTGGTTTTTTTTTCCCCAACTAAATAAATATCCTTTTTTTTTTTTTTCAAAAAATACTTGTTTTGGATCTGCTACGAGGTCTATTCAGTTTTTGTTTTTTGAATCTGACAATTTTGTTAATTGCATTTAATTATCCTCAACTCATTTTACGTTCCTAGAATAATTCTCATTTAGTCATTATATAACTGCTATTTTCAAGTTGCTAATAATTTGTTCAAAAATTCTACTGGGTGTTAGACATAGTAATCTACATATTTTATTCCTCTTTTTAAAAAAAATATAGTTATTTACTTGTTTATTGGAAAGGCAAAGTGACTGAGAAAAAAGATGGAGTGATAGAGGGGGTCTTTGATTTGCTGACTCATTTCCCCAAATGACACTAGAGCTGTGGCTCTGCTAGGCTAAAGCTGGGGAGCCTGGAACTCTATCCAGGTCTCCCTTGGTAGGTGGCAGGCAACCAGGACTTGAACCATCCTCTGTTGCTTCCCAAGCACAGGTGCAGGGAGCTGCATCAGTATCATAGCAACAGGTAGTTAACTGGCACTCTCTTATGGGATGCAGGCTGCTTACGTTCCAACTCAACCCACTGCACTATAACCCTGGCCCAGGCCTTATTCTTCTCAATGCTTTGGATGGGTCATACTATCCCTATATGATTACTTTAATTTCTACAGATTTCACAGCAATATCCTTCTCTTAGTTCTAATGTTAATTGCATCTTTTCCTTCTACTTCATGTCAATATGACTAAAGTTCCATCAATTTCATTGAATGTGTTAGGGAATCATTTCTGGCTTAATGATTTTCTCTAATTTCTGTTTTCATTGTCATCCCTTGCCAGTTTTTTTTTTGAATAATTATCTTCTTTCATCCTTATCTAGATGTAACTGGTAAATAAAAATTGTATTTGTTCAAGCTGTGCAATATAGTATGTATGGGACATCGTGAAATAACTGCTACAATTAAGGTAATTAACATATCAATTTCTTCAGATAGATCTCTTTAAAATCTAGCAACAATAAAAAGAATCACTATTAAAGCAAGCAGAAAGAAGAAATTATAAAAACAAGGGTAAACATTACGTTGCTGCTTATTATAAATGCTTTCTCTGCTAGATTGAGTTTGTGTCTTATTAATAGTTTTCATAAATAGAAACTTGGAAGACTGGCTTAACACCTTTCTTGTTTGCTAATGTAATCAGCATTTAATGTTGATTCTCTAAGAACTCATATGCTTATATCCCAAGGTACGTAGGAGTAAGTGGTATTTTATTTTCATTTGTGGGAGATACTTAATCTCCCTGTCCTCATTTTATGTTGGAGGCTGGTTGTGGGGTGCAAACCATCTCCCTTCTGATGTGTCTGGGAAAGCAGGGGAAGATGCACCCAGTGTTTGGAACTCTGGCACCCACATGGGAGGCCCAGATGGTGTTCTTGGCTCCTGGTTTTGATCTACCTCAGACCTGGCTGCTATATCATTTTGGGATATTTTTTTACTTTTTTATATAATTTATGTAAGACGATGAAAATCTGTCAATTTCAAAACAATAAAATACAGTATTTTAAGAGCTCTATCTTCTTCATTACTTCTTACCTGTTCCTGTTCCCCAAAGATGGTGTTGACACAATGGAATTAACATTGCTCATCTCAAACGACTTTGACAGTATTTACTGAAATGTAAAGCACATAAAGGTACCTCTTGGATCAAAGTTCTCTTAAGAAGAGGGTATTTAAATGCCTCTAATTTCATTCTAATGATGAGTAACTGTGTTCCTTGTCTCTGTTGTATATTTATGTATCCCAATCAGTTCGCATAAATTGATCACTTTTAGAGGCACGTTGCGGTTTGCTGATTGCAGGGAAATATTCATAGTTTTTCATATCAGTCCGCAAATCTAGCTTATTTCATCACATTTCTTATTTCAAGGATTGAGCTCATCAAGTCAGTGTGTGTGTGTGTGTGTGTGTGTGTGTGTGTGTGTGTGTCCTATCCTGACCCTTTCACTGTTAATGTGTAAGATGGAGAAACTTCCAGATGGACTCCTCTGAGAGACCCACATTGCCAGTTTTAGAGCTGCTTCCTGGGAAGGTCACAGTCTCTGAAAATAGTGTCTCCCTGCAAGCCCTCCTCCTGAAAGTGTCTGCTGCAGCATTCAGCACTTCGCATCCCGTGCCTTCTCCCCACCACCTTCTCCTGAGCATCACAGAGGACCTCTGGCCGCCTCAGTCTCCAGGGCACAGCTTCACTTCAATGTGGAACCTTCACTGTGTATTCAGATTGTGTGAATTGATTTTTATAGAATGGTAGAGAAAATCAAGTGTCTGTAAAATCTTGGCTATATTGTGTCTGCATGCACAGCAATACGTTGCCCTAGAGACATAGACAAATTCCAGTTTAAGAATTATTGTATTTTTATTTAATGCACTGATATTTATATTTCCTTGACTCCAATATGTTTTGATTTACTGTGTTAACCTAAAGAAGAATCGCTGTTATATAGGAGGCACACTGAAATTCTGTAAAGGGCATGATAGAAGTCCAACAGGTGATTTCTGTGTGTAGTTTCTGAATATTTTTATTTGCCATTGTGAATAAGGCTGGAGGATAATGTATGGAGTATTTTTCAAACTTGTTTGTGTAAGATACACTTTACTACATGACATAAACTGTGATCTATTGCATAGGAAGTGGAAGTAAATATTAATAGATCCAAAGAGAGAGTTTATTCCAAACTTGGTCATAGTAGACTTTAATATCCCACTTTCAGAATTAAAGAGCTCTTTTAGAGAGAATATTGATGAAGGTTTCCCATTCTAGCTTTGCATCAATCACCAAAGTGTGTTGGGATGGGGTGGTGTGGGAGAGTCAAGCTTCTTAGGACAATGAATTCTGCACATCCCTGTCCATCTCACTGGGAAGACGCTGGAATGATGCCTCCTGTTCCCTTTAGGCCTGAGCATTGTCAGGTTCAGGGATGGATTTCCTATTCCTAATTTATTTTATTTTCAGAAACTTGCTTTTACAACAGGGCTGGAAAGGCTCAATGTTATAATGTATGATACTAGTATAAGCCTGGATAGCTAACGAAAGGAGATGATGCTATCTCTCCAAATGTCTGAAACTAACTTTAAATGAGGAAGAATATAGGAGAAAATATATTGAGGTTCAAATCCATCCTTTGAAATGATCACCCAAATCAAAGACTGCCTGCTTCTCAATAGAGACTGATTGCATTCTAGGGCTAGAATCATTGACACAGCCAGAGCAGCTGCAAGAACAATGTGTGATTTCTTGTCACAACACGTCAAAAGAGCTATTCGACTTTGCAGGATTTAGACGTGGCATTTTTGAACCCAATCCCCCTAACTAACAGTTATTCTGGTAAAATGATTGATAAAATTCTAATTCAAATCACATTTTACTCCTATTTTCAGAAAAGAAAGAGTAGCCATAACATTCTTGTTGAAATATATTTAGCAAATATTTTTTTGGCTTTTCATGATCTATGCCATAAGTTTTAAATTCATCTGAAGAGTCCACAAGGTGTAGTTCCAAACCATATCTACTTCTCCTTGGCCTCAACAGCTTCGTGTGTCACACTGGTCACTCTCCCTCCCACAAATGCATCCGGTATTGCTTCTCCCTTTAATTTTCCTTTATTCTATTGGTCTGCCTCTATTTTTAATGGCTTTTATCCTCTACTCATTTGGATTTTTAAAATCCCTTTTAAGAAGTTTGGCATTAAACCAGGGACCAACTTTGTACTTTTACTTAGTACTTAGTGATCACTATTCATCTTCATTTAAAATGGGATCCATCAGATAGTCCTGCAGTATGTATAGCTTATCTTTTCAAGCAAAAGTAATTTCCTTTAGGGAAAAGATGTCCCTGGCATCAAATATCCATCCAGATGTCATCTCCACTGTCTCCTAATAATTGAAAGGCACCATCTTTGGATTTCAATACGATGCTCTTCAGCAATGAAAGCAAAGTTCACAACAGTTGGTGTGCGTTGTCTAATATGCACTCACAGACTGCATCCCATGGGTGACAATCCTATCTCATACTTATAGCTGGATTTGAATCCATTGGACTGGCTGTTCAACGGCTTGGATGTAATGTACCACTAGAAGGCTCGTCAGTAGCCATAGAAGTATTTTCAATGGAAACTGAAACATGCTTTTGGGGGTTTCTTGGCAAAGTCACAACTTCTGGTAAGTTAGTGCCACCTATATTCAGCCAGTCTGAAAAATCAGGGGGAAAAAAAACCAGCACTACTACACTTAGAATTTGCAAGAAGAGAAAATATGGTTTCACTAAAGACAAAATTTTAGGACTCTAGATATTCAAGGGTAAAGGCACTACAAACTAAAAAGCCTATATAATTATGTATTTTATGAATGTTTTGATTCCTTAAATTTTTAAATTAAAATGCAAAACAGAATCACATGAAAAGTATCAGAAAGACAGCATATATAATTAATCTGAAAATAATTAGAAAATTATTACTGTATCATATTTCATAAATAACTATTTAAGAAAGAGCTATTAAGATGTAAAACCCGTTTTCAGAGGACAATTACATTTTATTATTTCCTTTTGATGTTGAAAACAAACATGTTTCAGACTTACTACTTACTATTGGTCTGATTGGATATTCTTTTTTTCCATGATTCAATCTTTAAGACATGCATGTATCTAGAAATGTGTTCAATTACTCTAGGTTATGTATCCAATCACAAAAAATTCTAGAACAAAATGGCTCACTGATAAATTCCAAGAATAATTTCTTAAAAAGAATTCACAGAAGTTGTTCTTCAACTATTTCAAAAATGAAGAAATACACTCTCCTTTCCAGCTTATTTTGTGAGTTCAGCATATTTCAACGCAAAATTCGACAAAGGTACAATGGCAAAAATGCAAAGCTGCAAACTATTTTTTGGAAGAACATAGATGCAAAATTCTAGCATCAAACGCGGATTACAAAAATTCTTGCAGACCAAATCCAACAGCATATTTTAAAAGGCGATTTGCCATAATGAACTGCATCCTTAAAGGAATACAATGGCTCAACATATAGAAACAAATAAGTGTAGTGATCACATCAAAAGAATGAAGGACAAAAATATCTAATTCCGCTAAATGGGAGAAAGATGACGGAATTTCTATTTGAGCTCTAAAACAACAAAAGATTGCTCATTGTCACCATTTTGATTCAACGTTATACTGAACGTCGAGGCAGAGCAATTAGCCGAGAGAGAGAGAGAGAAATAAAGTGCAGGCAAATCAAAAAGGAGACACACATGTCCTCCAGCAAAATACCCCATTTGGATTTATAACTCCTGATTCCAACCGCCTGATTATGCATATTCTGGCAAGTGGAAGTGATGCCCCACAAGTTGAATTTCTGCCATCCCTGTAGGAGACCTGGGGTGTTTTTCTGACCTCTGGGCACATTTGGCCAGAGTATAATTAGATGAATACCACCTCTCTCTCTCTCTACTCTCAAATTAAAAAAAAAAAAATTTGAAGGAGAATTTTGTTTTTCATTCATAGAAGCCTTTTGTCTCTAATGCTAGCTACTTCATTTCTTTTTGACTGGTACTAATGATTGAAATATGGTTTAATAATTTGTGTTAGTTAACATCAACAAGCATTAGTTACAAAGTTTTATTTCTATTGGGCATCTTTATGTAGATAGATTTATCTGCAAATTCAATAAGCACATTGCTTTCTTTTAAAACATTTGAAATACATCCAGACACTTCTATTTTATTACACAACATTAAACATATGTAATAGAAGTCAAGGCGACATATAATTGTATAATTAGAATTCTATCCATTTACATATTTTGACATTTACACCAAGTTTAATTCTTTTTTTTTTTAAACACGGCAAATGAAAATGCAGGAAGTGAGTAATAAGTAAGTATAAAGCTGTCATCTGATAAAATTCTCTATAGTCTCCCAAAAGATAAATTACAAACAGACGTCACATTTTATTTTTTAACAGCGTGTGTGTGTGTGTGTGTGTGTGTGTGTGTGTGTGTGTGCACAATTTCTTGGTCATAGGAGGGTATTGCAGTGCACAGGTTAAACCACTTGCTCCCCCATACCGGCATACCACATCAGAGTGCTGGTTTGAATCCCAGCGAGTTGATCCACTTACTAATGCACCTGGGGAAGCAGGGGTGACAGTTTAGGTAGCCGTGCTCCCATTCGGAAGACATTGATAGAATCCTGGGCTCCTGGCCTTGATCTAAGTGAACCTTTGGGGCCATTTGGAAAGTAAACCCACAGATGGAAGTTTTCGCTTTCCCTCTGTGGATGTGGATGTGCGTTTGTGTCTTTCTCTTTCTGAGCTTGTCTGCCTTTCAAATAAAGAAATAAATGAATGTTTTAAAAAAGATCTCTTCTAGGTATAAGGATACATGGTAACAAAAGGTTTCATTTATCAGTTGAAATATAAGCTGGAAACGTAACAAAAACAAAAACCAATGAAAATAAGTTTTTGCAGATATTGCTAATACAGTGTTTTTTTTCCCTGTTATTCATACAATAAGTGCTGCAAAAATTTGTTTCAGAACGTTAGAATCTTGAGCTGGTTATTTAAAATGGATTAGATCCATTTAAACAAGCAAGTTGGGAAACTTGTGGATTAAAACAACTGCATTGAAAGGTGGGAGCACACAGCATATCCAGAAACCCGGGAGGGGAGGGGGAACAAAATATAAAATTGCTTCAGATGATTACTGGAAGCTAAATTCAGAGAGACGCCAGGATCCCCTATGGATGCCAGTTCTAATCCTGGCTGCCCTGCTTCCCATCCTGCTCCCTGCTTGTGGCCTGAGAAAGTAGTCAAGAACGGCTCAAAACCTGGGGACCCAGCATCCACGTCGGAGACCTGGAGGAAGTTCCTGGCTCCTGGCTTCGGATCGGTACAGCATCAACCGCTGTGGTCAGTTGGGGAGTGAATCATCAGACAGAAGATCTTCCTCTATCTCTCCTCCTCCTTGTATATCTGACTTTGCAATAAAAATAAAAAAAGAAGTGAAAGAAAGAAAGAGAGAAAGAGAGAAAGGGAGAAAGAAAGAAAGAAAGAAAGAGAAAGAAAGAAAGAAAGAAAGAAAGAAAGAAAGAAAGAAAGAAAGAAAGGAAGGAAGGAAGGAAGGAAGAAAGAGAGAAAGAAAAAGAAAGAGAAAGAATAAGACAATTCCATAGGAGTAGATACCCAACAGAGCTTCCGGGTCATGAATGTGAATACGGCTTCCTTCAAGATACAGGGAAACATAAATTGTGTTTCAGGAGCTCTCAAGGAGTGCAGGTAAATTCACCTCCCCAATTCCCCAATTCCCAGATGAGGGAATTATTTGCTATCTACAGAAACTTTCATCCTACGGACACATCCTACAGACGCAGAATACAGTCTTGTTTTGTTTTTTCTATCAGTACTTAAATCTTATTCAGGATTGATCATACTATAGGCCACTAAACAAGCCTCAGCAAATTTTAAAACAGCATAATCATAGCATGCTTTGTAGAGCATCATGGAGCGAAACTGGAAACCAACAAGCCATAATACCCACAGAAGACATCAAATATTGGAAAAGTAGCAACATGCTAAATGAGCAATAAATTATAGCAGAAATCAGAGGAAAGTTTTTCAATACTTGAAATGAATGAAGGCCTCAACACAATTTATCAAAGCTTGTGGGACACATTCTAGGCCATGCTATGAAGAAAATTCATTGCAATTCGCACCTATGTTGAGAAACTAGAAAGGCACCAGGTGAATAGGCTAACAATATGTCTAAAGGAGTTAGAAAAACAGCAGCACAATAATTCCAAGACTAACAGAAAAAAAAGAAATAATAAAAATGTGAAGAAATAAACCAAAAGAACAATACATAAGATCAATGAATCAAACAGCTGTTTCTTTGAGGAAATAAACAAAACAGATTCTCCACAAGCCCGATTAAGGAGGAAAAAAAATGAGAAGGTATAAATCAATAGAATTGGAGACAAAAAAGGCAACAGCAGGTGCCTCGCACACACACAGAATAATCAGGAACTATCACAAGCATCTAAATACCAACATGTCAGAAGACCTCAAAAACATGGAAAGATTTCTGGACACATAAAATTCACCAAAATTGAATCATGAGGTTATCAAAAACACTAAACAAACCTATAAACCAGGATGGAGAATGATTAATCTATGAATTAGTAATTAATTCCCTCCCAACAAAGAAAATCCCCAGACCAGATGGCTTCGCTGCTGAATTCTACCAAATGTTTCAAGAAAACTTAAATCAATTCTCCCCAAACAATTCAAAACAAAACAAATGGAGGTAACCTGTCATTTTATCATTTTTTTTCCTACAAAGCCAGTATCACCGTAATACCAAAACCAGAGAGAGAAATAGTGAGAAAGCAAGCTATAGACCAATATAAACACAGTTGCAAAAGTCTTCTGCAAAGTGTTAACCTATAGAATCTAACACCACAGTGGACAAATCATCCCACACCAGGTGATTTCTGTTTGGCATGCGGAAATGGTTTAATACACACAGACCAGCAAGGATGATACACCCTATCAACCAAATGAAGAATACTTTTGGGGGGGAAAGAAAACTGAAGAATGTAAAATGGTAATAAGAAAAGTTTCACTTTGATGAAGAAAACATCTTTAGGATAAAGCAAGTAGAGTTTTCTTTTCCAGGGATTCAACGTTACGTTCAAACAAACAAACAGAAAAGTACCCTTCAACCAAGGTAAAAACAAGCAGCGCCAACTAAACACTCTGTTGTCTTCAAAGCCTATTTTATTTAGGATTTTAGAATTTATTTATGTATGTATTTGAAGGACAGAGAGAAGTGTGAAAGGGAGAGACAGGCAGAGAGAGAGAGAGAGAGAGAGAGAGAGAGATCTTCTATTTGCTTATTCATTCCCTAGCTTTCTACACTGTCCAGGGCTACTCCAGGTTAAAACCAGGAACCAGGACCTTATTCTGAGTTACAAGTCGTTGGATCATCTTCTGCCACCTTCCCTAAAACAGTGGCCGGGAACTGGTTCCAAAGTAGTTTCTGGTACTTGAACCAGTGCTCCACATGGGATGCCAGCATCACAAATAGCAGTCTACCTTATGGCAACTCTTCATATTATTTTCTAAAAGCTGAATCCAATAAAAATCCCATCATTGGAAACACTTGCCTCTCTGTGATCACACAGTGCAAATCAGAGGAGCTGTCATCATTGAAATGAAGACATGTTATTAAAAAATCAATATTATCTCCTGATAGAAATTTCAAAGTCTGAATGGTCCTCCTGTCTATGCAATCTTGCTTGACAAATGCCCTCACCTGTGTCCACCTGTGATTTTACATGTTTCAGAATTTGCTCATGGTAATGAATTTGGGAATACTGATGAATTAAGGCGAAAGGGAACACAACCACCAATTCTCTACTTTCCACTTCCCTCTGTGCCGTATCACCTCAACTATATTTATCATCTTCAAAGTCTGGAACAAACTATCAAAACCTGTAAAATTTAATAATCAATGTACCAAATATTTTTAAGCAAAAGTTAAGGCAAGTGTGGCAATAACTAAAAATAATTTCTCCACAGTATGAATTACATTATTTAAATTACCTTTCAATCATTGCCAAAAAATTGGCACACTAGTGGGCAATAAAGTAGATAAAAACAGAACCATGGAAAATTTATGCAGTGCTATCAACAGCTCCTGGCAAATGACATCTCATTTCACGCTCACAAGTTAATCAATAGATTATTCATCATTCACTGATGCTTTAGACAGAACATCTATCATTTCACTCACAGACACTTGAAGATGTCTTACATTTTAAAATTTCCCTATAGGACAAACAACTGGGGAAGGCTTCATGGCATATGAGTAAAGGGGTCATCTGAGATGCCCACATGCCTTATGGATGCCAGTGTGAGTCCTGGCCACTCCCCTTCCAATCCAGATCCCTGCTACTGTGCTGGGGAAAGCAGTGGAAGATAGCCCAGCTGCGTTAGCCCCTGACACTCACATAACCCAGTTGTAGCCTCTGGCTTGAGTCTGGCCCAGTGTGGGCATCACGACCATCGGTGTATGAACCAGTGGGTGGAAGCTCTCTCTCTCTTTCTCTCCCACTTTAGCTGAAACTCTGATTTCAAAACAAATAGACAAATATTTAAAAAGACCAACTCTTCTCTGAACATACCTAATTAAATATGTAATATTTTTGTTGAGTACCTAGAAATAACTAAGGGGCAACTTTATTCAGAAAAAAGTGAAATTTCTGTGGAAGAGAGAAGAACAGTAGAAACTAAACAGTAGCAGTGAAGAAAGATAATTGAGATCTTCTTTCTGCTGGTTCATTCTGCAAACAGCTGCAGAGGCTGGAACTGGGGCAGGCCTAAGTGGGGAGCCAAGAGCTGCATCTGGGTCTCTCACACACGTGGCAGGGGTCCAAGGACTTGTGCCATCTGCTGTTTCTCTATCAGACACACTAGCAGGAAGCTGGAGTAGAATGCAACAGCTGACACACAGACTGGCTCTTCTGCAAGGTGTCAGTGTCACAGGCAGTGGCTTCATCAGTGCACCAAAATACCAGTGGCAAAATGTTCATTTTCTACAAGGTATTTTGAAACTTGATGTGATGTGAACAGCAATGTTTTTGTTTTGTTTTTTTACTTTTTTTTTTTTTACTGTTAAAGCACATTATTTCAATAAATGCGAGTTGTAAGTGCAATGGACAGAGTATTGACAAAGTATTGAATCCTTTTTTTTTTCTTTCTGGAATCCAAAAACTCTGGTTGCATAAGAATCCTTGCTAAGCAGATACCAGCTTTGCTAATTTCCACTTGTAGTGCTGTTCTTCAGAAGCATCTGAATTATTGTGGCAATAATATTTGCACTTCCATGAGAGACATAAAAGCACATTTAGATTATCAAATTGAGAAAGTTAGAGTAATATTAATTAGCATAGCACTATAACAAGTAGTATCATTGTTATGCCATTTAATATGTGCATATTTTATCATAGCAGTATGAAACATGTTGAATATTTGAAATTATTTTCAGCCAAAAGATTAAGAAAATTATAAAAGCAAAGCTGTTAAAACTATTTTGTACCGGTTTCTTAGTAACATAACACACTGCAATGTATAGTTTTCTATGAATTCTCCATTTTCATAACATATTTAATGTGTTTAATTTATATTTAATATTTACTTTCCTCTAGTATGTTGTATGATATTCTATTACATATTTGTTCTATGGTTCCTATTAATAGTACATAGAAAGGCCCAGTGTCCTGGTGTAGCATGCTAATATTCCACCTGTGGCACCAGCATCCCATGTGGGCATCAGTTGGTGTCTGGCTTTTCCATTTTCAATGCAGCTCCATGCTAATAGGCCCTCCCCTGGCTGCTGCACCCATGTGGGCAATCTGGAAGAAGCTCCAGGTTCCTGTCTTCAGACTGGCCCAGCTCTGGATATTTGGGGAGGGAAACGTTGCATAGAAGATCTCTCTCTCTCTCTCTCTCTCTCTCTCTCTCAATTCTGAATTTCAAGTAAAATAAATAGATCTTAAATAAATAAATAATATACACATAACAGCAGCTCTTTGAACACAATTTGTCTTTCATCTTAAAGTTTTACAATTATTTTCTGGTTTCAAAAGGATGTTGTTCTAAAAAAGTTAAATATAAATGAAATTATAAATAAAGAAATAAAAATTATTATTTTTAAAATCCATACCGAGGCCATTCCTGCTACTTCTCCAAGACATCTGTTTCCATAGATAGAATAAACTTTAGGATTCTATGAAATGCTTTGAAACTTTACTTGGAAGAGAGAAGAGAAAGGGAGAGAGGGGGGCATAGAGGAGTGAGAGAGGGGGCCTGGTTTGCTTCCCAAATGATCACAACTGCCAGAGTAAGCCTGGAATTCAGAACGGACCTTGTCCATGAAGCCAAGAGCAATCATGACTGCCCTCTGAAGTATGTGTTAATAGGAAGCTGGAACGAGAAATTGCAACTGGAACTAAACCCCACGCCTTCTGATTCCAGCATCTTAACTGGCTTCTTAGTCTTGAGGCCAAATGCCCACGCCCAAAATTTAAACTTCATCCTCCACGATGCTTTGCTTTACACAAAGTGGAATGATGGTACGGTCCTTATTTCATAATACACCCTCTTATCTATCATTATATTAAGAACACACTGTCATTCTGGTAAATATTTTTAAGAAGCATGATGACAAGCACTTGGCTGCAAATGTATTGCTTTTACAGTGGTAAGCAGTGCTTTATAAAGGTATTGCAATGTTTTTGGATGTACGCCTTGCTCCTTACACTTCAAATGAGAGGAATATTATGATGCTATTAGAACTCTGTCAGACCCTCTTGGAAAATAGGATCAGGGAGAGTTCAACCTAAACAGGGAAAATGCATTTGCCTTTCCACACGCACAACACTGATGCTGCACCTTTCTTGATGGGTGGATATATTCTAAAGAATCCCTCAGAGTCCCCCACTTCTATATAGTAAATCCATACTGTGTTATGATGTCAGTGTGAACCCCTTGTGGGTCTCTGTTTTCATTCGGGGTTTTATTTCCTGACAGGGCTTGGCACTCAAATATTCATTAGAAAAATGTCATGATTGTTTGGGTCTGATAGGTGTAAGACAAACCAAATACTGAAATGAGTAATACATGTTTGTCCCATCAATAGGTCTAAAACTCCATGACATGTTTTTCGGACCTTATTGTCTGATTATCTAACATGAAATTTAAATATAAATTTATATATATGTCTAAGATCTATAATTTTCGTTTTATAGTCCATATTCATTTTTTAAAGGATTTATTTATTTGGAAGGCACAGTCATAGAGAGAGGGAGAGAGGAGGACTCTCCCTTCCACTGGTTCACTGTTCCAGTGGCTTCAGGAATTGGGCAGTTCTGCAACCAGGAGCCAGAAGTTTCTTCTGGGCCTCTAGCATGGGTGCAGGGGCCCAAGGACTTGTAGAAACTTTCACTGCTTTCTCAGTCTCACTAGCACACTGCTATATAGCATGTAGAGCAGCTGGACCTTGAAGAGGTGCCCATCTGAGATATTTGTACTATAGGCGGCAGCTTAAGCATCTATGCCACAATTTTCACCCCTGAATATTTTGAAAGTGGAGTAACATAATTATAACTTTTGTTAGTCACCCGATCTGCTTTAGTTACTACAAGCGTTTCCAGGTAGGAGATACTACTTCATCAAATGTAATCATCTTCGTTCCTGGAAAAGGCCACTTTTCTCTGAGTCATTCAGAATTTGGTTTCGTTTCATTTCTGGCCTGAGTGGGGAATGTCTTTTCTGTCAATGGAAATATTTTTGGTGACTAATTCTCAAATTAAAGCAACAGAATGTCACATCAAAGCTGATTTTTGTACTTGGGTCCAATGGGGGGAGGGAAAGAAGAAATAGAATAGAATGCTTGTATTTTTATACTCCAATGCTGTCCTTTAAAGTCCAACTTTATTTCTAGATTTTTGGATGACAAAAGACCTCTATCACAATGATGTGTCTAATTTGCATTCCTTGGGCAGGAATAGGCTATGCATTGATTTCAGGTTTAGCATATGCTGTCATGTTATATTTATTTCATGGCTAAACCTCTCAAGGTTTTAGCCTCCTGTGTAAGAATGAATTAAAATAACAGACCAGAGGCATATCTTAAGCAAGGGGGGCTGTTTGCAAGGTCGGCTCTTGGCTGGAATATGGGGGAATTTGGCACTTGATCCTTGCTAATGAGTGATTCACTATGCCTAGACTGTACAAACAGTGTGATTCATGATGAATACGTGTGTGCCTTCTGGGAGTCTGGAATTTGTTAGACACCAGACACAGGGTACCTATGTAACCAGCTTCCCCAAAACAAAATAGAATAAAACAAAGAGAAAAAAAAACATCAGGTTCTGAGTCTTCATGCATTTTTTTCAGCAGAAACTTTGTACATATTTCTCTGCATTTTTATTGTTGGTTAAATGTGCACGCTCAATACGCCCCTTCCCAGGAGAGAAAAAGGATTACTTCAGACGTTCTCCATGCTCTTCTTTGAACTTGACACCCCTTAGCCACAAGCACCACTATCTACCAAGCCCCATGGACTTTGGACACATCTCCAAATATAGGAATGGTGTTGGGAAGCCTTCAACATACCTCCTTACACAGTATGAAGGTTTGTGGTCAGCACCGTGGCTCAACAGGTTAATCCACCTCTTTTAGTGTTGGTATACCCGACAGAGGTGCCACTTCATGCCCAGCTACTGCACTTCTGAGCCAGCTCCCTGCTGAAGGCCAAGGAAAGCAGTAGAGGATGGTTCAAGTCCTTGGGACCTTATATCTACATGAGAGACATGGGTCTACATGGTGAAATGGGTCAGCCAAGAGGTGATTTGGACTGTGTTTAAGATGCAACTCAGACTCGTGCAGCGCCTGCAAGAGTTTTAGTCCTGGGTATTCTGCTTCCCATCCAGCTTTCTGCCAGTGTATCTCATGCAAGGCACAAAATGATGGCTCATGTGCTTACATCCGTGCCTATGTGACATACCTGGGTTGAGTTCAAGGCTTCTGGCTTTTGTCTGGTCCAGCGCCAGCTGTTGTAGGCACTGGCAGAGCAACCCATTGTATCTCTCTCTCTCTCTCTCTAACCGTATGTGTGTGTGTGTGTGTTTTAAATGAATAAATTTTAAAAAACAAAGTCTACATTGCTCATTTTCATTCAATACCTGACCTGTTTCTTTTTTTTTTTTTGGTTTTGGTTTTTAAGACATTTACTTTTATTGGAAAGGCAGATTTACAGAAAGAAGTAGAGAAAGAGATAAATATCTTCCATCCACTGGTTCACTTCCCAAGTGGCCACAACGGCTGGAGCTGAGCCAATCCGAAGCCAGGAGCCAGGAGCTTCTTCCTGGTCTCCAACACAGGTGCAGGATCCCAAGGTTTTGGGCCATTCTTGACTGCATTCTCAGGCCACAAGCAGGGAGCTGGATGGGAAGAGGAGCAGCCGGGACACCAACTGGCACCAATATGGGATCCTGGTATATGCAAGGCAAGGATTTAGCCACCAGGCTACTGCGCTAGGCTCATGGCCCCCTTTATAACGTGTTTTGGGAGAACACTGAGATGACAGGTGGGAAACATACTGGGAGAAAAATGGTTTATGAACTTTGGGTGGTTGATTGTTTGTGAATGAGGGAATGTAGCAAACACCAAATCCCTGTGTTTAGGATCCCAGGAGCCTTTAGTTTTACTATGGAGAAGCAAAAGAAGAAATGAGCAGAAATTAAGTCTTTAAACCCAAGGAAGAGTCTGCTGAATTCCCTTTCTAGGAACACATGCATGCAAGTGTTTTTACAACTAACGGAAAGTTCCAGACACAAATTAGAAACAGCAGTTTCATTTATTCTCACAACTGCGATTTTTTAAACTCCCTGTGTGGTTTTTCACACATTGAAACAGCTCTCTTAAGCTGTTTCTGGCTCACTTACACTTCCTAATTGGCAAGCAATAAACTTTCCTGCTCGTTACTTCCTTTGCTTGGGAAGTCAGAATTTAACCTATTTTGCACGAAACAGAAAATCAGTTAATCTAGGTGTGACTAGATCTTTTGCAATTTAAGTGATAGATCTTGGACTTAGCAGCAGTACCTTCTCCCTTGAGCAGAACTTTTGATAGGGTCAGCTAGGCAGTAAGCGGATTCCAGAACAGGTGTGGTGGGCAAGAGATGGAGGATACAGGTTGAAGTGACAGCTACATCCAGCTTTGGAGTGCCACTCGGAGTTCTGGTTTCTTGCTCATGCATCCTCTGGGAGGCTCAGGTGAGAAGGAACTTGTGCTGTCACGTGTCAGGTGCAAATGGGGTCACAGATCCAGGCTTTCGCTTCACCAAGACCCAACTCTTTTTGCAGGCTTTTGGGAAGTTGCCCAGCAGAAAGGAGATTCTCTCTTTCCTCTCTCTCCCTCCTCTCATTCTCTCTCCTATCTCCTCTCTCTCTCTTTCCTCTCTCTCCTCTCTCCCTCTCTCATCTGCTCTATCATCTGTATGTGTTTTATTATCTGTCTAGAAGTTATCCACAGCTAAGCCTATCTATCTGTTTTCTATCATCCACCATCACCTCTAGGACCTTCTATGTCCCTCTGTCTTTCAATGAAAACAATTAAGCAACAGCATCAACAAGAAAATGGCCAGATTTCCTTGCCTTACCCAAGAGTCAAACCTGGCCCTCCATTGTTCTTGTAAAATGGATTTTTAAAATTGTTAACATGATGTGCTCATTCATTTCATATCGTCGTCATTGCCCGCTTTGGCTCTGCAACAGCAGGTTTGAGAAGTGTAGCCCGGACTGTACAGCTCACAAAGATTAAGATATTTAGTCTGCCTCCCCTTAAGCCCAGTTTGGTTCTCTTTGCCCCTAGAAGGATGAGAAGATGCACACTGCCTGTTTATTAAACATGCAGCCAAGTAATGTGGAATGAGCTGAAAAGTAGAACTAGATTTTAAAAAAAAAATCTTGAGAAGACCAGACTATGAGATAAAAATACAAAGATTACATTGAAAAAGGAATACATATAAAATCGCAGAATCAGGGTCACATATAAACAAGATCACCTTGGCTCTCAATTCAGTGGAATGAGGGCCATCTCCATTGCCTTCCCCTGGAGCATCAGCAGGAAGCCGGCTCAGAAGCTGAGCAGGCTGCACAATCTAATACAAAATGCCAGAACTGCTGGCCCCAGCGAAGACACCAAGTGTCGCCCATAAATAGTATAGGCTGCACCAGTTTTCTGAAATCGTGACAATTACATTTTGTCAGGAGAATTGCAAGGATCATTTGCTTAATTTTTTTTTCTGGTGGAAATATTGATGTGAGCTAGAACTCTACATGTGCTTGAACTTAATATCTGGTAATAAAGAGGAACTCACAGGATGTGGCACTCCCTTGGGGATCTTAGTTTGATTTCACTTGCCTGGAGCACAGAGGACCCAGAGTTCGCTGGAGAGCATTTTGTCAAGCACACTTCACCTTCGCAGCAGGGTTTAGTAGTTAATGAATTCATTTTTTGATCCCTCCGAAAGTTTCCCAGTTAGGTTTAAAATAACAGCTATGGAAAGTCAGAACATTTTATTGTAAAAAAGTTCAAAGTGGCAAGAGGCATTGGCTATGCAAAGTTCTCTATGACATTCAACGAACTTTGGAGGGATTAAAAGATAATTTTCATTCTGTGACCAATTTTGGAGCCTTAAACCACGTAGATTCGGGCAGCTTCCCAGGGAAATTTCTCTGCAAGACTTTCTGTGCTTCGGTACAGAAATAAATATTTTAAAGTGAATTCCTCACTTTTGATGACTCAACACACCATGGAATGCTAGCAGAGTACTGAAATCGGAGCAGGTGAAGAGGTATCTAGCAAGAAATTGCTGAGGTCATAAGCCCCTCCCTGTAGTCCCATCTGCTCCATCCAAGCCCCTGCCCGTTCCCTTTTCCCTACAGCAAACACCGTGAAACCATCACTCAAAACCAGAACTGGCCCAAAGTAATCAACAGTGCTGCCAGCTGGGTCCCTGAGCTGACCTTTAGCTGATTACCATGCCATTGTAATAATAATTACCATGGCTGAAATCCAGCTCCTGTCATGTGCTTGACACCAAGGATCCTCTGTGATTAAAAAAACAAAACAAACAAACAAACCAGCAAGGAAACAGGCAGGATACAAGCTCTGTTCTCCACCACATTCCTCCCCTTGAGTCTGTGCCTTGCATCAAACCCCATTGGCACCTCCAGATCATGTAAAAGGATGGCCCCTCACCTCCTTGAGCACAGCTCACATTTAAATCCTCCCAAATTCTTTGAGCGTATCCATGCAAATAAACCCTGTTTGTCTGCTGACTTTTGCCTGTGTCTTATCCTTTACATTCATGTGTTCAAGGCAGATCTGAACCCATTCAAGCCACATCCTGACATCTGTGGCAAGCCAGCCAGGGGCAAGCAGTTGACAGCCCACCTGAAGATCAACTGAGTCTTCTTTTAGCCTTCTTTGTGCTTCTGGTATTTGCTTTCATTCTTTTTTCCTCTTTTCACTTTGTCTGCACTTGATGAAGACTAACTCCACGAGCACAACCATACCTGATCCCTCTATCAACTGGGGGAGGGTAAGAACAGACACTGTGCAGACTGGACGTCTTTGGGTCCTTTGGGATGAAGGTTTAGAAGTCTTGCTGCCACTTGTTCCCAGGCCTTCAGTGCCAGAGGCTCTTCTTCTTCACCATCTGGTTATGCACATCTACGCTGCCTACACTGTCTTTCACGTACATCCTCTAAATTTGTCTCTTCCAGAACTCAACAATTTCACGTGCAAATAATGGCCGTTGAAGGTACCAGACATTATTCATGAATGGCAGCATTCTTTCTGCCCTTGTCCTAGCCACATCACAAGTTGAGGAAATCTAAAGGATATGATCAGTACACGTTTAAGTAAACAAAAAACATGAAACCTCAAAGTTTTTCCTTCGCCTCTTTTTCAAATAGGTTGTCACAAGACAGATGTGTAAACAACCTTAGTAAGAAAGTGCATGAGATAAAGGTTTACAAAGAGAAAAACAAGTTAGATGGCTATTACCAGTTTTGATGTTGCATTTCTTGTGCATTTTCAAAAGAGTGTGCTTGTGAATTTAACCACCTATTTAGATGAAGATAGTGTGTATTCAGGAACCATGCTTCTCCCGTTAATGTTAATAGTTACAGAAAGACCGATTTTCATGGTCTTTACTTTGTCTTTTGCGAAATTATTATTCTTCTCCAGCATCTCAATGGAAATACCTAGTGTCAAACCCTCATCACTGAGGGAAGTGCACTCATTTGTAAGGATATTATGAAAATATTATGAGAAAATGGCCATAATTCACTTATTCCTCAATCACATCCTTAGTGCTATGAGATATCAAGTTGTTCTGCGACTATGAAGTGAATACATGGATGCATAAAGGGTGTAGACATAACCTTTGTTTTCCCTAACACCACTGCTGGTTTGGGGAATTTTATATATGTGTGTGTATATGTACATATACATACACATATGCATTTTACAGGTGATAAAATTAAGATTTACAACAAAAATTTTTTACAGGTAATTTTCTAAGCAAAAACAATTAAAAAAAACTATCCAAATTAAAATACTGTAGTATATTTTAGGTCAGATATAATGATGGCTGTTAGAAACATACCTTTCAAAAAGTTGGTATCAGACTTTGACAGATGAGCTTAGAGACTTTTGATGGTAGAAGTCCTAAATTCACTCACAGAAAAATGAATCTCCCTAAAATATAAGAGAAATTATTCTCTTCCTCTTTGAATAAGTAAAGTTTGGTCTGGCTAACCCATTCCTTGTGAGACTGGCAAGATCACCTTATGGTTGATTATAGAAAAGATGGGCTTAGGATGCATTTAAAGGAAACTGCAAATGTTGGAACCCTTGAGTCTTCTACTTGGATTGGAAAGTAAAACCTTTGAGTAACAACATGCAATGGCAGATTCCTAAGATTTAACTTCAAGCTGCACATGGTACAATGTCTTCCAATAGCCGCAGTGTGGGAAAGCAGCAGAGGACAGCTCAAGGCCTTGGGTCCCTGCTCACACATGAAACCCGTTGAAAGTTCCTGGCTCCTGGCTTTGGACCAGTCCTGTTCTGTCTGTGGCAGCAATTTGGGGAGTAAACCAACATATGAAAAGATCTCTATTTCTCTACTCTGTAATTCTGCCTCTGAAATGAAAAAATAATTCTTAAAAAAAAAAACACAGAAAAGTGCATTACTAAAATTTCTAAGAACTTCACCTGAGTTGTATTTGATGGCTGGCAGGAGAACATATTCAAAATTAAGACTGAGAATGACTCCCCTCTACACAGAAAAAACATATTGGTCCTCCCCCAGTCAGAATAAAGCTACAGCAATGAGTAAGAGTGGATATTAAAAAGCGATTTGGTACTAACATAAAAGATAAGAGCTCAATTGGCATGGCTAGTTTCTCAATAGGGAAATGAAAAAATGAGATGAAATTCATTATAAGTATGATTACACTTTTGTAATTCAAAGGAGATGAGGACATACAGGCCGGAAAGCTTTTGCATTTCCATAGTATTTGAGTCCAATTCAAACAAGTACACTCCAGAGAAGGCAATGTAAGGGCTATTGCTTGGTTCATTTATCAACTCATTTTTAAAATTGGTTAACTTTTAGAATATATTTAGTTCTTTAGTTGAAAGAGTGAAGAAGAGGGAGAGGCAGAGTTCTTCCATCTGCTAGTTCACTCCTCATGTGGCCACAACAGCCACAGCTGAGCCAAAGCTGAAGCCCGAAGCCAATAGCATCACACAGGTGGAAGAAAACCAAGCACCTGGACCAGTTTCTGATGCTTTCCCACATGTATTACTAGGGAGCTGATTCAGAAGTGGTGCCCATATGGGATGCAGCTATGCAGAAAATTTTAATAACCACAGAACAGTTTCCTTTTTAACATGTCACCCAGCCTTTCTCAATGATAATATCCGTAACACGCTATAATAACAAAATTGACACTAGTAAACTACTATTACCTTAAAAAACACACTCATAACTGGGATCCCAGCAAGGTTTCTATGCACTTAAAAAAAAATCTCTATATAACATTTTATCTCATTCTTAGACCCAACATTATAATTTGGATACAAATATCTTCAACGTATGTCTCCCTGGTACTGATGAGTTGTTGAAATTTCTGTTCAAGTTTTCTTTCCAGTACTACAGTATTTACAGCTAGTTTCTCTACCTCTCCCTCTCTCTCGCCATCCATCTCACTTTCTCATTCTTCCCTGATCCTTTAACTTCTTGAGTCTCAGATTTCATGTGCTAGAATGGGGAACTAGTCAACCACCTGAGGTGGATTCACTTGACGGCTTTTCTTATGTGAAGGCTTACTCACACAGATGTCTTTATTTTGAGAACCTCGCTGCTCAAGCTCCTTCCAGCCTGGCTCTTTTGCACTCCCCTCCTTGTGTTAGTACTGAGAAAGTGCTGTCTGTGCCTAGGTTTTACTCTACTGGACAGTAAATTCAAAAAAGAAGATTTAGAAAGCAGATGAATACTCTAATTCACCTTATGCCCTTCCATGCCCTGCCTTATTTAGTTCAAATAGTTGTTTTACATGATTCTCTAGCTTTTTATCATTTCAGGATGGGAGAAATTGTTGACAACGAACTATTCTGTAATAGCCTGAATCAGAAGTTTGAAAATCATTATTTGCACACACAGTTACAAATCATTCATATTTTAAGGCCTCTCCTATTACAGCTAATAGTAGCAAAACTATTGTTTAACTTCCTACCTTTCAATGACAAGTTCAGTGACCTTTCACTGTTTTAAATGTTTATAACATTTGTTAAATATTTATAATATTTAAATAGACTTTCAACATGTAGAACCTGAGTATAAATACACCAGACCTTTATACATGTCACATGTATGTGTGTTGGCTCATACGAGTGTGTGCATTTTTTTCTCACATGAACAATTTAACACACATAAACTATATCTCTAAACACTCGATCATAAAGTGCTATCTTCTTATGATGAAGCTTTTATTACATTTGCATAATAATGCACTCAGCAGAGGATCTTGGGCCAAAGAGGTCTGAAAAAGTTAACTCAATGTCAAAATTGCTAGCATGAGACATTAACTCCCAAGAACGCATTCCTCTTCCTTTTATACACTCATGTAATAAATAACGGTCATAATGAAACTATAAACATAATGAGGATTTTGGGTTATTGTGTAATTTCAAACTTCCAGAAGGGCTAATGCATGCCCCATCCATAATCAGTCATTTAAATTATTTGCTTAAAAGGACACTTAGTGGTTTAAAAAAAGAAAATATATTTTGGGAGAATTTTATCCTAAAAATAAATCTACCCAATTAGAAAGATTGAGTCATCCTTCCCTTCTTGTAGAACTTAATGAATGTCGTTAGCATGGGTTGTTGATCACAGAGGATGAGATATGAGACCCATTCGTCCTTCCTTATGTTTCCCACCCGGGGTTGGGGTGGGGGGGAGACTCCTCTTTGCAGGTGGATTTCTCAAGCTTTATCCTTCCTCTCCTCAAAGTATAAGAAGACAAATAGTGCATCTGGGGGAGTACGACTAGATTTAAATCTTTGCTTTTCAACTTATTAGTTATGGAAACTGAAGTATTTTTATTGAAGATTATTCTGTAGAAGAACATTTGAAACTTGAATAACATTTATCCAATACATTAAATCATGTTCCAAAATATATTTAGAAGTAGTGTGATACATAGATTGCTATGAATTCACACTTGTGTGTTTATCCATATGTGTATGAACACACACATATGTTTATGGGATGTTGTCTATGTGTTTTTATGCCTGTATATGTGACTATCAAGATATTATAAATTTAAACATTATTTCTCTTGTTCTCTAACAGAATTATTCCTTTTAGGGAATGAGTGTTTCATTAAAGGAAAGTTCACTGAGCCAACAATAGGAAATAAGAAGAAAAACTGGCAACTAATTTTATGGCAGTATGTCAGTGGGAGAGGAATGGAAATCCTTTTCTGAAGGCCAAAGTGAGAACACACTACTTTCAAGTGTCTCTTTAAAAGATGTGTATATACATTTGTATTTATATTTATACTTTTATTGATTTATTTGTTTGTTTTTTTCTGAAAGTGAGAATTACGGAGAGGAGGGACATAGATGACCAAAACTAAGAGCCAGGCCCTTCGTGAGTCTCCCACATGGTAGACAGGGGACCGAACACTTGTGTCATTTCTACTCTTTAATCAAGGTCATTGGTAGTGAGCTACCTCTGAACTGGAGTATCCAGGACTCAAATCGGTGCCCAAATAGGATGTTGGTGCTACAAATAATGGCTTTACCTGATGTGCCACAATGCCAGGCCCTAGTAGCTACGTTGTTTGATAACCATTCAGTTTTATACACTAGCCCAAGGAACAAGGTCACAGTTAGACAGTCTCAGTCTTGGAATGTGGCACTACAATCACACAGCAGTGGTACACTGGATTATGAAAAAAGACCCTCAAGCCAAAGATGCTCCACCACCCAAAAAGAATCTTACAAACGCTAGGCTTAAAATTCACTTTTTAAATTTAGTTTTTCTAGTGCAGATGATTCCAGATTGATCATTTAGAAACCCCTTGGGGAGAGAAGTGGGGTGAACTGCTAACCTGTGGGCCAAGAAATCACAAGAGGCTAATAAATCATTTCAGCTTAGCATGCAGAACCGGCAAGGCAGGAGAAAATTATCAGAAAAGCAGAGACAAAAGTCTTTCAAAAAATCCCACAAAGCATAAAGGACATGAATCTCAACAGAAGAGAAGAACGTTTGCTTGTGGAGGAGAAAAGTGAGGGAACAGAAGGAAGACAAAAGAGAAAATGAAATTTTCAAATATCAGTAGGGAGTGCACGACACACAGTCCATACAGAGTGGGAGAAAGAAGGCAAAGCAGAGGCACGCAGAACAGGCCAAATGCAAGGGCAGAAGACGGTATCGATGCAAAATGAGGGCAATGAGCGCTGTGAGAGCAGCTGGCACTGGCGATCTCCCATGCTTTGTGAGCTTGGCAACAGCTGGATGCTGCAGTATTTGCCATCCTGACTCCCAGTAACCACCAGGACAGAGATTTTTTTGACGTGTGAGACAAATATCCTAGCTGAAGAGATCATCGTAAGCTTCATGGCTGTCGTCGTGGATTTACTGCCGCCTTGAGCAAACAAAGTCGGGTTACTGACCCTACGTCAACAAAACTTCCTCTCCTTCAGAAGTGGTGTGACAACACATCTCCATGTAAACCTGGATAGTAAAACAGAGCTGTGGTCAGAGGACCCATGCTCAAACAGGAGCTGGAGCCCAGCACGGCAGCCTAGTGGCTAAAGTCTGCACCTTGCATGCGCCAGGATCCCATATGGGTGGTGACTCGTATCCCCGCTGCTCCACTTCCCCACCAGCTCCCTGCTTGTGGCCTGGGAAAGCAATAGAGATGTTCCACTCTTTGGCAACCAGACCTGCTCTCAGTTCTTTATCTACAAATGGGAGTCGTATGATTGCTTGTGTCATAGTTATTACAGCTATTCAATGTGCTGAGTCACCTGATGTACTCAGAATGTACCCTAAAGAGTCTGTGCTGTTAAATGAATAAATGAAAAGTACGTGTGCCAATGAAAAGTATATAATAAACACTCACTCGATAGATGCTTAGTGAGTTTCTCCTCATTTCCTGGCACTAGGAACTTCTAACCCTGCTGTCAAACAAACAAAAATGCCAACAAACTTATGACATCCTCATCATTCTAGTGTAAGCATTATAAATTGATAATGATCATGATATCCTGTTCTGCTGCAATCTGTTTAGATATATTACTACGATGAGCTGAACCTCAGTGCTTCTAAAATTCACATACTGACGTTCTATAACTTAGTGTGGCCCTATTTAGAGTGAAAAATTAAGCGTGGGGGCAGGCATTGTGGCATATCTCATGCTGGAGTGGCTGATTCAAGTCCTGGTGACTCTTCATTCTACATCAGGCTTCCTGTTAATGTGTGTGGGAGACAGCAGATAATGACAGCCCAAGCATTGAACACCTGCCACCCGAGTGAGAGACCTGGATATTGTTGTTGGCTCCTGGCTTTGGCCTGGTGCAGCCTGGGCAGCTGTGGCATTTGGAAAGTGACTAGAGAATGGAAGTTTCTCTCTCTCTCTCTCTCTCTCTCTCTCTCTTTCTCTCTCCCTTTCATTGTTTTTCCTACCATTAAAATAAATAAGCTTTTCTTTTATATAAAAAAAAAAAGATTTTTCAACTTTATCTAAATGACAAAAAGAGAGAGATCTTGCACCCACTGGGGCATAACCCATAATTCTGCAGTGGCGATGGTTGGGCCAACCAAAAGCAGGAGCCCAGAACCCTGTTTTGTTCCCTTCTACGTATTCAATCATTATTTACCTTAAGGAATAATTTAGTGTCAAAATAAAAGAACTAAAACACTATTCCTCATGTCAAGAGATCTAATGGTCTTCTGAGACTAACATTACAAGAAGCATGTATTTGGTGAATCATCCCATTGGGCAGTTTTCAAATGAACATTTTGAAATCACAGTTTTCTAGCTGGGGTCTCACATCTTCGCCCATGTAATATTCATTTACAAACCTTGGACACCAAAGCCAATGTATGGAACCATAGCTTTCCTAGAGCATGTAAACACCACAAGTTGCCCTCTCCTAGGATTTCATTACCTCGTGAAGAGCCCCAGTGGGAAACCCAGTCTGAGACCATAAAGAGCAGATGTTGAAGGTGAGGAATTGGGGTCTCAGGTAACGAAAGAGCTGAGCCTTGAAACAAGAAGTCTGCAAGGTGACCAAGCAGTTCTCATCAGGTAAAAAGATTAAGAAGCAAAACGCTCCATACCTCCCTGACACAAGGATCCACAGTGTCTACGGAAACCTGGAGTCAAATGGGCTTTCCTGCGAGCGTGCAAGAAACATAAGCAAAAATACCATCTTAGACCCATGTGAGAGGAAGGCATGTATCCTGCCACCTCTCTCTGACTCTCCAATCTCCTGACAAGATCTGTCATCCACCGGGTCCAAATAGAGTCCAGTGGACATGAACCCTCGGGTTTGCATTCAGTGATGGTTGTCGTTTCTGCGATACACAAAAGACCATTTCAAAAAGCATAGATATTGAGAAATAGATCTGCAGCCATGCAGCAATATAATTGTCAGCTCGTGGGCCTTATAGGACCAGCCACCACGCCACTGCAAAATTTCTTGAAGAAGTCGGTCCAATTATTCCATACACTGTCTCACATGGTCTTTAAAGCAATTTCAAACTGTTCTATTCATGTGCTGTATTCCCTAGACAAAATTTAATGCAGGCTCGTTGAACACCCCTGTCTACAAATTTCCCCATCCCCTGTACAGGATACCAAAAGTTCCAATGCGATAGGGCAGTTGCCTATATGTTTTGGTTGGCTAGCAGCTCTGGTGGTGGCTAGAGCACTGGCATGGTCATAATATTTAGATAGCAGTGTGATTTCTCATCATGAAAAGAGTTTTCCCTCCGCCTTAGATCATTTTAAATTCAATCATGGGTGAAAAAGAAATAATTTTCTGTGTCTAAAGCTCAATGTCATCCATTTGGGATCAAAATGAAAGTCTCTCACATTTCAAATGCAGAAAGTGAAAACCAGATGTACTAAATGATATAAGCACTACTACATAACAAATTACTGGCATAGCCAGAATGAAAACAGAGGAGTTTAGCTACTTTTACCACATACTAAGCTATTTCCAATTCATTTGCAATAGAACAAGGACAGAAAGAACAGCTTCTGTTTTTGTGAGCAAGCAGTGTGTGTTCTCTAAGTCGGTTTGTAGGCGTCTGCAGTCCGTGGCTGTCCATGGCTTTGGAGAAGGTGTTAATGGATAAACATATGGCTCTAGAACACCCTGTGATTGTTTTGACTTTCAGGGTATTGATACCACGTGACAACCATGTTGATTTAAGCTCTATCTTCTTCCTGGACATTGACTTCGAAAAGAGATTGGGAATTTGGTTAACGGCAAATGATACTAGTCAACTTGATCATCTAAGTAATACTGCGTAATCTGTATTCTGCTGCTGATAATGATGATGTTCACACTGCAACAAAGATGCCGATAGTAATCCACAACATTCAGAAGTTGAAAGCAATTATGGAGAAATGATAAGAAAAGGTAATTTGGCTTGGAAATTAAGTCTTTGTGTTAAGGTGAACGGTCGGATTAGAACTACTGAAGGCGGAGGGCTGCCAAAAAAACAATGAAAAACAGGTAGGGCATCTGCTTGGCCCACTCCTTAGACCACCCAAAAGATTAAATGTTATGTGTATGAATTTGAGATGCTTGTCAGGCATGGGTTGCAGTTAGTCCTGAAAGATGAAACTTTTTTAAGAACAGAGCAGGGCTATTGGTTGAGCTACAGAGAAACAAAGGGAGATGAGAGGAAAGTTATAAAATGAAGAAGTCAAAGTAAGGGAGGAATAGAGAGCAAGAGAGAAAGGGAGGCAAACTTGTTTCAGAGAGCTTCAAAAGAGAAGAAACACGGCTGATGATGGCCAAGTCGTTTTCACTTTATCCTTTTTCTAAAAAAATGCATTTAGTTCTTTGAAAGGCAGCTTTGTAGACAGAAAGGGAGAAAGGAGGGGGAGAGGCAGAGAGCTCTTGTCAGCTGTTGGTTCACTCCTCACATGGTGGCAACAGCTAAGGTGAGGCCAGGCTGAAGCCAGGAGCCAGGAGCTTCATCCGGGTATCCCACATGAATGCAGAAGCCCAAGGCCCAATCCCTTGGGCCAACTTCCTCTCTCTTAACCAAGCACATTCACAGGCAGCTGGATTGGAAGTGGAGACCCAGGATATATACATATACATATACGAAGCATCTCTGAGACAATTAGCAGAATTCCTATTTAAATTCTGATACTGCAGATAGTTAGGTTCTATATTCTTTGCAAACGAGGAGAGGGAAAGAAAAGAACTAAGAATGTTATTGATAATACGTGTCCAAAGGAAACAGCACCTGCCTCCCTCGGGTGTGTTTGTGCCGTTGGAGTTTATAAGGCGGTACTCAAACATGGTAGAGCAGTCACATATCTAAAGGAAAAAAGCCAAGAACAATCCTATCATAACACTGTAAGGCAAGCCTTGGTTTCTCCTGAATATAAAACAAGAACAACACTACAAAGTTTGTTTAGTTGTGATTGTTGTGCTAGCATTTAGTTGGAAGTTGGGCCAGGTCCAAGCCAGGAGCCAGGAGCTCCACTCTGGTTATATCCAAGCAGCTCACCCATCTGCTGCTGCTCTCCCTGGCACGTTAGCAGGGAGCTGGATCGGTAGTGAGGAGGTGGATGGGAACTAGGATTCGGATATGGGATGCTGGGGGTCGTGAGTGGCAGCTTAAGCAACTACACCGCAGTGCTGGCTAGTTGCATCCACATTTACATATTCATGTTTATAAATATTTACATATTCATTTTTATTGCGTTTTCTTCTTGTCATTATGTAAACATTCAGTTTTGTAAATCAATTCCTCAATACTCTAGGAGTTCACTCTAATTCAGCTCAGATCTACCGCTTACCCACATTTGACTATTTTCCTATCTTCGCTGAAGCATCAAGTGTGGTTCACTCCCCCCTTCTTTTCCTCTCACTACTTTTTCTTTTCTTGCCCTCCTGCTCTTTTGACTTCCTTCTATATACTGAAAGGCTTTACTCAAAAAAATCATCTTATTGCAAACATTGTTTAGAGGCTTTGTTTCCATGGATATTAACCAAAAGCCCTGCTCTGTTCCTAAGTTTCATCTTTCAGGTGTAACTGGAACCCATGCGTAACAAATATCTCAAAGGCAAACACATGATTTTTTCAGAGAGTAGATCTTGACATTTGTACTGGACAACAAAAGGAAGATGAGTATGAAATGATATTGTTCGTTGATATTTTTGCTTGGACTAACTGACTGATATAGGTTGTAAATCAAAATCCACCTTTTGAAAGTATTTTTGAATTAAGACAACATTTTACTCATGCGACCCATTGATTTATAATTTTTTAATAACCTTCCAGAGGTTAATATCACTAATGCAGTACATCTCAGCCACTTATAACTATTTAATTTTGTCCTAAGAATGAAAAACTGCATCCTGACTTTCAAACCTTGAAAGTTCTGATGGAAATAATTTAAAATTCTGCTTGCATCATCTCAGGGGAATAAGTTTACAATTTTGTGATTAAAAGGGTAAAGAATTCTATTTAAGTCTTACGTACACTTTTATTTTTTTCTATAAATTTTCAAACTCTTCTTTTCAAATGGACCATGGTGTTTGCCCTTTTAAATTTATGATGGATGCCAGACAATTAACATTAGCAGGACAACTGAAATGTGAAATCAATGGGCCTGCTACAGTAATTTCAATGCAATGATCATGGCATGTCAAAGTGTTTTATTACAGACTGCAATTTTTTTCTTTTCTTTTAACCTAAACTTATAATTTTGTTATGAGGGTACTTTAAAGACATCTATGGAAGAATAAAATAAAAAGGAAAGTTGCTTTTGGTGCAAAAGAATTTTGAAATCCATGCACTTTGTATATGATGCATTTTCATGAAATGGCTAAGCCCCCAGCTTAGATGCCAGGTTTCAATGTCAGAGTGCCTGGGTTCACATCCCACTCCAGTTCTGGTCCAATTCTAGCTCTCCTAACTGACCTGAGAGGCAGTGGGAATGGAGCAGCTCTGTACTGTCCTGCTCCCTGTGTGGGACACCTGAACAGAGCTGCCAATCCCTGGCTCTTCTCCCCATGCCTCCAGCCCCACAGAAAGGAAACCAGCAGAGCAGAGCCCTCTCTGTGCCCATCTGCTTATCTCTCAGCCTTTTCAACTTTTTAAAACTGTCAAATCAAACATTTTGAGACTAGAACAGAAAACTAAAAATAAGTTGTGGTATTATGAAAATGCTCCTCCCACCCCGCTCTGTAGGATGTCTGTAGAATGGAAGATAATGTGCTGTATGTATATATTTTTAAATCTAGTAGAAAGGATTTTGAACAATTTTACTGTAAAGAAATGGTCAATATTTGAGAAGATAAATATGTTTCCTCCAATCTGAATATTACACGATGTATTCGCACATTGGAATGTCACAGGGTCCCTCGTAAGTTTATGTAGTTTTAGGAGAAGTTGTTGTGGCATAGCAGGTTAGAGCGTGGCCTGAGATAGCCACATGGCATAGCTCAGTGCTCACTAGAGTGTTTCCTGGCTTCAGATTAAGCTTCCTGCTGCTTATCTTGGAAGGCTTCCAAGAAGGCTCCAGATAATTGGGTTTCTGCCATCTTATGTGGTAGACCTGAACGCAATTCTTGGCACTTGGCTCCAGCCTAATCCAGCCTTGGCTGTTGAGGACATTAGGGACAAGAAGCAGCAAATGAGAAATCTTTCTCTCTCAACCCCGACTGGCCACTGACCACTTGTCTTACATTTCCCACCGCCATGCCTCACACGACCTGTGGCAGACCATGCCTGTGGCTCCTGCTGTGTGATGACTCTGATGTGATTCTTGGCGCTGACCCCAGCTCTGAGCCAGCTTCTGACTGGCTGGCAGTGCTCTGCTGCCACCTGAGCCCTGTGCATGCCAATGTTTGTGGCATGTTGGAAACAGGCTTCTGGCTGGTGACTCTGCCTTTGGAATAGCATACTTTTGTACTTGCTAGAAAATCAAACCCAAGGCTAACCAGCTTCATTTTATACAGAATAGGAAAGAAATAAAAAGCATGTGGACTTTGGGTGAGCTGATAGAAGCTGTGCACGGTCATCCACGTGGGATCATGGGATCCACATGGGATTAAGCACATGGGAACACTTCTGTTGCACTTGCATTTGTATTCACTCAAGTGAATTCTCTGGTCCCTTGGTTTTAAAATATTCATCACAAATATCATGAATTTCAAAACCACTACCAAGAATTATACTCTCTTTTATTTGTTTCTCAGTTCAAGCTGGCAGCTTCCAAAATGCATTTCACAATTGGTTTACCTGTAAGAAATGATATATCCTTGATCATATTGTGAATGGTGTTGATGGGGCGTTAAAGAGTGAGAAACAATTGTAGGAAACAAATATCTTTGCAAATTATTTTATCATCACATCTCAAGTCTGAAAACCATAGTCTCTTTTGTTGTTATTTTTTCTTTTTGTTAATGTATGTATCTTTGGTTCGTTTCAAAGTGAGTGACAAAGAGATAGGAATAGTTAGAGTGAGAGAGATTGTCCACCTACTGGTTCCCTTTCTAAATGTTCACAATATACCAGGCTGGGCCATGCTGAAGACAGAAAGCTAGAACCACAGCTAGGTCTCCACCAAGGGTGGCAGGCATCTGATCACTTGGGCCATCTTTGAGTGCCTCCCAGGATACACTGGCAGGAGCTTGGATGGAGGGCAGAGTGGCTGGGACTTGAACTATGCATGTTCAAGTATGTTCAGTATGCATGCAGATATTCCCACGTGTCAGCTTAACCCATTTGCATCATAACACTTGTTTCATCATCATTCTTCTAAACTTAGGGAACGTATCTTTTAAAACACATGTGGCTATATGGAAAAACCCAAATACCTATCCATAAAAGGAATGGATAAAGAAACTGTGGTACATATACTCTATGGAATTCTATGCGTCCATTAAAAAGAATGCAATTCTACCTTTTGCATCAAAATGATTCCAACTAGAGACCATTATGCTCAGTGAAATAAGTCATTTTCAAAAAGACAAATACCATATGTTCTCTCTGATATAAGGCAAACTACACGCAAAACATAAATTCTATAGACCCGTAGGTAAGCATGTATGTGCATATATTCATCTAGAAAAGCTGTATGATAGAAACTAGCATACTGAGAGGTGAAGATATATCGCAGTGTGCCTCTCTATTCCCAAAGAGAAGATGAATTTCCAAAGAAATTGTTAAATTTATCTTCATAATGAGATGCTGGACTTTCTGCCATTGTCTGTAACAACAATTTCAGGATGCGCTTAAATAGCAGAATGACGGACTTGTGAATGTAGTTGAAGCACTACGCCATTGCAGTAAGAGGGGGAATCATTTGTGCAGAGAGAATAGGAAGGGTGAAAGTAAAAATCCTTAAGCCTATGGAATTGTAGCATGAAAAATGAATGGATTCTTTAAATGTGACTATATTCCACTTTATACTATTCATAAATATTTTATAATATTTAATTGCTATAGCCATTTATTCATAAACATTTTAATCGCTTACTCCTTTTCAATAGCCAGCATGTAAAGTTATAAGTACATATACTCTTGACAAATTGGATCTTTTTGACATTATATTTATGAAAGATTTGCAGGCAAATGTAAGTTATAGTGTAATTTACCTGACACACAAAATAGGATACTTGGCTAAAAGATATTTGAATGAGAATATTTGCCATTCTTTCCTGAATTGAAATGTGATTTCGATAGCTGTTTATATTAATTTAAACATACTTACTAGAAAACTATAAAGTTAGAGGAATATAAGTTTTATTTAAAGTAGCTAAATGGTTTGAAGCAAAGTGCATGTTAGATACCCACATTTTCTTCATGTTAAGAAAAGAGTCTTATTCCATTTGATTACATAAATGCACTCCCTAGGGGATATCATTTTAACATCACTTCCTGTCAAACTAATACATTAAGACCAATGTTCCAAATATTCTAACCCATTCAACCAAAAACATCCCCCAAAGTGAAAAGCATTGCAGTTACACTGTAGTTTCAAAGTAACAACTAGCCTATGGTTAGTCGTGTGAATATTTGGAATAAATGAAAACCCAATGAAATAGAAACAGAGAAACATAGCAGGGCTATCCTTAAATATAGCCAAAAGAATCTTCAATGGGTCGGGAACACAGACTCCTATAACCATGAGGATTATAAGTAGATAGAAAAAAAAAAGGAGTTCTAATAAAACATTAGTTTCTTCTGTGTGTATGTCTTTTGTTTCCAAATTTGTTTCTAAGATCTGATATTGTGAAAGGGAGAGGGGCACTCCACTGAACATCTGTAATACCCAGCTGCACACTGACGTTTTGGTAAGACTTGATGGATGGTGCAGTTGAATGTAGATTTACGAATGTGGCCCAAGCCCAGTTTCCTCCTATTTCGACAATGAAACACCGCAGGGCTTAATATTAAGTGTTTAGTGGGATGGAGACCAGGAGAGCATTATTCTAGCAACACACAGAGAATAAGAATGAGTGAGTCCGTCAGTGTTACTTCCGACCCCAAAGGCCCAGAGCTTATCACAGCTGCTCCACCTATGAAATGATTTCCAGTCACCCAGCCTCCCCGGGCAGCGCCCCTTGTTGCAGCCCACCGGAAACTCTCAAGAAGTTCTGTTTTGCCCACCGATTTTATGTGCCATGTTCCTTGGTATTAAGGTTCTCTGCTTGCTAAATGTAATCACACAAGTGAAGGCATAAAAACACAGCCTGGCTTGACTGGAAGTTCTTGAAAGAACACATCAAGACACTGAGGGTCTGAAGAATGTGTGTGTGTGAAAAGTACAGACGACTGTAGCCCTGCTTCTCGCAGACACATTTGTCTCCATGTAAAAGAAAATTGCATGAATTTTATTTTAAAAATTAAAAAAAATAATAGTTGTAGAGATTACTAATTTTTTTTGAGAAAGTTTGAAAGGAATGCTGAATTTTTCTATGGCCAAATGACAATGTGCATGACCCGCGAATGACCCTATAAATGACACCATTTTCACACACAGATATTCAAAGGTAAGGTTCGTCCTGTACACCTCCTAAAATGCTAGAATTGTAGAGCTGCATCTGGACGGCACAGGTCCAACGACCTGGAGCATCTGCTGCTTTTACAGGTGCACTGGAGCTTCCTCCAGGTCTCCAACATGGGGACAGGGGCCCAAGTGCCTGAGCCATCCTCCAGTGTTTAACCAGGTCACAAGCAGGTAGCTGGACAGGAAGTGGAGCAGCTGGACTTGAATCAACACACACATAAGGCACGTAGGTGGAAGATCAGCCCGATACACTACAGCACCAGACAGCTTTGCTCATTTTTAATCTGGTTTTCTATTTCCTGGCTACTGAGTTGTTTGAGCTTCTTATACGTTATGAATAGTAATCCCTTCTCAGAAGCAGAGCTTTCACATTTAAAACACTCATTTCAGCAGGATGTCTTTGTTTAATTCACTATTGTAGCTTCAACTTGTCTCCTAAGATTGCTTAAGACTGCACTACCTAAATGACCTGCTCCTGTGTGCCTTGAAACATAAGGTTGTGCTTACTTTACTATCACAAGAATATGTGAATCTGGGTCTTGTTCATGTCAAAACATGAATTACACGGACCTTGTATTTCACCTGAGGATCACCAGTTCTGCAAACCAGCCCTGCTTCTTCCATTTTCTCTGCTACTCCATTCTCCATTGCAATCAGGGCCAAAGTGATACTGACTTCAGAGAACTGTACATCACAATTCTCATTAGAATTGGACGAAAGGAATCGAAATAAATGTATTTCCTGGAGAAGCTTGCCCCTTCTCCATTCAGCTTTCAACTGTCAGTATTCTGCATGCGTATCTTTCTCAGCTTCACTTCCTGATACTTACATATTTCATCTTGACAGGGAATTACCAAGATAAACATTAATTCCGAACCCATCCAAATGTAAAATCATTGAAATCCCTTCACTTACTGGGCATTATTTTACTGATCACCAGTGAGATGCAGATTGAATTTCTGCGGGAAAACGGAAATGCTTTGAAAATCTTGACCGTAAGCATCAGTGAACTCATGAACAGAATCTGGGCTGTGTATGCGTTTGATTAGACAGCCTCGTTCCTGTAGCACTTTCAATTTTCTTAACCTCTTGAAGCAGCATATTGTGTTTTCCTATAAACAGGTCCTTTTCTATTCCTGAGGTTCTCTTAAAGAACCAATACAATTGACCCAAGAATTAAAAAACTGATATCAACAGAGTTGGGTAATATAAATGGGTTGATGGAACATACTACTAACTGACATTAAATTTGCATTGCTTAGGTCTATTTTTCCAGACTACCTGAGCCATCCTTGGTAGTTGTAGCAAGCAACCTAGATTGGACAGCATGAAAGAGAACATGGGTTCAAATATCCGCTTCCTCATGACACACCTGTTTCATCTAGCACTGGGGGTATTTCAAAGAAGTATGGCAGTGTGATGAGTATTTCAGACTAGGGTAACTATCCAGCAAGCGTCAGTGTGACAAATCAATTTGATGGGAACAGTATGGGAAAGGAGCGAAGGGGGCCTGCGCGCTCAGAACACTTGATGGAGTGTTGGGTTGCCCCCTCACTAGTGAGGAATCCAGGATTTAACTGAAAGACCTTGCAAGCAGCAAACAAAGGCTCATTTCTTCGCTGCATGCTCCAATCGCTAATGTTGCCATAGAAACATAAGGCTTAAAAGAGGCATTTTTTTTAACAGACCAGACTGACAAATGAACAAACTTTTACTGGAAGCTCCAGTATGTCAGGATCGGCCCTCTCTAAACCACAAAAGGGAAGGAGCTTGATAATGGGTTGTACTAAGCAAAGATTTTACAAGCATTAGAAGGGTGGTTGATGCGTTCCTGGAAAAGTGGTTGACTTTCCCAAAATTCAAAGCTAATACAGGATTCATTCCCTCTGCTGTGTCATTCAAATCATAGGGTGTAAGCCAATCCCAGTTGCATCACAATATGTTTCCCAGAAAATTATTGCTCCTTATTCGTTTTGTTTGGGTGTTTTGTTCGTGTTACTACATATGAATATTTGCCAAGTTATGTTCACTGAATTAATGCATTATTCACTCTGCTGGTACCTCTATTGCAGCTGTATGTTGGTCATTGCAGGCAGTTTCAAGCATATACATATGTATATATATATATATACATATTTGCATATCAAGATGTAATGCTAAATCCCATTAGTCAAAGGCCACCAGAAACATACCAACTATCAGACTCTCAGGCATATTCATTTACGGCACTGGGGAAAGTCATGTACTGTGGGGACTAGGATAGGATTATTTTGTATCTGGTTTTATCCTGGGTAAGTAGAAGGAAGTATTGGGCTTGTTTGGGGTTGTGTGTGTCAGGGAGTTGGGCTAATTTGTAAGTAGAAAGCATATATTCACTCCCCAAATGGTCTTTATGGTCAGAGTTTAGCTGATCCAAAGCCAGGAACCAGGAGTCCTCTCCAGGTCTCCCATTTGGATGCAAGAGCCAAAGACCTTGGACTATCTACCACTTCTTTCCCAGGCCATAAGCAAGTATCTGGATTGGGATCTGGTATGCCATTGCTGCAGGCAGAGCTTATCCTGCTATCCCATGTGCTGGTCCCAACAAGTAAATTTTACATGTTGTGGTAGCTATTTAAGTTTTATTTAAACTCTTAGTTATGTACATTATTGAAACTGTTTCTGACCAATATGATCAACAGCTAGTAGAAAATGTCAAATCCTGTGACTTTTTAAAATTATAACTTCCTTGTTATTGTCACTTGGGTGACTTTTTATAAAATTAAGTGCCCTCATATGTTCACATACGTTTACATGTCTTCATTATGGCATATTCTTCAAAAGCTCAGTAGGTTCTTTGCTCAGCTTAGTATACAAATACATAGCCAAGAATCATCTAAACCACCCAGAAGGTTCAACCTCACCTCAAACTCTTCTATTGCTGACATTTCTATCTAAATGAAGTCAAACGAAATATAGGTAAATAGAGCATCAACTGAGCACCAAGAAAAATTACAACATACCTGTGTGACATTCATTGAAATTTCAACGACTGATGCTATTCCTTTTGGTGCTGATTTCAGCCAACCTGTAGTAGTTAATTTCTCTCCCCCAACTTTAAAATTTCCTCAAAAGACATCAATGTAAATAAGAGAATAAGATCTATCTGTATTTGTGGATGACATAATCCATTGCAGATCTAATTCTAAAAAAATCCACCAAAATCCTAAAAGAAGTAAGAGCGTTTTAAAAAAAAAATTGTGGGTACAACCTCAATATACTAAAGTCAACTGAATTTTTACAGACAAGTGGCCCAAAAGAGAATTTGAGAAAGTTACTCTATTTATAGTAGCATAGAAAGAATACAACATTTCAGAATAAACAGTAAAAAAAAAAAAGTATAAGACATACCAGAAACTACAAAATATTACTTAAGGAAATTAAAAAGAACCTACATAATGAAAAGGCCTTTCATGTTTATGCAACAGAAGATTTAATACTGGAAAGACAATAGTATTCTCAGAATTGCCATCCTTATAAAACTACAGGTTAACCTTTCGAAGAAATTAGGAAACTGATCTTAAATTCACATGGAAATTCATTTGACTTCAGTAAAAGACCAAACACAGCTTACTACAACGCATTACAAAGTTATATTAAGAAAAAAAAATTAAAAAGCTCTATTAATACGAATGGTGTGGATCAACACACAAACAGAATTGAATCACTAGATAGAATCAAGAGTCCAATGATAAGCTTTTACATTTAAGTAAATTGATTTTCGGCAGGGTATTTAGACAATGAAATGAATGGAGCTGATTCAACTGAACAGGTGTATAACCACAAATTTAGACCTTGTGATTACAGAGAAATATGTGGAATATGTCTATACTTTTTGTTATTAAGTGATTCTTTCCTACCCTGCCCTCCTTACATGAAAATTGTCAATGAAAGCCAGTGCTTTCAGCCGTCACTGTTCCTCTGAAGAGAACAAACTATCTTCTTTAAACAATTTTGTCTTTTCTTTCCAACAGCTTCTTCTCGGCCCTCATGCTACTACTATAGTCTCTGGTTTTCCAAATGAGCCCTCTTTGAATTGTGTTTGCAACATGGCACCTTGCTGGAGTTTTGATTGACACATTATGTTAACATTTCAACACAAGAAACATATAAGTTGCTAGCTGGTAAAAGGCAGGGACCAGTTCTTGCATCTCCTTGTTATTGACACAGTGCTTTATATTTAATGTTACTTAAGATACTTTTGCTGACTAATCAAGTTGGCTATTTTCTTTTTTTTTTTTTTTTTTTTTTTTTTTTTTTTATTGTTGCTTACATTGTATTATGTAGTACAGTTTTATAGGCGCTGGGGATTCCCCCCACCCCTCCCATAACCCTCCCCCCATGGTGGATTCCTCCACCTTGTTGCATAACCATAGTTCAAGTTCAGTTGAGATTCATTGCTTGCAAACACATGCCTAGCATAAAGTTCAGCGTCTTATTGTCCAGATAAGTTCAGTGGCCTCTTGGGGAGACCTTCTATGGTCTGAAGATAGGTCTAACAGAGTAAAGATCCGGTCAGTTAAAAGCCCCAACAAGGCCTCAGTATCAATATACAACATTATGGAATTAATTGACATAGTAATGGGTAGACAATATGTTAAAAATAATGCAAGTTCCATTCTTCGAAACATCTGGGTTGAGACAGTATCAATGACCGGTTCAAAAAATAACCAACAACCAAACAAAAAATTACAGGTTAAATCAAGGCAAACATGTGGTATCTAATCTTTTGGGATTCACTCATTTCCCTTAGCATTATAGTTTCCAGTTGGGCCCATTTAGCCACAAAGAACTGCATTTTGTTTTTTTTAATAGCTGAGTAGTATTCCATGGAGTAGATGAACCAAAGCTTTCTTATCCAATCTTCTGCTGATGGGCATTTCGGTTGCTTCCATGTTTTTGCAATTACTGATTGTGCTGCAATGAACATAGGGATGCATGTTGGTTTGTCGTAAAACAGGTGTTTTGGATATATTCCTAGGAGTGCTATTGCTGGGTCATATGGTATGCAGATTTTGAGTTGTTTGAGTGTTCTCCAGACTGATTTCCATAAAGGCTGTACCAATTTGCAGCTCCACCAGCAGTGGAGTAGGGTTCCCTTTTCCCCGCATCCTCGCCAGCAAGCGTCGTTGGTGTTCTTGTTTATGTGGGCCAATCTTACTGGTGTTAGGTGGTACCTCATCGATGTTTTAATTTGGATTTCCCTTATTGCTAGGGAGCTGGAACATTTTTTCATATGTTTGTTTGCCATTTGGACTTGTTCCTTTGTGAAATGTTTGCCCATTTCCCGTGCCCATTTCTTGAGTGGTTTGTTTGTTTTGGTTTTTTGGTTGTTTTGAAGTTCTTTGTATATCCTGGAAATTAGCCCCCTATCGCCTATATCGTGTGCAAAGATCTTCTCCCAATCTGTGGGTTGCTTTTTTACTTTGTTGATTGTTTCCCTTGCTGTACAGAAGCTTCTTAGTTTGATGAGGTCCCATTTGTTTATTCTGTTCTCAACTGCTATTGCTTTTGGTGTCCTTCTTAGAAAGTCGGAACCTACTCCTAGGTCTTGCAGGGTATTTCCTACATTTTCCTGCAAGAGTTTGAAGGTTTCTGGATGTAGGTTTAGGTCTTTTATCCATGTAGATTGGATCTTAGTGTATGGTGATAGATGTGGGTCTATCTTTTTGTTTCTACAGGCTATCAGCCAGTTGTCCCAACAACATTTACTAAAGAGGCCTTCCCACTTGCTTGAGTTGTCATTGGTCTTTTTGTCAAAGATTAATTGGCTGTATTTGTGTGGGTTCCCTTTTGGTGCTTCTATTCTATTCCATTGATCTTCCTTTCTGTCTTTGTGCCAGTACCAGGCTGTTTTGATAACCACTGCTCTATAGTATGTCCAGAGGTCCGGGATTGTGATTCCCCCTGCTAACTTCTTATTTTTCAGGATGGTTCTAGCTATTCGTGGTTTTTTGTGTTTCCAGATGAACTCTTGAATCATTGTATCCAGTTCCGTGAAGAATGTTTTGGGCAATTTGATTGGAATTGCGTTGAAAATGTATATTGCTTGTGGTAGTATAGACATTTTAATGATATTGATTTTGCCTATCCAGGAGCACGGGATGTTATTCCATCTTTTGAGGTTTTGTTCAATTTCCTTTTTAAATAGTTTGTAGTTTTCTTCGAATAGGTCTCCTACGCTTTTGGTTAAATTTATTCCCAAATACTTCATACTTCTCTCTGCTATTTTGAATGGTATCCTGTTGGTTAGATCTTCTTCCATCTTGGTGTTATTTGCGTACACTATGGCTGTTGATTTTCGTTCGTTAATTTTGTACCCCGCCACTCTGCCAAACTCTCGTATAAGTTCTAGCAGTTTCTGTATTGAGTCTCCTGGTTTTTCTATGTACAGGATTATGTCATCTGCATATAGTGAAAGCTTGACTTCTTCGTTTCCTATACGTATGCCTTTGATTTCTTTTTCTTGTCTTACGGCCTCTGCAAGTACCTCTAGGACTATGTTGAATAGCAGTGGTGATAGCGGGCACCCTTGTCTTGTTCCAGATCGCAGTGGGAAGGGTTCTAGCTTTTCTCCATTCAGTATGATACTGGCATTGGGTTTTTCATAAATTGCTTTGATTATGTTGTGGATTTTCCCATCTATGCCTACTTTGGCTAGAGTTTTTAGCATGAAGAGGTGTTGGATTTTGTCGAAAGCTTTTTCTGCATCTATTGAAACTATTATGTGGTTCTTGTTTTGCAGTTTTTGGATGTGGTTTATAACATTTATGGATTTCCGAATGTTGAACCATCCCTGCATTCCAGGGATGAATCCTACTTGATCCGGATGAATGATCTGTCTGATGATTTTTTGAATTCTATTGGCTAGGATTTTGTTGAGAATTTTAGCATCAATGTTCATCAGAGAAATAGGTCTGTAGTTTTCCTTCTCTGATGGTTCTCTGTCCGGTTTTGGGATTAAGGTGATGTTAGCTTCATAGAATGAGTTTGGGAGGGTTGCTTCCTCCTCTATTGTTTTGAAGAGCTTGTAGAGGATTGGGGTTAGTTCTGTTCGGAATGTTTTGTAGAATTCTGTAGTGAAGCCGTCTGGGCCTGGGCTTTTTTTCGTTGGGAGATCTTTGATGACTGTTTCAATCTCTGCCTCGGTTATGGGTTTATTTAATTCTGCAGTTGCCTCCGGACTGAGTTTTGGTAAGTGGTGGGAGTCCAAGAACTTTTCTATTTCTTGGTGGTCCTCAAATTTGTGGGAGTACAGTTCTTTGTAGTAATTTCTAATTATTTTCTTAATGATTGCAGTGTCTGTTGTTATGTTGCCTTTTTCATCTTTAATGCTATTGATTCTCACTTTCTCTTGTTTTTTTTTGGTCAATCGGGCCAGTGGAGTGTCTATTTTGTTTATTTTCTCAAAAAACCAACTTTTTGATTTGTTGATTTTATGTATAGTTTTTTTGATTTCTATTTGGTTTATCTCCTCCCTTGTTTTGATGATTTCTTGTTTCCTATTGTGTGTGGGACTCTTCTGCTGCTGTTTTTCCAGATCCTGGAGGTGTGAGGTTAGTTCCTGTATTTGGCGTCTTTCTTGGGCCTTGACATGGGCTCCGATTGCGATGAATCTACCTCGTAGCACTGCTTTGGCGGTGTCCCACAAGTTTTGGAATGTTGTATCAGAGTTTTCATTGGTTTCCATAAATTTTTTGATCTCATCTTTAATTTCTTCTCTGACCCATTGTTCGTTTAATAGCATATTGTTCAATTTCCAAGAGTGCCTATACTTCCTGGGGAGTTTTGAGTTGTTGATTTCCAGTTTCATCCCATGGTGGTCTGAGAGGGTACATGGTATGATACTAATGTTTTGGAAGTTGTTTAGATTCGCTTTATGTCCTATCATGTGGTCGATTCTGGAGAAGGTGCCATGCACCGCTGAGAAGAAGGTATAGTCTGTGGCCTTAGGATAAAAAGTTCTATATATGTCTACTAAGTCCAGTTGTTCTATTGTTTGTGTGAGCTCTGTTGTTTCTTTGTTGAGTTTTTGTTTCGTAGACCGGTCCATTGTTGTTAGAGGTGTGTTGAGATCGCCTACAAGAATTGTGCGGGTGTCTATGTCTTCCCTTAAGTCTGTAAGTAATTGCTTTACATAAGTAGGTGCATTAAGATTCGGTGCATAAACATTAATGATGGTGATTGCTTCTTGATGGATCATTCCTTTCACCAGTATAAAATGGCCTTCCCTGTCTCTTTTGATGTTGGTTAGAATGAAATCTATCTCGTCTGAAATTAGGATAGCTACCCCAGCTTTTTTTTCTCGTCTATTGGCGTGAAATATCTTTTTCCATCCCTTCACTTTCAGTTTCTTTGCATCCTTTCTGGTTAGATGCGTTTCTTGTAGGCAACAGATGGTTGGGTCTTGTTTGATGATCCATTCTATTAATCTCTGTCTTTTGATTGGTGAATTTAGACCATTTGTGTTGAGAGTTAAAATTGAGAGGTTGCAATTTTGCCCTGCCATGTGATTGTGTTGTGTGTGTGTTGTTGCCTATGTAATTGTCTTGTTGGTGCGGCCTTTAGTTTGGAGACCTTCTTATTTGCCAACTTTGTTTGTGATTTGCCTCCTTTTTGTCCGGGACTAGCGCATTTCTAAGGAGACTTTGCAGAGCTGGTTTTGTGTAGACATATTCTTCTAGTTTTTCTTTGCTATTGAAGTATCTGATTTCGTTCTCATATACAAATGAGATCTTTGCTGGGTAGATTATTTTTGGTTGACAGTTGTTTTGTTTCAGGACTTGGAAGATCTTTGTCCATTCTCTCCTTGCTTGTAGGGTCTCTTCGGAGAAGTCAGCAGTGATTCTGATGGGTTTTCCCCTGTATGTGATCTTTTCTCTACTTCGTACTTGTCTCAGGATTCCTTCTTTGTCTTCATTGGAGTAGAACTTGAGCACCGTGTGTCTGGGTGAAGATCTCTTTGGATCATGTCTGTTGGGAGTTCTCTGTCCATCCTGTATGCGGGGTGGATTCGTGTTCCAAGTGTTTTGGAAGTTTTCCTGTATAATTTCATCGAGCACTGCTTGCATCCCAGATTCTCTTTCTACTCCCTCGGGGAGGCCGATGATCCGAATATTCAATTTTCTAAGGTAATCCTTCATCTCTTGCATCATTTTATTAGTTTTGCTGAGGTTTGTCTCCAGCTGTTTAATTCGCTGGGCACTTTCATTTTGTGTGTCTTCTGTTTCAGAGATCCTTTCCTCTGCCGCATTTATTCTGTTGATGAGGCTTTCAATCTTATTATCTTGGGCATCCAGTTTGGTTTTGATTTGTTGTATTTCGGTGATTATACGGTTCTGGAAGTCTTCCAGCTTTGTGTCCACGTCTCTGAGAGATTTTAGCATTATTTTCATCAATTCCTTTGTTGGTAACACTTCCATGTCTTCATCTCGTATCGTCGATATTGATAATGGCTTTTGGCCCTTGTTTGGTGGGGTGCTGGCTCTTTCATCTGGAGCACAACTCTTTCTGGTGGTTTTTCCCATTGCGTTGGTGTATTCTGGTGAGGCAAATGGACCCGTGTGTTGAGGGGCTGTCAGGTGCTTTCCTGTAGAGATTGGAGCCTGTAGGCGTGGTGTTGCCGGGCGTGGTAATTTTCAAGGCACCGTTGGTGCGTTCTCAGGGCCCGGGGCTGTAGAGCACCACCTTGGGGGCCCAGTGGATTCCAGGCACACTCTGGGCACCTCTTCTACAGGTGTGACACCCCAGGGCGTGGCGGGATGGAGGCGCTCTCTGGGTGTGCTCCCTTCACGGGAATCCGCAGTGCGTAGAAGGTTTTATGTGCTTTCTCCCTGCGTTCTCCGTGTCAGGGACTGCAGGGTTTTTCAGAGCCCACCTGGTGCGTCTCCCACACACGGGACTGTGGGTGAGGCACTTTGCAGGCGTGGCTCTTGTGCAGTGAATCCACCACTCGTGGTGTGTGGGTGTTCAGAGCCCCTGCTCCCGTGTGGCTCCCCCACACAGGCCCTTAGCGGAGGAGTGGCCCGGGCGCCCTGTTATAATGACTTCACGGCGGCAGGTTCGCACCGTGTCAGTTTGTTGCAGGAGTTCTCCTGACACCTGAACCTGCGCTACGGAGGTGCTGCTGCTGCAGGCGGGGCGCCCAGCCCGCTCGGTGCGGCGATCAGAGTCCTGGTGGTTTCAAGCACTCACCAGGCAGGATGTGGGGGACTCCAGACCCTCGCCAGCTACCTCTGCGCACCGAGCCGCACTGGTCCCCTCAGCGCAGGGACATCCGATGCGCCTTCCCGGGGCCCCCTCAGCCACCAACACAACACCACTGTGCGTAGTTCCACACAAACCCAACAGTTTCGGCCCTCTGCTCCGCGTTCTGAGGCTGGAGCCTCAGCGGGGGGCAAGAAATGCGGAGGCTGCCACGTCAACCCCCAGCTCACCAAAGGTCCGGCCGCTGCAGTCTGCCTCCACCGCTGCCGAAGGCCTCCCGCCGGTGACGATCCCCCTGATCTCCCCGCCTCCGAGCTGGCCGCGTCTCCCGTCAGGCCGTTTTCAAAAGTGACTCAGCAGGTCTGGAGTGGGATGTCGGTTTCTCTGCCTTTGCCCTGCTCCGTTCTCGTTGTTCTTCCGAGTTGTGTGGATCTTTTTGGCTCCACACTGTCCCAGGGAGCTTCACGGACCTCTCCCTGCGGTTCCCTGCTGTTCCTCTTTGCTGCTTCTGTAGCTTTCTATCCCTCTCTCACTAGACTCTCCCTCACAGCCTTCCTCCTACGTCGGCCATCTTCGCTCCGCCAAGTTGGCTATTTTCTAAAAGGTGACATCACTTTCAATTCTAAGATGTGGTTATAAATCATATGCATAATATCCCCAAGAAAAGTAGCGGTGTTGTTTGCACATAAATGCAAGAATTGTCTGTGTAGAGATAAAAAAACTTGCCAGCTATAATATTTACCTCTAAAACAACACTACAAATATCGTGAATTACACTGCTTTTATTTTTATATAATGAATCTAGAGAAGATTGTCATCCAAAATTTACATGATAATAATTTTAAAGTCTAATCATATAATTCAATTTTTTGTGTAACTTTCTAGATTTCCAGCCATGCTCTCTCTTTTTGCATCTGCTTTTTAAAAAAGAATATTTTTCACTTTTCAGGATCACTTTCTTAGGTGGTTTGAGTAAATGGTTTAGCTCCATCTCATTTCTTTAGATTAACAACTTTATTTTTGCCCATTTTTCATTAAAATTTTGATTTCCTTATGGCAATAGTAGACAATTATTCATGAGCAAATGTCATCCTACCTACTATATTCAGGCATTTTTAATTTGAAGCCAAAGGCAATTATGGTGGATAACAAATTACACCTTTTAAATTGTGGTAGTTGGCCACATTGATATATGATGATCTTGGGATATTAATCCAGCATTATTGAGCACGTACAATAATCAATAATAAAATTTTCTAAGTTTTTATTATTGCCAGTATAAAAATTATGCTGACAATATGACAGAATTCAAATGCTCATGAACAAGGACCATCATGGTGAGAAAAACATATAACTTCAGGGAATTTGACGCATGATTCATTAAAGTTAGAAATATCCTTATGAAATACACTAATTTGTGACATGATCTTTTTAAGCTGGAGAAATCTCACACTAGCTAAAAATTAATTTCATGAAAAATGGTTTACACCATATTTTGCTATTTTTTGGATATTTACAATATTAATTTGCTCATGTTATCACTACATTGCAACAAATATGTTTCTACCAAGTGAAGTAGCTTCTGGTTAACATATGTATATAATTTTTTACCAGCAATAGGATCATAACTGTAGTGCTTGGAACCCTTAGAGCTGGGATGAATTGTTTAAACAACTGATTCGGCAGAAGATGGGCAATCGAAACAAAAACATATAAATGAGATGACTGCATGCTAACAAGCTTTGGGACTGCAGAGCAAACACTCGACAAAGTGAACAGGCCACCACCAGAAGGAGAGAAAATATTTGCAAACTCTGCAAATGACCAAAAAATTACTATCCAGGATCTATAAAGAGCTCGGGAAACTCAATAGCAACAGCAGCAGCAATAATCTAGCCTAAAAATATGAGCAAAGGACATGAAGCGGCATTTTTCAAAGGACATAATTCAGACAGCCGACAGGCACTTTAAAAACATACGTGAGGCACAGAGTGATAACCTAGCGGCTGAAGTCCTCGCCTTGAATGTGCCTGGATCCCATATGGTCACCGGTTCTAATCCCAGTGGCCCCACTTCCCATCCAGCTCCCTGCTTGTGGCCTGGGAAAGCAGTCGATGATGTCTCAAAACCTTGGGACCCTGCACCCACATGGGAGACATGGAGGAAGTTCCTGGCTAATGGCTTCGGATTGGCACAGCACTGGCCGTTGTGGTCACTTGGGGAGTGAATCATCGGACAGAAGATCTTCCTCTCTGTCTCTCCTCCTCTCTATATATCTGACTTTGCAATAAAAATAAATAAATCTTTTCTTAAAAAGGAGAACTCACTCAGATTATCATTAAGTATTTGTTTATTTTTTTAAGGTTTTTTTTTTTTTAATTAGAAATGTGGAATGGTAGAGAGGGATTTTTCCTAGTTTCCAACATGGAGTCAAGTCCTGGAACCATCCATCATTCTCTTCCCACTCACGTGAACTGGTAGCCAAATTAGAAGCATAGTAGCTGCACTTAATTAAAAATCCCATGACATTCAGAAAAAAAAATACTAGTAGTATAAGTAAGTTCTGAACATTTTTCCTTATTTATTTAACGGGAAAAAATGGGGCTTCCTCAATGACACCAAGAATTAAGCCCCCACTTACTATGCAAGCATCCCATATGAGAATGCCACCTTCAGAGTGGGTTGTTCTGCCTGCAATCGAGGCTGCTGTTAATGACCTTGGAAAGGCAGTGGGGCACAGCGCAAGGAGTGAAGCCCTGGACACTCATGTGGAAGAAACAGATGGAATTCCAGACTCCTGGCTTCAGCCTGGGTCAGCCCAAAATCCTGTGACCATTTCAGACATCAGATCAATGCATGAAAGATCTAAATCCCTCTCTTTCTCTCTTTCTCTCCATATCTCCTTTTTTGTCTTTGTTATGCTGCATTTAATAAGTGAATAAATATTTAAAAGTAAAACAAATTCATGTTGGTGTTGGGATTAGAAGTGAACTATTGGTTGTCTTACACAGGATTTATGTAAAATATTCTCTACTCAAAGTAAATAGTTGTGAGGTGTTTCTAGGTCTGTTATGCTTGACGAGAACAATATTTACCTGATATTGCAGGATTCTGTTTTAAAACAATGATTTCACTTAGCTTTGGAGGGGAAATTTTTCATATCTCCCAAGTATAGCTAAATAGAACATATAATGTATAGCAATAACTGGTTTGGTTGAAATACTTGAGCTAAACTATTTGCTTTGATCAGTCACTGTGAACAATTCAGATATCCACAGATATTCAATTAAACTAGTCGTTTTGCTGCTAGTTCTTGGGGGGAAAACTCATCCTTTAAATTTCAAGTATTATCTTTAAGGAGCTCTTCTCCCGAATAAAAGGAGGACTCCCAATTAAACTATTAAATACATCCTGACAAGAGGATGCTAGATTTTCTATCATCGTCCATACCTACAGCATCTGATACACTTAAATAACAGAATGATGGACTCGTGTTGTGTTACTGTGGCAACAATATAAGGGAAAATAGAGGAGCTCATGTGGAATTGTCTTATGAAAACTTGAAAAAATTTAAAACCCTCAAGTATTGCAAATTAACTAAAAAAAATCTGTACTTATTAGAACCGCAGCTTCACTAAGACTGCATTCAGCTAAAAATATTTGAAGAACATGCAAGCTGCTGAAAGTCGTGCAAAATCATTGCATGCAATTTGTAAATGTGCACTGATAACAACACCACCAACTTCTTCTGGATAAATTGTTATCGATGAACCCTTAGTTCACCCTCTAAGTAGCAGAAATGAGCATTAGTAGAACGACCACTCGTTGTTAAGAAGCTGAAATAAATTGGTTACAACAGTTCGTGATTGGGCTATTGTAGTCAGTTAGAAAATGTGTATATCTAAAATTTAGTTTGTGAAAGAAAAGAAAGCTTTACTAGTTACATTCATTTTCAGATACAGTTTCGGCTAATGTAAGGGAAATTGTCTCTTACGATGGATTTCATTTTCCTTATAAAGAAATAGCATATCTTTTCATGCGCAATAGGCCAATATTCATAGACAAGCACAATGATTTGCAGCCAATATGATGTTTGAATTCATTTTGTGTCATTCCCTTGCCTTTCAGAATCAACCATAGTGTTCAAAAGGAAGTAATCCGGATTAATTTTTTTTTTTCTTTCTCACAACATTAAAGATACCTGCTAAGGGTCACCTTCACAAATTAAAAATATTCCAAATCTTCTTTTATAAAGTTATAAATTGAAACAAGCCCTGAAGACCATAATCTAATACAAGACAATGAAAAGAAGAAAACATTGCTTTGGGGCCAGACGCGGTAGCCTAGCGGCTAAAGTCCTCACCTTGCACCCGCTGTGTTCCCATATGGGCGCCAGTTCTAATCCAGGCTGTCCCACGTCCCTTCCAGTTCCCTGTTTGTGGCCTGGGAAAGCAGTCAAGGCTGACCCAAAGCCATTGGACCCCGCACCCACGTGGGAGACCCAGAAGAAGCTCCTGGCTCCTGGCTTTGGATCGGATGGTTATTGCAAGAGAGGGTGGGGAGTCAATATTGGAGCAAAGGAATAGAAACAGCAGTGTATTAAAAAAAAAAGTTTGTATTTGGCTCAAGCTATTAAACCCACTGGTGTGCCTCATTCCTTGTCCAAACCTTAAAAAAAAATAAAAAGAAAGAAAGAAACCAAGACACAACTTCTCTTCATTCCACTGTGTGTGCTGTTTTGTTTTAATTATATAGTCCTGGATTTATTGTTTTTCTTATGTCTTGGTTTAATTAATTAGTTTCCAAGACCTAGAACATAGTCTTATCTTGCTTAAAGCTTTCTTATTAGGAATTAAACCTTATTTATTCAAGGCTTCTATGAACTTTCATCTCTTCTGGCTGTTCACCAAGAGTCTCTCTTTCCCTCAATCACATATATAATTTGTCATTTCTGTTCACCATTTCAAAATCTTTGGAGAATGAACATTTCATGCGGTAGTTCACATGTCCATGTTATACTTGGGGGTGCTTGGGTTTGATGCTTGCTTCTGGCTCCGTGCCCCAACTGCCTGGCACCACAGACCCTGGCAAGCCACAGTGCTGGCTGAAGGAACTGGGTTTCTGTCACCCCAGCCCAGCTCTGAGTGTTGTGGGCAGCTGGGGTACAAATCAGTGGCTGCAAACTCTCCATCGCCATCATCTCTCTCTCTCTCAAATAAGATTATTATCAAGCATCCATCTGCAAGAACTTGCATCCTCAGTAAAATGAAGGATGAGAAGTGGCTGCCCACCTTGCGAAGCTCTTCCCCATCTCCTAAGGACCCAACAGAGCCGATTCTGAGAAAGGACCACGTGGTTGATTTTTATTTCATTTCATTCTATAATTTTACCGCAAAGCAATTCATGTTATTCATAAAAGCAGTATTTTTTTTTATAAAGAAGTCTTGATTCCTGTAATCCTTAACATGATCTGATTAAGCTTTAGGGAAGAAAAAAAAACACAAGCTTTTCAACTGAAAAAAAAAGAAAAGAAAAGGAATATTTCATTCCTTTCACAGAAGAAAATGCATAATACATTCCTGGACCAGATAGTCTTTCTTTTTTTCTTTTCTCTTACTAGTATATGCAAGCTGTCATATTGGATTTATCTTTGAGTTTTAAAGTACTTTGTGTTCTCAGATATCACCAGTCATAAAACTTCTCATTTTCTTCTGCAATACTGTTGCATCCCACGAGTTCGCAGAAGATCAAGGTTTGGGTCTTTCTTACTCTTGTAAATGAGTAACAAATATGACTGACGTATAGCAACCTAGTTTGCACCTTCATTTTTAAAATCAAACTAGGACACATGTCAAGTCACCAAATTTTTAGAATTAAGAAGAAAAAGATTGTTGTATGAGGTATCATCTCTGTACTAAGAAAGACAACTACACAAGCATACTGTCACTCTGAATGAGTTCAGCGGCACCTGTCACATGATGTTAGCCAATTTCCTACAATTACATAGAGAAACATGTCACCACAATCAGAGGGAAATGCCATTAGCCGCTACTAGAATTTACAGGTGCTACTTGTAGGATTTCCATTAAAATGTGTGTGTTCTTCCCGACTATATTAATCAAAATAGAATAGATTGACAGTTTGGAGGCATTAGCAACACGGCTGTAATTAGATCAAACCACTAAAAACAATAAGCATACCAAGTAATACATCGTGTCTTACATTTAATAATACATTTTGCTTTGAAATGATGAATGACGATACAAATGCTGACAATACTTTGATTTCTGAAAGCGAACGCCAATGTTTGACGTTAATCTGACACTAGAATTATTTGAAGGATAGATGCAACTTTGGATTGGTTTATATCTTGAAAACAAAGAAAATGATATGAAAGACTGGGCTTTCTTTAAGAACTCAAGAAGAAAAGTAAAACTAATCCTTAGAAAGTTTTCTTCCCAGAAAAAGTTCTTAAGTTTCAATTGGAAGTGTTCCCCCATTGCTTCTCAGCTCCATCACTATCAAGATCAGCCCCTTGTTTATGCGAATGTATGCATTCCCCTTACTTCGCACCATCAATTCAATAGTTGACTCTGAATATTCAAGGCATAAAGTACGCTTTCGAAGGTGACTAGATCACAAAATATAGAATAGGAATCTTGGCTTGGAAAAGTCTGCTTGTCCTTTTTAAGCTGGTCAGAAACTTATCTTAGAATTCCCAGTTACCAGAACTGTGAGCGATTCACTTTTGTTGTGGAAAAAATCATCCACTCTAAGATCATTTATCCCAAATGAATTTAGATAACTTCTCACGGTTACCTGTGGTTTTTACATCTTGGGTGAACATTCCAAGATTGGCAAAAAAACAAACAAACAAACAAACAAAACCCAAAAAAAAACCCAGAGAAAAGGAAAAGTTTAGGCAAAGAGATGGAAATGAGCATCAGAGGCATGCAGCTATTCCCAAGAAATTTCATTTAAAAAACTCACGTAGACAGAAAAAAATGAACCTTAAAGCCAAAAAGTGCTACTAAATTATTGCCATCCTACAATAAAACATTTGAAAGAAACTTTCATGCATAGTTGAAACAGTAATACTGTAAATGCTAATGAGGACGATCATAACTGGGAATTACAGGGTTTCTTCCTTTCCAGGAAAATCACATTCTGCACAATTGCCTAATCTGACTAAATCCTGTGGTACACAGGGTCATCAAGAAAGAATTTTGGTGGCAGAACAATGCAAAAGTCAGTCCAGTAATTTGCTCGATAGGCAATGTGAAACCTATTCGATAGATTTAGAGTAGGTTTATTCCATTAGGAGTAAATCAGCCCACACCAGTACTATATTCCACAGCATAAAATCCATTTACCTTTCTGTTTTTCTCCTCGCAGGAAATTTACTTATAAACAGCAGGTTCTTCTAAATGAATTCAATAAACGCATTGTTAACACGCAGTACTTGGCTCTTTAATTCATCAGCTGGGTATTCATAAATATGTCAACAGTTAATCAGCCTGTTTATTTAAAATATTTTTCAACAACACCCCCTGACAATCATATTTTGTCTTGAACTTTGCATTTAATATACGTTGCTTCTGACTTTAGATTTCTATAGATCCTAAGACTTTAAATAATAAGCTTTCTCTTTAGGTGATATTTAGACACATCAGAGCATTCCATCTTGAAGTTAAAAAAAAAAAGCTGTGAGAAAGAGTTCATTTGGAGCATAAATTCTCCCTGCGGTTTAATTAAAGATTGGTAATTAGGGTTATTATGTGTTGTGGTTTATCATGAATTCTGATCACCGTGTTTTGCTCCCAGCTGGCCCTTTTGATCTTTTCTTTTATACTCCAAATAGTCTTACCAATTTGACTCTGTAGAAAAAAAAAAAAGTCCTTTGTGACTCCCTTTAAAAAATAAATGTGCTACGGCAGTTCTGGGAGAAACATAACAAAGATGTAATACAAAGTTTAGGATGAAGTGATTTCTTTCGAAGTGTGTTCTGCACAAATGCATTGCCTTCATTTACTTTCCTTTGTCTGCAAATGCAATCAACATAAACTCAGGACAAAATATTTTTGAATCATCACCCATAGATGACAGGTGTGTGTGTGTGCGCGCGCGCGCCCGTGCGTTTTCTCCTTTTTAATGTAAGTTTAGTTTTTAACAATGAAATGGGATGCATACTGCTCGCCATTTTAACGCGCAGATAGCGGGATATATCTTCAAGCCTGACTGTCAGATCTTAAAGCTTTTCCATTTGTCGAAACATACTGTTTTGATTTATCCGAGAGGATCAAGAATGTGACCGATTCTTGAATTTAAAAGGTCGGGGCATTTATCAGATTCATAAATGATGCTTTGGGTTTTTAGGGTGTGTTCCTGTCCTGCAGTGACGACCTTGGTACACCGTTCCTATAATAATATGTGTGGACTACTGACTCGTGGTCAATCGCTGAAGTTTATTAGTGGCATCAGGCTTTCATACACGGAGGGTCACGTAGGATAAGGGAGGAGGTACTGAGGGGTTTACACAGTCCCTGTGGAACCCATCAACTGTTTTCACATACTTCTCTGAAAATATCTCTATTTTGTATATCCAATCAATTGTTCTCAATCAAATGATATCCAATCATTCGTTCTCATACAAATGACATTCAATCAGTTGTCCTTCTACAAGGGTGAATGGGAGGGTCACATACTGGAGAAATCTGGTTAAACACATTGAAACCCTCAGTGTGACACAGTGAGGGAATCAGCCAGACTCAGTCCCAACGTCATGAAAAATGAATAATTGCTACAGCCCCAGCTTGTGAGTTTTATTGACCCAAGCGATCTCAGGTGCGAGAAAAGGCAACCATTTTAAGTTTCTCCTTTACTTTTTGGAAACAGAACGTCCTGTTTCACTCTCTATTGAGTTTTCAGAGCCCAGTTATCTCAGCAGGTGCTTGCCTTAACGGCTGAGTCATCTGTTAGGATGTGCTTGTTGCCATGCCAGGAATCCATCAGCAGCAACAACTGACTCCACTTCCTGCCAGTGGAGTTGCTGCAAAGCAGTGCTGATGACTTGCAAAGCCACGTGGGAGACCTGCCGAGTTCCCAGCTACAGGCCTGACTCAGCCCTGTGTCCTCCAACTGGGAACCAGCCGATAAGCGTTCTCTTTCTGTCTCCCTTCCTTGGCCTCTTAGGTAAATATTTTTCCAGAAAAACTTTTCCTTATGTTACAACGCAAAAGCAGCAAGCACTCTGTAAATCTCACCATTTTTGAAATAATGGGGTGCAGGTCCGAATCAAGCTGTTGTTCTGCTGCCCCACAAACAATGATAGTTACCAAAAAATAAAAAAAAATCAAACATCGTAAAAGTACATTTCCTTTTCAGTAGTACCTGAGTTATAAATAAATTACTAACAATTAAAAGAGCAACGCGTGTATTTTTATTCTTGCTGATATCTATTAAATTTTATTTCCCTTCCTATATTTCTCTGAAGTTGGCTTAAATTTTTTTTAATCCACAATACTCAAAAGATGTAGGTATGGTGATATTGTTAAGGATGTGTATGCTTTACCAGTTACTAAAAACATAGCTCATATTAAGACATAGATGACAAATACTTCCATGAGAGTACTGGACTTCCATATTTTGATCCTTAGAATGTAGAAGAATCGGTTTGTGTGTGTGTTTGCCTTACTGTAACTCTTCATACATGATTAAAACGCTATTCTCTTTGTTACTCATAATAGAATGAATAAATGTTATGACAGTGAACTATTCAAAAATGGCACTGACGTCATACACTGAAGCTCTGACTTTTCTCTCACACCGCTTTTGCTGTGCTAGGGGACATGAGCATCTCAGAGGACACCTCTACGTGACCACTTCAATAGTTGTACCTTCTTGTTAACACTTCAACTTTTGCTCACATGCTTTTGCTTTAGCGAGAGTTAACAAACAAACAAACAGTACAGTCCTCCTGTATGCCTGGAAGGAAAAGAGAGCCAGAAATATTCATGGACAACACAGCCTTTAACATTTTCTGTTTCCTTGTTACTCACTTGCTTTGTTTTCATGATTGTATGATCAGTAAGGTAAGGGTTGGCAACACTTTCCTGTAGAGAGTAACTTGGCGAAGATTTCCTTTCTGCAGGCTGTATCATCACCAATATTAAGCTCTTTTGTTGGGGCAAAAAAAAAAAAAAAGGCAATCGGCTAATAAATGGCCACAGCTGTGTCCTAGTAACAGTTCTTTTTGCTTGGGTTACAAACAAATGTTTATTGAACCCTGATGGGGAGTAACACACATCCGTTTTTATACTGATTTCAAAAGCACCCTAAGTTCCTCACCTTCCCATCCCTGCTTGGCCTCCTTCCAAGGCTTCCTTAAATATTCTTGCAGGTGGTACACTGCATCACCTGAAGGCAAGATCTCCCTTCAACTGCAATAGGAATGGTGCCTCCTGCGTTCTCTGTGGAGAACAAAGCTACCAAGTTTGCCTAAAAGTTACTCTAATCACTTACATTTCTGCTTTGTGCCCCTCAGTCTTTTCACTATTTCAAAAGAAGTCTAGCATAATACTGTTCAATTGATTAGATAAGGTTTTTGGGAAGTGCACAGGAAATTTAAAAAATGCTGAATATGATTTTGTTATGCAAATTGCAAATTTGTAAAAAGGTTTGAAAATAGTATACCAAGCGTTTCATGTGGTGGTTACCAGTTAATGCCCTTGAATCTCACATTGGAATCAAGGGCTAAATTCTTAGTTCCACTTCTGACTGCTGCCACTGTTCCTAAAATTGTTTGCCCTAAGGTAAGCATATAATTTATCCCACTTTCCAAAAGTATTTTGAAGCACTTTCATAAAATCAGCTTTGTATATATTTTTTTATTTAACATTTTTTCATTGTTACAATGCTATGTAATTATGGTTTTTAAAATGAGTCTAGTTTTTCATTAATTGGATTGACTATAATTTGTATAACCAATTCCTTTTATGTTGTATGTGTTTTAAAGATCTATTTTTATTGAAAAAGTAGATTTATAAAGGGGAAAGACAGAGTGAAAATCTTCTATTTGCTGGTTCACTCTCCAAGTGGCCTCAACGGTTGGAGCTGAGATGATCTGAGGCCAGAACCAGGAGGCTCTTCCAGGTCTCCCATACAGGTGCAGGGTCCCAAGGCTTTGGGCTGTCTCCTACTTTCCCAGGCCACAGACAGGGAGCTGTATGGAAAGTGGAACAGCCAGGACATGAACCAGCAACTATATGGTATTCCGGCATGTTTAGCCACTGAGCCACAACACCAGGCCATAACCAACTCTTTGTATACTTGAATCTTTGAGTGTATCTTTAGTTATTTTCTCAGAATTTCTGAGTCCCTGCCATATATTCTTATAAAGCACAACTTTGCCTGTTTCATGGTCTTCTCATTGACTTTTGCACACTTGTTCCACGTATATAATTCATATAAAACACACATTTGAACAGTATTGCATATTGTTTAGACAAAGTCAAGCAAAATGAATGTAAATGAGTTGCAATTGGTAGCCAGAACAAATTGCTGTTTTCTTGCGTATATCAGTTCCAGCAACTATTGATATATTGAGAAATCATTGTGCTCTTTCTAAATATTGAAACATATCAATTAGCAAAGGATTCTGTGGATATGTATCATTGGAATAAACTGTTACTTATTTTTATGTGCAATATGATCTATAAGCATTGTGTTGGGGAACCCAAAGGCAAGCAACTGAAACTGATTCAGTCAGGGCAGTAACAGCAGTGTGAGCAACATAGCCCAGCATCACAGAAGTCACTTATACCCAATCTTAATAAAGATTCTATTTATTTTTATAGGGAAGGCAGATTTACAGAGAGGAGAGACAGATAGACAGAGCTCCATCCGCTGGTTTACTCCTCCAATGGCCTCAACAACTAAAGCTGAGCCGAATCGAAGCCAGGAGCCAGGAGCTTCATTCCGGGTCTCCCAAATGAGTGCAGGGTCCCAAGGACTTGGATCATCCTCTGCTAATTTCCCAGGCCACCAGCAGGGAGCTGGGTGGAGAGAGGAACAGCTGGGACATTAACTGGCACCTATATGAAATGCCAGTGCTGGCAGGTGAGCCATTTGAGCCATCGCACCAGCCCGTTGTAATGCAATGTTATCAGTTGTAAAATAAATTAGTAATATGGATCAAGTTTGCTTAAATATAAGACTGCTAATATGAATATGTCTAATATTTATTTGTATAATTGTAAAAGTTATTCTGTTTTTAACAAACATTTACTGCCTGCCTTCTGTTTATGACAGAGTTAGGCATTGAAAAGCAGAAATGAATGCACACAATCCACCTAGGAGAAAATAAAACTCAGTGTGAGAAGCATGGGAAGGCCACACCAATATGAATCAATCTGAAATTTGCAAGCAAACATACATAACCGATTACTTCTTTCTGGGAAGTCACATTTCATGGAACTGAAATACGAGGAAGATCTTCAAGAATGAGATGTACTTTCCTAGTCAGGTCTCTTCAGAAGTTCTGAAGAGTCAAATTTATTACAACGTCAAATGAGCAGATTCAAGTGGTGCATTTCCTGATACGCAAATGACGGAGTGCACGCTGGGCCACGCTTGTCTCACGTCACAGCAAGCCGTCAGGAACTCTGTCAGGGTGTTTGGCTGAAGCTTGACTTCTCTGAGCTCCTTTTTCCTTGAGATGGTAAATGTCTACCATATGAATTGGGGAAAGGGTTGGAGTGGAGATCAATGGGGCATGCAAGTGTATGCCCAGTAAATGGACAACACACACAAAGCTCTGAAGATGATGCAGATTGGGATCTGATTGGGAGCAGAGCGCGTAATGGCAAGAGTAGCTGGACAGGGAGGGAGATGAGATGTTCAACATGTAGGTGGAGAGCTTAAGTGGAGTTCAGTTTAACAATGTTTAGGAATTGTAGACTCATTCTGTAAGATACTAAAATATAAAGACTTTGGAATAAATCATCCACTGTTTGTAAAAGTGTATCTCTCTCTCTCTTTCTCTCTTCATCTCTATTTTTACCTCTATCTCTGTCTCTCTCTCTCTCTCAGTTTCTGGCCTTGTATTACTTTTCCTGTTGCTCTTGTTTCAAATAAAATCAACAAATAGTAATACATAGTTTTGTGCCGGGCACAGTAGTCCTGTGGCTAAAGTCCTCACCTTGCACTCACTAGAATCCCACATGGGTGCCAGTTCATGTCCTAGCAACCCCAATTCCTATCCAGCTCACTGCATCTGGCCTGGGAAGGTATTCGAGGACAGCCTAAAGCCTTGTGACCCTGAATCCCACTGTGGGACACCTGGAAGAAGCTCCTGGTTCCTGGCTTTGGATGAGTTCAGCTCTGGCTGCTGTGACCACTTGGGGAATGAATCATCGGACAGAAGAACTTTCTCTCTGTCTCTCTTCCTCTGTATATCTGACTTTACAATAAAAAAATTAAAAGTAAATCTTTTTTTAAAAAAACACATAGGTTTAAAAACAGAGAGTTTTCAGAGTTTCAAATGAAGATATCACTATTTACAAAATCAAAGCAGATCATATAAGATGTCTAGTGAATATCTGTTTTTCTGCCCACAACCAAATTCTTCTCTTGGTAAAAATTCTCCTTTTCTTCTACAAGCCCTTCTATTCCCTTAAAACCAGTTTCAGCGTGACTACAGATTAAGGTGGGTGAGAGTCCCAGTCCAGTAAATGAGAAGTTCCCCTTGTGTTAGGATCTTGCACACAGTACAACAATGGGAGCTTATGGTCCTGTCCGCATGAGTGTGCCTTGAGAGTATTGTTTGTTAGTTCAGAGAACCTAGACCTGCCAGCTGCTTTGCTATTGTTTCTCTTGGAGCATCATGATTCATACTATTCATACAACAATTCTAACACAATACTGTTTATACCTCAATGATTCCGTATCTTTTCGTTAGTGGCTAGCCAGGATTTTATTTCTGCCATTTTATACCAAAAAATCCCAATGTGCCTGTACAATGATTCTGTCTAATCAGAACCCTAAATTTCTCACATGGAAGGCAACGTCTTTGTAATTCCTTTGAAAAATGATTGGCCTTGTATGCTAGCAAGGGGCTCAGGCAGGAAGCCCGGGTCCTCCTGTTCACGCTGCATCGTTTGCAGGTTTGCACACTGAGCGGGTGTAACAACAGCTACATCAAAGCTGGTAGGAAATCTTCAGCCTTCTGCTATATTTTCTCCTTGGTGGAGCACCGCACACCCAGAGAGAAGACAATCTCAGTTCCCAACCAGTGATGGAAGAAGACGGCTTTGGCTACATATGAAACACTTTGATTCTGGGGGAGGTGCTGACTCTGAGTGGTGCCAGAGCAGGATCGCTGACAGGGACCTGCTGAGAGCAAGAATCTGCAATAAAAGCTATTCACCTGCTGTACACCTCCTCCTGGCTTAGCAAGAAAACAAGCCAGCAACCCCCTCAAATCCTATCTTCTCCCTGTGAGGGAAGGAATAAAAGCATGCGATCAACACAGTGAGCATGTTGGCTCCTTCGTGGGGCTGGCTGCCCACAAGGTTGGGAGTAGTCTCTACCTTGCCTGTCTGGGAGCACTGATGGGATATGGCACGCCTGAGATGTCTGGGTTTTGGACGAGGATGCACTCACAAGATTTTGTCCCTGTTCTACATGACACGCAAGTGGGAAAAATGCCCATGATGGGCTCCTTGCTGGGGAGGGAAACAGAAAACGGAAACATCCAACATTGGGGATTTTTCAGGGGCCTGCGTGAGACATGACTTCCTATTGTCAATCAACCTGCTGTGAGTGGCCCTGGCATTAACCCTAGTTGGCTAGATCTAGGCCACAGGGAACAACAGGGACTGAAAGAGCTAGAAGATTCTCTGCTGATCCAGGAAAACAGTAGTGCTGCAGGAAAGCACCACAGGGCACACGATATTAAACTTCTGGCAAAAGAAACAGAAGCCACTAAAATCAGAATTTCACGTGCACAAACCCAGAAGCAGATACTTTCACAGAAACGAGACTATAGACAGACGCTCTCACCAGACTCAATGAAGCTCTTCTCCTGAAGCCTCTATGCTAAGACTTATAGATGTATGTTGTCAAATATTCAAGATGAAGATGCAGATTTACATAGGTGGGGGGAAAAAGTGAGCAAAAAAGAGCCAGAAGCCAAATGTAAATGTGTAGGTGCATTGACTGCTGGTCAGTTCAAAATAACTATGACAAAGATGCTCAATAAACAGAGGAAAATAACACATGATGAACATGAGGATTTGTAAAAATACACAGAAGAGATTTCTAAATCTAGACATCCTAGTGCTGCGGAATGCAATGAGTAAGATGAATGCAATAAGTCAAATTAGAGGGGCTTAAAAGTAGATGTGATCAAATAGAAGGAAAAGCAAACAACCTAGATTTTCATCTCAAGAAGTAAAAGAGAGTAGTGTACATTAGCCCCTAACGAGCAGAAGGAAGTAGATAATTAAGATTATGGCAGAAATAGGTGAAGCAAACACTAGAAAAACATTTTGTTTAAAAATGAAGCAAAGGGTTCTTAAAAAGATGAATGATTTAAATGAACAGCTGGAATATCCAAGGCGGTAAAAGGCTAAGACTAAATTCAATAAAAGAAATAAGAAGGAAGTGGAAATGTTACAACTAATGCCGCCATAGTAAACAGTATCATAATAGACTATTAGGAGCAATTGGATATCAACCAACTAGAAAACTTAGAAGAAATTGATAGATTTGCAGAGACTTACAACTTATCAATGCTGAATCATCATTAAGAAATAGAAAAAACTGAATAGGCTTATCAATTTTTAAAAATTTTTTTAGTGGAAAAGTCATATTTACAAAGAGAAAGAGACAGAGAGAACAATCTTCTGCCCATTGGTTCATCCCCCAAGCAGCCTCCACAGTGAACGCTAAGCCAACAGGAAGCCAGGAACCATGAGCTTCTTCCAGGTCCCCCAGACAGGTGCAGTATCCCAAGACTTTGGACCACCCTCCACTGCTTTCCCAGGCCACAAGCAGGGAGCTGGATGGGAAGTGGAGCAGCAGGGACACGAACTGGCACCCACATGGGATGCCAGAACATGCAAGGTGAGGGCTTTAGCCACTAGGGTACTGCATCAGGCCCTGTCAATACTAATGGAATTAAATCATCAATGATAAGGCTTGCCCACCAAGTCCCCTTACCATCCCCCCGCCCCTCCCGCTGAAAAGTCCAGGTCTACGTAGCTTCACAAATATATTCCACCAAAACTTTTAAAGGACTAAAACCCATTCATTTAAACTCATATCTAGTGGGACTAAAATGGCAAAAGAGGGTGAAGACATGTTGATGCAAAGATTAACAGAGATGGAGTAAGGGGGCATGATTCCTGGTAATAGGAGTTGGCAGTTGCCAGTAGAGAGGGACAGTTGGGGACAGGTGGACAGCGGAAAGCATGAGAGACAGCCAGATTCCACAGCAGGTGTAAGAGTTCCAGCAGGGGAAGTCACTGGAATACAGAAAGTGGATATGGGGATATGCAACGTTAGGTGTCAGTGAGTCTCCGTTCAAAATATTTTCATCCACAGGTCAGTATGTAACCTTACTTTGCATGTGTTTCAATTGAAGCCAGTCTACTAAATATATGTTATTGATTTATTGACATTGACATTCTAGCCAATGCCACTACAACTCCTACATGGGAGACACTTCTGCTTGACAGACGGCATTGTAACTGTAGGCACGCACATTCACAGTTGCCTTTAAGCATCATTTCACTACACGATGGGCCACGTTAGGCAGGGAATTCAAGAGAGACCACTGCAGTGCAAGACCTGTGATGTGAAGTAGGCTGTGGAAATGCCATTGCTTGTAGCAGGAGGGGTGAAACAAGAACAATGCTGCTGGCTTTGAAGTTGGTTGGAAACACGGACACTTCGGCTCAAATGTTTGGCTATTCTCCAAGTGTTTGTGCATGGAAAATGCTGAGAGAATTGATTTAGCAGTCACAAATAAATTTCATCAAGTAGGCCAGTTCACAAATACAGAAGCCTGTCTAATTATAATGGACTGGCTTTTGTTGGGCATATTGCTATCCCAAGCAAAATCAAGGCAAGAAGAGGAGCGAGCCTCTGGTCAAGAACCAAAGAGTCGGGGCAGGCATTTGGTTCGGGTTCAAGTCTCAGCTGTGCTGCAGAAATGGCTTTTTGCTAACGTGTGTCTTGGGAGGCAGCAGGCGGTAGCTAACCTACCTGTGTCTTTGCTACCCACAGGGAAGACCCTGGTTGAGCTGCAGGCTTCTGGCTTTAGCCTGAACAAGCCTCTGATTGTTGCCAGGCATTTGGGGAGCGAGCCAATGAATTGGAAGCTCTCTCTTTTCCTCTCATGCTACCTTTCCAATGAGTAAAAATATTTAATTAAGTGGTTTTTGTAAAAGCACTGAAGACACTTCTTACAGAAATCTGAAGGAATGTCTCCAGGCAAGGTACATAACGATTTTAACATTGCATGATTTTTATTTTACTGCTGGGAGTTCTAAAACATTGGAATGTGAGTCTAATCACTGTATAATAGACATGAAAGAAAAGACTCTTACTTACAGGGGATAAATAAGTTGCAATAACATGACAACAAACAAAACGTGTAAGAACAAAATCTGCTTATGATAGGATATGACCAATAAAAGCTGGAATTAGAAATATCTAATATTTACTTGTAGTTTGCTTTTTGGAACTATGCCATCCAGTGAAGTGGACATCTGGAGGTCTGTTCTAGAAACAGTGGTTGAGAACTTCCTACCAGGAATTGTTCATCAAACACAGCCCTGGAGATGAGAGAAGCTGGATTCTCATATTTATCGAGAGGGTTTTACTTTGGAAACCAAAGTAAAAAAAAAGTTTAATTTGCCTTGTCATTTGTGTTTCACATAGAAATCCAAATAATCAAAATTGGAAGAAGTGGAGATAATGAATTTCTGAATACTTTGCTCTGCCTGGAGCTATTACAGCTTCATTCCCCATAGAAAAGTAGGATCTTGGAATTGGTGGTGTGTTATCTCCGGGAAATCTGCCAGTAGAGGACCCAGACTTTCTTTCCAAACTAAAGAAGTCTTGTTTTCGTAGCTAAGAATCCCCACGTTCTCCCAAGCGCTAATGTCATGCATTCTTCTCCAGAATAAAACAGGCAAGATTTATTGCTATGTACTTGATCCTTACAGAGAAGAAGTGAAGCCTAAGGCTGTGCTGGTCAATCTGGTATCTGTTGAAATTAAATTTGGGTACCATAAAGTAGAAGAGAAGAATTCTGATGGGAGAAGAAGTGTGTCATTCAATCTAACTCCCCAGTTAATCTTCCATTTTTGTCAGATTGAAACTTCTATCTTACGAATAGCCTGGGGTCTTTTGAGTTGCAAACATTTTCCTTTACTTTCCAAAAGCAGTTATTACTCCCACTTTTTTTCTACTTCTGTACAATTTATTTTATCCCATAGGAAAGGAATGCAAATTGAAATTAAACTTTTTTTTATTCAGCAAAGCTTATAATAAAATGTTTTACTTTGCTTAATTTACCATTGATTTAAAAAAAAAACCCACATATTACTTTCTGATAATCCAGTTTAGAGAGTTGAAATTGGATTCTTCCATCTCAGAGGGCCACAACTCCCACAGCTGAACTAGGCGAAAACCAGGAGTTGCACCTGTACCTCATGCCAGGACATAAGCCTGTGCCCATATGGGATGCTGACATGTTAGGCAGTGGTAACACCTGGCCTAACCCTGGCATCTCTTTCATAGAAAGATTTCCATTTTTAAACTTTAATATAAGATTTGAATATCTCTCTATTAGCAATCTCAGATTTAATCTTTCCTACACTTGAAAAAATTAATTGCAAGAATAACTATTATTAAAAATTCTGTAAGAACAAAATTAAGCAGAGTGTTATGACTGTTGTTTTTAATGTTTTCTAAGTGTAATGGGAATCCTTGTATCTTGATTTTACCTCTGCATCTGTCTCTAATTTGTTTCTTAGAATTCTGTTATTAAGATCATGCCTTGATATCAAGTGACATTCGTCATGTCAAAAATTGCCCTTGCAATAGCCATCAGTTGTGGAAAAACACTCCTTAACAATGGCATGATCATCACCTGTTCATCACAAAAGAAATCACGAAGGGTAAGTTGGTGCAAAGCCCTTGATCGTATTATTAAAACAGATTTGAAAGTCAAGCAAATAACTGTAGTCATGATGGAAATCACCTTATTACATGAAATCTGGATTCGTTAGGAATAAAACATCTATTGCCGCACCCAGCGCAGCAAAAGTCCTCACCTTGAACGCACCTGGATGCCATATGACTGCCAGTTCTAATCCCGGCAGCCCTGCTTCCTATCCGGCTCCCGTTTGTGGCCTCGGAAAGCAGTCAAGAATGGCCCAAAGCCTTGGGATCCTGCACCAGTGTGGGAGACCCGGAAGAAGCTGCTGGCTCCTGACTTTGGATCAGCACAGCTGCAGCCGTTGCTGTCACTTGGGGAGTGAGTCATCGGATGGAAGATTTTCCTGTCTCTCCTCCTCTTTATATGTATATTGAATTTGTACTAAAAATAAATAAATCTTTAAAAAAATCTATTGCTGCTCCAAAGCTATGATGCATAACCATATTCACGTACATATCATATACCTATGATGCATAAAACAAGTTACAGGATGTCGTGTACAGGTTTTCCATGGATCCCACTGCACCCCTGTGCTTTCCAAGAGCTGATCATTTGTGGTGATTTGTCTGAAATCCATGGTCACACACCCTTGGGATGCTGCCCAGCTTCTGCAGGGAATGTCAGTTTGACAAAATCAAAAGGAAAATATCTGACAGAAGATTCACACCACAGAGTACCTGATGTGGATCATGTTTAACTAGCAAAAGCTACAGGATTCTGTGCGGGTACCTTGCAAGGAATTCACTGTGTACCCAACGCAGGGAATGGCCATTCACATCCCTTTCTTCAAAGATTAACACAAACCTGAAGTCATCAGCTTGGCTTGAGTTATGAACCTGGATTTAATGCCAGTTGGTTTGCAATATCCGGCATCAATTTGTTTGAATTTTCCTAGAACTGACGGAATTCCAAGACTGTTCTTGACTGGTTGAATTGAGGAAGAGGGAAATATTACCATTAAATGAGACTTTTGTAAGGTTTGAAGTTATCAATTTGCAATAATCGCATCTCGAATAAACCTCATTGGCTACGATACGGCAACTGTGCAAAGCTTGGAGTTTTCAATGAGGAAATATTCTTATATCCTGTAATAGGTAAACATGATTTTTTTTATATTTAGGAATATGTGAGATGTACATTTCAAATGCATGCCGTATATTTGTAATAAATGCATAGTATGGTATAGACAATGACTATAATGTAACAAGAGGTCCTGCATGTGCAAACAGGTTCGTCCACTCTGTTTTACCCCACCCCAGTATGTGGCCCAGTATGCTGGAGTTTGCCATGCACACTCACTCCCAGGTGCTGAATACACCTGCTACACTTAAGCAAAGGCCTCTTACAGGTGCACCCCTGTTAGCATTTGTTAATTATAGGGAAGGGGCAGATTTCACTGAAACGTTTCAGTGTGCTTACGTAAGTGAAGTATGTGAAAGCCCTGACTCCTGCTCCCCAAGAGCTTCTGAGATGAAAGGAAAAGAGAAGTTTATGAACCCTTAATTATACAGCCAGGACTTTGTTCAATATGAGGCTTTTAGAGGGCATTAATCCAATTTGAAAGGAAAGCGCAAACCCTGGATACTTTCCAAAAAACTAAAAATATTCTCTCCCTCACTTATCCACTTTCTCCTTATTATACACTTTATTTTTGTACTGTTAGCATCATATCTTATAGAGGCGTGCTTCAGAAAGTTCGTGGGAAACAGCATTAAGAGATAAGTTTATTTTTGTGCAAAACAAACTTGAAATCCATGCATGCATAATCGCTGATCACACACACGCAGTGTAAAAGTTGTGGTTGGTTATAGAGCGATTGTGGCAGGTGCCCAGCTCCTAATCTCTGTACAACCCACAAACATGACTCTCTCTCTCTCAACAGAAGAGACTGTAAAATTGATGAAATAATAACCTTGAGATGGACAAATTTTCCTAGATTGTTCGGATGAGCCTCTAACACGCACAAGTGTCCTGCTGAAAGATTCGGATGTTTGCAACAGAACTGGGAGATTCGCGTGAGAACAGAAGTGGGTGGAAAATTAAAGCTACCAGGCCTTACCAAAAGCTTTGAAGAAAAGACATATCATCAAAAACTACACTTGAAAAAAAATTGAAAATTTTTCATGCTGAAACAGGCTTCCATTAGAATCATTTTTTTTTTTCCTTGAACTTCCCCAAGTCTTCTCATGGCACATCACTAGCTTCAAAGGTGCAGAAAGGAGCCACAAGCCAAGGAATGCAATGACTATAGCTATAGAAAATAGACATAGCTGGGAAACATATTCTCAATGAAAACCTCCTTCTTCCAATACCAGTATGTCTAGGGTAGAGGGCATCATTTCCTGGCATTTAAAGCTATACTACTGTAAGATGTGTTAAGAACGCCCTCAATTCTAACTGACTCTATGCTATGATGACTACAAGGAAGTGGTAGATACATCTTTCTAATGTCCCAAACCTAACACAAATTATTGGACCAGAAACAGAGCCACGGGACAAGTGCAGCCAATCTTTAATTGGCCAACGACCCAAAGCCTTGGCATGGGAATTGAGAAGAAATAATAGCATATCTCGGGGAACTGAGAAAAGTGATACTGTTATAAGCATAGTAGAGAAAGACAAACTATGTAATGAGATATGCATAGTAGATGTAACCTGTTAAGGCCATGAATTACGGAGGAATGACAGAAGTCCATGAGCAGAGGGAAATACAGCATATGCATGAATATTTAAGTACAAATGTAAAGTGAAACCGTGTTGACCAGGGGAAAGACAGACAGCCTATATAACTCAGACGCTGTCGGTGGTGGGAGGGTGTCTCAGGCAGGTCCCTGAGAATCTCGGCATCTAATGACAAAGATAGCCCTGGCTACAGTAACATAAACAGCGTGAATATTTCTCAAAAGAGCCTTTGAATGCTCTACCTTTCATTCTCTTGCTTTCTTTTATTTATTTTTTTTAAAGGACATAATTAGAGCCTTGCTGTGCTGAACCGACTTTGAAGTAATGGCTGCATTCTTACATTATTATCCTTTAATATCTACACAGATCTCAGGAAGCCTGGACTCTAAAGTCAGACCCACTCAGTTTAATCTCAACTTTGACACCGGGCACGTGGGGGACTTTATATGTCACTGTAAGCCTCCACTCATGACATTTTTTAGAATAATCCTATTGATCCACAGAAAATATATCATGGAGTGCTGGTAATATAGTAAGTGTGCAACGACAATGAGTTATTCATTTTCTCACTCTTACATTAGAAGAGAGGTTGGCTGGCCAGTAACATTTGAAAATGTAGAGGAGAGTGCTGGAAGAGATAAAACATTTTCATGTCATTGAATAGATTCTAATATTCATTTTTCCATCACCATGACAATCCAGACTACACAGCAGCTCATTCAATAGCAGGAAAGGACACACTCACTCACTTTCCCTATTAGAATCCCACTCTGCAGATCCTGCAGAGTATTTCCTGCAGATTGTTTAATCAGGCTTCCATATCTATTGGTTTTGATTGGGATCAGTCAATAGGAATTCCTCAGAGGGACCTGGAGTGTGGGGAGCTGGGGGTAGATGCCAACACCAGGGCTTAAGTGCTACATTCAAGGAGTGGACTCAAGAACTGCTAGGTTGACTATGTTCCCTCTTGACGTATGTGCCCAGTATTTTGCATAAACACACTAAAGTAGAATATAAATTAGAATCATAAAACCACGGAATTCAAATGTGCAATCTCTTCATTTTAATCAGGAGGAGCTTGTTGTAAGTTAATATTGGGATTCTTTATCCACTTATTTTGTCTGTACACTTATGGAGTTCTTTTTTTTTTAAGATGAATTTATTTTTATTGGAAAGTCAGATATACAGAGAGGAGGAGAGACAGAGAGGAAGATCTTCCTCCCATTGGTTCACTCCTCAAGCAGCCACAATGGCCAGAGCTGAGCCGATCTGAAGCCAGGAGCCCGGAGCCTCTTCCAGGTCTCCCATGCGGGCCTAAGATCCCAAGACTTTGGGCTGTCCTCGACTGCTTTCTCAGGCCACAGGCAGGGAACTAGATGGGAAGCAGGGCAGCCTGGATTAGAACCTGTGCCCATATGGGATCCCAGTATGTACAAGTTGAGGACTTTTGCTTCTAGGCAATTGCACCAGGCCCAATTTTATGTTGTTTCAATTTTCTTTAAAAGTTGACCATACTGTATATGATTTGGGGTAATGGCTGAGTCCCAACATTCTAAATCATATTGGGCCTACTTCCATTTATTGAATTCTGTGCAAAGATGTTACAGCTCTTATGGTACACGACATATTTGAATTACTTTTCTAATAAAAACTTGCCCTAACCCTTTCATTTTTATCTTAAGAGAGGAACAGATCACAAACATTCCAACAGTATAAAAAGTAGGAACTGTATTTCTCTTATGAGTAACTGAAATACATTATAAATCTAAAATGAATTAAGTGATAATTAACAGTCAAGTCACAGACTAGAGGCAATATTTACAAACTCTCTCATAAAGGATCATATGCAATATACATAGAGGAAGTATGAAGTCTCAGCGAGAAGAAGACTAGTAACTGATCTAAAAATTAGTCGAATATCTATACAGACATGTCCCCCCCAAAATAAATCAGTGATAAATAATCAAGCGAAAATATGCTTAATGTCATTTGTATGTAGAAAAATACAAATGAAACAGTTATGTAATACCACTTCTTGCCTATTGAAACGGTTTTAATCCAAAAAAATCTCAGAATATAATCTTATTTTAAGGGTACGCATTCATTTAAAAAGCCATTAGTTAAGAAACAGTTCAGAAATAACTCATCAGCTCATGAAACTCATCAGTTGGTAAAGAGAATAGGAAACAATATATCCATATTGGCAGAGAGTAAGACAATTTCTTTCAAAGTTCAATAAGATCTTAATATAAAATCTAGTAATCAATTCTAAGACATTTACTCAACCAGTTTGAACACTTATTGCCACTCATGAATCTGTGTATTATGGCTTATGACAACATTTTTCACAACCATCTAAGCCTGGGGCAGTTCAGACGGCAACCCAATGGAGCTTTTAGGCAAACGGTGGCACATGCGTACAGCAGAATGCTGTTCGGTGATGAAATGGGTGGGTGTTAAAAGCACATTGTGAAACAACAGTGGCAAGCAGTCATTTTTAAAAAGACAACAAACTATGTCATTCCAACTAAAGACAAAGATATCGAAAATACTAGCAGTTAGTGCTGATTCTGGCATACAGGCGAAGCTGCTGCCTGCGGAGCCAGCATCCCATATGGGCACTGATATGAGTTCTGACTGCTGCACTTCCAATCCAACTCCCTGAATTGCAACTGGGAAAACAGCAGAGGCCCTATTGCTTGGGGCTATGCAGCCATATGGGAGATTTGGAAGAAGCTCCTGGCTCCTGGCTTCTGTCTGGCCCTGCTCTGGACATTGAGGCCATTTGATGGTGAACTAGCACCAGATGGACGAGGTGTGTGTGTGTGTGTGTGCGTGTGTGTGTGTATAACTCTGTCTTTCAACTAAATAAATGTGTTTTTTTTTAAATACTAGTGGTTATTAGAGATATGGGTATAGATTTTAAGGGCCATTGGTTGTATTCGGGGAAATATTTAGAATAGTGAAACTGCTCTCTATGATACCTTAATGGGTATAATTTTAGGCAATGATAGCAATAGATGGCATTACACATTTGTCAAAATCCAGATAATTTTGAACACCACAAAAAGTTCATTTTAATGTAAACAATTATAAGTATCATTAAGGGCTTGGTGAGAGAACCCAGGATGGGTGTGAAATATGACCTATAAGTAAATGAAAGATAAGTGAATGATTGATGGTGCTATTTTGCCATCAAGAATTGTAAAACAACTCCCAATCCCTTAAGTTGGGATGCAGAGCATGAATTTTTGCCAAAGAGACTGTATGGAAAAGTGGTAATAATAATAATAATAATAATAATAATAATAATAAAGATTCATTTTACAGTGAAGAAACTCCACAAAGTATATCTAGGCTATTCAGTAGCAAGAATAATTTGCATTGACAACACAATGCCTTATAGGACATGACTTTAGGATCCACTATCCCAACCTCTTCACTCGTCTATGCCCAAGCAAAACACCAGATTCTAGTTGACAGTCTACAACATAACTGATCAATCTCACTCATTTCTAAGGTCATCAACAAGGAAAGTCTGAGAAACTGTATGCCAACATGAGCCCTGGAGACACAATTACCTAGGAAGTTCTAGGGCTGGCGGAAGCCAGGTGCTGGGCACTCGCTCTGGGTTACGCAGGTGGCAGGAGAGGACCCAAGCTGAGCTATCAACTGCACATCCCCAGGAAGCTAGAATTGGGAACAGAGACTTGAACGCCGGTCTGTTATAGTGTCTGAGTTCACAAAGGGCATCTGACCGATGGGCCAGCACTGTACAGGTGCCTCACAGTTCTCATTAGCGCTGTTCTCACTGGTAACGAGTAGATGACCTGTTCTGGCCAGCATTTTATTTATTCAGCACTGCACATTCACAATCACTGTTCACCCATGGTATTTTCTGAACTACTGACTGTTTATTACCGCCTATGATATTTTGTTAACTACTGAGCTTTTGTTACCTTTTTTTGTAATGAAAACTCTATCCTAGATCCTTGTCCTCTGCATGTCCACTGACAATGAAAAATAATTTCTTAGAGTGTGTGGTTTTCCTTTTAACTTGCTTTGTGATACACGCCTACCTCGTATAATCAATCGGCAGGTGGAACATCTCTCTCCATCTCTGTCTTCCTCACAAGTAAAAATACATAAACATTTTTCAAAGAACTACGAAGACCATCAGAAGTCAGATATTTGTAGGTGAGACTACAGAGCAAAGCATTTCATCCACACTGCTGGGGGGATTTAATTAGCCCCACCTCTCCGAAGAGGAAATTGGAAACACCAATTACCCTGAGGATGCCTATACCCTGCTTCTCCGGAATTCAATTTCTGGCTACATATTTTATAAAATACTTTTTAAAAAAACATTGCACACAACACAGCAAAAGTTAGTATTTCAATCTCACAAACTCATTTTTTTTTTTGAGGAAAAAAGTTACATGAAATTGTATCCTTAAAATGCATGATACATTCACTCATTTTTTCCCATTTTCTCTCTTCTTTCATTCTATTTTCCAACCCATTCCCTTCCATTACTGTCATTTTCAATTTTTGAAGATGGAGAACAAATGTGCATGCGAATTGCTGAATGTTTGAAACAATGGGAAAATGTAAAATCTGCCTTTCAGGAGAATAAAGAAGATATAGGAACCTTAACACTGAGAAAAGTCATATTAGCAGAAAAAAATCTCAGTGCGGACATTAAAGTCTAAGTTGATCTTCCTGGCAAATGTGAAAGGATACAGAAAGCAATTATACTGGTTGAGGTATAAACAAGTTTAATAAAAACACAAAATATACATAGAAAATATAAACTCAAAATTTTGATTACTTCTAGAGAAGAAAGAAATGAGGAGAAAACAGTAAAGTAGTAAGACAGAGGCTTTAATTACTTTTATATTTTTATAAAATTATATTTTTAATCAAGAAGATGGGCATAGCAGAGCCCACTAGTAGTATTCTATTTTTAGTCTGATTTTAATACATCTCATTATAACCAAAAAAGAACTCTTTCTCTCTCTCTCTAAATATTCTTCCAACACACACACACACATACATATATAAACATATGTTTTAAGGCTGTGGTAATATGTATATCTATATAAACTAACATAATTAATTCAAACTTTGGCTTCCACAGTGCCAATGAAAGAATTCATCATAGTACTCTCTGGATGTAAATGTTCAATAAGCTACCATAAACTACCCAGCTTTCTCTGTCCCAGGAATTCACCCAAATTCTGTGGCTTTTTCAGACCAAGCCCTCTCCTGCCTGCAGATACCATTCAAAATCAAGCTGCTTAAATATTAAGGTTATCCCGGGCAAAAAAAAAAAAAAAAAAAAAAGTTTCTTCTTTCAGAATTTGAACTAAAACTGAACTGTCTTTGCAATGAATCCCAGGAATTGATAGAGCAGCTTGCAGTGACCCATTAGGAAGAATAGCATTTCCAGACAGCTTTGTAATGTTCCACTTGTATGGAATTTAATGCATTCGTCCCTGCTTCAGTTTTGCAACCTTACAGGCAGATCTGGCTTATTTAAATCAGTGCTTAGCTTCCGAGGCATTTATATAAAATTATAAATCACACCAGTGACAAGCAGTATCACTGCCCTTGCAGTCCATCCGATGTCCACTTGCAGGAGGCTGATGTTAGGAGAGAAGAGGCTGTTTGGTGTAATGAAGACGGATGGTTTCTGCCTTTCAGAGCGAAACGCATTTGCTATCAGTTTAAGTGCCACCGGTTCACTTCAGGCAGAACCAAACAAAAAAAAAAAAGAAAGAAAAAGGAGATAGTACAAGGAAAGGATTTGCACTTGCAAAAACCTCTGACTATATTAAACAGTCAGTGAGTTTTGGTTGTTGTTTAAATATGTGTGAGTGGAGTTGAGCAAAAAGAAAACATGTAAAGAAGTATCGTTTCCATGATATTGCTACTACAGGAGTGCTTTTTAAATTCTAAGGCTTTCTGTTTTTGTGGATAAAGTGTGAAAAACATAGCAAAGTGGGGTGCCCCATCCGGTATCAGAAATGGTGCGTTCGTCCTTGACTGTCATTGTAAGTATTGCTCCTTAGCGCCCCCTATGGTCTACCCTCAAAACTATACTAAAAGCAATTTTACTTTGCGGCCTTTTCTGTACCTGAAAATAATATCACCCTATTTTGTGGCTTCAGACTTTTCCTTTTTGATCCTTTATTAATTGAAAAGAGGCTGTCTTTCCGCTTCTGCTTAGCATATGACTGAACAAGCATGCTGTTCCCTTCCACATCTTGCTGACCAGAAACTAGTACCATGATCACATCCTATAAGGGTGCCCAGGAAAGTAATCTTCAGCTTGGTCTGTTTGTGTGACTTAAAAAAATATCTATCACTGGGGATGGCAGGAAGAATTTATCTATAGAAAATCATAGTGGCTGGTTCCCTGGCCCTTTGAAAAATAAATAAATAAAAAGGTTTCTTTCCATGAAAGACAGACTGAGAGAGCTAGGGCACAAGTGAGAGAGGACAAGAGAGAAATCTTTCTTCTGGTGGTTCACTCAACAAACAGCCAAGGCTGGGTCTTAGCCAGCAGCCCAGAATTCTAGACAGAGTCCCTATATAAAGACAAAGGACCTGAGCACCTGGGCCATGTTGCACAGCCTTCCCGGTCTATTAGCGGGAAGCTGGATTGGAAGCAGAGTAGCTGGAATTTGAGTTTGCACTCCAGTAGCGGATGAGGGAAGCCCCAGGCCGCAAGTTCAATGTGTTGAGTCTCAACAGTGACCCCAGTAACTACTACGGGTAATGCACTCAGCAATGACTCAAATGAAAAGTACTTCCAAAACTTCATTTCCAAATGGCACTGAAAGAGAATGCAAATCACACATAACCTTTGCGAAACTTTCTCGTGAGTTCCCTTGCAATCCTCGATAGCTGCTTAGCTGAAGATGATAGAATAATTTAGAGAGATGTGCATACATGCGCGCACACACACTCATACACAGAGAGAAAGAGAACTCCCATGCACTCCCCAGATGCTCTCAAAGACCCGGTCTGCACTGGAATGGTAGGATTGGGAAACTCTGCCCAAGTCTCCCATGTGGGTGGTACTAACCACTTCCCTGAACCATCACTGTGTAGCTCTTGGAATTGCCTTGGTGGAGAGCCACAGCCACAAGCTGGAGCCAGAAATTACCCCATGCGGGATAGAGGCATCTTAACCGCTAGGCTAAGACTTTCAGAGCACTAAAAATGACATCTCTTAATGCAATAATAAAATTCTTATTAGTTTCAAGTTTCCTACTCCAACAAACAGTTAACCTAAAAACACAGAATAGCAGTGAACTTCCATTATGCAGAATATTTGGCAAAAATAAAAAGTAATACAACATTAACACGGCTGATCAGCTGAGTTTGAACTTGCTGTAAAATCCACTCTTCATCAACTATTCGCCTGTATCAGAAAGCTGAGTATTCAAATTGGAAATGTTTTCTGATTTAAATCCTAGAATGGAATGCTGTAATTATAGTTGAGTTTTGCACAGTTTCACATATTAAACATTAATTAAAGATCATTTTATATAGTATCTAATGAAAGACCCATTTAATGGAATGGGCTATGTGTATGTAAACCACTGTTTCTTGAAAATCTAAATGTAAGTGAAGTTAAATCAGAGCTGTATTGATAGGTTTAACAAATTATAATTTCATGTAAATTCCTAATCATTGAGAGATCTCTATTAATTCAGCTTTTCATGTCTTGGAGCTGTTACACAAAAGCAAAAATCAGATTTGCAGCTTATAATGTAATTTCTTAAGAAGTGGAAGATTAGATGGCTCTTCATGATAATTGGCAAGGTTACTCAATTCTCCATCCTTAGAACAAAAACCTGCATTTGATACTCCTGAGTTCATGATTTATAATGTGGCTGGTATCACGACAAACACAACAAGGTCAGGCTTGACATCGTTATTTATTAAAAGAATGGGCACTTTATTAATAGAGATAGATGGAACATTGAGTTACTTCCTGAAAATGTTCGTTCTGCATAGGTTGTTCATCAGTGATAGGACGTAGGATGAAAACTCTAGAATAGGAATTTTCAAAGGAAATACAAGTTATTTAAAATAAAAGGTCCTCGGGATATTCCTCCAAGTGATATACAGCCATACATATAGTCCACTTGATATTTCACTTGTGAAATAGTTCATTACATCTGCCAATTACATCTTTACTATTACACCATTGAGTTTATCTCCAGCTTAGCTGCCTTCTCTCCTCACCTCCTCACAAACTCAGAGACTTCCCCTTCCACACTAACCATGTCACTCCCCCGCCACTGTTGTCCACTATATTATTAAAATTTCCTAGTCCTTCAACAGCAATCACAAGTCCATCGTCCTGCTATGTAGGTGTATTATGACACTGTAGCTCTCCATGGTTGCAGTGTGCAAGGTGCATTCAAAAATCCCATGACTTCTGTGTCCTAAAGCACAGGCTTGTTAGATATGAAAATGCTCCAGGAAGAAGCACGGACACAGTAAGTGGAGCCAAGAGCTAAATCCAGTGTTTGTACACTCACGGTGCAAGTTGCCTTGGGCTTCAGGGTGTGCCAGGGGTTAGGACGTGTGGCAACATCGCTCCCAAAGTAGCTCAACAACAGTTGTTTCCTGGTAGGGAGAGATGTGTGCAGCCAGTTCTGCAGTCCTGGGCTCCTTGTGTAGAGTGCCTGCTGGCTGCCTTACTGGTGGGGAAGATGTTGGTAGCATCTGGGGAGCAGTCAACTGAGGACGATCGTGGTTCACAAGGAGTGCCTCTTACTAGATGTCTCTGTGTTTCCTTGTGCTGAACCATCTCCTAGCCTATTAAGCAAGCAGGTCTCCCAGGAATCTTTGCTGTGGATTTTCTCCTGATTTTATTTTGCTCCACTGTGATGCTGAAGTTTCTTTATTGTACCCTTGTGCCTTTGGTTAGCTACCTCATATTTGCTTATTTGTGGGATCATTAAGGCTGCTCTGTCATCTCACTCTGCCATTTGGGTAAAATCCCTGCTAAGTCCTTTATATTCTTATTTTTATCTTACAATACTCCAGAGGGGTAAGAACTGAGGTATGGAAACACAGTCGTCATGTGGTCAGTGAGAAAACTGAGGGTCTGCACGTACATAATGCCAACTAGAATTTGAAGTCTTATTCTCTGCTGTTTACTAACCCCCCAAACACTTTTGTACTGATGCTGAAGTGCAATAATGTGTCAGAGTTTGAGTGAAACTATTGACAGAGTCGACTGAGTGAAAATGAACAGTCTCATGAACGTTCTATTTTCATATTCCCATTCTTTGATTCTTGTGGTTATTAATACTGAGCGAAAGAGAAGGGCTTACATCTAGGTGTAATCAGAAGTACAAGACCCAGCCATCGTTGCCACAACCTGCGTATTCAGTAGCTTACAAAGTCGCAACGGAACATTCTTTATTATTGCTTTAATGTCATAATATATCCAAACAGCCATTTTCAGAGAGTAATGTTACCACAGAGTACCACATTCAGTTACAAACGGCACTTAAGGAAATGTATGTCAATCGAAAAGATAATTTAGAGGCCAGACTCTCTCAAAATCCTTTCTGTTCTTTTGCCAAGAAAAAAAAATGATTTTTTTTTGCATAAATACTGTCAACTTTCCAAATTTGTTTGGCTATTCTACCTTCAAACAATTACTTTCATGAACATAACTGAAGACTAAAACGTGTTCTTGAAAACTAATACAAATTAACTGCTGAGCGACGTAGTCCATTTAGAGAACTGGTGGACTTGTCACTAAATCGTGAAGATGGAAGGGCTCTGAATGGCCAAGGTCGTAAGTCTGGGAATGAAACGTAGACTCGAAGGTCCAATGCAGCTGTCAGTGGAGCTAGTCACGCATTCCTTCAAACAACACAAAACTTAGAGGAGAATTTGCAGCAAAAGCTCATTTCACAAGATGACAACTTGTTCTATATTTACCATTGCTATATTTTTATAGAGTAATATGAAGTGAAATCTCACCCACCTGTCAAATGGATGGCAGAACACTGTCTTCATGCCTCATCTTCTCACCTCACTCTCTGAAACTCTACTCTCCCTAAAAGTCTTCTGCGTTTTTGGCTTGGCAACACCAGACATATCACGAAAAGCAACACATTTCACCTTAACACTTAGGCATCAGGCTGAGCCTCCCGGTTACCAGTCCCATTCAAGCGTTACTAAGTAATTCTTATAAAATGATAGTTGGGGCTCAGCTTCTGTGCAGCAACCAAGAAGCAAAGAAATCAGGCAGTGACCACAAATAACGGTTGATGGAGCAATTAACATGGTGAGGCGTTCTGTGTGCCCCTGCCTTAGGAATTTTAGCTTTTTCAAATGTGAAGTGTGCTCTGTAAAAGTCTGAGAGCATGATGTGAATGAAAAAGGGGCAAAGGAAGTCTTTGTTCTGACCTGGAAAAGCTCCCTTGGCCGTGGGGTTGCGAGGATCAGATGGGAAGAGAATCCCTTTAAAGGAGGCCTTGAGTCGCTCTCCTCCCGCTTGAACCATTTCCCTGTGTGTCTTTGCTGACACTCTCCCTTGATGTGATCCTCACACATTCAAACTTCCAAAATCTCTTCTGTTTGCAATCACTGCTAATCCCAACAAACTCATGATATGCCTGAAACAGTCTTATTCTTCAATAGTCCAGAGTGAGTAATCTAACCATTTAGACAGATGGCTGATCCATTGGAATTGGCACATTGGGAAGAAGGTGGCGGAAGATGGAGGGAACAGTGATATGAATGAACACACACAACTTTCCCACACAGAATTTCATTTCAAATTAAAGTCAATTTTCTATCCTTTTGGGATTATTTTATCTCAGGATACTTCATTAGAAGTACTTCAAATTTCTCTTCATTCAGTGTTGGGAAATATATCACCCCACTCATAACCACACAATACTTCCAGGTAATTGTTTTAAGGAGTTACTCATTTTCTGCTTGAACCGAATTTTTACCTTTTTCATACTTAAAGATATTTTTCTTTTATTGCACCACTATCTACAATTTTATGATAGATCCATAAACATTATAATTTAAAAACAGAACATTTATTAGTTTTCAAACAGTGGCTTTTAACAGGTAGAATGTGGAAGTCATTCAGCATTTTCCTTTAAATTCATTCTTAAGAGCCGCATGTGTGCGTTTGCTTCAGGACAACACCATGCCTTAGATTAATCACATTGTAGGGCCTGGTGGCGTGGCCTAGCGGCTAAAGTCCTCGCCTTGAACGCACCAGGATCCCATATGGGCGCCGGTTCTAATCCCGCAGCTCCACTTCCCATCCAGCTCCCTGCTTGTGGCCTGAGAAAGCAGTTGAGGACAGCACAAAGTTTTGGGACCTTGCACCCATGCGGGAGATCCATGCGGGAGACCCAGAAGAGGTTTCTGGTTCCTGCCTTGCGGTCACTTGAGGAGTGAATCATTGGACGGAAGATCTTCCTCTCTGTCTCTCCTCCTCTGTGTATATCTGACTTTGTAATAAAAATAAGTAAATCTTTTAAAAAAGAAAAAGCAAAAGAAAAAATTCACGTTGAAACATGGTTTTTCTAATTCAGGGTCCAGAAATTTGGATATTGAGACATTTGGGGAGAGAGAGACATCATATGTCTATCACATAAACTCCAAGGTAAACTTAAAAATCTACTTACTTAGTATAGAAAGACAGCCTAACAGAGCAAGCTTCCATCTGCTGGTTTGCTCTTTAGATGGCCAGAACAGGGAGAAGGCACAGAAGGCAGGATGCTGGGACTCAATCTGCGACTCCCATGTGTGGTGGTAGGGTCCCAAATACTCCAGTCACCACCTGCTGCCTGGAATGGGAGACAGTAGGACTCCAACTGACACGTGGGATGCTGGTACCCTAACTAGGAGCTCCACCTACTGCACCACAGCAACCCACTCCTCAGGAAACCTTTCATTTTCCAAACACAGGGATGGACGGTTCACCAAACCCATAGGAATATTGATCATGTTCTTCTAAGAGCCATCTGGACCTCAGACTTTCAAGGCAGCATAAAGATCTGGGGAGACCTCTCCATACACGTTTAGCACACGCTGCTCATTCATTACAAACAAAGGGAAGGAGGCTGTTCAGCACTGCCGTGATGGCCAAAAAGTCGGTGGAAGACATTTCCCTTCTAGATGCTTCCTTCACCATTCCATGCCATGTAGCCTGCACTTGAGTTCAAGCCAAAGGTCACACCTCCTGCGTGCAGTCCCCTGGTAAACCTTCTGGGGCTTTAGTCAAGATCCCAGAAAGGAGAAGAGATGTGAGTTCATTTTCCCTATGCATATAAATGAAAATTTAAGTATGTGAAAAACTTTTCTTACAATCTTCAAGAATAAAGTCTTTCTCTTCCCCAGCACAGTATTATTATAATAATTACTCATCAAAGTCAAATTGTATTAAGTTACTTACCACCAAATAATCTTTTTGAAAAATTGACTATTTAATGTTTATTTTTAAATAATTACAGTTAAAATAATTAGTATGATCATCATAATATCTTGTTATATCTATTCAAATATACCAAATTTGGGAGGATATCCAAAATCTGAATATATCAAAATAATATTAAAACTGAATGTTATATTGAATTAAGCATTTTAAAGTTTTGAGTATTTGTGTTGTCACCAACAATAGAATAACTGTGCTTTGGTTGGGACAGGACTAAAAATTATCCACTGTGGAGAGATAACACATTTACTATAACCACTCATTCCTTGATTAGCTCTTAGACCCATCCTGGAATTCAGCCATTTGGAGAGTGAGCCAGCAGGTGTAAGAACTCTCTCTCTTATTCTCTGTAAATACTCTGAAAAATCTATATTAACTATAATTTATTGACCTACAATAAAATGACAATGAACTAGGGTACAAGTTGAGGTTTCCTATTTAGAAGACATGTATTCCAAAATGGTTTAAAACACCAACACAAAGACAAAAATTCCACACTTGATCCCTTGCTCATGGTCAAATACAGACACACTAAAAATATTGTCTCGAATTTTCTTCAGCTGTATGTTTCTGGCACATAGGAAGTATAAATGGATTTTTTTTGTTGTTTAGACTTGGATTCTCTCACCATGATGTCACATTATAGCTATTCGAATATTCCAAATTTTGGAAAAGTACAAAATCTAAAACCATTTCTTAGTCAAACATTTCAAATGAGGGATATTCAACATGTACTGAGAGCAATTTGAAAAGATAATATGGTTTTGTCAGATTTTGCAGATGTCTGTTAAATTCAAGTTGACATCTTTTATAAAACAAAAATATGAGTATCCCACTTTTCTGAAGCTTCAGGACTTTTCAAAACATATGTCTTTGGGTTTCCTCCTTTCTGCCCACCTACCATCTGTGTTGCTGAAACTTTAGCCTGGACTGGCTTTCCTTCCTTGGGCCAAGTTTCTTTGTATTCTCATTGACGGAGCTGTAAGTTGCTGAGTCTCAACTGGGCATGCTTTAAAAGTCTATCAAGAAAAACAACATTAAAGCTTCTTAACAATCCAAAACAAAATGATTGTTTAAGTTACTCTTTTATGTATTTTTTTACAACATTTATCTGTTTCTACTGAGAAGGCAGATTGACACAGAGAAGGAGAGACAGAAAGATCTCTGTTCACCACTGGTTCACTACTTAAATGGCTACAACAGCCAGAGTTGAGCTGATCCAAAGCCAGGAGCTTCTTCCGGGTCTCCCACATGGGTGCAGGGTCCCAAGGCTTTGGGCCATCCTCCACTGCTTTCCCAGGCTACAAGCAGAGAGCTGAATAGAAAATGAGCAGCCGGACACAAACCAGCATCCATATGGGATCCCAGAGCATACCAGGCGAGGTCTCTAGCCACTAGGCACCATGCTGGGCTCCAATATTTTTCTATTTTTCAATGTCGAAATATTTTTATTTGAAAGACAGAGTCACGAAGAGAGAGGGTGAGAAGAGAGAGTGTGTGTTCTATCACTAGCTGGTTCACCCTCCAAGTGCTTGCAACAGTGCGGCTGCACCACATGCTCCTTGCAGCTCATCCATGTGAGTAACAGGAACTCAAGCATACAGCCCATCACCTGTTGCCTTCCTAGGGGCAGTGGCTGCAAGCCAGATCTGAAGCAGAGACTTGGGACTCACACAGGCACTCTCCTGATTTGGAGCGTGGGCAGCACTCAACACTTAACTGTATAACAACACCTGTCCCAATTATTACCTAGAAACGAAATAACCACTTGTATTACTTTCCATAGATCTGAATTGATGTTTGTGTATCAGTTCCTCTTCATGAAAACCAGACGATACATGATGAAAATGCTGAGTGATAAATATGGACAGTCCAACTTGTTCCAGTCTACAGAAGGAAATCGTAATTTAGCCTTCTTTGTTCTTAAAATGTCTGAACGACTGCTACCCTGAGGATCTGGCCCTGAAGCTTTCCTGTCCTGGGCTCGCAGCCAATCCCCACCATGCAGGCACTGTCTAGCCCAGGGCTCTCATCCCCTCTGAAGTCAGTTTCTGCTACTGTACACTCACCACCCCCTTTGCTGGTACTGTCTGACAAATAATATTTTTTTTTATTTCAAAACAATTAATTTGCCATCTGTCATTTTTGTACAGACTTGATCATGTCCCAGAAAGGGTAGTTCCACAAAGAACTCAATCACTAAGTTGTTTTATGAAAAGGTTGTGTTTCCTTAGCTTTGGAAATGATTCCACTTTGAGCCAGTGAGGAAATATTGTGTGTTTGTGTGTACCTGTGTATCTGTCTAAATCACATGTAGTTTACAGAGCTCACTCAAATAATAAAGCTGCATGTAAAATGCTCAGATTCCCAAATGGAACTAAATGGAGTAAGATAGCTTCCATTCCTGGAACCAGTTTCTGGTGATATGATTTTGCATTTTGTCACTCCAAACTTTGGACAAGAATCTTACCCCTTAATTTCTATCTAAAGTGAACAGCAGAATTCTCTGCCTTAGTTTCTATAGGAAATGTGGAAGGCTGGAGTCGCTTCGGGGTGTGAATCCCTTTGTGAGCAACTCCTGTGTCCAGTATGGACTGGATACTCCATTCAGGTCTTGGATAATGAGGCTGATTCTGGCTGGAAAGGAACAAGTAGGCTCATGACGACTAAAATCAGATGGAGTGAATTTCTTGCAGGAAATAGGAGCCTGCCTCCCAAAGGACAGGAAGGATGCTGGGTTGTCCCAGTCAACCTGCTGGAACCATACTACCAGCATTAGAAATGGAAAGAAAGGACTCACTGAAGAACATTCCAGCATATAAAACCAATCTCAGAAATTAAAATCAATCATACTTTCACGGTCCTGGAAAATCATGAAGAGTGAACAGTGCAGGACTCAGCTCAGTAGCCTAGTGGCTAAAGTCCTCCCTCGCCTTGCATGCACTGGGATCCCATATGGGTGCTGGTTCATATCCTGGCTGCGCCACTTCCCATCCAGCTCCCTGTTTGTGGCCTGGGAAAACAGTCAAAGATGGCCCAAAGCTTTGGAATCCTTCTATTCAAACTGACTTCTGTGGAAACCAAGAAAGGTTTACCACCTGTAGGTGATTTCCTGGTTTCCCAGTTTATACCTAGCAGCCCAGGCATCCCCATTCTTTCTACCTTCTATAATTTCTAAAGAAAATTCTGTGACTATTTCACTGAGATGTTTCTCCCTGGGCCAGTTCCCCATGGCTAGAGAGAAGGCACAAATGAAGATTACTGAAGCTGCTTTGTTCAGATTTATGGATGGGAAAAAAGAAAGAGACATAAATAAGAAAAGATTCTGGGACTGTGTGTCCAAAGAGTGTCCATGCTTAGGACTGTTTTCTGAAAAAAAAAAAAACTATATTATTGTAATAAAATAGGGGAAGTCAGTGGGGGGAAGGGGAGAAATGGAAAAGTCCCAGTGACTTTGGAACTGTATCATTAAGTAAAATTTTTAAAAAGAAAAGTGTCCATTATTCTGGAAAGCTAGACTATTACTTCTGCGGTGTATGCTCCAATAGAAAATCAGTATATTTAGAAGACAGAGAAATGGAGGAAAGCTCAGATTTTGTTTAGCAGTAAATGATGACCTGCTGTTTAAGGTACCTCTCCACTAACTTTGCAAGCGGTAAAATCGCATCACCCAGTGTTCTAACTTGTGATCCTCACAGCATCTCTCGTTTCATTCCAGTGAAATTATAAAACTATGCTTGGAGAGAAATTTGAAATTATTTTCTTGAGCTGGGCCTCTCAAGCTTTAATGTGTGTCTGATCAGCTGGGGAAGTCTTGCTAAAAAATGCTGAGTCGGGTTTTGATTGGTTTTTTTTTTCTAGTATAGAAATTCTGCATTTCTGCAGGCTTCAGAGTGTTGCTGCTAATGCTACTGCAGAGACCACACTGGGAATGGCAAGTTTTACAGACAAATATGCTGCTCTATGCCTTAAATCATAAAGAATATTCACCATGCAATGAAGACTGGATGGATAAATCAAGGGAGAAGAGGCTGGAACATAATCAGAATTTTTTAAAGCCTAAATGTCAAGTATCTTAAAGAAACTGAATAATTGTGGACGATGCTACACACATAATACTATATATATATACATATATACATATATATATATATCACAGGGGAGCCACTGTAAATAATTTTTTAGTATCATGAAGTTTTTTAACATCTGATTCATCACTGTTGGAGCCTTGCAATTATCTTTTATGCCCTCTAGTCATCTACTACGGAAAAACACAGGATTATCTGGCATTTATACAAATAATACATGTACAGAATCTCCCTTCCACTGCTTGGCTGGGCATTTAAGGACAATTTGGTAGGATAAATAAATGTGCATACATTTTATATGTGATGTGTTATGTACATATAGTCCATACAGTATTTAGTCCATATGTTGTATTGTATATATATACACATTTGTATATGAAATATGGTTGTACATACAAATTGCATATACTTGTGCATACATAGAGATATCTAGATTCAAATGTCCATGTTAGCAGGTTTGGAAATAAGATCATATCTTCTCTTCATACACTATAAATTTTTCTTTATTAATTTAAATAGGGCTAGCAGTAGACTAATAGTATTACTAAAATTGCGTCAAACTAGTATGTCAAAACTAATTTATAATTTGTAATAGTGTAGCAGATTTGTTCCCCAGGAAATACAATTCTAATTTACAATCAGGACAGAACTTTTTTTTTCCTTGAAGAATACTCCCAGGAAGAAAGAATACTTCCAGAAGAAAACTCACAGGTGAGAAAAGGCAGAGGATTGGACAAAGAAGTTAAACTGCACTGCAGGTGCAAAGCATAGTGGTAGCTCTGCACTGGCTCCCTCAGCAATGTCCTAAATAAAAGCCCAGAGGGCGCTCTGGTTTCCCTGCTCATTGTGTAAGGGAAGGACGTGGCTGTGACCTCCCTACCTCCAGCACCGCCCCCCTCACCTCTCCCGAGGTTGTGCCAATGAGCCCCTGGGTTCTGGAAGATGATCTGAGCCACACACTGCTCATCCTCCACAGATTATTCCTCAGACTCGTCCTCTCTCCTCTTCCTTCCAGGATGTACCTGTCAATGAGCACCTCACAGCCAGGAACTCAGGGAGGAATCCCTGAGAGTTCTAAACCCTTGCACCTCTGTCATCTCAGACTGTGACTGCCGTGTTCACCAATGACCACCTGCATTGGCCAGGCTCATACCAAGGGGCTGTCTGACAGGTCACCTGCTTGCTAGGAAAATTTCTTCTTGTTTCGATTTTAGGATGGGAACCTTACCTGGATTATTTTTACCTAAACAGAATAGGACTCCATTTGCAGCCTGCTGGTTTCTTGATGACCAGGAGCCAATCAGAGTTGAAAAAAACCCACTCTGTGATTTTGGGATGATATTTTGCATCCTGCAGTTGTGGTATGGGAGATGCACCTGTGCTCCTTACGGCTCACCGTGGATCTCTGTACTCCCAGCTGCACCCCTTAAGTCCTGAATACAGACACACAACAGCTATGGGGTAGACCATACACTCAAAGCATATCCATAGTAACATAGGGAGTACCCTGTGATCTGCAAATATCACTACATCCTCAGGTGGTATCATTTGCAAGAATTCTAGCTGAATCGGTTAAGGACATTCCCTCACTGCACCCCCTGTGTTGGAACATACGCCAGGATGACGGAGGTCAACGCCTGCTTGTCCATATTTGCTTTCCCATACAGCCAGTCTCTCACTGGATGTAACGTTAGATAGGATCTCATACTGATGAATGAATCCATCTCAAAGAGTGGTTTGGCTCAGGCCTTATGGGCAGGAAAGATGAGTCCCAAGTGGTAATATGTGTTGAATCAAGCCATGCCAAACCGCTGCCCCTTTGATGCAATTCAATCGATTCGCCACAAAGTGGCTTCTTAGTCTCCTTGTAAGATAGCGCTGAGTTATGGTCTTTGTTGCAGTCAGGTTGGAATTTGGGTAGCAAATGTAATGAAATCAAATGTGGTGAGTGGGAACCCAATAAGCCAGATCATTTCTTTACAATTGCAGCTGCTCTTTTTTACAGACCTTTGTGGCATAATCTGATGACAGAGGCAGGCCGGGGTCTATTAAATAGCCTTTCTGTCTTTGTGACTGCTCAGTTCCTTCTCATACAGAATGTAATCCGGCAGGCTCTCACCTGTGGTGCAAAGAGCTGTGCTCAATGCCGTTTGTCCATTTATCATCCAAGCTTTGCCTATATTCTAACTCTCACTGCTGCCAGGACCACAAACATCCAATCAGGCCATTTTCCAGTTCTCGTGATAGGTTTCAACATAGGCTACTTTTCTGTCCATACAAATTACAACCAGTGCATCTTACAATCACTTCTCATTAGAGTTTTCCCTCGCCACTGTCATTCTGTACCAATGCTGAAAGAGACTATTGAACAATTACAGTCTGTTCATGACTTGAGTTCACAGACCAGACTGACCCATCCACAACCCAGTTTCCCTCTTCCATCAGCTGGTAAGAGCAGATATAAGACCACAGGAATAAAAGATGTAAGGGTACACACGTGAGATTGACCAGGCCACAGGCGGGAGAGATATAATGCCACAAGTACAAAAGTCATTGGGGTAGCAGTGTGGATGACAAAGAAGTAATTTTCTTGTGTCCAACTCCCCAACGAACAATGCATACACTAAAGTAGTTTAACTTGTATATTAAGAAGTATTCCAGTCTACAGTTCACACCGTATACATATCCAAAGATAGCTGATCATGGATGAGTTAACTGCACTGTGTCCTTTTAATGAACAGGGCTTTGTTATTGCGGATGGACTCTAAGTTACAGATACAACGTGTCCAGTCCAGAGGCTGTCTTGCGTCTCCTTTTAAAATGATTTCTAAAAACTATAAAACGGGTGTAACACCAGCAAATGTTTAAAGCATGACTTCCAACGGTATGAATTTTTTGCAAGTTCTTCTCGCTGGAATTTGATTTTAGGGGAAATGGAAGATTTCAAATAGCACCATCTGGTCATCTATTAGAAGGCGGCACGCAATAGAGCAGTTTCAAAATGGGAAAAGAAATGAAGCAATGTGAAGAAAAAAGTAACAGAAAGTGGCTCCAACTTCCCAAGACTTCTAAATGGATAGAAGACTGATTTAGCCTCTCTACAACTGGGGGCAGCACATTCTAAACCAGAACTACATTAACCCCCGAAGATGTGTGTTTCAAGTAGCAGAAACAAAAGGTGTATGATGCAGTCATTTTCAGTGCCTGAGACACTGGTTTCAGTGCCAACAGCCACAGTCGGATGGTCCACAGAACTCCTGTCACACTACTAAAAGTGCTTTTCTCTTTTTACTTGAAGGTATGTTAGAATGAGAATTGATTAATCGCTAAACTATTTGTAAGGATCGAGTTTGGGTGGCGTTTGTGAGGGCAACGATGCTTCTAACGTCTTTTTACGTATCTATCTGTGACGTCACAAGAAAATGAAGCCACGTAACTTGGCTGAATGTCACACCCTCTAAGATCAGTAATAAAATCCCGTGAACCAGGTCAGCTTGCTGCAGCATAAATGGATCGGTAATTGCTCCCGGCTATAGAATGAAGTCTCGTCATAACGATAACTCACACCTTTCCGAGTGGAATCGTTTCACAGATGTGCTTATAGAAAGTGTAACAAGAGATCAGCTCTCTGGCTTGGTCTACACCCAACACTCTTCCCCACACTAATTTCAAAACAAGGACTCTTCTAGTCCCATACCCTTTATTCCTCCATGTGGTTATCACAAGTGTTATCGATATTCATTTTTCAACCATCGTACTTAGACATAAGGGTCCTGTTTATAAGGCACAAGCGTATCCTGGGATGTCCAGCTTACTATCCTAATCACTTTATGTGTTTTGTATGTAAGTGTACAAATATCAAAAAGGCCTCTTAAGTATATATTTAGTAAACTGTACCATCTAACTGTGTGTTAAGTACACTGATGTGCACCTGCTTTATGTCACTGGTAAACCACGGGAACCAGCTGGTATCAACACTCTATACCAATGAAGGAACTGAGATACCCATCCATTCCATGCTGTACGAACACAACATTTATGTCAAGAAAGGCCTTGGTCAAAAACCTAGCCTGCAAAACAGACGTTCCTTCTGTTTCTATCGAAGCGGAATTTCTACTTGAATACTTGGGGAAGCGTAACTTCTCTGGTCAGAGACCACGCATGAAAGAATCTCATCATCCTATGGCACTAGCCAGGTTAAAATAAACAACACTGCATTTTACTGTAAACTGTTGTTTACTAGTGTAACTGCTGTTCATATATATATATGATTATAATTTTCTTTCTCCACTTGCAAGCAAAAGGCAAAACGTGCAGTGACCCTAACTGTAAGAATTGTCTGTAGGCTACCTGCTCAGAGGACAGCTGCAGGTTGACCTTTCCGAGCCCAGGCCACTCTGCTGAAGAATCAGTAGAGTGTGTAAGAAGCTCTAGACTGCAGAGAGCGGGAGACACTAAAACAAACTGCTATATACTATCTATTTTCCTGAAACCAGCTGATAATCAGTGGCTCATTCCAAGGGTAATCACTCCCCAATAAGCCCATTTTTCATAATTTTGGTGGAGTCTTCCGTGAAAGGTCACTAACTGTTGCCTCCAGGAAAGGATTCCCAGAGCCTAACACTTTTCTCCCTGAAGTAAGATTGTTCTCCCCATTAACCTTTGGAATACAATTACATGAGTTTATTAATGAGGAAAAAAATCTATTTGTTAATACGCAAGAGGACTTTTTGATCGATGACTTGTCATTTTTAGACATATTAATCTCACTCTTCCCAGAACACAATCAACCCTAAATCATTTTAAGCATTTCATCTCAGGCACCACAGCAGGTACAAAAATAAAGGTTTATTATTATCACATAATAATTTTAATGATTTTTTTAATGTCAATCAACTCCCATTGAATCAGCTGCTGTTTTTTTTTCTAATTCTGTTTATTTCAATTAGCAAAGGTAATAACATTTTTAATATTGCCCTGACAAATGCAAGGATCATTTAGTTAACTCAAGCTCAATCATTGTTTAATGTTTCCCTGCAGTTGTTTTAATCAGTCGAACACTTTAAAACACCTGAAAATTTATACAAATTAAAGTTTTAGTGGAAGCATTACATTGATAATTGGCTTTCAGTGATACAAGTTCACATGGCTTGTTTTGACATGGAGTAACATAAAATTGCCATTTTGCAAAAATTCAAGTTTTTATCCTTTCAAAGAAATAATGATCAAATTCTCAATTAGATTCAATCTTACATATTCAGTTTCATTTCATATAAGTAATTTGTTTCCAGTTCTCTAAGCCACAATATCAACTTCTCAAAATGATTTTTGCTTTTCCTAATCTCTTTGATACAAGCTGCACTAATGAAACAATTGCTTTGTATTCCTAAAATAGTTCCCTCAGTTAAGCAGCATCTCATCTAGCTGGTAGGATCTTAGATAATCCTCTGAGATACTTTCAATGCGGAAGTCCTATGTCTCCACAGCAAATTACTACAAATAAGGTAAGGATGCTCATATGCATAGACAAAGTGAAGTCATCCCCTTATGTGTAAATGTGTCCACTGGAAAATTTACCAGTGATCTGATTGCTGGACCCCAAATAAAGCTCGTCAGAGGTGACCCTAGACCTGACTCCAGGGTTTGCCAACCAGTGCAGGGTCCAGGTCAGTCACCCACATCGACCTACAGACACATTGGTGGTTGCATTCACCGGATCAACTCTGTCCACAGCCCCATCTCAAATGCAAACCAATGGATGCTGCAGCACTGCCAACCACACACTCAGGCACACCAGCCTGGGTAACACCTTAGTTCCCTGATGAGCTTACTCCCAGCTGCAGATCTTGCACAAACCAGTGGTTGCTCTGACCCAGCCCGGCATAACTCAGGCCACAAGCAGGGAGCTGGATGGAAAGTGGAACAGCCAGGGCATGCACTGATGCCTGTATGGGATCCCTGGTGCATTCAAGTCAAGCATTTAGCCAGTAGGATACTGTGCCAGATCCCTACATTCCAATGGTTTATGCAGCTCAGTTCTGAAAGTAATGGCTTCCTTAAGTCTACTTATTTAAAAAGTATTTGGGTGATCACATTATGTCAGTAATCAAACCTGCTGCATATTGTGTCATGATATTAAGAGATGCTGTTTCAACCAGACATTTTTGTGCATTCTTGGTGTCCTTGACAGGAATTCAATACTCATAGTGTGACGAGTCAGATGGGCTAAGAGGCAGTTAGCGTCTTGGGTCCCCTGGTGAAGTCACCTTTGTAAAATATAGAATCTTGCTTTTCCACATTGCTTAGGATTTCAAGGGTAATCCCTAACTTCATCTCCCGCCGCCTTGAAGAAGAAAAGTCCAGATCAACATATCAGTTCTTATGTCTCAGAGTGCTTGCTGTGATAAAAGCAAGGAGAGGGCCCAGCACAGTGGCCTAGTGGTTAAGGTCCTCGCCTTGACGCACCAGGATCCCATATGGGCATCGGTTCTAATCCCAGCAGCCCTGCTTCCCACCCAGCTCCCTGCTTGTGGCCTGGGAAAGCAGTTGACGATGGCCCTGAGCCTTGGGATCCTGCACCCACGTGGGAGACCCGGAAAAAAGTTCCTGGTTCCTGGCTTCGGATTGGCTCAGCTCCAGCCTTTGCGGCAACTTGGGGAGTGAGTCTTTAGACAGAGGATCTTCCTCTCTGTCTCTCCTCCTCTCTTGTATATCTGCCAATAAAAACGAATAAATCTTAGAAACAAAAATGCAAGGAGACAACCCCATCTCTGAATTACTGTCGGGGAGAAGCTGCTTAAGATTTCAGTGTATCAGGATCGGGGCAGGAAGACACCAGTCACATTCTATGCTAAGCAAAGTGCCAGCCATTGTTGCCCAAGGGGAGTGCGTCCCTGCCACCACCACCCTTCTTCTCTCTCCCGTTTCCTGCCCTCCCTGAGACGGTGCGTTAAAGACCCCACTTTCAGCATCTCCCTTGGGTCTTTCCTTGCTTGGCACCCCCTCCTCTCCCCGTGCCAGGAGACCACTCTCTTTCTCTCTTAAATAAATCTTGGCTTTGCACACTAAGATTGTCCGCATGAAAATTCTTCTTTCCTGTGAGACAAGCAATGAGGTTGCCATCATCTTTTGTGTTGAATTCCCTGCAACAATAGCTCTAAATTCTTTGATTTTTTCCAGTCAGGTCTCTGGAAATGTCAAAAGATTGATTTCTCATTTCATAGAGACATCAACTGATTAGGCAGTTTGGATTTTGAAAGACACTGTCAAGATGTGAAGTTGTATAAAATTCTAAGTTATAATAATAGAAAACACTATTGAGACAAATGTCAAAGTTACTTTAACAAAGAAGGACAAGTGACCTAGGGGGCACAAGTGTCTATAGAATCCTATCTGTACTTTGTGAAATATTGTGTTGACTAAATGAGTTTATCATTCTGGTGGTAGCTTTTGGATTCTCATCATTCACAGCTTTGTATTTCCTAAACGCACTTAGATTTATAAACCATCAGAGGAAAAAATACGATAAGCTCAAGTTGCTAAGAGAAGGAGGTAATTCTAATCAATTGGTTATAAAAGTAAAAGCATTTAAAATTTTCAAGAAATTTGCTGAAGTCGGTTTATTCTTCCGTCCTGTATTATATTTTGTGTAATTTATGTATGTGCTGTCTGCATAAAAATTTATTAATAGTTCTGTTTTAATAGGTTTATGGATAAAAGGATGCTTGCAAGATGGTTAAATTTACACAAAATATCGTTTTAGTTTATGTGACTTTGTGAGGAATCAGATGGGATAATAGTCACTTTGGGTCTCTGGTCCCAGGTGAAGTTATCTTTGTAAAAAGCCTCGCTTTTCCACATTGTTAGTTTTCAGACATGATTAAGCTCTTTTATGCAGCTAATTCCCGCAGCCAAGACCTCTTCTTGCAATTAATTTACCGCAAGCCGAAATACCAGATGCAAGGAGGTTTTTTTTTTTAAAGATTTATTTATTTTTATTGGAAAGGAAGACATACAGCGAACAGACAGAGAGGAAGATTTCCCATCTGTTGATTCACTCCCCAAGTGGCCACAACGGATGGAGCTGTGCTGATTCAAACCAAGGAGCAGGAGATTCTTCCAGGTCTCCCAGGGTGTAGCTGTTTGGGGAATGAATCAGCTAAGAAATATCGCTGTGTTTCTTTCACTCTGTCTTTCAAATAAACAACAACAACAACAAAGGAAACCTTGGGCCTGGCATGGTAGCCTAGCAGCTAAAGTCCTCGCCTTGAATGTGCTGGGATCCCAACTGGGCACCGGCTCATGTTCTGGCTGCCCCACTTCCCATCCAGCTCCCTGCTTGTGGTCTGAGAAAGCAGAGGAGGATGGCCCAAAGCCTTGGGACCCTGCACCCGCGTGGGAGACCTGGAGGAGACTCCGGGCTCCTGGCTTCAGTTTGGCTCAGCTCTGGCCATTGTGGCCGCTTGGGAAGTAAATCGATGGATGAAAGATCTTCCTCTCTCTCTTCCTCTTTGCATATCTGCCTTTGCAATAAAAGTAAATAAATCCTTTTAAAAAAAAAAAAGATATCTTAATCAGGTAAAGTCAACCTGAAAATGAAAAGCAGTCATGACATTTCATTGTAATATGGCATCTACCATTAGAAATCTGAAATCTATCATTGTGGAAAATAATACGAGTTTTCTTACCATTACATTCATTCATAAACACTATATCTTGTCTAAGAAGTCACGACACTAAGCTATGATGCTCAGATATGACAACAAGACTTCAAAAAGCACTGTTAGATCTCTCTATCCCCAATTTTGGAAAAATAATTGCAGTACGCACCTAAGTAAGTTAGTCTAAGTAAGGCTTGTTTTATGAAGGCGCATTCATCATCTAGATATTATAATGATATCCATATTTATTCATGAATAGCTGACATGTAGTTTTCTGTGACAAAAGTGACAGTTTTTCAATAAGATATTTATTAGATATGCAGCATCTCGCAGCAACATGAAATAATTGACGGGAATGGGACTCAATCAATACTATAAGAGCAAAGGGAGCCTGGGTAATTTACGACTAACCTCAAATGATTTCAGCCACATCTGTGGGAAATAACAGGGAGTAACGGCTACTGAGCTAGGGGACCTGCTGTCCCCTCTCAGTAATAGGATTCCAGTTTATGGCTTAGTTCTGCCTCACTATTTCACTCCTTTGCTAGCCATTAAATAAAGTAGCCCCATTCTCATTAGAAGGTTCTAGCATCCGAAAAAACAAAACAAAAGAAAATGAGTGACCATGTGAGACAAATGGAGACTCAAATCCAGTTCCTATTTGTTGAGTGAGACAAGCAATCTAATGAGATTAGTGATGGTGATTAAAAAAGAACCGAAGTGCAGTTAATTTGATTACAATGGTATATGCCTAAGAATCCGCAATATTTAAGAAACAAGACATTTGCAAAATTCATTTACATTTGTTTGTATACCATTTGTTAACATATCCTAAAAATTCAATATGCTCATAAATCAAGAAGAAATTAAACTCAATGAATTACAAATATGACATTTGTGTAAGCAGAATGCTTACTTTGGTTTCTCAAGCCAGAAGGTAAATTCTTTAGGAACTCCCTTGTAGCTGTCATACACGTTGAAACACACCTGTAATTCGGGGCTTGTAAATGTCAGAAAAGTAAACGTATGTTCATACAGGAGGACAGTGAGAGTCGGTGACCTGGATAAGCTACAGGTAGTACAACTGTCCCAGGACACAGATGGGGGTTCTGCTGAATCTCTAACTTGTTAAATATGTTGCATCGTTCAAAGGAGCGGAAATGAGTGGGAGAAGTAACACTATAATTTTATTTCAAGGAAGTGCTCATTTAAAAAACAAAATGGCCTCAGAGAAATTCATTAAACTAAGGGCAGGGAGGATGGATAAAACAGAAATATGAGCAACTTAGAGCCAACACCTCAGGATTCAAGATTAATTAGAGATTGCATCCCTAAAAGGACTTTCCCATGGATATCATCAAAAACAATGTGACTGATTTCAGGGAGCACTGAGCTGAGAAGCAGTGTAGGTTCTTTCCAAGAGCCAAAAAATATTCAAGACCAGCAGAAACTCGGAGCAAGGACGGACACGTTGGGTGCATGAACAGTGGGTCACTATAACAGGAAGGAAGAGGAAGGCAGAGGAAGAGGGCCTGGGTGAAGCAAGAAACCAGAGAGAGAACAGCCTTGCTACCACACGACCTCCAACCAGGACCCATCCCTGCAAGTTTCCAACACGGGAACATTTGAAAACCATATTTAATCCATATGCAAATCAAGGCAGTGATGATGAAATCATAACACGAATGGAGATGGACAAAGATGCCTTGCAGCCTGAACCTGGCTTGTGTTACTCTGTGGAATACATCAAGTCACCTTGAGCCCTATCTGGGCGTGAGACAGGCTTCACGTAACAAAGGCAGTGAATCCAGAGAGTGTTGAATATTTGTGTCCAATAAGGAATCAGATCACAGCTAACGTTATTCAAAAAAAATTTTTTTTGTCAACTGCACACATATGCAAATTTAAGTTACCTCAATGATAACTGGAAGGGTTACGTGAATCCCATATAAAATGAATGGATATGAGTAAACTGAATAGTTGCTAACTTGTTCTATATAGTAATATATCCTTAACACCCCTGTGTCCACGATACAGTTAACAAAGGATGTACTCGTGTGTGTATTTTGCCAGGGGTGGCTCTGTTCCCTGTAGCTTTCTTCATTTTTCTGAGACCAGCAGGACAGCCCCTGCAAATATTTATGGTAATGGCCCTGGTCTATTTTCGATTATTTTAGCAAAATACCCAAGGCTGAGTAATGTAAAAGCAATGAGTACAATACTGCAGAAAAAAAAAAGTCTTATATATTTATTATTATCTTGCAGTTGTATCTCCAATGCAATCAAAATTGCATTCCCACTGGAAGTTGAATGTTTTGTTGGCTACTTTTCCTCTTTATCAAAAGCAAACTAATTTTCAACACTGCAAGTTAACAAATGATGTGGAATACTAACGTGCATGGGATATCCATTTAAAATATAAAAAGAATGGCAAAAATCTCAACCGAGTCATCCTTTTCAACACTCGCTACCTGATATCTGCAAAATTGCAAGTAAAAATTGTACACACGTCATACTAAACACATATTCATCGCATTAGGGAACAGATAATGGCAACAGCAGCCATCCAGAAAATAGGATAGTTGCACATGAACTGTCTGACTGCCAGGCAGTCGTTACCCTGTGGAGTAAATGCAGATCTGAAAATGTGCGCGCAGCTCCCAGAGTCAGAGCAAACCTGGCCTGATCTCTGTGTAACAGTCCTGTAGTCCAAGTTGCATAGGTAAATGAGACCAAGCGTAAGCAGTCCGAAGACAGCGGCTACAAGCAGGCTCAAGTCATTGGCATAAAGGCTTCTGGGTGTTCACAGATTCACTTAGACTGAACTCAGCATTGCCATTTGCATACTTTTTTTAAAAAAAAGCTTTAGATGATATTGACTTAGTTGATCAGGGTTAGAAGGCTCCAGGGTTAGGGAAAAGTGGATGGGATTGTTGTTTCCAAGTTTTCTATCTCTTCTTCCTGTTTGTGCTGTGAGGGAAGATACAGGGAGACGCCACGCCCAACCTCCCAACCATCCCAGCACCTGGGAACTGCCACCCGATGTCCACCCAGGGTCCCTCTGTTTTGTACACTCCGAGGGTTCTGCCCAGGTCCGAAATGTCAATCTCATTGATCCACAGATGAGGAAACCCTTCCAATGTCCACTGGCTGACACAGTCCATCTTAGAGTCTCCATTTGCCCAGATGTTTGCCATCACTGTTGGGCTGGGGCAGTTGTTCAATTTGTCCTGCCCTCCTTCCTCTGCTATGGTACCAGATGTCCTCTGCAGGACCCACTTGTCTGCCATATCCTCCATGTGCATCAGGGCATGCTGTCAACTGCTAGGTGTGTGTATACAGATGTAACAACAGAAGCCCTCTTATAGAGCAATGAAAGTCATACAAATAAAGTTCAAATTTGCTGAATCACGTGGGGAGGTCTTCCACTTGGGATCCTCTGTGGATTAGCACGCAACGACAGGACAGACTCCATTCTCTAGCCTGAAGAATGAACATTTCTCTACAATTCTGCATTGTGAAACAAAAAGCAACTGTGTCCAAAGACCACAGAGTTTCCTGATTTGGGCTGTTGCTATTGAAAAGGGGCTGTTCTAGAGCTCTAAGAAGATTCCATTGGTGGAATTCTCAAGTCAGAAAAGAAAAATTGAATTACTATGCACTTTTTCTTCTCAGCATGAATATAAGCAATCTTTTCATGGTAGAATATCATTTCACAGTGGTAAGTAGAATGGGGGGAATGGTTAAACCAAAAGTTGGTCACTTAGATCCCTGCTAGTAGTTCCATTCCCTTCCCTTAGATGGCGCTCCTTCTAAGACATTCAGGCAAACGCATTACAACTAGACTATTGCTTTTCTGTCTTAGATGTATCTGTAAATGTTAAATTTCAGGGATTTTAGATGAGCGACAGACTATCATGAATAAATATTTCAAGCAATATAGCTTGCAGATTTAAAAGCCTCGGTTTAAACCCAAGATTCAATATTTACTTCATGCGGTATCTGTTGTTGCGTGACGAATCATTCTAAAACATTATCAGCTTAAAGTAACAATCATCATTTGTTATCTCTTCTGGTTTGTGTAAGGCAGGAAACCTCAAATGGGATCTCAGATGGGATTGTAATCAGATGCCTTTCCAGGGCCACACTGGGTTGCATGTTGCGTTTCAAAGGGAATTCCCTCAACAGGCCAGCAGCCTCTTGTGTTTTACTGACCAATATCTCCACTCCTCGCTCGTCTCTCTTCACGGAACTCTACAATGATATCCCAACATGATTCCTCGGAGGGATGATCGGAGAATCGAAGGTTTAACAGCAGTACTTTTCTGGTTACCTCATTCTCTTTGTCACATTCTATTGGTCATAGAACATCTGACTTGATTTTCATAGTGAGTTATCTTTGGTCTGTAATCAAATTACCATCTCATGGGAAGTGGTTCTGCATTTTACATGGGACTTAACTAAGATATCAGTTTGCATATTAGAAATATCGAGTTTTCTGAGATGTTGATCTTTAATGAGTCAGAGCAGATAAATAATAGAATTCTGTAGCTCACTGCCTATCACATACTTCAATCAAACAGGGCCTGAGTTGTCCACCGTAAACAGAGCATCTAAAGCAAGTCTCGCTGACACGACAGGAGCTAATCAATATCCACAAGTGAACTGAGAAATGAATTATTCTACAAGAACGTTCCATGAAATAGGGCTACACGTGCAATTCATTTATTTAGTTTTTTCCTGTTGTGAGAGGAGGGACCTGAATCAGAATCTATGCTTAAAGATTGTATTGAAATTGTATTAGACAATTTATTTGACTTCTAGATTCATACTTTGCTTACCGACTAAATGGGACCGACAATAATGTGCCTGTTTACCTTGTCATTGGTTATAAGGATCAAAGAGAAAGACTCACTACAAAAAGTCTTTGTAGATCAAGTAAAATTCTGCAGCTCCGTCTTTAAGATCAATCCTATTGAAATCTAAAGGCCTTTTTCTTAACAAACTAGGAGTCTTGAACATTTGTCACAGCTCTTCCAATAGCTACATGTAACTGTGTAATCTAATTAATTGCTACTTTCTAGAAAGCATGCTCTATTTATTTCCTTTATACCTAGGCACTATGACAACAAACAAGTTGATGTATATTATACTTAAAATACTATTCAGGAACACCTTTTTTTTTTCAATCACCAAAAATGTTGCTTGCTGGGTAGGCAGTTACCTAATGGTTCAGATGCCAATGAAGATGCCAATGGGTGTCACAGCAGAGTGCCCGGTTTCTTTTCCTGGCTCTGGCTCCAGACCCCAATTTCCTACCAGTGCAGACTATGGAAGGTCGCAGTTGATGATTCAACCATCTAGGAGAAAACAGCTTATGTTCCTGGCTCTGGACTGGACCCAGTGCCAGATATGACAGGCCTCTTGAGAGTAAACCAGCAGATGGAAGCTCTCGCTCTCTCCGTTTCTCTGTCTCTGTCTCTCTCTCCTTCTCAAAGAAATACAAAAGAGTTGCTTCATAACAGTTGCGTAAGACAGAAATTAAAGTAGTCTAAATCAATCAAAATACCATCCATAACTGAAAAACCAAGACAGCACAAGGCCAACTCTTCGAGTTTCTTTAATATTCTAAATTGAATAGAATAGGCTGTGTATAACCACGCAAGCTGGTTTTTCCTCAGAAGTTCCTTAATTTTTTTTTTGTTTTCTCAAGCACTCAGATAGTTCTGGAATCTTTGAGAGATTAGCAACAAGTTGCTTAAGGGCAGGTTGGTCAGGTTAAGATATCTGCATCCGATACCAGAAAATTTTTATTTCAGACCCACTTTCACTCTTAATGCTGGCTTCCTGCTGTTGCACATCTGGGATGAATGGCTGGTCCACATTGTTGCACCTGTCAACCACGTGAGAGATGCAGACTCACTTCTCGGGTTCCAGTTCCAATTGTGATCCAATCCCGGATGCTGTGGGCGTCAGGGAAACGAACCTGAGTGGATGGGGATTCCCTTCTCTCTCTGGACTTCTACCTTTCAAATAAAGAAATAAATACATGTTTTTAAAAGGATCATTTGCTCAAACATAATCAGTTGGGAGGTATGTGAATGAAGTTTGTCACTGAAGTTACTTAATCATTTGTTATAGACACAGAATCTGGTGTTTCAGGCAAGATTTTTTGAGAAACTAAGATACAACCTACTGTTTAATTCTCTACTCTTTCTTCTTAAATCCTCTGAAAATATTGAAGCAATATACTTCATGACAACACGTAATATTCACTAGAATTAGTTCTTTAAATCTAAAACGGTAAAGAATTTTAGTCAAGATTTCTTATGGTGTCCATAGTTGAAAATTAGATTTTAATCACTGGATCAATACCCCTGCTCAAAATAATATACAGCATAAATGTTGTCTAAAACGTGCTTGGAGCACTAAAGACTAATTTTAAAAAATAAGAAACTACTGTTTTAATATTTTGTTTCTTATGTTTTCCTTTATAGCTTTTGCTTTGGAAGTTTAGAAGAGCCAATAAAAACTGAACAATAAAAAAAAAAAAAACCCAAGCTTTTTCATTTCAGAAATTGCCACATTTTAGAATTCAGAGAAGTTACCTCATAAAGAAGATTGATTTTTATATTTTCTATCTTAAGCCATTACATCCTCGGATCTTGTCTAATTTGTCTTTATGGCTTCACAGAAAGTCATAAGAAACTGTACAGTTTTTTTTTCCTGTTGGTTTCTTGATTACATCCTCATATGTATGTGTGTGTGTATATATACATATATATATTATATACTGTGATTTCATTATTTCATTTTAACAATACTGTAGGTGTAGAGGGCTCTTTCCTTTCTCCATGAATGACAACGGTTACTCACGAGAGAAGGAGACAACAGAGACATCTTCTTAGCCAAGTATCCTGTAATAACTGAAGAGACGTAACCACCACTATCTAAAATCCATGAATAATAAGATTGAAGACAATGTAGATGCTGTGATTATATGCTATGTTTTGCACTTCCATAACATCAATTTGGGATAGACTCAAAGTAGTCTACATTTAAAACGTACTTTATCCAAAATGAACTAAGATTCAATATTTCCCTTGTCCATGAACTCTTTGCTTTCAGAGAATAGAAATATACTTTCATTCACACAGATAAGTGGAGAGTTCCAGGTTAATTTTTTTTTTCAAGAGTAGAACAAGAGAGAGTATTTTGGTTTGTTTGCTTGCTTGCTTGCTTGCTTGTTTGTTTGTTGAAAAGCAGATCTACTGAGAGAAGCAGAGACAAAGATCTTTCAACCGTTGGTTCACTCCCCAAGTGATCAGAATGGCCAGAGCTGAGTCCATCTAAAGCCAGAAGCCAGGAGCTTCTTTTGGGTCTCCCAAGCAAATGTAGAATCCCAAGGCATTGGGCCAGCCTCTAATGATTTCCCAGACCATAAGCAGGGAGCTGGCTGGGAAGTGCAGCAGCCGGGACACAAACTGGTGCCCAGATGAATCCGGTGCATGCAAAGGTGAAGATTTAGCCACTAGACTATCATGCTGGCTGCAGTTTCAGGTTAACGTTCGAGAACTCTTGCAGGAGATATGTGTAGGTGTTACATGAACTAGGAATTCGCCAGATAATAGTAGTTATTTGTTTATTCGCATTTTGTTTGAAACACACAGAGGCAGTCAGAGAAAAGACAGGGCGAGATCTTCTGTCCTGTGGTTCACTCCCAAGTGCCTGCAATGGATAGGATTGAGTTCATGGCAAAGCCAGTAGCCTGGAACTCAATCTTGATTTCCCACGTGGTTGCCAGGAACACCTTGAGCTGTCACCTACTTCGGCCCAGCCTGTGCAGTCACAGGAAGCTATAATTAGGTGTGTACTCAGAACTCACACCAGGCACTTTTAGATGGGTTTAAATCACTTCCCCAAGTAACTGTTTGCTCTTTTTCCTTTTAAGATTTTGTCTTAATTTTATTGGAGAGTCAGATGTACAGAGGAGGAAGATCTTCTATCCAATGATTGACTCCCCAAGCGGCAGCAATGACTGGAGCTGAGCCGATCTGAAGCCAGGGGCCAGGTCTCCCACGGGGGTGCAGGATCTCAAGGCTTTGGGCCATCCTTGACTGCTTTCCCAGGACACAAGCAGGAAGTTGGATGGGAAGCGGGGCTGCTGGGTCATGAACCAGAGCCCATATGGGATTTTTGTGCATGTAAGGTGAGGACTTTAACCTCTAGGCCATCATGTTGGGCCAGCTCCATTTTTTTTTTTAAAAAGTATCTTTCTTTTCCCGTTTCTCCTTTTCTTTTTGTAGTACATTAAATTTTTACTCTCAATGCTTTATCATCTCTGTATTACAGCAAGATTTCTTTGTTACATATTTTGTAGCACTTTCTTTTCGTCTGGGCTAATAAATCTTTTTCAAGTCGATAATGTTGAGGTTTGCCATATGTCTTGCTTTAACCAATTAAATATTACAAAACAGTCATGATTTTCAGCTTGAATAACTCATGTCTTTGTTTGACCTCTTGTGTTGCCTTAATTTGCCATGAGATAAAAACGTCTCAGCCACTACTCGATTTGTGTGGACTCCAGATTAAAGGCTCATGGACATATACATGCAATGCATCAGCCATTCTCCAAAAGACAAATAAACATGACAGTTACTGTAAGCCATCAAATGAACTGAGGAGTGCTATGTGTTTATATATCTTTGCTATTCTGTCATTCCCGGAAGACTTGCCATATCTTTTTACATTGCATGTATGTTGGTTATCAACTGATTAAAAACATTTGAAAGACCAAGCCTTACATGGCCTCACTGCTGTGCTCTGCATCTTGGTACTTCCTGACTTTTGAAACATAATCTGATTGTTAGCCAGAAAATAGATGAACTAGAAATAAATCACTTGTCAACTAGAATAATGGCATAATCTTGACTTCCTATTCTGGGCTGTGAGCAGAAAAAGTTATCATGAAATTCTCATTAAAATGGGTGTGAACAGGAGATACATAAAGGATTTTCCTAACATAGCATTTAAAGTAAGAATGTGTATTTTGAGCTCTTGGCATGTAGGTTGATCGTCTACCACTACACGCTCCTCACTCTGTCCATATGTCCATTCCCATCACATAGAAATGCATTTGCAGCGTAAAGAAATACACACGCTCACACACACAAAGTATTAGATCTCACAGCCATCACACAGCCAAACCCTGGGCAACATTTGTACTAATTAAGTGCCACCAGCAAGTTGACTTTAAATCAAAGTCAATATAGTCACCTTAGTAAGATGCCAGAATACTATGCCTCACATGTTATTCTTCCTCAGAGAAAGTCAAGAACAGATTCTTTGAAAAGTTGCTTTATTTCATTTCAATTATATAAACTCTCTCAACTCAGTACATCTCGCAATTGGAAGCATGCCCAAATCTCAGCTTCTCCCTTGCTAGGGAAGAGAGGTAGAAGAACATAGGTTTTACTGTTCCGATTTTTTATGAGTTGACTAATAGACTGATTTCTGTTGTACATGACTAACAACTTTGATGAGACAAGCGTATCTTGGATGCCTGTGGGGTACAGGGAGAAAGGACAGTGCAGTGGCTGTGCTAATGAAGAAGAAGCAAGAGTATTACAGACAGACATCAGAGGAAGTGGCAAATGACAACTTCCTAGGAAATTAGACAAGCTCATAGAAGACACGTCTCCCAGAGTTGAATAAAGCACCAAATGTCTGGTAGAACAGATCGGTATAGGTATTCTCAGTTAACACAGAATATTAAAAAATGTACTCGACTGTTTTCCCAGGCCACAAGCAGGGAGCTGGATGGGAAGCGGGGCTTGCCAGGATTAGAACTGGAGGCCACATGGGATCCTGGCATGTGCAAGGAGAGAACTTTAGCCGCTAGGTGACCGTGCTGGGCCCTCCTTTCTGTGTTAAAATGATCTCCATTGAATATCCAGTCATTGCCTTTATCCATCTGCATCCCACATTGTCCTCTAAGTAACTGGGGAGAGACTGCATGTGTGTAGGCATCAGCTTGGCAGACCATCAGAGCTTACCCTTTCTCCTTATTATTCTCCTTATTATTCTCAAAAGATTTTCTCATTTTTATTCAAGTCACCTCTTTTTTTTTTCCCCAAAGGTGGTCTCTCCCAGGACTGCCACCTTCAATATTCCACATTTTCACACACTGTCCTTCAGATTTCCCAGTAGTCTTGCTGCTGGTTTTCCTGATGGCAGACTGCTTGCTGTACAGGACAATATCTTGTTTTGGGTTTTTTCTTTATTTTTTTTTTTTTTGGAAGGGGGTGAGGGGGAGGTGATGTCTTCTGGATTCTGACTCTGATCAAGCCCAGCTGTTCTGTTCTCCCTTCACACAGTTGCTGTCAGCATGTTCTTGAGAATCTAGAATGCCCTGCCAGTGCTTCTGCACACACGTACGAAGTTTATGTAGACCCTGCTTCCTGACTGTATTTTGATAGCGTCGGCATGGATGGCAGATATTTGGTTTGCTATCCTTACTGACCTGAATGACGTTTGAAAGCTGTGTGTAGAAATGTAGATTGCCATCCAACAGAAAATCACAGGTCTGAATTGTCGGATGTTGAGCCAGGCGCTTATAAACACTGACATTAAAGCTATTCCTATTGATGTCCGTGGTAACGAACATGAAAGGAAGACAAGAGCCTCACGGACACCTTAGTCTGCTGTGATTCCTTCTTGAAAAGCATGGAATTAAGGGGATGGATGGGGAACTCTTCAAATAGTCAGTTATCCACACTTCTGGCAGTAAATTCCAGCATTCCATAACCAGCTGTTAGATTTTGATACTCGCCCATAACCCATCTGTGGTTATCCAGTCACACCGTCCCCCTAGGTCTATTGGAGATGATTCTGCTGTGCAGTGCTTGTCTAAACGACCGCTTTCATCTCTTCGTGCCACTCCATTAGGACTAACGATTCAGCGGACAGCAGATCAGTGTCGTTAGAGTCTGACAGAGCTGACTGTCGACAAACAACGAACAAGCCTTCCTTTCAGAGGAGATGTATAATTTCTGAAGATTCAGGACCCAAATAGAAGGGCAAGAAGTCTAAGGTACCAAACGAAATGCAGCTCTTAAAGAACAACTTAAGAGGAAATTCTTCCTAAGTGAATAAATAGTAAGAATTGATCAAAAGTAGGAAATAATGAAATCCTTGACTACACGGCACCAGGAAGGAAGGAATTGTTCTGTTGAGCATAAAATTGTTCTAGGGAGCACAAAAAAGGCATCTGTAGTTATTGGTTCTGACCGGTAATAAATAGGAGACGGAGGTCTGGGTGCACGTGTCGACGATACATTCAATCCTTCTGGACATCTTCAGGAGCGTGGCTTTTGATGATGTTATGGTGACCTGTGTGAGGAAGCCCCTCTCATACATGAGCGTGGGAGACGGCATTCATCATAGCCTGTTTCTTAGGTAGAGTTCGGGATGCTGCGAGTGTCCCGGATGGAGAAGTGGCGTGAGGCGGCCCAGGAGCATTCCCTGCAGAGCAAGGTGAGACAGTGGTTTAGTGGTGGACTAGTACTTTGCCTCTGCATCGGTACCAAGTTTAAGACTGAAATCCATAAGTGACTGAATACTCATTATACGTTTAGGATTTGTACTACTGGTTTTGGTATTAAATGTTTTCTTAAACTTTTATCTTTTATGGATACGGTTCTTCACACATACCAGAGGTTCGTTAGAATTTGTCCAAGTTCGTGTATGTGCTTTGAGTTTTCTTTTCCAAGAGGGGCTTATAGTTGTATATATCTGATTGTCATGCTTGAATATGTCATCCCATAACTAACACAGACATGGAAGCACAGTAGAAATGAAATGATCGTTTTTGCTATTAAATTCTCCAAAGGATCATTTTTTGCCTAATACATCACAATAATAATGTTGAGGTTTGGTTGGTTGGTTGGTTGGTTTTTACCACTCGGATATTAAACTCTGCATGAAAACACATGTCAAAATGGAAAGTGAAGCTTGTTAAGAACATGCTTCATGGAGCAAGTGTTGTGGTGAAGCAGAACAAGCCGCCTCTTGGCGGCCCGCATCCCAAATCAGAGCAGTGCTCTGAGGCCTGGTGCTTGGTTTCCGATCCAGCTCCCTGCTCATGCATGGGAAGACAGAGACGAATGACTCAAGAACCCGGACCACTGCTACCCACACGGGAGACTTAATTCAGGGCTTCTGGCTTTCCCATTGACTTTTCATGAGCATTCTAGATGTGAGGCGGTATGTGAAAGAAGTTTCTTTTTCTCCGCTTTTCTCTGTCACTCCTTGAAATAAATCAATAAACACTTCTTAAGAAATAATGACACTATTCAATTTTAGTTCGTTGTTTTGCATAATCCAGCCACATTTTAAAAAGATAACTGAAACGTCAGCATTACTAGAGGCAAAGGCTCTTATACTTAAAATTACATTTTCAAGGACATCAGAAGGCACTTTCAAAATATGGCAAAGTTAGACAATGATGAGTATAAGGTAGAAAATATATGATATTATGTTGGGATATTTAAAAATTCGTATATTGATATGTTTCATTTTAACTAACATCAGTGTAAAGAAAGAACAGAGCAAGAAATGAAGTATTAGTTTCATTTTGATTCAAAATGAGTCTGAAATTTAATATCCAAATAATGCTTTAGCTACCCATGACCTCAATTTCAATAGTCAGCAGGTAGAGAGAGAATTCAATTGAACCATGCAGATCTCACTCAATCAAGGGAACAATGAAACAAAAGTACCATTCAGCAAACTTCACATTTCTTATTCACCAGCAGCTCAGACTACAATGCAGTGAATAGCATTTTAGACCTGTGCAGCCATTTTAAAGAAGAAAAAGAAGAATTTTAACAGATGGAAAGTATATTGAGTGGTTAATTCATTGAAAAAAGAAAAACATGCTTTCAGGGAAAATAGGCTTACATATTCTAAATAAACCTGATAGATCAAATGATCTGTTCCATTATTTTGCATTAAAGCAATTATCACTAGGACTAAAACTCAAGATTTTAGGGTCCAGTGTCCTGGCACAGTGGGTTAAGCTACTTTCTGCAATGGTGGCATCCCATTCAAGTGCTGGCTCATGTTTTAACTGCCCCATTTTCAATCCAGTCCACCCACATGAGAGACCCAGAAACTTTTTGTTCCTGACTTTTACCTGAATCAGATCTGATTGTTGCAACTATATCGGATGGAAGTTTCTCTCTCTCTCTTTTTCTCTCTCTAGTGCTACCTTTCAATAAACATATCTTAAACATTAGCATTTTCACATGTATGGGTAAATACATGAGTTTTTTTCTCCAAAATTTAGGATGGCATTAATTTATAACACCTCCAAAAAATAAAATGGAGCATTTGTTTGTTCGTAGAGTCAAGTATATCATTCCCTTTTCACAGATGGCAAAACTGAGTTTCAGAGAAGTAACATAAGCTATCTAACGTCCTCGCTGAGTGAGATAAGTCAAAATGACAGACTAGAGCTTTGTATACAAATGATTCTTTCATTTTTACAGGCTTTGGAAGTTTCTTCACATTCTCTTATATTCAAACTGTCTATATTTATGGGAGGCTGTGTGTTGTTTTGCTATACACACACACTGTGTAATAGACAGTCCAGAGGATGCTTTCCTGTCAGAGTCTAGAAACAAAACCAGCAAAAATTGAGCAGAGTTCCTCACCCGAGTAGAGTCATTTCCTGCCTTGGAAAAGCGTCTGATTATCAAGCTACCCACGAACGTTCTGAATGCTAACACCCTGGTAAAGAACTGGAGTTGAGATGATGCAGGGTATGTTCCCTGGCTTCCACATGGAAACAGAATCATGACACAATGTATGCATTGAGAGGAGCGCAGGAGACAGCATAATCACTCCTTTTTCTTTTATTTTCACATCCGTTTAGTGGCCGTGCCTTTGTTCCTTTGGTTCCCCCCAGAAGTCTTGGTCTTCATTCTCTGCACCTGTTCTTTTTCCTCACCTCCTATGTCCACCCTCTTCTTCTCCCTCTGCTTCTCCTCCCCTCACTTCTCACTTCCATCTCTGCTAACCCTCGGATTCCGTCTCCCTGCTCATCACTCTGTCCACACCCTGTCAAACTTTTTCCCAGGTTTTCTACCCAGAAGTCTTTCTTCGTTCATACCCATACTCTCAGAAGGATTGTCTGCCTAAAGATCAGTTTGGAAAATACCATTTAAATTTTTATCCACTGGAAACCACCATTGAAATAACAAAAGCTTAAAACAGCTACAGTTTACGACTTTGAAAGTCCCAAACCAAACTTTTCAAGTCTGGTGTCTAGCCAGACGTTGCCCACTCTCCCAGCCACCTGAACTGCCTACTCTGTTTCCAGAGTGTGCCTCACAAACCCTTGGCCTGATGTTTGCCAATGTGGGTTCCTGGGAAGGGAAGGGAAGGGAAGGGAAGGGAAGGGAAGGGAAGGGAAGGGAAGGGAAGGGAAGGGAAGGGAAGGGAAGGGAAGGGAAGGGGAAGGGAAGGGAAGGGAAGGGAAGGGAAGGGAAGGGAAGGGAAGGGAAGGGAAGGGAAGGGAAGGGAAGGGAAGGGAAGGGAAGGGAAGGGAAGGGAAGGGAAGGGAAGGGAAGGGAAGGGAAGGGAAGGGAAGGGAAGGGAAGGGAAGGGAAGGGAAGGGAAGGGAAGGGAAGGGAAGGGGAAGGGAAGGGAAGGGAAGGGAAGGGGAAGGGAAGGGAAGGGAAGGGAAGGGAAGGGAAGGGAAGGGAAGGGAAGGGAAGGGAAGGGAAGGGAAGAAGGAAGGGAAGGGAAGGGAAGGGAAGAAGGAAGGGAAGGGAAGGGAAGAAGGAAGGGAAGGGGGAAAGTCCAGGAAGAAAAGTCTAGGCACAGAGTTACATCACTTTAGCCCATGCATGTACCATGTCCCAATCATTGTCTACTGGCAATATAAATATAACGGAGCTTATTAGAGAAAAGAAGTATTTAAACTGCTCTATCAGTTCGGAGAGGGTCTTTCTACAAGAGATGGCACTGTGTAGCTCACACGTGTGTGCGAGTCTGTGAGTGAGAGAAAGCAGGAGCAAGTTTCCAGGCTGAGTTCAGCTCAGGGAGACCTTGTACCAGGGCAGTCCGACCTGGCAACTGAGCCTGCACAGCACACAGGCTCAGCACTTGGAATTTTATATCAGAAACAGTGAGAAGGCAGAGAAGGATTTAAGCATGAGGAATGATTATTTTTCTATTTAAGAAATATTACTCTGACTGCCCTGAGGGAATTTATCTCTTTACCAAATATCTGCAAAAGTTGAGATGCTAAATAACAATGACACATTGCTTAAGCTTTGCATTTATAAATACATCATGTATAATGTGTCCAAAGCCTGAAGAATAGATTTAAAATCGCTTCAAAACTGTTTTACACATATTTACCCAGATATATAAGCTTGAGACAAAAGGATTTATTGGAGAATAGCATAGAGAGGCAATAAAAATGAATGTGTTTTGTCCTACTAATGATCTACACAATTTATTAAATGACGTAGTAACAGAAAGTTAAAGATACTATAAAATTGATAAGAATTACAAACATGTTAGAAATCTTCCCAAAATAGTACCAAAAGCATTATGTGTGCTTTTGAATAGAAAATAATTTGTTACTTGGAATGCTATCCGCAAATGTCACCTTTTGATGCATTTATGTGGAGTGTTTTTAATCGAAAGAGAAAATTAGAGTCAATTGTTATCTAATTGAAGTACGGGATATCCCTGCACTGTGTTCAAGGTGGTCATCAGTCGTGAGCTGTTCTCACACACACAGGCATCTCATTTCCTCAGGATTAATGAGTCCAATTGATCATGGCAGACTGTTGGCATGTTCTAATAATAAAGTTCTCTGTCTCTTCCCATTGCAGTCATGCCAGCAGTTTGAGAAGAACAAAAATAATGGAAGCTTTCTTCATCTGTTCGGTTTTCTTCATAACCTTCTTCACTAAGCTCAAAGGCAGATCCAGGTTGGTAAAACTCTTTAGGAAATAGAACACAAAGTTAGGGACTCAATATTGGGTGTAAAAGCTTACATCTAGAGCTTGGGATAGTAGCCTAGCAGCTAAAGTCCTCACCTTGCACGTGCCAGGATCCCATAGGGGCGCCGGTCCTAATCCCAGCGGCCCCACTTCCCATCCAGCTCCCTGCTTGTGGCCTGGGAAAGCAGTCGAGAACAGCACAAAGCCTTGGGACCCTGCACCCACCTACGTGGTAGACCCAGAGGAAGAGACTCCTGACTTTGGATAGGCTCAGCTCTGGCCCTTGTGGTCACTTGGGGAGTGAATCAACAGATGGAAGATCTTTCCTTCTGTCTCTCCTCCTTTCTGTATATCTGACTTTCCAATAAAAATAAACAAATCTTTAATAAATAAATAAATAAGTAAATCTTTAAAAAAATAGCTCAGATCTACAGCAAGTGAGGAATGTACAGATATACCAAAAATTATCTGAAATATGATGTAAAGTATAAACATTACACATCTAGGACAAAAAATCTTAATTTGATCAGCGCTTCATGATGCATTGATCTATTATTTTTTCATGATAAGAGAAAAATAATTTTTTCTGCTTTTAACTGTCACTAAAAAAAATTATTGATAGTTGGGGTTTGTAAAATACAGGTAATTTACATGAAGATATTTCTGACAGTTTGGGGCTCTGGAAACTCTCTTAAATTATAGCTTGTGACACTTCCAACATAAAAGAAAAATGATGCGATACTTTTTTAACTTTACATTCTGCGCTGTTAAATATTCCTTGAAGGAATTTTCATCTTGAGAAGGCACTGAAGAGATCTATTTCCCTGCTCAAAAAATTTGACATGCCTGAATATTTAAAGAATTTTCCATAGATTGGCATCTGGTTCTGTATTTTTAACTATGTTACTTTTTTTTTTTTATTTATTTAATTTTGAGAATCCTTACAAATTTAATTGGGGTAAAAAAGGTTCAAGGCCTAAAGGGGGATATAGAGGGAGAAGCCCCACCCAGTTTCCCACCCACCCTAAGTCCCGGATGTGGGGCATGCTCTGAGATACTCGATCAAGTGGTTCCAATAGTTCACCATTCATGGGTCGCTGCCAGTCTTGCCACTCCAAGCACGATGTGGTCATTGAAGAGTCCATTGATTGACACAGTCCCTTCTAGAGTCTCCATTTGCCCAGTTTTTTGCTGCCAACAGATAGCTGAGGTTGTTGCTTGACTTGTCCTGTCTTTCCTTAGTTAGGACTCTGAGTCCGGTGTCTCGAATGGGGAGATCCTTGAAGAAATTTTGAGGTATTCCCACTCCAGATTCCTGCATGTTCTAGTAGCATAGGGCCCGGCACAGTCCATTGCCCCGATCAGCTGGTGGTTGCAGTTGCTGGGTCGGTTCTGTCTCCACCCGTGTCCTCTTGCAGTCAACTATGTTACTTTCTTTTCTACTACTCCAATACTTCCACTGCTTGGCAGTATAGGATACGCTGACATAATAGACCTGCAGACTTCAATCTTTGTGTTACGAAGCCAAGACAAGGCATAAAGAAGGTGGTACATTGTTCCTATCAATATACATGAATGAGTGAAATATGATTAGAAACTCTATAGCCCAAATCAACCCAAATATTTCAAATTATCATGAGTGGGTAAAAAGAAAAATGCCACCTGTTACCCAACACACAATAGGGAAATCAGAGTGGCGATCAGAGTTGGTTCAGTTTCCGGATGTCATAACAGCACTGAGTTCTGTTACCAGTATAATATGAAAGCGAAGCAACCCTCCAGTTGGTGCCTTGGACAAAACACAGAAGCAAGTGCCAGAGGATACGCAGAGTCAGCAAAATCAGGCAGAACTTGAGGTCAAGACTTGGAGGGGTGACTGACATGAACATTCATGGCTTCCAGCTCCTCTTTTGCTGCTGGCAGAAACATCAAAGACAGTTTCTTGGGAGGTAGCACCACCTGCTTCATTCAGGAGGAGAGGCAAGACTGGAACAGACTGCGGTCAGGGAGATGCGAACTGAGAAACTGAGGCTGGGCAGCTGTGTTCCTGATGACAAGATGGAGGTGATGGTGAGACACCTGGTGTTCTGGAACACAACAGGTCGGAGTAGGCTGAGAGACCAGGCCTGGGAACAGGGGCCGTCCTCAGGATCATTGCTGCCTAGATGCCAACTCCATTGCTGCAGTGGGGCACAAGCACTCCACGAGCGCCAGAAGCAATGACTTTCAGCTCAAGGAACCTGGTTCTCACCTGCACACACCGCCTCAACTTATCGCATGAATTTATAATAGCGGAGTCAACGCAGACCACGACTTTGAACCACCTCCCTGTTGCAGCCTCCCTGACATTTTGGTTACATTTGTTATTTGTCTGTCTGTCTCTCTCTCTCTCTCTCTCTCTCTCTCTCGTAGCTTTAAAAGGAAAACTCCCATTGTATGACACCCCCTGCTTTTGTTCTGAACTGTGCTTTCCTAACATTTGTCTCTGGAGCTGGATGCCGCACAGTAACGCCTTGGATCCTAGACAAGATTCTGCTCCTGCGTTTTCCTCTTTCTCTGTGATTCGGGAAGAGCCTTGCTTGATGGATGCTTGCACTTACACCAGGCCTGAGGCAAGAGAGCAGAATCTGAGCGCTCATTCCCACTTCCCACCATGCCTTTCACAGTTCTGTTCTCCCCAGGAGCTGTGTCCCTGAATTCTCATATAGTGCCTGCCCCAGGCAGAAATATTTTTATAATTCTAAGCACAAGGACCACCTGCTCTGCTCCCTGGGTGGCACTCCCTAACTCCCTAGCTCCCTGGGTTGCAGGAATTCAACTTTTGGTCTATAGTAACAAAGAAATGAGGAACATGCCCCTGTGCTTTCCGCTAATGAGGATCTGATGCCTTTAAAATCTCCTTTGCTCTGAACTGCTGCATACAAGGGCACAATATTAAAGAAATGCATGAGACCACGAATGACCAATAGGCTAAAACACCACGGAAGAGCCAGAGTCCTGTGCTCAAAACGAATAGACATAAGAAAGTCACAGGAAGTAGTGTTAAAATTCAAAGTGCTGTGTGTTATCTACGTCTGTGTAGGCACTTTAAGAAATAATTATCAAAAGGCACAGACAATATAGAAAATAAATCAGACTTGTATATTTAACAAAGCACCCCGTAAAAGCACTGAAATTGCACAAAATAACTAGAAAACATGGTATACAATAATCGGCACGCTGGCTTGCAGCTATGCACACAAATGCATCTCAGTAAAGGAAATGGTGGCGACCATTCCTATTTTTCAATAACTATCTAAATTTAAAATGAGGATTTAAACTCCCGAAACATCGTTCTTTAAATAAAAGATGCATTTCTTTTTATTTGAAAGGCAGATTTACAGAGCAAAGGAGAGACAGACTGTGACAGTCCAGACAATAGAAAATGGGGCCATTAAGGCTAGGTTTCCTGAAATACTTCTTTTTTTTTTCCTTTTATTATTTTTATAGGAAAGCCAGAAAGAGAGGAAGAGAGACAGAGAGAAAGATCTTCTGTCCTCTGACTCACTCCCCAAGTGGCCACAATAGCTGGAGATGAGCCAATCCGAAGTCAGGAGCCTTCGTTGGGTCTCCCATGTGGGTGTAGGGTCCCAAGGCCCTGGGCATCCTCGACTGCTTTCTCAGGCCAAAAGCCCAGGGACTATTTCAGGTCTCCCCTGTGGGTGCAGAGTCCCAAGCGCTTGGGCCATCTTCCACTGATTTCTCAAGTGCATAATTAGGGAGCCGAATCAGTAGTGACAATAGGGGATGCCGGTGCCAGAGTGGCTGTTCAACTCACTATGCCACAACACCGATCCCTTGCTTAATTCTTCTATTACATTCATAATCTTCTCCTGAGTTCTTTACGTGATCCAATATTCTTTCATTTGCTCACAAATGCTAACTTTTCTTCATAACTGCAATCGAACGACTAGAGATATAGGTGTAAACTTGGTTCGAACAGAATGCATATTTTATTTTGGAAAAGTGTATGAGATAATGAGGGGGAAGTACCAAAAGTTTAAAGAAATAAAATCGAAGAAATCAACAGTGGTTGTGTAGGGTTTTTTTAAAAATTCATTTGGATGGTTTAGGAAGACTTAAGAGAACAGTGGCTTGGGACGATGGAGTCCTGGGGTCCACCACGTTCAAGGGTCAAAGACGACTTGGGGATGGCAAGGAAAGCACAAGGGCAGCTGGAGCAGAACTACATAGTAACTCAAAGGGAGTTTAGCTGAAAAATCTCCAGAGACTATGATATTCTCGAAGTGGTGATTTCAAACACACATGCTATGCCTCCTTCCGATTCTACAAATCCCTCTTCTCTTTTGCTCTCGTATGTCACTTATAAAGACACACAATAGTTGGATAAAGGCTTCACAAGAACTACAACAAATGGAACATTAAATATATATGAATCGTGTTTCTGGCTTATTCTTTTCAAGTTGTGTTTCTGTGTGGGCTTGCTTCCTCCCTTATTCTTATTTCATAGTAACCATTGCAAAATGCAAATACTTTGTTGAAAACTAGAACATTCCTTTTTGGGTGAAAATGTATGTAATTCTCTAAAACTATCCAATAAACCTAAATTTGAGAGGTACTTTTTTTTTTTCAATCTGTCAACCTTCTGTGAATTGAACAATAACCCTGAAGGGACTGCCATATGAAATTTTTAGAGTTGTTAGCACTTCTTTCAAAATCAGACAGATCACTTAACCCCTTAGTGCATGTGTGTGGAACATCTGGCTAATGGGCCATAGACGACTTTGGAAAGAATTTGCTCTGAATTACCAAGGCAACCATGAGCAGGACTCAAAAGTCAGCAAATATATAACAGGTTATTTTGAAGAGGATAATTTTGTGTAGGTGACTAACGAAGTTGTCAATATTCATATGGCCCTTCTTTCACCATCCCTGCTAGTCACTGAGGAGGTGTTGTATTGGCAACTTCTTCCCATTACAGCATTAACCATACAAAAGCTCCTGATACACTTAGGTCAAGTTCTGCTCCCTTCTAAGGATTTACCAATTTATTGGAAAACAATTACACACAGAGATATAGCAAGAGGGAAGAGAGAGTCTTCCACTTGCTGGTTCACTCTTTAAATCATTAGAACAACCAGGTCTGGGCAAGGTTGAAGCCAGATGGCAGGAAATGCATCGGAATCTCCCACGTGAGTGGCACAACCCCATCATCTGCTGCTTCCGCAGGAACATTAGCAGGGAGCTGTCTCAGCAGCTGAGTACCCAGGACTCAAATGAACTTTCCAGCATTAAATGCCAATATCGCAATTTTTGGCCTAATCCTCTCCGCACACAATGCTGGCCCCAGGTCAACTCTCTAACCTTTTCTGTTGCATAATTTATTTGATTTTTCTGTTTGCATTGTAAAATTCCCAGAGGAAAGTCCGAGCATCTTCGGTTAGAGATGGAAATTCTAAAGTCTTGTATTAAATCATTAAATGATGCATATACCACTGAACAAGAAGATAGAATGATGTTCCATTTTATCATCCTCCTACACAGCGAAAGCCCCAACTCCTCTGACTGGATCCTCTTGTTCTTTTATTATTTATTAATACATTTATCTTAGCATACAAAATTAAAACATTCCAACAAATAAAAATGGCGCAGAGAGACAAAGGCCACACAAGCTTTTAAAGATACAGATCAAAAGATACTTTGAAAGCAGGAAAGTGCAATGTTTCACATTTTGTGTACATTTCTGCAAGTTTACGTCGTCTTACTGCACTGTTCAACTGAAGTTAGCTCTCCAGGGGATTTCAAATCAGTCCAAAGTTATATGTTAACGAGAAAGAGAAAAAAGAAATGGGTGAATTCCTTCAGTTCCATTTCACTGTTCAGCATTTCAAAGATATCATCTAGTCTCTGGGTTAAAACTCTGGCCTCATCTGGCTATGGACTTGTCTGGAGCCAGAAATGTGTCCAAACTCACAGCACGTGTTTATGTCTTCAAAGGGAAATCAAGCAACTTAGCTGGGAAATCGCCTTTGAGAATGAGCTCCAACGCCATTCAAATTTAGTCATAATTTATCTACAATTAATCACTGCTTGTCACTTGGATGAAAAGAGTCAACTCCAGGCTGAGATTTGTGGATCTAATAGGTAGTTCTCATTCAAGCCTTTTATTTAATCAGGTATTTGATATTCAATAACCTTTCTCCCCGCCCCCTGCCCTGGGAATCACAGACCTGGCAACTCCCTACGTATTTTCAGAAGAAAAGAAAAAACAGAGTAGGCTAGGTGCCTATGCTGGCACACTCATATGGTTAACATAGATTTGGCATTAACCAGGCCCAGCATGCCCACCCACCAGCTATTAGCTGCTTTTTTCTCCTAGCAGTGTGACACCTGCCTGGATACACACAACTTAGACCACTGCCCAAAGCCAGGGACTTGTGTACTATATTTAAAATCTAATTCTGAAGTCTTTGTGAAGGTTCGGATGAGATGGTAAAAGGCGGTCAAAATGTGTTCTTTTAGGTGATGGATTTAAAAAATGGATGCATTTTCTTTGAATGTGATTGAATAATAACAGAAAATATCCAAGAAATTATATTAAAAATGGACATAATAAAACTGATGATCTCCAAGAAAAAAATCACTCTGTATGATACCTCTTCCAGTAACTAAATGAAGGCAGGACATGCAATGAGGATTGAAATGATGCAATGATTCATGGGTTGAAAGGAAAAGAGAATGACTCATCAATGAAACACATTTTAAGAGCGCAGGGTGAATTGAATTTAGGAGCTATGATTTAATGGTTGTCATTTCGGAAGCTTACAGAAAATTTGATCATAACAATAAGAACTGTAAAAACGGTTGTTGATCTTTAGCAGGTATGAGCTGAAATGTTTTTAATTAAACAGAGATTCAGAGAGAATGTTCGGGGTTACTCACAGTGAGAGGGTGGGAAAGAAAGGCACAGAGACAGACAACAATCTTATGAAAATTAATTTTGGAAAAGAGTTCTCCTTGTACCTTCTTCCAAAGAGATCAAATTTGAAATTCATCTGTAATCCGTGAAATAGGGTGACAACACAATTCTATTTGCTTATGAACTTTGTGCCCAAACTCTGTTTACAGTTGTGCTGTTAAAAAGTGAAAAGGAAGTTGACTACAGCTGTCAAAGAATATGGGACCAGTGGCTATTATCTAAACTGCTTAAACTCTGTTTTCAAAGGCAAGGCATGTCATATTTATAATTAAACTGAAGTCCTTGGTAATAGATGGCTTGCAACTCTAGTAACATTTTTCATATCTTTTCTCCAAGACAAATTTAACATTATCAATCAGTATTTTGCTGAATAAAAGATTTGAAGCTTCAGCATAATTATTTAGCAGCTAAAACACTCAGCGGCTTAATATGTACATTTGCCACAAATGAAATTGCCGGAGCAGAATTAATGCTCTTTCTCCCTTTTATGCATCTGACATAGCTAACCTGCATTTTAAGACGTTGCTTTAAACAAAGACAATTAAAAATGAAAAGAGAGGATGCTTAGCTTCACCATTGAGATGCCCATGGCCCTGTGCTCACTGACTCATTTTGGTTCTTCATTCCGGTGTCTTTTCCATGCGAACCCATGAAGGCAGCAACAATGGCTCAATTATTTGATTTCCTGCTATCCAACAGTTGCTGGCTTCAGCATAACCCACACATGGCCACTGCAAGTATTTGGGGAGTCACCAGTAAGGGGGGAATTCTCTCTGTGTTTCTCCCTCTCTCTCTCTGTCTCTCTCTTACACACACACCACTTAGGAAATTAAAATACACAATATACAGAAAACAGGAGAACGTAAAGCTTAGAGGGTGAGTGATCAATGGATTGCAAATTTTCCATTCCTTGTGCTCTTGCTAACGGCTTGCCTGACGCTCTAATTCTGTTGCAAGGAATTTGACATGAAACACTGCAGCAACCTCATTTCTTTGTCCAACGCGATGGAGAATTTTCACGCCAACAACTCTAGCAACTCTAGCTGCTGTAAGTGTTGCAAAAAGATATCTAAAGCTTTATTTATCTAGAAATAAATTCAGTATAGACATACTGAGAGAGTTTTCTAGAAAGATGAAAAGTGAAACACAGCTGAGTATCCCTAGGCTAAAAGCTTAAAATTCATAAAATCCCTTCAAGGGACAGCAAACAGTACTAAATGAAAAACCTTTAAAATAACACGTCGGAAAAAGAATGGCACGTGAGTGAATTTTACTTGCTTTCAAGTAAATACACTGTTACCCTTTTCTGATGCTTCAATATCAATTTTCAACACAATATCTATCATGTTCTCGATGGGCCTGCAGGCCAAGCAGTTCTTCTTCACTCTTCGTGTTTTGTTTTTATAAGGATGTAAGGGATAGAATTCATCATCACACGATTTTGCAAAGGGGATCTGAGGTAGACATTGCGATGAAGGAAAGATTGCTGCAAACATTCATCTTTTGAAACATAATTTACACCGGTTTGCTGCTTTTAGGAGGTTATTCCTGGTTTCCCTCTTGTTGCTCCATGACAGGATTTCATTTCCCTGCCTCTTGTTAAGGCAGATGTTGTCTTGCGACTTGCTCCAGGTGGTAAAATATGTGTGGAATTATTGTGGGTCGTGCCCAAGGATAGAGATTTTAAATGTCAGCCGTGTGATCTACCATTTTGTTCTTCCCTTTGCCTTAGAACTAGGAACATTCCAGATGGTTGATTTTCCGTCATCGTGAATTCCTGGGAAAGGATAACATGAAGCAGAGCTCGCAGCTGACTCTCCACAGGCATGTATAATGTGACAAGAACAAATCTTTGTATATCAAGCCTTTGATATGTGGAGGTTGTTTGATTGCATAGTCTAACCTATCTTGAGAAATAAAAAAAATACAGTATGCAATTTTAGCTTCACATTTAGCTCTCTGACAGGAAGAACGCTGTTCGGGTGTGGTGCTCGTCAAATCCTTCCCGTTGAACATAGGGGAGTGGAACGCTGCAAAGCGCACGCTTGCCTTACATCTGGGTGATAGGAGCATTCAGGTATGAAGGTTCCAAAGAGGGGGTTTTGTTGTTGGCTTGAGCAAGACAGACAAGAAGACTCAATGGGCTCTTTTTTTCAGGAAGTTGGGGAGAATGGCTTGTGATGCTAGGAACAAGCAAAGCTACTGGGGGCTTAGAGCTTGAAGAATGAGGTTATAAAAGCAATCCAGACTGTTTGTGGTGTATAAAAACAGAGGGAACACAAGACATGACCGATAATTCCAACAAGCCAAAGAGGTAGTTTTGGCAAGGCCGTAAGAAGTAAGTGTTGAGGTGGAGTTGAACTACCAGAGTTTATAGAGTTCTGATGGAGAGATTATGACCCTGAGAGAGGAGTCTTACTCCTGTCTTGCAGGCCTCTGTTCTCCAAACTTCTAGAAATGGTGGCCTTTAAGGGGTGGAATCCACTGTAAGAATATCTGCCCCCTCACTCTTGCTAGGGAAACCATTTTTACCATTGTCTTGTGGACAATCCTTCACCACGCGCGTGGGTCCCTTCTTGGCGACTGCTAATAGTGCCTTTGTGTTATTGACATTTATGAACAAGTTTCATCCTCCTATTGGAAAACAGGATTCTGGTAGGAATATCAAAGTTTGGTTAGCTTTTAAAGTTTTCCTTATACAGTGTCTGACATGTGTTAGAACATTCATTCTTTCATTTCACCAGTATTAAACACCTATTCTGTTTTAGGTTTTGTGGTAAACATGGAGAACGCAAAAATTAACACCCATGACTGATCACAGCATATTGAAGTTAGAGAAGAAAAAAAAAAAAGATGCTAAAGTGTTTTTTCTACCACAATGAGAAAGTGGATGAAGAGGAAACAATGGGAGTACGTTTAGCATATAGATTTCTACCTGGTGTTTCAGGAAAGACTTAGAAGTGATATTAAAGTGTTGGTGAAATGAGAAGCTAACTGCTCAAGTGTGTATGGTGTGTGTGTGTTAGTGATACTAGTAGTATCAACAAAAATAGCATTAGTGGTGACACAAGAGTAGTACTAACAATACTAATGGTGGTAGAGAAAGATTAGACACAATTATTAATTCTTTTAATTCAGAAGAATGGAGTGGTAGCATTATTTGCAAAGGTTCAGAAATAGAAGAAGGCACAGAGTTTTTGAGACCTGCATAAAAATTGAAACTGGAAAAAAACATAAAAGTGCTATTATTATAAACATCATCAAGTATTAACCTAGGAAAGTGGGAACATTTCTAGAGATACACTGCAGAATATTAAGAGAGAGAGGATCACACTGCAGTTAAGGACACCGTTGGATTAGGTCGGTGGACTGAACTGGAAAACCCTCAGGACAACAGAATCTATGGGTGATGTTGATCCAACCGTTATTCAGAGTGGATTCCAGTTTCCAGAGATGTCAGTTTATTGAGATTCCTCCAGGTTATATTTGTCAACTAGAAGGCACATCTCCACCCCCCAGGACTATTTTTTTTTTCTATTTAAAGTTTGTTGAAGTTTGATTTCATGTGTGCCAATACTGTCTATGTCATACTTCACAATAAGCATATAAACACTGAAAGTAGATATGGAACACACCCAGGGAGTGTGGCTTGAACTCTAACATAATCGTGCTTACGTGTTTGGGCCGACGACTCCCTCACTGGACCTCAGCATTCCAGCTCTGAACTTCACGTGCCTTATTCCTCACTCCCTCTTGGTTCATTTCCTCATTGTTTCTGAATGAGTTTCTCTCCCACCGAACTTTAATATGTTTTTGGAGCTGTCTTTATGTTCCCGAGCCACAACTATGAGGGCATTTCCACAAGCTTATGAAAAACTGGAATTTTTTTTTTAAATAATATGCAGCTGGCATGAACTGCTTGAAAAATGTTATATGTGAAAATAGGGGGTCCTAAATAAACGTTGCAGGAACATACTTAAGAAACAAAGCAACACATTGTTAGCTTCTAGAACATTTTCTTAATGGGTCAAACTCAGAGCTATTTTTAATTTATTCAGACTGCTGTAAAAAAAATATCTCCTACTGGATAATTTATAAACAAGAAAAATTTGTTTCTCACTATTGTGGAGGCTGAAAAAAGCCAGTATTGGGGAGTTGGCATATTTTGTGTATGGTCTGCTCTTCTAGAGTTTCATGGCATGCAGCCTTAACTGTTGCATCCTTACACAGTGGCAGGGATCCACAAAGTCTTCTGGCCTTTCTGTATCAGTAACCTCACTAAGTCGCGGGGAGCCCTCCAGCACTACTCAACTTGTACAAGATCCACCTCCCCACACCATGACCTTTACCATTCAAGGTAAGAATCTGGAGATGGAACAGGCAAAAGCCCTTCAGACCTCAGTAAAAGGTGATTAAGAGTCATTCCGAGTACTGCTACACTGCGATCCTTACAAAAGGAAAAGCTCACCAGTTATTACATGGTAGGTTGCTTCAACTAAAAAGAGAACTAGCTGGAAATTGATTTTTAACAGCATTTGGATAGTGGTGCATCCCTGTGTGATAAAGAAAAATCGTTTTGTGATGAATTTCTCTTAAATAAATGCTTACTGAAATCTGTCTGAAAATGGTGTTTATTTAGGTAAATGCCCTCGATAATTGTGCTAATTTGAAGTGGTACCTCCGAATCTGAAATACTACTTTAAGACTTTGATAAACTGAAATTGGCTTATGCAAACTCATTTGTGATTTAAACGAATACCTGTTTTGCATTTGAATAGATATGACTTCTTTAAATGAAAGGTGGGACGTCTGAGTGGTAGTGAATGAAGTCACAACCCCTTCCTTCCAAAACCATAATTTTGAGCTAAGATGCTCTCATTGAATTATAAAGAAAAAATACTGTCACAGAAACTTAACACTATTGAAATGAATAAATTTCAATAACATTTTAATAAAAATTAATAGATACAGTCAAATAAACAAAATAATGATTACACTTCCACAAGCAGAAGTAAAAATAAAATTATGTAGGAATGCTTCAGGGATACAATGCTTGTGATAAAAAGCTCCTAAAATCAACATAATAATTGCTTACGAGCAGAGCTTTCTTGTTAGCCTTCATTCAAGGAAGGTTTTCCTTGTCAAGTCTACCTCTGCAGGTGCCGTTCAGCCTGTTGAAATGCGATGCTGCATGATTCTTGCTCTAAGAAGATGCCAAATTTCACAGCATTCACACAGGAAATGTTCACTTGAGTTCCCAGATCCACACACACAAACACACACATTGGGCTGCATTCATACAAATGGTTCAGATGGGGGAGAAACCAAATCTCGCCAGCCTCATTTCAAACTCAGGATCATTACACTTGGGGGTTCCTGGTGGTGCACATGGTGGGTGAGAGCTGGCGATGGCTCATGTGGTCTCTGAACCCCATGCGTGATCTGAACTGAGTTAACAACTCCTTATTAACTCCGAGTTTCAGGTTAATCCAGTCCTAGTTGTTGCAAGCATTTGAGCATTGAGCTCAGGAAGAGCTCTCCATCTCTCTCTGCTCTTTAAACCAACGAACAAATACACTTAATAGATCCACTTTTATATCTTTAGACCTTCCAGATTTATCCAAGGCACCACGTATCCACCTGAGTATTTGAAATATATATCTTTTGGTAAGCTTTATTTTTGCTTTTGTGACATGTTGATCTATTTTTTTTTGTTTGTTTTACATACTTAACACAGCATGTCATTTCTCGCTCTAAACCATATGATGAGTTCCTAAGTCCATCAACGTAAAAAAACAGAAGCTTCCTAATTGTAGGATCTTTCCTTCACACAGGAAAGAATCCAAAACGTATGCATTTAGAAGAAAATTCTAGAAGTGCTAAAGCTAATGAAAATGTTACACAAAAGGCACAACCGTGGCATACACATCTAGTGTTATTCCGCGGTATGAAACTTTTGAAAATTGGTGTTTTTTGTTTGTTCGTTTCCATGAAAAAATCACCCTTTTGTCAGAACAGTGTGATACCTTTAGAAAATTGGAGAAACATCTTGTGCAGTGCAGAGAGCCCCCAGCAGTAGGGAACGCTCTACTGTGCCACAACAGAGACACTGAACCTCTTTGACAATCTACCAAAGATAACAGGAGAAAGAGGATTTGACAAACACACCGAGTTTCCAGCTATTTTATAGACATTCAAAAAATATGTAAGTCATACAAACTGGCAAAGAAACAATTGAGAAACAAACTGTAATTGCTAGTGGAACTCGGCAATTTTCCAAAGGAACTGCCAACTCAATAGCATTGGCTCATTATATTACACTGCATATTTTCACCCTTATTGACACCTGATTTTTGCTAAAATGGAATGACTTACATTTATTTCACAAGAGTGAACCAATGTCCCAGGGTGTAATACCTAGTAGGGTGAGATTAACCTGACCTGTATTAGATTAAAAAGAATATTAAGTGTTAGGAACAACCTTTGGGTAGGTCATTTTCCTTTACCTGCAACTGGGTGCACCACCAACAGCTGCAGGAAGATTGAAAGAAAAGAATGAATGGAGCAGAGAAACTATCTAGACAGCTGTCTCTTTCTGAAAAGGAGACTGAAACTTTACAGATGTCATCAAATGCAAAGAGAACGTGAATTTCATTTCAGATACAAGAGAGGATTTAAAATATCCACCTGTGGAATTGACAGAGGAAATTCCATTTTTAGATCATTTCTTCCTTGCAACATTGTTTAGAAGACACCAGAGAAGAGAGTGGGAAGAGAAACCAACCCAGAACTGATGTTTTAGGATGAGAGAGAAACAGCCCAAACCTGTATTCACACCAGCAGTTCTGTGCTAGTGGAGAAACAAAGCCAGGGTTAGTTTGAAATCTACACAGCTTAGAAGCTGATTGGCTTTAGAAAGCAAAAGTCATTCAGAGATTAAAGCCTGAGAGAATATTCATTTGCTGACCTCAATTTGTGAATCTAAGAGAGGAAGGTGGAACTAAATATATATTGCATCATTATTATACAGTGGATAGTGAGTTAAAATAGTTTTAAATTTTTAGGCTTACAATGCTTTTTAATTATAACACAACAAAATTGTTTCTCTTATGTTTGCAGCTTGCAATGAAATCAACATCGGTATAAAGTTTAAGGAATCAGATCTGTGATTTTTTTTTCTTTTGGGTGGTAAGAAAAAAATCTGATTAGAGAAAAGTGAAAACGAAATAGTTTCAACACAGCTCATTAAAGCAATGCCATTCTGGATCTCTAGTCACACATAAAGCTAATTATGGACGACGTAATTTTGAAATCTACAAATCACAAATGAATAAAAGTTATATACGGAGGCAGAGAAAAATCAAACTTCTTACAGTTTTAACTGCAATAGCTTGAATTGTGCTCTGTAAATTGATGTTACCCAACTCTTCCAGTTTGCCTGATAAATTCTAATGAAATTCTATGGAGAAACCGAATGAAAGATCTTGCCCATGTTCAAGCAGCATGGTTGCCATAGACATCAGAATTCCTATCAGCCTAGAGTAAAATAACCCATGTCCATTTATCACTGGCATTTCAGGATCATATTTTTGCTACTGTAAATGAGTCCCCCATTATATATTAAAGCTGGCATACATATATTATGAAAGCTAAGAATATAGATTTTAGTACCTAAATTTAAATATGTAAACGTAAGATGCACATATGTAAGTAGAGTCATTATTCAAATCTATTTCTGTGATTTTGAATAAGATTCTTTCTTTTTAAAAACTTACTTTTATTTCTTATCTGCAGTAGCTGGACCTGATTCCCCTTAAAGCCAGGAGCCTCAAACTCATTCTCAATCTCCCATGTGGATGACAAAGGCCCAAACACCTGAAAAATCACAGCTGTTTCTCATGGTGTGGAAGCTCAGGAAATTGACCATGACCATGTCAATACTGGGGGGCTAACCAGGGACTCAAACTCAGGAATTCTGACATACCATATAGGTGCCCCAAGCAACATCTTGGCTACTGCACTGAATGCCAGCCCAAGACTATTTCCTTAAACATTTAAAGCCATCAAAAATAGGAGACTATCACCACAGTAAATGGCCTTCTACTAAAATAAAGAAAACCTTCTCTCTTTCAGAGATTTCTTTATCACATACAGCTCCAAATTCAGTGGGACATGGAAACACATTTCAAAAAGAGAAAGAAGAACATTAAAAGGTGAAGTCAAGTTCATATCAACAGCATAAATGGCAAAAAAAAAGAAAAAAAAAGCTATATGCTAAGGCTTATGAAAGGAATCAAGGACATTGAAATCTTTCAGAAGCATAAGCCCACTGACGTAGTAACTTCTCAGCCTGGTTCTGAAATCAGAACAGCAAGGAAAATATATCCGATTGATTGATTTGCTCCTGTTGGACCACCCTTGCATGCTAGAGATAAATGTTTGATTCTCTTGGCTAGGATATTGCTGCGGGGTTTTGCATCTATGTTCATCAGGACTATTGGTCTGTGGTTCTCTGTCTCTGCTGTGTCTCTTTGGCTGTGATAGCAAGGTGATGCTGGCTTCATAGAAACAGTTCAGAAGGACTGCTTCCCTTACTTTTGAATAGCTTGTCTAAAATTGGTGTAACTTCTTCTTCTTAAAAGTACAACCTCCTTTAAAAGAGCACATAGGAATCTTAAGGTTTGGGACACCATACCTATACGAGAGCTCTAGCAAAAATCTCTTGACTTCTGCTTCCAGATTGGCTCAGCTCCTGCCATTGCAGCCACATGGGGAGTTAACCAGCAGACAGATCTTTCTCCCTGTATCTCCTCTGTAAATCTGCATTTCCAATAAATAAATCTTTGAAAAATACCTTGGAATTAACCTAACCAGAGACATAGAAAACCTCTATTGTCTTGTCTCTGTGAAATATATTATCTATATAACATGATGCATGTACAGGCACATAGATATGTGTTGTGGGTATCATAGGTAGGCACATATATACAAATACATCATATATATATATATATAGTGTGTGTGTGATAAATAAAGATTCCAATAGATTCCAATAAAACTTAAAGTACAGTTTTGTAATTGGCTTTAGGCAAGCTGTAATGGCTCATTGATCGCTATCATAAGCAAGTAATGGAGTTGTCACACTACAAAGAAAGCAGTCTAGTGAGATCTGATTCAACCTCTTCCAAATTTCAATCCAAATATACATAAAATGCTTATACAGAAAGCAACCTAGAATCAATGTGGACCAAAAGTACCAACGGTTCATGCCCCAAATTTATAGTGAATAATAAAAAAGTGAGTAATAAAAACTCAGATAGCCTCTCCCTATACCATCCCATGGCAATGGACATAAAGCAGATTCCTCATTCACTCCATTCCTTCTCTTTGTGAATGTTGACTCCAACCATCTGTAGCTACTCCTTTTGACATTCAAGTGGCCGTGTCCACACCGACGACAGTGGGGACCCAGGTGCAGGACGTGTTGTATTTCGCTGCAAGATGGATTGTGGTGCCAGGAAAGGCACTCACTGAAATACAGGGAAATGGGAAGTGTGTTAGGAGAATTTACAGTTTATCTGGTATTTTTGGAAAGATCTTGTCAAGATAGAACCAAGTACATTTACATACAATAAAGATAGCACTTGGAGAAACCAGTGGGTTGTCAAGACAGATTGTGAAAACACTTAAGTAATTATCAGGGGCGGGGGAAGCAACAAAGGAATGGAGGGAAGGTGGCAAGGACAGGCGAGGCAACTGGGCACAATTTATGTTTTATACTAAATTAAAGCCAAGATGATTTAAATATTATATATAAAACAAAGGAAATTTAAAAATAAAGAATAGGCAGGGAACCAGTATTAATGTATACTATTGCTCGAACTTTAACTAAGTGATATGCTAAATCATTTAAATATATTCTTCATTCGTTACAAGTATTAAAAAATGCATTAATGCAATCATAAATTATGACCTTATGAGAGATTACTTAAGAAATAGAGGACAAGCTTAAAATTAGGAAATATTTTAACATTATACATCCTCTTAGTAAGCCTTAGGGAGAAAATTCACATATTAATTCTTACAGATGCTAAAAGTGTAAAACTTGGCAAAACTGAATATATTCAGTAAAATGTGAATACTGGAGTGTCTCTATTTCAGTGCCAAATCCAGCATTATGCTTAATGGAAAAACATGAGAAGGAACTCCAGTAAATTCCAAAAATGAGACACAAGGGTGACCTTTAGCACCATCAAAATATTTCATTGATTAAACATAAAAAGGCTTTCACACCAACACTGGTTTCCTCCTTTGCTATTTTGGATAGAGGATGAGCCTGTATTAATGGGGCTTAGGATGTGTGGAGGATTCCAATGATGGTTTATAAATACCTTGCCTTCCTCCTTGGGATAGGATTATGCTTCCTGAACCTGCTGATATCAATCTCCATCAACATGCTTGACTTTGGACAATCAATTCTGATTGGAAGCAACTGAGTTGTTGACAGAAGGGTTATGCATCAAGGAATGTTGAATTTAAATGTCGTTTTGGGCCCAGCCCAGTGGCCAAGGGGCTAAAGCCCTCACCTTGTACATGCTGGGATCTCATATATGCACTGGTTCTAAGCCTGGCAACCCTGCTTCCCATCCGGCTCTCTGCTTGTGGCTTGGGAAAGCAGTTGAAGATGGCTCAAATCCTTGGGACCCTGCACCCACATGAGAGACCTGGCAGAAGTTCCTAGCTCCTGGCTTTGGACCAGCACAGCACTGCCCATTGTGGTCACTTGGGGAGTGAATTATTGGACGGAAGAGCCTCCTCTCTATCTCTGCTCCTCTCTGTATATCTAACTTTCCAATAAAAATTTTAAAAGGTCTATGAGCAAAAGCCTTAGGACCCTGCTCCCACGTGGGAGACCTGGAAGAACTCCTGGCTCCTGGCTTTGAATCGGCTCAGCTCTAGCCATTGTGGACACTTAGGGAGTGAATCACCAGTGGAGGATCTTCCTCTTTGTCTCTCCTTCTCTCTGTATCTGACTTTACAATAAAAATAAATAAATCTTTTAAAAAAAACTTTTCAAACATGAGATCAACTCATCGCTGTCATAACGGTTGTTATCCAAAAAGCAAAGAGCAACAATTTTGGCAAAGAAATGTAGAAAGGAAAAATGTTATACCTGTTGGTGGAAAACTGTGGACATTTCTTTAAAAAGTAGAAACAGAGCTGTCATGTGATCCATCCTCCATAATATTAATGTAAGAAATGATTTGGAACAGGCACAGTGGTATATAAGTATCCCTCACCTTTAGTGCTGGCATCCCATACGGTCACTGGTTCTAGTCCCGGCTGCTCCATTTCTGACCCAGCTTCCTGATTCTAACCAGAGACAGCAGCAGCGGAGGACCCACATTCTTGGTCCTCTGCATCCATGTGGGAGATCCAAAAGGAAGTTCCTGGATTTGGATCTGCTGAGAGCCGGCCACTGCGAACATTTGGGCAGTGAAAAATGGTGGATGCAAGTCCTTTCCCTCTGTCTTTCCCTCTTCCTCTGTAACAGATACGTTTCAAATAAAAATAATCTTTTTTTTTTTTGAAACGCATTTCGTCAGAGAGGTATTTTCTACCATGTTGATAGGTACAAGGTTGAAAACAGCCAAGGTAGAAAGTCAATCTGGATGTCTGTTGCTGGACGAATGGATGAAGATAACAGTGGAATACAAATAAGATGCAATTTCATTTCACTGGCAAAAAAAAATAATGAAGTTCCATCATGTGTATCGTATGCATGGAAACAGAGGATATAATGGCAAATCAAAAGTGAAAGACAAATACTGTGTGTTCTCCCTGATTGGTTAGATTTAAAATTAACAACAAAATAATGCCTAAATCTATCAATGCTGTTGCAAACACACTGTTGTGTCAAATGTCATTTTAAATAATTTCCAATAAAGTTATATGAATTACATATTACTGGATAGGATTGGTTGCATAATTCTTTTAAAGCCTTCTCCATACCAGCAAACCTGAACTTTTCTACTTTGAATATTATTTCTTATTCTTTCTTCCTTATTTTCCTGGTAGACCACGTATGGTCTTTTTATTTTCATTTGTTGACTGGCAGAAACACTAAGCAGTTGAGTATAATTTCAAATTAAAACACTTAATCTCAAATAATGAAATACAGAATATAAATATAAATAAGCTTCTTCAAGCAAAAAACTTTTTTTTTCCTTTTCAGTCGAGATGCTTAATAATATTCATTGAATACACACCCTCACTAAGATTTTCCTGAGAAATAAATTTCTTCCTATTATCAAGTAAGCATCCTTCTTATAAATTAAATATGGAAACTTCAGTGTGTGCCTAACGTACTGTGTGTTAGAAAGCAGAAAATCTGCATTCAATTAATTGAAAACTCTCACAGAGCAGGTACGTTATGCAATTAGCCTTTCTCATCTCAAATTTTTCAATTTAAATGAAGTAATTCGCAAATGTTTCCTCTTACAAATAAACCTGCATTATAATGTCTTGTAAATGCATCCTTTTGATTCAAAAAGGAAAATAAGACTTTTGGAAAATGATGGATGTTATCATTTTAAGTTGATGGTTATCAATGATTTATTATATTATTCCTTCGCCCTTAAGGTGACTGAAATTTCATGCTAATTTATTTATAAATGTTCAGGGACATTCTATTAGAATATTGCTATACTGATACCTTCACCTATTTTTTATTTTACTTATTTCTAATTTTTTTTTATCATTTTAATGACTTAGTACAACCTTAACGTATGTTTTGAACAATGGTGGTGATGGTGAAGCCTTTTTGTTTGAAAAAGAATGATGTAAACAGTTTATATGAAATAAATGCTTGCTTTAGAGACATAGTAAACAGCCCTCTCTCCTTTACTTATAAAATAAGTATTTTTCTTTTCCTCATTTTGCTAAAGACTTTTTAGCTAACTGTATGGTACATTGTGTGGCATGCTTTTTCACTATGTGTTGAAAAATCATAATTTTGCGTTGTGGTCTTCTAATGCAGTGATTATCAATTACATTGAACGATTGGCCCTGTGAAATGGATTTGCTAAATTGGTGTGCGTAAAAGTATTTGACAAATTCATTAACAAACAGATTTCCGAGCTTAGTGACTTTTGCATTCCATGAATCAACACTACTTAACTGTAGACATCTTAATGCACTGTTGGATTTAAATAATATACAAGAAAGTTTGTTTTTACACTCGTGAGTGAAACTGACCAATCCTATAGCAATCCGGCACTCTTGTGATCAAGTATGCGTGTCTAGATTATACTGCTTTTGTTAACGAATATTACAAATATTTCCAGCTTTTTTGATGGGAAGTTTCTAAGGGAAACATTGTTCCTTGAAACCTTACAAAACACATATCTAAAAACATCTCGCCTTTGTTTTCTCATTTTGATTGTGCAGAAATGACTATTCAAAAGATGTAATGCTTGTAAGCTTATATAAAGGGAGTAAATTTCACAGACACAGTTTGAAGACTATAATGGCACTGCCCTGCCTTCCTCAGACCCTGCTCCTTTTTTTTTTGAATTTTAAACAATTTTCACCGGGTCCATTTACTTCAGAACCAAATGACTGTTCCTTAAGAGTATAGATAAGAATATAGAAAAAAAAATCGAATTTCCAAATGCCTGGTTCATTCACACACACACATCACATTTTGTACTCTTTAAGTATTAGGTGTTACAGATCAAGGAAAATATATGGTATTTTTCTTTGGAGGACTGACTTATTTCACTAAGCCTACTGGTCAACAGTTGCGTTCATTTTGTCGTGAAAACAGAATCTACTTCGTTTTCATGGCTGAGTATTAGTTCATCACTTATCCAGTCATCGGCTGATGGGCATCTGAGTTGAATCCACATTATAGAGGCTGTGATCTGTTTCTTTCTTTGGATGATGTTCCAGAAGTGAACTGACTGGATCGGAAGGTAAGATCTTCAGATTTCTAAGGGATTTCAAAAAAAGTCTTCCACAATGGATATACTAGACTACTAACTTCCATCCCCCCCTTTTTTAAACCTCACATGCTCCCCAGCATTTGTTATTTTTGGATTTTTGCATGATAGTGACTCTAGCTGGGTGAGGTGGAAGCATGGTGTGGTTTTCATTTGCATTTCAATGATGGTTAGTGGTTCCTGTTTGGGTAAGCATCAACAAATACACCCTATCACTGTGTAGGCCCCACTCTTAAGTTTTTTCTTCGACCTTAGCTGACTATTAGGAACATCAGTGAAGTCAAAGATGTAAGTTATGATAAAAGTGTTGCTAACCAGAAGTAAGGGACGTAAAAGGTTTGGGCCAAATATTTATCTGATCCACTAACATATTCTCTATACGCTCAGCCTAAATCTACATGCCATGTCTGTTTCGGCCCAGGTCATGAAATGATGCAGTTCAGGAAAAGAAAAAACTATGCTTAGGCTATGAGTTTCGGATAGGACTCAATGTCACGGAGAAACGCAGGTTCAATTCTTATGTTTTGTGGCTTATCAGATGATTCAGATGTATGTAGGATCTTGTGTGATAGAAACAGAATGACTAGCACAACCCTAGAATAGATAGTAAATGTGTACCGCTATTCTTATCATGTGAATAAAAACTGAACTTCTCTCTCCTTATTGGAAAGAACTGGTTTCCAAAAAGAAAAAGGAAATAGATCAGCCAGATTAGCAGTCCCCTAACAAGTGCCAAAGCTTGGATTAATCCTCTGTCACCTACCCAAGTGGTAGCCTCAATAGCAGCCACTGAAGCTACTGACAGATGGTGCAAGATAGCAGCTGTGAAGCCAGGATTGGGACTGCAACTTGTATCACTTTCCAGTCAAATGATTGTATCTTCCAACCTCCATTTCATTTTTTTTTTTTTTTTTTGCAGGGAACATGCAGACGAGCTAGAAGGAAATCTGATGTGGCCCATCAGGATGCATTGGCCATCATGGGTGAGGTCAGCCAGATGGCAAGTATTTTCCTTCAGTTAAGCACATGGGAGCCAAGGAAACAAGCATAGGTTAGGTCCAAGTATACTTGGATGTTCTGTGAAAAGGATTTGCACCAAGCTCTGGCTGGTCTGCCTAAGCCCCTGTTAACCACAGGGCCGTGACAATGTGTCAGATGCCAAGACAGGGATGTCTGCTCAGACCTTCCTAAAGAAGCCACCCTTGAAAGGTCTCTTTTCCTGTTCTCCACTGTTTGGTTATCTTAGAAGTTTCTGGAGAATGAGTGAATACACACATGTATTATAAATAATTGAGCTGGCATTTCAGGCCATTTATTTACTTACTTATTTATTTATTTAAAGATTTATTTACTTTTATTGGAAAGGCAGATATACAACACTTCTTAAAATGAGGGCCAGTGCATGTGACAGTGGCATGGCATCCCCTAGGGGTGTCAGTTTGCATCCTGGCTGGTTCACTTCTATCCAGTTTTTTGTTTATGGCCTGGGAAGGCAGGGGAGCATGGTTCAAGTCCTTGAGACCTTGTCCCCATGTGGGAGACCCGGAAGAAGCTCCTGGCTCCTGACTTCAGACTGGCTCTGCTCTGGCCGTAAGGGCCATTTGGGCAGTGAACCAGCAGATGGAAGACCTCTCTCTGTTTCTCTTTTGTAGAATCTTTCATTTCAGATAAACTAAGAAAACTTTTTTTTTTAACATCTTAAAATTTATGCATAGTGTATTCAGTTCATTTCCATGAGATTTCTTAAAAATTTTTAAAGGAAAATCTGTAGATTTTACCATATACAAGTATATGGTAAAAGTATATACAAGTATATGGCTTTACAAGTATTTGCTCATAGCTAAAGCATTTAAGGGGAAAGAATATATACAAATGGAATCAAGAGTTTTATCAAGCAGATTTAAAAAGCAAGAAAATTTTGCAAAAGATAATGTGTTCCATGTGATAAATTCACATATTTCGATATGTGTGATATATGGAAATAGAAATATATATTATCTTGAGGAAGTAGAATTGGAAAACTGAAATCCTTGAGAAAATCTTCTCCCTTCTAATCCCCTTTGAAATCTACTCAGTTAAGTATTTTTTCAGCTTATTCATGAGTAAGTCCTGATGGGACCTCAAAGATATTTTTAAAGATTTGTTTTATTCGTTTGAAAGAGTAAGGGAGGGAAGGAGAGAAGGAGAGATTGATGATCTACTGATCCACCCCCCCAGATGGCCACAACAGCCAAGGAGCCAGAAGCTTCTCCTGCTTCCCCATGCGGCTGCTGGGCCCACCTTCGCGCCTCTCCCTGGAGCATTACCAGGCAGCAGGTTTGGAAGTGAGGTCATGGAACTCTAATTGGTGTCCACAGGGAACACTGGCACAGCAGGCAGTGGCTTAACCCACAATGCCAGCCCTGCAGGTATGTTAAAGAATAAAAATCCTCCTGTATGAGCCTCGTACACTATGTCAGTTTAGAAACGAACAGGTGTGGTCAAAGCAGTAACAGAAACTCTAAGCTTCACTCAGAATTACAGCTTGCACACTCACGCCTGCAGTCACGCTAGGGAAATTAGCCCTAGCTAACAGATGCTCTGTTCTTTTCTCAATTTTCCTTTCTTTCTCTTTAAAGCTGTTCCCTTACCCTGATTCTGATTACAGCAGGGACTGACATGGTAGATTTCAATCTGTTCCCTAGGATAGTAATCTTCAACGTATGAAGTTACAGGAATAAGAAGCCTAATATTAAAACCCAACGTATTTCTTCTTCTGTTTAGTTCATGCAGAAAAAGCATGTCATGAAATGTGCCATAAACCTTGTTCTTGTCTACAGAAAAGCCTAGAACAAACCTCAGCACTGTTCTCCATTTGCTCTCTCTTCCCAGTTCTCCTGCAGTATCTCCTGTCATTTTGCTTCCGAACTCCTAGCCAAGCTCTTCTATTTGTACCACTCTCTTAGGAGTCAGGTCCTCAGGTTTTAAGTAAGAACTTATGCTCCAATAAATACTAGGAGCTTTCAAAAAGATAAAAGGAAGTGCACATTACAATAGAAAAGAAAAAACAAAACTGTGCATGCAGTTCAAGATTTTTTTTGCACCAAAATAATGCTTTAATTTCATTTCCCATAAACTTTTTGAAGTACCCTATTATGGAATGAATGTGTCAAACATAACTTCACTACTGTATTTGAAGAAGGAACATTGGGAAACCACATAAAACAAGCTAGTAAAGCATGATTTCATGAACAGGCTCCAAATACCAACTTACTTCAAGAGTAATTTGAAACTTTATTGTGAAAGTATGCTAACCAGAAGTGTTGAATTGAAAATCGTATGTCAGAAATAACTATTTTTGCAAAATATTTTCATGAGTTTAGACTCTACTAAATATGAATGATCACAATTGTTTCTTCACAGCAAAATGAGAAACATTTTAACGGATGTTGGAGTTTTGTCTTTAGTTATTTATTCATTTTTACTGGAAAGGCAGATTTACAGAGAGAGACAAACAGAAAGATATTCCACTTGCTGGTTCACTCCTTAAATGGGCACAACGGCCACAGCTGAGCAGATCCATAACCAGGAGCCAGGAGCTTCCTCCAGGTCTCCCATGTGGGTGCAGAGTCCCAAGGCTTTGGGCCTTCTTCCACTGCTTTCCCAGACTACAAGCAGGGAGCTGGATGGGAGGTGAGACGCATAGGACACATGGGACATTAAATGGTGCCTGTATGGGAGGCTGGTGTTTGCAAGGCGAGCATTTAGCCACTGAGCCATAACGCAGGGCCTGGATGTTGGCTTTTAACTAGAACAAACATCTCATAGGATGTTTTATGAATATAAATGGTATACCAGTTAAATCACAAAAAGATACTGTATTCATTTAGTTACAGACAGTGATATCTTGAGTAACTGATGTGGTATTAGTGCTGTGTACTGCTTAGCAAATAGTAGGAATATGTTGTACTTCTGTTACTCTAGATCGTGCGAGCACAATGATGAATTAAGTCTCTATCCCACAGAATACCTTTTTCCCCCCAGCATGTGAAGTATTGGCCTTAGATTTCTGCACAGCCGGGAAACTGTTTAACATCCAACTTTTGATGTGAAAATCACCCTGTGGCAGTAGCTTTCCTTTGTGTGAAGAACTGCAGTCATGTCAGCCCAGCACACCCACCTGTCACCCTTCCAATTCCATTTGCTGCCTAAAATTTTCAACGGAGTGCCTGGCACAGTATCCTAGTGGCTAAAGTCCTCACCTTGTATATGCTGGGATCCCTGTACGTGCTGGGTTCCCTGAACGTGCTGGGATCCCATAGAGTGCCAGTTCCAGGCCTCGCCGCCCTGCTTCCCATCTAGCTCCCTGCTTGTGGCCTGGGAAAGCAGTGGAGGGCAGCCCAAAGCCTTGGGATCCTGCACTGGCGTGGGAGACCTGGAGGAGGTTCCTGGCTCCTGGTTTCAGATTGGCTCAGCTCCGGCCATTGCAGTCACTTGGGGAGTGAATCATTGAATGGACGACCTTCCTCTCTGTCTTTCTTCCTCTCTGTATATCTGACCTTCTAATAAAAATAAAATACCTAAAATTTAAAAAAAATCTTTATAACAGGATCTCATAGAAAGAAGCTGGAATATAAAAAGTCCACAAGAGAATAATATTACTTCCAGTTATCCAACGGTCCAATTTTAACATTTTCTCTAATGACATCTTTATGGTCTTATAATTTTCTTCTCTCTGATTAAAAAAAAGAGAGAGACACTCAAAACGGATTCAGCTTCCCGGATGATAATATTGTTGATCTTCTGGATCTTTTAAGATGCTTTTTAACATTTTGAGTCTCTTTTCCTTATGCTAGTTGAATGCATGCTTCATGTAATAGGCACATGTGCTCCTTTAATATTCATGAATATCAACATATATTACTATATATTATATGCACTCTGTAATATGTTCTATATATTCTATGTATAATTACATATTTCACCTATCCAAGCAAATACATGGGACTCAATGGGGCTATAAATTACATTAAAATTACACACAGTAGTTGGTAGATATAATACATATATAATATATACACTTATAGGTAACACTGTGTGTGTGTGTGTGTGTGTGTGATAGATGTGGTAGGAAGAACAGTGAAAGACAGCTAGTCTTGATCACACAATAAAACATATCTGTGCCACTTGGAATTGTTCAAAGAAAACCATCATCCACAGAATAATGTTTGGAGAGTATTTATTTTTAAAAAAAAACAACAACCAATATTACAGAATTATATTTTCATTGCTTCCAATGATAGGCATTATTTTTTTATTCTCAATAATCTGGCGAGGGAAGCAGGGTGAACCTGTCTTTGAATTAGTCAAAATAATGATTTTTCTAAAACTTGGGAAACACATTGGGACACAAACTTCCTTCTGACTCCCCAGCCTTTTCACTGTTGATAAAGATTAAGCTCATGTTTAGATAATTTTGTTTCTTCTTTTACTGTCTTAGAATGGGATTGGCTGTTATTTTAAATCACGAATAATATAAGATAGGAAGGATTAGACGTGGAACATATTAAAACAACTATAGAATGTTTTAAAGTTTTTATTTTATCGCAGGAATTGGGGAGCAGGCAAAAGCATACACTGAAAAAATCTTACCAAAAAAATAGGATAAAGGAAGGCTGACATTTAATGGAACACAGAGGTAATAATGAGAGAAAATATAAAAGCAGTTAGAAACAGCCAAAGAGAAGCTTGAAGCACATGAAGATTCACAACCATTTTCTGAAAGTACGGATGCATGAAAATCAGGCACTAAAGATGATTTTAACCGATGGTTCTAAAAGACTTAGAATTCGCCAAGTAGAAAGTTACAGAACTCGAACTGTTCATTTAAGCAGAAAAAGAAGGGAGAGATGCAGCTACTTGACAGCAAGAAATCAAAGTTTCTGAGTTTTTAAAGAGTTTTTTTTTTTTTTTTGAACCATCTAGGGAGGCTTTCCTAAAAGCAGAAAAGGTGTAAGAATGTCTTTTTGAGTTGAGTGCAATGTGAACTTGATGAGGAAGGGCTGCCAGGCACCGAATAAGCAAAAGAATAAAGAGAAAGACAAATTGAGCTATTGATATTCACGCAGCATGACTGCATAAAACCTCATGCAAAGGAATACATTCACAGGTCCAAAAAAATATCATTCTGTTGTGTTTTAGACATGGTGAATAAAACAGCATAAAATGTCCGTATTAAAGTGCTCATTCTCATTTATATGAAATATCAGAATGACTTTAAAGTCACAGAACAGTACCTACTTATTTTTTTTTTATCCCTATTTGCTTTTCCTGAGATGGGCAGTTTTCTACACTTTGTGGATTCTATAGTTAAGACGCAATCATCATTTAAATTTGTTTCTAATTGCAGTTTTCTTGTTTCACTCTGGATACGTTACATGTGCTTTTTATTTTTCACCAAGCAGTACTTTCCCCAAACCAAAGTCTCCTTGCTTGGGCTTCCTGGCAACCACAAGGATCTAACACTGTCATAAATGTCACATTTCACCTCTTCCTCCCTTCCAGCTCCATATCCTTACACAGTTACCAAGGCTTAATTCCTTCGTAACACTAAGAGAAATACTGACATGCTTCAAAGAAAGACATCATCACAATCAATGAGCATTCATTATGAGCCAGAAGGAAACAGTCTGGCTCTTATGTGAAAATTTAATTGATATAAAACTTAATGTTTCCAACACCAATGCATTTAAGGCAAAGGATGCTAATCAGTTCATTTCATAACTGGGGAGATTATTCTGAATAACCGAATGGGCCTCATGGGAAAACCACGACCCTGACAAGTAAGAGGGTGGGAGAGAGGAGACCACGTGTGTGTGTGTGTGTGTGTGTGTGTGTGTGTGTGTTTCTTGACTAGCTACTTTCAATAGGCTTGAGGCTATGAAGCCACAAGCTGCAGAATACAGGCAGCTCCTAAGAAACAGGAAAAGGATTCTCTTTGCAGAGCTCTCAGAGGAACAAAGACACATTCTGAAATCACTTACCAGAACCTAGAAAACAAATGTGCCGCTTTAAGATGTCATGTTCGTGGTGCTTTGTGATACAACTGATCAGAAACGAGGATCAGTACCCAAAAGAACCCTTGACTGAAAAACACGGTGCGTACTTACACACGCCTGCACACTTCCCATAAAGGATTTTCTAGATACTCCATTCTTTGGTCATACTGTCCATGGTTCTTTACTTTGGATTCTTAAAACACAGATTTCTTGACGTAGGCATTGCTTTTGTTTTAGCAAGAGCAGGTCAGTTGATCAAGTGCTATGTTCTGGGACCTCTATTGTTTGTTAATTTTAAACTACACTTAGCATTAGGCCTTTAAATGTAGCAGTGCCTTAATAGGATGAGCAGGAGTCAATCAGATGCGGATCCCATCAAAACTGTACACTTTAATGGAATGTGAGTTTAGACTATTTAAAATTCTTGGGCCTCAGTTGAGACATCTGAGAAAAAGCAAAAATCAGCAATATTGTCTTAAATCAAACTTCCACTTGGAATTGACAATTTGGTGTGAATGACACTGTGAAAATGGTTCCCCCCAAGATCTCAGAAGTTACTAGAGTAAGACAGATCAGAAGGGAGGTGAAATCACAAACCTCTTAGTAGCAGCCTGCAGGGGAGTCCTGGGAAGTCCACCTTGGCAAGACCCAAAGTCCTGGGGAGAAGTTCCCAAGTGATTCTTCCTGGTTCTCACATTAAGTAAATCCAGCAGCCTCAGGGCAGTTCTCCAAAAGGATTCCCAGAGCCAGTCCGGGAGGAGAAGCAGGCAGAGAAGCAGGAGTGAGGGGAGGGGCCCTCTGATGGAAAGGCTCCAGTCTGGGAAGAGCTGAGTGGTTCCGGCACCTGCACCTACCAGACAGAACCCTTCTAGGCACCCACTGATTTCTCTCTTTGCTGGAATTCTAGAACTGGTTTTCTTTCTAAATGGCATACAATACCTGGTGTTGCAGTCTGTATATAGCGGGCTCAGCAATGAAACACACAAGCATTGAACCCCAAAAAACGGTAAAGAAGAGGAAGGAAAAATAAAGCAAATTTTTGAGGAATATCAAAACAAAAGTAACAGAATCAGTCTGAACCTGGCATTTAAAAATGGTGGGTTGTTTCACGCAGCTGGAAATCTTAACACACTGCAGACCCAGAGGTTTCTTTAAAAAGTTAGCTAACGACAACCAGTAACATGTTTATTTGATGATAATAAGTATAACAGAAAATTCTGCTTTCCCATTTCAGGAAACAACTTAACAGGTCTCTAGAATTCATGGCTTTTTTTTTTTTTCTTAAGAAAACATTCTTACCATTTTTCGATGCTATCTTTAATTTACATACTGACTCCTGACACCTGAATGAGGCATCTCCTACTTGTGGGCCTGCTCCCCAAATGCTGGGGCTGGGCCAGACTGAAGCCAGCAGCTGAAACCTCCTGGAACCCAACGACTTGAGCTGTCACCTGCTGCTTCCCGGGGTCCACAACAGCAGGAAGCAGATTTGGGAATGGAGCCGGGACTCCAACCCAGCCCCTCTGCTGTGAGGTCTAGCCATCCCCAGCGGTGTCTCAATTGCCAGTACATCAAATTCATGTCCTCTCACAGCCTTTTAAAAGATCCCGTGGAACTAGTTCAGAGGCGAGTGATTGAGTCACAGTGTACAGCTAACAGCAAATCTGATTCGTTTCTATTATCGCTGTTTTAAAATTACTTTGAGAGAAGCCAGCTCGTGCTTCCCTCGGCTGGATCATTGCCCAGATGCCTGCAGTGGCCAAGACTGGGCCAGGAAAGCCACCCAGGTCCTGCACGTGGTGACCCTAGTGACCACAGCCATCACCGGGACTTCCCAAGGCCGGTTGGGAACTGCACTGACCAGCTGGAAGCTTAAGTCAGGTCCAGCTACTGGGCTGTGGAGCTAGACACGACCAGTGCAAGCCTTCTGCTCTCTGTGGCAGTCCTAACTTGGGGTTTCCAACAGGTCTCCATAGGGTTCCTCTTCAGGTCTCTAGTCAAAAGTTCATTCAAGAGACCAAAGTCATGACACAACTGCAGGAGAGAAAATTTGTTACTAAGAATGAGTGCTTAAGAGAAGAATCGGCAACTAAGAAAAGCAGCACCCTTGAAAACCATGTTGAAATAGAGGCTAGGAAAAAGAGCGCTTAGCTCTGGGGCAGGTAACTTAGCAGGGTATAACTTAGAATTTCCACCACTTCCTCCCCTATTTGCCCAGGCCGGAATGTCAGACTTGACTGGCAAGGTGACCCACTTAAGGTCCAGAAATTGGTTGAAGTGTCACATTCTGGGTTGCCGAACAAAGCGCCAGTTGCATTGCTGGTAAAATACGCTAGAGAAGCTGCAGAAATTACTCAGGAGGAAACCACACCCTGGGGAGACTGCTCAATTTCTTGGACATTAGGAAACACTGGCCAGAAAGCCACACTGACCAGCCACCACCACAGGACAACCAAGAACACACAAGGACCAGAAGAGGACTTCCTGAGGCCAGTGTGGTGGTATAGCCATCTAAGCTTCAGCCTTCAGTGCCGGCATCCCATAAGGGTGACAATATGAGTTTTGGAGGGTCCACTCTCGATCCAGCTCTGGCTCTAATGGCCTGGGAAGGTAGCAGACGAAGGCCCCAAGCCTTGGGCCTCTGTGTCCACATGGAGACCTGAAGAGCCTGGCTCCTGGCTTCAGCCCAGCCCAGCTCCAGACGTTTCGGCCCTTTGGGGAGTGAACCAACAGATGAAAGATTTCACTGCCTATCCTAGCTTCATAACTGCTTTTCAAATAAAAATAAGTTTTTTTTTTTAAATAGTGCCCATTAAGAAACCTAACACTTGGCTGATGGCAAAGAAATGTTCACAGATATCAGCTCTAATATCACAATTCAGGAAAAAAAGAAAAGAAAGAAAAAGGACTTGGAGCACAGGGGCAGGTGTCAGTATCTTTCCTGGATTCCAGACAGCACACTTTTAGGCCAGATTTCTGCTCCAATATCCCCCCTCTTTTTCACCCAAATGCCACAGAATTCAAAGAGTAGGCCAATCCTTTGGTCCCAGGAGCGCTGAACTGGTAAACTTGATAAAAACGCACAGGGTTCAATGTGGTGGGTCTGAATGAGCATTCATTTTATCATAAACTCACCCAAGTTCCCCTGGGTAAACCTGAACTTTCTTGTCTTTGAAAAGGATCGCAGTACCTATTTGCTTGTTAAATTATTAATACAAATAAATAGGTATAAAACTATGAGAACATATGGCAAGGTTTGAACCTGATAAGTCGGTCATTTCTCACGTATGCAATACCTTGTAACCCTTGCTAAATAAACACATTTTCAAATATGCGCGGCTTGGGACCATGCCTGAGCATGCCAAACTCAACTGCCCTGGTGCCAGCAAGTTTTAAACCCGATTTAAGCAACAAAATAAACACGGTCAGAAATCAATTCGTTCAGTCAAGGGCAAGCACATTCTGTAGGTAAGCAGAGCTGAAATTCAAAACTTTCGTCCTGGCGTTTGGGTCCACAGATTTTTTTTTTTTTAAACTGAATTGTCTGCCTCCCACACGCCTCCTTTTCAGACATCAAGCACCCGCACTGCTTAATGCTTTTCCGTCTCTACTTTAGACGCGAGTGGGTGCGCGACTTCTGTGTGCGTTTGAAACGTACCATTAGAAAGTTAAGCACATGCGATCCACTTACCAGTTACATACATGAAACACAAAAGAAACCACGCTTGGCATCTTGCGCGACGTGAGCGCGCACGGAAACACAAGCACCTTCGTGGCCCTGGCTTCACCTAACTTTCCAGCTGCCTGTTTGGGAGAAGAGGCAGCCAGATGCGTTCCCGCCGCGACAGGACCACCACTGCCCCCTTGGCACCGCTGGCTCTCCCTTCTCTGTAGCAAAAGACCAGGTCATCTTAAGCTTTGTGCCCAAGTCCCAACCCAGATGGCCGGCTTCCCCGGGCAAAGATACATCTTTATCTGCCACGCGTCGTAGTTTCCGGGGTTCAAGTTTTCACTCTTTGCAGCGTAACAGCCCCGCAGCCTCTCCAGAGCCCCCCACCCGCAAGTGGAACACGGAAAAGTCTCAGTGCGCGCAAAGTACCGCGCGGGCTACCCGCACCACTTCACCTCCGGCCCGCAAAGAGTTTGCCCTGCTCGCGTTCGAGCGCCCCAAACAACAACTCCGCGCTGACGACTCCGTGACCCAGGCCCTCCGCGCGCGCGCCCCGACCACGGCACACACCGCCGAGTCCCCGCACTCCCTCTCGGGCCGGGGGAGGCTCTCGGTGCGCGCCACTCCGGGACGTGTCCTCCGCGCCCGCCGCGCGGGGCGACCCCCGCTCTCTTCTCCGCAGCGACCCCAGGGTGAGAGGCCGACCTCTCAGCCAGCCGGACGCCATCTCCATCTCCCGCCGCTCGGCTTTTGCGCTCGGCCTCCTCCCGGGGCTGCCGAGCCGGGCCGAGCCGGCCTCTCGGTTCCCGCCTCTCCCGGTCTCTCGCCTCTCTCCGCCTTCACTACCGGGTCAAGCTGCGGGAGGGAGGGAGGGAAAGAGGGAAGGACGGAGGGCGGAGAAAGTGCGTCTCCTCCCGCGTCCGTCGCCGCCCCCTCCCCATCGCCATCCGCCAGCCTGGTACGGTACAACTCGTCCACACACCCGCACGCACACACACACACACACACACACACACACACACGCACACGCACACATGCGCGCACGCGCGGGCCGCCCCGCCGCCGCTGCGGCTGCCATGGATATCCGCTAAAACAACACAGCCCGGCGGCGCGCGCGCCCCGCGCCACCACGCAGGAGTGGCCCCCGGCGCCCCGACCCTCCTGCCCCACCCCCACGCGCCCGGCTCGCCCGGCTCGCCACCGTCGCCAAACGCCGCCAAACGCCGCCACAAGCTTCCTCCGCTGCGGGGGCCACAGCCTCGAGTGTCATTCCAGGGACAGCACCACCTCAGCCACGCTCTCCTACCTCTCTGTCCAGCCGTGTCGTCCACCCCCCCAACCCCTCGTTCATCCTCTCCCTGCCTCGTCCACGCTCCATCCCGCGGAGAGAGAGAGAGAGTGGGGGGAAAGCGCCGAACAGAGCGCGCAGAGGAAAGGCGAAAGTCTGCTCTCCTCACCCCCTCGCCTTCCTCCTCCTCCTCCTCCTCGTCCTCCTCTCCACTCGGTGTCTCCATCCTCATTGAAGCGCCCCTCTCTCCTCAGCCTCACAGGATTGCCCTCCACCGCCACCCCCGGCCCCGGGAACTGAGGCCACCTCAGTCCACTGCCATGTCCAAAAGCTTGAAAAAGAAAAGCCACTGGACTAGCAAAGTCCATGAGAGTGTCATTGGCAGGAACCCGGAGGGCCAGCTGGGCTTCGAACTGAAGGGGGGCGCCGAGAACGGACAGTTCCCCTACCTGGGCGAGGTGAAGCCGGGCAAGGTGGCCTATGAGAGCGGCAGCAAGCTGGTGTCGGAGGAGCTGCTGCTGGAGGTGAACGAGACCCCCGTGGCGGGACTCACCATCAGGGACGTGCTGGCCGTCATCAAGCATTGCAAGGACCCGCTTCGGCTCAAGTGTGTCAAGCAAGGTGAGCGCCGTGGCCGGCTGGTGCCGCGCCGCTGGCGGGACGCCGGGGGGCGCAGGGCGCAGGGCAGGGTGGGCGCGCCGGTCAAGGTGAGGGGCTGTGTGGCGCGCCGCAGGGGGAGGGGTCCTGTCGGGGTCTCCCGGAGCCAGACCCTCCCCAAGGAGTGGGGTTCAGTGGGGGATTGCCAAGAGGCGGAGGGCGGTGTGCGGTGTGCAAGTGCAACTTTGGGTAACTGAGACCCTCCGCTGTGGAAGGTGTCTGGCCTGGTCTGACCTCCGCCGAGCTCCTCGCGGCCAAATGAATGTGCGTCAGTGGCAGCGCCAGCAGTGGATGGAGAGATTTTGGGCAGGAAGAAAAGGAAGGGTGGGGGGAAGAGGAGGAGGAAGGGGATCGGGAGGGCGCAGGGGCATCCCCAGCCGGACGGTGAGGGGCTCTGGGTGATGCAGATGCCCAGGGTTTCCCCTCCTCCCCACCGTACCCCGGGGGATTCCCGCGCCACTGACAGGCGAGGAAGGGAAGGGACGCCAGGCTTGGGGCGCTTTGACGGATCTTCTGTAACTTTTTCCCTGCCTCCCCCCCCCTCTGGACCCCCTCCCCCGCCCCGGTGGTGTCATGTGGGCATCGCGCGTCACGTGCGCACTGACTAACCCAGCCGCTCGGCCGGGGAGCAGGCTCCGGAAGAGCGGGCGCCACTCGGGGCTGCTTCCCCTGGGTGACCCTGCTGGACACTGCCCTCGTGGGCTCGGGAGTCCTCCGCCACGGGTGGCCCCCTGGCTCGGGATTTGGGGGAGCCACGGGATACAGTTGCCGGCTGACTGCAGCTTAGGCGCTCTCAGCTCCTGGCTCACTCGCGAGTGGGCTTCCGCACAAGGTTGTGTTGTGTGCGGGCTCGGAAGGAAAATTCTGGTCCTGGGATGGAAGTTTGGCTAGAGGGCAACTTTAGCTAACATAAAGCCTATCTGTTTTCCTCACCGCGGAGTGGACACCTTTTGCTAGCCCCAGGAGCCTTTCGCGTGTGGCATGGATATATGTGCGTGGGGGTGGGTGTGTGGGCGCGCGCGCACCACGCTCTCGTGTCAATTGAAGGGTGTTTGTCAACCTGACATTGTCTAAGGTGGAATTTGAGCCTGCTTGTGCCTGCTCCCTCCACGACCAGTAAAGCCCATTGCATGATCAGCTAGCTACCAAGAAATGCTCGCAAGGGAGGTGCTTCTGGTTATAAGTTTTCTCCGAAACACTAGACAAACAGGAGAAAAAGAGAAGCTTGATGCGAAGTTTTTGAAGTATAAATTACCATACAAGACAGTGTCGTTGGGGGTTGTTGAGTACTTGAGAGACGCTGTTGCAAGCACTCATTTGTAAAACAGCTGCGTACTGTATGGCACTAAAGAATGTACAAAAATGATAATCATTGGGTGTTGTGCATATCGTCTGTGAAGGTCAGGAAACAGGAGGTCACGAACGTTATAATTCAATGTGGAAAAGATACCAAATTAAAAAAAAAAAAAAGTCTGGTTAACCTGGGCTGTTTCAGAGGGCAAAACCAAGACAAGCATAGGCAAACTTTTAAACATGGACTACCTTCATCTTTACTTTTATTTTTTTTTAAATGAGTTTTCTAATAGAGCATTCCAGAAATCTTAGTTGCAGCGCCGGTTGAGCCCCCCCCCCATCATTGTGGTTCCTCAGTTTTAGAGGCCAACATGGCCATTTAGGGGGACATGGACTAGGTGGCACCCGAGTCCTGTTGTGATCCCAGCTGAGGTTGGAGTTCTGTACTTTATTCGGAATGCAGTTTCTTTTAGATCTCGGGAAATGCATACACAGAGAGCGAAATGTGTAGGTGCAACTGTGCATTCTCACAGTTCCAGGTACCGCAAGCTCCATTAGTGACTTGTTGAATCACTGTTGACCCTCGCCACCCACCGCTTGTGGCTGCTTTTTCCCTCTGGAGTGGAATATACGATCCTCTCTCTATACATTCTTTTTTAAAAGATTTATTTTATTTTCATTGGAAAGGCAGATATACAGAGAGAAGGAGAGACAGAGAGGAAGATCTTCAGGCCACTGTTTCACTCCCCAAGTGACTGCAGTGGCCGCAGCTGAGCTGATCCAAAGCCAGCAGGCAGGAGCCTCTTTCAGGCCTTCCACGTGGGGTGCAGGGTCCCAAGGCTTTGGGCCGTCCTCTACTGCCTTCCCAGGCCACAAGCAGGGAGCTGGATCGGAAGTGGGGTGGCTGGAATTAGAACCCTGTACCCTTATGGGATCATGTGCAAGGCGAGGACTTTAGCTGCTAGGCTACCACGCTGGGCCCTGTGTATTTTCTTTACATAGGTGCCGTGTATGCATGATTCCTCTAAGCCATTCCTTTGTTGAAATCACTCTTTGTCGAATAATAGTTTTATTTTACTAATCATTGTAAACAAAACGACACTTTAAGAAAGTACCTGAAATCTTGTGCCTCAATGTACCCATTTTACTTGCTGGGAAGTCATTTAGAAATGCTTCGTTCAGTGGCAACATTTGTGGAAAGTCGAAAAGCCAGCATTGTTACAAAATTGAAATATGGCTTGCTTAGCAGTTGTATTTTAAAATATAATGAGATTGATTTTTGAATATTCATTCAGCCTTTGGATATTATACTGAAGCAGGAGCTTAATTAGTTAAACTAAGGCAAATTTCATTATTTAGGTTTTGTTTGCTTGAGTCGTTTTGCAGAAAGGTCTTCGTAATGACACATTATCACACCTTTAAAAGGAGATGAGCTGCTAGGATTTACAAGACGCACCATACAAAATAAACGTGTTGTGGGTTTTCCAAACTTGAATGCTTCTGAAAGAAGGTTTGAGAGCTGTTGAATGAAACAGGGTGTTTCTTTTAGATTTATGCTGTTTTTAACTCACATATATGAAAGCGATATTGTATTGTCATAGCAAATTATTTTAAACAAATGATATAGCTTTTCTTTTATAATAATCAACTTTTCTGATAAAGTTATGTTCCAATATTTTAGCCTTTTTTTTTTTTTTGGCTTTAGCAGTGCTTCTGACACAGCTGAAGGAAGTTTCCTAAATAATGTGGAAATTTAGTGGATGCTGCGTATCATTGTGTTGTGTCTGGAAAAGCTGTAAAGTCAGCAAGGGTCCTAAGAGGTTTTGCTACGAAATGAAGAATGGAACACCTTGAATTATGTTAGCGCTTTATATTTAAAATCGCTTTCCTTTTGTTGTATTAATTCACTGTGGTGTAATATTATGCACACATTTAGCAAGAATCCTGACACCACACAGAATTTGTTATGTGTTTGATAACCCAAACAATACATGAAAGTTACGCGCTGATTTTAGGAAAATGCCTCCTTGTGTTTTCATTCCGAGACTTCCCCTTAAAATTACTTGGCAACATTTCAGTGTGAGGTGTGAAGGGTATCGTGTTTTGCTTTCTCCCTGGGCAGGCTCACCCTTCTGACTAAGGAGATGCTCAGCTGTAGTTGAATAGCAACTCAGGCAGCACGTGGCAAGCCACAGTTATTAAAGAATAACTACAATCCATGCCTTTGCCTCCTACTCACTTCCTCTCTGTCAGAGTGCCAATTTTGCCCAAGCGCCGCATGTTGATAATCTGACAGGTGCTCCATACCAGGTTAGTCCCAGCCTACAGGGATGAACCTGGACCAGTCTAAACCGAATGAGGTAATTCCGCTCCACTAACAATGAATAGTTTGCGAAGCAACTTTAACTGACTTGTAGTAATGGAAAGTGAAATCCTTGGCGGGGGGAACTATTTGAAAAGATCCAAAAAAGAATGTTTCACCTTTCTGTCTGTGCCAGTTGCTGCCCATGGAGGTAAGGCAGGAAGTACCTGCATGTATCTCGTGATCGTGACGAGAACTAACCAAACGCTGGAGCAAGGTAGACTAGAATTACAGAGGTCTACTCCTTGGTCAGTGGCTGAAACCGGAAATCCAAATGCAGTCTTCTGTCTTGACTTGTGATTGAGATGATAAGGCACTGGACATTTTGGTGTTCTGGTTCTGTTCTGGGCTACTTACAGCAAAAGTTATTCTGATTTCTGTATCTGCAGAGTGTGATGAAAACCGATGTTTCATTCCTGTTGTATTGTTTTAGAGAACAGAAATGAGTATCATGGAAAAAGGGAGGTACATTGGGAAAAGTCAAATCAAGACGTGCTGTCATCTCACACAAGTTCTAGATTTCTAGGTACTTCTCTGTTGCGTCATTTCATTTTTCTCTGGTAGGGTTTCTGTTTTAAACGCCACCAAATTTTTTTTTTTTTTTTTTTGGTATAGGAACGAGAAAAGGTTTTTGGATGAGTTCTGAAGTAAAATATGCAGGAACATAAATTTATTTTGGCATTATCCAAGAAATGACATAATCCAAGAAAGCAAATCAGCTATAAAAATATACCAACAATGCATGCCAGAACCAATGTGACGTTTTTAAACACACACACACACATACACACCGTGTGCACTCCATAATCAATGTTCCAACTTCATTTTTCCAGGGCCAAAAATTACTGTTAAGTTACACTTTGGCATTCCCTGAGCTAGGCATTGGTGATGAAAAGACAGTTAATGCATCGTTAAAACGATTAAGGCATCATTGCGTTAAAGATTGAGCCCCTTGCCTTCCTGCATGAATATCCCATGCATTCTTCCAAGGACCCATCATCTCTTTAGCTGTAGGAATATCCTTCAGGGTCATGGGAAAACCTTTCCAATTCTTCTGATTACTCTTTAATACTTCACTTATGGGGATCAGTTTCGGACAACTCATCTTGCTTCAAGAACTGGACAAGTAGGCTCAGTGGTTAAGATGTCACGTGGGATACCCGTATCCCACAGCAGAGCGCCGCCCACATGGGCACCTAGATTGAGGGTTCATCTTTTCATGTTGAGCCTGGTTCAATGCCAGCTGTTGCAGGCATTTGCGGAAGGAACCAGTTTTATAGAAAATCTGTTTCTTACTGTCTCTGTCTTTCAAACAAACAGTAAGCAAAACTTACTAAAAAAAATTAGACAAGCAGATTATGTGCTTGGGAGCGATTGCTTCCTTGTGTTTGACGTGCCACTCCACAGTGACAGAGCGGGAAAAGTGACACTTGGTTTTCTATTGAGACTCCCTGCAGGACATCCTTTTTTATAGAATGCTTTACGTATTTAGCATTCTAATTTGGGATACCGAGGGTGATAATCCTTGGGCTGTTTTTTTATCGTGGATATGATTATTAACGTGCTCATTTTGCGTTATCCTCGGTTTTGAAGGCTTAGCTCCATTCCAGGATTACAGGAAAACTCCCACTTCACATTTGATTACATTCATTGAAGGCTAACATTGACTCTACGGGGAAAGCCTTTTTCAGCATCCCAGTCAAACCAGAAGAAACCCAAGCACCGTTTCCTAACCTTGCCTGGGTTCACACAGATTGCCCAGCATCACTCAACGGCCACCTGGCTCAAAAGTCCACACTCTTCACTTTGCTGAATTATGAAATGGAGTTAGGACAGAGCAAAGAGGAAGAAGAAATGCATGCCCTAGTCAGGTGCTTCACCCTGCAGAGTAGCCGGCGACAGGACTCAAACAACTTGCTTTTTTTGGTTCAGATTCACTTTCTGAAACCTCACAATGACTGATAACATTGGCATTCCTTCCTTCCTTCTGTTATTTTCCAAATCGGCATTATTCAGATGCTTAAAGATCAATTACTAATTAGCGCTGAAATCGTAAGCATTAAAAGGATTATATTTTGTATCCCTCTATCTCAATATTTCGGAGTATTTACTAACTTCAGGCATAAAAAGAGTGCAGTAGCACTGTGTTAAAAGGCAAGAATCAGATACTACAAATCACAAAACAATTTGAAATTCCCCTTAACAGTATTTCCGTGCCTTCTGAATTTTTAAAACAAATGCTATTTTGAGAGTGTAAAAAACCTTATTACATTATCGCTACATATATATATGAGTGTTGTTCACATAAATCAAACGTTTTTTGTTTATTTCCTTTCTTTCCCCTAGGAAACTGTTACTTTTTCTGCTATGGTTGACATAAAATTGGGATTTGTTTACACTCAGTGGCATGCAGATACATTATAAATATTGCGTTTCTAAAGTGTGTCTACTGGTGACATGCAAACCTGAGGCTCTAGCTCCAAAGACCCATAATACCCCAGGTGTTACATTTTAAAATGTGCATCACTTATTATATTTAGCAGCACTTAAGTTACAGACTGATTTATTCTTGCCTAGTAGCACCCGCTCTTGCCTTCTGCTGGTACCAGTTATTACGATTCTTTCCAGCCTGAACAAAGTTTGGCAAAAGCAAATGCAGAGACAGAAATGGGGGGAAAAACATACTATTCCCTCCATCAAATGTTCAGGCTTATCAGTCTTTATTTAATTGCAGAAACCATGTATTGTTATACAGAGTTAGCAATCTGATATTAACATTTTCTTTGGCATTACAGACATTCAAGTATATGCAGGCATGGCTTCACAACATGATGTAGGTTGGCTTTCTGTTGGCTCCAACAGGTTAGGCCATTCGTTGTTCTGTGTTTCAGAGGAGCGGATGGGAAGATGGGCTTGGATTTGATGAGCTGAGTATTTTGCATGTGTGACGTAGGAAATGGCAGCTGGTATCAGTACATATGTGTCATTACTTAGAATGTAAACTATAGTTTTAGTTAGGTACTCATGTCATCATGGAGACTTCTGCATAGCTTTGCTTATCATGTATGCTGGGGAATGTCAGACAGCTGAGTATGTGCAGCTTGTAAAACCAGCGATTGAGTGAGTCAAGAAACCCATACGCATAGGTTATATTTCTTTTACGGTTTTGTTTGTTCGGTGCTTTTACAAAAGAAAGCTTATCTTGTATCAGATACTGAAACAATTTGATGGGATAGCTACAAGTTGGCTTTCCCCTATAATGGTTTCCTTGCTTGACCCATCTCACAAATGATTATCAAAGTATTCTTCCTGCAACGGCATGCAGCATGATTGCTGTTTTCCCCGTTGAATAACTGCTAAAGGCCTGACATTTAGATGGTCTCACAGTACGACCCAGCTTATCTTTGTTTGCATATATTTGATAAGATTTATGTATGCGTGCATTGAATCACAGCCATGCTAGAAAGGTTACATTTTATCCTACCTTTTCTCCTGCCCTTAAGCAGAAATATTGTCTATTGGTTTTTCTTTCTAATTTTCTTTTGCTTAGCTTTAAAGCAACTACCTTCTTTTATCACTCCTTGATTGGTCATTAGAGGTGAAACTTCCATGCTGTTCTTTGCTGAGTTTTATTAGTACCTTATACCAAGCCACAATGAAACATGGCTTACATACATACATAGCAGCTTCCTGTTTCATAAAATCCTCTTCTGGGGCATTCAACCTCATATATGTTCCTAACCTCTTCCCTTGCTGTCCTCTTAAGTAGATAATAAATATTTATTGGTTGATCCGGTTATCTGTTTTATCCTTACACTGACTGTTCAGAGAATGGAATCTATGTAATGCACTTATATCTGACCCAGACCATAATGATGTTTTTAAATATTTGGGTAATAAGACTCTTTTCTTTTTTTTTTCTGGAAGATAGTGAAGTTGGTGAAAGTAAAGAATTCTTTGGAAGTACTAAAGTTAACTGCAGAACTATTCTGGTATGCAGGTTGAAGTGACCTAATTTTCAGAAGTTATTCAAGAATGCACTTATATCATCTGGCTCCAGGAGACAGTGGGAAGGCAGCTCTGATCGAGCTAAAAGAGAACAAATGTCTTGCATTTATACCTTGAGGTAGTATTCGCTTACACTGGCATTTTGCCAGATGTTTGGATCTGTGATTCAGAAGTAGTCTCTGTCGAATGGTAAGCTCCGAAGGGAACTGGCTTCAAAGCTCATGTGCCAGATACTTAGGCATTCCTGGTTAGCTTGCCAGAAATTACAGAGATAACATGTAAATGACCAATTTTCTTAGTCAACTCTACTTATCTATGTAGGCATTTCTATAATACAGTATGCCTAAGCAGCTAGATAACCCACATATTCCATTTAATTCCTCGGGACAGAAGATATTTAGATGCAGTAAGAAAAGGAGAACAATGCTAATTTTTAAATTTTCTATCCAGGAAGTAGATGGACGTGCATTGGCCTAAGGATATACATTGTAATTTTCTTTTATACATTTTTATGCCAGTTTTAGCAGTTGTGCAATGAAGATGACAAGACAGAGAATGAATAGAAGAATAAAAAGCAGTAAAAGAGGATTTAGGAAGGAGAGCTTGATTTATTTCAGCACATGAGTTTTCAATCTAACGGTCCATACATTTGGCTTTGGAAAGTGTTCAATTAACCAAATTGTCTGAGTGCTGATTTTTGTCTATTAATTACCATACTGAAGTGGAGAGATTGTAGCAAAGCTGTTGGCACCAATCCCACCGGCTCCTTTTCCCAAACTCAACCATTGCATCTTAAGAGTGCGTGAGTCCACTCTCAGTTTGGGCGGAAGAAGACAAAGAGACACGACGTGTTTGAAGAACACCCAAGTTGGATTCTGTTGAGCACAGCACATGGAACCATGGTTGTGTTTCTTTGAAAAGATTCTCTCTGTGACATGATACAATGCTTTCATTCAGCTTCAAACAATGGCTCTTCCTGGTACAGCCTTGGTTTTTGCTCAGTGATTCTCACAATGCTTCCTAGTATAAAGAGAGGCAAATGGTTGTCGTAAACTTTGCTCTTCGCGATGATGGTTACCCTCCCACTCTCCCTTTTATCCACTCTCTCCTGATCCCTCTTCTTTGTGGTGACCTCTGTGCCTTATCAATATACTCCCAAGTAGATATCCCAGAAACAAAAAAAGTTATCAGATTGATTTCTGTTCGTATTACCGAGAACAGAAAATCATTCAGAAAATGTTACTTTTGTAGCCAAATGTATGTTTATTTATAAGTAGACTTTGAATTAGTCATGAAAATGGAATTAAAAATGGCCATTTACTTTTTGCTGTAAAATTTGAAACCCATGCAGTTTCTTCCACTATACCTTTTTCTTGAACAATCTATTGTTCTTGTACAGTTCTCGTACTCTCTATAGGCTCAGTGCAGCTAAGCTGACGTGCATGTCAGCTTTGGTATGTTTGTGCTCTTTCTGCATGGGAGGACCAGGAACAGTCCTCCTCTAGCTCTATGGCTTGCTGGAAGTGAAGTCATTATCTAAAAGTCAGGCTATATCCAACGTTGTTCCTTCTTCTCCAAATAGGGACTTTGATCCTAATAACCTAGTCACTGTGTGCACGTTTGAACTTGATGCAAGGCTGAAAAAAAGAGAGAAGACGCTATACTTTTGGTGAAAGGCTCTATACAGTGACCATGGGACTTTTCTGTCTAGCATTATTAACCTCCATGGCACATATGGCCTTATTTGGGGAAGCTTAAATATCTTGAATTTTAAGAGGCATAAATCAAAATAAATATAATATTGTTACTTTAGTTTTACTGTGGTTTTCCTGAAACCAACTCAAATATTGCATATTCTTTCTTCAGTTTCCCTCCCGTTGATTTTTAGACTATGTGAATCTATCATGCTATTTCTGTTTTAGATGAGAATGCTAGTTTCTATTGCACATTGCTACTACCAGCTATGTGGTCTCAGATTTCTCTTAAAAAAATCATTAGAGGACTACTCACAGCCTGTCATATATTTTGTCTTTATTTGTTTTTTATTGGAAAGACAGATATACGGAGATAAGGAGATAGAGAAAGATCTTTGTCTGCTGGTTCACTTCCCAAGTGGTTGAAATGGCCATGGCTGAGCCAATCTGAAGCCAGGAACCAGGAATCTCTTCTGTGTCTCCCACGTGGGTGCAGGGTCCCAAGGCCTTGGGCCGTCCTCTGCTGCTTTCCCAGGCCACAAGCAGGGAGCTGGATGGGCAGTGGAGCAACCGGGATAGGAACCAGTGCCCAAATGGAATCCCAGCACATGCAAGATGAGGATTTAGTCACTAGGACATATGGGATGTTGGTGCTTGGAGGTGGAGTACTAACTAGTTGAGCCAATGTGTCAGCTCCTAGAATGATGGTTTTATTAGAATTCAGAAAAAATGTTTATATATGGATATACCTGGTGAAAATTACCCGAACCAAATAGAAAAATAGATTACTCTCCTTACTCTTTCTAGATTTTGCTGATTACTCTGCCTCTGTATAAAAATATGTGTTAATTACCATATTCCTTGTCTCATTTTACTAAAAATTAAAAGCAACAGCATAAATTATAAGGATATTTGGGATTCCTCATAATAGAACATTTAAAGACAGGCCAGACTCCTGGATTGTTTTATTGAATGTCTAAAAACGTATCTTCTTTCTCTCGTCTCTCTTCATTGGATATCACATATCCTTCAAGTGGATGTGGGAAGAAATGATATAAACCATATACCATGCTTACACACTAGCTAAATCATTACAAATATTTAAAACTCATTTTTGAATTATTTATTAAAAAACTCACTTCCCCAGGAAAACCGTTCCTAGATTCTATCACGCTTGACATATTCCCAACTTTCAGTACACAGCAGTATTCTTCTGAGTATGTAGTATATTGCTTTGTGAAAATATTATTAAAGTGTAATTTTAATTTTTAAAGTTTGTATTATTAAGTGAATACAGAATGTTGACATTTCCCCGACATCTGTACCTCTATGTAAAACACGAATGCCTGCCTCGTGACTGTGTCCGCTGTGTTGTGATGAAATATGGCGATCCGGTCACAAAGGTCGAATGTAGTTTTGCTTTTTGAAATTCATATGTATAAAAGTTTCAAAGCAGTACTAAAGTCAGTTACGAAAAAGTACAAGGAGCCGAGCTTTATCTTCATATTGTGTTCATACGTTGTTTCCGTAATGTACCTTGGTGCTATAATGTTTGCAGACATCACAGTTATTACCAAATGATTTAGTTTGTTAATGATGTAAGCCAGTCTGTGAATCTGTTTGCTTGTATTCAGTTTCCTTCTTTTTTTCCCCCATTTTTATTTCCTGTATTGAAGGTTACGCATTATAGTCATTCAAATTGGAAAGCTTCAGTGATGTACTATACGCTGGCTGTGACATGAGAGAACATCATCTTGGGTGCCAAGAATTCCTCTTTGTTTCAGCATTGCGCAGGCTTCTCCATCTACCTTTTCATTCTATGTTTATTGCCACGGGATAGTTCCAAGCTTTGTTTCTGATGGAGCCTTCCAGAGTCAGGCAATATTTTTGCACACTGGGAACCTGGCTTCGTTCCCTAGAGCAAAATCCGTATTGGGAAAACCTCCCTAAATAAGATCAAGCCAGTGAAAAACAAAACACCCACCACCAGAAATAAAAATGCAAACTGTGGATTCAGCCCTCACTGTCTGACATTGTGCAAAGCTGTGGAACTCTCCGAGCTGTATTTTGTGTCTTTTGTGAGGTGCGTAGAATAGGATAGGCTTAGTTTATGAATAATGTTTATTCTGAATGACATGATACTCATTTTTATCATTTTTTCATGTGTGTTTACTAGCTCTTGTTTGATTTAGTGAAGAATTATGTAAAATACCCAACTTTTTAAAAAAACAAGCACCCCCTTGACTACGGTCTATTTTTTTTAAGGATTTATTTATTTATTTGGAAATCAGAGTTACAGAGAGAGGGGGAGAGAGATCTTTGATTCTAATGGCTCACTCTACAGATAGCCTCTTAGACAAGAGCTGGGCTGATCCAACATTAGGAGCCAAGAGCTTCTTCCAGCTTTTTCATACAGTTACAGAGGTTGAAATACTTGAGCCATCTTCCACCGCTTTCCCAAGTCCATTAACAGCGATCTGAATTATAAGTGGAATAGCCAGGACTTGAACTGGCCATCCATGTGCAATGCCACTGCTACAGGAGATGGTATTACCCACGCCACTGCTCTGCTGGCCCCCAAATGTATGAATTTTTAAAGAAAATGAAATTAACTTTTTGGTCAAATATGTTATCTGCTACATGTGATGTATACCCAAGTATAGCTCATTATTTGGGTTTACATCAAGACCTCCACAATAAAACCAAAAAAATCCTGCCCTGACAAAAGCCATAGAAGAAATCATTTAGGTAAAGTCAATTTGAGTAAGAGTTGAGCTAGAAGCGTCCAATCTGGGTTTAAATAATTTCACTCTATTGACTAAAGGTTCATGTAATATTCATTAGTGTATCACAACCAAATAATATTCCAGTAGTGTTACTTGCATTGCCAAATGTTATTTCCTTTACTATGACTTTCTTCCAGTCTGCATTCTTTGTTTCAGTGGCCTTCTTTTGATGTTGCGCTTGGGCACAGCTGGTTGGCGTATTGTAATGGAAATAAATGGGACAAGCCTTAGAACAATGAAACAGCCCCAATTTGTTTAAATTGTAGTGAAAGCTCCTTGAGTTCAGGTAAAAAGAAATGCAAGAATATGAGGGTACTTGAGTATAGAAACCAGAATTTAGAAACCAGCATGTTGAAAACACATAAATGTCTTAGCCTTACTGACAAGACGTGACAATGTGTTTCTTAATCTTGTGGTACTGAAGTGTAGAACCATTAAAACAATGTAAATGTTAAAACTCAGTCAACCTGTCAGTGTTTTCAAGGACATGCCCTGCAGAATTTTGACTATAATTTCCATTTTATATCAGTATTTCTGAGATGAAGGCCCACCATGTTAGATAGAACAACTAGATAGCCACAGAGTTGAGCCATTTATACAAGTAGATAATATGACTTTGGTGATCTCAATTCCTTACGCTTTTAATTTTCGTCATTGTTAATCAGAAATGTTTAAAAGCAAAATAATTGTCATGCTAGTACTGATTTATCCAATTTATTTTTTTAACTAATTTGTATTTAACCTGTTAAGTGGTAATTCTCTCTATTTTACAATTTTATAGACCTGGAAGGCAAATTTGCCCAATCATAAATATCTGTTACTTGTGATTCATTAAAAATAAAGCTATAGCAAAAATTATCTAATGCAATATTGCTAGATCTAGCTTAAAATGACATATTACTAGAACCCCAAATCCCTCAACAAAAATAAAGTATGTCATTTCAAAATCCAGATTAAACACATTTATCTTTGATTCACAGTGTTATCAGTGCATGATAGAATTGCAGTAGTTATCTGGATAAATAAAAATGTCATACAGGTTTTTGGAATCAATCTATTACAAATAAACTAATTTTAATAACTTATGCTGAAGTGGTTTTTTTTTTTTGCTTTAGTTTTTAGTACACTTCTTAAAAACATAAATATTGTATCAACTGAGTGTGGTAGAAATCTGAACGAAGCCGTTCGTCAATGGTTTGACTTGAGAGCCAGTCGGTCTACACTGTGCAGTGTCCCATTTCAGAAAAGCAACGTGTTGGTGAGCAGTGCACACAGGGAAGCACAAATCCATGGTACACTTTGAAAAAATAGCTCACTGTACTATAGTGCAGTCTCATCCTCACACAAGCCCCTGTGTGTGTGCTGCACTGGTGGGAGTGTGAACAATTTAAAGAATACTTAAGTAGGTAGGTTTATTGGATTATATTTTCCGAAATGGCCTGTGACTTGACACAGTCAGGATTATTGCATAAAGATTTGTTACGCTTAAAACATAAACAGTATTTTTACTTGACGTCATGAAACTTCCGTTACAAGTATAAAAATGCATGTGTTATGATTTATAAAGCTTCATTTGTGTGAAGCAATATCACAGGCAAGAATATGGGTGAGGGATTAATATGCTTGCCGTGATTTAAAAGCAGTCCTTTTCCCCATTATACATGAAGTGTGATTGTATGTGGATATGTGTCTATTTGTGTTTGTGTAGTTTCGTCTCTCACTAAATATACAGTCATTTTAAGAATTTTCGTTGACTAATTTTCTAATGAGCTGCTGTGCTTCTGTTACGGTAACCCAACATTCTGCCTTCTTATTACTGTAATTTCCCATCTTAGCTACCTTAGTTACTTCTAACTTACTCCAATAACTTTTTAGTTGATATCCTTAGCATTGACTTTTCACGCATAGTACACCTGCTATGCCATTGGTCTTCCTAAAAATGCTACTTCTATCAGATTACTTCCCAACTCGAAAGTTTTCCTTGCCTCCCAATTCCCTAGAATACCATATCCCAGCTCCTCCATCAAACATTCATAGCTTTCAACAGTCTGTTTCCCAGCTATTTTCCCCAACACCCATCTATGTGAGCCGATCAGCACATTTGTTGCCAAGTTTTCTTTGGCCTACGATTGCATTTTCTTTGATCTCAGGCAACACTTTCTGCTCATATGCACTTGCAGGCCAAGGTACGACTGAATCAGAAAGCCATTCTTCAGTGTTTTAGTCATGGCTGTGCTGCAACACTTCGTCAGGACTCAAGCAACAACGAAAGCTGTGATTTGAAATATTCGTGGTGCCACAAAAGTGATTATGCCAGCCATGCCACGATTCTGTTTTATACTTATCAACCTTCAGGCAACCGAGGTTGTTGGCTCCAATTCATGCACAACTTTTATTTCTCATACGACTTTAATATTCTTTAATTTATACCTTCTCCACTACTCTGCCATGGTTTATTACCTCTGCATGCCTTTGTTTTGGAAATGTGTTCCTCCTAAATTATTTCTGCTTACTTTAGCTGACCTCCAGGTGCTCTGGCCCGTGTCCTGCCCATATCTTCTGGACATTTGATCCTTACTGGGTCGTAGGGCAGATTAACTTTTCGTTGTCCCAGCACTCTCTCTGTTGACTTCCGTAGTGGTTGTACTAGCCTACAGTCCCACCAACAGTGAAGTAAAGCGTGCCAAAAGGTGCTCTGTAGAGTTCTGAATGTAGGCAAATCGCAATTCCGTTTATGTTTTTGAAGTAACATCCATTTGGTATCAATAGCAGTTTAAACTTAATTACTGCGCAAACCACAGTAACACAGACCCATGTTTGTGTTCGAATGTCCACCTCTGTATTATCTAGAAATGCAGCTGTTTTAGGGTCACTGATGTATATTTTGTTCTGCTTTCGAGGACAATAGGATCAGAGCACGGTTTGACAAAGCTTCTCGCGGAAGGAACCAGGTTATCTAAAATTAGGTTAGACAGTCTGCTACCAAGAAATCAAAGCTGCCTTATATTTAGTTCCGGTGGAATATCCCGCTGTGCTTTGATGTGACCATAATATATCCAGTTGGACCAATATGAGCCACTCAGTAACTCCCTGCCATACATTTTCAAGTATAGGCGGGTTGATGTTTGGTTTGAACATGGAACTCTAAGTTATTTCCCATGTTACCAGAAGCTACCAGGATTCATTTGGATCTTTTGCTTGGCCCTGTCTTGCATTTGCTCTTCCAGCAGTAAGGCAACTATTTAAAAAGTTTAGGAAAATTTTATGTAACAAAGCATGTTAGCCTGACCGGTTTTTAGGGAGGTAAGTGGTTCGTGCAGTCTTTCTGTCTTGTTGATGATTTAATGTTTCCTTATAGAGAGGAATCACCAAAGGATGCTTAGATGGAAGCCCGAGATTAATTCCTGTGCGTGCTAGAGAGATTTCTGTTGTCATTTAAATTAAAATAGCCACTTTAGGGTTTGGAGAAGACTAGAGCTTACAAATTCTGCATTCTATCTCAACTTAGACAGTTTCAAGAAATAAAAGAAAAGCTTAAATTCTGTTTCCCTTTCGTCTTCATTCTTATATTTAGTCATAATAACCTTTCACCTTATGATTAATATGTATTTCTTGACTTTTAAAGTAGTGTGGCTAATGGGCCAGGAGCAGGAGCCTAGCGGCTAAAGTCCTCGCCTTGCACATGCTTGGGATCCCATGTGGGTGCTGGACCGTGTCCCGGCAGCCCCGCTTCCCATCCAGCTCCCTGCTTGTGGCCTGGGAAAGCAGTTAAGGGCAGCCCAAAGCCTTGGGACCCTGCACCTGCGTGGGAGACCCAGAAGAAGCTCCTGGCTCCTGGCTTTGGATCTGCTCAGTACCAGCCATTGAGATTGCTTGGGAGTCAATCATTAGACAGAGGATCTTCCTCTCTGTCTCTCCTCCTCTCTGTATATCTAATTTTCCAACAAAAATAAATAACAAATCTTATAAATTTTTTTTGAAGTAGTGTGGTTGAGCAGATTTATTACAATGGTGAACTTTGTCAAAATCTGATATTCTAGTTTGCTCAGGGCTCACTTTTCCCTGTAAAGGAGAGAAATTCTCCAAAAACACATAAGAAGGAGTGAGAGCTCATTTAGTTAAAAAAAAAAAATGTGAAGATTGTCATTGATTTTATTTTTCATTTACCTTTTAAAGAAAATTCAAAAGACACATAAAATTATATATATATGTATGTATGTATGTATTGTATGTCATGTTTTTTTCCCCTGTTAATTTAAATGACAAGTGAGACCTATGGAGAGAGCTTTCCCTTCACTGACTTTCTCCTCAAATGCCTACAGCAGCCAGAGTTGATTCAGTGTAAGACAGGATACTGGAATTCCGCCGGAATCTCTCACTCAGGTGCCAGGCACCCCTTACTGCACCCCCAAGATGTGCAGCAGTAGAAATCTGAACTGGAAACGGGGTTGCCAGGACAGTCCGTGGGTCATGGGCTGTGGCCATCCCGAATGTTGATTCACTGGTTTTGCATGTGCCCAACCCACATTTGTGATGTTTGATTCATATAAACATTTTGGCAGGTGCAATGAACATGTAAGATATCCTTGAATGTTCAGTATTTAAGGGAGAAAACTTACAAAATCCTACCTGATGGTGTTTTCTTTCCCTTGTAGAGAACAAATATGTAGTGCGTGGTCTATGGCCACTCTACTGTACAGTGGGACACCTGACATTTTCCTGTCATCCTGTAACGTAGTATCTACTGGTCAACCTTCTCCCATTCTCAGCTTCCGAGTGTCACTTCTATATTATGAAGTTTTATGCGATCACCCTTTTCCCCCTGTAGTTCATGTGTGAATGAGATCATAGGATATTTGGCTTTTTGTGCTTGATGCATTGCAGGTAACATAACAGCCTCCAGCCCCATCCATATTGTTGCAAATCGCCAAATTCTATCCCCATTGATGACTGGTACTGTAATTTTGTCCTGCATGTCTACCCTATTTTCTCTATCAGTTCATCAGTCGATGGGCCTGAGGTTGTTTCCCCCTTTTTTTTTGGCTCTTGAAAGTAGTGCTGCAGTACATGGTTTTCTATCTCAAAATAGTAATTTCTGGTTTCATGGCAGTCCCGTTCTTGCTTCTACATTTGTAGTCTTCCTTGTTTGGTGATTTTTTTTTTCTCAAATCATTTTCTTTGATTTCTTCATTGCTGTTTTTGCTGACTCTTTCATAGATTATTTTTCCCTTTTTGAATACCATAAGACAAAAATCTTTTGATTGTGACACACTGTGTGATGTCTGCTGTAAACTTCAGTTTTGTTAGTTTCTTGTTCCTAACTCTTTCTGTGGGCCAAGTGTTAACTTACACATTTATGTAAATTCCTTCATAGGTCTAATGTGTGTATGACCCTGTGACGTATTGTTGTTGTTTTTGTTGAACTCATTTCCCTTTCATTATTCATTTTATCCCCTCCATCATAGGATCAGCCTGCTCAAGTTTTTTCGCTTCTATTTCTGTCATTTCTAACCGTGAAATTATTATCTGTGATCGAGAAGCTTCGAAAGAGATCCAGTCTGGACAGTGTAGTCCTGTTTTGAATGATTTCTGTGCAACATTTTGTTCACTGTGTCTTAGAGATCCAGGTTGATATGCACCACATCACGAAGTATATTTTATTAGGCAGTATATAAAACAGAGTCCGTCATAAAATGACTATCATGTAGAGCTACTGTAAACATAGCTGTATTTTCTTAGGATATGTGCTGTGGAGGAAATAAGGATTAAGCATTGAAATCGTATTATTGCTCTCATTCTAACAGTAGGCAAAAACATTTGGTAGTAATAAAATGGAATTGTATAGTAAAACAAGGTTTCCAGGCTAAATTGTGTCTATTTATAGAACTTAAACCAGGGCATGATATTAGCTATGTCACAGAAGCCATGCCAAGGTGAACAGGCTAGGTGGGGGGAGAAAGCTGAGCTGTGACGGTTTTCAAATGCTACATGCTATAGAAGTATATTTTTATCTATACTCTTTGGGGTGATACACATGAATTTAAAACATTATTATAAAAGCATCAAATCAAATACACGCATTTGTCTTCATTTCATATGCTATGCGGAAAGGGAAACCCACTGTTGTGATTATTTTCTTGTAAATGTCTTCAAAAATAAATCCGAATATATTGTTCTTACAAGTGGAATGTTTTAATTTTAGATGCATTTGAAATTTCTGGTTTTTTTTTTTTAAAAAGAAAAGATTTGTTTTATCTTTATTGGAAAATCAGGTATACAGAGAGGAAGAGAGATAGAGAGAGGAAGATCTTCCATCCACAGATTCACTCCCGAAGTGGTCACAACAGCATGAGCTAAGCCCATACAAAACCAGGAGCCAGGAGCCTCTTCCAGGTCTCCCACATGGGCACAGGGTCCCAATGCCATCCTCAACTGTTTTCTCAGGCCACAAGCAGGGAGCTGGATGGGAAGCAAGGCTGCCGGGATTAGAACCAGCATCCATATGGGATCCAGGCACATGCAAAGTGAGGACTTTAGCCGCTAGGCTACTGTGCTGGGCCCTAGATATGTTTACATTTCTATGTTAGGACATACTTATGGTTACATTTTTTAGTTCTTAACAGAATTTGCTTTTCCTAAAAAGAGATTGTGTTTGATTGGAGAAGACATGATCCTTACAACTGACTATAACTTCATAAATTAGTCCATTGCAGTGATTATCAAACTCTCCTTTGGAACTGTTAAGAAATGTGAAGTCGTTTTCCCGCATTCTCAACAGCACAAAAGTTAGAACAAACAGGCCTAAGTGATCCTGCTCACCTTTACTCAACAGGGAATCTTACGTTTATATCAGATCCTCTGCTGGATTCTGTGAGATCGAAAAATTCTTATTGAGGCCTAGCTACTTCCAGGTAGGAAGCTGAGATTCGGGAGTTTGCAAATCAGGCAGATCTTGTAGAAAGTCTCTCGAATGATTTTATTTCTTCACTAGCCAGATATCCATTCTGCATAGAAATGAGTATTAATATGGGGTCGAGATTTCACAAATGTCAACTTATCATAGTGATCCTAAAGTAATTTTGTCTTCCACTATTATTGCATTTTACAAAACACCCAGGAAAATTCTTTGTCTTTTAAAGAAAATGTATGTTGGCCTTCTTTTTGTTGCTAGTCTATTTTTTTTTTTCTAAACCAGCTATTAAAACTATCTGAAAATCATTGTTATCACTGTGCCCTGAGTGAGGAACGTCTGGTCAGTCGAAGGTCATTTTGGAGGGTATTTTTAAAAGCCCAACATAATCATTTGGTGTCTGTTTTCCTCTGCGTGTGTCATAAATCCTTCCTTGCAAAAGTCCTTCGTTTTAAGAGGCGCTTGGAGCAAACTGTATTAGCTACTGACCTGAACTTTCTTTTCGGCTTTGTTTTCTAGCACTTCCATGGAAAGGGGCAAGGAATACTCAGTTCTCTTTTCTTCCCAATGCTAACCAGATAGCTGGAAAATATATATCCGATGAAGGCAACAGATAAATGAGTCCAGCAAATTTACAAAGTAATTATGTGACTCAAAAGCCGAAAATTCAGGTGCGGGAAAGATAGAGACTTGATGAAATGTCTTGGCAGAGGAATTCATTTGCAAGACATCACATACCTGTTTCTGGACAGAAACTCTTTGAGTCTCTGTTCAGCTTCCCAATCTGTGAATAAATTGTCTTCTAAACTGGTGGGCAGTTTGCAATGCAGCCATGTTTCCATTCTTTCTCTAATGGACAATAACTCATCGGTCAGGAAGCTCTAATACCATTTTACCTCACTTGAATTTTTAACATTTTTTTAAAAGATTTTATTTATTTCTGTTGGAAAGTCAGTATACAGAGAGGAGGAAGACAGGAAGATCTTCCATCAGTTCTCAGTTGATAAATATGCTTAAAGAGGCACACTTTATCCTCTATTCTTTCTTTTTTTTCTTTTTAAGAATTATTTTATTTTTATTGGAAAGGCAGTTGTACAGAGAGGAAGATCTTCCATCTGATGTTTCACTCCCCAAGTGGCCGCAACTGCTGGAGCTGAGCCAATGTGAAGCCAGGAGCTAGGAGCCTCTTCCAGGTCTCCCAGGGAAGTGTGGGGTCCCAGAGCTTTGGGACATCTTCAGCTGCTTTCCCAGGCCAAGGCAGGGAGTTGAATGGGAAGCAGGGCTGCCGGGATGACAGCCAGTACCCATATGGGACCCTGACACGTTCAAGGCGAGGACTTTAACCACTAGGCTGTCACGTTGTGCCCTATCCTCTATTCTAATTGAATATTTTGGTTGGAGTCATTCTGACCTTAACACTTTCCCCACATTATAAACTTTCAAAATAGTTAGAGTCCCTTTGAAGTGTTTTCTTGATCATGTATCATCCTAACAGTAATGTACTGTTATGTTTTAATATGTTACAACTTGTGTTCTTTTGTTTGTATCCTGACTTCATGTAAGCCCATCAATAGCTAGATATGGATTTCTACTGCAAATAAACTCTATTGCCATACTGAAAATGTCCTTAAAATATACTGTTTCATAGATGTGCATAGGAAATATGAATTATTAGGACTTCAGGTTTTTTTTTTTTTTTATTCAAGTGACCTTGAATGATGCACATGTTATAAGCACAGAGCTTGGGGGAAATTTCTTATCCTAAATTAACATGACTTGGTGACTTGCATTATTCTGAACTTGTCATAAACTGCTAAAGTGCTTCATTTTCCCACTGTGGTTACAAGGTTATTCTTGTTTCTGAGTAGAGCCCCCCAGAGGGTAACGTATCTCTTAGAGGCTTGAAGGGTATTTTGGACTCCGAAATACTAGATCAGTCGATCATCAAGGAAGGAAAAGATATTTTCTCTGACCCAGTTTATTTAATGATTAAAACGGAACTTAAAAGTTTAGTGTCTAAAATTACTCTTGATATTGAGTCTTTATTCAGGTCCCACAGAACACATTTAAGTTCAGTACTTCTGTCGACTTGAAGGTCTAGGTAAAATGGCAATCTGCTTAATAAGAATAAACGCCACATCTTGACACACAGAATAAAAAATTCAAGGGGATGTATATTAACTGTGTAATGGAGACTGTCATATCTAGCAGCATGCTATTTAACTTCACGACATTGTAAATTTCTATTATTCTCCCTGTTGTTGATTTTGTGTTGCAGCTTTTCATTAAAGGGGATGTACAGTAACTGTGAAATGGAGACTAACATATCCAGACGAGATCGGGCGCGTTCAGGGTGGTATGGCCATAGACAAGACTAACATATCCAGATGTGAGGATACAATGCAGTATGCATCTCTACTTCCAGACAAAGATGGGCTCCCAATGAAACTGTTTACTGTATCTTGACAATAGGATGCTGGACTCTCTGTCATTGTCCATGCCCGCAATGATGGACATATGACTGTGTATGGGGGCACTGTACTATAGTAATGATATAGGGGAACTCAGTGAAGGGGGAGGGAATTGGGGAGGGGATAAGGGAAATCCCAGGGCCTATGGAACTGTATCATAAAAAGATAATAAAAAAGTAAAAATATTTAAAAAAAAGAATAAAAAAATGTGACATGAATTCTACAACAGCAAAGTTAGGGTTGCATTTGAACTTTTGTTTCCTAATACGATGCCTCTCGCTTCAGCGTTAATGTTTATGGCTATTTTTTTTCCTTTTAATTTGCAAACTGTAGAATTTGGTCTGCGCAGCTCTCTAAACAGTCTGTCGCTGTGTTCTTATTCACCTAAAACATAAGAGAAAAAGTCTAATTTGGACTCTTGGAGAAGGGAGAGCAGGTTTCCACTGGCCTCCTTCCTTCCAGCTAAGTCCTCATGTTTGCATGTTCTGGAGCAAAAGTACAAATGGAAACAGTAGTTTAAATGACTTTAGGATAGAAGTCAAAGTAAAATTATAGAATTGAACAGACACATACCTGTTTTTTGTTTGCTTTACAATGCCTGAAAGGAGCAGATTCAGGTGTACTATTTTGTGATAGTTTACAGGAGTTAGACTGTAATTCCTGGTCATTGGGCTTCTGTTCTCGTCCTGCTTTGGCTCTGTCCAGTATGATAAGATTCATGTGTGTGCTGGCCACCTTGGACTCTATGGCCACACTGTAAAACTCCATGAACCCAGAGCTGTGAGCACCCGTTTCCCTCTCCTGGGCAGCAGTGTTGAGAATGGTACTTAGAAATGTTGTGTCCTGGTCCGATGTCCCTTTCTGGCTGTTGAGTCGTTGCACAAGACTGAGAGAATTAGAGTGTGCAAGTGGCTACCGATGCTTCTTTAGGTCAACCTTAACATTGTCATCCCTAAAAAATTAGGAGAGTCAAGGAGACCCTTCTTCCGTTTTCTTATTGGCCCTTGAAACTTCCTCTGTCTTCTTGTGGCTAGATTGAAGCAGATGTTGAAATGCTACAGTTTTCCACAATGAAAAGTGCGTTTTCATTTGTAGAACATCACGGCATATATTGGTTTGTGTCACTGCAGCTGCTCGGGTTTTGCATAATATAGGGAGAGCTGACAGATTTCGTGTTAGACTCATTTGATTTCCGTTTGACTCAGTTTATATTCTGAAGATACTTTCCTCCGTAGTGTTAGCAGTCACCCTTGAAATGGCCAGCTTGAATATCAGAAGGCTTCTGCGTGTGCTTGGAAGTAAAATATGGATGTAGATTTTGAAATTTTCATTTCTGGCAAGCACAGTGCAGGATGTGGCCTAGTTTCAACATTGTCTGTTTGAAACAGAAATTCGGGCAGAATTGAAACCTGTGCTTTCTGGAAAGGGTTCATAAAATTTTGATTCTGGTTATTTTTGCAGCTAAAACCGGTATTCCTATAACTCTACCTGAATTTTAAAAATATATTTTTATACTATCGACATGTGTACATTTTTGGTCTATAGCTTCCGTGTTGTGCATGAAGATATTCATGTGCTCAGAAAACTGACAGCTGATCTATCACTTTTTTAAATACTAAGATGTGTTCTACATTTCTCCTTTTTGCATCCTGTTGATAAACCTGACAAATAGGCAATCACCAGGAAACAACACTTGTAAGAAGCCGTGAGAGCACACTTTGGGGCTGTTCCTCATCTTTTTAAAAAGTAGAAAAACACTGTTGAAGGATATCCTAATTTGTAATCACACATTGAGTAGGCACAGCAAGCAAAGCAATAACCAGTTGTCTAATGTGTTATAAGTGTATGCAAGTGTGTGTGTTAGTCATTATTCACAGTTCCATAAATTTAATCATACTCTGCCTTGATAGAAACCCAAATAAAGTAGGTGGCCTTTGTTAGATAGAATTTATAGAGAAGACAGTCAAGGCACAGATTGCCTGAATGATTTGGCCACAGTTAATACTCTAGAACGCCTAAGTGGTAGAACTGAAATTTCAATCATTTATTCTAATTTATTCCGTACATAATATTCCCATTGGAATGTTATGCCATACACAAGGAGCAGTAACTCAGTAGATACTGAAAATATGTTTAAAGAAAGAACATAGTGGAAAGAATATCAGTAGTTCATTTTTCTGTGAAATTCTGAATGTGGATAAGCGCACCAACTTAGAGAAAGGGGTTCTGAACTTGGCTTTGCCCCTGAGCCACTCAGCTGCTATGTACCATCCAAATAATGTAGCGTGAGTTTCTTCGTATTCAGAAGATCTAGAGTGGTGCTACCTCTGTAAATTGACATGAGGATTAATCCAGTATTGTCTAATTTTTTTTTTAAGTTTAATAGCTTTTAAAAGAGCTGTATAGGAAGTGATTTCCTGCCTTCTCCCTGTGTTTAACGTCTTGGATGCTGGGTTTTAGTTTCTCAATAAAAAATGGAAAGATTCGACGAGATTACTCTATCAAGTTTTCATGTTGTCGCTGTAATCTTGCGGTTACCCTAAACATGACGGTTTTAGGATAACCCATTAACTCCTTAAAGCTAATTTCGTCTCAGTAATTTCATTAAAGCATAACCTTGGATGTTCAAGACTGTTTATACAGTTAATTGTGCAGAATTATGAAACTTTAAATATGATCTACTTATTCCAAGCGTAAAAGACATTTTAAAGTTAATCATTTTCAGAATTCTGAAAAAAATTGTTTTGCATAACTGATCCTCATGTTCACAGCATTTGAAATGACAAACATTATTTTATTTAAAATAAAGCTAAGACACAGCTTCCCTGAATTTTGCTGACTTTAATTTTGCCTTTTTGGTTCAGTTCTGGTTCTGGCTGCTCTACTTCTGATCTGGCTCCCAGCTGGTGTGCTTGGAGGATGGGCCAGGTGCTTGGGCCTCTATATGCATGAGGGAAACTGGGAAGAGTTTCCTGACTCCTGGCCTCTGAGAACTCAACTCTGGCCATTACATCAACCATTTATAGCATCAGGAGCATCTCTCTCTCTCTCAGACTCTGCTTTTGTAGAAATAAATATCTTAAAATCAAACCTTTGCGTTGTCATACTCAGAAGAAGTATTTCCTGTTCTATTTGAAAAATGTCGTCTTAGGGACTATCTAACCCTGTGTGAAGGCACCCTCTGAACAGTGAACTTACCGCAATAAGCTTGCTGTATTGTTTCTGCATAGGACTCATTTACAAAAGAAAACTAAGCGTGTTTCAACCAGAACTCCAAGAGGATAATAATCCGTGTATTTAGTCATAACTCAGCATTTTAGAAATCCGGGTCGTTATTTGTGCTTTGTCACTGTTTGGAACCTAATCCCTAAAGCTAGCCTGGCATTTAATCGACATCAGAAGATCGGGGGCACGTGTCTTTCTCCCAACCTAATTGAAAGTCAACACATCACAGGCAGGGAATATGGCATAGTTAGGGTACGTTGGCAAATTACAGCTGAGAGCAAGGGCGCACTGTTGGTCTCTCCCTTGTTTCGGCCATCCTTTGCTCTTGCCTGAAAGGCGGTGTTAGCAGAATTGGATTGGATATGTAAGTGTTAAAAATATATTTTATGGGCCCAGCCTGGTAGCCTAGCAGCTTAAGTCCTTGCCTTGAATGCTCCTGAGATCCCATATGGGCGCTGGTTATAATCCTGGCAGCTCTACTTCCCATCCAGTTCCATGCTTGTGGCCTGGGAAAGCAGTCGAGGGTGGCCCAAAACCTTGGGTCCATGAACCCACATGGGAGCCTTGGAAGAGCTCCTGGCTCCTGGCTTTGGATCGTTGCAGCTCTGGTCGTTGTGGCCACTTGGAGAGTGAATCATCAGATGGAATATCTTCCTCTCTGCCTCTCCTTCTCTCTGTATATCTTCCTTTGCAATTAAAGATAAAAACATCTATTAATGTATATATATAAAGGTTAAAGATTTTTATATAATATATTTAAATATACATGATTAAAGACTTATATATAATCTTTAATATATAAATCTTTACATATAATCTTTAATCTTTTTATATATAAATCTTTATGTATAAATCTTTAAAATCTATAAAATTTATAATCTTATATAATTATATATATGCATATATATCACTTACTATACCATAGAACAAGCATAAATTGAAAGTTCAAATATTACGGCACATTAAAGCATTAAGGATTTTTAAAATTAGATCATAATCTACCATTTAGCCAAAGGACACATGGGGAGAGCCCCAGCAGGTGTGTCCAAAATCATGCATCTTCAGCTTCTCTGATGGTTTTGTAGGTTGTCCGTTTCCAAGTGCAGTCTCTCTACCCAGTCCTGACCCAAGACAAGGCCGTTGGCACTGCACTTCTGGATCTGAACCTGTAACCTTTAGGAAATAGGCCAGAAAACTAATCATTCCTAGGTAAGATAATATGACGGATCTAGGTGAGGGAAGGGAAATCCCTGATTCAGTGACCAGAAAAAGCGTAAGAATAACAACTATTTCCTGAGTTCTGGTAAGAAAATGAGTGTCTGAAAACATGGACTATTTTGTCTCATTTGGGATTCTTAGAAAAATTTGATCTGAGTTTTAAGGCAAAAAAAAAAGTGCTATAATTCATAAAGTGTTGTGTCTACTTGTGTGTCTACTAATAGATCAATTCTTTTTAACTTGTAAGTCCCTTGATGACATTTGGTCTTATGACAGGGAAAATAGATAGATCAGGAAAAAAATTTAGACAGCCTCAATCTTTTGCATGAAAAGTTTGTCTAAATGAGCTCACAGAAACCATATGTGTAAATTCGACTACCATTTGAAGGCAGATAATGACCATGAATTTCCCACGGGTAGGATTTCAGTGGTGCTCAAAAGTATTTAACTGGTATGGAAAGAATTGTTTTAACTTTAGGGAAAACAGCTTCCTGTCCACATGAATTAATGACTGATGAAAGGCAGTACCGCAGAGTGGTTACCCAAGCTGAGACTGTTCAATTATACAGGGCTGCTTTTCATCGGGGGAATCAGAGGACGTAGTGACATTGACAGATTGGGGTTTAGTTTCGGGACGTGCCCCTCACAAACATCAGGAGCCCAATGAATGAGAGATTATAGCCTTCTCTCCAGCCTGCAAAATTGGAGAGCAAAATCTGGGCCTTGAGACAAAGAATATAAGAAAGAAACGAAGGGGAGTGCGAGGCAGAGTAAGTCAGCACTGCACGGTGATGCAGTAAATGATAAGGAAAAGGTCTTGGTGTAAAATCTGACCTCTCTTACGGCTGGTAGGATTGGAGTCATTCCAGTTTAACGTGATGAAACAGTGACTTGGAATATATAGGCTTGTTTCTGATGAATATTTTAAAATCAAATGTGCTCGCTTACATCTTCACGCCAGAGGTGTTTTGCTATTTTGTTAGAGAAAATGTGAGAAGGGAGATGGCCCCGGTAGTCTAGTCTCATTGCGTTGAGTCCCACTTGCCACCAGGTCTGATTAGTTTGTTGGTCAGTGGTGCTTAACTCTTAGAAAGCAGAGAGGCTGGAAAAGTACAGTTGATTAGAAACTCCCTTTCCTGAAGAGTTCAGCTCATTTCTTACACCAAAATATACATACTGTATGACACGTGACATGAGATACACACATAATATGTATGTACTATATAACTTACATAGAGCATATATACCATATCACATATTATGCACATAACCGGTAATATGCAACATACATATAATATCTGTATACAATATAATACATATTATACATATGTACACATGTATTCCGCATAATACAGCTTGCATTCTGTAATATGCATATATGTGTAATACATATGCATGTGTACACATGTATACACTTGAGCCAGACACTTGGGCACAGAGCAAGTAGGGCTGTGTTTTCTGGTTATTGCAATGCTCTCCTCGTGCGTGGTCTATGTTGTGTCTTTCTGAAATGATTTGTGAAAAATGGGAATATGATCATTATCGTCATATCTCAACAAGGTAAGTAGAGGTTAAATCTGTTCTCTGCATTAACCACACTCTTTAGTGGCCAGTGGTCCCTTATCTTTGGAGAACTGCTCAGTGTGGTCCTCATCCCTGCCTTGGCCGGTTACTGCATATACTAAGGGTTAAAAAAAAATAGTTATGTTTGAATTTAAATAATTGTAATGGAGCCTTGCTTATGTGTGTTTCAAAATAGAAATTAGTAGAAGCTGAATACATGGAATTACTTTTTTGATTGATTTTATTCCCCACAGACATTTTTTTTTGCCCAAAATTTTACACCAAGGGTAAGTTACCATAAGTAATGTTAGAATCTGAAGTCAAAATAGAAACACTTTATAAATACACACACGTGATTTTTGTTCGAGTTATTGTAAAACTTCTATAAATCATATTGAGCTATTTTCTTATATTACTAAATCTATACATGTGAAATGCATCAATTATTTTATCAAACAGGCATTCCCTTTTTTCTGATGGTACAGGAAAGAGCTTATTTTCCTAGCTATCAATCTGCCAAGGTTGCTATATTTTGGTTCATTTTTTTAAGATTTATTTATTTTTATTGGAAAGGCAAATATACAGAGAAGAGGAGACGTAGACAGAAAGATCTTCCTTCCACTTGTTTACTCCCCAAGGGGCCACAATGGCTGGAGCTGAGCCAATCTGAAGCCAGGAGCCAGGAGCTTCTTCCGAGTTTCCCATGTGAATGCAGGGTTCCAAGGCTTTGGGCCATCCTTGACTGCTTTCCCGGGCCACAAGCAGGGAGCTGGATGGGAACTGGAACAGCCGGGACATACACTGTGATCATAAGAGATCCTGGTGCATGCAAGGTGAGGATTTAGCCACTAGGCAATCGCACTGGGCCTGAGTTCATTCTTTTTCATTAATTTGCTCAGAAATTGATCTTAGACATTCCAGTGGCAGGCTGCCTTGAGTTCTTAGCAAGTTTACCCAGTGGGGATGGGAAGGGGGTGGGTAGGAAATGACAGGGAGGAGCAGAAACCGTGTCAAGACAGGAGTTGTTCGTAGATGGTAATTTTCGTGGTTACAGTTCACGTGCTGAGTAGAATGTCTGGCCGATGTCGGATACAGGGAGTTGGAAGCTTCGTCCTGGACCTCGAGCTTCTGCACAGGGGAGGGCTACAGCTTTGGAAGAGAACAGGTTCCACGCGCAGTGTGGTGCAGCTTAAGCCAATCCAAGCTGGAGCCGTTGGAAGGAGGCAACCCTCCCTTGGAAAGGCATGCTTTCTGTGGAATGTTCCACTTGCCAACCTTCTTTGCGTTTTTAACCAAGACTTCCTTGGCACGAACTGTCACTTGAGTTCCTAAGACTCGTCCTCGACAGTACGCAGAGAGGGAACTGCACTGTTCTCTCCTTGGGACCAGAATATTCACAGATGGTGTTTCTGATGTAGCATAGCTACTCGTCCTCCTCGCAGATCGGCGGTTTCTGCAGTGCATCTCAAAACTGTCACCTCTGCCTTCTCTGGACAGTCTCTTGCCATCATTTCAAAGAAAACAAGATTGTCTTGACACAATTAGTGTAGGCACTTCATTATTGACTTCTGCAGAAAGGGGGTTAATACTATATTTCTATGGTTATTTCATTTGTGGTAATATTTTATTCTGTTAAGTGTTTTTAAACTTGACTGTTTTAGAGCATTTTATCTGCCAAACGCTACATTGCTATTTAAACACCATACTTGGGTTCATTAGATAATGTGGGGTTGTCCTATCTTTATAGGAAAAGAAAAAAAAACCTTTATAAAAATTTTGATTTCTTTTTTTTAGAAGATTTATTTATTTTTATTGCAAAGTCATATATATACAGAGAGGAGGAGAGACAGAGAGGAAGATCTTCCATCTGATGATTCACTCCCCAAGTGACCGCAACAGCTGGAGCTGCGCCAACCCGAAGCCAGGATCCAGGAACTTCTTCTAGGTCTCCCACATGGATGCAGGGTCCCAAGGCTTTGGGCCATCCTTGAGTGCTTTCCTAGGTCACAAGCAGGGAGCTGGACAGGAAGCTGAGCTGCCGGAATTAGAACCAGGGCCCCTATGGAATCCCGGCATGTTCAAGGCGAGGACTTTAGTTGCCATGCTATCGCACCGGGCCTGGAAATGCATCCTTTAAAGATAGACAATTTGCAAATTTCTAAAGATCAAGGATTCCATCTTTTGGTCAGAGTCTAATCCATTCATTAAATATGTGTTGTCTGAACAGAAAGGAATACATTCCAACTTACGATTATCATATATTTAATATTAATTTACTATAATATCCACTAATATTTACACAGCACCGAGTGTGTGCCGAGTACCTGTCCCTTACAGTATGTATATTAACTGGTTTATCCTGTAGATCTGTCCAGGGAAGTGCTTGAATACTGTACCCCTTAGGCAGCTAGGACAACGAGACAGGTGTATGCTACAGCATTTGCTTAGGTGCCTCCTGGCAGTTTGAGCTAGAACTGTTATTCGGAATGTCTGGCTCTTGATCAAGACATTAACCCTGCCTTGGTCCTCTATTCCTGTAGAGGACCAAAAACCATAAACTCTAAACCAGCATGCCACAGTGCAATGAGAATTATATTAATGAGAAGCAAATTATAGGAATTAATTATATTTTCCGCGTAGCAATCACGAGGAATCTTTTTTGACCAGTTCCTCTTGATAATGAATGTGAGAGCTACAATAAAATTTCCACTGGATAATAATTCAGAGATTCCATCTTTTTTAAAAGTAAGCATTTATCATAAAATGAAGACTGCGAAATCCTTGTCTAGATAAGTAACTTTCAGCTGAGCTTATAAAGAAAGTAAGAGGTAGATTTAACTTTTAAAGAGGAATGTGGAATTATTTCTTCCTCAGCTTGACCAAAGTTCCAGGGGTCACAGACAGAAAGCTCATGTGCATTTGTCTCTGTCCCTCCTTCCACGTCTCCACCTTTCAAATAAATGGATCAATAAAATGTTGATAAATTTTCTGTCACAGTTTTAAATTGTGCCTTGTTACAAAAAAAAAAAAGAGATTGCACTTGCATTTACAAAATAGTTATTGTAGTTGCAAGAGAGAGATTTGAACTGAAAATAGAGGCTGTAGTCATGTTGTGCTTTTGTTGTATACCTTGAATGAACCAACTTCCTATTTAGAGTCAACAAGCATGATACAATTACAGTGGGCTTTAAAAGATAAATAAGAAAAATTAAAAATTTGAGTAAAAGTCGAAACAATAACTAAGCAATAACTTACAAGATTTTAAACTAATGTTAAGTATAAATCCAGGATCGTAACAATTGAACACATAGGCTTCAAATCTGGCTCTTGCTTATCATCGCTGGCATGGAAGCAATGCATTTCCTACCCTCAGCTGTCCATGGAACAACCGTGTGGCAATGATATATGCTGCTGAACACTCCAGAACTAATAGACAGGAGCCAAGTGAAGTGTTTCTGGGATGTGGCTGGTCTGTTTTGATGACCAGAAAGAAAGGTCCTTTTCAGCTACAAGTAGTTATAAATAGCAAAAAGCTTAGCACTGTTGCTAGAGAACAGAACAAAAGCATTGGGCATCGGATCACGAGAAGGCAGACATTCTTTGAAAAGGAGAACCAAAAGGAGAAAGGACTCCTGCACCAGCAAGGGAGTGTTCAGTCCTCGGTGGTCAGTCCTGGATGCCCAGCAGGTGTCTCGGAGCCCACTGTGCTGCATCCATGGTCCACTGAGGAGATGGGGCGCAGCCGCCCCGACAGGGCTGCTTAACTCTGTCAAAACACTGCGCATTGCAGACTGGAGTCATCATTCCTCACTCATGTTCACAATGCTGTGTTGATTAAAATAAGAAAATTCTCAACAGGACTTCCAGACTTTGCTCTAATTCATTGAGGCATGCGTGTTTCATGGTTGAAGAAGTTGATTTCCAATTGCAGGCAGCTCTTGTTCTTGGAAGAGAACAAGAGGCTACAAATCACAGCATTTTTCTATGTTATTCCATACTGTTCATATTTTTTCATGTGATAATATAATCGCTTAAGAAATGAGTATTAGATTAATTTGCTAAATACATAAAGAGTAAACATTACGGTCAACTACGTAAAGACTTTGATGCTTCTCTATTTTGATGGAAGCACGAATTTAATGGTGAGAGAATGTGCAGGCAATCTCTGGTCTGTATGTTTCTCCTTGACAGTTATTCCTTGGGAGCCTTATAGATGTTTATTAAGTTATTCTTCCATTAAAAAAAATCCTTACCAGGGAATGAAATCAGATATGATTTAATTTTCTTCCTTTAGGTATACAGGAGCTCTTTATATCTAAAACATAGCCAGATATTAGTTATATGACTTTGGTTAAGTCTGTTGCCCTACCAGTATCTCAGTGCACACATCTGGAAAAACAAACTTTCTTCATCCTCAAAGAAATTTCATGAGGCTTAAGTGAGTTAATATTTGGAAACCCTTGGACAAAGTGACTGCCACATAGTACCGATTACAAAAATGTTTGCTATGATTAAAATGTGATTTGATTTCCAAATGGCTTTTTCCCATTATCTTCCTTAGGCAGTCACATATATTAAAGTTCAGTTTCCTTGGCTCAGCTTTTATAATAACCTGAGCAGTATCCACCAAATAAGATGGCTTTTCATCTAGACACATCCCACCCGATTCAAACAGAAGTCAGGCACCCCCGGAATTTAGGCATGTCGAAAGAACAGCACATGTCTTGTCCATCTGTTTTCCTGGGATTCCTTCATTATCTATGAAAGCATCCATAGCTGGAATCACTCACAACTTCAGCTTAATGAGCCATAGTTTTGTAATATACCTTGGAGCCTGGTATAGCCATTACGGTCACGGCCATCTCCTAATGGCATCTTTCAGGAGGGGGCGATCACCTGTGTCTGAGTTACACTTGTTATCGTTTCAATGAAGATGACCAAAACTATTCTTCCTGTGGCTTTCTGTAGGTGCAACTGTCATGTCCTGGTGTTTTTCCCTTTAAGGCATTTTTCCCCCCAATCAAGTCACTGTCAATAATTGTTCCCGCTGGTGCTCACTGTGGTTGTTCCAAATCAATTGATGTTGATGTAACAGTGGTTCAGATTATAGTTTAGCTTGCCCTTGAAGCGTGTTTTTCGGGGCTGTCCATCTTGGCTTCGATTATAGCACTCACCTCATCAAGGAACAGCTGTTTTGGCATATTTTTCCTTTAATTCTTTCATTTGCTTTAGTCACTGAAATGTAAGAACTGTGTCTTCACTGCCAACATTTTAATCATGTTCTGAGGGATTGTTATTGATTTTGATATTGATGGAGCATGATAATGGCTAGCAATAAAGTTTTCCCTCTAGCTGAAAATGCTTTTGAAAAGTCCCGTGCCACTGGAGTTCCTTGGAAAGCTGTCATTTCACAAGCCTACCGTGTAGTTTGAGACTGGTGGTTTCCTGTGCTACGGCTTTTCAGGTTTCCTAGTGTGGTGCTGAAATTGTCTATGTTTTTTTTTTTTAAGATTTTTTTTTTCCTTTGGAAAGTCAGATCTACAGAGAGAAGAAGAGACAAAGAGAAAGACCTTCCATCCATTGGTTCACTGACCAAGTAGCTGCAGTGCCCAGAGATGAGCTGATCCGAAGCCAGAAGCCTGGAGCCTCCTCCAACTCTCCCACGCAGGTGCAGGTCCCACGGCTTCCAGTAGGTCATCTGGTCTCTCTTTCACCTTATTAAGAACCGTTGCCTCTTGCACGTTCCACACTAGTGAACCCGCTCTAAATGAGCTCCCCAATTAATCAGTCATCTTCTGTTTTTGTTCCTTAAGTTCTAACCGTTGTCATCTTCCCTCTAGAAAATCTCAGAAATGAAAAGGCAGGAGCAGACTCCATTTGAACAGGGCTGTGGATCCTGCTGTGGCCTGTTGTCATCCTTACGCTAAGAAGGAAGCACTATGGGGGGCTAAGTAGAGAGGTGTGAGACTCTGCCCCTGCTTACCTATGAAAAGCCATCCTGCCCTGGAGTTGTTCTGTATGGGGTATTATGTGATGCCATGTCCCTGGAAGATGCAGTTTCAGGTCCAAGGTAATGTTTGGCCTGGAGTCATCCAGATCAGAATGTTCCATGCTTTACTAAAAGAGGTTTTTGACTTCTGCTTGCTCAATCATGCTTTCTTGTACCAGGAACTAAAAAGGCACTCAACAGATTAAATAATTCTTATGGACACTTGAAAACTTCCCAGAAGCACTAAAATCTACTTATTATGCCTTATTTCCCTTTATGCAGTTCTTTGAGAATAATTTAAGATAAGCTAGAATATATCAGTGTGTTAATTCATTTAATATAAAAAATGTTTGTGTACTAACGCGACTTTTATTCATTTACAATTCTAAGATGTGGGCTTGGTGCCGTAGCCTAGCAGCTAAAGTCCTCGCCTTGCACGCACTAGGATTCCATATGGGCACCTATTTGTATCCCGGCAACCCTGCATCCCATCCATCTCCATGCCTGTGGCCTGGGAAAGCAGTCGAGGGCGGCCCAAAGCCTTGGGACCCTGCACCAACATGGGAGAGACCCAGAAGAAACTCCTGGCTCCTGGCTTCAGATCAGCTCAGCTGTGGCCATGGCAGCCGCCTGGTGAGTGATACAGTGGACAGAAGATTTTCCTCTCTATCTCTCCCCCCTTTCTGTATAACTGACTTTCCAATAAAATAAATCTTAAAAGAAAAGGTTCTAAAATGTTAGTCATTTGTTCTTTTATTTTGAAGACTTACTATGGAAATTAATAACAAAGGTATTAAATAGTAAGTATTGGCGAAACACACAAAATAATGTATAATAATAAAATGAAGAAAATTATTCTCTGATGTAACCAAAGAAGGTTTCATGGAATAATTGGAATATTGTAAAATTTGATGAAAAGTTGATAAAAGCATATGCTCATGATTTTTTTTTATTTCTCACTGCATTATTTACTCCTTGGATTGAACACAAAATAGTCACAGTTTCTGGAAGCCATCAAATTTTTGGTAAAATTGCTACAAGAATGAGGAAAGAAGATTGTGATTAAGCAGCATAGCTTTATGCTGACGTTGAAGATAACTCTTTAAAAGAGGAAGATAAGAAAGTCTGAGAGTAGTGCTGTCCTCACGTGATGGAATTTTCCACCGTAAACTTGGGAAGGCGACTTCATACCTTTCGGTGTGATGTGGCATTGGGTTGACAGTCAGTCTTTCCTGTCGTGCGCACGCGTTGAAGAGCTAATTACTCCGCAATGAGTAATTTACTTCTTTTTGAAACTTAGAACGCAAGCCACTGCTTCCAGTCATGCCAGAAGGACTTTTTCTTTCCTGTTTTAATTTGATTCCTTCCTTTTTCATCATGCCACTTACTTGGATTCAAAATGAGTAAGACGAGCATCGTTTCTTCTGTTTAGTGGTACAAGTTTCAATCGCTGAGGAATCAGGATTGTTCCAGAACTCCATCTTTGATATTACAGCTGCCCGGAGTTGACGCGTGCAATGGCCAAGAGTGCTTCGTGACATTTGTGACTAATGGAATTTAAACACCCTTCTTTGCGTGTTTAAAAAAGAAGTTTTTGAAGTTTAGCTCCTGGTTTTTTCATAATATGCATTTTCCAGGAATTTTTGAATTCCCTCGGGTAATGCTTTATTGATCCATACATGTCATCCAAATGTGTAACGTGTGGAGGACTCTGCTGTGTACAGAAACCAGGCCAGGAGATGGGAGATAACTCCAGCCAAAAGATATTTTTCTTACTGTGATTTGTGTGAACATATATTAGCCGCTGGAGGAAAGGGGATAGCTTAAGAATATGAAGACACCATTCTTCTACATGGCTCCAAAATATGTTTGCAGCAAAGTAGATTTGACTCCACTTTCACAAATTTTGTGAAGGACCCTTAAAAATATAACAAAGATGCTAGGGGTTCTCACGAAAGCATAAAAGCTAAAACGTAGAGTGTAAATCCCTGAAATGGACATGCAGGTTACCCAGCTGCCATGGCATCTGTCTAATTCTATCAAAATGACCATTGCAAAAAAAAAATGCTTTGTATCTTTGTATCAAATCACAATATTTAATCAAATGAAAGCCTAACCCAAGCTGCAGGGTTATAGGCATAATGTTTACATATGAAAAATAGTACAAATGTTCCTTGGTGTGACAGAGTCAACTTACTTTAAGACTAGCCTGCTGGAAGAACTTCTTAAGACATGTGCAGAAAAGGTCGCCCTTGTTACCAGAAGGACCCTGGGTTGCACCTTGGGCTAGCACATTGCTACTTTCTAGTACATTCATTTGACCTATGAGTGCCTGCCTCTGTTTTATCACCAGTGATGTGAAACATGTTACCTCCCGGAGGAAGATCCCTCCGCTTGGGTCGCACAGACGATGCTGAGTAGATGAATGGAGAGCATCAACTAGTGTGTGAATTAGGTTCTGATGGTCTGAAAAAAATTGGCATTTTCTAAACCCAGGATCCAGACAACAATTAAGGAAATAGCCAAAAAAGATGGAATAAAAGAGTAAAAAAATAAGTATATGAAAACAGAGGTAATGTAGTATTGAATAAAGTAGAAAATATAGCAGTTAGAATAAAAAAAAAAGGATGTAAATAATCAGGTTAAAATAGGTTTGTTTTTCTTCAAAACCTCTTAATATATGTAACAATTCATTGTCTTGGAGGAAAGCCAGAAAATTTAAATACAAATAACGGTGCACAAATTCAATTAGTAATTAAATTACGTAGACAATAAACTCAATGAGCATTTGAATACCAGAATGTAGAAGAGCAATGAAAAATTTCTTTTTAAAGAAACTACCATTGTTTATAAGAAGGATATAAACTTCACATGTACAGTTGTGAGAGCGTAATGATATGTACCGCCCTACCCTCCATCCCTGTCATTCCCAACCAACCACCTTGTGACATCACAAACTCAACCCTCCACTGAACAATGAATCCAGCAAAGATCTACTTGGGACTTAGTTAACTCATTAAACATAATGATCTCCAGCTGAGTTCCTTTTGCTGCAAAAGGTGGGATTCCGTTCATTTTTGATGTTGACAGAGCAGCATTCCATCGTGTATATATGCCAAACTTTCATTTTCCAGTCTGGGTTGACTTCACATCTTAGCTATTATTGAATTGGCTGCTAAAAACGTTAAGGGTACAAATAACTGTTTTATATGGTGATTTCATTTTGTTGAGTTAAATTCCTAGGAGTGGAATGGTGGGGTCATTCTGTAGATCCAGTTCAGGATATTTGAGGACTTTGCACGCTGTCCTTCTTAATGGTTCCATGACTTTATTTTGCCACCTGCGTACACTCTTGGTAGCAACTGTTATCTATTATTTTGTTATTTTTGGATGATAGCCTTTCTAACTGGTGTGAAGCAAATACTCATTGTGATAATAATTTGCATTTCTCTGATGGATACATCAATGAAATCTTCCCTCCATGGAGCTAAAAAAAGCCAAGAAAAAGAAAAACCATAATAACATAAAAAACTGCAACCTTGACGAAGCATATCTTCAATGGTATATCTCCGTGGACTACCTTCTCTGTTTGCAAACAAATATTTCAAAATCATCACTTTTATTACACAAGTATATGAATAATATTTTTAAATAGTATATATGTAATATATGTATATACCTGTATTTGAGAGACTGAAGAACAGACAGGCAGTGGAAGGTAATAATAGACTCCAAAGAGTTCATGAGTAGGGTGTGTCTGAAGTTTTCACAATTTTCCGTTTATATTTGAGGTTTGCATTTCCTGGGTGGAACTGTAAGAGACTATTTTGTCTTCCTTCTGTGTTCATCTTTATGCACAGCTTTGGAACCTCAACAGTTAAGTGTTATGCAAATGAATTCCAGGCTCCCTTTTCTAAGCTTCTGCCTCCAACACCTGTGCTTGGGTTAGCCTGTGAAGTCCTTGGCCTCCATGCCATCTTGAGTCCTTTCAGGACTGCTTTCCAGGTGCCCGCAAGTTCAAAGGAAACTCTCCTGTGAAGAACAAACTTGGCTCACAGTGCCGTGACCAGTACCCTCGTAGACCTGGGACTCTGCTCAACGCTTGTTGTCAGAAGTGGCTCTAAATTCTGATGAGGATTGCCAGATCCGTGGTATATTCCACAGCTTTAATGAAGACCTTAACAAGGAAAAAAAAAAAGAAAAGAAACATTTTAAATCTATCTAATGTGATTTCAACTTACAGAATTTTTGAAAGGTAATGAGAGTTATTAATTTTAAAAAACCCACTCTAAAATCCTACCTACAAAAATGGTAAGACTCTTCCTAAAATTAGCTGCTCATCTGTATGAGATGGCAGGGGATAGAGACAGGGAAAGAGAGCAGGTGGAGAAAGAGAACTCTCTCGTGACATTTCAGTTTGCGAAGGACAAAGTGGAGTGTAAGGAACTCAGTCCAGATGCCCCACGTGATGGGCAGGAGAGTGATGGTTTGAGCCATGACTGTTGCTTCTTACCGTCTGCATTGGCAGGCAGGTGGAGTGAGGACCTACAGCTGGGTATCAAATTCGGGCATTATGATATGTGGATAGAAGTGTAATATGTGCTATGCAAAGAGCCTAACTGCTCAACAGCTGCTCCCAGAATCTGCTATTGAGTATGATTGTAGTGCCTGGTACTGTGCCAAGCACATACAAGGATCCCATTTATTGTTCACTCTGACCCTGTAAGAGTATTCCTATTAGAATAGCCGTTTTACAGACCAGTAAACAGATTTTGATCAACTGAGTTCACCAGCATCACACTGATCATCACTAGCGATAAATTTCAGCTTTAAGCCTGTGTCTTTCTCTTGCCAAAATTCCTTTGTGCTTTTAATTGTCTGCCACCTTTCATACACGATTCTATGGCTGCCATTCCCCAAGACACTCAGTCTTTTAGGATTGTATGATTGTAAGAGACAATGAAAAGAAGCGTAAGCAACATTACCATTTCATTACCATTCTCTCTAATAAGACTCCCCAGCAAATAATTCCGTTCTAGTAGTATAGTCCTGTAGAAGAAATCTAAGCATCAAATAGTTCAGCGGCGTATAGCGTAACATTTTAATGTATTCATTTCTGCCTGTTCACAGTTCTTCTGTGCTTTGCTGTAGCAGTTTCTGAAATTCTTAATCATTTATCTTTTACAGAGTAGAAGTAGGAAGGATTAGTTACATAACTTTTTTAAAAAAAAAGATTATTTTCATTGCAAAGTCAGATATACAGAAAGGAGGAGAGACAGAGAGGAAGATCTTCTGTCTGATGGTTCACTCCCCAAGTGACCGCAAAGGCTGGAGCTGAGACGATCTGAAGCCAGGAGCCAGGAACTTCCTCCAGGTCTTCCTTGCAGGTGCAGGGTCCCAAGGCTTTGGGCCATTCTCTGCTGCTTTTCTGAGCCACAGGGAGGGAGCTGGATGGGAAGTGAAGTTGTGACAGGAACCAGCTCCCTGTAGGTGCTGGCACTTGCAGGTGGAGGATTAGCTAAATGAGCCATTATACAAACCCCAGAACCTCTACTTCTTTAAGTCAGATATTCAGAGAGGAGGAAAGACATAGAGGAAGATCTTCTGTCTGCTGATTCACTCCCCAACTGGCTGCAGTGGTGAATGCTGAGCCGACCCAAAGCTGAGCCAATCAGAAGCCAGGAGCCCGGAACTTATTCTGGGTTTCCCATGTGGGTGCAGAGTCCCAAGGCTTTGGACCATCCTCCACTGCTTTCCCTGGCCGCAAGCAGGGAACTGCATGGGAAACGGGGCGTCCAGGATTAGAACTGGAGCCCAGATAGGATCCTGGCACGTGCAAGGCGAAGATTTTAACCACTAGGCTACCATGCTGGGCCCCCAGAATTTCTACTTTTTACTCAGTTCCCTTTACTTAATTTTTAGATATTTTTGTGTTTTACAAGGGACATATATGATATTATTTGTTTTTTAATCTACTATGATGTAAGTATCTCACCAGAGAAGAAGCTGTATTGCCACCCCTTCGTCCATTCCTAAATTTCTGTTGTTCCAGGTTCCATTCCTTTATCCATATCCTTTGTTTTTCTGTTGAGAAAACTGTCTGAGGCATACTTTAAGGGGAAGGGTACTAACGACAAATTCTTTTAGTTCTCTTTCCTCTGGGAGTGTTTTATTTCCCTTTTTCCTTTCTGAAAACTAGTTTAATTTCACATAAAGCTGTGGTTTGGATGGTTTCCCTTTTTTTTTTTTTCTTGTAGCGCTTGAAAAATATTGTGTCACTTCATTTTGATTTCCATGGCTACCAACGCGAAATCCACAGTCATTTTAATTGGCTTCTCTTGGGAGAGTGTGTTCGTTCTTTCTCTGGCTGTTGGAGTATTTTTCTCTTTGTCTTTAGTTTTCAAAAGGTTAATGATCATTCCTTGGCATTGAACCCCTTTGGGTTTATTCTACTTGGAGTTTACTCAGTCTGCTTCTTTATCTGTAAGGTTTTTGTCCGTCATCACAATATTTTGGAACATAGAGTGTTTTGAAGAATTTTAAGCTGTATTTCTTTAAGTACTGAATCAGCCTTGACCCCCTCCTTCTCCTCTCCTTGGCATCACCTCTTTGGTGACATTGGATTTCTTCATTTGTTTCAAGGTAATTCACGGTTGACACTGGATACTCTGTATACCTGACTTTGCAATAAAAATAAAGAAAGAAATCTTTAAGATTTCTTTATTTTTATTGCAAAGGCCAATTTACAGAGAAGAAGATACAGAAAGATCCTCCATCCACTGGTTCACTCCCTGGTGGCCAAAACTTCTGTCATCTCAAACCAGGAGCCAGGAGCTTCTTCTGGGTCTCCCACGCGGGTGCAGGGTCCCAAGGCTTTGAGCCATGCTGGACTGCTTTCCCAGGCCACAGGCAGGGAGATGGATGGGGAGTGGAGCTGCTGGGACAAAAACGGGGGCCCATATGGGATCCTGGTGTGTCCAAGGTGAGGATTTAGCCACCGAGCCTATGAGCCTGGCTCTGAATCTTTTTTCTTTATCATCTGATAATTTTATTTTTTAAAGGTAATATGAGATGAATACAAAGAGGTCAGTATGACTCCAAGAATGTGATAGTATTCCCTCCGCATTCGTCTCTCTCCTTTATTTCCTTCGTTAGTTTTTGAGATAACATATTTTGAATTTGTGGTCAAGTCTTAGCAGTTAGACTCTAATTTAGTGAGAACGTAAACGAGGGTATAGACATTAACCAAATGCAGAGATTAACAGCTCATCCTCACACAGTAAATTTTGAAAAAGGTATTGATTTATTTTATTATTCAGTGATACAGGTCCACAGCCCACACAGTACACGTTAAAGTAATTTTAAAGTAAATTGTCTAGTCATTTAAACAGTAGCAGCATAATGTTTTTGCTGTTGGTTTGACAAGGATAAAAACATGGACAGAACCGAAGCAAAAATCAGCATCAAGGTAAAATTGATATTAAAACACTGAGGTTGATTTGGATAAAAATTAGAGTTCAAGAGAGAAAAGCCATTTGCTTGTAATTACATAGCACTAAAGCATGTCGTGTTTAATCACATATATTTGCTTTTTCAAACTTGTGTGTGTGTGTGTGTGTGTGTTAAAAAGAAAGATTAGTGTTATGCAGATAAAAGAGAAAATCTCAAGAATTATAGTAAGAGGGAAACTTTGGCTCTGAAGTTTTACATGCGGTGACCCTGTGATCCATTTTAATGCTGTTTATTTTAAATATTAATATTAATGTGTGTGTTTCAGACCCCACATTATATTTTCCAGCCTGCTTTGTTGTCGTACAAAGCAGGTCTTGAGTGAATCGGCATGAGGAGAATTTGGAATATTGAAATAAGCAACAGAGAGAAAGATCTTGTATCTGCTGATCTACTCCCCAAGTAGCCACCACTGCCGGAGATGAGTTGTTCTCATCTCCAGCCAGGTGCCTGGAGCATCTTGGATCTGCCATGTGGGTGTAGGCTCCCAAGGCTTTGGGCGGGCATCCACTGCTTTCCCTGGCCACGCAGGGAGCTGGATAGGAAGCGGGGTGGCCAGGATTCGAACCAGGGCCCATTTAGGATCCCAGGTGCACGCAAGGTGGGGACTTTAGCCACTAGGCTACTGTGCTGGGTCCCCTGCTGTAGTTCTAAGCCATTGAAACAATGGTAGTGATGCGTATTTACTTTTCATTTTAGGTTTGCTCAAAGTAATAGGATTCCATTTCCTGGATAACCTGTTCCCTTTTTGGATAATCACACAAAAATATGACTTGATGAGTGCTGCCCAGAATCACTTACGTCTTAATAGTTTCTGTTTTTAACTTTTCCCAAATAGCTCTCTGAAATTCTAGGAAAAAAAAAAAAAAGCAGGGGCAGTCCCAGGAGAACATTGAAGTGGTGGTGTTTCTATTCTGTTTGCTCATGAAAAACAGTTTCTTTGATAGGCCGTTCGTTTTCTGAGGGTCAGCGTAATTGCAGTCAGCATTTAAATGCTTTTTTCTGAGCTGGCAGCTCAGTCACGCCTGGAACAGTGAGCAGAGCTCGCATGGTGTCCCTGTGAAGATAAAGCCGGGCCAGCCAGGGCACCTTGTCAACATCAAGCCCCATGAGACATCCTGTTGGTGCCTGGATGCTGCGCCTGTAACTGGCGCTCAAGTCCTTTGCAATAACGTGTAGAAGTCACAGCTTCTGGCTCTTCTGAGCTGTTTGAATGGTTAAACAAGCTTATCTTCAGAGTTGCAACGCTTCAAAAAAAAGAAAGAAAGAAAGAAAGAAACTACAAATGAGTGAGATGATCTTGAGTTGTTTTTAAGGCCACAGTGACCTAAAATGTATAGCTAGGTGTGTACGTTGAAACCTGGGTATGGTTTTGTTGACTTGGTGGTTTTTGTTTTGTTTTTCGCTTTGCCAGTAGGCAAAAATGTAATTGCCTGACTTTGCTCCCCTTAATGTTGGAGTCAGGGCGTGTTGCCTATTCATTGAGAGAACAGTCTGCATAATAGAGTAGGATCTAGGATGAAACCCCTCCATGTAGTGTTTTATATTGGTCCTGCACTCCTTTGGGTTCCAACTTGCAGCATTTTTTATTATTATTATTATTATTATTCAGATTTATTTCATTTTTATTTGAAAGGCACAACTACAGAGAGGAAGAACTCTTCCATCCTCCGGTCACTCCCTCAAATGGCCACAAGCACCAGATCTGAGCTGATGGGAAGCCAGGAGCTGAGAGCTTTTTCCAGGTCTCCTACACGGAGTCAGGCATGCTTGAGGCTGCCCTTCCTAGGCTATTGCTAGGACCTGAAGCAGTTCTTCTATGGGGTGCTGGCACCGTGCATGGAAGCTTAGGCTACTATGCTACAGCACTTGCCACTTGACACTGTTTTCTTCAGCACGATGGCACCCTATTTTCATTTCATTCTTGAAGTAAGAATGTACCTTAATGTTTTTTTTTTTTCCTTGCTCTTCTTTCTAGTTGAATCCAACAGTATAGTTTGAGTTTTCTAGTTTTCATAAATTATTCGAAGTGCTGTCACTTACCCTTAAAAGCTGTTTAATTTCTTTTTTCTTTAAAAAAAAGTTTTTTATTGGAAAGACAGATAAAACAAAAAGAACGAGATAGAGAAAAAAAAATCTTTCCTCTGCTAGTTTACACCCCAAGTGCATGGGATGGCCCAAACTGCACTGATTTGAAGCCAGGGACCATGAGCTTCTTCCAGGTCTGCCACATGGGTGCAAGGCAAGGAGCTTAACCACCAGGCTACCACGCTAGGCCCCCGCATGCTTTTTTGTGACTGAGCAGTGATGGGTGCTGTGGCTATGGGAGAAGGGCCGAGTTTGCCTTAGACCCAGCACAGCATCCACGCCTCAGGCTGGATCCAGAAGGGGCGGTAGAAACCCCGCACATCCTCTGGGCGGCAAAGCCCTGATGGGAATGGGTACACCTGTCGACCGATGCAAGCCTCCCGTAATAAGGACCAGAGCAGGATCCACTGGGGCCTCTGTGTTAGGAGGGGTTTCAGAAGTTCCTGTGTGCCATCTTCGAGCCATTTTCCCCCTGCAGCTCCACTTAGTGTTTCCCCCTTGCGTGCGAGAAAAGCCCGGGCTGGAGCTCCCCAACTAAAGGCATTTTTGCATTCTTGTTCTCCACCGGGCTGCTGTGTTTCTTCACTGGAGGATCATGAACCTAACGAGTAGTATCTCACGGAGTCTCTATCCATTCCTCGCTCAGGGGCATCGAGTCTTTTCCACATCTTTGGTGCTGTGCAACACACTGCTTATGCGTATAGAGCTACAAGGCGCTTTCTCATTTGCAGATTTCACCTCCTCGGGATGCTCTCCCAGAGGTGGGGTAGCTGGGTCCTAGGTAGACCAGCTGTCAGCTTTCTGCACACTCTCTGCTTTGACTTCCACTGTCTTCACTAGCGCCCTAGCCCACCACGCGCGGAGTGAGCAGCGTTATTACTGGAAAGTTCTCAGGATGCCTTTGACAAATGATTCCGTTCGGATCTCTGTTTTCCTATAAGCATAGTTATATGTTGTGTGTTGCATATATTATGTATATATGAACACACATACTGAGAGAGGGACAACTTGGCCATTGCACTTTTTTCCAGAGCGAACTAGAAAATAGAATCTCTCTCTCCCTCGGTGTAACTCTGCCTTTCAGATACATCCATGAAATCTCTCAAAAGAGGTAATTACGTAGATTTTTTTTTGTCATTTTAATCTGGTTTAGGGAACATGAAAATAGTCATGACAGAGAAGGAGCTTTGTGCTGTGAGCTCCCGCCCCAGTTATCCGTGACGGAGTTGTGCAGCTCAGTCACTAGAGCTGTGTGGTCTTTTGGTTCCTGAGCCTGGTCTGCTGCCCGGGCATTCGAGTACAGAATTCTGGTTTCCCAGCTACAGGCTTGCTCTATTCCCTTCCCGGGTTTTGACTGGGAGGTCAACATCAGTATGCTAATTTCTGTAAATATACAAGTGATTTAAAAATGACACCTTCAAAAAAAAAAATAAAAGTAGGAAAAGGCTTTTGACTCTACCTCGTCCCTGTAATTCTGCCTTGCACATAAATAAAATAGACCGTTAACGAATCAAATAAAATGGCATCTTGAACTTCTGTTAAGTTTTTTTTCAACTTAAAAATGAAGGTATTTTTAGAATCTACCTCACCAGGTGGGATGGAGAATGGAATAAACGAAAGTATGTGAAAGTGCCCAGCATGCTAAGTACTAATTCTATCGTGCTGGAACGGCTTAGCGGAATTACTTGGCATTGCTATGCAGTTTGCAAGACTCAGTTCCCAACTCTAGAATTCTCAACATTCTAAAACTAAGCTATTGCAAATGGCTGCTCTTGGAACTTTTTACATGGCAAGCTGAATTCTCTACATTGGATTTTCCTTGAATCTAAAGATTTTAGTTGAATGCTGATACAACCCCCCCCCCCCAAAAAATTATGGAAAATGAAATTAAAGAGTAAGCTTATTTGGTTGCATTTTGAAAAGATTTATTTGTTTTTAAGTCAAATTTATGGAGAGTGCGGAGAAAAAGAGAAAAAAGGCACACTGTTCCATCCATTGGTTCACATCCCAATGGCGGCTGTGGCCGGAGCTGAGCTCATCCGAAGCCAGGAGCCCGGAGCTTCTTCCTAGTCTTCCAGCGTGAGCGCAGGGGCTGAAGGACTTCTATCATCCTCCGACACCTCTGCTACCATAAGCAGAGAGCAGGATAGGAATCAAGCAGCTTCGTCATTGCGAATGAGGTTTCCTGAAACTTGACCATACATTAGCAAGTGTCTAGTTGACCCCTCAAGCCCTGTGGCTTCAGAGGTTCTGGAATGAACAGGATCTGGGCTACTAGGGTTCAACCTCCACTTCCCATCCTCACGCCTCCTCTGTTGGCTTTCGTACAATCTTGGCATGTGCTTATTGGAGAGATTTCTGGGCTCCCCAGACTCCTGGGTTAGATGCCCTCTTAGGGATATCCTAAAATTGTATCTTGTGTTTTCCAGAAATCCAGACTGAGTTTGGGAGTCCACCACCAGTAGAGGGAATGTTTCCAAAATGATTTCTGCTTGACTGCCCACCATTTCCAAAATTACTACTCAATTAAAATTTCCCCAAATGAACCCAAACTGTTTGTGCTTCAAAAATCCCATGCCCAGCCTGGCGTAACTGATTTTCTTGGCTTTGTGAGGAGCTTGTAAAAATCTGAACATTTGTTTTTTTTTGTAGTCTTAAAAAAAGTGAGAGTTTGCTAACTGCGTTTTTCATTAGCAAGATCATGATGCTTCATCAATTCTTTGGCAGCGAGCGCTTTCTTCCAACCTTGAATTTTATATATGGTTTTCTCTGATGGCCTGTGCTGCAGTAGAAGTTGGCAGTCTGCCTGAAAAAGGAAGAGAAAGAGAGAGAGAGAGAGAGAGAGAGAGAGAGGATCTTGCCTTTACTAAAAACAAAATGAAGTGGTTGCTTTGATTTTGCTTGAATAAATGAAAACTTTTGATCAACCCCCATATACTATATGACCATTCAAGTTTGAATCACTGAGATCAGTAAAATAGTGACATTTTTAAGCACTTCCCAGAATGCCCGGCACATTAAAATAGTGAAGCCACACAGGGATGATACACATGTCAGTCCTTAAGTGTGTTGGCTTTGTTGAGTTGTGAATAGTACCTGCTGATCTGCGTTCCTTAGCAGGTGTCCATCCTTCACAGTAAGGGGCTTTTAAAGTTTGGAACTAGGCCATGAATTGTAACCGTTTTTCACTTGCGCTATGCCAGACCAAAATCTGATATTTTAATCACTTTAACTTTTTTCAAAAAGAAATCTATTTGAGTCTAAACTGATACATCTGACTTATTGCTATAATTCATCTCCAACACTTCATGGTGTTATACTTAGTGTAGCCTGTTCCATTTATACTGTTCATCACGCATGAATAAAAGAGCAGGTGAATAAATCCATTTTTTGGTCCAGCGTTGTCTTCGTCGACAAAGCCCCTACTTGTTAGTAGAAGGCAATCTTGAAAACATTGGGTGAAGGCATTTCTGCCACATCATTTGTCATCTCTAACAGTAGTTAGTTCAGCTGTTTGAACAGGTAAGTTTTATTTTTATTGTAACAGATGTGTAACAAAGCAGCCGTTACTTTGGGGCACTCTGCATTCTAATTAGTGTGACTTCTTCAACTCCAAAGTATCTTAAAATATTAAGTACATACAGCATGTTGGATAATTTCTAAGTCTTACAACCACTGAGTTCATCTTTTTTCTTTCTATTGGTATGTATTATTTCTGTCATCTGTATAGCTTTTCTTGGCTTTGGGATCAAACTGACTGTTTAATTTTGATCTGTGACTCTTAACATAGAAAGGACTGATCTGTAGTGAAAGTTACATAACAATGTCATGCTTCATCAAATCAATCATATTCTATAACATTGCCCAATGAATGTTTTACCCTAGTTTGCACGTGTGTTCTGCTCTGACAGCTGTTGTTAAAGGGGTACATATTTTTTTTTTCCTTTCCAAGAATTCATTCTGATAAACTTTTAAAACACTGAAATACAGATTTAGAAAATCAGTAATTTCTTAGGGACAGACCTTGCAAGTTCGAACTCGATAAGAAAACAAAGAACTGCAGTTCTTATCTAAATTCAACATTTAAGAAGGAATAATGACTCTGTTTAATCCCCGCCTTGAATCTTCTGCTCAACTAATCCTAATGTCCATTTGCTTTCCTCTCAGTCCATCTTCTGAAATATTTAAGCCTTTGTCACTCAAAAGTTGAAAGGAAGAGATGTGCCCAGAATTCTTTTTTTTAAAAAATTTTATTCTGTACATCTGTAATTAAAGTAGAGCTGTAATATCGGAGGGGGAATTATGTTGATTAACTGGAATAGTATGCAAGTTGGCAAGGTTTTAAGGCTTGTCTTCTGTCAGTAAGGTTGTTCTTTATGAGAACACATGTTTTCAACTAAACATCCTCCTGTATCGTTTGGAGGGCAGTAGAGAATTCGATGCTTGCTTAAGCATCCTGATAAAAGTTGGATTGCATGAGGGTATGGATGCAAAGCTGAAATTCTAACAGTTTGTCGTTGTCAATCTTACATGTATGTCCCTGGGATTCATGTAGAGACAGAACTAAATAAATTCCCAGGAGCCCCAGCCTTTAAGATTTTTTTTTTAACACCTGCGAGGCAATATGGGAATCTCTAGGTGTTCTTTTAAATATTATTTCATAGCTCCACATACTTCTGTATTAATTGCATGGCGAGTCTCATTTGAGCTAAAGGTACCAAAGCCTGTGCAATTGTACCATAAAATTAAAAATACAGTAGGAGGGACTAGGGAAGCAATGCCATTTGAGTGGCAATTTTAAATTCTATTAACTTGTCTTAAAAAAAAGAAAAAAGTGAATACCAACTATATGAGATTTGATAATTTTCACATAAAAGTTTTTGACTGAATTAAAAAAATGAATAAATCAAGTTCTGACCTCAGTATCAGCTTTGGTAACTCAAATCTAAGAGAAGGAAACAAGCTTGACTTGACTGTCTCTTGTAGAAGAGGGCCTAACCGAATCCAGTTTAAGCCCTGCAATAGCAGTTCTTCGAGACAGCTGTGTAGTCTCATTTCTGAGACTTCGAGCTTGAGTACCTCAGCTGAGGGCTTGTGGCTAAGAAAATCCTGCAGTCAGGACAAAAAAAAAAAAAGGTCAAGATTGGCTCTAAGGCCCAGAGGATTTCCCTGAACACCAAGGCTTTGAATGGGTGCCAGAAGCAGAAACGCATGACATTCTTCGTTCACCAAACGAATTGGCAGGACATCGTAAATATAGGCGCAAAAAGCAGATGATGCCTGGCTTCAGAATGGAGCCACGTCCCTCTTTAAGCAGAATGACCTGGAACGAATGGTTCAACTGCTCTGTGTCCTTCTGTGTAGAATAAGGATGACAGCAGTAGCTAACACATAAGATGTCAATGTGGATTCAGTCATCAGGTCTTGAAACACAGTGATGTCGCACTCTTGACTTGGAGGCGAAAATGGATTTGAGGATGAATAAATTTAATAGAGGAATGGGATTTCATTATTATTATTATTATTATTGAAGATTTATTTATTTTTATTGAAAAGCCACATCAGAGACAGAGAAAAACAAAAAAGTCTTTTACAAAATTTAAGGATGGCTCATATTGGTCACAAAGAAACTATTACATATGAAATTGTGAATGAAAAATGATGGTAAAATAATTTTACTTGTCTGTGAGAGGCTTGTTTAGCTAGAAGTTATATATATATATATAATTTTTTTTTTTTACTAGTTGTCTAAACTCCTTATGTGGAAAAGCGTCCTTGCTGTCTTGTTGTCTCCACTGCAGTACCTTCCCAGGCTCGGTGTGCTTTGTTCTAAAAGAGAAGACTGCACGGTTACAAATGCACACATACTCTATGTTGTTAAAGTTTCAAAACCGATAAAACTTTTTACAACAGATTAGAAGTATTTTGTTGGTTTTGGAAAAAAATGTAATGAGCTAGATATAACATACTACACATTTTTGTCTGATGCCAAGAAAAAAAAGCCAGAAACAAATTTCTCTCTCTGTCTCTCTCTCTAAGCTTTGTTTATTTTCTTGAATGACAGATTTATCAAGAGAAAGGGAGAGAGAGAGAAATCTTTCAGCTACTAGTTCACTCAGACTGTAGTTGGGCTGATCTGCAACCAGGCGCCAGAACTTCCTTTGCGTCTGCAGGATGGGCTCTTGGGGCACAGGCACTGGACCAGGCTCCGCTGCTCTCCCAGGTACTGAGTGAGCAGGGAGCTGGACTGGAATTGCAACTGGGACCTGAGCCAGTGCCCATCTGGAATGCTGGCCTTGTCTTTTGACTTGACATGTGTCAGAAAAAATTGTTTCTGGATTTCTCTTGAAACTAATATTCAACACATAAATTAGAATTTTTTTAAATGCAAGTCTTTCTTTTTTTCCCAAATGCAAGTCTTTACACTTTTGTTAGAGAAACAGATAAAAACATGCTTAGACTATCAAACACCCTGAAACAATTAGTTATATATTGTTCCAGAAACATGTTCTAATATATTACTTAGTTACTAATACATACAGGGTTAGATAATACGGTGAAACACTTTTCCCTGACAGGCACAATACAGTTGAGACAATGTCCCAGCTCTTGTTACATTAAATTACATTGAATAGTATCAGAGGTACACTTGTCTTTCATTTTCAAAGGCGTTGTAATTTCTTTTCCTGGAATAATTAAATTAAAAGAGCTGTGACACATTGCAGCAGCACTGATATAAGATTATTTAAATGACAACATTTTGCTTTGGGGCAAACAAAACATTCTGAGCAAATGTTAGTAGTCTCTTAATTAGGCATCATTCAAGGATTGTGAAAACGCTTACTTATTTCTTTAATAGGAATATGTCATAGTTGACTCCTTATTTTTGTGAAAGATGTCATATTTTCTTTTAAACTGCTATGCACAAGTTGTACATATTTATATGGTATCAAATTATGTTACATTCTGTGATAAACACACCTGTGCTTTCAAACATCATCATTTCTTCATGATGAAAACACGGGAAAATTTCTTTCTCCTAGTTTTAAAAACTAATATACAATATTATTGTTATCATGGCTACCTAATATTCAAAGCACACTGAAACATCTTTATCTAACTCTAACGGAACATCTTAATATTCTTGACATTACGTTTTGATAGTAGTGTAAAACTTATCAACTAGTATCTATTATTATTATTGTTATTATTATTGGAAAGGCAGATATACAGAGAGGGAGAGAGACAGAGAGGAAGATCTTTTGTCCAATGCTTCACTCCCCAAGTGAGTGCAATTGCTGGAGCTGAGCTGTTCTGAAGCCAAGAGCCAGGAACTTCTTCTGGGTCTCCCACGTATGTGCAGGGTCCCAAAGTTTTGAGCTGTCCTCGATTGCTTTCCCAGGCCACAAGCATGGAGCTGGACAGGAAGCGGGCCCTGCCGAGATTAGAACCAGCGCCCATATGGGATCAAGGCACAGTCAAGGCAAGGACTGTCTCACTGGGCCCCAACTAGTATCTTTATTAACCATATTTTACCATATAAGTTTTTTCCCAGTAATTTTGACACTAATTTAATATCCTTTGAAGATAATATAAATATATGTTGGTATTAAATCCTCTAAATGATACAACAATAGTATTTTTACAAAAGGTTTTGTGCAGACTTACTTATTCAGGAGGAAGCCGGAATTACAGAGATGAAGGCATAGGGATCCGCACCGTCATCCCCCTCATGGTGTTAATGGCAAGGACTGGGCCAGACCGAAGTCAGGAACCTGGAGCTCCAGCTGAGTCTCCAGGTTAGGGTGCAGGGGCTCGAACCTTTGGGTGATCCTCTTCCTGTTTTCCCAGGCCCATTTGCAGGGAGATGGATCCGAAATGAAGCAGCTGGGACTTGAAATGTTATTAGCATGGAATGCTGTGTTGCAGGCAGTGGCTTAATGCACTGCACCACAATACGAGCCCCTTAACATTTTTTGAAAATAGACTTCTGATATTGTCTTCATAGTATGCGTCCATACCCACGAAGGCATTTGTGAAATATTTGCCAAGAAAGACATCCAAATTTAATCCATGCTGTTTTATGTTTCACGTTTGTCAGACATGTCAGATGAAATGTAGCAAAGGAATGAACGGGATACATCTCTAAGGAGCCCTGTGAGTTATCAGATGTTACATTGAACAGGAGCAAGTGCAGGAATGAAGCTCAAGGACATGTGGTAGAAGAGCGTGATGGAGTTAACCACGTGCAATGTGGACTTATTGGAGAAGCCGAGGGTGGGGTCGGTGTGGTGGTAGAGCAGGCTTGTACAAGACTGCCTGTGTGCCTGATCCGACGCAGTCCATGTGGGAGGTCAGGGTGAAGTTGGTGGCTCCTGGTTCCTGCATGGCCCAGGATTCCTGCGTGCTGCCTCCATTCCAGGCATGCACTGGTAGACAGAGCTCATCCTATCTCCTTGCTCACTCACTTCCTCTCTCTTCCTTTCTTTCTCCCCTTCTTCACAAATACGTAAATCTGTTTTAAAAAGCAGGCTTAGATCGCCGTTGTTTTGTTGTTTAACCATACAGTTTATTCTTCTGCAAGATGCTTATTTGGTAGGAGGATAGTCAGTGTTTGCTACTAAAACCTGCATTTCATTAGGAAATGAAAGGTTCTTGGTGAAAGGAAGCATGGTCCATGCCTTTACAGGATGAAAGAAAATGTGAAGAACAAAGATGAAGGAGCTTTCCAAGCAACGTAAGAAAGGTGAGGATTGCTGTGGTCCAGGGCGTCAAGGAAATGAGATGGAGGTCACACATAAACAAACCATGCTATTTATAGGGAACGTGAGAATCAGTAGCTCGTGATGCTGAACCGAGAACCCAGGCTTACGGAAGTTCGATTCTCACAGTGTGTGTGTGTGTGTGTGTGTGTGTGTGTGTGTGTGTGTGTGTGTGTGAGACTCCCACAGAGGTGAGGATTCAGCATCCATAGTACAGGAAGCATCCTTACCCTGAAGGAAGAATTGGAAAACTCACTCCTACACAATGTTCTTGCAAGCCGGTGCGTATTGGTACGAATCAATAGCTCTCAGAATACAGAGGCAAGATAATTTCTGCCTAGGGAGACCAAGTCAAGTCTGAAGAAATACTTAAGAGGAGAAACTCGCCTTAGGAACGGGAAGATCTCCAATAGTAATTAACTGGATGAGGAGCAAATGCCCAGGAGTGTAGAGGGCTTAGCAACCCATAAGTTAAATATATCGCCAAAGGCTTTGGCTTTATTTAAAGGATTCATGGATAAGAAAATGGAAGAAATACTCCAGAGCACATTGCACAGGGCCTCGGTGCCTGAAAAAGGGTTGATGTGTTATCAGACAGCTGGTAAGAAAAAAAAAATGAGCAGCAAAAAGCAAAAGCAAAGCCAATTAGCAAAATTTCTGTCAGTTTCTTCTAAAAGAGAGAAAGGAAATGAAACTCTGGGTCAAGTATTATTTTCTTTAATTTCATGCTCTGAAAATAAAATCCCAAAAGCACACTGATTGTTTTCCTGAGAGGTGAAACGGTTATGGACAAATGTGAAGACATAATGCTAATATCTTAATAAATAATATCCTAAGGAGTATAGAAATACATGTTGGAAGTTCATGGACAGAAGGGCTCTTTATCAGCAAAGGAGTGAAAGTTTGTTTTTGCCAACTAGGGAAAAATAGCAACTTAAGAAGAATCACAGTGGTGCATATAACTGTTTCATGAAAGATTTGGAATGTTTTGGTGTATCCCTCCAATTTAGACTCTTCCTTTGAACTAAGTGTAAGAGGAATTATTTTAACAAAGAAATGTAGACATGGGTCTATCTCTGAGTTCTTAAGGATACTGTTAAATTTAGTGGAAATATCCTCAATTTTTCCACCATCCCTTCACATTTGGCAAGTTCCAATGCATTACTGCAAATCCAGGATAAAGGGCAATTTTCTTGATTTGGAACTAGCCAATGCAAAATGAATGAAAATCTTGAGCTCAACCCTGCTTAAGATGTTAGTCGTGGCTACAGATAAATTAAAGCTAAAACTGCCACGTGGCATCCTTAGAACTAAGATGTGTTAGGCCTCAAAGATTCATTTACATTTCTTGACTGCTTTTTTTTTTTTAACTCTTACATTTTGTAGGATATATCTAAGGACTTTACATCATCACAATTTTTGAGGCTGTCATAAACAAGCGCCATACATCATGTCGTTTTAATTTATAAGTGTCTGTGAAGTCCCATGATAGATTTATTAGTGTCCTTTCGTTTCATAACTTTTAAAGTATATCCTAATGGTGCTTACCTCAGCATCATGTAACTAAAATTGGAATGATCCAAAAAAGATTAATATAGCCCCACCCATCCAGGTCTCTCAAATGGGTGCAGCATCCCAAAGTTTAGGGCCATCCTTCGCTGCTTTCCCAGGCCACAAACAATGAGTTGGAATGGAAGTCAAACAGCCGGGACACAAGCCCGCATCCAGATAGGGTACCAGCACTGCGAGGGAGAAGACCAAGCAATTGAACCATTGTGCCAGCCCCAATTTGGGGGGACTTAACGACACAGCCTTATCCCCCGGCCCCTCACTCTCCCTTCCTTCTTCCTATTTTTAGGTTTTGCTGAAGATTCAGGCACTATCCCTTTGACAGTGAGGTAGAGATGGGATTCCTGGGGGCACCTGCTCCTTGCTTTTGTTATGACAACAACTCTAGCAGATGATACGTTTATTTATTGTGTCTCTGTGTTCTCCTTGAAGGGGGGGAATGAGCTCCTGGAAGGGTACGAAATGGGGAGAAGCAGGATTTTACAATATAAAACCAGCTTTACCAAGGATCAGAGAGACCCTAACGGCCTATTATCCCATTTGACTCCTCATAATAGTACTACTTATTACACAATGTGTACATGCAGGTTAGGAAATACTATATGAAATGGCATAAGGCAATAGTTCTCACATACAAAGTGCTCAGAATGTTCGGTTCCTTATTCCGGGAAGGCCAGGTTCCGAAGAAAACTCTGTAGAAATGGTGCTTTTATCAGACAGGAGAGGAACAAGACAACTGCAAGTTCAATTCCAAATTATGAGCCTTTACTAAAACTTTAGGAGGCCAATGATCATACTTCTGTTTCCGTGAATGCGCTGACATCATACTTATCAATGCTTTCATGCAAATAGATCTTCAATACACTAATCTGTTAATGTGTAGGAAGCATTCTATAAAAAGTAACTTAATACACATAGTTCCAGTGAAACTATCTATTCCCAAATGGTTACATTGGTATTTTGGAAAATTTCATATGTATGAGATCTGTTCTTTTTATTTTAGCTCAAATTCATAAATATTACTTGTATCCAAGATTGTCAATTTTCCTGAATACCACATAGAATATGTAACACAGATAAGATAGAGACTATTTGTATCATTGCTGAAATTTTGCAATAATAGCTTTGTAGAGCATAACTGGCTTTAGCTGGATTGCAAAAATATGGATTCCAATTTTCTTCTGAAAGGCTGATAAAAAATGTATAGTTAAGTTTTAAATCTGTGAAATCATCCTTTAATTTGAAGTGCACCCCTTACATGTACACACAAGCACCTTCAGTCTCTGTGAGTGGCAGCTTTAGGCTGTAAAATAGGTATTTTCTGGACTAATAATTGAAAAGGAGGGCCTGGTGCAATAGCCTGGTGGAATGTCCCAGTGACCCCGCTTTCCGTTCAGCTCCCTGCTTGTGGCCTGGGAAAACAGGAGAGGACGGCCCAAAGTCTTGGGACCCTGCACCCACATGGGAGGCTCGGAGGAGGAAGCTCCTGGCTCCTGGCTTCGAATCGGCTCATCTCTGGCCATTGCATCCCCTTGTGGAATGAATCAGTGGGCTGGATATCTTCCCCTCTGTCTCTCCTCCTCTCTGTATAGCTGACTTTTGAATAAAAATAAGTAAATATTTAAAAAAAATAATTTAAAAAGGAATTAAAGAATGAATTAATTTCATAGTTCTGTTTGCTTCAGAGTACAGTGGAACCCAGTGATGCGTAAGAGATCGCTAAATTAAAATGAAGATAATGAAGAAATAAGATGAAGAAATTTTAAAAGGGTCTCTTTATGGTTTATTTGAATTACAAATATACTTGACAGCTGTCATTATTGCTTATTTGTGCAGTAACAGATAATTTGCTAAAGTTCCTATGTTTTGTAATTTATATCATCCTAAATTATCTATACTTTAGCGCAACAATGTTATAATGATAATATATTTCCTATTTCACCTGAGAAAACTGAGATTAGAAGAAATGAAACAATACAGAGAGGCGAGGCACATGGCCAAAGCCCTCACCCCATGCCTGCATCTCCACAGTATTGCCATGTTACAGCTTGGTTTCCTAAAGCCACACAGGTATAATATTAATTAGGGGTACAATTCTCAGTGTAAAATTAGCTCTCATTTTTATTATTTAAAATAATATGTTTAAAAAAATTTTTTAAAAGTTTTACTTACTTGGGAAGACAGGCAGTAAGCTCCCATAGTGTGATTATGGGAGCAAATACTGTTAGTGGCTGCAGCTTTATGTCTTTGCCATTAATTTCATATTTTGAAAAGAGAATCATCTGTCTGTAGCTTGATTGGGTGGGATTTTAGAACTATCAAATACTGAGAAATTGCTAGATGGCTCAGATTAGAACATGATGCGTTGCTATTAACTAAGGTGTAAAATGCCTATCAATGTATGAAAGCTATTCATATTTCACACGGCATGCTTCATTTTAACAGTCTTCGCAATTATTTGCAGAGTGAAAATAATGCTTTGTACTTTATGTGGTACACGTCTCCATGGAGCCCGGAATCTTCCGTTGACAGGATCTAAAAATGGCTTTGTCAGGGAGAACAGGAAACTAATATCCTAATTATTTTGCAGGTGTTGAAACTGACACTGAGTCTATGTGTAGCTACTAACGGGCCACCAAAACTGTATGGTTGGCTTCCTCCAGCCGTCTGCACGATCAGTAAATGGACCATGATAACCAATCATACCATTTAGACCTCAGGTTGCTTTTCTCTGGGAAGACAGACCGAGTGACAAAACAATATTTTGAGGACTCAATGTGATACTCTTTATTGGACTTCCGTCATAATAGTTTGCATTCTTTCTTTGCATATTGGCAATAGGTCCATGACATAAACATACCCTTTCTTTGATTTCGCAGCTCCCATGACAAGCCTGGCGACAGGGTGTTGTAACTCTAACCATGTTCTAAGACAAGAAGACCCGTGATTAGGTTCTGTGCGATACTTTTCTTTGAAATCTACAGAACAGTTGTTTTATAATGTCGAAAAGCAGGTGCTACTGTGCTGTGAACTGATATCTTCTAAATTGTGCTTTTAGGGTTTTAGGCTTCTTCTTGAGAATGCAAACGTAACTTTTGCTATGGTCTCAAGTGGGTATAAATCTCGTGGGCTCTAGGAATTAAGACCCTCCCACCCCCCGCCGACCTCTCAACTTCATCAAACATAACCCAGGACTGGGGACATGAGAGTCCCTGTGCCGATTGGAAACATCTGTCACAGCTGCTGCAATTCCTTAATGTGTTGTGACATCAAGGGAGTTTGTTTTTAAAAGTGGTTCTGCACTTTACACTAATTAAAGGAAACAGGATGTGTAATAAGTGGAAAAGTTAAGCTTTCTGTTGTCAATGCTGTTAGCGGATGACTTGCAAGGCATGTTATCACTGCAACATAATTCATGATTAGGGGAGTACATTTTCCAACATAGCAATTATGAACTGTTAACATAAGGTTCATTTGCTTATTTTCATAAAAGATTTTCAACCTTGGGTGGGGTTAGCTTAGAAAAATATGGTAAAAGTGTAACTTGAGCTAAGTTAAAGTTCTTTTTTAATCATGCATTTTTCACTCTTTTCATAGGAGACTGGTTTCATGATTATAAGAACAATTATCGTGATAATTTGGGTCCTCTTGAGCTTATCATGCATATTCATTAAAAATATAGAAATCTCACTTTATTAATCTAAGATCCATAGTCCTTTGTTCCTTTGGTGTATACTTTGTTCACTGCCTTTGAAGAAAGGGCACAAATTGGTTATATATTGTCAAACATCTCCACTGGTTTGAAAATTCATAACCTCATCCCATTATACTCTGATTGAAGAATTAGACTCTAATAAGGCTGCCAGGTGGCCCAGGTAAATGACCACCTTGGAGCCACCTAAGAGATTGGCAACTCCACCGTCATGTTCAGAGTAGCGTGTTATTCCCAATAACTTGCACAGCAAATGTAGGTCATTGCCTAGTCTGTTGGCTAGTATGTAGTGGTCTTTCAGCAGATATTGACTTTCTGTTTTATTCTTACTGATTTTGCTTTTTTTCTGTGAGTTCTCAGTTGTACCACTTTTCCCCATCTCTAATAACTCATCAAAAAAAAAAAGGAAAGCTAATAAGCACAGCTAATTTGGTACATGTTCCTATTATATAATCACCATGGTACCCAGGCTGTTCACAAAAGCAAACAAATTTATATGAAGAAAAATGTTCCCTCTCATTTAAGGTATGTTGCAATGAAATCACTGCCTTTTTGTCCAATTTTGCTCTCCATCGATAGACTTGTTTTCCAGTGTCTTCACTGGAAATGTGACTGTGGCTTTCTATATGTTGATGGAATGAGTGAATTTTTATTAAATAGTAGATAACCCCATCTTTTACTTTTAAGAAATATCCACACTTAACCGTGTCTAGATTGAATGTTAGATGATATTAAGACATAAAAAGTTAATAAATTCACATGTCACTTTTCTTTCTTGCCATTTTCCTTTTAATGACCAATGCCCTAGTGATCACATACTAAAAATCAGATTGCTGCTATCAAATGAAATATAAGTGAAATTGAAATGTATTCCAATATAAACCCATTTGCATTTGTTAATAGTATTAAGTGTTTAATGTAGAACAGCTCACTCATTGCAACTCAGTGAATGGTTCCAGCAATGCAAATGTAAACGGAACCACAGTACTGCATATCATTAGCCAAAGTATGTTCATTTCATGATAAACTTGGAGGAATGACACTCAGAAAATGCATCCACAGCAGTTGTCTGTCTGCCACCATAACACCATTCTAAAGCGGCGATGTGTGGGGTTTTAGTCCTTCTCCAAGCATGTTTCACAGAAGCCTTTCTTGTTAGAACTTTGAAAGTATGTTTCAGTGTTTCTTCTTCAGTTTTGAAGAGTTGAGTCTGTAGCTACTCATTACCTGCGTCCACTAGTAACTACCACTTTGATGGACACAGCTCCCAATTTTCTCTCTTTGTGAGGAGTCAGCAGTATATTTTGGCTCAATATTTGCCCTGTACAATTTTTTTTTAAATTATATAGATTAAATAAAGCAACTTATCCAAGTCTGTTTTCAAAATGCCTTTGCAAAATAGTGCTACAGTGTTGTGGTTGGCATGACACAGTGGGTTGAGCCATTACCTACATGCTAACACCCCATACTGGAGTTCAACTCCTTGCTAACGTAACATACATGGGAAAGCAACAGGAAATGGCCCAAATGCTTGGTTTCATGTCACCTATGTGGGAGATCTGGATGAAGTTCCCAGCCACTATTTTGCATGCGATGGATGCATTTCTATAAAAGATGTTTCATATGGTGTGTGTGTGTGTGTGTGTGTGTGTGTGTATGTGGGTATTCTTGCAATTTACTTAATTAGAAAAATAGAATGCAGCCCAGTTGGCCAACAACACCTACACTTGCTTTTAAGGGAAAAATTACCCCTTCAACCCGCAGATACTCATCGGTGAGCGGGGTACATGTGATCATCCATAAATGATCCTTTAATGGGTGCCAAAATGAACTTCTGGCAGCTGAATGTAGGAGCTTAATGTCATGATGAAGGCCTGAAAGATGAGTTTTCCATGTCTCCAGCATCTTGTAGCTTTGCAGTCCTCGAACATGGAATGCAGAAGGAAGGCAACTGTACACTGAGATTTTTGTGCCGAGAGGGGAAAACACCCAAGGGGAAACAAAATGATGAGCTCTGGATAGAAACAGAGCAATATAATGTGAATTCACAGAAATCCAGAGACAGGAATAGAGGGGTACTGCAGAGAAATGAGAATGGGTCCAAGATGCTGCAGACTGGTCAAGCAAAGCAAGAACTTAACAGATTGAGAAACTGGTGGATGATGCAGAAACCAGAAATTCTAAGTACACTGGAATGTTGGTGCCCGCCATCAGGTTCATTCTAGCAGTGAACAACTCTCTGACGAGCCTGCCTGTCAAGAAACAGAAGGCCGAGTGAGGCCCACCGAAAAGGCTGTGCAAAATATGTCCGTGTGGCTGTTGAGTATTTGACATGGGAAGCAACTACAGAAAGTTCCTGCATAAAAAAAGTTTCTGTCTCATGCTTCTGTGTACGCCGGATCCTTAACTAAGTTCTGATAGCAGGGAAGCAAAGCGAGTCACTCTACAAATTTTAGCTTTAAATCAAAACTCTAAACACAGTTTGTGTATTTTAATGTGCCATGCCATCATGGAGAATTTAAGGAAGATACAGCTAAAGCAAAGACTAAATAAAGCCCTAGCTTCTTTCTTCCATACAAATCTTAAATGACTTGTCCGCAAGTATTTAATTCTTTTCTCTTACAGTGTTACAGTCTTTAGAATCATGACATTACGTTGCGTATCTTGAGATGGTGAGAGTAGGGAAGACACCCACTGGAATTCCATTAAGCAGGAGCAGAGACAGGGCGATATTGACCAAACTGGTGATTCTGAGAATCAGATGGTGTGACAAGTGTTTTGATATTTATTTGGGGTCATAACTTGCACAATGCAGAAGCATGAAAGAATGAATGTAGGGGGCCAGAATGGAATAGCTCTAACTGAAGCCTTGCTTTGCATTGTCAGTGTAAAATTTTGTCTTCAAACCAGGGTAAAAAAAAAAAAAGTGCTCAAGTTTGAATTCATTCTTAGGTTATTAGTATTCTGAGCAGTTCTCCTAGCTAATTTTGCCATTACTACAATTTTCTAATTTTAATAGAATTTTAATATAACCCTTATTTTCCTAAAAAAAAAAAAGCAGATTATTATTTTTCTGCCAGATTGCTTAGGCTCTTAATGCCATACTCCTTAAAATTAGTGAAGGCCCAGCAGAAATGAAATCAGCTAGAATTGATTCACAATGCCCTTATTTACATTTGTAAAGTCATATTCTTGCTTGTATTATTATTCCTAAAATATATTGCCAAGCTACATTCAACAATTAGTGGTTTCCAGCTCGACTGTCCCAGTTGCTATCTCCCAGCTCTTTTATTTGTTTGTGGACATGAATCCCCTTTTACCGTTGAAGTGGGAGTCGAGATTACAGCACCAGCAGGCAATTTCTTGGACAAATTACTGCTCAGGCCCTAATGCGAAGGAAAGGGTGAGTGTTTATTGCACGGTTGACTGACTCACTCTTTCGTAGCCAAAGATTGCACCTGAGGCCACGATGCTGGGCGACAGTCCAGCAGAAGCCATCTACCTTCTGTTTCGGGCGACTTGTCTGTGTGCTGAGAACACACGTTGATGTTCAGAGACAAAGCTCCCTGTCCGTTTTGTAACAGCAATGGGAGAATTCGGCTACACGTGCTGGCAGCTTGAACATTTCCATGACAATGTCTGTGTCAAATGTAATATTTCTTTTACTTCTTTTAAAACCCTTTCAATTCTATTTGTAATGGTAAGCATTGGTTTCCATATGCAGGTTTAGAATTAGCTCTTATTTCACATGCCATTTAGAATTTTTTTAATGTATTCTTTTTTTAATTTAAAAGAAAAAGCAAAGTATAGATCTTGTACCCCCTGGTTCATTCCCTCAAATGACCAAAATATCCAAGGTGATATTTTAATTACTGCACTAAAGGAATAACTCTGAAGTGCCACTTTTACAGCACACAAGTTATATTTTAATATTTTCCTTCAAAGCCAGTCTCCCATCTTAATTCCGCAAAGGCAATGTGGTCATTTAAAAACTACTTAGAAATAGCCATGTGAGTCAAAAAGAGAAAGATGGAGCTAGCACTCCAACCATTGGCACTGAGTTAGAGTAAGGTCGTGTTAGGTCTTCAGCTTAAACGTAGAGCTATTCCACACTTGCTTCGAGGGGACCATAGTGTAGCAAGTTGCCTTAACCCACAGTGGATGGTGCAACGACAGTATTCCAGTCGGAGTGCTGCTTGCAGTCCTGGCTGCTCTGTCTCCAATCCACCTCTCTCCTGATGTGCCTGGAGTGTTCAAGAACGGCCAAAGTACCTGGGTCAGTTCTCCAGGGTGGAAGACCTGAATGGGACTCTTGTGCCCTTGGCTTCAGCATGACTCAGTTCTGCCCCTAGTGGCCATGTAGGGAATGAACCAGCGATAGGGCCTTACAAACTGTGGTCCTATGACCCTGAGCATCAGCATGCATATCACCTGCTTACAGGTGGATAGGACCAGAAGGACCATAAATAAACCAATCCCGCCCACCTTTGCCTTAGATTAAGGTAATTGCAGAGGAAAAGATTGTGTTTCCGCGGATAGATGGTGCAGGTTGTAATGGAGGAAAATTGGAGCTTGCAGGAAACAAACTCCCTCCCAGCCTTGCAAAATCTGCATTTCCAGAAAGCACTCGATGTGAAGTCCGACGCTGAACCCAGATTCCCCAGGACTTCCCCTTCAGTGGCACGTGCCACAGCGTCAGGGGGCAACTTGCCGAGCTGGTCAGCATTAAGCTACCCAGATGCTCCTCCTGGACTCTTTTTCAGCATGGGCCTTGAAATTGTGTCTGTCTGGGCTCGATGGTTGTAATATGATTTTGCAATGCTGTTTTGAGGGTAGTGTCTGATAAAAACATCTTTAAAAACTGATTTGAGGGGCCTGGTGCGGTAGCCTAGTGGCTAAAGCCCTTACCTTGCACACACTGGATTCCCACATGGATGCTGGTTCTAATCCTGGCACTGCTGCTCAGCTTCCCATCCAGCTCCCTGCTTGTGTCCTGGGAAAACAGGAGAGGATGGCCCAAAGTCTTGGGACCCTGCACCCGCGTGGGAGAGCCGGAAGAAGCTCCTGGCTCCTGGCTTTGGATCGACTCAGCTTCCGGCCATTGCAGTCACTTGGGGAGTGAATCGACAGATAAAAGATCTTCTTCTCTGTCTCTCCACCTCTTTGTAGATCTGTCTTTCCAGTAACAAATAAATAAATCTTCTGCGAGGTATCCTTACAAGGATTTTTCAGAAATGAATCCATCCTGTCGCCTTCAAAATTCTAACATGGGATGGGCAACTCAAAACACGTCCACACAGATCCAAGTGTTCAAATGTGATGAATTGATTGGATCCTCATCCAGATGATCAAACTCCCTAACCTCTCGGAGTAGATATGCAAGAATTCTCAGAAAGTTCCTGGCGCGTTAGCTGTACTGTCACTATTTGTATTCCAACTGAATATTCCAAGTTGAAACTCAATGCCGCTGTAGGAGGTTTATGTGAAAGAGAAAAAAAAAATGTGTCTCTTCAAGGTCAATCTTAAGAAGGAAATTCAGGTTGGGACATTTAAGGTCAAGTGGTCATCTATGCAAATATTCTACGAAGAATTTGGGAATGTAAATACAAATCAGTATTTTCATGTCAGATAAAAAGTCACACGATACCACATAGCGTTTACTGTAATCTCTAAAGCCCTTAATATCAAAGATGGAAGAATTAAAATCTGATCATCTTAGTTGTGAGATCAGCATGAAAGCTGGAAATGCCTTATGAATTCCTCCGAATTCTCCTACTGGAATCCTCATGAGTCAAATGCCAACTCAAGTGACATTGCCTTGTAGTGGTCCCCATCTGATGGGATTAGAGATATGGCTGGATCCAGACAAGAGGAGATTCTGTAAGGGGAGCTGTCGTGAAGAAAACAAGCAGAGCCACACACAGAATGGATATGTCCGAGTTGCTGAGTCCATATTCTGAAAAACCGTAGATTTGCGTATGCATTCTAGAATACTATATTTACATATGCTTACGTATGCTAACTCAATCTCCAGAGTCCGTAAGAACTGGTGGCCCTTAACCAATGGGTCAAGAACGAATAGCGTAAGATGCTGTCACCTGTGCTTCTTCGCGTCTGCGTTTCCCTGTGTTGACGTCATCTCTGCCTCAGTTTCCCCCCCTAGTGATCTGCGTCATCCTGCCGCAGTGGGAAGCCGCTCTCCGCTTACAGGCTGGTCATGCAGAGGACTTCACTCACACAGCAGGACCGTTCCCGGATGACAGAACATGGCACACAGGTGCGGAGGGAGTGTGGTACTCTAAACGTTGATCCTCAGCGTCCTGTGGAATTCGGAGATTGTGGCGGGCCTCACCTCGGCACCTTGGTGTCGACCCTTCGTGTTTTTGCTGTGACTTCTTTCTAGCAGGATGCTCATGACTCAATCACAACACCTTGAGGTATCAATCCAGCGATTAAACCCAGAAAGGAAGCCAGGCTGAGATAAGACCAGGGAGTTTTCATCTCTCTGTACCAACGCTGTCCGTGGTTTAGAACTCCATGACGAAGTAAAAAGAGCAGAATCTGATCTCCTCCTGGAGGCTCTCTGAGGATGCAGCTAGCATCTTTCCTGCCAATTTGAGTTCAGTAGCTTTCAACCTTCCTTCTCCCCACTCCCAACTGCCTGAGGAATAAGGCTCTGTAACGTAACAGTGCTCAGGACCAATTCTCTACGCTTTCAAATCCCCTGTTTACACGTGACTTAGATAGCTTCTCGCACTTTTGGCTAAGGTCAAGTGTATATGCGATTTAGTTATTGAATATCCTGTGTTCAGTGCAAAATCTCGCCGGTAACTGAGTCTACACTCACAGCCCTCCTGGAAACTGAAGTTCAAGAAATTCACCAGCCAGCCAATCACTGACAGATTTTAAACATTTCTATCTTTGTCAGAAATATTGTTGCGTGTGAGTGAAAGTCCTATCCTTCTCCAGCTCTTTGTTTACTAAAAAGGGGGAAGTGCGCGCTTGATTCTGTTGGCTGTCAAATCCATATGACGCAGCTTATACGCAGGCGTGCGGTAGCTACCCTCTCCTTCCCTAAGCCTGAGGGAGACAAGATGCAGTAATACATACAGGCTATCCTTCAGAGCTGTTTAAGGGGAACGCAGGCCAGACTGGCCTTAATTGTCATGTCTAATCCTATTAGCGTATGAACAGCGGAAGGCTCTGTTTTGGAGCGATCAATCCGTATGACTTATTAGTTGCTCTCGGTAAATGTTTACTCGGAAGATCAGTCGACATGCCAGACACTGACCGAGTTCGGTCATGGATCTTATACTTGTTTAAGGAATCGGATCACAGAGCCCTCGAATGGATTAAAATCAGCCCTGCAATCTGAACATCACCACTAAATCTGGGGTAGAAGGCATATCTTTTTTTAAAGATTTACTTATTTATTGGAAAGTCAGATATACAGAGAGGAGGAGAGACAGAGAGGAAGATCTTCCATCCAATGGTTCACTCCCCAAGTGAGCGCAACGGTTGACTGCTTTCCCAGGCCACAAGCTGGGAGCTGGATGGGAAGTGGAGCTGCCGGGATTAGAACCAGCGCCCATATGGGATCCCGGGGCGTGCAAGGTGAGGACTTCAGCCGCTAGGGCACGTCACCGGGCACAGAAGGCATATCTTTTTAATGTGTTTTATCCACATAGGTTTTGTTTAATGAAAGCAGTCTGGAACAAGGTGTTGTTTTCTAAAAAAAACAAACCTCTTACAGTCTAAATTATCTGGCATCATGGTCATCCCTGCTAATTTGTTCCATTTTATTTCCAACGTATCAAACTGTTTAAAGATTGCACTTTAGCATTATCAAATGCATGTTTTTTTTTTTTTTAATAACAAACTCCATTAAAGGAAGCTTTAGGAGGTACTTGATACTTAGGACTGTGAATTTTGAATCATTAGAACAAGTAATTGGGGATTTGTTTGGCCTGGCAGTGAAGTCACTGGTTGGCATGTTCACATCTCATGTTGCAATGTCTCGGGTCTGGGACTGGATCCTGCCTGTCCTTTGGATTGCACCTCCCTCTTATTGAGCACCTGCTGGTTCAAGCCAACTTGCCACTTTTAGCTCGACCCTGATTCAGTCGCTGGAGCCCAAGGCATTTTGGGACATAAATAAGATGGGACCTGTCTGTGTCTCCATAAAAACCGAAACTATTTCATTCAAAATATTTTTATATTTTTATAAATATTTTTATAAATATTTTTATTTTATATTTTTATAAATATATTTTATATTTTTTATTTTATAAAAATATTTCATACGTGAATGTTCTTGACTCTTTCAAGTTTGATGTTGAATGGTTTCTGAAGGAATACTTGAAATACCCTTCTGTTAGCTAATTAATATCTCAATTGGTATCCATGATTAGTTAATATGTTATTTAGTGGCTACCAGTATATGCTACAATGTCTTTATCCAGTAAGGACTATAATAAAGATTACAATATATACATATATAATATAGACACATATACATGAATAAATACATGTATTAGATACACTATAATAGGCTTGTTTTGTCAAGGAAACTGATTGTCATACTTCAGGTGCCATGTGGCTACAGTTTTCTCATAAAGTCATGAGGTTTCCACATCCTGTTGAGAAGGTGTTCAGCCAGCTGTCTTCTGTTGGCTAGGATTCTCTTTGCAAAACTCCTATCTAACAATTATGGTTCTTCAATGGTTCATTAGCAATGGCTGTGCAGAAAAAGTCCTGGAAAGGGATGCATCGACCGCATTTCTCTGTTACCTTCAGAATGCAGCTGAAAAATTATTTATTCATCATATCAATTTCCCCCACATAAAATACACCGCAAAATACACATTTAATGCCAGTGATAACCTTGCTTACCATTATAAAATGATGAGTTCAGAAACGGAACTTTTTCTTACGTCTTCCTCTTTGTGTCAAGGCTCCAGGAAGATTGAAATTAAATTCTGGTGCTGTACACTGGTCCTTTCAGTTCCGTGTTTTATTGCTCCATCCTTTTTCTTCTCCTGTTTAGCCAACCTATTTTAACCTGTTCATACATCTTTGGCTGTGAGCCATCTTAAATCCTTTCAAGAAAGGGATGGTTTGAACAATCTACGTGAGATTGTGTCTTTTAATAATTTTCTTTTTAAAATATTTATTTATTTTTATTGCATAGTCAGATGTATAGAGAGGAGGAGAGACAGGAAGATCTTCTGTCTGATGATTCACCCCATTCTTTGCATGCCATACAAGCAAGTATTGCTTTGTCATGAAAAGGTATAATTTTCACTATCTACAGTGTAATGTTTAGAAACATGTTTTCTCCTAATGTACACAACACTAGTATATATTTTGTGAGTTACCCAAGTGCTGCAACGTTGGTTTTCACCAGCCTGTAGTTATAATACTTAGTTCCCAGGAATTTTCCTGGCAGTTCTGTTACACTGCCACCTAGTGATAGCTCAATGGAACTGACGCCACATGTTTTTGTCCAGGTTGAAGCGTTTGCATGAAGATTTAAGAATGGTGAATACCTCTTTAAAATTCTCACACACACACACACACACACACACACACACACGCATGTTTCTGGCATTAGAGCATTTAAAAATAAAGTGCCGCTACCAAAAGGAAAATCAGCTCAAAGCCTGATGACACGATTGACGGATAATTGCATATTGCAAACATTTTAAAAGTGAGACTGCGTTCATAGCTCTGTGATAAAATGCTGACATGCTAGGAAAAAAAACAGTATTTGCATTTATCCGTAATTTTGACCACACCCCTCTCATGAGTCCATCCTGGGAGATACTTTGTATAGATTTTATTACTTTGTCTAAATGTGCAATCCACTTGCAATTATCTCTCGAAGTTGCATAAGTGTCTGATGTGTTGTTGAGTTGATTTCATGGTCTCAGCCAGAAGAGGTCCATGTTAAGTCCCATGACGTTGCCTCTAATGTGCAAGCAGAATTATAGCACCTGTTCCTCTGAGACTCATTCTTCTACTATAACCACTTTGCGACATCCGCAGGGCATCAGCCGTGCTAAGAAACTCCTGCCCTCCGGTGAATTCGTAGTGGCGGTTTAATTTCATATGTAGTAGTTAGGATGGAATGAGGCTAAGAGTGGAGCAGGCTTAGTAAGAAGTCTGTGGCGTATGGGGTAGGAGTGTCGGGATGCTGACGGGTCCGGATGCTGACGGGTCCGTGTCGAGATCATGTGTAGGATGGTGAGCCGTGCTTCCGAGGCACAGACGGCTGTGAGAGCTCGTGGACCTGGATGCTAAGAATCAGTGCGCCAGATACCGAAAGTGACAAATGTGCTGTGTGTGATCTGCCAGCCGTTTGGGAACTTGCTTGCAGTTTCGTTTGGCTCCAACAGCTACGGCTTTGCAACGTGCTAAAGGGCTCTGTCGCAGAGAGAAGTGCGAGTCGAGCAGCTCACGTGGCGTGAGAACTGTTGACAACTTAAGGGAAACACCAAAGGAGCGTGTCAAAACCTTTCCCTCCATGCTGCTTTTCATGCCCGACTAAAGCCCAAAGTGGAGCCAGCGTTTTAACGTAGCTAACGCTGCTGTCAGCTTTCTGCCTTGTTTTTATGGGTGAACATGTTCCTCCGAGGAGCCTCGAACCCTCAACTTCCCAAGGTGTCTGGGAGATCTAAAATCAAGTCTGTGGTCTTCACAGTGGGCATTATCCACCCTTGGTTTTAGTAAAACAGTAATCAGTAATGTTTACTGTCACATTCGAGTTCTAGGTTTGGATCCTAGGGGAATACTGAAGGATATTTGCAGAAATCCTGGTGTAAAGGGATTATTTATTGTGGCAGACGCAGGCTAAAATTTAGCCTTTTTCTTCCCCCAACAAACTCAAGATGTGCAGTAGCTAGCTACACCTATGGAAACTCTGTAGAATGTGTTGTGACATAGTAATAGATAGCTAATCATCAAAATATATAATTATCTGGAAATGTTTATATGCCAAGTACTATTCTGCTTTATATAGGCTATCTCACCCGTTCCTCTCGCACCCTGAATGGGAAATCTTATTATCATCCCCCCCATTTTTTTTTTGGATGAAAAAGGTGATGCGTCCTGAAGCCAGGAGCTTTAGCAAAGATGGCACAACCTCTTGTCCATTTGGCTCTGATGTTTGTGCTTTCGGCGAAAGACCAAACTGCTTGTTTGCATGAACATAGCAAGTTGGCACACAGTGTATGCGGCATAATACTGCCTTTGCATATATCAGCATGCAGATGCAATTTTAAGTATGGGTGAGCTAAAACTCTAAAATGTGAATGGTTCTTATCTCTCGGAGGTGGGAATAAAAGTGATGCTTGCTGTAATCCTTGTAGTTGTTGCAGTTTTCAAAAACACTCGACACACCGTATTTCTGCGAGACGAAAGGCAATGAAAAACCTGTGGCTTATTTTCTGCTTGCACTGACATCTTAGCCTGTGATTAAGACTAGTAACAAGTTAGTCATAGAGGTGAATTTTTTGATAATGTGTCAGTTACTTTGTATGGTATCCGGGAAGTATATATTTCCTTTTCTATGTACCCTATGCCGGCTAAAATAATTGAGGTTGAAACCACTACTTCTTCTGCGCTCCTTTGCTGTGGTGTCTCGGCGCTCACAGCACTCAAGCAAAGATCTCAACAGCAATTTCTTCTGTGGGGCCAGAGCTGCACAGCTACTCAAAGGGGAAGCTGATCTTCACATTCAAATGGATCCAGACCAAAACCTGGCACCCCAATTCTTCAGCGTCTCCAAAATTAACTCTCAGCGTTAATTGGCTTCATTCCCCATTGCCTCGTGCTGCCAAATGTGTGAGGCTGTTAGGAGCAGAACCTCCAGGGTGAAGTGTATTTGAGCAACATTGCTTTCTGTGCCCTTTGAAAACGTTCAACGCCTGCAAATAGAGTGATTTTGATAGAGGTGTCTAGAATCCCTGGAGAAGAAAAACTCAGTGTGTTAGCATAGAACGGCTTAACTGTCCTAAACCAGTGCTTCCCCAACTTTGAAGATGTTCACAGTACTGCGAGGGTATTGTCGCGTCAGTGGGTCAGCGGATTTGTTGTCTCTGTGGGTCAGCAGTGGGACCTGAGGGGCTGTAGTTTGGTGCACTTCCAGATACGGCTGCAGCTGCACCTGCTGGGATGGGTTCCACAGACTGCCGAGTGCTCTGCCGTTTCCTGGTTGTACTTCTAGGAATGAATCCTGTAAATCCTGGCTAAGGACATGCATTCAAGGGGCCCTACGTCCAACCTTCCTGAGGAACCTCGAGCTCGTTGTCCGTGGCCTTCAGGGGTTGTTGGATTAAAGGAATGGTATAACTAAAAAGCTGATGGAGGGTGGAGGAACCATCAGGAGAGGGTCCCTGCACTGATCTGCATTATTGCTGATGTCCTAGGACGGAAGGTTGTGTGTGTGTGTGTGTGTGTGTGTGTATGTGTTTTGGTCCTCAGACTTGCAGATAAAACAAATAATCAATTAAGGAAAATAAGCAAGCGTGTAAGCCTTTAGAAACAGCCACAATCACATGCTACAACTTGGAAAAAAGCGAGTAATAAATTTCCTTATTTCAACCAGCTAGTTAAAGGTTATGGTCTTAATTTATATCGCCAATGGATTCTCCCCCGCATCTTCCCTTCTCCCCTGCTTGCGTTTCGCATAGCGAGAGCTGAATGTAGGTGATGCAGAGAGGAAAGACCTTGGGGTGTGATTTACTTGAGCTAAGCAGCTGGATCTGCCACGGGACCTCTGATGACGTCAGGCCCATCAGATGACGTCAGACCCTTCGTCAGGTCTCTGAGCCTGGGCCTCCTGTTCCATTAAACGTCGTAACTGTCCAACTCACTGAGGATTGGCTGTGAGCCTTAAGGGAGCCAGTGAAAGTAACTCCAGGCACCTGCTAATTTACATGTTTTGTCTCGCTTTCCTTTTAATCCTCACGCAGAACGCTGCCTCCCTTTGCTTCTTCTGGAAGCCTCAGAGCTCCTGTCTCATCCGACTCAAGCCAGCTGTTCCCAACACGTGCTCCAGATCATTTGCATAGTTTTTTTTTTTGTGTGTGTGTGTGTGTAATTGCACCGGGTCCCGGAAGGTCAGGAGATCCTGTCTTGTTTATGAATTCCCGCTGCCTGGCGGAGCAGGTGTTTGTTGATTGCACGCATGAACGCAGCTCCCTCCCGTGGTTCTCCGTGTAACTGCTGTGGTAGCACAGCCTCAGTTAGGAACGCAAGGAATCCTCCCACGAGGATGTAGCGTTTTTGAGCATCATTGTTCACTCTTTCATTGTGCTGTTATTTTTTTTTTCCCCTATCTCAGAAAAGCCTTCTGCAGGAGCCCATTTGTGAGTGGACCCCTTTATGGTCAGTAGAATTCAGTAATATCAAGGGTTAAGATTTAGTGTGCTACTTGTCTGAAAATAAGAAAAAGAGCAGGTACTGCTTTTGATAGCAAACACTTTTCTCCGGTAGCCCTGTGGCGGCATTGTTAGAAACTTGTTGCCTAAAGCAATACACTGGCAGATTCTGTCAAGGTGTTTGAAGACAGTTTAAAATCAGAGGTAAACATCACACTGTGAACTGAGTATCTTTTTTTCCCAGCACACCAGGGTCTTCATAGAAATAATCCTATGGGCCTGGTGCAGTAGCCTAGTAGCTAAAGTCCTCCTCGCCTTACACGCGCTGGGATCCCATATGGACGCCTGTTTTTTATCCCGGCAGCCCCACTTCCCATCCAGCTCTACCCACCAGGTCTGGAAAAGCAGTCGAGGATGGCCCAAAGCCTTGGGACCCTCCACCTGCATGGGAGACCCAGAAGAGGCTCCGGGCTCCTGGCTTTGGTTCAGCTCAGCTCTGGCCATTGCAACCACTTGGGAAGTGAATCAGCAGACGGAAGATCTTCCTCTGTGTCTCTCCTTCTCTTTGTAAGTCTGACCTTCCAATAAAAATAAATAAATCTTTTTAAAAGGTGGAGCTATTAATAAAAAAAGATGGCCCATGTATTTGGGTCCCTGCCACCCACATTAGTGATAGTGTTAGTCCTTAAATGGGGTGGAATAACAATGGAGAATGGAACAATGACTGTTGCATTGCCTGTAAAAGTGGCAGCATACCAGGCTGCAGCTTACTTGCCACGCTGCCATGTTGGCCCCCCGATGACATATTTTTAATCGTAATAAAGTACAACTTCATACATTTAACCAAAAGGAAGTGACTTTTTATTCGTCTGCTCTTGGTTTGCACATGTTGTTGGATTTAATTACCGGTACGTCTTACAGTGTGCTGGAAAAGCTTTATCATGGAGATGGTAAGGATTCCTGGCAGTATATTATTTCTTTCCCGTTTGCTGCTTTTCCGTTCCAATACCTGACTAGATGCTGTATGATGGTTTTAAATGTATTTGATCTGTAAGTACAGGCTTATACAAAGTCCAGTGACAGATAAATTTGTATGTACATAAAAAACTCCTAAGAGTGTTTAGGTTCTAAGAAAGGTTTTACTGTGGCTAACAAATGGGACTTTTTTTTTTTAAGCAAGGATGACTACGGCACATTTAACACAAGGTGCAAAGCTAGTGGATAATTCAAGCTATCACTTATTACCTGAAAGAATGCCATAGAATACAAGCGAGCACTACTCCAACTATTGATCAAGTCTTACATTAGAGCTACAGCCCAAGTGATGAAATGAAATCTTCTAATCCTTCTAAGAGGAGTGATGCTTCCATAATTACTTAATGCTTTCATTGCGTTTATCATCATTTTTGTATTAAGAAAAAAAGAAGTCATAGGTAGGAGGGTAAGAAGTTGGAAAAGGTCGGAGAATGGAACATTCAGTGAAATCAACCAACTCCGAAAGGACACATGTCACATGTTCTTTCTGGTATAAGACAGCACTCATGCAAAAAAACACCCCAAATAATTATATAGGTAAACATACATGTATATACATTGTCACAGATAAACTGTATAATGGAGACTAGCATACTGGGAAGAGAAGTTACGTGGAAGTATCTTCGCTCCTGATTAAAAGTAGAATTGCCAATGAAATTGTTACATATACCTTGGCAACAAGATATCAGATTTTCTGCATTGCCCGTATCTATAATGTCATGATACACTTAAACAGAAGAACGTTGACCTTGTAACTATTGCTGAGGGACTATGCTACTGTAATGAAATGGGGGGGGGGGTGAAATGGTGGGAAGGAGAGGAGTGGGAGGGAAGGAGGGGAGGAGGATGGGGGAATCTCTATACCTACAATAATGTATCATGGAAAATAATAATAATAATTTAGGAAATGTAGATACAAAGTCAGTGAGCTAGTGTTGCGCCCAGGGCCATGCTGGATTGTTTAGCATCCCACAGAGGATGCTACACAAAGGGGCCAAGGTCGTTTCTGACATCTGCATGCACATGTCCAATCAGGGGTTGCAGAGTGAATGCTGTATTTGGCTCTGAAGGGAAGGCTTGCCATGGAAAAGGCTGGCGGAGACTAAACCGCCTTGTTTTAACTTGCCAAAGCATGTTAAGTTTAGAGACAGTTGACTTCACTGCAGGTAACAGAAAAGACAACTACAAAAAAAAAAAATGACCTAAACAATGAAGACATTTGTTAACACTCAATACAAAATCTGGATTAGATGACCCATCGGTCGGAGGAGGATGCTTTGTACAACGGCTGAGATGCCCCTTGGATAGTCGTATCCGCCATCAGAGCCGGTCTTAAATCCTGATCATTTGTCCTTTCCTGTCTCCTGAAGCTGAAGCACATCTTGGGACATACCAGTGGAGGCGTTAGTGCTCAGGTCCTTGCCTTCCCCTGAGAGGCCCAGGTTAAGTTCCTAGCCCTTGGAATTGATCTGGCCCGTTCCTGGCTATTGCATGCATCTAGGAAGGGATGCAGATGATGATAAATAAATGCATGCATTCATGCAACTCCATGTGTATCTTTCTTTCAAATCAGTGACGAATTAAAAAAATTAGAATAACTGAAATTCTTTATTAATGTATCCTAGTTCCCCTCTAAGAGCAGTTTTGACAGCTGTGGTTTTAGTCGCTTCTCATCAATCCCGATGATAGTAAGTGAAAATTCCAGAAAGTTTCAAACCGCCTGCCACCGTGAATAACGGGATAAACCCTCGTGCAGGCCCACTCCATGCCTCCAGGACGTAAGCCGTTACCTGTATATTCACCATGTGTATGCTGCCCGTCCAGTACCGGTCTTGGTTTCAAGATCACCAGGCTTTTGTTCAAATAATGCCTATTTTACATATTAATGACACCACAAGAGACAACAGATCATAAAACAAAGGTCGCTGCGGAGATAGAAGGGAGAAAGCGTGATTTGTGTAGTGGTCAATAATATATGCATCTTTAGCCACTCACAGGAGGTGTTGTCCAGGTCCAGTCTGTCCAGGGTAGAGAGAACTGCCTTAGGACTTGATTGAATATAAACTTTGGCAGTGCCTAACCAAATTCCTCTCCAGCACGAACCGTTCATGAAGCCTACACTCAGGCACCAGCTAAAACAATGAATGCATCACGAGTGGAATGGACCAGCTGTGACTGATGCTGAGCCTAATACTCTCTCAAGAACAAAACCTATCAAAGGGCAATTAAAAAAAAAAAGAAACCTCAAAGTCTTACATTTCATTAAAAAATACACTTGATCTTAGCCAAAAGGCCGAGAAGCGATGTAACGGAGTCGGTCTTTCCAAAGCCACTGCGATCCTTGCACGTCCGCGTTGTGTTTCTTATGTTTCCCATCCGGAGGCTGTAGATGGCACAGTCCTCTAAATTGCCGAGTCTCACTTCGAAGCTTCCACCACCAGAGGGAGCTGGTGTTACAAGATTGTATGGTACCCAGCAAGTGCTCTAAATTCCTAGTCAAGGGAAGGTTGCCGAATGACGTGATGTCTTAAGCCCAGACATTATGGCATAAAATCTTCTGAGGAGCTAATTGTAATAAAAACAGATATAGCGGTTGCTACTCCAACCCGTGGGTTTTGATATTGTTTTTATTTCCATTTCTTCAAAATAGCTTCTTTTCTCCTATTAAATTCTTCACCGACTCATAGTTCACACAGTAGCATCATTTATGTTTTGTGTTTTGCTTTTCGTTTCTTCATCATCACATTGGTTATTCAGTGGCATCTTACTGAACTCCACGGTGCTGTAAATTTTTGTTTTGTCTAAGTCGATGTTGTTTCCTGGCGTCTCATTTGAGGGAATGCGTAGTAACGGCATAATACAGATTACCATATCCAGATGTGAAGATGCAATGCAATATGCATCTCCACTCCCAAATCAAAGATGGGCTCCCGCTGAAACTGTTGGACATATATCTAGACAGTGGGATGCTGGACTCTGCCATTGTCTGTACCGGCAACGTCAGGACACACTTAAATAACAGAATGATGGACTTAAGACTGCTTGCAAAGGACTGTATTATTGTAATAATATGGGGGAAATCAGTTGAGGGGAAGGAATACAGGGCTGGAGTAGAGGAAATCCCAGAGCCTATAGAATTGTACCATAAAATTAAAACTAAAATAGAAAAAAATGTATTGTGAAGAGTTACTTTTGACGATCCTTGTTTTTCATATAAAAACCCTAAATTCTTCTGGGGCTAAAGATTATGCACCAAAAAGGCTTACAGAGGAAATAATGAAAAGAAGTCATGAAAAAAAATTGAACCTTACAAGAATGATAAAATTATATATAGAGAGACCATTACAGAATAATTAATTTAAATAGGAAGCATTAATTTTTAAATAGTGTTTGGTCTTTAAAAGGACAACTGTGTCGGGCCTGGCGCAGTAGCCTGTTGGCTAAAATCTTCACTTTGCACACGCTGGGATCCCATGTGGGTGCCGGTTCTGATCCCTGCAGCCCCGCTTCCCATCCAGCTCCCTGCTTGTGTCCTGGGAAAGCAGTTGAGGACGGCCCAAATCCTTGGAACCCTGCATCCACCTGGGAGACCCAGAAGAAGCTCCTGGCTACTGGCTTCGGATCAGCGCAGCACTGGCCGTTGCGGCCACCTGGGGAGTGAACCAGTGGATGGAAGATCTTCCTCTCTGTCTCTCTCGCATCCAATAAAAATAGATCTTTAAAAAAAGAGAAAGAGAGAAGCCATTTAAAAAGATATAATCGCGTTTCATATTATAAACAACTACGCAGTATCTAAAATTTGACAAGCCTGTACTAACACAACAGTTCCCTAGATCTAATGAAAATGTCTATATTCGAAGCACATAAAATGTTCTAATTCTGAGCACCGATAAGGGCAAATTTGCTTAATCCAGCATACTTTTGAAAGATCTCTATGGGAAATGGCAGACTTCATCTGAAATGACTCAGGTCTTTCTTTATGTCTCTCCCCAAGCTTCCGTAGTGAGGACTCTCACGGTGTTTTAAAGCATCACACAGCTTTTGTTTTGGCTTGTTCATATGTGAAAGCATCAAGCCCCCTGCGAGGAGGATATGATAACTTCTCAGACAGCTGACCGTCTTGAAAGTTGCACATCACAGCAAGCTGTTTCCTTGTTTCTGCCAGTCTGCCTCCGTGTGTTTCCCGGTGTGATCTCAGAAGCACTCGAAACTTCATCAGGGGTTCAGAATGGAATTTCTTATGTCAATCGTAGGTTGATTGAAGTTGCTTCGTGACCATCAAGTGGTACTCACGCACACCCAAGTTAGACACCCGTATTCCAGAACACACATACTAAACTATTACCCATCCCTAGCTTTTGGCTGTCAGCCTTTTCTTGGTGAGCACTTATTGGTTTGTTTTTATTTGTAGACACATACTCACCTATGGGAAACATCATTTAGTGCTTCTTCTCTTGGAAATTTTTTGTGCCTCCAACCCTCCTTGTTTTTCATTATATTTTCTTGAATTATTTATCTGCTGGCACGAATAATTATGTTTACAGATGAGTCATTGCATTTGCTTCGCAATAATTTCCCCCTTCCTTTGCCTTCTTAAGTTCAATGCATCCCATATGGAAAACCATCTCAGTTAATTCCTTTTTCTGTGTTATTTCCCTTTAAAGGGTCTTTTTAAAGCCTGTTGAAATGAGAGTCCAGTAGAATCTTTCTGTCTTCTAGACTCTTTCATCCATAAACATCCATCCTATGAGCTGGTTTTCAAAGTTTGCTTCCAACCAGTGGACCTCATTTGTCCTGCTACAAACCCTGTTTGGCTCTCTTACTTTGCTTGATCTAGTTGCTCTCTAATCTTACCTTCACAAAGCCTAGGTAGAATCCATAATGCTCTCAGGAAGTCTTTGCCAAGCCAACTCTCCCAGGCGACTGCTTAAATGATTGTTTCTCTGTGTGTGTATCTTCCCAGCTTGGCTCTGGCTGCCAAATGAAGGTTTATCTATTTGAGCGTCTTAGTTATCATAGCCATGCCCCAGTTGCTCATCACTGATATGGATCAGTTTTGATGGTAATTAAAAAAATTCATGACCTCTTCCATCTTTTCTTATTATTCCAAATTATAGATGGGAATATACTTATTCAATGTGGGGGTTTTTTGGTTATGATATCATTAGCATTTATTTGATACTGTTGCTCTCGTCTGGCACTCTTCAGTAAAGCTTAAATCACTTCCTCCTAAGATCGTCTCATTAAAATTCATTGTTGAGACTAATTAAGTCCCAAACATGGTCAATTTTGTGTTATAGAAAATGCCAGTGCCACGTAATTGAAACGGAAGTGCTTGAATCAAGTGCACTCTTTGGCTTCAGTGACTGTTGATTTACTAAGGGAGCAGGTGCCGCAGGGGAGCACGGTAGTGTACCGGAATATTCTGTTTTCGATGTACAATTATGTCCTCTCCAAGGATCAGTAGCTTGGTTTGCATTGATTCATAGCAGCCCCCAAATTCCCTGTGCTCTTCTGCCCAGCGTTTCACCAAGCTCCTTTCGCTCAGTAATGGCAGTCTGATGACTGTTGGTGCCGTGGATAGATGTTAAGAAGGCACAGAATCTGTTCCCTCAGAAGGCAGTGGCTCAGTGGAGGAAATTAACCAGTCCAGACAGTAACACGTGAGCAAGACATTCAAAACACGATGTGGCTGGTTACCAAGAATCTACAAAATAAATGAGGGACAATTCTTGCCAGGAGACAACTGTGTGGATACTCCAGAGAAGCCGAAGAACTAGAAAATGATTCCAAGAGGAATTGGCAGTTGAGGACGGCATTTTCCCTTCAGTGTTAGTGGAAGTGCACCAAAACGAGCAGTGAAGAATTCAGCAAGAAGCATGAAGGGCTGGAGGTCTTTGTTGTTTCCCTGCGGGCTTGGTTCAGCTCCTGTCTGAGAACCTGCTCTCTTATTTTTATTGACTTAAAATATATATTGACTTAAAATATATATTATTTTTTGTCTCAATGCTTAATTTGCACCTACAATTTTTCTGTATTTGTGGGGCAGGATGCAGTGTGCCTCATATCTGTATGCATCATGTAACTGAAATTAAAATGAACTATTTCCTCAAACACTTGTCATTTCATAAGTTTTGTTCTAAGAAAGCCAGAGAATCAGCCAGGAAGCCTGTCTTGGATTTCGTCTTCCATGGAGTCAGTCTGGATCAGAACCTAGTGAAAAACAGTTCGGTATTAGACCGTGAATCACCCAGCCATGTTAAGTCGAACTCTTCCTTTCATCACTGTAACACATAGCTGTTTACATGCACGTTCCTACATTTTATTATTTATTTATTTATTTAAAAGCCAGAGTTGCAGAGAAAGGGAGAGACAGAGAAAGAACTTCTTTCTGCTGGTTCACTCCTTCCTGCACAGCCAGAGCTGGGGCCCAGCTGAAGCCGCAGGATGCATTGGTTGAAGGGGCTCAAACACTTTGGTCCTCCGATGTTGCATTTCCCAGGCCATTAGCAGGGAACCAGATTGGAAGTGCAGCACCCTGGACTTGAACTGCTACCCTGTGCAATGTCACTGTGGTAGGCGGTCGCTTTAATCCTCCTCCATGACGCTGTCTCCTCTTTACACAGTTGAGGTGTTTAACAGATTCATTTGAATACGTACATCACCAACGCTGTCCAGTTTTCCTTTATTATTTTTCTCCTGTGCGTTAATGGATTGCAGGTCAACGAGATGGAAGTAGGGAGAGTGAGCTAAAGTTTATTAAAGGGCATTCCAAGAGAGCCACGGAGCTGCAGGATCCTTTTCTTCCTGGTTTGGCATTTTATCCCCCACGATGCATTTGTGATGCATTATGTGGGGGTTGGGAGTGGGCAAAACCACAAGGCAAATTACAGTGCTCTTACAATGAAACGGGGCCATTCCAACGGCAAACTGTATATCACTGTGAATGTGCCATTAGCTACTAGATTTTTGTGGTTTGGCTCAGTTCCCATTTCATTAGAATGCTTTAACCGCAAGGGAAACCGCAAACTGGGTGGCCTTGGCTGAGCTCTGGTCCCTCCTCTCCAGGAAGCTTTTGTGGCCCCTGCCTTAAGGTGCTCAAAGCTCAATTTCTGCATGACAGATAAACACAGGAAAGAATCTGAAAGTACTCTAGTGTCTTCCTAGTTTCATTGCGTGCCAACAGTTCTTGGTGACGTATATTATCCCTACATTAAATAAGGGACCCCTGCTTGTAACTATGCCAGCTTGCTTTTAGCTGCCCTGTGAAATTGTGTGTGTGTGTATACCTGTGCCGATTCTTCTTGGAAAACCAAGTGTTTAAATTGCTTACTGTGAGAGAGGGATGGTATTCCATGTTAAGATGAACATTCCCCATTTTTTTCATGTAACATAAATTCAGAAAGAAAATATGCTTTATATACCCTATGGAATACTACTCGGCCATAAAAATGATTGAAATCTTAAAAAAAAAAAGTACTGAAATCTTTTGTCTTTTGCAGCAAAGTGGATTTAAGTAGAAACCATGGTCAGTAGCATAAGCCAATCCCCACCAGACAATTATCATGTTTTCCTTGATAGGTAATGGTTCATGTAATATATAGACAATATACGGGAACGAAGCGGACATCTTCTGATGTCCTTTTTAAATATTTCTGTGCAGCTCTGATTCTGCTACATTTTACTGAATGTACATGCTGAAAATTAGGGGTGAAATCAGCTTGTGATTATAGATTGGACTAAAATCATGTCTTTACAAAAATTAAAAGAAGACAGAGTGGCACTGACAAGGAGGGAAGTGGTGGGAGTTATGCATGGTAATCTTTTTAGAATTGTACTTAGAAAAATGAATGACATCTTTTGCCTTTTTGGTATAACTAGAAAAAAAGAATCCACTGCTTTACCACAGGTCTCCGCTCCTAAGTAATATAGTTTGGGAAATCTGTAAGTCAAGACCTCCCACATGGAGAAACTATGACATAATTTCCATTGAGGCTTACACATTTTGTCGAGCATTCATCATCATTATATTATCGTTGATAGAATTGTTTTTGTCTTGCTTCAATGGCGAGATCAATGCTTCTAAGTAGATAACTCCGGTTACGAGGTCTTATGCAGCAAGACCTAGGAATCCAGCTGGTGTCTGTATCCTAAGCTTACGCTTTTAAACATCGCACACTGACACCAACTGACAGCATCACCTGCTAGTCGGCTCACAAGTTCTCTGGCCACACCGAACTGAATGCGAGATGCCAGGCAGCACCTGTGATGTGTCTTAACAAGGCCTTCCAACACGGTTGTCAGGTTAAATAGAGGATGCTAAGTTAAATTTGATTGCTAGACCAATGTCCTTTTAAATAAATGTATGTCTCAAATATTTTTATTTATGGGCCGGGCACAGTAGTCTAGTGGCTGAATTCCTCACCTCGCACACATTGGGATCCCGTTTGGATGTCTGTTTGTGTCCCAGAAGCTTTGCTTCCCATCCAGCTTCCTGCTTGTGGCCCGGGAAAGCAGTAGAGGATGGCCCAGAGCCTTGGGACCCTGCACCCGTGTGTGAGACCTGGAAGTGGCTCCTGGCTCCTGGCTCCTGGCTTCAGCTCAGCTCAACTCTGGCACAGTGGCCACTTGGGGAGTGAATCAGCAGATAGAAGTTCTTCTTCTCTGTCTCTCCTCCTCTCTGTATATCTGACTTTCCACTAAAAAATAATCAAATCTTTAAAAAAAGTTGTTTACATTACATTCAAATCTGGGTATATCCTTTTATTATTATTATTATTTTAGGCTGAATCTGGCAGCCCTTTTCCCATGGGGGTCTCACCTGCCCTCGGGGTGAGAGCCTTATGACTTTTGTTGAACTTTGTTGAACTTACATTTACTTATCTGTTCCATAAGCCTAAGATGGGAGAGTTTTGTTTTGTTCTGTTTTAGATAAACTTTTTTTTTCCTGGTATCAGCTTTAACATCTGACAGTTGTAACAATGAAAAAGCAAAGACAGAACGCATTCTCTAAGAGAATCACGTTTGCCAATGCGCCTGGAACATGGCATAGAACACTGGGGCATGTTTGATTACAGAGCGGCAAAGAGAATGGAAATCTGGGGGCAGGACGTTAAAGTGGATCTTTTTTCCTCCTTAATGTGGTGGGGAAAAGTCCACCATATATATTGCACTTATTCCAAAAGGAGAAACATTTTTAAGAGCAACTTTGACAAGCTAGTTGCTACAGTTTAAGTTAATAAATGAAAATCCACTTTAACTTGATTCTTGTTTTACTGCCACTTCATTTTTAATGCTTATTGAAATAAATTTCACAAGACCTCCCACGGGCAACATAAATATTACACATCTTTGTATTTCTTCTATTTTTTTTTTTTAAGAAGGAAAGACAAACTTGTCTCTGGGTTAAGAACATTATCCGAATTCGGGCAACCTCATGATGAAATGATGAAGCCAGCTTCAAAGTCTGAGTTAAAGATTGAATGATAGTTTTCTGTGACTAATTGCTGAGAGAAGTGTCTCCCGAGTAGGTATTTCAGGAATCAAAACCTTGTTTTACTATGTCATCTGTGGGCCAGTTTTAGAAACGAAATAGCAACAGACAGGCACATCTCTGTATAGGACTGTTACCTTGGCATGGCTGTAATCTCTCCTTGGCAATGAGAAGCCTGAACTGATTCCAGGCAATCAAGAAAACAAACATCTTTGCTGAATTGTCTAGCCAGAGCTAGGTACCACAGGAAAAGCTACTTTACCTGACATGTTGTTAAGCATAAAAAAAAAAAAATCACGGAAGTTTGGGGGGGGGTGTGGGGGAAATTAATGAATGAAAACTATCCTATGGTTTGTAAGATAGAAACAAAACTTGGTAAGAGTTTTTGCTACTTAGTATCCATGTGGAGCGGTCAGGAGACTCCCATGCATGGATCCGTTCTGGGGTCTGTTGTCTTTAGTCTTATCTTCGGAGAAAGTATTTGGCAGAGGGACAAAAGTCTGAATTACCTCTGAGTTAGCCATAGCATTCATCTCAATTAAAATTAATTTTTTTTAGTGATGTGTCATGTGTTTTAGAATAGTATACATCTTTCTTATGGTTTATAGAAATTCTAAACATAATTCGTGGGCGTGGAGTGTATTGTAATTTAACATTAAAATGAGCTCTCAGAAGGGATAACAATTTGTTATTGTTAAAGGGTATTCAGTAGAGTACCTTGTCGCTGCTTGCAAAACAATATTTTCATTAATAAAATCCAGGTCACTGATCCTAAGTGGATACAAGTTTGGTGAACTGATTCGGGTTTAAAGCAGAAAATCTTTACTGTGGCGTTAAATCAATCCATAGTTTCAGAATTCATTATGCTAAACGTTCTGGTAATTAAAGAGCATTTAAATGAAACACATACAGATAAATTAAAACTGAATTTCATCAGTTGCAGCTTTTAATGGTGTCTTAATAGAGATATACATAAAATATATTCCGTTAAAAGATGTATGATTTAGTTGCCACGTAGATTTATTCAAGAATTACTACTGCCACCTGTTGGTGCAAGTGTAGAATTCTAAAAGGAATTTGATGAAAATTGTCGGACACGTCACTAGACTTAATGGATCCCATAAGTGACTGTATGAGAGCTTTCCTTGGAGAGGAAATACTTTTTAGTTTTACATATGTACATATGTTGCTATATATAACTCTATATAACTTAATACATACATTTATATTAAAATATATCAGGTGATTTATAAAATAACCTTGAAGTTATTTAAGTCTGTCATTCGTGGCAGTGAATTGTCAAAAGTATTTATTTATTTACTTATATTGGAAAGACAGATTTACAGACAAAAGGGGAGAGAGAGAGAGAAAGATCTTCTGCCTGCTGATTCACTCCCCAAGTGGCTGCCTTGGGCAGAGCTGAGCTGAGCCGAAACCAGGAGCCAGGAACTTCCTCTGGGTCTCCTGCACGGGTGCAGGGTCCCAAGGCTTTGGGCCATCCTTGACTACTTTCCCGGGCCACAAGCAGGGAGCTCGATGGGAAGCAAAGCTGCTGGAATTAGAACTGGCTGCCATATGGGATGCATATAAAGGTGCATCCACTAGGCTACCACACTGGGCCCATGGCAGTGAATTTTGCATCCACAGTTTAAAAACCCAATTTACTTAGCATTTTTGTGTATATTGCCATATGGCAATGCTAGGTATTTCCATTCAGTATGACTGTCCTCAACAAGTCCTGCAGAGTTCTAAAAAAAAGTTTAATTTATGAATTTTGTGGTAAGGGAATGATTAAAATTGATGAGTGCTGACCATCCGTCTCTCTTGTAGATACCCTAGATAATCCCAATATGCATCCGGGATGGATGGTCATTTTTTGAAACTAATGAAGTCTGGTTATCAACAACTAAAACAGGAAAATAGGGGTAGGAACAGGACAAGGCAACCTTATTTAAAATCACTCTTGACCATGCCTCAAAAAACGTTACTGAAAAATTACTCACAGCATAGTTCCCATCATACAAATGTTTATTTTTCTTTTATGATCTCTGGCGTAAAACATAGCCTCTATTTTACAAAGCTGTTTCAGTGACAAACATATTAAAATTGTTTTCAGAAAGTAATGTGAACTACACTGACACCAATTTTGTCTTTGGAATAATGCCACCAAAAGGCTTTATTGAGATAGAATGTGGGGCAGACTGGTTCCAGTTATTTCCTGTGTGTCACAGGTACCAGATTTACAGCTTTGGAGTCTAAAACCCATTACCCACCCAACGATTTGCCAATGGAGTTCTGTGTCGTTTCATTGGCCAAGCGTTAGACATAAAATGGTGATAGAAACATGGTTTCTATACTCAAGAAACCAACAGTCCAGGAGGGGAGATGATCTTGAGAATATAATATTGCACAGGCTTTCGTGTAGCTGAATTTGCAGCGTGCATAATCAGCCATGTGTGCTGTCTGCAGTGCAAGTGGCAATTGTTGGGGGCTGGCTTAATGAGGGGGCTTCGGTGGAAAGGTAGAAGCCATGAGCGCTGAGGTCAGGGTGAGACTGACAGCTGAATGGTGGGTTCTGTGAAGACATGGAGCGAATGCATGACGGAATCAGGAATTATTAGAAGGATGGGACAGAAGACGATCAATACCAAGTCTGAGTCGTATTACGTAGAGGAAGGGCATTTGGAGAAAGAAGTATGTGCACCACGGGCGTCAATAGAGATCACATATATAGACTGTGTGTGTGTGTTTGTTTCTTACACTACTCGCAGTCATTCCTCCAGTGCCTTTCTCTGTGGAGTTCTACTCCTTTTTCCATCTTTCTTGGTGCACCAAAGAGGAATCTACAATCAATATGTAGTAGCATATTAAATGATGAAGGAAATTCATAATCCTAAGTGGCAGTTGTACATGGCTTCCATCCCTGGTGGTACTACTGTTCTGCAGAATGTCTTCTTCCAGGTGATCGATCGAGCAAATGAAGTATGCATTACGATTGGTATGCCCAAAACCAAATGCTTTTTCATGTGCTATTATTTTGCATCCCAAAATAATTTTTCATTCTGAAAAGAGAAAAAAATATATATTTTGCATTTTTTCCCCCCAAACAAGGAGCACTTACTGTATTTTAGTGTACCTAAGGCTTGGATCACAGACAAGCAGAAGCCAAGAATTTTCCCTGTGGAATTCTTTAGCCTGGCAGCAGAGACAAACCTTTGAATCGTCTACCCTTCAATTCTGAGCAGTTCATATTTCATCAAAATGTTGGAAATAAGCAGCTCTATGAGAATCCAATTCTGTCACCCACTCATAATAATTCTTAGATACTGCTCTTTTATTTTAAAAAGTTAGTTCTGCCAAGAATTGAGTTGCTCCATTAGATTCCTTTACAATGTGATTTGTTAAGTGATCATTTCTATTGTGGTAGGCCTTCAGTCAAGCGATTCTGAAAAAGCCAAGGGAATTGCTAACTGTAGCACACTTTGGTTTATCTATCTTCTGCTTCCTTGTACTGTAAATTCAGCTCCCAGCTGGAATCAGCCTCCCATAAGGTGTTGTTGAAATTTACAATTCCTCCCCTTTCTCATCAGCGTGAACATTTCCCTCGATTACAGGAACGATGTGTGGCAGCCACGAGTGTCTTGAAAACAATGTGAACCGTGTCGAAGTGCTCTTTAAACAAGCCACTGTTTTCATCCGTGGTCGAAATTCCCTGGAAGCGGACAAAATGACGAACTTCTACCCTCCTCTTCCACCTCTGCTCCAGTTCATAGGGTTGGGCTGAGAGCAGAGCAGTGATCCCTATCCGATTAATTGATAGATTGTTTCTTCTCTATATGAAGGTGTTGATAAAAATCTCCTACCAGAACTATTCTTAGGCATACACCATGTAGAAATACAGAGGCCACACAGAGCCTTGTAATACTGAGCTGAACCACTGAGGTTAAAAACAAAAACAACATACATTTCAAGAAGCTAATCTCTCCTTACTCTAATTCTAGGGTTTCAGTTTGATAGTGAAAAAAAAAATCTCCATATTACAAATATTTTGGATGTCATTTTGTTGATAATGATGGGAGCAGTTACGGCAATCTGACTTTGAAGACTGGATTATTTTGAAAGATATCAATAAGTAACATTTCTGGTACTGGGAAAACCTTTTTGTTAAGCATAGCTAAGAAAAGGTGTGAGGATTCCTAGTGCCGGTAATCTTGGTTCTGTAAAAAGTTGTGAACTAATAATGCCCTGTGTTGTGTTTACAATATCGGTCAGTATACGCTTCTGAGCTATGAGTGCCCTTTGCTTTACTGGCCTTCACTTCATTTCCAGATGTAGTGAGTTCTAATGATCTGTGTAGATGAGAATGTATTTCCTGAGCTTGGGTAATAAAAGTGCATTGCACACGCTTAGGAAATGGGCAAGCACTGTTATGAACTTCCATGGCTAACCAGCAGAGTGATGCAGAGCCAGGACCCGGCGACTCCCACTTCCTCTTCCAGCCTTAGCAGGCCAGCCTGCTTGAGCTTTGTGGCTAGGTGTATTTTCTTTGTGTTTTCCTCACAAAGCCATCCCGGGATGGGTCAGAGGCTATGACTAATACATATCAAGAGCCTGTTTCTAATTTGCCTGAAGACCTTCCAGAAGCTCTTAACAACCCTGGTCATAGACCCCTTGATCAAGTATTTATAGAATGTTCCCAACATGGAGTAATTGAATTTTTGAAAAGAGGCCATGAAGATCATAAGGAAAAGTACTTCAGTATCATTTAGAAGGCTTCTGTAATGAAGGAGGGCAGTAAGGACAGAGAGGACAATCTTTGCAGTCATCTCATATTACTCCAGTGTCGCCTGGGCATCCACTATGTTAGCAATTGAAGCTTAACCTTCCCTACCCTCCTTAGAGGAGAAATTAGCTGTAGAGAAAGAAAGTCCTCTCATTTAACTGTTCAGTAATCAGATAATCTCCTGTGCACAATCAGAAGTTGGTTATAAAGTCATCTGGGGACAAATGACACTCTTAGTGATGTGGAGAGTCAAAGTTTCTTTAACGCCTGCCATAATTAAGACTATGGGAGACCAAGGTGAAAAAGTTACAAGAGCGTAGGTATGCATCTGTACACTTCCTATAGGCATGAATAGAGAGATTGAGTTATCAGTTCTGGCGCTGGGATCAGGTGAGAGACCAGGGCGTGAATCCAGACATCGGTTCTTGGACATGAATACCTTTAAACCCTGATTTATCTGTGGTTTGAGTCTCATAGAACTTCAGAGACATCCAGCCTTAGCCATGTAGAGAAATACAATATACCTGATCCAGTTGTTCTGTAGCAGTCATCATAGATCTGTTTAATTTAGAAGAAAGAGTGTAAGTGTGTGACTATAGTATGATGATTAAAACAAGAATTGTCTCTCCTGCTAGACTGTCCTTGTTTAAAAGTGCTCCTTGACTGCAAGAACAGTTGCTTCAGATGTTGCCATTGCAATTTCCTTTTTTGGTCAACTAGGGGTTTAAAAGTAGAATAACATGTTAAAAAGTATTCTTCTTTATACTTTCCTCTGGCACTTAAAAGGTAAAATTAAAATAACAAAATAAAAACAAAATGAGCGCTTTTGAAAGGTATTATGAGATAAGTAGAGACAAGTCTTATTAAAACAATTGTTTTTTCTAGCTTAAAACAATCTTTCAGTAAGTTAGTTGAAAGTGAAGAGGAAAACTCTCCCTTAGGAAGGATAAGCAAGTGAACAAAGTGGAACTAGTGGTGTGGGACATGTTCTGAGTAAAGAAAGATGGTGTATTTGTTTTAAAATTTTGGAAGAAATACTATAAGCTAACTATGAAGTTCAGTTTCTTTGCCCATTTGTGACTGATTATCGCAGAAGTGCTAAGCATTGTATTTTTTTTTCCGAACTCTATTCCTGATTCTTCGAAGGAATTCTCTCACATTCCGTGTGTCTCTAGATCACAATTATCACACCAGTCATAATGATTGACTCTGTGTTAGCTCTAGAGGCAATTCACTTTAAATGACATTTAAAACAAGTTATGGTACTTACGGAGTTTGTTTGTTTTCAAAATGCAATAGGTCTGAATTAACCTGAAATTCTATCATCAGGGAGCATATCATGAACATTGATACTCTCAAGTTTCAGAGAAACATGTTGTCTAGCACAGATTTTTGTACTGGCTGAAAGGCTTGTGCATACAACAAAAAAGGAACACATCGGTAAACCAACACCTCTCAGGCCACCTCTCTGACTGTCCAGGAAACAGCACGCCACTGTCTGGCAAACGGTCATTGAAAAGAAAAGTACTGGAATTGTGTTTATTGCATATCATCGGCATGTCTTACAAAATCATCTCTGATGTACTGTGAAGATATCCACTTCATTCAAGCAGCTATTCCATGAATTTAGTGTGTCTAGATTCAATAGACAATCCGAAATAGAATTTAAAAGAATTCTGTTTATATGTGGTCAACCATTAGACATCACTTTGGACGTTGTCCACCCTTGAATTATTTTTTCAAAGTAGTAATACACATATCTGTAAGGTAATTTGTTTGAACGGAAGTAATTCTTAAGTAAGCTTTATTTTTATTCCCTAATTTCTATTTCAAAGAGAAATCCGCAATATGCACTTAAGAGTAATTTTGTGTTGAATTGCTGCTCTTTCTAATTTGGACTCTGGAAGATTGTATATGTGAATCTATTGAACACACGGATTTTAGTTTAACAGGTCTCACAAAAGAAAACTTTACCTTTTAATGTACATTTTAAAGACATTTTTAAATTCACCACGCTCTGTGTAATCTTTGCACCTAATTTTAAAGCTAGAGGTGGAATTTCAGCTCCTAAAAGCTCGCCACTGGCGAGTTCCTTACCGTTGGAAACATTCATTCACATTGTGAAAGAGCTATACTCTATGGCTTTCCTGTAAATTGCTTATGCAGTTCCTTCGTCAGAGTGGAAATTAGGTTTCTGAAATAAATATTCGTATGAACACTTTCACATACAAGCCATGCTGAAAGGAAGATGAGCTCTATGACATCACTGATCGAATGTACCGATCTGAGAGCCATCTCGGTTTAATTCTGTAAGAGTAATACACACGGCAGATGGAGTTGTCAGTTATCTTTGGGTGCAACTTGTCCATTCAAATCACTCTTTCTAGTTCGTAACCTGCATAACCCTGGTCGATAGTGTGCTGTTGTACACTGTGTTTTCTAGATAAGAAGTGATGTATCTTGAAGGTTTGTTTATTTGTTTCAAAGGCAAAGTTACACACACACAGACAAAGAGAGCGAGAGAAACGCAAGGGGTGGGGAGAGAGAGAGAGAGAGAGAGAGAGAGAGAGATGTGATTCCACCTCCTGGTTCATTCTCTAAATGGCCACAATGACTAGGAATATTCCAGGCTCATCCGGGAGCCTGGAGCTCCATCCTGTGTCTCCTGTGTGTGTGTGTGAGAGGTGCACAAGCACCTGTGCCCTCCTATGCTGTTTTCTCTGGCGCATTAGCAGGGAGTTACACCAGAAGTGGAGCAGCCAGGGCGACAGGTTAGGACTCGTGTGCTCACGTGGAGTATTAGCATCCCAAGGAGCTCTGATCACACATTCCATGTTAAGGGGATGCTTTTAGTATTTCATTCCTTTCTATCATTATTGTTGTGTGAATAATCTTACCCAGTTGGAAATACCAAGATGCTTTATTTCAACACAGTGATTTGGACAACTTAACACAGTTACTGTTCATTAATTAGGGATGTCGTGGTGATAAATGACACAGTTGTCTAGATTTGCAGCTTTCACAATCAGTCTAAGAGTATTAATGGGCTTAGCTAGTTCCATTCTATAAAACAGCCACAGGCAATGACTTGCTGTATTTTAATATCCTTCCATTTTCACACCTGCCTTTGTTTTTCATGCAGAGCCCTTGAGTTACTTCAATTTAATCTAATGTACAGTTTTCTGATTCTTAAGTTGGCCTTCTCTTTCTCATTGTGAGGAAGGCAGCGTTTTTGTCTCTGAAGCATTGTGGGTATTACCCTCATATTTTTCCTATCTTTTTTTTTTTTTAAACTTAACCAGTTTCTGAATTTTCAACTCTAATGCAAATAAGAGCTGTGTCCTGCTTAGACGCCTAGCGTGCTTGCAGTGCCTTATGTTTGGTGCCAGCCATAGATCTCATTAACGTGTTGATGACTGCCTCTGGCAGACAGCTGCCTAGTTAGTCAGCGGAAACTTTACTGTTTACTTGTGCATTGCTTTGGGAAATGTTTTCAGCTCCAGAACAATTTCATTCAGAGTCTAATGAGCGATAGAAGTCGACCATGACAAAGATTGCTGCAAGACAGAATCACCTATTATTCAAGTGATATAGGTATTACTAGACAAGCCTAATAATGAAAATTTCACGAGGTTTTAGATAATCTCATGTAATCTTTTAGATAACAATACAAATTCATATTATAAAAATGACTTTCTGCAGTTTGTGTGTTTCCTGTATCATGCTCAAACTCTAGAAAGACTATATAATATAAAACAAGATTCATAACTTATATTCTTTTGTTCAAAGATTTCTTTTTTTATTTAGTTGAAAAAAAAAAAAACAGAGATGGAGATATATTCTATTTGCTGGTTCACCCCTCCCCCCATAGTTTTTCCCAATCCCAGGTGTGGGCCAGGTCAAAGCCAGGAGCCAAGAACTCCCCCTGGTCTCCCATGCCGATAGTTCCACTGCTTTCCCGAATGTGCTAAGCAGAAATCGAACCATACGTGAAGTACCAAGAATTGACCCGATGCTATGATATGAAATGTTGGGATCAGCAAGCAGTGCCCAAGCCCTTTGAGTCAAAGTTGCGGCGTTAGTATCTCACATTCTATCATGAAGAAATCAGTGCATTTTTAAATGAATTTATGTGCACACAAAGGGTTTTGGTAAGCTGGTTATGTAAACAGCGGCATGCTCAACAGTATCATTTACACAAACCCGGAGCTCGGTAGAAAGTAGGTTTCTGGTTAATATACTCTTTCCAAGCCAGTGGCAGACACTGCTCTAAAATCTGCAACTGTATTTTTGACTTGAATGTTGCTTGGTTTTTAGAAAGGTTCTAATTTATAGGCCTCTTGAAAGCAACCTGCTTTTTGGTATCAAGTATTCAGAGGCTATATGTTATACTGACATTTTTACACAGAGCAAAACATCTTTCTTCCTGAAACTGTTTTTGCTTGTAAAAGTTTTTTTTTTTTTTAAATTTAGGAATGTATATACAGGTGATCACAACAGTTTTAGAAGCTAATGTTCTAAGTTAGGAACCTTGAAGTCATAAATGAACGAATATGACTGCTTTTTCAAAACTAGCGGTAGTAAGTCAAGAATCATTTTCTAAACCTCATCCAGAATAAGCCCAAACTGAATAAATGGCAGTCCGTTCTCTCTAATTTAACATTAATTTTCTAGGATTCTAAAGGTTTAAAGGCTAGTTTGCCTGGAGATTGTGCTTCTGTCCCACTAACTCTTGAGTTAATTCTCTGTAATTTAACCAACTCAAGACCACTTTTTTTTTTTTCAAAACCGCTGGACATGCTTGACTTTTAATACCAACATACCCATATATTTACATTTGATGTGATCCCAGCATACATGACTTTTGAGTACGTACGTAGAGCACCTAACACAGATTAGGAAGTTAAAATTTATTTATTCGTCGTTATTTGAAAGAGATTTTTACAGAGAGTGAATGGGAGAGAGAGAGAGAGAAGAAGGGATATATTTGCTGGTTTGCTCCCCAAATGGCTACAATGGCACAAGAAAATCCCTTTAAGAAATCTATGGAAATTCAGAGTTTTGAATGATGTTTTTAAGGAAAATAGTAAAGTGGCATGTCATTTTGTTGTCCATGTTGAGAGTGTTATCAGTTGATAATTTGCATGTGTTTGTGAGTTGATCATGTAGTTTTTCTCAGAATGTTCTGTTAATTTTGTCTTTGTCTTTTTATATAAAACCTAACAAAGACACAGCTTTTTTATTAGAGCCTTACTGCTAAGGAACATGATGGAGAATGTGTTTCCACTCCAAAAATCCAGTATAATGTAAAATATTATTCTCAAGTCTTAAAATATTATTCTCATGCCATTTTTTTCTGAATGGAATGATTTTAAAAATGGAAATAGTTAGAACTTTAAATAAAGTTTATTTAAATAAAGTAAATGCATCTGACGATGCACTTGTGAAAGCACACCCTCATGAGTCGTGGTTGCTTCGTTCACGCAGCTGATGGGATTAATTCGTTTGTTCGGTTAACATAAGTTAATACAGTGAATGGGAAATGGTAGCCACTATAAAATATACCCAAGGGGATTACTGTTCATGTTCCAGTTTGAACAGTTTATAATCAGAGACCATAACTCACAGTTGAGTATTACAGGAGGCTAACATGGTCTCAGTGTAGTATGTGAAGAATTTGCCAAACTGGAAAGATGATGTAATATTGTCATTACACCGTAGTGCTTGATAGACTGCCTTTCTTCAAACCTCAGCTTATCCACTAATTGACATTTTCCTCAGAAGATTAGTGTATACCTGACAAATACTAAAGACCGTGTAACTGTTAGGTATTTTTTACTTCAGTTGCATGGCAACTTCTTAAAGCTGCTCTTTCTATTTCATTTAATTAATTAAATACATTTTTGAAAAGCAGAAGAAGAGAGAGAAAAGATTCTCCCAATTACAGGTTCACTTTCCAAATGCTCACAAGTTACAAATAGAAGCTGGACACTCAGTTATGGGCTCCCAAGTGGTTGGAAAATACTGATTCACTTAAGGCAGTGGTAACCAGGGCCTGGCACGATGGCCTAGTGGCTAAAGCCCTTGCCTCACAAGTGTCAGGATCCCATATGGTTCTAATCCTGGTGGCCCCACTTCCCATCCAGCTCCCTGCTTGTGGCCTAGGAAAGCAGTTGAGGGCGGCCCGAAGCTTTTCTTCCTCTCTGTCTCTCCTCCTCTCTGAATATCTGACTATGTAGTAAAAAATAAAAAATTCTTAAATAAAAAGACAGTGGTAACCAACGGTGTGCATGTATAGGACACTGAATTGGGATCGCAACCAGAACTTAGACATAACTCAGCACTTCAGTATGGGACAAAGCAGGCGGCATCTTCATTGGCTGCACCAAGTGCCTGCTCCATCTATGACAATTTAAATGAAGTTGGTTTTGTTTTAAGCCAGTAAAATTGGATTAATAGATAACAACTTTATTTATGTCTTGAAGTGTGACCTTACATGGAGAGAGGATAGCAATGAGGAGAGAGATGCTGATGGTGGAGAGCAATGAGCCTGTTTTTGTTCCTAAGGCCTATGGTTGCGTAGGGTTGATGTCATTAGTGGTCTGTTATGATTTGTTGATACACCATTGTTTTATTTAATTGATTTCCAAGGCAGCTAGCTGTTGGTTCCATAGTTGTGGAAACAGACTGTATGTCCTTGGGGGAAATAACCCACACAGTCCTTGGACCTTCATATCCTTGTGCTCTACATTTATATATCAAGCCCACATATGAGATTCAAAATTCATTTATAACATCTCATCGAATTATTTGTATTTATACATTCCCAAACATCTAAAAATTATGTCACATATTGAAACCTTTCCAGGCTTCTATTTCAGCTGCCTCCTAATACATTTTAGCAAATGACTCTTGTATCCACCCAGTCAAGTTCCATGTCAGCATGTCCTCCTTGAAACTGGAAATCTTCTCTATATATTTTATGAGTACGTTTCCTTAGAGAATAGAAGAAGCTAAATAGGAGGTGATATAAGTCCTCTGATGTTTGCTTTCATCTCTGTTTTCTAATTGCAAAATTATACTACCTCTTGTGTGCCCTTCACTTCAAACAAACCCGGCCATCACTTTGCTGTCCACTAGTCCTCTAGTCCTTTGCAAATTCTGCTTCTCTGACTATAAGGCAGTTCCTTGTCACATTTCACCATACCTTACTTTTCCTTCAGCCCTTAACTGTCCCTGGAATCAGGAATACACCTGCCACTGAACAGGATGGCTTTCTTACTCATTGCAATAGGACACTGCTAGCTAGCTCCACCTCTCTGTATAACTCTGCCACTCAAATAGACAAGTGTATCTTTACATTTATGCTATAATCTAGAGAAAGGAAATAGCGTTTTGTCACAGGACCTAGATTATTAGGAGGAGAAAGAACACAGGAAAAGAAGGAAGTGAGGCATCAAGAGGAAAATGAATTTCTGGGCAATAGAGTCCTGAATTGAAAACAAAACACCTTAAAAAAACAGACCTTTAATATTGTTTTTATAAAAAATAAGAGGTAAAGATTGCTCTTGTATTTTTTGTTTTTATCATGAAGCTATTAATTGAGAATTACATTTGATTCATTATATACTGTTCATTATAATAAAAAATAAAAAAAATATATGCAACAGAGGGAAAATGAACACTGTCTAATGTTTATATTTTTTAAATCTGTGGAACAGAAACATTATGTGTAAAAACGAAGACTGTATGGAGATTGGGAAAATAAAGAGTATTCTGGGAAATATTTTTGGCATTGCTAACTGTATAGAAAATTGCCTAGCTTTGCTTAGTGTATGATGTAATTTATTCACATTGAGTATTTGGCAGAAATAATTAAATGTTTGCATTTTTATTACACCATTAACTGTCCCTGTCATTAAGTAGATTGAGACCAGGACAACACACTGCATGGAGAGAAGTCACATTATGGTAGATATATTATGCTTCACCCTCAAATGAGTCATGCAAAACTGACTTCTCTCATGCACTCATTTTTAAGTTTATGAACAATTGGGGTTTTTTTCGGAGGCTTTATCCACAAGTGCTTAGCGATAATAGGCAGTAATTTATGGTTGGATGAAGGAACACTCATACTATTTATTATAAATTTTTTGGTAGCAGCCAGCTTGCATTTGAACCCTGAAATTAGATACTTAACCTACTGATTAAATATTGACTATTTAAGTGCAAAAAATATATAAATAAACGCTTCTGGAAATGTTTACTGAAATAGAATTTTATTTCCTCATAGATACATTAAAAGCTGAAAAAATATTCTCAATATTGGTTCTAAGAGTTTGATAAACAAAATATCCATTCCAGAGGAATTAGCCAACGGTCATTTGTAAGTTAAATATTTACTGCTCAAGTAAATCAGCTTTTAAAAGATTGTTTTTTTTTTTTTTGTATTTGCAAAGCAGAGCATTGGGGAAGCAGATGAAGAGAAAGGGAAAGGGTAGGGGAGGGAGGGAAGTCAAGGGAGAGCCAGAAGAGAGGGAGGCAAAGGATGGAGAGGAAGAACATAGGAGAGAGGGAAGGAAGAAGGACAGAGGACAGGGAAGGTAAGAGAAGGAGGGAGGGAGAGAGAAGGAAGGAAGGGGGAGGGAGGGAAGTTAGGAGAGGGAGGGAGGGAGGAAGGAAGGGGAGAGGGAGGAAGGAAGGAAGGAAGGAAGGAAGGAAGGAAGGAAGGAAGGAAGGAAGAAAGGAAGGAAGGAAGAGGGAGGGAAGATAGGAAGGAAGGAAGGAAAATGGATGGATGCTCTGCCTACTGGTTCATGCCCCACTACAGTAGGTCAGGGTTAGGTCAGGTTTCAGTCAGGATGAAGCCAGGAGCTGGAAAGTGCATCTAGTTCTCCCACATGTGTGGCAATGGCCTAAGCACTTGGAGCCATCTTGAGTGACAATAGGAAAGGCTGTGGATCGGAGTCATAACTCTGCTAGAGGTAAAATAGTGGAAATTTCATAGGTAGCATTCTGTACAAAGGGCAGACTTACGTCTCAGTTCTGTTGAAATATACTAAGGCACCAGGGATGGCAGCAGAGGATGATGCAGATCATTGGGTCCCTATGACCTTTATTGAAAACCTGAATGAAATTCTTGGTTCCTGTCTTTGACCTGGCCTGGTGTTGCCTGCTGTGGATATTTGCATAGTGCAACAGCAAATGGAATATTCTCTCTCCCCCTAATCTCTCTCTCCCACTTTATATCACTCTACATTTCAAATAAGTGAATAGATATTTTATATATTAAAAAGGAGTTGCCTCATAGTAAGCATTTCCCAATCGTACTGCATCATAATCAGCCATAAAAATGCTTTCATAGCTGTGTTAAGAAAGAAGATGGAATAAGCAATTGGGAATATTAACAAGGCAGGCTCAAGTGAATATGCATGAGTTATCTCCATTCTTTAAATGTCCCTTTGACCCAGTGAGAGTTCTTAATTGTCTTAATCCTTAGAGCCTCATCATTTCATAGGTACATATTTGCATAATTCAAGATTAGAAAGTTGTTCAAACTATAACAAAGACTAAAGAACTATTTGAACACAAGTTTCTGCAATTAGCATACTTGAAACCTTGAAAATGTTTTATTCTACTGTATCTAGCAGGTAAATGAGTTCCAGCTAAAGTCCTGATTGTTCCACCTCCTTTATTTCTCTTAAGATTTTATTTGATTATTTGTTTCAAAGAGAAAAATAGACACACACACACACACACACACCCCTTTCATCTGCAAATGGAACCTCCAAATAGCTGTAACACTCAGGGTTGGGCCAGGTCAAAGCAAGAATCTTCGTCCAAGTCGGCCACATGGATACAGGGAACCAAGTGCGTGGTCCATGCTCCGTTTCCGATACAGCAGAATTTCCGTGCACCTGTCCCATAGGGTACTGTATTAAGGGAAATAGCAGGTTTGTCTAGTGACGGCTTCTTCATCAATTTCTGCCTTCAGCCATAGTTGTGATGAATGGAAGAGCTGTGCTCATGGTCCTGCTCTCACCTTCCACCGCGTCGCTGCCATGGAGTTAATGAGACTTGAAAAGACACAAATGGACAACAGGATAGGAAAGCACACGAATGTGGGTCCCAATTGGGTGATGTGAAGATGCTTTTGGGTTTACTATCTAATCAAAAAAGCAACGCCACACTTCCCTTCTTACAGTTAGCTTTGGGAAACCCATGGACAGGATAATTTAGAATATTGTGTATTACTTTTGATAATACAAGCACTGACAGCTGCTTTTTAAATTTCAACCACTTTTAAGAGTTGTCAATATAAAAAGAAAGTAACAGTAATAATAGTAATGACTGTATGTATTTTTTCTTTACTGCGTATCTCCAATAATCTCATAAATCTTGTATAGAAGTAGATACAAATTTTAAAAATATAAATTTAGGGGCCAATTGTTTTTTGAGTCAGTCAAAAATTTTAAGACTTCTACCCTCTGAATAGCATATTCGTGGCTATATTGAAATTTTCAAATATTGAGCATGGAAGAAACAACTAAAATATCTGGGATTAAGATTTGCAAATGTGAAGACACTGAAACACAAAACATTCTAGAAATGAACAGAAACAGCTTTCATTGTCAGTTTTATCTCTGAGCTATCTTAAAAGGTATAGACACATGTCTTTTTAGAAGCAAATTCAAATTTGTAGCAAAGGAGGAATAATGACAAGATACTAGATGCAGTCAACCAAGGGTTGTATACAAGTGACTGTGTAATCAGCCTAGGTATTAAAAGCAATTTTATTATCTATTTCAAATCTCAATTCTTTGAAGTAGAGAAAAAAAATAAAATGGTAAACATAATGTTTTCTGAGGCACCCTGGGTCATTTAAATGAACTCTTGGCAAAGCTGGTAGCTGTTCCATTAAATAATTATATTGTTTTACTTTTTTTTTTCCACTTGCTTCCTATTTGACAAAGCCTGCTGTTATTTGTATTTTTTTTTGTCTATGATTTGTATTACAATGTGAAAAATTGTAATCTGTGAGTAAACAGTATTAGCCACTTATGGTTTTTAGCTGGAATCATTGTTTTTTTTTGGCAGGAATTAGTGATAAATATTACATATAGTACATCTGGCACTGCTCTAGGTGTTATACAAATATTAACCCATTTAATACAACATTTGCTATCTCGTGCTATAGTTAGTGTTTCAAAAAAAAATGTTGGTTGATAATATTCGCTTTTGTCAAAGAAACTGGCAAAACCCCTAGGATTCTTTGGTTGCGGTTCTCCATGAACACAGACATCGTCATCCTTTACCAGTGATGTTTGGAAAACGCCAAGATGGGGAAGATGTTGGCCTAGCACTTAGAGGCCTGTGAGGATACCCTTACAACCTCAGAATGCACGGATTCAATTCCTTGCTCTAACCCTGATTTTAGCTTCCCACTAACGCAAACCCTTGAGTTGGCACACACAGTTAGTTCCCACCACCCACAGAGGACACCCTGGCTGGAATCCTGGCTGCAGCTTTGGCCACTTGGCATTGCAGCCATTTGGGGAATGAATCAGTTGATGGTAGACACTTTCTTGCCTCGCGAGTAAATATATAATAATAGGATATTAAGAAATTCACACACACAAAAACTGTTTTTGTGTTGCTCCTACACATCGTACAGGTCTTAAACGTGATCACATTGGTGGAGGCCTTTGTCCATTGTGAATATTCAGACGCTTGAAATGAAACCTCATCAATTTATACACACTCAGATTTTGTATAAACGATATATTAATACTTCTAGATGAATAAGCATCATTTAAGAAAGGTTAGTCTGTGAACTGGATATTTTGAATCCAAATCTTCTGTAAGCATCTTGCAACAGAGAGGAGATCAAGTACAGACACATTTTTATGTCACATGTGGTTATCATAATTGAGAATGGAGTTAAGGGGTTAAAGGAATGTGGGGAACACTCCCTGTCTGTGGAATGTGCTGCCATTGCATGAAAGTCACAGTTGTTAAATCCCAGGGGGGAAAAAACAAATTCTCTAGAGAGTGTCTTTTTAACGTTAAGAAACAGCCTTCTATTACATAACTGATGCAGGCAACATAGCTGGAGTGTGCAGGAGTTAGGATCCAAATGGACGGTCGTGAAAGCCTGCAGGCCATAGGTCAATCTGGTGTGGCGTACGCGGCCATCCAGGGTCCGGTCAGCGTCATCTCTGTGGCCAAGTCCTCTCTGTCTGGCGCTAGGAATAAGGTCATTAATTAGAGATACCACACAGGGATTTTTATAGCACAGGGTGTCAAACATTGTAAGGTCACATTGTGTAAAATCTCACGGAATCCCAGAGAAATGACTGGCCCCAGGTGTGCATTGGAAGCTGTGCAGGAGCCTCAGGGAAGTTTTCTACAGTAGCTGCCCTCCTGCCCCTGGGGTGTCAGGACAACTTTCTTTTCTCACTTTGGTAAAGAACAATTCGAGACCTTGTCCAAAATAGTGAGCCTTTTCATTGTCATATCGAAACAAAAGGAGCAAACCAAAAGCCTGATTTGAACCACCGTGTTTGTTGTAGAGCTCCTGAAAACCATAATTACGCTGTCATCTTCACAGATTAAAATTTATCATAATTAATAGACAAGATAATCACAGTAATAAATAATGACTACAGTGTATTGACTGTCTCTGATGTTTTAAATACACTCTTTTGCCACTTTACTCTCTCAATTTAATTCTCTGTTTAGCCCGTGAACCGAGCACATCCACTTTAAAAAGGAGATTGATAGAGAAAGGGACAGTTGGTCAAAGTTGGCCTGGTTTGTTAAGATGTAAGCATGATTTAGACGTCTGGAAATGTTTCCATATTCAGTAATTAAGAATTTAGGGTCTGGAACCACGTTGTGCTTTCTTTTCAGGTCTTTGGTTTTTAACTATGGATGCAACATGCTTCTCTGTTCCTCAGTTGCCCCTTTGGTAAAATAAGCTGTGTCGTTCTAATCTAACCCTGGCTTAGCATCCTCAGACCAGAAGCTTAAATGCCCCCCAAGCTGGAAGCATTTCTGTATGCCATCTCACGAAAAGGAACATTTCACACCATCATACTGTCTCTTGATCAAAACTGGAAAGATTTCAGAAAATTACCTCCCAATTATAAGTATGTGTATGTAAAAGAAATTTTGTATTTAGACTTTGATCCTCTACATGCAACAAGCATATCTTATCTCATGTATGTATGTATGTATATATATTTACATATGTATTTAAACATGTATGTTTAGATGCATATCAAACCTGAAATACTTTTATTCTTTTCTCTCCAGGAATTCGGGTAGGGGATATTAAGACTAAGGGCTGTTCATCCTGTAAGACCTTTATGCAGAATTTGTTATATAAAGCAATTTCATAGAAAATTCTTAGAACAACAATTATAGTTGCTACTTTTATTATCACTCCTCTAGAAGAAAAAAAAGAGATGAATACACCAAACTACTAATGCATAATATTTAAAGCATTTTTCTTTTGTTACCATTAGCACATTAGCAGAAGTGGTTACTTCCAGGGAGGCTGGCAAAAATTTTAAGAAAAGCAGTTTATCACAGATTGAAAATTAAATTTAGAGGGTACTTGGCTTTTTTTCCTATCCGTTGTCAGATTTTATCTTTTTTGAAATCAGAGACTCTGGTTTTTACTCTTTTGATCATATCTAGAACATCAGATGCCAAAACAGAGATGTGAACCCCACAGATTTGCTCAAAGGAGCAAATTAGTTCCAGCACCTATCCTAGCTTCCACAGCGTTTGTGCACACGTTGTAGAACTGTCTAGTAAAAGCTGGTGTCACATATTTTAGTTTGTTAATTACAAGTGCTATTTCTAACAGTTTGGCATGAGCTGATACATTCCCATATAATAATTAAAGATTAATGACTAAATGTGTATTTAAGACTGTCCTGTATTCCTGTGGTCGTTTATTTGTTAGTATGTATAGGATGCAAATAATTTGTCTTTCTAATTTTTTTTCTCGCATCTGAGTACAGCAAGTTTCTTCTAGGAAAAAAAAAGTTTATTTCCTTGGAAGCAGGGGGAAATTATTACTGTGAATGAGTATACACACACCTATATGCATGAGAGTCAGAGAGAGGAGTATAAGGCAGAGATGTCATGTCCTGGTTTAAGTGCTACAGCGATGAAATAAAACTTTCAAAAATGACAATGACTGCCCATCAAAGTCTTGTCCATGTCATGCATTAGATGGAGGAAGTATTGAACCAAAAACAAATTGTTAGAAGCAAAAGAAAATGGAGTTTGGGATAACTTCCTGACATGAAATGCTTTGTAGATGTCCACCCCAGAGAAATGTGTTTCAAGTATATGAAAATTCTTCATAAAACATTTAGATACTACTTTGGCATTTAGAACTGTAAGAATAGCTTTAATTGTACTGTTTTACTTGCAAAAACCCAATGTCCTTATAACATTTAGTTTAAATTCCCATGTTTCCTCTTATCATCTTAGTGTACCATGTGACTTTTATTGCCCTTATTAATTTTCTGTGATAGTCCTTGTCAGAGCAAGAAAAATGTTCTTGAAGAAGCTGGATAAAATGCAGAGAAATATTACTGGATATTCTCGAGGGGATGAACTCCAGAGAGAAATTAACATACGTGACACAGACAATAGTCTCCCACGAACATTTGGTTGCTGATAAAACATAAAAGACCCGGGCAGTGACGGTTGAGTGTGATATCAGTTTTATGATCGGAGCCGGCCCTGATTCAGAAAGTCACCAGAGACGTGATGTTTCACGAATAGGATAAATGCATTTTGACACATACAATCATTTTTTTTTTAAAAAGTGGAGAACATTATGCTAAGAAACTTCTAGGGTGATAATTGGAGAAGAGATGTGTAATTAAATTCCTGTCTGCCAAGTAACAAAACTAACCAAAAATTAAATTTTGTTTTAAAATTGCTGAAAGGAAACCCTCAACGAGAAGGCTAAAGGAAGAGAAAAACCTGAAGTCATCATGTTTGAATAATGATGTCCAAGGAGTGCGTGGAGTTTACTGCTGTCCACCATCCACCTGCCTTCCCATCCCCAGCTCCCTCCTCCGTTAAATGTACACTGGGGACATGGCAGATGCAATCCTTGTATAGTGTAGGTGCAGCCACCTCCTACCCGTTCTTTGAAATCTACTTTGAAAGGAAATGAGAAGAGATGGAACATGGTTGAAAATGTTGTCCTATAATCTCACCATTTACCAAAACCTACATCAACCACCTTCCAGGACAAGTCTTGATTTTATTCGTTTGGAATAAAATTTTATTCCTTTTCTGTGTGGTGAAGACGTGAAATAGTTCTTATGGATTGTTTCAGAATTCTTAACTCAAATCTGTACAGTGAAATTCAGTGAAGAGCCGACTTGTTTCATATGTCCAATGAAATGCACTACAGCCGTTAACAATAGTAAGAGAGCTTCAGGATTTGATGTGAAGAGATCTCTAAGCCATATTAATGACCTTAACAAAGTGCAGAATATATTGTGTGTTATGATAAGCAAGATTTTTCAAGGTATTCAAGCGCATGGGTTTTTTTTTTAATTTTTCTGGAATAATTTTCAGGAAAATATAACTACCTTTGGGAAGAAGTCCTGGAGCTTGGAACTAGGGTAGAGGGAGAACTTTTGCTTATCACTCTTTGTATTTTTTCTCCTCAGAATTTTAACACACGTGTATCATTTGTTTCCAAGTGCTCACTGAACTTGGCCAAGTGGATAAAAGGTGGTTGGCTCAAACTCATTGTGCTCAAGAGTACCCATTTATTAAGGGAAACCCAACTATTTTCCTTGCATTAAAATGTGTTAACTCTTCCGCAGATTTCCTGTGGACCTAGTCTTAAAACGTGAATCATTTGTTTCAAAATCAATTACCTGCTCTTCAAACGCAAGAGAAACTTTATAACTTGAGCAATATTAGTAAAAAAAACTAGCATGAAGGAAGTAAGAAAGCTTAAAAGTATCTCAAATCTACTATCTAGAAAATTTAGTTAAAATTTACATACGTCTTAATACAGTAAACTAAGATGGAGAGACTTATCACATGCCTAGATTTGTGTCTTCAAGCTTATTAGTTTTTGAAAGAGTCAATGTTGTTTATATTTATAGTTCTAAGAATGTGCTGCACACTTTCCTTGTCCCTCCTCCTCTCCTTGTCTCTTTTTTTTTTCCTCCCACCTGTCCGCCCTCTCTCTCTCTGTTTTTCTTTTTCTGTCTTCTTTATAATAACACATGTTTAATTAATGTTGCAGTCAGTGGCTTCATTCTCCACTGAATGTTCAACAGGTAAAAAGATCCTAGTTTAGTGGGAAGATAGACAAGGGTGTAGGGTTATAAACAATAGTGAAATGGAAAGATGACCATTAAGAGGCAATAAAGTAATCATAAGTGGTTAAAGCAATGATTAACCATTAGTCTGACAAGGCATAAAGAAAAGTTTGACTCCCCAGAGGTGTGCAGTGGCTGGGGCTGAGCCGATCCTGAACCAGGAGCCAGGAGCCTGCTCTGTGTCCCACGTGGATTTGGGAGACCAAGGGCCTGGGTCATCCGCTGCTGCTGCTTTCCCAGGCCATAAGCAGTGAACTCGATTAAAAGTGAAGTGGCTAGAACTAGGACTGGCACCTGTATTGGAAGCCCATGCCACAAGGTGGAAGGTTAACCTGTTAAACTACCTATTCCAGCCTGAATATTGTTCTGATTCTATAAAAATGTTCCTGGCATTTTGACAGAGGTTGCGTTGAATTTATGGATTGTTTTCGATAATATTTGTATTTTAATGATTTTGATTCTTTCAATCCATAAGAGTGAATGTTTTTCCACTTTTAAAAATATTGAGTGTTCTCATATATTGTAAATTAGTAAGTATCTCATATATAGTATCTAGTAGTTAGAACCTCACGTATGAATCTGTCCTAAAATATTTTATATTGATTGATTAGCTCAGACTTACCTGTTACTTTTTAAAAAGATTTGATTATATTTCCTGGAGAGTCAGATACACAGAGAGGAGGAGAGATAGAGAGGAAGATCTTCCATCTGGATACATTTCCCACATGGCCACCAAGGCCAGAGCCGAGCTGATTCAAAGCCAGTAGCTTCTTCTGGGTCTCCCACGTGGGTGCAGGGTCCCAAGGCTTTGGGCCATCCTCCACCTCTTTCCCAGCCCACAAAGCAGGAAGCTGGATGGGAAGCAAGGCCACTGGGACATAAATCGGTACCTACATGGGATCCCAGTGAATTCAAGGTGAGAACTTTAGTCTAGGCTACCGCACCAGACTTACCTATTGCTTTTGGTAGGCATTTACTTAGTGAGGGCAGACGTTCTGTGCCAATAGGAAAAATCAACATGTTCCTAACAAAGTATGAAATCAAAATAATTTTTTACATAGTAACATATGGTGGAGTTCCTTAGTAAAATTTATAAACGGACTAGGAGTAAGGATGAGGCTAACAAAAAATACCATAAATGGTAGCAATCTTTAAGTTACAGATTGGTCTTAGTAATGTTTTTATTCTGGTTGGTGCTATCATAAAAATAAAAATCATTGGGCCCGGTGCGGTAGCCTAGTGGCTGAAGTCCTCACTTTGCATGCACGAGGATGCAATATAGGTGCTGGTCTGTGTCCTGGCTGCTCTACTTCCCATCCAGCTCCCTGCTTGTGACCTGGGAAAGCAGTTGAGGACAGTCCAAAACCTTGGGGTCCTGCACCTGCTTGGGAGACAAGGAAGAAGCTTCTGGCTCCTAGCTATGGATTGGCTCAGCTCTGGCCATCACAGCTACCTGTGGAGTGAACCAGTGGTTGAAAGATCTTCCTCTCTGTCTCTCCTTCTGTCTCTACATCTGATTTTCTAATAAAAATAAATAAAATTTTTAAAAATCTAAATAAAGAACTCATTAATAGGCTCGTTTTTGAAGAATCACACAAATCTTATGACTGTTTTTTTGATGTAAAATCTAGTTAAGTTTGCATTTTAGAGTTTCAACAATACTATTGCCTACATTAAAATTTCATAACATTTGTTATGGACATTTTCAAGTTATTGTAATGTATTATAATAACGTATTATTCATCATGCTGGAAATCAAAGAGGACAGTTCAAATCAGCTCGGCCAAAAGACCTCCTTCACATGACCCATGTCCCTCTCTCATTGTTACCAATTCCCTTCAAATAGCTGCTTAGAATTTGTCCTCAACACCTACATTTTATTCTAATTACAATAGCTTCCAAATTAGCATTTGTCTTGGGAGAGATTACAGGTTCCTTGAAGCAAATATAGTCTCAACTCGTTTCAATAATGGCAGTAATGTCCCTAAGTGCATTGTATTTCAGAAAATTTAGGAGTGAAGTACGATATAAATTGAATATGTAGATGGTTTCTTAAATCGCATTCGGGTTGACATTTAAGGGATTCTGGCATCACATATTCATATTTTTTTATTCCCGTGGCAATGTTGAGGGTTCGTCCACGTGGTCCCAAATAAACAGCAGTGGCCTCTAACTCTTTTGGGAAATGACTGGCCAAAAAATGATGTAATCTTATAAATATGCCTTTGATGCTCTATTTATAATGCACATACGTAAAGGTGTGCATGTGTCCCAAGCTTCTTAGTTAACGCTGGTTTGTAAGACACACTTAGGTCAGCTGAGACCTGTTGCTTCCATGAAAAGGCATTTATTCAGTTCATTCAAGAGCGTTGTGGTAAGGTTACAGACTTGATGCCTCACCCTGAGTTGTTGCTGTTGAACAAAGTCTGATCATTTTAATTCCCTCACCGGTGAGCTTCCATGAGTATTTCTCATCCCCTAAAAGCTCAGTAAAGCTTCCATCAGCAGGATTCTCTTCCTCATTTACGAAGAATCCATAACATTAGCCTGAATGATCTTTTAAATGCCTGTCCTAGAGCATGTTTCAATGAGATGTTATTCTTGGCGTAATTTGCCTACTATCATGCTCATGGTAATAATATTTATCTTTTGTTAAAGCAAAATTTCTGAGAAATGGAATGAATGAACTTCACTGAGATTGGTTCATTTAGCAAGTATCATTGAATGCCTGCTATGTGATAGGCATGTCATTGGCTACAAAATGATTCTGATTTGCTAACCATCGCCTGCAAGATCGAAACATAAATAAAAATGAAATAGGTTAACAGTCTAGATAGAACAATTTTGCTTGCCTTCTCCACAGATTATTGAATGATGAAAACATTGCCAACCGAAGATGCATTATAATTTCTACAAATTTGAAATTGTCCATAAAAATAGGAATTTTTGTCACTGTTCATTATATCCAATTTGGAATATGTGTACCATATAAATATGAGTCTGAGCATGTAGACTTTGTGTTTCTGCACCTGGTTTATTTTATTTACTGTAGTTTGATCCAGATTCATCCTTGTTGATGCAAATGATAGAATTCTATTCTTTTCAAAGGCCGAATAATAGTATATCAGGCCCACAGACCACATTTCATTGATCCACTCATTCCTTGGTACTCCTAGGTACTCCTCTCTCTCGGTACACCTCTCTCTCACCTTGCAACACACACTTGCTTCCACTTCAGGAACCTGGCACTGTTCATGTCGCCCTGGAACACCCCGGTCCCGGATAGTCACAAGGCACGCTCCCTTGTGAGACATCCCATTGTGAACTACAACATTACACACATGCACACTCTCACTCCTAGTGCCTTTTCCTGATTGACTCTTCTTGCTAGAACATTCTAGCTATTTGCTTGCCTATTTTCTGTTCCACGATGTCATGATAAAATGTCATGGAGTACCACAACAGAGGTAACTTCTATATTGTCTGCAGATGTAACCTCAGTTTCTATAATGAAACTGGAACATAACAACCTTAGATAAAGTTATTTCATTCATTAATGATTTACTAAATAGACAGACAGCTCTTCCAAAACAAACATTGCTTTCGTACTATATAAATACTGTGGATTAGCCACGTAGGAAAAAAGTTGATGCTTAGTCTTGTGACAAATGTAATTTACGCCTAACTTGGGCTATCTTCTTTTGAATATTATCTGCAGAAATAGACAGTTATATCAGTGTGTCTAACTTGCCAAATATTATGAAAATTTTGATGTATTTAGGTGCCCCAAACTGCCTATAAAGTGACTCAGTATTCGCGCAACCCTCTCAATCGATTTTCCACTTTTCTTCTAGACATAATCACTTTTGAATATTCATCATACTGATGGGATATTTCATTTCGTTACTCTTTGCAGGTGCCAATTAATCTGTGCTAGAAAGTGTCTGGTGTTTTTACTAACATAATGATTCTCTTATTATTATGTGCAGTAGTCTGAGTCTAATTTCAGCCCATAATGATTAAGTTGAGAAAGTTTCCTTACTACTAGGCCAAGGTTGAGAAGACCAAGCATGAGAGAAGTTTTAATCAAAAGAGTGATAGCCAAAAAAAAAAAAAGTGTAGGATTTCGGATTTGTTTTCATAAAGATACAACTACCGTTTAATTAAAAAAAAATGATGCAAGACTGGCTGGTATGTAGAGCAGGTAGATTTACAATCAGCAGTTGATTCTCTCTGGGGAAGGATGCTTAAACACCCTGCCTAAAAGACGGGCTGTCACAGATAATCCTAAACTATGAAAGAATGCACATAGGAGTAAAGTCACATCGTCACTGTGGAATAGCAGACATTACCAGATCCAGCTGGCCTCCTTGTGACTTGAGAAAGGCAGCGTGGGGTGAGAGAGAGGTGACGCTGGCACGCGAGCTAATGCTGCTCTGAACGGGGCTGCAGGGACCTTGGCGTGTGCAGAGAGACCAACTGGCACTGCAGTGTCTTGCAGAGTAAGTGGTCAGCAGTTGGCTGTCACTATTGTTATAATTTTGATATCTGCCCCCCCCCCCCCACACACACACGGCACCTAGACTCTTACTAAATTCATAAAAAATACTCAAGAAAGAATTTTAGGTTGAATTCAGATAAACTAAGTTTGAATAGTGAATCTTACATTACGAAAGAAAACACACACACACCAAAAGGGAATTGTGAGCTACGAGGATCATGCCAACAGCAAGACAAATGACTGTGAAAATCAGATGTAGCTTATGTTTTCACCAGTGCAAATGTAGAGCATAATCTGATTATTCATTTTTTAAATTGCTATGGATCTGTACGTGTTGATGTAGCACACGGAGACACTCTGATACATGTATGCATCGTGTGTACTAAGCATGTCAGGATAATTAGCTTGTCAATCACCTTAGGCAATACTCTGTGTTGGGGACCTTAAAAAACCCTTTTTTTTTAGGTATTTGGAAATGCACACTAGGTTGTTGTTAAATGTAGTGACTCTATCATTCTGTAGAACACAAACCCTACCGCCTCGTTGTAGCTGGTTTTTATACCTGACGACCAATTCCTCTTGATCTCGTCCTTCTGAATCCTGCCCAGCCTGTGGTGGTAGCCATGTGCCACTCTGTACCTGAATGAGTTTAGTTAGCTTCTGAAATGAGCGGGAACCTTCTTCATTTTTTCCATGTATTTCTGGCTGATTTTCTGAACGCAGTGTGCATCAGGCTCCTTTAGTTCTATTTGCGTTATGGCTAAATGACATTCCTTTGTAGACAAACGCCATGTTTTCTCTACCTTTTCATGTGTCAGTGGTCACCTAGGCCAGGGCTGTGTCCTGACCTGTAACAGATACTGGTTTTCTCTCTTTGCTTGTGCCATAGGTGGATTTTTTTAATTACCAGGACAGTTGAATCATATGACAACTCTACTTTGAGATGTTTAGTGATGTTTGCAGTAATTTACATTCTCGCCAGCAGTGTTTGAGTCTCTCTGTATCCTTACCAGCATTTTTTTTTTGGGGGGGGGTTGTCTTTTTTGATAATCGCCGTGGTATCTTATTGCGGTTCTGATTTTCATTTCATTGAGACTCAGGTACAGCAAGCATCTTGTCATACACTTGGTGGCCATTTCTGTTTTATCTTTTAGGAAATGCCTATACATTATTTACCTGGTTTTAAATTTCTTTGGCTTTTTTGTTTGTTTGTTTGTATTGGTTTTCAGGTAGGCCTTGATAAACTCTGGACCCGAATCCATTGTGAGTTGAAGAGTTACCAGATGTTTCTTTCTCCTTCTAAAGGTGGCCCCCTTCACTCTTCTGTGTGTAAGACTGATTTTATTCTGTGTAGAAGTTTGATGTAACCCTCTCAATTATTCTTTTCATGTTATTATTGAAAAGTACCCAGATTAGTGTCTTGAAAGTATTTTTAAATATTTTTTAAAGATTCATTGTATTTATCTGAAGAGATTACAGGTTGAGACAGAAAAAAAATGAGAGAGAAAAAGAGACAGAGGGAAGGAGATAGAGAGAGATCTTCCATTCACGGATTCACTTCCCTAGCCATAATGGCTGCAAAGGCAGGCCGCAGTGGTTGGCTTTTAAATGTGGCTGATATCTGTAATAAGAAATAATAATAAAGAAATATCGGTAATTTGTCCTATATGAATATGTGCGCTGTGCATCCCCCTCTCTCTGTGTGGAGTATGTCAGATTTTCTTTCTGTCTTACCATACTGTTTTCAGACATAATTTTAATTACTTGGGGGTACTGGTTATTTCAAAAAAAAAAAAAGGACGAAGAACCTGTTAAGTTTACATAACAAAAAACATAATACCTCCAAATGCTCACTGATTCTCAGCAGGCCTCGGTCACCTCCAGCTGTCCACAGAGGGCAGCAAAGAGCTTCAGTTCCTGAACAAACTTGGGTGTACATGTTTTTTTCTCAGATTCCACATCGCTTGAAGCATGAACGAACGTGCCAAAGACGAGATGGGGTTAGTTAAACTTACATGTGGCTGCTGCTTGGCGCAGGTGGAGACAGCAGGGGGAAGGCAGGGGTCAGACTCAGGTGTCAGAAAGCAATTAAGTGACAGTAGCCAATCAGTCTGTTCTATAGCCCGTTATTTCATTAAACTGCTTAAATGCTTGCTACTAAAAAAAAAAAAAAGTGATTTAAAAATATCTTATGGATTCATTGTAAAATCGCATGTTATTATCACAAGTACAGATTATGGGGTTTTACAAAATTACAAATTGATTGCTTCAATCCTTGTTTAAGAGACCTAGAAACAGGCTAAAATGGAGAGAGAAGGGGGCTCATTCTGATTGGCTGGCTCGCTCTCCAAATGCCCACAGTGATGTGCAAGTCGATCTGAATCTAGAATCTGGAAGCCAAATCCAGACCTCACATGTTGGTGTGGTGAGGTAGGCAGCTGTTCAGGGTCAGGAACTTGGAAGTCACTTGCTCGCCACCTAGTGTTCCCTCCTGCCCTCCTGTGACTCTCAGCTGTCACCTGAGAGGGGCTGTGTTGCATTGTTGTATAACCACTCTCCTATCAAGCCTCTATAAAGGCCCATGACAGGGACATGCTCTCCATCATGATTCTGTGTCTCCATCACTCCAGCACTCTGACTCTTGGCCTCTCCAGTACCTGCTTGTTCTCTGACTTTTTGTGGACAGACTCCAAGGACAGGTGGCCCCTGAGCATGGCCCCTGTGTGTCACTATTGCTCACCCTCTGCTCACTGCTTGGGTGGGACAGTGAAGATAGCAATGCTAAGATGCTTTGCATATCTAATGTGTGTACTATTGGGAGTTCCAGCAGAAGCGAGGCCTAGCAGTAATGGAATGTGGACAGAGAAGCCAGGGAAAGGTGAATGTCTGCAGCTTTGGAAGTGTGTCCAGGTTATTCATTGCATGTCTCTTAGGATGACTTACATTGTTGTGGAAGCTGGGACATAGATTTTCAGTTTGAGGGATGGACTTCAGGAAAATGGCCATTTGTTCCTGTTGGGGTTTCGATGGACTGGCTTGCCGTATGGACTTGTGATTTGCTATATCTAGTGGGTCCCGTTATCAGCAAGCTTGGTTAATAAAGACTCCTTAATAACCTTAGACAAGTCTGGCGTGATCTAGCTCGCTCCCCACAACAGTTCGTATCACTTGAGCCATCCATCTCCTACTTACTGCCAGGATCTATATTAGTAGAAAGCTGAACCTGAAAGATGGAACTGGGAATTGAACCCAGGTACTCTGATGGGGATGCAAATGTCTTAATGTACATCTGACCCCCATTCCAATACTGTCCCTTATAAGTATAACTATTGACTCGTAGTGAACCCATGAGCCCCGGCAATTCACACAATTTGATGTGGAGCTTCAGACAAATGCCTTCCCTTTCACAGCCATGCATCTAATTCTACACTTTTTGTCCATCAATTGTTATAATAAAACCCAAAATATAGCACAGAGGCTACCTAGCCTGCCTATTTCCCAGATAGAAATTCATTGTGCTGGACGGAGTTCTGAGTCCGAGGTAGACTTCTCTTTGTAGGGAGTCTGTTAAGTTTTGCTCCTGGAGCCAACGCTTGTGGAATGACAGAATAAAAGACAGGACACAGAGAATGGTCATGCTGTGGGAGACATCTAGCCCATGGACCCCATAAGGCTCACAAAATCATTTGATCTTGTTCCTGCCAAGGCAATTGCAAGTGGAATTCAAAAGTCAGTAACCTATGGCAGGCGGATTTTTTTTTTCAGCTGATCATTTTGCATGCTCTGAAAATCAAGTTATAAATATCCACATGGCAGAAACCTGGTCTTCCCAGTTACCACTGCAAGTGCAGAACTAACCCCACAAAATGCTCTGGACTGTGGGGAAAAAATCTCCTGCAGAATCTTCCCACGTCAGACAGAGACTCGGTTAAGGTCTTCATCCTCCCACCTGTGTCACTCAGGGACTGCAAGTTGCCCTAGGAAGTGGCATGGCCTTGAGCCAAGTCTTGCAGGTAGTCTCCATTGAGGCAGCAGTTTCTTCCTCAAAGGGCTAGGTTAGGACACCATCATACTCCTGTACAATAGGATCAAAATACCCCCACGCTAACCTGCAAGAGATGATATTTCCATTGATGAGCAGGTGCTGTGAACTGGTTAACAGGTGCTGTTTGTGGTATCATTGACATTTCCTAAGAAGCCGTACTGTTCTATTGACAAGTTGGCGTCAGCTCCTTCCAGTTCTGATTGTTCACAGGTAAGAGACGAAATGCTGAATGCAAAACTACATACCAAGTTTATACTAAGAAACGAAGGCACACACACACACACACACACGCACACACACACACTAAATGAATAAAGAAAACAGTGAAAGTTGACAAAGCGGCTTGGGGATCGTTTAATTGCACTTAAAAGAACAGTTACAACACCTTCAGGCCTCTCTAATTCAAAGAACTAATTTAGATAAGGACAACTGATGTGTTAATTTGAAACCATTCTAATCTCCTTATTTAGGGAAATCCACTGAGACCCAGTGGTAAAGCAGGAGCCAAGGCAGGCAGCACCGGGGGAGGTAGGTTTTCTTTTTAAAATCAGCAGAGTTGATCTTAGCGCTATAGGAAAAATTATCTACTTATTGACAGAATATGGACAGTGCAATACAAAAAGAAAATTAAAATCACCAATCACTTCCATGAGCACTCAAGTGAGAAATTCGGATTCATAATGTTTTACTTTTCCTGTCAATTAGCTTTGCTCTGTAGGGAGGTAGGCAGCTAGTTCAGGGTCACAAACTTGGAAGCCAGTTCCCCCATCACCTAGTGTTCCCTCCTGCCCACCTGTGAGTCCCCTGTCCTCACCTGGAACCTCAGAGGAGGCAGTGTTGTATTGTTTTGTAACCTGTCCCCTCTCACATGATAGGGAGGGGCTCTCCATCATAATTCTGTGTCTCCATCACATCAGCACTTCAGGGTAATGACCATTTGTTCCTGTTGGAATTTCGATGGACTGGATTGCCATATGGACTTGTGATGTGCTTTATCTAGTGGGCCCCGTTATCAGCAAGCTTGGTTAATAAAGACTCCTTAATAAACCTTAGGTAAGTCTGGCATAATCTCGCTTGCACCCCACAACACTTCTACAAAAGTTGTTTTGATTCAGACTTTCTTGTTCATATAACAAGTTCTTTTTATACTCTATTCCGTTAAAAACATTCATAGGAAAAGGCGTGGGTTGGAGGTTACTCCTCGTATGTGGCGTGCACGCTGTTATCTCCCTGAGAAGTCATGATAGGAATTCTGAACTGTGCTGCATAGCTAAGGTTCTTTCTTTGAGAAGAAGTCCACAAAATGGGATTAGTTGACTCAAGAATAATTATATTTTAGGTTCCCAATAAATGACTAAATTCAAGTCCAAAACATTATGCATCAATTTTCTTCGCCTCAGATAATATATACATCATGTTCACCATGATATAAATCAGATAGGATTTATAGATTTATATTCTAAAATATAAGGAAGAGGATATTCTTTCATTGCAATCTAATTTCTTATTCATGATTAAGTAAAATTACATCTCTGTCCCACAAATTATCACGTATGATATAATAAGTGATTTTTTTTTACACATTGATTTCTAAGTCTTCATGCATTAGCATATTTTAATGTATATGTTCAAGGAAGATTTTTTTTTGTCTAAAGGATGTATTTTCTTTTAGTTATTAAGGACATTCAGATATAATTATTTTTCCTAATCTGTCATGTCTTTTCACTTCCGTGATTACATTTTGGAGGATGGTATTTGTGTGAATGAATGAATTTAAGCACGCTGGGGCTTATGTTGTGGTAGGGCAGGGTAAGCTTCCATGTGGAGCACGAGCATCCTCCTGTTCATATCCTGGCTGCTGCACTTCTTATCCGCCTCCCTGCTAATTCTCCTGGAAAAGCAGTGGAAGACGGCCCAAGGACCATGGGCCACTGTCACACTCTGAGAAACTCAGATGGAGTTCCAGGTTCCTGACTCCCTCCATCCCTCCCTCTGTCGTTTTCTGTTACTGTATCTTCCACTTAAAACCTTTGAAGATGAATTCAGACACATAATTCTTGCTCGCACCTGCGGTATAAATACAATTTATAGTGTGTCACACAAAATGAATTTGGCTTGGTGGCATCTTTGCTCAGAAGATATCTATTGAAATTATCTTCACAATATTTCCATTATGGGGATTTTGTTTTGTTATCTAAGGATCTCAATTTTTCTAATTACTCTTTTGAATAATTTTTCAGAAAAGCATTTAAACTTTTTGGACTTTTTGGTCATGATATTTGGTAAAAAAAATAATAATTGAACATGCTTTTCTCACCACAATCCAGCATACACAGGCTTCACTTGTATTGTTATACACGCTCTTCTCACTTAAATGAAAAGGTCAAGACCCAATGTTTCATGTGTGTGATGAATCTCATATTTTCTGGTCTATCTAATTTGGTCCATTCCGAGTCATTTAATTTTGTTCCATTCCATTTCATTCAATAAAATTGATTTAGAAATGGATAATTACAGATGAGGGTGGATTCTTTATTTGCTATTTTTTCTTCCTAAATCAAAGTGTCTCAAAGCAGTGTTAACTGTAGACATACGATATTCTATATGTTTCTAACATTCACTTGTATATTCCATTTAATTTAGGGGACTTCGAAGTGACCACATCGACACTGAGAAAATGACAATAATGCTTTCATAGTGTTTAAACTGAGTCCCATGACATTCAGGTATTGACATGCTAATCTGTAGCATCATACATATAGCGTGTAGTCTTTGGAAATAAGGTCACTGCAGAGGCGCTAATCAGATGAGGTCACCTGGACTGGCTCCTCATTGGACAGGATGGATGTTGTAATAATGGAATGACTTGGGCGCAGACACCTGCTCATGAAGGATGTCCCGTGAAGCCTGGATGTATGATGCTACCAGGCAAGGAATACCCATCATTCCCTAGTGCCTCCTGAGAAACCAAGCACAGCTGTCACTTTGCTTTCAGATCTCTGCCCTCTTGAACTGCAAGACAAATACATACATTCCTGTTTTCCCAAGCCACCCGATGAGGTGGTTTGTTGCTCCAACCCTTGGAATCCAGTAAGTTGATTGGTTTTACTTGAAACGCAGACATGAAATTTACAATGGTTTATGATTTAGAGTGTGTCGCATAAAATGAATTTCAAGTATTTTTGTAATCACAGCACAATATAAATGTTAGGCTACTAGCAACACTGGCTAATGGAATGAGTACACTCTATATTATTTTCATTTTAAGTTATACTCATTTTCTCTCGTGGAGTTTTATAGTAATTAAGGATCCAATTGTTCAAAACATTCCCTGCAAACCCTTTATCCCAGCTGATCTGCTGATGAATTTGAATATTCTAAGTGATACAATTTTTAAAATCTCAATGGTATTTTTTACATTTATGATTATTCTTTTTAGACAAGGGTTATTGAATTAAGTGAGCTATGAAATAGTTAGCTATAATTGTATGCATTTATAACAGTGAACATTAAATCCCCACTTATTCAAAAGTTTAAAAAGCAGTATTTTGTAGATAATCAAATATTTTGGATTACAATGCCTAAAGCATTAGAAAACATTTCATCGCAATACCATACAATATATTTTAATACATTTGATTTTAGAATACACATGGGAGCATATAATATCTGAAAGTCAACATTTGAAGGAGTAATTATTAGATAATTTGGACGGCAGTTAGGGTAGCCAATCTATTTAACCCCTTTCGTCTAAAGGTGGTGCAAGTTCCAGTCCTATCTTGGTTATTACTGTATCTGACAAAACAGACATGCGTAATTTACACAGCGGAGATGACTGACAAGTCTTCAGAGGGTGATTGGAAGGGTTAGAATCAGGAAGGACCCCTTCTCCCTCCCACCCAAAAGGAGCAGTCCCTCTTCCTGGCAGCACTTTCGTTCAACCGCAGCAACTCTTTTTATCTCTTGTGACTGGTTCTTTGACTATGAATTGTGAGAGTCATTAAAACTGAGATCATTAATCTCATAAGCATACTATGATACTTTGATTCACCCAGCTATTGATGTTTTGGTCAGATGGAGATAAGAAAAGATAAAATGTGTGTGAGCAGGGGTCTCTGAGCAGGCATCAGAAGTATGGAAAGGCAGAAAAGGCTTCTCTGGGTGCTGTGGGTGTGAGCCAGAAGAGAGAGGCTACCCGCCACCCAGGCACACTGCGTCTTCTCTGTCTTCCGAACAGAAATTAAATGCTGTCTCTATGCTGTTCTAAACAATGCTTAAACATCTATATGGTTAGGTATTTAGAGCTATAATATCACACATCACTAACACTGTGGTTGGTGATTTGGGGAGACCGGTTGCCCTGGATACCCGAATTAGCTTTAAAGAGACACAAGGAAAACTGCTGCCTCTAATTCCCTTTATTAACATGCACATTTCAAATTTTTCTTTCTTGAGAAATGAGAATCCACACTTACTGGGTGAAAATGGCCCCACTCACAGGAAGAGCCCTGAGAGGTACCAGCTTTAGCCAGGCAGAGACACACAGGCACTCACCAAGGGAAGCCGAGAAGCAGCTCTTGTACCAGGGACACACAAGGAAACAGCCTTTTTCAGGAAGAAGAGCAGAATCTGCAAGGGAGGTGAAATAGCGTGTTAGGCAAGGGCTTAACAATGCATGCTAATACCACTTGACAACATATTATTTCATATTTCAGGGAGGCATTGCCCTCATGTGTCTACTAATTGCAAAGGGGAAGAGGTTTGATATATATCTTTGTTTAGGGGAAAAAAAAAACCAGCAGACTCCATTGTCAGTAAATGATCAAACTTGACATCACTAATAGTTAGGGTCATCCCACATTAGGGATCTCCTGCCAGGATTGTAACACAGAGCAATCAGGAACTGTAACTAACCACAAGGAAATCTCTGCAAACCGTACTTCATTATGCTGATAGCTGTAACCTCTGGGTTAGAGCCCAGGTAGAGAGTTCAAGGATTCCGTAAGAAGACGCAATTGAAACGATCAGATAACACCCAGATTGCGTGCTCTTGCGAAGACGACTGACCCACTTTCTTCGAAAGGTTAATGCCCTGCCAAAAAGTGGGAACATTTGTTCAGCGTTAAAAGTGTTTGAAGAACATGGCTGTCAGATACGCGGCATGATACCCGAAGCAGAGTTTGTGTAAAAAGTAGAGCAGCTGAAAGACTTGTTAAGCACAGTTGTGAAATATGAATGCGTTGTGTCGTGTGACAGGTACCAGCAAATCGTTGTCGACTTCCTTCTTTATGCTTAAGGTACAGCTTATCTTTAAAAAATGGCATTCTTTTTAGAAAGGGAAAACAAGAAGTATTTGAAGGTGCTGGCATGACATGATCTCCACAGCTTACCTAGCACTGTTTAGCAAAGCACACACACACACACTCCCCGACACAGCAAGAGGGCAACGTGTCAGACCACTAGAGAGTGTGAGCAGAGGGCGCAAGTGCAGTGATTATCCACCTTAAACTTTCCCCCATGTTTTCAAAAGATTCCTGAAAAAAAAAAACAAAGTGTAGGAGAATGTGTCAAAGTCTTCTGAAATACACAATGTAAGTGCATATTTAGCAGCTCATAGATTGTTTCTGTTGTGGATGGTTTTTTAGCCATTTGACAATTGATTGAGGTGGTCAACCAGCGGTGAGAAAATGGAAATAGTAGGTTTAGACAAGGCTTCTTCTTTCTAAGAAGGTAATAGCTAACGAAGGATAACGAATGGAGCCAAAAAGTGCATAGACATATGAGAGAGATTTCATTTCCATAGTTTGGTAGTTTGTTTTTCTTTATGTTTCTCTGGTGGCGCTGTTTTGGCTCATTCTGGTTTTTCAGAGGGAGAGTGGATTGGGTCAGCATGCAGGAAGAGGCAGGCTAAAGAGGAAGAGATTGGGCGGGAAGCAGAGAAAGTGGAGAAAGGTCGGGGAAACTCTTTCAAGAATTTTGGGTTTGTTTCTACTCCCGAGGAATAGTAGCACTTATTTTTAATTTTTTTCCTCTTTTACTTTCTACTTGTTACGTGTTGATATCTTAATGCCAGGGTGTTAAATATGTGATTGAAAAGTGAAATGAAAGTATGCCATTATGAAAATAAGGAAGGAAAACAAAAGAAGAACTGGGGGGGAGTAGGAAAGGTGGAGAATATGGAATGAGGGGAGTGTTGGGAAGTATCCCTATATTTCCTAAATCTGTCTTATTCACTATGTGGAATTTGCCCACTATAATAAGTAGATAGATGATAGATAAAATTTAAAATGATGAATGTAAATCAGGAAGAAAATAAGGCTGATGGGAATTTTCTCAGGATCCCTGGGATCTTGCTTCAAGTGCCTCACTGCGTGGTCCTTCTCAAGGTTCTATAACCCACTTGTATTCTTTATTATTGGAAAAGATTCTGGAATTTCAAGGCCAGGGAATCATCAGGAAAGCTGGGCCAAACACAACAGTCCCCACAGGGTTGTACCCACATGCCAAAGATACAGAAACCAAGGGTGAGGTTCATTTGATTCCCAGGAGCACGGGCTGATGGAGTTATGTATGGGTAATGGGGTCATGTATGGGGACATGCTTATCATGTACCATGACTGTGGGGGACATTCCTCTGTGTCCTTCATGTTTTACACATAGTCTTTGTCTCTGTCATTGGTATTATCAGAAACTATTTTTTTTAAAGACTTATTTATCTTTACTGGAAAGGCGGATATACAGAGGAGGAGAGACAGAGAGGAAGATCTTCCGTCTGGTGGTTCACCCCACAAGTGACTACAACGGCCAGAGCTGAGCTGTAGATATTCATGGTGCTGTTCGTTGGAAGACTGAACATCTTATCCCCTGAACTTGGGTCTTATCAGACTTGCCAAGGATCTGATTAAAAAAAAAGAAAGAAGGAAGGAAATCTGTTGTTATTAGAATGCATTTGTTTATAGTCCCAAATGTCTTTTTTTTCTCATCAGTTATGAAGCATTTCTTTGAAACACGGAAATGCAGGTTGACTCAGAATCCTCCCCTTTGCAGTTCAAAACTGCATGGCTTAGCAGATTTTCCTAGATGGTTGTTGGAAAGCTAAGTGGTGTGAGCTAGATTGTTAAAGTTCATCTGGGGCTTTGCACCTGGGACGTAAGCCTTCAGAAGTCAGAGGGTCTCTGTTCGTACAGGATGCATTAAAAACCTGCGCTTTTGTCTTTGGTGATTAAAAGGTGTTAATCTGCTTCAGTACTCAGAGCAGATATGTCCATCAGTTCAGCTTAAATGCACTGAGACTTTCAAAGAGGAAAAAGGAAAACCTTCAGGAAATCACTTCTAATGCTTTGTAAAATCTGTAAGATGCTGTTGAATATATGCATACTCATGGCAACTACGATTAAAAAATGAGTCTATACCTGACTTTTTAAGCCTTTAATTTCTAGAAACAGAAAAGCTCGTTGTTGTTTTTTTCCCATCATGTGGCAAATCTAGTGGTTAATATTTGCAAAACAGAAAAGTTTAATAACATACTTAGGTGGGCGATGTCACACTAATGTCGTGGTCTGGGTTGGAAAGATTTTCGGCAAGAACAGAAACAACGTTCCGTTTCTTATTCTGCATGGATGATGACAAGGTTCGTAGTTCCTCCGGTGTGCATGTTGCAACCAAAGTGATCTTCTCAAACCATCACTTCGCTGCTTCTTCACACATCTTTCCACTTGTGTTCACTTGTGTTTTTTTTTAATGCGTTTTAGGGGAGTAAAAATTCAACTTTCAACAAGACCTCTGGGCCATAGATACTTAGCTCTGTCCCTCACCCAGTGTAGAGATGATCTGACACCATTGTCTCGCTTACTGCTGATGTTTGTAACATTGGCAATGGCTTTCTTTTAGTTCCCTGAAGGAGATGCGTGTATGATCTTTACACAGCCTTGACGTTAATCCAGAATAGAAGCCTTTCTGGTGTTTCCTCATTTATTTATTTTTTTTCCATAAGCTTTCACCGTATTTGTACTCTCCTCTCATTATAGTAAACAGTATCAGAACCCTTGCCTTATGCATTCACCATTTGCTCTCTAGGGGTTAATACAGCGTTCATGTAAAAGGTCCTGAACAAATAGAGGAAGACTTCAAAAACTGTGGAAGACTGGAATCTTAAAGATGCTTAATTTGTTGCAAATATTTTCAAAATGCACACATAGGCTTTTCAAGACACACGTCCCATCACACATACACATACTTGGTAAATGACTACAGAATGAATGAATAAATGAGTGAGTAAGTGAAAGAAATGTAAATTTTGGGACTGCGGTCATGGCTCAATGGTTAAATCCTCCACCTTACAAGACCTGGGATCCCATATTGGCACCGGTTCATGTCCTATCTGCTCCACTTCCCATCCATCTCCCTGCTTATGATCTGGGAAAGCAGTGGAGGACGGAGCAAGACCTGCACCCATGGAAGGGACCAGGATAAGCTCCTGGCTTTATATTGACCATTTGGGGAGTGAACCAGCAGATAGAAGAACTTTCTATCTCTCTTTCTCTCTGTAAACTTGATCTGCCTTTCCAATAAGAATAAATAAATCTTTTTTTTTTTTTTTTGCAAATGTGATGATCTAGCATTTGAAAGAAACACCTGTAAAGAAGCAAAAGTAGAACATTGGGAGCAATCCCTCTGCCTCTTATCAGCAAGTCAGCCTCATGGACCGACGTGTGCAAACCAGCTGTCGTCATCACGGTCGCTGTCATGTCATGGAATGTGCCTTACAGAAATCCCAGTCAACTCGTGGTAACAAAGTCAGGTGACGACAGGCACACTTCACTGAGCAGCAGCACTGTCCCCATCATTTCCACATACATTACAGACATGAGGAAGAGAGGAATGTAGCCTATCCATTCTGCCTGAGAATGTTGTAAAACTGACAGGTCTCAGGGTCTCCTGGATATCATGTTAATTATGTCTGGGGTGGGGCTTGAAGTCTGTGTGAACACCCATTCCTCGTGGCTGGAGCATCTGATACCCAATCATGATTGGTGACCAGCAAAAGAGAGTGCTGCAGTCAGACAGAATTCTATGCTCTGCACTGGCAATGAGTTTATGCAAATAGCACGTCTTTGCCTGACTTGTTTCCTGCAGGCAAGAGTACTTTAATTTGCACCAACTATATCTTAAAATTGAAGTTTGTGCTTTCTAACACCATGTATTCAAACCTTGATTTAGTTTTCCTGTATGAATCTTTCCTACCAACAAGTACAAGGTGCTTTACAAACATTAACCGCAGAAGAAACATGAATCTTGACAAAAAAAAAAAAAACGCTGTCAACTAGATAAATGTTTTTCGTAGATTGAAAAAAAAAAAACACCATAATTCTGACTTTCAAATTGAAATCCAGGTGCGTTTTCTGGTGCTAACGATGTGTAAATCTGCCTGTGGCTTGGCTAGTTCTGAGTATTTCGCATGAATTTAGATACACACACCTGCACTTGAATACTCTCTTCTCTCTCTCGTTGGTTTCTCCTTTTCCCATAAGAATGAAATCACACACTGTATTTCCAGAGCGTAAATGAAAGGAGCTTAAATGAAGCATCATCTCACCATCTTCACCCTCTCTTCCACTATGAGATCTTAAATAAGTTTTCATTTATTATTAAAATTATTGTTTGTTGATTATCTCCAGTCATCATATGGTGGCTTGCTTGGATTTCCAAGGTAGGCAAGGGTTCGGGCCCTTTCATCCATGTAGCAGGGACTCAAGGACTTGGGTCATTTTCTCTTGGTTTCCTAGTTCATTATCAGGGAAACTGGATCACAAGGAGCACATTTCAGATATAAGCTGGTGCCACGTATGACATCCTGGCATTTGCAGGTGTGGCTTTATCCGCTCTGCCACAGTGCTGGATTCAAGTTCACACATTCCTACCTTTGGCATTCCTTGCTCTTGAAACCATTTTTCTGCGCAGGTTCTCTAGGGAAACCACACTTTAGACTTGCGTCTTACTGTGTTTTACTTCTATTTTTCCATCAAGTTCATCTGCCATTTGTTACATTCTATTGCTGTTCATAATTTATGCTTCCTTGTAGAATAATTTTGGGAAATACATTTATTTAAGCATAAGCAGTTTAAAAATTATTCAGCATCCAGAAGGCTTCGCATTTTACACCCACAGCCATGCTCTATGTGATATAAGGATTTAATTTTAATAATAGAAGTTCAAGCTTTCAGTTTTTTCTTTGTGCTCTCAGGGTCTCTGAGAATACTTGGTGTGAATTTGATGAAATTAACAATGAGCATCACTTATAATAAAACTCAGCAGCAAATAAATCATTCTTGTTTTTGTAGTACACGGACCTCAATTAGGTGAGTGGAGCCCTGCCATGAAATGTGCCGAATGTTAGATTGTTCATGTGTAGGTATAATTAGGTCCTAGTCGTTTTTAAAAGCACGTTTGCTATATCACAAAAACAAAGAAATCAAGTCGTCTTCAAAGAAACAGAAAAAACATTGACTGAAGCCCTGGAAATTCAGTGTATCAAAAATTAGCAGTATTTCTGCAATGAGCAACTCGGGGGAAATATCTAAGGAAATGCAGTCTCCTTTGCAACAAAATCCTAATACCTGGCTATTTCCGCAAAGAGAAATGGTTCCAAGGAGGCTAAGGTTTTACAAAACATCTGATCGTTTCAGACAAGAGAAGGCTGTGAACCTAGTTTAAGTGGGTGACATTTGATTCATGGAGAACACTCTTCATTGAACTATCTTGAGTATCCTGAGCTAGATCACTTATTTTAAAACGCTTACTTACTCAACCTTCGAATTTAGAATCCAGCTTTTAATGCAAAAATATGGAGTTCCTCAAATTTCTGGTAGAATTTGGTTGTTATTGGTTCTGTACTCTTCTCCCATAGGATCTGCGCGATCCCACAGGTTTATTCATATTTGGCCTCCTGAAATACTTGAGTTGATGAAAAATAATAAAGGATTGAGTTATGACTCCTTGATATGAAATATCGTGTAAACATTTGTGGAAGTAATATTGCAAAAGATGATTTATTCTACAAAGTTCTGTAAAAATATCAAGAGAAAGAAAAACAATATTTCCAGAATGTTATTTATGTGATTAAGTATTTTGATCAAGTTCTCTTTTATAGAGACAAATGAGTCATTCAACCAATACAAATTTTTTCCAAGGGTTTTTTTTTTTTTGTCTAATTGCATGCTTATATTTTTTGGGGGAAATATCTTGGAAAACATGTTTAATTCATCATCTGACAAAGAATCTACAAAAAGATTTATGGGGAAAAAGTTATTTATTGAAGCTATCACTGTTTTTCCTAAGAAATCTGAAAGAAGCATAAACAGTGTTGAACAGTTTGCAATGGTAGAGTTAGCAGAGATTTAAGTTTATTTACCATTTTCTTATTTCAAAGTTTTTTTTTTTAACTTTCCACATTCTATTTAGGAAAAGAAAATGTGTGCAGGTAGCAGGGTGCTTCCAACAGTCATGGGAAATGGAAATAAAATGTTTATTTTGGTGCAAAACATTTTGAAAGCTTTTGGACCAGGCATACTTTCTATGAACTTTGTTAAGACCTCGTGTGGTTTTCCCGTCTCCTTGGGTCTGTCCTCCCTGTGGCTGACCCGCTCACCCCCAGCCCACCATGCCGTGCACCCCACGCCTCCCCCCTGCCCTGATCAAACTCTTGCTTCTCTCAGGCTTCTCCTTCCTTCCCCTGGGCTGACTTTAAAGCTCCTTCTGTGTCCCAGACACATCATTCCAATGGACTGTTCCCCCCCACCCCCATGAAACATGAACACTCGCACGCTCACTGATTGCTTTAGAATTATCATAATAAAATAAGGCTCAATATTATACGGGGAGAGGTTTTCAAGAAGCAAGGGGTTCTTACGCAGTTCAGAAACACTAGCTTCCAATATTCGTTTTCTGCCTAGCATTCTGTCTGACCTGCTCCTTTGCTGCAGAGGTGGACACCCTGAGCTCTCAGTCACAACACTCCTGTATGGTCGACGTGAGTGAGCTGCAAATGAAGATTAGAAAAAATAATAATGAGGCCCAGGATTTGCAGAGCAGTAAAAAAAACCAAAAAAACAGTTAGAAGCTTCCAAGTCTTGTGAACTTAGAATAATCCCAAAGAAGAATATAGATGAAGGTTGTCGTACAGAACACACTGAAGCAGAAGTGGCGGAAGTGTGTAGCGTGGCTAGATGTTAACAGAGACCACCACCTAGTTTTGCCTTGAGTGGGAATGTTTGGACAGTCCACTGGTGGGGTGCAATGGTGATGGTGGTGGTGGAGTTGGGTGTATATTTTCCAGTCAACCTGGGAGCTGACTATCCAGTGGGCATATTTGATCAATGAACTCAATGTATTTTAATGAGGGTCCGTGATGGGCTAAGAGGTAGGATGTTATCCCACACACTTTCTCTACCACTTCCACCCCTCACTGTCTTCCTTACCCAGAATCTCAAGAATGTGTCCTGACAATTCTTAGGTGCTTAAAGTACGAGTGACCTGGGCTTTCCTGGACCCCTAATGGATAGCCTCCTGGGAAGGGTCTTATTTTTCTGAAACCTGAGGAAGCCAAAACTGTACTGTTTTGTTTTTCCCTGGGTCAACCAAAGCGACAGGCCCCAGCATCCTGCACCTACACCCACCAGAGAGGGACTTGGACTTGTGCTTTGTGTCTTCTGTCATTGCACCTGATGCTCAGTGGCCGACTTTGATGCTTTGAGATCCCAGAAGCTGTGAGCTTGGGTTGGACATGGCCACAGCCACACCCGTATTCCTGCATCTTCTGGCTTTTGATAATATACGTGTTAGTTAAAATAGGAAATTGCAGTGGACATTCATGTGTGTAAGCATGAGCCAATCAGGGGATCCCAATAACAGATGAGCGAGGTGGAGCCTGAGTAAGGAAATGCTTTGAAATTTATGTATGAAAGGTAATTTCTATTTAAATTTTAATCATGTGTGTTGATGCAATTTAAATCCGGGACATGTGAAACCTAGTAAAGTAGAAACTCTAGGAAACAGTTGTGCAAGTGTCTTTCTCTGTTGTGCCTGATCAACAAGCAGGAAACTTAAGACTGTGGATCCTGGCATTCTGGTTATACAAACGAAATGAGTATTAACATCTGGCTGTGCGAAAGTATCCTATTATGCATTGAGAGCCATCAATTATATATTCAGAACACAGGCACCCTAAGAAGCCAGAAAATGCTAGATATTATAACTCCCGACTCACTCGAGAAGATACTGAAATTCATAGAAATTCATAGAAATGTACCATGTGAGCAAAACCCTAGTGGAAGTCGATTTGGAGATTGTGGATAAAGTGATAGCAAGGAGCTAGCAAGGCTGTAGTTGAAGTCTCTTTTAGGTTGTTGTTAAAGCAACTTTATGCGGACATCTGTCTTTATTATTGATGTGCAATATGGTAAATTACAATCCCCAACATCTTGATATGGAAACTTAGACTTTCATAAGATAACTGCATCTTTGATAAAATGTAATGACTATCTTATCTGCCCCATGACACTATTTCTATTGGTTTTGAAAGGGATACATTCACGTTTTGGAAAATAACATATATGATTTGTCTTGTAATTTGCTAGCTTTTATTGTTACTCTGTTTAAAAAATATCGGTCTAATTTCATGATCGCTGTTGACCTATACTTCTCTTCGTTGCAATAGACTTTGTGGGTTTTCGTTTGAAGCTTATCCCTTATATTGAGTTCAATTATGAATCAGGGTGTTTATCCCTCTGTCACTGCTTACCTAAAGAATTTGTATGAGACTATCAATTGCCCCTGTGTATCTCCAGAAATTGTCATTTGTCCATCTATTCCTGGAATTTTCTTAGTGGAATATATTGAGTTTAAGTATTTACTTTTATTAGCAGGTAATCACTCAGATTGTCTCTTCTAAGTATGAAAAAAGTACGTTCCAAGATGTGTTGCCATTTTATGTAGATTTTTAAGACAATCATAATCATGCAAAATGGAAACATGAAATTTGTACCTTAATTATTGTGCTTGAGCAACAGAAACATGAACATACGTTTGGTGGAAAATTAGCATAAAAACTCCATGCATTGTTGTTTTAAAAAGTCAGGGTGGGTGGTGAGAGTCCATGATATAAGACTCGTTAAATGTTTCAGCTAAGAAATATTTAAACCAACTGTAACGTGAACAGCTTACAGATCATGGAAGACAGCCTGGGAGGATTTGGGAATTTTCTGCGTATTTCAAACGAGAAGCTTCCTGAAAGAAGAGCTGGGTATTCTTTCTCCATGTATTTTCTGAGCCAGCAATGTACTAAAGAAATCAGTATAGTTAGAGCTAGTCAATGTAATGCAAGCAAAAGGGGACGAGTTGAAATATGATTTGAAGTTTCCTGAGACCCCCCCCCCCACACTCCCCTCCATATCAAGGGCAGCTGCTGGGATGCTGGGAACACCTGCCTGGCAGAAAGGTGCCCTGAGAGGGATTGTAGACTCAGCCATGGTGCTGAACCATCCAAGTTAGAGTTAAAAATATTGGCAGAGTTAGGAAGCTTGGCAATTGATTTCTGACACACAAATTAAAACCCTGTGAAACAACCTTAATATTGATGCCATAACTAAAGCTAAGGACTTCGTGGTCTTAGTAATATTGCTATTGCCACATACTATAATGAAAACCACTTTTAGGATAATCTCACCCTTTTATCTGTTATTATTAAAACATCATGTCATTTCTTTAATGTTTAGATCAAAGCTATATTAAAACTACTGGGAAAATATATCCAAGAATTTTGAACTGACCTTCAATAGTATTGATTATGGTTCATAGTCGAGGTTTGCATCAGATATTCTGAGAAAAACATCAATACTAATGCTCCTGGGATATCTTAATACGCAAAGCATTAATTATGAGGTCAAAATGACCCTGTCTCGGACCTGGCGTGGTAGCCTAGAGGCTAAAGCCCTTGCCTTGCACGCACCAGGATCCTATATGGGTGCCAGATGTATCTTGGGTTTGAATTGCAGCCCCGTTGCGTTGTGTATATTCTGAATCCAAGCTTAAGCCCTCCGAATCTCAACTGTTGCTGAGCATAGAAAATATTGGAGTTGTTGCAAGAATTATAAGAGAACATGTCCACAAGATACTCAAGAAGCTAGCAGAGTAGCAACCGCTTAACAAGTGGTTAACTGGTAGTAAGTAAAATCCCAACTATGAAGAGTAACCCTTTTACGTATGTAGAGATAGCACAAAGCAGGGTTAGGAATGTGCTTGAGTCTTCTGGAGATGTCATAATAAAACGTGACAGATTAGGTGTGTTTAGACAATTGATGTCTATTTTCCTGTATTTCTGGAAGCTGCAGGAGCCAGCAGGGTTTCTTGTTCTTGGAAGCACCTCTCCTTAGCACACAGACGGCTGTGTGTGCACTTGTTTGGTTTTTGTTCTGTACACGCACATTGCTTTTCTTTTGAGCACATTGACATGGGATCAGGGACTCATCATTATGGCTTCATATAAACAAAGTTTACCATTTTTGAAGATCATATATCCGATCACAGTTGCATTGGAAGTCAGAGCCCAATTCAGTCCATAACAGAGTGGGACTGCTCGTTGGTTTAGCAAGAATGTGGGATGTGGGTTGGAATGGGGAATGGGGGTTCTCCAGAGAAGTGCGTGCTGCCTTCCTGAAACACTCCTGCATTCATATGCCAGGAACTCTTCGAAAAGAACTGTCTCGATTTCCCCTAGAATGGACTTAGGAACTGGGACGAATCGGTAGTTCAATTTCACTGGACAGGAGGGGGAAGTAGAATTCCAAAGAGGTTCTCAAATGCTGCATGTCAACAGTCACTATGCAGCCCATGTTATATATATATATATATGCCAAACATTGCACATGCTGTGACCTGGGGCCTAGCATTGGGGTGCAATGAGTTCAGCTGCTGTGCCTCCAGGCTCACAGTTGGTGCACCCCGGAAGGAAGATAATGACGCTCTAAGTGTTTCAATGATTGCCTTCCATGGGAAGCACCTGGATGGAGCTCTTCCCTTTTGGCTTCCACATGGCTCTGGCGGCCATCTGGGGAGTGAGCCAGAGGGTGGAAGAGATCTTTTTCTGTTGCTTCCTCTCCTCTCTCTCAATCTGTCTTTCAAATAAATAAAATTGACAGATTTATGATTTCACATTTTTTTTTTTGTGGATTAAAAGTCTGAACTCTATCTTGGAGACTAAAATCAAGATGCCACCAGGCTAGAAACCACCTACATCCCTCCACCTGTGGTGGCTTGCTGCTTCCAGTCTGAGCATCTATTGCCACTTCTCCTGTGGCTTATCTCTTGTCAGGACCCTGGTGTTTCCATTGGGCCACGCATATAATTTGTGTTTGCCTTTCTGTTTCAAGAGAGTATAATCATAACTTTAATACCCCCTTGCTGTGTAAGAAAATGTATTCACAGTTTGAAACTAGTGCACAAACCTACCTGGAAAGCAACTCCACTGTTTACCACAGAGGTTCAAAGTTAGGAAACTTAGATAACTTATAGCTTCTTTCCATCTATGTATCATTCCTTATGAATGTCACAAAAATGAAACTCTTAAAAAATTGATTATTTCCATCAAAAATGTAAGAGTAAAATAAGTAACAGCAATGTGTGAGTTTGACATTCGGTGGGACATCATATATTAATGTGACCAGAACTCCTAAAGCTACTCAGTCAAATCATTTTCATAAATCCAAAATAAGAGCTCAGCCTTTTGGAGGGTATCCTAGAAAAAGTAATATTTGCCATCAGTGGGTTTGAACAGGTGGTAGGATTTATTTAGAAGAATTCTTCCCTGGGCTTAAGCAAAACACTGAGCCACATCTGAGAAGAGGCAAATGGGGGGGGGGATTATTTCAGCAAATGCTGAGAGGTGCAAATAGCCTGAGCATATGGGCGAGAGAGTGCCACTTCTTGAATGTTCTCTGCAAGTTTCTGTGCCTCCATTAATGCCTGCACTCCCCTTCACAAGCAAAACAAAATGCTGGCAGGTGAGGCTCACGGACATAAGCTTCTGCTGTGTCAGGAAGAGTTGAGGTTAGAATTGGGTTTCTTCTCAGGTGAGTGGACGCCAGGCTGAAATCATTTTTAGTATGTACGTGGAGCTGAAAAGAAACAGGAAAAAAAAGACATGAGATAACCAGATTCCAGTTGCTATCTCCATATGACTCCAGTAATTATGAATATGAGAAATAAGACCGTGTGTGAAATCTTTTAGATGACAGCAGTTTCCAGATGACAAGCAAATGAAGAGTTAGATGGCAAGTATTGAGCAGTAGGCAGTGTGGAAGCTCAAGAAGGCTCCTGGGTTTGCTTCAGTCTTTTGTCCAACAAAAAATTTCCTGCTTTCCTATAAATCGCGTGATCCTTTGGCATGTATGTGTTATATGGCCTCAGTGCGAGATTTTGTGTGGATCGCTGATGCATCTGTACCTGTACAGTCAGTGTCGGAGTCTCTAAGAGTCTGCTCCAAGAAGCAGGGAGCAAACAAAACAACAAAGCAAACCCTCCATTTCCACTTGTAACACCTTCTGCTGTATTCTAAGCAATCCACACAGGAGTATTTTGCACCAAAGTGATACCGTGTCTTCTCAGTCGCTTGGCCCATTTCCCTGTGTTGTTTTCTTTCTACGGTTTTCCCTGTCAGCATGCTGCTCACACTCAGTCTCAGCCCTGCTCCCTCGAGCCACTTGGACGAACACATCACACTGATAGTCTCAATCACGACCGTGGCCTTAGGGATGCTGGGCTCGGCAATGCTGTGCAAATTCTATCTCCAAACACAGGACTCGGAGTCACGATTTGAGAAAATCAGGCCCCTCTCGGTATAAGGATGTATACAGCCCTACCCACCACACTGCCAGGATCATCCAACTCCAATATTTATGTTGCCTGATTTATTTTCCCTTCAGCATCTCCGCACCCACCTAACCGTCTGTTTAATAGAGGAACAGGGCGTTGTATTTGTTCTCTGAGAACCAAGATCTTCTATTGAAAATGACTGTCATTTTATGCTATTAGCAACATTTTGTATGCAAATATTTCTTCATACTTAGCATCTAATTACACTCAGCTTCAGATAACTTATTACTTTTCACATGTTTGCTTGATTTAAATCTCAACGTGGATGACTTATACGCACTTTGAAAACATGGGGAGATGCAACATGTTGGTTGTTTTCAATTTTATCGCCATAAGTGGATTTTACAATAACTGGAAGGAAAGGAAAGCCTGTTTCCTCTCCCTGAAGTCTGTGTGACATAGAGGTGCTTGAGAAATTCCTTGAATCTTTTGTATACATTTGCACCTAAACTGATGACCTCTGTGGTTTTCATCTGAGACGAGTTTTACCTGAAACACATCTAAGTTAAAATTGAAGACAGCAACAAGCAAAAAACAGCCTATCTCTAGGTTCCCAAATGGAGGTGACCAGAGTAGCAGGGAAATGGATTCATTATTACTGCAGAGGGTTTGATGAGAAATTTATAGGTAAGAATTTAAAAATGTTTATCCTTTTATTTTGATTATTTGATCAACTAACTGATCATTGCACTATACTTTTAGTTCATCTTCTAGATTTAGATTCATGATCGTTTTGCTGCTGGGGAGACTCGTGAAAGTTAGTATTTTGTTTTTAATGTATCTAGGATATCTACCAGTTGGATGAACATTTTGCAGTGCAGAGTGACAGTGTAAAAATGACAGAAGTAATCCATTATTTCCCCAGTATCAACTACTTTCATCTTTTATAACAACACTTTTTTTATTTTCCCAATGATAATTTGGAATTCAAAGACTTCTTCATATACTTAACGGTTCCATTTTTATTGAGTCATCTGAGATTTTGCTTTATCTTATGAATATCCCATGCTAGAGAAGAATCTTTCACTACTTTGTTACAGGCTAGTATAAAAACAGTGAAGACTAGCCGAGCGGGAAGGGAAACCTATTAGACGGTGTCATAAAACAATAACAATAAAAAAAACAGTGAAGGCATGAAATATGTGCCACAGAATTGTTGCGGTGGAAGAGTAGCTGGCATTGTTAGACTCCAAATAAGGTTGTTTTCCGAGTTCATAAGCCAAGTGGCAGACACTTTAGTTATTACAAGGGTTTGTTTTAGGCCTTCTAGCAGAAGAATTGCTTACGTAGAGAGGAAAGCTGTGTCCATTTACCCCGGAGACTGTTGCTCATCCTCCTTAGGTTCACAAGGCAGGTGCGCTGCTCAGCGCAGCCCCAAGGAGTCAGAAGAAGCAACAACATGGGCTGTAGTGATCAGGGAACAAGAGGAAGGATTCGCCACTTTGAGAAGATTCCCCACAAGGAACTTCTCTCTGCATTATCTCCCCTCTGATGTTTTTACCTTCCCCTTGCTGTGGTAGCTGAGTTCTTTCCAGGAGAGCCACGTAGTCATCGTCTCCCCTGAAAACCAGCTTACTAAACGCTCTGTAAGCCTCATCCCTGGCCTTCAGTGAATCTAGGATGTGTCCCTGTCACCTTTTAGCTTCGTTGGCTTCTGTGAACCCGTTTTCCTTACATGAGAATCCACCAATATGAGCTTCCTCTGGTTTCTTTGTCCCCCAGGTGTTCCATAGGAGTTGCTTACCAATGTCCTCGACAGCAGCCTGATTAATAGCATAAACCTAGGTGCCAGAACAACCTACATTCACATCCTGTTCCACCTTATCTGGCACTGTGACTTTGAATAAAATAATTAGCTTTTTTTTTTTAATCCTCTGTTTTCTCATCTATAAATTAAAGGGTAATTTTATCTTGAGGACATGAGAAATGAATTAAAAGTCTAAGTAAAACATAATTCAGGTCCATAATATCTATTCAGTAGTTGGTAGGCATTTTCATTATTAACCTGCATTATTTATTCAAGTCAAGTCCTTCCAAAGCACTAACCAAATATCATGTTTAGAAATAGACTTATGAACAGGCCTCATGGGAAACCTTAGTTCTTCTATATTTTGGCTGAAAGAATATTTACACACTTGTTTTCCTTTCATAAGAGAGATATCTTATCTCAATTTTAGAAATTTCAGTGTTCACGTGCAAATATTTTATCATAGGCAAATACTGTCATGCTAACAAAATACTATTAAACCACAAGATTAAATGCCACATCAGTTGCTTCTGCGTTTTCAAGAATTAGGCGGGGGGAAGAAAACTGATGATTCTGTAAGATAATCAGTGACGAAAAAGAGACTCAGCAAAAGAAGTTTAATGAGTGGACATCAGATATAGGACAGACTAAACATCCAATGAAATCATGATCATTCAATAAAGAGTTCTCACTTTGTGCATGATGAGATAAACACTTCATCTGCATTATCTCTTAATCCCGACAGCAAACTACAAGGATTGGTATTCTCACCCGTATTTTACAGATGAGAAAAGTGAGACACAGAGAAGAAAAGTGATTTTATCAAGGTCGCACTGATATTAAATCACAGAGCCAAGACTCAAACCCAGGTCTACTTACTCATACCTTAAATTTTACTTTACTGTATCTCTCTTTCCCATAAAAAAGGAGACAGAGAAGCTATGTATGAATGTGAAATTTCAAAACTTGTAATTCTACCTGCCAGGATCTATGAAGGACTTTCTGTGTTTGTACAATGAACTTTGTTATTAAAGTGGGGAAGGGTGGATGTTTGAAACCGCTTGGATGCTATATTCCATGTCAAGATGACCTGGGTTCCAGCTCAGACTCAAATCCCAATTCTGGCTTCCAACTTATGTATGCTATGCATGGCAGCAGTGAGGCTGGGCTTGAGTCCTTAGCTCTGGACCTTAGCCTTGCCCAGCCCCTCATTTATGGTGAGCAAACCAGTGAGTGGGAGGTACCCAACTCTTTCTCTCTCTTCACCCTCCAAATAAATTTTGAAAAATCAAAGAGCTTAATTTCTTTAACACTTACTTGCAGTGCTTATTTTTATTATAGCAGAAGATGGCAGTTTGCAGTAGCATTCCAGAAATTCTTTAAGAGCAAATAGGGAATATTTTTGTTGGTTAAGGTTTGTTCCCTTTACTTGGTTTCTGTTCACGAACGTCAAAGCTGAAGATGAAGGCAAACAATGAAAAAGGAATTTGGAACATTCTGTTACAAGCCATGTTGTTCTATTCTCTATAACTCTTTTAGAAGAGTAATCTCCACAAGAAATGAAATACATTAGCATATCTAATAACTAAGTCTCTCGGTTTATTAGGAACCGAAGCTGTGTCCATTCCAAATGGAATAGAAATACTTACAGCAGTTGGTTTATTTGCATGTAAAAGATAATGTGGTGCCCTCTGTGTGCCCATTTAGAGGAGTCTTGAAAAATGACTTGTTCTCCATTTGTAGATAATTATAGTCCTGTACATCTGCATGCTGTGATTTTTAACAAAAGTCTGACAAAGTTCCCATGATGTTTTGCGCTGCACAGCCGCGGCTCTGAGAACCTAGTTGGTTGGAGAAACTTTGAGAGTGTACTGGTGAGTGACACCTGGAAAGAGGTCTGTGGAGGTGTGGCTGAGAGCTTGTTCTTGGCTCTGAGCGATTGCCACTTTAGCCTTTATGAAGACATAGCAGGTGTGTTTGCCACATGCACGAATGATAAGCCAGGGGCACATGAATGATGCCACAGGATTCAGTGCAACCCTGACAGGTTGCAGCAGTGGAACTTCTGACAAGGCATAAAGCAATAGGCTATATTTTGAAATCTTTGTGTATATTTAGTAAGCAGTTACATAGCAATCCAAGTTTCTTAAATTATCCCCAAAATACAAAGTGACCTAAAAATTGAATATTAGCTTTTGACAGAAGATTTTAAAAATTCAGTTTGCATCATGTTATCAGAATTTAAAGATTTGCTGACAGACGTCGATTGGGAAGCATCTGAAATTTCTATAGGATCAATATATAGGATTGATTATGTATAGGATTGATTCGCGTAAAGAGAAACCAGTATAAAAGGGTTTCTAATGAAGACTTGGGAAGTTGTGGTGACTGTGACAGCTAAAGGAAAAGACAGCCATTCATTTTTCTTAAAACAAATGAAATTAGTGAATGTTGAAAAGGTTGTTAGACACTGTTTCAAGATTTTTTAGCAACAACACGAAGTGGCATCAAGAGATTGGAGAATGTTGGAGAAAGTAGGTAATTTTGAGGGCAAAATGGGTTGATGTGTTTTTCTACACAATGACAGATGATCATCACGTTGGGATTTGCCATTGGGGAATTCATAGAGCAGAAACATGATTGTGGAGATTATTCTTAAATACTGCTTGCTTGTGAGTGAAGAAAATGATCAGAATGCATCCTAAGAATAAAGGAAGAAGAAAATGTGAAGAAAGAATGGGAAGAAGGAAGCAAAGAAGGAGAAAGGAAGAGAGGAGAAAAAAAAAGAAGAGCAAGAAGTTAGGGAAGGGATGAAAGGGAAGGCAAGGAGAGGAGAAAGAGGCAGAGGAGGCATATTGAAGATATCACCTCCTATTGGCTGGCAGAAAAGGAGGCAGACAGAAGCCAGTGTCTGCCAAAGCTGGCCAGGGAATTCATCAGCCGGCTGAGGTCTAACACGCTCATGGGATGGGTTCCTTCGGAAGTCATTTTTAAGGTAGCTTCTCCTCATAACTGGAATCTGTATTTCATTTTAATTTCACTGGCAACCTGTCTAGGTCGTATTCTGAAGGTAAATTAGATTACTAACTAATATTTAATGCACAGTTTTCTCAGTCTTTTACTCTTTTCTAGCGTCTATTTCTTATTTCACTAATTGATATGAAAAGCTCATGCTGTAAAGGAATGTGAGGAAATAGCCTAGTGTTTATCCTGATTAATATGTTTCTGATGTTCTTGGCAGAAACACAAAGCGTCAGCTACAACGGACATATTTCAGTGTCCTGACATTTGTCTCGCAGCCTTAAACTCATGTGTTCGTAAGCAATTAATTTAGCAAATGCTAGTAGCATCTTTTACTTAGCTGTGTAAAATCCAAGCAAATATCCTTGTAGTTATATAACAGAAACATTCCAGTACCTTATATAGAATCTTAGTAAAACTTTGTGACATTAGTACCGATTCCAAAAAGAGTAATTCACAGAAACATGAGGTACGATTCAGTGTGGGTCTTCTCATTTTGCGAGATTATTCAGGCATCCGATAAATTAACTATGTGTCTCTAGGTAGATTAGAACCAAGTTTACAAGATGTCAAAGGATTTGTAGGGTCTTATTTAAGATTTAGTATTCCCCAGTCAGACAATATAGTTGTAATACAATGTCTAGGTTATGTGTATATTTGAAAGTATGTTTTTTTAGTTGATTTAGGAATATTCCTATTATGCAAATATATAGTAATAACAGCAAACCGTGACGTAGTATCGTGGAGGTCCTCTTCGCGACTTCAGTATTTCAATCTTGAAAATTATTCCCACTGAACATTATTTTTAAGGTTTCCAGTAAATCCTCTTCAGATGTATATTCTGTGCAACAGATGCAATGCTGTCCCAGGAAGATGGCAATTATTAATTTCCCATACAAGACTTAACTTGAATGCATTACATACATGAGTTTTATACTGAAAGATCATAATTCATTTGGAAATGAAGAGAAAAGGCAATCAGACTTTCTGCAAGGAGTGCAAGTGAAATATCCTATCCGGATGTTACTAAAGTGTGACTTGATTTCATTCCGTTTTCTCTTCTGTGCACCTGTTGGCACAGATTATGTAAGATCGACTCAAAAGGAGTGGGGTCACTATATATAGTGACACACCAACTTGCTCTCCGTTCATGTCTAATTGGAAATCATGTGAATTTAAACACATAAATCAGAAAAGATGACTCAGGGCAGCACTGCCTTATCGCTAATGCTCCTCATTAGAGTCTTTCTTTCGGTGTCTAAGTATAGCAGCTGCAGGTTTTATTTATTTATTTATTTGCGGTGACTCCAGCTTCTAAAGGAAAGCAAAGACTTGCCCTTTGTCCCTTCATTCCCTGAAATATCATAAGTAACACACTGCAGGTAGGGGATCCGGTTTCTGAACCTGAACCCCACACCCCCCCCCCCCCTTTTCTCTTCTTCTAGAATAAAAGCGATGTTTAGGCTTCCAACTAACATTTCATCTTGAGAATGTGTTTTATTCTTTGGTAAAAAGGCAGATGTGTTCAATGCTGTTGGATTCATATTGAGCAGACTCACACTCTCTGCCACACAGATTACCATCAAATGATATTCTTTCTCTTTTCTCAAGAACAGAACTGGTGGTACATAACTGTGTATTCAGTTTGTCTTCTGTGTGCATACTATGTTTGAAAATAATTGACTCATGTTGTTGCTTGCAACATGTCCTAGAGAACAATTACAAGTCCAAATCCTCTATAGATCATGAATTTAGGTCACGTGCTATAACTTGCTTATGAAAAGGAAGAGATCATTAACTACTGGACAGATATGCAGGTTATTACATGAAGTAAACATTATATTGAAAGTACTTTGTTGATCCCTACCCAAATCAGTCTTTTATTCAGTTAAATTTATATACAGTGAACCTTTGGACTTATATATTTTGTTTGTGAAATAAGGCAACTGGAACAGCTTAGAGATGAAAGCCTGTGATCCTTGAAAATGACGCAGCGGCATTAAGAATGCATCATTTCAACTTCCGTTTTACAACTTCTTTCACTGCAGCTACCTGTTGTAACGCATGAGACAGTTCAGAGTGAGTGACAGTCCTTGAGGCAAAATGAGACACTGTCGTCAGGACTGAAGTCCCTGTCTCGATTCGTACATGCTGGGAAACAGCAGGATCTGAGACCAATGTGGAAGCCACTTGCTGGAGGACTAATGAAACAGCAAGGTTGTGGAGGCACGGGAATACACCATCAAATGCACATACTATAAGGAAATGCCTGAGTTTTCTGAAGCAGAACTAATGATGACAATCTTAATTTTAAAAAGCATAATTTACAATATAGGCAAATGCCTGCAATTTTTCACCAGATTTTTTTTTCTTTAAAAAAACTGATTAATAAATCATTTATTCCTGGATCTGGCATGATGTAAGGTTAGTGACTAAATCCTTGCCTTGTACATGCTGGCATCCCGTATGTGTGTTGGTTCTTGTTCCCACTGCTCCACTTCCCATCTGGCTCCCTGCCTGTGCCTGGGAAAGCAGAGAAAGATAATCCCAAATTCTGGAATCCTTGACACCGGTGTGCGAAAAGGCAGCATAAGTGTGTTTCAGAAACTTTGGTTTTATTGAAAGGCAGAAAGAGGGAGAAAGATGTACCAGAGGATCTTCGATTGCTTTGTCCACGCCTCAGATGATGTGCAACAGCTGGGAGGCACGCCCAGGCCAAATCTGGGAGCTGTGAGCGCCATCTAGGTCAGCTGTGTGAATAGCAAGGCCCTACATACTTGGACCACCATCTCTTACCTTCCATGGCGCGTTACCAGAGAGCTGGATCAGAAGCGGTGATGCCAAGGCCCAGGGGGTTTCCAGGTTGCAGAACAGCCTGTTGCGTTGCCAGAATACTTCTCCCAAAGGAACGTTCAGTCAGGTTAGGGTGCAAATAAGGTCTAGGTTTCTACATAGTGCAAAATCTTCCAACTGTGCTGATTCATATTCCTGTGAATATGAAGCAATTCGGCTGTGAAATTAGGCAGAAATACATACTCGATAGAAATGGTAAAGTGTATATACCTTTCTTTATATTTCATATCCCTTCGAGTGGAATGTTCCATTTGCAAGCGTTAGTTTACCTTAAGACGTGCACTGAAGTGAATACCATGATTCAGTTTCAAAGGAGTTCTATTAAAATTACACAAGAGCAAGAGGTCCAGAAAGCGAAACTGCTATGGGGTAGTCTTGGGAGGGGAAGCACAGAGGAATCATTTTAACACAGTAGCGGGTAGTCATGTCTGTGTTGTTTCTTCTGTTTGTCTTTGTGATGAAGTGGACTTGAGGGTAACCAGGTCCCTACTCCTCCCATTCGGCACTAGCAGTTTCAAGTTAAGAGACGATAGCTACCCTGAGGACACAATAACCCATTTCTCCCAGCTGTAGTTGGAGTTGACTATGCCAGGAGCCCTTTCTGACTCTGGAAACAGTGGTTACGGTTCATGTGTAGGGATTTGTTCATTGCTATGTCTTACAGTCAAGGGGCTGCACCCCACTGACCATTCTCTGTACACCGTGGAATAGTTGTGAAATGCTTCAGCCCAGGAGGAAAAGGTATCAGACCTTCTACTGCTCTCTGTTCATGAAAGCTGAACCATTTGTCACTGCTTTTCCAACTGCCTAGCTAACACGGTAGAGGCCATTTGAAAGAAGGAATTAGGGGAGAAGTACCGTGTAGCAACAATAATAAGTTGTATGTGTAAATAAAAGTTGAAGTTTGTTTTCTGGGAAACAGGTTATTGCTAGCAACTAGAAAGAAATATAATGACATTAAAAAGTATGCAACCTCCAGAAGAGTTTGTATCGCTGATGAAATAAATACCAAACTGAGATAAGACACTGGTAAGCTGTTTAGGATTACAGACTGTTTAGAATTGCAGTGGTCTGTAATTAAAAATAGATTCTTGATGTTGATCACACAGCCATACTTTTACCTATGAATTAACACAAATATTATCATTTAATGAAAACTGAATTTTATCCAGGCACTGCTGAGAATTAAATGTTTTATTTAAATGTATTGGCCTTACTCTAATCTTCTTTAACGGCATATTAAAATATGCAGCCAAACAGTTGAGTTTCATGATTTCCTTAATGGCCTTCTACTCTGCAGAATTTAAAAACTGTCTATTAACTGAAGGAACATTTAAATTTCCATTAAGTACTATACAATGGAAACAACGAGGGCATTCCATATGTTTAAATGATTGCGTTTAAACAGCTTTCCTTTATATTCTTAAAGGTGTGCGACCATTTGCTCTTTCATTCAACAAATGCACTTTGCATTGGCTTTTTGCTAAGAGACAGGGACTGCTGTGGGTCACTGGATGGAGAAGTGAGGCAGGCAGGGTCTGGGGGAGGTGACAGGTCATCACAGTCAGCAGTTACAGTCCTCGCAGAGCTGTGGGAGTAAACAAGGCACTAAGGAGAGGAGCAATAGGATACCCAGGAAGATTCTGGAAACGACTGCTGGAAATGTGTGAGCCATAGCAGTGTCAGCTTGGAAGCCAATAGCACCTTCACTGCATTCCCAATGCATGCGTTTCAACGGTGGTGACCTTGAGCAGCGTGGGCAGGAGTCTCAGAAAATGTACCCAGAAGAGTCGGGTCCTGAGGTGGGATGCGATGGGAAGCCTTAGCCATTTTAACTAAAGCAATTCTGCAAGAGAAAAGGGAAGGATGGGGTATGTGCTTCTGTGCAGGGGCAACGAAACGAATGATTACTGGAACATTGGAAACTTAGGAAAAGACTAACATTCCTTAAACAAAATGAATTCTCGCAGTTTGTGTCTTTTTTTTAAATCTACCCCATCCATAGCAGTTGAGTTAGACTGTTTTATATAGACTGTTTTATATCTCCTCCACCTCATTGCTAAGTTACTCTAGGTTCCTTGCTGGTGGACTCTAAAGTAAATTGGAGTAGCAGAATCTAGCCAACAATCTGAAACACGGTGTTTTATGTATGAGAAGCTACTTTCAAAAACCAGTATGATCATTCTTTTTCATACTCAAATCAAATTTATTCCATGTTTGTTAAAAAATTACTCTAAATGACCAGAGTTTAAAATTTTTAAAGATTTAGAATTCATTTCTACGGTACTAGCTAAAGAGCTCAGAACAAATCCTATCTGAGATGGTTATTTCAAAATATTTCATTGTAAGACCATTACCTGCCTGACAATCCCCAGCCTGTGTATGAAGTCAGGCCAAGCTTGCCAAGTTAATGCTCTGAGGAAATGCTGCCAGATACAGGAGCAAATTTGGCTGGATAAAATTCATGACAAGATACTATTGTTTTATAGGTTGAATCTTTCTTACCCCAAATCATTGAGACCCAAACTGTTACTGATTTTTAGTTATTTGAGCTTTTGAATACTTATATATAAGCATAGTGAGATAACTTGGGGATGGGAACCCAATTTAAACAAAAATGGCTTGTTTCATATACAGTTTATAATGTGAAGGTAATTTTATATAACACAACATTTTGTGCTTGAAACAAAATTTCCAGATCACACGTTTCCCATTTCAAACATCATGTCAGTAACTGAAAAAGTTTCCAATTTTGGAGTTTTTTCATGGACTTGGGATTTGTGTGAGAGATGTTTAACCTGTGAAAATAGACGCTTAAATCAATCCTATAACAAAATTTAACTCAATAACTAAATTTGTAGGCTTCTGGCTAACCAGGAGAGGATTTGCTACTCAGATAGTAGTTAAGTCATGTATAAAAATAGTATTAAATTTTAATCTCCTTTAACTTTTTCCTTGGGTCATATGAACATTTAGAATTTGCCTTGCCTGTCACCAACATGAATTCGTCCTGTGAAAGCTTTCATTATTTCTTTCATTATCCCCAACACATTTCTCTCTGAGACACATTTCTAAACTCCCGTCCTAAGATGGGGCATTTACTGCTCCAGGAAATTAGCCATGAGTGTTGTGAGCATGTCAGGAAAAAATACAGGTCTGTCATGGAACCCCAGTTCCTCTTGGAGATTGAGCACTACTCAGAAGATTGGGAAGATTGTAAGCAGACCTGCTTTGCTCTTGGCCTGTTGGTGAATAGGGCAATGGTTTACATTTGAAGTGATTTGATGAAGATCATGTCTGCTAAGTTAATAAAAGCAGAAAGCAGTTGCGATTGCCTTCAGGGAAGGAAGAGGACATATATCAACAGAACAACAAGTTAGACAAAGTGGCTACTGTCAATATCCCTTAGAGCAATACTTACAGTAATGAGAAGCTATTACTGGAAAAGGAGGTAGCGGAACTGAGTTCCCGACTTGGCCTCTGATTGGTAGCGTGATTTTTGAGGAAAGAAAAAAAAAACCCCACTCATTTCAGCTTCAGCGTGAGGGTATTTTATATGGATGCTTCTCCTGACATAAAGATTCAAATGACTTGGACCCGATAATGGAATACACTGCGGCTCGTGTAGCAGCATAAAGCAAAACAAGCCAATTGGGCATGTTGGATAGACTTTCAATAGATAGAGTTGACACTGCAGTATCATTTGAATATGTTGGAAACTGTGGCAAGCACTTGTGCTTGCGTTCTCAAAGAGGAAGTGGTGGGTGTAATCGAAGTCTCATCTCGTTGCCACAGTGCCTGGACCTTTCCAGTCTGACCTCTCTTCCGCCGTGAGCATCTGTACCACTGTCATGATTTTGCCTTTAGTTCAGTCATCTCCCTCATGAGGCATCTTCCAGCATGCAGATAGCTTGTAAACTTTCTCTAACATCCAGCACACTGATGCTACTACATTCATTAAAAAAAAAAGAGAGCGAGAAAGATGATCCTGATGACGGTATTCACCCAGTGAGGTGTGGGAAGGTGTTCTAAGCTGAGACAGTGAGGAAGGCAGGTCCTCCACACGTGGCTCCCTCCAACACAGGGTGGGATGTAAGCGCCGCGGGACTTGACCGTCTCTTACCCTGGGGAAGCTAGAGCAGGTTGGATTTCAGACCCCATGCGCTAAAGCCCGTCAGCTATAATAGCAGTCCCAGTTGGGAGACTCTGCGTACTTGCCATGAACTAGATCTGGCTAACTGTGAACAAAACTGTGTATAAAATCAAGATGAGCAAATAACAAACTAAATTGATATATTAAAAATCAAATTGCTCAAATGACTGAGAAACAAAATACATTGTTCCCTTACCAGGACCTCTAGAAAGGAAAATAACTTGACAGGAATAATGAAGTCCTAAATCAGGGGGAAACTCATTGATGATGTGTTGAGGTTGAAGGAAGTGTGTGTGTGTGTGTGTGTGTGTGTGTGTGTGTGTGTGTGTGTGAGCATGTGCAGGTATGACGTATGTGTTGTGTGGGTGTGTATGTGTGTGCATGTGTGTGTGAGTTTGTTCCATGTGCATGTGTGTGTGTGTGTGAGAGTGTAACAGGAGGAGAATATTTTCAGTGAGGTAAGTTTAACATGCAGGAAAACTGATGATTTCAAGATAAACTAAGATAACTAACCATAACTGAGATAAACTAACCATGCAGCTTGTAGAAATTTAAGAGAAGAAAGAAAACCGATTATTTTACTTCTATTTTGTTTCCAATTTCTCCGCCAAAGGGAGATCAGAACAGATGGCGGTGGGGGAATGGAACTCAGTCTCCTGATAGATGAGAATTAAGTTATATTCTATCCCTCAATCCAGTTTTCCAGGTCTTGATGACTCCACATTAGAAGACTGTATCTTCACTTTGCCAAGTAGCTTGTCATTTGCAAAGCAAGTTCATAGATTTAATTTCTGTGACGGTGTGAATGACCCAATGTGGTTGAGCAAGCATATTACACCACACAACAGAGGAACAAAGCTGCAAGAATGACAGTGTCAGGCTCACACTGTTCTGTAGTGGCTTAGTGCGGCTTAGTATTCAAAGAGAATGGAATTGAGAGATGTCATTCCATTTGGGATTTTCAAGAAGTAAATTTTGTTAAAAAGTACATTTTAAAAATTTTTATTTGGAAGGCATATTTACAGAGACAGAATGACAGATCACATGTAGAGAGATCCTCCATCCACTGGTTCAGTCCCCAAATGGTCATTTTGAACCAGCAGGCCAGGAGTTCTTCTTCCAGGTCTCCCATGTGCGTGCAGGAACCCCACAATCTGATCCATCTTCTGGTGCTTTACCAACGCGTAAGCAGGGAACTGGATCAGAACTGGAGCAGCCAGGATTCGAACCAGTGGCCACGTGAGATATTGGCGCTGCGGGCAGAAAAGTAGCCTAGTGGGTCACCTCACTGGCCCCTCGAGAAATAGACCTTTGAAACTATTGCAATAAGTATACTATTGAGAATTTTTCAAAAATTCAAGAAAAATACATGTGATATGGAGTCATTTTAAAAGGGATTAATCCTGTACCATGATTGGGTTCACGTAGAGAGGAAGGCATTGCCTTTCCTTGTTGATTTCCGTGAGTTGTCTGGGGGGTTCTCATACCTTCTCATTCTTCCTTTGTCAATGAAATGAACAATTTGTAATGACCTTTATTGGGAGAGTATAAACCTTTTTTTCCTGATGCCAGAGAGCCACGCTTTTTCTAACACATTCTGAGTTTTTATCAGTGACTTAGACGGAAATGCAGTGCCCATGGGTAAATAGGACTTTCATGGCGATAATACAAGTCATCTTCATTGGAACAGTTTCAAGGTGTACAGATGTCAGCGTGATTTAACAAACTGTAACTAGTCCATCCAACAGAGCAGTTGATTTTAGCTACCCTGATTGGAGCATGGTAACTACAAGTAGCATTGTAGTGACTCCGTAACTCTTAGTCATTAGTGAATGTACATCATGGTCAGGGACCACAGATCCTCTAGTGACCATACTTTGAAGGTCTGATGGTGCTTGGTCCCTGTGCATCTATTAATCAGGTTAAGCACAGCTAGTAAAGCATGAGACCCTATTTTAAACTGCCCTGTAAGTCAAATTATTGTTTAGTCCAGATGCTTTGAGTCTTTGTTGATTTACCACACCAGAGCGTACACGTTAAGAACCTGTTTAATTTTTAAATATAATCCTTGACTGAAAATCCAATGATAGCATTAATTCCATCTGTATATATGTAGTCCGAAGGACCTTGGCAACATACTGCTTTTCTCTACAAAGTACAAATATCTGTTTTTCTAGCTCAGTTTCTGTGAGCTTGCTAGGATGCATCCTAAGAAATGGAGGGTTCGCAGCACTTGATTTTGCAAAAAAAAAAAAAAGGGGGGGGGCAGCACTTGATCCATGCCAGACTCGCCAAGGTAACACCTGCTTCTGGTTAACTCTGAGTCATCCACATGCCCCCTTGCCATTGTTCAACCATCAGGCTCTTGTTTGATTTCTTTCAAACTTGAGCCACATTAGGCATTTTTAAAAATAAAATTATATAGTTGAGACTAAGTATTTTTAATAGTTTTCAGAAAGAAATAGAAAATAACCCTTAGCTTCAAGGAATTTAAACTATTGAATTAGAACTGGCAGGTAAGTATTAACGGTTTTGAGATATAAAGAGGAGATTTCGAGATAATTTTTAACCCAACAATCTTTTACAGAGAAACAAACATTATGACAGATAGTGCAAGAAAAAATGGAGCGGGTTAGATGCATTTTTTTGTATATGTAATTTTTTTCTCATGTGAAAGTTAATCGTATCATTTTATTAATATTAAAATTATTTTAAATTCTGAATGGCCAACAGATTTCAGTAGTACAGAGGCAGCTGAAAATGACATAGGCATGGAGAAATGAGTTTAACTTTTCTGCTTCTGTAGAATTTCAGCAGAGTGGATAAGCCACAGTCAGATAATTGAGATTTGGGCAGATGTGAATTTGTGCTCATCAGAATTCATGATTCTGAGACCTACACAGTACAAGTAAATAACAACTGAGCAGAAAACTGGAAGCTTAGGCTTTTCTATCTTTTTAATATAAGCGCCTCAGTCACAGCTCCACATACTTAAAAAAGAGACACTTTCGAAAGTCAGTCATGCAGCTAAAAGAATCATTAATCTTTAAATAGGAGATTGTTCATTCTGTACTCTGCTGGGATTATATAGCGCTTTTCATGTACTGTACCTCGGAGTGTTTTACTAAGCAGTGAAGAATCCTGGAGATGCGTGATGAATATGAAACCCACATAACTGCAGCTAAAGCTGTTGCACTAAGAACCATTTGTTAAATCTGAAATCTGTCATCCACACTTGATGCTTGACATGCAGCAGTCAGGGGAGAGCAAAACACGGTGTTTGTTTTGCTCCAACTCTGAATAGAATTTCCCAGAGAGACATGTTTGCGTCAAGAAGTTCATCCATGAATGAAAATCCTCCAGGGACTTCAAAGATGTGGGAGGTAGGAGTGAAGGTTGCGAGATGAAACCTAGGGCATGGCAGTGTGGGCTGGCCAGCCAGTGCAGGAGTCACTGGTGGGCCCTGGTCGTGTGCATGTTGAGTTTAGAAACAGTCCTGTTGGTTGAGGTTACTCTGAACCCATCAAAGAACCAAGAGGAAGGCTTCAGTGCAGCCTGCCTCATTCAGAGTGAAAACTCTTAGTTCCTTTGTGGCCTGTTTCTAATGCTCTCTTTCCTAACACTGTGCTGAATCAAGATTTATCTGTTTCCATTCCTGCCTGCTTCCACTAGTGTGTGTGTGTGTGTGTGTGTCTTCTTTAGAATCAACTCTGTACTTATCTGCATACCCCAGTACCTGGTGTGGGGCCCAGGAGAAGGATTACCCTAATATAGGTTTGTGGCAGGAATCAAAGACCTTGTGAAATGGCTGATTGACAGAACATAATGGAAAGGCATGTTCCATGGTGGACTGGGGTCCCAGCAAATTTGCTTCTTTGACTTTCAATTTTTGATTGGTCTCATTTCCTAACAAATGGGTATTGTCTTTTCTTGAAGAGATAAACCCCACTCTGTATTAGGTTTCCACTTGAAAAACAGAACCAATAGTAGACAGTTAAAGAGGTTCATTTTGGGCTCACTAGGAAACCCCAAATCCACAAGGTAGCCACATGGCGACTCTGAGAGTCTTGGCTTTCCTGCAACACCCACATGAGTATTTGATTGAGTATTGGGCCTGTCCAGGCTGACGCAATATCTCCTTGAATGGAAAAACAATATTTGTAGGAATACATTTTTTTTTCTTAAGGCGTCAATGAATTTCACACAATTTTAATGAAAAGCATCGATTAGGCACTTATTAAAATTGCCAAAAAGATGCCAAATTTCAGGGAGAGAAATAAATGTCTGAAAAATATTATGGATTGCAGCAAGATGAGAGAAGTGAGGTTAGTGAAATAAAACTTAGAATTTGTTTACCTTTTAACCAAGTCAGCAATTAAACATCTTTATTTTTCCTCATAAGGAAGCAGTCGAATACTTGTGTAAAGATTTAGCATGAGTATATTGATTACAGTCTTATAGGTATGAATAAAAATAGTTGACAGGATCTTAATTTTCAAAAACATTAAAATTGATTAAATGCATTTTGATGCGTGTATCTATATATAACATTAGTCATTAGAGTCATGTTGTGGGAAAGATTTCTGGCACATAAATGTGTTTAAAATAGATGATAATGTGAACAAAAAAGAGATATAAAGCAGCTACATATACCATCTTTCCTTTGTCATAACATGCACTTTTATACATATTTGTTGCAGGCATACATAGACATAAACATACACACACTAGGAATGACCCAGAGAAATATCACCTATAAAAATAACATTGGAGGTGGGCTGTTGCAACTGTGTTGCAAGCTAATCCTCCAGCATCCCATATGGGTTCTAGCTTAATCCAGGCAGCTCTACTTTCTGATCCAGCTCCCTGCTAAGGCTTGGGAAAGCAGGAGAGAATGGCCGTCTCTCTGGGGATCCTACAGCCAAGTGGGAGACCAGGAGCAGCTTCTGGTCCCTGTGTGCTGTGGCCACTTGAGGAGATCTCTCTGTCTCTCCCTGCTTCTCTCTCTCTCTTGCTCTGTGTAACTATTTAAATAAATCAATGGTTAAAAAATAGCACTAGAATGAAACATGTTTCTTAAGTTAACATAAAAGCCCAAAAGAAACATAGTAATTGATTTGAGCACACAGAAATGTAGGCTTACAAGTAATATGGTATACAGAATTTAAAGCTAAAACACAATCCGTAGACAAATATTTTAGCATCTAATAAAATGTTTTAAAAAATCATATAATAAAATGCAGATGATTAAAAGAAATTCTGTGTTTGGTTTAGTAAAAAATGTTTTTAAAAATATAGGAATAAAAGCAGGGATATAATTTTATTTATATTACATTGGACCATAGATACACTCATAGTTTTTTGTTTTTGAAGATTTGTTTATTTATTTTGAAAGAGTTACAGAGGGAGTGGGAAGGCGAAGAGGGTCAGAGAGAGAGCTGGCATCTTCTGGTTAATTCCCCAGGTGGCTGGAACTTCATACTTGTTACCACTTTATTGTCCTGGTTATCTCAGGATTTGAAAAGTAAAATAAAACAAGCTCGCCTATCCTGCTGGCTTAACTTTGAAAATTCAGATCCTGAAATTAGCTGGCATACAATATTACTAACAGCATTTTAGTTCCATATACTAAATGCGTACAGATTCACGTCGCTTTTGACCTCAGCATGTCGGGGCTGTGATGGGTTTCTTAGACTTTGGAGCTGCATGTTTGTCTGGTGGAGGATCGCTTTCTCTTTTTGTTGCTGGGGTTTGAGGTCAACATGCTTCAAGAGGAATTATCTTCAGTGCTGACGAACTTGAGGGACAATAGAAGTGAAACTGAGCCATCTTGAGCACTGCAGAGAACCAAGGATGAGAGTCAGCAAACGCAGTCCACTGCGAGTCAGTGCTGAACAAGAGAGACTCTTGGACAAGAATTCCATACGAGGTAATGTCTCTTTAACTTCAGGGCACTAATGCAAAATGAAAAAGTAAGATTTAAGAGTTTTTCAAAGGAAAAAAAGGCTCTTAAATCTTGATACCAAAGCGGAACTGCGGTGAAAAAGACAAACTAGGTGCTGGGCTATGCACTATTGAGTGAACAGTGTGTGATAAATCAAGGAGGTGGCCGTCAGGAGCCTGAGGGGTGGAATTCACCCAATATTGAATACAGTATCAGAATGCACCTTTAAGGCTGTTTTGATGTGGTCTGCTGTTTCATCTTTCTTGGATGAAATTTACCATGCGGGATTGATTCAGTTCTCAAAGAGAGAAGTTTTCGTTTCTGTGACAGATGGCTTAGAACCCAAATATAGCATTGAAATCTACCAGCCATCCTTTTCCATCTAAACACAATTGAATTTAAATTTAGATTGAAGGTACTTAATTTAATTCATTCTTTGGTGGATGCATGTCTCATGAGCTAGGAATTCAGATTTTCTCTTGCTTATGGTTATAATAGCTTTACAAAAATATTCTAAGCAAGTCAGCCAATATTTTGTAAGTTGTGTCATTAACCAATGAATTATTGCATTATAAACTAGTTATATGGCAATCTTCGGGATTTATGTCCCCTCCTAAATGATCTACTTATTATTTCCAATTATAAATTGTGGTGGACTGCATTATAAAAAGATACTTTGTAAAATATTGAGACATTTGTAAATATTAAGCAAGATATAAATAAGATGAAAGCAAATGAATCCAAGTAAATAGTATGCAAGGAGAGAGAAATTAGTTATCTAAAATTAGTCATAGAAAATTACATACAAATATAAATTTTATCTTATCAATCAATTCGTGATTAATAATTATTACATAATTAAGTTGTCATCAATCAGTAAAACTGGAAAAAAATTAACTATAAATTGCAATTGCTGGCCCCGGCATAAAGGCTCAGTGGCTAAATCCTTGTCTTGCACGTGCCAGGATTCCATCTGGGTGCTGGTTTGTGTCTTAGCTGCTCCACTTCCCATCTATCTCCCCACTTGTGGCCTGGAAAAGCAGTAGAGGATGGTCCAAACCTTTGTAATTCTGCACCCATGTAGGAGACACTTGGAAAGGCTCCTGGCTCCTGGCTTTGGATCAGCTCAGCTCTGGCTATTGCAGCTACTTGGGAAGTGAGCCAGTGGATGAAGAATTTCCTCTCTGTAGAAATGATTTTCCAATAAAAATAAGTAAAATCATAAGTAAAAATTTAAAAAAATTGAATTGCTGTGAGCATTATTAAATGAGCATAATCTTAAAGAAGAAACTTTGGTTTATTATAAGAAGTGGAATCCATAATCACTTGAGTACAGTGGAATACATGTGCACATGCATTAAGGGAGTAAGATTCCATACTATTCCATAAAGGAGTGTCATAGCCACAATGAAACACTCCAGTGTGGTATCACCTAAGATTTCTGACTTTATGCTGATTGTAAAGTCTTTGTTTAAACATTAGCTTCCCTCAGTATATTGCTTTAAAGCTGTGTTAATGATAAATGTTTTTTTAGAAATCTTAGTAACTTCTTATCCTTTGATTGTCACAAATCAACTCTCATCTCTGAACACAGAAAAATAATTTTTCTCCATTTTAAAGATGCTCTACAGTCAGACTCTAGAATGAGTCTGGTTAATTTGAGTACAATCAAGTATTTCTAAGATATTCTGTTAAAATTCTTAGATCCCTATTTAACAGTCATCTGTTTGCTGTAAACCACTCTGATATTGTGCATTCCTTAAAAATCAATGGATTTTTGCTTTTTATTTTTACTTGGTTCATGAAAAGGATGATAATGGCAAGCCTGAATATCTTGAATTCATCCTACTTTAAAAAAAGAACAAATAATCTAAATTGTTTGGTATCCATTACCCAGCCCTCCTTACTTCCTTGCCCCAACACTTCAGTAAGTACTTAAATTTATAGTAATGTGCCACATAGGGATATTTCTGTTAGCATACCCTACAGCAGCCATGTAACAGTAAGGTGAAATTTAAGTTTTTTATTACCCAGCAACAGCATAATGTAGTAGCCAAATACAAACTGCTTATTGCATAAACGTATGAGATACCGACTTATACAGTATACAATAATTGATCAGGGTGATAAGCAACTATGTTACTGATATATATTGTTTACTATAATTATTACTGTTGTTTTAAAGTGGATTCCATATGCTTATGAGTGTTTTTTTCTATAATGCAATATAAAGGATTACACACCGCCAGGAATATATCTCACATTTCCTTTTTTTTTTTTTTAAATCAAGAGGTGCTTGTCAAGCGATTATGTTCCCAGTGGTGAGAAAATTTGGTCATGGAGTAGACATTTTTCCTTTTTTTAAGGGTCTCTATACTGCTTTCCATAATGTGTCTATTAATTTGCATTCCCACCAATAATGTGTTAGGATTTCATTTTCTCTACGTTCTCACCTGCATTGGTATCTTTTTTTTCCCCTGAGGTTTGGATAACTATCATTCCAGCTTGAGCGATACTTTGTAGCTTTATTTGCATCTCCTTCACTGCTCGTGCTGATGGGCTTGCTTTCATGTGTTTGTTGGGTGTTTGCAGTTCTTTAAAAAAAAAAAGTCCATTCAGATCCTTTTCTCATTTCTTAGCCAGATTTTCATTTTATGGTTGAATTTCTTTTTTTTTATGATGATTTATTTTTGTTGGAAAGTCAGATATACAGGGAGAAGGAGAGACAGAGAGGAAAGTCTTTCATCAGTTGACTCACTGCCCCTCGCCCCAAAACAGCCACAACGGCCATAGCTGAGCCAATCCGAAGCAAGAAGCTGGAGCCTCTTCCCCATCTCACACACAGGTGCAGGGTCCCAAGGCTTTGGGCTGTCCTCGACTGCTTTCCCAGACCACAAGCAGGGAGCTGGATGGGAAGCAGGGCCACCAGGAATAGAACTGGCACCCATGTGAGATACCTGCATAGGCAGGAAGAGGACTTCAGCCGCTAGGCTACTGCAGCAGGCCCTGATAGTTGAATTTCTTGATCTCCTTATTGCATTTTACATGCAATATTTTAATTCCCAATATTTGAAGTTAGAAAATTTTAAATTTCACATACCAACAGAGTTACCTGCCCTACCACGTCAGACAACAACAAAAATTGTGAGCTGATACAAATAATTCCTTTATGCCCACATTCAGCTTATGAACGTCTTAAAATGTATGATACATTTGTCCGAGTGAATTGCCCTCTTTTTCCCAGCTTTCCAAGCCTTCTAACGGTTACCGTCCTTTGTTCATCCCGAGTTTTTGCTTTAAAGTTTTTTTTAGTTTAAGCACGTCATAGAGAATACATAGAATTTGTTGTTCTATATGACCGAATTATTTCACTTCTCCAATGTTCTTCTCTTCCATCTTTTTTTTTTTTTTTGCAGATTTCAGGATTTTATTCTTTTTTTAGGACTGAGTAGTGTCTCATTGTGCGTGTACACAACATTTTCTTTATCCATCCGTATGAATATGGAGTTTGGTTGATTCCATATGTTGGATATTGTGAGCAATGATACAATACATGTTCATATTATGAGGGTAATGCATGGATTTCAAACATGACCGCATAAAGTGATTTTTAAGAGCATGTACATGAACTTTATGAAATTGTTTCCTAGGTCTATCAAATAGAATTAGAGATCCAGTTAAGACCCTATATGTTTATAGTCATGTGATTTTTAGAGCATCACCAACGCACTATGGGAATAACATCTTTTCAGGAAGTGATTCTAGTAAAACTGGGCTTGCACATATAAAGAAGAATGTTGGAAAAATATTATAGATGTAATAGGCAAGATCTGAGGCTATAAAACTGTTCCATGAAATAGTGAGGATGAATCTTGTTGACCCTGAACTTGGCAACAGTTTCCTAGATATGACAGCAAATCATGAATGATCAAAGAAAAGATAGAAAAACCGAATTTTATTAAAAATTGAACTGTAAGCAGCACCAGTGAAAAGCTGAGCTGCAAAATTGGAGAAAAATTGAAAGTCAATTTGCTAATGAATTTACATCAAGAATATATAAAGAACTCCTACAACTCAGCAGGGGGAAAAATGTAATCCAATCAATAAATGAGCTTTATTTTTGACCATCGCTACTCCAAAGGTGACAGATGACCAATATGCACACGAAAATCCCGTTAATCATTAGAGAAATGCAAATCAGAGCCTCAGTAAGACCACATTTCATGCTAAGATGGTAGTTATGAAAAGAAAAATGATGGACATTAAGAAATACAGGTAAAATGTGGTCAAACGGTGGCTCACGCTTTCCTGCTAAAACTGTGAAAGAGTGGAGCCATTTTGGAAGAGAGCTGAGTGGTGCCTCAGATAGCTAAATGGAGAATTACCCTATGATCCAGTCATTCAATTTCCAGATAAATTCAAAGAAGAAATGAAAATTATGTCCACACAGAGGCATGCATGTGAGGAGCAAGTGTTGTGGGGCAGAGGATTGATCCAAGTATCCTGGCACCCAAATACCACATGGAAGGGCTGGTTCCAGTCCCAGCTCCTCTGCTTCCCATCCAACTTCTTGTTGATGCCAGCAGGAACTCAGTAGATGATGCCCCAAATACCAGGTGAGACTGAGCAGTTGGGTTCACCCCAGCCCACACACAGACATTGGGACATTTTTGTGTTATTCTACAAATAAATCAGCCCCTCCTGTCCCTCTCTCCCCTGCCCTCTTCTCTCCTCCTCCTTCTCTTCTTATTCTTCTCTTACTTCATCCTCTTCTTCTATCTCTTGCTTTCTATTCTGCCTTCCAAAGTAATCAGTTTACTAAAATGAAGCAATGTGTTGTACATGAATACAGTATTTGTAATAACAAAAATGTAGAACCAACTCAAGCGTGTATCAAACTGATGGCTGGATAAACAGAGTATTTCGTTTAGTAGTCATGAAAACCAATGAAGGGCTACTACTTGCTGCCATGTGGATGAGCCTTGGAAACATTCTAGCTCCTGGCTTTGACCCAGCTAGTCCACTCATGCCCCGCTTGTATTAATGAAATGAAACAATGGCTGGGGGATTTCTCTGTTTCACTTTTTCTGCTGTGTCTTTTACTCCTTCTCTCTGCATTTAATTGATGCAATAAAGAAATATAAGAAAAAGAGAAAAACAGGAATATAATTAAAGTTTTGGGACCAGGAATACAATGATTTTGGGACCAGGACCACATGTGGTTTTGAAGTTTGGGGAGGCGTTGTAGACCTCAGATCATGGCAGAGTAAGTGCAAATGTGGGAATATGTGTTAGGCCAACTATGAAACGATGAAGCTTGGACTGTACTGATGTGATGTGAGGAGAGGTCAATGGACATGCTGATTTAGGAGGAAATTAAAAAAAAAAAAACCTTTCTCAAGAGAGAGGCAGCAGTGATTATAAGAGATGATTGCATAATACTTGTATGTATCCGTTATATTTTGCCCTGTATTTGTCAACTCCAGTGCTTTCTATTCCATTAGAATACAAGATCCTTAAAGAGAGCTACACTTGTCGTTTTAATATGCTGAACCGTATTGCAGACTGAAGGTGTTTAATACATATGTAATGATTTTTAGATGGACTTTAAAATAGAAACTTTCCCTTAAAAAAAACCTATTAAAATATTTTTCTTCATCACCCATAAGTTAGGTGCTTTTTGAAGACTTTATTATAGGTCTGGATAGGACCAAGCAATTATTTATTTTACCTGGTTGTTAGGCAGCTGCTGAGACTAGCAATTGGAGGCACAGAATATTCATAATTTATTGACCCCTGTTCAAAGACACAGTGAGCTGCCCAGCCTAGTTTAACTATGTTAAGCTTTATTGTGCCCTGGAGAAACATTTTGTCATTGATTGTACATTTTGGACTGTCGAAAAAATGAATTTCATTAATACTAAGCCTATTTTATGATATCAATATAAATTGGAATGTATAAAACCCATTAATTCAGCACATGCGTCTAAAACAGATGCTTCGTGGAATGAAAATGAACATGAAGGAAGGGTCACCGTGCACATTTGCAGTGATCAAAAAAGTTAAAAATTATGAGAGAAACAAAAGAAGGCTTCCGATTTCAATCTACAGCTAACAAAATTGCCACAAGATAACTGTTGGCAAATCATTAGTGCTGGCAAACTCTGACCCTTTCCTTAATTTTACTAACACCTCACTGGGTTTTTTTTTTTAAAAAAATATTTATGTAGTTTTATTGGGAAGGTGGATATACAGAGAGGGAGAGACAGAGAGGAAGATCTTCCATCCGATGGTTCACTCCCCAAGCGGTTGCAACGGCTGGAGCTGAGCCAATCCGAAGCCGGGAGCCAAGAGCCAGGAGCTCTTTCCTGGTCTCCCACGCGGGTGCAGGGTCCCAAGGCATTGGGCCATCCTCGACTGCATTCCCAGGCCACAGGCAGGGAGCTGGATGGGAAGCAGGGCTGCCGGGATTAGAACCAGCGCCCATGTGAGATCCCGGTGCGTTCAAAGCTAGGACTTTAACTGCTGCACTATTGCGCAGGGCCCAATCCCTCACTGTTTTTAAAGAAAGAAGGCAAAAGGTTTAGGTACCCACAAGACATTTGGAAATTCATTATACCTAAAGAATTGTCTTTTTGCATTTTGTAATATATATATATATATATATATATATATATATTTATGTTTGTATGTTCTCCACAAAGGAAATGTATTAGAAATAAAACAGTTCAGGGTAGCTGTTGTGGGTCAGCCGGTTAAACCACACATGGGAAAACTCACTTCCTGTACTGGAGTTGTAGTTTTGAGTCTTGACTATTCTGCGCTTAAGATCCAGATGCCTGCTGAAGCCCCTCGGAGTCAGGAGATGACGGCCCAAGTACTTGGGTTCCTACTTTACACAGAGGAGATCCTGGGTCATACCTTTGATCCGGTGTAGGCTCAACATCCAGGCTGTCCGGGAACTAAACTAGAGGGTAAAAGATACGCTTGCTCTCTCTCTCTCTCTCTCTCTCTCTCTCTCTCTCTCTCTCTTGCTCTCTCTCCCTCATCTTTAAATCAGCCTTTCAAGTGACATGCAGATACATACATTTTGAAATGTATTTTTAAATAAAAATGATTTTAAGCCATTGCTTTCTTAACATGCTTCTACCCTCGGAAAAGATTCCAACCTGTATAGTAGTTAGACCGGGAAACTTTGAATTTGGTACTTGTGAATTCATTTTGTCCTAAGTTGTAGAAGAAGAGCATGTCAAGGCGAAATTCTCAATATTTATATTTACAATTAGGCCAGTTAGCAGTTGAATCGGCCCGGTATTCTCCTGTTCCCCTCCCCACCCACCTCCCCCATCTATATGTGCTTACCAAACCGGCACTTGGATATGCCTTAGTTATGTATAATCAGATATCATTTTAACTGATTAGAGGTGCTGAGTGATTTTATATTGCAAGCAGGTGAGAGATGAGGTGAGCGGAGAGGAAAAAAAGGCACAGGCTGAATTCGGGATAAGTGGGAACAGAGATTGAAAAAAAATGAATCAGGGAACAGCTGCTGTGTTCAAATCAGGGGTAGGGGAGAACAGTTCTCAAGATACTGCTGGGGACTACGATGCATTTATCTAGAAGAGGTTGATTAAATCACTAAAGTATGTTAATTAATTTTTCTCTGCATGAACTGTGATTCTTTGAATATAACACCTCACTGAACTTGAACCTCTTGGGGTTCTTACATTTATTCTGGCTACACACACAGGGAGAAAGAGAGCGAGAGCGAGAGAGAGAGAGAGAGAGAGAGAGAGAGAGAGAGAGAGAGGCTCTTTTTGATCTCCAATAATTAAAATGAATTTTTTTTGAACATAGATCTGGCTTGATGAGCTTGTGTGTGTGTGTGTGTGTGTGTGTGTGTGTGTGTGTGTGTGTGTGTGTGTATTATTAGTACCCGGTTTTATGTGAGTTAAAATGCTAGCCAGTGGAGTCCCCGTATGATATTTCTACACTGACCTGGAGAAAATATTGCACACCTCGAGCCGACCGTGATTCTCAGAGTCTTTTGAAAAGACTCTCTCCACGTTGCAGTGGACTTTAGCAGTGCTTTTGATACAGATAGGCCTTTGGTAAGAAATCTTTTCATTCTTGAACTCGAAGTGCTTTGGTCATGGCGCTAGATGAGGAGTAATTATCAAGAAAGCAGGCCTGGATTTGATTTTCCCTCTTGCAATGATCCATTCACGAAAGATGCCCATGGAATTGATCTGTTTGGAGCTGCACTGAAAACTGTTGAGATCTCTCAAACAGAATTCTGCATTGAGTGCACTGAGGTTTTTTTTGGTTTTTGTTTTATTAACTCTTGTTCTTCATTCTTTCAGACCAAAGATTGTTTTCTAAGTTGTTGTCATTATTGTTATCTATTCTGGGAGGCAGGTGGACAGATATAGATTTCATTCCCATATGTTGGTTCACTCCTCAGATGTCCACAGTGTCCAGGATTGGGCCAGGCTGACGCCTAACTGGGAACTCCTTTCAGCTCTGCTGTTTCTTACAGGGACCCAATTACTTGAGCCATCGCTGCCTGCCTCCCGGGTCAGGAAGCTGTAACTGGGAGTACAGCTCGATATTGCTTTCAAGCACTCTAGTATAAGAAATGGGCATCTTGACTAGTGTCTAATCACACCAAGGATAAGATCCGGTCAGAATGCATACCTCTATATGCTGCTGGTAGGTAGGTACGCCCTTCCAGCACAAATACTCATATGATCAAAAGTTTCCAAGTAGAGACCTTTGGCAGCAATAATTCCACTTTTAGAAATGTATTTTAAGGCATTAAAACCTCAAAATCATGTATGAGAATGCGTGCAAAAAATTGAGAATTGAAGATTACTAATGATAGTAATAAAAAACATGAGAATACTCGGCACTAATTAAACTATAGCAAACTATAGTATATCCATTCATACAAAGAATAGCTAGGCAGTGACCAGCATGTCTTCTTTATGATCTGAGTTATTATTTGTTGATCATGGAAAATGTGCAGCACATATTCATGAAACAGAAGCTTACAAAATATTACCATAGATATTTCTGCTATCTAATGTTCCGTGTTAACATTTTATGTGCATATTAGATGCCAATTCCGTTTAAGCAAAATGGGGGTTATTAGAAAAATAATGAGATAGATCAGCACTGATCTTGAACCAGCACTTTAAAGGAGAAAAGGATCCTTATACAGAAACTAGGACAAAATTATGTTAATTGGAAATTTTTAAAATTAGGACAGAAAGACCTCTGCTGGCACTGCGGCTGTAGCAGATGAACTCTGTGGTTCCACTCAATAGTTTTATCATCGGACATTCTAAGCCCCAGTCTCTAAGTCCCATGTCTTGCTCCAACTTGTCCCAGGCACTGACCATACAGAAATCTCCAGGATTTGTCACATTCTTTGGGTGCAAGATGTTGTAATAAATTATCCTCTGGCAAGATATTAGGCAATAGAAATCAAGTAAGTTTTCAAGATTAAATTAGAATGGGAGAAATGGATTCCTGATATTTAAGTATGTATAAATATATATATGATATATAAATATATATATATGATGTATCAAAAAGGGGAAAAAGCAACTTACAGGCATCTGCAATGTTAACTGCTAAGCAGGGTAGAGGGGGAGGTTCATAAGGAAGTGTGACTTTTTGCTTATCTTACATAAAGAAAATCAACTTAAAAAACAAAAATTTACCAGAATAGGAAATAGAAATGATTTCCTCTGTACAGAAAAAATAATGCACTTTATCACTGTCTGTCTGATGCTCCCGGGAGATTTACTGCTTCTTCTCCTGCAATTCATCTCTAAGCTTTGAATATAAATCCTCCGAGTGTCATTGTTGATTATAACATCTCAGAAGAGCCCTGCTAGGCTCTTTGACTGTCACTCTTGATTTGGGAAGAAAATCATGTTTATGAAAGTCATGTAAGACAATTGACAGATACGTAGTTTCACTAGCATCATGAAAATAGCCCGGAAATGTTTTTTTACCATCTGCTGTTACAGAGACCAGGAGGTCCCGTTCCAAGTAGATCCTCTAAATTCAACCTTGAGAATCCTGGTCCATCTGCTCTGAATTAAAAGTAAACTAGTTAGTACCTGGTTGCTTGGTTCAGAGCCAGCTCACCTCTAGTGTGCAATTGAAAGGTTGACATGATTTGAGGTGGCTTTTTTTTTTTTTTTGTCATTGGGTTTGATGCAACCTGAATTTAAAATTACAATTGCAGGCAGAGTGGAAGTGAGAGTGTGGGTATCGAATGAAGCTGTGTGCTTTTGTTTGTCTTCTCTTCATTCTCACGTGTGATACGATTATCATGCCATTAAGTAAAACCTTTTGGTAATTAGGATGTATCTCGCCAAGCTTTGATGGAAACTTCTCTGAAAGGTGTTTTTCTGTATCATATTAAACAAGACTCTAAAATCAGATAGTTCTGCGTTTTCAAATATTGAAATTGAGCTTCCAATATTTATACGGCTATATTTTTATTTATTATCTCCTATTCTAGAAATAGTATGTTTTCTCCTAAAGCTTCTTTACATAAGAAAGCATGGAGGCAACAAATTTTAGTGACACAATTAAACTCACTAATATTATTTTGCTTTTTTGATCAGAAGAATCCATTTAATTTCAGCCTTCCAGTTTTCTTTGTCAGATACAGTTACCTCCCTGACTCGAGTTCAGAGCTGATTATTGTCAGGAAAGATGAGATTTCTCTTATTTGGAGAGATAAACTGTGATTGTTAGAGCTGTTCACGGCAGTTCCATTCCCCCCGTGTCAGCGATTGGTCTGGAAGTGGACATGTGACCTACTTCAATGAGACACAATGTGCAATCTCCTGGATGTGCTGCCGGACTTGCCTTACTTTGATGAACACCAAGAGAAGCTGAAGGATCGAATAAGAAAAAAAAAAAAGAAAAAAAGAAAGAAAGAAACTGACCTTGCTATCTCATGCCTTCTAAGCTTGTGATTGTAGCAGGGTTGGGTGTTTCCAGCTGAAGCAGTGTGTTAAAACCATGATGTGACAGCTATGGAAAGAAACTGTGAGTCAAATAATAGAAATCTTGAGCCCCTGATAGCACGCTGGAACCGCCTTCCCCACCGCTGGAACCGCTGGTCTCTAGTGATCTGTTCCATGGCATCACTAAAGCTCATCGATGATTGAGTTCCAGTGAATTGTGTGTCCTACTCTGTACCTGAATTAACTCTAACAGCTATAGATCCTAAATTTAGACTGATTCGTACTGCACATGGCCTTCAGGTTGCATAGTTAATAGGACGGTATGGTTGTCATAAAAATAGAATGGAAGTAAAACCTTTTAGTTAAGAGAACCATAAGATATTTGATTTCTCCAACAAGTCAGCGGTCACAGGGGAGAATGGTGCTCAGTGTGAGTGGAGGGTCGGACAGGGTGCTGGTAGTACAGAACTCACACGCCTGAACACGAAAGGGAACATGGGAGAGTACTATTAGGGAGGGCAGTCCCATAATATAAACAGCAACAAAAACAAAACTGCTTATCGTAGGATGCAAAAACAGACTGTGGAAGAAGGAGCGAGCACTGAACAAGATGACCAGAGATGAGAGTTCGGCGGTGGACTCCGTGGCACACGAAGGAAGGCAACAGATGTGGACAGGTTCCAGAGGCATTTAGGAAGTAGGATTGAGAGATGCGATCTTCAAATAGTGAAGGATTGATCAACCTGGCAGGAAAAAAAAAATCAAGTCCCAGTTTTTATTTATTTTTATTTTTTCTAAGAAAGAGGGAACAGCAGTACTCATGGCCAACTCTTCGGGCAGCAGAGAAAGAACGACCAAGTCCACCCCACATCTTATTTCAGCCTGTGCATTTCTGGTAGTACCTACCGTTGTCTTGACAATTGCGTAGTACTTGAAAGATTTTAGGTGTTAGATTTGCCGACCAGCTATGTAGGAACAAATCAGCCTAGTATAGAAAATATACATATATAGAGAGAGAGAGAAGATGACTTTTATTCAAAGAAACCCCAGTTCATGGGCCTCTCTCCCTTGCAGCGTAAAGACAGACATTGAAACAGGAAACTACAGAGGAAAGAAAAGGGGATGTGCAGGGGAGTTTTAAACTCCTCTTGACACAGAAGCTGAAGTGGGGGGTCACTTCGGCCCTTAGTTGGTGGGGAATATTGGCTTGTGTCTGTCTCTGGGACAGCAGTGATTCCACTGCCTTGGGGTCCTGGCAGAATTCTGTCCTCCCTTCTGGGTTCCACCCTCCTCCGGTAACCGTGGCAACCATCAGATGCCATGAACAAGTCCTCTCCCACCCCACTTTCTAACCATCCCATCTTTTTTCCCCCCCTTTTATCCTGTGTTATAGAAAAGCAGCCTGTGTCAAATGCATTCTTTGTTTTAGGTATGATTGTCAAGTAAGGGTCAAATTGAAGACCGTTCAACTGGAGCAGTGAGAACTAGACAGTTCAAACTTTAGCCAACCTCCTTGCCAGAGATTTACGGGGCAGCAGTGGAGGGTTTCATGTAATTACACAGTTTTACAAAGCACCTCTGCCTCTGAATTCTGCCAAGGATTAAATGTGATCCCATTGTCATGCAAACTCTTTACTTCCGTGTCAAGTATGCTTTACATCATACCTCAGTCTGGTCTATATAGAATCACGCTTTGCTAGTTACACTCAGAAATGCTTTTTTTCTCTCATTTTATCTTCTCTTTCCTGACCATTCATCTATTTTTTGAAACAGCTTTATTTTGGAGTATGGATTTTTTTTTTTTTAGCAAAGAGCATTGTCGATCCATATTCCTAAAAATTAACATATCATTACTGTTTGTGATTTTTTTTTCATATCACAACTATATAATAGCCTTCCCTTCTTCCCAAATTAGAAAAGAAAGCTCATTTTAAAAGACAGTATTGCAAAAAATACATATGAGGGCCAATTATCTGAAAACCATTTGAGGGATATTTGTACTTGAGGAAGAAAAATTAACAATAACCAGTCTGCCAAGGAAGGTGTTAAATGTGATATACTGTAAGACCTGCCGTGAAACAGCAGAGGATTCGGTGAGTTAATTACTTTACATTTTACATGTAAAATCTTGGTCTTCCTGCTATTATATGCGGGGCTACTTTCCATGAACCCAGTGTTATAACAAAATTAATATGAAAGTTTATTGGACTGCAGTATCTAGATGTTTATTCTGATTCTACAAGAAAAAGAATCATTTGGGGTTTTTGTTGTTTTTGTTTTTGTAAAATGCTGTGAATGCTTTCTGAACATCAGGTGCTATGTTAGACTTTGCAGAAGCAAAGGAGGATTCTTCTCACCCCGCAAGAGCTCCCACTCCAGTTTGTTAAAAAAAAAAAATGCAATGATATGTGGTATATATTCTACGAAGATCTCGAAAAATTTCAGAGGACTGGCAACTGTGAACTCTGTATCTGAAAACAACTCTAGAACAGAAGTAATTCCCGGGTTTGGGAATCGTTTTTCACAGAATGAAAATCCCTGAAGTAGTGCCTTGATACTGAGTATTAACTGAGTTAAGCAGCAAAGTGATGCACAAATACAGTGGCTTTAAATGCAGACCGTTTTTGTCTCATGTTAATTACACAGTCCAGAAATAAGATAGCATGCTGTGCGAGGCAACTGTGCTGCATTGTTCTCGCTGGTTTGTGGTTCCATCCACAATGTGGGTTTTACAAGGTATCACAGAATCTGCAGTGCCACATCCCTCAGAGAGGGAGGCAGGACAAAGGTTGTGGGGGGAAGAAAATTAGCTTATTACTTTTTTTTTATCAGAATGTGACATATATGTCGGACACATCACTTATGTTCATATCCAGTTGTCTAGAATTTAGTGCAAAAAAGTCGTGTCCGACTGCCACCAAAATCTAAGAAACCCAGTTCCTAGGTGGATGATAATGTGCCGTGCAGAAACCCAAGAGCTAGAGGAGATGGCTCTGTTTGTAACAGAGAGGGAAAATGGATTGTGGGAGGAAATTTGCCTGGTGTGCCTTGCAAGAACATCTTAGGTAGGGCAAAAAAACAGAAATATAAACATACCTCTACACACATGCCCGCAGTTGTACCAGGGTAATATGTGGACGACTTTAAATGTTGAACATTCTGTAGATTAATTCTGAAAGATTTATAGCTACGTAGACAGAATACCTGGTGTGTTTCTGGGATGTGATTCAGAGAGTTGGCTCAAAGAAGCTCTTACATATATCGCTGAACTTCGCGCCTCTCCTCTCCATAATGGACGTGTACAGCAGGTGCATAATTTCCTTAGTTTTGTTCTGTTCTGAACATCTCATAGCTGAGTAAATGTTGTACTCCACTGGACTGATTTGGGAAACGTATGAACAGAGAATTCCACTGCTAGGACATAAGTAGTGTGTAACTCTACAGTGAGATGGAATTTTTAGAAAGCTTGCAGAACACAGACAATATCCTGTGTTAATACAATTATGCATATTATCAATGCTGGCACTCATACTGTTGCCAATTATGATAAAAAAAAAGATTAATTCTCATACAAAGTGTCAAGGCTGATATTATTAAAACTCCAGACAAAAGATCTCTCAGTACTCTCAAACACACATGTAGGATGTTTGATGTGATCTTTTGGCTAGAATTCAATCTGAAATTTTCATGAGATTTAAAATGTCAGAACGTCTTTTAGCCAAGGGTTACGTGACAAGTAAATGGAATTAATGAGGATTGTAGTCCTTACTATTTCCTTGCCATTTCAACTTTGTTTTTAAAGTCAAACTAGATTATTTACAAACGTGGTTGTTTTCTTGGCAGAGGCTTTATTTGTGTTGACTTTGGTTGGTGAGGCAGATAAATTGATGCACAGAGATTTTTAGCACATTGAAATAGGTAAGGCTGATTTCAATTATAAGCGATAAAAATTCAGACTAGTCTAAATATATTAGTTCATTTCACTGTGAAAAATAAGTAAACATGGGAAGGGAGTAGGTCTTTTGGTTTAGTTGCCAAGATGTAAAGGAAGGCACCTGTTTCTTCCACTGGAGTGTCTGGATTGAATGCCCTCCTCTGCTCCTGACTCTGGCTTCCTCGTAATGTGAATCCTCCAGGCAGCACTGATGGCTTTAGACATTGGGGTCCTGCCACTTATGGGGGACACCTGGATACATACCCAACCTCTAGCTTTGGTCTCACTTGGGGATCAACTGAGTGCATTTTGGAAGTTAGCAAAGAGATAATGCTGTATGCTCTTTTTCTGGGTTTCTCCTCCGCTTCCCTCCCCTCCCCTCCCCTCCCCTCCCCTCCCCTTCCCTTCCCTTCTTTCCTTCTTTTTCTCTCCCCTCCCCTCCCTCCTTCCCTTCCCTTCCCTTCCCTTCCCTTCCCTTCCCTTCCCTTCCCTTCCCTTCCCTTCCCTTCCCTTCCCTTCCCTTCCTTCCCTTCCCTTCCCTTCCCTTCCCTTCCCTTCCCTTCCCTTCCCTCCCCTCCCCTCCCCTCCCCTCCCCTTCCCTTCCCTTCCCTTCCCTTCCCTCCCTCTCTCCTTGTTCCTCTCTATCCCTCCCTGCATCCACCCCTTTGTCTTTCAAATGGATAAAGATCATATCAAATAAATAAATATCTCAACCTTCTTGTAGATACATCTGCAAGCTCGTTTTTATTTATCATCTGTTGATGATGTGATTCAACTAGCATACCACCAAAAATGGGAACGTTTTGCTCGGAGGACTAAAATCTTTGCATTGATTAGAAGCCTCATGATGGATAGCAGAATGTTTACACGTTGTAAAGAAATTCTTTGTGAGATATGACAAAAAAAGCACTCCCAAACTGGGAGATGTGTTGTGGGTTTGGTAAGATAATGTATCTTGTATAAAAGGATTTTCTGTAGCTTCAGTGAACTTTTGCTTTAGCTAATGTGAATATAGGGCAACTGGAATGCAGACGACTCACACACTCAGTCGCAAGTTTGCTGACAATGCAATGCTTGCAAGAGCAGATTTCAATAGCGAAGTAGGTGAGATGGACTGCTACATCAGACCTGCTCTACATAAAACTGAGTAAAATGAAGCCAACACACAATGGGTTTTCTCTGAATGCCCTGTTGCTTATTTATTTATTGCAAATTACTGCTATATTTTAGACCCAGGGTTTGCAAAATGATCCAGCTTGAGCCTTTATCTTGGAATTTATCCAGAAGAATAAGGGGAGCATACTTAAGTGTTAGGCTTTCTAAAGCAAGCAAAGAAAGTCGTTAAGCCCTAACTGACCTTCAACAGAAAACTTTTTTTTTATAGGAGTTCTTTGAACAGTTAAACGATGTATTTCTTTATACCAAGAGAGACTTTAAACTCACCAAGTTTTACAACAAATACCTCTTCATTACACTTGTTGCTGATTTAAACTTTATCAGAATACAGCTGGAGAATAAGAAGAAAAATGGGAAGCAAGAGGGAGAAGGCGAGCTAAAAGGAGATTTCTAACTAGTGTATAGAAGTGCATGGCTCACTTGGATTGTCTTCTGTTTTTAAATCATGATTCCATGAATAGATTTTTTTTTCTTTGTAGCTGATTGATAATTTTTAAGTAATTTCGGGTTTGCTGAAATTCTGAGTCAAAAGTACTAAGAATCTTTTAATCTTTTTTAAAAAAAAATTCATTGATTTTTTTTTTTTTAAATTGGAAAGGCAGAATTACAGAAGGAGAGGCCAAGAGGGAAAAATCTTCCATCCACTGGTTCACTCCTCAAATGACCGCAATAGCTGAAAACTGGCCCTTTCCAGAGGTAGCAAAGAGGAGATGCTTCGACTTTGCTACATGGGTGCAGGATCCCAAGGATTTGGGCCACGCTCTGCTGCTCCCCACAAGCCATAAGCAGACAGATGGGTCACAAGTGGAGCCACGGGGACCTGAACCAGTGTGCATAGGGGATGCTGGTTATTGAAGGTGCAGGATTAAGCTGTTGAGCCATAGCACTGGCCTCCATCTTCTGTATTTCTCAGAATAAAAGTTGGTATAACCACTCGCACTCAAAGAAAATAAACTGCATGATGTATAGTTTTTAGGACTCAACCCCAAATTCCCAGTTTAGTTTAAATCAGTGCTGCACCTGTGCATATTGGTAGAAGAGTTCACTGGGGTCCTTCCTATAAGGCCCATGCATCACCTTGCAAGAGCAGGCGCTGATGAAGAGCATATATGCCTTTACATTTTTTTTTAATCTTTGAGGTTTTTGTTAGAAGTAAAATCCTCTTATGAGTTGAAATATATTTCATTTTCTTTGTTTCACAGAAATACCAACAAAAATATATAGCCATACGTAATAGCTTGCCAAAGTTTCCTTCTGTGTGACTTTCCACAGCAATTGAGTGTTATGATCGTCTCCATGATAAGAATGGAAGAAAACTGAAAAAGCACTCGTAAAGCTGTACAACTATAAATCATTGAATTTTAATTTTAACCTATAATTTCTCATTGTAAATCTCTTTATTCTCCCCAATTTTTTTTTTCCCCCAAAGCACCTATGGTATACTGGAGCCTGTGCCAACTGCTGGGAACGCAGTTAGAGGCAACTTTCATCCAGTCTTATGGAATGATAGTCCAGATGGGAAAATAATAAAGAATTATAAAAATAAAAGATAAATTGCACTAATGAAGAAAGCCACAGGAAACCACGAGCTAAAGTAACTGTGTGAAACAACTAAGCATGTCTCTTTCTATATAATAATGTATGATGGAATATAATCATTTGTTAATCTTTAGGGCTTTATAATATCTTTAACAGCTTTTGCATGTTGATAACTGTTTTGACGGCAAAATGTTAGACCTTAGGAATGATTTAACACAAATTATCCAACAACCCTAAAACATTAATACTACAAGTATCCCATCCACCTTTTAAAAAAGATTTATTTATTTTTATTATAAAGTCAGACATACGGAGAGGAGGAGAGACAGAGAGGAAGACCCTCTGTCTGATGATCCAACCCCCAAGGGACCACTGCGCTGATTTGAAACCAGGAGCCAAGAACCTCCTCCACGTCCCCCAGGCAGGGTTGGTCCCAAGGCTTTGGGCCGTCCTCGACTGCTTTTCCAGGCCACAAGCAGGAAGCTGGATGGGAAGCGGGGCAGCTAGGATCAGAACTGGCACCCATATGGGATCCTGGGCACATCCAAGGCGAGGACCACGGCTGCTAGGCCATGGTGCTGGGCCTCAGATTTTTTTTTTTTTTTAAGGAAAGTACTAAGTGGAGTAACTAACCACAGACATACTGCAGGAACAAGCATTTGAAGTGAGATTTATTCAGTCACAAGAACTTTATGTCCCAGAGCACACTGGGAAGACAAAAATGTAAGGTGCTTGTTTTCTAGCATTGTACAATCAGGAGTTTTATGTTCCCTTTTCTCGTTTCTTTTATTCATCTGCCTGTCTTCTTCTCACTCATTCATCTACCATTTAATGTTCCTTCCTTGTCAGAAAAAGGATGGCCAACCCCTCTTCTAGTGCTGCTACTTTGAATCACTAAACTGTGATGCCTGTTTGTGGTTTTATGTGTGTAATGTAGGCACAAATATAAGTGACAGTTTGTGGGACTGAAAGGTACCTATGGATCAGCCTATGGTGTTCCGCATTTGAGGTTTGCTAGCTACCGGGGGAGCACATGCTTAGCTGTTTTCACCTGTAATTGCACTTCTATACTTTTATTACATTTTCCCGCACTTGAAGCTCGAAGCGTATGCACCTTGTTAGAAGTCATTCATGCTCAAAATAGCTTCACTGCAAGCGTCACTATTAATGCATTCAATGTTTATCCTGTGTAACATACAAAAGCTTGGACTGATGGCAGTTCCTGTAAAATCCATATGTGACAAGCAATTATGATCGAATCCGGTTCCATTTCCCCTGCTATGTTGTTTCCCTGATACACTGTCCATTCTTCCTCCATTCCTTTTTCACAAACCCCTCCACTTCCTCTGCTATTACCTATTTTTATTTTTCTCAGAAGTATCCATTTTATACAGGGAGAACAGCTTCTCTCTCATGTCTGTATGCAATTAAAGTACGAATCTACATCTATAATATTGCTCTTCCCTAAGCAGTCTCAGCCGCCTGCAGACTCAGGCAAGGAGAGATCCTACCCGCTATTTTACTTCTTGTCTCACAGGCCCCCATCTCTGTGACGTTGAATCCCCATGGCATTTCAACATGCCATTCAGAACTCCATCCTGAAATTGTTCAAGCGTTGCCCCAGATAGGCTCATAAATACACATGAAAGCAGATAGAAAGATGCGAATCAGGTCCCAGGGACATAAATTTAGTGGAGGAGATATCACAGTATTAAACCAAATTGGTGCTTTACCCACTTACCAAAATTCTCAAAGACTTTTAAAACAGTAAGTTACAGTTAGGACAGGTGATATTAAAAGGGAAGACCGAAAAGGAGCATGTGGTCTACATCGAGATCAAGACAGCCAGGGCATAGCAACAGACCGCTAAATATTTCGAATGCCTTTTATCATTTGATAACTTGTACACATCTTAAAAAAATTCTAATTTAAATAAATTTCTTGGGTCTGGCATGGTAGTTCAGAGGCTAAAGTCCTTGCCTTTCATGCACTGGGATCCCATATGAGCGCCGATTCTAATCATGGCAGCTCAGCTTCCCATCCAGCTCCCTTGGCCTGGGAAAGCAATCGAGGACAGCCCAAGGCTTTGGGACCCTGCACCTGTATGGGAGACCCAGAAGAGGCTCCTGGATTCGGACCGGCTCAGCTCCGGTTGTTGCAGTCACTGGGGAGTGAATCATTGGAAGGAGAATCTTTCTCTTTGTCTCTCCTCCTCTTGGTATATCTGACTTGGCAATAAAAATAAATAAAGAAATGTCTTAAACTTCCTATTTTCCTCCTTTTGTGTACATTATATCTTTATAAACTTGGTAACACAGCATAGGATAGTGGGTTTCTAAATACAAGTCCAAAGCAAGTCTTGGGAAACTTATTTTGTGTTGAAAAATAACTAAATTTTCCATTACATACGTGTCATGTGACATTGAAAAAAATGTCAGTTTCTTCAGCTATAAAAGGCAAATTTGGGGCATGCCATCCTCAGCAACCCTTTATGCCTTAAAATTCCATGAATCCTAAATTCCAATAATCCCTATTTGAAGTCAGTGTCAAGCACAAAAAATCTGAAACACATTCTATGAGTTAGCAGAGCAATATTTTCAGGTAGGATTTTAAAAGATTAATAGCAAAAGCAAAAACAACTCTGGCATCCCTCCAGGAGAAGCTCCTCAGATATATGAAAGGGTCCCCCTTTTATGGATTTTTCTCACTTTTGCTCGTGAAGTGAAATGTTAAGTAACAAGTGGTCAGGAATATGAGCAGGAGAAAGAATTTATATGCCAGAAATTGTTTATGCATGAAATTTATTCCCAGGGGAAACATGAATTTGAAAGTGGTTGTATACTGTTTTAGTGTATGTGTAATTTTATTTATGAAGTACTTTAAAAAAAATACTCATGAACCATGTGATATGGTTTTCTGTGTAATAATTACATATACCAGGACTCCTTTGAAATGTCTAGATATTAACTTGGCTATTGTCAAGATCACATATAATTAAGATCAAGATGTTAAACTGTCATACTCAGTTAAACGCAGATGAGTTAAATACTCACACTAAACACTGGGAGGAGTGCCTCTCCAAGGAACTTCTTACCTTTCTGGTGGTCTATGCAAGGCTCAGGTTAATATCTGCGTGAACTCAAAGAGACAAAAGTCATTATCACATAAGATACTAAAAAAAATTTTTTTTTAAATCTTAAGGGTACCCTTTTCTAAGCATTGGCTTTTCACCTTTGACCATCTCGAATTTTCTAAATGCAGAGAACTCAGTCCCTTTGGAGATTTGGAGTTAACTGCAGCCTGGGACCTAATTCATGACAATGTGATAACGTATCCATAGATCATGTTCCTGAGAAAGCACTACGCAATGCTTCTGCCATTTAATCAAAACATTTTATTAGCAGTTGTGCTGTTTAAGGCTTACAAGTTTAGCACACCAGAGGCCCTTTATTTCTATTAAGGTCTTAGGTGGTTTTCGTGACTGTAAATCTGCCTCAGCCACCATGCTCTACTCTTTTTTTTTTTTTTTATAATTTCTGAAACAAAAGCAATGCATCTGATTAACTGCAAGTATAATTAGGGTGTCACATGAAACAGCAGCAACTCCAGTACACCTGGACCAAGAGCTTGTGTCCAGAGATAAGAAGCTTTACAAACATCAGAAGACAGAAGACCAGATAATTGGCATGAAATCTTAGGAAAACCAAAGCTCGGGGAAATAAAAGTAAGCGCCAAGTTCACAGTCCCGTAGAATATTCCAGAAAGTGTCCTGAAAGGGTTTTTTTTCCCCCTTTAATTTGAGCCTATGTATCTGTCCATGTCCATCTGCATGAGATTTTATGTATGGATTACATCTAGCAGAAATATTATATACATAAATAAATAAGTGCTGCAGAATTCTTCCTGTGGAAAGTATGTCTCTCTTTTTTACCAATTTACTTCTATTTTCATTTCCTTGCACGTGATTAATCCTTAGGCATACTTAACAGTACCCTGCACATGAACTAGTTAATATAAAACATCTATTGAGATGACTTAAGTGCCTAAGAATCACTGACTGGAATTGCAGAATTTTGAACAAGTAAGGAATAGTCGTCATTCATTCAGCGATTTAATGCCATTTGTCTTAAACATAATCCCCCCTGCCCCAGCTTAAGCAAACACCATCAGACAGAGTAACAAATAATACATACCCTTGCAAAGTTGTTGTCAACATCAGTTCAGCCCATCACGGTTCTTCTGACAGTATATATGGCACCAGCCAGGATATAGATTTGGAGACAGGAGCATCAAACTAAGCAACCTGCAGTCCTGCTATTCAGTGGGAGTTCAAAGACAAAATGGGAGCTAATGCCAGCAAGGGCAGTTTGATTTTCATCCTTGAGAGATTAAATGATATAGATGTCTTTAGGAAGATGCACCTTAGCAGGTTCAGCTAGGTACAAAGATGGACACAGGATAGACATTGCAGATGGAGGGTGTCTAGACTATTGAAATGGCCCGTCTGAGAGGTGTCAAGGCTTAGCTCATCCTGCAAAAACTGGGTGGCTAGAAAGGAAGACCCAAATGGAAGACACGGTTTGCAGCAAAAATGAATCAGTGAAAGACTCAAGTGTGTAATACAGAAAGAAGCAAAGCTTAGAGTAAAGTGAATCTTGGTGTCATTAATAGAAAATAATAAGTAAGGATGTTTTTTTTTCCCTGAGGGGGGGCATGTAAAAAATAGAAATACAGTATAGATGTGGGATAGATACATTTTCGTTTGTTTCACCTAAGATCTATTCAGTTGAGTGACTGCCATCAAGAATGGACAGTGGGAGGACAGCCGTGACACTCAAGAACGATGCTTGGATGGAGGCATTGATGGTGGAGTCAGTATTCCGTGATTATTAAATTCAAACACATGACACTTATGTATACGAGGGTGCTTCAGATAAACTTAATTTTCAGCTCAGCTTCACAGGAATTCTTGAAGTGCCCTTGAATTTGTCCTTGAGCTAGCTAACACTTCACGTATATCGTCTGTCTTGTTAATATAATGTGAATATGAAATACATCGACACGGAGAGTCATAATATGTAAGTAATATTTAGCAGTTCATGAGTGACTCTGGCTGGAACAAAAAGCTTAAGGACTTGTCTGGCATGACAAGCGCATTGTTTTATTTCCATTTACTAAACCTAATGAGAAAAGCACTGAATACTGCTTTTTCCTGAAATTTTCGTGAAATTGCGAGGATGCTAGTGCCCCGGAACTAAGCATTTCACTGACCAAAGAACACTTGTAGTTCATCTAAATTACCTTATTCTATTCACGTTTAGATTCATTCTCATCCTATGCACAGAGTCATAGTTTTCTCAGAGTCCCAAACAAACATGTTGCTTTCAGGTTTGCCTGGGCAAGATGATAGGAGGCAGGCAAGCAGTCCGGGAGTGCAGAGTGACTCAGGTGGAATCACAGAACCATCTGGGAGGATCCTCTTCATGGGTGTGCATCTGGTACACAAGATTCCATGTTCAGAATCGTTCTGTGCTTGGCTCTGGGAATTCTGAGCAGGTTCTGGACCAGCGGGTCTACGTTTTCCATTTTGTGGCTGTCTGGGGAGCATTGATACTTGTAGCCAGCATACCCCTGTCGTACTGCTCATCCTCTAGCTCTTCCAAGGCTTGTTTCTCTTCCTTCAGTGTCTCTGATCTTCCATCTGCAGCACCCTTTACACAGGGCAGGAGTTCTGTTCCCTTTTCCTTTCAATGCCGTCCCTACATTGGGCGTATCTTTCTACCTCCATCTGGAGGATTTGTGCTGTCATGGATGCTGAGCATAACATCTAAGACGGACAGTTCTCTCCATTTGGAATTGAAGGAGTAAATCCTACAGCCTTCTGAGGACCTACTGGAAAACTCTTGGACCTGAAAAGTAAAACTAAGCTGGCTCTAAAACAGAGAGAGAAATGAAGCTATCCAAATGATCAAATTTGTAAATAATCATTTTGTGTACTTAGTGTTTAGTTGAGTGTTCATAACCATTTCCTACTAGTTGAATAGAATTTTGTTTGATTTTTCTCACTGGAAAAAAATCTCAAGGAGTAAATAAATATTTAGATAAATAAATATTTAGAGTAAATACTGTGGCCAATTACAATTAATTGATCTGCTAACAGAAAAAAAAACCTCTTCAATTTTTTATGTGCAGATTTTTAAAAAGATGTATTTATTTATTTTCAAAAGGAAGGTCAATAGGGAGTGAGAGAGACAGAAAAATTTTCCATCTGATGGCTGGTTCACTTCCCAACATGAACCAGATCTGTTTGGTCAAAGTTCTTGCCTTGCACCCACCGGAATCCCATATGGGCGCTGGTTCTAATCCCGGCAGCTTCATTTCCCATCCAGCTCCCTGCTTGTGGCCTGGGAAAGTAGTCAAGGACGGCTCAAAGCCTTGGGACCCTGCACCCTTATTTCTGTGGGAGACCTGGAAGAAGCTCCTGGCTCCTGGCTTCGAATCAGCTCAGCTCCAGCTGTTGCAGTCACTTGGGGAGTGAATCAGGGGATGGAAGATCTTCTTCTCTGTCTCTCCTCTGTATATCTGACTTTCTAATTAAAAAAAAAATCTTAAGAAGTCTGAAGATTGGAGTTTCTTTCTGGCTTTCCATGGTGCATTAGCCTGGAGCTGGATCAGAGCAGAGCAGCACAGACTCCAGCCAACATTCCAACATGGGATGCCAGCATCACAGACAGTGGCTTAATCCACTGTATTACAATGCTGGCCCCAAGTGTGCATATTTTTATGCAGCTTCTGTGATATAGGCATATACAGTGGACTATCCAGATAGGTAACATGTAATGCAAGTGATCCTTGAACAGTGTCTTGTGATGGGACGCTTCCCATGGATAAAACTTAATAATGGCTACATTTGAATTATGCTCCCATCCATGAAACTGTCACTTATGGTTAATATTTCTTTGTAATGCTGCATATTTATCATCATGACATTGAAAACACTTCAGTTAACCCAGTACATTTTTTTTTCCGATTACAAAATAATTTCAAAGTTTTATTTATTGCTTCAAAGAAACAAAGTAAGTCTACTATTATATAAGCATCCGATTTTGACTGCTTTTTATTTCTTCCCTATTTCTAGATCATTTTCAGCGTGATTTATCGGAGATACAGCAAGGCATTTCAGCTACTCTGAACTTTGCACTTGCTCTAAAACAATGGGAAATGATGGGCAAATTACTTTAAACATATTTTCACATGTTACAGTGAACCGTGAGCTGGATAAATTATGCTAGCAATAGAACAGGCGGATATGTGGAGCCAGTAGATGCCCTGCTTAAACACTGCCAGGAACGTATCTAGAATTAAACAAGCTGCGACTTAGTCCTCATTACACCGAAGGAAAACACCCACTGTAAAGTGAGTCAGGTGTCTCATAAATGGGGTGTCAGAAACAACCTGTTGGAGGGTTGGGGACTTGGTCCGAAAATTCAGACAAAAGCCAAGGACGTAGTCTTCATTCTAGATCAAATGAAACAAACAAACAAACAACTACTTTTTCATACTAAAGTGAAAAACAAGGGCAGTCACATAGTTGGGTATCTCAATGCTTTTGATCTAAAAAAGGGTAGACTGCTATGAGAGCAGTTTGTGGAGAAATGCCAGTCATTTGCTGTAGCAAAGGGAGTTCAATGCTGGGGTTCCATGACTGGAACAGGGAAAGTGTTGTCAGCATTTAGGAAAAATTCTCTTTGTTTTGTCTTACTTCATCATGATCTCAGGGCATTCTTACTAGAGGTTGATGTCAAGTCAGATTTCCTCTATCAGGAGCACTCTGCTGTTTACTTCTTAAGACTAAAACTACAATGCACACTCCCCCCCAGGAATTCAGAGGTGTGCACACACAAAGGTTGGCTTTTACTCAGAATAAAAGTAGGTCAGTTGTTCATTGTGATGTTCAAGGGAGACAAAGATGACAGGAAAGAAAGGCCAGGGTTGTCTTAGGGTGTATGCGTGCCACAATTCTTTCCAGGAGGAGATGACCCGGAAGCCTGTCAGTCTTGACCCTGACAAAAGAAAAACAGTCCATGGAGAATTTGTCCACTCAAGGCAGCCACCGTGTGTCATCCGGCTTGTGTTCAGCACCCAAGGGATACCAGAAGCGGCAACAAACTTTAAGGCAAATTTTTAGTGTCGAGTGTGGTTGAGCTTGGCAATGTTTCCAGGGTTCTTCACAGAAGCAAATTTAAAAGCTCCTGAAGGTGTGCAGATTCAACTAAAGATTCCAAACTTCCAAGTTCATAGTGAGAAACAGAATGTACGTGGAGTGAGATTCCACAAGTGAGGGATAGTATGGGCAAATTATAGAACTGAATCTCTGAAATTCTGGCTAGGAATATTTTTAAACATGGCAAACAGAGCAGGTGTTCTTAGTACGTACAAATATGTGAAATATTCACTAAATAAATACAGGCTTTCAAAAATATGAAAGGGTTAAGGAAAAATAGACTTTAATAAATCTTTAGCATTTTAAAAGTATACTTTTTTTTATGCTCATTTATCTTTATTGGAAAAGCAGATCAGATGTAGAGAAAGGAGAGACAAAGAGAAAGAACTGCCAGCCAGTGGTTCACTCGCAAGGTGGCCACAATGAGCAGGGCTGAGCTGATCCGAAGGCAGGAGCTGTGTCTGGGTCACCCATGTGGGAGCAGGGTCCCAAGCATTTGGGCTATGCTCTACAGCCACAAGTAGGGAGCTGAAAGGGAAGTGGAGCATCTGGGACACAAACCAACGCCCAAATGGGATTCTGGCTCTTGCAGGGGGAGGATTTAGCCACGGAGTCATCATGCTGGACTTTCACATCAATTCCTGATCTTATTTTCTCCAGGTGTAGAGAATTTCCAGACTCTTTTTGTGTGTGTGTTTTCTCAGTACTATGTACTTTCTCATCTATGTACTTAAATTATCTTATGTCACATTATTTTGTAAATTTGATGAAATATCGTTCTCCTGGAAGAACTGTTAGCTCTTCCATGACAGAGAAAACCAAATAATTAACCTTTGATAGTGTAGTAGTGAAAATTGCAGTTTGCACTTAATACTTAATGTTTTTTTTTGAAATTACCTGAATTCTCTACTTTTCAGTTAATTTAAGTTTGTAATCATGTCGTCAGCTTTCCCTCCTCCAATCTTCTTTCCTCTTTAGAAGAGTAATATGAGAAATCATGAAAGCAGTAACCTCTTAGAGGCTAAATATGTTGTTTCTATGGACTTTAAAAACATGATCATCTTGAAGATGGCAACATTTGCGTGCATGCAAGCACAGGAATGGAACATTTTATTCTTTGTTAAATTGTTTGTGTTCTGTAAATTGTTCATTTTACTTTGGTAATCTACATTTCTTGATGACAATACTAATTAGGAAAGCAAGATTTTGTAACAGAGTTCCCCGAGACCATTCTTATGTTTAATGACTTCCGTTAGCATAAAATAACCAAAGTCTTTGGTGTGATATTATGGTGTGAAGCTAAAACAGAAGATGTCTGCAGGAGACTGAATCTGAAATGTTTATACATCTGCTTGAAATGTATGTCTGAATATTTAGTGTAATGATATTAAATCTACAACACAATAAACGCACTTTACCAACGAGGCTTCTAGTATAAAGGGAGAGGCTTTCTAAAATTTTTTTTTTTACTTAAAAATGCAGAAATGAAGAATCAAAACCATTCACATAAAAACTTTCAATTGGCAGTAGGACATTGGGGCTTTTCTTTTTCTAAAATAAAGATGTGTGGACACTGTGATTTCAGCTATAATTCTATCAAATGTCCTTATTAAGCGTTAATATTTCAACTTACATATGAAAGCATGCGTATTTATGAGGTGATGTTTGCTCTGTGGGAACTTGGGTACACTTCTGCTCGGGTCAGGCACACTGGGCCATTTTGTCATCAGCCCACCCGTGAATTCAGGCTTGCATAATTTCTTTTTGTTTCTAACACTCAAAAACTTGTCCACAACTCATATTCAGTGGATTGCTTGTAACTATAGTTATTGTCCAGAACACGTTGCCTTCCTCACCCCTCTCTCCCTGAAACCCTGATAACCACTATTTTATGCTCTCGTTGTGTGAAGTCAACTCATGGATTTGCACATATGGAGCATGTCCATGGTTTGTCACATAGAGCCTGACTTACCTCGCTTAGCAAGATGTTTTGGCTCCATCTTTGTTTAGGCATTCTTTCTTGCTCATTTGTTACAAGGTCAAGCTGTTGCTCAGTAGTTTAGTGTATTTTCTAAGACCTGACCTAGCTCATGTATCTTTTGTTTTGAGCTTCCACCATTCTGACCGGTATCTGTGGTAGAATTACTACGGTAAGCTTTGGACCCTTGTTTTTATAAACGATCTACAAGTGATTTATGAAATCAATGAGGAAGTTCTAAGAATGCAACTTTTATTAAGGTTCAATCCAATGACACATATTCTACAGTTTCAAAAAAAAGGGCACACCACACAATGACCCAGGCTCATGCTCTGACAATATTTCACCTACATGGTTGGCTGACTCTGCTAATAGGCCATCAGAGTGGGAGAGTTATGTTTCCCGAGGCCACGGGGCTGTGGAGAAGGAGTTCAATGGCTATTGAGTTTTACGAAGCTGTTTCTTCTACCAGCTGCTTCTATGGCACACGTAGCCATCATCCCTACTCACAGTGAGAGGAGGGTGCTCTAGTGAAGAATAAACAACACTCCCAACAATGCAGGAAGGGGATTAAGGTATTGTTTAGGTAATTAATTCTATTGAAGACCCTTCTAATCAGGGATTAAAAGGGATTTGAATAATGAATAGTAATGCCATATAATGCTGTAATAAAGTATAAAACCTTAGTTCTAACAGCACACATAAGACTTTCATATGCATATATTGTCATTTTATAAAACTATTCTTCTCCAGCATGCTTGTCAGTACAACACAGGACTGTCCCTCATTCCATTGTTTTATGTGATTCATAAACACATGAATATATGCTCACTTGTATTTTGTTTTCATTACTTCCTTTTCTCCTTTTGCTATAACTGGGCTTTTTAATTTATGCCAGGTTAATTTGTATGGAACTATTATTTGGTTTTTGATATACTTTTTAACAGAACCATTATAATTATTACTTTGTAACTTATTTTAATTGTGAAAGTGGATAGATAAAGTGTATGTCGTTGACGGTGGGGGTTTAGGAGCAGAGTGATGCTTCGTTATCTCCCCCTTCCTCCCACCCATGGTGCTCACCACCCTTGTCCTGCCTGCTTCTTTGTGTTTTGTGGTAGTTTTTACAATGGCATACGTCAACAGGCTTAATATTCCATTAATAAAGATTTTAAGATTTATGTATTTACTCAAAAGGATGGATCACACACACATACACACATGATCTTCCATTAGTGGAGTTGAGCAAAACTGAAGCCAGTGGCCTGGAATCCTTCTAGGTCTCCTATGTGGGTACAGGGACCCAAGTGCTTGGACTGCCTTTCCAGGTCATTAGATGGGAGCTGGGTGAGACATGGAGCTGCTGGGACTTGAACTTGCACCCTTATGGGATGACAATGGTGCAAGTGTGGCGCAATGCAGGTCCTGCTATGCTCTTATAAACATTCCTTTTTTTTTTTTCTTGATGCACTGTTTTTCATTTTATATTTCTTCTTTGCTTTCCCTAAACTTACTGCAGAATAATTTAGCATATTTTTCACATTGTGTCTTAACTTACACTGTTTTATAGCTAGCTGAGTGCACATCTTTCACGTTTCAAAGGTTTGATTGATACAACCTTAAATATGTTAAGTAGCTTTATGGCAACTAATAACATGTCTTGTTGAATTATATAGGAACTTCATCATAACAAAACATCATACCCAGTTAGACATTCGTTAGGAAAATAGCTTCATTGTGTTTTTACTTGTGCTATCAAATGGGAAAATGTAAGCATGCCCTCCTTCTTCTTTAAATATTTATTCCACACGATCACTTTATGAAACTAGACGTTCTTGGTTTTATTTAATTTGAAAAGAAAATGAAATGACTTCTTTCTTCTAGAATCCAAAATCATAAAATACATAATTGGATATTGTGAAACATGCCCCTGTAACGAGGTGCTGCATTTCTTCTTCAAAGCATTTAACATTCAGGAAAAATACCTACTTCCAAGTTTAGCTGATGATCAGAGCTAAACAGTACCTTTCTGTTTTCCATCATGCCTTCACATACATTCCCATTTTATACATGTTTCACATCATGTAATAGAAATAGTGAGTTGGGCAGAGCAAAGTTGGTTCTTAACACCACAAACAATTTTTCTTTGAGTCTTGAAACCAGTTTTGTAAGCTGCCCAAGGTTGAGTTTCTTCATTTCCACAATGGGAATCATGATACTTATCCTGAAGATGAGTGATGGGCTTTCTTGGGTGCCATGGGATGGTTGTCACGGTTACCTGACAAGGGTGGAACCTGTATGTCCCTCAGACCTCAGGCTGCAACCCGGAAGGGATGACAGAATGCTGGTGTACCCCTCAGACCGTGGGGTCACTGCTGCAGCAATGGTGGGCATCAACCAATATCCCCCACCAAATAAGGGCTGAAGCAACCCCCGCTTTAGCTTCCATGTCAAGAGGGGTTTAAATCTCCCTTGCATGTCTCTTCCTGATTCTTGTAACCTCTGTAGCTCTGTCCTCCACATCTGTCTTTCTGATACACGGGGAAGGGAAGCCCATGACCATGATTCCCTGAAGTAAAGGCCATCTAAGTTCTTTTCTATACTCGGCTGATGTGTTCCTCCCCTGATGGCCGGCAGATCTACACTATGCATCCTCAACTTTGCAGAGTCCACTTGTAATGCTTGCTAGTGTGGTCACAACAAAGTACCTCATGGAGCAGCTTAAAAAGCAGACATTTATGTTTTTGCAAATTTTTTTTGGTAAAGATTTATTTGATTTTTATCGCACAAAGTTGGGTATACAGAGTGGAGGAGAGACAGAAAGGAAGATCTTCCATCCGATGATTCACTTCCCAAGTGACGACAACAGCTGGTGCTGCGCCGATCTGAAGCCAGGAACCAGGAGCTTCTTCAGAGTCTCCCATGCAGGTGCAGGGTCCCAAGACTTTGGGCCATCCTCAACTGCTTTCCCAGGCCACCAGCAGGGAGTTGATGCGAAGTGGAGCTACCGGGATTAGAACCGGTTCCCATATGGGATGCTGGCACTTTCAAGGCAGAGACTTTAGCTGCTAGGCTATTGCACTGGGCCTGTTCTTGCACTTCTACCAGCTAGAAATCTATGGTCAAGGTTATAGGCAGGTATAATCTCTTGTAAGGCTTCTTTCCTTGGCTTGTTTGGGGTTGGTCTTCTTCTCGTCTTCACATACTTTTCCTTCTGAGAAATCTATCAGATTACAACCTCAGCTATCTCATTCAGCCTGAATTCCCACCTGAAAACCCATCCTTACAGACACAACAGAGACCCATTCAGCAAGAGTGGGAGTTAAGCCTTCCACATACAATACTGGGTTGACTTGGGGGATGGGATGCAAGGAATGTGGGACACAGATCAGCCCACAACACCGTTTCCTATCAATATTTTTGAAAAACGTTAAAGATGAATCTACATTCATAAGAAGTGTCACATGTAATATTGCAAGATTCTGTAAGTATATCCTTCATGTGTTTCCCTCCAGCAGTTGCCTATCACGTAGCTCTATTGTCTGTGCTTTGAAGTCCGTGTTGGTTTTTGTCCTTGTGGCATGGGTGTGCAGTCATGGAGACACACGCAGAGCTGTCCCGTCACTGCCGAGTACAATCTTTGGTGTGCCTTTTGTAGCCGTAGAGATTCTTCTCAACTCCACGCCCAGTACCTGTCACTTGGGGAGTCAATCAGCAGAGGGAAGATCTTCCTCTCTGTCTCTCCCTCTCTCCATATATATGACTTTCCAATAAAAAATAAGTAAATCTTAGAAAAAAAAGAGCAGGCTAGATCACTTGTTTGTCCAAATGTGTTTGTTTTTCTAACACTACAAGGTCATGTATATGGTTAAGATCTAAGAATCACGTGTGAGCCGACCGTCCACCTTCCGCGTGGTGGTTCTTCACATGAGTGCTTCTCAGCCACCTACACATCATAAAACATCCAGTTTTCTCATGGTCTGTTTTTTACTGAAATAGTTAATCATTCCATTCATGATCACCAAATGCCATTTATGGAGGTTTAATATTTGAAAGCCATTGTTTTAAAAAGTGCCCCTTTTCATATAATTTACAGGAATATGAATTGGAGTTCTGTGACATCCATGTTGAAACACATTTGAAATTAGAAGAGTGACCAAATGCCCCATATGATTTTGGCAGAAATTCTACAATATTTGAGGGGGGAAACTATTCTTAATTTTTTTTAAAAAAGCATAAAAATTCTACTAATAAATATCAAGTGAAAAGTTAATTTTTATGAGATATGTATCCTGTTTTACATTATTATATGATCATGTTTGGAAGTCACTGTCTACTTATTATGATAATTTAAACAATTTTCTTCTGAAATTTACATAATTATGCCTTCAGATGCATTTTTAGAAAGACTACATAACACAGTGATTTGTTTTTTTTATGCTTTAATTTACTAATGGGACAGTGTTGTCATGGTAAAGATAGTATGTGGCATAAAGCAACTATTTTACTAAGGTCAAGAAGATAAAGGTTAACTTTTAAATATCTTAAGTAATATCTTCACAATCGCACGGTATGAATCATTATCGACTCTTGTAGATATTCATTGCTTTTTAGTACAAGTGTCTGAAAAAGCAAACTCCATCGATTCTGATGAGGCAAAAGTCATTCAGTCACCTTAAATCTTACAGTAACAGTAGGAAGGGTGCTTCTCGGGAAGGGATGACAGTGTGATCCCCAATTGGCCTTGTTCTTGCGGAATAAATAGTCCAAAATAGATACCTTACAAAAACAATTCAGCTCTCATCATATGAGACTGTCACCTCCAGATGTGAAGATGCAGATGCAGTATGCATTTCTACTTTCAAATCAATGATGGACTCCCGGTGAAATTGGTAACTACATCTTGACAATTGGATTTTGGACTTTCTGCTATTGTCCGTATCTACAATGTCAGGATATACTTTAATAGCAGAATGATGGACTTATGACTGATTGTGTTGGATTATACTAATTAATGACATGGGGGAAATCAGTTGGGGGTTGAGGATTAAAAGGAAGGAAGGAAGGAAGGGAGAGAGGAAGAAAAAGAAAGGAAGGAAGGAAGGAAAGAAGGAAGGAAGGAAGGAAGGAAGGAAAGAAAGAAAAGGAAAGAAGGAAAGGAAGTCAGAAAGAAATTAAGAAAGAAAGAAAGAAAAAATTGAAAGCTTGAGTGTTTGGGGCCATGGTTAACTCCATTTTAGTTGTCTGCATTCCTTATCAAAGTGTCTGAATTCTTGGGGTTGGGTTGGGGTTGGGGTTCTTTTCATCTCAGCTACCTAATATTGTGCTTCCTTTGAGGTAACAAAGCTGATTGGAGTGGTTGAGTCCCTGCCCACACACTCAGGGTGCTCAACTTGAGTTCCAGCTGCCTGAATTTGGCCTGGCCCAGCTTTGCTCATATGGGCGGTAGGGAAGAGAGTCAGTGAATGAGACTGATCTCCTCTCAGGAGGTGCAAATTACACAGGTTTCAAAACAGACGAATAATCACAAAACTCCTTCAGCCTCCTGGCGCTGGGACAGTTAAAGTTCACGCGCTGCCACGTTCAGTAGTGTTTAAATGATGAAACAAACATCCTCTGTTTAGAGAGGTACCGTTATATAAGGTTAACCAGGAATTAGGATATTGTGTCCAATATATCCTTTCTTTCCATGATCATTAGCAGACCAATGTTTTTGTTTCATGCAGTAAAATTTAACAGTACATTAAATTTAAAATACAGGTGTCTGGTGGCTTTTATTGATATGTTTATTTTGTTCATAGGTTTTAAACAGAAAGATTGAAGGTTGCTATTGAAAACGGCTGCACATGCTCATTCTCAATTTCTGAAAACAGCATCATGCCTTTCAGTGGATGGAGCATTGTGTCCCATAGATCCAAGACCCGAAGCCCCATTCTAAGAATAGACAGCAATTGGAACAAATTAATATGCTTTGTTCATGTCATAACAATGGAACCAATGCAGTTTTTCAAACAGAACCCTCTTTTATTTTGTCATTTTAAATTCATTGCAAGTATTTCTAATAGCAATTAATAACACTCCAATGTAAAATTGAAAGTCCCTAAGTAATAACCTCTGGATTGCTGAGTCTTGATTAAGGGATTTTAATGCCAACTAATTTTCAATAATGTACAGCTTAAGGTTTGCTTGCATGTCTTGCAGACACAGGAAGAGAGAAACACGAAAGCAACAATGCTCATTTCATATCATTTTTTTTAATGGAAAATGTTAGTGTACAATATTAGAGGAAAGAAACAGAAATTCAAAGATAAAATAATTGAGTTTCAGAAGGATTTCCTTCCACTCAGATGAACATTTAGGAAACAAGAGGAAACATATTTCTTGAATCAAGCAAAAATCACACTTTAGGGACATCTATGTATGACCCATCTCCTTCTGGCACCAGTTTGAGTCCAGGCTGATTCACTGCTTATCCAACTCCTTGCTAATGTGCTTGGGAAAGTGATGGACGGTGACCCAAGTACTGGGCTCCTGCTGACCACGTGACAGATCCAGGTGGAGCTCCAGGATCCTGACTTCAAAATGGACTAGCCCTGGCTGTTGCTGCTGGTGTACAAATGTGTGGTCCTCTGCTACTCTGTATTTCAAATAAAAGGAATAAGTCTTTTTATTAAAAGAAGTCTCATAGGTAGAAGAACTATAGATGCATCTTAGGATATTTGAAGCCCAGACTTGTGATTCAGACAGGAACTGTTCTAGTGTTCTTACTAAAATCATTTTTTTTTGAGAATTCATGTATTTATCAATGAATTTATCTCTTCAATTGGAACCACTCCTCATCCCTCGGAAGCAATTTGTAGCACCGAACAAAATAATCTACCCAATTAGAGCATGTTTTACCCCAAAAGGTCTTTAGAAATGTGGAAATGCTGTAGTGATTTCAGACTTTAGAAAGGCTAAAATGTTACTTCCTTAGTGAGCTGCATGCTAATAAAAAAAATGCAGTAGCTAATGAAATCCCTACATTGTTACCCCTTGGAGTGATAAATATTTTGTTCAGAAGCTCTTTCCTTTGACTAATGTCCTTTGCCACAGGCTTAATTTTAATAATAGATCCTCTAAAAGCTACAAATGGACTGGCTTCTACTTTAGGATTTTTATATATTTAAAAATTTTAACACTTGAGATTGGTCTGATGGTTAAGAAATAAATTTGAGCCTAGATTTGATGCTCCACTTTCAGAATGGGTAATAAGCTCGGTCATCCTACACTGACTGGAACCAAGACAATGGCAGATAATACTTGTTTTGCAAAAACTGAAATTACGAAAGACTGCATTTAAAAAAATTGCACCTGTCGTTCATTTTTCTTCATGTTGATTGCTAGATCAAAAGCTCCTATTTATATTTAGTGAAACGAAATATATTTTAGCAGACATCCACAGTGATGTGTTAAAATCGAGACCTCCATGTTCTTCCACTGGAGTTTTGTTCACATAGTAACATTTCTATACAGCCATCTCCTTGGTGTGAATGTATATTGCCAGTAATATTCTTAGGCTTTAATTACGAACTGTTTGAAAAAAAGGAAACTAAATGTGCATTGTACATCAGGAAGCTAAATTCAGTAAATACTGTGGTTTCTGAAGATCCCTTAGGGCAAGACATACACTGGTCCTCAAGATGCCGCAAAGTAGCCTTTGTAACAGAGCTATAAAGAATTGACATCGTTTATATTTATTAGTTATCCCTAAGGATCGTGGATATGAATCTTAACCTCTTCGCATAAACATGATCTCATGGCGCTCACTAAACTTTGCTTGGAGAAGATCAGGTGTTTTGAAAAGCAACGCTACTTTGTAGTGATACTGCTGATCTATAATGTAGTGTATATTTATACATGCTTCAAAAATACTTGGTGCCTGCATCCATCTCATGTCTCATCGAGCAGATTCCTCTTGAATTACTAAATAACAGGCTTCACTTTCTCATGAAACTGGCATTCTAGGAGACAATCTGGACAATAAGCCTGTGAATATACAGCATCCTATTAGATAAATGATGACCGCTATCTAAACACGTAGAGTGAGCCTGGTGGATGATGGGCTTGTGGGAGATACGGAGCCACACAGTGAGGATGAATGTGAAGCAGGTAAAACAGGCAAAGGGGAGGTGATGCTAGGCATGAAGGAGGAAGAGTGAGGGGCTCATATGTTGCAGTTCCTCAGTGATTTGTTTCAAGTTCATGAGGAATAGGATTGCCATCTCTAAACTGCAGCATGCTGATAAGATGGTCCTTGTTCAAGGGAATATAAAAGAAAAGAATGGTAGTAATTTATGGAGATTCCTCAGTGGTTTCTGAGAACCACTTTGGAAAGTAATCAGTGAAAATTTCCATATCGACATTCTAGGGTTTTGAAATTTAATCGTGGGTTTGTGCCAACAACATTTGCATAAGATTGCCCCTCGGTGTCGTGTATAATTCATCCAAATCTTGTGGTTTGAACAGCATCATCTTAAAAGAAATTTGGGGAAATTCTGTTCCAGGAAGATTCCTGACATTTCTCTTGCAGTTTCCTCACTGTGGCCTGATTTAAGCGGAAGATAAAGTCAGTCATCTTAGACTGACAGTCAGTGATAATGTGAGGTTTAACAGTTTATTTTCATCTTCTCATCTAATAGTAAGTTATTGCTTGGTCCTCTACCCATAGAATTGAGTACCCGCTATTCTTTCTCATTCATGTAGCATCTTTACGTGTGCTTCTTCTGTCCCCAGAAGAATGAGGGGAAATAAGGGGGAAAAAGATGAAAGTCAGAGGACTAGTTCCATGTGGTCTTTCCATATCCTTTCATCCTTAAAAATAAATAAAAGAAAATATCTACTGTCCTGGCAGTAAGGCGGTGCCATCGGCGCCATCATTGTCTCAAGACCTCTGTTGGAAATCTGGGTAAGATTGTTGATTGTTTCCAGGAAAAACTCAAGTCTATTTCAGTCACCACCTTTGTGTCCACCTAATGTGTTGTTTCCTTCAGAATTGAACTTAGCACTTTGCTGGGGTGTAAGGAATTCTCTGCATCTGAAGTACAGCTACAGGGATTGGGTTCAGGACTCAGTAGAAAAGACTCGTGCCAAGATGTCACACTCAAAGAGCTTTGCATGCTGTGTGCATACTAAGCAGAGCATTCTGATGTACCTGCTCAGGCTGTGTACTTACCAAATCAGGGCAATGAGCGTATCCATTACCTGAAACATGGAGCATTTCTCTGCGTTGCGTCATTTACACCTATACATCCTACCTCGTTTGAAATATCAAAAGACAGTTACTGACCCTAGTCACATGACTGTGAAATCAAACATGACAATTTACGAGTAGGAGTTGGGCGCAGCAGTTAAGATCTGATTGGGTTGTCCACATCTCCTGTTGGAGCTCCCGGATGAGTGAACTGGCTCTGCTCTTCCTTCTCATTTCCTGCTAATACACATCTCAGGTTCAAGTCTGTGTCCCTGCACATAGGAAATTGTGATTGAGCTCTTGGCTGCTGGCTTCGGTCTGGACCAACTCCAGCTTGAGGGTTCAAAGCGTCTGGGAAGTGAACCAGTGGATGAGAGATCTCTGTTTCACTCTCCCTAGCTTTCTGTCTCTCAGATTAAAAAAAAAAGTGAAAAAAATCATTTCTCCTATCCCTGTAACTTACTACCTGGGAACAGACCTCTCCCTGGGTCCCAGTCCTACCAGCCTGGAATTTCAGGATGGAGTTCCTGGCTCCTTGGCTTGGGCTTTAGCCCCTCCCAGCCATGATGTTTGTAGTTATTTGAGGAGTAAACCAGCTGATGAATGATTTCTGTCTCTCTATATATTAATTAGAAAAAAAAAAAAGACTGCTGACTCCAAAATCCTATACATTTTGTAACTAGGAAACAGCAGACAAATGAGTTTCCTAAGTCAAGTGTATATTATTTCTTTTATCTCTGGCACAGTCTTCTCTGTATTTCTAGAGGCAGTATGGCCCCGGATGTCTATTAGCATATTTTGGGGTAATTTAATTGATAGTTTTCAGCCATTCAATTATTTTAATTGAATGCATTAATCTATAGTACTGTGCCTGGCAAGTTCCTAGGGCCCTAAAACACTAGCGCAAGGAAGTAATTTTATAATCCAATGGAAGTCCATTATAATTCAACGCATTTCACAGTCCTTGACAGCCTTTTGATTGGCATACCTCTGTTATGGGCACGCAGGGCTCTCTGCATTCAGCCCTGTGTTCCAGATTCCAAAGCTACAAGTGCCCCTTTCACTTCTGCTTCAAATCAGTCTCTGACATGATGTGAATTCCAACTCTCAGACCCAGTGTCTGCTTCCAGGGGTGACAGTGGTGACAACTTAGAGAAACAGCGATGATGAAGAAATTTTGCTGTGTCCTTCCTTCAGCGTTGTATGGTTCTCTTTCCATAGACAGTACCCCCAAGGTTTCTTCCCCCTCCTCTACCTTTCCCATGGCTACTCCTATCTGATTCTCTCTCTTTCTCATATCTAATTCATTAATTAGATAAACTATAAGATACGATTCTGGACCCGGCATGGTAGCCTAGAGGCTAAATTCCTTGCCATGCATGCACAGGAATCCTGTGTGGGCACTGTTTCTAAGCCTGGTGACCCTGCTTCCCATCTAGCTCCCTGCTTGTGGCTTGGAAAATCAGTAAAGAATGACTCAAAGCCCTTGGACCCTGCACCCATGTGGGAGACTAGGAAGAATCTCCTGGCTCATGGGTTTGAATCAGCTCAGCTTTGGACATGGCAGCTGCTTGGGGAGTGAACCAGCAGATGGAAGATCTTTCTGTATTTCCTTCTTATGGTAAATCTGCTTTCCTATAAAAACAAATTAATCGTTAACTATATGTATGTATATACAATCCTGTTTTTTATTTTCCTGTGTAAAAATCTATCTTGTATTGCACCATAAAGCTTTGGAACACATTCCCAGTTCGTTGAAGTCAGCTTTGGGACAGTTCCAATCCTGTGACTGGAATGATCACAGCTTCGTTAGTCTTGACTTGTACCCAGCCTGGAGAGGATGTGTCAGTCTGTTCTTTGAAGCAGTTTTTGAGAGGAAATGTTTGTGTATTATCTCTGCAAAATAGATTCACAAATAAAGCTTGGTTTCTTTGCAGTTGATTTGGGCACAGTGATCTGTGTCACCATGCTTTACAGCGTAGACACTTGGGATGGATTCTCTAGGATCCTGGGTCATCAGTTTCTAAGCTTCTAGATTGTGGCATGTCAGAATGAACAAAGGACAAACATGTAAAAACAGTGGCAGGGCTGACCTTGCTCTGTTGTTCGCAAAACAACAGATGACATGAAATGCTTCTAAATTAATGCTAACACTCTCTCAATCAGTTTTATTCCTGAGAATCTCCTATTTAAAACCTTTTTTTTTTTGATAAATTTGGGAGTAGGACCTTGCTAATATGAAATGAAGGAAGTTTAAATAGTCATTATTCAAATGCCATTTCCATGCCCCTTTTAGCTTTATGAATAAAGGTGTTTCAGGCATACCAAAGCGCAAGCATTTCGTTTTATGCATTTTTATTAGTAAGGAAGATATTCTTAAATTGTATATTTCAAGAACTACATAGTGATATTCTAATCTCTGCATTTTAAAAAGTGTGCACTTTAACTTTGGAATAACTATAAGAAATAGCAAGACAAGAATCTAAAGAAAAATCATCTTTGCTACTGAATTACCTGGATATTTTATTGAACAATATTTCTCACTTAAGTAATCTTAGTAAATATTTAATGCAGCACTCTGAGAACTTGGAGGTTTATGATCCTTTGATGATTTCAAATCCCTTCTTAACTGCAACTGTCTTACACTTGGCATGTTGCGTCTCTACAGAACAAAATGAGTTGGATTGGGTTTGTTCTTCTGTTCCTTTCTATCTGTGTATCGTTGTGTGTTCATTGTGTTGAGATTACTGTCCTTTAAATAAAGGGCATACAATTTTTTAACAGTTACCTATGGCAAATATATTCACAGGAAGTACCCCACCCTTAGATGCAATTATTAACCTTGAGACATTATGGGAAAATTTAGATACACTTTCAGTTTTTTCCCAAATAGGTGTCTATTTTTTTAAAAATATTTCCAGATTCTGACATTTCGGGTAATTCATGTACCCCACCTATCACACTATCTAGATTAAAGTGAGAACTCATTTATTGTTCTCCATGGGAGCCTATAATCATAGCTATAGGAAGAACTCTAACATTGAAAAATGAAACTCAATAATAATATTCCATCTGTGCAATAGTGGGGCAAGGAAATGATAAAAAAATTTCAATCTAACCGTAGAACATTAAAAACTACTTGCATTTATCTCTGTCATCTCGTCTGAAATAGTTATTATTCCTTCTAATTTCGAATCACCTAATGATATACAACTATTTAATATATCTTCTTGTCTTTTAGATTATTGCATTTCTTACATGAAATGTGAAATACTAATAACTTTTGGAGAGAAAAACAACACACCACAGACATCCAAGTGTGATTAAAAACAAAAGTGACTATATACCTTCTCACATTATGAATAAAATATCGAAGGGATGCAAATTGTCATATAACCAAATGCTACAGCAATGGGAAAAAAAAAATAAGTGACAATGCCATCTGCATTGAGTTTTTGGAACTTCGTAAATGCACTCCAACTTAAAATAGGCAAAGAGGACTTATTCGGAGAACAATTTTTCCGGTTCGTGATTTGTAGGATGCCTGGTATAGATCAAAGGCATCCAGTAATTTGGTGTAATACTCGGGCCACCTGAAAATGAAATGGGCTCCTGGATCATCAGAAACCAAAGACACAATTTTGCACTGAGCAAGGGCAGAGCCTGCTCCAGCCGACTAGATTGGATGTGCCTGTCACCTCTTTGGTAGCTGTAGATCTTAACAGAATCAATCAACTTTCCTGTGATTTATTCCTCTATTTTTGAGCTAAGGCAAGCAAAACTATTTTTGGCGAAGGAACTTAGCGGTACAACCCCATAAGACTCTCCAAAAAATCTATTCCCTCCTTCCCTAAAACCTATTCCCTTTAACTTCCCCTCCATCCAAATAAGTTAACCCTCAGAAACCTTTGCAATTACTCAGGGGAATATAAGACATTGGGATAAATCTTCCTTCTCTTCTAATTCCTTGCAGACTGATTCACTTAGCTATCTTACTAGTTATTTGACAATGAAATTCTTTGGAGTTTGCTTCTACTGATGGTCAGTTCAGACAACAGAAATCAGTCTCTAAGGTAGATTATCCATGGTTTTGTTTTCAATTAACCATACTTTTTTTACAACTAAAAAGGTTTTTCATTTTACAAAAATACAAAACAGAAGCAAACAAAAAAGCCACAAACTGTAAGATCTGCTCAGTAAACACTTTACTGAGATACATAGAATTTGTATTTAGCGAAAACCTACTTGTCCCAAGCTTTCAGTTATGGGTCATTTGTGTCACTCCACAACTCATATGCTGAACTGCTGCTCCACTGCCCTACCGTTTGATTGTATTGGAAGGGGCTGGCGCTTTGCTGTGGGATTGGATGACGAGAGTGGAGCACTTATGAATAGGCTAAGTATGTTTATAAAATGACACCGGTGATCAGCAATTTCTGCATTGGCTGCGTGAGGACATCCTCACAAGAAGACCCTCTTTCTGAAAGCCTGGAAGAACAGCCCTCACCAGTCCTCATACCTGCTGGTATGCTTATTTTACAAGTCTCGTCTTCAGAAATAAAAGAAATAAACGCTTATTGCTTGTGTGCCACCCAGTCTATAGTATTCTATTCTAGCAACTCAACTGATTGAGAAAATTTACCTTTAGATGACAAAAGTGAGACTCAGCAATAATTTGCACAAAATCACTCGATGAAGTGCTGCAGTAGTAACTGACACTGTTTCCTGATACAAAATTTAATATTCTTTTTATTTTTAAGATTTTTTTTTTGTATAAACAAGTAAAAAGAAAGGCAGCTTTACGGAGAGCGGAGAGGAGTAGCAGAAGATGAGACCTTCCGTTCACTAGTACGCTACGCAAATGACTGCAACTGCCTCCCCCTTTCTCCATGTAGCTCTGCCTTTAAGACAAATAAATAAGTAGACCTACGAAAAACAAATCTTGAAAACAACCAAGAAAAAAAAAAGCAATCTTCTGAGACAGGTACTGAGGCAGAGCAGGCAGAATCTCTTACTGTGACATAGAGTCACAGTCTGAGTCCCCAGTGTTTCATCTCCTCTCCTGCTCCCTGCTAATCCACCTGGGAGAACAGTGGAAGGCACACACAAGGGAGACTGCAAGCAAATTCCTGGCTCCTGGCTTCCCATCAGCCCAGCTGCAGCTGTGAAGGTCATTTGGGAATGGAATTAACACATGGAAGATCTCCCTTCCTTGACTGCTTTCCCAGGCCACAGGTAGGAAGCTGGGTGAGATGTGGAGCACTTGGGACACAAACCGGCACCCAAATGGGATACCAGTTCATGTCAGGCAAGGCCGCTACGCTACCATGACAGGTGTATGCCATGAATGTTTAATTATTAGAAGCTTCAGGAAGTCCTTCTAGCCAATCACTGAAACGGCTAGACATATTTCTGGCAGTAATTGTCTCAGTTACATATACTTTCAGGAGGGCTAACGTAGTCTATTTGTGGCAAAAGAAAGGAATATGAGCAGATGATATGCTTTCTAGAACAGGAATCATCCTGTATGCAAAGTTATGTGTATTGCATTAGGTAAATGATTCTAGCTTACATTAATGAACAAACTACATCTGTTGTTCTATAGCTGGCATTTTCTTGGGCTGCCAAAAAGCATCTCATCACTTGGCATGTCCTACGTTACCAGACTGAAAGAGAAAGAGAAGGAAAAGGGGTTTGCAATTGCCAACAGACTCGGAGACTTAGAAGCCGGTAGACCCAACAGCTGAAATCGGTCGTGGGCACGGTGCTGGCTCAGGACAAGTAGCTGCAAGAAATTAGCAAGGGGAAGCTGACAGGACCCGACCCCCTGAACCCTTTAAAAGAAAAAAGAAAAAGGAAGATCAGATTGCCCAACTATTGACTACATTAATGTGACCGGAGGAAGTCCCATACATGGGGAAACATGAGGGTGTAAATAACAGGCCATTCATTAGTGGTATTGTTTGTGATGAGTTTCAAATTCCTTTCATTTCTAGCTACTCTGCTTCTTTGGCTGAGGGAAATGGTTTTGATTTTGGAAAATTATATGTGTGAGCATTCTGAATGTAATGTTATGTACACCCAGCCTACAATAGGCTTTCTTTTGGTGTCATTTGGTTTTGGCTGACATATTATACCGAGCAGAAAAAAAATAGATCCAGAGACTGTTCGAATTGGCAAGAAACATTGTTTGGAGATTAATAATTTTGATGATCTATTCCATTACAAAATACTATTTTTTAAGAGACTTATTTATTTTTCTTGGAAAGGCAGATTTACAGAGAGGAGAGACCAGTTTACTTCCCAAGTAGCCACAAAGGCTGGAGCTGAGCCAATCCAAAGCCAGGAGCCAGGAGCTTCTTCTGAGTCTCCCATGTGAGGTGAATGTCCTGAGGCTGTGGGCTGTCCTCAGCTGCTTTCCCAGGCCACAGGCAGGGAGCTGGATGGGAAGTGGAGCAGCCAGCACACAAATCAGTGCCTGTATGGGATGCCAGCAGTTGCAAGGAGAGGATTTAGCCACTAGGCTATCATGTTGGGAGCCAAAATGTTATTTCTTGTGATATCTTACTGTGACCATACTTTAGTATAGGAGACAACTAAAACGGTAGATTTTGAAAACATCAAAAAGTGTTGGAATGTGCCACTTTTAAGGTATGCACACCCTCGTTGTGTCATTTCTTGAGCTCATAGGGGTGCAAACTGATTTGTGAATTATAATTCGGAGATTCAAAAGGGTTGAAGAGAATATCCTCTTTATGACTAATTACAGATTTTTGACTGCAACTCTTTGTTTTAATTCAATGCCTTTGGTGGAAAAGATTAGTTTCAGAAATTCATATGAGTATTTTTATTATTTGGAATTATGATTCATACTTTCCTTATAGAACTGATGACAATCTTGAGATAAATATTCTTCATTTAACACACGTGTCTTTAAGTAGCAATATCGTATGAAGCTGTGTGCTTATTTTCTTGTCACCAAGTCAGTTTCTTTATTTTATTATTTATTTTATTTATTTGAAAGGTAGAATTAAAGAGAGAGAGAAAGAGCTCTTGCATCTGCAGACTTGGCCATCTGTCATTGCATTCCTAGGTGTGTTAGCAGGGAGTTGTGTGGGAAGCAGAACTGACGCCCATGTGGGCTGTCCGATTTGCAGGTAGCAGCTTTACCTGTTATGCCACAACACCAGCCCCTTTGTTTTGTTAGAAAGGACTCAGATTTTTTTTTTCTGTTGACAAAAGAAAAAGAAACAAATTCTTTCAAACATGCTTTTAGCTTAACAATCTATCTATCTATCATCTATCTAATGTATATATATATATTTGTATTTGAGGGCAGAGAAATTACACTGATTTGTTGTTTAAAGGAAATAAGAGCAGAAAGATGTGTGTTGTTTCACATCAGATTTATTAAGAATATCTAATTACTGAAATCCATGGTAACTTAAAAGCTGTGTCTTTTCATGATGATTAGGTTACATAAGCCCATCAAAATGAGCAAGTATTACAGAATTCTCCTTGTCCTAGAGTAAACCGATTCATTAAGACACAAAATAGAATGGTGGTTTTCCAGTGTTGCTGGAGAGAAATGAGAAAAAAATAAAAATAAATAAGTGGAATAAATCACTTTAGGCACACAGTGAGGTTTTTGTTTTACTCCAGAAGTCATCATCTTTCCCCCTGTTACAAAACGCATTCATTCGGTGTCAGGACGGAGTGAAGCCCTGAGCATAGACCAGGTGGGCACGTGTTCTTTCTGTAAATGTCTGTTTTGGCTGCCACTCTTGCTGAAAGTCACCAGGGTCATGTGAAATGACACATGTGTAAAGAGGTTCATGGGTTGATTTCTGTCAGATTACGTACTCAGCATAGCCCGCCCCACTTTTGACTGAGAAATTGTCTTGTTGCAGGGGGCATCGTGGATAAGGACCTCCGTCACTACCTCAACCTACGATTCCAGAAGGGGTCTGTGGATCACGAATTGCAGCAGATCATTCGTGACAACCTCTACCTCCGCACGGTGCCGTGTGAGTACAACAGGCCGCTTTCTTTTCCTTAGATTACATTGGTTCCTCGTGGTGCCTTTGGGAATAGAAACTCCATGTAAGATATGGAACTAGTAAAAGCCAGCATGTGTCACTGTGGTTGTGTGGGTTGTGGTGAAGGCATCAGCAGAAGGGATCTGTGGTTTGCAAGCAAGGAAATCCAGCTTATGTGTCTCTAGTTCATTCTCAGAAATATTGATTTCTGTGAAGAAATTGGTGATTGGGAATGAGTCATGGATAGAACATCCATGCAGCAGGTGGCAGGAGAAATGCAAACTCAGTGTATTACTTGAAACAGCTATTTTATAAACAGAATGCACATAGAACGTCTCAACGTTGGTTGAACTGTTGCTTGTAACGTTGGTTGTACTGTTGGTGGAACTGTAGGTTGTAACATTAGTTGTACTGTTAGTTGTAATGTTGATAGAACTGTTGGTTGTACTGGGAGAGGCTCACAAGTGAAAAGAAATGTGTATTGGAAAGGGAAAGTTCTACAACTTACAGGAAGTGAGGATATTGAGCGTTGGGGCAAACGTTCAACCTATAGACATTCACACAAGAATATTTTTTATTATCTTTCAATAAAAGGCATTGTTAAAGTGATAGAATTTGTAAAATATTTCCTCATGTCTGGTGTAGCTCATTTTAACAGTCCCCTGTTCATCTCAAGGCAAATCAAGGACTTTGGAACTATGTAAAAGGTATAGAGCATGGATTGTACTTAAAGTATGATGACGAGTTGCTGAAAACACAGAGAAAAGTGAAGAGGGCCCAGTAACCAACTAGCCTTTTGAACATGTGCACTTGTGGGAGCGATGGACTCTTGCCATTGTTAGACTTAGACGTTCATGAAAATGAACCGTCACTACGTCATTAATAAATATTCGTAAGTGAGATGCTCTTTGATTGACATCTTGTCAGTCAAAATGATACCCCTGTCAGTATGTGTTAGGTTCGTGAATAGACTTTTGTATGCTTGCGTTAGAACTGGAAGTTGAGAAAAGTGCATTCTTGGACTTATGACGTTAGAGTGATGGGCCGAAGGAGATGGGTTAAAGTGAGTGATTGAGCTGTGTATAAGGAAGAGGGTGGACACGTTTTCAAAGCTGGGATGTTGTCAGTGTGGCTGCCCCCAAGACTCCAAAAAGACTGAGGTCAATAGTTGATTGATTTTCTTCAACAATAGTCTGTGTCCTCTCATTCTCACCTGGAGATCACCAAAACAGACAAGTCAGGGATATGTACTCACAGGGTTCACGGCATTACAAGAAGAAAAGGGACCGTTTTCTACCGAAGATCAACCACTCTCCCATCCAGGCACAGCTGGTTCTGCAGTCATGCAGCTGTCACGAAAGCCTTGGAGTAATGACAGTTTCTCAGATCTCCAAGATTCCAAATAGCTCTCTCCAGGAAGAGTTCCATGGGGACACAAGTTGGCAAAAGTGCTTTTGATTCCTTCATCAGGCTCACAGAATTTACCTGACCCCTTCAGGCTCACTAGTTCTTGCTGGGTGGATGTGCCAAAGCTGGTTGCAGGGGTTCCGGCCCCTATGTACAGGGATATCTAGTACCCATTGAGCCACACAACTCATGCAGGCAAGAATGCACAGCCCAGCTGAATTGCTGCAGATTCTTAATCTTTCATTGCTTCACAAAGTTTTTTTTTTCCTTACTTTTTATTGCATACAGCAAACCAAAAGAAACAGACTTCAGCCTAGAAAAGAAGACCATACAAGATATTTCCAAGAGAGAGAGAGAGAGAGATTTAGGAAATTGATTCTTGAAAGAATTGAAAGGAAAAAAATGGGGGGGTCTGTACTAGATCTTTGGGAAACCCCCAACAATACAGGACTGCCCTATTAATGCAACCTGCTTCTGTGGTGTGTTGGTAAGATGCATATGACACAAAGCCAGAATTGAGAAAAAGCATTACTGTGGCTGCAACGGCCACAGCTACCTCCTAGCACTGAGAAAGCTGGGCAATGATCCCTGGAACCCCTGTTCAGCAAGCGTTACTTCTCTGAGACCTTTTTCTTATGAAATGAAACATCGCCAATAAACATGCCTCATTCGAGGAGCAGTTTCTATCCTAGTAATTATGGCACCACGTTTCACCCGCCTCAGAGTCCCTAGGTTTAAAATCCAGCTCCAGCTGGATTGCACTCCAGCTTCCTGCCAGTGGAGTCCCTCAGAGGCAGCAGCAATGGCTCAAACAATTGGGTTCCATTTGCCAGCATGGGACACCTGGCTCGCAGGAGAGGCCATTGGGGAGTGAGCTCAGTTGATGGGAAATCACTTTCTCTCTTTTTCCAGTTGTTACTCTCAAATTAAGAAAAAGATGTCAAAAACATGCTTATTTTTAGTAATAACCTTATAGGCATACCATACTGTTACAGTACTCCATTTTTTTAGTTATTAAAAGAATGCTCTAGGTTTGAAATTCTTTATTTTGATTAATCTTCGGATAAAATGTTATCAGAGTATTGAGAACATTGACAATATTTTGCTAATTTAGATTTTTATTATTTTACTTATATTTGGGTTCCTAGTGATTTATGCCACGCAAACAACCGGCTGTAAGCTACTAGAGAAATGTGCTAGCTTTTTAGAAACCCAGGACAGTTATGCATTATCAATGTACTTTGGGATTGTTGTGCTCATAGAGTGAGACATTCTAAATATGTGTAAGAGACAGTGTTCATTTTTTTTTCTTTGCAACTTTATTATTTAAAAATATGAATGTGACACTAACAAAATTTAGTTCATAATTATATTTCTCACATGAAAAAGCAATTGACAAAAATTGGTTGCAGAACATAATTTAAATTTGGAGCGAGAAGAGGAATCTTAATTAAATGTGAGGAGTTGAATATATTATTTGAAGCACTGCCGAAATTAATTACAGTTGGAAAGAAAGCAGACATTTCCAGCCCTGAGCAACGCATCGTCTGGTCAGAGGTCATCACGGATACTTTATACAGGTCCTGACATCATTCCTGCACCTTGGAATTTATGACGGAATCAAAGAAAGGATTGCTCTGCAAAGTATACTTGCAAGTAAAACATGTAGGCTAAAAAGCATGGGTGCCTATGTCAAATGTCAATCTAATTTCTGTTTGCACAACAGACGGCCTTCCTTTAGTACAAACGTAGAAATTTAATTTTGGTTAGGCCACAGACTAAATATTTGCATGTAGGTATATTCATAAAGCTTATCTTTAAAATCCACCATTGACTAAAAAGAGAAAAGGTGGTTAATTCGAAGTGTCAGCAATGGACTCAAGGAACTGTTCATTCAAAGAGATTAGGGGACAGGAACAAAAAAAATTAAAAGAAATTAAAAATGTATATACTTCTGTACATTGTAACTTAATCTAGTGAAACTTACTATATGTGCTTAGAATATATTGTCTAAGGATATATATATCAAAAATTCAAACCTAGTCAATGAATGCATACATTCATGCTCATTTATACCATGACATGTATGTGACATGTGTGTGACGTGTGTATGTATATATGTGGGGTATATATGCATATACAAAAGGTACTTAGAAAGTGAATAGAAACTGGATTTAAAAAATAAGAGCATTTTGGTTTGAAAAGCTTTGAAATCAGTGAATATAAAGGGTCTTCAGAAATTTCATGAAAAATTCATATTTTGAAAACTCATGTATGGCACATAAAAGCATATCTCAAGTAAGGTAATATGGTATACATGATACTTGTGGAGATGAATATTACATACACCTTTTGTATCAAAAAATTAAATCCAAGTTCATGAATAGGTAGTAATTAATAGAATGTAGATTTTAATTCAATTTGAATATACCATCAAATATGTGATTTTATTTTTGTCTGTGTATCTCATCTCCATTTACATTTCTTTATATTATTTACCCCTATATTTTTCATAAAATAGATGCTTAAAGTTCAGGCTTTATTTTAAATACCAATCCTATAAAAGCCAGGTAACTATGGATAACTATGAATTGAAGCACCGGTCAGAGGGCAAGCCTTTTAATTCAGCTTTGGAAAACAAACAGACTTGATTGAAAAGGCTGCGGTAGCTAGAAGGACATGGCAATTGTAACAACCTCTGAAAAAATTCTTTATGCTGGTAATATGCATGGTAATATCTGTGTTTCAAGGATATTGGTAATAAGTCAAGAAAGATATTGGAGAGATTTGAACCTGGCTGTGAAAGCTTTAACGTTGCTGTTTCAACCATGTGCAGCCCATTAGAGCCTGTGTGGACCCCAAATGAGTATTTTGCATGATACAGTAAGCTGCTTAGATGTACAGTGTGACTATCGCATTTTCTAATGAACTTGGACTATCTGTGATAGTCCAACATTTGTAAAATGGAGAAAAGAATAATGCCTATGTCTCAGAAATACCATTTAGTATTAAATGAGTATCCAGTCTTACAGAGGGTAAATGCTTAGAGATATTGGTTTTTATCATGCAATCTCCGTGTACAATGGTGGGAGCATGGACTTGTAGTTTATAAAAATGCATCCAGCAGTAGCTGATATAGTAGTTGTAAATACAGTGACTTATCTCTAAGTAATGGGCAAGAAGAAGAAGAGGATACTATGTTACTGCTGAACTTGACATTTACACAGAATGAGTGAAAACATGACAGGCCAACTCAGTTTTGGGATTCAGATAAACACTTAGGCAAGCGCAACTGCGCTATGAAGTACTGACCTTCATAACTGCGTTTCCGGACCATGGTGTCTCAACCTTGATTCTGTTGGTATTTCAGAGCAGCCCTGCACCTGCACATCTAGCAGAATCCTTGAATCATGCCCACTACCTGCTTCTTACACTAAGTTATGACATCCACAAATGATTCCATCATTTCCAGGCGACCCTTATAAGGAACAGATGCCAGTCTTGTTGCGAACCACTGCCATAGACTGAACAAAAAATATGTTAAAGGGATCTTTGAAAGGCTCAAAATAGTTAAGGGTGGGCTGTACCCTGTTAGCAATTATAGGAGAAAAAAATCTTTAAACACTGGATTTTAATATTTCTGATTACACTGTAGCAAAGAGACTAACAAAAACAGGTTCAATCCCAGTCATTGGTATTCTACAAAAATACCAAAACTCCCGAGAGAAATGCGTCTCCAATCACTTTGACGCTGTTCAATTCTATTTTGTATAATATGCTTCTAACTGCATGTCATCGCAACTCCATCTGTGGTCTGTTTTCCCATGGTGCTCCGCCTGGTTGTCTGCTGAGACGTTAGTCACCGCGGCAGTAATTTTTCAATGTCCATTAGTAGATGAGCGGTCTTTGTGCCTCTTGGTTGTTACGTGTGTGATCGGTGCTTCATCTTCAGTTTGTTGAGCAGAGCTGAGGGTTTTAAAGGTGGTGGTGGTGGGGGGTGCAGATATGAGCATTGAATGGATTATTTGAGAGGTTGTCCACTGTGTACCATCCCAGGTAGTCAGTCATCTTGAATAGCTCACTGCACATGCCTTCATTGAATGAATAAGCAGAAGGAAGGAATGTGTTGGGGCAGGCATTAGACACTGCAGTTACACTGTTGCCTAAGTTATTCACATCTTTTGTGTTAGAATGCCAACTTGAATCCCAACTATGCTTCCAAGTCCAGCTTCCCAATAAAGCAGACATTTTTTTAAGATTTGTTTATTTTAAAGATTTTTTTTTACTGGAAAGTCAAATATACAGAGAAGAGCAGAGACAGAGAGGAAGATGTTCCATCCACTGATTCACTCCCTAAGCAGCCACAACAGCTGAAGCTGGACTGATCTGAAGCCAGGAGCCCAGAGCCTCCTCTGGGTCTCCCACATGGGTGCAGAGTCCCAAGGCTTTGAGCCGTCCTTGACTGCTTTCCCGGGCCAGAAGCAGGAAACTGGTTGGGGAGTGGGGCCCCTGGGACTAGAACCAGTGCTCATATCAGACCCCTGTGCATGCAAGGCTAGGACTTTAGCTGCTAGGCTACCGTGCTGGGCCCAAAGCAGACTTTCAAATGGGCAGTAGGTGATGGCTCAACTTCTTGGGTCCTGCCACTTACTTGGGATCTATGGACTGGGTTGGATTTTTAACTACCAGCCTCCCGTCGCCCCCGCCCCCGACAAAGTCCATCCTGGCCCAGTTCCTCATGCGCCTGGGGAGTGAACCACTGGATGAAAGATAGGAGATCTCTCTCTCATACACATACACACACAGATGCACTGAATTGGTTAAAAACAAAACTTGTTTGTAAATAAGTTTGGAAGCTTATTGAAAGCTTACATAGGATTTGTATTATCTTTTAACACCATTCTTTCATGCACTCTCTTGAAGCTGCTGTCTGGGTGTGTATTTAGTGGGATGTGACCGAAATGCATGTTAGGTCTCATTCCGTTATAGTTTTGCCATGCCACTGAGTGCGTATTTGAAGGCACAAGTGTGTGAAGAACATCTGAGAATAGCATACACATGGAGCAATTCTAGGATACAGATAGGGGAATAGATGCTACTGACAGTTCATGGAAGGGAAAGCAGATGCACTCAGAATCAATTATGTGTTAAAATTCTTATTCCCAATATGACACACTGAGAACAACCTCAGATGCATAGCCTGTAACGCCTTTGAATTGTGTGTCTCTAGACCTTTCCTTTATTCTGGCCCAATTGCATAATTGTGTCTTCCACTGACTCTGCAGAATAAAATATTTCATGAACTTCATTCAGTAGCAGCCAAATAAATCAGAACTCCCCTCCCACACACACTGAGAATCTTGCATTTTTCCAACTAGTGTATGAGACATCACAGATAATTACAATACAAAATACTTCTGTATTGAAAGTATGACAGGTGCTTAACTGTTGACTGGGGTAATGTAATTCTGCCCTCGCCAACCGTTTGATGGTCAAAGTAGTTTGTGTCTGCCGGAGAGCTCAAACTAGAGTGGGGCATCTGCTGTCAACTGTGTAATTAGTGCTGAAGGAATTCAACTGGACATTAAGCCAATGAAATAAAATATCTTAGGCTCATTTTTTCCATTAACCAGTCTCCATTCCGATTTCCACATATACGTTTTCTGCACTTAGTTGCAGACGAACATATGCAAAGAATCTAAGCATCTACCCTACTGTGGACTCAAAGAACTATTCTGTTTCTGTTAAATACTTCAAAACTTGCAGAAAGTTGCTAACTCGTCTCAATCAGTATCCACAACTCTGTCTTCATGTCTCCACTTCGGCTCACGCCTTCCTTTTCCCTTGGACCTAGTTCTTCCTTTGCCACATCTTAATCTCAAACACCTGGAAGAAGAAGATGTGATATATTACCTTCTGTGACTTGCTCAGAGGGGCGGTTGCAAAAATGGTCACTTTTTTTGCAACCGTGACAAGAGTCATGACGAAGGAGGAGTGCTTCTGCAGCCACCTGGGAAAATATTGCCAAATCTTAACGTTTCGTCCATGTCTATTGGCTTTCCTTTTTCGATCACTGTAACTGATCTTAGAGCATTGGAGAAGTGCAAAAACAACACAGAACTTTAATTAGTGGTTTTACTTGTAAGATTGGGAGGGTGAATCATCAAGTTTCCAGAAATTTTTTTTTTGTACAAATGTGCCCTTCATCTTGTCATCGGTATTGGTTTTGCTTTTTTCCCCTTATGTTCTTTTGGGCTTAATAGCTACATATTTCATCTTGAGTTAATGGTTAAAAGTCAGCCTACGTGAAATAGAAGCTATTCAGGTTTCATTAAACTAACTCACTGTTTGATTTCAGTTTAATACTTTCGAAATTACCACATCTCAATTGTAGTGGGATTAGGGGAAGATCCTGTGTTTCTACGTCTTTTTTCAACTTTGCCTGCAGTTGAGCTGGGGTCATTTAGCTACATCTGGTCCATGTGTGTAATAGCCAAGAAGTGAACAGTTGGGGCTGTGTTTTTTTCTGACTGGATTTTCTCTATGAGTTTCACACAGAATTACCAGTCTTTGTTTCCATTCGCTATGTGTGCAAATGGCACTGCAGTGGAACAGAGTGAATATAGGGGATCAATACATGGTACATTTTCAACAGTATGTGACAAGCCACTGCAGCTTGATATGCTGATTTCTTCATTAAAAATAACAATGAGGTGAAGCTCTTTTAACAAAGTTCAGGTTTCTCCCTGTGCAAGAGACCTTTGAACATGATTAATGGGAAAAAAGAGGAGGAAATAGAAATTCCATAGTTTTCTGTGATTTTTTTTTCCTCATTTGCACCATGAACCAGAACACTTCCATCACTTAGATAAGTATGCGACTTGAAATGTTGGTTCATTAGAGATGAAACAGGAGTATTACACTGTGCTTTATTCTACTCTTGGTGATAAACCTTGGAGTAAGACGATGATTTTTCAGTTAGTCACCATGCAGTGGCTGCAAGGCAGCGTTACCAACGTGTTCAGAACATCAGCATCATTTGGTTGTCATTTGGGGCTGCCTTAAAGTTGCTAAATTGACATAATAATCGTTATAAACAAATGCCCTTTCCTGAAATCATGTATTACCTGAAATATTTTAGCAATTAAAACGCTGTGCATGGGCACATGAACCCAGTAACATCATTCTCACTGTTCAGTGCCTGAAGTTACAGGACCATGTACAGTTATCAAATAAAATTTCAGCTTTTTGCTTTGTCAGAAGTGCCACAATGTTCACCTGGCGTACAAACCAGACTGACCTTCCTTACAAAAACTAGACACACAGCTTCAGGGTTCTACTTTGAGAACTTCCTTTTGGGCTTGCTCACACATCCCTTAGGTTTTTGTGTTGCCCGTGCTTGTGTGGGGCCATCAGAATAGAATCAACACTTTTTACCCATTGGACCTTCATTTCTCTCTTCTCTGACTCTACCTGCTCATGCGCAAAAGGTATTCTTGATGGTGTCACAGAAGTTGTATGGTGAAATATTAACTCACAGGAAAGTAGGAGTGAAAACCAGAAGGAATAAAAGTGCTCAAAATACCTTGCTATTGTAATGCCCAATTTGGGGGCAGGAGATGGTGTCACCATGCATATGTACTTGGCCTCAAGTGCTGAGTCTGTGAATCTGACCAAGTGATTTCTACTGCAGAGGCCCTAATTTGCTCACCTCTGCAACCAGATCCTCGGATATCTGTAAGTTCTCATAAGCTTAGCATTTGAGACTGGAAGGAGTAATTGGTTGAAAGGGACAGGAAGCAAACAGAATGGTGGGTTTCCAGGAGAAAAGTTGGATGGAGTTCACATGGATAATCAATCAAATGACTAAACGTGAGTTCAGAAGGTTCTCTCTCTCATCATTTATGAATTTGCTTAAGATGAAACTGATTTTTATATAAATATATGAGTAAAGTGAAAATTCAAAAGTAAAAGCAACTTAGTCTTTCCACCCCATTTTTTTTTATATCCAGAAGAATCATAATTTTATTTTTTACCTTTTTCATGGCAAATTGAAGATTAAGGAATATTCCTGCAACAGTAATTTAAAATGAAAAATATGAATGCCACTTACGTGTTGCTAGTGTAACTTCAGCAGTGCCTAGCGCCTCATCTGTCTTTGTAGGTGTCCTCTGTTGTATGTCATGGAATTTGTGAACACAGTCCAGTAACTGATGGGATGTGACAAAAAGTTTAGATCAAGTGTTTCTGACATTACTGAAGACTAACTGGAAAGCAGTGAAAATCATTGCCTGCAATCTTCCTCTGTTTTTGTTGTTTGTTTTTATTATTGTTATTATTTTTATTTTGTTTTTAACATTGCTGACATAGTTGAGAGGGATGCACACTCAATGTGGGTTCTGATATGAAGGAAGATGGATGGGATGCATGTTTCCATATTTTTTTCACTTCTGTGTCCACAGGGAAGGAAGGAAGACTCATATACTCCATCAGTAGCCAGAAGGGTTGGGGGAAGGGCCTTTGATGATGCCTTAGAGACATTGAGAGGGGAAAAGTATTTCAAAGGTGTCACTTGAGTGGTATTGATAGTTCTGAGACATTGTTAGCTTCATTGCACCAGGGTTGAGAAAGATTTTCTATGCGCTGACCAAGTCCATCTTAGTGCATCCACAGGCGCAGGAATGTGTTGCCAGGTTTTGCCAACAGGGTGGTCCAATCTGATGGGCTTTGCATCCTTTAACGATACACTTGACATCCTCTGCTGGTGCAGAGTAGCTAGCTCTCATGTTCCCTGTGTGTATCCAGGCATGCTGTCCACTGCACAGGCATCAGCAACAGAGGAGGCCCAATCCCAACACATGCATTCCAAGATCAGAGCACTTAATGTTGTGATTTTCCCTGTGGCCGGAGTTTGAGTCCAGCTGTCTAGTTGGAGAGACCCAAGAGATGTTGCCCGTGGTGGCCTCAAACTTGACATTTGTATGTGCTAGTTAGTGCCGGAGCAGCTTCAGCTCATCACCTGTGCCAGCCAAAGCACGTACTGGTGGATACAGCTGCCTGGTCTGTTCAACCCCAGTCACCTCTCTCACATGACCTAATGGGTGCTGCAACCTAGCCCAGCCCAGCAGCACACTGCAGCCCTGGTCTTCATGCATATGAGAGGATGCACAGTCTAGTCACAGTGACCCCCATCAATCCCCACCAGGCCCACCCCCTACCAACATGTGTGACAGCTTAGACCAGTCTGGCTTGTATCCCATCTGGTTCTCATGCACATCCATGGGCACTACAGCTTATCTAAGACAAAGACCCAGACCCAGCCCATGCACATGCTGATGGATGCTGCTGTCTTGCCCAGCCCGATGTGCCTCCAGCTCTAGCTCTTATGCCCACCTATGGGAGCTGCAGACTAGCAGAATAGCGCCCATAGTTTTCCTATCCGGCCTACTCCTAGCCCTGGATCTTGCGCCCAATCCCGGCATTTGCCCATGGGTGCCGGAACCTAGCCCAGCCATCTCACACCCATTCTGGCTGCTATGCTCCAGCAGGTATGGAAGCCTAGTCCAGCAGGGCCTGCCCACAGTCCAAGCTCTCACTTTCACCAGTGGAAGCAGCCTCCAGAATGAAATATCCTGCAGGGATATTTTCACATAGGTATGTGATGGTGTTTACAAAGATGACTATCTTAAGCACAATTGTTAAGTGATCCACAAATCAGATTGACATCAGAAGTAAACATATATGTATTTTTGTATCTATGTATCGACCCTGCTGTCATAACCGCTCCTAAATGTTCTATCATGATTTGAAAGACAAACATTTAATTTTTAAACATTTTAAATGTGTGGCGTGCTATGAGTTCACCTCAGTCACACACACACACACAAAAAGCCCACTCCAGGATCCGACAGACAAATGATTCCATTGTTTAGATTCAGTTTACACAAAGTTAAGTGACTTACTGGTAAGCCAGGGCAAAGAAAAGGATATTAAAAGAATAATGCTTACCAAGTGAAAAGGGACAGTTTTATTGCCTGAATTATAATGGTAGTTTCCCTGACTGGTGAAAGCCTACATACTCACACAGTTGGCTGGTACTTTATTGCTTGATTTAACACTCTTTTTTTTATTGTTCATGGGACGTTAATAAGGCAGCTCGCACACTAGTATTAGATATTATAAATATTTTCCTTTAAGATTACCTGCAGGTAAAGAATACCCTTCCCACAGCGACACTGCTACTGCATAATTGTCATTACTAAATTAAAAGCATTTGATACCGCTCATTGATAAACAAACAACTGAAAGCAGGGAACTATCCTGAAGTCACAATGAAACCAAGAATACAGCACTGTAATTTCAAAAGTAATTGAGAATAATGATGAGGGTAATTGCTACCTTCAAATTCATGTCTGACTTTCAGTGACTTCATGCTTCCAAAGAAGTGTTTGTGAGAGTGGATATGTATTGTTTAGAAATGATCTCATGAAGGGAACAGTCGCGATGTCTCTATAGAAAAAAAAAGGTTTCAGTGTATTTTAAAACTTTAGTAGTGTGTATTTTCTGTTTGAAATGTGAAGCACACACTATTTTACTGTGAAGAAATATCATTTGGTGAGTGACCAAGCTAAATGGAAAAGCAGCTCGTCTAATATGCGTACGTGTGTGTGTCAGGATGTAGCTAAGATTAGAACCCTTGAGGCCAAATGACATAATAAATTTATTTACTTGTTCCTTGGAAAAGCTATCATCTTCTCTGTAAAAGAGGTATTTATTGTGTAAGGCCTAGTTATAGAGTGAGCGAATGAGCTCTTTCAACCGCTGCCTCATTCCCCAGATGGCTGTAGGGGCCAGCACGAAGCCAGGACAAAGCCAAAAGTCAGCAGCTTCTTCGAGGTCTTCCTTGTGAGTTCAGGGTAACCAGTGCTTGAGCCATCTCACGCTGCTTTTCAAACGTACATTTGTAGGGTATTAGATCAGAAGGAGAACAGCTCAGACTCAAATTGGTGCCCATGGGGATGCCAGCTTTGCCAAAGTGAATATTTGGGTTTTTATTTTAAAATGTAATGCATTTATTACTAAGTTCCCCTCTAAGCAATACTTTGACTGTTTTCCACAAGATTAGATATGCTGCGTTTTAATTTTCATTTTGTTCAAAATGTAAATTTCCCCTGAGAATTGCTCACTGGAAACATGTCGTTTATCACTGTGTTGCTTAATTCCCAAATATTTAGAGATTTTTCCAATCGTCATCTTTCATTGCTTTTTACTTTAATTTCACTGAAATATATAAGGGTACTTCATAACGTTCATTAAAGTGGAATTAAATTTTTAAAAAATTGAAACTCATACAAAAATTTATCAAACATGCATGGAAAATATGCATTGTCAAATACTATGCATAAATTTGTTTTTTTTTTTGTAAAAATGACTTTGCCTTTTAGTTTCATTTTTCATGCACTTTTGGACTATTGTACTATTTTGTTTGATTTCTGTAGTTTCACCAAGGTGTGTGTTAGATCCCGTAAGGTGATTCATCTTGCTGAATATTCTTTGTGAACTTGTGAAGAATGCATTCCCTGTGCTTACTGGATGAATATTGCACATTTGTCAATGGGGTCAGGCTGATGGATGGCACTGTTCCTTTACTGATTTTCTGCCTGTTTGATCTCTCAATTACTGGTAAAGGGAATTTGCGATCTCCGGCTCGAAAACTGAGTTGTTTCTTCCTTAAAATGTTTTAGTTTCTGCCTCATATAGTTTGATACTTTTGGTTATGTACATACACATTTAGAATTGTGATGGTTCCTTAAAGAATTGACCCCATTAGTACTGATGATTATTCTTGTTTTGAAGTCAACTTTGATAGGAAGTTCATTTTAGTAAATGATAATTTATTATTAGGTTATGTTCTTGATTATTTTTATTTAGATATTTTTAAATCATGAAGTGTCTGCGACAGTATTAAGCCCTGAAATATTTAGTTCTAAAAACTTTTTCATTGAATAATAGGGGTTGGGTAACTGCAGGCACATTACATACTAAAAAAAATAAGGGGATGAATAGGATGATGGAACATTTTTAAATTCCCAGAAGATGTACTCTTTATTTTCCAATGTGACAGAAATGAGAACTGAATGTTTTATTTAGTCCATTTTAAAAACGACCATTTCTAAGTGTAAAATATGATTTCTTTAACTGATATAGGATTTTTGATTTTTACATAATTATTAAGCTAAATGAAACAGAAGAAGACTTGAAATGTTCCATATTACTAGTTGGGATTGGTTGGATATATTTAAACAGGGGAGAATCTATGAATGTTATTGTGCTTTGTTTCACTGAGTGTCTGGCTGACGTTCACATTGTCAGGTTTGGGAGCTGAAAAGCATCCACAGCATGACAACATGGTCCTTCCTCTCCTTTCTTCATCTGTCTTGATTTCATAACACTCATTGCTTAAGCCCACCCCCCCCCCCCCGTTCAAAGAACAAGTCAGTAGACCTTGTTTCAACAGCATGTGTTGAAGTCCGTTCTCACTTAGGATAAATCTACGGAAGCTAATGAATTAAGAAAACATTTATTCTGTTCATTTGAAAGGCAGTGACCAGGAAAGACAGGGAAAAAGGGATGGTTCACTTTCCAAATGACCACAATGGCCCTGAGTGGTCCAGGTCAAAGCAGCAGCCAGGAGCGTCTGGCAAATCTCCCACGTTGGGTGTAGGAGCTCAAGGAAGTGGGCTGTTTTTGGGTGCGTTAGTGGGAAACGGAGCAGCTGGGATGCCATCTGAAGACCACCTCATGGATGTCCATGCTGCGGTTTAACGTGCTACACCACAATGCTGGTCCCGAAAATTAATAATGAAAAAAAAATGATACAGAATACATATACACATTTTAAGTTTACAGAGGTCAATTTTACCCTGCCTAGAACATGTTGCAGAATTTTGATGTTTTGGAAAGTCAGTGCATATACCAAAGTTGAAAGGAAGATCATGTGTCAGACTAAAGCATTCCTTAACTGCTTTCCCACTGTGATGACGACAAACTGAATGTAGTAACACACTCCAAATGCTCCACTTAGAGGTCCAAGAAGAAAGAAAACGAGCTGTGTAATGGGACCAAACTGAGAAAGGCCTTGTAAGCCGTGATTTCAAGGAAGAGTTGAGAAACCACAAAGGAACATTTTCCATTTTGCAAGAGGCTGAGGATCCCTCATTTCCATGCAATCATTTCTGCTGTTTTTCTACACTGACCCTCATTTGCAGAGGGCAGTGGAATGGGGGGGGGGGGTAGGGAGTGGACAGGACTGAGAAAGAAAAGGGGGAAATTAAATCTAGGTTAATTTAAAAAGTTACTTCTACGGTGGGTTGTATTTTCATGGTGACAACTAATAATGAAAAAACAATCTTTGACAGCGAAGTCTCAAGAATCCATCACAGTAAATTCGTAATTGCTGCTTCAAATCATAACTCTGGCTCCTTGCACAAGAAATAAAAATGTTTCCCGTCAGCCTTCCCTTTAGTTACCAGGTGACATTGTAAAAGGTGGCTCCTCGCTGATATCTGCTCATCATTCAGGATCCACAGAAAATCATAAGCAGATTGTAAATGCAGAAGAAGCAGCACCTAGTACAGACAAAAGAAGATCTTATTAAAGCAATAATTGCACCTAGAAGGACATGAAACTGTGTCCTGCCTCTCCGAAATTAATAAAATCAGGGAAAATCTAATTGGCTCTTTGAAAATGGAGTGGGAAATGGGCTTTGGCGCAGATTACACGTTCATATCACTGCAGACTCAAAAACACTCCAGAATATATTGCGTCCTAGGGAGGCCTTAGGACAATCAGAACAGCTGGCGGCCCCTTGTTTAATTGGAATTATGCAGAGCAACAGCGGCTATGCGGCATTTCAGATTTTGCTCCTGAAACTGCTTGCGGGAAGGGGTGGGGGGAGCGGAAATGTTCAGTACATAGGACAGAGTTCCTTGGAAAGAAAGATTATTCAAAGAGAGGGATGACAGATAGATGAAATATGATGGATAGATAGGGGGAAGACCTCAAAATGGAGCTATAGCTGATGTTCACCTACAAAAGCGTAGAGTCAGAGACACTTGCTCCTTACTTACTTTCACCAAAAATTATATCCCAAAATAAATATATGCCATGGCCCGGCGAGGTAGCCTAGTGGCTAAAAGTTCCCGCCTTGTGTGCGCCGGCATCCCACATGGTCACCAGTTCTAATCCCTGCAGCCCCACTTCTAATCCAGTTCCCTGCTTGTGGCCTGGGAAAGCAGTTAAGGACGACCCAAAGGCTTGGGACCCTGCACCCATGTGGGAGACTCAGATGAAGCTCGTGGCTCCTGGCTTCCTATCAGCGCAGCTCTGGCCCTTGGGGGCGCTTGGGGAATGAATCAGCAGATGGAAGATCTTCTTCTCTGTCTTTCCTGTCTGTATATCTGAATGTGTAATAAAAATCATTAAATCTTAAAAAAAAAAAACAGAAAAAGATGCTGTTTTAAAGTTAGTTTATTGGTGACTAAATGGCACCCACCAGTCCTGACTGCTTTTGAAATGCAATACCGTTCTTTGCCTGAAGCGCTAGAATTTTTAGGTGTTTACTCTTTTGTAACAAGATCTGCAGACCTCTTCAACTTCAATTAGATATATAATTAAAATTACTAACTCAGCCTGCGTGATGTGTTATATAATACGTGCTTCCTCTTTTTGTCAGTCTACTGAAAGAGTAATTGGTGTGTGACTTCTGTCTCTAGAGTCCTTAGAAATTCAGCATGCTATTGCAAATGATAAGAAAGCCAGCCGGTAGGAGGGGATTTATGCTGTAAATAACGAAATTCAGTGTTTCCTTCTAATAATTAGAATATATGGAAGTACTAGCATTTTTTTATAAATATCAAACCATTTATGAGAAAAGAGTAAAGACAATGAAATCATTCTAAAAGCATATTTAAAAGAATGCTCATCATAACTTAATCATGTTTTCATAACCTAGAAGAAGGAAAAATTCCTTAAAATTAAAGTTTGAGTGTTTTTTTTTTTTTGCTTTTTTTGAAAGCTTACAATGAGTATATTTCTTCCTGATAAGCACTCTGTATCTTTGAATAGCCACACAAAAGGAGAAGTTTTCTATTAGTAATTGGAAGCGGCCACTTGAATGTCCTCACACTTTCATTGCAACACTTTCTCCTCGGTGTCCCTCCCCGGGGCGTAATACCCATCTTCAGCGTTCATTCTGCGTTTTCTCGTTTGTTCTGCTAAACCTTGCATTCTACGGTGTGGAATGGAGGCTCAAAAGCTTGTGACTATTGCATGTGTGGCAGGGGCGTGTGGAAGGTTACTGGGAGGGTGGCAGGAGAAATCTCTGAGCCTATGGAACTGTACCTTGAAAAATAAAAGTAAAAAATAGGGTTCAAAGCCATGCTTTTCCTAATAGTCAATATTTGGTTCCGAGAAATTTGCCTTAGGGTTGCACATTGTATGATCCAAAGGTAAGGTGGCCAAATAAAAATAGAGAATTTCTTCTTTGTCTTGGCAGATAAAATGCAGATCTAGGACTGTATGAGAAATGTCTATGCTTAAATATTGATCTGAACTGCAAACTTAACTTTGTACTCTCTATTTTGTTTGGTAACTCTATCTTAAATGGATATTTAAGAGAACATGTGTTTCCTGCTTTGTATCATCAAACATTATGTATTTTAGAACTTGAAATACATCCCCGTTTTTATGACAAAGCGTTAACTGATGCCAGAACTATTGCTTTAGAGGAACATATTTATTTCCAGTAGCTCTATAGATTTGTCTCCAATTGGGGAAGAGATCCGAGGGACCTCTCCGTAAGCAGATTTCTCTCTCTGCTGATGCATTTTATCCTTGACCACACCTCCTTGTCAACATCTGAGGGATTTCACATGGTCTCTACTGTAAGAAATCAGGTTAACAAACTACCATTTGAGGAATTGTTAGACAAATACTCCCAACCGTCCCCTCCCTTACAACATAGAAATCGGTTATATCATTTGAAGGTACAACATGGAACCCCCAAACAAAAGGGTCATGAGTTCTTCCTTGTATGTTTTGTTCCACATTAGTAAATCTCTTTTACTTACAAACCTATCAAATAAGTTAAACCTTTGAGATAGTACAGACATATGAAGTGTTTCCAGCATTAGGAAAAATGAGTTATTTCCTTTAAAAACAAAAAAAGCACTTCCCCAGGTTGTCAAATTAAGCAATGTTGATCAACTTGGATCTCTTTTTTCCTTTCCTATGTAACGATATTATTTACAACATTCAACTAGGGGAAAAATGCAGTTTCCGTAATTACTATACAATTACTTGGCCTGCACCGGTCAACAACCACATAGAAATTTTACTTCCTAGTCTTTTCAGTAGAAAGAATAGATGCATTCAAGTTATTTTGACTTGAAATGAAATGAATGACGATGATTTGGCATGTTGTGATTGCTACAAGCAAGACACGTCTTTCTTTCCAAAGAGATACCGACAAGTCACTGAAATACCCCAAATATCCATTTAGTGGGGTGGAATAATTATTCATAGTGTTATAAAGAACAACTAAAATAATAAGTTACTTTCTTAGCAAAGTATTGACCATGTAGTAAATGCTCATTATGTGACATGTAACCCCCATATTTTCATGTAAATCAGTCTTCTTATTAACCATTCAGTCTCCTTAAATCAGCAGTTAATCATCTGCTGCAATGTGAAGCCATTTTTTAAAAGCTTACTAGGAAAAATAGCATAAAGTAGACATCATGTTAGGACTTTGGAAGACCATGCCCCAGTGATGCAGCCAGGCATTGGAGGAATGCAGTTTGAGCTCTGCATCCTCCAAACTGTGCAGCTGGGAGCAGATTCTAAACCTCTCATTGCCTTAGTTTCCTGGTCTGCAGGCCAGGGATATTAAAGTTGGTTTTGAGGATCCAGTCATGCAAAACAGGCAGTGTGTGGTACACATTGGTTAATGTTGGCCGTTATTAGGGTTGGTACTGTGATGTGCAGCATGTAATCACGTTTTACTTTGTCGTTGTTTTTGAGTCGATGGGTTGTGATGTCAAGTCAGCGTTTTCTCAAAATGAGAATCTTATGGCAGAAAAATAAAGTTTCACTTTTAAGATCATTTACAAGGAACTAAGTTAAAGGTTTCAAGAAAGTTGTTTTTTTGTTTTCTTAATTTTGCTTTACATTGCATACGCAAGAGGTGAGCTAGAGAAATCACCGTATTGAAGACAATCAGAGATGGGGACTAAATATTATGGATTTTACAAAGAAAATTAATGAATACTGTGTACTTGTGTTTCTCGTGGCTTTTCGGGATTCACATAGTATGAATGCCACATGTCTCAATAAATTATATCATGGGTTGCCATTGTGGCATAGTGGATTAAGCTGCAAATTATAATATCAGTATCCCATATTGAAATACTGGTTCATTTCCTGGCTGCTCTGCTTCCAATCCAGATCCTTGTTAATGGATCTTGGAAAGCAGTAGAAGATGCCCCAATTGCTTGGACCCCCCTACTACCAAAGTGGGAGACTGGGATAAATTTCCAAGCTTCTGGCTTCAGCCTGTTCCAGACTAGCTTTTGCAGCCATCTGGGAAGTAGATGAACAAATGGAAATCTTTCTCTCTCAATGAAATACATTTAAAAATAATATAAAATCATAACAAAAGTATAGGAAAGAATATTAATGAGAAAGTGTGAAGTAGGAAGAAATATAAAATGGTTTTACCATTCTTGAGTTCTTTGCACATTGCACAATCAATAGGGAACTAGTATCCCAGATTCAAAAAGAGCTTTCGAAACTCAACAACTGCAAAACAGACAACCCTGTGAGGAAAAGGGCAAAGGAGGGAGCTGGCATGATAGCGGAATGGTTAAAGTCCTCGCCTTGCACACGCTGGGATCCCTTATGGGTGCTGGTTCTAGTCCCAGCAGCCCCGCTTCCCATCCAGCTTCCTGCTTGTGGCCTGGAAAAGCCGTTGAGGATGGCCCAAAGGCCTTGTGACCCTGCACCCACGTGAGAGACCAGGAAGAGTTCCTGGCTCTTCCTGGTTCCTGGCTTTGGATTGGCTCAGCTCCAGCCGTTGCAGCCACTTGGGAAGTGAATCTGTGGATGGAAGATGTTCCTCTCTGTGTCTCCTCTCCACTGCATATCTAACTTTTCAATAAAAAATTAAAAATCAATTTTAAACAAAGGAGTGGATAAACTGCGGTACATCTACTGCATAGAATACTACTCAGCCACTACAAAGAATGAATTCTACCATTTGCACCAAAATGGTTCCAGCTAGAGATCATCAAGCTCAGTGAAACAAGTCAATCCCAAAAGGGCAAATATCACGTTTTCTCTGATGTAAGGCGACCTTCATGCAAAATACAAGACCAATAGGCAAACAGGTCAACATGCATGTATATAGAATCGTCTAGAGGGACAGGAAAATAGAGGCGACCCTATGGAAATGTGACGATGCAAAGTCGTATGCATCTCTACTTCCAAATCAAAGATGGACTCCCAATGAAACTGTTCAATAGATCTTGAGAATAGGCTGCTGGATTCCGTGCCATCCCGTACCTACGATGTCAGGATACACTTAAATAGCAGAAAGATGGACTTACGAATGTAATAACATAGGGGAATTCAGCGTAGGGGAAGGGCATTTGAGAAGGGGGTGAAGGAACGTTCCAAAGGCTGTGGAACTGTATCACTAAATTAATTAATTAATTAACTTTTAAAAAAAGGAACATAAGGCTTATTAACAGTACTGCCTTGTGCACTTAAACATTTCACAGAGTAAATTTTGAGATTTACAAGCACGGAGTTGAGCATCTTGGATTATTGTTTGTATCTCTTGATTGTTTCCTGCTGAGCTGTGATCCTTTCACGTTCTATTTCTTGAACTCTTTACCTAATCAATCATTAAGCCTTGGACTACAAAACAACCTAAAAATGTTATCTCAAAATTTTAAAAGATGAAATATTAAAATTGCAAAAAGCTATCTCTGCTAAGTACAGCGTATACAGATTCAAGTGTGTCTAAGCGAGTGGAATGGACAAATGCTTAAAAAGTGGTCAGACAATCCAGACAGGACTTGGAGAAAGCTGTTGTCTTCATCATGCAGGACACAAAGCTTGGATCTGATAACATCTGATGTGATTTTTAGGCTGTGCTGCCTTCAGCCATGAAACAAGGGTGAGAAATGGAGTTGTCACCCAAAGCTACGCTTTGAATCCACAGAGTCCCAGCAAGGTCAGAAAGGCACGGCCTGGAGGAGGTGAGCTCCATGTACACACACTCGCGAGAGCATTCAGAAGGGACTGCTGTTACAAGCTCACAGCTTCTTGCTGGGCAACAGTCGGCTCCACTCTCTGTGGAAAACCAACGCCCTCCATGGGGAGCAGTCAATGCTTGGGAGTTGATTTCTGTCCATCACAGCAGAAAAGATACCCAGAGCTCCGCTGAAAAGGATCGTTTCTGATCATCTATTGAACTGAGAAAGGCAAAGTGCTGAGTCTTGTAAATAAAATAATATGATTCCTAGAGGAGCAGCCAAGTAGAAATGGGGGAAAAAAAATCCCTCTGGATTAAGTGAAATGTACAGACAGACTGAGGTATTTATAATTATTATAGGCTCACTCAAAAATAGCCCACTTTGCTCCCACGTTCCATCATTCTCTTCCCTGCTCCGGCTAAGACTGGCAAAGAGAACATAATTAACTGCCTCCAAAATGTACTCCAGAAAGCTTCATGAAGTCACTAAATCTCTTTGAAATCCTGCAGAAAAGTCTGTCTTTTAAACTTAATTTTTCAATGAATCAATTATACAATGCAAAACCCTGTTGTTTAGTTACATAAAATCGATTGCTTTGTATTCTCTAATACCTTATTCTGTGCGTTTTTACACTGATGACATTTGAAGGAATAGTAAGCATTTTTTTTATACAGATGATTTAAATTTAAAAATTGACACTCACTTTTAAATATTTTTCATGGAAAAAATTCATGGGTTTCAAAGGACCCTCACAGAAATTAAATTTTATATTATGATAAAATTTAATTAAACTATATATGAATGTATACTATAAAGATACTATAGACATATGTTAAATTAATATATCCCTACCATAGAGGATATGTACATTTTTGTCTGTTGGTTTATTTTGTTGATTATTTTAATCATAAAATATGTGCCACCATATGATTCTTCTCCTTCTTTAACGGAAATAAGCTGTTGTTCCAGAATCAAATAATACATTGAAGCTTTCAGAAAGCAAATGAAATTCTCATGAAGAAAGAGAATGTAAAGGAAGCAAAATCAAGTTAGTAACAACAAATAACTTAGTTATAGAATGGAAAGTCCTCACTCCCAAGACAGTTGGCTTCCTTTCTTGTTCCAGCCATCTAACTGCCTCTTGCAGATCTTCCTGTTCTGTGTTTGACCTTGAGTCCTTTCGCACAGAAAGTGATCAAGAAGATGCTGAAAACCAATACAAGCACCTTTGCCAGAGGCTGTGCCTCTGAGTGCCTTACAGCATCCACAGAATGCGGTTGAGTTGTCGCCCTCTTGGACTCAGTGATCTGGCTTCTGAAACCATCGCAGAGTGAATCATGTTAGGTAGGAAAAGGACTGTTGGCATCACGTTGGTTTTTTTCAACACATAAAGGAATCTACTTGCTGAGTTCAACAGAATATCAAACCACAAGGTAGTGTGTAGATGGATAAGGTAAAAAAAAAAATACCATTAAAACCATGGTTATGAGAGGATGTTATACATACAACTAAAATGGGTTAACTTAAACCTTCTTTAAAGATTTGTCTAATTGAAAGTCTGAGTCACAGAGATGGAGAGACAATGAGAGAAAGATCTTGCTAGATGGCTACAACAGCCAGGGCTGACCAACAGGAAGCTAGGAGCCAAGGGCTTTGTGCAGGTCTTCCATGGGAGACTCAGTGGTCAAAAAAACTGGGACCACCTATTGCTTTCGCAGGCCTTTAGCCAAGATCCGGATGAGAAGTAGAGTCGCTGGGGACTCTTGCAACATGCAGATAGAATGCTGGTATTGTTGGACACAGCTTGACCTGTGATGCCGCTGTGCTATCCCCAATTTAACTGTGTTAAAATTCAATTTAAAAGTCTTTATGCTGAATGATTAAAATTATCTTAAAAGGGTGATGGAAAAATATAAGAGGAAAAAAAAATCTCCAAAATTCAAACTATAATGTTAAAATAATGGGGTTAATATTTAAATCTTTTTCCTATTAACCAAAAATAGGTATAGATGATATATTACCTAATTATAGTGTAGATAAAATTAATTAAAAGAGCAGAAGTAAAATACCATATTTTAGATATATTAAGAAGGCTAGATTAAATGACTTACAACATCAACTGCGAGTTTGTCTAATTTTATAATTGTATTTTAATGATCTATGGGTAGTTTAGAGACATAATTTTACCAGCTCCCTTAAAGCATTGAAACCAACTATAATTTCTTTAAAAAGTCTGAAAATTCTTTTATTGAAAATTATCCTCGCTCTCCAGTAAAATACTTTCTCGAACACTAAATCAGGTTAACATAAAGCTGAAAGTGACAACTGCCAAGGCAGGGCCTTCTTCTGCCTTTCCTCCTTAAAAAAAAAAAAAAAAAAAAAAAAAAAAAAGATTTATTTAGTTTTATTGCAAAGTCAGAAATACAGAGAGGAAGATCTGTCTGATGATTCATTCCGTAAGTGACCACAACAGCCGGTACTGCGCCGATAAGCAGCCAGGAACCAGTAACTTCATTCAGGTCTCCCACACAGATGCAGGGTTGGTCCCAAGGCTTTGGGCTATCCTCAACTGCCTTCCCAGGCCACAGGAAGGGAGCTGGATTGGAAGTGGAGCTGCTGGGATTAGAACCAGCGACCCTATGGCATCCCGCTGTGTTCAAGGCGAGGACTTTAGCTGCTAGGCCACCGCAAGAGGCCCTGCCTTTCCTCTTTCAGTCTTCTGCACACTTGGAATCTAAGTGAGCACACAAGGAGTCCTTTTGAAACTGTGCCATAAACCAACCCCTCAAAAACCCTGACTTCGACGACCACCATATTTTATTTAGAAGGCCCTAGAACATGAGTAATGTAGGGAGAGAACAGCAACAGAGTGGATGTGTCCTGACTTCTAGTCCATTGCTCTTCTGCCTATGCACCTGGCTCCTTACAAACCAGAGCATGCACTGGGGCAACGCACACATGGAGTGTCTTGCAGCAAGCCTGGCTGTCAGGGTTAGCATTAGCTGCTTGCCTGAAACAGCATCTGCTCATGCTTGGGGTTCTGAATCCACATCTCATACCTTACACCCTAGGTTAGGATTCAAGAAGCGAATCGATGGTCAAATAAATGAAAAAGAAAACCAAAAAATAGGACCGACCTACAAAATAAAAAAAAAAAAATCTATGTTTTCTTCAGATCTCTTTCATTTTTATAAAGATATTTGGAAGGCTGTATCACAACACATTATGAGAGTAACATAAATATCCTAAAAACGATACCATTCTCTTCAGACTGAAATATCTGAAAAGTTCATAACAACTGGCTTGAAAAAGCAATCGTTTTCCCTCTGTCGCATGTAGGACGTACAGGGAAAGCAGATCAGAGGTCTACAAACTTCTTAGTTGAGAGATTCATCAGTTATTTTGGCCTTCTTCAGGGCTATTTTGCAAGTACCTGGTTCTGCTAGGTTCAGTGAGAAAAGAAAAAAAAAGCCAAGGACAAAGTGAAGAATGAGCAATGAAAATGTATTTACTTATTTATTTTTATTCGTAAGTCAGGTATACAGAGAGGAGGAGAGACAGAGAGGAAGATCTTCCATCCGCTGTTGCACTCCCCAAGTGACTGCAAAGGCCGGAACTGAGCTGATCTGAAGCCAGCAGCCAAAAGCTTCTTCCAGGTCTCCCACATGGGTGCATGGTCTCAAGGCTTTGGGCCATCCTCGACTGCTTTTCCAGGCCACAAGCGGGGAGCTGGTTGAGAAGCGGGGTGACCAGGACATGAACTGGGACCTATATGAGATGGTGGTGCATGCAAGGCCAGGACTACAGCCAGTAGGCTATAACTCCAAGAGAGAGCAGGTATACAACACGTAAGTCACCAACTCCTAAGAAAATAGTAAACAAGCATCCCAAAGTGCAATACATTTCACATAGAAACGATATTTAAACCTTAAAAATAAACATGACAGATAAACAAAAGATTTCTAAGGAACTGGAGATGGAATATTTTCTTTTTCTCCATAGAAATCCTGTACAATAATGTGGAATTTTTTTTTCTTTTAATCTTTTCACGGGCATTTTTAAAACTTTTTAGATAGATTTACAATTATTATTTGAAGATCATGACAAGACATTTAACTTAAAAGACAGTTTAATTTGATAATTAGAGCAGAGATCATGTACCTATGACTCCCTACATATTTTTCCCCCTCAAGGTTACGATTCTCAAGCCATAGCCATGCGTCTTTGCCACTTTGTTAAATGACTTGAATAATGCCGACTGCTTCCCTCATCAGGTTTTATTAATCAATGCCAGGAAATTACATAGAAACTGTTAGATCAAGGGAACCTTCCTAGTCACAGAGTCCCTTTTACAATTCTAGCAATTTCAGTTGAGCTTCATTATTTAGGAAACCAAGTTGCAATTTCAGGAGCATTATAACAAAAGATAGACCTATTTGAAGAAAAGGGAAAAAATTAGGGCTTGCACAGTTGGCTTATTTTAAATTATTCATGAGTGAGCAGGTTGTAGAGACAATAATTGGTCTCTCTATGGTTATCTGCTCCTTTCAACTATATCTAAGCGAAACAAAACAAAAGTGATGGTAAATGGCTTAATGAGAAGATTTTAGACTTTTCATGTGAGCCAGGATTTTAACTAAGCAAGACAAAATGACCCAAATCCCAAAAAACTAAAAACTGAGGTTGCTGCTAGGTCATACTTGAAATTTGGTTGTTTTGGTATAGCCTTCCACTGTTTAAACATCTTGATACTAGAGCCCATATTGGTAGCCTAGGAGCTAAAATCTTAGCCTTGCATGCACCAAGATTGCATACGGGTGCCGGTTTGTGTCCCGGCTGCTCCACTTCTCATCCAGCTCCCTGCTTGTGGCCTGGGAAAGCAATAGAAGATGGCCCAAAGCCTTGGGACTCTGCACCTGCTTGGGAGACAAGGAAGAAGCTTCTGGCTCCAGGCTTCAGATCTGCTCAACTCTGGCTCTTGCAACCACTTGGGAGTGAACCAGAGGAAAGAAGATCTTTCTCTTGTAAATCTGATTTTCCAATAATAATAAGTTTTACAAAAAGAAAAATCTTGATGCTAGATGCATGTAGGTTTTGATTATTTCAAATATTTGTTTCCAGATACTAAACTGGAAGTGGGATGAAAATGAAGAACACTTTTTAATGTAGTGAATTTAGGAGACAGAACTAAACCCATGAAACAGAAGAATGGGGCCCGACACGATAGCATAATGGTTAAGGGTCTCGCCTTGAACGCACTGGGATCATATATGGGCGCTGGTTCTAGCCCCTGCAGCTCCACTTCCCATCCAGCTCCCTGCTTGTGGCCTGGGAAAGCAGTCGAGGACGGCCCAGAGCCTTGAGACCCTGCACCTGCGTGGAAGACCCGGAAGGAGGTTCCTGGCTCCTGGCTTCAGATGGCTCGGCTCCGGCCATTGTGGTCACTTGGGGAGTGAATAATCGGATGGAAGATCCTCCTCTCTGTCTCTCCTCCTCTCTGTACGTCTGCCTTTCCAATAAAATAAATAAATCTTAAAAAAAAAAAGAAATAGAAGACCCGAGAGTACTGTTCTTGTTGCATGTGCAAATGGGAAAACTTCAGCTGAGACTGTGGGTGGGAGTCAGCTATGCTGAGGATCTGTTAGACTGGCAAGCTGTGTGCAAGTCCATGTTTATGGCTTAGTTGTGAAGTTAGATTTTCATTTCTGTCCCTGGATAATCCAGATCCCAGCAATTATCTGCAAATTAGGGCTTGCGATCCAGTAATACCCTAAGATATTTTCATGAGATAGAAAAACAGTTAATTCATTCTTTTACCTGAAGGCATCATTTTCTGGATGAGAATATGAAGCCTAAGTTAGCAAGAAAAGAAGAAAAGAGGTTTAGTATGGCAACAATGGGGGATGGTTACTATTTGGATCCTGAAAGCCACGTTAAAGCCATATAACAGCGAGAGAGAAACGTGGTCGCCGCAGACTTGTAAAATGCCTAAGCTAGTCTGCTTGAAGTCAGGTCTTTAATTTGCAAAAAAAAAAAAGGTCCCTAAGAAATTACCCAAAAAACAGTGTAGAAAAGTGCTTTCTATTGAAGTGATACTCAAGTAAAGCCAAGGGATAAGGCATGATATGAAAACAGATGCTCAAGATGAGCTGTAACACCTAGGAAGGTGGGACGGAGAATCGGAGCAGTGATTTTATCCCCAGGTGCCCCATGCCTGAGTTCTCATAAGTCAGGAGCGCTTCGGAAAGGGTGCAGGTGAGATCATTCCAGACCCTTCTTATGTTAAATACAAGGAAAGCTTTCGTTTAGAACAGAGCCTAGAGGCTGGGGTTGTGCCCGGGGTTTTCAGCTGCCGCTTTCTGTGCCAACATTCTATATCAGAACGTGAGTTTGCGCCTCAGCTACTCCAGCTTCCAATCCAGTTTCCTGCGAATGTGCCTGGGAGGACAGCAGAAGAAGCCCCAAGTACTTGGGCCCCTGCAGCCAACGTGGGAGACCCCAATGGAATTCCTGGCTCCTGACTTCAGCTGTTGCAGCCATCTGGGGAGTGAATCCACTGATGAAAGATCTCTTCTCTGGATCTTTCCTTTTCTCTCTGTTTCTCTGCCTTTCATTAGATCATTTAATCTTTTAGAATTAATGAAATAGAACAAGATGGAGGCCAATCTGAATTAAATATTCTGAATGTAGTTAGATTTTTATCCAGGCAGAGCTATAAGGAAGAACACCGAATTCAGAATTAAGGAGACCCAGGTTCAAATTCTAGCTCCAACGCTAAACGTGAGACCTGGTGAAAATTCCTTTGCTTCTCTTAGGTTCACCCTTTTGAGGGTCAAAGACTAAGAATCCGTATCTTTTCAGGGACTTGGATAAAATTTAAAAATGTCAGACTTAGATGAAATGTTGAATGCATGCATTAGCACGTGATGCCTCAAAATCCAATCCCCGTAACGGACATTAACACCATTTTATTTCTGCTTTATACTTTTTTTTTCTGATATGCTTCTTTCAGATTTTGTGTCCCCGGGCCTCTAGAGAAAGAACAAGATAGTTTTTCTTCCTGAGTATCATCATCACAGAGCAGATTTGGGGAGAGGCAGAACAGTGCTACTGTCTCATTGCAATTCTCATCCTGAGCCTACACTGATGGGAAATGGTACCCTTGCTTTTTCATGAATGAACCAATTAGCTCCTCCAAGTTACACCCTGTGCATTGAGGAAGCAGAGAGACTAAGCAAATAATCCGTGATTGTTTTGCAACTAAATTTCCATGCAAAACACTGTGTGATGTCATCTCCTTCCCCCTCCTGTAAAAGGATCAAGCCTTTCCTGTCCAACATTTCTCCCCATCCGGCAGATGAGGACCCGCCTCCTAAGTGGCTCACATCACAGTGCTTTAAGGTCTAGTTCATACTTGCTTATACTTCTTATATTTAATTTGCTTAAAAAGCAAAGAGAAAGAAACAGAGAAATATCTTCCGTCACTGGGCCATCCCCCATATGCCTGCAGACGGGGTCAGACGGGGCCAGGCCAAAGACAGGTGTCAGATCTCTCATGTGGGTAGCAGGTACCTAATCATGTGAACCATCACTTGTGGTGTCCCAGGGAACACATCAGCAGGATGCTGGGATCGGGAGCACAGCCGATGCTCTATCCAGCACACTGACAGCAGGACGCATGGTCCCCAATGGCGTCTTCACCGCTGTGCCAAGTGGCTAGCCGTTGCCCATGTTTATCACATTAGTAATATTTATTTCATATGATGACACACATATTTCCTACACAAGCCATGTTTCCTAGTGAAAGTAGACACACTTTTTTTATCACAATTAATTACTTGTACATTTATGTCACGTAGGTTTGGAAATTACCTACCAATTTATGCTGTAACCCCAGAAACCTTGGAATGCCTCACATCATCTATATTTTCGGGATACATGATTAACTCAAAAATCAATTTCATGCAGCGTACTAAAAGAGTTCTGAAAGAGCTGTAACAATTTATAGGGCTCATAATCTAGTCTGGAGAAGTCTGAGTTCAGACATTCAGAAGCCTTCGGCCACACAGCAACATTGCAGGAGAAGCTGCAAACGGAACCACCAGCGATTCCCTGAGTAAACATTTATAATCAGACAGTCAGCATTATGAAAATCCATCAGCATTGTGATGGATTGCTTCCCTGATGCATGCCAGGTGTTAACTAATCCCTAAGCATGCAATGAGAGGTTGTGTCTCATCCCCTTTCCCTGGAATGATAATGGCCCACTAAAACCGTTATCAACTCAGAGAAAACAGCACAAGGATGCCTGCTTATGTTTCTGTGGCGGAGGTTTTGAATGTATTATGATCCTTTTTATATATTCTTTGTCTTCCAAAGAAAAATGCTGGCATGGAATTCGTGGCCTGCTGCAGTCCCTAACTCTTGAAGAATACAAAGAAGCAGAAGTTCCTTCTCTTTGGCCATAGGCAGCAGGCAGCTGGCGCTGGCTCATGTAACATCAGAGGGTGAAATGGAGCTTCTAGGAGATTTTATTTCAATATATTTTCAGCAACCATAGCTACAGTAATGAAAGCAGTTCTATCCATTTAAAAGATTATTAGAACATTGAAAACATGACTCCTGGAAATTCTACATAGAATTTTTTTTTTAAAGCTTTACTTACTCAGGTAAGAGGCAGAGTGACCAGAAGAGAGGCAGCGTCCTTCCATCCCAGATGGCCACCATGGACCAAGCCACACCCAGGAGCCCGGAACTCCATCTGAGTCTCCTTTATCAAACACCCTATCATGTTGGATAAAAAGGTGATGTGTAATAAAAGATTTCCCTGGCTGCCACAGAAGCAAATGTCATCTCCGACTTTCAGAATCACACTCCGTCATGGATGTTTAACTTCAGAGCTCTCTTGACCCTCTGTTGGTGCTCACTGTTAATTCTACGTTGTGCATGATTTAGGCTCCGTAGACTATGTCACCTGTTGTAGCCTGCTCTCCTCAGCTGTCTGATTGCCGGGAGACCAGTTCTGAGACAACAGGGCCTGCAGCAGCAGCTAGTATCACTGTATTCATCAACCAACAAGTAGAAAAATATTTCACCCCTCCTGCACTCAGGCACACGTGGATGGCCAGCCGGTTGCCATGGGAGGACGCATGTGAGCATATATTCTGGTCAGTTAGCTGAAATGACCCCAATCATTAATTTCCTCCTTAAGAGAATTATCAGAGCACATTAAGATCTGACAAAATGTCTGAAAGAAAGTCATTCACGATTCTCATTGCCTTGTGATGTGTAACTAGATGGCTCATGGCCGACTTGACACCTGCAAGCCATGATGCTGTGGGTGCCTGCACCTGTGTTACAGGAAATGTAATACACCCAGAAAGTCTTCCAAAGAAGTTGCACATCCATGTGGCTTAAAATTCTGACCAGACTGGAGGCTTCAATCATCTCACTCAGCTTTGGAAGACCAATCTCACAATTCAAGCACTCCACGCGGATGGAGGGACAGCTGTCTGCTGCTACATATTTCTTTTTTCTTTCTGGCATAGCTAGAGGAGCAGAATGGCTGATAATAAGATCCTTGCACTGCTGAGGGACTTCAAGTAGAAAAGGTAGAGGGAATACACAGGAGAGCAGGGCTTCAAAGAAGGGCACACCACTAGGAAGTCCCCCGGGGTAAAGCAGCAGCAGCTCCACATCTCCTGCTAGGTGCGCATGGCAACGGATTTAATTGGATGGCTTAGCTGGAGAAAAGGTACTACAAAGAGCAGGGGTCATGGACACCTTGCCTTCATCAATGGCACACGTAAAAGCTACAGCGAAAGTGCGAAGTTTTGCATGTAGAGTGGGTAAGAATGTGGGCTAATAGTCTAACTTCTGAGTCACGCACAGGGATAGATGGAAGCAGGCAGGCCAGCAGCAGAGTTGTGTTTGAAAACAAAGAGCAGGACAGCTTGCACCTGCCAGGAAGGAGCTGCACAGTTTGGAGTGTTGGTGGGCTCCATCCGGGCTCCGGATGCGGGAATGTGGCCTCTGTGGTCTTGAGTAAACTACTTATTCTCTGTGCCTAAGTGTTTTCTGTCTCTATTTTTAAAGAATTATTTATTTTCATTGAAAAGGCAGATGTATACAAAGAGGAGGAGAGACAGAGATCTTCCGTCCAGTGATTTACTCCCCAAGTGAGCGAAACAGCCGATGCTATGCTGATCCGAAGCCAGGAGCCTCTTCCGGGTCTCCCACGCGGGTGCAGGGTCCCAAAGCTTTGGGCCATCCTCCACTGCTTTCCCAGGCCACAGGCAGGGAGCTGGATGGGAAGCGGGGCCGCCGGGATTAGAACCGGCGCCCATATGGGATCCCGGGCGTGCAAGGCGAGGACCTTAACCACTGCGCCATCGCGCCAGGCCCTGAAATGGGCACTTTATTCTGAGTGTACAAAATAGTGGCAGGCGCCTTCCCCTGTGTCCTCAGATAGGAGGCTGCTGCTGCTGCTACTGCTGCTGCTGCTTCCTCTGAGGTTCTACCGTTATTAAAAAGTCTTAACTGCACTACAGCCAACACGGTGTGAACAGAAGCTTAGGGGATAAATCAGAAATGGGCACCCTCTTCCCAACTCAGAAAATGAAGTAGGGCTCCTGTGAAAGGGATTCTGCTAACATTCTTGCAAAAATACCATTCTCTGTGCTGGATTTACCCTGTGAGCCCTGTTGTGAAAGTAAACACTTCGGAACAGGTCACGCGAGATCGAATCTAATGCTTTTTGTGCAATCAACGAAACACCTCCCAGGGGAGCCTTGTGTTCCAGAAGGATTTTGCACAAATAAAGCTAGCACATGTCAGCAGCATAGCACAAATGTGACCAAACAAAACTACATGTTGTGTATGTACTGTAGGAAAAGTTGGTGAGCCTCCTGGTTGTGGAAGGTTGGAGGACTTGTGCTAGCCTCCCCAAGATTCTTCTGTTTCACTTTCATTCTTCGAGAGACAGGTGAAAAAGCAAGAAAGGGAGGCACTTGGCAGGGCTGGCTGCGGCTCAGAATGTCTGAAGTTGACCCGAGACTGGCATTTAAGCAAAGATGCACCTTGTTCCAGGTTCACCATCCCAATCATGGGCTGCGTTTTAAAGTGATGAAAAAAAAAACCCTGGGTAGAAATGTAAATTCCATGTAAAGGCTTTTATGTCATCAAGTGAAATGTACATGGCACATCAAATGATTTACTAACTACTGGAAGAGATTATCCACAAAAGATTGCAAAGGGAGGTTTACAATATCCGCCACAGTGCCTCGCAACTTGCATGTCATCTCAGGCATTGAAATCATCATTCCTCTTTCTCACTTACACATTTCTGTGATGGTGTTTAAGGAGGAGGATGAAAGACGTGGCAAGATGGGCGGTCCAATACCATTTGGTTCCTCGCACATCATCTTTGGTAGTGACCATTGATTGTGAAATCAGCTTTAAAGAAAATTAAAATGATCAGTGATCTTAGCCCTGGGAAACTGTCTGTAGAACCGTTATTTTGAAGACAGAATCAATATCTTACACCATTAATGCTGGTAAGCGAAGACAGGGTGAAAATCATTGTTGGTCCCAAGATTGATTTTTTTTTTCCTCTTTATGTACTTTCATATTGATTTAAGAATTCACAACTCGGGCCTGGCGCAATGGCGCAAGTGGTTAAGGTCCTCGCCTTGCACGCCCGGGATCCCATATGGGCGCCGGTTCTAATCCCGGCGGCCCCACTTCCCATCCAGCTCCCTGCTTGTGAACTGAGAAAGCAGTCCAGGAGGGCCAAAAGCTTTGGGACCCTGCACCCGCATGGGAGACCCAGAAGAGGCTCCTGGCTTCGGATTGGCATAGCATCGGCCGTTGCGCTCACTTGGGGAGTGAATCATCGGATGGAAAATCTTCCTCTCTGTATATCCGCCTTTCCAATAAAAACGAAATAAAATCTTAAAAAAAAAAAAAAGAATTCACGACTCAAACTGCTGGACTTATTTAAATATTATTAAACCAAGAATCGGTGGGGAGAATGGTGTAGGTTACTTCCTCTTTTGTTGTCACTTTTATATACTTGTAAGCCATCCAGTTTCATTTCATATAAAACACAAAGCCACACACACAGAGGAACTCTTCCTCTTGGGGCTGGAGCGATGGCATAGCAAGGTAAACCCATCTTGCAGGACTGTCATCCCATATTGGTGCCAGTTCAAGTCCCAGCTGCTCCACGTCGTCTCCATCTCCCTGCTTCTGGCCTGGGAAAGCCGCAGAGGATGGCGCGAGTCCTTGTGCACCTGCACTGCACGCGTGGCGTGGGAGGAGCTCTTGGTTCCCATCTTTGGACTGACCTAGCTCTGGCCATTGTGACTGTTTGGGCAGTGAACTGGATAGAAAATCCCACACTCTCTACTTCTCTCTGTAATTCTGCCATTCAAATAAAACTAAATAAATTTGAACGACATCATGAAACAGAGGGAACTAAAATGAGGATGGCACCTTTGCCAGTTAGTTTATGGCACTCTCATGGTTCATCGATCAGCCTTTGCTTCGTGTATTTCGAAACACAACAGCACCACATGGGAATAGCTGAAGTTTGGGGTAGATGACAATTTGGGTTCAGAGAAGATCAAGGACCATGTGAGGAGAACGGGTATCCAAGACGAGTCAATTCCACATGAGAGCAGTCTACGGCAGATGTTCCTCAAACTAGAGGAGCGACAGAGGCAGAAGTGAGCATCAAGGCTCGCAGATGGCTTCTGTGTGTAGCACCTGCTGAACAATGTTTTGAACAAATATTGTACTTCAGTAGGTCCAATCAGTAAGCGTTCCAAGAACATTTTTGCCAGATTCTCATGTATTAATTGGCTGTTCCCAAACATGCTTAAAGGACCTTGCTGTTCACATCTGTCTATGGGTTTCATTCCTTTGATGACCTCTCGTATTTATGTTTGATAGTAGTAAAACAGAATTTTGAAAATTTCAAGGGATTTCACCAGCCTTGTAAGCAAACTTGAAAGCGACTCTGATTTCCATATGCAAAGAAGGACCTCCTACAACAACCAAACGAATTTTCTAGAAAGCCGAAAGATTTGCCAAAGGCAATGTCTTGAGGGATTCCCTCATGATTGCATGTGAAATAATGACAAACAAAAATGTTTATTTCAACCTTGTGTGAAAATGTTTACCAAAATAAAATAGAAACATTGATTTTAGGGGGAAAAGTTGAAGGGAGCACTTATCCGCTGTAGAATTAGCAGTAGCTTTTATGAAAGAAAGAATGAAAATAGTTTCCTGGGTTTGAGGCCAGCACAGACAAATCAAGAGGGAAGTGGTGATTACCAAAGAAAACCAAATGTTCGGTTTTAACAAAACATTTGCAGTGTCTCTGATGATGTGATATGACATAAAATGCGGGGCACACACTCCACACCTAATCTGGATTCCAGTCTCTGCAGATGTGAGAGCAGAAATGCAAAGTTTTATCTGGATCCTTAGATGCTTTTTAATGCCCCTTAGCTTTTTGGACTAAAGAGATGTATGGTGTATCTAAGAGAGAGATAATTCAGAAAGGCAGTTTGGAAGCAGATTGTAAAAATGTAAAATGCTCGGCTAAGGAGAGTTAAGTTTTAGTCAGTGAGAAATGGGCAACTATTTTAGCAAGATAAACTCACCATTCAAGAAGAATCAGAGAAGGTTCCCTGGGAACCCCTGGGAGGTTTAGAACTGACTCAGTGTAAGATGCTAGACTATTTTATCAGAAGAAACAGTTTGGAAGTTTCGAAGGCTGTGAGGTCCTGAACCCCAGCACAGGCTGCCATGACAAACAAGAAGTGAGAAATGACCATGTGGGATTCATGCATGATTTCCCGAATGTAAGAAATCACCAAAGAAGACTTCAGCAATGACCTTGCCATTTTAAATCTAACTGATTAACGTCACACGTGAAAAGGAAAGAACAAGATGAGAAAGAACACTCACTGGTCGGGTGAGGTGATAACATAAAAGTGTGCTGATGTAGATCTCGAGTTTAAATCAAGTTCATTGCAGCATGCCACAGACACTAGATGTGAATGTGTTTTTATTTGTAGGTATTTTCTAAAATTTTAATGAGAAAAGTTTCCCTGCATCACTTTCCCCCAATTTTTTTTTTGATATTTTTTCTTTCTTTAGATTTAGTACATACTGTTTTGGATTTATTTGCCTTAGCAAAAGACTGCATGTAAGAAGGAATGAAGTGCTTCTCTTTTTTGACAAGTGCATCGGTATGTTGGAATTCCAAGAGGGAAGGCTACTGACCTACTGAAGGTAGAATTGAAAGCCGAAAGTCTAAGACTTCAGAAGAGAGGAGATTGTTCCAGGATGAGACTCTAACCTATGAAAAAGTATGAACATCTGCTTTTGGAATGAACCATGACTGACCAACGTTGTGCCCTGGCAGATAAAGCCATCATTTGTGACTCCACATGTTACATGCAGAAGGCCAGTTCAAGCCCCAGTTGCATTCTCTTCTTAATCCAGCTTCCAGCCAGTGAGCCTGGGTGAGCGGAGGAGGATGGGCCACGCCACACATGTGGACCAAGGATGGAATTTCAGGTTCGTGGCCTCAGCCTGTCCCAGGCCTGGATATGGCAGCTGTCTGGGTAGTGCACTGTACTGTCACTGTACCTTTTAAACAATTTTTTTTTAAAAAAAATAACAAAACAGTAAACGTATGTGGTGTCCATAAAATAATCTATCTTTGGTAAGAATTTTCCACAAATCTCCGTGTCTTAATTTTGTTATTCTTCTTGTTGAGAAGTCACCATCTGGTGCTTTGCCAGGTGTGTAACAGAAGGATGCTAGACACGCAAAGGGAGCTTGGATGCTCAAACTTGAACCTGTGCCTTCTGCTTTGGCGTACCACATCTCGACTGCTGTATCAACCACCCCCTCCAAAACAGAAACAGTAATCGTGACGTATTTTGTTGACAGAAAGTAAAGATCGCATGACATACTTGAGTCCAGGTTAGCGTTCCACTGGTCAGGTATTAGTTGTTGTACCATTGTTCATGTTCGGATCTAGAATTTGAAATACACATTCGAATCATAAGGAGCTAAAAGTAATGTACTCTTGCTCTGGATACCAAGCCACATGTCACCGCCTAATTTTTCTAAGTAATTAAGACAAAGGATTGAAAACAGTGTGTGCATGTTGCAAAAAAAAAAAAAAATCCTCTTTTATCCACATTCTGTAATGACTTCACAATTGAATCTACGTCGAGAGTTGCTTTCACAAAAATAACCAACACTGTATTTTTTCCTGATTTAAGAATGTTTGTGTACATATTCTCTCTAGGGTCACTTTAATGAAAGAGTTATTGACCTCTTTCCCTTAACCTCGCTGCACTTTCTTTGTGATGGATGGCTATTATCAAAATTATTGGCTAACACTTTTTTTTAAATAAATTTAGCATACACTGTTTAGCAACTATTAAAATGTAAAGCTAGAGGATTTAAGGGAAGCACCCATTAAAATATGGAATGCATTGTTTAAATGACACGTGTTCATTGAGCAAATGAACATTCTTAGATTTTCAAAGCTCTGCTTCATCTTCCACTCTGGGAAAACTACACAACCAACTGATGGAACTGACAGAATAAGGAAAATTTTATATATTAGTTCCATATTTAGCAAGAGCCATTTTGAGATTTTGAGGTTTCCTGCTTTTGATTCTGATGTAAAAATACTGACTTATTTGTGTATATATAAAATGGTCCCCCACTTGTGAATGCATCCCTTCACATTTTGTTAACACACATTTTTAAAAACATCTACAAAGCGGAGGCTGTTATTTAAAATCAGACATGCTCAGTTGTTGCTCACAAGTTATAACAATTCTAGTGAAACAAGACAGTGTCAGGAAAGAACATGGTGTTTCAAATCAGAACACAAAATAGCACCCGAAAATCAATTTACTGATAGAATTTTCTGTTCATCAATTCTGCCTTAATTATAAGAAAGTATTGTACGTATTCTGAAAGTGTTGAAACAGCACACATCACATAACCATTGGATCATGCCAACTCAATAAGCTTTCAGTAGGATTTAAAATGTTTGATTTTTGGTGAAACAGTGACTATGTAAATCTCATAAAAATTTAAGCGTCAGAATGTAAGGGATACAGAATATGAATGAGTCTGCCACATGTTTCCTATTTACGAAGCCACTTCTTTCTTGCATATTCAAAAATTTTATCTTTTCAGAAAAATATTGTGGTTTTTTTTTTCATCTTTCCAAATCCCCGTCTCCCGTCTATGATTAAAATACAATTATTTCAACAAGTGACATTTCAAAAATAACCGCAGAACAAGCCGTCTTTGGTCATCCTCTGGCTCCAGTAAAGCAGTCAGCAGTGCTATTGTAGGATTCAGACCAGGAAAAAATTAAAGTGCTTCCATGCAACATCTGGGACTCAAGACAGCCTCTCACAGAGCAGGCTGCAAAGAACAACTGTGTTTGAATTTTCACTGGGGAAAGACAAATACACAAACCGATACATGATTAAAAAAAAAAAAGTGACGGATACTCCAGTTTCTTACACAGAGTGTACCATGTTGAGGCAAAAGCTGAGGTGAGAGATCTGCCAGAACTTGGTCGGGGTGAATCTTAACTTTGTACACTGGAATACATTCATCTTTTATCTTTCATTTTCCGTGAGCTTTTGCAGGACTTTTGTATATAAGCAACATCCTCCTATGCATATTTCTAAAGGTAGCATAAACAAATATTGAGAATGTTCGATACCTCAGTGGTCTGACCTCAGATAAGTCATTTTCATGTCTGCTTTTACATCAGGGAGAATTATACTATCTTCAAGGTCCTACTATATTTAACTTTCGTTCTGTGTTTAAATCAAATGATCAGTCTTAGATCTTTCTGAGAATTTTTCTTTTAGAATAGGCCAAGGAATAATTATCTGAATATCATCACTGGTGACATTGTATAGTTTTGGGAAATGGCCAGAAGTCATTCACGGACAAACAGATCGAATTAAAAAATGAACAAGTGTTCACTTTGAGTTTTAAAATGAGGTATACTCAGGCAGAGGCTCGTCCTGCCATGGGCCTTCAACTGATCTTAAAAATCAGCTATTTAGTTCCTATGATCATGTGTATTAGTCATTTTCATCTCCAAAAGTAGCAGCTCTGATGAACCAACTGCTCTTTAGCAATATAAATTCTACTTTGTTAAAAAAAAAAAAGAATCATATGAGTTTATATCATAGCTAGTATCTGTTTCTAAGGTCAGCCTATGGAAAGAGGCCAGGATTGCAGAGAAGTCATATATGAATGCAGGGTCAGAACTGGCACCCATATGGGATCCCAACGAATGCCAGGCGAGGACTTTAACTGCGAGGCTACCATGCCAGGCTCATCGTTTTCTTTTATTAGCACCATCATCCATTCCATATTATTTTGGCTACTGTGTCTTATCTCCATTATGAAGTATGAATTCCATTTGTGAAAGAAAGAGAAAAAGGAAGGAAGGAAGGAAGAAAGGAAGGAAGGAAGGAATGGCGCAATGGGGGATATGTAATTTTAAAAATATACTACTTTTTAAACTGAAGACCAAGACCAAAAAAGTAACATCCACAGCCAATATTTTGGTTTTGGGTGAAAAAGCATGCTGTGATAAGATGATGGAACCCTGGACTTGGCAAACAAACCTCTTACCAGTTCCATGTTTCAGGGGTTTCGTCCTTGATCAGAACCTGACATTTAAAAGCGCACGCGTCCCTGAGGTGCCGCCGAAGCAATGGTCTGCTCTTTCAGAAGACAAGTTGAGGTTGCCCTGACTGCACGTTCAGTACCCTTAGAACCATGCGCTTTTTCTCTTGTCCAAGTTGGAAGCTTTCCAAATGAGACGCAGTCCAATCATAGCATCGTAATTCGGCTCTCTATTTTTAATGATACACTCTTTTAGCCTCTTAATTATTTATTTTGCTGTAACAAACCAATAATGGATCAACTGTTCACTGTGATAGGTTTAAGTTCCAAATCTTGCTTTCCATTCTATGCTAAAAAAAAGTTCTTACGTTGATTGGTATAACATGAATCATGTTAACTATCGAGGAAGTAAAGATTGTATTTAGATCTGTTACATGGTGATTAAAAGTCTAGACACTGGAGTCTCCATTCTAAAAACCAGAGGCTTATTTAATATTCTGTAGTACTTTTACAGAAAATAATGTGCAACTTGTCCTGATAGCCGGAAAACAATTGGAAAATAATGCAAAGCATTATCTTCAGATTCAATCAAACTGCTGCATCCCATTGATGCGATTAATGGTGTTTTTTTTTTTTCTTGTTGTTGTTGCATTATTTTTAAAGAGACCAGGCCCCAGGAGCAGGGCTAGCTCAGCGTTCTTCTGGGAGAGCTGTGATTGAAAGGTTGAAGGGTTTAAGGAGGCCTAGGAGTAGGCATTGCATTTGGAGGAGATGGGACTTGTAGAGGGGCAGAGGTTTGTAAGACACTCGGCATGTTCTGACAAAATTCCTAAGGTTTGATAAAACCTCGATTACAGCTAAGGATGGGAAATGGCACAGAAGAAGGCCTAAAATCCATCAGGATTCAGATCTGGATGGGCCTTGTCTACCCTGTCCCTTCAGTTATTCTTTTCAGATGTCTTTGTCATCCTGTCCCCGTGGGAGCTGGCAGGCTGGTAGTACAAAGGCAGATAGCAGAGTATAAAGTTATTGATGTGCATGGCAGCTTTCCCTAATGTGTCGATTGCATTTGATGACTGGATGAAAAGGGACATTTCCAAACCCAAACAGGCTTGAGGACAGAAGGGGGAAGCACGTAGCCCCTACTTCTATTTTTGACTAAGATCAGACTTCAATAACATGCCATCATTGAAGGAAACCCACTGAAGCCTATCCTTGAGGATTTGTAGATCTCTTGTTCCAATTATGGACAGCTGAGAAGTGCTGCCAGAAAGGCAGAGAGTTGAATGATTTGAAACCCAGATTGAAAGCATCAGAAGTTTGATAGTCTGGTTTCATGGTGGAGGGGGGGAAACTCGAGACAGGTATATCATTTTTAAACCACTGAAACAGTGTGTGAACAGGTGGGGATGTGAATCAAGGCAGTAGCAAGGGCTACACAGAATAAAAGCAGAATCCACAGAAATATCTTATTCTGAGGCCGTGGTTTCTAGGCCTTGCAATTTATTCTCCATCCATGCATTTACGCAGCACCCAAGTACTCAGGCTGTGACCCAGGGACTGACTGTAAGCTAGATTCTGAAGATGCAACACTCCAGAAGATAGAAAGCTTTCTTTGGGGGACTTTTGGGGTGACTTCCCAAGTTCATGGTGTAAGATTACGTGTATGAATTTAAAATATTAGCAGTGAAAAAAAAAATCATTTCTGGTGCCTTGCACATACAACCAGCAACTATTTGTTAAATGAATGAGAAGTGGTTCTTGATAATGCTATTTTTGAAACGTAGAATTTTTAACATGGGAAAGTGGACTAGAAGTATCTGCCATGTTTGAATTGCAAAAGGAGGTTATCTCCAGTAAGGCGATAAAATGCCGCTAGCAATAAATCATTCTTTTATAGTATGCAAAGGAAAATTGGATAGTTTTTTTTTCTTCCCCGCTAAACATTGCCAGTAGCTGTTCCAAGAAATGCTCACCATCCCTAATCTTCCTAAAATGAATTTTTAAACAAAACACTAAAAAGTACACTTTGCAAATCAGTTACCAGAAAGTACAAGGACACAAAGCTATATAATGAGGCCGTTTCCCTGGTCCTGTTCACTTTGGCAAACCATTCATGAAAGCCAAGAATTTATCAAAAGTAGCAATACATCCTCAGGCTACAACCTCTTAAGTAAATGTTCTACACCTATAAATTTCTACAGCATCTGCTTTGGCAAATTTTGAAGGTATAACTCCAGGTGCAAAGCCTGCGAAGAAAGCTTTGGCAAAAGCCACCTGTTGTGTGTCCTAATTTTTTTTTTCTACTTTACTGTTTTTTTTTTTTCCATCAGGTCAACAACTCAAACATGAATTTTACATTCCTTAGATATTCAGACAATGCCTTCCTGTGTTTGAATTTGCAGAACGCTTTTGCACAGTGCTGTTGTTCAGTCCTCAAAACTTCACTCTGAGGAAAGCGGGGTGTACCTTGTTCTCATCTTAAAAATCAAAAAAGCGCATCCCAGGCCAGCAAAGTAGCATGTCTATGTCTATCTACCTATTTATTAGCAAACAAAGACTGTTTTCTTATACTTTATGTAGGCATGCTCATACTCAGGAAATAATGTACTAATTGATAACAAGACATTTTCACACACTGACTCAGGAATCCAGTAAACCATGTTTTAACTTACTGCGGCCTTGATAGCGCATTATCCATGACAATAGGATGATGTATAAGACTGTCTCAGTTCCTTCTTCCGAGAGTTAACAGTCTAGAAATCCATTGATAATACAAGACATGAATTAGGATGAATACATTTTTAACAACCAAATGCAACACGTTAGTACAGCTCCTTCTTTTTTACCCAACTTTAAATATTCCAGATATAATTAGTGTCACTTTCCAACAAGTGAAAAAGTTTCAAGTGTCTTCCCATCTTTGGTAGAATCACATGCAGCCTATTGCTTATCCTTCATGGTACAATTTTCATTTGAAATATTTCCTAACCCACAAATCTCACCTTCTTCAGCTCATGAATACTCAGTGTTTCTCCACGATACAATACCAGGACTCTACAAGTGGGGTGACCGTAGATACCGATAATGCAGTGTGTATTTCTCTAACTGGAAGAAAGGACTTTAAATATTTTTACCAGAAAGAGTTATATCAAATGTTTAAGGAGATATATATTTACCCAGACTAGACATTACACAGTGGATACTTGTATGGAAACAGCACATGGCACACCATAAATATGTGCAATTTTTATGTGTCAGTTAAAAATAAATTTTTTTGAAAATAATAATATTTCTGAAATGGCTGGATTTTTTTCGAAATGTTAAGTTTGAAGAGAACAGCTGTAGTGTTTGGCACAGACTCCACGAATACTTTCTCATTATGTCTAGGAAGGGAATACAAGAACTGTTGCACAAACAAAATGAAATTTTTTTTCACTTAATCATAGATTGCAGATATTTCCCAAGATACTTTATTAATCTATTTTTTTTCCCTGAAAGTTTACCATCAGTTGAAAGTTGCAGAAATAAGCATCCGATCAAGTTTTTTTCTTTTTTTTAAATAGTGTATCAGGCAGTAGAAGAGTATGAACTTCCTAACCAATAAAAAGAATAACATCAAATATGAGGCAGGCAAGACTGGATTTATTGTCTTGCTCCCTGAACCACAGAATGGGATGCCTTGATCGCTGGGATGGAGTTCTCTCGAAGAACATTCCAGCTAATACACCAGACTTTGAAGCTGAAGCAAATGAAAGATTTCCTTCCCACTAGCATATGGTCTATTGATCTGCACCAAGAAGGTTTCAATTCTATTTGGTTCCACAAGTTTATTACTGCAAACGGGCTATGACATAGCAGCCTGCTGCCTTAGCGGTTGTCTTGCTGCGGGGGGAAGTCTGGTTGCACAAGACCTATAGAATGTGGGAAGGCCAAAGTTCCAGGAGTTTGTTCAGGACCAGTGACCGGCCAGTGGTCAACCACAAGGACTGAAGGAAGCTACCTACTGAAGTGCTGCCAGGGAGCAGTGAGGCGGGCTCCAGCTGTTTTCCAGCTGTTGGAAGACTCCTGATCCCAGTGGGTGTCCATTTGCACAAATGCACCATAGACTGTAGACATGCTGATATTGTATTTTAGAACTCATTCTGAATCCTGATGTTAATCGTAATAAGCTGTGTTACGTTGTGTTTCCCAGTTTTTCTACTGGAAAGGTCTTATTTTTCTCTTTGAACACTTTAGAATTTTTATTGACTCCCCCCACCGTTTTTTCCCTAAAGAATTATTATTTTTATTGGAAAGGAGATATACAGAGAGGTAGACAGAGAAGAAGATCTTCTGTCTGATGGTTCACTCCCCAGGCAGCCGCAACAGCTGGAGCTGAGCCAATCCGAAGCCAGGAACCAGGAGCTTCTTCCTGGTCTCCCACACAGGTGCAGGGTCCCAAAGCTTTTAGCCATCCTAGACTGCTTTCCCAGGCCACAAGCAGGGAGATAGGGGAGAAGTGGGGCTGCCAGCATTAGAACCAGCACCCAAATACGATCCCAGCTCATTCAAGGCGTGGACTTTAGCCACTAGGCTACCATGTCTGGCCTGACTTCCCCCTTTTCTTTTTTGAAAGTTGCACTACATTGATCCGTTGATCCCAGTACACAGCCAACAGTTTGAGAATTACTGAATTTTAATTGTGGTGGTCTTTAAAATGCAAATTGTCCATTTGCATGAATACGCACCCATAGGAGTGGACTATGGTATTTTGCGTGTCAGGATATAATTGAAGCATTTCAGAAACATGAGTTAAAAATAAATTGTATTTCAGTAGTGCTTGTGTGCTATTTTACTTATTTTCCAATTTATCTTTTGTGAATTTTTTGTGTATATTTTTTATATATTACGTGAGGTATTTCTTCAGTTACATTTGACTTTTTATCAAAGCAGATGTAAGAATGCCATTATCCATTCTGACTATTACACTATGAAAATTTCACAAGTGAATTTATTTAAAATGTTTTGAATGGTACCAGTTAATAGTAGTTAACAAAGTAGTTGTTATAAATCATTATTCTATTTTCTACTTATTTAGTCATTATTATAAATCCCTTTCTCCTGTTTTCTTTTGCTCGCGTTTGCTTTTTGTATGCTATTGATCATTTAATTCATTCGATTTATTTGATCATTAATGTTATATAATTCAGAGATTAGGTAATTTGAAAAAAATAGAATTTGATTCAACTGAAAGAATCTGTAAGTGAAGACTTGATATACATTCATTTTGAGAACAAGTGTATAAAATAATTACCTTTAGAAAAGGGAACTTTAAATGTAACAGGAAAGTTCAGCACAGTTGGGGGTCTCTTTGAACTTGGGCACAGTTGTTGCAGTAATGAGCATTTGGGGACCATTATCATGTATCTCGATGACATGCAGGGTCAGACCTGAAAGCATTCAAAAGCGACTCAGAGCTAATGGTGTTCTTGCTAGAATCTAGCACAACTTTAGAGTTCAGGGACAATGATCTTTGGCTGTCAGGCTTATGTTGCAGCTGGAAAATTTACATAAGGAGAGTGAACCTTTAGTCCAGGCTCTCAGAAACCCAGAGATGCCACCTTCATTTGCTGTGCTTCAGTTCCTGAATCCAGCTTCCTCCGCAGGTGGCTCCTGGGAGGAATGGTGATGACTCAAGTAAGTGGGTTACTGTGGCCTATTGACAACGCTGGATTGTCTTTCAAGCTCTCAACTCGTGGCTACTCATAGCATTTGGCTAGAGAGCCATCCAATGAAAGCTTTTTCTCTCTCTTCTAAATAATTTTGTTGCTGTTTCACGCATATGTGTCTCGGTAAAGGGAAAGAAGAGACGATTAACTGCTCCATGACTTTCCTAGTGGTGTTTTTCTCTCCAGAATCTGTAGTGTTCTTCTATATCAAGATTCATCTCATTCCTGCTTTCTTATTTGCAATGAGGTCTTTCAGATATAGAGCCACTTCTTCTCCAAGGGGAAGGACAGAGATAAGGAACCAGTGGCCTTCACTTGGTCGGATTCTTAGTTATTCAAGTTCACAGTCAAGCAGGTTGACTTGCAGTCTCATACATAGAGTATGAGAATCACAAATCTAAATGAACCAGTTCAACTGTGACATCAGTTTGCATGTTAAACATCATTGAATGAAAAAAAAACTTATTCATAATAAAGATAGGACTGTTCATTATACTATAGCTTTTGGAAAGCTGTGATGATAATAGCAAATAAAAATCTTTCTAATTCAGATGAATTTGTGGTGTAATTTGGTATTTAAAAATCCTTTAATATTCATTCTGTGGGAGGTTGAACCCACTCAAATATTCCAACAGAGCAGGTTTAGCAACAGGTAATTATTTACTCATTACCGTGATTTTCATAAGTATCTCTCTTTAAACTGAAGCAAATACCTGGGGAGCTTCAGGCAGCCTGAAAAGGGATTCTTGTCAATTAAAACTATGTACTTTGGCATGAAATGAATTAGTTAAGATCCAACTAATTTATGGAGTGATTAGTGAAGGCTCCACTAATACACCTTGATAAAACAACATTGAATGGATAGCCTATGAATGCCTAGACGGATATGGTTGTAGACCATGTTAGAAACTTCCAGGTGAAAAAATATTGAAAACCCAGAATAGGGTATGAAAAAAAAAAAAAGAAAAGAAAAGACAGACAGGCAGCAAAAAGATCAAGGGCATTGTAGCTTTGGGAGGAAATGATTTCCAACTGAATTCCCTGTAATGCTGCTGTAGTTTTCTTGTTTTTGTTTGTCTGTCACATCTTCTAAAATCTAAGCTACAAGTACACTTGAGATTTTAAATTATTAGGCTGTTCTCTCTCAGTAGGCTAGGCTGGCTATCCAAAGGTTGACAAACAACCCTGGACTCTGACAACAAAAGCAGCGTTCCTTGATTTCTCATTCACTCTCAGTCTTTCTGCCAGAATCGCAATGCCAAAGCTGACTTCCTCCTGGGGCCCAGGTTAGAAAAGTCGGCTAGGCTGGGATGCCACCTGTCATGAAAGAAAAGGATGAGGGTAGGGAGCATTATACACCAGCTCTTAAATACTTTTGCCAAGAAGTGACACCTGTCACTTTCCCTATCATAATGCAAGGGCATTGACATGGCTGCACCTAACTGCAAGCAGGCAAGGAACACAATATTGCTTATTGCAAGAGAGCTAAAAATCAGGTACAATAGTAATGTCTGCAGTGCATCTTTAGCATAGCCCCCTATCTCTTTATTCATTATCAACTCCAGTTACTGAGCAAGTAGGAATGTGTGATCAGTTTGAGTCCCCCCCTTCCGCAGCTGCCTACAGCCGTAGCTGTCACTTCCCTGATGGCCGTTCTTGTCTGAGTCACACGTACCAATTACACATCTGGGAAGTAGGTCATAGCTTGGTTTTCTCACTTTGTTTGCACTCACAGTTGTTCTCTCCTATTATCCAGGCTCTGTTTCTTCATAAACAGCATAAATGCTTCATGATTTTTTTTTTGCCTCTACTATTCTTTGTAAGGAAAATATTTTTTTTTTCTTTCATTTTATTAGGGACTTGGTCACGGTGGCATTTGTACAATGACACGCTTTGATGCCCATCCAAGATGTCTATTTTTTCATACTGACTGCTCAGGGAAGTCCTTCCACCTTACTATTCATTCTTAGGCGAATAAGTGAGCAGATTAAGAAATCAGAGTTGGAATGTATGTCCTGCTTCAGGAAGGAAACATAATTAACAGCATTTCAGTGCACACTGATTAATGAAAGAAAATTGTGCATTGGCAAGGAAGCAGTAGAGGAGATATAATTTATTAGCATAGTCTTCACAACCATAAACAGCTAATGGAAAGATACAAAGTTTTTTTTAAATGTTTTTAAGAAAACTTGAAAGTAGTGTTCACTACGGGTCCACATTTATGAAAATTTCCAGTTCTCCAAATGCCAAATGTCTTTGTGAGACACTGGAAGAGGAAAGCTGGACCCATTAAACCTGTTCATCCTGTGACTCCCAAAAATGAGAAACATTGTTGTATATATACATACAGATGTTCCATGTTTAATATCATTTTGGGACGTACATGACATACAGCTTATATCCTATTAAAAGAATGACATTTCATAATACAATGGTTGAATTTGCTGGTAGGCAAATAGCTGTGAAGAAAAATCACGAATACCTGCCAGGTTTCTCTCACTCTTACCACTCATTGATCACTTTCCTTGGAATTGCATTTAGAATTTTACTCCAGTTAAGTTTCCACTTTTGAAAAAAAAAATCACAAAAGAAAAATTTTTTCTTCTCCTACCTATTTCACATTGCAAATTGTTATCGTTCCTTGGTCTTCATGAGAATATAGATTGTTGATTTCATTTGGTGCCATTTGTCGTTTTATTGACTTGCCTCCTTGCACCCAAACTCGCTGCGCAGAAGTTTCAAATGCTGTCATCTACGGCAATGTTGATGAACCTAGAGGAGGCTGTGTTAAGGGGAGTGAGCTGGATGCAGGGAGAGGACCATCACGTGATCTCACTCAGGTGGCATGTAGACAAGAAAAGTAGATGTGGTGGGGTCGTGTTTATCAGGGACTGTGGTTGTTGGGGATGGGGGTGAGGACAGCATATGCTGATTAGTCAAGTTTGGTCATCTAACATTATAGATATTATCCACATAATTTTATCTGTCAATTGAGTCAAATTGAGGCTCATAAAAAGAGTCCATAAGGTAAAAGAAAAAAAAAACTTATTTAACAACATTCTTTCCCAGGTATTTGCCTGGAAGTGAGCAGCTTAGGTGGGAAGGGCAGCGAGACTCTTGAAAGAGAAAGGGGGGAAGGACAGAAATGGTGAGTGTGGTGGAGGACTGCAGGAAGGCTGGAAGCAACTAGAGAATGCTTTTGCTCTGAGTTGTGCTCAGAGACGAGCCTGAATTCATTGTCGATTGCCCTAACCAGCCCCCTTGAGTTAAATCCTCTGTCAAGTTAGTACGGATACTTTGAAATCAAGAAGATCCATAGAGTATAGGTTTGTACTAGACATGAAACAGAATTCTGAAAACAGTAAAAAGAAATCTACACATAATATGCGAGCATTGCTTTTTAATGTATACGAAAATCTGAAATGTTAATGTACTTGAAAATAAATTATAATTGATAAGCTGAAAAAAAGATTAATAAAACAAAAAACAGTCTCATCTGATATAAGGGAGAGGAAAATTTAGGTAGATTTCACAGGGGATGATTTTTGAAGGTTGCACATATTGGACTAGATCTCTAAAGATTGGTGATGGTTTAATTAAAACAAATGTTGTAAGGGAAATGAGTATTTCAGTCCAAACAAGTCAATATTTTAAGTAGGGCAGTGGGCACTTTGTAACATGACCAAGTCACTGCATTTAGAGCAATGGCTCTGAAATACTTTGGTATCAGAAAACCAAACTGCCAACCCTCAAAAATCTTTGTTTTATATGGATGCTGTTTACCAATGTTTGCTGTATAAAAAAAAATAAAATTGGCATCTTTAAATGTTTATTAAATAACAATAACAGCATGTTTTAGCATAAACAATGTAGTCTTGAAAATGACTATTATAACAAAGTAAAACAACTGTTTTCTTCAACTACCTATCATTTAGAGGAATAAAAGGAAAATTAATGGATTTTCATAATTGCTTCTCCATTGAATCTGTTGAGTTATCACACATCACGTACTACTTCTGGTAAAAATCCATTCTACACTTGTGAGAGTTTAATAGGCAATTAACATCTTAGCATGGAAAGTGTAGTGACTGCCTAGGAGGCTCAGAGATCACACTTTGAAATCTGATGGATTGTAGATTAGTCTGAGATAAAAGGGCAGTTGTGGGAGCAATGACGAGAAGGTTCGAGAAAGATTAAACCACCAATATGTATCTGATGAGCATAGAAATTCTATAACAGGATAAACAGCAAGATATTCCCAAATTTTATCACCTTTGCTTTACAGACTATGCTGATAACTGACAGGAAAAAGTCTGATTTACCCCTTGGATCCAGTATTGTTTCATCTTTTATAAATTGCTTTAAGATTCTATCACAGAGATTTAAAATTATTATGATGAATTCTGAGCAGCCCAATGCCAATTCAAGGTTACTTACCCACTGGAATTCTTTCCAATATATTTTGAAATGTTTAACGAGGAAACACCACTGAATTACTTCAAAAACAAAAACAAATAGTGTGTCCAATGCATTCTTGAAATCTGAACCTTGACCCCTGGCCAAAAAGCTGGGATTCTGTTTCTCTTATAGAGTAAATTTCAGTGGACATGTCAAGCAAGCACCTTTCTCTGTTCAGCATCTGAAGGTTCATCCAACCTGCAGAGTGTAATCACTGGACGTGGCCTTGGTACAGACCTAGAGCTTTGAACCTAACATCTAAAGTTTTCTCGAAAATAGAGGGAGAGAAATTACAGCCAATCTTCCATAAGGGGAACTTTGATTCAAAAAATTAGAAGACTGAGGTGTTCCAGGGCCAGTAGGTACGGAACAAATTGACTGCCCATGACGCAATTTTGTAATGAACCAACTCATGATACTCTTTAATTGTTTCTTCTCGATGGCGTTTTCATCTAGAATGCCATGTTTCCTCATGGCCAAAGGAAGAAGTTAGTGCTCCAGTGTATTTAATGGCAATGCCTCAGGGGGCAGCAGTAACAGAATTTTCACGTATGATGGAAAAATGATTAATTTCATATAATAATTGGATGATTTCCTAACTGCGATACCTGTGCTAATTTCAAATTAACAGAATCCAGAAAGCTCTAGTGAGTGAAGACTTTCTAAAATAAAATTTTTGGAAACATGCACATGGAACATCTCCATCAGAACTTCTTTCAGTAAAATGCAGAGTCTAGCATTAGATTCAATCTATTGAAGAAGAATCTGTGTAGAAGCTGAAGCCAGGAATCTCCACTTTTAATATTTGTTAAATGGTTAAATGGTTGTTACGCATGACTGAGAAAGACTGAGAAAGACTGGCACCATGAGATACAATGAATGAAGCTGCTGCCTACAGTGCCAGCATGTCATGTGGGTGCCAATCTGAGCTCCAGATGCTCCATTTCAGATACAGCTCCCTCATAATGTACCTGGGAAAGACCCAGAAGAAGTTTCAGTATCCTGGCTTTGGCCTGGGCTAGTTCTGGCCATTGCAGCCATTTGGAGAACGGACTGGCCAATGAAGACTCTATCTCTCTCCCCGTGTGTGTATGTGTGCACAACTCTACCTTTCATACAAAAATAAAACCTGTAAAAATGAAAAAAAAATAGGATGAAAATATCTGCTTAGAAGATGAAGAAAAATAAAGACAAGAAAAAAGTGGCCTAGAGCCCATCAAAGATTCTTAAAAACTATTACCAAGTAGGTCAGGCAAGAAGGAAAGCAAACAGACAAACAAACTGGACAACAATGTGGACTGGAGGGGTTGGTGGCTGAACTAAACCAGGTACAATAGAACATAGGGAAGCCAGCTGGTAATGGGAAAAAGTTTTAAAACTGGGATAAGCATGATTGTTTTCTTTGGACAAGGATAAATTTATGTTCTGTTTGTTTTTCAAAGTGTCCTGGGTTGTTCTGTCCCTGTGTTTTGTCTCTGAGTTAAAAGCATCAGTGATAAATGGGCTGAGGCATATTCACTGAGACAAAATCGCAAACTGTCTTTGAAGTGCTTTAAAACATTCTCTACCTGGAGGGTGCTGGGATTAGAGTGAGCAGGAACATTTTTTTCCACATGAAAAGCTCAGCTAACTTAATCAGCTTTGACCTGAAAACAACAAATATGTTTTCTATCTCATTCTATGAGAATTAAAATGGACAATTTTATGCAGGAAAGGTGAGTTTCAGCTGAATAGATGAGTAAGAAAGCTGTGATAGAAAGTACACTGGAAATTAAGACAATATGGGATGGGCACCTGGCGTGATGGTCAAGATATTGCTTGGGGAGTTCATATCCTGTGCTTAAACTGATGGGTTTCAATCCTGTCTCTGCTTCCAGTCCCACTAGCTTCTTGTTAGTGTACATTCTGAAAATCAGCAAGCGATGATTCGACTAGGAGTTGGATCTCTGCCACCCACATAGGAGACCTAGACTGACCTACATTGAGTTCGTAGCCCTTGTTTTCTGGCTGGCCCAGATTCAGACATTGTAGACGATGGAGAAGTGAATCATTGGATGAAGAGCTCTAGATATTTGTCTGCCTGCCTGTTTCTCTGTCTCTGCCTCTCTCTCAAATAGATATATAATTTTAAATTTGAAAAATAAATTATGTGATAATGACATCATTTACTGAGTGCCCACCATATTTATAAGAGAATCCTGAGCAAATGATATGTATTAACTCATTTAGAACCAAGAAGGACTCCATGTTACTTTTAATGCGAGTAAGTGATCTTTTCCAAAATTGCTAGCTTCAAATATATTGAATATTTTTCTGACAATTCTGTTGGAATGCTAGTACACTACTAATTACATTATGTTTAGGGTTTTTTCCCCCCTTGGTAAGTAGTCAAATACATCATTCAATATTCATGGCAAAGAATTTTATACACAGAGCATCATGTGGTGGTGATTCAGTTTCTACTAAATTATATACAACCAGTTCCTTTTAAAACATGAGCTTACGATAAGCAAATCCCTAATGATGCTTTTTGTTTTATAATAATGCCTACTATTCCACATGCTTAAAAGCTTGCTACAGCTTTATAGTGTGAAAGCCTCACTGTTAAATTTTATATGATGAAATCAGGAGTGAAAACAATTGTTATCATTCATGTAAGTGCATTATAAGTAGTCAGTCGAGATGGAGACAATGATTTGGGTAGGGGTGTGTGTGTGTGTGTATTGCATGTGTGTATGTGTGCAATATTGGCAAGTGTTTCTCCAAGTAAATTGTCCAAGTGGGCATTGTATTAACCCAAAGCTTTCTTTTTCTTAATTCATTCATTTAGTTATTTTGACTCCATTGGAGAGAGAAAAAGAGGGAGAGAGTGCCGTCCTACCAACTGGTTCACTTCATCAAAGTCCATGACAGTCAAGGCTGAACTGCGCTATAGCCAGGAAACCAGACTTCCGTCAGGGTGTCCCATGTGGGAAGTAGTGAGTAGTAAGGGCTCCAGTACTTAGTCATCTTTAAATGACTCCCTCCATGAATATTAGCAAGAAGCTGAATCAGACACAGTGCAGCCTAGCTGGGACTCAAATCAGGCACTATGGCATGGGTTGCAAGCATCTGAAGTGGCTAGCAAATGCATGACGCACCTGCACAGACCCAAAGCTACTGTTTCAGGATATGTTGTACATTTTTTTTTAATGTTCTGAGGGATAGCTTTGAAAGTATCGGCCTCCAGAATAATTATTTTTCTTGACTAATTGAAGTATCTCTGTCTTGAAAGCATAAAAGCCTTTGAAGATGCATATTGTAATTTATGTTTCCTTTAAAAAAATGTTTACTTGTAACGCAGGTAACATGAGACACATAGAATACAGGTTGTTTTTGATAAAAACAGCAACAAAGTTCAGACCATTTTGTAAGAGTTTTATTTTTTGGAAAAAAAATGGCATTTAAAATTATTTGCAACTATATGGATTTAATGAACAAGGTTATATGACTTTGAAGAAAATAAATATTCCAGTAGATTAATAACTTATCTCTCTTACACATTCTATAAATCAAATGAAAACACTAACTTAGTTTATAGTAGCTACATTTTTTTCAAGGTAGAAATTTGAAATATATCACGAGATGATGTTTGAGATGAATAAATGGGCTCTGATTTCCTGTCTCATTTAATTCCAAAAAGACAAAGATAGTCATAGCTAGATCCCAATGGATACTGGGTCATCAAACCTTTACAACACACTTTCTATAAGCACAGCAAAGCATGAGGTCTGTTAAATGTAAACTGTGTTGTTTCTACTTACATCATTCCATTGATCATTCTGTGAATGTCAAATATATTGAAATCAGTTAAAGAATAATTGATGGAAGGCAGGACTAAAGGCTTGAATTCACCTAGACTTGGACGTGAGATTGTAGGAACTATTGTAGATAATGTTTAAAGTCAGGGAGCTCAGTCTCCAATGAGAAAAGAAGACATGGGAATACTGTTGTGTCACAGTGAGTTAGCTTGCTGTGTGCTTCTGTTGGCATGCTGTAACACAGGACTGATTCAAGGCCAGGCTGCTCCACTTCCAGTGGAGCTCACCCTTATTGTGCCTGGGTAGATAGTGGTTAAGAGATAAGTATCTGGGCCCTTGCTGCCCACATGAGTGATTCAGGTGGAAATCAGAGCTCCTGGCTTTGGTCTGCCCCAGCTCCAGCATTTGTGATTAATTAGGGAGTTAGCCAGCAGATTGAAAACATTTTTCTCTATGTCTCTGTCTCTCTGTTTGTCACTCTGCATTTCAAATAAAGTAAGTCTTTTTTTAAATGGAAATACACATTTGGTCTTTGTCACCAGTTGCGGAACAGAGCTCATAAAACTCCTGGAATTTCCCAGGAGTGGTAGAATTCTTTGTTGTGTATATAACAAGTCTTTTTGATCACATCTGACCTTCTGCTCATGACCAGTCTAAAGCCCAGAAAAAAAGTGCCAAATGATTAGAAAGTACAGCTTCCAGTGTCTGCTGCAGCTCTTGGGGACTTGTCAGGACTGGAGGTTAAGCTTTGTCTGGGTGGGAACCTGGAGGGAAAATGTTCCCCATTGGAGGAAATGACTGGGCAGTTCCTCAGGCCACCCAGTTGAAGATGTGGCCCAAGATTTTAGGGGGCTTGAACGATCTTATTAGGCATTGCCCAAACATCTTGGATGGTGTTGTAAGATTTATTTCTTTTTATTTGATCTTGCCTCTGCTGGATCATTCTGTAGATGGCCACAATGGCTGCGGCTGGACCTGTCCAAGGCCAGGAGCCTGGAGCATCTTCCAGGTCTGCCATGTAGCTGCAAAGGCCCAACCATTTTCACTGCTTTCCCAGGCCATAAGCAGGGAGCTGGACTGATAGCAGAGCAGCCAGGATTTAAACCAGTGTCCATGTAGAATGCTGGCAGTGTGGACAGATGTTAGTGCACTACACCACGACACTAACCCCACGATCAACGTTTTTTGAAGTAGACCAACAATCATGTTTCCCCTTCGGAACGTCTTAAAGCAGCAGTCAGCTGCTTTAAAAAGATGCACGTGTGTGTGTATTTTCACAAAATCGCAATAGAAAGACAGCTACAGAGCAAATGTTTTCTATTGAAATAATTACACATTTCCTAAAATTTGCAAAAAAAAAATCTATATATATATCATGGGGTGCTGTTCATCTTTCAGTAAATTTTTATTTTGTGAAGGGACCTAGGGTTTACTTTCCATATATAAAAAGAGCCCTTGGGGCACTTAAAACATAATTTTATTTATGTGCCTCTTTTCAAGAAAGCGCTAAAATAGAACTCTTGCAGCAATTGCACTCGATGGAACTCAAAGCCTAATTCAGTAAATGGACTGACTGAATAGCCTCTCCTTAGTATTCATTTGCAGTTATAAAATTGCCAGTATACTTGCAAAAAATAAATTTTACCGTTATTGTATTTGCAGCTGGTGGCTAGCGATGTTCACAATCATGATTCTTTTTTTTAATGACTGTGATTAAATTACCAGAAAGAGACTCACGCCATGGACTCTGTGCCTTCTCCATCAGAAGCAGCGTCCTCTGAAATTTATATTATATATTATATATCATATATTATATCATATATTATAGTATATATTATATATTGAAATTATTATATTATATTATATTATATTATATTATATTATATTATATTATATTATATTATATTATATTATATTATATTATAGTGAGCCCAAGTTGTAGGCTCTAGAAAAAAAGCTCAAATAAGGTACAGACGATGTCGAAATATTTCTCTAAGGTATCATCCCTGCCTCTAGGTCTAGAGTCTACAAAATGACTCTTAAAATATGTTTTGAAAAGGACAAAATTTACTTATTTTACATTTAAGAGATATTTTAGAAATGTTTTCTGTTTCCACCTGCTATTCTAATGGAGTACAAATAAATAAGATCCTCTCATTGACATGATGGTCCACTCTGATTTCTACGGAACTGGTCTGTCTCTTTGACATTGTCAAGTCAACGGAAAATATGAACCAGGCTGCCTTTTGTCCTTTCAATGTCAGTTGTTAGAAAAAAGACCTCTTTGGTGTACAGAGATGCATTCTAAAATATTTATTTCATTGTTTTCACTCTTTTGTCTATTCTCTGTTACAATGTATCTGTGTATAAAAGATTCATGGATTAGGAGTTCCTCGCTGATGGGAAATGCTATTTATTAAGGAAGTCAATTCCCAATGCCTTTAATTTCAGGTGTCAGTTTGATGGATCCTGTGTTCCTTCTGGGAAATGCAATATCTGGGAAATACAAAAATTCTTTCGGTTACTTCAGTTCCAGAGAGCAAATCCAATGACTTCACACGAAGAAGTTCTATGTTATGTTATTTGTTATAGTTGGTATGAGAAAAGCATTTTTTCTACCTTACTAAGAAATCAGGGAGGGTGTTTGGCAGAGTAGTTAATGCGCCCCATCTTGTAGTGAAGAATATTGATTAGAGTGTCCACTCTGCCTCCCAGCTGGCTTCCTTCAGGGCATCAGGTTAAGTCCCATGCAGCTTGGCTCCTGACACCCATTTGGGACATCTGAATGGACCTGTGGGTGCTTTGCTGTGGTCTAGTCCATTCCCATTACTGTAGGCAGTTGAGGAGTGAATCAGTGCCCGAAAAATAAATGTATCTTTCCTGCTTTTCAGATAAGCAAATGAAGCTTTCAAGAGCAGAGAAGTCTAGAATAGAAAATGAACTGTCCATACCAAAGCAAAACCCAACGGAGTGCATTCTTCAGTCTTACCTTGCTTAGGTTGTCTTTGCACCTGCAGTTAAACACATTGAAATGCACAGGTGCAAAGCCATTTTTAAAAAGTACAAATGGTCAGAATGCCACTTACTCCTATTTAATAAGCATTTACTGAGTTCTTGTCTATGTTAGGGGATGTGATGACAAAAGGGAGACATCCTCTGTCCCTGAGAGTTTTGCTAGCCATGACGGGGCATAAAAGTGAAGCATCAATTCACTGTCAATACTGAGACTTCCCCAACAAGTCGAATACATTGATTATCGGAATCTCAGTCTGCAGACAAAATACCTATGTTTCATGGGCTTTCTTTGCAAAATAAAGTCAGAGAAAGTAGCATTTCTCCAACTGACCTAAGCACTCAAGTCACCCTGAACACAACAGATAAGCTGCCCACGAGATTCTGATTGAAATTGGAGTGAAAAATGGAACCTCTAAGTATGGCAAGCTGCCCCCAGATGGTGCTGGAAAGTTTCAAAATGAACTTTGTCACTTTTCCTTCCTACAGTTAAAAAGTCCTTTGTCTGCGTATAAACTGTTTAGATCCACCTGGTTAAGATAGAAACACACTAAACTCATTACTGCTAATTGAGTGCTAACGTCTCAGGCACTACAGAATTTAGGACGTGAAATTGGTTTGCACAAACATTAGACACCAAATGGAAACAATCATCAAGGTTTGGGGCAAACAAAACAGACCAGTACTTGAGCAGTAACTCTCCAGTCCCTTCTGGGTAACGTTCCAAGTGCCAACGCAGCGAGTGAGCTGGCCATTGTCCAGCCCAGCTATGAGGAGTGCTGCAACCCCAGCGGGCTCAGCACATTGTTTCCCAAAACCCACCCTTCCAAACCCTTCTCTGCTTCACACGCTTGCTCTCTTCTGATCCTGTCCTCACCAGGATCCGGCTCATTAACTTTCTTTCTGGAAATCCCTCTGACTTTGCCCCTTCTTGGCATGTTGCTTCCTTCTTGAGGCCGCACTGATCCTGTACACACCACATCTGTCACTCTACAGAATGCAGGCACTCTGTGTTTCCACGTTTGTCTTGTCTCCTAAGCTGTGCAGAGTCTGTGACATCTGGCAATTCTGCTTTCCCTGGGACGAAGTAGAAATGTAGACAAGTGCTAACCTGCCTATTTTAGGATCTCCCTGGGTGTTTTAGACTAAAGAAACGATAGAAAATGCAGGTGCTGTGAGTCATCATGCTAAACCTACAGTTGTGATACAAGCATCCCATATTGGAGTCCTAGCTCTTCTTCTGATCCGTTTCCCTGCTAAGTTACCTAGGAGAGCAGCAGAAGCTGATCTAAGGACTTGGGGCTCTGCCACTAAGTGGGAGACCTGAATGGAAAACCTCCCTGTAGACTTTGACTTGGCAAAGCTCTGGACATTGCCACCATTGCAGAGAAGTAGGGCGGAAATATCATTGGTCTCCCTTTCCTTTTGTTACTCTGCCTTTGATTATCTAAAAGGAAGCCATGCATCAATCCATTATAAAAGCTGTTCTTTATATTCATTTGGTAATTAAAAATAGGTTTTTTTTTTGTTTTTTTTTTGTATTTGAAAACTTACCCACTGCCTTAGTTTGTCTGGGCATCTGTAAAAAACACCGCAGGGTGGCTGATCAACAACAGAAATTGATTTTTTCACAACTCTGAAAGGCCGAGAAGTCCAAGGTCAAGTTGCTAACAGATTCTGTGCTGCTGAGGGCCCATTTCCAGAGGGCTCCCGTGGTGGGAGAGGCAGAGGAACTCCTCCAAGGCGCTCAGTGACCCGTTCTGGAGGACTCTGCTCTCATCTTCTAATCATCTCTCAGTCCTCCGCTTTTAACACCATCCACTCGGGAGTTAGGATTTCAACATATCATTTAAACAAGAAAATGGCAGTACTGTGGCAGACTTGGTTAGTTACTCATTCAATGTATGAAATTTTTTTTTTCTTTTTAAATTCACTATCTCTGGACGTACTAAGTCACCTGTGATTGCACAGAATGTTCTAGAGTATTCCTGATGCTCACTTCGTTGTGTCTCACACACTACGGATACCTCATCTTATGGTATTTGTGCGCGTCTGATTCTGGTGAAATTTGTTCCTTGCATGAACAATAGAAAAAAAAAAGATGTATTATTGTTGTGCAGATTTTAAATGTGTGCATCATTTCATAGAATCAAATTATGTATATATATATATATATTTTATCATTTCTTGGCATCAAACCCTATTTGTTGCCTTTTTGATATCATTGAAGTCATTCTACATTTATATTTACATCTAATGTTTTTACATGATATAATGGATACGAGATGAATGATTCGAGGGAAATTTCTATTTATTGTTTCCAACATTTACATCTGTTTTATAGTCTCTAAAGTCCAAAGTGCATTTGTTAAAATGTATGTATGCATGATCAGGGGTTGGGAGAGGATCTGTGGAGGGGATTCCCAAGGATTGCAGATCAAGTATTTATAACATTAACTTATCTTTAGAAGCTCAACCATGAGCTTGTCAGCTTCCATAAGGATCATCGTTTCAGCTGATAACAAGGAAATGAAGTTTTTTGATGAGATTGCAAGCACTTTCACATTGTATAGTTGGAAGGTTATAGAAGGGGAGTTCAGAGAAATGGTGCTCATATTCAAAGAAAAATTATGAAATGAAACGCACAGACACTGTGAGAGACTTAACAAAGTGAAGATCATGTTTATATTCATAATCGTTTTTACACAGCCACTCCCTCCCCCAGTCAGATTTTCTGCAATTACTTTATTAGTTCACAGGGTTAAAACTCTTGAGAAAACCACTGTGTGTCAAGTTCTGCTTTGTTTTGTTTAAGCTAACAAATCACATCGAATCACCCACAGATAGTAACTTGGATATGTGACAAAGCAGCTCTTGTCTGGGGCTGGAGGTAGACCGTTGCTCTCAAGAAGTTGGCTTGTCTATACGCTGTGACTAGAGTCTTAGGAAAGCAAGTGCCAGGGCAGAGTCACCCTGGCTCTGACTTTCTGGAGCTCTGACCTCAAGATTTGCTTCCAAACACACAGAGGATTCTCTTTGTGGACCTAAATCAGAAAGACATTTTTTTTTTTTTGCATTTTCTCTCTGCACACCTTTCTATCATAGTTACCTGCCTGTGTGTTCTACCAGAATATCAGATGTATAACATGTTTGTGTATATTGATCTAAGAACTATTAATCAGTTGCCACAGCTCACATAGCATTCAATGATGAAATTGCTGCTTGAAAGCTGATCATTCTTCTTAGTGCTGTCAGCGTCATTTATTTCTATCTCCGTTGGTTTGAGTTTAGATCACAAATATGAATTATATTTGATGTGTGAGGAAATTTTTACCTACCTCTGTATAGTAACTACAAGTAATTTTTCATCACATCCATTCTTCTTATTTTAGCATATCAAAACAGTAATAATATGTCAAGATTTTAAAAATCTGAAGCATGAGTTTGTTCATTTAATTTGAGCAAAAGGCAGCGAACTTTCTCGGATGGCCAACAAGGGCCCCAGAGTTCACCTAAAGATATTTTGAAGAATTGGTGTTGGAGGCAGCATTGTGGCACAGCACGTTGAGCTGTGACTTACAGTATTGTCTCATATTGGAGCAACTGTTTGAATGTCTGCTGCTCCACTTCCAATCCAGCTCCCTGCTAGTGCACCTGTGAATCCAGAAGGAAAATGGCCAGAATGTGTGTGCCTAGTCCCCCATGCTGGACACCTGGACAGAGCTCCAGGCTCTTGACTTTGGCTTGCCCCAGCCATAGCTGTTGCAGCCTTCTGGGTAAGCAGCAATTGAACGGTCTCTTTCTCTCTCTCTGTATCTCACTCACTCTCTGTCACTTTTTCAAATTAAAAAAAAAAATGAATCTTTAAAGGATAGTGTTGATTCTGTGACAACAGAGACAATCATATGAACTTGCAGAATAAGAGTGTTATGGTATTATTTTAAAGACCTTGGCATCTTATTTCTAGAAAACAAATCGAGCAGAATTATTTTCCACTGACGTCAATTCTGATGGCTCCTTTCGGTTTACTGACACTGACTCGGGGATGTATGGCATGGCCCCAGAGACCCTGTAACATTTTACACCAGCTTTATTTTCTGCTATTCTAGTAATAGACCAGGCATCCCAACCGGCTCAGTTTCCTAAATCTACCATGTTTTCCCTCATCTTCTTGTCTTTCCAAATACCATTGCCCTTCCTCCCCCCTACTTGCTTAGAGACATTTCATCTAAGACATGTCACCTCTAGCATATTCCTTTCTCTCTTAAGCCTCTAAATCCCTCAGAAATAAAGCTAGTTTGTCTCTCCTTGCCTAACTTGCTATAATTAGTTTGTTCATTTCTGTATTAACAATAACCAACATAGAAATATCTTTTCATATTTCAATACGGGCTTTTGTTTTCCATGCCTTTTCTCCTTCCTTTCTGCTTCCTTCTCTTTTAATTTCCTTCTTTTTTCATTTTTTTCTATAAATATAAAAATAAAAGAGTTTGTCTGCTATGGGATGGGAATTCTCCCATATGTTGAAGACATGACCTAGGGTTGAATTTTCTTTTCTATCCTTTAATGTCCATATATTTTTCAAGATTAATTTGCTTATTTTGAAGACAAAGCAACATAGAGAAAAGGATGAGGAAGAGAGACAGAGACATACAGGCAATCCTTCCACTAGTTTACCCCTCAAATGAATGCCAACACGCCAGGACTGAAGCCAAGCTCTGAAACTCCACCTGGGTCTCCCACTTTGGTGCAGGGGCCCACGTACTTGGGCCATTCACTGCTTTCCCAGGCAGGAAAATAAATCAGAACCAGCACAGCTGGGATTCAAATGGGCACTCCAATAGGAAATGTTGACATCAAAAGTGGCATTTATCCCTCTACACTGCAACTCTAGCCCCATTTTTGTATGACGATAAATTCAGACACGTTATGCAAGACATGGGAAATCACTGGCTGGGGGTCAGACGTTGCTTTTGTTAGGTGACCCGTTGCCCCTGCATCAGACTAAGTGCAGTCACTTCCTTCTTCAATGATTCTCCAAAAGCAACCGCAAACACTCCACACATCACCTGTCCCTTAAATTAGAGGAGATTTATGACTTCATAATTCACAGGACACTTGTTAGAACCAGAAACCCGTACATCAGCAAAGGCGGCATCCCAGATGCTTCTACTCTCTATGATCAACCTTGGATTTAAATTATAATGAAATCCTGGAAAGGGCATTCGAAGCAGAGGAAACAGCACATATGAAGGCCTGGCAGTGAGCGATCATAAATTATTGAGCACTCAGTAAGTGCCAGGCAATGCTCTAAACACTGAGCATACATTATCCAGTTAATCATTTTATCCTTCGAGGACAGGAGGCACAGAGAGGCTAAGTGACCCAGCCAAGGTTATATAACTAGAAAGTTAACCAGCCAGGTTTTGATCCAAGCATTTGACTATGACTTCATGTAGCACCTTACCTGGGGTAGTAAAATGAATAATTCTTAAAAAAAAAAAAGAAAGAAAAAAGACTTTGTGTCATGGATTTGGAGACCTTCTGCTTATTTTGTGGTCCTTGTTCTGGGACCTTCTGTGAGGCATGGTCTTTAAGCCTTGCTTTATTGTTTAGTGTACTGTACAAGCAGGGTTAACCACCAGCTAGGCAGGAGAATATTAACGTCTAAATGTATGGCGTCTCTTAGCAATACATTACTTATTATAAAGGCAGAGTTGATAGATAGAGAGGTGAGAGACAGAGAAAAATCTTCCATCCACTGGTTCACTCCATAGATGGCAGAAACATCCAAAGCTCCACCTGCCCAAACACAGGAGCTTCTTCCAGGTCACCACATGGGTGTAGGAATCCAAGCACTTGGGATATCCTTGGTTGCTTTGAGGGGACATTAGCAGGGAGCTGGACTGGAAATGGAGCAGCAGGAACTCTGATCCTCACCCATATGGGATGCTGGCTGGTACAGAGGACATGCATCTTATATTTGATTACATCTGCATCCCTCCTGATTTCATCTGAAAGAACCCATCTCTGTATGTATTGACCTTCTGTATCTCTGGCTCTTAAAGACACTGGCGGTTGTGTCATTCTCCAAGAACTCAGGAAAGCACAGACTAAGTTCACCTCGGATATATCCTCCCGCACGCTCTGGAGCAGCTGTTCCATTTGCTGCACACCACAAATGAAGTTAGTCCCAGAGACGGCAGCAAAAATAAATCTAGAGTGGCATTGAATAAGACAGAGGATTGATCTGCGTGCAGACCTCCCGTGTTTGGAAATTTCAGTAACTTAGATGGCGATTTGGTGCTACTTAACATGTCTGAAACATGGAACTTGTTCAGTTGTTCATTCAGTTACCTTTTGTCTATCAGATTCCCTCATTCTCTACTCCCAATTATCTTTGCAAATGCCTTATTGACTAAGAGTGGCTAACACAGGAGGAATATTGTCCTCTTCATATATAAAGCTCACTGTGCAGCAAGGAACAACAAAGAGAGTAGTTATAATAGCAGTGTACCCACTTATGTCTAGTAAAAAAATATTCACACCCACTTTCTTTTACCTTTAACGGTAGTGTGGACAGGTAACCAAACTGCATTTTTTTTTTTAAAGTGTGTGTCAGGAATTTAAGTGATATGGACACCCAAATCTTAGAGGCAATGAAAAGATTGAAAGCTCTGGCCTCAGCTTTTCTTTCTTCCTCCTCTGTTTGTGTGATTAATTTATACCATCGCTGTGTTGTCCTGAATGCAGCAGATGTACCACAAGGTTAATAAACACAGCTTAAGATTCGAGGCTTCCATCTGCTTGAGCCCTCAATAAGGGCCATACACATATGTTCCATGTCACTGGCAGTTAAAATCGGTGCTTCTCTGCCTCACCTTTTATCAGAGTTTCCTCTTGCCCAACTTACAGTAGAGTGAAATGAGAATTTGGAAGGTCAAAATTAAGGGCAAGTTAAGCTGGGAAAGCTCTTCTCTAAAGTCCATTTTCTAAACTGCTTAGATGTGCCACCCATTTTCTTCAGTGTTTCCCTGCTGTTCTTGAGCAGTCAACAGAGGGACTGGCACCCCATGCGATGCCAGCATCACAGGTGTCAGCTTTGCCCACTGCGCCACACCGCCAGACCTCATCCTTCTGTACTTCCTCTGTGTCTGTCATTGATTGTATCCGCATTTAATCACCTCGCACTTGACACTATGATACAACCCCTGGGTGAGTTAAATATTTGATGATAGTCAATTTAGATGTTCCAACTGTTGTCCCGATCACCTGTTTAAACTGACATACTTTTAAGTGGTAAGCTGGTTTGTTTTTAAAATTATTATGTTTTAAAATCTGAACGATGTAATCACGCAAGATGAACATAGCCATGCTGTGCATTGGAAAGGATTATTTTACTAGACAACCACCTGAAAATATTCATGGCGTCTTAAAAATATATATCATTAGGCACATCTCCTGGAAATATAATTTATTCAGAGTATGAGAAATTCTCAAGGAAAGCTAAGCATGATTTTGGAGCAAGCAATATACTTTTCATTCATATTTAAGGGAGAACAAGAATAGAAAACAATGCAAATGATAAATATAAACTTGTCTGAAACAAATAAAGAGGTAAATATTATTTTAGTAATCCTTATGATTTCCCTCTTGGTTTTATACTTCCTATGAAGTTTCCAAAACACATATGCATACACACGGTAAAATTTGTTGGATTATTTCGTTGAATTTTCATTTTCCTTATTGCTAGGATGTAAAAGAAGTTATTTTGTTGGATCAGCTTTCTTTCCATCTGGTCCTTATGTGCTGAGAAAAGAGAAACACAACAGAGGGATACACATTCTCTGGCAAGAGCATCTTTTTCTGTCAAAGAATTGCTTCTTTCCTGAAAGCATAAAGTTTGACTAAATGTCAGAATACTTTTTCCTTAAAGCAACTTTTTTTTTTTTTTTGCTTAATAAGAACTGATCATTTTCATTTCTTATATATTTTATTCTTGGATGTAATAAGAACCCTCCGACTTTGACAAAAATCATGTGGCGTTTGAATCCGGCTGTGACTACAAGACACCAAAGCAGTTGGTAAATTCATGCATTGATTCTAAGAATTTCTGGTATCATTGGATATCAAAATAGTTGAGGTTCTGTCTGGAAGGTTTCTGACTGCTTATTTTTCTCTAGCACTTCCCACGAAGAAACATTAACTTCATGATTGCTTCTGACTAAACTTCCCAACAGCTATCACCGGTATTGTGACGGAGAAATGGATTTATTTTTCATTTGGAAGCTTTTTGTCACATACTTGTGTTCATTATTTTGAACATATTGACGACTCCATAATATTGTTTGATTTGCAAACAATAAGCTTATCAAGAAGTAAAAAACTGTCCAATTAGAGTGTGTGGTATGTTGCCCTGCATTTGTCAAAGCACATGGAAAACAGGGAAAGCTTTTTCTTCAATCACTAGAAGAAAAAAGTCAAAATGGAATCATTCCCTCACTCTGGGGTCTATGGTTACCTTATAGCAGTCCCCCTAAGATTTCATGGACAGCAATGGAAGAGGGGGTTTGGGGAGTTTGCTGTAATGTTGCTGAATCCTAGCTAAGCCAGGCACTCTCTTTAATGTATCTGGTGGCAAATACCTGAATTAGCACAAGGACTCTTTGGTTTTAGGTTAGTCTTCTGTTGGAAAGACCGTTGATCTTACTGTTTGAATCAAGGGACCAAAAGTATTCTAGGAGTTTCTGGGATGTACAGGACATTTGGAAGACACATCCTGTCTACATATTTATTTATCCTTACCAGGAGTAGTTATATAAACAATTATATATTAGTCCAAGCTTGTATAATAGAAATACAATGTCAGATGCAAATGGTGACATTTGTTGTCTCATATAGTTCAGGTTCTACAAAGACAAGGTAAAATTAGAGAGAGAGAGAGATATCAAGATCAGTATTTGGTTCAATTACTGAAAGTAAGAGCTGCAGCGGGAGCTGAACTTGGATAAATGGGTGAGAGTGACCATTGCTGAAGGCTGGGGGCATGCTCTTAAGATGGTGGTAAAAGTCTCTTTGAGCAGACGTTCAAAGGGAGGGAAAGAGTAATGCCAGCAGGAGGGGAAGAGTGTTCCAGAAAGAGAGCCAAGCAAGTGTGAAGGATATGAACAAAGGGCTTGCTAGGTGTTGAAGGAAGAAGGACGGCTTCCGAGTGGAAGGAATGGCGAGAGGGATGAGAAGGATACAGATTAGATCTGAGAAGAAGTCAAGGGCCAGCACTGAAGATCTGGCAGGAAAAGGCTTTGAATTTCATCTACAGGAGACAGCAGTCCATGACGTGAAGGTTTTAGGTTGAAGAATGTGTATACATGAGAGAAGAAGAAAAGAGAGAGGATCCTCTATCCATTGGGTCATTCCCCAAAATGCCCGCAACAGCTAAGACTCTGCCAAGCTGAAAACAAGGGAAAGGAGCTCAGTCTTGGTCTCCCGTATTGGTGGCAGGGACTCCAGTATGGGCGCCATCTCTTGGTGGTTCCCAGAGTGTCCATTAGCAGGAAGTGAATGTCAGAAATAGATCTGTAACTCAGGTCCAAGTACCCTTGCATGGGATGCTGGCATCCCAAGCAACGTCTTTATGGCTGTGCCAGACACCCACAATCCAGGAGGCCTTCTCGAATGCAACACACAAGGTTTAATGTTAGCCCCCTCCTGCATTTACTGAAGTATTGGGTGAAGACAATGAAGAAATGTTTAATTTCAGAGATCTTTTGTCAAGACAGCAAATTAATAAACACATCTCCTGTATGTCACAATACCTTTCCCATTGGTTATCATGTATGCAATCCTAAGGGACAATGAAGCGAATCACGGATAATGATGGCCAGCAATAATTCTCAACACAGACTGCACGAGTGGTTCATCCAAGTGGATTATGTCAAATGCTCCTATCCAACCCCTTCATAGTACCACTGAATTTCAGTGTCTGTGATTTGATCCTGAGTGTGACAATGTTTTAAAAACTCCCAGGTGAATCTTACGTTCAGTTGGAATGAAGAACCTCTGCTTAACAAACATCTGATCATGGAAAACAACCAACATATTTTAAGGAAAGGACTGTTACTTTGGCTGTTTAACAGATTGGAAAATGAAGATTAAGAAAGGCTGAATAACCAGCTGGCAGTTAGTCAAGGCAGCATCTTAATAGGAGCAAACTGGCTCAAATTCACATCTCTTAATACCTGTTTTCTTTCAATACTTCAAGGCTGAGATTCTGTCAGTATCTGGGGACCAATTGTTGGCCATCATTCAAAAAGCAGGAGAAAGCAAAACTAATTTTACTAGTTTAAACACGTATAATCAACCCCAAACATCTTTACTCACACTCCTCCTAGATTCCCTGCCTAACAGCCATTAAAATGCAACCCTAGGAATATTTTCCTCCCCATTCAGTGGTCCCTGGTGTTCAGCTTGTCCCAATGTCATTTACTTGAAAAGACTGGAGTGTACTTGTCATGGTGATGTGTCTCCTTTCCTATTATAAATGCAAAAATCTTTACTTGGGGTAAGCATCACTGCTAGTTAACGATACCTTAGAAGTCAGAGATAGGGTGAACAAGCCAGTTTTGGGGAAGAAAAGGCCTTAATTAATAGTGTCAGCCAATTCTCTTGCAGTAAGTAGTTCTATCATGGCCAAATCCCATGGCCTGATATCCCAGGATGGGAAGTGGCAAGACCTGCAGTTCACCATGACGTAGTATTGCTACCATAATGTGCATTGGACATAAATGGCCTCACGAGTGTAAATAATAGCAAACTGAGTAAGAAATGATGAGCAGGAATATTTAGTTTTTTAAAACATAATTTAATTGTACATTTAAATAATTGATAGTGTTCGTGTAGTGTTAGCTCTCAAAGTTTTGTGATGCGCTCTTAATGGTCATTTTAACCTGCCTCTGCTGCCCCAATTCCTCTGACCCTGTTTCAACTTGCAAGTTCCAGACAAGATGTGGCAGGTGCTTGTAGGAACAGTAGCTACTATCGCAAGTGAGAGAAACATCCACTTGGAAAACATTAAGTCTCATATCTTACTTTCAGGAAGGTGAATTTGTGACCCTTGAATCTGAGAAGTAAAATACAGAATTACTTTTGCATTGTACAGAGAGTTAGATAAGTATGTCTGGGGCTAACACTGTAGTGTAGCCAGTCAAGTGCCAGACTGCGATACCACCACCCCATTTGAACACTCGCTTGGAGTCCTGGCAGTGCCACATCTGAATCAGCATCCTGCTGATGCACCTGGGGGTAGCAGTGGAAGATGGCATGAGTGCTCGGGTCACCCCCAGCCACTTGGAAAACCCTGTCTCAACTTCACCCAACCCTGGTAACTGTGACAACCCTGGGATGTGAGCCCACAGATACAAGATTCTCTCTCACTCTTTTTCTCTTGTTCTCACTGTAACTCTGCCTTTCAAATAAATAAGTGGATTTTTTTAAATGTTTAGGTTGAACTTAAATTTCTAGAATGTGCTATTACTGTCCAGATTCACTGACTATATATGATGAGTGTGGGAGCTCAGTGGTCCAATGATGTAAATAGTTTTTGGCCAGTTGATCTAGAAGCTGAAGTGCCATTTAAGAAATGAATCTCTGAACAAATATTGTGGGTTGCTTCTAATTTAGACATGGATATTTTAGAGAAAGCCACTTAGTAAAAGGGCAATTTATGTTAGGTATTATTGATTAACTTTTCTGTTTGTCATCATATCTGGTGGCAGTGATACCAAAAAGATGATAAACATCACGAAAAATGTAGCTTGTTGCACCAAAATGGAAAATCGTTTTGCTCTAATGGATAAAAGCCAAACACTACATTGACTGAATACATGGATATGCGATTCATACGGCTGTGTTTTCCCACTTAAAGAATAGGTTTCCTGAATAATTTCCCATGCTTTAAAATAGAAGGGTTTTTTTTTAATATTATCATTGACTATGGTATGTTGTTTATATTATTATTTTTTTTAGATTTTTTTTTATTACAGTGTCAGATATACAGAGAGAGGGAGAGACATAGAGGAAGGTCTTCTGTGCAGTGATTCACTCCCCAAGTGACCGCAACTGCCGGTGCTGCTGCGCCGATCCGAAGCCAGGAGCCAGGAACTTCCTCCAGGTCTCCCATGCGGGTGCAGGGTCCCAAGGTTTGGGCCATCCTCGACTGCTTTCCCAGGCCACAAGCAGGGAGCTGCCGGGGCTAGAACCAGTGCCCATCTGGGATCCGGGTGCTTTCAAAGTGAGGACTTTAGCCATCGCGCTGGGCCTTGTTTGCTTATATTATTTTATGGTACAGAAGTTTGTTTAACTGATCTGGTTAACTTTCGTTGCTCTCACTATCTTGTGTGAATAATTTGAGTTGTTCTGAAAGTTCCAAGGCCTTCGCAAAGTGCTGTGAATTTAGGTAGAACAACTAAATGAGAGCCTCAAGCTACTCCCTAGCACAACAGGCACTAAAACTGTATTTATATACTAGATGAAATAGGTTTTGAAATATAATAGCCGTGGTTATGGACACAGAAATGCAGGGGAAAAAAAATGATGTTCCACTTTAAGTCTGAGCTTCTAAATTAACTTGGTCTGCCATTGTAAACTGACAACTACTTGCATTCTCAACTTCTTCCTGACAAGTTATTTCTTCCAGAAACCTCATGACCTGAGTTGCCAAAGCTGTTCATTTTATTCTTCAGTTGAAGAAAAACAAGATCAGGGTGTCAGTGTCGTGGTGCAGCTGGTTAAGCCATAGCTTGCAATGCCAGTAGACCTGAGGGCCTGGTACCGTCCTGGCTGTTTCCTGTTAGTGCACCTGCAAGGGCAGTAGAGAACATCCTAGATGCTTAGATCTCTGTTACCCATGTGGGAAACCAGGACGGAGTCCCTGGTCCTTGGTTTCAGCAATTGTAGCCATGTGGGAGAGTGAACCAAAAGATGGGATATGCTCTGTCTCTCTCTCTGTCTTTCTCTCTGTCTCTCTCATTCTCTGTCTCTGTCACTCTGCTCTTCAGATAAATAAATACACCTTCATTAAAAAGAATAATTGATTAAAAAAATTCTCTAATGTCAAATACATGTATAAATTACTTACTTATAATTCAGTATATGTAAGAATTCCAGAAGTTATAAAGTACTGCATACTCTTGGATAAACCAAATATAATAATAAAAATTATTATTAATATAATAACAAAATGATGTTACAGAGACAAATACGGGAACGGGAGAGGATGTTCTGGGCAGACACATGTAGGATCATCTGCAGGCGTCTTTTCTCTACCCAAAGGAGCTAAAGATGTGAGACGGTGATAACAGAGAATCCCTCCACTGGATCTCAGACTTCAACATCATGAGAATTTACCGAAGTTCATTAGTTTGGGTCTCACTCTCAGCTGCTCTGTTTCAGAATGTCAGAACGGCCTTGAACATGACATTTCTAGAAAGTTCTCTAGGGAACGTGAAGCTTTTGGCCAAGAAAAAAAAAAAAAACCATCTTGGAAATAACTGATCCGGATAATGAAAGAGAAGGATGATCTAACAGGTTGGTCATTTATAAAAACAGGACTAGGGTTTCCTGAAAAGAGGATTTATTTCAGGATAGATGGAAGATGGTCATTACCGGTTGGTCATTAAGATAGGCAAGTCACCATGTCATTTACCATTACAAACATGTCATTGGGAGTTCAGAGGAAACGTAAAGCTATCTTCATCATTTCTAAACGAGGACATGGGAGCTACAAGGACACATGTGACAAAGGATTGAAAGAGTGACATGGTGATACAGGTCACAGAGAAAATTCGGATAGAGTTGTGCTAGAATCTTCCAAGAAGTGCTCTTTCTATGCCGGTGTTGTCCCTAGACAATGTCTTGCTGTTGCCAAAGGAAATAGTTCAGTAGCAATATCGTAGTACTGACAACTTCACCCGTACCTGTGTGTGTGTGTAGGGGAGCGAATGCCGTGCATCCTGGGGACTTTCCTAAGTTGTGACTGTCAATCACTCTGACTCCAAGAGATGAAGATGCTCATTACCTCCGTGGAGTTCTCTTTCGAATTATGCAGTTAATAAAACCTCATTAAAGTGATCTTAAAATCAATTAATTTCTCATTAATACAACCCTGGTTAAAGGGAGACAATGAACCCACGTTTATTTATCTTCAGATTAGCCTGAATTCCCACTTAACGGCTTTTAAAATATTTGTCCTCCGACGAGAGCATCGTCACCTGCCTAATTGCTTAGTTTCGCTGGTTCTTCATCAATATGTAAATCGCACCTTCTAATGTAGAATAAAATGCACCTGCTGTGTATAGGCCAAAGTAGGATGCAGAACGGCTTTGGGCGCTTAGTTGATGCAAATACAAAGATTGCTGTTCTTTTACATTCACCTCTCCGGAGAAGCTGCCTTTTGGGATTTCGGTAGTTGTATCTTCGCTGTCCAACAGCAGCAGATTGGTTTGTTACCCTGAAACAGAATCAATCAACAGGAGTCAAGTCACTCGGTGGAGTGTCAGTCGGCATAGGCTGTGCTGGAGCCAGGATGCTAAAGAGCTCAAATGTATTTTTGGAAAGGTTGTACGCGTCGAATTCAAAACTCTCTTTTTGTCCTGGAGCAAATATGATTTATACCCAGCAGATGGTAGAGAATGCTGATTTAATAGTTTTACCCCACAACCAAGAGAAGAAAGGCAATAGAATGAAAAAATGTATCTGACATATGGGCCCGCAGCAGTAGCCTAGCAGCTAAAGTCCTCACCTTGCGCACACCAGCATCCTATATGGGTGCCTGTTCATATCCCGGCAGCCCCACTTCCCATCCAGCTCCCTGCTTGTGGCCTGGGAAAGCACTTCCGATCGGCCCAAAGCCTTGGGACCCTGCACTGCATGGGAGACCCAGAAGAGGCTCCTGGCTCCTGGCTTCGGATCGGCACAACTCCAGTTGTTGCAGCCACTTGGGGAGTGAATCAGCAGACAGAAGACCTTCCTCTCTGTCTCTCCTCCTTTCTGTATATCTGACTTTCCACATTTAAATAAATAAATACATATATATATAATATCTGGCATATTAAAGCATGATCATATGTATGTATTTATAGAAAGAAAAACATATAAATTGTTTTCTAGAAAGCACATGTGTATATCACAGGGAGCTTGATACAAAGTGGAGCAGCTGAGACACGAACCAGCACGCATATAGGTTACCAGTGCAAGCTGGTAGAGGTTTAGCCTGTTGAGCTACAGTGCCGGCCCCCAAATAGAAGTTTAATTATGCTGCAAAAATTTCTGAAATGTGTGTTTAGCTTTTTAAAAGCATTACACATTTTGTACAAACATTTTGATGACCCTGGAATACAGGGATTTCAGTTCTTCTGTGTCATCATAAATATATCTTTTAATTCCATCTTCCATGAATTTTGTGAAGCCGTAACATATATATGTAAATTCTTGCAAAATGCCTATATGCCTTCATAGACATTGGTTCAAGATCTTTGAAAAGTGCCTTTGGTGTTTCACTTCAAGTTCATAGGAGATGTCTGGTTTATGGCCCTGTCATTTGCAGTTTTAAAATGGTGTGAAGCCTCAGGAGAGAACAGGATAAGTCGTGTTGAAGACCATTAGCGCTGTTCTCTTACTAACACAGTTAACCCACTTTATGGAGTAATGCTTCAACAAAATAACAGTAGCATTCATGTTGATGTTGTTGTTTTAATGTATTTTCTTCATGTCCAAGTTTAAACCTGTGGTAAAACTACAAGGAAAAAAATGCATTAGAGACCTAGACTCATGGTATTGAGATATGCACAACTTCACTGTGACTGGAATAAATTATCTTCCTTTAACTTTATAAAAAAGAAGTTACAGAGGCATAAAATCATTTCATGTGGATCCCAGGTAGGTCTTTTCTATCTTGCAACAGAGGTTTCTGTGAATTGTCTTAAGCCAGTCACTCATACCATTCTCGATGAATGTGAAGTGTATCCTTCCGCCTGCAGCCAAGTCAGCTTTAGCAATGAAAAAACTAATTAGTGATGGAAAGTGAGCTAGTGCATCGCAGACTTCAGAGGGTTAATTTGAAAGGGCCAGCACCGAAGAAAATGTAGGAATTCTCATGCAACAGCTACTAAGGAATTGAAGATTGTTGTAGCAGAGCAGGGAACCATTACAGGTCTGCGTATCCGGGACCTGGTGTGACTCCACGAATCACACATCTTTTGAAAACAGCCCCAAATGAAACAAAACCAAGCCTACATTGAGCATTTTTGTATGAGTGGTGGAAGGCACAATTCTCTTTATCTGGAGTCATTTCATCTTTTCAGTAACTTTGTGGGTGATGGTTGTTACCCTCAGTTTATGGGAAAGAAGAGTTAGACTCCGGGAGGGGATCACACACCTGCTGGGATTTGACTGCGGATCAGATTCTACCTGGTGCAACCAGTTTTTTTAGAGGATCTAAGACAGACTCATAAAAATGTAACTCGACCTGAGAGGCGTCAAATCCAAAAGTCTGAGTATGACACGTACTAAGTGTTGTAAAATGTGCGCTCATTCAGAAAAATAGCAGTCACGAAAATTTTCAAGCCCGATTGTCACTACCGTCTTGTTGTAACATAGCAGTGTGAACTCTGATCCAATCTCAAATGACAAGCAGAAGACATTTCTCTGAAGCTTCTTTTGATTTTCAATAGTTCCTCTTGTGATGGGTTTTTAACTTGCTGCAAACACCGTGTCACCTGTCCTGTGTCCCGTTCCCCTTCCTGAACTCGTCTGTTACTTACGATAGCGCTGTCTTGTTGTCTAGACTTCATTACATCCAACTTAAATGTCTGTCAACAGAAAAAAGGTAATAGATGAAATGTTGTTGAGTGATCTTTGCTTTCAAAGCACAGCGTGGATCGGATCGTTTCCCTGGCTTTGCATCTTTCACGCATCACGTGACAACAGCAACTTAGAACGCAGTGCAGGAGGACTCAGCAGTAGTCATGATACAAACAGTTCATGCACTGAATGCAACCGATGCCAACAGGATCCTGTGCGGTGTTGCTTCTGCTGGCAGGGTGGCGGCTGATGCCATCAGACAGAAATATCATGCTTTCCAGTGAGATCGTGTATTGCAAGGTGGACATGTCCTGCAATAAAATTTCTCAGGGATTTTAGAAAGGTTCACTTCCTGGAGTCTTTAAGAGATCTTTGAGCTTAGAAAGAAATTCAGGAATAATTATAACCGTGGGACCCGTTTTAAATATTCTTTTAATGAAACATAGTTGCTGTAAGATGGTGATGTGTGTATGTGTTAATTTTGTGTAAGAGTGTAATTAATGAAAAAGTGGCTTAGTGTTTTGAAACTTGCCTTAAATCATTTATCCTAATACATTTATGCTCTATTAGTTGGGGAGATTGGTATAAGAATATAATATATTTTGCTTGCTTGACACAGAATGGTTTTGGAATGTTAATTTCTATCTCCCGGTATTTTTATGTTATTGTTGCCTCTGGTCTTTCCGTGGTTATAATAATATGTATCTGGAGAAAGTTTCATCTCTGTGGGCCTTAGTCTGTTCTCTGTAATATGAAGAGTAGTAAAGGACTTGTTTTAAAAATCTGTGACTATATGGTTCTCTTGTCCCACCACAGTGTCAGTTCTGTGTCTCCAGGCACTACACCATGGAGGACCTTTCTTAGTATCAAGATGCTGCTTCCTTTTTTTATCCATTGGTGGGTTTTCCACTGAATACACTGTAGCTTCTCTTTGCTACCTTGCCAGTCAGTCTCATCCCTAGAAATCTCAGGGAAACTTTGTGTTAAATGTATCTACTTGTCTTGAAATTTCAAGGCCATTTCTTTAGGATCCAGTCTCTGCCTGTTCCTCTATAAACATTGGCATCTATATCCATCTTCCTAATTGATTCCTTCTAAAATAACAGTATCAACAACTGCTGCCTTCTGTTTTGATCCAACAACAGTTATCAATTCCAACCGTATATTTGTCCCCAGTCCTTCGATTTTCCTTTCAAAGTCCATTGACCGCCAATCTTCACCCAACCTTCTTCTTCTTTGATGCTGGACCTTGCCAGGTCTCCTGAATTTTATTATCATGTTGTGTTCCTCATTTTCTGTTCCATGGGGAATGATTCTTGAAATCTTGTGTCTTTGTATCCTCTCTCCTTTTTTGAAGTGTTTCAACTAACAGAGATTAAGAACGATGCATTGTCCACTAGACTTTGATTAAAAAAAAAATTATGAAACATAAAGTCAAGATTTACATTCAGGTAGAAACATGTGGATTTTCTGACCATATGGGGCAGGGCCCTGCTTGAAGATAGACCACACACTGAGGCTTTGTTTGTTTTAAGTTCAGGGCAGTCTAAGCAAAGTCCCTGGGCAGTCACAGAACTTACTACATCAAGTGTCAGAAGAGTTAACCTTGTTCCTGGCTGTTTCTGCAACTCTAGCCCCACCCCCCTCTTCTCTTCCTTTGTCATTTTCAATGAAATTTAAACTCATTAAAAATCCGAAAAGTACTAAGGGGAAAAAAAAAATGAACTCTAAGCATCTATCTTCAGAGGACAAAAGGCAAATGAAAGTTAAGGAAATAAGATGTGTTTAGTATCTTACTTTATGACAACCAAAGATTATAGGAGAGCAAAATGAAGTCAGGTATTTTTATGAAAATTGGTTAAAATTTTACATGTGAATTCCAACCTGTTATTAAAATTTTCTGAGCCAGACAGACAATTGAATGTGCTCATGGAACAGTGCTCAATGACAGTGACATTACCTGAGAGAGCGATTCTTTGCATATCGGCAGCGCTAATTATATTCAACTGACAGCAGCAGTTTAACCCATTCACTAGAGGAAAGTGCTTCTCACGAGGCCAGTGACCTAAGCATTCATTTGAATGCCAATCTGGTTTGGCAATATGTGTTTAAAATGCACGATTCATTTTCCGTGGCTACTCTACGAATAATCAACATGATTTTTTTTTTCATAAGTGTTCTAGAATGCTGTGTGTTTGTTGAAATGTGCATGTGTGTATTGGTATGTGGTACATAAGTGAATGTTTGCATTTTCCTTGGAACCCACACACAAGGCCACATTTTAAACTACTGATATTTCTTCAGATGCATTAAAATCTTTCTTATAAGTAGGAGAGTGTTTCGCTAAAGATAACATTCGGCTAATGCCGCCACAGCACATGCTCCCCCCAAAATGGTCATTGTCTTAAGATTTTATTTTATTTATTTGAAAGACAGAGAGAGACAGAGAGAGAGAGAGAGAAGGAAAAAGATAGACACATCTTTCATTGTGAGATTCACTCCCCAGATGGCCATTCACAGCAGGTAAAATGGGTTAGGCTGCAATGTATTGTAACACCAAAATCTTGTATTTGTGCACTGGTTTGAACCTAGGTTGCTCCACTTCCAATTCATCTCTCTGCCAGAGTGCCTAAGAAGACAACAAAAGACAGCACAGTGTTTGGGCCCTTCCAACCACCTAGGCAATCAGAGCCTGGTTTCAGGTGCTGGCCTCTGCCGGGGCCAGTTCTAGCTGTTGCAGACACTTGGGGAGTGAGCCAACAGATAGAAAATCTCTCTCACTCGCTGTCTTTCTGTCTTGCTATGACTTTCAAATTATATAAGTAAATCTTATTTTTAAAAAGGGGAAAAAATGAAACAGTAGACACAACTTGGGCGGAGAATGCATAGTGAAACACTCAGCAAAAGGACTTTGCAGTTCTGTTGACTCAAAGAACCATCTCTTGACACAGTGGGTCTCATGGCCGTTGGGGAACAAGCACAAATATGGAGAAGTCAGGGCAACCTTCCTTCTCCAGGTTCTCTTCCTCGCTTGTTCTGCCCCTTTGTACCCATGTCATGGACAGTACAGGACGCAATTGAAAGAGAAAGCAATGCTCTCGTAAGTTCCTTTAAATTCATTACATTCTTTCTTGGCTATTTCTACATGTGTTTATTTAGATCCACATGAAAAATTTTTGTCCAAACTTTTGATTAGGCTATGATTTCAATGATCCTAGATTTATAATCACGAATTATAATCAGTCTCTTCTTTTTTTTTTTAGCATTATTAGTGCTGTCTGAAAAAAGTTGATAGTGTTTTAAAAATAGGTCTCGCTCAAATTTGCCCTTCTGTCTCCTGCTTCAACGTATTTTTTAGAAGCCTGAATTTATTTGTTTTTTAAGTATATTTTTGTCATTTTCCATGAGGCAAGTATAGGTTTGCTTTTAGTACAGTGCCACATTGCATTATAGCTTTTGTGACAGACAGGGAGGAGGGGGGCAAGTGTGATATTTGAGCAAAATAATCCTGTTAGTCCTGAATGGCAATGGACGATAACAAAATTGACACCTTTTTTCTGGAGTAAGTGAGAACGTAAACACCGAGTACAATTAATTTCGCTAATGTTTCTTTTATCAGGGTCAGTTCGGAACATCACGTTAGTTCTCTGCCTAGGAGAGCGTGATTTGTGACCAGTGGGGCCAAAGGCTCATGAGGAAGTGAGGGTGACACAGCTGAGGCCCCTCGCTTGTAGACATCTGTCATCTGACATAATAAGAAACCAGACACTTCCCTGACTCTGAATGTCACAGTCTACTGGGCACAGGAAATGTGCGTCTCTCTGAGGAAATTCATAACCATAAAGATCTTGGATGGGCACCTAGAAAATCTTTGCCAAACTTGGGAAAGGCAGATTTTGCCCATATACTAGTTTTCATTTTCAGGTGCCGATGTCTTTAGCTGGGCTTACAAGGCCATCAGGTTTATGCTGGAGGGTGTGGAAGTCAATATTTAGAATGGCACTGTGTTGGTTTGATGGGGATCTATGGAGAAGTGATTGCCTGAGCACTCCGTTGTCATAGAGGAAAACAAGAGGACATACAAGGAATGACTTTTCTCAAGAAACTTCGAAGGAACTCAGGAACAAAGACTACAAATAAAGACGGATAGAGCTAACTTCCTGGGCAGGCGTTTCATTTACCAGTTAAAATGTTCCTGTCGCACACATGGGAACACCCGGGCTCAGTTCGTTTCCCTAGCTGCTGACTCCATCTTCCTGCCCTGGCACTTCCCTGGAGGCAGCAGAGATGGCTCAGCCAGTTGGGTTCCTACTACTGTGTGGGAGACGGGGACTGAGTTCCCAGCACCCAGCTCCAGCTCCATTCCAGCTCGAGTCACCGTGGGCATGTAGGTGGTGACAGAGCAGATAGGAACTCGCCACCTCTCAAGTGTATGAATAAACAGATCAATTGTATGTATTCACATATCGGCTATTTTAATGTAAGACATAGCGCGTGTGGCACAGATAGGAGTCCTCAAAGACCTCTTAGTCAGATTTCCATCCTGGTCTGTTCAATTCCATGTGATTTTTGCTATTGGTGCATTTTGTTTAATTGATATTGCGTGTTAGTGGATTGATCAGTAAAGAAAGAGCTTACTGCTAAATCAATGCTTCTGTGGATAATGATAAATAATATCCATGCATTCCAAAAATAAACAGAGATCAATTCTGCATTAAAGGGGTAAACGAAGCTTCCAAATAGGCAAGTGGGGTAATTTAAGAACAAGATTACTTTATCATTATCAATAAGCACGTGGTGGTGGCCATAATAATTCTATTCATTATGTGGTACATTTTGTGCTATTCAAAACCCACTTCCCCATATATTGTCTTACTGTTTCCCTTAAGTCAAGTTTGTGCAAATACCATAGTAACTGTTAGTTTAATTCTCTACACAACAACAAATGCAGCTAGGGAGCTTGAGCTGTATAGCTGGTGAGTTGAAGATTAAGAGCCACTGTAGGGACCGGTGCAGTGGCCTAGTGGTTAAATTCCTAACCTTGCATGCACCGGGATCCCATTTGGGCACTGGTTCTAATCCCGGCAGCCCCACTACCAATGCAGCTCCCTGCAGGTAGGGAGGGAGTAGGAGCAGGTGAGCCATAAATATTTGGATTGAGATGTTTGTATTTATGTGGGAAGAGCAGGCAGCACTCTAGTACAAATAAAGATTGGGGAGAGAATCAACAGCCCTGAGGGGCCCTGGAATTCTAAAGTTAACCTTAGCTTTGCAGAATATTGTAAAGGTGACGGTCTGAGGATTAACCGACATTGGCTGTCTTTTCAACACTTAGTATTTAGGTGTTGTGTCCTGTGATGAGTAAGCATCCAATTGTAATCTTGCATCAGGGTTCAGCAATATTGGGGCACACCTAATGCATGCTATCGCCTTTGAAATAAAGATAATTAAATAAGCAGACTAGGATCTGCAGTGTTCAAAATAAATCCAAGTCTTGAGGTTTGAATATGTGTGGTATTTCACCTTTGAGTTACGATTGTGACTGCGTAAACTAATATTTACTTTTTAGGAATCGTGTTAACCAAGAGATGTCAGCTGAATGGAGTGGAGCAAAGAGGTCTGTGATTTCAAATAGGAAAATAAAGTGAATGTCAAAAACTGTAGACAGATTCTGACCTCTGGAGATAGATTGCATTGCCTTGGAGCCCTGAGGAAATAAAACTGGAGTCAAGAATGGTTAGCTGGTGCTCAAAGGGAAAAACTCAAGAAAAAAAAATCGGTCTTTATTGTAGATCTTACCAGAATGGTTCACTTCATCTAAATTCATCTAGATACAGAACACAGTTTCTCACAATAACCTGACATGAATGAATGAAGAATACATGATGCAAGTAGAGATAAGAGGATTTGTATGTGTTCAAACAACCCAATTGTTGAGTTTATCAATAGTGGGCTATTGAACTCCAGGGTTTAATCTGATGTGCATTCGTACTGGCAGCACATAAGGAAAGAAAGACCATCCATAACAAGTTTATGGTTGATTCCAAACTAGGACTAATAATCATTTTATGATTAAAGCCCAACAAGGAACCTGGAATGACAGACTGAATGTGAAAATATGAAACTGAACCCTGAAACAAGGCGAATGAATAGCCCTGACAGATAGAGGCTTAGCTTCAGAGTGAATCTGTGCACACACAACTCAATAACTGTGAGGTGTGGCCACTTTACTTCCTGCAGTTCATTTCCCAGAGAGGGAAAGAGGCAGAAATATCTTTTATCCAGTAGATCCAGTGGTTCACTCCCCAAACGGCCACCATAGCCAGGCCTTGGCAGAGCTGAATCCAGGATCCAGGACCTACATCCAGATCTCCCACATGGGTCTCAGGGGTCCAAGTACTTAGGCCATCTTCTGATGCTTTCCAAGATGCATTAGCAGGGAGTTGGGTGAGAAGTTGAGCACCTGGGCCTGGAACCAATGCCCATATGGGATATCAGTACTGCAGGTGGAAGACCTTAACCCAGTACACCAAAATACTGACCCCAGTTTCCACTCTTGTTGCTGAAGTGGTGATGTTGCAAAGCAATACAGAGTGTCATCCTGGCATTGCATATCTTACAGGATGATGGCTGTGGATGGTTAAGAACAGTTACAAGAACATGTATTTGCTTTGTGCTTACCAAAAAGGTTAAGAAGATGAGGAACTGCCAGGGAATGGATCACAACACAGAAAGAAAACCACAGCCCAATCAGATATATTAACAAAGGGGAAAACGAGTCCACGGAGTGTGGCCAACTGCCGGTATAGATGGAGTGAACACACACAGCAGGGGCCTGTCCTTCAGCAGGCTGACCTTTCCATAGTTTGAGTTATAGAGGGTGTTCCTAAGGATAAAGGAGTTCCAAGAAGATGGAGGACCAGCTGGGGCCCCCGATCAGCTTTTTTGCAGGCGTTTCCATCTCAGTAGATCTTGCTCCCTAGAAGTAAGGAGATTCAGAGACTGGGCTGAAGTCTAATTAGACTGGTCTTTTCAAATGCAATGCCACCGTTTGTGGTGAGGGATTCTTGGTTTACTAGCTGGAAAGCATAAGGCTTGCAAACTTGTGTACCTGCTCCCTTCAGGAAGAACATGCCAAACAGCTAAATGCAAGCAAGAAAGTGGAAAAAATAAATCCTCTTTGTGTCACCCCATGTGTGTTAAAGGACATGGCCATGTTGTGCCTGCTGGGTAGGAGACCCAGGCCGCTTAGGAGAAAATGCCTTTGTGAGAGTTGTACTGGGTGCGGAAGGGTTTTACTTTGGGCCCTGGATTGTGAAGTTGGTAAACTAGAAGGAAAGTTAGACTCTCCGAAAGCTGCCATTGCAGGAACTGCTTTCTGCTGCAGAGTGCTTTATTTCAAGGAGCTGCTTTACTCGAAGCCTTGCGGGCAGCCAGCCGCCTGCCGAGCCGCACTGCACATCTCGAGCCACCAAGACAGATGGGGGACAGGGTTTTGGCTTGGTGGTTTTTGTTGTTTTGAAAAATTTTTGTTCATTTCTTTCTTTTACTAGACTAAGCTTCCACACGCAAATTTATTCACATAAGCCTATATTCGTTTTCTCAAGCCCATTGGAAAAATCAGGTTTGGTTGGCTTCTTCAATTTGAAAGTTGATTATTCAGATAAGTGCATGTTTTTCATAATGAAGGGGAAGAGAATGAATAAAATGCAAACTTGGAAGAGGCAGTTCCTCACCATTTCCTCCTGCCTTGAGTGTTTAATGAAATTTGGAGTTCCCGTAACTCTGTTTTGAGAAGTAAATGGAGTATCCAGAGCCTCTCTCTGGTCCCTGGTGATTTTTCACAGTATAATTTCCCCAACAGATGGGAAAATGACCCATTCTCCCTATGTGTTATGGATATTGATGATTTTCTTTGGAAAAATGGAGGGCTATTGCTTCTGCTGAGTCCACAGAATAGATTCTACTGAGAAATGAAACTCATTTTCAGGAGCTTAGAATTGGAGACAGAATCACTGCCAGGACATTTGTTAGGCCTTCACGAGTGAAGTCAAGGATGAGCTCAGACTGAGCCAGGTGTGTGGCTCTTTTCGGATTAAGTGAGCCCATTAGCGATAATGCTCATGGAATTGCATGAATAGCCATTTCCTATTTTCAATTTTTGAAAAGTTCCTTTTGAAGCATAGAAGTCCTATGGTTGTGAAAGGAAATGGCATTTTGTCTGACAAATTAATATTCCATATCACAAATGTGGGCTCGTTTGTCCTTTTTTTTTTTTGTAGCAATGCATACACTTTATGAACTCCGCGTGCGTGAAGTGGTCTCTCGATGATTTATTGTCGCTTTTCTTGCTTATGTTAACAGTAGTAAGCGTTAGACAGATAATGATATTGCAGGATAAACACTTGAACTTTCAGAAGTAATTTCTCTCGCTTCATTCGACACTCTGTTTTGTTGGGGATAACTTATTGGAGTCATTTGCTTTTCTCCGGAGTAAATGACTCATGCATTGGTAACAAATGGAAGTTGTGGCAGACCATGTGTTCAACTGTCCCTAGGAAAAAAAAAAATGAATTGTTTCCAGCCTCAGATCCAGTGGTAGCTATTACATTCTCCCATCAGCAGCTTTCTTATTGTTCCACTGCCTCCAACACGGAAACAAGAAAGATGCAAGCATTATTCTGTATTCTCTCTCTGTAACTGTGTTGTTTCCCATCGCAAAGAAGTAAAAACAAATAAGAGAACAACACCATATCCTCCGTAGGTTCCCCCACGCATAGACAAATGCAAATCCATGAACTCCGACTTCACGCACCCACCTGGATAAATTTCAGATTTTTGTATTACAAGAAGAAAAACAAATAGCAGAAGACTTCCTACAGAATAATGCAAATTTTATTAGCTCCAGAATGAGTAAAATTAAATAATGCATAAGTGAAAAAGAAAGAACTGAAGACCGACAAGGGGGATGTTGAGCAAACCCTGCAGGGTAAGCACAAGGCCCTGGATCTAAGAGGAGCACACGGGGCTTTGCAGTGATGTCAGCAAGGCTGTCTTCAGCCCAGCTTTTCTGTGAGGTCCTGCATAACACAGCAGCCCTTACAGCACTCAAGAGTTAGAGGGGCATGTAACATCATTGTTACAGTCCTGGTCGTAAATGGCCCCTGCATAGATCTTGGTCTTTATGAAGACATGCGTTGGCCAGGCATTTGGTACAGTCCTGGGACTCCCACATCCTCGAGTGCCCGCATTTGGTCCCAGCTCTGCTCTAATTCCAGCTTCTGCATGATACCTTAAGTCCTTGGTTGTCCGTCATCCATCCACTTTGTAGACTCAGATTGAATCCTGGGCTTCCGGCTTTGGCTTTGGCCTTGTCTTATCCTGGCTGTTGTGGGCATTTGCGAAATAAACCCACAGATGGGGGATCTTTGTCGTTTTTTCTCTGTGTGTATGTCTCTCTTCCATATATATAAAAAAAATAAGTAACTGTGTTTTTTTTTTTTTTTAATGCTGTGCTTGCCAGGTGGACCAGTTATTAAAGAGAGAGCTACAAGAAAATCCCAACTGGCAATCTTTTTTAAACCAAATGAAAATTTAAATATAATGCCTCATTACTATATTTCAGGTTTTGTTCAATTGTTTTCTTGCCTCCTAAAAAGGACAGTAGTACATTATAAAGCTATTTAGGTTGAATGCCTAGCCATAACTATGAAGAGGCAATAAAGTAAACATTACAATTCAATTTTTAAATTTTATGTTAAGTAACATCATTGTTGTGTCCTAAGAGGCAATTAAGAAAGGATTTCTAGCCATGTTCTTGTCATTCTCTGCTTAAAAATAAAATAAAATGTCTCTATTTCTGCTAAAAAAAAAAAAACCCAAACCCCACTTCACTGAAATGAATTAAAATTCAGCATATTCAGTGCATTTGTTCCTAGGCTTACCCCTGTTGCTTTGAAATCTTTACTGTTTGCTGCTGAACAGTGGAAAATGTCAAATGGGTGCTTGGCATCCCATGTTGGGGGCAGGCTGGCTGGAAGCACAGGCTTGTCCTGAACAAGTAGGGCACCAGGACACCTGCTCAGAGACGAAAACCTTGGCACACAGTTGCTGGGGAGAAGGGCGGGTGGATGTCACGTGATGATGCTGGACAGACTGTAGACGTCCAGCAGACAAGGATGGGGACACAGAGGCCACACTCACAGGGTGTTTCTCATTATGAGCCTCCTGCATGGAGAGACTCTTCACAGCCTGGACTTCATTCATTTTTGTATTGTTTTAAATGTATTTATTTTTATGGGAGAGGCAGGTTGACAAAGAGAAGGAGAAAGATCTTCCATCCACTAGTTCATTCTACAAATGATCTCAGTGGCCAGAATTGAGCCAATCTGAAGCCAGGAGCCTGGAGCCCCTTCTTCCTCCCACACAGGTAGAGGGTTCCAAGGCTTTGCGCTATCTGCCGCTGTTTCCCAGGCCACAAATAGGGAGCAGGCTCTGAAGTGGAGCAGCCAGGACTTGAATCAATGCCCGTATGAAATGTTGGCACTGCAAGACAGAGGATTAGCAATTGGGCTATTCTAACAGCCCCCCAAAAGTTCATTACATACCAACTGCTAAACTTAGCAAAATTCTTTGAAAGAGCCAATTTAGACATGTTTGTTCATTCTTAATTTTTTAAAAAGATTTGTTTATTTGAAAGAATTAGAGAGAGAGGGAGAGAGAGATACAGGTTGTCCATCTTGTGGTTTATTCACCACATGACTAAAATGTCAGGGAATAAATAGGGCCAAAGTCAGGACAGGAGCTTCTTCTGGATCTCCCACAAGGGTGCAAGGACCCAGGATCAGACTCTGATGCTTTTCCAGACTCATTAGCCAGGAGCTGGTTCAAAAGTGGAGCAGCAATGGAAATGACTTTACCCATATGACAGCTTAAACCCCTGCACCATAACCTTGGCCTTCATTCTTAATTTAATTTTATGTTTTTCAAAGGATTTATTTATTTTTATTGGAAAGACAGATATACAGAGAGAACTAAACATGGAGAGAATGATCTTCTGTCTGCTGGTTCACTCTCCAAGTGGTCATTGCAACGGCCAGAGTTGAGCTGATCTGAAGCAAGGAGAGCACAGGGTTCCAAGGCATTGGACCCTCCTCGACTGCTTTCCCAGACAACAGGCAGGGAGCTGAATGGGAAGTGGAGGAACCGGGATTAGAACCCAGCGTACATATAAGATCTCGGTGCATGCAAGGCGAGGACTTTAGCCACCAGGCCACCAGGCTGGGCCCCCATTCTGAATTTTAATAATCGTTTTATTACTTCATGTCTTCTAAGTAATGAAATGTACCAGGGTGTTTTACTTTTCAGAGAAACTTTACATCTCAGTTGTGGTTAAAAAACAAGGTGTTTCTTCTGAATCCTTCCCGTGATTTTTTGCTCCATCCATTATTCCCCATGTGATGCTGAAAAAACTATTTAGCATCTGCAACCCTCAACTGTATCCCCTGTAAAATGGTACATAAAAAATGACAAGGTAATTTACAATATTCAGCCTGTCTCGAATTTTAGTGGATCCATTAGCAAATAAACCAACAATGCAGGAACTCTTCCTAGATGGTTTCTTCTACAGTTAGGGAATTCAAGGTGAGGAACAAAATTTTATTCCGGATGATGATTCAACAATTATTTATTGCGTGTTTGCTGCAACTCAGACACTACAGTTCAAGAATAAACTGAGATGCAATTACTCCATTCTGGGCCTTGATGTAGATGTCACTGTAGCTTCATTTAAAAAAAAAAAACATTTACTTGTGGAGAATTTTATGAGAAAAAAAAAAAACACCAAATCTAGAGGGGAAAGTCTGTGGAAAATGAGATTAAAGAAAAGTTTGTTTTAGTTGCCAGAACTTTGAAATCCATGTTTATAAGGGTTCCTCAAAAAGTTCAGGCATATGAAACATGTAGTTGTATCTGTTCGGTGTATGGAGAAACGATTACATAAAGACAAGGGTGGAGACAGAGCAAAATAAATGACATTAAGTGGAAAGATTTAAAGATTTTTCATATCAGTTTGAAATTCAGTTACAGGGAGACAGGAGGGAGACAGAAAAACATCTTCTGACCACTAGTTCAGTTCCTGTACAGCAGGAATGGCTGGGGTTGGGTCAGTGGAAGCCAGGAACCAGAAGCTTCTTGCTTATGTGGCTCCCTAGCTTAACAACAGAAACAGCTGAGCTGGGACAGGATGGGTTTGTGATGCACCTGGGTATATAATGGACAGAGCACATAACACGAAGGAGGGAGACTCAAGGATAGACGTGGGTAACTGACTGTAGCATTAAAAATATGAGAACATGGGACAGGAAAGAATTCCAGAAGTAAAGCAAAACTACTGTTCTTGCCATTAAATTTAGGATACCTGTAGATCCAGCACAGCTCAGGCATTAGAGGTTAAGAGTCTGGATGTTCGATTTGGAGAGTGAACCAGCGGGTGGAAGTTCATTTTCTCTGTCTCTCCTTTCTGGAAGTCCGCCTTTCTAATGGACATGTATAATTTAAAAAGCAATATTTTATTTACCTCTTTGACACAACAACAGAGTCAGGGAGATACCATCTACCCCAATAGGAAAAAAAAAACGAGACTTTCTGGTCTCTGCAGAGAGAATGTTGAGAAACCATACTGCAAATTACATCTCACTGATTCATTTCTGCAGTTAGCGCTGGCTCCAGGTGGCCATTTCATAAACAGCAGTACTATGACAAATAACCCGAATGGATTGCAGGAAATTATCAATGCCAGAGAAGAATGTCCAGGGGTGCAGTAATTGGGCAAGTTCTGTTTTGCACATTCTCCTGGTGCCATCGTCCTAGTCGCACAAGATAAACCGTTGCCAGGGCACTAAACAGAAACGGTTACAATTAAATGCTGATAAATTGGGAGCCGGGAGAGTGCAGCCAACTGCGAGTGTGAAGAAAGCCACGCTATTTGCATTTCACATTTCTCATAAAGACGTGCTGGACTCCCACATATCTGACATGAGTGGAACACACAAACAGTTGTATTAAACATCGCAGTAAATGAATACGAAGAAGCAACATAGAAGCAGATTCTGTCCATTTCGAAAATGTAACAGTGGTTCACAACTTGTCTGCTTTTATTCGGGGTTGTGCACTTCATCAAGTTCTCGTTCTTCCGTGGAAATTTTGTCTTCTCTTTGTCGGAATTGAAGCCCCCTTCCGCACGCCCACTGGGGCACAGCATGACAAACTCAGACCCGTTGAGGTACCTTGTCCAAATGGCAAATGGGATTAAAGACGGTCGTTTCCCAGTACTTCTCAAACACAGAAAGTGCTGAACGTTAAGTAGCATGGATTTACCCTTCAGAGGTATTTCGTTTAGTTCGCTCCATGCACCACGTTTTTGTGGGTTATCCGTCATAGCCTTTTCTATGTCTTGTTCTTCACTTTGTCCTCCCGTGCAGCTTCAGCCAAATCTGCTCTCTCTTACAATCTCAGCTACAATACCCCGACATATTAGTTCTTCCTCTATGGATATCGCATCGTTGCAATATGAGACATTACAGCCAAGCACAAGGTCAGGCTCAGCAATAGGATCTGGAAGAAATGGCCTCGTTCTGTAGCGCTTGTCAGAGATGGTCCCACCGACGCCCCCTGTCACATCAGCATTATCTTTTTCTTCAGATATCCACACTGATTTCCCACGCGAGTAAGAAGTTGACAGCTACAGGTTGTATGTTTGATTTCCCATCCTTCCGAAGTTACACCGTTACCTTTTATTTTTTTTTTCCCTCACAACATGTGAATCGTTTGGGAGATTTTTCAACAATACATTAGGATGATTTAAAAACTGAAATAGCTTTCTGTCATCTCCGAGCCCGAAGCTGAAAGGGGAGCATTAATTGCTCGGTTATGTGTTTAGAACCGACCTTCTTGCCCCCACCATCTATTAAGATGATGGCATTACTGTTGTTCCTTTCAGGAAAATGGAGATAAATCCCACCCAGGCAAAGACGTTCAGATCCTGACCCACAGTAACTAGAATAATAAAGGCAGATGATTCAGTAATTAGATTTGTAACATTAAAGCATTAAGTTCTTTTCCCTTTTTTACCACATTAGAAGGACAGCAATCCTGTGATTTTTTTTTCCCCAGGGACAGTGCTAATAAGGATATGTCTTTGCAAGAAACAGGAAGTAATGCTCCTGATGTAACTGTATGATGGACGTGGCTTGTGGTAACAATGTCGAGTTTCCAGAAGCATTTCACATCCGGAGAGGGGTCTCTTGAATAATCTGCCAGGTTCTTTAAAAACTCACTGAGAGCTAGAACTAGCATTGTGTTAAGCATTTTCATCCTGAGGGATAAATTTTCAGCTTCTTTGGCAACTAGGCTTTTATCCTTTCTTGCAGATGTTATCTGTATGTTGTACCATCTTATTCACATGGATACCTCTCACCTATATTATAAACTGGATTGTGGATGGTTTATTCTTTTTCTGTTATATGTGTTGAGGTACAGTTCCTATAACTTAGAACATATTCTTTAAAAACATGCACTTCAGTAAGTTTGTGTAATCTTGTTTCTTTTTTATTTTAATTTTTTAAATGTATTTATGTTCATTTTATGTGAAGCGCAGAAAGCTAATCAGAGATCTTCCATGTACAATCACCATAGCAACCAGGGCTAGGTTGAGCCAAGGGGTCTAGAACTTAATCCAGGGCTCTAGGGCTGTGGGTGGAAGGAACTCAGATGCTCACACCAAAATGGGCAGTCCACCAGAGCGCTCCTTAGCAGGAACCCGGAGCAGCAACAAAAGATCTGGCTCCCAAACCAGGAACTCTGCTGATGGGATTTGAGGCCATCCAAGCAGCATCTTAACTCCATTCCAGAATATTTTATTCACTTTCCACTCCATCGTCTACCACCTCCTGGAAACATTCATCCGTGTCTGCCCGTGGATATACCTTTTCTGGACATTTTATATAACAAACCATGCAGTACGTGATTTCAAATCCCAGATGGTCAGTCTCCGAGATATTATTTTATTCCTAAGGTGAAGTCAGTTTTCAATAAACTGCCTTGATGCTTGTTGGCATATAACCTCACCTGAACACGGAATGAATGATTGATTAGTGGTAGTTTTCAGACATCATTTGGGATTATTTCAAAGAGTCCCTCTGTTCAGTTTTCCAGGACTATGAACACTACTGCCACATCAGCACTAGAGGGCGCCCTCTGTTGAGGTTTGCTTCTGGTCCTGTGTTGGTATGCTTTCATTGTTTCAGTCCTCCACTCACTCCCGCCCTCAGCACACACACACACACACACACACACACACACACACACACACACACACACACACTTCATCTTTCATTATCATATTACATTAAAATACAGGACATGCATGTTTTCAATAAACATTTTGTGCCATACACAACTGCATGAAATAAATTAAGTAAAAAAAAAAAAAAAAATTAGGGGCCTTGTGGCATGGCCTCGCGGCTAAAGTCCTTGCCTTGAATGCGCCGGGATCCCATATGGGTGCTAGTTCTAATCCCGGCAGCTCCTCTTCCCGTCCAGCTCCCTGCCTGTGGCCTGGGAAAGCGTTCGGCTAAGTCGTGTAACTTCACTGGTCAACGAGGTAGGGTAGTCAAACTATCCCAGAGTTAAGATATTCAGCATAGATAACCCAACGTTCTAAATCGCCAACCGTTTCATCGAGGCAGAAATCTAAAGTGAGCAAAGTCAGTAAATACTAAACATTTTATTAGACTCGGAATTTTGGATACCCTCATAAGCCTTAAGGCAACGCCGGTGTACAGAACAAACCTGTTGATAAATCTTGTACTTCAGTGATGCTGAGATTAGAGCTGGTACCACTTAACGTGACTACAGTTAAAAACCCAACTGGAGATGTTGACACTCGGTATTGTTTAATGGGAAATTTATGCCGAAATAAATTGCTTTGAGGAAATGACATTCCTGTGCCTCAGTTTCTCACTGTTGGTGGATTTTCTCTTCCTTCATTGAGGTGGTGGCATAAATCTAATTTACTACGCAACGAATGGAGATCTTAGATGGAGATTATGTTTCGCAGAGCTATTCTGATGTAGTGTTTAATGAAAAACCTGGTTATATCTTCAGGACTGTCTGTTGCATTAAAAATGACATAAACAAGCTGACTGTTAGCCAAGTGTTTAGAAATGTAGTTTCTCAAAGTTTATGTCAAATTAAGCGCTCTACAGAATTAAGATGTCTGAGAAAAAAAATAGCATGGAGAAAATTTGTTGTGTATCGTAACTAGAACATTAAGACTTGTTGAATAAAATTTCTAGAAATGATTAGTTGTGCTCAACAGCAGGTCTCTGTCAGGAATGGACCCAGCATCTTCAGGTACCCGCATCTCACGCAGCCCCCTGCAGCCCCTGAGCTGCTACGCACAGGGCAAGGATGTCTTTCCTAAAATAAAAGCAATCAGGCTATCCCCACAGTGGGGCTTTTGCTCCTGTTCTTTCTCCTTTGCATGGCCAGGTCCTGTTTCAGAAAACTTCCTTCATGTTATGGTGCAACAGGTGAAGTCACTTCCAGCGATGCCAGCATCCCATACCAAGAAGTCCCAGTTGCTCCTCTTCCAATTCAGCTCCCTGCTAATGCGCCTGGAAAAGGCAGAGGAAATTGGCTCGAAGCTTGGACCCCTGCCACTCCTGTGGGAGACCCAATGCGGTGCCTGGCTCTTGGCTTTGCCATGGTACAGACCTGTCTGTTGCACCTGTTGGGGGAGCTAAATAGCAGATGGAAGATCGGTCTTCCTCTGTCATTCTGCCATTCTAATGAGTTAATTAGAAATAAACAGAAATAAGTAAACCCCAACATTCCCAGCTCTGTGTACCCCTCTATTATAGTCAAGCTCCTCACTGTTGAGGTGATTCAGGAATTGTTTCCAGGACACGGAGACTCACAGAGGGAACATTATTCTACTCAGTGAGGTTCACCCAGGATCCACAGGAAAGGTGACACTCATTGGATGCCTGAATGGTTTTCAAATGAAATCCAAGCTGTGTCGTCTTTTTAAAGCACACAGCGTGTATCAGGTGTTAGTACATGAGACTTACAGTGAAGGAATGGTAAGGAATTCTGCCATGTGTGAGGTGCAGCATCCTAGGAAAATACATAGGAGAAGGCAGGTGCGCACGTGAGGAGTCTTCAAAAAGTTTATGGAAAATATGTATTATAAAAAAAAAACATGGATTTTTTTTTCTTCAAACTAAATGTATCAAAATGCCCTCCTAGGAGCAACCCTGAGAAAAACGTCAAAACTTTGACCTGAAGAGTTAAGTCGGTGCCTATACAGGCAGTGGCTTAATATTCTACACCATGCCATCGCCTGCTTGTCTCCTTTCTTGAAGTTTCTTAAGAAGGGTGACAGGCAGCTGTAGTCTGCAGGAAGGGTTGGGACTTGGGCGATGTATGCGGGGGTACAAAGCATGCAAGACACATGCTGGCAATATCCAGTTCCTCTCTGCTAGCTACCTGCCATCTTGTACCAGGGCTCAGCTCCAAACAGTTATGAGTTATGCATTTACGGATTTCATGTGTTTGTGTGGGCCAATTTGTTAAATGCTTAACAACAATGCTTTTGCTTAAGACGTAGACTCCCTACCATACAAATGCCAAAAAAAAAAAAAAGAGAGAGAGAGAGAGAGAGAGAGAGAGAGAGAGCCTCAGAACATTTTTGTCGTTTGCCCAAGGGCACACAGTTACAAATGTTAAAGCTGAGATGTGAGATGTTGTCGGTTTCCAAGCCACATGTTCTTTCCAGGAAACATTTCCTCCACCTGTTCTCCAGGGCTGCTGGTGCTCCGTGACAAATGAGGGACCACAGCAGACAGCAAGCAGAGTGGCTTGTCTGAGGTTATAGCACTTTGCTAGTTGCTTTAAAACTACGGAACAAACAAGCAGATCTCTGATCAGCAGTTTAAAAAGAAAATCTCTGAGTAGATCAAATAGTACTCTGAACTCTACTCACAATATGTGAGGCAAGCTGATTGGCATTTGTATCACACGTGAGCATCTTACAAATGCATATTCCAGAGTCCGTGTTGTGGCCAGCATGCTATATTGGACACAAGTTCAAGTCCTGCCTACTCCACTTGCAATCCAATTTCCTGCTATTGTGCCTGGAAAGCAGCAGAGGATGGTCCAAGTGTGTGAGCTCTCATCATGCCACGTTGGAGACCAGCATGGAGCTTCTGAAATCTGGCTTTAGTCAGGACTGTCCCAAGCTCTTGGGGGCTGTCTGTGAAGTGAACTAGTGGTTAGATTTCTCTCTCTCTCTCTCTCTCTCTCTCTCTCTCTGATGTTCAATAAATAAACAAATCCTTAAAAATGAAATGCATGTTTATTGTACCACCTCAGACTTAATGAATCAGAATCTCTCACAATGTGATCAAGAAATCCTGTTTCTATGAGCCTTGTGCTAAGACTGTTAGACATCTGAAAAGTTAAAGAGCACCTATATGACTTTGGTGAAACTTCAATTAACACTTAAGTCAAAACTCAAATAAGTGGGATTGTCAGTACTATGACAATATTGCCTGTTGAAAGGTATCCTGAAAGAACCCTGTATAGGATAGTACAGGTAAAAATTAGGGAACCGGATATTGTCGGCTGATAGGTTTTCTCAACCCAGGAGCAGAGAAACTGAGGTCTCAGATTTATCTAAAGTGCTCAATAACGCACTAGGAACATGCTTCCTACAAGGGGGATCTTTAAGGCACCATCAAATGACTATCCCCTTTCCGGGGTGCTGATGTAGTTTGAAAGCAAGGAGTGACACTCTGCTCTCTGCTCTCTACTTTTTGTAGCCATGGGTGGCAAAACAACTTGAGATATTTATCTCACACACTTTCTTCCACACTTCAGCCCACCCTCATCCGGGGTTCCCACATGGGCGTGCATCCCTCTCAACTGTGTAACCAGTATTTAAAAATAAGTAAAATAAAATATATATATAAAAAAATTAGGGAACCAGTGATTGGCTTGATAATATATGTTTAAAGGATTGTAAACTCTTAAAGCTTGATAAAACCATTAAAACGAATGGAATAAAAAGTTTTAACTTAGCATCGCTAATTAAACTTCTGAAAAGGCAGCCACTCGTTCTAGCAATGAAACACAGTCGGTGATATATAAAATTATGACGGCAATAAAAAAGGGCCTTTGTGTTCAGAGGAGTGTCCCTGTATTCAGCCGATGACATCATTGATGAGCATGGCATCTGAGAGACCCCCCAGCTCTCTTCGATTGTTTTTGCCTCTTCCCCTTTCTTTCTGAGTGAGCAGTTCATAGGCCCATGATTCTCTGTTGATTGTACACAGCACTATAACATGCAGGCCTAAACTGTGTGGCCACTTGGATGATACATACCAACAAAGAATGATCGTTACATTTAGCATTACCAGGATTTTAAGGAAACTACAATTTCACGGAAGTCAGACGCACTGAACTGTGGGGCCCTATCAGCATGGTCTCACAAAGTCCGTGGAAGAGTCCAGACTCAATGAGTTTATTTGGTGGTCCATGCATATTTTTTTCATAATGTACATTTCTGTACATTTATTGAACATCATCTGTGTGTGCCTCCTAGTATTCTACATTCATTATTTGGATCTTTTTGATTGAAACTTTTAAGTTTGATGAAACCATGGGTGCCAAGCCATCACGTTATGCCATGCCCCATGCAGCTCGGAACTGTTGTAGCACTTCAGGCTTTGTCTGTTCTACCTACTTCCTCCTCGCAACTCATCCTTCCTAAATCTCCCTTTCATTTTCGATTCCATTTTATTCTTACATTTTTGTCCAGTTTTGCACAAACAGTACATTTCTATATGCAAAAGGTAACAGGTGCTTTTTTTAAAAAGATTTATTTTATTTTTATTGGAAAGGTGGATATACAGAGAGGAGAGACAGAGAGGAAGATCTTCAGTCCAGTGATTCACTCCCCAGGCAGCAGCAATGGCTGGAGCTGAGGCAATCCAAAGCCAGGAGCCTCTTCTGGGTCTCCCGCACGGGTGCAGGGTCCCAAAGCTTTGGGCCGTCCTCAACTGCTTTCCCGGGCCACAAGCAGGGAGCTGGAAGGGAAGCGGGGCTGCCAGGATTAGAACTGGCGCCCATATGGGATCCTGGGCGTGCAAGGCCAGGACCTTAACCACTGCACCATCGCGCCGGGACCAATGGTAACAGGTTCTAATAATGTGATTGTGTCGAATATTAGAAAAACAGATGCGTTTGTATTCATGTTGCCTCACATCTTGGGTTCAGTTTCTCCTGTATAAATTGCTCTTGTGTGCAAATTGCTTTATTTGTTTAGGGATAAAAATGAATCTTTATTTTTGCCATCTCGTGTATCCAATACCTTTGTACTTGAATCCACCTGTATTGTGACTGTGTGGATACGTTGTATCATCATTTTATAACTAGCCTTTCTGACTTTTTTCTCCTAAAAACATTTGCTAGTCAATATATTTTAGGGTGCTTATGAACTATATCAAAATTTTGTTATACTTCCATATTATGGATGGTTGAACATTTGAAAAAATCCTATTAATCCAACAACAAACCTCACAGATGTTTTACTTTCCATAATTTAAAAGTGATAAATATGCATGCTATTTTTTAGATTTATTTATTTTCAGTTAAAAGAGTTACAGAGAGGGAAGAGACAGAAAAAGATTTTTTATTCATTGGTTCATTCCCAAAAGGGTCATAATGGCTGGCATTGAACCAGTCCACTCCGAAGCCAAGAGCAGAAGCTTCTGCTGGGTCTGCCAAGTGGATGCAAGGACTCTCCTGCTTTCCCATACCACAAACAGGGAGCTAGGTTGGAAGTGGAGCAGCCAGGGCTTGAACTGGTGCCCATATGGGATGCTGGCACCACAGACAGAAGCTTAATCAATTACAGCATGGTGCCATCCTCCTATTTATTTAATCCGTTATTGATATACGTTCTTTTAACCATAATGTTGTGGAGAGGGAAAAAAAGATGGAAAATAGGATAGTCAAAACATTGAAAACATTTGGTTGAGTGAAATAACGAGATACAAAAGGCCATATATTAAATGATTTCATTTATGTGAGACTTCCGAAAAAGCGTATCTCTAGAGACAGAAAATGCTTGGCTGTTGAGATTGTTTTGTAATGGGTGGCGTGACACTTTCCTAAATGTGTAAAAATATTAAAAATCAGTGAATATTTTATTTAGCATTAGATGCATTATAATGTATTTGTTACAACTCAGTTTTTAAAAGGCCACGGAGGAAGCAAGGTAAAGTCAGGTTCTTATTGTCTGGCATTTGCTTCAGTAAAGGACAGCGTCATTCCTTTCACAATATCTGAAAGTAAACAAAAATCTTGCACTTTCTGTTCTCACCATCATCCCCTGTGTAATCAAAGACTTCGGAATTGTTCCTAAGACTCTGTTTTCAAAGACTTCCATTGGAGGTTCCTGATAGGCAGCAGGTGGCACACTCAAATTCAAGTATCAATCAGAGGCTAATGCAACAACAAAGGACACTGCAGACCCCTGGACACTCTGGTAGTGCCTCCAGCAGTCACCTGTCATAAACCTGAAAGAGCAACAAACAAACAAAAAAGAGAACCCATTAGCAGGTGACAAACACAGAGAGACCTTCATAGAGAAGAAAGCTGGCGGGGCACTGGCGCTGGACAGCTCAAAGACCCTCACAGGTCTGTTTTGGCATTCTAAGACAGAGCCCAGGAATTATCCATCCCCAAGAACTGCTCTTGTAGCAGCTCTCATGAGACTGTGATGGTCTCCGCTCTGATGAAGCTCAACTGAGAGCAGTGGGTCTGCTCAGAAAGGATTTTGCTACATAGCTCAACAATATACTTTGCCTCCACATCTCTTTAGAATGCTCATATTTTATCACTGCTCACAAAGTAAAATTTCGCTAAAAGGAAGAATCACTTTAGTTATGTGTCCAGTACTACTTTCAAAGCTATATGGCAAGTGTGCCACGTATTCTGCCAACATCATTTGAATACAAAACTTTTGGCAGTCAGAACTTAGCAATACAATTTACTTGTTAGGTACCAACTTCCACTGTTTGCAACAGACTTTTTTTCACTGCTGAAAATACTTCGCGTAACTTAGGGTTGATCCTACTTCTAATCTAAGTATGTTTTATTAAAAAAAAAAAACAAGAGAAGGAAAGCATTACTCTGAAAATCATTTTGAAAGGTCGCAAAGCCCTCGTTCATGTTGAGACACAGGGCCTCTCTTTCAGCAGGTAATGACAGCCTAAAAATGTCACCAATTCAAATGCGGACAAATGGGTCCTTCCTTTTAAAGTTCAGTCGTGAAACTAACCGTCAGCCTGGATCAGTTTTACAGGAAAATCACAGCTCTCTTTCAATGCGTGTGACTCTCCTGACCACATCCAGGCAATTAGAACCATCTGCCTTGCTCTCCAACGAAGTATGAAGGGCCGAGTCTCTATGCAACTTTACATGAGACAAGAAAGACGTGGAGTTCTATTGGTAGAAGGAGGCATAGGGCTTTTGAAACTATGAATTAGAATAATGGTGTACGCGGAGTATTTTAAGGTGTAGAGATGAAATGAGGTTTGACCATAAATGTTAACACTGCTCTATAAAACTGAGTCTAGGCACACTTCCTGTTCACAGTGTCTGACAATAGATGGGAATATAACATTCTCTGGCGATTAGGGTTTTGAAGAGTGAAAAACATTTGGCACTGGATGAAACTTGATGGCGCAACTCTAATGATGAGATTGTAGTTTGACTGATAACTAATGGACCTTATATTATAGTTGTTGTGGGTATTAATAGGATAGATTCCAGTCTTTATTCCTTTGGATTTGGGGGGACACTAACAGAACATAAGGAGAAATGGATTTTTTAAAAAAGATTTATTTGTTGTCAATGGAAAATCAGATACACAGAGAAGAGGAGAGACAGAGAAGAAGATCGTCCATCTGATGATTCACTCCCCAACGGGCCACAACGGCCGGAGCTACGCCAATTTGAAGGCAGGAGCCAGGAGCCTCTTCCAGGTCTCTCACATGGGTGCTGGGTCCCAAGACCTTGGGCCATCCTCAACTGGTTTCTCAAGCCACAAGCCGGGAGCTGGATGGAAAACAGGGCCACTGGAATTAGAACCAGCACCCATGGGATCCTGGCACATGCAAAACAAAGACTTTAGCTGCTAGGCTACCGTGCCAGACCTGAAATGGATGTTTCTACTATAAACCAAATAATCTACTATGAGTTAATATGCCAATATGAGTGTGGGGAAAATGTGTCACTTTGTCCTGTCCTTGTCTACCTTTCCTTAAAGGCTGCCACACACAGCCTTTTCCCAAAGCCTGTATCTGATGTGACCAGGGGCTTTGGGGCCAGCATTGGGCACAGCAGGTTAGCCCACCGCTTGGGACGCTCACATCCCATATTGTAGGATCCAGTGGATCCTGGGATCCAGTCTCACTTCTGCTTCTGATGGTGTTCTGATGAACACCCTGGGAGGCAGTAGATGGTGGTCCAGGCACTTGAGGCTGGGATTGCTGACTCCGGAGTTCGAAGCCTGGTGGGTGTTGACATCTGTGGAGTGAATCACCAGGTGTCAGCTGACTGCCACTCTGCAGCTCTCTCTCTGTCACTTTTTCAGGTAGATAAAAATAAAATTTTAAAATGTGAACTTTTTTTCCCCCCCTCAAAACAAAAACAAACACTCTGCTATGTACCTAGTATTTGAGCCACGAAGAGGCATTGTGAGTCCTGTTGGCAAAGACAGGCTGCTGACCTTGGCAGCTGGCCCCGTCTGCCTTGGGCTCCAGGAGCACCTGACCTCTTTGTGCTCTGGCTTTTTGCGCCTGGGTAGAAGCTCAGCCCTCCCCTCTGTGAGTGCCCGCCAGCCCTTTGCCTCCTGTGAATGCCAATTTGGTGAATTCTGGGATTGAGCTCTTACTTGTCACTGTGCCAGATTTTCGGGAGCCTGATTTAAGTCTTTACATTTCATTTTAGCAACAATAGCTTTTGCTTATTTTTTTTTCCTTTGGGTATCTGACATTTCTCATTCCTTTGCATACACCAGCCTACCTGCTTTGTCACCTAAAAGTCATATTTCTTTTCTTTTTTTTTTTTTAATTTATTTACTTCTATTGGAAAGGCAGATGTACAGAGAGGAAGATCTTCTGTCGCCTGGTTCACTCCCTAGGTGGCCTCAATGGCCAGAGCTGAGCCAATCCGAAGCCAGGAACGAGGAACTTTCTCCAGGGCTCCCACGTGGGTGCCTTGGGCCATCCTGGACTGCTTTCCCAGACCACAAGCAGGGAGTTGGATGGGAAGCAGGGTCGCTAGGATTAGAACCGGCGCCCATATGGGATCCCTTCACATTCAAGGTGAGGGCTTTAGCCACTGAGCTATCGCACTGGGCCCCTAAGAGTTATTTTTCTTTAACTCGCTATGAAAGAGGCTGTGATGTATTTACAAGTGTTTTCTTAAGACGTACAACTCACTGTTTTTGATCTCAACGAGATCATTCTTCTCACTGATTACCGGTTCATGCTCCATTGACAAGCAGTGAGTAAATGCTGTAGATTTACCTGGTTCAAATTGCTCGTTGCGGTAGACAACATTTTTAAATTGCCTTACCATGGAAGTGTTGACATACGCTAGAAAAATCTTTCAATGAGTCACATCTTATGAGATAACCCTGCTCTCCATGAGCCTCCAAAAAGAATATTCGGTGGTTGCCCTGATTTATTTTCACGGCTCTCTGAGTAGTTTGCCAAGCAGTAAATATTTATGCCGGTATTTCATGCTATTTGGATTTAATTCTACTTGGAAAATAATTTGGATAACAAACAGCTTCTCACTTTGTAGGGACTGCATGATATATTTGGGGACATAGTATACTCCCATAGGTGACTTAGGAGTTGTGTTATGTTAATTACTTTTGTTCTTGTTCACGGAATCCTTCAAACATATTCTCCTGCTAAAAAAAAAATAAGTAGTAGAAAGGAAAATACATTTTAGTATTTTGTACCCACCCTTCAACTGCCACTGAACTCTCCTAGCAGAAAGAGAATACGAAATTTAATAATAAATTTGCTACACCCTATTTAATGTTTGAGGGCATCAAAGATAAATTATTCTTTTTAAGATATCATCACAAATCTCGAAATTAAATGTACACCAATAAAAATGTTACTGTCCTATTGCTCGCAGTCATGTTATTAAAATGACTAACACATGCACACTTGCTGAGCCTTTTTATTTCACTGACATTCATCTTTTTCACGATTCGTCGTGAAACAGTTATTCTGGTTATAACTTGATTTGAGTCTGTTTCAATTAGAGCAGGATCATGAGTGTCGGAAATTTTCAGAGCTTTCTTGGAAAATCAAAACAGTAAACCACGTGCTCAGTAAACGGTGAGTAATCGCAGAAAAACACCTACTGATAGTGCATGCTCGTCAAGTGTAAAAATGAATATCAACAGATACAACCTATTTGGTATAATTAGATCATGCAATTATCTTTCATTTTTGAATCTTAGCTGTACACTGCTCCATATTTAAATGAAATTAATAGTGGTTGCCTGCGGAAATACCCTTGCCCTCCTCCTGAAAAATATTTCATCTGAATCTGATATGACAAGATGCACGGTATTAAAATGTATAAGTATTTGAAAATGAGAACAATATAGCTAAAATATACTTGATTATCTTTATTATAATTAATTAAAATGCTAAATTCTCAAACAGGCAGAATTGACCTTATTCTCGGTAGTAAATTCTAACAAACTCACTTTATATTAATCTACTTTAATTATTCTTTGCTTTAAATACTATCTCACATATGTTTTTCAAATATTTAAAAAATGCTAAAACTTGTCAGGTGTTTCAAACTAGCCTTATCTGGGCAGCAAATACACTATACTTGACTCTGTAACACCATGCTAGCTAGCTATTCCATTTATTATCATTTCCTCTGTTTGGAAATAACATCTAATTCCTCTCTCCTCACTGTGTTTTTCTTCTTTCTACTTATCAGTGGCTATTAATTTACATGTTTGCATCATTATTTTGAGGTCTGTTTCTTCCGCTGCAATGTATGAAGCACATGAGAAAAAAATGATTGTTCTGTTCTCTCTTCATTACCTAACGGAGTGGACAAGTATGCCTGCTGGCTGGTGAAGGATCGAATGAATAGTATTCATGGCATATAGCTCATAATTCTAAGGACCCAGAAGTTCAGAGAACTTACTGCCTGTACTGAAATAAGCCCACACAACACGCCCTTTTGTTGTTGTTGTTGTTATGAATCCAATGCTGTTTCAGACACTATCTTTCAACGTGTAATATAACCTTTGTACTCCAATGAATACTGTATTCACATTGGTGGAAACCCTGAATGACAGAATACCGGTGGGACTTGTATTCAGACCAGACCCTTGGGTCCCTTAACGTACCTGGTTCTATATGGTAGGGCACTAATGGTGCAGTGGCTGGGGGGCAGCGCGATGGCTTAAGGTGTTGGAGTCCTTGTGCTGGGATTTGTTTGCTGACATCTGTGGGGACACTCTTGTACATGCTGTATACCAGTTAAAACTTCCAGCCAGTTAGGGACAAGCATTCCATCTGGCCGTTTTGAGAGACTGGGATAACTGCATCTTATAGAGAGAGCCTGCATTAGAGGACCAGCTCTGCTCTTCATTTTAGTTTCTGCTAATACACATCCTGGGAGAGACAAGTGATGGCTCGAATCTTGCTTCCCCCGCTGCCCTCATGGGAACCTGGATTATGTTCCCAGTGTCTGAGCATCTGCTGAGTGAGCAGTGGGATGAGAGCTCTGCCTCTCTCTCTCTCTCTCTCTCTCTCCCTCTCATGCCCTGCTGCTCAAATAAATATTTTTTAATTCAAAATTTATATCCCTTCACTCTTAGCCAAAATTGAAACACCACCACAAATTACTATTATTGAATACAATATATTCCTAATATCATTTCTTTAAGTATCAGCTAGTTTCTCAACTAAGTTACAGATATTTTGTAACACCATCCCCCAAACTCCAAAATCCTTCAAAATCCAAAGTGTTTCTGCACCAACAGGGTGCCCCATTCAGGAAATTCCATTATCTGACTGCATGTGGCAGATCACAGCCAAAAATCAAAGCACCGGGGCCTTAAAAGGATCAGAAAGACTTTCAAGTTGTGTGTAAAAAGCACATGTCAAATATACATGACTGTGTTAATGTTAAGAATTGAAATCTCGCTGTGTTTATGGGAGTTACCAAAGTAAAGAACGTGTGAAATCCACATTACGAGCATGTAGGATAAGAGATGGTCATCCTGGAACTTTACTGCTCGAACAATTCACAAACACTCGTTTCTGCTTGACTGACATATATTCATCGCAGAAAACAGAGGAAATAATTTGATTTTAATGGCTTTTAAAGCACCCACATGGGAGACCTGTGGTGAAGTAATTTATCTTCTTTTTTTTTTTTTCCTTTTATTCCTTGGAGTCAAGCTTAAATTTTACATACCATTTAGCCCTTAACATATTGACATATTGTTTATAAATGTTCTAACAAGGTGTGTTACACGATGCCTCTTCTCAAAATCAGAAAAGGTTAGAAAGATCCAAATGAGTGGTCCACTCGCCTGTGGAACACCGTGACTTTGTTCTTAAACTCTCATCCTGTTTCTCTTCTGCCACGGTGCCTTCCGATTCCTGTGGATTTTCCCTTCCAAAAGCCTTGCCCAGGTCTGTACCGGTTGTTGCAAGGTTCAGCTCTGGCTCTCTTCTCAGATAGTCGAAGAAATGACCATTCTTCTGCTTACAGTAATATATTTCTAGATCTCCCCAAATGTCTATGTTAACTAGACGTTCACTTTCTTAATGAGTCTTCCTTTTAATACTCTGTTCTATACCGATGAAAACGGAGAGCATGATCTTTTTTGTTTTGTTGTTCTGGCAGCTCTAGATCATTCCGTGGGATTACTTTGAATCTTTCTGTAATTTACCATAGATTTAACTGAAACCCAGTTGCAGTGTTATCTCAAGAGAAGGCTCATGAAACAATACCGATTTATTTTTTTTTTGCTTCTAGACTACTAGGTTGAAATGTGAGAATTGCCTTAATCATTCATCCACGAACTATCTGAGAAATTACTGCACAACCTGTTAAAAAAAAAAAAAGCAACAAAGTTTATAGAGGGGCAAGTGTGTTGGTGCTGCAGACTAATCTTCTGTCTGTGATGTTGTGATCCCATATGGATGCTGATTTTAGTCCAAATTGCTGCATTTCTGATCCAGCCCCCTGTTTTCTGGCGTGGGAGATGCAGCAGAGGATGGTCCAAGTTTGTGAACCCGTGCAGCCAAGTGGGACATCTGGAAAAAAATCCCTGGCTCCCAGCTTTAGATCGTCATCTTAGCTCTGGTGGTTGAGGCCATTTGGGTTGCAAACTAGCAGAGGGAAGACTCTCTCTCTCTCTCTCATTTTCTTTCTGTGTAATCTGAGGGACATCTTCACGGTACACATATATGATGGCTTGATGGCTTACGGATGAAAATTAAGCATAGAAATGGCACATATGACTAAAACCAGCTGGCATGTTGCACACACACACACACACACACACACACACACACACACATCTCCTCCATTTGTCCTACTTCTGTCTTTGAGACAGGTTCACCCACACATAATTTTTTAAAATAGCATTTTTATTCTGTCTCAATTTTAGACATGAAATAAAAAGATAAATACACTTGTTACTTTTTTTTAAAAAAAAATCTGTGCTTATAAGGCATCTTTCAAGTGTTTATGAAAATTGTGTATTCTGGAAAGAGAGTGTGCATTAATTGCAGAGTGCTTTGTACCACACAAAACTTTCCACCAAACTCTGTAAGGACTTATTTATTTGAAGGAATGGCAGAGAAAAGAGAGAGAGAGTCCATTAGCCAATTCTCTACCCAAAGAGCTTCAAGAACCAGGACTAGACAAGGTCAAAGTCAGGAGCCAGGAACTTCATGCTGATCTCCCGTGAGACTGATAAGAACCCAAACACTTCATCCAGTCTCCACTACTTTCGCAGAAGCAAATAGAACCCGAAGCACAGCAGCTAAGGACTTCAGCGAGCACCCCACCACAACCCAAGCCACTGTACCACAACTCCAGCCATTACGTTTATCTTTTCATTCTAGTTTTCCAAAAACTTGTAGGTAGAGAGACACAGAGAAAGAGGTAGAAAGAGAAATAGAGAGAGAGAGAGAGAGAGAGAGAGAAAATCCCGTTTGCTTGTTCACTCTCCAGACACGCAGAACAGCTAGACCTAGGATAGAACCCAGGGCTGACGTCTCACTGCACACCTTCAGCTATCGGAGCCCTCCCCTCTGCCTCGTAAGGGTTGGCGCTGGCAGGGAATTGGAGTGTGGAGCCAGGAAGCTCATCCATGGAGTCTCTGGGAGGACAGAAGCACGCGCTAAGCCCAGCACCTGTACTGAGTGTACGCTTCCTGACCACTGAGCGAAACTGCCTGTTCCTGTCCTCATCACGAAACTTTCTAACAAAAGCATGAATACAATTTAAGCATTCACACCTGAGAGAAATAGCAGGATGCAAGTATTTCTAGAAGAATCAAAGAGAGGTTAAGATGAAAAATCCCACGCCCCTAACACACCATCAGGTGCTGGGGGTAGGTTGTAAACCTTGACTCTGCACTTCCTAACTAAAAAAAAAAAAAAAGCAGTGAGGGTGACAAATTCAGTTACAGCAGTCATAATGTCAAGAGAAGAAAAGCAAGGGATATTTCCTGATTCCCCAAACACTGAGAAATTTCTCCCATGGGTCCTTCTGAAAGGCACAATGTGTGATGGAGGAGATTATTGTAGAGCTGCCTACAATAAATGCCTCCATAATTTATGAAACATAAAGTCAGTTCTGAATAAGGCAGAAGCAGTGTGGTCAGACACGTAGGTCTTGGGTGGTGGTATTCTTGATCTGAACAGGCATTTTCACCAAATTTCTTTTTTTTTTAAGATTTATTTATTTTTATTGGAAAGTCAGATTTACAGAGAGGAGAGATAGAAAGATCTTCCATTCGCGGGTTCTCTTCCCAAGTGACCGCAACAGCCGGAACTGAGCTGATCCAAAGCCAGGAGCCAGGAGCTTCTTGCAGGTGTCCCATGCGGGTGCAGGGTCCCAAGGCTTTGGGCCATCCTCGACTGCTTTCCCAGGACACAAACAGGGAGTTAGAAGGGGAAGTGGAGCCGTCAGGATTAGAACAGGCACCCATATGGGATCCCGGCACGTACGAGGCGAGAACTTTATCCACTAGGTTACCGCACCGCCCCCCCCCCCCCAATTTCTATTATGAATATTGCAAACGGGTAGAAAAACTGCTAGTAAGTAGAAATAGAATCTTTGTGTGGCAAACTTTTTGTTAGGGTTTTGTGCAGGTAATGAACCACAACAAGCATGGTGACTTAAAATTCCACACACTTTTTGTACAGCACAGTTTGCATATGGGGGGGTACCGAGTGACTCAGGCCGGTCATCTACGGCCTGCCATTAAGGGGTCAGACATAGCTTCGTTCTCATCTGGGTAGGAATCTATAATGGGAAAAATCTAGTTCCAAGATCCTACCGATTTTTTTTTGTTAATTGTGTTTATCTCCTTATGGCTGTAGAATATACGGGAGCTTGTTTTCCTTAAAATCCTCATAAGCCACAGAGACTCTGAAAACAATCTAAGAAGACAAGAGTGTTAGGGACAGGGAAGTTGCTTTTCACCAAAAGCTTCTATTGAATCCGTGAGTTGATTGACTTTTTCTTATAAATCTTTAAAGGTCTGATGGAATAATTACAAAGACTATGAACTTGGGGTGGGGGGTTGTTCCTAATCTGTGTGGCTTTAATTTATTCACCTTGCTGCGCAGTGTAAATCTTCCAAGATGATATGGAAAAGAAATCATGGGAGCAGAGATTTTTAAAACTTTTAGCAAGAAGCACCAATCTTTTCCTAGGAGGTATGCCACCTGCTGTAGGCACTCGAAGGAGAGCCCTTGTTGGTTGAAGCCGTTACTCTCTCTTTTCAGTTCACTCAGAAGCTTTCTCATGCACTGGCACTCAGCTTAATTAAATGCGTGCTACCTCATTAGTGATAGCACATAGTAAGCTGTCAATATTGTAGTTACACGGATCGATTTTTACATGTTGAACCAGCCTTGCATTCTTTGCCTACGCCTTCCTCGTTCGGTTGTGGTACGCTAATCTTCTATTTGATTCTATTTGATAATATCTTACGAAAGATGTCTGCATTAATGAGGTGAAAGGAGTTTGTGGTTTTATCAGTTTGTCGGGCCTTTCTGTAATATAAATTCTGACCTCATTCAACGAGATGAGACTGGATCCTTCCTCTTTTACTGTCTGGAATAGCTCAAGTACATTGGTGTTATTTCTTCTTGAAATATTTGACATTTGGGAGAGTCTGCCAATGAAACCATCTGGAACTTCACTATTTATATTTCAGAGTTCCCAAAGATTTTTTTTTTCGTGTAATCTGTTTCAATTTTGTAGCTGCAATTAGACAGGTGGATATGCTTGCTATATCTGGCCTAGAATTTGAACCCATAACCTTTTGAGTTTTTTTTTTCTTCCTATGTATTTTATATGTGGAAATTTTATTCTAGAAATCATAAAATCATCAAGTGGGCTACCCATTGCAAACCTTCTCCAATGCGGTTTGTTTTATTGCCACATCTAATACATGGGCTCTTTAGCTCCGTTTCAGCAATGTACTTTTTAAAGATTTATTTGATTCTTATTTCACCAGTATTTTTTAAATGTCTATTTCTTTTCATCCAGTTGAAATTGACAGAGAGAGGGAGTGAAAGAATGAAGTAAGGAGAGTTGAGTCATTGCTCAAATATCTGCAAAAGCCAGGGGAGGGTCAATCTGAAAAGAACCAGGGTTACTCGCGTGGGTGGCAAAAGGTCTAAGCATTTTGGTCATCATTTGTTCCTCAGGCACAAAGAAAAGAAAGGCGGGTAGGAAATAGATTAGCTGGGACTTAAACTGAGCTTCTGACATGGGATGGGATGTAGGCCCAAGCGGTCCAGGACTCCATCGTGCCACAACACTCAGTGCATTTCAACAGTAATAACAGATGGAGTAGTCCCCCGTTCCCATTGCATAATTCAACAGCAGTGGCTGGTGAAATAGAACTTGAGCAATCAATATTTTTGAAAGCATCAGGTGTACTAGTATTATTCTCGTACACCAGCGAATACATAATATACATATACACAAATGTATAGATATAGATGTAGACAGAGATATTCTACAATATTCTGTGTCTGAGAATCCCAACTAAATAGATTCAGTATCTAAGCAGAAATTGCAAGAATCCAGTTAGTAAGCATTTCATGATGTTGCTAGCCACATATAATTCCTCTCACATATTCTCTTACTATTGTAAAGGTTTATTTTTATTAATGACAAAGAGAAAAAGAAACATCCCATCCCCTGTTTCACTCTGGGTATTAGGATATAATACATCACACCAAAATCCTTTAAAGAAAGAGACAATATTTCCAGCTTCCAGCATATTAAAAAAAAACTGAAAAACTGACCACAATCCAGAGATGGCTCTCCCTAAACTGTGAGACCGATTAACCGGGGGAGAAAACTTCTATTCTCCATTTCCTTCTGTGTTTCCGTGTTAATAGGTGAAATCTGATCATGAAAATTCATTATGCAATGAAAATGAAGGCGACAACTTTGCAATGTTAGTCATGGGAGAAAATGACCTTTACAAAGAGTGAGGATGTGTGATATTTCAAAATTCATGTAAAATGTATATTTATACTCATGAAGTTTATTTGAATTACTGGATCATAGTAATTTAAAAATTACTTTTTCATTATGGATTTGAATCATGCATCAACCATATATAATTAAGAATGTGGGCCCAGCGCAATAGCCTAGCAGCTAAAGTCTTGGCCTTGAACGCAACAGGTTCTCATATGGGTGCCGGTTCTAATCCTGGCAGCCCTGCTTCCCTTCCAGCTCCCTGCCTGTGGCCTGGGAAAGCGGTCGAGGACAGCCCAAAGCCTTGGGACCCTGCACCTGCGTGGGAGACCTGGAAGAGCTCCTGGCTCCTGGCTTCGGCTTGGCGCAACACCAGCTGTTGCGGCTGCTTGGGGAGTGAACCATGGGACAGAAGATCTTCCTCTCTGTCTCTCCTCCTCTCTGTACATCTGCCTTTCCAATAAAAATAAATAAATCTTAAAAAAAAGAATGTATTCATTTTATGCTTTAAAATAGTTGTCATTTTCAATCTCTATGAGTATCTGAATTATTTCATAGCTTACAAGTAAAAATTAAAACAGAAATGCTTTTTTTTACTAACAGAAAGCAGTATATTAATTTTTATAAATTCACTACTTTATGTTATGTTCAATTTTCATAGTATAATAATCCAATGTAGCTGTATGTTTTAATGAGGTAAGATCTACTTGGTTTCCTGTAATATTTTAAGATTTCAGCTGATTTCTGAGTTTGTACAAAGTTTTTTCAGATAATCAATATTTATTATGAATTATAAAATAATCTTAAATGCTGAGGAATTACGCATTTCAAGTGCATTAGGCATAGGTTCTTGAAAATGAAATGCAGAAAGTTTTAATCTTTTATTTACATCTATATAAGTACATTTATTATGCATTATAAATATATGCATATATTATAAATATATTATAGAATATAATAATATACTGTATTATTATATTTATATATTATATAATAATATATAATTATATATTATATCATATATATATATATATATATATATATATATATAATATATAATATATCATATAATATATAATATATAATTATATATATTATATAATTATATAATATATAATATATAATTATATATTATTATATAATACAGTATCAATATATTATATTATCATAGTATATAATATAATATATAATAATATGTTAGCATATAATAATATAATATATAATAATATAATATAATTATATTTATATATTACATAATATATAATATATTTATATGTTATATATTTATATTTTATGTGTATTTTATATTTGTATACTTATTTATGTATTTTAAACATATTTATATATTTACATATTTTATTTTGTATATATAAATATATAAAATATGTAATTAACATAATATTACATATGTATATAAAGGACATCGTATAGGTTCAGGTGGCAGGTGGGTGAGTCACCTGGGACTCTATCTTCTCCTGTTAACTTTGCTATCTGAGTTTCTAAGTGGCCACCCTGCGGATGCCCTTGGGTGCGGGTGATGGCCCCAGGCTCCCGCCCTGCTGCAGGGCGAGCAGTGTCCTAAGCTCAGGTCCCCGTGGCCTGAGGCTCTCAGCCTCCGGCGGGACTGGGAGGTAAAGCCGAGTTCAAGAGGACCATGACCTCTGCGGGGACTGGGGGAGCGAGGGCAATGGACGCGTCCCGCAGCCAATGGGCGCGTGCTCGGTGGGCGTGCAGTCTGCAGGAAGGCTCCCCCAGCGCCCTCCCCTTCCTCACCCCTTAAAACCTGTGGCCTGCGCGTTCAACAAGCCGGACCTTTGTCACCACCTCGTCCCCCCCGTGTTTCCTCTGGCCACAGAACTGGCGACCCCGGGGGAACCTGCTGGAGAGCTGCACATCAGGACCGCAGACTGGGTGAGCCCCTCGCTCCGCTGTGCGGACCCCAGACTTTCGCCCAGTTTGGGGGTCCCCCTGCGCCGGTCTGTGGGCTCAGCCCTGGTGGGTGGGCTTTGGGTTCGCCCCGTGGTGGGCACCCCCAGCTTGTGTCCGGTGCTTCCTAGGGCGCAAGGCCTGAGCCTGGGTGACCGCGGGGCCTGGGAGGGCGCAGGACACAACCTAAGGGGGCTCCTGACTCCTGTGCATGGAAGCATTTACCTAGTAAACCGAGAGACGGGATATTCTTTCTCTCTTTTCCTTCAACTATGTCACTGCAGGCCAAACATGTAAAAGGACTTTTTTGTTGTTCGTTTTTGTTATGTTAAAGATTTATTTTATTTTTATTACAAAGTCAGATAAACAGAGAGGAGGAGAAAGAGAGAGGAGGAGAGACAGAGAGGAAGATCTGCCACCCTTTATTCACTCCCCAAGCAGCCGCAACGGCTGCAGCTGAGCCAATCCGAAGCCAGGAGCCCAGAACCTCCTCCAGGTCTCCCACACGAGTGCAGGGTCCCAAGGCTTTGGACCGTCCTCGACTGCTTTCCCAGGCCACCAGCAGGGAGCTGGATGGGAAACAGGGCTGCTGGGATTAGAACTGTTATAACTGAAACCCGTATGGGATCCCGCTGGGAGCGAGGTGAGAACTTTAGCCAGCAGGCTACCGCACCGGGCCCTAGAACCTTTTTTTTTTTTTTTGGTATACTATAAATGTGAGCTTATTTGAGAGTTGCCATATATATTTATTATTTAAGTGATATTTTGATTGTCTGTGTATTTGAGGGGCAGAGATGGAACAGTCAGATAGACGGAACCGCATGCATTGCAGCATTTTCTTGATGTCCACACTGGCTGGGACTGGGACCCACGACCTGGCAGTGCCAATGCAGAGCTGTCACCACCTCCTGGCAGCTTCATTAGTGCGACATTGGAACCAAGGACCTGGTGTGGAAGGCTGGCATTCCAGTACAACATACAGGAATCTTAACCCGGAGGCTATATGCTCACTCCTGAAATACACTTAGGAAAAGCCAATGACTTATTCTCTTTAAAAATCTCTTCATTATTAATTGTTATTATAGACATGTCTGTGATTCATTAAGAGTGTTTTTTTTTTTCTCCCCAATATATCTTGACATAATTTTTAAGTGAGTTGAATGAATGGAAAGAAGCAAGAAGGCAATTTATCCCATTTGGGGAGAGAGCGAATATAGGAAATCACAGGGTTGGGCCCGGCAGCGTGGCCTAGTGGCTAAAGTCCTCCCCTTAAACGCGCTGGGATCCCATACGGGCGCCGGTTCTAATCCCAGCAGCTCCGCCTCCCATCCAGCTCCCTGCCTGTGGCCTGGGAAAGCAGTCGAGGATGGCCTAAAGTCCTGCACCTGTGTGGGAGACCCGGAAGAAGTTCCTGGCTCCTGGCTTCGTATTAGTACAGCACCAGCCGTTGCAGTCACTTGGGGAGTGAATCATCGGACGGAAGATCTTCCTGTCTCTTCTCCTCTCTGTATATCTGACTTTGTAATAAAATTAAATAAATAAATAAATAAATAATCACTGGGTGATTGTTGAGGGAGGCATGCTGGCAATATCCAGGGGGACGAAGAGAACGGAGAAGTTGTACTCCAGTTTTCTCATTCCGCTAGGATTTTGATGTTTTCAAGACTCCCAGTTCAGTGTTCAGCCTTCCTTGGGAAAAAGGGTTCATTAATCTTCATTAATATTGCCACTGCTTCAACTCCCATCGAAAAAGATTCGAGTAACAGAGGGATTTATTTTGCAGTCATAACAAAATACACCTGCTAAGAGCTGAAACAATCTTCTGAACTTTTTAAAGCTTTCAAACTAAGTCTTTGGAATATAATTTTTTAACCTAATAAGGAATGTAGATGCTTATGAGAATTCCAATGTTTTATCCTTAGGGTAGAATAAATATATAGGGTAAATTAAGGAAAAAAATATACAGTTTGCTTTCTTGGATAATTTTTATGGCCCTACTTCAGAAATACTGCCAGCAATTTCAAAGTGTTTCCAACTCTTCCAACATCAGCCGACGTAGCTGTAGAAAAATAAAATGTCCCTGATAGGGATTCGACCTTGTGGCTAAGATAGCTGCTTTCTCCACTGCAGTACTGGGTTCAAGTCCCGCCTCCACTCCCAGCCCAAGGCAGACAGAGCCTGGGTGTGACCCACTGATGGCTCAACTAGCTGAGTGACAGCCATGAAAGTTGGGAGATGAGAGACTCCTGGGCCCTGGCTTCCACCTGGACCAACCCCAGTTCTTGTAGGCACTTGAGGAGGAAAACAATAAATTCTAGACATCCTGTCTCCCTCAAAGCAAATAAAAAATACTCCGCATTTTTCATAATTTCTCAGGAAAACAATATACCACTTCCATTCACCACATTTGCTCCTTAAATATAAAACTTTGCTTTAGCGTCACAGAAAATGTTGTGTTTCTATCAGCAATTCTCAAATTTCTAGGAAAGCTGAGCTGGTAAATGTTCATATATATATATCTATTTTTTTTTTAAGTAATGTGCTTGAGCTGAGCTATTTCAAGTCAAGCTTGACAAGAACTTTAGAGTGCAAAGAAAAAAAAAAAATCCTTAGGAATCAGGATTTGTTTTCCAGTTGTTTTCAGAGTTCCATAAACTCATGCTAGCATGCCCGTTTACATGTTAAGGTTGGATAACCCACGTCTGGCATTATGCCGACTAATCTGTCTGATTAAAGTCAAATATTGTGGAGTCAAACTCACGTAAGGATTTTGGAGACAGCTGTTACTCTATCCTTGTTGTTAGTTCTTTAAAGAAAAAAAATTTTTTAAATGATTTATTTTATTCTATTGGAAACTCAGATATACAGAGAGGAGGAGAGACAGAGAGGAAGATCTTCCGTCCAATGATTCACTCCCCAAGTGAGCACAATGGCAGGTGCTGTGCTGATCCAAAGCCAGGAGCCAGGAACTTCCTCCAGGTCTCCCACGCAGGTGCAGGATCCCAAAGCATTGGGCCGTCCTTGACTGCTTTCCCAAGCCACAAGCAGGGAGCTGGATGGGAAATGGGACCACCGGGATTAGAACAGGCTCCCCAATGGGATTTTTGCGCATTCAAGGCGAGGACTTTAGCTGCTAGGCTACTGCGCCGGGCCCTAAAAATTTTTTTTAAAGTTTTTAGTGGACACAGCATCCGTTTTCTCTTTTTGCAACCTAAAGCAATCTGACAATAAGAAAAGACAGTACGGGAGGCTGAATTGTCATGTACATACTGCTCAGGCCGACACTGGAGGGCACGGCTGACGTCTGTAGGGCAGGGGCTTCCTAATGAAGCGTGGTACGATCAGGCATCCCGAAGCCACGACAGAACCATCTATCCTATGGGTGGGTGGGTGATTCCTTCCTGGAGAACAGAGCCTGTCTCCCAGATCCCCACTTTCCTCCTGAGCCTGTACTGTTAGGCTCATGGGCATTTTTCCTCAGGAAAGCAACTTGAGGAATTAAGCTCGCTATCTAACACGGCATTTCCTAAAGGCATCGGTCACAATATTGTAATAAATGTGCCCAACACCGAGACAGCAGCCCCGCTTCTCATTCGTGCAATGCATTTTATGTAGACCACAAGCAGAGTCAGGCTAGCTAGAATCAGTCATATCCCCAGCATCGGAATTTAAATTGTAAGCGCATCATCTGAAATCCACCTGTTCCACCCTACCTCCCTCGCACACCCACGCATCCATATATATTTCCCCTGAAGATGTTCAATTACGCTTAACCTATTTGAAGTATTCATGATTGAGAAATAGTACCCCTCAGAGCATGGAAGAACGTCGGACCGCATTTAATTAACTCTCGGCCCGGACTGTGCTTCCAACAGAAATAAAGTTCCTGGACTGAGAAAATGATGTCAGCGTGTTGCTGATGAGAAGTGGGGGTCAGGTGGCTTTAGTACACGGGGGCTGCGGCAGCGTGTCGGTGCAGTGTGTGGTCTCGCAGTACCAGGGCCGGGTCTCCTGGCTCAGCAAGCAGCTCCCGCAGCTTCAGCACCCGCAGCGTCCACCCTGCCTGTCCTGGTCCTCCCGCAGGTGCACCACGACGGTGGCAGGTAACTAAGACTCTCTCTTAATGTGCTGTGTGGCAACATCGAACCCTCTCAAAAAAAAAAAAAAACTCATCAGTGCATCATAGCTATTGAGATACAGTGATAGGGTGAAAGAATGAGCTAAGATGCTAATTTTTAAGTGTTTTTAAATATTATGGTGTTCCAGTTTACCCATGGCTTATAGGACTAGAAATAATATTTTCCCTCTGTTCTTTTTTAAAAAATTATTTATTTTTTTTTATTGGAAAGGCAGATATACAGAGAGGAGGAAAGACAGAGAGAAGAAGATTTCCCGTGCCATGGTTCACTCCCCAAGTGGCCGTTGTGGCCTGAGCTGAGCTGAGCCAATCTGGAGCCAGGAGCCAGGAGCTTCTTGCAGGTCTCCCACGCGGGGGCAGGGTCCCAAGGCTTTGGTTGGTTCTCAGCTGCTTTCCCAGGCCACAAGCAGGGAGCTGGATGGGAAGCGGGGCCTCTGGGACTAGAACCGGCATCCAAATGAGAACCTGGTGCGTTCAAGGCCAAGACTTTAGCTGCTAGGCTATCGCGTTGGGCCCTTCCCTTTGCTCTTGAGAGTGAACTTGTCTACCTAATGTTACAAAGCAGTTGTGTTGTAAGATATATACACATGTGTGTGTGTGTGTGTGTGTGTGTGTGTGTTACTTAATCATCTAACTACTCAGTTGAGTCTCTGCTGTTGGGAGACTCAACTAGGAAGCGTTCCGATTGCGATGAGAAGTACAACAAAAATACGAATACCTTCGAGTTCAGCACGTGCGAGCGTAGCTTCTACAATTTTGGTTCCCTCTGTAATGTGAACGTGGTAACAGGACGTGACGTAAGTGCGGCGTGGTGCAGGCGTCACTTCCTTCCCTGTGCAGTTATTCCGAGCTTCGTGAACGTGGTAACAGGACGTGACGTAAGTGCGGCGTGGTGCAGGCGTCACTTCCTTCCCTGCGCAGTTATTCCGAGCTTCGTGCTACACGGCTTGTCATTTTTTATCAAGTAGACTTTCTGTCTTGATGACAAACTTGAGAAGCAGCCTATAGACTCTCGCAGATGTGATGTAAATTCATGGTCGCACATGAATTTCTCTTTCACTTGGGCTAAATTGACTTTTAAGTACGTGAGCCCCACGGGCGCATAGAAGCCATAAATATTATTCAACACGTATTCCAGCATTTCCTTTTTTTTTCCCCCCTCTGCCTGATGTTTCATCAGTGACACTTTTCAAATCAAGTTTAACTAATCCTTGGTCCAAACGGGAAATCGGTTCAGTGAGCGGGATGAGGATGACAAAAGAATTACGCTGTCAGAGGGATGCTTTCAAATACTTTGCTCATAGGGGGGAAAAAAAAAAAAGAAAGAAAGAAATGCAAACCTCTAGAATTTTCTGACCTGAACACTTTGATTTCTCAGTCTGGATTTGACTGTGAATGAAAAAAGTTTGAAAAGCCGTATAATCCGTCGCTAGTCTGTTTCCAGGAGCCTGGGTTCCAAGCAACATCGAAGCAGTTTTACGGTTCTGATGTATCTTTTTCCTTCCTTAATTATGTCAGCTCTAGATATATTGCATTGAATGCGCTTTCCCTGGCATGCTCTTATTAAGCAGTTAGCACTTTATGCAGAACGTATCTAGAATTCCTAACATCTGTTAACACGGCTTATTTTGACCGATCAGGACGGTAGTGTTTAATTTAAGGCAAGAAGGGAGTGTATTTGCAAATTGCACATGTAATGGACAATTCTCTCTTCTGCAAAGCTGTGTATGAGTGTGTGTGGGGAGGAGCTAAATTGCGCCCCGTGATAATCAGGGTCCATAATATTGAATCTTGAAAATCAAAAATATCTCACATGTTGCGTTAGGAAAAAAATCTCAAACTACACTGAGAAAAAAATTCAAAAGCGCCTAAACTCACAGCGGCTAGAAGATAATTTTGTGATATATTTTGTTGAAAGGAGTTTTAGGTTCACAGCAAATTTGGGCAGGAGGTATGGAGAATTGCCACACACTCCCTGTCCCCACACATACACAGCTTCCCTCTGCCATCTGTGCCCCCTAGCAGAGGGGCACCTGACTCTCTCACTTTGCCACGTCATCAGGCCCTAGCACCTGCGGTCCTCATTCCAATTTATGCTTCGTGTTGTATATGGCAGGCTATACACACCAGGCATCACACTTGGCTATTGTAGAAGTTATAGTGGGCATACATTCTACTTAATGCCATCCGCATGGCGACCAGATCAGTTCAGAATTTAATAGCGCATATCAACCTGTGTCGTAACATAGGAACTAGTTTCGTGTGTCATGCCACACGGGCTCCAAGTTTTATCTGACAAATTGAAGGGTTAGAGGTTTGCTGGTGAATTGAGGTCCTGAGAGAAGAATTGGAGACATTTTACCATCCTGCTAAAATACAAATTGATTGCTTCTACTCGCCCACAAGACAAAGCACACACAAAGACAAATACACCACGCTGAAGATTCTAAAGGATGCTTGCGCTCCTAGAGATTATGGTCAACCTGAGACACGGGTACTCATGTGGTAAGACATTTTATTCTGTAGGGCACCGGAGAGTAAAAGCGACCCAGGGGAGGAGATTAAGCAGAGGAGCTTACATGAGACTGGTGGGTAGAGGAACGTCTCCTGGAGGAAGTTTTAAGTAAGGGGCAGTCTGAGCTGTGATGTTTGGAAACCACATGCAGTAAATGTGTGTCATCTTGTCCATTTAAAGAGAATCTAAGCATTAATACGTTTTCAAACTTAACAGAAAAACTCAGTTTATTGGGAAAGACTCAAGACCATTGCCATCATGTTTTTTTTTGTTTGTTTACTTAATTTTTTTTTTCTTATTTGAGAAGCAGAGTGACAGAGAAAAAGGGAGAGAGAGAGAGAGAGAGACGGTCCAGCCACTCAGCACCAAGCATGATGTTGTGATGTAGCAGGGTAACCCCGACCTTTCCCATTTCGAGTCCCAGATGTTATGCTTCCCATACAGCCCCCCAGTGATGCACGTGGATAAGGAACCACGTCACCTTAAGCACTTTGGCCCCCTGTGACCCTGGAAAGGATGAAGTTCCAGGCATCTCTCTCTCTTTTCTGTCTCTCTGCATTTCAAATCAATACATCTTCAAGCATGTTAAACAAAATGTTTTTAAATTGTAAGATTATTCCATTGCCAAAAAACAACTGCACCCATTACGCTAGCACTGCATTTCATAGTTTTTTATTTAAAGTGCTTAATATGAGTGGGCATTGAGGTGCAATGGATTAAGCCACTACTTGAAAAACCTGCATCCCATGTAGGAGAGGCAGTTTGAGTTCTGACAGTGGAATTTGTGTGTGTTATGGCCCAGGCGCTGGATCGCTGCCATCCATTTTGGAGACCTGAATGGAATCCCAGGCTCATGGCTTCATTCTGGTCCTGTTGTGACTATCGAGGGCATTTGCCAAGTGAACCAGCAGATGGAACATTTCCCCGCTCCCTCCCTCTCTCTCTTTCTAGTAGATGAAAATCAATTAAGTATATTAAAATATTTGATTCAATCTGTCTTTATGAAAAGAGTAAGGTCCCTGATTTGCTTTTGAACTCTTCTGAATGACTGCTACATGGAAGTTGGAAAGCAGCAACATCGCACAACAAGGCAAACGCAGCTCTTTGTCTTCCAAGTCTTCCCCTCTGGTTGCTGAATGATTTTCAGAGAAACTTTCCTTTCACACACAGATATACACTATTGGATGATTGGCGAACAGCACATCATCAATAATATTGGAGGATAGGAATTGGCCACAAAGCTTGTGTTTCCTGAGTATCAAAAGGACCATTTTTATCAGCAAAGACCCAGCTATTTCCCTGGTTTTAAATACAGTCTGGACATTCTCTCAACTCATTCATCTTGGCCATGCAACGCGTGATTAAACCTCATTTGTGTCATGATGGGCTTGCATTTTCATGATTGAAGTAATGGCTCTGTACTTCCAGTCCCTAGAAATTCTCCCATTCCACAAACTACAAGGATTGCTATTAACTCTGGAACAAAAACATCTTGAATCCATTATTATCAGAGTTTAAACCACTTGCTGAAGCGTCATCAGTGTGTGGAGTAGGAAACATTTTTCTTAGCCACCAAAGCAAGGCAGAATAAGGTATATTCAGGATCAGCTTCATGGCCCAACAAATGAAGCCACCATTTGCATTAATGGCACCTCATACAGGAGGCCCAGTTCAAGCCCTGGTTCCGTATCTGAGGCAGCTCCCTGCTAATGTCCTAGGAATTTAGCAGAAGATGGTCCAAGGGCTTGGCCCACGTGACAGAAAAGAATGCACCTGCAGGCTCCTGGCTTTCTGGGGGCCCTCTCTCTCTCTCTTTCTCTCTCTCTCTGACTACTTTTGAAAAGAGAAATAAAAGGATATGATCAAGTACTGGCAATCATCTAGGCCACTAAGCAATAAAATATGGGCATTGATCACAAATGCTGAGTAAAGAAATATACAGATGGTTCAGTATGAATTCATTATTCTCGTTAGGAAATGACATAAAGTCCCACTGGGCAAGACACAACAGAAACATTTTTATGTCTTAGCAATGTTATTATGTTATCGTGTTCACATGTAAATATAAGGAGAAAATTAAATGTGAAGAATAAGACACGAAGCAAATGCGTAATAGATTTTTAAAACCCTTCTATTTCTACCCTGAAGAGAGTGACAGTAACTCATTTTATAGCTATGAGACAATGCTAGTTATTGAGAATAGAGAAGCATCAACACAGTTTCCGAGGTTATAGTCACGTATTTCCTCTAAATTCACTATGTGAAAAGTGAATGTATTTGAACGGCAACGCGACAAAGAAAAACAGAGATGGACAGTTCACGTCCCTACGGCCTCCACCATTGGCCACAGCAGATGGACCAAGTCGGGCCGGAGCCCGGAACCAGGAACTCTTTTCAGATCTCTCATCTGGGTGACAGGGAATCAACCACTTGGACCATCGTCCTGTGTCCTTTCAAAAGCTGGATTGGAAGCAGAGTAGCTAAGGGTGAAAGCACTTCAACAAGGAACATGAGCCACCGAAAGAGGGGCTTCAGCACTGAGCGCGATGCGTATTTTGAAAAGTAAAATAGGGATAATTCTCATTTTCTATAACTACATAAATATCTACTTTGAGCATTATGTGTCACAGTAATTTAACATGCCACTTACTATTTTATATATCAAGCTTGTTTCTAAGGTTTAGCTATTAATAATAATGATATATATATATATCATTATATATATTATATATATATATATATCATTATTTATATTATATATATATATATATAAAACGATATGGGTGATTTTGTTTTCTTAAACTTCCAGAAGAGAAAGTATGTAACTTCAGGCTTTTCATGCATAATCCTAAATTGTCTCAGAAAAAAATCCAGTAAGTTATACTGTTAGAGTATATTGTTATGTATGTCCACTTCTCGGTAATTTCTCTAATATAGAGAAAAATAATACGAAAGCAAACCTCATCACTTGGAAGACAGAAGATACTGTGTTTTCCTTTGTGCTTCTTTAATTATTTAGTAAGTTTAAAAATGTTTTGTCGTTGGCTTTTCCTTCCATGTAGATGTTCAAGTTTCGCTCTGTTCTCTGCTTTTTCTCCCGTGGAGGCCTTATCGCCAGAGGCCCCTACTAAAGCAGTCTGCTTGAACCAGTCTTTCTCTCCCAGTGCGTAATTTTGCCTTCCTGGATAGCAGCTCAGATGAATATTCAGAAAATCGCAGCTGTTTCATTAAATCACCTGGTTTTATAGATAGCTCCGCTATAATGTTTAAAGTAAGACACTGTGGGTTTATTTCAATATCTGAAAGGCAGAGAGAGATTGAGAGCTTGCATGCTTTGATTCATTCCCCTAGTGTCTGCGACAGCAGTTTGCAGCCAGGAGTCTGGAATTTACTCCACGGCTGCCTCCCACGTGGCTTGCCAGGGACCCAGGTATTTGATTGGCATCATGCCTCCCGGGACGCACAGTAGCAAGAAGCTGAAGTTGGAAACAAGTCAGAGCTGACACCCAGGCGTTCCAACATGGGGTGTGGGTGCCCCTGTGTCTCACACCTGCCCCAGATATCTGAAGACTTACATCCAAGTTCAAATACTGATGTTAGCTAGTGGGTAAATCACACTCTCCAACAAGGATTCATTTCCTTTAACTACACATAATAATTTCTGCATAATGTCATTTATGCGGATAGCATTGTTTGTACAGTTGTTAATTTTATTGTCATGAGCTGCGTATACACCGAGCTCCACGCAGGCAAAGCGCGGAGATAACTTAATCAAGAATCGTCTTTCACTTCTGTGAGTTCTTCGTGGACTGTTAAAGGAGGGACTCTAATAAAATCAACAACTGTGGAAATGATAATTGCAAAAGAGCATGTTTTCATATCATGTTTCAGCTACTCCCAGTGAGGCAACCACATTTGAGTGTGTGTATAGAGTTGACATGTGGGAATAAACGTCATAGTGGAAGGTATTACTTACCTAAACAGCTTTCACTTTCTAAAGCAGACTAGAAAGCATATATAGAAATGTCATTTTGACAAGTTTAGAGACCCCAAATCAAATAGATATTCAAACCCCAAAACTCAGGATGGAGATTGCCAGAATGGAGAATATGTACTTGATTTATTATACATAGTAACTCATAATATTTTCATGAGAAACATATGATTTTATGCCAAATTATTTAGAATTTATTGATCTGTTATTTCACGAAAATGATTGCCAGGTCCAATTGTATATAGTGCATACATATCCTTAATAAAATTATTTGTTTATCCATTTGAAAGACAGAGTGACAGAGAAAGAGGAGACACAGAGAGAGAAATCCTCCATCCTCTGGTTTACCCATAAATGCTTACAAAAGCTGGAGCAGAGCCAGGCTGAGAAGAGCTGGGAAACCACCAAGTCTGCCACTTTTATCAACGGCCTTCCAGGTGCCTTAGCAAGAAACTGGATTAGAAGTAGATTAGCCCTCAAATGGGGCCTACTAGTAACTGTTTTCCACTTTTTAATAAAACAAATCTGATATATGACTATTAAATTGATTTTGGTTTTTATACCTTGTAGGTTCATGCATACCCTTTATATGATCATTTCAAAAAGCTAGGAAAAAAACCATTTTAATAGAATATGAAAAATGTTTGAAGTGTCATGAGGTCATCATGCCAATCAATATCATAGTTTTTTCATAGATTTCAGATCTTGCTGAGAAAGCACTTAGCAATGAAATGAAACCGTTGGTCATTTAGACCACTGAAGACAAATTTAATGGATTCCACTGTACATTAAATTGAATATTTTCTTAAATTGTTCCTCTAACCAAAGAAATAAATCAAATGCATGTTTGTTTAAGACAAAGATGGCTCAAATCAGCATTCCTCATAAATATTTCATTATATTTATTTTAAAATTTATTTTATATTTAAAATAGTAGAGAGAGCTTCCATCTGTTGGTTTACTCCCCAAATGCCCCCAACAGACAGGCTTGTCTCAGGCCAAAACTAGAAGCCATGAAGCTGTCTGGATCTTGTCCGTTGGTGGTGGGAACCCACTTGCCTGGACCTGCATCCTTTGCTTTCCAAGTGCATTAGGATGAAGCTAGATCTGAAGCAGGGTAGCCAGGACTCCAACCAGGCACTCCAATATGGTGTCTGTCAGTGGGGAAAGAAATCTGTGCCACATATATACTTTATTCTTGATTATTATTTCACACCTAAGCTAAGGGAGGGAAGAAATTAGACTGGTCTTTATTCTACTAAAGCATCGTGATTTGACTCCAGCAGAATCGGTTTTATATTGAGAAACTTTCTAAAGTTGACTGCTCTGGTGTGTATAGAAGCACCTGGCACCTGGATTTGAATCAATTCAGCTTTGGCTGTTGCAGCCACTTGGGGAGTGAACCAGCAGATGAAGATCTTTCTCTCTGTCTCCCATCATTTAAACTTTCAAATGGCCGCAACAGCAGGTGCCAAGCCAGGATGAAGGCAGAAGGCAGGAACTCCATCTGGGTCTCCCATGCTTAAGCCATCACCTTCTGTGAGCCAGAATCCGTAAACAGGCAGTCAGATTGGAAGCATATGTGTTGTAGGCTTCCAAAAGCCATGGCTTAACCCTCTGTGCCACAACTCCCGCCACGTGACCTACAGATTAGCAAGTTGACCAGTGTGACCACAAAGGACAGATGCTAGTAGACCAGTTAGTTTAGCACTGAAATCAGGATTACACGTAGGGATCTCTTGGAGCTGGTAGGGGGCATAGGGAAAGAAGGTTAGATTTTGAGTCCATTTAGGAAATGTGGATGGCATGATTTGCTATAGGGAATGAGAGATGGAGAAGAGGCATGGATAACAGGAAGGGATTTTTCTGAATACCTGGAAACAGAGAGGTAGAGTATGCCGGGGGCACGGAGGCATTGCAGTGGTTGATTCTCTATCTACAAGTGTCAGTGTGCTGCATGTACCCTCTGTTTCTTTCTCCCAGCCTGCCCCACTGTCTCTTTATCTCCTGTTTCCATCATGCCATTTATTTGCAGAGACTAAGAAAGAAAAAAAAAACCCACAAAACTCCTCCCCTATGCCTTTGGGTGTCACCTCGTATTGTGTGACCCTTCAGATTTTCTCCGAAACTGCATAAGGTTTTAAAATTGAAAGAGATCGTAAAGCATATCTTGTCTGGCTTTTCATTTTATAGATGGGGACGCTTAGCTCAGATAAATTAGATGACTCACCTACAGGACAGGAAAGAGGAGAAATACCTAGTGTGGCCTTCTCAGAAGCCAGGAGTAAAGATATGGCCATGAGAGGAGCAATTATGTGAGTAAATGACATAGTTTTAAATCCCCAAAAAAAGAAAACAAATAACAGAGTAGGGGAAAAATGTTAGCTACATACCCCGAAAGTAAGTCATATCGAAGGCAGTGTTTTTGATGTGATGACAAAACAGACAATTCATTTTGCAAAGCTTGAAACGGTTTTTCAATTCAGTGGCTTTCCAAATTTATCAAACTTAAAATAGGACACTCCTGAAACTTATAGCATTGGCCTAGCACAATGAAGATGGATTCTGAAATAAAAGGACGGCTCAGAGTCCGTTTTGTTGGCAAAGTGAAACGTGCATACGCTCGACTTAACTTTTCCCACCAACTGTTTTGGAGCAAAACAAAATAAAAAAAAAAGTGCTCTTCGCATGTAGGAGTTGATCTGATTTCAAGTATTTCATTTCGTTTTGATTTATTTTTCCAAAATAGGATACATTAGAAATTCCAACAGACCTCTAGAATCATAATCTTACTTGCTTGGTTTATTTGAAATATTGTACACATTTTGCTTTAATGGACATAAGGATTTGAGGGTAAATATAGGGTTACAGAAACCATTTTCTTCCTAGTGATTTAATGTATGTACAGGAAGAAAGCCCAGTTTATCTTCTCCTTTTTCCCGTGGTACTCACTGTATCCTTAGAATGATGTTAAAAAAAAAAAAAATAGCTCCTATTGCATTATTTGATGGTAAGAAAAATACAGAAAAAAAATTTAAGTATTTTGCCCAGATTTAACTTGTCTTCACCTTTCTGAGTTTATTGCTGAAAAACTGGAGTGATCATCCCTGCTTTATCTTCCTAATTGGATGGGTGTTAATGATCAAATGAGATAATGCCTTTCAAAGCTCCTTGAGACACCGTGTCGCTTCTCACAATGTGACCACTCAGAAAACACGATCAAATGTTATCACTTATGGGGAAAAACTCTATCCTAGGCCAAATCGGAGACGGAAATGGATGTTTCTGTGTTCTTTAAATAAAATCTGTGTCTCTGTGCTTGACATTTTAAAGAAGTAGGCCACATTCTGCGTGCTAGAAGCAAAATATGGTTCGTTTTTCTTCAATTCCTAAAATTATCTAAGTACAGTAGTTTCTTGTACATGTGCATGGGAGCTGTTCAACGATGCATATTGGTGTACATGGCCACAACTCCGTTCTCTAGAAACTTCAGCCCTGGGTTTTACCGTGGCTTGACAAAGGAGAGAGCTGACAACTGAGGCCTTGTGAGTTCACCCATTGTAAATCAGTTACACTTTATTGAATTCCAATGGTGAAAATCCATAGAGGGCGAAGCTCTCCTGTATAGTAGAACTCCCTTGCCAAAATAAAAAAAAAAAAAAAAAGGAAAGAGAAAGGAAGGAATAAACATAGGGAAACCCAATTTAAAATCTTACTGTTTCCAAAATAAGACTGCAAATGAATAGGCTATCAGATGGTTATAATTATGTTTTTTCTTATCATGTGAACACACACACACACACACACACACACACACACACACATACACTTTCAGGGTGACCCATTTCACCGTCTCTGAGTTAAATCAACATCCTCTAAAAATAAAGCTGACATGGCTTGATGTCAGGAATCATTTAAGAAAACAGTCCCTTCACCAGCACTGGGCATTTGTCAGGACAGCCCTTAGCTCTGATTTGGGGCATTAAAGTTGGTGATACTCTAAACTTCAGCCAAAGCAAGAATCTAAACCTCTGCAGCCATTGTGATACTGTTATCTTAAACAGCAGTAGTAAGATGACCAATGAATCTTCACATTAGTGAGCAACAAACCTTTTTTTTCGTCCCCTGATGCTTTGCTAGTTGCAGTATAGCATATGCAGACATAAGAAGCTGTTCTTCTCTGAGGGCTTGCAGTTGAGTATGACTATTTTTAAAAAGGCACAACAAGTCAGTACAATGGAAGTCATAGTAAGGGCTTGCCCAGTCCAAGGAAATGACATAAGAAATCTTATTCAGCTTATCAGAGTCGCACAAGCATAGAACCCAAGGATGTGTCTTTTTGTTTCTTTGTTTAAGTTGCCACGGGGATGCTATGGACGATTCAGGTATAGAGGCTTCCACATTTTTCTACATCTAATCTCTTACTACTGACACCTGCTTGGTACTCAGATTTTACAAAAATGTTCCTCAGTGCCTTTTCCCTGCCTGGTTCCAAAAACAATCTGTAGTGACAGATTTGATTACAAGACTCTCTCTCCCTCTCTCTCTCTCTCTCTCTCTTTTTCCTGACAACCTTTTCTCATTGCCGTTTAACAGTTCCCAATCCTCTTCTCACCCCTCACATATAGGATGCCCTCCCCTTCTGTTCTTAGCCTGAGTTTGTTTCTGGTTCATATTCCCCATTCTTCTCACATGAGCTGGAGAGTTCAGCCATACCCTGAATTAGTTCTGCATTGGCCTTCTCAAACTGAATCTTCTCAATCAGGCCTCCTGTAGTCTGTCCAATCCCATGTCAAGCCACTCAACGTGGAACTCCTTTCTTCCCACCTGTTCCCGAGATCTGTTCATTTCACTTAACAGGTTTGTGGTGAGTCCTGCCCCTCCTCATCGCCTACGCCAGTTGTATTATTTCAAGTTATCGTCATATTGCTAACACTCTCCTGACTTGAAGGAAGCCCATCTCTGACTCAGTTTTGTCCTTTTTTTAAACCTTGGTAGAGATGAACTCTTTTCCTTAAGTTGACAATATAAAATTTAAAGTTCTTTTTGATTCTTGAAAACTTTGCCAAATTGCTGAACTTTACCTTTCATCATTTTCACGTAGTTGTCTGAAGTTTACAATAATTTAGCATTCTAAAGAATCATGATATAACAAACTCCAGGGGGCTGGCATGGTATCCTAACAGGCTGCTCTTACACCTGCTCCACCTCCAATCCCTGCTTATGGCCGGGGAAAACAGTGGACGATGGATGGCTCAGGGCCTTGGGCCCTGCATCCATGTGGGAGACCAGAGGAAGTTCCTGATTCCTGGCTTTGGATCAGCTCAGCTCAGCCTTTTGGGGAGTGAAACAGCATATAGAAGACCTTTCTCTCCTTTTCCCTGTAAATCTGCCACTCAAAAAACATGGCTAGGTTAACTTGAATTCCTTTATTGGTTGGTAGTATTACTAGCTGTTGAAACTTAAAGAGGTAGGCCAGCAGAAAGAAAATAGCGAAGCTGGTTAGGACATAACTGTAACATTGCATTTGTAGGAACTACTAGTAACTTAAGGGACAATGTTTTAGGCAATAATTGTTCTCTTTTTTATTTTTCAAAAAAAAAAAAATCAAAGTGCACATGAAGGAGCAGGCAGTCCCACACAGAGCACTTTGCTGAAAATGGCCAGCACCGGCCTGACAGGCCTGTGCTATACTTGGCTCTTTCCAACTTCCATCCGGTAACTTGAGGTTGATAGTGTCAAACCGACCGTGATGGACAGTAAGCAAATTCTCCCAATCTCTTTTTCATAGAGCCAGTTGCGAATGATAAAGGCACACACCACCAACCCCAATAGGAAGGACATTTTCCCTCTAGTTTCCATAATTGTTGCAGGAGTTTAGTGCTCACCATTACCTAAAATATCGTTGAATTCATGTTTCATGTAATTAAGATTTTCTTTCTTAATGGCTTTATTTCCAATTTCTGTCCTAGAGGGTGGCAGTGTGGTGCAATTAGAAACACCTGGAGCTTTATGTGGAAAGGTTTTGTCAGTCCTGTTGCTTTGGCCATTTGACCTTGGGAAGGTCACAGGGGCTCGCTAAGGCAACATTTCCACCTTTAGAAAGTGAAGATATTCATACCATCTGAGAGGTTCCATGGGATGATGTGAACAATGGTCTTCTGATGGCTTATAGTGTGGTTTGACTCAAATTTAAATCCTTTGCAAGATCGCTCCTTACTTTAAAGGGAAATTCTTGCGCTGAAAGACGTTAATGCAAGTGACAGGTGAATGAAAAAGATGTGAGCAGATCAGGAAGATGGGAGATGATCCAGTCTGGAAAATAAAAGGTGATGCTTTCATAGGTGAATAATTCTTGAGGAAGGGCAAAAAGAAAAATATTATTTCCTGAGGCTCTAGAGGGACCGGTTCTATGCTACCAACTTCATGATTATGTTTGCTTTTCACAAAACATAGGAGAGGATAAATATTGTATTCTGTGTTTTATGGCTGAGAATATTAGAGTTTCTGCACATTAACCTTAATTTCCTTGCCACAAGTCGCACAATTAGCTGGTTCAGTTCATAACCAAGGTGTCTTTGTACACATTGTCCTGTTTTGCCCAATGCTAGTTGAATCAGGTCAGAATATATGTACATCTTCCACCCTGTGCATTTGTCTTGACTTGGATGGGAAATTGGGCTTTAGGAGAAATTTCATCAAGTCCCTTGCAAAGGCAGATGTATTCCTACTCTAGGTAACACTGACTGTCTCACTCAGTGAATTCGATTGGATTTGGGTTTAACTGGGGATGGTCAAAGGTGGGAAGCACTCTGCAGGGAAGGGAGGACGTGCCCTTGAGTGGCTTAAAGGGCAGATGATAGCAAGGTAGAAAGGGTGGACAATCAACTCACTCACTCTGAGATTTTATCAAACCTCAGCCTTACCAAGATTTGCCTCATAGAGGAGGTGATCCCACTTGGTGCATTTTTGTGCCCTTGTAGTTGGAGTCAGGAGGTAAGATGCATAGCAGACTATGGGTAGGCATGAGCCTCTGGAGAAAATGAAGATCACCATTCTGTTGTCCATGTCAGAAGTGGAAGACTCATTAGGAGACGACAACGCAGATCTGTAGAAAGAGATGCTAACAGTGGGATTTGTTTGTGTTCACACCATGGGGAAAGTGCTCCTACAGTCTTGTGCCTTCTTCCTTCTTGCTGTTATAGGAGGTGTATTTTCATGTTCACTGTTATTACATGATGAATGACTTTTAGGAGACGGAAAAATCATGCAGGGAGGACCTCTCGTTGCAAGGTCTGAGCCTGAGATATAAGCGTGGAGAGGAAAGACCAGTGAAAGAATAAGCCCTTTAAGTTCCATTTATTTTTTTAATCTTATGTACTCTGTATATTTAAATGCAAGCTTTTACTCTGGCTGTGGTTCATCAGAACGTGGGGGCATGTATTAGACCAAAGCAACTGGCACAGAATGTGTGCTGTCATGAGCTGAAAGCCAGTAAAAGATAATACTATCACAATAATGATAGAGGTTAGCACTTAATATGTTCTTATTCAGAACAGTGTCTGGTTTATGAAAAATGCTATGAGGTGGAGGAAGAGGAGGAAGGGGAGGAGAGAGGGGGTGAGGGTGATAATGATGGTCGTGGTTGGTGTTAAGGGTGGTAATGCTGGTTGTAGTTACTAACGTTGTTGGTTGTAGTGGCTGTGGTTGTGATGGTGGTAGCATTATGGTAATAGTGATGCTGATGATGACAGTGTGGTGGAGGTGGTGGTGATGATGGTGGGCAGGCACCGTCCTGAGCACTTTACATGCAATTTCTCATTCAATGCCTGGTAGCTATAAAACAGACATCATCTGCTTGACTGATGAGTAGTTTTTGAGTCTCACATGTGAAAGCCCTGTTTCTCTGACACCGCTCTAGATGAGCAGACTTTTCTCAAAACACTGAGATTGCCTGGGTAGTCTAAAGACGAATCCAAGGCATGAATTTTCTGCATTTTGCTTTTCTTCTCTTAGACTGGGGTAATCAAACTTTGTTCCCTATGATTATGCATTCCTGTATGCATATACATAAAGCTGACTCAAAGTCAAGCAGCATACTTTGAAAGTGAGTTAAAATGTATTAGTTTGACATAAAAAGTCAAAAAGAGATGAATTGTGTCTGATGAAGATGGTTATGTGTTAGGAGACAGACAGAGAAATTGCCCACAGATTCAGGCTCTACGGGCACTAACTATAGCTACTAACCGCCAAGAAATTGGCACATGGGCTCACATATCAACAGTATAAAGCATCAATTATTTAGTCCACACTCACTGAAGCCACTAACAATGGGATTTTTACTTATTATGATCAATAATCTGTTTAATTAAAAAAGGAGATCATTTCATTGAGGTTATGTTTGTTCATGGTTTGCAAAACGGGTTAATCATATTTCTGAGGCAGAGTTGCTTTTTTCCACTCTCGAGCAATAACTGCCATCTATTTGGTTTTGATTTCATGTTAGTATGACATCATAGTTACACAAAATATGTAGTTAGCGGACAACTATGATGCATGCTTAAATGAAATGTGGTTTACTACTAACATATCTTAGAACGTTGGAAATGTTCCATGGAAATGTTTCATTAGGAAAAACACAATCATTCACAGAAGAAGCAAGTATCATCGATTTTTTTTTTTAAAGAAAAGAATGAGTATTTGGCTTTTTCTAAAATGAAAATGCTGGCTTTTTAGAAATTATAGAATTTCTATGTTCTGTTTTCCAAGAAGGCATGACAAATTTCTCCAGACATCATAAACTATGAGTCTAATAGCAAAGCAATATATGTAGTTTATGATTAGTTGAACAATTGTTGCAACTTTCTAATTTAATGAAATCAACAGTAGCTTTGTGAATTAGAGTAACTGAAAGCTCCATAAACTATAGTTAGTAAAAAGTCACCAGCACTTTTTCATCTTTACTAGTCGCTGAAGGGAATGGACATCTTGGAAATTTTGCTTCCTGGGGCCAGCTCTATGACATAGCAGGTCAAAGTGCTACCTGTGACACCTGCATCCCATAAGGGTGCTGGTTCGAGTCTCGGCTACTTCACTTTTGATTCAGTTCCCTTCTAATGTATCTGGGAACAGAGCAGAAGATGGCCCTGGCTTTGGGTCGGCCCAGCTCCAACCATTGCACCTGTTTGAGAAGTGAATTAGCTCATGTCAAAACTCTTCCCCTCTCTGTCTCAGGAACAATGACTTGCAAATATATGAATCATTAATTTCTAAAAAAAGAAATTTCGTTTCTGAATCATTAATAACAACAATAATAATTATACCTTTAATTATCCGTATCTGATAAATACTTAGTTGTGTCATGCATTACACTACTGTAGATGACAAAAGTAGTGTCATGTAAATTAGCTTTTTGGAAAAGTGTTAAGATTTTTATTTAAAAGAAGGATAGAGCGAATGAGAGCGGGAGATATGCAGAGATATTCTATTTACTAGTTTACTTCTTAAATGGCTGGCGTGGGTGGAACTGGGCCAGAACTAAGCCAGGATCCTTGGAATCCAGCTGGGTCTCCTACATAGGTTTCAGGAACCCCTGCTTTTTCCAGGCACTTTATCAGAGCTGGCCTGATTGGTAGCAGAGCAGCCAGGCCTTAACACCAACATGGAATGCTGTATTGCAGCTTCACCCAATGTTCCAAGACACCAGCCCCTAACCACAGGTTTTCATTGCGACCTCAAGTTTCTGGAAATTGAGGCATAGAGATATTACATGACTCATCTTTGGTCACATTGACTCAAAAATGACCAAGAAAGGTTTTAAAACCAGATACAGAAAGTACAGTGCCTAAAATCAAATTTTAACAGCATTCAAAAGAAAAGAAAGCAGAAAGAGAAACATTTTCCTCTGACATGATCAGCCATCACATGATATTACATTAATGATGAAGTGTGGAATGCATTGGGTCTTGAAGCTTTATTTTTTCTATACTTCCTTTTCTCTGCAGTTAGATATTGGTAACTGTATGGGCCGATGCAACATCTCAGTGTCTAAATACTCACCTTGTACACAATGGGATCCCATATGGGCACCAGTTCATGTCCCAGCCAGCTCCCTGCTTCTGATTCCTGCTGCTGCTGTAATCCCGACATATCTTAACTGCAAACCCTACAAGAAAGGTGTGCATTCGTGTGCACAATGCTAGTACAGAGTGTATGAAGCACAGGTGAAGGTGTAAAAAGGGAAATCAAGGAAAGCGTGTGAGAACAGCCGTGTGTGAGCCGTAGTCCACGGTCAATTCAGTTGGACGCAGAAGTCCATGTGGATGAAGCAAGCATGCAACTATATAGAATATTGCATATAATTGTATATTGCATGATGCAAAATGTGTATTTTCGTGCTGTTTGATTCTGAGGATTTTCAGTGCTTTTGTACATTCTTATTGAGTATAAAAAATAATCTTGTTTGGCTTAATAATGACTTTCATATATAATTCTCTGTGTAAATACCCTGCCACACCTATCTTCTAATGCTTGATCTTCCAAGCTTCTAATGTGGAAGCTTCTATACATTTCCTATGTGTAGAGGTCCAAACCAGATACGCATTTTCCTCAGACTAATGGTGGCTGTTTTGCTATTTTTATTCCTCAGCTATGACTCTTTCTTTCTTTTTCGTTCACACCCACTTTGTCTCCAGGTTCTGTTGAGTTTTATGTTAAAAAAAAAAAAATCTGGAACCTTTAGTCCCTTGTATCACTGGCCTACTCAAGTCTTCCAAAGCATCACTTGCCTGAACTGTTGTTTCTGCACTGAAAATGCAGTGTTTCTGTGCTACTTGTGACCTACTCAAACCTCCACCTGGTGTCCCTGCGAATTAAATATGGGCCATGTGGCCACTGTGACTGCAACTTCAAGAATCTGTGGAAAACGAAGAGAATTGGCCCACTTTTGTCTTTGCCCAATGACTCAGATTTGCCCAAGAAGATTAAAGAGATTTCAGCGCCCTGTTTTGGCTCTTGGTCAATTATGCTTGGAGACAACAGGATGTCCTTGTAAAGCATGCACAAGAAGAGGAAGCTGCCTACAAATTGGAGGCAGTTTCAAAGATGAAGGAGGAACCACAACTTCTGCGAGGCAAGAGGAAAGGGGCTGCTTTGTTCAGAATAGTCTATTAGCTGCAGACCCCATGAGGCACGTTATGGTGGTACTGCCTGTCCTGTCTTTGAGACGCAGAGTATTTTGTAGCATGAATGCCTCTTGCCTTGAAAATTGTGTTCTGTTTCATCTGGATATTCTCTATGATCACTTGAAACGATCTTCCAACTATTGCTTCTATCCCCCAAAGCAGTGATTACCAGCCATGGCTGCATTGCAGCCACCTTAGAAGACTAAAGTGTTCTTGGATTCTGTCTAGGTTCTGCTTGTATTTGGTGTGGAGGTATTCTGCATTTGAGTTAATACTCAGCTAGGATTGAAAAACAACCCAAGAACAGTGTTCACAGTTGTCTTGTGACAATAACCGCTTGGAACCGTTGTTAAATATTCCTGAACTTTCTGCAGAATAAGGGTGGAATCTGTGTGTATCACTTGAGGTCATGCGGATCCACAGGAAAGTGTGGAACGCAGTGTTTTGATTTATCTTTCTCACCGATGCACAAATAACCTTTGTGAAACATGCTTTACCAACTAAAGAAGCTTTGATAACTTGACACTGTACCTTGGAGAAGCCAAGTGCACGCACATCTCGGATTGTATTCTTCGTGTCTCTTTGCATAAGATCACCCTGCTTCTGCGGTCTTTCCTAAAAAGCAGACCCACCATTACAGGCTCACTTCAGGCATCACCTTCTCTGTTGAAATGTTCTTCCTCCCAAAAGGAGACTCTGACTTTCCACAATGCCTTGCACAAACATCTATTGCATGTTAGTACTATGCACATTTTGAGTTTTCAGAAGGGTGCAGACTGTGCTTTATTTCTCTTGAACCCCTCGGTGCTTCGTGTAACACCCACCATGGAAGAAGTGTTCAATGCATATTATCTGAATAAATGAATGTATGAGTAAAGATTAATTCTACTTTGCGTCAGTGTTTTGATTTGTTCATTGAGTAATGCAAGACATGTTGGAACATTGGCTGCAGTCAGCTGCAATGGTGTTTTTGCTGATTTATTTTCATCCCCTCTCCTTTTTTCCTTTCTTCCTTTTATTTTTGTCTGCATTGGCCTGTCACTGGTAGTTTTAAGTGCCCTCTTTAAATCAAGGTGCTCTGATCTTAGTAGTACAAGTTGTGCAGTGTAGATGCCATATTTACTATGCTTTTGTACTCGGTTTGCATAGGGCTTGAAAGTTGTTCTATGGGAATGTTTGGGTTACAGATTATATAGTTTTTCATAGTTCTTAAGAGATCTTGCTCATTTCCCTTTGGTTGACAACACTTTGCATATTCTAAGACTGAAACAAATAACAACAATAATAACAACTACTAGAAGATGAGGCAGAAAAGATATAACACTCAAGTATGACTGATACAAAATGAAGACACCCAGTGCTAGTGAGGGAAAAAATACATGGTTGACAGAGCAGACAGTTTAGTTTGAAGAAACTCAAGAGTGGAAGCCTTTGTTTTCATCCTATGAAATTTTTATTCTTCCTAAATTTATCAAACATACCTTGCTTCTTCTGAGAGAACATTTTTTTTTTAACCTGCTTGATGTTTTGGCACTTATTATTGTAAATTTGCAGTGTGTGAACATACCACTTCTTATTAAACCTTAAATAGGATCTTTTCTTTGCAAGGTGAGGATTTTTAAAATATAGAAAGGGAGGGAAGGGAGGTTAGGAGAAAAGCATCATTATATTATTAGAACTGCATCTATGAAATTCATCAAATCTGTTCTCTTTAATAAAAAAAAAAACAACATTGAAATAGAAACCTAAAGTAAGTGAGAGCAGATCCTCATGGACAGTGTCAGTGATGGGCCTGGAGGGGTCAGGGCACATGGCTGTTTGGAGCAGAGCTGCAGCCTACTGATGTGGGAATCTGGAATGTTACCCCTAGAGCAGGGCAGGGGCAAGTGGGCCCTCCTCTTCCCCTTTTCCCTGTTGTGGCACCAACATCTTCAGTGTCTGTGGACAGAAAGAACCGCTGTGGTCCAGGAAGAAGGTCTCCACACTGCTGTGTACATCTTCTTCCCAGGCCCCTCTCCCTTAGCTTCCTGACACATCCCTTGCCTGTGAATGCTCCGCATCATTATTGAAGATCACCCTGCACTTCCCAAGGACTCCCTTTCTGGTCAGAACTGTAGCAGGGGCTGGGGTGGTGGCTGATGGGCTCCGCAGGGTCCAGTGTTGAAGATGCTTGGTGCATGTGCAACATGGGGGAGTCAGGTTAGCCTCACTGCTCTCTGCTTCTTCAGTTCCTAGGGTGTTGCTGCTGTGTGGTCCAGCTCCCTGGACACCAATCTCTATCAGCTTTGTTTGGATATGTGGGGATCCAGGAACGAGATCTGCTCTGCTTCTTGCTTTTATTTTCTACTTTTAGACAGATGCTGGAGCAGAGAAGGAAAAAGTTATTTGCCTGGGAGCCAAAAAGTTGCTGGTTATTGAATCTGGTTCCACTGTAGGAAACTATTGATTATTGATTTCTGCTCATGCTGTGGTCTCTAGCGTTTTGTCACTCATATTTTTCATTTGCATCATTGTTATTATTATTGTCTTTCGTGACAGTCCCTTAACTTTGGGATAGATTGCACTGGAAAGCAAAGAAAAAAGACCAATTCAGAACAAGTGTGTAAATGCAGTAAAATGATTGAGTCTTTGACCCTGGAAAGAAAAAAAAAAATAACAATAATAACAGTCATGCTCCCAAGTTTAAAGGAATTGTTCAGTTGGATGACTCTGAAAGAATGCAGGCTTGTTATTAACCCTGAAAAGTTTAATTACATTTCATTATACTCTACTAGCTGCTCTTAATTGCTAAAACGGGGACTTATGAAAGCAAAAACAAAAATGCTTCATCTCCGGGAGCTAGATTTTCCTCGCTGCTTTGTAATGTAAATGTGCCTATGTGCATATCAAAATTAACGCACTCCATCCCTGGCTTTGAACGGAGGAGGTCAGCTGACTTCACCTGGAGCCGCCCCCCTCCCCTTCCCGAAGGAAAGCCAAAAGTGAGAGGAGTGTGTGTGTGTGTGTGTGTGTGTGTGTGTGTGTGTGTGTGCGCGCGCGCGCGCGCGCGTAACACAAGGTTCTCCTACAGAGAGATGTAAGTGACCCTGGCTGGGAATCCGGAATTGAGTGTGGGTGCTGCTGGGCGGGGGTGGGGAGAAAGACACGGAGGGAGCGTGAGCGAGAGAGAGAGAGGAGAGGAAGAGAGAGAGGAAGTGGGGGAGAGAGAACGAGTGAGAGAGGGAGAGAGAGGAGTGTGCTGCATGCTTCATCTTTGAGAGAAGGGAAAACAAAGACCTCAGCGGCAGTTTTGCGTGGCTGTGTCTGGCTTCAAAGAGGAAAATTCTAAAGATCCATGCGGAAAGCGTCAAAGCCCAGCTGAGAGTCCGTCTATCAAGCAGCGTTATTTGCTCTGAACATGGGTTGGATCAGTACAGGTGGTTTGAGAAGACACTGACTGAGGACCATGGAGAGGTGGGCGAAGGCGTGCGGCTCGGCGGCTTCCCCTGAGCTCAGCTCTAGGTTAGTAAGCGCTTGCTGACCCCGGCACTCGCTTCAGGAGGTGTCGGTGTCCATGTGTGTGTGTATATATATGTGTGTGTGTGTGTGCGTGCGTGTGTGTGTGTGTGTGTGTGCGCGCGCGCGCGTTTTCTATTTATAGCCTTGCAGCCCCTTCTTCTCCCCAAACCCCTGGGCGAGGCAGTGCCATATTCCACCAGATGTGAACCTGAACTTGATTCGCCTCGCACTTGGCTTTCCTGTCGCCTTTGGTGGGCTGGTGGAGCAGCTTTTGTTTCCCGCGGCCGGTGGAGAGCTGTCATGTTGTCTCCCTTTGAGTGGCGATTGTGGGTTCTGAGCCTCAGCTGGCCAGGTTGCTGTTCGGGGACTAGTTGGCATTTTGCTCCGGAAAGCTGCAAGTGCCTGATTAGCCTATTGTTGAAACGTAAACAGCGAGGATTCGCTGACTTGGCGTTTCTAGGCAGGTGGGAATAAATCGGAGGTGGCCAACTTCATTTGCCTTATCTCGATTCCCCACCTAATTGAGTTCCAATATAGTAAGTTTGCAATGCACCCCATCAACAAAGGCATACATTGGGTGTCCTCCTAGCCTCTTTGCTCCTCCTTTTGGAGCTGGGAGAACGAGTTGTTTGGGGGGACCTGGTTTGAGGGGAAAGAATACAATATGTCTTAACTAGGATAAAGCGGAAGCCTTTTAAAATATATAGAGATGGATACTGCCCAAAACATGCATAATTGCTCTTGCTTCTTGCTGTGCTGATAGAGTGTCTTTTGTTCCAGCGGGTGCATTTCTGTGTGTGTGTGTGTATTTCAAAGAAAGCCTTGCCTTGCCGCCCGTGAAAGCAGTGGTGCTTGTGTGTCAATTTGCCATTGTGCTGTGGTCAAAAATCTTGCTCGCTTCAGAAGTAAACTGCCCAGAGGTTTTCGTCAAGAAGCTGGTGGAGGGCAACCAGGGGAAGAGGTGTTTTCTCTCCCATCGTCTTAATCTTTTTTTTCTCCCTTTTTCTTCCTTGGCCTCACGAGTGTCTAATTCACACGATTGCAAGAGGGAAGGGGAGGAAGTGTTGGTTTGGAATGGGATGCTGATTGCCAAAGGTGGTTGTCAGGAAGGCGCTCAGAGTGCGGTCACTGCGATGGGTAATGGACTCCTGGAGAAAATGTCCTGTGAGGGTAACTGCCTTGGGTCCCTTCGGATCCAATGAAGATGTGCCCTGGCAGTACACTGGAAGCCATGAGCTGACATTTTCTTCTGAACCTCGTGAAAAATGGCTCCACAAGCTCTTCTCCTGTCCTGAGAAGGTGGTCTTGGAGGAGCCCGGCCTCTCCCCAGCACTGTGCTTTTCAGAGATGGACAACGGGAGGGAGATTTGCCTCGGCTTGGAGAATCTGGGCTTGAATGGGAAGTGGGTGGTGACGGTTTCCCTTGGAATACAAACTGCCCAGAGCAGAGCTAGCAAATCTCAGGGTTTCCATATTTTTTTTTAAAGGGGAAAGATGCATACGTATTTTTGAGAGGTGATACAAATCACTTTTTATTGTTGCTAGAAGTGAGTCCGTAAAACATGTCTGTTAGAAAAAAAGCCACACATGCAAAGCACTTTCCTTTGGACTTGCATGGGAGGTGACAGGTGGGGACCTTGAGATCCTTGCCTGTCGTCCATCTGTAGAAAGACAGCAGCCCCTTTCTCGCCGTGTTGTTCTCCTTGATTTGAATTGGGACCCGCTGTGCAAGGAGACAGCCAGGTCCCAGCCTGAGAGTGCAGGGCGCGAATGCACAGCCATGCTAACCTCCACATGTGCTTATTAAGGAGTTCCTGTACTGAGAAGAGAGCAGGTGCAGCCACACCACTCCTTTCGGTGGAAGCTCCAGCCAGCACAGGCAGAATTCTGTGGGCTTGAGGGACCGGCTCAGAGCATGTGCTGTTTGGGGGATGGAGGGCGGGATGGGTGGGTGGGTAGGGCGTGAAATCAACTGTTCTCTGTGAAACGGCATTCTGGGCTGATGGTGTGAGTGTGGGGCAGGGCAGCAGCAGGAGGAAGGAGTGGGCTGTTCCTGCGGTAGGCACGAGGTTCCCCATTGAGAGGCTGTCCTCTAGGGAAGGCAACGTGGGGGATGCAGCGGCATACACATGGTGCAGAATTAATTTTTTAAATGGTTTGATAGTGTCCTACTTACATTTGACAGAAGCTCCATGCTTGCTGCAGAGTGGCATAGCGTTGTCTCTGCACGAAGGACAAGGGAAGGTTCAGTGCAGTTGTTTTAACAGCCTTGAACCAACAGCTTTGTCAGTGTTCTGGGGTTGGTTTGTATCTCCACACCCTCTTGCACATGTTTCTGTAGCTTAGAAGTTAGAGTACTGACTTGCTTGGAGTTTTTCTGGAATATCTTTTTTTCTTTTTCTTTTCTCTCTCAATTTTTGAACATTTGTGTATTTGAAAGGCAAGATTGAGAGAGAGAGAGAGAGAGAGAGAGAGAGAGTCCTTGCATCCACCGGTTCACTTGTCACGTACCTGCAATGGCCAGGAGTGGACTAAGCCTAAACCAAGAGCCTAGAACTCATTCCAGGCTCCCATGTGTGAGCAAGGGCCCAGGGACTTAACGCATCTTGTACTGCCTGCTAGGTGGATTCATAGGAAGGTGGCTTAGAAATACAGAGCAGGTAAGACTTGAACTAGGCTAGAATACTCATGTCTCAGTCATCTGTCCCACCTGTGCCACAACGTCTGACCCAAGAGTCATGGTGAGAAAGCTAAAAAAGTTCATAGAGGTCAAACAACTCAAATGGAACATTATAACACAGTCTGTGGGGCTAATTATTTCTTTTGTACATGTTGGCAATTGGACTACGGCATGTGAAGTACTTTGGGACAACTGTGGTGGAATAATGAACAAAAAAATGGACAGTCGAGTTCACTGCAGGTTCACCATTCCCTTCTGCTGATGGCTACCAGTGAGGTGGTTTTACCCAGAGAAATTTTCAGATGCTGAGATGGAGAGGAGTCCAAAGAGCCAAAAGTCTTAGGAACTTCTTGCCAGTATATATATCTGTTTTAAAAGCAGAGAAAGAACTGAATTATGGGAAGAGTTCACAGAGCAGCAGTCATCCAGGGAGAACTGAGCAAATTCAAGAGGAGCAACAAACTGCAGTGAGGGGCAGTGAGCCACCCAGGCAGCTCTCAGAATGCCGATGAGTTCTTGAGAACCAGAAAGACAAATCAGAAAAGAGCCACATGTTGGAAGCACACTCCTGTGTTCCCGGATTCTTACAGCTCTGAGTCTAGACAATGGGCAATTCCCTGAGACTACTAAAATGATTCGAAAGATGCCCATAGCATGGGAAGAAGAAGATAATTTTACTCTGAGCAAATCCTGGAAATACTGTTAAGCATGATGCCACTGACATTCTAAGGAAAAAGTGGTCCAGAGCTGCTTTCTGATATCCGTTTGTTCCGTCGCTTTTAGAACTCTTTGATTATAAAGCTTAATAAGCAAAAGTGTGATTTAAAAAAAAAAAAGAAACTGACCTTAAAATACTTTCATTTCAGTCACATTTCTTTTCTAAGTCATGCCACCTGCAGCAGTCTAACTAAGACGTTAGTTTGCTTGCTCTGAGGACAACAGATTTGTGATACCCTTGCGGGAGGGGTTAGTATGTTTCTCATCTGACTGCATGAGGTAGTACCCTCTTTTGAAAGGGCTAAAAACTTGCTATGATGTGAGTTAGCATCCAAGCAGTGAACAGATAGCTGAGGTTCAAGTGTGCATGGTCTTTCCCACGCCTAGCCAGACTTACGTTAAGTCTATAGAGTAAGGATTTTTTTTTTTTTCCTCTAATTCTCACAAGGGCAGCTCTCTACACAGGAGCATTTTTTCTAGTGCTTTCTTGATCTCCAAAATGCAGTGCCTTGTTCTGGCTTCTCCAGGAGAACCCCAACACCATCCTCTCAAGGTCCATGTTAAGAAAACATCAACCCCAATGACTGTGTACATGTCCTCATCAAGATGTTTCACAATTTAATCTTCACCCTATTGGAGAGCACAGATCAGTTTCCTCCTGCCTTTTCCCCTTCCTTCCTTCCTTTTTTCCTTCTGCCCTACCTTGCTTCCTCCCTCTGTTTTTCCTTAGTAAGACGAGTGAAACTCCAGCGTCTGTAAGGAAACTTAATGATGATGTCTGCTGCAAAATCAGACTTGTTGTCGGACAGTTGGGCAGTGGGGCAGAAGGCACCTGCTCAAGTGTGACCTTGACTGAAGTTTGGCAGGCCAGGCGGTGTCCATGTGGATGAAATCCCAGCTGAGGTTCCCAAGTCGGCTGCCCACTGCTTCAGCTTTTCTTTGAAATAGACAAGTCTTTAAGATCTTCTCTGGGGTGAGATTGTGTACTGCAGTGGCTTAATGTACCACTTGCAACACTGGCATCCCATCCTTAAGTGCCAGGTTTGAGCCCTTGCACCTCCCCATTTCTTACGCATCTTCCTTATGTACCTGGGAGACAGCAAGAGATGGCCCAAGGGCTTGGGTCCTTGCCACCACGGAAGTTGTTGGTGCTTGACTTTAGTCTGGGACAGGTCTGTCTGCTGTAGTAACTTAGAGAAGCGAAGCAGTAAATGGAAAAGATCTCTTTCTCCACCTGCCCTGTAACTCTGCTAGTCAAAGATTGAAGGACTGTCAGTGTGGTTTCATAGAATTCTTCAAGAAGAGGTTTTCTTTAAGTCTTGGAAAGTTTCATGTCTTATTCTACCTCCGGACCTCAGGGCCTTAGCACCTGCTCTTTCCTCTGCCAGCAAGACTCAACCTCTGCCCTCTGCTTGCTCATCCAGTTGCCTCACTTTGTGTAGTGTACTCAGACTGCTTCTCCCTGCTTACCATTACCAAGCAGAGTTTGTTGTTGTCATTTTTAAGGTTTAGTGTCATTATTTGATTAACATTTGTATCTGCCAGGACTCAGGACCTTCTGAAGTTGGGGATCAAGTTAATCTTGCTGACTGATCTCTCTAGGGACTGGATTATGTCAACCCCTATACAAGCATGTTCACTAAGCATTTGTGAAGCGGCTGAGTGAATGAATACTAAGGCACCAATATAGTGGAAAAATCAGGATCTGGACAAAGGGCAGTTGGCTTCATTGCACTGTCTGGTCTTGGGAACCTCTGTGACCTTTGACATCTGGGTATTCCCTGTATCTCTTTTCGTTAGGATTTTTCCATCCGGGAAAGAATACTAGAATGCCTGTTGTTGTGATTATTTAAAAAAATATTATTAGGTATATCAAAGTATTGGCTGCAGCAACCTCAGGCAACATTTTGGTCTGTCCTCTTTGGCTTCCACCCATGGAACCCCTTTTGTCTAAAGCAGTTGTTCTAGCCATCCGGGTTCTTCCAGGTGTCACCTGACAGTGTCTGTGCCCTGTGAAGCAAAGTGCTTGTTAGTTTGTGAGGCCTGGAATTTCATCTTGAGTTGTGAAGTCTCCTAGTAGTGTTTGCATTTTTTAACAAAACTGCCACTTACTGAAGAGGACCAAGCACCAACCAGGCTTGTGTTTCCATGTTTTCTTTCCAGTTGTGGAGCTGAAACTCATAAGAAACAACTCCCAACTGCCTCGAAAATCCGCAATCAAGGATTGTACAAGATTTCATTCAACCTCTGAGAGCACTGAGCGAAGTGTTTAGGCGAGGTGCCGCTTCAAGCACATCGTGACCAATAAGTGACATTGAATTCTTGGAGAGAACAATTTAATTATGTGGGACAAAACATGAATAAAAAGGCCAGTGGGATTTAACACAAGGTGTGTTATCTTTACCTTCATAAAGATGAGAGTCAAGGATGCCTTTCGTCAGTGGGTCTTCCAAGATTTCAAGCATTGAGGCCATAACCTTGAGATCCCAAGAGTTAGGTCAGTAAGCAGTTATATTCCTGGACACTGGAATTTGCTTCCCATTATGTCCTGATGGATTCTATCACTGCATTTAAAACTAATCTTGAAGGAGTTTGCTGTCAGAGGTGTTTTTAAAGATTCTTTTAGCAATATCGATCACTTTAATTGAGGTTTATTGAAAGTGCTCAGTATAGCTCTCTTGTGGTTCATGCTCTATAAATACATCATCATCTTATTGATAGATAGTGGAGTTTTCATTTCATCGCAGTCTGCCTTGCACTTGCACAAACCTTAAATTTACACTAGAGCAGGAAGAGGAGGAGGAAGCATTCTTTGGCTCTGGTTTGCCAGTTGCCCCTTAAACCACAGCAGTCAATAAACAACATTTGAAAATATGTTCTCAGCAGGATCATAGCTCTTAACTCAGCCCTGTGTCCGTTTTAGAGGATCTCTAAAAAAAAAAAAAAATCCTAAAAAGAAGGCCTTGCATGGTGACCTAGTGGGTAAAGCCACTACCTGCAACTTGAGTATCCCGTGTGTATGGTTCTGTATTGGTCCACTGTTCATGTCCAATGCAGCTCCCTGCTAGTGTCTTGGGAAAAGTAGCAGAAGATGGCCCACACTCTATGAACCTCTGCCACCATTGAAAGGAAACCCAGACTCCTGGCTCACCTTGGCTCAATCCCCTTTGGTCATTTGGGAAGTGAATCAAGAAATGAAAACTTTATCCTCTCTCTCTCTCTCTCTCTCTCTCTCTCTCTCTCTCTCTCTCTCTCTCTCTCTCACCCTGCCCCCTGTAACTCTGACCTCCAAAAATAATTTCTAAAATCCTGAGAATGATCATTGCCAGGAAGCTAAAAGTATCAAAATGTAAAGAAATGAAATCCAGTGATTCTGCAAGGAGGACAGATAACCTTTAGCATTCGGGTGAAGTTAACAGAAGAAACAGTTTCCATTTTAGGTAAGGTGAGAAGGTATGAAACCCAATGGAAAGCCATTTGACTTATTTTTTAGACTTCCTTTCTTTAGGTGGAGATAGTGGTCTGGCTGGGATAATTCAGCTGTCCGCAGTTTCAGAGAACGGTGTCTCTCTTAGGACCTCTTGCAAATTATAGCTATGCTTTCTTTATAAACCAGAGTTTGGCCTTGGATCCTTTAGATGTCCTCACCACTGTAAAAGGAAGAGAATCTGCAAGCTCTCCTCTGAGATCTTTCAGATAGAGCCTTCCAGACACCTCATGGGTATTCCTCTTTCATTACACGCTAGGCTGAAGAGGTTCTTGAAAAGCATGAAAACTTAGCACTCCTATATTTCGAATGTGGAAACCTGAAAAGAGGTTGGGATGGGCTAGGAGTGTATGCAATTCCATTTGGTGTGGTTCCCCAAGCGATGGTAATTCACCTGTGCATGAAAAGGCTTCATATGGTAACTTTTATTTCCTAATATATAGTTAACTACTCTGGGAATCCTAAGTCTTTCTGTTATGTTGGATGAGCTCGGGTTTAAGCAAGGCCTTTGATAGTTCCATTTATCTAAGTCAAGCAAAAAGAAATTGGCATTAAATCATTACTATTCCTATGAATAGCTCGGGTATTCCAAACCAGGAAGAAAGCAGTTCATGGTGGCTGGTACTGGCGTGGCTTTGACAAAGGAAATTGTCAGTTGCTCATTTGCTGTGCCCTGTCTCTGTAGTCCATAGGATGCTCCATTTCTGAGAATGCCTGATTTAAGGACTCCAAGAAGACAGGAGTATTCTCAGCCTAGCCAAGTATTCCAAATTATATGCTGCTATTGTAGGCAAATGAGCATGTGCACTTTTTTTTTTTCCTATTTGGAATGTTCTCTACTCAGTGAATGCTAGTTGTAGACACGGGTCGTCTGAGGCCTGCCTTAATTACTGCTCCACTTATTCTAAGAAAAGTTGGTTGTTTCCTATAACTGCCCTGCTCTCCCCTCTCCCAAACACACATGCAGGCCAATTGTGCCATTATGACATTTCAATTTATAGCACAGTTTCTCTCACTGGAATACACTTCCTCCTGAATCATTTACTTAACTCTTTTTCTATGTCCAATGCCCCGTAGAGCACAGAGTACTTAGTTGAGCTACAGACTTGAGCAAAGCGATGCTCATCTTGTCCATATAGCTGAAGGAGTATAACCATAGTGTATAAATCAAAGTCGCCTTGCAGTCAATACAAGTTATTGTACATTAACTACAAAGTTTAGCAGTTAACTGTGAGCACAAGTGGTAGGATGAGAGGAAATGGAGCTGTATCCATGTGGAGGAACATAGACGGAGTTCCAGGTTCCCAGGTTTGATCTGGCTCAGCCCATCACCAAGACAATTTAAGGAATGAACCATTTATCTATCTAAAAAGCAAAGTGATATGAAAAGAGATTATGCATCCACTACTTCACTCCCCACTTACGCATCAAATCCAGGTCTAGGTTAAAGCCAGGATCCATGACCTGCACCTTGGTCTTGCACATGTCCCAACTACTTGCATCATCTTCTGGGTCCCAAGGACTTGCATCATCTTCTGCTGCCTTCGCAGGCATGCTATTAGGAAGCTGGACCAGAAAATCGTTGCAGCAAGAACTCTGATAGGAGCTGCGGGCTCTGCAAGCATCCGCTTCAAACGCCAGTGCCACAGCATCAGCCATCACACTACTGTTTCTGTCTAGTCGTGTGAGGATCTCTCCAAGGAGGGTCCCTTGTAGCTTCACCCGGTATTCTAACGGGGAATTGAAGATGTGATACCTTTCCCTTGGCCCCAGTTTTGCTGTTGTGAACCAGCAGCATGTACCCTGCCTAAGGAGTCCGTAGTCTGTAGAATCCCAGGTTCTGTTCTAATCTATAGCATCACTGCACATTTTGTCAGGACTCCCAAGAGGCTCAGTTCTTCATTAATGTTTGAAAGGCAAATATTATTTTGAGTATGGGAGATACCAGTCAATCTTGCAGCCTATAGCTTGGCTGGCAACTCAGAGACAGATTGTGAAATATGGAACGTTATTTATTTATTTTTATTTTCTCAAGATAGGGAATAGTAGCAATCTTTCCTTCCCATGACCCATCTCTTGCATGTCCTGGTGAAGAGAAGGGAAATGAACCTTATTACAAGCTGATGTTCTTTTTACTACTTCCCAGACCAGCTTGTGTTCTGCACTGAAATGAAACAAGAGAAACAAGAATTGAGGCTAGGGTCTGGTACATATTCAGTGAATTACTTTGGGCTTTTAAATCTCATTGTGCTCAGCTGTAAAATGGAGATTACAAGGAAAAATTATCTCCTGACACTATGCTTGGCCTATCGCGGGTGCCCCATGAATAAACAGTAGCTTAGCTGACACATGTCTTCTCCTGGATCCTATGGAAAACAGACATGCTCCCCCATCTTCCATTATGACCCAACAGGTGTTTATCTCAGAGCTTCTTGGAATTCAGCACTCAAGATTCCAGTTGTTCTGGTTTCCTGCTCAAAAAGACAAGCCAGTGGACACCATGTGTTTCTCCATCACATGCACTTACATAGTGGTGCAAAATATCCATGGAGATACATAAAAGGAAAAAAAAATAGAACAAAGCTAGGTTATTTCTCAATAAGGTGGTGAAAAAACGGTAGCACCAAAATTCATCAGGGAATGAGGTAGGAATACAGAGTACATCTGTTTGTGAAAGAACTTAAATTGAGTGCATAAAGATTAAAATCCAGTTGCTCTGTTGTGAGAGCTAACAAGCTTAATCTCACAGAGAGTGGAAAGCTGGCTCTTCAGTGGTTGCCATTCTGGTCAAGAGGAAAACAGGCAGATGTTATCTCGGGGTTAGATTGAATCAGAGGGATACGTTTCGAGAAAAGTACTGTACAGTGAGGTGGCCGAAGTCAACAACAATAGACTGTACTCATGAAAAATGTAAAGAGAGTCGATGTTATGTACTCTTGCAAGAATATAAGATGTTACATTTGTAAGACAGCGCATGCGTTAATTAGCTAGTTTTAACCATCCCACAACATTCCACTACAAAGACACATACATATATATAAATCAAAATATCATGCCATCAATAACAATAACAGTGTTAGCTTTCAATTAAAATATTTCAAAGAACCCAATTTCAGCTCTCTTATTCTGAGAAATGTCATTATGTAATGGTTCTTTTTTAACCCGGGTAGAAATTTTAGTATTGGAAAATCAACACCATTATTATACTTCCACTAAAAATGTAGTCGGGAAAATATTATATGTTAAAAATAGGGGTTACAGAAATCAAATATCCACAGAAGAACTGTTCAAAGCAATTTCTTCTTCATTCTTAAAGACCTGAGTTGAAAGAAAATAAAATCAAGATATCGTTGAAGATAAGGAATATGTGTGATAAAAATTTCACACATTATGAAACTCAACTGTTCTTAGCCTGCATATTATTTTACCATATCAATATGAAAGGAAATAACTGGGATCATATTTAATTCATACTTTTGGTTCACAAATTTGTATTAATATTCTTTCATAAAACTAATGAGTTTATCACAATGTGAGATTTAAGTTTTCACATTGAGGTGAACATTGTGACATTAAATGCACTTTATTAACATTTACAGGTAGAAAAAAGTAGGCGATTCTAATTAACTTTCTGAAATTCTCCTTTGGTTATACAGAATATGAAGATCTGAGACAAGGCATATCCCAGTTGTGCCCAAAGATGTCTTATCTTTTGGTTATTTCATTATTTTTAGCTAAGACTTATTGATGTTGAATGAGCTTTATGTAATCACCTTAGCGTTATGTGTCTTAACCTAGAAATGAGTTCATAATTAAAAAATAAAGCAGGATATATTTCTATAAGATCGTTTTAAATAGGCTATATTCTCAAATTTGAAGTTGTAATTGAATCATTTGATGCTTATTATTTTTATTTCTGATTCTGGTAGACTTGCAATTACTTAATTAGAAGAACTATGTTGTGCTTTTTCCTGGTTTCTTTTTTTTTAATTTTATTTTATTTGAGACACACAGAGAGAAACAAACAGCCCCTATGCACTGATCCACTTCCCATTGTCTGTCCCAGCCACTGGCAGGGCCTGCAGCTGGGAGCCAGGAACTCAACCGGGTTCTCCCAAATGCAGAGCAGGAACCAATTTCTTGTACCATTGTTACTGTCTGTCACAACACTTGCATTAACAGGATTATCAGGGTGCTGCAGCTGAGTATTTCTTTAACCTGTTTAAGGGCAGAGAAATGACAGGGTGGTGAAAGAGTTCTCTTCCTTCTCCTGGTACACTGCCCGAATGCTCACAGCATCCATGCCTGGACCGGATGAAGCCAGAATGCCTGAATGCGAGCTGGATTTCCCACACAGGTAGCAGGGATGCAGGTGCTTGGACCAACACCTGCCACCTCCCAAGATGCTGATTAGCGGGGAGTTGAAATGAGAAGTCAAACTGAGACCCCAGGCATTCGGATACAGGACGTGGGTATCGTGAAGATGCGTCTTAACCACTAGGCTAAATGCCCAATCTTGTTTTCCCTTCACTAGTCATTTTCAAACTTCTTTCTGACCGTGTTTTCCTTCAAAATACGTTTATGGTGGTAAAATTCTCCTTATATCGCACACATTGGGAAACACCTCAAGCAAAGATGACCTAATCTATGCCAAATTTCTGTTAGATGTTGGAGAAACTGAGATATGCTGTGCCCATGAGAAGCACAGAATAATTTAGTGTAGGAGATAAATGATATGTATGTGGCAGATGGACAGGTTCACAGTAATCTAGAATAAATCATTCCACTTGTGTCTTGAGGCTTCACAGAGAAGTGTTGAAGTCTGAATAAGATGTCGAAAAATTAATCCCACTGTCTCCATGGCAGGAAGAGGCTAGGGTACTCTTGGAAATGAGCTAGTACTGGCTGCGATGGATAAAGAGCTTGCCCAGGAAATGGTAGCCAACACTGCCTGGACATGGAGAACAAAAAGGTCCTTGTGTGAATGGGGAATTTTTAATAGCGAGTTCCATAGTCATTAGCTTACTTATTCCTTTTCACGCAGGTGGGCGTAGAATGACGTAGGTATGTAATTCACAATATAGAATGAACCGTATGCCACGGTTCTCCAGTATATATCTGAGTAGATGCAGACACATTTAGCAAGGAGGATAATCAGAGAGAATTTAATACCCATTAGTCAATCAAGAGACTCATGATCCTCCTCTGTCTGCGTAGAAGCTTTTTTCTTAAAAAAAAAAAAAAAGAAAAAAAAAAGAGGAACCCAAACATTGGATATCTAGCGTGCCCCATTCATTCCTCTTGCAAATATTTGTTGAATGTCTGCTATGGTTCAGGCACTGTTCCAGGTGCTTGTGATGTAGCAATAAACAAAAACAGGGAAATTCCATTCTTCACCAGGGAGAGCAACACTACAGAATGTCACGCAGTGAAATATATGCTACGTGGAGGTCACTGCCAAGAGGAAAATGAGAGAAGAAGGGAAATGGAACATCCCAAATCAGGAGAAAGAGGAAAAGAGATTCAAAAAAAAAAAAAAAACCAGGCTAGAGACAATGCCAAACGGCCTCTAAGTCTTGACAGGAGTGAGAATTGCTCATGGGGGTGGAGAGGAATGCAAAGCTTTGTTTAGCACAAGCTCGGCTTCTGATGCCTGTTAGTCATCCAGGAGGTAGGCAGTGGGTAGGGAGTTCTGGAATCCAGGAGTGAGGTTCCTGGGGAAGTGCGCATTTGAGGTTCTTGTGCTGTTCAGAGTCGCCGCGTGGAGCTGTAGCTCAAAGAGGAATGCTTAGCCCTGCAGAAGCTGCTCGTGTGTGCCATCGGATGGGCCTTACTGATGTCAGCTACTTCTCGTGAAATGGAGATCACCCCTTCCCCCCCCAAAAAGAAAAAATTAGACCAAAAATTCAGACAGAGGGCAATTCATCCTTTGACTGTGTTGTTTTGACTGTTTTGGGTGAGTGTTTGTTGTACAAAGATAGAAATAAGACAGTAGCTGAGAGAAAATGGGCCCAAAAGATGAAATGGTTTTGAACTGAAAAAAAAAAAAACACGTTTTAGCTTGCTTTTCTTTTACAGAGAATGAAGATAGAGAAAATTGTGGAAGGGAGGGATGACTTGTTTTTATGAAGGATTTATAGGAGATGAAATTTACAGCACAAGCGGGGAGCCCATCCTTTGCTGGGGACACGGCACCCCAATTCATATTAGCAGAAGCCCTTTTGGGTAAAGGGGTAGTTGGGTGGGAAGATGTTCTTTCTTGAACGCAATCATTTCTCAGTGAAGCAGCAAGCAAGACCGTGGGGGAAAACGTATGGGGGATTCTGAGCAGCGATTAGCAGTGTTGAGGCCAGTCAGGTGAGAAGGGGCGTGGTCTAGAATAACATAGAACGATTGATAAGTAGCTCCCCTGAGTAAGACATGGACGAGACAGAGGGCCGAATCAACACAGGGTCATTTATGTCATGCGAGGAGCATGGCAGTGAAGGTGAAGGCATTAATGTGCCTATAATGACAAGTGAGGAAACTCAAGCTGGATGTTTAAAGAAACAGATGGTGGGAGTGGAGTGAAGGACAGTGGGAATGGCATGGTATCAGCACACTGAAGATGTCAGAGGATGGGAGGGTTCTGTAGCGGGATTGTAGAGAAGAGAGATCCCCAAAGGTTGTAGTTTTGTTCCAAAGGATCTCATGTCAGATTCTCCTAGATTCCCATTCAACTCAGGAAAGAGAGAGAAAACACCCAAAATAATTGACGTTACACGGAGAGAAGAAGCAGTGGTTTACCGTGTGTGAGTCCATTTCATTGATGCTAGCAGTCTCTTGTTTGCGTTTATCTTTGCCTTGCTGGGAGCACCTTGTACTTTGCAGTAATTATAGTGAGGAATAATTTGTGGTTCCATGAACGGATCCCAGATTTGAGTCCACTTGGCTGGCTCAGTCTCTGTGCTCCTGGGCTGACTCTCGCTAGACCTATCCTTCAGAGCTAGTTGGGCTCTGTTTCTCCCAGGCTCGCTCGTTTGCAGGGCATCCCCACATAATAGGACACGATTGGTGAAACCTATACCAGGTTGGAAGGCGGGGGTCAGTGGTCCCAAGCTGGCTGTGGGGAGATTATAGCTTTCGCTCTAGTTCGCTGGGCACACTCGGTGTGATTCCGTTTTGTAATCCATTTTTTTTTATGACAGTATCCCGTCCTGCCAGCAGGAATACTGGGATGTTGTAGTTTAAAATTTTGATATAAGCTACTTGGTGATTTTGAATTGTAATCCATGTGCATTTGTGATGACGTTGTGGAGTAAGCCACAATCTGTAACAAGCACAATGCAAAATTTTAGCTAGAGGAGGAAGCATCAAAATTTTTAACAGTGTTGAGCCTGTCGTAATAGCCTAATGGCTAAATCTTAAACTTATGTGCATCAGGATCCCATACAGGTGCCAGTTCATGTCCTGGCTGTTCCACTTCCCATCCAGCTCCCTGCTTGTCATTTGGGAAGGCAGTACAAGATGGTCCAAAGCCCTTTTCAAAAGCACATGAACTTCACGACTTTCTTAACTTGCTGTATTAAGTTATCTCTAAGGCCACAAGTAGAATCCTGGACTTACAGTTTTATATTCTGACATCCCTTCTCTCTCCCTTGCACCCCTCCCCCTTCACATTATGATAGAAAGTTTTTCATAAGCTGAGATCTCTTAGTGTCTCCCTGCTCTAATAAATTCTTATAATTTTAGAGAAGTCTATTATGAAACTCCCAGTCTTCAAATGACCTAAATAATAGGATATAGAACATTGCGCAAATACGTTAGCTTGGCCTGCAAAGGTTGACTTTCAGCGCATGGAAAAGCAGATTCTGAGCCTCATACCACATTTTTCATAATAGAGACCATCCATCACGGTGCAGAAAGCCATGTTAGAGCAATGAGGGAAATAAAGCAAGTCACTGGTTAACTTGGATATAAATGGACTCCCTCAATAAAGGAAGCAGATCTGAAATACCAGGGTATTTGTCTTCATTCTCTGCCTTATTTCAAATTGTTTTTAGAAGTGAATGAAGCTGTCACACCCAATGGAAATTAAGTTGTGATCTCTGTTAGTGAATCATTTAGAATTTTATTTAAACATTAAATATAAGTTTCCAATTAGTTTCACAAAAGAGGTGATTTCTATATTGATTACCCACGTGTGCTTCCCTACCTGTTTGTACCAAGAATAAATATCTAATTTGGTCCCTGCTAACAATTCATGCCCTTAAGTGGATACTTGCTACTAACTTGACGCTGGTTTAGCTCTTCGAAGGATATCCATGAGTGCAAGCTACACTGTTCAAAAAAGATTGTAACTCAGTACAGAAATGTCAGCACATCCATGGACTTCCACATGGATGCTTGGCCTGGGAAAGCAGTCAAAAATGGCCCATAGGCCTGGGACCCTGTACCCGCATGGGAGACCCAGAAGAAGCTCCTGGCTCTAGATCAGCTCAACTCGGGCCTTTGTGGCCACTTGGGGAGTGAACCAGTGGATGGAAGTACTTTCTCTGTCTCTTCTTCTTTTCTGTAAATCTGACTAATTAAGAAAAAAAGGATAAGCATGTTTTAATAATAAGAATCATTTGCTTCCTTTGGTTTAATTATCAGTAACTGTCTACTTTCTGTTTGCCTTTATCTTTGTGGAATCATACTTGTATAAGTCTCTGTGTTTCTTCATTTCTTGCCGGAAGTCCAAGTTTCCCTCAAGCGCTGGTTTTCTTTGCCTGCCATTTCGTGTGCTGTGGGCCTGTGTGGTGATTTGCACTTAGTATTCATCTGGAAATGTCTTTATTTCACCTTCAATGCAGAAGAACATTTTTTATTAGATGCAATTCAGTAGGTTTTGATTTTTTTTTTGTTTTGTTTTGGAGGCCTTGAATTATTTAACCTCCTTTCTTCCTGATGACAAATTAGCCTTTATTTGCAACATCCGTTCTGCATCTATAATGCTTCGTTTTCTTACGATTACTTGCAGGATTCTATCTTTTGTTTTCAGTGACGTGACTAAGAGTTTGAAATTTAAAAAATTCCGTGTGCAACGGTAGGCATTGGACCTAGTCACTGGGATACTAATATAAATGTCAGGTTCACTGAGAACACCTATTTTTCTCTCTCTCTTTTTAAGATTGTTATTTTTATTGAGAAGGCAGACGTATGGAGAGAAGAAGAGACAGAGAGATACTCTGTCTGCTGGTTCACTCCCCAGATGGCACCAACAGCTGGAGCTGAGCCAATACAAAACCAGGAGCCAGGAACTTCTTTCAGGTCTCCCATGCGGATGCAGGGTCCCAAAACATTAGGCTGTCCTCTGCTGCTTTACCAGGCCACACTCGCAGGGAGCTGGATGGAAAGTGGAGCACTTGGAAGTCAAGATTAGCCAACTGAGTTATTCATCGGGCCGTGGTTCCATCACTTGATTCCATCTTCTTGCTAATACAAACGCTGGGAGGCAGTGGTGATGTGTCATTTCATTGGGATCCTGAAACCCACTTGGCAGACCTGGTGTGAGTTCGAGGACCCTAGCATCAACCCAACCAAGACCCTTAGTCGGGCAGTTGTGGAAATGAACCAGCTGATAGGAGCTTGCTTTCAATAGCTCTCTCTCAATGATAAAGGAAATCCACTATGTTGCCACGTGTCTTCTTTCCCATTTTTCTCTGTTTTCTTTCGTGAACCCACTGACATGTGATATTCTCTTTCAGATTGCCTGATAAACCAAAGAAACTCTGTTTGCTTCTTTTTAAATTTTTCTTACTTGGAAGTTGACAGCTTGCATTGCTCTTGTTCCAACCATTGTGTTTCATGTTAGAGCTATGAAACCCAGCCAGTAAATTTCTGATTTTTTTTTCAGATGTTGAGTTCTTGACTTGTGGAATTCTCTTTCTCTCTCTTTCTTTTGGTAGTTTGCATTCCTCTGTTGAGATATCTATGTATTGATTATGACTGTTTTTTTTTTATGTCCTGGAATATGATGATAATAGTTACCTTAAAACAAATGGCAGCTAATTCTATTGTATTGGTCATACTGTGGTTATCCTTACTCATTTCTGTCATTGTTTAGTACAGATTATACCTTCTTGTTGTTTCAATCCCATGTTATTCTGTTTTTCAATCATGCCACCTGAGCGATGTTCATTGTTTTAGCATGTGGCTAATCCTGAAGTTTCGAGTTGTCTCATGTGTCTAAAAACAAGGATGTTCAAGTCCTCGCCTTCAACGCTCCAGGATCCCATATGGGTGCCAGTTCTAACCCCAGCAGCCCTACTTCCCATCCAGCTCTCTGCTTGTGGTCTGGAAAAGCAGTCGAGGATGGCCCAAAGCTGCACCCACATGGGAGATCCGGAAGAGGCTCAGGGCTCCTGGCTTCGGATCAGCTCAGCTCCCGCAATTGGGGCAGCTTGAGGAGTGAATCAGTGGACAAAAGATCTTCGCTTCTGTCTCTCCTCCTCTGTATTAATAAACAAGAAAAAAAAAGCTGGCTGAGAGATGAGCAAGTTTATCTCCCATTGGAGTACCTGGGTTCAACTCCCAGCTTTGGATTCTAAATCCAACTTCCTGCCAACGTAAATCCTGGTAAGCAGCAGTGATGCCCATGTCACTGGATTCCTACCTTCTCTGCCAACGTCTTGGCTCGTGTTTCCAGCTCTCAGCTTTGACTCCAGCCTATTCTTGGTCATCACAGACACTTTTGGGATGATGTCACAGATGGGAGTTCCCTGTTTTTATCTGCCTGTGATGTGAATAAATCACACACACACAAAAAGTAAAACCATGAAGTTAGGCAGTCGCCAGGGCTGAGGTATTCTACAGTAGAACACTAAAATCAAATATGAGAATATCATTATCAGGTAGGACCGTTCTGTGACCATAATGAATCAAAGAGAAAAAAAAAGAAACACGTTATAATTATTCCCCAAAGCAGATGAAAACAGGAACATTGTCTAAAACACCAATGACTAAACATCCCATCTGTGGCTAACGTGACTGTTGCTTATTTTGCAATCTTCAGGTAAAGATGTTGAGTCATCCAAACATATTATTGTCTCCATTTTGTAACTTTGAATTCAGTTCAAAATTCTGCTTCCTTAAAATTTTCCGAGGAGCCCAGTGCGGTAGCCTGGTGGCTGAAGTCCTTGCCTTACACGTGGATCCCATATGGGTGCCAGTTCTAGTCCTGGCTGCCCTGCTTCCAACACAGCTCTCTGATTGTGGTCTAAGAAGGCAGTCGAGGACGGCCCAAAGCCTTGGGACCCCACACCTGTGTGGGAGATCCAGAGGAGGCCCCTGGCTCCTGGCTTTGGCTCCAGCCTTTGTGGTCACTTGGGGAATGAATCAGCAAATGGAAAATCTTCCTCTCTGTCTCTCCTTCTCTCTGTATATCTGACTTTCCAATGAAAGAATAAATCTCAAAAAAAAAAAAAGTTTTCCAAAGAACCTTGTTCTGGAACAAACCCAAATTCCAGAATAAATGAAATTTACTGTGGTTCTAGATGCTGTTTCTTCTTCACTTCTGCATCTTCTCTTCAATTGTAAATATTTCCTCCTTTTTTTTTCTTTTAATTTTCAAAAATTTCTATCCAGCTTCAGGCCACTCTACACTGTACACGTGTGTGTGCCCTTTAGCAAAAAGCAGCACAAATACTGAGAAACTCATCAAGTCCCACGTTCTCTTTCTAGTTTTTGCCTGTGTGTGGTTCTTTCCCAGTACCTGTAGGTATTCACTTATTACAAATTATCTAGATTTGTTTTTTTAACTCCATCTATGGGATTATTCTGGAATCAGTTACTCCACCATAGTAAAACCAGATTTGTTGGTGTGTTCTGAAAATGTTACATGGAATTCTGTAATTCCTACACTGGGATCTCCTTCTCGGATATTGTAATTGAATCGTAACCATTCTATGGACCTGCGGTAGATAGGCATCCCATCATAGATGCTGGAAGAACAAAAGGATGGAGACGTGGAGCCTTGCAAGTTGACTGAGTTCCTCTGAAGTTTGCTCAACTTCTGCCATCCATCCTTCTGTGGAGTAGACTTGGAAGTCAGCTACAAGGAAGTGGCCAGGTCTAACCTTGGAAGGATAGAAGAATCATGGGTAGAGGTCCCAATAATATCCATAATGATCTGGATTACCAGTGTTTTCCTGAAAAATAATCCTCAAAATTTTGTAACCCGTGCTTTGAGGAAAACAGCTCGTTACGAAGAACAGCAACGATATCTTGACGTTGATGTAATTGTTGATCTTCTAAAGCATTCTACAAAACAACTTCCTGTTATATGTGGATTGAAGGATGCTAAAGCATGCCTGCCACTTAAAAGTCCAGTGTGTTTCATGGATTAGACTTGTTTATGTGCTGAGTGGAATGACAAATCCACAAGGTTTAAAAAAAGTGCATTTAATTTGAGAGGCAGAGTGATAAGGAAGAGCAGAAAGAGAGAGAGAGATTGAGAGATTTTCCGCTCACTGGTTCACTTCTTAAAAGGATGTGATAGCTAGAGCAGGGCCAAGCTGAATCTTGGATCCTGGCACAGCATCCCACAACCTTACCTGGATTACAGGGCCCCAGCTCTGTGGGCCTCCCTTCACCACCTGCCCCTGCCCCTGAGGCATGTTAGCAGGGAGCTGGGTCAGAAGTAGAGCAGGTGCGACTCGAACCAGTGCTCTGGCTGCCCTGCAGCATTATTTGCTATTGGGATTTCGATCGTGCTTGTGAATAACGTGTACCATTATTCATACAAATAAGACATGAGAGTTAGACACACATCCAGGTTTCTTCTTTACGTTGATTCATTGCAAAAATGTAAGTGGCTTCTCTTGTTTTTGCTATAGCTTTCTTATTCCAGCCTAGACATAACTTTGCTTTAGAAGTGAGAATGTTACCTTTGGTCTGGACCCACATTCAGAACTACACCTGCCCTGCAGCTTCCAGATCAGACCTGTCCAATGCCTTCTCCATGGTTTACAATGCCTTTGCATGTGTTCCTTGCTTATGTTACAATGACTGTAATTATTGTCTCACTAGCTCACTGGAAGACAGGATCCACAAGGATAGGGCTGTTCCTGGCTTTGTTTTCTGAGCTTTTTGTAGACCCTCCGTATGTGTTCATCAAATGGGTGAATAAAATCAGATTTTCCTTGGCCGATCATTCTCACCCTGCCTCTTTTCTTCTGCTAAAGATGACTAGAGAAAGCAAAAGTCCAGGCCTTCCATCTCCCCAGTGTCTATAAAATGAAATGCAGGCTCCCTAGCATGGCATTTAAGGCCCTCTGCCATCTATCGTCACTCTGCCAATGATTTCAGCCACCAACGCTCCCCTTCTGCTGCAGCTCTACTGTGCGGTCTTTGGGTTGCTTTCCAGTTGTCGTGTGCGACTGCCTTTGCACCGGTGGCCCATCCCAACGTCCCTATTACAAATGGAAACCACACTGCTCATCTCTATTACATATCTCTATTTTTTTCTTAGTATCCTCATCACCTTCTCATGTGTGAGACGATTTACCGACGAGTGATTATATTTCCCACTTTCAGCCAAGAAGGCAAAGGTTGGACCTGGCCTGTATAGTGTCAGTGCTTGCTTAGCCCCGTGCCTGACTGCCTTCCTCTTAGATGTCCTTTTGCAGAATTCTCATTTATCTAGATCCAACCTGCTTGCTCAGGCCGGTGGCTCACATGTCCTTCCTCTGCTGGACACTGGTGATGTTTCGTCTGAAATATGCTTTGTATAAGTGACACAATATTAACTGCTTGCATCCTGCCTATGGCTGTGTGTGTCTTCGCCCTCCTTCACCTCTCCCTTAAGAACCTTGCCCTCTGCATTTCAGTTCCAGAACCAGTATTCCTACTTCTGAATCTGTACCAAATTCCTGATAAATATGCGTGCAACAATACAGACATGAATATGCTTATTGTGCTGTTTTCTGCTGACGTATAGGAATAAGATATTGGGTTATTGAACATTTCCATGAAAAGGATTTTTGTATTTGCGTTTAATTATTGGAAGGGTGATGAGGAATACAAATGTTTCTTAAATACAATGGATCAATAAGATCAGCTATCCTATAGGAAACTGTAGAGTCCTGTGAAGCCAGCATCATGTTTGGACAATCTGACGAAGTCCCAGCTGTTCCATTTCAAATCCAGCTTCTTGCCAATCTGCACAGAAAAGGAACAGAGGGTGGCCAAGTTCCTGGGTGCCTTGTACCCACTTGGGAAGCCCTGATGCCGTTCCAGGTTCCTGGCTTCAGCCTGGTCCAGTCCCAGCTAAGCAGCCATTTGAATAGTAGACCATACAACGAACGCTATCTTGTTGTCTTTCTCTGTAACTTGAACTTTCAATTTTTTTAGAAGCAAGTACATATGATTTCATGTTCAGAATACCTAGTAAGTCATTTCAGTGTATGTGTGTGTGTGTGTGTGTGTGTGTGTGTGTGTTTTAGGATTTATTTCTTGTTATTGTTGGAAAGGCAGATTTACAGAGAGAAGGAGAGACAGAGAAAGATCTTCCATCCACTGGTTTACTCCCCAAATGGCCACAACAGCCAGAGCTGAGCCAATCTAAGAAGCCAAGAGACAGGAGCTTCTGCAGGTTTTCCACGTGGGTACAGGCTCCCAAGCCTTAGAGCCATCCTTGACTGCATTCCCAGGATATAAAAGGGAGCTGGATGGGAAGTAGAGCTGCCGGTGCCCACATGGGATCCTAAGAGTTGCCATGTGAGGACTTTAGCCACTAGGATACTGCTCTGGCCTCTTACTGTGTTTTTCATTTCAGAGTAATTTCTTCTTGTAAAGCATTTTCATCCTGCACGTTGTTTGTTCATAAGCCAATGACATATCCATTTACCTATAGCAGTTGAAAGTTAAATAAGGAAAAGATCATAAAGACACCAAGTTCAGAGGATCAGTTTTAAGTAATATTCACAAAATTAACACTTGAGTGTTTTACTTTTTATAGTGAACGTCTTGGCAGTTATCAATCCCTTTGTATTAAATACAATTGGAAGATATGACAGTATTCTATAGCCACAGATTACAAGGCCAAGAGAAAGTTTGGTAAAGGTCATATGCTGATTTTTAAATTCTGAGATATCAAAGAGAAGCCTCTTGACTTAATACTTGATTTTAAGGGCTTTCCCTTTCCTATATTTTTGCCCTTTTAACCAAAAGAAGAAATGTTTTCCCTTATACTTGAATCATATGTGAAAGTTCCATCTTTAGAATCAAAGCATTAACAATGCAAGATTTTGTTCTTGTTTTTAAAGAATTATTTCTTTTTTTTCTTCAAACATCTTAAATAGGGAAGTATTTTCAATGTAATCAAAACTAGGGTTCACTTAGGGGAAAACTTGTAATTAGCATCTCTCTCTCGCTCTCTCTTTTTAAAAAGATTTATTTATTTATTTATTTGAAAGTCAGAATTAGAGAGGGGGGAGAAATCTTCTACCCAAACTGGGTCAGTTGCTGGCTGAAGCAGGGAGCCAGGAGCCAGGAGCTTTAGCCGGCTGTCCCATGTGGATGTCACGTGAGCCATCTTTGGCTGATTTTCCCGGGCCAGTGAGTCTGGAGCAGAAGTAGAGTGGCTGGTACATGAACCGGTGCTCTTGTGTTATGCCAACATTGAAAGTGCGGGTCTTACCTGCTACACCCTCAAGGCTGGTCCTTACAATTTTATTTCTTGAAGCTGGTTAAGATGATGTTAAAAGAGATTTTAAAAGAGGTGAAATTATTCTTGACATGCACAGTGTGTTTCTGAGAAGTCTTTGGTAGTGAGCACAGACAGTACATGGAATGTTGAAATGTGTCGGTGGAGTAGCCATATGGTGGTATGCAAGAAGACGCAATTTGCAAACTCTTCACGGAAAAACTTCTCATCTTGGCTTGCAACAAAAGTCTACTCCATTTGCACCTGTCCTGTGTTGGAAGTCAATGGCAGAAAAACAGGCCCCGTGCTAACTTCCAGTGACACAGGTTCATCTTTGCATGCTTTTACTCTGTGCCCAGCTGGCTCTGCCAGCCCAAATGCAGGTGTGCAAAAAAGCATATCAGACCCTGGAGTGAGATCATGGTTGATACAGTGGAAGGGGCTTTGCCAGGCTGAGCAGCACCTAGGGTTGTACACTGCTCCTTGATTCCAAGAATTACTTAACAAGCAAAAAATTAAAATCTGCTAACTGTTCTTTATTTGAGAGTGTTTTTTTTTTCTGCAGTTGCCAATCCTTTTGTTAATGCCCTCATTCTCTAAGGGTTTTAGATCACTTCATATGATTCCTATAAAGTCTACTGCACAATGAGATCCAATAAATATTTATTGGGTATATGAATAAACATGAGGAAGTGATTCATTTCCGATATGACTCTGCTTTAGATCCAAAGCAAAGATCTTTGGTAGTGAAACGATATACTGTTCTCAGGTTCGGCTCCTGCCTTAGGGTATCACTATATAAAACCTCATTGTTTAATCTTTCTGCAGAGGAATCAATCACACCAGATCAGGATCATAAACACAGCTTATTTGCATCGTTACAGCTTTGCTAAGCATCCAACCCATGAGAATTCTTTTGAATGTTAGGACGACTGCCCAGTTTTTAGCACAGCGGGCATTTTCACCAACCTGGTGATGGCACGACTGGCTGTCGAGCTTCTCCGCACTTGTTATACAAGGATATCCTCAGATTGATCATTTAGACTCCATTTTTTTTTCACAACTAGAGAGAATTAGGACCTGATTAGTGGTCTATAAACTGTAATGATCCACATTGGCAAAATCAGACACAATATATGGTTCTTTTGTGTTTTCTTTTTAGCCAGGAGAAATTGGAAATTGGATTGTTGCGTACCAGATTAGCATTTACCCAGTTATGGGCTCTCTTTTATTGTCTTTTTTTTTTTATTGAGAATGGAGAAAATTGGGACAGGGGACAAAGAATTGGTGTACCTTAAAACAACAGCAACAACAAAAACTAGGAGCCTCTCCAACTCAATCCAAACATAATATCCAGTAGTAACTTTAGAAATCTGTATTTTGGAACATTGTGGTTTGAAAGCAAATTGAGGCACTGGTGTCACCGAAGACCATCCAAATGCAAATGATGAAGAGGCAGCTATAAAAATGTATGTTGCTTGGCTGCTTTTCCGCCCATGAAGCACTAGCTGGCATTCGTGTGAAATTTAAATTCACTTCTGTGCTGGTGATTGCCTCTTTGGAAGTCATTAAATGTTCTTAGGCATCACATTTTAGACTAAGGTAAACCATAGAGCGTGATGGAGGTCGAAATTAACCTCAGAGTTTGCAAGGGCCTGTTACGCAGTAGCTAGGAAGTGGGTGCGGTGTCCTGGAAGAGGATGAACAGTGAGGGTGGAGTCGGGACGAGAGCTTAGAGTTGGCGCCTCACAGCTGGGAATGAAGTCAACAGCAGGTGTCTTCTGCTTCATTAGTATCTTTGGGGTTGTATGCTAATCTTCAGAGCTTCATCATTTCAGTTTCTGCTTGAGAGCTGGCTCTTCAGAAACTTTAAGTGACAATGACAGTCTACGAAATTGTTCTTGGAGAACAATTAAACAAAGTCAGGAGGCATGTCATATTTTTAGCAGTGGGTAAAAAGGATCATTTAACTCTGACAGAGTGAAGCTCTCACAGTCTTTAGAATTGTTTCCACAGATCTGATTGTTGTGTGACGGATTTGGAATGCTGGGCTGGCTTCTGCAGGACACCTGAGCCCAGATGGCATGCGGGGAAAATACCGCTGATGCAGTGGATAGGGGCTAAGGAGCTACAACGAGTTATACCTTGCAAGAAAATATTTTTCTTTTTGTTTAGCAAGTAACTGCTAGCTCTGTCAAATAACAGCACAGTAGGGGCTATGACGTAATAAATGATGTCCTCCACCTGAGGTGCCAGCATCCACATGGTGTCTGTTTGAGTCCCAGCTGCTCTACTTCTCATCCAACTCCCTGTTAATGTGTCTGGGAACTAGACAAAGATGGCTCAAATCCTTGGTATCCTGAACCCACTTGGGAGTCTCGGAGGAAGCTCTTCGCTCCTGGCTTTGGACCGTTCCAGCTCCAACCATTGTGGCAATTTGGCGAGTGAACAGCAGATGGAAAATCTTGCTCTCTCTCTCTCTTTTTCTCTGTCATCTCTTTTTATGTCTGTAAAATTTGCCTTTCAAATAAAAATAATTAATCTTTAAAAAAAATGAAACCCAAATAACAATCCTATATACCAGTCAGATAAGATAGCAGAGCTATGTACCAAGATGGAAAATTAGAATACTAAGTAAAATTTTTCCGAGAAAAATAAAAAAATGCTGCTATTCTTATATTACAATAAGCAAATGAAAAAGTGATTACTAATAGCAAAAAGACCCCACTAAGACAAGAGTTAATGCCACTGGTGCAGTGGGCTACCAGTTCTCATTACAGTTGTTCCACTTAATTATGGTTAAGCAACAGTACTGAATCTTGATTCAGTTACTTAACAGAACAGCACTTAGGAACAGACTCTTAGGAGAGACACAAGTTACCAAGTAACCTGGAAGTGCAGCTCCTTCATATGTGTATCAAAGCAGTTATATTTTAGCATATTGAAAACACATACCCTTTGCATGCCTAATGTGGGAGAGGCTGCACAGAGTTTTGGAGCAGCTGGGATGTGCACAGGGCAGGCGGAGAGCTGGTTGGAACAGAGAGCCTGCCTCTTGTTGCAGGTGACAGAAGAGTTAGTCTCATCGTCTCAGCTCTCATCTATTGGGTCTTTACACTGGTGCTGTCAGCAAATGGGCAACCTCTGCATTCTAGAGTGCAGTAAGTGCCAATCTGCACTCCAGGGCTCAACAGCAATGAGACTTTGGAACAGCTATTACTCTACTTCGGTCTCCTTTGACTGTGTGTAATATTGGGCTGAGAGAACAAACATCTGGTGTTATTACATAGTGTAAAAGAGAGAGAAGCATGGGATTAAAGGACTGGAGTCCAATCTGAGTTTTAGTCTCCACTCAATTGCTTTTGTATTGGCTAGCCTTGTGCCCTGGTTGCCTCCTAGGTAAAATGCAGCCAACATTAGGATCTTGCCCCTGGGTCATGGTAATGAGTACATACGTTAATCTGTCTTCAGCACCAGAATGCCAGAACATCACCAGACATCTTTGCTCTAATCAACAGGACCAAAGTTGCCCATCACGACATTTTTAAAAAGCTCTCAATCAAAGGAAATTGTTATCGTTAGTATGGTGGTTTTTCAGCATTTATTCATATCCAGAAGAATTTATTACTCTGTCACTTAAAATCAGCCAATGTTTTAAAACCAAACCCCGCTTAACTTTAAAAAAAAAATGATTGTGTATTTAAAAGGCAGACTTACATAAAGAGAGGGAGAAAGACCGAATCAGAGAGAGAGAATCTTCCATCCGTTGGTTCACTCTGAAATGGCTAAGACAATCCAGGATAGGTCACAATATAAACCAGGAGCCTGGAAGAACGGGGTCAAGCACTTGGACCATCCTCTGCTGCTTTCCAAGGAACATTAGCAAGGAGTTAAATCAGAACTGCCGGAACCTCAGCCAGTGCCCAACGGGGATGCTGCCAGGCAGATATGTTTGCCCACCACTCCTTACTTTTAAAAGAGAAAACGGTAACATTCTTTTTCTGCTCAGACAATGATATTAATATAATCCACTTAAAATGAGAAATTTTACCCAGTGAGCATAAGTCTCTAAAGGGAAGGAATTTATTCATAATTTCATACAAGTCACAATGAGCAGCAACACTGAGTTAATTGCAACACCGTCTGCGATAGGTAGGACCCATGGATGATGAAGAAACCCATGTTACCTTTCAATATTTAAACTCATTAATTCATCTTCTGTAAGATGATGAATCACCAGGTTAATGAGAAAATTTGCATAGGACGCCAAATATGGAATTGCAGGTAAATACCCATTGAAACAAAATCAGCCCCCGAGAAGAGAATAAAGGAGACATTGAAATTTAAATAGAATTAAAAATAAAGATATTAAGCAATACTGATTGTGCTATTCCAATAAGAGAAAGTTTGATAGTGATGGGTACTATTTTCCCTTCGCAAAATTGGCTTGGGAGCAGTTTGGCTTGTTTGTAAGGACATTTCATGATAGAACAGAATATCTATAAATTCTGTGACCTTTTCAGAGCGCATCTTGCTTGACGTTGCTTCCTATCTAGATAAGACTATATTATAAAAGCAAAAGGATTTAAAAATCATGGCATCGACCTTTATGGACTTTCTTTATGTTAAATGGAATATCTGATTTGTGATATTCCAAATGAAAGAACTGACAGCAAACACTTGCACACAAGAAGTAGATGGGTAAGAAAGGAGTTGTGTGATCACAGAGGGAAATTGGGGGCTTCCGAGCTTCGACAGGTTGCAGGTGGAAGACCACAAAGCAACTTGCCAGAAATGGTTCATTAAATGGGAACTGTTTGGTGTGTAAGTTGAAAAATACAACAGCAGGGCTGGGCATTTGGACTAGAAGCTAAGATGTTGGTTAGGATGCCCAGGGCCCATCGTAAAGTACCTGGACTCATGACATCTCTACTCCACTGCAGCTGCCTTTTCATGCAGACCTGGGAGCAGCAGTGATCCAAGGGATTGGTTCCTGCATAATGTCTGGGAGATCTGAATTACATTTCTGGCTGCTGGCTTCCGATTTGCAAATATTTGAGATGTGTACTACCAGATGGGATCTTTCCCCACCTCACAAACAAACAAACAAATAAACAAACACTCTTACTTTACAACGGGAAGACAAAGTTCCTTCTCATTGTCCTTCAGAGCCTAATTAGTCTTGAACATCCAATTCTACACCTATGCTTAAAAAAGTCTTTTGAAACAAGGCATGCCTTTGGTACCTGCTACAAACATGATAATTCTTTCCATCTATTTAGTCTTTTGTTCCGTAAATGTAGATTAGCACTGTGAGGTCAATATTGTGTTAGAATCTAGACACTCAAGACAACTAGTATGTAGACTTGTCTTGGAGAAGGTTACAGAATAGCGTGTGTCAGGGGTGGGGGAGAAGGTACATAGAAACAAGCAAAGGATTGTATCTTGCAACTGGAGTAGCAGAAGTACAGAATGTACTGTAGACACAAAAGAAGGGGTAATTAATCCTTTCTGGCAGTACCAGTAAAGATATCAAAACAAAGCATGAAGGATGAAGAATGGGCTATTTTATGGTGAGAGGCTGTGCATTATCTTGTAGAATTTAGTCAAGTTGTTTAGTGTTTTTGTGTTGTGTTTTACCAGATGTAGCATCATACATCAAGTATATATTTTTATACAACAATCTTCCTACATGCATATTAATTGCAACCCATTGATTTTGTATTTCTCTCCATGCCCTATCAATTTATTTCTACTGGCTTCTGGTGAAGGGGATAGTCGAGAACCCTAACAAAGCACATAAAAATACAATGAGTTAAAATCATCCATTTGTGGATTCAGGTTTTGAACATTCAGATGCTCATACAGTTTTTTCGTGCTCATGTCGTGCTAGGAAAGAGGGCTGATGTGGCAAGTACTGGCTAAGCATCTCTCCATCCACATGCTCAGGACTCCTTTCTGTATTCCTGCCCCACAGGGAAGCTTGGTCTTCCTTGCATCATCATAGCCTTGGGACAGTCACGTGACTTCCATGCTGGTTCAGAATCCCTTGGTAGCAAGATGGAAACAGAATCACTTTTTTGACCTTATCTTGGAAGTCACCATGCTTCACTTGCCCCACAACCTATTGATGCTAAGCACATTTAATGGGAAGAGAAGTAGAGTTAACCTCCGTCTAGAAGAGGGGCAGAGTTCTGGAAAAGATAAGAGGTGAGAGATTTTATTGTGATCAACTTTGGAACTACATCTGCATGCAAGCTGCAGCTAAGCAGATTACTATCTTTAAGACAGATGATGTCAGATTCTGCCTGAAAATGACCCAGGCCAAAGGAACGGTCTTGAATTTTATCTGTTTTTTAAGAGTTATTGAACATTTTAGCACTTGTCACTTTCTAATGAGACAAACTTCAAAGTACGGCAAATAAGGGTTTAATCTGGCGATAGGAAAGATTTTTCTGATGAAGCAGGTCATTGAACCTAAGAAAAGGTCAGAGGAATCAGTTTCTCTGGAGGTATTACAAATCGATGGTGGAGGAATTCTATGAGTCTCCCCTGCATCAGTATGATATCTGCTGGAAGGAGAGTGACAGATTGGCTAACCTTTTTAGGTCTCTACCTGTAATATGATTCTTGCAATTTCACTGACAAAAAAGGCCGGGAGAGATTGTCTGGATAACCTTGGGAAGGTCTTTTGGTCAATGAAAGCACTTGTTTGATTTATGGATTTTTAAAAAAATCATTCGATCACTTAGTTTGAGCTACCTAGCTCCTACAAAACAGTCTAAGTTCCTACATTCACTGTTTTCAACTGTGCAGTCAAGAAACGTTTCCCTGAATCCAAAGCACTGTCCTTAGATAAATAATTAGAAACAAATGTTTTATGAGAAGATAAAATCCGAAGTGCTTTCCTTGCTATGATGAAAGTCAGGTAGCTTGCATCTTCCATTCCACTGGTTCACAGCATAAATAGCTACAGCAGCCAGAGCTGAACCAGTCCAAAGACAGGAACCTCCTCCGGGTCCCCCACATGGATGCAGGGTCCTAAAGTCCTGGGCCATCCTCCACTGCTTGCCCATGCCACAGGCAGGGAGCTGGATCAGAAGTGGAAAAGCTGAGACTTGAACCAGTGTCCAAATGGGATTCCAGAGCTTGCAGACAGAGGATTAGCTATTTAAGCCTTCATGTCAGGCCCTAGTATCTGTATTTTTCTTCAAGGTTAATATTTACTTACAAAGCAGATGAGAGGGGGGAGGAAGAGAGAGAGAGAGAGATCTTCCATCTGCTGATTGACTCCCCAAATATCTACAGCAACCAGGTTGGGGCAAGACTGAAGTCAGGATGTGGGTAACAGGGATGCCAGTACTTAGAGCCTCATCCATTGCCTCCTCAGCTATATTACCTGTAAATTGTGCTTGACATAAAGCAGCCGGGACTCCTTCAGATATGCGAGTGTCGCAAGTGGCAGTTTAATCCACTGTGCCACAACACCAGCTCAAGCAGCTATAGTTTTCAAACAATATAAATGAGGTTCGTAGGAGTTACATAACTTTTTCAAAGATCAAAAAGTGTGGCTGGTACTTAACACAACTCTACCAATACTAGAGAGTTAATAATTAATGAGACACAGGATTATTTACTATTGAGTGATGGTGAAGTGCATGCGCACTCAATCTTTTGTAAGCGAAGGCTGTCTTCCAATAAGACCACAGTCTGGAATTTAAACTACTGGTTCAATAGGTGTGAAGGTCCGTTGCTTCTAGTGGTCCTGAAGGGTGGCTATATACTTGAACCATGGTTTTTCTTCATTACCATCCTGTTTAGAGTCCACTGGCTGTGTAGCTTCAGCAACTTTCAATTTGGTTCATTATGCCATCCGTAATTGTACAATATCATAAAATTCACCCTTTGCAATTTGACGTTGGACTGCATGCGATTTTATTGAGCGAGACAAGAAAGACTTGATAACAAACTGAGTGGAAGATTCATGGTGAGATAGGCAGGAAGACTATAACGTGATTTATTAATCGAGTCAGATCTGTTACCTAAAAGGCATAAATTATCCCAATTAGAAGTACATGAGCTACTGTTTGACCTAGGTGTCCTACTCCTGGGAATATATCCAAAAGAAGTGAAATCTGCGTATAGAAACAGCCTGCAGCCCTGTGTTTATAATAGCATAATCTGTAGGAGCAAAGACGTAGTATCTACCCGGGCACCCATTGAAAGAGCAGTGGGTAAAGACACTGGTGCATCTACTCCATGAAATACTACTCAGCTACCAGTAAGAATGAAATTCTGTCATTTCCAGCACAATGGCCCCAACTGGAGACCATCATGCTCAATCGACTTAACCAATCCTAAAAGGACAAATGTCATGTTCTCTCCTGTATACGGCAATGTTTATGCAAAATGCAAAACAAATACGTATAGAGGTATACAATTAGATACATACATTTTCACTGATGAGCTGCATAGTGGATACTAACCCACTGAAGATATGTTGACATACTGAAGTGAAGATACGTTGCAAGAGATATTTCTAATCCCAAATAAAAGGAGGACTCTCAACGAATCAGTTCACTATACCCTGACAATAGCATGCTAGATTTTCTTCTTTTGACCAGACCTACCATTGCAGGATGCATTTAATAAAATGTTAACTAGTAACTGTTATTAAAGGACTATAATATAATAATATGGAAGAACGTGGTGGGAGGGAAATAGAGAAAGAGGAGCGGAACAAGGGGAATCCCTATAATTACAAAATTGTGTCATATACAATAATAATGACATTAATTTTTTTTTTTAATCAGAGACTCTAACCAGAATTCTTACGTAGGATGTTGCTACCACAAGCGGCAACTTGACTTACTGTGCCACAACACTGGAACTCTTATTTCTTTATTTACTTGAAATTTTAATATAGCTATTCAGTTTGGTTATTATAAACCTTGAAGCATATCTGAAGTATTTGCATATAAAAACATCCTTTCTAACTGTAAAAGTTATAAACTTGGAAGAATTTAGATATGTAACCCACTTTCGACTGTAAACTTTCGACTGTAAAGTATAAATGGCAATTAAGTATTTCTTCTTTTTTTAAAAAAAAGATTCATTCATTTTATTGGAAACACGGATTACAGAGAGGAGACACAAAATGAAATATGTTCCATCTGCTTGTTCTCTGCTCAAATGACAGTAATGGCTGGAGCTGAGCTTATCTGAAGCCAGGAGCCAAGAGCTTCTTCTGGGTAATCCACAAGGTTACAGGGTGCTAAGACTTTGGGCTGTCCTCTGCTCCTTTCTCAGGCCACAAGCAGGGAGCTGGGTGGGAAATAGGGCAGCTGCAACATGAACTGGTTTTCATATGGGGTGCCAGAGCTAGCAAGACAAGAATTAGCTATGAGCCATCGTGCTGGGCCTGAACATAAATTTTTCTAAAAAGATTTTATTATTTTTGAGACCAGCATGATGGTTCAACTGGCTAATCCTCTACCTACAAACAGACATGAGGTATGTATATATGATGTCATTCACCATGTTTTGAATATTAATGATAATACTAAATTGTAGGGCTGGCTCATGATAATACTAAATTGTTGGGCTGGCTCTGTTGCACTGCAGGTTATTCCACTACCTGCAATACTGTCTGCTTCGCTGCTGATCCAGTTGTCCAGTAATGCACCTGAGTAAACAGCAGAGGAAGGCCCCTCAGTCCCACATGGGAGACACAGAGGAAGCCCCTGGCTTCTGGCTTTAGCCTAACCCAAAGCAAACCATTGCGGTCATGGTGGATGGAAGGTCTCTCTTTTCTCTTTTCTTCCCCATGTTTCTCCACATGTGTGTGGTGTTTGTCCCTTTCTCTCTCTGTAAATCTCCCAAACAAAATAAATCTTAAAAAATATTGCTATGATAGCAAAACTTACTCTTGTAGTGTAATTAAAGATTAACTTGTCAAACCGGCGCAATAGCGTAGTGGTTAAAGTCCTCACCTTGCACCCACCAGGATCCCATATGGGTACTGGTTCTAATCCTGGCGGCCCTGCTTCCCATCCAGTTCCCTGCTTGTGGCCTGGGAAAGTAGTCGAGGATGGCCCAAACCTTGGGACCCTGTACCCGTGTGGGAGATATGGAAGAGCTCCTGGCTCCTGGCTTTGGATCAGCTGAACTTCAGCCATTGCGGCCACTTAAGGAGTGAATCAAAGGATGGAAGATTTTCCTCTCTGTATATCTGACTTTCCAATAAAAATGAAAGAAATTAAAAAAAAAAATAGAGTGTGAGTCATTCTATTTTGCAGAAAAATCACTTGGATAATTCAGAAACATAATTTCTAAAATGGAACAAAGAAAACTAACAAGTTACATAATTATGGAACACAGACTGTTAAAAAAAAAGCAGTAATTGGACTAATACTAAAATATAGAACAGATTAATTGGTTGAATAATTTGCATAAAAAACTAAATTGTATGAAGTAGTGTTTGGCCCAAGACTGTGTCATTGCCTTGCAACACTGTCAAGCTGTCTGGGCAGCGGTTGGTGTCCCGACAGCCCCACTTCTGATTCAGCTCCCGACAGATATGCCTGGAAGAGTGCTGGAAGATGCCCCAAGAGCTTGGGCCTTCCGCCATCCAGGTGAGGGACCCAGAGGATGCTCCAGGCTCTAGGCTTTAGGCTGGACCATTCCCTAGCATTGCAGCCATCTGGGGAATAACTCAGTGGATCCACGATCCTTCCTTCTGTCTCTCCTAGTGTTTCTGTGACTATGCCTTTCAAAGTACATACATTTTGTAAAAATCTCAATTGTGCCTTTGGGTTTGTTTTCTCTTGTGTCTTGGCTCGATTAGTAGTTATTGCTCTTGTTGACCTGAAGGGGGCCTACCTCTCCAGGAGAACACTGAAGTCACACTCTTTACCATTGCCTCTGTGTGATGCCATAAAATGGCACAGGGCTTGCCTTGTTCTAACAAAGGTAAAGCAAAGAGATAGAATTTCTTTCTACTTGTATTGCAATGTAATTTTTCATTACATTCATTTTTATGTGTCACAAATGCAGTTGGCAATCAAAAGATTGTAAAACTGTAAAATCTACACGCCTAACAATCAGAATTTTTTTTGTCAATATTTTGAAATAGGTATTGAAAGTTGGGCTGTTTTTTCCTCTTGTGGATTAGAATAACTTTAGACAGCACGATTAAAAAATTTACTACCTACGTATACAGATAAGGAATCTAGCTTCAGATAAGTTATGTATAAGTTAGATTTCACTATACATAACAATCATTTGAACTCAATGGCATATTGTGAGGATATTTATTTTTTTACAGCTGTTCAGGGTTCAAATACGTAAGGTTAGGCATGGTAGAGTGGTTTTTTATTTGCTAGTTTTGAAGATTTATTTATCTATTTGAAAGGTACATTGACACAAAAAACATTAGTTTGGCTCACTCCTCAAATGACCATGATATTCAGGCCTGGGCCAGGCCAAAACCAGGAGCCTGGGACGCCAACAGTGTCTGCTCTGTTGGTAGCAGACAGTGAAACATTTAGGCTCGCATATGCAGTAGCAGGGAGATGGGTCAGAAGCACAGTGGCTAGGACTTGAACATATCCTCTGATTTGAGATGTAGGCGTCTCAAGCATTGCTTGCCCACTGTAACACAACACAACATGCATCCCGGGCTCAGTGAAGTTTTCGTTTGTTGTTTGTTTGCTTGCTTGTTTTTGAATTTATTGGAATCCTTTGTTTAAGCTGGGCTGACCATGAACTCTGTCTTAGGCTGGCCTACTTTATATGTGGCAGCTGTGCTCCATGTCTCTCGCCCTCATGTTCAGTCCTACAGTCTACATTAGTGCACACACGTCCTTTGGAAAATGGCAACGGACAAGGCCTCTTGGTGACTGACTGCAAGTGTCACACTCTACTTGTCCTATTGACCAAATGACATAGGGTGATCCAACGTACTTGACCCTTAGAGGGAGAAGGCAAAGTTCATTTGACAAAGGGAGGATCATTAACTTGGGGTATAAATGGCATTCGTGTAGCACGCTGTATTGCCTTGGGTCTTGCGATGGGTCAGGAACATAAGATCATGGCTCTTCGTCGAGCTGTTGGCACTGGCCTGTGTTCAGCGGCTTTGTTGGTGTGACACCGAGCCTGCGTGTACAATCCGGGTTCTACCTGCTGCAAGGGAGAACAAACTCAGATGATGGTACCCAATTCCATTTTCCTCTCTGCAGCTGTGCTCATCACACACTGTTGTATTTTATGCTTGTGTTTTGAGAATCAGGGGAAAAAAAAAATCCTGGTCTGTCAGCCATAATTTGTCATCTTTATCTTATTGCTTCTGATTGCTCTGTCCAAGAATCTCATTCATAAGCAATAGATGGCATCATTTATTGTCATTTTTAGATGATATGAGGAGCATAGCCCAACCATTTATGTTGAAATGTTTACCATTTATATGCATCTTACATTCACTGAGACAGTATAGGAATCTAGAATACAAATACCATTTTTTTTTCACTGTTTGCTTGCGTGTCAGTTGCCACTTTTACATCCGTGATTGCTAAAGGTGGAACATATCTGGGTCTCAGAGCCTTCGTGCTGGGGGGACGGGAGTGGGATGCTGAAGTGGGCTGCAGTCTTGAGAGAAACGAACAAAAGAGGCCTCTTTTCTCATTGCCCGTTTCCCTTTAGATGTTGACAACAAAAGCAGCAGCAAGGGCGAGACGATAGAGGCGCTCTTCCTGCCAGATGCGTATAAGGCACACGCTCCTTCCTAACTCCCTTCTTTTCTGTTGATTCGTTTTAATGATTGCTCTTAAGCTTAGTTTTCAACCGAGCCATGTTAAACATTAGCATTTTCTTCACCTTTTTCCTGCAGGTAGGTGTTGTCGGCCAGAAATGTGTGAATTATTTTCAAGCAGGCTGTGAACCAACCCCCTGATATTTTATGCACAATGGGGTGTGAGTACATGGATACAATACAAGGTGCACGAGTTTCATGCGTTCAAAGGGCATCTAATTCCCTGAGCTGCAAAAAAACACTGCATTTAGATATAAAGAGAAGCAAATAAAGTCTGTGGGTGCTTCGAAGACATGTGGAAAAGGGAATGAAAAGATACGTATGTTTCGGTACAGACATTTTGAAAAACAAAGTACAGATAGGGCAGGCGTGGTTGTTCAGGGAGTTAAATCAGCTGCTGTCATGCCAGCAGCCCGTGTCAGACACAGAAATCCTGGCCGAAGTTTCTGGGTTCTTTCAGCATTTGGGAAGTGAACCAGCAGGTGGAATATCTGTCTCTCTGTCTCTCTGCCTCTTTCTCTCTCTCTGTAACTCTACCCTTTGAAAATATTGATAAACAAATCTTGTGGTTTACAGATTTATTTGGTTTTTATTAGAAAGTCAGATATACAGAGAGGAGGAGAGACAGAAAGGAAGATCTTTGTTCTGATGCTTTATTCCCCATGGGACCGCAAAGATCAGAGCTGTGCCAATCCACAGCCAGGAGCCCAGGGCTTTGGGCCCTCCTTGACTGCTTTTCCAGGCCACAAGCAGGGAGCTGGATAACAAGTGGTGCTGCTGGGATTAGAACCAGTGTTCATGGGATACTGGTGCATGCAAGGCAAAAACTTTAGCTGCTAGGCTACCGCTGCAGGTCCAGTTAATAAACCTTTAATAAGAAAGAAGTTAATGAAAACCCGTGCCTCTGAGAGGTGTTTAAGTCGTCCGCTGAAAATGCATATTGTGAAGGAGCTGTGTGTGAATTTCAATTGTTTGTCACAAAATAACTAGTGTTTCATTGCACTTTGTCCAAGCCCTTTGAAGGGCCCTTGTTGATTTTTGTGCAGAGGCATTGAGGGGTCTCCTATTCATCTTATAAGTACCAAAAAATCGAGCACTAGTAAAAGGAGTTGCAGGAAGAATGAAGGGCCTCTGCTTATTTCAGAGATGCATTTAGCCATGTGAAAACTACAAGTGCCTGGCCTTCCGAGCTTGCACTAATATGTTTGAGAAGAAGTCTTTCCTTGGAAATAGTGTTTGAGTGTCACCCTCTTTCTCTTTCAGCCACAAGAATATATTGGGCATTTGGGTGTTACTAGGTTGTCCCATCACAGTTCACGTTGTGGCACTGTTTCATTCCTTCTTCCAAATATTCCCACCGCTTGCTTTCCTATTCAACATTATCCTCAGGCTGCCTTCCAGAGTGGAGAAACCAAATAGAGACAAAGCTTTTGGTGATTAACACCGTAGACACAGATGGTGTAGGATATAGCAAGAGTTTGCAAAAGCGATTTCTACAGTTCTAATTCTTTTACTGTTTCTGGTGTCACGTTTACCTGAGCTGATGCTTCCTCTCATTATTCATTCTCTATAAATACATTCCGTGTTATTTGTAAGTGCTCAAAAAAATATGTCCCATCAAAAAGATTGCAGTGGCACTTCCAACTCATTTAAAAGGAAGTCATTTGTTTGGAATTGTGAAGAGCTTTTTAAAGGAAGAAAGTTTTTCTTTATTTTCACAGAGAAAGTGGCTACTTGGTAAAAATGTAAGGGAAAAAAAAAAGCTTTCTTACTGAGTTAGGATGTGGAGAACATGTGAAACTTAGGCTAAGAAGTTTCAGTTGGATACATGTTTCTAGTATTCAGGCGAGAAACCAAAAAGATAGTGAGCAAACGTTATCTACAAATCGTTTATTCATGACTTCTGCATCTGAGCAGCACATGCAGTCTTTAAAGACTTTATACAAAAGGTGTAATCATGAAAAAGCTCTGCATCCATTTCTGAAAGGTCCGACATCAAATCAACTTAATTATTCATTTCATTTTCCCTCTGAGCCTTCTGAAGTTCTCTCATATTTAGTGTGTTTCCTACTTGTCTGTGTTTCATTGCAGAGACCCCTAGCTATAGCTGAATGTCATTTCATACGTGTGTCCCTGTAGATGTGTTACTTTTAAACATAACTTTTTCAATGGTCACATGTCATTTATTGTGGAAACTAGCGTAGCTTTTTTGGTGTAACTCTTTTTTTGTTTTCCCAGTGATTTGGAAAGTTCTGTGGTATTGACAGACCCTTTCATATATGAAGGTGTCATTCTATAAAGACTTCTGATTGACTATAGTTTCAATTATGCCAGTTTTCTAACTTAGTATGAATGGCTTGGAAGAAAGATATTTAGAGCTCATTGAACATTGCACATGGATGAGATTGGTTCTGGTGAGTATGGACAACCAGGAAAGTATTAAGCTGCTTTGAATAATTAAGAGATGTTTAAAGGAAGACATCTGACCACAAAGCTGGAGCTGAGCTGATCTAAAGCCTCTTCCAGGTCAACTATGCAGATTCAGGGTCCCAAGACTTTGGGTCGTCCTCTCTTGCTTTCCTGCTCCACAGGCAGGGAGCTGGCAGGGAACTGGGATTTGAACCGATCCCCGTATGAAATGCTGGCATTTGCAGGTTCAGTTATGGTGCCAGCCGCCAAGCTCCCATCTGTTTTTTCACATTTATTTATTTTTATTGCAAAGTCAGACATACAGAAAAGAGGAGAGACAGAGAGGTAGATCTTTCGTCTGATGATTCACTCCCCAAGCGGTGCTCTGTCGATCCTAAGCCATGAGCTCGTCCAGGTCTCCCACATGGGTGCAGTGTCCCAAAGCTTTGGGCCATCTTGGACTGCTTTCCCAGGCAACAAGCAGGGAGCTGGTTGGGAAGTGGGGTTGCTGGGTTTAGAACCAGCTCCCATATGCCCATGCCATCCTGTGATGTTCAAAGCGAGGACTTTAGCTGCTAGACCACCGCACTGGGCCCTCCTCATCTGTCCTTAAACGTGGTTGATCCTGCTCACTTTGGCCTCCCTGATTTGTCATTCTTGACCCTAGTCAACTGCCCTCTGACCTAGAGCCATCTACTAGGCTATGCTCTCATATTTTGGGAGTTTGCCAGTGTTGGCTGGTGACTATTTCTTGTGTTTCTAGGCACCTCCTTTATTTTGTGGCTTTGCTCACTCTTTGATGTTTAAAAAATGCCCTTTATCCACATCTTTCCATAATGAAATTTTATTTAGTCTTTCAGAAGTATCTTAGAACCACATCCTCACAATATTGGCATTGTTTCTCGTACCTTGAGATTGTCCCTTATCCACAGGTTGAAGTATGTAAGCAGAACTTCTCTGTGTCAGAATCACTTCGGGTTCTCATTAATTTGCAAATCCCCAAGTCTCATACCAGACCTACAGATGCTCCTTGTGTTTATTAAGTTCTCATTAAATATTGGATGATTTAAAGAAAATAAATGAATATACTTCAATAGTTAACGCTCAATGAACCAAGCAATTTATTCGATACCGCAATACTTAATGTATTTATTTTTAAACAGGGAAGCAGGTTCCTTTTCCAAGATTTCCTTTTTGTTCCTCTTCAGGGTGCTTTTTGCTAAGTCTCTCCACTGTCTTCGGTTTCCCCTTGCTTTAATGTAAAGAACTCAACTAGGAAAGCCAGCCAAAGGTTTTTATAAGAAGATGTTATTCCTGGATTGCACTGGAGAGCTTCAGCAAGGCTATGACTTAAGATTTGAGATTACACCTCATTATTTCTACTTAGCAAAAACCAACTTCGTTTAACTTCTCTCAGAGATTCTCAAAAAAAGGAGGTCAAAACTTAAGATGAATGATTTCAAAAGCATTCATGTAACTGTCATTTAATACAATGCGTGTTAACTCAAGCCATTTAGCAGTGGTGGTTTTATGTGCATGTCAAAAGTCAGTCCATGTCGTGTTGCCTACATCGTTAACTGATAAGTCAACAGCGAGGTGGGCATTGTTATGGCGGTGTCCCACCTGAAAATTTAACTGAAATCCTGTGCGTTTCTCATGTTGACATTTAAGACACGTATTTCTAGGACTGTCATATTAAACAAATTATACTAAGGGGACTGGGAAAATAGTCTGACACGAACCATTTATTGCACACCCTTTGAACATAGAAAAGTGACTGTGGATGTACTTTGAAAAGTAGCGAGACTGTCCTTTTCTTTAGATACTAGGTTCTTAGCACACGATTTCATGCAGAACTAGGACAACAGGTTAACTGTGTTGTGTTATCCCTGCCTGACACTGTTGTGGCTAGGAATATCACCTTTTCACATTTAATTTTTAGTTTCCATGGTGGATAATTAGTTGCAACTGTAAAACTAACGTGTTTTATTTCTGTATCAGTGTGGTATCACACATTTATTAGATTAAAAATACAGTCCAATCACATCTTGATTTAAATATTTTCAGAGCAGACTGAATTGCATTTATTCAGCAAAATTATATCAAATCCTCACTGGTAAATTAACCTTTAGTTTACATGAGTTTATTTTAGTCCCAAACTATTTTGAAATTTCAAAATTCACGCATTGTTTTTAATGTCATATACATTTCCATGCATTTTTTAAAGACTTATTTATTTGAAAAGCACAGTTAAGGAGGAAAGGAGAGAGAGATCTTTCATCCTGTGGTTCTCTCCTCAAACGGTCACAGTGTGGTTGCAGGGCCAGACAGTTGCCCTGTTCTCTATTGCTTTCCTAGGCCATCAGCAGAGAGCTAGATTGGAACTGGAGCAGCTGGGACTTGAACTGGGCTCCCTGTGGGACTAAGGTACTGCAGGTGATGTCTTAACTCGCTAGCCCCTCCACAGACTTTTTGAAATCCCGTGATATACAAGGACCTGAATAATTCTATCCTGTTGAACTAAAGGAGCTAGAATATGAAAAATAGACACAATGTGAGCCAGCATAAATACCAAAAACTGGCAAAGTAACCTCTAACTATTAGATGGTAGAAAGGTTACTTTAGACATACAAAAAAAAATGTAGTAGAATTTTCTTGGGGCACTGGTATGTATTTGACAATATTTAGCTTCCAAATATTTTCTCTGTTTTAGTCCTAAATGTTTGTTTAAAATATCTTAGCCATGTGAAAATTTTTACATTTTTATCTGGTGGAATTTTTTTGAATATTTGAGTTTTAAAATTTTCCACTTTGATCTTTTTTTTTCTTTTTTAAAATTATGCTCATATATTATTAGAAAAGCAGATATTCAGAGAGGAGAAACAGAGAGAAATATCTTCCAATAGCTGTTTCATTGCTCAAATGGCTACAATCGTTGGATCTGAACTGATCCGCAGCCAGGAGCCCAGAGTTTCTTCCAGGTCTTTCACGCAGGTGCAGGATCCCAAGGCTTTTGGGCATCCTCTGCTACTTTGCCAGACCACAAGCAGAGAGTGGGATGGAAAGTGGAACAACCAGCATGTGAACCTGTGCCCATGTGGGATTCCAGCACGTGCCAGGAAAGGATCCAGCCACAGAGCCATCGTGCTGAGCCTCCCTGGCGATTATATTTGAGATCAGTCTTACAGGCAGTGGCTTACCATAATTTGCTACAACAATGGAGATGATACATTTTTAACTCACATGGTAGTCAAAGACTTGATGCCTCACTAAATAGTTTGGTGAATAAAAACACTGTATTTAAGAAGGAAAAGAGACAGGGACAGTGAATAAGAACCAATAACAACCAAAGGAAAGCATATTGAACCCCACTCGTAAATTTTAAATGAGCCACAAAAGCGTTAGAACTATGGTGACACGTAATTCACATTCATTTGTCTGGCAAAGATTCGTAACAAAAAACATTCAACTTACAACAAAATTGATACACAGTAACATTACTTCAAGGTTTTTTTTTTCTTTATAATTTTAGCTCCCACATTTAAGGGAGAGCAAATAGGACTTGTCCACCTATGAATGATTTATTTCACTCAGTGTGATTTCTCCAGTTGGAAGCATTTTGATGCAAAGATGGGACAAATTTATGTTTTATACCTGAACAACCTTCTGTTGTGAAGACTTGTGCTGTAAACTTTGTGATGCAGTTGTCTCTTTGATATGATGTGTTTCTGTCTTTCAAGTAATGGGACTACTGCATCATATTGCAAGTCTATTTATTTTATAGTTTTAAGAGATCTCCATGCCATTTTCCATAGTAGCTGGACTAATTTTTATTCCCACTCTTTTTTCTGCACCCTCACCAGCATTTGTGGCTCCCTCTTTTGACTAACAGGCATTGTGACAGGGTTGAGTTAATATCTCACTGTTGTTTGGGCTTACACTCTAAATAGAATCAATTCAGAGTTCATTACTTAAATATGCATAATTCCTTGGGCCAAAGTTCACTTTGCAAATAAAATTTCCTCTAGGATATTGTGTTATCCTGAAACCGTTAATAGATTCTATAGTACATCTGATTGAAATATAACTAATCCAGTTAGTTGGATTTTTGCTGTGATTGTCTGATTTAAATATCCTGATTCTGATATTAGAATAATAAGTGCTACATTCCTCCCTCTCTGTCACATTTTTCCTCTTGCTTTCAATAAAAAGAACAAGTTGATTATTTTCATCTGTGTTTGTCAAGTTCAAGATTCTAATACTCATTGGACGTTAGCTAAGAAACTTCGTCAAGATGTAGCTAACTGTGTAGTGTGGAAACCATCACTTTACTTTAGTAATCAGCTCCCACCTTCGTGGGTTTCTTAGAGCAACCTCCATATGGACTCTTTGTAGATTATAAATAATTTTATAACCTGGAGCAATCAGAAAAGAATGAAAGACCGGCTGAATTTAATCTCTCGATAAGCACGAACTAAAAGATTTTAAAATGTTCCTTGTAGAATTCTCCCTCCATGTCGAACACGTCTGGGATAGCATTCTCTTTGTCCTCTGACTTATGATAATTGAATTATTAGCTTGCCCAAAGATGTAGTAACTTTGCATTAACAAGATACCCTGAAGGTACGGACACGTTATTGATTCTTAAAACTACCTACAAATATCATGAAAATGATTTGGAATTAATTTTTTATGGTGTCCCAGATGCTCTTTGATAGCTAACTAGTTCCTGAAGGACTTCATTATTTCTCCAGGTGTTATGATTTTACGCATCACTGCTTAGGTGACCCTTAGGAGATTACTCAAAACTCAATTTATTATCAGAGGGGACTCAGCCAGGATCTGGTGTGATGGGAGCAAGAGTGGAAACTTAAACAGAAGGCAGATTTTATGTTCTCTTTCTTAGAGTAATATTGGTTTAAACAATAATGTAACTGCTCCATAGAGTTAGTGCCAACTTTAGCTTATTAAACGTAAAGTCCAGCTTTTATTTCTAAAAGCGTTTTTGTTCCTCTAGCAAGCCTTTTAAAGCCTATATCTTCATTTCACACTTTAACCAGTAATGTCGTGGGCTTTCTCAGAAATTGTGTGTCTTTAAACCGCAGAATTTTCTCCAGAGGGTCTGTCTAATGATCGAAAGGCCACGGTTGCCGTTTGCTATATTCTTTTGAGCCACACGTTAGATCCAATTGTTGTCTATTCAGTCCCTTTTACCGTTCAGCAATGAAAGCCAATCTTGTGCTTTTCTGATGATTTTTCAACATATCCTTCAGACATTTAGCCCATCGGACTTTGGAATAAAGTAGTAGTTTGACCAGCTTTTAGGCAATTCAGAAATATTTTTTTTCCCCCTGACACTTGGTGCTTTAGCAAGCTGCCTTGCCTTTTAGGTGGCATCATGAAGAACAAATGGGACTTTTTTGCAGGACTTTCATTATTTAAATGAAAAAGACAATTCTGACACAGCCCCCAAATGTTTTATGATATAAAGCATGTATCTAATGAATTGTACAATAATGATTCTAGACCGAGAATGGGCAAGTGTAAGCCTGGCTTCAACAGTGGTCGTTTTCATCTACATACAAGTTGATTGACCTGTTTGTGCCTCAGCTTTGCCTTCCATGAAATGGGATCAATGGGAGTTCCAATCTCCTAGGATTGTTGGGAGATTAAATGAGTTAATACACACACAGTGTTGTGAGACTGGTGCATAGAGAGAACCCAATTATCATTAGCTGTTATCTGCTATGGTCAACTAGGACAAGAAACCATATTATATCTGTTGTCACTACTATGTGTTTTCAGATGTTGTGTGCAAATTTAATCCTCTAAGGAAGGTATGATTTTTTTTAATAATTTGTTTGCATGTAAATAGATTTTGATATATTTCCAACAGAAAGAATTGACTTTTCATTCTAGGTAGTCTTATCTAACCAGAATACTATGATGGTATATGATTCCTGAAAAGTTTAAAATTAAGCTATTTGGATGTGTTTTGTAAGGATGATGAATTGTTGGTTAGTGAAAACAACTGAATTAATTTAACTATTTTTTAAAATATTTATTTTATTTTTTATTGTAATGTCAGGTATACAGAGAGGAGGAGAGGCAGAGAGGAAGATCTTCCATACACTGATTCACTCCCCAAGTGGCCACAGTGGCTGTAGCTGTGCCAATCTGAACCCAGGATTCCAGAGCCTCTTCTGAGTCTCCCACGCTGGTGCAGGGTCCCAAGGCTTTGGGCCGTCCTCAACTGCTGTCCCAGGCCACAAGCAGGGAGCTGGAAGGGAAGTGGGGTTGCTGGGATTAGAATCGGCACCCATATGGAATTCTAGTACGTGCAAGGCAAGCACTTTACACACTAGGCTACTGTGCTGGGCCTTGAATTAATTTATATGTTATTTATAATAACTAGTAATATAACTGATTGCATAAAGTGAAAATATAGTGTATACATTGAATTTGGGTTGCCTATCAGTTTTATTTACCTTTTTTTTACTTGTTTCAAAATAACATAAACACCTACCATCCAGAAAAGACAGTTCAAATCAAAGTCTGTCCCAAGAGTGGTGTCTTCAGGGAGTTCCGCTGTGGTGGAACTATCGACAGCATTGTCATGATCCCACCATCTGTCACATACCTGACTCGTGAGAAAAGTTCACCGTGAGGAAGGACAGAAGCCACGCCTTCGGTACTCCCTTATCTTTGAAAGCTCTGAAAGGTGTGTCGTACCTTGTTTATTGTCTCCCTGCAAGGTCCTGTATGGATCCAGTGCACTGCCGTCAATACTGTCTCAATTGCTTTCGCTTTCTAGCATAAGGCTATTATTCATCTCTCCTTTCCCGTTATACATACCAACAGTAAGCTTTTAAAAACTTTCAGAGAACAAGGTCTCAAAAAGCTTGTTTGTAGTAGCAGAAGGTTACAACTGTCTCTTCAATTTTTTCATCCAACGTAAAGCCCATGGAGAAGCTTGAGGTTTTTTATATTGGAAAGAAGGAACTATATTACTGAATTAATTAATTTTAAGTATTTAAGATATTGCAATGTAACCTACATGCAGACAAATAAACCAGACCTTCCACTTCTCACCATGTCCAAAAATCAACCCAAATTGGATTATTGTTTTTTTTTTTTAAATTTATTTCTTTGGATGATAAGTGACTAACACATCTTAACCCTAGCCAATGGAAAAAGGAAGTTCATAAAAGGTTCACTATTACAGAGATGTCTTGGCTTGCCTGTTGTATAATAAGTCAATAGTAGACAATTTAAAGCAAAGACCAACTTTGCACTCCACTTCTTTGTAATGTTACTAATCCCAGACTCTAATGGCTGCACCAGTCTGAAGTGATGTGTTCACAGGAGCTGCTTAACTTCAGTAATTTCCAAGCTGCCCCATATTGTTTACATTTGAAATACATACTTCAATCCTTATTTTACTGGAAAGAGGGTATTGAGGCACACAGTGGTATTATTTTTGTGATTCTGAAACAAGATTACATTTATTGAAAAAATTAAGATTTATTTATTTTATTGGACAGACAGATATACAGAGAGAAGGAGAGACAGACAGAAGGATCTTCTGTCTGTTTGTTCACTTTCCAAGTGACCACAGTTGCCAGAGCTGAGCTGATCCCTCGCCAGGAGCCAGGAGCTTCTTCCTGGTCGCCCATGTGGGTACAGGGTCCCAAGGCTTTGCTCCATCCTTTAATGCTTTCCCAAGCCACAAGCAGGGAGCTGGATGGAAAGTGGAGCAGCCGGGACAGGAACCGGTGCCTGTATGGGATCCTGGCATGTATAAGTGGAACATTTTGCCACTGAGCCATTGCGCTGGGCCCTGAAAATTTTCTGTCATTTATTTGGCAGCTTCTTATCATTTATAAGTGTCAAAATAATTTATGGTGAATTCCCTAGTTTGAACATGCTGATTCTGAAGTTGCTGATATCCTGCTATATGTGTTCATCACACATAATCAAACCATTGATTTATCCATCCATCAAGCCTCTTTGTATTCAGTCCATTTTCAAATGATTTACAGACAAAAAAATGTAAATGTGTGTGTGTGTTATGGTGTAACCTGCTATCGTAAGTCCTCTTATCTTGAATGCTAAGTAGGACTGGCTTCATCTCCTGTTCCATAACTGATTGAGAGCTCAATGCTGGGCAAAGGTTTCTCGAAACTTTCAGTGAATCTTATGGATGTTTCTATCCATTCATCTTTCTCTATAGCGATTTTGCTTTTTTTGCTTGTTTTCTGCTCTGTGCTCTGCTGTCTTACATTTGCCTCTTCTTAAGCATGTTCCACTCTCCATAAAGATCATCATGACGATAGCACACTTGTCATATAGCAAGGTGGCTATAGCACACTTTCCTGAACGATGAGGAAGATAGAATTTAAAACTGAATATTAGACTTCTCCATTTTTTTTCCCATCTGCCCAAATGGCTTCTCCACCTAATCTCTTCTTCTTTGCATTTTATTTCTTTCCAAACACAAAACTCTTTATTTCTGATTTAGCAGCAACTGCCTTGTCCCATGTCAGTTGCCTTCTTACCAGCACATACTCTCATGTGGTGCTACAGGTGCCTTATTGAGATGCTGTCCTAAGCTTAGACAGTCTGCTTTCGAAGGAAGGAAGCATTGGTGTCAGAGAGTGATACACACGTACAGTGCAAAGCCCTCATCTGGGACTATCTGAGGTTTCAGTTTGTTTCCAGGTAAGCGTGTTCTGTCTCCCATTTCCAACTGACACGATGTTCTCTTGCTGAAAGCTTTCTGACTGTATTCAAAACTTCAAACGGGGAAGGTTTATTAGGTCTTTTGTCTTTCGTAGGACTTAAATTTTGTTTGTATTCTTTGAATTTTAGCCATAGTCGTTGGCAACATTTATGCCCTGGAAAAAATTCCAGTTAGTTGAGATTTGAAAGATTATCCTATGTCAGGCAATATGTTCTTATGATCCAAGAATCGACTATACAAACAAAAGACTGCGGTTCTGCCATAGTTATTACATTTTTTTTTTGCTTTGTCCTTTACAGCTTTATTGTTTTATACCTATTTATCAATCATTGTCTTGTGTCATTAGGGCAAACTCCCACTCACTGTTTCCTTAAAGCTTTAACTGGATCTTAGAGGTTAAATATTTAAAACATGCCTTCAGTTTGAATTATTACTTATATATTACATTATATATAAATTTCAATTAAGGATTTCTATGAAAAGGCATGCCCTATTGGTTTTATTGGCAGAAAACTTGAAAGTTCGAAGAGGTTAAATGAATATGTGATCATTTAGCTAAAAAAGTTGTAAGGATCCACTTTTTTCCATTCCCTAGACAGGTAAAAAGGCAAAGTTTTCCAGAACCAATTTGAAAAAATGGTGATCTTGAGACCTGTCCAAGTATTCATTCCACAATCACTATTTTCTGGGAGATGTCCTTGATTACTTTTCTTGCTGTTGCTTCGTCCTTGGTAGAGCTGTTGAAGACAGGAATGCTCTCCCACATTCCCCCAATGCCAAAAGAGCCAGAATCATTTTCTTCTGCAGTCCTTATTTCCCCATGTCTGGTAATCTTCATTTGAATAACCTCTCTGAGTGAATATCAACTTTAGCACCAATGCAAAATAAAGGACTGTCTCCCAAACAAAGGCAAAAAGAAATACTAAATGTGGTTAGGAGGTCTCACCATGAGCTATTATCAGGGATTAAAAAAAAAAATACAACAACCTAAATTCAGAACGCTGGAGTCTTAATCATGGAGGGTCAGTAAGACTGCTTAGAAATAAAGAAGCTGACATTCCAGGCAGTTTAATCAAAGCCCTTGCCATTCCCTCTGGGGTTCCAGACACACTGTGAGGCCGTTTGAAATCACCGTGACTTCTGCCTCAGCATCTTTGGATAATTCAGCGCGGTCTTCGGCACCTGAAGCCCTTTGTATTTCCCCGCGAGCGTCGTGAACATCAATTCCGTGTGTGCTCGGATTTTATCTGGTTTGGGCTATTTGCTGACAGTGCATGCTTCTCAGATAATACAGATTACGTATAACAAAAGTGCCCTGCTCCTTGGTACACAGGAAATGAGGATCCTCACAGTGTCCGCCTCCATGAGTTAGCTCAATCAATTTGAATTGCTCGTTAGCGTTCCAGTGTCTCATTGTTGCCTATATGTGAACAGCTTAAGTGAACAGGAATCAGATGGAAGGTGGAGGAGGACACACAGAGATTTCACATCTGTTGCCAGAGAAACCATTTTCTTGCTGTCTGGGCATGCACTGAGCAGCTTAGATCAACTGGCAGTTCAGCACAGCCCTTGCTGTGACTTCGGTAAAGAAAACAAACAGAAATGAGAAAGTGCTTGCAAAGAAAAAGCAGAATCGGGTTTTAAAATGTTCTCGTAATTAGGGTTTTATAGGCTGGACTTGGAAACACCTTGCCCCAAAGAGTGCCGCTCTTTGGGCAAAGACTGCGCATGTGTGCTCTGCGATGCGTGCTCATTTCGGTTTCTCTTGCCTTGTCTAGAAAATCGTGTCTTTACAGGTGCTTATTGTCCATATTTACACAGGAGGCTTCCCCTCTAATCTGTTTCTCTCACTCCCTTCAACCCCATCTCCAACGCACATCACACACAGCTGTGCCCTGTTGAACACGTGGGAAACTTCTTAGGGGAAGAGAAGGGGGCAGGTGACCACATCCTGGTCTGGTCACCAAAGTCAAAATAAGGTTACAGAAATGACCAGGCACAATGGGAAGCTTGGGCTTCATTCCAGACATGTGTCTTAAGCACGTGGGGTCCTCTGATAAAGGATGGGTTCTACATGTGAAAGTTAGAAACTCAGTGAAGAATAGAGGAGGTGAAGTGTTTTCCTTGCAGAGTTCTCACTGCCCAGATGTATACTGATAAAACCCGTAACTCTGTGATTCATCCTGAAGGAAAGAGAATGTTGGTGGTCATAAAAACTGAGTTTCCGCATGTTGTACGTATCACAACTTTGCAAAGAGTTGTTAGCTATTGTTGATGATTTTTAATTTTGAGAACTACCTCCAAGTAAAGATTGGATCAGGACTTGCTTGTGCTTTTGGAAGAGGGAATTGGCAACACCTTCCATATGTGGAGAATCTTATCAGGCTAATGGTCCATGAATGAATCCCTCATTCCATGTGTTCTATTTTTAAAATGGTTTTTATTTATCTGCAAGACAGAGAGAGTTAGAAACAGGCCTAAATCTCCCACCTGCTGGTTAACTCTCCTAAGGCTGTGCCAGGCTGAATCCGAGAGCTATGTGCAACATCCAGATCTCCCACATGGGTCAAGGGGTCCACTTGGACACTCCACTGCTGTGGTCTCATAGGCATCAGCAGGAAGCTAAATTGGAAGCAGAGCAGGTGGGATTTGAATCAACATTTAATAATGGGATGCTGGCATCCAAGTGTAGGCTTAACACTGTAAAACATTTTGATCAAAGTGTCTTTATACAATGTCACATCTTCGTCTCTGTCCCACTCCATTGTTCCAACAGATACCTCGAAACTATACCCGGCTCCTCTTCATTTTCATGATCCCTATCCCACGCATGGATCTAGCACATAATTATTGTGTGAGAACTGATTTGTATGTGAATGCATGAATGAAACAAGCCTTTTTACCCAGATGAATTAATATTCTGCTTAAGAGAGCATTGAGAGTTAAATAAGAGATGGGAGATTTAAAGTTTCAAATTGCTGTGTCATGGTAATAGCGCATATCCCATTTATGAAATGTGAAAAAAAAAAGTCACAGGTTTTCAAATAAGGTCTCACATTTCAAAATGTGCAGCTTGAGGGGAAATTATTAAGAAAATGTGATTATCTTTCATTTTTCCTTGTGGTAATGGAATGTTTCCTTCTTCAGGATGTGACCATCCTTTTCAGATTGTTGCAATGTTGAAATCTCCCTCTGCGGGCACACCGACTACATGTTAATTTCACCTGCTTTCGGGATGTGACCTAATTTACCCTCCCTTGCTCATAGCCCATTTTCCTCAGGCCAACACTAGTAGAAAACTAACAGACTTTTATAAGCATTCACACTAAAATTGTTTGGACTTTGTTCTACCTTGTCATATATGCATGTTGCTTTCTCATTCTCTTACAAGGGATGGAAGACTTAAATGGTCTTTCTGATATTTGTAGTCCTCTGCTTTTCTTTTGGTTATTCACATCTCTTCCTTTGGTCTTCTGTCCATCAATTAAATCGCAGCAGAATCTATTGAAGAGCCCACTGTAATATTATCATTATTCTTAGGTTCAGAGTATAGACTCCACAAAACTGCTGGGTTTTGGTACCACCCCTTGCCCCAGCCAAAATACATCTCCTTTATTCTTTTCTAAATTTTTTTTCGCTAGGTGTAATTATGATTAAACTCTCAGTTAAGGTGAACTTGAGGGCAGTGAGTTTGCCACGCTTGCACCCACCTCACCAGTTAGCTCGGTTGACAGAAATGGAAAGAACCTGCAGCCTTAGCTCGCACTGGGAAGCAACGCCTCCCTTTGTCAGATCTTCTCATTATAAGTGCAATTGACAGAGGTGTCTATTATGAGCTATTTGTTATACAGTCTTTATAAATAGCTCTCATCACGTATAAGACAAGCCTAAATTTGTTTGGAAATGGCTTTTGAAGACATCCTGCTGTGGCTTCCTTATAATGCCAGGCTGACGTTCAGTCGGGGAGTCAGACACTTCGAACAAACTTGGTGTAGTCAGTTTCCTATCTACTTAACAGCGATGTGCATCACATCCAATTTAAGTGATGCACAGTCTAACTCAGACTGTGGTTCATAGATAACTGTGCTCAAGGAAGTGTTAATTAGCCATCAACACCCTCTGGGATACACCTAATTTTAACTTCTCTTGGGAATACCTCCTTCAGTTTGCCTGGTCACCATTCCTGTTTCTTTTGATTTGACCTGAAGTTCAAAGATGGGAATTCATAAAACTCAAAAAATGAAATTGCCAATTCTTTTGAAAGAAAAGTGTGTATAAGAAAGATAGAAAGCTTAAGGCTGGTCAAGCCCTTGTTTCCTGACTTCTACTCAAATTAAAGTTTAAAAACATTTCAAAGTCAAATAAAAATAGTGTTTGGATAATCCATCCTTTTGGATTATACACACCACTGCTCTCCACGACTGCGTGTAATTAAGAGCTACTTTTTTTTTTTATATGAGCGAGTGTTTGTTTAAATGCTAAACCTCTCTTCCCTCAAACTTTTACAAGAACTTGACTAAGTAAAGCTGACCTATTTTCAACTCCTCCTTCTTTTTCTGCTCAGTGGCTGAGGGAGATAGCCAAATATTGAATAATAATCCACAAAGCACCCAAGAAGGGATGTAAGCAGAGAAGTTAGGAACATAAAAAATGAAGACTCCATAGTTCTGGTTCATAGAGATTATGCATATCCTTGGAAGTTCAAGTGCTTCCCACCTCCTGAGAGAGATGGATTGACTTCCAGCTCCCAAGTCTCACTGGCCTCAGGCCTGGCCATTGGGGGCATTGGAGAAGTGAACCAGCAGGCCTGGCCATTGGGGGCATTGGAGGAGTGAACCAGCAGGTGGAAGCTCTCTGTCTCTCTTTAATCTTTCCTTCTTTGTCAAGTCAGTAGGCAAATAACCTTTTTTTGTGTGTAGCTCTGTTCATTTTTGTTTGTATTACTACTATTACTTTGTATTACTACTGTTTTATCACTCTCAATTTAATTATTTTCTAAAACAAAAGTTAAGAAATGGTACAAAACGTTCTCACAAACTCTATAGCCAGCTTACCTTATTAACATTTTTGTTTTTATTTTTCAGTTATTATATATATATAATATATCTTTTATATAATACATATTTTATATATATGATGAATTTCATGTATTTCACAATACAGATTTAGGAAACTAGTTGTAGTTTTTCGCTTTGCCCTCCCTCCTGCCTGTGTTCTCCATCCACTCTCGTCCTTTCTTCTTTCTTTTCTTTTTCTAAGACTTAAGGGAAAAAAATGACTTTCAAGGAAAAGAGCTAAAATGAAAATAACATGACAGGTATGTAGACATGGTGACATCATGGTGAGAAAGCAGACTCATAGAGACTATGCAATCCAATGTCCCAGCCCCATTTGACAATTAAATAAACTAAACAAGACACAATTAGCCTTCCCAGGTAATAACAACTGCCCTTCTTCTTTGCTCATGTAACTTTCTGATGACTGTTATTTGCACCCTCCTGAAACTGTCCGCCATGTTTACCTGGATGGAGATGGACACGGGATGACTCTCACCATTTTAACAGTACATACTGAGTGATTTGTCCTCTGGACCTGGTTGAATTTGTATTCATTTACTGGCAATGAAATGAAAGCCCAACATGTATGTTTTCTGTCACTGAATGTGCCTGTGAATCTCATTCCTTCTGAGCACTGCAAAGTCTCCTGTTTGATATCATCGTCTCTGTCTGTCAGATTACACAGAGAGAATTTATAAAGACTCAGCTGTACTTCCGTTTGCCAAATGAATTCCGTCCTCAGAGCTTGTCTGTCAAATGTTTATTGATTCTGTTTTGAAGTTGTCATCGAAGCACTTCCTAGACGGTGCTAGCATTACCTGTTGATCGAGCTTCTGGGCTTCGCGTCCTGGGATAGGAGTCCTCCGTTCTATGCAGTATGGTTAAAGTCTCAGAATTGGAAAGTTTGGAAAAACTTCCTATGCAGTGACAAATCATACCACCAATTGAAGTTCTAGTGCCTTGCCGCTTTCCAGAGCCGCCCATTCTGTGTGTGTGTATGTGTGTGTGTGTGTGTGTGTGTGTGTGTGTGTGTGTGTGTGTGTGCGCATCAGGTGGCCCTTAATAATTTCATCAGTAACGATAGTCTGCCATCTGTGAGCATTTTCTTCTGCTGTATTAGTCCCCAACTCCCTTCTCCCACTGATCACCATGGGTCTTAAACATGATGTTATTACCACTCTTGCCATGTTCCCCTGAGGAGTAGGATTCTAATACTGCACCTCACCACACAGATAAAATACCTGATTCATTTGCTTCTTTATAGTTCTTTTACCAAAGGATGGATTGAGAGTCACATTCTGTCTTTTAAAATCTATATTTATGGGCCCGCTGCGATAGTCTAGTGGCTAAATCCTTGCCTTTCATGCAGCCAGGATCCCATGTGGGTGCTAGTTCATACCCCAGCTGCTCTACTTCCCATTCAGCCCCTACTTGTGGCTTGGATGGACAGTGGAAGATGATCTAAAGCCTTGGGACCCTGAACTCACATGGGAGACCTGGAGGAAGCTCCTGGCTCTTAGCTTCAAATGTGCTGAGTTCTGGCCATTGTGGTCACTTGGGAAGTGAACAAGCAGATGAAAGATCTTTCTCTTTGTCTTTCCTTCTCGCTGTAAATCTGATTTTCCAATAAAAATAATAAATACATCTTAAGTTTGTATTCATTTACTTTTGTTGTGTTTACAAAGCAGAGAGAGACACGCAGAGATCATCCTTCTGCTAGTTCACTACCTACATGCCCACACACTGCCAGACCTGGGCCAAGAGTAGAACTGGGAGCCTGAACTCAGTCTGGAGCCGCCTTGTGGGTGGGAGAGTTGCAAGCACTTGCGCTGTCAGCTCTGCCTTCCAGCGTGCAGGTTCACAGGCAGCTGGATGGGGAGTGCTGGAGTCACGGCTTGAAGGAGGTGGCGCTCTGACAGGCAACTTCCCTGCTGTGTGGAGTGCCTGCTGCAATCATCGCTTCCTGCACAGGGAGTCACACAGCTTCCTTTGGTGTCCACCACCTGGCCCCTCTCCCCAAACACAGAGTCTTGTGCACACCTGTGTCTGGAAATCTTCAAGGTACAGGATTGTAGGGTGGAACGGGCAGAGGATTTAAACTCAGCTGGACCTGGACAAATGGCATGCACCTGTGCTCATGCACTCCCACAAATGCTCACATGGTGGGTGCTATGCTGGAATAAAGCAGGGGGCGTAGAACAGCATCCTGGTCTTCCAGTTGGGTGGCATCCACACGGTTTTGGGATACACGCACCTGCCCAGGAGCCTTGATTTTGATGATTATCTGGTTTTGTGAATTTGGACCAGTTACTAAGCTTAACTTTCCAAAAAGGAAAATATTTTTATCAGAAAAAATACCTCTTCTGCAGATTGGATAATGTAACATGCATGTATTTTATGATTAAATGCATTCTTTTCCATAATTCCTTCAAGAACTTCTTTTTAAAAAAATAGTTTTGAGTTTACATATATTTGAAGGAGAGAGAAAGAGAGAGAGAATAAGAGAAAGGGAGAGAGGGAAATCTTCCATCTGCTGTTTTGTTCTCCACATGGCTGTAATGGCCAGAGCTGGACTGGTCCAAAACCAGGAGCCACAAGCTTCATCCAGGTCTTCCAGTAGAGTGTAGTGACCCAAGGACTTGGACCATCTTCTGCTGCTTTCGCACGCACATTAGCAGGTGGTTACATAGAAAGTGGAGCAGCCAGTACTAGAACCAGCACCCATATGGGATGCTGGTGCCAAAGGTAGCAGTTTAATCCAGGTAGCACTGGCCCGTAATAGGTACTCGTTAGCAGAAATAAGCATTCTGATAACCACGATGGCTTAATATTAAACCACTCTTGTGAGTTTTCCCTTCTTGAGGGCCAAATACATCTTCCTCCGCTTGTTAATAACTTAGAAAGTTCCTTTTAAAGGCTTCATGAGGACATCTAAATTTGTGATGCAAAAGATGAGTTAGGAAAGCACTACATTTTCCTAACTAAATGTAGCATTGACTTAGAGAAAACTTGTGATGCAGGGTCAGTACCAGGAAGGCATCAACGGGCACGATGCTTATTCTGTGATCCAGGACTCTAAGACTAGGGACAGAAAGTCAACACCCAACGTTCATGTGCAAATGCTAGGGGCTGAGCACAGAAGGTTCCAGGCGAGACAGCTGAGAACAGCAGTTGAAGAGGAGGAATCAGGGGAAACAGCTAACGTGCGAGCACATATGAATCCTGCTGGTTTACAAATCATTTTGGCAGCTCCTATTTTTTAAATTCAGCACCAGAGTCAGTGGGCCCTAGGATAGTAAATGCAATTTGAACTGTGTGTTCCAGCGTATTTTCCTAGTCAGTATGGTTAAAAAATAAGTGTGAACCAAAGTGCTGACCATAGATGTGGGGTTAATAGGATGAGTGTTCTAATAGGGAGATGAAGGCTAGAAGAATGACGGAAGCCAGCATTGTCTGAGAAGATTTCTCTTGCGGGGGGTGATGTGTGAGTTGGTGTTGAAAGGCATGCTTAGGAAATAAAGGTCTGAAGGGCATTCTTGACAGAAAGAAAACTTGCAGAGACAGAAGGCACCTATTGAGCTAGCTGAAGCGTGTGTGTGTGTGTGTGTGTGTGTGTGTGTGTGTGTGTGTGTGTGTGTGTGTTTTGTAGGTTGTAGGTGGCGCGGAAGGGAGGCCTGCAGCATTATGGGGGTGGTGTGAGGCTGCACAGGTCAGTAGGATCTGGCCCATTGAAGGTTTTGCATGTTAAGGCTATGATGAGAGATTTTGTTCTGGAAGCAGTAGTGCATCTGCCAGTTGCTGTCACCAGGCATTGCCTTGACAGACTTGTGTTTCCTGAGGTTTCAGTTTTTGGCAGTGTGATGGTTGACCAGAGGAGAGTTTTAAGAGTTATTGAGCAGAATGACAAGGAAAATGGAAACAAGTAGAAGTGGCACAAGTCAGAGTGAGGACTTTGAACCAGCGACTTCATGAAAAGGACACTATTGGGGGAACTAAACATTTTTAAGAGTGGATATTGAGAGTCAATGTGCTTATACACCTTTTGGAACCATTGACACCTGGCTTTTGTAATTATGGTTTGAGACTTGGGGTTTACTTATTCCTGAAATGACATTCATAATACTTAAGCTGAAGGGTTGATGTGAGGATGAGTCAAGGTACGTGGAAATGGATCTCCACTTGGGAGACCCTCAATACATGGAGTTACTGTTACTACCAGGAAAGATGCGCTTGGCACAACAGAGAAGGTGAGCATTTAGAGACACTTCATTAAGCTTCTTTCTCTAAACATGTTTTCCCATTAAGCCCTAAATAAGCTATATTGTATCTAGGACAAAATGAATGAACATGTGCAAACTACTTAGAAGGATGTCTGGGGCTCAATAAGCACCATGTGTTCGTTTATACAGATAGCTGAGGCAATAAATATCTACTTCACTCACTGTGCTTGTCAGTTACTCTGTCATGCTGAGACGTCAGGGAAGGCTCTGCATTCTTGAAAGGCGATGACTCCAAAATTAGAGTGAATGTTATCGGCAGCCTAAATGCATACTAACATTTGCTGTTATCGATGAATATCCCTTAAAGTTGGACGTGGATTATAATTTCTTTTCCATTGAGCTCTTTCTGTCTGAGGGATGATTTTCGATCCTTTCAAAGAAAGCCATGGAAGTATGAATGCCTTTGAGTGAGCAAAATTTTAGTTAATAGAACAGATTGAACATAACATTTATGATTGTTAAGTAAGAATCGAATTATCAACTTTTAGGCCTGTCAGTTGCCATTTGCAGAAGATCGGCGTAGCATCGATTTAGTCTCTTCGAGTTTTGCTTTGTCCAAGATGTGTTATTTTCTTCTGGTGAACCCTCAGTGAGACTTCATGTGGGTGAGTGTGCATGAAGCTTGGGAAGGAGAACAGCCTCTGCTATTCTGCTAAGTGATAAAGAACTAACCTTGTCACATTTGACTTTAAATATTTTATCTTTCCATTTTACGATTTCAGAACTATCAGTCACCAAATTACATTAAGCTCCCAGGTTAAGTCTTAGGTATTTATGAAAATAAAATCAGCATAGGAAAGGCTTTTGAAAAATAATAATGAAATCTAGGTATGAAAAAAACCCCAAGATTATCTCATCAAAGCAATAATAAACACCAAAGGACATTAGGGACCAGATGGAAATTAAAATAGGAGACTCTATAATGGGATATAAGAATGCAAATCATACGGAGTAGAGTTTTTGCACATTTAAATGTAGTTTCTTGTGTCATAAAATGCCATACCCATAAAATACAATCTGTTAAACTGTTTGTGTTCTAATCATTAGAATTTCCAAGCAGAGAAACAATGGTGTTTATTTGAGAATTAATGCCTATAGGTATTATTATGGCTAGCATTTAAAATGAGTATTAAATGTAAAGTGTCAAATGATATGTGATATAATTTACAAATGTGTTGGAGTCAAGGGTTGTAATTGCAGTAGTTATCATATTTAGGCACATTTAACACGTATAGCTTCAAAATCTCTTATCTGCCTTATTTTGGTGAGCTGTGCTAGCAACACATCACCCCCAATATATTGCATTTGTGAAAACCTTGATGATTTATATATAAGTAATTTTAAGATGTTTTTAGCATCTTCTGTTATTTTTCCTTGCTTTAGTCTAGTATGGTGAGTACTTTGAGCCAGCAACTTTATGAAAGGGACACCATTGGGGGAACTAAACATTTTTATGAACTGTGTGTTCATGTTAACCCTTAATTTTGATGTCTCAGCACCCCTCCAATCCCTTGCGTTGCTCCTCCCTGAGTTTCCTGGGCAGGCTGTGGGATTCTTTGCAGAAGTAAGCCCAGTTGCAGGCAGATACGGGCAAGGATTTCAACTGCATAGCATGCCGACAATGCAAGTGCTGTTCTCTTTGTTCATTTCCATCCTGAAAGCAAGGATACAGTGTAGAGGAGGCTGAACCTGCTGGAGAAGCAAAGCCATTCCCATTGCTTTCCTGCCTTCCTTTATCTCTCTCTTTCTTTCCTTTCTTCTTTCATATTTATTTGAAATGCAGAGCTAGGGAGAGGAGGAAAGACAGAGAGAGGTCTTTCATACACCATAGTAGTGCCCTTTCCTGGGTACTTTCATACCAGAGTCTGGTCAAGCCTGGCTCATCACTCTGCAACGTGTGAGCCTATTCTGCCAGGTGTGTATTGCTCTGCATGGCTGTTACTTTTTTTCTCACTTGCAATGCCCTTCCAAGACCTTCAAAGTCTTGTTCTAAACAAAAACAAATGATCACCCTGCACATGTTTTCACAGCTGATTCTAATCCAACTATTTTACCATGCCTTCTCCTGTTCAGGGCAATTATTTCTTACACTGTTTAAATATAGGAGTCAACAGTCTAAATATTATTTCCTAATTATTTTGTGTTTAATATTCTTTCCTCTCTGAGTTAACACAACCGATTTAAGAACAAGATTCCTTTATTCAGGGTATATACTAATATATGTATATTTTATACATATAATCTCTTCACACAACTTGAAAGTATTGTTAATCATTGCGTTCTATGAATGACGCCTGATTAGTCTATTAACTTTATGTGAATGTGATGGTCTTTCAGATAACATTGGATCCATTTTAGGCAGATCAGCTTAAAGTAGGATCTTATTTTGCCTTTCACATAGCTACTCAATGGTAGATTTCAATGAGAACTCAGTAAGCCGTACCTGCTGCCCATTTGAGAAAATCAGCGGTTGTTTTTGCTAGGACTGACAATGTCTACAAAAGAGAAGAGTAACAGGTGACTGTTGTTAAAGACTGGGCAAAAACCCTACACATTTACTTTAGAAATGTTTAGAAAACTTGACTTTCAGTCGCTATTAACTGCCTGCACATGATTATTCCATGGTGAGTTATTCACTTATGTGTTCATTGAGAAAAACCTTATCTGGTTCCTTTGCTTATTCTCTGGGAAAATATTGGCCCACATGGCCAAGCACACGGCTTGCGTGCAAGGATTCTAGGGTCCCTAAGGATAAGTTATTAGGAGAAGATCTGTGGTTGTCTGCGCTTAGGTTTATCACTGGCTTAGAAACCATGATGTCTGTTTGTTTGTTGCTTTTTAGGTATGTTTATTTTTATTTCTTTCCGTGGACATTGGTGTTATACAAGCATAGTTCAATATTAATCAACAAGAGATTGGTAGGATTACAAACAAAAAAAAATCTGTGAATTGATGAACTTTTTTTTTTTACCTTACCTTCAAGCCATTTTTTTTTTTTTTTGCAAAAACGAACAAGGAATATACATAAAATCAGTTTCATCAGCAGAGATAATCAGTTTTATTTGCGGAAAAGACCAAATACTCCCATGACACGACGAATAAAAGTGTTTCAACACAAGTTATAAATTGCTGGAAATAACGGTGTCCTACATGCGGAGTTTATGTATTTGTTTCATCATGTGCTTCACATTTTACAAGCTTGACTTGTGATGAATACCTATAGGGAAGTGTGTTTTAGAGTCTGGTTAATGGACAGCCTACTGTTCATCTAGAACAGTCGCATCATTTGCACAGTCAGAGTTACCGAGATGAAAAATGTGTCTGTAACCATTTGGCACAAAACGATGCAGCCCATTTAGGGAGCAGATGAGAAATGTAGAAGCATCGCACTTCCCATCTCAAAAAATGTTTGCAGCAAAACTGTGCCGTTAATATTAATCACTGCCTTCCACCCTCTCACTGTTGTTGCATAGTTTGCTGCTGCAATAAGAAATGATTTGAGGTTGTACCCAGCCAGGGAGTAAAGTGCCCTAAATAGCGGCATATGCGAAATCAACATTCTCTTCTGATGGGTGAATTTAAGAAATATAAGTTTTCCTACAATGGATCAAATGGTATGCGTGCTGTCTGAAAAGTGTCATTTTCTTAGGCAGTGGCAATGTGTGTGTGTGTGTGTGTGTGTGTGCGTGTGTGTGTGTGGCGCTCTGATGCTTTAAACATTGTTGTCTGCTCTAAGCATTTAGACTTCCTTCTGATTTTCTCCCTCTTTTTATTCTGCTTCATTCCTCCTTCATTTGCTTTCCAAGCTCTGGAATTCTTCAGCCTTCTCACACATTTCTTCTGCAAGGTCCCTTTGTAAATTCTTGTTAGGCGACTTATTAAAGCATCATGACTCCAGCAGTAATTTATAAATCAAGAGCTCCACATGCAGCTCCAGCCCCACACTGATTTAGCCAGTTAATGGACATTTTCAGTTGTTGGCCTCCTCGTTACCAACTGTCTTTCCCCAACAACTTCATAATATACCCCACTTGCCAAAATATATTCCTGGAATATGTCATAGAGGCTTCCATCTCTCCGGCAGATCTAATCATCCGGCATAAAGGGAGTGAGGAAGGGCAACCCTGTGTTATTCGGGAAGAAAGGAGAACTGGAATAGGCTTGCATAGCTTAGTGATCAGAAGAAATTTTCACTGTTGTATTCATGGAGTAGGTAATATTTGTTATTGCTCTAATTACTTTACATGTATTAAGTCACTTCATTTTCCTGACAAACCAACGAAGGAAGCCCTCCTTTCATAGTTAAATAACCGGAGACATTATCTGGTAACCATGAGCAAGAGAAAGATGACTTTTAATTAAGCAAATTGAGAAATATGAAGACTCTTGCTGTAATATTTTAATCTTTAGTATTTTAGTATATCATCACTATTTTGAAGAATTGTACTTACTTATTTTTTTTTACATATTTAAAATGAAGTGAGTGAGACGTTTTCCATCATCTGGTTTACTCCGTAAGTGTTCACAGCTCCAAGGGTGGGGCCAGGAAGACACCAGGATCCCGGAACATTGGGCGTCCCATCCGGGTGGTAGGGATTCCACTCACCACCTGCTGCCCCCCACACTGCTCATCAGCAGGAAGCTGGACCGGAGGCAGAGGAGCTGGCATGATTTGCCCCAGCAATACCTACAGCATGTTAATTATCTTGAATGGTGTTACTTGAGTCATAAGAGAATATGGTCACTATTTTTAGAAGAAAGTTGAAATTTTTTTTTTATTTTTACCTTGTCCTGATTACCATTTTCTTCCATACACATAAGCGATGTTTTAGAATATTCTTTCAAGTAGCAATTAAAACTTGGCAAGTGAATATTTTATTTCCCCTTGGACTAGCCATGAATGCTGTCAGTATTTTTGGAATGCCAAGTGAGAAGTGTGGTTCTGATATCCGGCAGAACACTCTAGACTTAATTGTCCTTCAGCACCGCTCAGTCTGTGTGCAGACTGCAATCCAACATTTATTTTGTTCTCAAGGGGAATTCCCTTCCGTGCCCCTTGCCTGGAATTAGGAACATTCATCAGCGTCAAACTCCTGGGACGTCTAAAGTAGGTATGGACACATCCTGTTTTCTATGATTCTAAAACACTAATTCATAATTAATTTTTTTTTAAGAAATAGATCAGTTTGTTGATTTGCAGGTCGGAGCTACAGAGAGGGAGAAACGAAGATTGATTTTACATCTGCTGTTTCACTCCCCAGATGGCTACAACAGCCAGCAGGGCCCAGCCAGGCTGATGCCAGGATCCACACAGGACCTTCATCCAGATCTTGTCTGTTGCCAGCAGGGGGCTCAAGGCCCTGAGCTGTCTGCCACTGCTTTTCCTCCCAGGTGTGTAGCAGTAGGCTGCATCAGAAGTGGAGCAGCTGGGGCTTGAACCAGTGCTCTTACAGAGTGTCAGCCTTGCAAATGCCTGGCTTTGCCTGCTATACCACAACGCCAGCTCTCTCTAGAAGATATTTAAGGGAACCAGTCTTCTCTCTCTCTCTCTCTCTCTCTCTCTCTCTGTTTGCTTGCACTGTGAATCTGGTTTCTCTGATCCGTGATTTGAGAAAAACTTCACATTGTATTCTTAGCTTGAAAGGAGAGGAACTATTTACCTCTGGAATTTTCAGAAGAGATAGAAGGAACCAACAGAGAGTTGAAACAGTAGGATTTTGCTAGGTTTCCTATCAAAAGATTAGAATGTTGCAACATCAATGTTGTAAAAATTCTAACTGTGTACAGTTGTACAAGTGTGTGTGTGTGCCATTTGCCTTAGTGGATTTCATAATTAAGAGTGTGATTCTGGGGTATCTTCAAGTAGGAGAACAAAGAGAAAAGTTATCGTATGCTGATGTGTGCCTGGTGTTTGCGATGGTAGTTATGGCTCATGACAACCCTGAAGATGTTCTACACAACTTGGAAACAAGGACTCGGGGAAATCGTTATTAGTCCCACACTTTCTATGTTGCTGTGCAAAGCATTGACTTTGGCTTTTTTCTGAATACGGCATCCGTTGCACTGGATGCAATCCTTTCATTGCCATCAGCAACTGTCCTTGTGTTAGACGACCGTTTTTGGCCCTAGCTAGCAGAAGTGTGACAACAGGATGTTTTTCTAATGATATCCAAACGAGGAGAAGACCAGTGCCTTCATGGAGTCAGCAGTGAATGAAGCATAGGCACTTCCTTAAGACGATGAAGCTGAGAGATGAAGTAACAGGGCATTGGAGATACGTGCACATTAGCAGAAACCTCTTCAGTGTGATGCTAAGCTAGAAAACAAAGGTTTTTCTTAGTTTATTTCTAGCTTTGGAATGACCAAAATACATAGAAGTATTGATACATTGTTCCTTGTGGCTCCACTTCTAATCCAGCTCCCTACAAATGTGCCTGGAAAATGGCAGAAGACAACATAAGTGGTTGGATCCTTGCACCCATCTTGGAGACATAGAAAAAGTTCTAGATTCATCCTGGCCCAACTGTGCTTGTTGCAATTATTTGGGGGGGCTTAACCACCTGATGGAAGACCTTCCTCTCTCTTTCTCTGTGACTTCACCTTTGAATAAAATACAGACTTTTCCCCCCATTTTCTGGGTCACTCTCCAAATGATCCTAAGCTGGGGATGGGCCAGGATGAAGACAGGACACAGAAATTTCCTTCAGGTCTCACACACGGGTTGCAGAAGCACCCCCACCCCCACCACTTTCCCAGATGTAATAGTGAGATCAAAAGTGGACTTCATCTAGTACTCATACAGCACGGTGACATCACAGGAGGAGGTCTGTTCCCGCACCACAACACCTGCCTTACTCACAGTAATATTAACTGAGCATCTGTCTTGTCACCAACACTGCATTATGTACTTCTTACAGAGCACTTTGTGCTAAGCTTTATTCTCCATCCTAAACAGAGTGAAAGATTAGAGGCCTTGCCTAATTTACACAGCCAGTCAATGGCCAAGAAACTACGTTCCAGCACCCTGGGTGTCTCTGGGTGTGTTTGTATGCTTTAGCATCATGCTTCTCTGATGCGTTTGATTCCCCACACTTTAGAATCTGCACCATGCGTGATTCTCACTAGATCCTGAACTCTGACCTCTGGTGTTCACTGGAACATCATTATTGGATGGAATCCAGACATTCACAACCCAAGTCAATTACTGTAAAAATTGAAAGAAAAACTTTCCTTTTTAAAGCAGCAAAAGAATTTTTTGTTTGATAGGAAAGCTTTTAATTTAAAAGCAGAGGCTTCATTAATCTTACTCTGCTGTGCACTATTAGCATAAACGTTGAGTAGTGCTTAATTATTTAGACAACACAACCACCATTTCATACATGTGCTGTTTAATTCAGTGATTAAAATATGCATTTCTTTGTTCCTGATTTATTTGATCACAACGAATAAATCAGAGCGACACGAGTTGATACTTGAATGCATTAGAGGTTTTTTTTTCAGAGTTTTCAGAAACACTTGATGGTATGGAGAAATCTTATATGTAAATATGAAAATTAATAGCCTGGTTATTGCTTGATCAGGTCTCACACTTCTCCCTTTGCAGCCCTTAATATATCATAGAATGCTAAAGCTTAAGAAAATGAGAAGGGAACAGGCTTATTGAATGAACAGATGTTTTTTTTCCGGACCAGTGGTCTAGGCGGTACTGCTGTCCACTTTGATTGTCAGCATATTGCTGTGAATTGCCTCAATGGCACCCTGAAAATGCTCCCCAAGGCTTCCCATTCCTCTGTCTAGAGGTAAACTCTGAATAGGGCTTGAAAATCGACTGTCTTCTGCAAGTATTAACAATCAGGGAGTGTGGGTGGCCTCAGCAGCATCTTTCACTATGTCAAATATCCAACCCTAAGCCTGGCTCAATAGCACGACCTTGCACACCCGGGACCCCATATGGGCACCGGTTCTAAACCCAGCAGACCTGCTTCCCATCCAGCTCCCTGCAGTTGAGGATAGCGCAAAGCCTTGGGACAATGCACCCTCATGGGATCCTAGCTTCGGACTTTGCAATAAAAATAAATAAATCTTAAGAAAAAAAATAGAGCTGATAAAAAGAAAAAAACTCAGAAAATGGTTTAGGAAATTAAAACAAGTTTACCAGTATTTTTTTTTTCAAATAGAAGAGATTAAAATTGTATTGTCACATATTTCCTATTTAGAAATGTGTTTTGAATTAGGTTACTATTCTTTGTATTGCATTGTTTTATATTATGCATATGTATATAGAAGAGTGACAACCACTCTCCATGGGATCTGCACTTGATTTGAAATTCAGCATTAAATGCATGAAATTTTACATAAAATCACATATCAAATGCTAATACATCTTCTCAATTCTTTATCCCATTGCACTTTGACAACTCTCCTTAATAGTCAAGTCCAAAACATGGATTTGAAAATTTATAATGTTATTAAAGCAGAATGTTAGTTTTAGAAGATATAGATTTTTCAGAGGAGCCATCTGTCACAATAATTATTACAAATATTGTAATCTGATATTATCAGAGAAACACTAAAAGCATGTTTTTTTAAGTGTTTTACATTCAAGACACAATTTTGATACAATAAAATATTTCGAGTTTAATGCTCCGAAGATGTTATTGCCTATTTAACCATCAATCCAAAGGAGATTCAGTCACCTGTAAGCTTCAGGGTAGATTTTTTTTTAAGATTTATTTTATTTTTATTGCAAAGTCAGATATGCAGAGAGGAGGAGAGACAGAGAAGATCTTCTGTCTGATGATTCACTCTCCAAAAGGCTGCAACAGCCGGAGCTGAGCCGATCCCAAGCCAGGAGCCAGGAGCCTCTTTGGCGTCTCCCAAGCAGGTGCAGGGTCCCAAGGCTTTGGGCCATGCTCATTGCTTTCCCAGGCCACAAGCAGGGAGCTGGATGGAAAGCCGGGCTGTGGGGATTAGAACCGATCAACTTTCTTCTTAATATAGAAGAAGGGAGCTGTTACTAACGCTGTTGACATTGTTGGTAATCTCTTTATGCTTAGCCTGTTTGGGAGCCGTTTGTCAGTTATGTTTTAGAGTTCTAAAGTGTGTAATCCACAAGATCTGTAAATCTCATTTCAGCATTTATTTCTACTCACCTCTTGGCTTAGAAGCTCACATGTGGGGAATATGAAGTGTTGGTTCTCCCATCACTTCAAAGGAGCCTTCATGTTCCTCTCAGCTTCTTCGGAATAAAAGGCTTTATGCTTCACACTGTAGGTTCGTAAGCCTCTTATGAACCGCAAGGATTCTGTGAATTTAAATGATCCTCAAAGGAGATAAAAGGTCAGGAATTAAAGAACCTTTTCTAAATGAGTATTTCTTTTTTTAATTTCAAATTCTTGCAGTATTTCAAATGTTTTATCTAGGACCATTCTTGTAATAGTTACAGAGAAAAATAAAAACAATTGTTTAAACTTCCACATCTGGACTATGACAATAAAATATTTAACAAGCAGCTGGATCTACTTCACATGGAAAGAAAATAATTCGTTGGTGTTTTATATTTTTCATAATGAAGCTAGAAAGACAAGCTTAGCAAAGTCTGAAGTCTGTAATGTGATTTTAAATGACGCCCTGACCTTCTGGTGAAAAAGGAGGTGATAGCTCATATTTGCCATTATATTGGATGATTTTTATAGCTTTGTAAGATGAGACTGGGTGCACATCATTCAAAACGTTGAATAAATGACAAGTTTTTCAGCTTCATGCTCATCAATGTGCTATACGGGAAGAATGCATTATTTTTGGTTCACTCGTTGCACAATTATTTTACTATTCTGACTGTATGTTTGTTTTCCATTTTTTAGTGTTCCTGGTTTTTCCTTCCGTTGTTACAGAGAGAGAGTGAATGTTAGAAGAACATTTTAGATGAAGTGTTTTATTAGTATTTCCAGCATGTGTGTGTTGGACACTGTTTCAGTACTGTGCAGTGGGTGGGTGCTGGGAAATTGCAAGGAATGGGCTGGTCCTTCCCGCATCTGTTTCTCCAGGAAGTCCGTGTTACTCATATTTAAAACTGCATCTGATGCTCAGGAATTACCATTTCCCTCAAGAAATTTTAAAAGCTCTCTAGCTGCATGTTCAGCATGTATTTCCATCTCTGAATTATCTCTGTACGACTACACCGCGTGCCTTCGCAGAAGGTCTTGGAATCCAAATAGTTGGCACCGTCAGAATCAAAGCAGGTGGTATGCGTTATTAACCTGCCGATTGCGAAATCAATGAAGGAAAAGCTCGGTGTGAGATGGAGACTTCCTCCTGGAGGCGAGAAAACAACCCGGCTGTGCTCAGGAATCCACCAGGGGAACAAGTGAAATCCCGATTGTCTCTGTTCCACCTGCCAAGATTCTGAGTCAGCCCTTAAGGGTGAAGATTCAGCGTTTTTCAGTAAAACTTGTAAGAAAGCCAGCCTGAGTGCCAACATTTGGGAGCCAGTGATGGATAGCCCTGTCTTCGATATTATGTCTTCAATATAGATAGTTTTACAGTTATAGATAGTGTCACAATCAGGACTTTTAGCCCCTTTTATGTGTGTATTGTAAGAGACTGGGAATTTACTTCCTCAAGGGGAATAATGCACTTGGAGCTACTTCTAGTCACTAGAAAGCGTTTCCCTGTACTGAGTCAATACTTGCTCACTTCCTGTGTCTTCTGTCTTCTGGAACAATGCAGAAGAAAATGGACTTCTCTTCTTTCTGATAGTTCTTCCTGGACTATCTTTTTGGAGATGGCTGTATCTTCTTTTCTTCAGGAACTTGGTTGCGGTCCAGGGCTTTGAACCTGAGAGCTCCATTCATAGCAATGTCAGCACAGCCGCCCTCCATTCCTGAACCCATCCTTAACCTGCTTTAATCTGGCCCACTCTTTGTCTCCTTCAACTGACAGCTCTCCCTGGGGATGGAAGGACGGACAAGTTCTTGTCAATGTGAGCTTTCCCCTCTCAGTCATTGCTCCCGAGACCCGCTGATGCAGGAAGGAACTTTGATTGGGTGGTTTCCATGGTGACAGGTGTGTTAAGAAGGAAAAGGCGCACACACACACACACGTGCAACACACACACACACACAGATGGAAAAGTGTCAGAAGCCTGGTGGGAGTGGATCCTTCTCAGTCAGCCATCGACCAAAGCAAGAAGAAGGACTTGCCAAGGCATCTGGTTAAATCTCCCAAAGAGATAGACTGAGGCAAGAGAGAGTGTGGACTGCCACCTGATTGCTATTTTTTTGCTTGGGAAAAAAAATCATGTTTCCTCTATTCTATGATGGCATTCTTGGTAGATATTCTAAAAAAAAATAAGTAAATTCATTCTTTCCTTGTGACTATGCAAAATAACCCAAAAATGGCATGCTGTGTATCAGTATGCTGTTGACAACCACATCAACGCAGGGAGGGTCCCATGAGCTTTTTTGGCTTTAAGGAACTTTGAATAAAAGCACTAGGTACTAGTGTGGTCACAGCAGAGCCCCCCCCCCCCAGATTCACTGTAGCCTGGGCAATGAGAACAATCATGACATTGTGAGAGGTTTGCTTACAGAGTCTGTCCCTAGCATCCCTCTCTCTGCCTGCCCTCTCTGTCCCTGCTCCATTGTGAATTGCAAATGATATCACTAAAAGCAATTTTGTTGAGTATAAGATATGTGCTAAGCCGTGTGTATCATCCTGTGCCTATTTCAAGTTCTAAAGGAAACCCGTGCATTTCTTTATGGCTTAAATGGAAAAATTGGAAATGAAAAATTTAAAATTATGTTCTTGTTTTTCTCTGGCTGTTGCTTCAATGTCCTCTAGAGGGTTTCACTCATGTGGGGCCACTGAAACAAAGACAGTGACAAACTGAAGGAAATAGGGAGGAACCAAAGTGATAGAATGTTTAGAAAACAGAGCTTTTCAGAAAAGGTGAACCTCACTGTCTGTCCTCAGATGAAAGGGAAATAAAGAAATCTGAGAGACACTTGAGAATGGACCAAAATGTGCTGGGACAGAAAGCAATTATTAACAAAAGGACAGGGCTCAGGGAGACAGCCTTCAAGTGATCCAGAAATAAAATATGAGATTGAACAGTAGGAAAAGCTTTCTTTCTCTCTCTCTCCCCGCTTCTCTCTCTCTCTCCTTCTGTCTCCTTTTCAAAACTGTTTGATAGAAAAGGAGATACGAGGGCTTTATTATAAACGGGCGTCAAGGGACACCATTGTGAAAACTTATGTGACAGAAACATTTAAGGTTCATGTGGGACACCAAACCCGCAGACACAATCTTTGTTATATTAATCTTGCTGTATGTGTTGTCATAAATGTAGTATGTGAAAGCATGCCAGTATAACTAACGGATTTATTAGTTACGAAGGCTCTTCATTGGAAATGCAAATACATGGAAAATACAAATTTTGCAGTAATGGATTTTGTTTGCACTGACAATCTGCCTGTTTATATTTGTATGAATCATCATTATTCTGAAATTTCTTAGTGCACCTTAACATACCTTCTCAAAAACCCTACATATATGGGTGGAGCATTGATACAGAATAATAATTACATAGGGTGTGTTTAAATCAAATGTTTAGAATTGTAGGGAAAAAAATGCAATCTGTGCGTATGTGTGTGTATGTGTGTGTTTTACTGAAAGCTACTAAAGAGCTGATTATTCATTTTCCTGGCTGGAATAATTACCTATTTTCCTACTACAGAAGCAAATATGAACTGGAAACCTTAGGCTCATTTGAATCTTAGTGTTTTACCAAGAGATGCATTTTCTTCATAGGAGCTTCTTTTATAGGCCTGCACATTATAGATGAAGCTATGAAATTCAGAGCTACCAAAAGAGCAGTGAATACTAAACTTCTTCAGTGGGCTGTGCACTAGAGATCAAACACCGATTTCCATCCTAATCCCACAAAGAAACTTGTGCCCAAAACTTTGCTGCTATTATAATTGACGTCGATCCGTTCCAAGTGAGTGTTCATAGTGGGATTGTGTGCTGTGATCCCTACCTTCATGTAGAAAACCCAAAGTCCGTTGATTGTTCTTTTCTTTGATATTTTTCTGGAAGGGTTATAAGAACTAATGCTTTTAAAGGATACACAAGGTCTGATTCATGGGAGAAAATCAATAGTATGTGATAATAAGGACTGAAATGTGTAACCATGTTTGTATTGTATGTTGTTGCCTTTTTTTTTCCTGGCCGTTGAGTATTTCAAGGATGACCTAATGGGTTTTGATTATCTAAACACTGTGCTGGATGCAGCCAGAACACAGAGGGCATCAGACATGAAGAAAAGTCTTGCATGATGAGCCATTTCAGAGCAGTGGACGCTGCCCTTCTATGGTGTCATTTGAAGAAGTCTATTATTCATTTAAAATGATCAGTAAGCTTACATCTTAAATTTCATCTATCCCTAGAATCAGAATCAGGCAATCACTATTATAGTTTTCCTGCTGTGTGACTCACGAGGCAGTGTTTTCCACCGAAGACAATGAAATATTAGTTTTCAGGGACAGCCAAGGAAGGATGCTGTGTCACAGAGCAGTTGGCTCGTGTGTGAAAATGTGATCTCATGGTTAGGGATGGGATATGCAGTTCTGTTAATCCAAGAGCCATGAGTAACTGCAGCGCCTGGGTTATGGGGTGAGAAAGTAGATGGGGAAATGCTTCATTTGTAGCACAGTCCAGGCTTGCAGTTTTCAGTACATACAATCAATGCTAAGTTCATTAAAACAGCATTAGGGAAACAACTTGGCTGGGTACTGATCTAAGGCTCTCTCTCTCCCTTTACTAACTCTATCTCCCAAAAGCCCTTATAACATTCTCAAAGATTGGCCACTGACTTCTCAATCCATACAATCCGTGAGTTTCCTTCTCTCACTTTCCCCTTATTGCTTCTCTACCCTTGACACCCCTTTTCTTTCATTGATTTTTTATGAGATTTATTTATTTTTATTACAAAGTCAGATATACAGAGGAGGAGAGACAGAGCGGAAAATCTTCCATCCGATGATTCACTCCCCAAATGACCGCAATGGCCAGTGCTGTGCCGATCCGAAGCCAGGAACCAGGAACCTTCTTCCAGGTCTCCCACATGGGTGCAAGGACCCAAGTCTTTGGGTCATCCTCCAATGCTTTCCCAGGCCACAAGCTGGATGGGGAGTGCAGCAGCAGAATGAGAACTGGCTCACATATGGGATTCTGGTGCATGCAAGGTGAGTATTCAGCCACTTAGCCATTGTGCCCAGCCCAGGATCATTGTTAATATTAATTGGTCATTATAATTTTATGTTTGCATTCTATATGATCCCTCTAGGTGTGGAGGGTGTCCAAGCCACATTCTCCTCATTAAACCATTTTTTCCTAATCATGCCAAGACAACCACAAGAGGGACTTGAAATTGAACAAATGTATAGCAGACTAGTTCTTTAAAAAATTTTTTTTGACTTATGTACAGTTAACAGATTTCACATATTTCAGATCTACAGATTCAGTAGCTTAATGGTTGTCCCCTTCTGCCCATCCCTCTTACCATGTCCCCAACTCCCTCTTTCATCTTTTCTTATTTTTCTTTTATTTTACAATGATACACTTGCAGTTTATTTTATAATCACAAGTGTAACCCTCCATTAACTATTCAACACATAATAAGGATAAACAAATCCTTTATTCCTTAAGAATACAGACAAGGGGTTATAAACATCAATCAAATCAGATATCAGTCTGCAAATGATTATCTAACTATTCAAATGGCCCTTAACAGCAATCAATGCTCCTGCCTCTGAAACATTTTTACCATTCCAGTGAGATGTTAGTGTTGTGACGTGTACATGTCTTATTAACATTGTGCTTGTGGACCTTCTTAACCAATGCCTCTGGTTAATTCATGTCTCTGATGTTTATAAGAAATATATTTAATAAAGATGTTTGGGCGGTGGTTAAGATGTCCTTTAGGCCTTCCAATTCCCATAAAGAAATGCCAGGGTTCTAGTCGTATCACTGCTTCCAATTCTAGCTTTTGCTCATCTACACCCTGGGAGACAGCAAGTATTAGCTAAAGCAGCTGAGTCCATACCCCTTAGAGGGGGTGCTAAGATTGACTTCTGACCTCCTCACATCGGCCTAGCCTAGGCCCAGCTATTGCAGGCATGCGGTACATGAATCAGGGAATATACAATTCTCTCTCATGCACGCTCTGTCTTTCACTTAAATTACTATGTTTATGGGGACAGGAGCTGTGTCATCGTAGACTAAGCTTCTGCCTGTGCCAGTTAGTATGTTAGTAGCCCATATGGGTGCCAGTTCGAGTCCTACTGCTTCATTTCCAATCTACATCCTTGTTCATGTCATGGGAAGAACAGAAGATTGTCCAAGTGCTTGGGCCGTTATTCCCACTGGGGAGAATGGGATGAATGAAGCTTCTGACTCCTACTTTTGTCCTTGCCCAGCCTCAGTCATTGTGGCCATTTGGGGAAGTGAAAGAGCAGATGAAATCTCTTCCCTTGTCTCTGTGTCTTCTCTCTGTAAATCTGCCTTTCAAATAAAAAAAAAAAAACTTCAGGAAAAATATGGTTATGAAAATTCCACATCTCCTTTGCTTGACTCCAATTTCTTCACTGTATCAGTAGGACTGATTCTTGGTATGTCTTTCCTTATCTTGACAAGTGCTGCTTTCATTGTCACATTTTTGCTAGTATCTTTTGCCCTGACATCCTTCGTGTGCTGAGAACCCGCACATATAAGCATCTGTAAGTGTTTGGCAGGTGGAGGTTGTAAAAATGTCTAAGGTTTTAAAGGCAGGGAGACGTTTGCTTCTCACAATCCCCAGCTGGGCAATTTTTTAACAATTTAGTTGATCTCATTGATCCTTAGCTACATGTGGATATTAACTGTTAGCCAATAATGATTGGGTAATATCACATATGAAAAATGCCAGTGAGAATTTGGTGGCCATGGACAATTAGTGAATAACAGCATTTTTTTCATCACAACTGTATTCTTTAACAGATCCAGAGTACGGGGTAGAAAGTATAGTCTATTTGAAATGTACCGAAGACAGTAAGTACACTTTCCCATCATCTACAAGCCGTTCAATCCCACACTGTGCGATCAGTACACATCAAGAGGTTATTGCCCGCTAGGTCTCCAATGGGGCAGTTTACGTTATGACACTTGGAAATAGAGACCTGGAGAATGTCTTTGTGATTGTTAGGAGAACTGGCAAGTGTGTGCACCCAGCCCACAGAGGGTGTGGGAGCAGGCATTGTAAATGTCTTTCAGTGAGTAGGATTGCCTCGTCAACAATGGACTTTCTTGCTGGAATGTCAGTAGCACTTTCAGTGGGATGAGGCTGCAAAGTTCTGCTTCCCCTCCCAACGTCCCTTACTCTTAGAGTCCCTGCTGGTACCACCTGCATCAAGGCCCAGTGAACTCAGTGCCTACCTCAGCCTTCTTAAGGTTCTCAGTAGGTCCAAGACGTACTGCCTATATGGAAGTGATGATAAACCAGGAAATGGATTCCTACTGTATTCAGAAGCATTTAGGTCAATGCTACGAGGAGCGATTTGACTGTGAATGTTGTCAAAACTCAGACATGGGTTACAAACAACATGTCCAGATCTCCTCAGAAGGATATTTAGAACAGGATTACCCCTGGTGTTGTAAATGTTGTGGAGCTAATCCTGTTTAGAAGCAGAAGGGGGATAAGAAGTTGATCCCAAATGGCTCCTTCCGCTTCTGAAATATGGCCTTTAAAGGGGTGGATTAGCCGTTCTGAAAAGATATCACCAGCCTCTTGATTCTGTCCCTTTATCACTCCCTACCTCCAGCCTCTCAGGCTGCAGACCAAGAGGCCCACTTTGCACTTGAGGGTGACCCCACTTCACATGCGCTTGCCCGAGGTAGCCTAGGATTCAAGTCATGGGAAAGAATATAATGATGGCTCCCTTCTCCATTTCAGTTCATGCTGTGCATGTGTAATTACTATCGCAGAAGGTTAGGTCTACATAACAGATTATGTACATAAAAACATGAATCCCTGTTCATGGCTGCTGGGCTATTTCTTTCAATTGAAAGACCCTGGGGAATTGTAAGCACCATGTTATTTTTTTTTCAGATGAGTTAGAATAATTGTTTTTAGCCCAAACAAATACAAACTTGAAATGCGTAACATTGACATACACCCCAGAACTGCCTTTTCCTAAAGATACTAGGTAGAGTTACTCATCCACCATGTACCATCCCAAGCTTTATAAGAGGCTAAACTACTCTTTTTTAAAAAAAAAAAAATTGTTCCAAATTCCGACTGTATGTTAAAACTCAATTGTGACATTGCATTAATTTGAAATACTCTCTGGTTATTCCCCTTCAAAGCTTACTTCGTTAGCATTTAGCAACAATGGCCACACAAGATACATTTTAATAAAACAAAACAAGGTCTTAGAGGATGATGAATTTCAGAAGATGGACTTTCCAATATTTTTCTTCTTCAGGATGGAAAAAAAAATAATTGCTGCAGAGTATAGACTTACAAACACTCAGGAATATGAACTGGCTTATTAAATTAGAAAATGCTGGAATCACCAAAAAATGTGAGGGTCTAAGCCTTCTTGTTTCTTCTGAGCATTTTTTAAAATTTCTTGTACCATCTTGCCATAATATAACTGGCATATTATGAGTTCATTTAGTTTTATGTTTGTTTAAATGTGTTTCTATAATGGCATAATGTCTTTTGGGATCATAGGCTCATTTGGAGGAGAAATTACCTCACTCTTTATAGTGTGTTTTTGTGAGAATAATACTTTTCTAATTTTTCATTCCGGCGCATACACTTATTAAATATGTGGTGTTGATGTTGATATTGCCACTACCCATATCTAGTAGTGGTGACGTAGAATCAGGGAAATATTCTTATAGCTTCTAACTGGTGCTCTAAAATACACCACATTCTTGATTCACAAGGGACAAATGCAGTCCTTAAAATAATCTCTTGTTTGAAGAGCGATATAGGCTGATTTTCATATAATGCCCCAGTACACTAGTCACATGTTCTGTACCTATAGTTAAATTTCCTTTTTAAGGCTTAAATATTTCTTTTGTTATTATTATTTTCCATGATGCAGTTTTGCAGGTATAGAGATTCTGTCTTTCCCTTCTCTTTTTCCCTCATTCTTTTCCTCTATCAACATTTCTCCCCCAGTATAGTCTTTTAGTAACAGTTGCCAAGTTCAACATTCTGCTATTGAAGTGCATTCTGGAAGTTTACGTATGGGCAGGACTACAAAATCTGGTCAGGTTGTCCAGACATAGCTAACAGTTTCATTGGGATGCCTCCTTTTATTCAGGAGTAGAATGCACACTGCAACTTGACTTCGTTTCCCTGTGTGCTAGTCTCCATTAAACAGCTGGGAAGGGAACCTACGTGCTCGGACCTGTGCCACCCACATCGGAGACCCAAATGGAATTCCTGGCTCCTGGATTCAGCCTGGCCTAATCATGATCACTGTGGTTACTTGGGTAGTAAACCAAATGCATGCAAGATCGCTCTCATTCTGCCTTTCAAATGAATCCATCCCATCTGTTGAAAACAAAACCGAGTCTTGCCCTCAGAGATTATGATTCAGTTGCCCCCAGAACAGGGCTCAACATTTCCAAGTACAAAAAGTTTTTGATGGCTTATGATAACCACACCATTCCAGGTGAGGTGTTTCCTGAAATTCCTGATGGACTTCTGTGGATTCCGTCCTTGGTTCAATAAGTATGAACAGAAAGAAAATCATGATTTCTTCTCTTTGTGCCTTCCTTAAAGGTCCTTCACCCATTCAAAGGTCCGGAGAGATAATGGTCATGTTTTCATTTGGTGATTGCAAGCTTAAACTTATGTCTTTACTCGCTTTACTCTTAAAAGCCATGAAGGTTCTGAATGACTTTTGGAAGTACCAAAAAAAAAAAAAACCTGCTTTTTCTACACATCTCCAATTTTGCTTCCCAGTTAATATCATTAGGAAGACACGAAGAGGGTAAACATGATATCTTTATTCTTTAAGTTCCCTAGAGGTATTTCTACATGCGTAGCTTCATTGTTGGGTTTTAAATAATGCCAGGCTTGATTGCAAAAAAAAAAAAAAAAAGTCATGATTCTCCCTTCATGATGCCTTTAAGGAGGGCATTTAGAATTTGAAAACAATAACATCAGATGGTTTTAGCTGTGTTTACATTTCCTGCAGAGTTCTTTCTCTAGGCTGTGCCAAATGATGACAGTTCACTCCCATTTCCTTGGGAATTGATGATCAACTTTGAGGGTACTTTTCGTTTGTGTGTTCTGTGCTTCACCTTCTGGCTGGATTCAGAAAACAAGCAAAGCTCTCATCAGGCAATTTGGCTACAAATAATGGGTTTGTTTAAATGAGAAGTGAAATTGCTTTTTGAAATGAAATTTAGGCATGTCCGTGGATTTCCGTCGCACTTGCTCTCCCTGGTTTCGTAGAAAATTAAGAATTGACCTAACTATTTTGCACAGTCTACACTTAAGAAGTTTTCAGTGTTGCTCATAGTATTTCTTTAGGGAGAAGGGAAAAAAGTCAAATTATTTGTTATTTGTCAAAGAAAAGAGACATAAACGATGTCGCTTGCGGGAGAAGCCAGGCCCAGGTAGGGATGTGCTATGCTGCATTACTAACATGGAAATCTCAGAACCGATCCAATATGAAACCTTTGAACTGTTGTAACAGAAAGCAAGACTAGCTAATTGTGTGAGGATGATTTAATTGTTAGATTTGTTCGTCTTTCTCTAAAAAAGAGGCGTGATTTGGTTGCTTTTTGTAACATCTGGTAAATGAAATTAGCATCATTTGGTCGACATTAAAAATATTAGAACATGCCGCTACGATAGAGTTCAGAAACGAAGACATTCCAGGCTGTCCTTGGACTCATCCATGTTTTGCTGTTTGAAACAGTTGGGCACAAATTTGGAAATGGGTTGTTTTCAGTAAGTCTTTGTTAAAGTTTTAAAATAAGGGTGAAACATTACCTTCATTGATGTTTGGGAAGGCTTTAATTGAATGTTAAGCAGCAGATACAACACAACTTGGTTTCTTTTGAAGCATATATTAATGATCTAGCTTTACCTTTTAACTACTCCTATGTTGTTGATCAAAAAACAATGTCTGCTGTCTTTCACATTTCTCTCATTATGAATGGATCTTTCTGATTACTCTTATTGCACAAAAATGGCAACTAGTAGTAGTACTAGTAGATACTAGTAGAGCAGTGTTAACAATATGGAAGGGCGGGCATTGTGGCCCAGCTGGTTCATTGTGGCCCAGCTGGTTCATTGTGGCCCAGCTGGTTCATTGTGGCCCAGCAGGTTCATTGTGGCCCAGCTGGTTCATTGTGGCCCAGCAGGTTCATTGTGGCCCAGCTGGTTCATTGAGGTCCAGCAGGTTCATTGTGGCCCAGCAGGTTCATTGTGGCCCAGCTGGTTCATTGAGGCCCAGCAGGTTCATTGTGGCCCAGCTGGTTCATTGAGGTCCAGCAGGTTCATTGTGGCCCAGCTGGTTCTATCACTTCTTGTGACACCAGCATTCGAATTTGAAGGCTTGAAGTGCTGGTATGAGTCTCAGCTACTTCATTTCTGAAGGTAGTGAATCATGGCCAAAGAATTTGGGCCCTTGCCCCCCATGGGGAGAACTTCGATAGGGTTCCTGGCTGCTGGCTTTGGCTTTGCCCAGCCCTAGCTCTTGGAAACATTTAGAGTAAACCAGTAGATGGAGGAACCTCGCTTCCTCTTCTTCCTCTCCCTCTTCCTCCTCGCCCTTCTCTCCCCGCTCCTCTCTCTTCCTTCTGTCTTTTCTTTTGCCCTCCTCTCGGTTACTTGACCTTTCAGACAAATATATAAGTAAATCTTTTTTTTTTCTTTCAAATCAGTATCTGAAGACCTTACCTCTTCACAACCCCCAGACAAATGATATTAAGGAAGCATTCACTACTTCTGGATTTGTTTCTTTCTTTGAAAAATAGAGATAATGATACGTTCCTTGGACACACACAGCATTTCAGTACGAATCAAATCAGGTATTACTCATGAATGTCTTGAATAGCCCACTCATGTTTGCATGGTCCTTGAATACTCCGCAGCATGCCCGGTGTTTCTGCACAGATGCCAGCTGAACTGTCCTGCCCACACCCCATTAATGTGTGAACCCAGTCAGTTTGTTCCTTCATGGACCCTACGATAAAACCTAGAATGTGTTTTTCAGTTGTTTCCACTCAGCTGAAATTTATTCTGTGCAATTCTTAAAGGAGTGCTTTGTCAGACCTCAAGAGGAAACAGCAATAAAATGATAGACACTAACACAAATCTAAGAGAAACAAATATAGGTTCAGGTACAAAATGAGCAGGCGTTCTTGCAGCTGAACAAAACACTCATGGCAGCAGTTCTAGTCTTCTTCCTTTTTATATGTTTACGAACTTATTTATTTGAAAGCCAAAGTGAGAGAGTAGCAGAGACAGAGGATAGTTTGGTTTTCCCATTTGCTGGTTCAATCCCCAACTGCCTGCAACAGCCAGGATTGACCAGAAATGACACTAGGACCCCTGGATCTCAGTGTGGTTCCCTATGTGGGTGGCAGGGATTTAACGATGTTTTGGAAAATTTTCCCTTACTTTTACTTGTTTATTTGAAAGGGATACACATACACACACACGAGACACAGATAGGAAGGAAAGAGAGAGAGAAAGACAAGAGAGAGATTTTTTTTCTAGTGCACTCTGCAGATGTCTTGGGCTTGCCCTGTCCAAAGCCATAAACCAGGACTCCATGCATGTCTCCCAAGTGAACATGAACTATTGTCTGTTGTCTCCACAACATATCGGCAGGAGACTGGATCAGGAGCTGATGAGGCAAGACTCAAGCCAGCCCTACTATATGAGACGTCAGGGTCCAAAACAGTAGCTCAGCCCACTGTACAGCATATGCTGGTCTCAGTAATTAAAAACAAACAAACCTGCTAGTTTCCACCAAAGCAAACCTGAAAACAATGAAATTCCAAATAGACGTAAATCGTTATTATTTCTTTTTCTTTTATGTGTTCTTTTGCATTTTGTTTTTCTGAAGGTTAACCATTCTCAGTTCCTTGCTCTGGTCTTGCGTGGAGGTTATGGGGTGGAACTGGCAGATATAAAGCCAGGTGGTGGTGGTGTTTGGTCCTTGGATGCTTCAAGGTGCACTTCAGACTAACTTGCTTTGAATTGCACAAGTCATTTAGCACTATCCACTCACTCACAGCATGGGAACCGCCTGAGTGTAGAAAATACTTGTTTCAGAAATAACACTGAGAGCAGTCTATTTTGTGTTTCCGGTCTAATTGGCCTTGTTCTTGGGTAAATACATTGAGGGATGTTCATGCAAATGATTTAAGCATATGTGAATGGAGCCCTTTTGGGCACAGCTGGTGTGTCATCTTGGAAACAACAATGTGTAGTTTTCTGTGTGCTTGGGATAGACAGCAACAATTTCATAGTTGGTATTCAGTTCTGATCCCACTCTGTGGTCTCGAGTGCTTTCCGTAACTACCGTGGCAGACTTGGTTGTCCTTGTTAACTTTTTTTCACCAACTCTGAGCTTGTCATCAACTTAAATTGTAACGGTCTTGTTCTTTGTCAGTATTTGTCCTTTCAATTGTAAGATCTCTTCATCCTTGTTGCATCGTGATTCTTTAGGGAGGTGTTCGGCATAAAATAATTGCTTCCTACATGCCAGGTGAATGAATGGATGGATGTGATATAGTAGAATCCTTCCCTTGTACTCTTTCACTATTCCACAAAGGCTAGATGGCTGGTTGTTTTTCTTTTCTATTGATCTGATGGTAGAATTGTTCTAAGGCTGTTGGAGTTCTCAAAATTATTTCACCTTTTGTTTCAAGAGCCACTAGGATCCCCATTCAAGCCGGATAGCGAGGTTTTCAAGTAATACTTAAACTCCAGTCTGATGAGCCATTAGATGTGGCAGAAAGATTACAAAGGATTTCAAAGACATGAAGCACTTTTGGCTCAACTGTACATGCAGGACACGCGTGATGTATGTTAACAAAGCTTCACCTCTTCTCTTCCTCTGCCCTGCCTACCGTAGTTCCATGCTTTGTAGCATTTGGCATGTTTCCATTTTCTCAACTTCAGCATCTACTATTAAGAAAGCAATTCTGTGTAATAGCTGAAAGGTTATTTGTGACACAGTCCAAAACATGTTGATAGAGACAACGTTACAAAAGAAATAGAGAAGTTTTAAGACTTCATTAATTAAAACTACATGTTAGGAACATATTTTAGCTATTGGTAACTGTTGTTCAGGATTTCGTGTCATGTACTGTACAACTGGCAATTGGATGACACACACTACATTGCAAAGTGAAACACATATGTCCAGAAATGGTAAACAGATCAATGTGTGTTGTCATAGTGATAATATCAGGCAAGTGTGTATTAGGTGGTATTCATCTGGATCTTAAAGCATTGCTAATATTTTGGTGGATGATAATTTTATGTCAGAAAGAAGCGACGTAGGTGCAAGGACTACCCATTCGTTTCTAACTCAGCCAGCTAGGCAACGGTTTGGCTGCAAGAGGTGAAGGTGATGAGAATTCAAAGGTTGTCTTTCTCTCGATGACAAATTAGAAATTCTAGCACTGCTGGTGTCTTGCCCTGCTACCTCATGTCTCTGCACACCATGCGTAAGGTTCACATAAAAGTACTTTTTATCTTGAACTAGACAAAATCACACTTTTGTGATTGTTTAGTTCTAGGCCCCAGATAAAGCAAGCATTGGGTCTTTACCTTTAAGCTGCCACATTTTGAAAAGAAAAAAAAAAAACAACTTTGTCTTGGACTTGTATATGATATGATACAGATGTTTTCCAATTGTGATGATCCTTGCAGATTCAGTAATCCTATGAGTTCTCCCCAAACAGCCTGACTCTAACCTCTTGACAGTATATTGTTGTTTCCTTGGACCCTTTCTCTATTCTCTAAGCCTCGTCCTCATCAGGTGTGTAGGTTCCCTCTAAGTCTTTGCCTGCAAACCGACTCTCAGAATGTTTTTGATTCATCTTGAATCTTCCTCCACTCCTGCCAGCAAGTGCTTCCTGGGTTGGCAGAAGATGCTGACCAGACGAGCAGGCATCTGGGGACACTGCTTTTAAGCAGACAGCTACAGATGAGGAAAAGTACCCTAACAGCAGTGTAAGAACAGATTGCTATTAGGAAGAGCTTAGAAGGCAGTGAGTGGACCAGCTAAACAGTGTTTCATTGGTCTGGGGGAAGGAGGAGGTGGTGGTACCTTAGACAGCTGAGAGCAGGGAAGAAACAAAATTGGAAGACAGGGAATGTTACGACTTGTTAGTAGACTAGATGTGAAGGAAGGAATACTGAAGGTCTTCCTCCACATGACTGGAGAAATGATGAGCTGTTAAGAGCAGGGAAGTGGAGAAGAACTGTCCGTCTCTGTGGGCAGTGCTGTGAGTTCAGTTTCTGGTGACCCTTCTGGAAGTGTGGAAGTTGGCAGATATCTGTGTATCATCCCTACGGTGTAAAGAAGTATCCTTAAAAGTGACACCATCAGCAATAACAGTCAAAGAGATTAATGAAGGATGAAGAATAGCAGCAAAGGAGGCAAGGAACAAGCGTTAACTTGACTTTGAGAAACCTAGAAGGGCCTTGTTCTCTACTGGAGAAAAAGAGAGAAAAATATTTCACGAATAAAATCATACATGGAAAAGCAGTTGGTGAGACATCATATATTTCACACATGGCACTGTGGTTGGAGTAGAGCCGATCGCAACGGAATGTGAGTGGGGCAGAAAAGTGGGCACTGCCATGGAGGCAAAAGGGAAAGGAAATTTCAAGTGACAGCAGTCCCAGCCGCCTTGCATGTTAAGCTTCACACATGACACGGCCCCTATGACAGAGTTGTTCAGATGTACCAGGAGTGAAAATGGAGCTTAAGAGGAAAAGAATGAGAAGATACTTTGAAAGTGGAGGAAAGAGAATTACAGGAGTAGGTGGAAATTCATATAGGAGTGTGTTCGAAGTCATACTAACATGGACAAATTTCCTAAAGAAAAACTCAGACACTCAAGCTCATCCAATGTTTGGAAATGGAAGACACCTGCTGCACTTAGGCTTAAAATCTGCTGCCAATTAGTTTCTCATTTGAAAGTATGACCTTTGCATTAGTCTTTGCAAATCTTCATTTTCATTTTTTTTTCTGTTTGAGATAATTGTCGTTTTTTTTGTATCTAAAACCCTCTGAGTATTATTTAATATTTCATTTTAACTGAGCTTTCACCACTTCATTTCCTCCAACGCTTGTCATTTTCCTTTAACAAATTTTCCTGTGGATTGAGTTGATATTTTCATGAGAAGCAGCACTATAATCAGTTCCAATGAGTTCAGGGCTAATGCCTCTATCCTTAAAATAATAATGTTCTAAGATCTGTCATCATTAGCATACGAAAGGGGTGTCCTTGCCACTAATGAAACCAAGAGTGCAGTGTGGATCATATCGTTTCGTTGACATTTTTTTTTTTTCCAATTTGGCTTTTTTGAGAGCATCATAGATACACTTGCATTTGTACAGAAAAATGTAGGGACATCCTGCCCAATGCCATCCTCTTCCCCGCAAACATAACCCCTTGTAACATGACTTTTAAAATATCATAACAGAAGTGCTGACATTTAGAGCCCTTGTTCCTTCCCCCAAATCCTCTTCTATAATCACCCCATTCCCTCCCACCACATCCTCTTCTTCATTCTTGGCAGCAATCCACTCCCCACGTCTAGAGTGTGTGTGTGTGTGTGTGTGTGTGTGTGTGTGTGTGAGAGGTCAAGAATGTTTTTGGAGGTGAGTATATGGTCTGGCAGTGAAGGTATTGGTTGGAGTGCCTGTATCCCCTGTGGGAGTAAGTGAATTCAATTCCTGGCTGCAACTCATGACTCTAACTTCCTGCTAATGTGTACCCTGACAAGTGCAAGTGGTCACGGTTCGAGTCGTTGGGACACCTGGATTGGATTCTCAACTCCCTTCTCCAACCTCGGGCCCATGGTGGTCATTTGCAAGGTTTGCTCTCTAGTTATTTCTCTCTTCCTATTACTGCTTCTCAGATTAAAAGGAAATCGTATAAATGAGATGATACAGAATATAAGCTTTGAGGATTGAAGGGTTTTTTTTTTTACTTTTTTCCATTTAACCTAGTCATCTGGCAATTTGGGTTTCAGATATTTTAACAGCTTTATCTTTTTCCCTGTTACTTAGCATTTCATGGTGTGGCTGGCCATATTTTGCAGAACTATTCACTGTTGAAGGAGAGTATTACAAATGAAAGTTCCATATACATTGAGGTTCAGGGTTTGTGTAAACAGAAAAACAATAAGTGGGTTCTTTGGTGGTTGTGTATCAGGTATTATGATAAGTGTTGTAGTAATGTCTCATGTGGATTAATTGGAACGAGCTGAAGTCAGAAGCAGGAGATTCAATTAGCTGTCCCTCTTGAGTGCAGGAGCCCAAGCCCTTGAGCATCTTCTGCCACTCTCTCATGCATATTAGCTGGGAACTGCATGGGAAGTGGAACAGCTGGAACTCAAACCTGCACCTAAATGGGATTGCAGCATCACAGGCAGTGGCTTGACCCATCATACCACAGAACCAAGCCCCTAGTTGTTGATTTTCAATGTGTAGGATTATTTGCTGTCCCTGTGTCTTTCTTGGCAATATAGCTGCATTATTTACCGTTTTCTCCACTGTATTGTGGTTTTCTACTCTGTTTTCTATCACTCTGGTTACTAATCCTTTGTCACTCACATGCCTTACTAACAATGTCTCTGTGTGTTTGCTTTGTCTCCTCACGCTTTCAGCAGCATCTTCCATGCAGCAGGTGATTTTAATTGTAGGAAGCACAACTTAGCAATTTTTCTTCCCTTGCCTTTTGGTGCCAGATATTAAACCTCTGCCTCGCCCTAGATTGCAAAGATTTTGTCTTCTAAGACAGTCTTAGTTTTACATTTATACCTGTAACCCATCTTGAGTTCATTTTTGTACAATGTGCACAGTTTAGGTTAGAGTTCTTTTAGATGTGAGAGTGCCTCGACACTATTTGTTGGAAAAGCTCTATTTCTCCCATTTAATTGCATTTGCACTTACGCCAAGAATCAATTAGGTGTATTTATGTAGGTCTATTTCTGGGTTCCTAATTCTACGCAATTCAATTTGTAGTTTTGACTTGAAGAAAGTATCGCCAAGTGCCAAGAAAACTCCATTGAGAATTCTACTGAATATTTAAAATATTAACACTGACTCTACGCAATCTCTTCCACAAAAGAAAAAAAAAAAAACAGAATGAGTGAGCCTCTGCTAAGTCACTGATTCCTCTTAATAAACATTGTTTTGTTTAAGAATGGTTTTTAGCTCACAGCATAAATGAAAGGAAAGTACAATGACAGCTAATACGTAGGGTACAAAAAAGCATAATCATTGCGTGAGATCAGGATGCTGGAAGTAATTGCTATATTCAGCAAGAATTTCTACTCAGGAGTAATAGCATAATTTCCATTTTTATTTTACCTTACATTTATTGCATGAAATCTTAGGGCTTTTTTTCCCCCCTTTTTTCTCTACTTACTTATTATGTCAGGAAGCCTTTGAGTATTGGAAAGTCGAGCTGGTTACTGTGAGGTAAATGAATATGCTATCCCAACAATTTGGGCAAAATAAAAGGGACGAGAGATAGAGAGGAAGGAGAGGGTAGAATGCCTTTTCTTTTCAGTATGTATCATGGAAAGTATGAAATGTGAAATTTCATGTAAATTAAAATGATCATTTTAAAAAGAAAGCACAAACATTTTTCCTTATGACGCTGCTCTCTCACACATATGTCCTCCTCCACATCTGTATTTGTTGTAATTGATTGGCACATCATGATGACCCCAAGTCCATATTTTACTGTAGCAATCACTGTTGGTGTTGTACATTGTTTGGGTTTGGACAGGCATGGCATGCACCTGCTGTTATAGTACCCTTTACAATGGCGTCACTTCCCTAAATGCCTCCAGGTTCTCTCTTCACAGGGTCATCCCCACAGCCTCTGGAAACCACTGGACTTTCAGTGTCCACAGTTATAAGATTTCCAGGACATCATACTGTTTGAATCATGCTATATGTAGGCTTTTTAGATGAGCTTCCTTAACATAGTGATGTGTATTTATATTTCTTCCACGTCTTCTCATTGTTTAATAGCTTGCTTCTTTTTTACATTGAATAGTATTCCATTGTCTGAATGTACCAGCTCGTTAATATATTCACCTCAAGAAGGATATCTCCTACAAATCTTTTTTAATGTGTATTTTTTTTAGATGATGTTTTAAATGTATATTGTAGTCAAAGACTTCTTGGTTCCACTAGGAGTTCAACAAGGAAAAAATGAAAAAGCAAGTTTCTGTAGTCCATTTCGAACTATGAAAATATGCTGGGCTACAGACAACAGTCAAAGGAGAACAAGTCCAATCTCACTCACATAAAACAAATTTTTAAATACTCACAAAATCTTTAAAACTATAAAGTGCGTAATTCGTATCAATTAGTTCTACAAATATATAGAACTACATTTTGTAAATTACTTGCTGCCAAACTGATGCACTTTGGTATTTTTTTTCCCCTTCTTTCTTTTTAAAATTTTAGCCCTTGTTGCAGGGAGAACATCCGGTCTTTATCTTTCTGTGTCTGGCTTGTGCTGTTCAACCTGAAGACTTGCAGTTCCAACCCTTCTACTTACCGTGGGATATAACTGATATTTGATGGTTAGCCGCGCAGCATCTCGGTTGCTTCCGAGTTTTGTCAGTTCTGTATCAAGCTTCTATTGACAATCATAAGAAGTTTTCTTGAGGGAGCCTAGATTTTCGTCTCCTTTGGGTAGATGTCAGGGAGTGTGATTTCTAGGTTGGTAAAAGAGTGTGTGATTTTTATCACAAGCCATGAGATCCTTCCATAGATTCCCTACAATTTTGTATTCCCACCAGTGATGACTACCGGCTGCCACACAGTCTCGCCAGTCTGGTGTTGGCAGTGTTGTACATTCTTGTCATTCTAACAGGTGCTTAGTCACCCCTCCTTGTTAGGTTTTACACAGCTCCGATAACCTGGGTTGTGAAGCGCCTTCTCATAGGATCATTTGTCATGTGCAAACCTTCTTTGGTGAGTTGTCTCTTTGTGTTGTCTTCCTTTTAAAGTTTCTAAAGTTCTGTATTTTTGACTGCAGTCCTTCATGGTTTTTTTTTTTTTGCAAATATTTTCTCATCAGTTATTTATCTTATCATCCCCTTGAAAAAGCAGAATTTTTAGAAGTTTTTTTTTACAACATTGTTGAATTATATACACAAACAAAACTATACACATTTATGTTGTACGATGATGGTTTTATTGCAAGTATTTAAGATGTACAATATGACATTTTGGTGCTAGAAAGTGAACTGAGAGAAATAATTGCAGTGAAATACATGAACAGTCCATTGCCTCACTGAGTTATCCTTCCACGGTAGCCACACCTGCTATGCATGCTCTTAACAAGGTACATGTGTAAGATGGAGTGTGGTTAGCAATGGTCAGCATGCTTCACATTACGTCTGAAGACTCTTATCATTTGCCTTGGCTACAGCCTTATCTGCCTCCCCTGACACGTCTCCAGTTCTTATAGCACCTACTTCAGCTCTGCTTAGTAGATCTGTTAGCTCTCACATGTAAGTGAAATCAATCAGTATTCGTGTTTTGGAATCGGTCTTATCTCATTTAGCATATGATGTTCTCCAGCCTGATACAATGTGATGCAAAGGATGGGATCTCCTTTGTTAAAAAATTGCATGGCGTTACGTCATATATACAGTATAAATACATATGATTTATGATGTACACACACATACAACGCACTTCAAGGAATTTGTGGCAAATCAAAGTAAAGGGCAAGATTATTTTGATATGAAAACACTTTGAAATATATGGTGTAAGAGTGCAATTTCCAATAATGTTTTGTAGTGAACTCACACATGTGGTTTCTATAACTCATGCATTCACATAGTGAACATGAGAACACTTCATGGTATTGATAAAATTTCCTTTGGATATTTAAACAGAAGAGTCTTGCTAAATTCTATATGCTCATTTATTTGTAAGTGTAAAAAAATAATGTCTACACTGTTTTGTGTAATGGCTGGCCTAATTTTATATTCCCAGCAGCCAAGACTGCCCTTGTCTGTACATGCTTGCCAACATTTCACTCTTTTTCGTCATAGCTTTACCAGCAGATGGAAGGTGATTCGTGCAATGATCTTGATTTGCATTTCCCTGATAATTAGTGATTTTGAACATTTGTTCCTATATCTGTTGGCCATTTGGATGTCTTCTTTGGGAAAATACCTATTCAGTTCTTTGCATGCTTTTTAATTGGGTTATTTGCATTTTAGATTTTTTTTTTCTGGGGGTGGAGAGGAATGGGGGAAGTTGTTTTTACAACTCAGTTGCATCCATTCTTTATGTCTTAAATTCTAATTCCTTTTTTGGTCTGTGCTTTGCAAAACTTGCTACCTGTTTTGGAAATTATGTCTTATTTTTTTTAATTGTTTCCTCCATTTTACAGTAATATTTCAGTCTGATAGAGTTCTGTTTCATTTTTGCCTTTGTTGCCTGGTGTCACATTCAAAAATTAGTTTGAGACCAATGTAATGTTGATCTTTCTCTTTTTTCCACTAAGAGTGTTGTAGTTTCAGATCTTACTTATTAGCTCTTTTTGTTTTAGCTGTTTATTGTGTTTATGGTGCAAGATAAAAAATCTGCTTTTTTCCCTAACAGCATGACTCTGTCAAGTGATACAGCAAAAGCATTTGACATAAAAGTTCTATGAAAAATAAGAATAGCAGGAAACTTCCTAAATTTGTTAAAATGTATCTGCAAAAGACTGGAGTTATCATTATGCCTAATGTTTTGTTGTTGTTGTTTTAAAGAAAACCGGAATGCTTTCCTTCTAAGGCCAGGTCGTGTTGTTTCCATTATTTTCATGTTGAAAATACATATTTTACTTATTTGAAAGGCAGAGTGACTGAGGTGGAGGGGGAGAGAATGAAAGGATGAAAGATTGAAAGAACAAAAGGAAGACAGAAAAATCTTCCAACTGCTGGCTTACACTCCAGATGCAAACAGCAGCAGCCAGGATGGGCAGGGCCAAAGTCAGGAAATCCATCCAATTTCCCTCCTAGATCCCTCATAGGATCTCAAAGCATCAGGACCATCATCCACTGATCTCCCAGGTCCGTTTACAGAAAGCTGGATACAAGGTGAAACAGCCTGGACTGCAGGAACATAAGATAATTTGGGGGTACTTGAACTTGGTGGTTAACCAGTTCTCATGTTGGCCTTTGTTAGTTGAACAGAATCAGTTCACTTGTCATCTGAACAGCTTCTTTAAAAAAAAAAAAAAAGGCTGTTGGGCCCAGCGCAATAGCTTAGTGGTTAAAGTCCTCACCTTAAATGTGACGGGATCCCATATGGGTGCTGATTCTAATCTCGGCAGCCCCACTTCCCATCCAGTTCCCTGCTTGTAGCCTGGGAAAGCAATCGAGGATGGCCCAAAGCCTTGGGACCCTGCACCCGCGTGGGAGACCTGGAGGAAGTTCCTGGCTCCTGGCTTTGAATCTGCACAGCACAGGCTGTTGTGGTCACTTAGGGAGTGAATAAGCAGATGGAAGATCTTCCTCTCTGCCTCTCCTCCTTTATGCATATCTGACTTTTCAATGAAAACATAAATAAATCTTTAAAAAGGAAAACAGCTTTTAAAAGAATTGTTTGTTTTTATTGAAATGGTAGATTTATGGAGAGAAGGAGAAACATAGATCAGTATCTTTCATTCATTGGTTCACTCCGCAAATGGCCGCAATGGCTGTTGCTTAGCCAGGAGCTGGGAATCTTCTCCAGGTCTCCCACATGAATTCAGAGTCCCGAGACTTTGAGGCATCCTCTACTGCTTTTCCAGGTCACAGTTGGAGAGTTGGAGCAGAAAGTAGAGCAGCCAGAACATGAACAGGTGGCTAGATGGGATCCTAGCTCTTACAAGGAGAGGATTAACCAATTGAGCCGTCATACCATGCCCCATTGAACAGACTTTTATATTAGCAAAAAAAAAAAAAAAATCAATGCATCTGCATATTATTTTGATTGTTGTTTCAAGTGAGTGTGGAGATTTATAGGGAAATGCAAATGAGAAGGGTAGTGAATGTCCACCAGTATTCTGTTTGGTTGCCTATTTGCCCTGCAATTTAAGGGCATGAGTCTCCCCCATTACTTAGAATAATGGTTGGCTGCTGAAATGGATGGGCAGTTTGTTGCATATAAAGATTTGGTTAAAAACAATCTCATGTTTGAATTAGAATCTGCAATCATTAAAAACCAGTTTTTTTTATGTGTACACACACACACACACACACAATGCATACATACATCATTGTACTTCTGGCATATGAAAACATCTTTACATGGCGAAATCTCTGCGGCTCAGTATTACTATTATTTTCATTGTTTAGATCCCAAGCTGTTTTTTATCTTTTTAATGTTACACTTCAGTGTGATCTGTTTCCAGAGTTGAGCTACGTTCCACATACAGATGATTCCTTCCGGTAGGATCTTTATCTCTAAAACACCCTTGAGCTTTAGCGTATACTGAGAAATTACCACCTTACCATTTTGAGGCATCTCAAAATCTTTTAGTTGTGGACATTGTCATTTTCCTATTAACTCAGTACAAAAAATACACATGTGTTATAAACACAGCCCGGTATATTTTTCACATAAAACTCCTTTGATATCTACAGCAATTAAAAATCATATTAATGGCAGTTACTTTTTTATGGTTGAGTATCTGGAATCACCTTAACATAGTGTCACATACCTTCTTCACAAAACATAGACTTGGAAACACCATATCATCCTAGCCTGTATTATTTTCATTAAATGGATTTTAAAACAAAACACATAGAGTTGAACCAGGAAACAAATCAGGATTTCCAATGAATCAGGAAGCAGCAGGCTTGAGGGATACATCAAAAAGCAAGCTCCATTTTTTCTTTTATTATCTACATAAGCCAAATACGCAGGCAAACATGTGATGTGGTGCGTGCGTTTCTTTTTTTGTTTGTTTGTTTGGTGAGATGTTGCTTGCATCACTTAAAAGCGATTTAATATTTGATGACACAAATCTGAAGGGCCTGACTTATATTGGTGGAAATACTACCACTGGTCCAAATCCATTTGAAATGCTCACAGAGAAGCTGTTTGCAGGTAATGATTGATTTGAAATAACATCATGTGAGAGATCCTACGAAGAAGCATCCTAAAGAATGACAGAGTACTCTCCAAGCTTCCTGAAATATGATGAAGTTATCTTGTCAAGGTTGGCCAAGTAGCCTACTCCCAAGAGCTCCCTAAATCACCCCCCTGAAAATGAATCCAGTTTTGGATTGTTTTTGAGTAGCTGTTTGGCAGAGTGAACTGACACTATCTGGATACAAAAAAAAAAAAAAAAAAACCACGAAAAAACCAGAAAGCAAGCTCTTTGCATGTACTGTACTTGTTAACCACAAATCATTGTGTCACGTTGGACAGAATACTGTTTAGAGTTAAGTGCGATTTAATTTTATTTCAGTACACCTAGATTGGATGTATCTTTTCATTGTGTTGGAAATGATTAATAGCCAGCAGCAAGGTTACTGAAGGTAGGACAAAGACTACTGCTGAATATCATTATTGACCTGAAATCATAAAGATATATTTTCATTATAACTGCCCAGAGAAACATTTCCCCAGAAAAATAAAAAAAAATAATCTCCCTTCCGTTTACACATCCTGTGGAAAGGCAATTGTCGCCCTTGGGTTTTGGAGAACACTCCCATGTGAAACTTCCCAGCCCAGCTCCCCATTCGACCCAACCAAGAGCCCTCAGACATCTAGCCAGAATGGGAGATGAGACAGTAGGAATCAAGCACACTTTTGTTCTTGAGTGGAAATACCAAGTCCGTCAAGTTGAATGCCCATCTTGTAGCTACCAGTTTGTGGGCCATAAGGCACGTTCTTTGCAATGATCTGTGCACTGGATGGCCAGACATCCAACCCTTAATGCAACCAAGGCCCAGATGTGATCTACACAGAAGCATACTCAACCTGTTTTAGGTTGTTGTGTCACTACAGGTCAGGCTGTAGTACTTAACGTAATGGCTCATGTATCCATAGAATAACTGTGTCTGACAACTTGCTACAAGTACACCATCTCAGGCCACAGCCATACCTGTTTATCAGAAACTTAGCAATGGTCTTAACAGGTTTCTGGTGGGAAATTTCTGTGCACATCAAAAGATGTCTCAGTTAACCTTTATGTGATTGGCACTATTTTTCCCACTTTGCAAATCAGTTTGCGTAAATTCAACCCAGAAGTTTCCTCTTTTCCTGTGCACTTTTCCTGTGTCTCCTTCTGGCTGTCAGTAATAGCAATAGTAGTCAGTCTAAAATGGAGGATTTTGAGAATCTGCGGGTAATTTGACAGCTGGGTCACTACCAACTTCTGTGAAGGGAAAATCATAGCAACAAGGCCCTTTCTTAATTATCCCCCCAACCAGGTGTACTCACAAAGAAAATCATTTCTTTAGTTTTTATTAAATTTCTGTTTTGGACCAAATAGTTCTTGCTTCTTTCAGTGCAGCCTAAAATGTTCTTGAGATTTGGATCTGAATCGCTTTTTGCTGCGACTTTCACCAGCCAAACTCAGCCTCGGATGTTGAAATTTTGCCACAATAGCGGACGTTTTAGAAAAGTGCCACTGATTCCCAGCGCAATTGCAAGAGTGGAATTGTCTGGAAAAAAAAATAACATTGGTAGAACATTGGAAAGAGGGCAGGATGAAAATATTCATTTTCATGTCTGAACTCTGACAATTTGGTTGAAAGAAAACTTATAAAAATACAAATTTCTGATTAGTGTCATTATTTTCTTTTCTTGCAACTCATATACCTATCCAAAAAAAAAAAAAGAATGGTCATGAAACAGTAGAGAGAAATGTTTGTTCCCACAAATCATTATGGGAAATAACCCAGAGCTGTTATCCACCAGACACAAAGTTTAACGAGGCACTCAAGATCAACAAATGGCAACCAATCAGAATGTTCCAGCTGAAGGAAATTCTTCACCAGGCTGGGGCTGACCTGACAGCGTATGTTAAAATGACTGAGAGTGTGAGCTTACAGACGCCTGAACGCGTAACACTGCTCACCCAGTGTGAAAATTGCTGTAGACGTGCCCCGAGTCAGATTCCCTTCAGCAAAATATTCTTAGATTGACATCAGCAGATTTAAAAAAAACAAAATTAAGCAGATTGCAAACACGAAGATAGGTTTAACCAAAATAAATGTCACCGTCTTTCCTTTCTTATAAAATAGCAAGGAATTAATGGGAATTCAATAAAAAGAGTTCTTCATCCTACTGATAAACTATAATCGCTTGTGATATTCTGAGATCAGTGGGATTTCAATGTGGGAGCATTTAACTCAACCAGGAAGATGGACTTTCAGCAACATCTGCATTTTAACCCCTGCATCTGAGATGGACCTTCTGATTTCAACATTTGCCTGGGTGATTCTAATCCATGTCACCGTGAGCTCCTATATGGTACCACATCAAAGAGAAAAGACGAATGAGTAGAGCACTTTATGATATGATAGTGAACAGCAGCCATGTACCTCTGCAATGATTTTATCCTTGGAAGAAAGACTCATAGAAGGACAGGCGTATGGAAGTCTCTTTCCTACGAATCTGGCGTTTGTGCAGTGAGCATCCAAATGTGTGTATGTGTGTCTCCACCGAGAATGTTTGCATAAGTCCCTAGATTATTCGATCCAAAGATTCAGACATGTGGCTTTTTATTGCCTGCCAGCTGCCCATCACAAAGGTTATAGCAAGTTATATTCAAGTAGCCTGTACCTATACCTGTGTCTTGTTAGGAGCGTAGGTTAAATTTTCTGAAACTTGCTTTGGGTATTTGTATCTTTCCAGGAACTTCTGCATTTCATCGAAAGTGTCAAACTTCCTGAAGTACATTTATACGTAATATCGCCTTAGTAACTTTTTTGTAATATTTCCCAGATATGTAAGAAAGACTTAAACCAGTGCCCACATCGTATTCTGGCATTGCCAACAGAAGCTTTGCTCACTATGCCACCATGCAGGACCTCCACCTTGCTTCTTGAAAGCCAAACATCTGTGTATCTTTTCCAATGACCCTTCCACCCTTGCTTTTGTGTCTCTATGTTATCACACCACTGGTTAGTTCTGAAGGGAGCACGGACAGCGGGGTGAAACATTGCCGAAAATTGCCCACCCCTTCTCCACCAGCCATGGTTGTCTCTATGCTGTAGTATATTCCATACTGTCATTTAATTTGCATTGCCTTGGGTCACAAGTACCACTCAGGCTGGCATAGCAGCAAGCCAGGCATGGCACACGGAAAACCACACACAGGCTTGCACAGACCAGAGCTTATGAGTCAAATTCGCCTTCCGCTTTGCAACTAAGTTGGTTTGGAAATAGCCACACTCACAGTCGTGTGTTATCCAAGCACTTTGACAATGCTTTCATAGCAGAGTTGACAATTTTTGCAGGTATAATATTGTGGCAAAGCCTGCAGTGTCTTACTACCTGGCTGCTGTAGAAGACGTTTGCTCACCCCTCGCCCAAACACATCTCGGTCCTAACTGATGAAAAACACATAACTTTATTCTAGAACATTAAAGATACGTGTTGATTTTCATGTGGATTTTTGGATACCCCGCAGCCTGCCAATCTCTATCTTTCTAATTTTGTTTATTTTTTTAATGCTTAAATGCAGTTTTATTTACAAGGCAGATTTACAGAGAGAAGAAGAGACAGACAGAAAGACCTTGCTTCTGTTGGTTCACTCCCTAAGTAGCAACAATGGCCAGAGTGAGTCCATCAGAAGTCAGGAGCTTCTTCCGTGTCCCAAGGCTTTTGCTTTCTTAGGCCACAATCAGGGAGCTGGATAAGATGTGGACCAATCAGGACGTGTACAGGTACATTTTTGGGATGCCAGGCTTGCAGGTGGAGGGTTAACCAATGAAGCCATCACACCGGCCGTCCAGTTTTCTTAAGTACCACCCTTTCTAGATGTTCCTTGAGTGGCCACTACTTAATTAATATGTGCAAGGAGGAGGAGGACTCTCGGTGAGCTCTCCAGCCCCTTGCCCGGACTCTTGGTGTTCTCATCTCTGTTCTGTCCTATGTCTCAACCTCTGTCATCTCAATGATTGTAAAGCAGAAAAGGATGCATCTTGACATGGTAAACATTTCCTCCAAAAAAAAACATAATATTTATTTAGGTAATTCATTGCTATTAACCCAGTGTCTCTTGTGCCAGATGTGCCTTAATTAGCTGTCTTTTGAAGTTCTCTCAAAATTTTCTTTTGTCTTCTAATTCATGAGACTTCCCTCATCTCTTACGGTAATTGTGTCTCTTAGGAACACTCATTTGAGACTCTACAGAGGGCAAAATGTTTATGCTCTGCGAGATGTCATTCTGATATGTTTGTATAAAAGTTTCCAACAAAGGTTGCAAATGAGTGTTTGGCAGCTTGCAATATGCATCCCTTGACCTTTTATCACTTTTAATCAGCTCTCCAATCAGGAAAGGATTATGGCAACCTGGGAGTAAGGTCATAGGAGCCTGGTGGTTAATAATTGGATGGAAACAGAGCCGTGGCCTTTTATACCAAAAGAGGCACCTGACTCTGCGATGCTGTTGAAGTGTCAAAAAGGCAGGCACAGCATTCACATCTCTTTCCTACTCCTTCTCCTTCGCAAATCTTAAGTCATGTACATATACTGAAAAATCAGGATACCTGCGCTTTGTCTTTACTCAAATGCTCACGCTGCCCACATCCCACCCAGCTCCCTGCTTGTGGCCTGGGAAAGCAGCCCAGGACAGCCCAAAGCTTTGGGACCCTACACACACGTGGGAAATCCAGAAAAGGCTTCTGGCTCCTGGCTTCAGATTGCTTCAGCACCGACCATTGCAGCTACTTGGAGAATGAACCAGTGGATGGAAGGTCTCTCTGTCTCTGCTTTACTCTGTGGGTCTGACTTTCCAATAAAAATAAAGAAACCTTAAAAAACAAAAAAGTTAGTGTCTGGCCACAGTAACTTAGTAGGGAGAGCTGCCTTTCACCCAAAGCGTGAACTGATGCTTGCTGCCCACAGGTGTTCACTGATGTAGAGTTTGAAATGAAGCACCTGCTGCTATGTGTTTCTGGTCTAATTTTCTGTAATTCTATAAATTGGTTTTTTTTTTTTAACAGAGGAGTCAAGCTATGAATTTCTGTCCTGTTTTCCATTAAACTATGATAAGTAGTTCAGTAAGCCATTCGCTAAAATAATAATATTGTGCACATAAGATTTGCCAGATGAACTGAGAATTCTCCAGTTCAAGATTTTGAAGGTTTATTTATTTATTTGAAAGGCAACAGCAAGGAGGTAGGAAGACAGAATTCCCATGGAGTGATTTACTCCCCAGATACACTCAGTGGATGCAGCTGGGCCCAGACTGAAACCAGCGTTCCAGTTCTCCTACTTGGGTGGCAATGACCCAACCACTTGAACCACTGCCTGTTGCACTAATCAGTATCTGGACTCAGGAGCCAGAAACAAGTGTCAAACTGCAGCCATCCAACATGGGATGCAGCATCTAAGCCAGTAGACAAAATGCCTAATCCTAACTCGAGATTTTCAATGAGAAAATAAAAATACCTCTCCCTTGGTACCTAGAGGATATGCATTAATCTTTTCTCCCATCTCTCCTTTCCTCCTTCTTGTGTTTGTTGGAAATCTCTTGTGTCTACTTGAACATCTCAATGTGAAGAAACACAGTAGTGGATCATGCACATGTGCAGTTCATACGAAATAGCATTGGATGAGCAATTCAGTGTCTTGAAAGTCTACTATTGATGCTTGGCTCCTTGCCTCCATTCGGATTTTCTGACACTCTGTAGCCTCACCTTCTTGAATGGGGAAGGCATAGAAACATAATGATGACTTTACAAGTTAACATCATTACGAAATTTTATACTGATAACATGACAAAGTTATGACACACTGCGCCTTCTGTACAATGAAGGAGACAGAATCATGTTTCCGTATTTTTCAGAGAGCTAATGTGTCCATAAAATCCAGTTCTGGCCCAGATTAATTTTACATGAGGGGAGTATAAAAGCTTCAAAATTAATATATATTGTTTCTATTTTAAAAAGTCCTGATCTTTCATTTCCTTAAGCTCAATACATAATCTTGAAATACTATCTATTAAATAATAAATTAGAGAACCAAAAACCTCTTTATTATTCCTATAGAATGCCAAATATAGAACATGCCCAAATTAAACATCGGAGAATTAAGATCAATTGTTCATAAATAAAGTAATTGGTAACAAAAGGGGCCATTTATTTTCTTCCAATATCTTTAAAAATTCAGGAAATTAATATATAAGCCAAGAATTTTTTGCTGGCATCTTGTCCAATTTTATTGCCATGTTCAATCTATTCTGTCACAACTTATATATCTACACATTAGGAGAATGGATCGGAAGATGGGAGTAGCACTGACTAGGAACTTGATTTTGCTTGGATGAGTCTTTAAACCTATTCGTCTCTGTATCCATGAGCAGTGGATTGCATTAGGAATGCAAGTGAAGTAATCCAATGGTTTTGTGGGGAAAATAATGTATGAATGTCAAATTTCCTCAGAAATCTGGCCGGTGGAAAAGATGGACTTTGGTGTGAAGGAATGAACAGGTATTATGTTACCGATTCTTTGTCACTGAAGTAGTGATAATTAAATGAAGTCATTCCCTTAGCACTATCTTGTCCTCAATTGCATATACGTCAGTTGCCTCTGATGTCTTGCTACTGTCGGTAGTTAAGTGTGGTTACTGTGTAGGATCATTAGAAACTGAAAGCATGTATAGGTAGATGAACCTCACAAAATGATCGCTGTAGATATTGCCCCCTTTTCTCTTACTCATGGTCCTGAATTTGAGTTCACAAAATGAAACTCACATAACTTTCAGTCGTAACAGGAATGTAAAGCTCGCCTCCACTCCTCACTGACTCAGCGTTCACACCATGGGAATAATTGTGTAAGGGAAATTGTGGAATTAATGAATGTTGTTTTTTTCTTCCTCCAAACTAATTTCCAGCAGAGAGCTTTGCAGCTGATAATCCCGAGAGGCAAAGCTTAACTCTTAACCTGCTTTTCTCTCTGTCGTTGCAACTGTCCATGTGGCAAATCAGACTCCTTTATAGGGAAATGTTGGGTTGCTAGATTTCTCATTTGTATCATGTATCTTTTCACAGTCACCAGAGCAGGAGAGATCTTTTAAAATATACGTTTTATCTATTCTCCGCACATGTTTAATACTCCAGTAGGCATCAATAACAGCAAATGGGAAGTAACAACAACAACAACACAAACAAAAAACAGAAGAATTGGAGATATTCACAAGCTACTTGTTTTTCTTATCATATTATTGTTGATCCCTCCTTGTGAGCTGTAGTTCTCTCCTTCTGTCTTCCACAACTTAATAATATTTGTATATATGATATAATATGTGTCCCATATGACGTGTTATGAGATCATAGTGAAAGTTACTTACAAACTCATATAAATGGAGAGGGGTTGTTTCTTCCCCAATCCATGTGACCTCTGAGAGAATCTTCCATCTACCAACCTCAGGAATGTAGTCTAAGTTTGTGAGGTACACTCCTCAAAACTGAAGATCCATATACCCCAAGTGGAAAAGAGGGAAATCGTGGCTCTTTGCCATTTGGGGCCGTTGCCAAAGTCATGACTCACTTGCTCTGTGGGCTGTTGTCTTTACGTGGGATGACAGGGACTCACATTGCCTTAATTTCAGATTCCCTGAGATATGAAGGAGAGAGACTACAGAGGAGCTCTCAGAGTACCATTGCCAGACTATCAGCATCAACTGAGATCCTGTAAGAAATGCAGGTCCTCAGGCCCATAAACAGCTGCTGGACTCAGAAGCTAGGGAGAACCAGTGAGCTATGTTTTTACAGTTCTTCCAAGTGATGGAGGCTTTCTGTCATCACGATTGAAAAGCTCGTGAATGGGACTAGTATTGTGGATTTTCAGGTTAGGAAGCTGCTTCTGTGCCTGGCATTCCCTCAGGGATGCAGGTTCGAGACCCAACTTGAGCATGTCTGGTGTAGCTCCCTGCTCATGTACCTGAAAGGGGCAGATGATAACCCAAATAAAAAGGCTCTGCTCTAATGTGGGGAAGAACTAGAACAAGCACCCAGCTATTGGCTTTTGTCTGGCAACCCCCAGGCATTGTGGATACCTGAGGATTGAACCAGTATTGGAAGATCTGTTTCTCTCTCCTACCCTGTACCTGCCTTTAAAATAAACAAAAACAAATCTCTTTTAAAAATAAAAGTGGAATTTAAAAATGAGTTGAAACTTTTTTCAATTCATGTATACAAGTTAGGAAGTATACATTGAGTTTAGGTTTGATACGCTCATGACCTAAACATTTGCAATTTTAAACTATAATTTAGGCCACATGAGACATAAATATGAACTTTCATATGTGACATATTTAGAGAGAGATACTTTAAACCATAATTAATAGCATGTTGTTTTAGGGCATAGAGACTTTTTAAATAAGTACTGAAGTTTAAAGCAAAGTAGCTGCCAGTGTTTCACAAATATTCAAATATTTCATCTTTTATAAACCATGCATGTTTATTGAGGTGGTCAATACATTTTATGCCTAATACATCATTAACTTGATTAAATCTCAGGACCAATTTTTTTTTAACATTCATCCAATCCACCCCATTAGTTGACATGAAATCTATGAGAACCACATTATTTATAATCTATCACATATGATTCAATGACCAAACTATTTGATTTGCTTTCATTACTGCAGCTCTGTATAAACCATACAGTTGCATTTGGAAAATGAGAATAATAAAATCCCAAACTTCAGTTGGCTATGGAAAACAGGCCAAAGGAAACTGAGTTTATTAATGATCAAATGGAGAGGAAGTCAGGCTGGCTGTCAAGATTACAGTTGAGAAAAACCAGGAAGAAAGTACAAATACCTTCAGAAATATGCCTAAGAACAGAATCCTGTTTCCCAGCTTCTCTCCCAGTGACCCATCTGCTTAGAAGCACATTGACTATGAATGATCAATTCCAAGTCTGTTTCTTTAGCATATATATTAGATGCTGGCCGTGCAAGAGGCACTGTGGAACTTGGAGCACATCAAAACAGATCACATGGATAACTACCCTGAATCCTCAGTAACAACACTTTCATTTAGGCCAGGGATTTTCTTTTTCAGTGTTTTCCTGCAATCAGAAAATCACATAGAGCTAAGGAGAAATGTGCTTTAGAACTGCATTGACCAAAAACATTATGTTCCTTTCTTCCTAAGCTAAAAGGTGCATTTTCTTAAAAAGCTGAATATTTTTTTTTTTAATTCTCATGGCACCCCCATGTTGCCATGGTAACAAAATGACAAATGGCCTTCATACACTTTCACTGTTTATCAATAAATAAGCTCAGCATTTTGGAGGAAAAGTCATGCTCTTCGGCTCAGTCTTTTGAGAAGCAGCGTTTTGTGCTTGCGTCGAGTCATGATGGAGGTACCAGTCATACAACTTTTCACTAAGCGACTACGGAATAACCTGAGAAGCACCACGAGCATTTCTCCCCTTTTGGTTCTATTTTCTTTGAAAATAGAAATCATAGGAATGAAATATGAGTATAGCTTGTATAATGAAAGCTATTTTGGACCTTCCTCCATTCAGTCAAACTCTAACCCAAAATAGAAGAGTAATAACAGAAGGTAATCATCCGTTTTAGCTATAGGATGACTCATCTAAATTTTTCTTTTTATCTTTGCTGTCTCCCACCCTATTCTTCATGCTGAGATTGGCTGTTATTTACCGTGGAGTCTTGCCTCCCTGTCAGCCTGTTCTATTCATGATCTTTTTGAGTTGGGAAAGCAACTCTAATTACTTCAGCATAAAAGTAAGGTAAGTGAGCAGTCAGGAAAACCAGCTTAACTATTTCTCCAGTCTAGATCTTAATCACCGTTAGCTGCAAATGGTCATTTCACAACTCTTCATTCCTTCTCCCATGCATTCGTCTTATTTGTAGAGTCACGTTGCCTTCCAGAAAGGTGTTCACGGATCTTCAATTGCATTTTCCTTCTTCAGTTACTGCCTTAACAACTGATTAAACACCAAGTAGTAACCATTCTTGCTGGATACAGAGATGGAAAAGCATACTTTCTGATTCCTGTTGCTGAAGGTTTGATGACTGTATAATAAACCAAGTGACCCAAGCGATATATGTAAAATCCTTATGATTTTCCTTTATGGACCTTCTGAGCAATCCTAGCTAACTGGTAAAGGTCACAACAGGCGTTGTAGGTGTTGTGGGTTCCTACTTCTCCTGGGGTTCTATTCTGATGGTTTCCCTCTTTTATTTAGCCATCCTCTATATGGTCTAGATTAGCAGAACTTTCAGTAACTAACTCACTGAATGGAGCATAGGCATACTGACTTCATTTCTCATCCATTAATATAATTTAATCTTTTATAGCATACTATGTACTTAAGTTCTTATTTATATTTTGTGTTTCTTCTATGCAATTTCTTGTTAAGACACAAGTTCTGTGAGGAAATGGACCCCAATCTGTGTTATTCAAAGTCTATCTCAAGAATTTCAATTCATTTTTAATGCACACACACAATGCTCAATGAATATTTTGACCAATTCGTGGTCAAAATAAATCTATTATCTCATCTCTCATCTTTCAGTCCACAGTGTTAACTAATATATCATCTTTGTCGAATGCCTAATGTTTGCCAGACATTGCCCCGAGTGTCCAATTCTATCATCTGTTCTTTTTGTCAACCTTCTGATAAAATCAAAACTCTAGAATCCGTAGAGGTGGAGTCCATTGCTTGAGAAAAATTCATTCTCTAGTCACAACATTCCACCAGAGCGGACTGATTCCCCAGCTTGCATTCTTAACTTCCACAGCTGCATGTCTGTCATGTGCATAGCACACATGTACATTGTATGCAATTATTCTTTGTCCTCAGTGAAGGAGCCATTCTCACCATGGAGATTTTAGGTAGAAGAGAAAGGATTGTGCTACATGTCATTCTAGAGGCTATTCCTGAATCAGAACTTTCTGAATTATGCTCTCTCCCATATTCCAGCAGTGAAAGTCATGGAAAGAAAATCTGCATTTTGCCATACCAGTGGTTTGCCTTTTCCTGTAAGTGACATAGACTGAGCTTTCTTGGCCTCCTCTTCACTCTTAGCTTTCTTTGCCATTTGCAATCATCTCTCCATCAAGGAGATTGGACAGGTGCTCCTTTAAAGAGTTGCTGTGACCAGCCTTGGGATACACCAGGGCTGGTCCAGATGTGAGGTGATCAAGTAAGAGAGGAGGGTGGACACAGCATTATTAGAACCGTTGCTTGATCTAACATAACAAGGCTTGTCTCAGAGATCATGTAGATGGGATAAAGACATATGGGTTACAGACTTAGAATGTGTCAAATTGTTGGAAATGGAAATAAATGATTGGGAACAGGTCCAAAGATGACTCTGTGAGAAAAGTTAGAAGCTGCTTTGACCAGCCTGCTTTGCAAATAAATACCTAACAAATAAATTGAAAATACTAAGCTTTGTAACTTTTTTGAAAATTTAAAGTACCTACGTATGTAATATTGGTGAAGAGACCAGACATTTTCTCTGGATTATTTCCAGTTTTCTTGTCAAAGTTTAGTTAGCTGTAGATGTATGGGTTTCCTGTTGGGGTTTCTGTTCTGTTATGTTGACCTTTTTATCTGTTTCTGCACCAGTACCAGACTGCTTTGATGACCACCACCCTGTAGTATGTCTTGAGGTCTAGAATTGTCATTCCTCCAGCTTGATTTTTATTCTTCAGGGCAGGGACAATTTGAATTCCTTTAGTCTAATTTGAATTCCCTTGATTTATGTTTCTTGTCTGATAGCTTTGGCAAGGACTTCCAATGCTATATTGATTAGCAGTGATAAATGTCATATGTGTGTCTAGTTTCAGCATTTCTCCTACTCCCAATTTGAGCATTGCCCAGGATTAAGGCGATTCCATCTCTCCTGTATCACTTGGTGCTGGTCTTGCCGAACACTACAGGCTGTTAGTTCTGAGGGCTACATGGATTTGTTTTAGTTGGTACCCATACAATGCCATGGTGGTACTGTTTTTTCTTGGTGACCCATGCAATGCACTGAACCAGAAGTGAGTTTGCTGTTGGCTTAGCACATGTACAACTTGCTGTTTTCTCGTTGTCTCACAGCCTTTTGCCTCAGTACATAAAATGGCTCCTGACACAGCTCTGGTGAGGTTCTGCTGGCTGTTAGGTCTGGGGCCCACCAGACCTTATTTTGGTTGGTACCCATAGGATGGCAAGTTGGTACTGCTTTCCCTATGGGACCAGTCCAATATGCTGAGGTGGAAATGGGTTTGCCCCTGGCACAGCACAAGCATAGCTCACTGTTGTCCCTCCAGTCCCACTACCTTTGCTGCAGTGCACAAATTGACACCTTCTGTGTCACCGATGAGAGTCTGGGCCATGAAATCCACCCTGTTCATGCACCAGCTGCTTGCGGTCTGCCACTCTGTCTCTGCTCATGGCCAGATCAAACAAATCAGCAGGACTGGCAGTTCTTTGCCTGAGTTAACCTCCTGAGCTCCTATCTGGTCACCAGTGGACCTGAGATCACCAATCACTGACTCACACTAGGGGTATCTGGTCATTGCTACACTGCTCTATTGTCCCTACTGCAGGTCTCCAAATGCCCCTCTGCCGTCTGCCTGTCCTCTCTTGTTTCTTAAAATCTTTCCTCTTCACTTTACCCTAGCTAATGATTCTCTATCAGTTTCAATCTCCCCTCATCCTATACTGCCATCTTGCTCACCCCTACAAAAAGTAGTATTTTGGAAGTAGTGGGAATATAACAGAGTGGCAAGAAAACACAAATAAAATGTTCTAAGCATCAATTGATCCAAATTGATATAGGTAGCTTGAGTTGGTAGACTGCCTTGTCAGTGAAAGATTATGGTTTTCTGTAGCAATTGCAGTCTATGAACAAAATAACTCATAGTGCACCTCAGACTTAATTTCAGTGAGGAACTGGTGAAGAGTAACTGAAAGTAGGGATAGAATCTGTATGATTCCAACAAGGGGGCCAAGAAATCCAGACACAGTGATGATGAAAGCAATAGCAGAGATGAGGAAACTGGAGATCATAATGAGAAGGAAGACGATGAGGGCAAAATTTGGGAGATGCATGACAAAGGTGAGGGAATCAGTAGAGGTTGTAGTGGTGAAGGCGCGCTTGCAGTCCGAGGGAGAAGCCAGGCATCAAGAAGGCTCACGGTAACAGCTGATATTGATGCAGCCAAGTCAGTCCCACCAGATGTATAACGCAGCGCAGCCTCTGAATACCAGTCAGTGAATTCCAAGTGCCCATGGTCTTCTCAAGAAGAGTGTGTTTATTAGAGGGTGGTAGAGCTTCGGATAGGCCAGCAAGCCCTAGGACTGCCTTGTGCCATTTGATCCTGCACCCACATTTTAGTAGGAATGTATGTTAGTACCACAAGCCATTAATTAAGCAAGTCATAGAGCTTCTGAAATATGTAGATGAATGAGTAAGGAAAATTGAATCTTTGTTACATGATTTCTCTTAATGATTAGAGTGTGCACTAGGTAAGCGGAAAAATTGATTGTCAAAGTGTACTAATGCCTTTCTAATTCACAAGGGTTAAGCACATAAAAGTCAGGATATTGAAAGCTAAGTTTCTCATAGAATTATTCATTTGTCAACATTATGCAAAGTAGATGTGGGTGGTGTGTATTTTATGTTATAAATGCAGTAGGAAATCTTGGAAAATGTGGCTCAGGTCAACAAAATAAAACAACAAATTCGGGAAAGTGTCATTAAATATAATTATAGAAATTATTTTGCACACTACAAGGAAGGGTTATAAAACCTACATTTTGACAATAATGCCTTCAGATCTTTAAAAGCACTTTCAATAGGATTTCTTCATGTTTACCCAAAGTCAATTCCCAAGCATATTGTATGTTCTGAAATTACATTACACCTCTGATTTGTAGTTCATACCGGATCCTATTAGACAAAAAGAGAACTGACAGTTATTTCAAAGATCTAGTTAATAAAGAGTTCAGACGCAGTGAGTAAAAATATGTAGTCAACAAGGGTGGAATTTTTAAATATGAAGATGGCCACAATGTTCTACTTTTTTTTTAACGTTTTTAAATGAAATTACTGACTTTCAAGAATGGGAATAAATTTCATGTATTTCACAGTACAGATTTAGGAGCATAGTGCTAATTTCTTCCCCACCCACTCTCCTGCCTGTGTTCCTCATCTTTCCTCTTGACTTCGCCCCTCTTTTTTTATTTATTTATTTTTTTGGAATTACATGATTTCACCAGGCTTCACCATCATAAGTTAAACACTCCATGAGGTGAGGAATTCAACAAGTGAGGAAAAGCCCCACTGCTCTTTAAGAATATAGTCCAAGGTTAGCAATCATAATCAGATCTCACACTGTCAGTTTTGTTCATGTAGATGGCATTTTTATAGCCATGTTTTAGGTACTGTAGATCGGGGTGGGGGGAATACAATCTTTGTTTTGGGGGATTGTGTTATTTCACTATGCTTGATGGTTTTCAGATGCATTCAGTTACAAAGACACGGTTTTATTTATTTTTAAGCCTATTTTTTTGTTGTGTAAGTACGATATTTTCCTCATATAGTCATCAGCCGTTGGATATCTGGGTTGATTTCCTCTCTGAGCCATCGTGAATTCAACTGCTTATAAACATGGGAGTATAGAAAACCTTCCCATGTGCTTATTCCATTTTCTTTGGATAAATTCTCAGGAGTAATATGGCTGGGCCATGGTTTCTACACTTCCTCCATGACTATTTCTGTGTACTTATTTCTAATCAGATCATTCAGAGTATCCCAGTGAGGGATAAGAAGAAGAAGAAGAAGCATGGGACATAGTCGGGAAGGGAAATATACCAGGAAAAAAAAACAAACCTTGGAGCCCTGAATAATATTTCTCTATGCTTTGACCTCATGTACAGGACATGGACAATGAGCCTTGATGGCTGTGTCCTGTGCCACAGTTGAGCTGAAGTGCAGGTTGTACACTTGATGTCCTACGCATTGTTCTAGTTCTCCTGTGGGAGACACGAGACGTAGGAGCTGTGTCCCCAGCAAATAACCCTGGTAGTGTGTTCCCGTCCAATTCAGTCATAACTAGAGGAAAGGAGGGAGGAAGGAGAGGAGGCAGATCAGGCAAGGGATGGACTTTATGATAGCGTGAGGGAGTTCCCTGCCGTTAAATGAGATATTACTGCCATTTGGATTGCTGACGCAATTTCAATTGTGAAAGCATCGCAAGCGCTGTTTAATTTGAACAAATCGTGAGGGCTTTTGATTTATGAGATCAGATACAAAGCATCTGGATTGTGTTCAGTTTTGGTGCAATGTTCACAAATGAAATGAACAAATAGCCGTCCCTCTCCCACTCTAATTAAATCAAAAAAAGAAAACAAAATGGCTTGTGCTACCATTCCTACTTAGCATTGTATTTTATGTCACAGCACAGCAGTCTGCAGAACAATAGAAGTCCATTCATGGGCATGAAATATGTAAATTCCTGAGCTAGCAGACTCTGGACCCACTTCTTCACAAAGGGCACAAGAGTCTGCATTTTTCCCTGACAAATCTATGTGGCCACATTCCATGACCATGAACCCTGCTTTGTCTGTCTAATCCTTTCACCCTCCACTACTTTCTGCTGCCCAACCCATAGAAGGGCACATCTGAACTACCGGTTCTTAGGATGGCCAAGCAAGTATTACAGAAGGGTTGACAGTGTGGTGATATCTGCAAAGGTCCATGACAAGCCACTAAGAGCTTTTCTTTGGTTTTTAACTTTTCTTCCTCAGGCACCACAAGGCCACATAAGGAGGGTGAGGTCCCTGGAGTGGACTATATCTTCATCACCGTGGAAGATTTTATGGAATTGGAGAAAAGTGGCGCTCTCCTTGAAAGTGGCACTTATGAAGGTAGGGATGACTTCCTTGGCATTTCTGTTCCTTGTGGCATCAAAGGTTTCTCAGGGGCATAAAATGGACTGAGATCCCAGGTGATCTGTGTGCTGCTGTTTGATGCTTTAGAGCTTGAATAAGATAATCGTCATCATTTGTGGGAAAAAACTTAAAAATGAAGTCATTCTAACCTTGAGAAATGAAGAGAAATATGTATGTATATTCTCTCAAAACTATTCCTGTGATTTTCTCTTAAAGTATGTTCTTTAGAAGTTTCTAGGTAACTTCTAAACTATGCAGGGATGGGTAGGGTGACCATCCTGGTTGCTGTCTGTGTGTAACTTCCTCAAGTGGCTCCACCTCTACAGCCACCACTTACCTCCAAGTGAAAGGATGGGAAAATGTGAGCTGTGGATGCCTGAGAGTCTTCTTGGGGCCTTGAAATCAAACATGAACGCCAAATGAGGCCAGAACTTAGGAAAAGAACACGAAACAGCCACCTGAAAAGTAGTTCGGGGAAAATGTATTTTTAAAGCATTTCTTCTATGTGTGTGTTTCTGTTTAATTGTCAGTGGTTTTAATTTATTGTTGGTGGATGAATATAGCGAAAATGCTGTTTGTTTACTGATTGAGTAGAGATTACAGACTTACAGTTCTGCCTCTTAAGAAATGACTTAAATGCTTGCACCAAATCAGCTGTCCTGTTAACTTATTGGAACAGGTGAGGAGAAGCACAGTGTGTCTCAGTTTCCATGGAACTGTGCCACATGGCTTTAGGCAGAACTTTCATGGAGTCTTAAAGCTTTTCTTCGGAATGCTTCCATTCATTTTGCTATAGAATAGTTGCTGACTGGCCTTGTGTGTGGATGGCCAAGATAACTTAGCAGCGGTGGAAACTATCAGATGCTGGCGAAGGGATGCTTTCCCAAGACTTCAGTGGCCTCACGTTTACCTTTCCGTATTGAACCTTAAAATTACGTGGATGAAGTACATCAGTAAAGCATGTCATTAATAAAGCTAATAATATTGAAGTAGTCATTAATAGAAAAACATACAGTTACAAGCCTAATATAATCGTGAAAAAGCTAAGAGTGTTCATACTAAGACTGCATCTGGGAGGATATGTCTAAAAGTTAATGCAAAGCAAATTCATAAGTTTTTGAAAGTTTTTTTTTAAAGTGCTCAACTTCATGCGAAGTATTTCATAATGCACATTTCTAGGAATGTTTTGAAAATTTTTCCATATGTAACTTCAAAAATGTCTGTGTCAAATTCAGCTTATCTTTTAGTTAGATTTTCGGTTGGCTTTCTCAAGTGCTGCCGTATTAAGGTGGACTACAAATGACCTTACTCTAGGAGTGAACGTATTCCTTTCTGTCCAAATAAACTGCAGGATGGTGGAGACACCACATGGGGGAATTAAGTGAGTAGACCTGGTGTGCTAGAACTGGTATCACAGGATACATAGAACTACTATCAATAACTATATGACAATAAATTGGGAAATAAAGTGCCTGGAAGGCAAGTTTTCTTTAGGAACTGTCCGACGTGCTGATTTATGCAGGGTTCTAAATCAGTGGATCCTACCTGACCTATTTCCAGTTGTCTGGAATGTTAAAGTCATGGTTTTCCTCACCGCTCATGCCAGTTGTCTTCCTCAGTTCATGTTCTTCCTGCCAACATGAGCTAATCTTGGATTCCCTGAGCTGCTCCTGGACTGATTTCAAAGAATGCGTCTGCTGAGGTCATCCGTTGTTACCTTCCTTGAATAGCACGTTCATTTCAAAATCCACTAACATCTTTTGCTGTTGTGATTTTCAAATGAAGCAAAAACTATTCTCCTGCCTATGAAAGAGACCACTGATCTTAAACATGAATGCACAGGACCAATTATAACCTTGCCTTGATTTTTCAGGAGAAGAAATCAAGACAGGAGCATATTTGAGTGTCAGATATCAAATACTGTGTGCATGTGGCTGGCACTCACTTCACATTCATGAAGGGGTGTCTCCCATTGTAGATTATTATACTAAAGTGGACTCAAATTTACTACAAGCAGTATGCCTAGCTTCTTAATTTATTGCAAATAATGTGTCTAGTTTCTTAAACAATTTTTAAGGGCTGTGAAATATAAATTTTTCTCCCATCTGTAGATGATAGATTGCTGAACATTGTGAATCCTATAATAATATTGCTATGAATTAAAGTAGTTTTTGTGGGTAAATATGCCAACCATTTGTGTGATGAGACAAGAGATTGGATTATTACAAAACTCTATCATTTTGCTAAACTAGAATCAATGTCAGATTTTCTGGAATTATGATCCTAATATATATATTTGATGTTTTTAATGTTACCAACAAGAAAGCATTGAGGGATAAAGATATGCAATCCAAAAAAAAAAAAATCATTGTTGGCACCATAAGTAGTTTTGAGAAAAGTGGTTCTTCTGTTGGTCCAAATCTTTACTCCAAGAAATGGAAATGAAAAATTTTTATAATTCCAAGAGACCGAAATGAGATAAAATTTCATTCCCACCTTCATTTACACCTTGTCACAAGAGACAGTTTTTACTATATAGGTAATAGACTCTGTAGTGGCAGTACACCTGCCCCCGTGTGGGAGACTAGAGGAGGCTCCTGGCTCCTAGCTTCGGATCAACTCAGCTCCCGCCATTGTGACCCTATGGGGAGTGAATCAGTGGAAAGAAGGTTTGTGAAAATGAGCGTGGTGACACCTTGATAGTAATGGAGAATGGGGTGGGAGAAAGAAGAAATTTGATAACTGAGTGTTCTGTGGCCATTTGTTCGAGTGGGAACACTCCGCAGTCTGCCAGAGGACGGTAGGGTATTGCCATATTGCCTAGTGGCTGATTTTCCCAATAATGACCTGGAGTGAGCCAGAAGGTTATATCATAGCCATAAAGGTAATGGTTGAAAAACCAGTTCTTGAAAAGTGATTAAAATGCAAAGGTTTGAACTTCTAAAATATAAAGGCTAGAATATTTGCCAAAATGGAATACTGTGTACCCTGAAAATGCCAGGCAAATAGGGTACATTGCTTGGTAGGAAGTATTTTAGCTAGCTGCCATAGAGAAGAACTTGTAATATATGTTCAGATTTATATTCAGGATGATATTTAAGTAAATTGTTTCAGTGATTAATTTACTAATACGTGCTACATATGCAAAAAATCCTAATGTTCCTGTATACTTATAACATTTTTAAGTAAATAAAATATAAAAGTAAATAAAAATTACCATTTTCTAATTCTAATGTATCTGGAAATTGAACATGCATATTCTCTTTTTATGTATATGATAAAATTGCACAGCAACTAATGAATATATGCTGGGTCTAAAACAGACCTATAAAATTTTTGGTGCCTTGTCGACTTGTTAAAATCAATATATTAATGAAATGTAAGTGTAGAGTTTCCTTCTTTATTTTTTAATCCAAACGTAACAGGAAGTTGTCCATTTTTTTTTCCTCCCACTCTTCAGGACACTCACCCATCCTTTAGAATTCTTAGAAGAGATGTAGCTGCAGGTCGTTAATTCCAAGTTCATGTTTATTGAGGGAGAAGAAATGTTTATCAATGGAGAGAAAATAATCCATCACAGCCTGGATTTATGTCTCGTAAAAGACTACAGTCATATTGTGTCGTGTGCGTTCATTCTATTAACAGAGAGTTATTAATCAAAACCTAAAGATATTTTTTTCTTGTTACAGTATCACAATTTTCATTCATGTTCACAGTCTTTGCAATAACCTTCATCCTGTTTTGCTTCTTTGTTTCCCTTGTTGTTGTGTATTCATTTTCTGACAAATCAGGTTTCCCTGTTACTGTCCCTACACTTTCTTTATTGCTTTATCCTTTCCTTTCTTCTCAGAACTGAGATTCTCTACTCTTTATTTCTACTCCATACCCTCAGAAGAATTCCCCTGTGTCTGGGATGCTGTGCGTTACTATACTTTATGTTTTAATTGATCTCATTTCTTGGCCTGGGACCTACGTTTCAACAGTTTTCTTCTTGTGGAACGGCAGGGAACAGTACTTGTAATCATAGAAGTAATATTTACAATGCGCTCGCGAGGTAAAAGACTCTTGTGGAACTCAAAGGAAACTTCGCTAAAATGATTTCTTTATCTTGAATAAGCATCAACACTGTTTTAACATGGATGCATTCAAAACTATTTTGTTCCAACAAAAGTTGTATGATTGGGCATGTCATAAGCTCAAAAACAGGTATTATGTTTGTCCACGTTTTCCAAGTTATTCAATAAGCCAAATTAAGTTGTTAGACTCTTCTGCATAATGCTTGTCTAAAATTTGTGTGCACGGAGCTGATCGTTTCAACTATTATTTTATCACATTTTCTTCATCATGTAGTAAGTTATGTTACATCCATTCTGGCTCAGAAAATATTCCATTCTCTTTTATTTTATTATTTTATTCCAGGTCTTCACTTCCTCTCTGGGAAAGCCTTTTTAGTAGCACTTGGGAGAGTAAAGGAGATGACAGAAATTTTTGTCTCTGAGATTATTGGTCTAAGAGATGAGATGATTATTATTATTTGTCTCAGTTTTTCTTTAAATTATTTATTAAACATTCCATGTTGATTTCATTTCAATATCAACCGGTGGCATTCTGTCTATCATTTTACTACTACTTATTCTAAATTCCTGCAAAAATCTCACATTTCAGACTATACTTGCTTCTTGATACTAAAGCTTTGCATTAGAAATCAGATTGAAAATTCTTCCTTTTTCTTTAATGTTTGCTTTTATTTATTTATTTCCCTGTGCTGTAAAGCTTTTTTGCTTGTTTGTTTGAAGTTTTACATGTTTCACCGGGCAGGTGTAGGTATGCTGTATTTTTAAAGGCAGAGTGACAGAGAGAGGGATAGACAGGAGGAAAGAAACAGAAACACTTTGCTCACTCATCAAATGACCACCGTAGCACAAGGCTGGACCAGACCAGCCATGCACTAAGAACTCCATCCATGACCTTCCCATTCATGAAAACAGTATGCATCTTAATGGCATTGGTTTTTCAGAAACAATACTGGAAGCAGAATCCTATAGAATGTTAGGGGTGCATTTTTGAGTGAATGGGAAGAGATCATGAAGGTCTCAAAATAACCAAATACACACCTATTTTGATTTTTAAAACAACTTTCTTCAGGTTTCGTTGCATAATTTAAAACATCTGACATCTCTTGAAATGACCAAAATATTATTTTTGTATACATCATGTAGGCATATTAGGGATTAAGGAATGTTCAATTGAATATTCAAGGCAATAACAGAATGTGTCTGCTTATATGTGACTCCTCTAGACAAGTGTCAGTGTGTTGCCTGTGAGGTCAACAGGTCATAGGTCGCCCTCTGACGTTAACTGAAGAAAGGAAGCTATTTTACCTTCTCAGCCGATCGGCCGCACGCTTTGCGTGTCCCGCGGTGCATTGTTGTCACTGTGGGGTTGTTTAATGTCCTCCTCAGAGGTTACTGCACATAAGCAGAAAGTGTCCAGATGGTGGGGTGTGGTGGTCAAGAGTCTCAAGATAAAACAGAGGAATAAGCAAAGTAGGCCAACCTGCGCAACACCAGAGGTGGGAGGCTGCCGGTACCAGTTGGGGTCCAGCGTACTCAGGGAACAGAGCATCACAGGTGGAACTGAACCATCAGCTAGGAGGCACACAAAGAGCTCCTACAAAACTCGAGTTATCTAAACAGGAACGAATGTTGTGGGCCAGTGTTTTACACATGGCAGAGACAAGAATGCTGATCAGCTAAACCATCAGCGAGGTTACAGCGGTGGACTGAAATCTTTTCCCTTTGCAGCATTTTTAGCACACATCCCTTGCTATGTGTTGCAGTGCTTGTCATCAGACCTCTCTCTTTTTTTCACTTCAACTTCTTTTTTATTATTATTATTCTTATTTTCAGTTACACAGTTATACAGGTTCATATAGAGCTCCCCCCTTCTCTCCACTCTTCCCAATCTCTCCCATGTTTTACAATGATGTCTTCCTTCAGCTGTAGTTGTGACTCCAACATTCTGCTCTTTACATGTCCCATGAATTGTAGGTATGGGTAATGGTGGAGAGTCTGGTATCTTGTCATCAAGATGTATTTAGGAGTTTTATTGGAGCTCTTCTTTTATTCAGGAATAGTGCAGTTCTTTGTACTCAGGGCTCCAAGGCACTATTCATTTATGAGGTGGTAAGAGCATTTTGACTTACTATCTCCAGTTTCTCTCCATGAAGGTCTAAGATGATGTGTGGGATCATTACAATGGCTTTGAAAACTTGCTGAGGCTTTTTTTCCCCCATTCCCTATAATGTGATCAATCCTGGAGTAGGTTCCTTACGCTGATGGAAATTAAAAGTATACTCAGTGTCTGTACGATGAAGTTCCCGTAGATATCAAGCCTGTCCAATTGCTCTATCATCTGGAAGAGTTACAGAGCTTTCCTGAGTTTCTTTCTTGGCGATCTGTCCATTGAGGTAGTGGGGTGTTAAGTTCCTCTTCAGAATTTATGATGCGCTTTTCAGAGAAAGCACTTGGCTGAGTAGCTTGAACTTGTGACAGCTATTATTACTTCCAGCCCTGAAAACTGGGTCCTCCACTAGACACTAGGAAACATTGCCATCATTTTCTGCCTTTGTCCATCCTCCCTCCCAGGGTCTTCAGTAATAGTATAATATGGGCTAGTTGGGGGGGGTCACATGACTGCACCCAAACTCCCGGTAGAGGATGATATTTCTTTTCCAGTGTGAAATGGGATCCCTCCTCTCAGCATCTTCACCCAGTAATAGATTCCTCCCCCTGGAAGGAACGTTTGAAGGAGCTTGCCAAATGCCGATGTGAGCCCACTCCAAGTTATTCTCTGTGGAGGCACCCGAGAGAGCATCAGGGTGCTTGCAGAGACAGTATTCATGTAGCAACAATATCTCAGTTATGATTGTTAATTATGCCAATCATATATTTTTTTTAAAAAAAAAGGCTTGCCAGATTTTTCACGTTTTATCCAACATTTACAAAATGTGTGCAAAGAATGGAGACAGTCAAGTCTAAGATGAGAAATGATGAAATACGGATGAAAGAAATACCCCAAGTGTGTGAAAAACAAAGAAACTGCAAAATGTAAAGCAAACTCTAGCAGGGCTATGTTAAGCAGAATACAAGGACACATAAACTGCAGGACAAGGGGAAATTTTATAGAACAATAACTTTAAATATATTTTAAAACTTTATGAATGCCATAAAATTCAAGCAGTGTAAAGCTGGATTTATTTTTGTCAAAGACAGGCCACCATAAGCAGAGATCAACTGAATTTAGATGCAAAAGAAAGTCAAAGTAGAGTCATGTAGTATGTCACAAATAATAATTTAGAGAACATTTTTTTTTAAAAAAAAATGTAGCACTGGGCCAGGCACGATAGCCTAGTGGCTAAAGTCCTTGCCTTGCTTGCACCTGGGATCCCATATGGGCACGTGTTCGTATCCCGGCTACTTGATTTCCCATCCAGCTTCCTGCCTGTGGCCTGGAAAAGCAGTTGAGGACGGCCCAAAGTCTTGGAACCCTGCACCCGTGTGTGGGAGACCCGGAAGTAGCTCCTGGATGGGAAGTGGAGCTGCCGGGATTAGAACCAGCGCCCATGTGGGATGCCAGGCCCAATATTTCTTTCTTCTTACTAGTGCAAACTCTTTTGTGCCCAACTATAATGTTGCTTCTCTACTTCAGTAGCTCCCATCAGCTTCTCTGTCAAATCTTTCCTGTGCCACATAATCTTTTTCATGGCCACCTCACAGATACCTCCCCAGCAAATCATAGATCCTTGAATTTTCCCAAAATGCGACATGCCTTCATGTCTTCATGTCTCTGTGCTTGGATTTCCTTCTGGTCTCCTTCCAGATTCTTAGCGAAATTCTTTTCATTGCCAAACAGACATTGAGGGCAGTTTGGGTTTTGTGCTCCTCCTAATCCCTGACATAGCCATGTTGAAATTATTTCTTGATAATCTTTTACCTCTACTGTACTTCTAACCTCCTGGTTCAGTTAATATCATTTAGTAAGTATTGAGTAAGTCTTCATTACCTAGAAGGGTTCAATTCAAGAACATTTTGCCATGGAATTTTACATTGTAGTGCTCAATTCCTATCATCTATTTCTTCAAAATGTCACACTTCTGTGTTCATTGTCACGGTGAATAACTCCCTATCCAGCTGGTTGTCTACATTAGAATGCCAAGTAAGAACCTTCCACGTGTATCTCTTCCTAACCCTCACGTCCGATATACCACCGCCATCAACCAACTTGGCTCTTATCTATGTCTGACCGATCATTTCTCCAAATGCTCTCTCTACTCAGCAATATATTTTCCAACATCTGCTCCTAGTTCTCTTAAAACCTCTCCAATAGTTCCTCGCCTGCTTGAATTCTACTAATCTTTAGACATCAGATGAAGACCCATTTCTTCCTTTCTTGGCTTCTTTGCTATGGAGTCCAAGTTTCCTATTTCTTCCACGTATCTAAAACTGTTACTTTGCTGTTATGTGTTTGATTTTATTGTGTTTTGTTAGTGTCAGCCTTTGTTGCCCATCCACAAGGTCAGGGATTATTTCTTGCTCCAACCCTAATTGTATATTTGCTGCCCAACAGCGTACCTAACACATAATAAGTGGTAACCATGAGAATGTACTGTCTCTACTTTCCTAACATATCTATAAAATGGTAAAAAGTAAGTGTTTCAGCCAGAACACCAGAGAAACCCTGAAGGCTTTCCCCCTTGGAATCTTCAGTCCACTGCAAGATCACTTTCCTTTCCAAATGGTTTTCAGATAGGTGTCATTGTTACAACATAAATGATGTTAAGGTCACCAGCGTAGATTAGATTTCCCCCAGATCATCGTCTGATGGGGACGGAAAGCAACAAAAGACGGATCGTAAGCCACAGCCAGATACAGGCAAGAGGCTGGTGTTTTGTCATACAGAATGGTGATGATAATATCAATCCACTGTGTATTCCTCTATTTAATAAAATTGGACAGTGGGTTTTTAGATATATTCACTATAAAGTGATACGAAATACTTGGACAGATAAACGCTTGGAATTCATACAACGTATACACATGAGAAAACTCTATAAAAGTACCCCATAAATATGTACAATTTTCATATGATTATTAGATATTTTTTTTAAATAAAACAATTTAAGGACTATTAAGTTAAAACTGTATTAATTAGGATTCCTCCTGGCATTGATCGTCCTTTCAAAGAAAATCAGTGAAGTAAATTATGTATAGGAAAATCAGTATTTCTTTTGCCTTGAAGCCCGTTTCTAAGCCTGGTTGAACTCAAGACTTCGTGAAACAGTACTTTTTATTATCTGTTTCCTTGGCATTTCTTAGCGTTTCTGTCATTGTAATTGGAAAAAAAAATACAGAAGGTCTTTGAAAGCTGGAAGAGTGCTTGCGTACACCAAGCAACCCGTGTCTGAAATTGTTCCATGTATAACAGGCTACCTGTTCAAAGCGGAGGAGCCAAAGCTTTGATCACTTTGCTATTCAAATCACCATTAGCTCTCTCCAGTTATCAATTCTTGTCTAATCAGTTGTTTGCCATGCCATTTGCAGAGAAAGCAGAGGATGAATAGACTCTCCTATCACATTGCTTGTGACAGTAGGTCAGCTTTCCTTCTTGAAGTGTTTGCTGTATATGTAGGCTTATGTTTTCTAACAGTGCATTTGGTTATAAAGACTTTTCTGTTTAAATGACCATAATAAGGAAAAATTCTGTAGGGAGCCTTTTTTGTCCGTTTCCTGTATAGGTGGCTGCTGCTTCTTTTTTTTTTTTTTTTTTTTTGCGAATACATATCGATCTGCCTGTGTCACTTTGCTTACATTTCCCATCCTTTACTTTACTTTCATTTTTGTCAGAACGCTGTAAAATGTCTTTTGAAATGTCCTTAGATAAACAGAACATGGCTTTTACACCTGGGATTGGAGTGTGAATAATAAATCAATTGCTCACGGACTTGACTTTGAAGTATGTCAGACAAGACATCTTCCACAGAAGGGGAGCGTAAGCAAACAAATATAATTATTTGAAACACAGGGAGAAAAGTGTGAGTATATGTGGGGTAGGAGGAAATGATGTAGGCATGCCGACTTAGACAGTTGTAAGAAGTTCCAGCGTTCTGTTGGAGGTTGACTATGGGCAGTGACGTTGTAGGCAAGGAGAGTACACTAGCTATTTCTCTTAACACACACACACACACACACACACACACACACACACACACACACACACACAACCAGAAGAGGGGCATACGTGATAGCTCAGTTGGCTAATTCTCTGCCTGCAGAGTACCAGCACCGCGTATGGGTGGTAGTTGATGTCATCTGCTCCTCTTGTAATCCAGCTCTTTGCTTGTGGACCTGGAAAGCAGCAGAGGTTGGTCCAAGTCCTTGGAACCTTGCACCCACATCGGATACCCAGAAAAGACTCCTGGCTCCTGGCTTTGGATTGGTTCAACTCTGGCCATTGTGGCCATTTGGAGATTGAACCTGCAAGAGGAAGATCTTTCTGTCTGTGTTTGTTTCCTTCTTTCTGTAAATCTTCCTTTCCAATAAAGATAAGTTAAAAAAAAAAAAACTGTAGGAAAGGCTATTAAATGCTTCCAACAGAAAAAAAAATGTAAAATGCCTAATGAGATTAGTATGTTTACCCTGATTAGAAATTATATTGTGTAAAAACATGTGTCTCTCATAAGAAGGTATCCTTTTACTCCTCTATGAAAAATAAATTTAAAATAGAAGTAGAGGGTATTTAATCTTCTGGCAACTATACCATATGGAGGAAAGGACTATGAGAAGGAAGAAGGTTGTCGTGTTCCTGACCTCGTGTTAGACATACTGAAATAATACAGTTAACGTCTGTGATTCTTATGAGACTTAGGCAGAAGCATTGTGTATGAAGAGCTTTGAATTCTGGGGCAGATTCCATGGGTGACCCCTTGTGTTCCAATCTAGCACACTGAGCTAAGTCAGAATCTGTGTTGTCAGCCCCAACCTTAATAGGAAGGAAAGGCATCTCTGCAATGTGCCCTTCAAGGGCATGCTGGGGCAAACGAAGCCAGCCCCAGTTATACAGAAATCACTCAAACCCAATGACTTCCGGGAATATTCATTCTCTTGATTGTCTTAATTGAACACCTGCTGTTCTGTCAGTGTGGCTCGCAAAGAGCCCGTGGCACAGAATTAAGATCTGGAATCCTTGTGACCTGCACTGTGGTGCTGTGGGTTAAACCCCCACTGGCAGTGCCAGCATCCCGGAATATCAGAGCACCAGTTTCACTCTTAAGGGGCTCCATTTCCAATCTAGTTTCCAACTAATGCAGCTGGGGAAAACAGCAGGTGAATGCCCCAAAACGTGTGTCCAGGACAGCTACTAGGAAGACCCAGGAATTCCAGGCTTCCAGTTATCTTTCTGTTCTTCTGTCTTCCTCTTCCCTTCCCTTCCTAGCTCCTCATTCTTCTTCTTTTCTTCCCTCCCCCTCAGTCACTGTGAATTTGAAATAAGTAAACAAATCTTGGAGCGTAGACTTCTTGACTTTGGGAAAAAAAAATGTGATTTATTTTTAACCTCAATTGAAACATTGAGCCATTGAAATACTATGAAATTCACAAATTACTGTAGCCTGTAAAAGAGGTGCAGAATTTGAATACCTTGGAAAGATGTTTCCAAATACTGAAAACAAACATAATTTTGGCAGCGTCTCAATATAAAGAGCCAAACGTTTCCTGAGACCTTTTGTAAAAAGCCTATAGCCTGATGATTCTCAGAAGCTAAATTTCAGAATGGATGCTAAGGATATTTCTAGAAAATGCATATGTATATATAAAAAAATACAACTGGGATTTTAAACCTTTGGAGCCACAAAAAGGAAGCATCGAGTTTATCCAAGTACACGTGTGCTTTGCTTAAATACGAAAGGCTGAACTACAGCTAAGAATTAGGCTCTCATCTTTCTTGACGGCAATACCAGAGAAAGATGTTTCATTTTTTTTATTTTGACAAAGTAATTTATGAACATATTTTCAAAAGCCAATGTGGCACAAAAAGGCTTATATTTAATAACAAGAATGTCATGACACACCTGTCAGCAACCCACGATCTCTTCTTTCAAAACAGTCATTTTCAGTTCCCCTGGTTGTTTATCCTGCCGGTGACTAACATATTGAAAAATAATATATTTGTACTACTATGCGGTCTTTCAATTACAAATATTATAGTTTGTTTCCCCATCCAGTTGCTAAGCGAATGAAGGACTGCTTGATTCTCTTTACCTTACAAACACCCATACAAATTCTTCTCCTCACGTGTAAGCACAACTTTTGGCTAAACTCATCCCTAATTATTGAACCGTGATTATATATACAGATTATTCAGTTCTCCAACATGAAGAATATTATGAGTTTATAAATCCTCATGAATCAACAACTGCCTTGTGCCCCTATTTGTTGCAGTTATGAATATGAAATTGAAGTGTCTCAGGGGTACTAATAATATTACCAAATGCTGGTAGATCCTGTTTTCTACACAAGCACATACTTTACTCATTTCTCATTTCGATCATTCATTTCTCTGGCACCATGTTTGTACTTCATGGGTATTACATCTATATTTCAAGCACCTTTTGCTGACTGTGTAGCAACTAGGGTTTTAAATCCAAATTTTGGTATATTTGGTAAGCTGTGTTCCATACGAATTCTTTCTTCTAAAACTTTAACACTGTATTAGATCTTCTTTCTTATTTTGTTTCTGATTGTTTATTTCTTTACATAAAATTTCCCGAATTAGCAGTTTGGTAGGGCTTTTTGGTCAGTAGAAGGGATCAGAGTTAGCTCAATTCTCCCTGAACATATGACACAGACAATAAGATTTTGAGAGTTTGGTGAGATATTTGTAAGAAGATATCTTGTTTAATTGTTCCTCAGGAATGAAATACGAGGAGCAAGTAATTAATTTTTTTAAAGATTTATTTATTCGAAAGATAGTTCTCGAGAGTGAGGCTGAGACACAGCGACCTTGAACTTCAACCTGCTGCTTCTCACCCCCGATGTCCCCAGTGACCAGGGCAGGGCTGTCCATCACATTCTTGCTAATCTCCCCTGCGATGCTCACCAGCTTCTCCTGTTCTCCTTCCTCTCTTATTTCTCAGATGTGACCCGTCTTTTTAGTCCCATCTTCTCATAGTTTACCTAATCTGGAAATGGAGACTCTTGATTAAAATCAAATGCAACGCCCACCTCCCAACCCCCAGCTGCTTCCTTCCACCCCTACCTCCCCATACCTGACAACTCATTCTCTAGCCTGCAACTTCAATGATCTTCTGGCAACATTAATCCCGTCATGTTTGCAGATCCTCCAGCGCTTCTCCTATCTTTATGAGTTCAGATCAAGACCCTTCACTAAGTGTATCTGATTGCCTGACATTGCAATGTGGCTTCCCCTCCAACTCTGTTTTCTTTCCGATCCCGGATGTAACATATCATGTTTTAACAAACAAGTCATGTACAGTGCTGTCCTTCTTCAAAGAATCTTCTCTTCTGCTCCTCCATTTCTCACATTAATTCCATTCCATTGCTGTCTCCATGCCCCCCAGAAGCTAGTGTGTTATGAGTTTCTTTCATTCTTTTTCTTTCTTTTTTAAGATTTACATATTTTGTTTGGAAGGCAGATTTAGAGAGAGAGAGAGAGAGAGAGAGAGAAGTCTTCCACCCACTGGTTCACTCCCTAAAAGGCTGAAAAGCCCTGAGCTGGGCTTAACCAAAGCCAGGGTTCTGCAGCTTCCTCCATGTCTCCTGAGCGGGTGCAGGGTCCCAAGGTTTTGGGTCATCTTACACTGCTTTCCCAAGCCATAAGCAGGGAACTGGATCACAAGTGGAGCTGCTGGGACAGGAAGCAGTGCCCATGTGGCAATGCCAGCATTGCGGGCAGAGTATTAGCTTGCTACACCACTGCACCGACCTCTTGAGTTTCTTTCTTAATAAACATAATTTTTTTGTTTTAAATTGGGGCCCTGATTCATGCACATCTCCTTTGTACTGTATTGGAATCCAACAAAGGCTTGCTGAATTATAAAGCTGCAGGTATGCTTTACTTCCTCTGTGTTGGATGAGTTTTAGGGGATGTGAGCTCTCTGTGGCTTCACTGTGGTCTAGAGTATCTTAGTGTTGCTTACATCTGAGTGGTGTGTCACAAGCTCGGGTCACCTATGTCCTCTGTGTCCCCAAATTCTGCTTCTCCCAACCCATCAAGTCAGCACTGACCAGCTCATCACAGATCCTTCTATTGCATCTCATTTTCTACCAGGGGAATTTTGGTGCTACACAATGAATATAAATGAAATTAATTATCACTGTTTCTATTGGCTGTCATGCTAAAATACATGCAGAGTTGATGCATCGCTTTCCTATGAGGAACACAGCATAAAAGTGGAGGGAATCTTGTACCTCTCGGGGAAGCTTCCATTCGCAATCATCCTTCTGAAACCTTGTTCCTCAGGAGCTTAGGTGCGGGGTACAAAACACGAAGCACTTTATTTTTTAAAAGCAGTAATTAAACTTGTTAGAGGAGAGAGTAAACAGAAATCTCAGCCTGGATGGCTTAAGAAGAAAGTTAATTTCAGAAAACAGTACAATTTCTTGAACGCAATTTTATATTGAAATCAAATCAGACACAATTAAATATTTGCCTTTCCTCGGGTTATATATAGTTTCACATTAAGATAATTTGTTTTTGCTCTGACTGCGAGTAGCACAGCACCGCGTTTGTAGAGGAAATTTACAGAAAATATTGTCCAAATGCTGTAACCAAATCAAATAACACAGGATAGCAAGGAATATGAATTAAAATGTGGAAGCTGGAGATGTTTCTAAAAACGACAAGCTTTCGCTTAAGCCACATAGTTCATCCTGCACACATCTCAGGGTCAGAAATGCTGATCAGGAGCTGGTCTAGTGTGCAGTGGGCTGTTGTTCTCCGTTAATGCCAGCCTCACGCAGTAGAGTGTGGGTTGAAGTCCCAGCTGCTCCACTTCTGATCCAGGTGCCTGCCAACATACCCAGGAAGGTAGGAGAAGGTGGGCCAACGACTTGTGCCCCTGAAACCCACATAGCAGACTCTGATGGCATTCCTTGGCTCCTTTCTTCTGCCTGGCCTGGCTCCAGCGTTTGTGACCGTTTTGGGAGTGACAGATCTACCATGCTCTCTACCTCTGCCTCTCCCTGCATCCCTCCATCCCTCAACCACTCTCTGCCTATAACTCCTTCAAAAATAAAAGTAAACGTGGTGGGTTTTTTTTTTTAATTCTTATGTGTATCAAAGATGAGAAGACATATTTGATAGAGATAGATTAAAAGTATTACCAGTGGGTCAAACCCAACCCATCCATTGCTCAGTTGGAATACAAGAGTACCTGTTCTTACACACACCACCCATAGCTGTGTGGAACAGCAGGAGAGCAGAGAAACTGTAACAGAGAACTCAGTGCATAATGGGCTCAAAATACTCTATAGTCCTTTGCACGCACACACACACACACACACACACACACACACACACACACACACACACGCTGACCTGTAGTCATGGTGCTGTCGCGTTTCTCAATAGATATGCTTATATGACCAGTAACAAATGTTTATATTCCAGACCTGCTTCATACTCCTTTCCCCTTTGGAAATATGTGATTTAGCTTTGGAAAATGCCCTTTGTAGTATTTCTCTGCAAATGTCTTTATTCTCTTCTTTTGTTCCTCCCAATAGGAAGAATATTCTGGTTCTGACCACGTAACCCCTTGGTTAAATAACTTTCAATTTCATCCACCGTATTTTTTAACTTTTAAGTGTCTTTTTTTTAGCATCTCTGTTCTTTATTATTTGTGACACATTGATGTTTGCTACATTGTCCTAATTCTTATGTCCTTATCTGGAGCTTTCCCCGTTTTTGTTTGAGGCTTCTTTGTAGCAAGAAGGTTCATTCTTCGTATCTTGTTTATCTTTAGGAAGTTAACACTCGAGAAATTGAATATCACCTCTGTACACTCATGTTTCACTTCATCTTAGAGAAGAGTTCTTGAGAAGGGTGCCAGTCTTCATTATCTAGGTCTCCAGTACTTTAATGAAGAGATCTGCCAGGACAGGTGCTTGGCTTAGCATGAAGGTGCTGGGTATGAACCCCTGTCTTCTGCAATAGCTCCAGCCCCTCCCTCCAGGCTCCCACCAGTGCATACCCTGGACTGCAGTAACGATGGCTCCAGTGACTGGGTTCCTGCCATGCACATGGGAGATCTGGATTGAGTTCCTGATTCCACTCTTAGCCTCGCCCAATCCTGGCTGTCGTGGGCATTTGAGGAATAACCAGCAGGTGGGTACTCTCTGTCTCTCCCTTGCAAGTAAATTAAAAACAACAACAAAAGTTTTTTAATGGAAATTTAAATTAAAAGAGGATTGCTCATGCTCGCACTCCTTTATTGCCGCCCCACGTCTTGTCAGGGTTCCCTGTTTGCATGGCTAGATACAGCCAGGTGTTTCTGATGTCTGGTTCAGTTTTGTTGTTTCTCCTATCCTTGTTTCTGCTGTGTCCCATGAGTCTAAAGCTGGTTGGAGTGTGTGGGGAGCCTCTGAAGTGGAGGCTGCCCTACCACCACCAGCAACAACAACAACCAACTCTCTGTTTAGATGCAGCTCTCTGGTCTGTATCTGCCAGTTAATATCCACATCTGACTAAATCAGCCATCGCCTCATCCACGTCACCTTTCAAAATGTAATATCTCAGACCCATTCTTACCCGCTCTGTTGCTGTAAATTGAACATTCTTTAAAAAAAGAAAAGTCGAACTCAGCCTTTATCATGTGAAGTGCTTCAGGAGATTAAACCCAGCTGCTTAATGTATCTCCTTAAAATAGAACAGCTGGGTCCCTCTTGATATCATATAAAGATCTCCCAAAGCACTTTCTGTTGGCTGCACTCAAGGTATTTCTATGTTTCTTCCTCGTGTTCTTCTTACTTACAGACACCTTTTGTTCCTTCTCTAGCCCGTAATCTCTTTGGAGATTAGATGAATCTAGCTTTATGTACTGCTGCCTTTAGCAATATTTGGTGAAGGAATGAGAAGTGAACATAAACAAGTCAGATGAAGGAAACGGTGGGATCCGCTGTGGGTCAGTCTGTTGCCTTGTCAGTTCCCTTCATCCAGGCCTTTACCCCAGGAGTGCAGGTGGTTCCCAGATCCTAGCATTATCCCCACCTTGGGAATCACCCCAGGGGTCACGACAGTACATTGTGCCTGAACTAAAAAGCATCTGTAAGTGTTTTCCCCACTTGGGCTTCATAACCAGGGCAATCGATACAAGATGAATTTCCTAGTGATGAAAAGTAGAAAGCTTGAATGGTTTTCCTGAAGTTTCAAGCATGACAACCACGCTGCTGGCTGGCAAGGAGCATGCACTCTGGTTTTAATTATAAGGAACACCATCTCTGGTAAATCAAAGGAGCTTAGATGCTTAGGAGAAAATTTAGCGTGAAACACGCACCTTCTGTTCCATGGTTGCCAAAGGAGGAAGCTGTGGGATTGGTGAAGGAAATCAGGTTCCGAGAGTTCAGTCATTCACCTCTGGTGAGACCTGAGACCAGCACCAGGGCCATGCTGTCCCCTGCTGCAGCTGTGGACAGTGGACAACTGGAATAGAAAATCAGGAGCATTGTGCGCCTCAGGACTTGTACCTTAGGTGGCTGGAGCTGCAAGTGGCTATGCCAAACAGAGCCAGTAAATTCCAAGATTCATAAATGGACAGACACAGCAGTCTTCCCCAGGAAATTGCTCTCTCTTCTGCCTCTCCCTAAAACAGAAAAATCTCACCATCATCTCAGTTTTCGTTACACTGGCGCTGCTCTTTCCATATTGAGGACCTGTATTTGATGCAGTCACACCAGGCTATATTTCTGGAAGGGCAATACAACTGCAGAGACTCTCTACTGAGCATCCTTTCCAGCACAACCTCCCAGGCGAGCACTGAATAGTGTGGTCTGAATCGCACCAGGTGATTTCTATGTTGTGATTCCCGCCCCCCGCTATACCTCCCATCATAGAGCCAACAGACTTTTTTAACGTGTCCAGATAAGGAATCTTGTCCTGATCAGGCAGAGTGGTGGCGCAGTGCAGTAATCTATTGGGAGGAAAGATGTTATAGCAGTGTCAGGCAAAGACTTAGGGACAGCAGGGCGACTTGGTCCAAATTCCAAATCTGACCCTGTCTACATTCACATTCAAGATAAACTCTGTAATTTTTCTGTGCTCAGTTTTTTTCATCCATAAACTATGTATGATAATGCTTCCTACCTAAGACTTTTTTTTGAGCTAACGGATGTGAAATATTTGGATTACTGCAGATCATATGTACTAACAACTGTGAAATGTGATGACAAATAGATTTGGTTGGTGATTTTTTTAAGAAAAAAAAATCTGTATTTAACTTTATTAAAAAAGCAGATTTTATGCAGAGAAGGAGCGACAGAAAGATCTTCCATCCACTGTTTCACTCCCCAAATGGCTGCAATGGCTAGAGCTGAGCCCATCTGAAACCAGCAGTCAAAAGCTTCCTCCGGGTCTCGCACATGGGTGCAGGGTCCCAAGGCTTTGTGCTGTCCACCGCTGTTTTCCCAGGCCATTCGTAGAAGCTGGGTGGGAAGTATAACAGCAGGGACATGAACTGGCATCCATATGGTATTCTGAAACTTGCAGCCAGAGGATTAGTCAGTTAAGCTATTGCACCATACCTTGGTTTATGAACTTTTAAATAAACAATTTATCTATTTATCTGAGATAGAGAAGAGAGGGAAAAAATGTCTTTTGCTGCTGTTTCCCCAAATGCCTGCAGTAGTCCACGGGGTCTCCCAAGTGGTTGGTATGCACCCCAGTACTTGAACCCTCACTGATACAACTCTAATGGCCATGAGCAGAAAGATGGGGCCAGGAGCCACATCCCAGGATCAAAGAAAGCGGCTCTCATCTGGAACAGTGGCATCTTAATGACTTGTTAACCACTAAGTTAAGTAACTACCTTTGCTTGGTGAATTCCTGCAGATCTACTTCAAGGCAATTTGGGCCACATTATAAGACTATTGAGGAATTCTTTGGAATCCTTTGGTAAGCTAGGTGTTTGGAGAACCATAACAGTTTATTTTTGAGATAAACTAGAGTGGAAATCTGCTCCAAGAATTCGGGAGGTAATGTTGTGGCAATGTGAGCTAAGCTGCTGGTTGCAACATGGGCATCCCATGTAAGGAACAATTCTGTGAGTCCTGGCTACTCCACGTCTGATCCAGTTTGGTGTTAATGTGCTGGGGGAAGGCAGCAAGAATACCTGAGTGCCTAAGCACCTGCATCCATGTGGAATACCTTGATGAAGCTTCAGTTTCCTGGCTTTAGTGTGGCCCAACCCGGTGGTTCTGGCTATTTGGGGAATGGGCTGTTGTATGAAAAACATCTCTCTCTGTCTATCCCCTTCTCTCTGCAACTGTGCCTTTCAAATAAATACATCTGTAAAAAGAGCCAAGAACCCAGTGGTGTGGCTCCATGGGGAAAGCTGTCTCTTGCTTACCCAGGAAGCTTGAACACTCCTATTTGGCTTCCTGCACCATGCAAGTTAGCTGCCTTCTTTATTTGTAAAATCAAGACTTTGCTAGGTGAATTCCAAGATGTTTTTAAGCTCAAAAAAAAAATCATGCGTTTTCAATCAGCTGTGTGTAAATCAAGTCACATTTTGGGTGCACTGGGCGAAACTTACTCAGAAAAGAAGGCTGTGACAAGAAATCCTTCCTGAAGACAGAGCTCTCCTGCTGATGCTGGCTTCTATGAGTGATTATTCAAAATCAGGTTGACTTATTTTGCTCTTCCGTAAGTGACTGAAACAGGAAGCAGGGGGGTTTCTTACAAGGGAACAGTCCTACAAGGCTCATAGCTTTCTCTGGGCTAGGCTCGAATCCACCTGGGAGATGCCTTTCCTAGGAGATCTGGTAGCACCCCTCCCTCTCTTGGTTAACTACCCAGATTCTGAGTCGGATGGCACATATGTTACATGCTTCTACCTCCTACCAGGCTGCACTCTCCTCTCCCCTGACACAGATTGCTTGTAATAACTCTGCATATTTCTCATCACCCTAGGGATTGTGCGTTATTCATCAAATTAAATTTGCCCCTTAGGGGAAAACCCATACACACACACACACACACACAGCAATTTATACTCTGAAGGTAAACAATCAATTTTTCCATTCCAGAGACATGAAAAAGGAATAAACACGATCATTGAGATGAAATGTTTCTCCGGATAAGTATCACATAACGGAGGTCCTAACGAGAGGGTATGGTGGGGAGGGAAGAGAACTGACACTAACGAATCCCTGCCTGGGCACGTGTCTCGGAATTGCCGCATTCCTTCATTACAAGATAAGCATCATCTTATTCCTCTGGTGCACGTTTGCTTTCAGTGTTCCACCAAGATTACATAATCAGAATTCAAGCCTCACCCAGGTGATAAATATTGGAACACAGGCAGGTGTCATTGTCACAGACCGTTCTGTGTTTCCTGGTGGTCTTCATGACTTTGTTCTTGCACTTAAAAAAAAAAAGATTTATTTAACGAGAGAAAGAGAGAGAGATCTTCCATCTGCAAGTTCTCTCCTCAGGTGGCTGCAACAGCCAGAGCTGAACTGATTCAAAACCTAGAAGCAGGAAATTCTTCCAGGTCTCCCATGCAGGTGCAGGGTCCCTATTCTCCACTGCTTTCCCAGGCTGCAAGTGGAGAGCTGGATGGGAAGCCAGGACACAATCAACACCCAGTTGGGATCCCAGTGGATGCAAGTCAAGTATTTAGCGACTGAGGTATCACAGTGGGCCCTGTTCTTGCACTTTTAGAGTATATATTTTCTTTATTTGTCATCAGTATTGCAAATATCCATTTGAAACGTCAGTAATCCTTTTATCTACCAATAAGTTTGTAAATTCTGAACCTTTCACTCTGTAAGGAAGGGTATCATAGTTGTATAGAAAACCGCTTTGAATTTATCATAGCCTTGTACTACTGGGGTTGGGGGGAAATGATTCCATGCTACTGCCAAACATTTGAGCTTACACTTACGAGAGACACAACAGTGAGAAGGGTACATGATCCCTGTGAATGGCTAGAGCGTACTTCCACCCCAAGAAAACAAGTAAATTGCATCAAGTGGCTAAATTTTGTTTATAAATGCAACCCAAGGAGTACATCCATTTGAGACGCTTCAAAAAATCATGAGAATTGATACTGGTAACTGGAAATTCACAGAGAATTAGAACCTACACCAGAAGAAATGAACCACATTTTGTACATGAGTCAGTTTACTTAGCTATAGCCAGCAATTTTCAAATAATAAACAAGGATTGGCACCCCATGACTGTAACTCAAACAAAACAAAACACAGGAAACAACAATGTTGGTTGAGGATGTAGATAAATCGAAACATATATGTGCACTTGTGATTAAGAATGCAAAAGAGTGTAGCTGTTTTGGAAAGTAGGACAGTGGTTCCCCCAGAAAATTAACAACCATATGCCCAACAGTTCAACTTCTTGATATCTACCCAAAACATTCGAAAGCAGGGATTTGAACAGAGCTTTGTATGCCCTTGTCAAGGTTCACATAACAGCTTCACACAAGCTTCCCAACATAAGACTCTGCTGAGGGGCCTCTTCTTCTAGATAGAGGCATTTGTGAAGGCACGTGAGTTCAATATGAAAGATGACGTTGTCTCCATTTGGATTCCCCTGAATTCTTCATTAGCGTAGAACTAACTGGCCTTTAGGTTGTCGTCACATCCTGTCCTGCCTCCTGGATTGTCCAGAACATGACTGATTCTCATTGTGAGTGCACCAGGTGATGGGTCTTCATCGGCAGGCGCCAAGAGGATCTTCTCAGTACTTTGAAATGTGTGCACTGTTCCTTGCTTATTTTGCAGTGCTCAGCTGGAATCTAGCCTTGTCCTTCATCACTCTGCCCCCTAGCTCATATTGGCAATTTGTGTTTTCAGGTCATTGATGTACTTCAGGAACTCTTTCTTTGTATTATTTTATACAAGGGACTATATTTCCATAATAATTTGAGGGGAGGGGCAAAGGAAGCTGACCGCTGTTTTGTCTGTGTTTTGTAAGGAAGATCTTTAGCTAGTCATTCCAAGTGTGGTATAAATATATAATCCATACTCTTTCTCTGTACTCAGGCTCCTGTTTTCAGTATTTACTTTTTTATTTCATCTAATTAAAAGGCAGAGAAAAAGAAGCCTCCGCCCACTAGTTCATTTCCCAAATTCCTACAACACCATGGTCGGATCAGGCTAATGCCAGGAGCCTGGAACTTTTATGAGTGTTCCCAAGGGCTCAGGTACTTGATCCATCTCAGTACACACTTTCTCTCAGGCACAATAACATCAAGTTGAATGGGAAGCAGAGTAGTCAGGACTTCAACAAGCACTTCCATATGAGATGCGAGCATCTTAAGCACTGGCTTAACTTGCTACACAACACCCACCCTTTGCACTTCGTAATGATGGATTTAGCAGTACCTGACACTGACATTGAATTTTCACTTAGGATAATGGAAGTGTAGAACTATGAACTTGGGAAAAGGCAAATACTAATTCGTTTAGAATCAGCATATTACCAAGCTTTTATAAATAAGGTGAAACAGCTAGATTTTAAGTAACTTTAAAACTTAACAATATACACAGCCTGGTGCAATGGCTTAATGGTTAAAACTTCAACTTACAAGCCCTGGGATCCCATATGGCGACCAGTTCACATTCCAGCTGCTCCTCTTTCGATTCTGTTCCTATGGACCAGGAAATCGGCAGCTGGAGATGGGGAAGATTGCGAGGTGTCCATGCATCTACTCAATCGATCCAAATGGGCTAATCCAGATGTTTCTTTTGTTGTTATTGTTTCAGATTAGAAATGATTTCAAATCGATAATAAGCATCATGCTTACATTTCTTCCTCGTCAACTATTTGATAGAAATAGATAAAAACCTGCCCATTTTTTTTTGTTTGTTTGTTTTAGTCTTTCTGATCTGAATGGACCATTTGTAGGCATCAGAACACACTTAAAATTCCTGCAGAGTCCTTGGGGAGGCTGAATGAGCTCATGTTGTTTCTAACCAGGTTTGACTGCTGGTAATAAATTACTTGCTAACACTACATCTGTGGATTGCACTAACATCTGATGATCTAAACCCTGACGGTCTCCTCTCCAAGTTGCGTTATACTCATCAATGGGAAATAACTAACCAATATTGTTTGTAACTCGTCTAGTTTTAGTATACAAGTGATTAAATATCCAAGTCCAATGCCTTCTAGAGAAGAATCTATTGTCTTTTCAAGCATTGTAACAGAAAGAGCTAGTAAGCATTTTCACCCTTGATTTTTCTGTTTACTATAGCTCCACCCTTTTCCTAAAAGCGCACATGCTAACAATTGCTCTAGACTATAAGAGAATCTGCGAGGTGCCATGTATGTTTCTGATCTTATGTTTCGTTTGTAGATTTCCAAGGACAAATAATACTCCCTATTTCAAAGCTTTTGAGGAGCGTCTCATTGTAAAATATAGTCCTACATGATGAAATACACACGCACATAATATGTGTTCACAATATTAGCAACAAGAAATATGTCAGTTGAAAGAATTCCACCCTAAGCCTATACTTTGTAAATGATTTTGGTGAGAATATCAGTGTCAATTTTATTGGCTCTTTCATTTATCACTGTGTTTAAATACCAAGGTTTCAATTTGGAAGATTGGAGATTGACCAGTGATTTGTAGGAGTCAGATATCGTACCATGAAGTTAGAAACAAACTTGTGGATGGTTTGGGAAAGAAATTGCGGCCCTAAGTCGGAATGGAACCCCGTAACAAAGTTATAAGTATAAACATACATTTATTTATATGTACATTCATGTATACATGGGAGAAACCCTGGGAATGAGTGGGTGTCTTTCAGGTGGCTATGAATTGCAGTTTATATAATGTCATAACACAGAGAAATGCAATTTTAAAGAAATGATATCAGAAAGGAAATGGCATGAATTCATGAAGAGAGCATTTCTAAAGGGGCAAATAAACAGCGCAGAAGGGCTAGTTAGTCAACCCTGCTCATGTAGATTCTTCTGAAATCATCTCCAGGCCAATCAGGTTCTATCTTTTGTCCTCCTTGATAGAAGGGGGTAAGGGAAGGTGGCTGTTTGTTGTCACTGTCAATCTATACCCTGTTTTGTAGGCAAACGGAGGGAGGGCAGAGGGCATCCCTCCCTACAGCGCTTTCTTCCTAATTATCTCCAATTCAATAATGCTGTACACTTTGGAGACACGTATTCCTGACCCCACACTATCAATCCATCCAATCCATTTTGTCATTCACTCATGCATTTAGCCTACGTTGAATGATTTCTCTGAGTCAGTCATTTTGTCCACGACTGGAATGTGGCAGAGGATAAGATCAGCTTTGTTGCTGCCTTCATCGAGCAGAGAGTCTACGAGGGAGGTTGGCTATCTGCTCGAATGGGCTTGCAGGAGCATCACAAAGCAATTAGTCACAGAGATGATAGCTGATGCAGCAGCAGAAGGCCGACTGTGCAACTGTTCATGACGCTGCTCCAAGCAGGAGAACCTGTGGTAGGGACCATGCCAAATGCCAATCCCAGAACTATGCTTAATGTATTGATGAGTTTATATTGATTTCCACTCACTGCATGTAGTATACATGCAATAAATATACATATAATACAAGCATCTTTACAACTGTGTCTATCTTTGCCCTCTCCCTTCCCTGTCACCATTCTCCCTCCCACCCGCACCACAATAGCTTCCAAAATTTAGGTTTTCATACTTCCCTTTCTGGACCTTGGATTTTAGTTTCTTGTTTTTAATGTAATTGGAAAAATTGATTACTGTTAACCATGTTTTATGCTCATTCAATGAAACATACTTCCACTCTTCCAAATTTCCTCTACACGAAATGGAAACTTATAAAGCATGCAAATACAGAGAATGTAATTGAATGTTCTTTTCTTTGGCCATTTACGCAATAACAACTGCTTAGCGTCATATTAATGAGACCTGAAACACGAGTAAGACTCTCTTTTCTCAATAACCTTAATTAAAATTTTTTCATGACAAAATCTATTTTGTTTTTAATTACATTCTCCTAATTAAAGTACCATTACATAATCAATACAATGTATAAAACGTAATGGGGAAATTTAGTATGCTCACAAAAGCAGTAATTTTTCCTTCTCAAAATTTTAACTCAACTTTTATATCACCTTTTCTATTCCACGACAATAGAATTCTGATTCACACTATTTCATGAAGACCTTATACCTTCTTTGTGGTTTCAATTTTTAACTGGAAGTATGACTACAGATTTGTAGCTTTTCCATATTTTATCACACCAATCATCTGGAATTTTAATTATTTCTCATATAAATAGTAATAGCAGCAGCTTAAGATGTATTCTGTGTTCCATTTATTTTCTAGCATAAAGGGGTAAAATCATGCCAAGGAAAATATTGTTTCTTCCGTATCTACCATATGGAAAGCAAAGTGATAAGTGATGGGAAGAAAAGTAAAGTTTCTTCTTCAAATATCGTAAGGTCTGCAGTTAACACTACTGTGATGAAAAACTAATAAGGTAAAGACTGAATGTGATGAAAGATTACCAAGATAAAAAATTCAGTTAATGTAACAAAGTTTTATGTGACATGGAGCTTTCGAAATGGACATCCAATGCCCCAGGGAAAGCTCTATTCACATAGCAAGTCTAACAGGAGAAATGGATAGCTGTAGAAAAATGCGATTGAACAAGCAGGTTATGATGTAGTAGTTGTTAAGTTGGGGAGAGAGAAGCCAAGCAGGGCCTTTCATTGTAGCATCCTTTCCCTCACATCTTGTCATACAGGTGCAACCCTCTGGAATAAGGGTCTATGTCCTGCTTGGAGGGGGAGAAGGTCAGAGAGAGTCTCTCTAAGTTTCAAGGCTTTCTTTAAGGGGATAATTCCTAGTCTCCTTAACTTGCCTTGGAGAAGAGGAGTTCAGGGTTCAGTGACATGCCTTGGAGCAGAGACCAGGAAAAGAGGGGACCAGAAAAAAAGATGGGAGAATGTCACAGAGACCTCGCCTCCGAGATCCTCTGCTTGAGTTCAAAGAACTCAAGATTCCAGTGTACCATGCTGTGAATACCATTTTTTGAGCCCTGACAGAAAGATTACACATATTAAAGCATAATATGGCTGGTGGTGTGACCCAGCAGATTAAATGACAGCATGTCATCGAAGAGTGCTTGTTCAGGCACTGGCTGCTCTGCTTCCAGTCTAACCTCTGGATCATGTTCCTGGGAAAGCAGCCAGTGATGACTCAGCTCTTGGGCCCCGGCATCCACATGGAAGATCCTGATGGAGTTCCTGGCTTGTGACTCCAGCCTGAGGTCTACTTGGCTGTTTTAGCCATTTGGGGACTGAATCAGTGACTCCATATAGATCCTTTGTGAATGTAATCCTCTTATGGCAGGGAGTGAATTGTGTCTGTTACAAAACTATCACAAATGAGTGACTTGGAATAATGTAAAATAATATGATCCAGAAAATTCAGCTAGCTAGTCTAGATTCAGTATGGGAGGTGGGGGGATGAGTATGTGACTGGCACAAAACATGAATTATATTGAGTGTGTTGTTTTATGTTTGTTTGTTGTTTTTTTTTTTTTTTTCGTAGAGGTCCTCCTTCTGCATGTAAGGGAATGTCCTCATTTTGCTTTTTAGTAGCTTCTATAAGAGCATTTGTTCTGGCCTAATGTTAGGTTTACTTACAGAAATGGTACACACAGCTCACATATACTGAATTCAATTTTCCCTTATGTAAATGTCGCATCAGTGTTGTGTTTGTCCCATCTAATGAGCCTGTGCTGATGAGCTAACTCAAGTGCGTATTTCATTTAGATTTCTTTAGTTTTTGTCCAGTACCTTTTTTTTTTTTTCTGTCTCGGAAGCCCACCCAGGATGCCACATTCCATCCGATTAGTACGTCTTTACACGGTGACAGCCCCTCAGATGTCCCTTATTTCTGATGGTGGACAGTTTGGAATGACTCTCCCTCGGAGGTGATTTATTAATTTGTTAATTTATTTTATTGCCCCTCATAGTTAGTCTAGGTTATGGGTTTGGGGGAGGAAATCCACAGGCATTGAATAAAAAAGTAAATGTTACATAGTTGGAGAACATTACTTTCTTTTTCTTTTTTCATATATTTTTTTAAAAAATTTTGAATTTTATGGTACAATTCCAAGGGTCTAGGATCCCCTCAAAGTCCACCCACAGCTGATTATTATTTCAATAGTATAATCCTTCATAAACAGTCATGAGTCCATCAGTCAGCTAAGCGTGCCCCAACATTGCTGGTACAAACAATGTCAGACAGTCCCACAACCCATTGTCTAGATCGGAGGGCAATATTATCCTGAGCAGAATGCTCAGAGTATGTAAACATGGACTACAGACTTAGTAAAATGTTTGAAAGAGTTCAGAGAAATTGAACAAGAGAGTTGGGGTTTTCTGTTATTAATGAGAGGTCAATGATAATATCCACAGTGAATGTATCAAGAGAAGTAGAAAAGATGGGAACAAATATCAAAACGGAAGCTAAAAACAAAGGTGAAACCAAAGTAGTTAAGGTTCCATCCACGGCTAGGAAACACAGGATATGTAAGTGCTACCTTTTTGTAAGCCTTGCTCATCTAATATGGGAATACATGTTCTCTGGGAAGAAATTAAAATTGTATAGAGGGATAAATTAATGGTATGATTCCCCCCAAAAGTATTTATTACATCTGTTGCTATATATATTGAATCAGTCCAAAAAGTAGTGACTTAAAGTGGTATTGACTTTTTAAAATTACTATTATTTTGTCACAATTCGGCCAGAGTGTGTGTCTGCTTGGTGGTGGGTTAGCTGGAAGTACTTCCTTTTGTGGTCACACTCAGCAGTCTATTGGCTAGGATCCCAAGCTCGCCTGCAGGTGGCTTCTCAGGGTGTGTGGCACCTTTCTTCCATCTGGTTCTTCATATAGCTCTTGAATCCAGCAAGATGCCTTAGGTTTCCTTCGGAAGGATCCCTGGCTTGTGAGCAGGACACTCTGAACCATGTCGTGAGAGGTAGGAATGGTCAAGCTTCTGGCTACAGCATGATTCCCCAAACTAGTCAGGTGGAGCTGTAGCCAAGGATTGAAATACTCCAAGCTGTGGCTCCTTGGGAGCCTCCTGGTAACAGCCGAGCACACCCACAGACTTGATCTAGGATTGAAGCTGGAGTTGATTGAAAGGAGTTTTAAAGCCCTTACCATCTTTGATTGGTTTGAATATTTTGGAAGTTGGCACAATTTAAAGGATCCTCTCCCCTGTTTTCCCTCACAATCAGTTATATAGCATTAGGCAAGTCACAAGCTCTGGAAAGATCAACCTGCAAGAACACAGATACCTCCAAAAATGTTTGTGGCACGTAAGCAATAAAATAAAACAATTTATTTTCTCATTTGTATGTTACTTGTTAGGAGCATATCTTTCGTGTTCCCTTTTTATGATCAGATACTATTTGTTGTAACACTTTTGTCCTTCAAATCTGAAACATAATGCTTTCAAATATTTTGATGAATAATGACAATAATTAATATGTATTGAAAAATCACTGTATGCTGTCGTCATAAAAGAAATTGAATATTAAAATTCTCTAGGAGTATCAAATGCCTACAAAATAAAATTTTACACGCCTATAAAAACTATTTCCTTTAATTATAAAAACTCCCAAGTTACTAGCTGTTTGAGAATAAGCATTAACTCATTAAGCAAAACACAGGTTAAAAATTCAAAATCAAGAATTATCATCTTTAGTTTAGGAGATATATCCCTTTTCTTCAATTCCCTATTATTCTCCCTTCATTGTTATTGCTTTCATAAACTAGTAAAACACTTGAAAATGACTTAATTTTCCACAAAAATCTCTTTAATTTTATTTGTCGTGTTAAGTTGTCCCTGTCAGTTTAAATTATAACCATCTACCTAACATTGCTATTAGAGATGACTAAAAGTACTTTGTAAATAGATGATGTTCAATAAACACCTCTTCCCAGTCACCTAACACCCATTTAAATGATATTTGATCTGGCATAAATTGCTATTTCAAGCATCTTTGAACTATCATAAATTTGGAGGCTGTCCTTGCCTTCTTGGCTTCAAATTCCTCGAATGTTCTTTATTGAAATCCAATACTTGTTCCAAAATAGATTGCATTGAATTCAACTTGACTGAGAACAGGATCCAGAGAGTCTCCATTCCCTATGCCACTGCTTGCAATAGCAGCAGCCCACAGATCCAGCTGATCACATTTGGTCACATTATTTGGGAACTCATCTGTGCTGCCTTTTCCGTGGGATATTTGGGAGCCTTATGAATCTATGATTTACACATGGTAACACATTGCTTAAACTGAATCAACATAATAGAGAGTCTCTTACTTTAAAAAAAAAATGCCACTGATTACAAATGCATGCACAATATAAAAGCTTCAGCAATTTTATTCACTCAGGCTCAAGGATCTGCAATTTCACTTAATTATGTGTTGGCCTCAGAGCACTCCGTGGAAAGCAGTCATCCAATATTGCATTGTTACAACTGGACACCTCATGTCAAGAACTAAGGACCATTGTAGACACTGAATTTGTGAGCAATGGAGAAGCAGCTCTGACGGACAGAACAAAAAGAGAAGCGCACAGACACATAAATAATCAGGGACAAAGCACTCAATTACATTCAACTGTGGATAGTGCTTGATTCAGAATGGTCTCTGGTTATGGACTCTTAACTCCATAGTCTTTGCCCAGCATTTCTGTGCGATGTGCAGACCTGTAAGCACACACCACTGAAAACTCCAGTGGAAAAATCTTGTTCCACTGGAGCCCTGGCTAGTCCCATGCCTGTACTTAATGCATAGAACAGATCAGGGAACTCTGGGTGTCCTTTTGTACTTGCGTTCCTATCTGATTCGGACATGCAATTTTTCTTTTTCCTCTTCTTTCCCTATATTTTATTTATGACCTTTGGAATTAATGCTGCAAAAGGTATAGTATAGGAATTCTGTTCTCTACTGATCATTTTTAATGAAAACTCCATGAATGGTTTTTAATGATCCATTCGTTATCCACTTACTTAAAGGGAATTGAATGAGAATTAATAACAGAAAAAATACTACGCAAAAGTTTGACAAAATATCCTAAAGGTAAACATATATTTACCCTGCGTGCCATCTTTCTACTCTACCCTTTGAAATATGCACCTGTTTGTTCACTAAAGGTTACGGACAGAACCTAATCCTAGAAGATTTTAGTTGGGAAAGATCCTATTTATTGAGAAAAGATTTAAAAGTTAAGTTGTGGTGTACGTATCTAGTAAAATTCTACATAGCACTTGGGACAAAGGAAGTAACACTGCCAACAAAAGCACAGGAGAAACTAAAAAATGAACTCCTGATTTATAAAAGTAGTATAAACCACACACACACACACACACACACACACACACACACACACACAAAGAGAGAGAATATGAAAGAATAAAGGAAACAAATATCTCTCTTTCTCTCTCTCTCTCTCTCTCTCTCACACACACACACACACACACACACACAGAGTTCTGCCTATCAAATAAATAAAATCTTTTAAAAATTAATCAAAGCAAAGAGAGAGTGTAGTGACTGTGTGTGTGTAGGGGGGTGATAGACGTGGAGTCTTGAGGGAAGTCAAGGAATGAGCAGTTAGATACTCTAATGAACAAGAAGTTAGATAGTTTCAGGAAGAAGCAGGTAGAGAGCTCTGAGGGAGAGGAACCTGTCAGATGTTCAAGGAATGATGAGACAACTCCAGTGCCTGGAGCAGGAATTGCTATGGATAACAAGGGTCAAGGACTCAGGTCCTGGAAGACTGGAGAATTTCAGGCAGCTTGACATGATCTGACCTATGGGTTTTAGCTGTTGCTCTTGTTTTTTTTTTTTTTTTTAATGGAGAAGTCCTCATTTACAAGTGCTATGTATTTGTGGTATACACCAAGGCTCACTTGTTTGTTTTTTGGGTTTTTTTTTTTGTTTTTTTGTTTTGTTTTGTTTTGTTTTGTTTTGTTTTTGAAGGCAAGGTTGAAACACTGAGATTGGTAAGAAGACAGTTGTTTGGTGTCTTGGGTCAAAGTGGTCATGGAAAATTGCCAAGTGATGTATTTCCAATGTAAATGTACCAAAGAAATGCTAGTAAATTGCCCGTGAGATTTAAGAAAAAAAGCAATCAAGAATAAATCCAGTGTATCTGACTTGATCAGCTCATAGGTCCAAGCTACCATTTAAGAAGGGAAAAAGTAATAGGATGTGAAGGTTGGGAAGATGGGATATAGAATTCAGCGTTCTGAATGAGATATGCAAAGCCTGGCATTTCCATGTAACATTCACATTTACAAGTAGAACTGATAGGCAGACATCTGAATTAAAAGTTCAGAGGAAAAGTCCGGGGCTAGACCCAGATATACATATGAACTTCAAGAGATTCTAAATATGTCTTAAGGTCTAAAGATTGAATTCCTTCATATAAGAAATGAGCATAGAGATGTGAATTATTCTGATGGAAGATCCTTCGGAAATCTAGACAGAGTTTGTGGCAAGAAAAAGACATTTGAAGACCTGGCACAATGGCTCAATGGCTAAATCCTTACCTTATAAGCACAGGGACCCCCTATGGGTATTGGTTTGTGTCCTGGCAGTTCCTACTCTTTGCCAGCTCCCTACCACCTTCCCAGTGGCCTGGGAAGGTGGTGGAGGAAGATCCAAATCTTTGGGACACTGCACCCATGTGGGGAACCAGGAAGAAGCTCCTGGCTCCTGGCTTTGGATCTGTTTAGCTCTGGCCATTGCCGACACTTGGGGAGAGAACCAGCGGGTGGAAGCTCTTTCCATCTCTCCTCCTCTCCATAAATCCAATCAGCCTTTCCAATAAAATAAATGTATCTTTTTAAAAAGAGGAAGCAGCAGACATTAGAAAAATAGATGAAAAGTAAGCAGTGAGAGATACAGGAAGAAAGCAGCGTCTGTGTTTTTGCAAAAATTAACTGAATAAAATGTTGTTGAGATGAGAGACTGTTCCCCTGGATGCTCAGAGTTGAAATGATTAGGTCACTGGGAAAGATCTCTGGATTGGAAATGCAGGTATTTTGGTAAACTGGTCAACAAGCACTTTTCTACAATGGCATTGAAAAAAATATATATCTGATCAGAGCGAGTATCAGAAATAATTTGAAGAGAATTCCAGTAGGGTGGATGTAGGCTACTCTTCGGGAGTTGCAGCCCAAAGGAAACAAGACATGGTTTACAAGGAGATATGGGTGAAAATGGTTTATTTTTCGAATAACTGTGGATATTCTAGCATATACATTGTCAGATATATAATAACATATGCATATATATGGTTGAAGCAATCCAGATGATGTAGGACAAATACAGGCAAGCTAACAAGTGATGTCATTAGTGGGTAGAGAAAAGGAAGCTTGATGTCAGGAACAGCTGGAAGATGTTTGTTCTTATAAATGTAGGACCAACTTAATTAAAGGATTGATTTTCCCTAATTTCTTTTCCTTTACACCTTTATAGCTTACTGGATAATTGCTACATAAGCTACCAATTAAACCATAAATTTTAATGAGGGATAGAAAAAAATATAAATTCCTCCTTTGTCATGCATTGTAGGTGATTGTAGATTTTAAGAGATGGGCTCTTGTTAATGTGGATCTCAGAGTATCCAGGAGACATGGCTACATCTCGTTTTGTGTAGGATTCACAATTCTACACGATGTGTTTCAAATTGAATTCTGACTTTCAAGAGCCTGTTGCATAGTTACTCTCTTGGAATGGTAATAAAAGAGGAAATAGAAAAAAAAAATTGAGGCAAAGTAAAACTTGCGCACGAGCTAGGAATTTAACCCCCAAGGAATTAGAGAATAAAAGGAGGTGTCATGGGGAAAACTCTTTGCTTTTATATATGAAGCATTTCTCGTATTGTGTATCAATTTCATCTCAGTAAGATTGCAAATTGCATGTCTTATAGTAAATTAAAATCTTTAGACCTCATAATATCATAAGAAATGAGGCTAGAAACACTTTATATCTGAAATAGAAAATCAATGCAAAAACCAAATAAATTTCTGCCTATAATTTAGTCCTCAGGCTTTATTCTTAAAATCTTGGGATGATTATATGATTTTTTTTTCTGGGCATTGATGCTGTAAATAACCATTAGATTTGTTATCAATGTGCACAACTACTTAAAAAAAAAACTAACCTTTACAATCAGTTTTGACACTACAGTTTTTGTTAAAAGTGCTAAGAATTTGCTTCTTAAATGTATCTTCATTTCTTATTTGAAAGGCAGCGAACTAGATAGAGAAAAATGTCCCGTCCACTGCTTCACTCCCCACATGCTGTAGCATCCTTATGTCCCAACTAGGGTTTGAAAGAGTGTGTCAAACTGATGGAACTTCTCAGTGTGTAATAGACATTGTGTTGTAGATTGCAAGGGTTCTACCAAATTCGCATGTACCTTTCTCGTTCAGCCTTCTTCTTCTCTTCCCCATAGTGCACCTGAAGGACAAGTCTACAAGAACTTTCATGGTCCTTCTCTGTTTTTCAGCCATGGCTGCGGATGACAGTACTAGCCTGTCAGTCACCCTCTCTAGCCAGGAAAGGGAGTTACTAATTGTGCATGGTTCTATCTTCTTGCAGTATTTTGATCATGTCGTGTCACTGCTGTTCTCTCCTGCCTTCCCTTTCCACACCCTCCTTAAAATAGAATTCTACGATTTTCAGAACTCTAGGGATCTGTTCTCGTCCTTTCCTCTCCCCTCTTGGTCTGTGAAAATCGGTCTTTTATTCCTGACCGTTCCCAAGGGGGCTCTAAGCCATGCCAGCTCTATGAATTGGCTGGCACGATTCTTTGAGATGAAAGACAGTAGCCTACCTGGGGAGCTATCCTACATCCCTGCTTCTCTCAACTCCCCTAGTCCTTGGAGGACGGCCCAAATGTCAGCTCATTGATAGCCCCTGTCCTTGCTGGAAGAGTGGTCCCTGCACATTGTTTGTGGTGCTCAGTCCAAGCAGGGGCCTCATTTCACACACGACTTAACCGAAGCTCAGGGACATTGGGTGATCTGCCTGCACCATGAGCTAATATGTTGCAGCCAGGGATGCCCAGAGCACTCTTGTTTTAGGACACTCGACTGCTTTCTAAACGTTCCCTGATTGAAGGAAGAAGTAAATGAGTTTGTCATTTTCAATTTTGCCTAATTTAAAACAGGAAAGTA